>NC_141391.1:210302356-213079856 GCF_034619465.1 Leptosomus discolor | reverse complement strand
TTGGAAAGACAGCTGCCGGTTCAGTTATTTATAAAGGTTTATTTACCAGCATGACCACTGAGAAAGTCAAAACCCTGGGTGTAGATCATATTTTCAGTCAGACTTTGCATTGTCCATCCTGTTATTTTACAAATTATTCCCATATCATTAGCTGTGCTGAAACAATGTAAGATACATGTCTGAGTATTTAAAATTCGGAAAATGCCACAGATTGAAGTTGAACTTTGCCCTCCTGCAAATGAGTGCTGTGATTCCAGGATAAACTCTTTTCTAGCGGCTGTTGGCAAACTACACAAAGTCTCCTTGTTCAGCACCGGTCTGCAGCAGCAGCCGCCTTCGCTCAGCACGGGGCTCTATTTCGGGTTGACTCCGAAGACCTGCACCACTCATCTATTTGTCCTACTTGTGTGGGCCTGATTAGCATAGCAGCAGAGCGGTTTGCAAACCACATCTGTTACCTAATGATACTGCCTGCTGACACATTCATATATCTTTCAGGGAGTCTTTTCTACCTCTGCTCACAGCTGCTTCCAGTTCCTTTCTAGTCCCATTCAACTTGAGTTTTGCATATCTCTGTGAGTCTTGCTATGGCTTGGATCCTAATTGTCATTTCACTGCTTCTCTGTGTGCATTGTACTTGCTGGAGGTTTACTTTGCAGTTAGCTTCTAGATTTCGATGGGTAGAAGCTAATTGTAGGGGATTTTTAGCACAACTCAGATAAGGAATATTTTTCTTCCCTCTGCCCAGCAAAGCAGTTTGCTGCTCATAAGGGACCAATGCTCAGCTGACAGAAACAACCCTATTGACATCAGTGCAGCTCAGCAGACTTATATCAGCTAAGGAACTGGCTTTCCAGGGTATGCTGAAGGCCTATCTTCTCACACAGGCTTTTGCTTCTCAGATTGTCAGAAAGACACTGGACTTAACCTTCGCTGTTGACTTGACCTTTAAAGCCTAGTCCCAAGTGCCGCTCTTCCCCACCTGAAGTGAAGAGTCTGCTCAAGCTCCTTCAGCCTGAGAAGGGTTGGCAGGACACCTCCCTTGGCACCTGAGCTCTGGCATGCACCCCAGGCTGGGGATAACTGAGGCAGCTGCAGAGCTCATCTATGTCCAAAGGCATCCAGGAAGGAGGATTTTTGTTTAAACACAGTTTATAAGTTTGATTTTTTTTTCCCTCTTCTTGTTGCCACTAAGAATTTGTGGCAGCTAGTTTTATTTGGAGGACATGTCTCTTAAGTAATTGTAAGGACACCTGCAGCTCCAGGGAAGACCAGAAATTTGAACATTCATTTTTGATTGCTAGATCTTAATTGTCCAGCCCTGGAGGGACTTTGTGATATTTTCACTTAGTAAATCAAGCTGGACACACAAAACTGAGACACATCTCACAGTAACCAACAACACTAATCATTTTTAAATAGCTTGCCTGGTGCCATTTTTAAAATCTTCTTTATATATCCTAATTGATGACTTCATATCTTGTAACTTGTTTAATGTGTCCCTTCTGATTGTTCTAGTGCTCAGACATTGAGTGATGCTTGAAACCAAATGAATAGGAACTTTATTCTGTACGTTGCTTGCTAGGCTGTCCTTGCAGTAATAGGAAAAATAAAAAAAAAAAAGCAGTAAACTGCATCATTAAAAAAATTCTCTTATGGTTTTAGGTGACCCTGTCAAATAATACCGCTCATAAATCTGTTAAACTCAATCACCAAACGAGTTAAGTTTCTTATTCTGCCTCTTGTTGTTTATATACTGAGCCAGGCTCCTTTGATTGTTGCAACTTTGCATCTTTTTCTAGTTTAAGTGTATTTGTTCTTATATTATGTTCACACATATTTTATAATATCCAATATTGCCAAGTAACAGCAACAAACATCTTTTGACCTACACCATAAAGTTCATAATTAAAGATAAGAGATGCAAATCACATCCTGTAGCAAGTTGGCCTTGCTATATGCCTTTAGAACACACAAGGAAATATCTGTTTATGCAGCACGATGGATGAAAGGAGTCTAAATTTATATCAATTACAGAGGGAAATTTGCTAAAGTATTTGGCACTGAACACAATTACAAGATGCAAGATTTTGTGTAATTTCTGTTTCTGAATAGTGTGATCTGACTTTTTCCCATATTGTCAGCTCAAATATCAGCAGAAAAGTATGAACAGGTTCCTAAATTCTAGTGAGGACTTACACCTAAAGCCACTGGTTGGGCTTTCTGAAGTATGCCTAAAAATGTAGCCAGGTAAAATTTCTTGCTGATCCATGAAATGCTACAGTATGAACAGTACCATTTAGCTGCAACCACCTGTTTCAATTAATTCTCTTACATGTTTCATGCCTTGAAAGCTTTCTTCTTTCTATTTAAGTCACTCTGTCAAAGACCACAGATGTTTTATTTTTGCTGAAGCCCTATCATGCTTTCAGTAATAACAAGAGGCGAATTAAATAAATCTACAAAACACAGCATACATGGGCATCCATCATCACTTGCAAAATATGTAGGCAAAGTTGTCAGATAAGAGAAACAATCCTAAAGGACTTGGCAAGACAACAACCAGCCTTGTGCTGTACTCACTGGATACTGCATTCAGTTACAAGCTTAGGGAAAGAAATACAGTCTCACAAGCGGGGCACTAGACAAGGAACTGAAGTTCTGGTTATAATCCTTGCTCTACTGCTGGCCTGGCAGGCAGCATTTTACTTTCCACTCCATCTTGTGAATTAATGCTGAGATCTCTCTTTGCTTAATATATGAGGCATCACCTTTGGTAAGAGCCTTTCTGTATGATACTGATACGGACTGTAATCTAACATAAAAAAGTCATACACAGTTTTTCACTTTCGTGATAAAACTAGAGGCACTATGTTGAGCACTGTGTGGCTAGCAACACACAGCATAAAAGTAAAGATGATACCTAACTGCAACGCAACGAAGGATTGTCTCAAATATTTTACAGTTCCTCAGTTAGCATTTGTTTCCCATCTATGGCTGTCACAAGATGTGAAGGCATTCTGCTTCTTCCACCTAACCACCATCCTCGCTGCACTGTAGATTCTGCCACACTAAACCTGTGCTTCTCTAAGGAGACCTGCAGTCCCTTGAATCCTTCTCTCCACAATACAGACCCTTACATTTCTAAGCAAGCACAGAGAAAAGCATTTTTTAAACTTCATAACTGAAGACTAACGAGATAGTTTATCTTGCTTTGCATAGTTTTGCAGAAGAACCACAGTAGTACACACAAGTAAACTTTTCCCTGTTTACATTATCTACAGGATGCCTTTGGATCATCCTTTGAGTTCTTCTAAGAGGCTCTCAAATGACACCTAGAAAATGGTACCTTCAGCTCACCCAAACTTGACATCTTCCATAGACAACCTATAGGCCATTTATCCAGGAAGACTTTTCAATGGAGCATCCTGAATCTACCCGTGCACACCCCACAAAGCTGCGAAGTATCATCTGTGCCACTGTGGCCTTCTATTATAACACCTGCACCACCACAACCATCTGACCTTTCCTAGAACTTCAGCTGATACCAGTTGTACATCTTGCCTTCACCTTTACAATATTTTATGTTCGAAACAGCTAGCCTTTTGCTCCATCAGGAAGAAGCTGGAAAGAAGTCTCTTGCATCTCCCCTTATATAAGCAGCATGCATGAAATCCTGATTCCACCAAGCTCACCTAAAACCGGCACCTGTGTGAGAGGATATTTGTCTGGGTTTGCCTGCTTGAGTATATGTGACTGGTAACTAGTGCCAGTTTTCAGCAAGGAGGTAGGAAGGCATTCCATTGCAGGTTGACCACCATGGCCAGAAGGGATAGGGAGAAGGACTGAAGCAAGAGGTATGGAGAAAGAGGACTCCAGAGTCTGCGGCCAGTCATGAGCAAGTTCATGCATTCTGAGATATGGAAGGAGATTTTGCATCACTGCACGGATTCATGTGCAGATGTCATCGTGCATGGCTTTTACCTCCAGCAAGTGACCTTGGCTCCCTACTATTCTGAGGTGCCCTGTCCCTTTCTGGACTTGCCAATGGACAGTGAGAACAGAGAGTCTGATGTATTACAGTGTCTGGAAGGGAAGGAAATCAAAGTCAGGAAATGAGTTTTCACTTTCAAGTAAAACAGTGGTTTTCTTCAGTCTAATCAAATTCAGAGTAGTTCCACTGGTTGTAAAATATTTTATAACACTGCATTCAAACTGCCATAGAAAAGAAAAATCTAACCCTGTGACAGTCAGAGAGGGTTCAGACAGTCTGAAGAAGAGTTTTTCAAAATGATTCCAACTGGAATAGATTTTTCCCATCCATAAAGAAAATGTATATATGTGAGATCTTAGTTAAGACTTTGGTGTGAATGTGTGTTTGTTTGAATTTTTCTTTATACTGAGAGTTTTTCTGGGACACTTCAAAACAAATATTTTGTGATTGAATGTCTTCTTCAATTCCAATAATAATCCTTTTGTTTTTAAGGCCTACCTGAGAGTAACAAACGAAAGCCTTGCTCAATTTTTAAGAATGCATATTTCAAGTATTACATGTTAATTTTTTTTTGTCGGTAGTTTCACCTTCAAATTGCCCTTTTTGGTGCAGGAAAAACCTGTCAAAACTTTGAAATCTGTTTCCACAATTTTGCACACTATGCTGGCCGCTATGTAAACATACAGCTTTTATGTCAGGCCTTGGAGAGAAAGACCCTCTTTGTTAGGATGGTTGCTTGTTTTATGGGCAGATTTGTAGACATAGGTTAAAGCACTGCAAAAATTACAGAATTATTTCAAAATATGGACAGAACAATATTTTAAACATATAAAAAGTTCTTTTGCAACAATGAAAGGGATGAATCAAGAGCGGTAAACCCTGAGACACTAATAATCTCCAACCAAATTTTTGGTTTTAAGACCTTTCTGTGCAGAAAACATTTCCTGGAACTGATCATTGACAGATCGAGGCTTTCATTACTCTTCTTGTCATCCTTTATCAAGGTGCTGGAATTATACTGTATATATTTCCAAACTTTTAATTCAGCATGGGATTTTTTCAGCATCCTTGGCCAAACTCAGCTCAACTTCAAATATAAGGAAGCTGTACTGTTGATTTTGCTAGGAACAGATAGACCTTGCTGCTTAACATCTTGCTACAAATGGTCAATCACGGGATAAATCACCAAGTCTGAAAGCCTTTTGGCTTCAACATGAAACTGGATTGAAGCCAAGCATTAGATCTACGTGAGCATTATTAACCTTTACCTCTGCTGCTAACATCTGTAGGAGAAGGTTTCAGCCTTGTTTGAAATTGCAAACCTCTAGGAAAACACTTTGCACATGCCAAAAATATTTCCTTTAAAATGTGCACAGGCCCCACTTAAGTAATGAGATTTGCCTAGAAAACACCAATGACACATCCAGAGATTTTCATTAAGACTTAGATCTTTGTATTGAAAGTAGGCTGAAGATGCTGGTTTAATGGCTCCTAATACGACTGCAGAAGTTAGCAAGTAAAGAAGATCAAGGAAATAAACCTCTTTTTTCGTTTTTTTTTTCTCCTCCATTACAGGGAAATAGGTCATGCAGCTCAAGGAGGAAATATCACAATGCTACAGTGACCACTACTGATATCACAAGACCAATTAGTATTACTTTCTTTTCAACAAAATTCTACACAGCTGTGAAGTTCAGGGCATTCAACAAAACTGAAAGTCAGATTACTTCTTGGAATTCTTAGAAGCAGATTTCAGTTACTCACTTTAAGCACCAGTCTTTATTTATAACTCTTACACTTATTTTTCCACATACTTCTCTCTGGCTTCAGCCAACCGTAACAAGTCATCCTTGTAGAAAAAGGTATACGGAATTTAATACAGGGAGAAACCAACAGGTATCCCAGGAAATAATTCTAACTGTCTTTTGGTGTATATGTTTCTATCTACATTGCAGACCGGAGGTGGGTGCCTATCCTGTGTAGATATACCCAAATTAACATCATTCTAGCTCTGTCTCCATGGTAGCAAGGACTTCCTGCGAGATGTACAATTCTGCAAGACATAGGGTGTATATGCTGGAAAAGCTGTGCATCCTGAGTTCCACAGCTGTCAGATTAAAGCTTACTTGGAGATGTCTGTGTAAAATACCATCACACAAGAGTTTTAGGTGTATTTTTTTGTTGTTGAACGTTATTGAAAGAGGGCTAGGTCACTTTTGAGATGATGATTCAAATCCTTACAGCTTGAAGAGGGAACGAAATGCTTACCCATCTGGGGCAAAAAACAGAAGAGCTTTTATCAGTTCTGATTTTCAAATGTGGTCTCTGCGGAGACACACACACGTATCTGTAGCCCTGATTAAGATACCTAATTTCTAAAGAGATAACTCTAGCATTCAATGTTTTTCTGTAGATTGGTTTGCTCAATGTTAAGCTTTGCTCTTCTAAGCTGTTTATCTCATAAAATTTGTTGCATGGCAAGTTTATGTATCTAACTCCAAATTTTGGGGTTTATTTTACAAACTTGTTACATGAAACATAGAGGTTGCAGCAATTAGAAACACAGGCACCAAGATTTTATTCTACCTAGCCCTCAGACCCTAAAGTGTCCCCATGCTGCTCATCCTCAGAGACAGATAGATGTGCTTCATTTGATTCCATGGGTTTCCTCTCCTCTATTTGGAATTCGGAAGCATTAATTCCTATCCTGGCCTCTAACCAGCTGCAACCTGACTAAAGAGTGGGACTAACTCTCGGAAAACTTTTCAGGATGAGGATAATATAGATATTTCATGTGTCACTCTCTTATCCTTATCACAGACATCTATATAAATGAGTTTCTGTCATTCCCCTACTTATCTGTTACACAGCATTACAGATTTGTAAGATTACACTTTCTGTGGGCTCCGAGATTCACTCTTGAATCCAGACATTCAGCATTGTTTTTATCACACTTGGACTTTGTTCCACTTTTAGTAGCAGCGTGAAATCAGTCACATTTAAATCAGATGAAAACCTGAATTTTTTATATTAATTAAAGTTCAATAGATTCCTTATAAAGAATAGATGAAAGGAGCAGCAGTGACACGGGAATCATGTAGGCCGGATTTTCTGCAGATTAGCTAAAGCTGGTATGAACTTCCTCCCCTGCTTTCTCAAATGTTTCCTAATTTTTTGAAGAGATTGACAAATAAGGTTTTGCATAATAACACAGGAGCAATTTCCTCATCGTTTCCACAATGTAAAGGAGAGACAGTAATAAAAAAAAAACAAAACCACCCAGGGCTGTCTCTCTAAAGTGTTGTTTCTCGAAATGCTCTTAAATGCACAAGAACTAAATTAATGTCTGGTATAATTCTCCCAGTCACATTGGGTTACACCAGTGATGAATTTGGCTTTGGTGTGTCTAGGTGTAGCATCCTGGAAAAAGCACTAGTAGAGTCTTTGAAAACTGTCGATTTTTGGAGACAAATTACATTTGTTATTTACTAAGGAAAACCCCCACATTACATTAACACTCCCACTTCTGATATAATAGGCTATATTATCATAGAATCATAGAACCATTTGGGTTGGAAGGGACTTTTAAATGTCATCTAGTCCAAACCCCCATGCAGTGAGCCGGGACACCTTCAACTAGATCAGGTTGCTCAGAGCCCCGTCCAACCTGACCTTGGTTGTTTCTAGTGATGCGGCTTCTACCACCTCTCTGGGCAGCCTGTTCCAGTGTTTCACCACTGCCATTGTAAAAAATGTCTTTATTATATCTAGTCTAAATCTACCCTCTTTTAGCTTAAAAACATTATTCCTTGTCCTATTGTACCATCCTTCTATCTCCAAGACCCCCCAATAATACTGTTGAAACCTTATCCCCACAGATTTCTGAAACTGGACCTTATGCTATTAAATACACAGGCCAGCAACAAGTGCTATTTAATCCATCACGGTTCCTCAAGTGACTAGAACAATCAATGCAGATTAATATCTCTGCAATTAAACCCACCTACTCACCATTCCTAAATACATCGTATACAGGATGGTTAGCATGGTTGCACAGGTGAACCCTTGCCTCCCCAAAACAAGCAAGGAGAGATGTGACTGGTGTCCTGGGAACCAGATCAGGAGTATTAAACAGCAGAGATGCTGAAGTTTTGACTAAAAAATTAAGCTCGGCAACAAGTGGTTTGTATAAACTAGAACATCCATTAAGATCTTCTTTGCTGGCACTAGGAACTAGTCAATGGCTCTTAGCCGCTATATTGTCTAAGTGGGAAAAAATTAATGAAAAGGACCATCAAATAATTGTAGATACAGCTGGTGTCACCCAGAATAACGTTTCTCTAGCTCTTAGCTGTAACCAAGTTCAGTTATGGGTACAATCCACTATAGTGGCAATTATAAAGGAAGGTGATGAAGGCACCTCACCCACTGAGATTCGAAAGGTAATTTGGGAAAATGCAACTCAGTTTGAAAAAGTTTTCACATCTTGGTGGTATCTAGTCAACTTCACTTACGACCCCACCAGCAGTAAAGCCACAGCTTTTGCTTTAACAATATGCAATGCTTCAGCATCCATGATGTACCCAATCATTGTGCTGGGATTAAATCACCATGGAACTGTACTCTATTCGTTAGAATACAGAGTATGGGCCCAACAAAATTGGAACAAATGTTGAACTATTGATGTTGATGTATGTGTCGTATGGAAACAACAAGGATTTATTTGTGAAAGTAATACCATTAAGGCCCAAGATGTTTTTCTTGACACTGTGCAAAGTGTTTGTCATTTTGAAATATATCCTAATGAAACCCCTGAAACTGTACTTGTGTATGCTGGAAATGGATGTGATTGCATCAGAACCTTTTGTGACCCTATCTTATAGACAACACCACTGTAGATATACACAGTCACTCAAATATCTGTATTTGGAATTTTACTAAAATTATGGGATGCGACTTTAACTATTCAGCTCCTGTCACAACCCACCGATAGCTACAACCTAACTATGCACTGTATCAAATTTATTGTCTACCCTCATCGGAATGAATCTCACATTGTTAAGAAAACTGTTGCAACATGATGACCTGTATCAATTGCTGAAATGAGTTCAAAACAATGGACAAAGAAGCCTAATTACCATCCATCATGACACAGCTGACATACACCACGTCCTAGAAAGAGTGAAAAAAGATGGAGAACATCACTGGTGGGAAACTGTCCTTGGATGGTCACCAACAGCAACTGAAACTTTGAATTTGATGTTACACCCAATTGTAGTCTTGTTAATTTTTGCAGCTGCTTCTTTATTATTAACCCTTTATTTGTATATCAAATTATGGCACCTATCTTAATGTATAATAGCTATGAGAGAACGTCAACATTAAAGAATCAACAAATCTGATATATAAACTTACATATCAGCCTATCGAAAAGGTGATGTTTTCATCACCCTGGATTTATGGCACAGAGGCAAGAGGCGGCCATACCACCGCTCTGTGATTGACTGTAGTCATGGGGTGGAGAGGATGCAGTCCTCCTGTTTGAACTAACTGGACTTTGGTCCAGGAAGATACTCAGCAAATAGACGCAATCAAAGTTAATCCTATTGTGTGAAGCTATCAAAGAGAACACAGCACCAAACAGAAAAAAAGGTCTTTGGCTGGAGACTGGGCTGATAAGTGGCCAAAGCTGCATTAACACAGCAAAAAATCTGACTACAAATCAACCCCTTTATGCTATAATTATCTGCAGCCATCAGGTCTGCTGAGCTTTCCGTCCATAGCAGCTGGCTGCATGGCGGTGATCTCGCCGTGAATAGCGATGCCTCTCAAGGTTACTCCTTGAGGCTGAGAGTTCCTTTACCTGACACCAAACATCAAGGGGTGTTGTATATGATATTTTTTGCTGCATGTAACATTTAAGATACATATAGTAAGCTTAAGCATTAGTCTTTGTATCCCATACTAACTTTAAGAGTAGTAAATAGTATTGACCGCCAAGCCATCTGTACTTATCAAATATTTTACATACCTAAATTTACTGTTTAAAACTCCATAAACTAACCATTAGATCAGATCTATCTGAGTGATCTCTGACTCTTCTCCTGTGACATCTATTGACCAATACTAAGCTCTGT
The DNA here is from genome assembly GCF_034619465.1 of Leptosomus discolor. NCBI lineage: Eukaryota > Metazoa > Chordata > Aves > Leptosomiformes > Leptosomidae > Leptosomus > Leptosomus discolor. The sequence continues at coordinate 213,069,725 of NC_141391.1, read as the reverse complement.
CAGTAGGGCAAAAATGAGGACACATGACATCATTTGCCAGCACCATCCAAACTCCTCTTACCACAAGTACTGCAGGTCCATTTATTGCTTTTTGATACATGGTGAAGAACTTTTTGCTAAAATATTATGTTACACTCACCTTCAGTTTCCTTAAGTCTTTAGAAGAGAGCTATACACCCAGAAATAAGGCAAAGAAAAAATGGGTGTTTACGAGAAGGTAGTTTAAAAATGGAAAAATGTACAAGTGTTTTAATTTAGTTTAGGAAATAGGTAAATTAATAAATAGGTAAACAGGTGTATTACTGACAGATTGCCCAGAGCAGCCCTTATTTTAATAAATTCTATTTTAAGCAAACCACTCACTGTTCTTACTGAAGGAGATTCTGCTTGTACGTGTTGCTACATTTTTTTTAACAGATTTTGTAAAACTGTATGTAAAATAGAGATTCTATTTTTTTCACAGGCAGATCAATCAGTGCTGTTGTTAACATCACAGGGGCTTTCATTAGTTGTGTTTTGGTTTCTTTTCTTTGGTACAAAACCCCTAAGGCATCAGTGTAAGGCTTGGTTCGACTTCATTTTGGATGACAGTCTCAAAAACGGGGAATCCAAGACAAGCATAGTCTAGAAGCCTTTGACTCTGAGTTCAGTTGCAGCCAGGGAGACTGCAAGAGTGTCTAGTACAAGAGACACACTAGGGAAATTCCTCCTGGCTTCCTCCTTTGAGAAAGGGGAGAGGTGGGGTTTAGGATGTTAAATCTGTTTCCAGCAGGAGAAAAGATATGCATCATTATGTATCACATAGTATTTCTGATATATAGAAGAAAATATTTGTGTTAGTTAGGAGGAGACTAACTAGAGGCTGTGAATAGTGAACTTGCACTTTCCTCAGCTAGCCCCTCAGACGACAGCAACTCAGCACTTAATGGCCTTGGGTCACCTGGAAGTCTCCTAAGGCTCCTTTAGCAGCAAGGACAGTTTTCTCAGTTACCCAGGATGACTCTGAAGCTAGCAACCACGGATACCCAAGTGTGGGCTATCAGGGCATCAGCTATCTCACAGGTCCATCAAGTCAAGCCAGGGAGCACTGGTGTACCTGCACGAGAGAGAAGAAGCTATCCTACCACCTCCTCTACAGTCATGTAGAGACTACCCTATTTCTTTAGTCTGTACAGCTACCAGATATATATCCCAACATGACAATTTTTAGCATATCAAAAAGCAATCCAGACCCTTAGGCAAGCAGTCAGCAAGGCAGGGATGTTTCTAAGCAGATTAACCGCTTTCTCCATCTCTGCCAAAGCCACTTGCACTCTGACTTTTTACAAATAGCAAGGCTTGACTGAAGTTGCTGCTACAATGATTCTTAACTGGTATTCCTGCAAAGGAACCAGTGAGATAACATCCATTAGACAGTGGTTTTAGCATTTAGTAACACCTTTCTGCTAAAGCTGTTCCTGAGAAAGTCAGCAGCAAGGTCAAACTGATCTAGGATTATGGAGAGCGTGAAGACAAATTCACAGCAAGAGGCTAATGCTATGTGTTATTAACCCTCCCTTGTTCCCAACTAGATCCCCCGAAATTGTCTTTTAGATTGAAGCTGTTTTGAGAAGGCACCTTCTTGTTTCACACATACTTAAACACCTAAAATATTTAAGATAGACGAGGCTGTGGTAAAGACTGAGGGTGGCCTAGGAGTTTGTCATCCTCTCCATGCCAGAAACCTGACCACTTCAGCCCAAGATAATACTGATAATTTTGTGCTGTTTCTGAAGCATATTTCTACGTGGGACAAGATAGCATGGATTAAAAGGATCCGTAAGCCATCTCACCTTGCTGCAGTATTCTGACAGTGAAATATAAGAGTGTGCTGAGAAGAAAGAGATCTCTGGAAGGCTGGAAGTTAACCTCCAACAGCAGCAACAAGCCTCCAGAACATTCTGGTCTGATCTAGATCTGTATATGATCCACCTTGCCTGGGATTTGTCTCTGGTATAAGGGACAGGTGTGTACACCCCTGGTCCTGGTGTGTGGGCTCATTTTCCAACCAGAAAGAGGATCACTGCTTAGATTTTTTTTGAAGAGCCAAAGCAATAAATACGCTAGTGAGCCATGCAAAAAGAAAGTCTACTGACTATTTTATTAGGGTTTGGGAGGTTTTAGTTCTATTTGCCATCATTTATAATAGATACTCTAAGGTTGAAGAAATATCTTTTTATTGTCACTCGCATTGAAAGCTGTCTAGAGGATTCTAAATAATAGGTAATGAAAAACAAAGCTGAAAGTTGCTGGGAGGTATCTAGCAGGTACTGCAGGAGTCAGGTCAGGCCTTAATGTCTTCATTTTGGTCCAGGGAAAAGAGTAAACAGAATACTAATGAAAGTCGCAGATGGTACTAAAACCAGTAAAGGTTATCAAACCCAGTGAAACAATGCAAGAGGACCTGAATAGGTTGGGAATGTGGGCTTAAAGCAAAGTTATGTCTAGCTTGAAAAACTGCAAGCTAATCCCACTAGAGAAAAAGTAATTAATGCTGAGTAGCAAAGGGAGGAAGGTAAAAAGAGCCTAAAATGCAGGGTTATTGAGTGTGATCTGGGGTGAAAGAAAACTTAAAGTTAGAGATAAATTTGCAGTGTGAAGCAGAAAGAAAAAATATTTTTAAAGACTTAGGCAAAATTCACATGTGTCATAAACCGAGATGAAACACTGTAGCTTTGTGCGTGGCAGTATCTGGCAGAACATCTCTAAATGAAAGCTCCCAGTACCAGAGGGCAAAGTACAAGGAGTGAAGATATTTTTTTCTTCCCTTCAAGGATAATTGTTTTCTAAGGACACAGTAAAGAAATTCTTGAATAAGACATGTAGAAGTAGGCTTGAATAAGTGATATGAAAGTGGGCATGTCCCTCCAGAAATAAATATTTTCCTCTTCTACTAATACTTCTATTGTAGTTGGCCAAAGAGAATGAGTATAATTTAAAGAGATCAAAATCAGGATCTAGTAGCCAGTGTAGCAGCCACACAAGTGCTAAGCTTTGTCACTTCAGGCATTTCAAGGAAGGAGTAGGCAATTTTAGAGATGTGCAATAACAAACTTTGGTAAAATTGGAAATTGAACTAGATAGCACAGCAGATCTTCCACATTTGTAACTTGTGCTACTTCCTACTTAAGCTTTCACATCAGATAAAACTTGATTTTTAGGAAAGCATGTTTCAAACTCATTCAGTCTCCAGAAGGGGGTTGCTTCAGTGTTTTCATGTAGGATATGGATTTTTTTTTGGTCAGGTCACATTAGTCTAATTAATATGGTAGATCACTAGATATTACTGAAGATCAGCCCTAATACTTAGTTGTTTACTTCTTCATCTAGACAGCTTTGGAAATAAAACAGAAGTAGTGCGTTCCCAGGGAATGTGCTCTGTGTTCAGAGATCTGTCCTTTTTCGTGTCCCTGACTGTCTTTATCTCTGTAGGGAAGTTATTTAATATCTTTTAAGCTTTCCTTACATATTGATAACATGGAGGTAGGAGTATACGTTTTCAAAAACTGCTGAAAATGTATGGAATTTTCTGTACCAGAGAGAGATTTTATATGATGAAATATTTTTATATATACACACTGACATTGCGTTCCAAAGAGCTATATAATTTTATTCAGTTAAAATACTGACATTTGTTTCCAAAGACTCTTAATTCTGAATTGATAGGTTTTTTTATTAAATATTTTACAGTCCAGAAGATTTTCCTCAGTAAACAGCAATTTTCAGATCGATCAAATTTTAAGCCTAATTTATGGGTTTTTTTTGCCTTCTGTCAAATCCAGTTCCTATCATTTTAATGAAAGGTTCCTACTTTATGTACACTACTTAAGAATGATTAATGAGTTTCATTGTTAAGGCCAAAACTTTAATAAAATCTATCCTAAGTCCTGTAATAACTAATAACTATTTCCATTGAATTATCTAAAGTCAATTGAATTGAAACAAATATAGCTAAAAAAAATCAGTTACTGCTTCATTACTTATGCTAAGTGCAACATACAAATTCCTAAGCTTACACAGGCAACATGAACGATTTGCTGTAGAGCAGTAGTGCAGTTACACCCAGAAATGTCTGTGCTTAAGGTCATTGCTTTTCCCACTTCATGGCAAATGGTCATTTAATATCATATCAAAGGAGTAGGGGTTTCTGACAGTACAGGTGTGAGGCAGACCGATTGCTGTTTCTCACAGTTGTCCTCAGAAAAACTCAGTTCTATTCCTGCCTCTTTAGCCAACAAAGGGATCTGGGAAGGGAGTTAGGCTGAAATCTTGTGAGGATTAAAAAGAACGGTTGTTCAGACAGGCAGTAGGGTTTTGGCACATATTTTGACCCCTGTGTATCTCCCGAGCTCTGTATAGGAGACCATCGCAACACCACTGGAAGACAATCCTTCCACTTAGCCATGCACGTAAGCTCTGGCCCGGTGAACGTGCCTGCAGCATACGATACGACAGCAAAGCAGAGATGCACTGCAGCCTGTAAAGTGACAGCTAGGGTGCACTGATACATAAGTGCCTGGCAACTGCTCTAATTTATTGCAGTAGCTGTTATGGCTCTCTGTGATGCCTAAAATAATCTATGAGCATTTCACATTTTAATAGTATTCATGTCAAGGGCCTCTGTGTGACTGCAGCTATATGATAACATATGCCCCAATCGGATCTGCCCTTTGTGTACAAGATGACACAATTTGTGCATAGTTAGCCATGAGGGAGTCAGAGATTACCCATTTCCAGTGCAGGCAACGCCGGGTCTTTCAGCCTCTCATATACACCAAAGAGACAAATATTTTCCTTTTTAAGAGCATTTACACCCTCAGAGCTCAACAGATGGGATGTTCTTGCCCTTCAAGGCAAAGCTCTGCTGTCAGAACAGACACACAGAGGAGTAAGTAAGTAGCAGGCACAGAAACTAGTTAAGAGTTTAATAGGATTAGGCTGATTATTATGTTTTCTTTCATTATTATTAACTCGTATTTTCAATAATACCAAGGACCTCAAGCAAGGGACCCCATTAGGAGTCTGTACAGTTCCTAGCAAACAAAAATGCTGTCCAAGGATATTACTGTTTATAGAAGCTGACATCTTCAAAAAGTTAGGAAAAACTACAGTTAAGATCACTATCAATATTCATTCCCTCCTCCAAAGCCCATTTGGTACAATGCTATGTAATCATGTATTGCTCGTTACACGATTTCTCTTTACCCATCCAGCCTATTTCCAACAGCACATCTCCAGCCTCCATGTCTGAACCAACCCCTCTGACTGCCTGCTCCCGCCTTACTTCCAGGCAAGACATCCTGCATAACTAAACTATTCTCTCCAGCAGCGTCTCCATTTTAGTTATCTTTTTCCAGGCATTTCCAGTCTCCTTTCTTTCTCTGTCCTCCCGAATACACATCCAGATTTGCTCTCCTAACATATTGCCTCTGGTCCACTCTTGTTTCTCTTGTCTTTACTTTCAGAGCATTTCTACCAACAGTTCAAGTGCTCAGTGCTTACTGTAATGGCCCTGTCTACACTAGTAAGTGAAGTGTGTTACAGCCTTGTGAGCAAGTGGTACTGCACAAGTGTACATGCCTAGGCCTTCCTCCCCGAACTTTCTCTCCCCAGATTAGGATGATGTCATCCTGCCATCCCAGTCGTACTGCAGCATACCCTAAACCATGCAGGATATAGCTTGTGCATCCTGTCGTTTTCACCAGCTTCTCCAGAAGTGCTCTCATTTGTGTTATTTTCTTTGTGGATGTATTTTTTTTTTTGCTGTCCCTGACGTGTATGTCAACTCTATGAACAAAGTTCAAGTCCCTGCTTGAATCCAGGCAGAAACACAACAGTTGCAGACCTCCTGAAAGAAAAGACTACTGCCATCTTAAGATGATTTCCCCACAGCCTGGCTCTCAGAAGACTGGGTTGATCTGGCTGAAGTTCTCCAACAATCAAAGGCAGACCCTTAGCAGAGAAAATTTAATCCCAGAATGTAGTGTGATAAAAAGCCATAAGCAATTGAAACCAGGGACTTTGACTGCTCCTAGCCCTGCTAATGATACCTTTTTGACTGGTTTGATATTCTTTGATCATCTTGTACAGATTGCAAAAGTAAAGAAGATTTTACAGGCAGGCTCAATAAATACCAAATCATGTCTTTGTCTGTATATTTGCATACTTCTCACCTGTTAAGTTTTAAGCTTGAAGGCAAAAAAGCTGTTGAACCTGTTGAGCTGCCAACCTGCACTTTCTGAATTCCTGTCGGACCCCTCCCAGATCTACACAATAAGGTGCAAACACAGAAGTCAAGTGTCAGGGTCAGCGCCCCATACACTGACGCCTTTTTGCCGAGAAGGCCACAGAGCACACTCCTACGGTACATGTCAGGATTTACTGAGTACATTTAGGGAAGCTGCCAAAGTGTTTGGAGTGCTTTGGCAGCAGAAGAAACAGCTGGTCCCATCAAAGTGATCACATTCCTGGGCATTAATTTAGAGTCTGAGAGGATGGAGCAATGCTTGCCAGGGGATGAGTGTCATAATCCTAAAGGGTTAGTGACTCAGAAATTACAGGTTTGTACAGGTGTGGTTAAAGCAGTTGTGTCTGCTTTGTTAACTGGTCACTTGAACCTTGAAGAGAAGTGTATTTATGCAACATTTAATCTCCAAACTGACCAGTTCTTTCAATGGCAGGAGCTACACGTGGACTAGCATTGTAAGGCATCAGACTCCGAGCATTGGGAACCATTTTATTGAGTCTCAGTAAATAACAGTAAGTCAGTGCTAGTGCAAGAATGAGTTATTCATGAATGAATTATTCATCAGTGTATATTGTGAAAATACACTTGAATGTGTCTGGAAGTTTGCTTCTGAGGTGAACGTGCTGGAGGTATGTAGAGATAAGCATTAGAAAAAAATAAAATATGTGCTTGTGGTGACCTCCATTAAAATATGTAAGGCCTGTTGCTGTCTGATTTATTGTGGCATTTCCTAAACACAAGATAACTAGCTCCTATAAAGTTTCAGTGTTGACCTTCTCATAATGGCCACAGCAGATGTCTTTTTCATTTTTTTACCCTTCTAATCTATAGCAATGAGAAATCTCTAAATACTTCCGGAGCCAATTAATAAAGTCCCTTTCTGATCTGGGGTTGTTAAAAAAAAATTTCATAGGAGTCTGTTGTGAACACCTGAACTTGATGCTGGTAAGGAGAGTTTGGTTATCTTCTCTCCTTCTTCTATTTACACCGGCATGGAAAACATCCCCTTTCACCTCAGAGCCAAGGCTGCTACTGCAACATTGCAAAATTGCTGAGCAGTTTTCTTTCTCTGCTTAAGTATGTCAAGTTTTAGCATCTGGAAGTTTCCATCGAATCATCAGTTAATATTCCACCAAGTGCAGCCAAATGTCAAAGTAAACCCCAAAACACATTATGAATAGAGGTGCCACTCTTACCTTCCACATTATTTTTCCTGTGAAAAAAGTGAGAACTTATACACAGTATCTGTCTCTCTCTTGTCTTAGGGCTTTACTTCCAACCCACAAACTATTCTTAAGACGCCAAGCACTTGGAAGGCTAACACACAAGGATAGATTAATTTATCAAAGCATCAAATTCTGTAGAGACTTTTTTTTCACATTAGCCCCCTTTGCTTGCAAGACAGCAGGATGTACTGAGGAGACAGCAACATAGGTATGAAAAATGAATTCAACCACAGGCAAGGCAACAGGGAAGAACTAAGATGTGTAACTGTCATTTATTAAAACACATAAGCCACGGAATTTTTTCTTCCTCAATAAGAAATTTTGGTAAGCAAAGCTACACATCATAAAATGATAAACTTTTAATGGAACGTGTTACAAACCATTTTTTCCAGCTGGGAAAAAAACAAAAAACAAAACAAAACAAAAAAAAAACCAACAACAAAAACACAACCCAAAACAAAACCAAGTGATTGTTATCCACAAGGCAATCAGAAGTCTACAACCTTACTTTTCACTTTAGCAAACCATTTTTACGCGCTGGATTTTGCTGGGGGATAGGGAGATCTCCTGGTGGGATTTTTTTTTTCAGCATAGGGTAATTAACGTATATAGGTCACAACATCAGATGTAGAAATCCTCCAACAACACACTACTTCTGAAATAATGCACTGGATTCAAAGACTACACAGAACTGTACACAAAGTACTTCATTCACAGCAGGTGGTGTACAAAGAATCTCACTTTAAAAGAGCTTTTAATTACTGTATATCTTTGTTTAGAAGCCACCTTCAACTACCTTTTCCTTTTGAGCTGAAGGGGAAAGCAATTAAATGTATGAGAAAGCCACCCTCAATTTAAGGCTGCAGGAGGAAGCAATTAGCATAACAGAAGCTTTACCTTGTACACGAAGAAATATGGTACACGAAGTCACTGGAGGCTGGATATTACGTTGTCATAATTAATACGTATCATAAATCTTAAAATGTGTGACTACTGAAAGTTGAAAGTCATAGCTGTGTGTATGACCAATGTTTATGCCCAAGTCTCTCTATAACAACAGAGTTGTCTGTTTAGACAAATTCACATTTCTCTCTCTCGGCTGTATAACTCACACCTCTAAATTCCCTTTACACAGGCGAAGGGTCTCAATATAGGCGAGTGAGTCCCTTTGCTTCTAAGAGGCAGGAGGGTACAGGGTTTTATTTATTTGAAGTAAGGCCTTTTAGATAGTTCTGTCTACAAAGGAAGACTTTACAAGAGGAGGAAAGGGATCTATCTGGTCCCATTTGGTATTTGTCAGGTTTACTGATCTTGATTTTAATACTGGGACTAATCTCGTACTAGGCTAAAACCCCTTCTTCAACCCTTTTCCCATTACAGTATAGTATGGTCTAGTTAGACATAGTGCAAAAAAGGTATTTTGAAGATTTGATGTGTTGGTTTTTTGCCTGGTTGTTTTTTTTAAAAAAAAAAAAAAGAATGGAAATTTACAAATTGTGTTCAGTGTTTGCAGGATCTAATCCTTGACTGTCAATGACATGGAAACTTGTGGGGAAAAAAAAACACAACCAAACTAAACAAAATCGGTCAATATGAACTCCACTGAAGTTAGAGGCAAAAATGTTCCTGACTAAAACAAGACCAGAAAATGCTTCACTCGATGGTGTTTTGTTAAAGGATACAAAGGTTAATTAGATACTTTCTGTTGCATTAAATAGTAGGAAACCTACATTAATTACAGCTTCTTGAATTTAACTGATTCATTAAAAATTGTCTATAGAACCACAAAGAAAGTCTTATCTTTCCCTTAGTACGTAACTTACTTCTACATTCCAAAACCTATGACCCTTATTCAAAATTAGATTTTAACAGAGACATTGAATGGTTAATAGTAACACACAGCATCACTAAAACCCTGAAATGAATGAAACTTCCACTGACTTCAATCAGACTCTGCTCTTCTAAATATCTCAGTGTTTGTTCTTGTGTTTTCTAGTGTCCTAAATTAGAGGAGAAAAGGTTGATATTAACAGCTTACTTTACCACTATTTTTATTTCAAGTTAATAGCACGAGTAAGGTGTTTCTATAAATGTTTGATTTTATGAGCTCTTGTGCATTTTCTCAACCAATTAGTCAAATTGCCTTCTTGACTGCATCTCCTTGCTAAATCTAGCATTTTTAGGTTTTGTTATTTAGTGCACTACTGTATTCCATTAAAGGCAAAGTTCAATTATTTGTCTTTTGAAGGTCTGAGTGCCTTGCTTAAAATGCCAAGAGCATTAAAAACAGGCCACCCTTGACTTTTGCAAGGAGATATAGAAGGATAATAAGTTAGTTGGATTTAACAGAATTTTGAAATTGAGCATATGTGCGTATGTGTGCATGAAGATACCAAAACAAGGATTAAACGCTGTCAAATCATCAAGGACACATTTTTTTACTGTTTAACATTTTTTCTTCTTAACAAGGAAGAAAAAGAAGGAGTCTTGCAGTTAAAACAAAGGACAGTGAGCTAGGAGACACTGAACTTGAATGAAAACATATACCCAAACATTTTACTAGCATAAAAATAGACCTTTAAAGATACACAAGTGTAAATGAGAGGAAATTCTAGTGGAAAAATGCTTTATTCTTGCTGTGACTCAGCTGCACCTCTTCTGAATTACGTTCACCGTCCTTATATATTTGTATTTCCATTTTGAAGACAACTCTGTGTTGTCTTTTCCCTCTACACTGACACTGAACCCACAGGGGATAGCAAAAATCATTGCAGACAGCATGAGTCTGCTAAGACATCTTGATGAACTTTGCAAAGAGATGGTTCTCGGCCATGCCAATTTAAACCCTGTATCTGGAATGGTGGGAGATTTCTGCTACCCGTAGAAATGGCTTCGGGTGGTCACCTGTTAAAAGGGTCTGGAGGCTTTAAAAGGAAGAAAAGCAACTTAAAAGTTGACTGTGGTACCAATTTAACATGGCTGGCTGTTCATGAGGAGGAGCCTTATGTGGGCTGTAGGGCAGACCCTACACCTTGCGCCCTGTTGTGCAGCTCCTGGGGGTAAGAGTCACCCTATCAGAGCTACTTCGATGAGTAAGGGCTGCAGAAGGGATGCAGGCACAGTAGCAATTAGTTTCTGCAGTTTTCGAAAATCTATTTAGAAGCCAATGGTCTATGGCAGGCATGTTCAGCATGCATGTTTCTCTTCCTGTGTAAATGGCAAACTTCAAGTAAAACAGAGATTAATTTAATTAATTTTAAACATTTCAGCTTTTTATTTTATGGTTACACATATAAGTAGAGCAATAACTGAATACAAATGTTGCATATTTACTGTGGCATGATCCAAGCAATTACTAGTAAAGTATTAAGGAAAAGCATCATTTCACTCTTTTAATTTTATTTTATAATTAGGTGGGAACCATATTTTGGTGAATACATTTATAGTTAGAAGTTATAGATTATGCTTCTCTGTTTTGGAAGGATGATTTTAGCCCTATTGCTAAAAGCCTGTTAGCAACAATTAAAATAGCTATAAAAAGGCATTTATAGTTTTTGTACTTGTTTCTCTTGTTAGTTTTCATCAAATATTTCACACTCATATGATGTATGCAGTCTGCTAATAGTCGCTAGCACAGACTTTCAAAAATGGTTTTAAACATCTGATCAAAAACATAGCTTTTTACGTACTGGGATTGTTAGTTCATCCTTTTTACGTGAGTGTTGTGCCAGTTGTTTGTTATGCCTCTGTCTTCTGTTACTTTTTGTTTTCAGAAGTGATTTGAAAAAGTTTAGAAAGAAAACTTAAAAGCAGAGCAAAAAACAATACTGGCAACTTTTTTGAGTGCCAGAGCTTTAACTGCTTTCTGCTGAAACGCTTTCCTGACTTTCCATTCAAACAAACATTTTTGTGCACAGTATTACAGGAAGGGCTGAATGCATGCCTGCAACATGGGAAACGTCTGTGTATATTCTACATATACCATACTATTCAAATCAATCTGTTCAGGTTAGTTTCCATTCTGAGAGCTGAGAAACACAACCACCAGTTTCTGTCACGTGCTGCGTCGTGTCATTTGAAAAGAAATTAAATCTCATGCAAAGAACCCAACTTAAAAATCCCAGCAAACAACAACAGAACCTTTCCACTAATGATTTTCAGTCATCAGAAGTCGAGAGAGACTCAGACAGCAGACAGCATGGTCCCAGCATGCTTTTTGCCTTTTTTTTTGTTTGCACAGTAGCTGTCAGTTGCAGCCCTGCAGGTAGTAGAACCCAGTGGGAAGAGGGGCGGGACAGAGCGATGCTGCCTGAACTGACAGCAAATTTAAATTACTGAGCTTTCTTTTCTTTTTTTTTTTTCGTTCTTTCTTTGCGTGCCTTTTTGGTTGTTGTTGTTTTTTTCTTTTTTTTTGTATTTTTCTACTCTGCGACAAACTGAAAAGATTCTAGCACACGCTAATTTAACAACCCTGCTTCATCGTCTTCTTTTTTTTTCCCCTTTCTGCTTCCAGGATAATTAAAAGAGAAACCTGTAAAGGCAACATTCCTCCAAGCAAGTTGGTGCTGCAACGTACTGGTAAGGCGAATTTAATTTTTTCTTTCCTTTCCCCATCTTTTCTTTTCCTTTTTTGGAGCTGAAAGCTTTTGTATATCTAACGCAGTCATAAGTGTGGTTCCCCTGCTGTGGAGGGTTAGGACGTAATGAAAAGGTGTAACTGCTTGATATGTGACCTTCTCCTATTACTCAAAATGGATAATAACATCTTTCGTGTCTGTCCTCATGATGCTTTTCTCTCTGTGAATTGACTATTTGCTCAACAGAAGCGGTGCTGTGATTGTCGCACTATGACAATGAGGACTTGATTGTTTTTTGGTTACCGTTCCATGCTCCTATCAGAAAAGATGCTTGAGTTGGGGGGGTTTGTGTGGGTGATTTTTTTCTGAACATTGCCTGAAGCACTGATATGACAGGGGTGGAAATGGGGGTGGAGGAGATGGTCTTGGGTATCATTCTGCCTGTTCAGCTGTTTACTATGTGTGGAAGTGCAACACTGAAACTTTTTTAAAAAAATAAATAAATATTTTTCAGCTTGCATCGAGTGAGGTCAGTGTATCCAGGATTTATTGTTGTCCAGTGCTGGGTAAAGTTCTTGCTGTCCCTTGCATTGTTCTTCTGGAGAAAGGGGGAAGGGATGTTCCACTTCATATCTTGACATACTATTGTAGTAGCTAATTGCAAGAAGCTGACAAACTTTGAGATCAAATATCAAGCGTTGCTTTTGTGAAGAATGAGTTTGATGCTCATAGTTTCCTATGAATACAAGCCTGCCAAATATGACAAGATCTCTATTGTACATGTTGCAGTTCCTGTCTTGCAAGCCCCCTGATTTCCAAGGTCTGTTTTCTAGTCTTTTTCTAACACTAACACATTATTATTTTTTTTTTTTTTTTAGAAAATGAGATGTGTTTTGCTTTGCTTTCTGTTTACCTGTATAAACTTATAAGGTCACTTTTTTTCTCAGGGTTTCTGGACATAATTCTGCCAAGTATTAAATACTACACCTACTGAAATCAACAGGAAGGCTGAGCTTGTTCTGTATTTAAGAGGAAATTGCTGAGCATTAGCAGAGCTGGATCTTATGACTGTTGAACTACCTCTCTTTTCCTAACAGCCCTTAGTTGTTGTTATAGTTAAGACTGGATCATGCAGACTTTTACTGAAGTATTTAGAATGAACACTACTCTTACAGTTAGTTGGTCACTGTTTTGCAGCCATGCTGAGGAAAACTTTTTGAACGTAGGATGGGATTTTTCAGAGAATTCTAATGGAGTTAGAAAGCCAGTGTGATTCAGTCCTCTGAAAACTGTTTCAATTAATATTAAGGAAAAAAAAAAAAAAAAAAAAAGATGTCTTGAAATTAATCATCTGCAGATTGATACCTTAGACTTTCTAGACCTGAAGGTCTGCTTTGCCAAAAGCATAATGTGATCTCAGGAGCAAAGTTGTGCAAGGAGAGGGGAGATGAGGAGCAGTAAGGGATTTAACACAGACTCCCTTTCTGTCCCTGGAGAGAAAGAGAGGACGTGCCAATACCAGATGGAAAATCACATTCGTTCACAGCAGCTTTGTTAGGGCACAGGGTTAAGGACACTGCGCTTGCAGAAGTTCATCGCTCCCTATTTCAGTCTCAATTTCAAGCACTGCAATACTTTTTTGAAGGTTTACTTTGCTTGTGCAGAAAACGCAGGTGTCTTGTCAAATGAGGTCATTGTAGCTTCCACATCTTGCTTTTGCCCTGACAACTTGCCTCCCCCCACCCCAACACCAAGGTCTGCAAGGCCCAGAAAATTAGGCTTTGTCCCTTGTAATCCTAAACCCCCATCCATTTATAACCAGGGAGAAAAGGTTTGCATTCAGTGTTCTTGTTATGGAAATAAGATTTTATTCACTCAGTATCAACTGACAGTTAGAAGCGTATCTGATGTAATATGAATAAACTGTAGGCTGTTGACAGTAAATTATGCAGCTATGGTCTCACATTCTCACATCGAAACAGTGCTTTTACAATGCTCAAGTGGACTAATGGGGTGAAACAACTACCAATACTCTCATTTGAGTTTCCTAATCACCCAAAGCCATGAGAAGTCCGTGGTGGTTGATTCCCACTACCCATGGTGGGCATCTCAGACATGGGCAAGGCTGCATGGAGTAGACTCTGAATGCAGCCAGCGGTATTCAGTCATAGAGGTGATGTCAAAGTTACTGTTACGAGGCAACATAAAAACATAATACAAAAAAGTTTAGAGGCTGAGTTTGGTGACAAGCAGTTGTTCCTGAAGTCATAAAGTCTAAAAAGTCAGTTACCTGTATCTTTAAAAGTACCCACCACCCGGACTCAATCTATCAGTCTAATTTCTGTTTGAATTTAGTCCTTAAATATATATATTTTTTAATTATATATGTTTTTAATTAATCTGTGCCCTTTAAGTTGCTGTTGGCTTCTAGCAACACTGTCTTCTACCCAGCGCTTGGAAATTTATAGTTGAATGGAATTGCTTTTATTGTAACAAAAAAAGCAAGCCAGGAAAGTTGCTGTAATTTCCTGTCAGTAACACAGAAATAAGAAAACACTAGGCTAATAAAAATGATAATCTGAGTTTACAACTGTTAACAAGATTCCTGAATAGAAATGGTGCTATTAAGAATGGTGCACAAAGAACTTCTATCATCACTAGAGGAATGTAGTACAAAATTATGAGTTTTCTTATTAGGGCCCTGTCATCCAATCAGAAATCAACCCATAATCTTACTTGTGAAATGCCGTAAGTTTTGGCATCTTCCCTCCCCATCTATTAAGAAAATACTAAAGAAATTTTATAATTAGAAGCTTTGATAACATAGCTACAAATTTTCTTTACAGGAAAAATCTGCCATAATTCTGTATTTCTTCCACATCTCTAACTCTCCATATAAAGTCACGGCAAGTCTGAGTTGCACACAGGAGGTAGAATTGGGGTAAATCACAGGCGTGCCATGGGCAATAATGACGGGATTCCATCAGCTTCTTTCTCATGAGAGAGGCCAGATTCTCAGACTTTTCTCAGGACTCTGAAGAAGTGCTTAAGAATATGCCCACAACACCTCTTTCCCTGAATGGGATTATCTATTAGCATTACATTTCTGGTCAGCTAAATGGAGTATCATAGAGTCGTGACAAAATGCTTAGATTTTAACCTCTGAGGATTTTTTTTTTTTCATTCTAGTAACAAAAGACTTTTACATTTCTCTTCTAACTGCAAATTGTTTATGGCATTATAAGGGGCTTGCTGTGTTTCCATTTGATTTAACAAATTAGCTATGGTATTCTTTCAGCAAGAACCACTCTTGAAGCTCTACATCACCAAATGAAGCAAGACCACTGTACCTGGCTCAGAGTGACCCCAAGACTCTGGTCCTCCCCCACTAGCTGATTGATAACATATTGGGCCAACACTTGCCAAGACACACTTCTTCCACAAGCCTGGCAGCCCGTCACATGTCCTTCATCTCTTGGTGGCGTGTGCATGGTTCACTGTAGACTCCTTGGGACACATAACTCTGTGTAGTGTATAGGAAACCCTAAATACAACGTGATGCCTCCTAATTACTCTCATCACTCCCAAGGCAATAGAGCACACAGTGTTTGTCAGGGCACTAGACATGAATTAAGAATATAAATAAATTTTTTTTTCTATTAAGTCTTCTTAAATATTTTTTTCTATTAAGTCTTCTATAAACAGTAAAATATTAGCAAGAATTAAACAAAGTGAAAAGAGAAGTAGAGCCTCAGAGAACTCAGTTTTAGGCTATAATTATCACACAGTCTTTCTTGGTTGCTTCGCATGTCCCATGGCCTATGGAGGTTGGTAACTTAGCTCTTTTCCTAAGGCTGGTGTCTCCGAGAGCTCTTGGAACCACTTCTTTCCTAGTCCCATTATTAAATGCACATATTGTGATCTTCCTTGGGGATGATGAGCAAACCAAAAGCTCTGCATACATATTTTTTTAACTTGCTTTCTCAAACTGGAATCTTCAACTTCTTGTATATTGCCCATATAAATGTTTGCTCTTTGTTCATGGGATTTGGGCACCAGAGCTAGGATTCATCTCATTCAAATTTAGATACCCATACTGGAGACACCTACATCTGAGCTAACCACTTCAGGGTGCTCTTACAGTAAGAGGAAACAAGCAGGTGCTTTCAGGGAGTGATTTATCTGACCTAATTTAAACATCTATTTTCTTTTAATCCCACTGAAGAACATCACATTCAAGACTTAGATCATTTAACCACCTCACCTCTTCAAATTTTCTTAATTAGCCACACTGCTGCTTTGCTTAATTTAGATATCTTTTCCTCATCTGTTTGGCTTCTCTTGTAACATGAAGACAGAGGGCTTGAAACTCTATAAATTACACACCTTGAAAACCAGTTATAGTACTATTGACTTACCGGGCCTCATATACTTGGCAATGGGCTTAAAACAAGGCTAATCACAGTGAAGCGAGGACTGGATTACACAGACAGGGTAATGTCGTTCACCTATGAGTGAAAGGAGGTGCTGTGATTGGTTTATTTGTTCCACTTTGCAAACTAGTGTCATTTAAGAGTTACACATTCAAAAATTCTGAAAGTCAGGAAACTCCATGAGTATGATGAATTCTACCTAATTTAGGCACCAGCATTTTAAGGAGCTGGTGCTCCTGATGTCAGTTCTCTTACCCAGAGGAAGCTATCTGCATTTGAAAACTTCCAGACAGACAATTTGGCTTCCTAAATTTGTACAGCTAAGGCTGAATTTACAGTACAAAAAGTATCTGCTGCAGAGAGATCCCTGGCTTGCCAGTGTTAAGTGTACCTCACCTCCACATCTCACCTGGCCATCTGTGGAGGGGCTAATTGTGTCCTCTTGGCCCTGTGCCGGGCTCCAGGCATTTGCTCTTGTGCCTGAGTACACGGCATGAAGAGTTGTGGGTGATGCTGGTGGGCTCACAGCCCACTTGAACAGAGAGTTGAAAGGAGCAGAGGGAGCCAGCGTCAGAGCAGCCTTGTTCATAAGGTCTAGAAGAAATGATACCTAAGGATGACTGCTAACAGCATCGTAGTCAGGTTTATCTTCAAGGGAAATCTGATTAATTTCAGAAG
Organism: Leptosomus discolor; assembly: GCF_034619465.1. Classification (NCBI taxonomy): domain Eukaryota; kingdom Metazoa; phylum Chordata; class Aves; order Leptosomiformes; family Leptosomidae; genus Leptosomus; species Leptosomus discolor. Next base: position 213,052,525 of record NC_141391.1, on the reverse strand, counting down.
TAAATGTGTCAGCACATAAATATATATTAATATACATAGAAACACACAGTATGGCTGTTAGAGACATAAGACTACACTGGATAACTAAGACATTCACCAATATGGTCACACTGTACATCAGACAAACATGGTGTCCCTTAGCATTCATTTCTCTCTTCACTTAGCTAACTTTAGTTTAGCATTCTAAACATTACGTGTAGGTTTGATTTAAGTTAGACAAACTGGATTCTATCATTCATTTAAATATAAAGATCATCAGGCATGATTGAGGCAACTCTGTTCTGCACCTGAGTTCTGCAGCGTTTTGCAGAAATAATCTTTATTCAGACAAGGACAGTGGCCGGATTTTGAAGCATGAAGAAAATGTGATGATACACAGTAGAACTGCTCATATAATAAAAGGGCTCTGAACACAGGATTTAATCTCTCATACATTTGCTATTTTCAGTGATTAATATATAAGCACTGTACAAGCCACTGACACAGTGAGCAATCCAGAGGGCCTGTTGCCTGCATTTTGGATAACAAGAGACAGAAGTATAGATTAACAGTGGCTCTTAATCAATCTGATGCAGTCGATGTTTTCCATAGGCACTCCATTAATAAGCAGCTCTACTAACGCCTTTCTTTTGCTGTATCCTAAGTCACTGACAGTTATGAAGGACATATGCATACTAAATGAAGCTTTCGTGCTTGAGTGAGGAGCAATAGCAGCCTACCCAGTGTCACACAGTAAGAGAGACCACATTCACAGGACATTAAAGGCTGGGTACTCTTGCTGAACAGGTTTACACATTTAAGCCTTGATCTTGCAAGGACTTACACACATGCTTAACCTTACACACTGAGAATGAAATCCTGGGCCTCTCAAAATCAATGACAAAACTGTACTGACTTCAAAGGGCCACTCTGTGAATAGCCTTTTTGGCTTCAGTGCAGCCACACAGAGTGTAGAAGCGTGTGAGCTGATCTCCCCAACCTTGCTTGCTTGCGTGAAGTCTTAAGAGATTGAGGGAGCTGCTAAGTGTAACTTTCAAAATACTTCTGTCTCACAACAAACTATAAGCATTCAAAGATGTTTTCTTGTTTGATCTGTTCTTTAGGGGTTTTGCCCAAACCCTGTGGTGAAACCTGCAGGAGTGGTTTCTGCTGGAGAAGTCTGTGAGCGATCTATAATGCAATCCTCTCCCTGGCTAGTATTGCACACTGAGCAGGTTATTTTCTTTACTTTCCAGAAGATCCAGTCCCTGGAGTGAGGTGATTATGCTGGAATCACATCTTTGTTTCTAAAGTAAAAAAAAATAACAATAATCTATAGCTCACACGATTTTATAGGAAATACGGGAAATATCTACTGAAATTACTTACAGGTCAGAGAGAAAATAATATGTAAATTTGTGCAGGATCTAACTGTTGGTTTTCATCTGCTTGCTGCTGGCAGTTGAGGTACCCTGTTGCAAAACCTAACAGCTGTCTCAGGATCTGTTGGAGACCAGAGACCCAGTCCTGGCTCTGCCTCTGTGTGTAAAACTGTCCCCTGGCAGTGGTACTCCTGAGACCTGCTGTGAAGTCCTGAGGAGTTTGCTGAAGAGCTGGGGAGGAGGGAAAGTGGTTTAGTACCATTTTTCAGCATAGATCTGTTTCCAAAGCAGGTTAAGCCAACGATCCTTCCTCTTGCACAGACCCTCTGGCTCTACACATGCTGCAACATGCACCCGACCCTCACGGTGGCCGAGATGCTGAAGCTAGAGGGTCTTTGGCAGCCCTGAGTTACACCAAGGTGTCTCAGTTCCAACAACAAAGCTTATGCTGGTAAATGCAGATCTCCTGAGTGAAATGGCTGACGGCTGATATGCAGATACACCATTGTGACTTGTGCACGTTAGGAACTAGGAAAGTTTTGGCTATCATCTCCCTAAGCTGGTAAAAAGATTTGTGAGGACAATTATCCCAGCGTTAAGTGTGCTGTAACAGGGAGTAAGGGTTTGCAAAAGAGTTTTATGAAATTTTGCATCTCAGTTACGCTTTAGGATACGCCTGTGTTAGCATTTATGTAAGTCAAATTATCACTTCTCACCTAAAATGGTGGCAGTCATTTGAACAGAAAAGTAGGTTGCATGAGCCCAGCAAAGCTTTTTTTTCTATTTCAGCATTTTCATTGCTCCAGCAGTGAAAAAAATCCCCAGATTTTACTCTTTTTTTTTTTGGCTTTTACTGTAAAATGTATTTTAATTTTATCTTCATTGTGCTCCTGTACTAATGGGCTTTACATATTCCCAGCAAGGTCCTGTGTGAAATCCTTAACCATAGAGATTACAGAAATTTACTGCTTCACTGACATGGTCAAGTTGCCACAAAATTGCATTTGTTAATGTAGCTGTGAAAACACATGGCACCTGCCATCTCTGAGCATAAGGATTTTAAATATGGCTGGGAAGAATTTAAGAATGCCTATAAAATGGGGCTTGGCCATGTCAGTTTAGCTTTAGGAAGGTGACTGTGCAATAAAATCCTCACCCATAATTGGACACAAGTGACAGCTTTACTTAACTAGTGTTCAAAATGAAAGAGCAATGAAAATGTTCTGCCTTTCTCACCCCAGAAGGATGACCATAGCAGATGTTAACACTGTTGAGAACAGCTTTATTGTAACTACAGGTGAGACAAATGGGAGATTTATTAGTCTGGGCATTGAGGGAAGTGGAGGGATGGTAAAAGTCTCATCCAGTGCTGTTCCAAAGAAATGCAATGTACATTATCAAACACACTGCATGGTACACACAGTGCTCTAAAACAGGGGCTATTCTGTGTCCATGAATTCATGATCATGCCTGCATTCTTGTTTGCTTTTTAAGTACCAAATACCCAGAATAACAAATTGTACGTGATTCTGCTTTTTGTTTCCTTATGCCCTATCCTGTACCCAATTAAGTTGATGGCAAATCTCTACCTTCATTGATAATACGATGTAATCAATGACTCAAAGTCTGGGAACTCAGTGACCTGCGAAAGAGTAAACAAGAGACAATGTTTCTCTGACGAAAGTCCTGAGACGAGGCTTGATCCAACGTCTGCTGGATCCTTTCTGTTCATTTTAATGAGCTTACAATTGGTCCCTAACATAATGTGCATTCAATAGAAATCAGCTCTGGTTGTTCAGGCACTGATCCAATAAAGCCCTTAATTATGTGCTTAAGATTATAGTATGGGAATAGTCCCATAGAAGCCCCTGCAACCACAGAAATGCTTTAAGTTCAGCAAGTAAGTAAATGTTTTGTTGCTGGAGTATCATATTTTTTTCAGTCAATCCCCTCTGCCAAGCAAACTAAGAAGAATAGTTTCTGGAAATCCAGTGCCTTGAGGTGCCATAAATGTGGTGATATTCAGATTTGTACCCAATTTTTTTAGCTGCTTTATACTTCTTTGTGCCCAGAAACAGCAAAACACTTTACTGCAATTGTGGTATGAATAGGGATACTTGCAGGTTGAAATTCAAAGCTCCCTCTCCTTTTACATTCAGGGTACACTCACATGTGGTGTTGCTGCCTGCTCGTCAGTCCTATCTCTAAGTTGTGTAACATTTTTAAAATTTAAAAAAAGTAAATCTGTTTGCACTATAAGCAGGAAAATATTCTTCTCTGTAGTTAAAGTAAATTCTGTTGGTTTGCCGCAAACTCTTTAACCAGGAGCTTTCTTAAAAGAGCTGCTTAAAGGCAGTTTGAGCTTTTGTGCCATGTGGAGCGCATATTGTTTAACTGCTTCACTTCTGCTCATCCCATTTCACCAGAGGGTACCATATTTCTGCATTATCCTGCTTTCATGAAAGCTGTGATATTCACCAGGTTTTTCAGGTAACGCTGTTTACAGCAAACACTGCCTATGGTGTTTCCAAAAGTTTCCTGCTGTCAGAAGTATGAGGGCCAAATTGAAAATATTGGTTTGGGAGAATGTAATCTTTTCAGTACAGACTTTGGTCAGCACGATTTTGTTCAGTGTAAGTGCCCAATAGTAATGATGTCCAGGCATAGGGCCAAATGCTAAAACTGCCCCCAGAGTGAATATACTCATACTCTGCAAGAGCAGCAGTAAAGTATGCTTATATTCTGGCCAGCAACATCCGAAAGCACAGCTCCCCATGAGGATAATTCTTGCCAGGAGTATGAATAAGCTGCATTGAGGCTGTGCGTTATGGCAACTGCTGCATCAGGGACTGCTAAGTAACTCATAAATAAGCAGTCTCTGCTGCCCCCCAATACCTGTATCAAGCTTCAGAAGGTACTTATGTAGGTCCAAGTATGAAAGGCTTGCATGGCCTCAGTAGACTGAGAAGCGCCAAAACAGAGGTGGCTACTTTCCATCTCCTGCTCCTTCAACTGGCCATAATTTTTCTGGCAATCACAAATATACAGCGCCTAGAAGGATTTGGCTTCTATTCTTCAGCTCATATTCATCATTTGGGTTGCTCCAGAGAAGTTATGAAGCCAGGAGCTCCTGTTATGGTAGGACAAAATCTCCAATACAAATGAAATCTTTATTAATAAATGAATTATGAATAAACCCAGAAAAAATAAACACACTTTATTAAACACACCAACCATCTTGGTTTGGGCAAGCAAGGGTATTTATACCCACATTACGACTACACTAAAATGTAAGTTTTTTACATTAGTGTTCACTTCAGTTTTATTTCTTGAGAATGATTTCAGTTCCACTCACATAACCAAAGCCTGCCAGACCTTCTGCTGATATAAATCAGAGTGACCCCTTGAAGTCTGCTGAACATCTGCCCCAGAATGGCCAATGATAGTCTGTAGAGCCTGACTAATCTTTAAGGACAATAGAAGTTACTCATCCAATATGTACAATTTTTTGCATAACATGACAATATAATTTTAGCCAGGAATTCCTACACTAGGGATAACCATATTCCATAAGGCTATATTCTTGCAGCAAAGCATCCTGTCTTGTTTTAGAATCTTCAAACTTGCTTATATGGATGCAGTAGTTCAAAGTCTTGTGCAGATAGATAGTAGTCAATATAGTAAAGAATATGAGCATTAGACCTCTATATTCTTCTATACTGTACCTCTATATCAGAAATTCTCCCAGTTCTAACTTCTGACATGCAAAGATCCAGGTGCTGCTTCTTTGCAGCAGAATCGCAAATTCTGAGTTCAAAGAAGCCAACAAAGTGATTTTTTGGAAGGCAATATTCTGTCCATGGACGCCTTTACTTCAGATACCATTTTCTTGCCTTTCAGGACATTTCATTATCTACTGCACAGATATCATCTTTTGGAAAAATATGGAAGTATCATCAGTTATTTCCAATCAGCTTCATACTTCAAACTTAAAAACCTCAGGCAAGTCTTTCTCATGAGGTGTCATTCACAAATTTGTGTAAGCTAGTCTTCAAAGATTTTAGTAGGACTAAAATGGTAATCCATGAGCCCTACTAGTAGTTTATCTTATATAAATTTATACCTCTGCATAAGTTTCACAAAATACACTAAGAAAAATTAAATTACATTGAAGAAGGACAGGAAACACTTCAAAAGGAACTAATTTTCGCAGGTTGCAAAACTAGTCTGGGGAACTTCTTAACCCAAAATGTCCTCTGTGCTTCCAAGTTTCTTTATGTAGCTTCATTAACTGCTTTAGAGTTAGTTTTCCTGGGATGGAAAACTTGTTCTCAGGACTGACAAGCAAAACAGAAAGTAATAAAACTGCTTTTGGTTGTCCAGGTGATAGTGGTTCATGTTACTGCCTTGCCCATAACTTACTTGTGGACATGCCTCTGATTATGTCAGTAAAATGGAATGAAACAGTCAAGGACCACTCTATAGTCCCAAGGCTATAGCCCCAAGGCTTGCTGTCATGGCACAGCTCGTATTTGTCTCCATACACTCCCTGAAACCCCAAGCAGACTGATAGCATCCAACCTTTCTGTTGGTACCTGCTGTCCTTCAATCCAAGCTTGAACTTTTCGAAGAAGACTGTTAGTTTGCACAACCCAAAGCTCTTCAGGGGAGCACACTGTCAACTAAACGTCTGTGAAAGATCAGGCAATAGCGCTTAAGCCACAACCCTGGCCTTGATTTTTTTTTTTTTTTTTTAATTAGTATAGACATAACTAATAGAAACACAGAACAAAGGGACTCTCCAGAGTACTCACCTGCTCTGATTTGAACTTCAGACGGGTGCAGTTTCATACCTTACCAACACTGTTATGGGGGACCCGAAAAAAGAAGATGGGAATAATTGCCAGCAGGTGACTGTACAGGTTAAGTACGGTGTTTTCAAATACAAAAGTATATTCCTAACCCATGTATTAAAAATTCAGTGTGGCTACATCTACAGGACACCCCTGAATCATAATGTTTTGGAAGACGGGAAAGTGTTACGAGCTTGCTTTACCCTTACAGCCTGCTCTAGACATCCATTATTGACCACTGATGGAGACAGGACAGTGGGTTGGATAGACATCTAATCTAACCTGGTGCAACCCTTGTGCAGAATCCTCTTGTTACCTAAAGGGGTATGGGCAGAGGCAAGGAAATTTTCTGCCTTCATTAGAGGAAAGAAGGCTGGCTGCTGGTACTGAGCTAATGAGGCCTGATGAGGGCTGCTGGAGTGGAGCTGGCTTTCAGACCAAGCACGTCAGTATCCATCCAAGTAAACATAGCAGGTACTCATCAATACGCCCTTGTCCAGGAGCAAATTGGATCCTGAACAAGCATCCAAAGATATAAAAGCGTAAATATACTGATGCTGTCCCTTTGGAAAAGTCAGCTGCATGCATTTAACAGAGCAGGAGGGGGTGAGGGAGTGGGAGTTGTGTTATTCTACTCACTTGAAATGTCAGTTTAGATAATTTTTCTAATTGAGTCTTGATATTTCACTGCTTCCTATATTTCCCAAAATGATTATTAACAAATAAACAGATCTTTCTTAGTTGTCTCTGAAATAATAATGGCAAAGGCTTCATTGCATATGCAGGAGCTTCAATTTAGGTGAAAATTATTTCTGGCAATGCAGCAGGTGGCATCGTGCAGACACATCTACTAATAATGCTACTTTTGGTGCGTGTTGTGCAAGCAGCTATGGCAGGACTCGTTCCAATCCTGGTTTTATTAAGTGAACAAAACAGACCACAAATAAGTGTTATGCCAGTGGAAAATAAAAATATACAATATGCATTTAATATGATGATGTGAAAATGCACATAGAGGACCACATCACTGTGTTTTTCCTTTTTGGCAAGCTTCCTATGTAACTGGCCAGTTTAGAATTAGTAGGGTCAGAAGACATGTCCAAAAATCAAATAAAATTTGGATTTATCAATACCAGACTCTTCTGAGGAAAAATAAGTCCTCTTTCTGCTGGATAGATAAGTCTTCCCAGATTATTTCCCCAGACAGATTCTTTGCTGCACATCCCTTTGCCAACTGGAACCTTTTGATCTCAACATCTTTAGTGCCAAATTCTTTAATGGCGTAAATGAGTGAAACTCTACCTAAGGCAGTGGAGCAGATCCCATTTACACCTGCAGAGAACTTGGCTTTGATTCTGTAGCCAAGGAGAGATTAAAACCATTGGTTCTAGTAGATTTGTTACCCTGTAAAAATGCTCTTCATCTCCTGTTGCAGATAGCTCTGTTATCCAGGCCAAATGTGAGAAGGAAAAGCAGAAGAAAATCGTCTTGAGGGGGGGTGAATCCTGGACAGGAGGGGTGATACACTGGTGGATTTAACAGGATTTTGTGTTCTCTACTGTATAATCAAGTATACATTATCATCATTTTGATTCTGATCTCTTCACTTGCTCTCTGTGCAGCTCTTTTTGAGATCTCCTAATATGAATCACTTATTCCAGATTGCTCTTTGAAGAAGGCATCTACTGATACATCAGAGATTAAATGAGTCACTCGTGATGGATTGTGTTTCATGGCTTTATATACCACAGAAAATTATGCATTTTACACTACCTTGTAAAATAACCATTTATCTAAGTAAACATATCGACTCCTTTTGGGTTCATATGAAAACTATCCTGGGTTGTGAATCTTAATTTAGCAAGCTCTTGACAGGCAGGAAAAAAGACAGCTAACAATGATGGAGAAGAATCAGTTACTTAAATGTCAATAGACAGAGTTTAAAAAATGAGCTCAACGTAAGAGAGCAATTTGTTCTCTAGTGTCTGGTCAGAGATACAGACTTGGCAACTTCTACCACCTTCTCTTCTCTCAAAAAAAAAAACACCCAAAAAAAAAGCTTTAGAATTTGTGGCAAGTAGTGCAGTTATATGCTGCTATGGTGTCAATCCAAATATGACAACAGCACATGATAAAGAAAGAAATGAGGCCAAGTGGTTAGAACAAAGAGTAACAGTTAAATATCATTTTTCCAGGGATTCTACCTCTTATCTTTCTACACTTACTATAGGTACTAAAGCAAGATATCTCTTTTCCAAGCATCTCAGTTTGCACATCTGTAATATGGAAATTGTCTTTCTGAGCCAGATTTTCTCTGGGGTTATTCCATGTGGGTCACTATAGTCTTTAGACATCTGACACCAGTGAAATTTGATCACATAAATACACCCCAATTCCTCTCCTGAGTTGAAAGTGTCAGAAGGCATAAGTATTTTGCAAGAACACAGTTCAAGAATGGGGCTATAATGGCCTCATCCCAGGCCCTTTGGAAAGCCCTGTATTTGTCCATCTAGGGAGCAGGAGTATAGGTTAGCACTAATGGAGTCTTACTCGGCTTTCAAAAAATAACAGGTTAGACTTTCTTGTACCTCACCATTTCTACTTGTTACTCCAGATTGCATTTAATTGGTGTACCTGCCTGATTTTTGTGCTCTTCGCATCCTTTTGCTGCTAAGTATTTACACCCCTCTCACTCACCGAAGGGTCTAAGATCCTGAGTGCGGCGTTGACTTCAGCAAGCTTTAGATCAGACTTGTAATCACTTCAAGCCTCTGACTAGCTGGCTTTAAGTGTTTAGGATGAATCATCTCAGAGACAAAGAAGAATATCAGAGCAAAGCATTATCTTACATACTTCTGCTTCCCCAAAGGTTTACTCTTCAAAAAAATCCATTGTCCTATATGTAATGTAAAATAATTCACCATGGAGCAAAACATTGTATCATGATACAGATCTGGGCAGTGATTGAAATAATAACAGACTGTTTAATTGCTAAATTACAGTGGTGATATTATGAAATAACATATTATATCTGCATTTATAATAAATTAATCCATCATGATTAAAGGTCTCTCAATGAATACCAAATTACTTAATACATGATTGGCCTTTATAAGTATAAGCCTTTAAAATTATGCGGTATTCTGCAAGCAGTAGAATAAAGTTGCAATGAGAAAACCTGTCAAAGAAAAACTTTTCTACATTTCATGCGGAACACCTTTTCTTTCAGAACATTTTTGCATTGAATTTGTTAGCAATTATGACATATAGCTTTTTAACAGGAGAAAAATATGTCCATAATCACACAATGTTTGGGGGAGAGGGGAAAATTACCACAATATGACTAATTTTATGAAAGACATCTGTCATTTTCAACTGTTGTAATACAAGCTGTTTAGTAAGTAAATTTAATTAACCAGATTTCTCATTTTAAAAAGGGGAAGGAAAGGCTTTTACAGCGTGCCAGGAGCATATCCCTTGAATATAGTTTGTTTAATGTGCCCAATTAGACTGAATCATCAACTTTTCTGAACCTTAAATATCTCAAATTAATTTGTTTCCACATTGTTTTTCTATATACCACTTTGCAGCCATTTGTACTGTATAGTAGATGTTGTTTATTGTTGATATTACTGGTTGAGTCTCTGTTAAAACTGAGGTTTTTTGGAGCTCACTGTTGTACATCGAGAAAGAAGCCTCTACCAAAAAGTTTACCATCGAAAAAGAGAGAAACACAAAGAGTGAGAAGTGAGAAAGGCAGGGAGAGCAGGTGTATCTGCCCCAGGTCATAAATAATTCAGGGAAATATCTCAGTCATGGTCTAGTGTCGTATCAAATACTAGGCCACACTATACTTTTGGCTTATAAAAGGATACAATCGTAAGTCAATGGTAAGCTCTTGCTTAGGAGTGTGAAATTCCCTCTGTTGCTTACAATAGTTGCAGACCTGACAGGCTGGTCCTTTTTTTGATGAGGATAATATGGTTCATTTTAACAAAATACTCGTTGCTCCTACTTCATAAAGCTTACAGAATAAATAAGTTCTATAAAGTCCTTTTATTGGTAATATGCAGAAGCTTATGCTATAACATGGCTCCCAAAAAAACCTGCCAGTATTTATGCAGGCTTTTTCCAATGATAGAAAACCAAGCAACCAACCAACCAACCAAAAATTTATTTTACTAATATCAATGTAAATCTGGGTAGTTCCACTGATGGTATTTCAATCTATCTAAGATCAAAAGCTGACTAGAAATCTCAATTCAATCTCAGTTAAAACGAATAATTAAATAGGTCTAAAATAGTTGATTGTAACTTAATATAGCATGTTTTCACTTATTTAAACTGTTCTTAATGACACTTAAGCTAGTAGAAGCTACTCATTTCCTAAACAAAACCTCTTGGTGAATTTCTGATGTTAGTGCTCCTTCTGAATTCTGCTCCTAAATACAAGCACCATCTAAAATTTAATATCTGCTGCTTTTGTACACAGGGGAAGACTTCCTCCTTGTTCAGAAAAAAAAAAGCAATCACTGCAAAAAATACCCGTGTCCATCGCCTAGGAGTGTGCTGAACTATACAGAATTTCACCGAAGAATGAAAGCTACTTTTTTTTAATTTGCTTTCATTTAGAAACATTTACATAGGTTGTGTATGGAGAGCACAGCATTAATTCTGGCAAGTTTTTATTACCCTAACCTTAGATTTAGGAAGTCTATTTGTACATAATATGTGTCTGGTATTTAGAGAGCATCATTCATTTAATAGTGTGAAAAGAATTACTAAGTGTGGGGAATAAGTCAGTCCAGAAGATAATAGATTGCTTACTGGGGTGGAATAATCATGAAGATAAGTGGATGGGGAAAACCGAAGGATTCTGGTTGTTCTGATGTACATGTACGCGTTGTAAATCTGTTCAAATATCTGCAAGCTTAAACATTGCATCTAGTCCTTCAGCTCACGGTTTTCTTCCATGCCGTTGCAGGAGAACAGTCTTTGATAACTCCAGTACATGCCCACTGTTTCCTGTATAAGGCCTTTAGACGATTTGCAACGGAGAAGGGTCAGAAATTTGGCAGAAAAATACCAGCCTAAGAGTTGTTATGTGGATTCAAGCACCTTTTTTTTTTTTTTTTTTCACAGACTCACTGTATCCCCTTTATCAAGATTCTCAGGGATATATTCAGGCAGCATGAAGTGCCCACGACTGGTCAGGGCAGAGAGCTGGCCACTTCTGAGGAACAATTGATGCTCTAGTAAGGCACCATGTAGGGGGCTGCTTAAAGAAGCCAGGAGAAAATATTATACCCAAAGCTCTGTTTAAAATCCAGGCCATATGAATATGGCCTTTAGGCTCTCTTTGCTTTAATTCCCCATCTATAAAATAGCACTTTCTAAATGTCCAGGACAGATAAACACAATGGAGCTCAGTATTAGAGGATGTATGATTATCTACATTCATATCCATGTTAAACAGATAGAAGAAATATGTGGTTCAGTGTATGATGCATGCAGACACCAAACAAACCCACCCCTGAGGGGTCAGTAGCAGAAAAGGTGCCAGAAACTCGAGGGAATTTTTATCTGAGCAAAGGCAATAGGATCAAGCTCTGAAACAGAACAGCTTTTAAGTGAGCACAGACAATCCTGCAATTAATGGAGACATATCTACTCAGTATTACAGTACAGCCGACCTGCATCCTTGGCTTATTAATTTCTCCCACTAGTACAAGTAGGTTGACGTCTTCTAAATTAAAAACAGTTCCGCCTTAGGAAGAATTGCCAAAGAATTTGTACATTAGAAGTCTCAAGAGATGCAACTCTTGCATGCCGCCTTCACTGGGGAAGAGTACAAGCTTATCCTTCAGGAAGTGTCATCTGCCAGTTATGACAGCTACACATTTGTATTCATTTATGAATTCACCATTTACAACTGTGGCTATTTAACAGAACAATTCCCTAGAAAATCTTTGGACTCTGTGTTTGCATAATAAGAAAAAACTTTCGAGAACAGCTCCTCTCCTTCCTCCTTTTTTGCTATTACTGTTTTGTACCCAACTAATTTTACACAAGAATAATTTAGGACAGCATTTGGCAGCGTTGTTCTGGCCTCTGCACACGTAGGAAGCTTGTGAATCTCTTGCAATCTTGCTGTAGGGGACAACATCTCTAACAGGGTGTATTCAGCAGAGCCGATTTTGTTGTTCTGTAGAGTGAAAGTGTAGTCTGCCACCTGGGCAGATACAACTGTTAACTGGAGCAGGGCTCCAGGTATTGAAGATCTGTTTCTGATTCAACTAGAGATGTCCTGAGTGACCCTAAATAAATCACTTAATCTAGCTGGTTCTTCATATTTGTATAATATCAAAATACAGCTAAAATTTCGTCTTTTTCCAGGCACACTGTGGGAAAGCAAGCTGTCCGTAACAGGGAGGTGTTTAGAAAGCTCAGTGTCCACTCTCCTGTGTATTTAGTCTATAATACGCATTGCTTCCTGAAGTTGAGCCATAGTGTATGTGAGTCCACCCAGGCTGTTAGCTCTGCCTCTTCTGGGTGCCTTCCGTTTGACAGCTGAGGTGGTGATGGCCATCTGCAATGTTAGCTCATTGACTTCTTTAGACCAAGAGATCGAGAATGAAAGAAAATACTGTCTAGCTCTCCCAAGCTCCCAAAAAAGAGACAACTAAGTATAAAACCTACCTGTGTTGGAGAAGAAAAAATCAAAACCTTATCTTATTATTTTTGCACTATTTCAGTTGATTTCAACAACTGTATTTAAATGTCTGTATGCTCAGATCAGAAGTTGATCCAAAGAGGATATTGTCATGAGTCTGATTTTTTTTTTCCTTCTTGCCTTCTCTGTTCATTAGTGGTGGTGAGGGGTTAACAGAGGGGAAGACGGTGTCAGTTTGGAGGGGAGTTTGGACAATTTTAGCAGAATATTGGCCTCTGAGAAGTACAAGGAAGCCAACGAAAGAGAGCTGTTGGTGGACTTGTGCCTCAGAGAAGGTGAAGCAACATGCTGCTTAGTGCATATGTAACAATGAGAGATTTATGAGGAGGAAAGCAGGTTATAAGAATAGACCACATTAATCTTCTACTTCAAACTCTTGTCATTAATCTCCCAGTAATAAACTGCAATGGTCAAAAAAATTAGAATACTCCTTTAGGCCGTTTTTGCCATGATTTTACAAAGTCATTAAAGAGCTTCCCAGAAGAGAGATTCTCTGCTTCTGTTTCTCTCAACTTCCCATGCTATCCTATATGGGATGCAGAAAATTCCTAGCCAAGCTGTAAGTTTGCAATAACATGCTTCATCGCCAGAATTTTTCACTTCTAGCTGGAAGTCAGCATCCATTCCTCATAGCTCCCACAATCTTTTCTTCTCTCCGTTCTCCACAGCGAAGGAGATATAACGGAGCTGTAACTTGAGTTATCTGCTGATTAGCCTGAACCTGAATGTTGTGAGTAGGTGAATTTGCACGTGTAACATTGAAAAAAAGCCAGATATCTGAATAAACATGAACATCAAATATAAAAACAAACAAACAAAACCCACTGACAAGATAAGATTTTCCTTTAACAGTCCATATGAAAGGAAATTCATCAAAAAGCTTTAATCCATCCTGCACACTGTTACATGTAAGGACTGCAGAACTGCTACATGCTGCTGAAACCATCCAGACAACTTGGCAATATCTCGGTAAAATAGATTGGGCTAATCACTAGGCATTGAATTTTATTCTACATCTGAATTTCGTGACTTTGGTGTAATGCAAACATTCAGTAAGTCTGGGTTTTTATGATTTTCAGTAATCTTTAAAAATATTTTTTGAAGACTGAAGGCTCTGGCCAGATAGGGATCATGGACTCCATGGAGTCATTTTTCTTCACAAAGTAGTAGAAGTAGCGCTGTCACAACAGCAAAATTGTGTTCTATCCAGGGAGTAAATATATTGATCGCTTACTTAGCAGAACTAGCGAACGATGCACATTACACCTATTCTCTGCAACTTGCACTGACTTCCAATTTGCTTTTGGATGTTGGACTTGATGTATAAAGCCCTGGGTTTTGTGCCTGTGACTGTTTTTCTTCTTCGCTCCTTCCTGTGTCCTGCCACTAGAGATCAGTTGGGATTCATGTGCTAACAGTCCCGTTAACTCAGAGGGACCCAAGCTTCTGCCATACAAAGTACTTCTCCTGCTGCCCAGGTAGTTTTAACCCGTTTAGTGCCTGGTAGAGAGACTATTTACTCAGATGATTGCCCAGGGAATGAATGTAGGCTCAGCTGAGATCATCTATATGAGTTCATGTTAATTTGACATTTTTCAGGTTTATTGCAATCATCATTCTTGTCAGTCCTCTGCCTATGACCAGAGGTTTGTACCACGGTAGCTTTTTCACAGAATCATAGAATCATAGAACAATTTCAATTGGAAGAGACTTCAAGATCATCGAGTCCAACCTTTGTCCTAGCTCTACCAACACCACTAAACCATGTCCCTAAGTACAACATCTACCTGTCTCTTAAACACCTCCAGGGATGGTGACTCCACCACCTTCCTGGGCAGGCTGTTCCAATGCCTGACAACCCTTTCAGTAACAAAATTCTTCCTAATATCCAGCCTGAACCTCCCCTGGTGCAGCTTAAGTCCATTTCCTCTTGTTCTATCATTTGTTACTAGGGAGAACAGACCGACCCCCGCCTCGCTACAACCTCCTTTCAGGTAGTTGTAGGGAGTGATAAGGTCTCCCCTCAGCCTTCTCTTCTCCAGGCTAAACATCCCCAGATCCCTCAGCCATTCCTCATACAAGACATGCTCCAAATCCTTTACTAGCTTGGTAGCCCACCTCTGTACCCTCTCCAGCACCTCAATGTCCTTCTTGTAGAGAGGGGCCCAAAACTGGACACAGCACTCGAGGTATGGCCTCACCAGTGCCCAGTACAGGGGCACGATCACCTCCCTGCTCCTGCTGACATCACTATTCCTGATACAGGCCAGGATGCTGTTGGCCTTTTGGCCACCTGATCGTACTGCTGGCTCATGTTCAGCCAGCTGTCAGTCAACACCCCCAGGTCCCTCTCTGCCTAGCAGCTCTCCAGCCACTCCTCCCCAAGCCTGTAGCGCTGCTGGGGGTTGTTGCGGCCAAAGTGCAGGATGCGGCACTTGACCTTATCGAAACTCATGGAATTGACCTTGGCCCAGCGATCCAGCCTATCCAGATCCTCTGTAGACCTTCCCTACCCTCAAGTAGATCGACACTTCCACCCAGCTTGTTGTCACTTGCAAACTTACTAAGGGTGCACTCCATCCCCTCGTCCAAATCATTGATAAGGATGTTAAACAGGAGTGGCCCTAGTACTGAGCCCTGGGGGACACCACTGGTAACTGGCCACCAACTGGATTTAACTCCATTGACCACAACTCCCTGGACTCAACCATCCAGTTTTTCACCCAGCAGATCATACGCCCATCCAAGCCAAGAGCAGTCGATTTCTCTAGGAGAACACTGTTCATTTTGTTTCCTAATATAAAAGGAATATGACACGGCTTTACATCTTCAGCCTAACTTGAACTCAGTTTAGTAGTGACCACATACTGTCTAGACACATGGTTCCTCAGTTGCTGTAGTGAAAAGATTGAAGTTCTCAACCTAAAACCAACATCTATGAAGGCTGCTTTCTCTGGTGGTTTGAGCAAGAAGCTCTTAGATCTGAATTCAAGGGGAAAACTTCATTTAAACTGTCTTTGCACCAGGGTATGGCCCAGTCACTTTGGGGAACCTTGCAGATCATCTGCTAATATTGCTTGTGCTCTTTGGGGAAAGGTAAAACTTCAGATATTCCATACTATTAGCTGCACATCTCCCCAATACCCACATTTTTAAATGCAGTTGAGTGGATCAGTAAATGAATGTTTGACTGAGCAACACACACTTTATGTTTCATTAGTTTTGCTCTGCCTTTGAGAATTTGGTTCTCTCTAACCATGGTTTTCCTCATGAACCTGTGTACCTACGATATGGGATTGCTAATACATGTCTCCCTTGGATTTAACATACATGGACAGAGAAATCCTACTTGACTACAAAGTGTGGTACAGGTTTCCTAGTAATGCACTGATTGCACTGGCTAGCAGATGCTGTGCAGCACCTGCATAACATCCACCCAGCTCTACCCATTTGTCTATGTCTGACCAGTTCATAACCACACCACACTGAAGCATGTGCAGACTTCAGCCTGTTGGCCTTAAAGTAGCTTTTGAAGACAAAATGTTTCAGATGCTTTATTTGCCTAATGTATAGCTTGTCCATAGAGGCACCCAGTGTCCATGGCTTCTCCATAAGTTACAATAAAGCCGGCGTGCATGTGCCTGCACAGGCTGTACCCACTCAGACCAGCTGTTGTGTGAACCTACCTTCAGCCCACGAGATCGCTGGAAATTTCTCTAAGAGTGTGACAGTGTGAGTTTGCTTTAGAAAATACCGCATTGCCAAAGAAGTATTTTTTTTTTGAATTGATTTCAACATACATTTTACTGTAAATATCTCATTTGGGTAAAAAGTGGTAACTCCAAAATAAAAATGTGCTTGACTGCTATGGTACTCTACTAGGTTGTGGGAAATACGGGCGTGTCAGTGCAGGAAATGAGTTCATGTCTCGCTAGGCATGAAGAGCTTGGACATGTCATGGTTTCATCCCAAGGTAAATGATTTTAATCCCTCATATTTTCTGAAATGGGCAAGCTGTTTCCTATCCAGCTACACCACTGATTGCAAATGTTTGTGTCAATTAAAAAAAAAAAAAAAAAAACACACCTAAAAACCTTTACTACTGAGCCAAACCCCTCAAGAAAATGTTTATATTTTTGCCTTGCAGACAGAGATAACCTTTATCTTGATCTTCTTAGAAATCAAGGCTTATATGATAACAGTGCTTGTCCTGCAGACCACCACAACAAATAACTTCTGCGGCCATGAGCAGATTTCAGCCTAGTGTGACAGCCACTCTGTATTTTACACCAGCAGTTGGTTCTGCATGCAGGAAAGCCAGGACAAGTCACAATATGCCTTGGCTGCCAAGATTTCATGGGAAGGACCAGCCCACGTACTAGTTGGGACAAGCTGAGGGCACAACACAGATGTAAATCTGCAGGACGTTTGGCTTCATTAATTCTGCAGCTCACGCAGCAGTTTGTGGGATGGGAGGGGGACGTGGATTGGCAAGAAGGGATTAAATATTTTGTATTTAGAGCACCCCTCGAAATGGCACGTAAAGCAAATCCTCCGCTCTGCAGAATTTCCTGGGAAATGACTGTCCCAATCATTATCGCAGCTTATCTCTCGCGCAGGGTCCTTTTAGCGCGTGCACAGCACTGCCCAATCAGACCACCGAGCTGCTGTGTTATCGCGGCCGTAAGCCCTCTCCTCCTCACTCTGCAAGAGCAGATAAATGGGAAGCAGGTGTGTTGCATCCAGCACTGAGTAAGTGCTCCCCAAATCTGCTTCTTCAGCTCTCCCTTTTATCTTGTCTTTAACACGAGGCAGCCACCACTGATAACAAGCAGATTAAAAACACTATCAGATTAACATTTTTATGTAATAAATGGTCAAGAACCTCACATTAAAAGAGTATCTTTCCTGGCATTAAGCATCCTTCACTCACCCAGGAAGCCTTTATCAGCTTGAACCTGCTCTGCTCATTGCATAATAAATCTCCAAACCCTGATTTCATCGTAAGGAAATTTTTCATGAGGACAGCAGGGAGCTAAATGGATGACTGTGTTTGAAAGGAAAATCAAGCAAAAAGATTAAAGTGCTGGTCTTCTTTAGTTTAAAACTGACTCTCTGTGCTAAATCTTTTTGCTTAGTTTGGATGTTCCACAGTGTGACAGAGTTTTTTGCTTTCTCCAAGGCAGTTCAAATTTAGCTCAGGTCAGATTTACACCAGATAGACTATTTATTAATGAAAAGACTCTTTTTTTTCTTCAAAACCAAACTTTTCATCCACTCACCCTTTCCAAAATGTTAATATTACTATTAGCACTTTTGTTTTGTGTGCTTATGCTACTCATTTTCTCTTTGACAGTTTCTGGCATCTTTTGTTGAATAACAAAGGACTTCTCAGGCCAAACACTGGACTTCTAAAAAAGTGGAAAATCTGAAAAAACTACTTGGATAAACATGGCTATGGTAAATGTTCCACAGAAAATCCTGTGGAAAATGAGCAGAGGTCATTCTAAACGCTGTCAAATGGAAATACACTTGCACTTTAGCTTGGGCAGCAGTAGTAGCCTACAAGTAAAATGTACTAAGAACATCAATCCACTTTTGTCAGGGTAAACCCTGAAAAACTATCATGGTAGTCACCACTAACTTGCATTATTCCAGTTGCAAGGGGAGCAAGACTGGAGGTGAAAAAGCCCGTAAGAAAAATACTCCATTTCTCTATAAGCACAGCCCCAAAGAATGAGGGCAAGGAGTGATGTTCAAGAACTAATGTTTGCACTGCAACTGCTGCACCTCTCACAGGCAAATAGAGCTTCTGAAGCTCTGGCATCTTTAGAAGAGGACTAAAGCCACTCAATGAAAAGTAGAAAAAAAAATCTTCCAGGTAAAATATTGCTCTGGTAGAATAAATGCAAATTTGTCTTGCACAGAAACACTGATTTTTCATAGTGTATCCGTGTTAAAATATGATGATTTAATGAGGTTTTCAACAGCAACTGTCCCAGAAACAGTTTTATATTCATTCAGTGCTCTGTTGCTCTTCAAGATCTTCCTTGAAGATAATCTTCAGTCTGCTTTAGCTATACTTTAAAATAGGCTGGCTGGCACAGTCCCAACTTGCTTGACTAGTGTTGCCTGATAGATCTGATTTCAAATCCTGAGATTATTTTTTAAAAACATATAGTGCCTGAAGGAATCTGAATTGTGTTTTCTCTTCAGGATACTGGACAGCCTCTTTCCTTTGTTACAGAACTGTAAAATACTCGGACTCAATCATCAATAATTTTCCTGTACAGTGTTCTTAAAACTATGTGTAAACTGTAGTACATTGCCATTTAATAAACCCTTTTTTTCAAACTCAGATGTTCACAGACACCTTTTGGAGAAGAATAAATCTTCATCTGTGAAGATGTCTCTTTTGGGATGAAAAATCCAGTAATCCCTGGAGGAAGCACTGTTTTCAGTCGCATCCCAGATGTAATCTGGACCATTACCCTAAACCTTACAATGAAAAACAACTAGAAATTTTTGTTTTAAAGAGGCCACCATTCAGATACTTAGACAGATCAGCAAATTGTCAAAATGCCCATCAACATATAAGGTATAGGGAACCAAGCAAAGAGTTGTTTCAGTGTTTTTTAAAAAATATACACTGCTTTCAGTTGTTGACAAGTAATGGTCCTAGGGTTGGGTTTTGCAGCCCATATTCACACTGGTTAAAATGTGTCAGGAGTTAACATGTGCATCTCTCATATCAACTGAAATGATGCTCTTGATTTCAGTGGAACAAGATCATTTTGGTGGAGCAAGAAATTATCAAGTAATAATTGATAACGCTTGATAGGAGATCATTGTAGTAAAGCAATGACATCAGACCCACTTGACAATATTTTAACCCCTGGCATTTCAGAATAAAATGGTAAGGAGCCAAGCTTTTCTTTTCACAGAACCTTTCATCTAACCGGATCCTAAAGTATTGTGCAAACGTAACTGATTGCATGAACAGTGCAATGATTCACTGCGGCCAACAGCAAAGTTCAGCAACAGCTGAGGCTGAACAAAGCGGCCACATACAGAAAATCCAAACAAAAGGGCATGAGGCAATAATGATTCTACAGAGGAGGCTCTTTTATTTTTGGTGTGAAAGGATATTAGGAAGGAATAGAAAGGTTAGGCATGGAGATTCCAGCAAATAGGAGTGTAAGAGGCTACATGACCAGGCAGAAAGCAATGGTTGGGCAGGAAGACCAAACAATAGAAGTGCTCTCAGCACCAGATGCCAATTGCCAATAAATTCAAGCATCGCACAGGGTTTTAGCCACATGAGTCCTATTGACTTTAATAGGAGTCATGCAGCTAAAAAACCCTCATTGCTTGGAAAGTTGCTTATTAAAAAGTGAATACGAAAAATTAATTCAAGACAGACGGGCTATTCTGAAAGATCTGGCTGGGAAATACTACGAGTTATGCCAGCAGAGAACTTGGCCTGATAGTAGCAGTATTACCGCGGACACCTTTTTCCACTTGATATTGTACATGTGCCTTCTCCAGCACTAGTTACTGCATAAAGAGGAATGTGAGTTCAGTTGACACTTTGGTTGACTGCCAAATAGAACTTAATAGAGTTAATAGACACTAATCCTGATTTAGAATTTTTCAGGGTTTGCTCCATATATTACTGTGGCTGCTGTATGTTTAAATACTGGTTTTAAAGACGAAAAGTGTATATGAAAGTGTAGTACAGACAGCTGAGTGCACCGAGGATTATGCTGTTCGCCATAAACTGCATTTCAGAAATCTGTTTAAGATGTTGTTATGCAAAGCAATGTTCTGTATTTTTGAGCTACTGGGACAACAGCTATCATTGACCAATAAGTTTTGCCCCATAGAAAAGATACTCTGAAAAACAATTTGCAGATTTTTTTAATCTCCATTTGCAATCCCACCTTCCTTATCAAGACAGACAAGAGGAAAATTGAGAGGTTTGAGCACAGGATCAGTAAAATGTTTTCAACTGAGATGTTAGGTGACAAGAAGCATAAATGACAATTAAAGGGATAGCAACTCTTTAAAGATGCAATAAGGAATACATAGATATCTGTCAGGCCATCCTCAAAGAAGTGTCTGGAAGATCCTCATGAGGAAAATAAGCTAAGCTCTTTCTTGAACATATGATTGTCATATGCAAAACCATGATTTCCAAAGTTTGTTGTTGATAAGCTGAGAAGAACAAAATACCCATATTTTTTGTTTCAAGGCCTGGACTCTCTTTTGGAGGAAGAAAAATTCCCAAGTTTAATGCATGAACTCATTTTACCAGTAAGCAACTCTCCACAGATATAGTAGCCCAATGCAACCTCAGCTGTTTAACATGCAGATCTCTTACCTGAACTACTGCCTAATCATTTTCTTGAGGAAGGTATTATACATCAGGCACAAAACTATGATTGCAAAAAACAGCTGCAATACTGAGTATTCCCATACTAAATGCCCATGTCATGGCAGACAGAACAGGTTTTTACAGTACGAACCTTCTGCAAAACGTTCTCCTGTATAAACACAAATCAGGCACCGTATAGGAATACTGAATTCTAACATCTCCAGCTCAGCAGAGCTGTCAAATGTATCCCTTACTCAATTTACATGCATCCTGAAACAGAATAAGTTTCTGTATTTAAACAAAAGGTTCTTAAGTTTTGCTTTGCTTAAATGTATTCACCTACTTATCTGCTTGGAAATAACAGGTAAGGGTCAAGGTAAATTTTGCACCTTAAAAGCTGTAGCTCTTAAATCAACTTTGAGTTACAAGGGATTAGGGAAAGAGTACAGTGTTTCAGAAAGGGGTAGGCTTCTCCATCAAGTTTCAGTTTCTTGAATGTTTTTATGAAGGCTTATACTGGATAAGGACATGACTTGGGAGTGAAAATGGTAGGATAATTCCTGACTCCTTTCCTTGGTCATATCATAACCCCAAATAAGTCAGAAAAGGGACAAAAGAGTTAGAGGACATACACATACACAAAAGAGGATGTAATACTGTCCCATATTTATAAACAAAGCTGATATTAAAAATCTGAGACAGGGAGCTTCAAAAGGAAGCCGTGTGAAGTACATAGAAATGAGCATTATGGATATTACTACATCTGAGAAATGGATGATGCATGCATCTACTAGGATGCACTGATATTTCTACCAGCATAAACAGTACAGGCTGAAGGAAGTCTGTAACATAACAGCAAATCCTGAAAAAATGACTTCATTAGCCAGCTTGAGGACAGAAAAAAATTACATTGCCAACTTGCAGGACAATCAGGGGATCGGGCCCAGCCAGCGTGGGATCATGAAGGGCAGGTCCTGCTTAACCAACCCAATCTCCTTCTATGACTGCCTAGTCAATGAGGGGAAGGCTGTGAGTGTCATCTACCTGGACTTTAGTAAAACCTTTGACACAATCTCCCACAGCATTCCTCTAAGAAACCTGGCAGCAGGTTGGCTTCACTCTATACCAGGTTAAAAACTGGCTAGATGGCCAAGCACAGCGAGTTGTGGGGATTGGAGTTAAATGCAGCTGGTGGCCAGTCACAAGTGGTATCCCCCAGGGCTCAGTATTGGGACCAGTCTTGTTTAGCATCTTTATCAATAATCTGGATGAGGGGATCGAGTGCTCCCTCAGTAAGTTTGCAGACAACACCAGGTTGGGTGGGAGTGTTGATCTGCTCAAGGGTAGGAAGGCTCTGCAGAGGGATCTGGACAGGCTGGATCGATGAGCCGAGGTCAACTATATGAGGTTCAACAAGGCCAAGAGCCGAGTCCTGCACTTGGGTCACAACAGCCCCGTGCAGCGCTACAGGCTGGGGGAGGAGTGGCTGGAAAGCTGCCTGGCAGAAAAGGACCTCGGGGTGCTGGTTGACAGGTGGCTGAACATGAGCCAACAGTGTGCCCAGGTGGCCAAGATGGCCAACAGCATCCTGGCCTGTATCAGCAATGGTGTGGCCAGTAGGAGTAGGGAGGTGATCGTGCCCCTGTACTCGGCACTGGTGAGGCCGCCCCTCGAATGCTGGGTGCAGTTTTGGGCCCCTCACTGCAAGAAAGACATTGAGGTGCTGGAGCGTGTTCAGAGAAGGGCAGCGAAGCTGGTGAAGGGTCTGGAGAGCAAGTCTTATGAGGAGCTGCTGAGAGAACTGGGGTTGTTTAGACTGGAGAAGAGGAGGCTGAGGGGAGACTTATCACTCTCTACTGAAACAAGGTTGTAGAGAGGTGGGTGTCAGTCTCTTCTCCCAAGTAACAAGTGATAGGACAAGAGAAAATGGCCTCAAGTTTCACGAGGGAGGTTTAGATTGGACGTTAGGAAAAATTTCTTTACTGAAAGAGTAGTGAAACATTGGAACAAGCTGCCCAGGAAAGTGATGGAGTCACCATCCCTGGAGGTGTTAAAAAAACGTGCTGATGTGGCACTTGTAGAGATGGTTCAGTGGGCATGGTGGTATCAAATCAACAGTGGGACTTGATGATCTTAAAGGTCTCTTCCAACCTAAGGATTCTATGATTCTATAACTCCGTCTAGATGTCATCTGTTCTCACCACACTCTCTCATGAAGAAAAGAAATTGAAGTCCACTCTGAAAAAAGTTTTTAAGCTTCTTTTCTGTGATTTCTAACCTTGCAAGTCAAGGCAGGAGCTTGACTATAGCAACATTTCTCACTCCTTTGTAGTGACACAGCAGAGGTAATCTCGAGAGAGAGGGAGGAGGCAGGAGAGAGAAGGTGCGGTCAAAGGATTTTCTCAAATGTTGCCATACTTTTTTCTCTTGGGATGGTTGCAATAGTTCAGCCCCATGCAATGCACTTTGTCACTTACAGTATGAATACAAAAACTTGCTACAATTTGTCATTAAATACATGCCGAAAAAAGTCTCTCAGTTAGGTGAGTGAATGTGGTGTGTAAGTGCTTATTTTTCAATTCGCAGTTGTGATGAGAAGCCTGAAACGCTTTGATTCCTCATTTAAGATGGTCTTCCCAAGAGGTTTCAAGGTCCTCAGCATAAAGATAACTGTGTGCTTTAAAAAAAATAGGGAGAGAAGCAAATATCCTAATATGCCATCCCTTGGCAGTTGAGTGCAGCAGAATACTTTGCTGTCCTCAGACATCTTTCTTTGTGTCAGTAAAAATGTAACTCTTAAAAAGAAGAAAAAAATAAAAACGGAAGAAAAAAAATCAAACCACGTAAATGAAATGCTGATACCCCAGGGACAATAGACAAAATATGTCTGAAGTCCAGAAATATGTTAATTGCAAATCAAAGAAGAAAGCACAATCCAATGGAGCAGTGATCCTCTGCAGGTTTCAGCTGACACCTGCATTTAGCTTCCTTGTTTTTTTCCACCTTAATGAACATATGGAGACTGCTCTATAAAGGGAGCAACATGTCATACTCTCTGTAAGTAGTTTTGCACAGTTGCTGAAATGAAACAGAATGAGCGGCTGTATAAACACCTTTCATTAATCACCCAAATACTGCTATGACAGTGAAGTTAGCAGTTTGATTATTAAAAGCCCATGTTCTGGTTTTCATGTTCATGTAAATGTTATGCTATTCCAATAAAACATTAGGAAAATAATGTGTCAAAAGGAAATTAATCAGTCACCAGTGGCTGGCTTATTTTTCAATTTCCCTTTCCCTTTTCTTACATTATTTTAAGGAGAAATATGTTTAAAAACTAAAGGTGGAATTTCTACATATTTGCCTAAATTAAACAATGAAATACAAATAAGGGTGTCCAGGCCGTCTATGCACAACATTATGGAGAATCTCAGGGATTCTGTGAGGCTGAGATGTCCCAGAGCTCTGGACCTTGAAGCTCAGTTTGGCATTTCCAGGACTCCAGAAAATCCAAAAGGTACCAATAAGATAAAAAGATAAGTGAAACTGCAGGGCTTTCACAGAATCACTGAATCACAGAGTGTTAGGGGTTGGAAGGGACCTCGAAAGATCATCTAGTCCAACCCCCCTGCCAGAGCAGGACCACCCAGAGCAGGTCACACAGGAACGTGTCCAGGCGGGTTTTGAATGTCTCCAGAGAAGGAGACTCCACCACCTCTCTGGGCAGCCTGTGCCAGGGCTCTGTCACCCTCACAGGGAAAAAGTTTTGCCTTATGTTCATGTGGAACCTCCTGTGCTCCAGCTTGCACTCGTTGCCCCTTGTCCTGTCATTGGCCATCACCGAGAAGAGTCCGGCTCCATCCTCCTGACACTCGCCCTTTACATGTTTAGAAACATTGATGAGGTCACCCCTCAGTCTCCTCCAAGCTGAAGAGACCCAGCTCCCTCAGCCTTTCATCATGAGGGAGATGTTCCACCCCCTTCATCACCTTTGTTGCTCTGCACTAGACTCTTTCCAGCAGTTCCCTGTCCTTCTGGAACTGAGGGGCCCAGAACTGGACACACTATTCCAGATGGGGTCTCACCAGGGCAGAGCAGAGGGGGAGGAGAACCTCTCTCGACCTACTGACCACACCCCTTCTAATCCACTCCAGGATGCCATTGCCCTTCTTGGCCATGAGGGCACATTGCTGGCTCATGGCCATCCTGCTGTCCACCAGGACCCCCACGTTCCCTTCCCTACACTACTCTCCAACAGCTCAGTCCCCAACCTGTACTGGTACCTGTGGTTGTTCTTTCCCAGATGCAAGACCCTACACTTGCCCTTGTAGTTCATTAAATGTCTCCCCACCCAGCTCTCCAGCCTGTCCAGGTCTTGCTGAATGGCAGCACAGCCTTCTGGTGTGTCAGCCGCTCCTCCCAGCTTTGTGTCGTCAACAAACTTGCCGACAGTGCACTCTATTCCCTCATCCAGGCCATTGACGAATATATTGAATAGTCCTGGTCCCAGTACTGACCCCTGAGGGACTCCACTAGATACAGGCCTCCAACAAGACTCTGCCCCATTGACCGCATGTCTCTGACTTCTTTCCTTCAATCATTTCACAATCCACCTCACTACCCGGTCATCCAGACCACACTTCTTCAGTTTAGCTGCGAGGATGCTGTGGGAGACAGTGTCAAATGCTTTACTGAAAACAAGATAAACCACATCCACTGCACTACCATCATCTATCCACCTGGTTATGTCTTCATAAAAGGCTATCAGGTTGGTCAAACATGACTTCCCTTTGTAAAGCCATGTTGACTGCTCCTAATGACCTTCTTGTCCTTGATATGCCTAGAGACAGCGCCAAGAAGTTGTTCCATCACTTTTCCAGGGATGGCAGTGAGGCTGACCGGTCTGTAGTTACTTGGGTCCTCCTTCTTGCGCTTTTTGAAGACTGGAGTGACATTTGCTTTTCTTCAGTCCTCAGGCACCCCTCCTGTTCCCCACGACTTACCAAAGATGATGGAGAGTGGTTTAGCAATGACTTACGCCAGCTCCCTCAGCACCCATGGGTGCATCCCATCAGGGCCCATAGATTTATGTATGTCCAGATTGTTTAATTGATCCCTAACCCAGCTCAGGATATGACAAGTTCAGGAGTTCTGTCTTTTTCAAGTCAGATAAACTCTCTGAACATCTTTCATTCTTGACTACCCTCCATCTCCATATTCCCTATCCCACTTAGCTCTTAGGCTGTTTGGGGGCATTTCTCAGTCACCAGACTTCTGGCATTTCCTGGGAAGTTGCTTTTAAAACCTTGTGTGGTTCTAGATTCCCTGTTCCTAAAGCAGGTCGCATACCTGGACCGTGCTGAAGCTGGGGATGCTGAAAGCACCTTTGCTTTGAAGGCAGTTGATGCACTGAGGCTTCTCAAAGACACAGAAGATCTGGGCTTCTATCAGATAATCTGGCAGGAGGCCAAGCTCATTTCTTACAGAAACCTTTGTTAGTATAATTTCAAGGAAAGAAAAAAAGAAGAGAAAAAAGGGAATATTTTCAGAGAGCACCATATTTAAGAAGAATTGGCATTTTTCCACAGAACTCTGCTTTGCCAGAAAATTCACAGCTGCAACAAACTATTTGAAAAAACAGACGAGACCAAAATGTCAGAACACAATTAACAGTCTAGCAGTCAAAAGAGAAATCTTCATTTAATGGTAGAGTAAAAAAAATAGTCAAAGAAACTCACAGATGCTTTGTTTATATTAAATTATTATTTTATATTAAATTATCTCTATTGAAAATAAGAGATCTAACAAGAAGATTACAGAATATGCCTGAAAAATAATTTCAAAATGTTTTATTACAGTTGTTTCTATCTGTGTTCCTCAGAAAAGGCCAGACTGGATAAGCTCTGAGTACTCAATATTACTGCAGCCGTCTCTAAATTGTCCTTGTTTTTTTCTGCACCTATGGCTTTTTTTCACTTTTCATATGTTTAGAACCACAAAAATATCACAGTCTGCTGTTTAGAGAGTTGACGGCAATAGTTCAAAACCAGATTACTGCCTCCTGAGGTTTATCTAAAGACAATGGAGTCTTCAGTGTGGTAATAATAGGAAAGGAAAATACCTGATTCTAGCAAAGCTGTGTAGTTAGCAAGGAATTGTGCCTTTTCTTGCTGAACAAGTGTCAAAAGGCAAAAAGGCTGTTCTTGATTAACGCCTTGAAGCAGTTTTAATGTACTTGTTGCTGTAACAGCTAATCGTGTGCAGCAGTATGCAGTTTGTCTTAGAAGCCAAGGCGGGGTGTGTCCAAGAGTCTGACTGCTGGCAGATGAATCTTTAGGTGCTGCATATAAGCACCCAGGGAATATTCCCTGTAGTCTACTAGAAAAGCTGAGCGTCTTACTACAAGACGGAGGATCTACTCACTTATGCTTGGACAAGGCCTCTGATATTTGCTTATGCTAAAGACTAATGCACACAGTGTTTCACAGACAATCTATGTGCTTTCCCTTGTTCCTAAAGAGCAGGTTTGGGGTTTTTTATATATGTGTATTTGATATCATATCCAAATGAGCCTACTATTAGAGAATGCAACTTCACAATACATTCTCTGGATTACTAAGAGACACTGGGGACTTCCTCTCTTACTTACACAGCACAGTGGCCTACCAGTCCTTCTGAGGCATCCTGGAGATGACAACCTGACAAGCCTTGTGAAGGACAGTATTTAAGTATCATTGCTCCAATATATTGAGTCTAAGACAAAGACCTTGGAGGCAAGGTACAGTAAGCATTTGCCACATATCTTCCTCAGTGCCAATGTGATCCACAGAAGATAAAGTGTTTGTCCTTGCCCCTAGTTATTGCTTTTGCTTTTCAGTTCAAGCTGTAATTGTATTTTTGCATTTAGCTCTACCAGTTTAGGCATTTTTGACCAGCTAAGTTAGCACACGAGGGCCTTTTTGTTATCTCTGCTTTGTGAACCCAATAGCAGTCAAGCAATTTTGACTTTCAGAAAGGTTTTATACTATAACTACAGGTCAGATAATGTGTCGATGGAAGTGCTTAGCATGTCAACCAATCAAACTTTAGGTGTTTCAAAAACAGACCTCATAGACTTGTTTGAGGCTGTTCACCTAAACGTACAGAAGATCATACAGAGAATCCTAGGAAGTGCCAGGCACACTACATTGAAAGCTAAGACTGACAATACAAGAGTACCCTTCCTTACTTTAGGGACTGAAAGGTATTTTGGCCACAGTCTTTGCAATTCAATCTGAAAGTTCAGACTTCCTGTCTGAACACACTGTCCTGTGCCTTGTACCAATAGTGCATATTCCCACTAACAAGACCACCACATATACATTTGAGAAAATATACACCTAAACTTAGTGTTTTAAACGCTGCCTCCTATCCACTTACATGATTTATCTTTAATTCATAGAGAAAAAATAAATACTATGAGACAGTTGCAAGTCATTTTCTAAATTCAGAGACAGTACTGATTTATGCCACCTAGACTGCTTGCAATAAAATTGGGAAAAATGGCTATGACATTCAGTAGACACTACTTGGCTCTCTATCTTTCCTTGTTAATACAATTAACTTTCACACAATCCACAGTAACACTCCCATTAACCCTATCCAAACAAGAAGAATAATATAAGCTTAGCCTGCCCATCCTCTCTCTCTAGCAAAGCCCTGAGATATGCTGGCACCCATTTAAAATCAACCCTAAAGCCATCCATTCCTAATGATTCAAAACTGACAGATTTATTCATATACTTCACCATACACACTTAGCCCTGGAGGGCCTTGGAACATCTTCTTCCCAGATCCTCCGGGAATTTATGCAAATGCTAAGTTCTCTACTTAAGAGAGTTTCAGCAGTGGAATAACAAGGATGGTGTATCTCAGGACTGAGGAACTGCTGTTCAGGGGAAGATTGCATTACACCTGCCAATATGAAAACTGGATCTTGCCAGTATAACAAGCACACACTTTTACGACAGTAAATTTGCATTAGAGAGCTTCTGGGGTTAGGTTATGTCAGTCCTCTTCAGACTCACTGCTGAAGGCAGTATAGCATGCCCTCTTGTTGACACCAGAGCTGGGCACTCTGAAAAATAATTTATCCACTATAGAATTCCACCTTATTTTTTTTCTAAAAGCCTAAATATGTCACATTGATGTTATGCAGGTATTCTGTTCCAAACTTACGTGATTAAAATCAGAATTTTGTGGAGGATTAAAGGGAACCAAGTTGTGTCTACTGATGTGGGTAGTAAATTTGTACTCCAGTTCAGTACAGAAATCCCTGATTCTTTTTAATTCCTAAGAACACCTTCCTCACTTGTGAATTGAATGTTCCTCTAAAGGCAGTGCATTGAGAAGCTATTCCCAAGAAAACTCATGGTTGGAAATTGCAACTTAAGAATGTGCAGGGCATCCAGAATTATGGACAGCCAAGAAGGAGAAGGATGAAAAACTTCTAATGCACTTGGTGATTTAATTTTGGAAATAACTTTTCTAAAATAACCCCTGGATGTCAATAAGACAGAATAAGGTCAACCAATTGGCACTATCAGTTGTGATCTAGAGAAAAATGAGGAAAAATCTTACAATTAAAAAGAGATCTGTGAAGAGCAATAGTCAGGAAGTAGTGAGGAAGAAAAGAAATATTGTGCATAGAAAACTGGAGGGTATAGAAGTCATAGCAGAGAAGATAACATAGAAGTCTTCTCAAATATTTGAAGCCATGCCTCACATTATTTTTACAGTTGAAACAAATACAACAGTTATCACAGATAAAGCAAAATCCAAGACAGCCAGCAAGTTTTCTGATTTCTGTCAAGGCGGACATAAGGTGTAAGTATTTCAAGATGTACCACATGCGGCTTTAAAGAAAAGGCAGGAATTAAAGCTTCTGCTAAAGCAGGAAACATTAAATACAGACGGACTTTCCCTTTTGCATTTATCTTTTAGATCATGAATGACAGAACATCATAAAACCAAGCAAAGGTTGCATGTAAATCTCCAAATGTCTGAACTTACAAAGAAACACAGGCAGCCACAGTAGGGTTCATCTCACCCAAATTTATAGAACTACAGTGTAGAGATCTCCATTCCAGCTAGTCACACCACATTTCCTTTTATAGTCAACAGAGAAAACTAGACATTTTTAGGGCATGATCTATTTCAGGTATCTACTGCAGGGTGATACTGAAGCACCTATTTCCTTCTTTGACTAAACCAAGAGTCTAGACTGCTTGTTTACGCTAGCAGCCTGTGTTGTAGGTACCCACATTTGTTTGAATGAATCTCATGCAAAAAGGCAGCATTTCACCCTGGAAAGCCATGCTGTTCAAGTCAAACAGAGCTTTTACTTTCAGGGGTTTTGAGTCTAGTGGTTAATGTCCTCTGTCTCGACTGTGTCTTCATGGCTATTTATGCACGCCCGGTAGTTTTGTTCCCCTTTTCTGTCATGATGAGGGAGAGAATAATTTCTACCAAAATGCTGATCTTTAAACTGCTTCCACAGAGCTTTGCCAATGAGCAATCCATTTGAATCCATTTGAGAGCTAGACAGAATTCCTACACTTTCACAAAAGCCAAGGGGGTGCAACACTAAAAGTTGCTTCAGAATTCAAGGAAGTGGAGCTTCTTCAGATGGATTAAGCAGAGCAGAGCAGAGCCAGGGCAGTGCTCTGATTGCATAGCGTCACTTTGCTGCTCACCCCTGGGTCATCACGCATCAGCAGAGTCCTCTGATTGAAAGGAGTAAAGCTTGAACAAGGGGAAAACACGATGCTGTTCTTCATGCAGATGACGTGCAGCTTTTTGAACAACAGTTGCTTTACTCCCTGGAAAGAAGTAGCATGGAAAAGGTAGATTTGGCTTACTCGCCTGATAGTTACGGTAAATTAGTTATGGTAAGCCAGAGGTGTTAGGCATCTGCTTTCCCAAGACTGTAGAATTCTTCCTAAATACAACTGTTTTAAACGTATTTGTGTTAATCTTGCAGAAAACCAAGATGAACTTTTAAAAGTTAGTTATATACGACTCTGGACTAAAATAATGTAAGGCTTTTAGAATTGGAAGAAATGGGAATCTCTTGGAAAAGCAAAATAGCTGTCACTAAAATGAATCAATTCCCAAAATATACCATGTACATATATAAATATGAGACAGTATTTTATGGATTTGGCTAATTGTTTTAATGAACATAAGTCCTGTATGAGTTTTCTGAAAGTGGAGGTCTCAAAGCTGCCGACATATTGATATGCTGTCAGCTCATTCAAGTGCTCTTGCTCAGCTTGCAAGAGTGAAGCCTTACTCAATGGTATTGATTCCTGTACAACTAGAATGGTGGAAGAAATGGATTTCTCAGGTGGATCACTTTCCTCAAGGTACCTTGAAATCCCCAGCTGAATATGAAAAGGTTTATCCTCTTGCCTCTCCCATCAAACAGCTTTGAAAAGTGTGACTTCTGCCTGTGAAATATGCTTCTGACGCTCTGTTTCTGTCGCTGTAAGTACAAGTCAGCACCTAGCACAGCTCTTTATAGAGGAGGATCTGAAATCTTGATTACAAATTTGAGGTTTCCATGTTATCATGGAACTCACTCTTCCCAAACATTCACAAACTAGAAACTACAATAAACATTAATGGGACAATTTCTTATTGGTCTTTTTAACCCTCCTAAGTAATTGACATACAGAATTCAAGAGAATAAGGTAAATTTCTAAACTACATACAATTTAAAAGAAAAAGGAGATATAAAACAAGTAGATGAAGATTTGAGAAAGGCTGAAGAAAAGAATATGATCCAGAGCATATATTTTATATGGATTTCTTTTAATAAAGGCTGAAGAAAAGAAGATGACCCAGAGCATATGCTTTATATGGGTTTTGTTTTAATAAAATGCTCCACAAATGGCTCCTGACTTCAGCTGACATCTATTGCTATCTAAGGAGTGATGTCAGAGAGGTTGTAAAAAATGGGGTCTCCAAAAACCTTTTAGATTCATCTAGTCCTTGAATAGCTTGCCAATTAAACAGTCTTTCTAGGGTGGTTCACTTTGTGCAGACTCCATCAGGTCCATTTTTATTGTTCTGATTCAAAATTCAAGCAAATGTAGCATGTCTTCTCCTTCTTAAGAAGGGAGATCAAAGGTAGTGAAGTGGCCCGTTCTCAAACCCCATCTGCAGTTGAGGCTCAATTTATCACTTCCATCAAAATCGCACATCTCTGACAGATGATGAAATGAGTACTACCATAGCAAGTTACCTAATCAGACTTGTGTGCTTGAATATCTTCATTCCCCTGCATTTCTTTACCCATCCTTCCTTCAGATTGTCTAAGATCACAAATAAAAATCAGGTCCCATCTCCAAAATGCCACCCTTCTCCTCAGTTCCGGTTCTCCTGGAAGCAAAAATGTATGAAAAAATTCAAAATGTGCAAAACATTTTTATTAAATGGTTTTTTTAGACAGTTACTTGTTTCATTTTGTTTCCAGACCCCTCTAATTGAATAGAAAACCTTGAAACTAAAAAGAAAAAAACAACCCAAAAGCATGGACTTGGCCCCAGATACTTTCCTGTTTGTCCAAAATCTCTCTCCAATACTGCCTCTATTCGAGAACACCTTAACTTGAAGCATAAAAAGTGTATATGACTAAATAGAAGGTATCTGTGATTTTAAGTTCTAATTCCTGTTAAAATTGGAGCTAATATTTAACTTCGAGTTCAACAAGTTTTATTGCATGGAAGTTAATCACATGCAAATTATTTTTTTCATCATCACTCTGATTCTACAAAGACATATTTTTGCTTCACTTTAACCACAAGAATTATCCCACTGAATCAATGAAATTAGTCGTAAGCTTAAGTTTACATGAATATATGTGAATTTGGGGTCTTAAAGAAAAAAAGAATTGTAAGAATAGTACCAGGCATTTATTACCATGTCTTTATGACAAGAAGTTGAAATGGAGATGAAATTTTGGTAGATATTTTTGTTGCTTTTTTAATGCTATTGTCTTTTTCTTTAATAGTTCTTGTCCTTAGAACTTAACTCAGCTTTTTTCCTGTTGCACTCACTCAGGGCAGCTATCATATCATAGCCAGGAAAGATAATTGAATGAAGAATTGATTTTTATTGCCTGTAATAAAAAGCAGTTCTTATTACTTTTACAAATTACTCATAATTACAATTGTCTAGAGAATGCCTTATCACCCTGAGTGGAGCCGAAATAAGCTGGATGCAACAATAGTACTTCTCTGTCTGTGATTTAAAACTTGTGTTCTCATTAATGGCAATGTAAATTAGCACTATGGCAAATTTAGTTTGTATCATTTTACTGGACAGATTCTAATACGGCTGGGGAAGAATCTTAAGCAGACATGCAATTTATTTCTGAGTGGCATCATTCCTGCTGGAGCATGTGCACTGAGTCTTAAAGGTTTCTTTAATTATTAAGGAAGTAGAGTTGTGCAAGTTACACTCACGAAACATTTTGATTACGTCTTTCAGAGCATGAGTGCTGGAAACTCTGGAGTGTTGTAAGCAGGTATCAGATTTGTTACACTGCAGACACGCAAAGCCAGTTTCAGCATTAAGATTGTTCTTATTAGGTTTAGTAGATATATATTAAATGGCCTTTCCTAAAGTATTGTCTTTAAATTTCACAGAAAAGCAGCAGTAAGTTTGCACATGCCACATCTGAATTCTTGTTTATTATGCAGTAAGGCTAATAGAGAATATATCTGGCTTTTTTTTCTGCCTTTTTTTTTTTAAGTAGAACAGGTAACTCTGGGTCACTTTCATATGCCTGATCTGATACAAGACAGAGAAAGAAAAGCTGGAAGTAATCACAACCTCTCTCACCTCCCTAAAGAAAAATGAATTGTCAAAAATCCCCTGGGCACTAAGTCTTCATTAACTTTTATCGCAGAGTTTTGTGCCTTGTTTAAATGTAACATTCTGATAAATCAAGGTATTGATCTCATTTGATTATAAATAAAGTGTCTTTCAAGAAGAATGAGAAACAGTTTTGGGATGAGAGGTTGCTATGTCTTCTTATGACCTGTTGTATGACTGAGAAACATCTGGCTTTCCGTTGTTAAATAGTGTGAGCATAAATAAGGTCTAATTTTCTGAGAAGTGTTTTGATGCTAAGTTAGATTTGCCAATTTTGTTCATTTTATACTTTATATTTTATGTGTTTTAACTCACTCACTTAAAATTTACTAGCTTTAAGGCAAATATTTATGTTAGACAGTACTTGTGCAAACTTGGATCCATGATTATTTTTTACCAATCAACAAGTCTTATTAATTCACTAAAAGCTGCCTAAGGATATAATCAGCAAGTTAAAGAACAGTTCATACATTAAGTTTGCATACCAGATATTTAGACATATCCTAACCACACTGTGCAACACAGTTTATATATAGGCATGTGCTGGGCTTCCACAGTTATTCAATACTACAATTAAATTATCAAACTTTTTATTAATGTACATGGTATTTCTAATGCTCTGTGCCTCAGGCGTTTTTATGAATAATAACCTTTCACTTCCTGTGTTTGTCAGTAAAAGCCCCAGTTTAAAGCATCAAGAATATTTAAAAACAAAAAGAAAAACAAAACCTAGACCAAACCTTCCTAAAGCTTCTCTCAGGACATCCTACTTGAAATTTCAGTGAAGAAATGCATATACTTAGACCAACTTGATAAAATCTTGAAATGTCATTCTACACTCAACAGGAGAACTTTTGGATGCTAATATTAAAGGAAATAAAGTGAAATATAACCTTGTAGAGGAGAGCTCTTCTAGCCCACTTAGTCCTGGGAATCTTGGAGGAGAGAAACTACTCCCTTACTGATTCAGCAGACTCTTGTGGACTTTGCAGCTTCTTCTAAGGTTTCCCATGGCAATCTCCTGCTCTGCGTCCCTGATGCATAGAACACCTGAGGAGACAACACTTTTTTGTTCCCCATGGACACATGCAATCAGGCTTTCAGGTAACATAAATCATGTATATGCCACCATACACATTTAGGTTTCATTTTGTGCTGAAGTCCAGACTCTCCAGTTGCTTGCTTTCCAGCTTGAGCTCACAGTGGCCTAGGCAGGCAAGTTGTGAGCAAAAGTTCTTCATGATGAGGTCATTGTGCTCAAGTTCTGTCTTTACATGTCCTGTAGATGTAACAGCATCGTCATGACTTCGCTTGCCTTGTCAGTTCTCCCATCCCAAGACTATCTACTTTCAGCAAGGTGTCTACAAAAGAACTGTAATTGTGAAGGAACTCCACCACTATTGCTACAGCAGGTCACAGGGAAGGACTGAGGCTGGCCCTTAGCTGCAACCATGGTGTAGTTTTCTGTCTGAGAAGGCCTATGGAAAAACTCTGGAAAACTAAAAACAACTTTGAGAGGCTAGGCTGAGGCTGAGGCTTATATCAACCGAGCAGCAGTTCAAAAAACAAAAGGTGAAGAAAAATTTTTCCCTTAGAGAAAGGATTGAGACAATTAGGGCTGCGAGATGCACTTTTGCTTTTTAAGGTGATTTTCACAAGACACTTGGATGGCAGGTCACCAGGGAACGCTTAAGTGTTCACAGACTCCTGTCAGCAGGGCAGAGATGAGTGTCCAACAGAAGTCCCAGGGCCACCTCAGCAAGGGGTCCTCAACACACCTCAGGCTCAGCCCACTTCCAAACTCAGACCTGGTGGCATCGTCCAAGACGTGATCTTCCCAGATCTCTCCAGGCACAGCCAGACCCCTCACAGCCCAAGAGCTGGCCTCTGGTGAGTACATTTCTGGTGGAGGGGGCATGGAGAGGGGGCACATGAGTGGGGGGCACATGAATCCTACCAAGGCACCAGATGATATATGTGGCATTCTGGGCATGACAGCTTCAACAGCATGTTAGAGTTCCCTTTTGTCTTAATACTTCCCACTATCACTTCAGGAACTGATGCTCTCCTCAACTTGCTCTGGACTTCTAACTACATAAAACCAGAAACTTCCTTTAATTAGACAGCAGAGACGTGTAAAAGTGGCCAGATGGAAGTTCTCCAAGTAAACAGTTGTGTCATGACTGGAAATGTTATTGCCCAACTTTACCAGCCCCACACACTTAGCTCTTGCATCTAGAAAAAATCTGGTCATTTCTGACCTGAGTAGAAGACCCCAGCCTGCAGTGTTCTCCTGTCTGTCCCTCTCCCAACACCAAATGTATGGCTGAGCTAGGCCACCTGGTTCTGCCCACCAGAGCTCCCAAGAGTTGGAAACCTAGGTTCCAAAAGACCATGAAGTCAATTAATTGTGTAGCTAGATCATCATCCAGTGATACATAGCAGCAGCAGCTCTTTCTCACCCCTTTTTCTCAACCAACTGTCTTGACTCCCCTCATGTACCTCACCCAAGCACATCAAATTCCATCTTCTGCTGACATCCCCACTCCTGATAGTGAATGATAGTAGGAAGCTCATCCCATCTCAGATCACAATCCTGCATTTTTCTTGTCCCTGTACATACCATCTCCATGGCAGGATCCAGATCAGTTCTGAAGTCTGGGGCTACTTCTGCATAACTCCCTCACTGGGCAGTGGTTTTACTAAGCAACCAAACAATGAGATGGTAACAGCACAGCATTGCTGGGAGCTTGGGCACAGTTTCACCCATCTGTCTCATCGATTTTTTCCTGAAATAGAGTATTCATACCACAAAAACAGATCAGCTCCATCCCGCTGTACTCCATCCCCAATAGCATAACCTATAGGTTACCAAAATGCAAAAAGTTCTTGGCCATTTCTAATGGACTCTGAGACATTTACTTGTAGTTTTCTGATGTCCTGTCCCTTGTATGATCTCCAAGGTAACACAATCGGGTTTAGGATTCAGATGCAAAGTTACAAAATTGAGCAGTGAGTAGATGTCTCAGTAGTCCATGTCTGATATCGATGTGGTGTATTATCTTCTGTCTTCCTGATCATGCAAAGGAATTACATGTTTGTTTTTTTTTTCTTTTCCTCACAGATAAATATATAAAGAAGAGACGTTGATCCAAGATGCTTTCACCATGCAAGTTCCAAATAAATTCAGCCTGTTCAAGTGGACCAAGAGACAATGATATGGCAGATAAACTGCAAGAAAACTAGAGGACTGAAGTGAGAGCCTGCATTCAGGAGGACTATGAGCATCAACCTAAAATTAGCTGACAACAAGCTGGGTCTACCCGAAGTTCTTGGCCTGTGAATATAGGACAAAAAAAAGCCAGAAAAGCAACTTTTAAGTTCTGGACAGTGCCAGAGCTCCGACCAGCATCAATTGTGGTGGGGGACAAAGCCACATGACCCTGCAGGAATTTTGTTCACTGAAACTTTTTTCAATATTTTGGGCTATACCTTCAACCACCAGAAAAGATGGTGTAGTCTGACTCCTCTTCCAGTGACTGTGATGGGTAGGGAAGACATGTATGTTCTACAAAACAGGCCATGTGACTGTTGTTATTTTCCCCTCAATGATTTAATAGCTCTGCAAGCATAATCATTCCTTGTTCTTAGTGTTCTCATATTAGGCCATTTGACCAGCACTTACTGTTTATGAAAAAATAAATGTTTCAGCTGTTGAAGTTGTCTGCAGTGCCTTAACTCTTTATGTTTTTCTGGGCCCTACTGCATTTTCATTCTATTTGGACCTCTTTGCTAAATAGAAAACAGATGAGAAGTTCACCTACTTCCGTGGATGAGAGGAATTACAGTTGTTAACAATCTATTCAAGACATATGTATATATATTTACATATTTTTGTATCCTATTTTTTTTTCTATTTGAAAGTTTTGAGGAAATCACTTAATCACTGCAAAACTTGAATAAAACTTGGAAGTATTCAAGGCCAGGTTGGATGGGGCTTTGAGCAACCTGGTCTAGTGGAAGGTGTCCCTGACAATGGCAGGGGGGTTGGAACTAGACAATCTTTAAGGTCCCTTCCAACCCAAACCATTCTGTGATTCTGTGATAATGAAAGTAGAAATGATTTTCAGATCTCCAGGTTCTTGTCCTCTGTAAGTGTTATTCAGCCTTCCACAGCCAAATTTTCATCTTTCTCTTTACTTCTGCTCCAGTCCTTTACTTTTTCCCCTAACATGACTGAATTCCCCTTGGATATTCCCCTGATTCCTATTACTACCTTCTCAAAGGACTGCTTCTTCCACAGTGTCAGCTCTGAGTGTGTTGGCAAATTCATCTGTGCTCTGGTTCATGCATAGTTAAGCTGTAATATGGCAAATTTATCTGGTTGAAACTTAAGTCCACAGGTTTTATGTAATGCAGGGTGGGCAGCACTTACTACCCCACAGGTTTTTCACTTGCACCAGTGATGGCTGCGTCTTGCACACACTGGAATTCCATGGAATTCAAGGGAATTAGAAATCCCCATCTTGTTTCTTAATTTCTTTCTTTAAAAATGGACATAATAGAATAGGCTGATACCTTATTGCTTGCTGACATGAAAAGATGGTCTTGTAAAAATTGTCATCTGCTTTTTACAAAATTTCTTCTGCTCCCCCCACAGCCAGCAAGGTAATACTGTTGTTCCTTTTAAATGTAAATTATTTATTCTTAGACAATAGTCGAGTAGGATATTGCAAGCAGATATATTTTTTTAAAAAAGACTGAACCAGCCGACAGCAGAAATCAAAATTAAATCATAAGAATTATTCTGTCAAATTATTCATATTGTTTATTCTCTCCTCACTGACCCCTTGAAAAAGTTTTCATAAAAAAGGCTTACTTACTACATATCCAATTATTTCTTATATAGTGGTCTGCAATGTATTTCATGATCAGTTATAGTTAGTGTTTTAATTAAACTTTTGCAGTGTATCTGCACGAAAATATAGCCAGTGAGACAGACATACTTGTTCTATGGGAGTTGATTGACGGAAGGGAACAGATTGACTTGGCATGTTAGTAAGACTCATTAATCTTCTTCAAGTACATACTGGGAAAACATGGAGTTCTCTCAACAAGCTGTTACCAAAACAGAGTTTCTGTGACAGTTGGAAAACTAACAGTACAAGTGGAAGTTGTAAGCAAAGAGTGAGATGTTCTTGCATGATGAAGCATTGTAGTCTGGGGGGTTTATCACTGTGTGTAATGTACTTTAATATTTATAACAGGATTCTTGTAGAAAATAATCCCTTATCAGTTAGGTCTGAAGTTTTGTGCTCTAAGGACAAACCTGGAACCTAACCACTGAAATCATGCTCTGAGTCTTGACCTATAGATTATTTTATTTATTTTATACTAGACAAATATGCGGCTTCTTAAAAAGTAAAGTATATATAATGTGCTTTCATACCTGTCTAATGTGACAAAAGTATGGAAGCATAGATACCTTAGATGAAGTACAACAGAAGGGTTTAAAGGAAGCTGAAGGTACCAAGACATCTTGCTGGAGAATCAAATTAATCAGAAGTGCAAGAAATTACAATTTCACTTAGTACTTCTGATCGGCTTATCAGGAGGCAGACTTGTAACATCTCTCAAATGCGACTTGTATTAGACAATTATTTGTGTTTCTTATACTGAACACTTAGCACGGAGGGATGAATTTTTTTTTTTTTTTCCTGGATTTTTAAATTATTTAATAGTTAATATTTTAACAACAGGCTACACGTGACCATTCTCTACAGTCTACTCTTATATTTTTTGTTGCATCTACTACAATGAATATATCTTCTCAAAAAATATCTTTTTAACACAAAATGAGGAAAGTCATTCCAGCTGAGGTATATTCAGGGGAGAGCTATAACAGGGTATTTTGAGAGAGATATGTATACATACACAATCATACTAATGATGTGCCCCTGAAATCTATCTCTGATCCAGATGCAACCAATGTGAAGAACCTAATTTTGCAAGGGCCTATGAATGTCCTTTATACTACCATTAAACTCAACAGGATGTTTAGTATGTGACAGAATTCCCTCAAGACAGAGGAATGCCCAAGAGCCCAGACAGGAGTGGCCATAAGGAGGAAATGAGGCTGAAGCTCTTTCCAAAAGTCTCCTTCCCACATTATAAACTGTATTTGTGTACATTACAGGCCAAGAAGCTAAGATGATCTGAAAAGGTGATTACAAGGAATCTGTGAACCCAATTTTTTTTTTCTTAAATATTTTTTTCATTGCATTTCCCTGAAAGTAGAAAGGGGACTGAACTTACAGAATTCCTTGCTTTCTCAAACATACGACAGTTCTCTGATATTTTTCCATTTATAAAGCAAAGAACATTTTTTACTGACACTGTAAATAGTACAAGCAAATTAGATGCTATCAAAAACCCCATGAAACATTCAAAGCAGCATCAGCATCTGCTTTGCATACAACATATTGTAAAAATAAGTTTCCTCTGCTTTCTTACAGGAGGGATTTTTATGTACATTCATTGTATTTGCAGAGATTTCTTTTCCAATGCAGTGTCAATTGAATGGTTATACACTATAAACCTTAGCAGGCATAAAAACAGACACAGAAGTAATACAGGCTGCAATACACTTAAGCATGGGATATGTATATTGGAGCAAAATTGGACATCGTTAATAGAGGTTTCCTGGTAACTGAACTGCTCTAATGTGAATTTTTATTCACATTTCATTTAGCAGGCATGCTTGGGGGTGTCTTGCTCAGTTCTGAAAAGTAAAGCTGACAGCAAGATACAATGCACAGTAACAATGCACAGTTTCCAAGGGAGAACTCTTCTGTGTCTTCCTTGGCCCTCTTTTAGCATAGCTGTCTGCACTTCTTCACATTTTCAAATTTAGGCTCATGAATACACATAGCCCTAAGAGGTGTAAGTGTCATTGGTATGAATTTTAGAAATCAGGAGAAAAACAAAGACATTTTCAGTGATGTTCATCAATGTTGGCTGCCTCCTTTTGGGATGGCCAGTGGGTTATTACACCCTGCACTTCCAAAGACCGTCAAAGGTCCTCAGCCATCTGGAATCAGCAGGCCTGTGTAGGTACTTGTTAATTTTGAAAATTAAGTCTGTGGTTTCAGCTGAGCATCCATACAGCAAAAATCATACATATTTGGAAAGTGTTCTTCAGGCTTACTTGCCGGTGAGAAATGGATGATACCAAAGGAGCTCCTAACTAAATTTGATTAGAATTTTTTGGATGATGTTTGGCAAAATGCACAGTTTAATTGATCCTAAATCTTTGCAGAGTTGTACCCATTAAATTTTCTATAAGTGGGTTTTACAGATCTGCGATACTCAGGAGGAGAAAAGAGAAAGCAAGCAAGCAACAAGGACCAAAGGCTTCCAGTTTACAGAAAAGGGAAGAACAAAGCACACTTTACAGCTGCTCAGAAGTGACTATGTGGACACTTTCAGTTTATGGCACCTTGGATAAAGGGTTGGGAAGAGGAAGAGTCAGGTTTTGATCCCCATTCTGCCTGATTTTGGAAGGGGTTTTTACACATCTCATATCAATGCCTAATCCTTTAGGCTAGACTAGACATCAAAATCAGAGAAGCTGTTAAGAAAATGGCCTTTGCCATCTAAGCAGCTTTACCATAGTTAGTCAGTAAAACTATACTGTATGTATCTTCTCTGCCCTGTGGTAGTGTCCAGCCATAAGTCCACAGAATCAAGAGTCAGCCATTGGTGGTTTTCCACAGATCTGAGATTTAGAAACTTGCAAACTCTCCCTGGGGCCCTTTCATATGCACCCAAATAACAAAGGATTTCAGTGGTGTTGAGACAAACAGGTTCAGTCAAGTTCAATGAGGCCTGAGCTGGAGTACAAAACAAGGAGAAATGGAAAAACAATATCTGGAAATTTCTGTATTCATAATCTAGTGACGTTTCAGGAATCAGCAAAGGTCTGTGCTTCTGGAATGAGAAGCTTTATTTGAACATGTTTGAGAGAATTTGGTTTGGACCTTAGTTCCGATTTTGCCACTTGTTGTTTCTTGAGAAATTTCTGTCCAAGGTTTTAGACCAGTACTCTGTCCTTGCTTTTCATTCACCTCCCTGATCTTCTGTACACCCTGGGAAGTATAGATGGGAGGAAAGGAAACAAGCCAAATGTTTATGTTAACACCTTAACCCACATCCACACTGAATGAAGGTGGAAGAAAAGAACAAAGAGTACCTCTAATGGGGTACAATGATGAATGCCACATAAACCCAAGGGTGAAAGCCACCAGAGAAGGAAGCTCTTAAATGATGAGTATTTCATATTAAGACCAATTCAGAACCTGTGATAAATGAGGATACAACAGCGAGACAGACACATTATTTTGGTAACACTCCAAGAAAGGTAACTGTGAAGCTTTAGGCACAAGTATTCCAGTTCAAATGCTTCAGGACAGGGTTGATACTAATATTAATCATTGAAAGAAATATTAAAACCAATTAAAAATAATATTCATATCTAGGTCATCTGGCGCTCTTAATCTAGCCAAAATAGTTTCAGAAGCACCAAAGCTGCTTATGCAAAAGAAGTTATCTGAGAAACTGTTGATTAGTTCTTATACCATTTTCAGAGATTGACAGTAGAGGATGTTACGTTAATTCTGAAAGTGCACAGTAAAAGTTTAGTTATTACCAAATAATTCCTGTATTGCTAATTACATGGAGCATTTTGAATAAATTATTCATACACAGTTTAACCTTTCTAAAACAAATTGTTTTAATCTGTTTTTTAACTGTTGTATGCAGCCTCTCTTTTGTTCACGTGCATGCTCCCAGAGTAAATAATACTGATGCTAGTAACTAGCATGGACTACTTGGGGGGAAGGATACTTTAAATATCCATTTCTTCCCTATGTATGGGCATCTGGCTATGCTAAACTGTAACACAGACTATGCAGTAAGTAGATTCAGCAATAAAACTGACTGTAAATTAATTGAATGTTGTCTTTGTCACAATGATGGATCATGTACAGTCAAAGATCTGACACTTTACAGGTTAGAAGGGACTATTCCTCCACATTACTCGCTCTATTTTTCAAAATTCATGTGGCAATTTGCCTAGAAAATCTGTAAACTGTTGGTTGGTAGACTTGGCAAGTCTGTTTTCACTTGACATTTGAATTGTGCTTGAGGTATTATGAAAAGCTGCCTAACTGTCTCGGTGCTGAGCACTTTTGCAATGCAGTATAAATTATCTTATAGGATTACCTATGATTTATATGTGTTTTTCCTAGTCTTCTGAGTTTTGCTAAGATTAGACTTTCAGTTATTATATATTTCCACCTCTCTGCAAAGATAAAAAGTGAATTATTCATTTCTGTGTCATAGATTCATACGGTTGGGAGGGATCTCAGAGGCTATCTCATCTATCCCTCTGCCCTGAGAGGCATGAACTGCAGATGTGTTAGTCCTGACAGATGCTTGTTTAAGGTCTTCTCATAGATTTCCAGTGATGGAGTCATCACTACTTCCCAGACAGTCTGCTCAATGTTTCCCTATCCACACTGTTCAAAAGAGGGTTTGTTTGGTTGGTTGTTTTTTTTTTTCCCCTATGTCTTTGTTTTGATTGAAACCCATGATCTCTAATCCTTTCCAGCACTGGCCTGAGGAACAGATTGCCCCCTTTCGTGCTGCAGTAGTCATCTCTGTATCTGAAGACTGCCACCATTCCCAAATCAGATTATTAATTTCTTTCACCCATTTCTCATAGACTACATTTCCTTATTCTTTTGAAGGTACTCTAGCTTGACCCACCCCTCTGAGCAAAATGCAGTCATTGGGTGGAATTTCATCTTCACTGGAACTTCATTCCAGTTTCTATGATGTAGACATCAACAGTTGAGCAAGTCACCACAGGTTCCTTTTATACTCACCAGAGAGCTTGTCACCTCCTGAAAATCAGCAGTATTTAGGGCATAAATGATTTCATTACAGAATGGATGCTTGCTTTTGGCCAGATGAATTACATCCTAAACTCCAATGTTGGTATTGAGGACGACTCATTTGTGTACACTAGGTGTGTAGACAGCTCATGTTGTAGATACCAGAATAAGGTTACACAAATTCTGGAACAGTCATTCCAGAGTTACATGCTTTCAGTTCTGTGCTGTTCCCACGTAGCCATCTAATACCCATACAGATAGCATAGGCTTATCCCATCTGGTCTCCATCTTCCTCTTCAGAAAGAGATGAGCCTCATACAGCTCCTCTCTGTCATCTATCTGTCCCATATAGAGGTCTCAGGTATCCCAGGGTGTCTAATATGGCACTACTTGCCTACATTTAGGCAACCAAATCCTTTTGTGTCTTGCAGGTCATTCTCTTTCTTATATTTCCCAGTATAACACTGGCCCACTTTGAGACACTATAAAACCCAGTTCCTTTTCCATGGAAAAGGTACACAGCCAATTGTTCTTCATGCTATACATGTATGTAC
Organism: Leptosomus discolor; assembly: GCF_034619465.1. Lineage (NCBI taxonomy): Eukaryota > Metazoa > Chordata > Aves > Leptosomiformes > Leptosomidae > Leptosomus > Leptosomus discolor. The sequence goes on along the minus strand of NC_141391.1, from coordinate 213,007,770 downwards.
ACAATGTTAATCTTTCCTGCTGTGGTGTTGTATATTGTATGTGTCTTATGCCAATCTAAATGTTTGTGGGAGTCTAAATAAACATACTTCTGCTACATCTCCCTTTGAATGTACATTTTAGTATATCTTCCCTGAAAACTGTGTAAATTTATTCTCCAAAACTCTAGACCTTGCCTTAGTGTCTGTTTCACCGTTTGATGGCACAAAACACTTCTACAAAATGTGGTGCATTAAAGAAAGTCCATGGGGATCAGGACACCTCAGGTCCCAATGAACTCATTCACTGATTTCAGTCTTAGACAAATCTCTTTGTTTCCCTTTTTGTCTCCAACCTGTCAGATCTTTGGGACAAAGAATATCTCTTCCTTTGCATTTCAGTCTCTGATGGGACTTTTAAGTGCTATTGGAAACCAATTAATAATAATATACTATGCTTCTAATAAATCTGACATTTACAGAGAGAAAAGCTATTCATTTTTATTTCTGAGCATGCTAGATATAAGCCCAACTACATCCTACACCAGGAATACTTTTGTAACAGAGGGAGAATTTCTGGCCCATTGAAGAAAAAGTGAGTTTTGCAGCCACAGTTTTAACTTCAATCTATTATTAAACCCAAAAAGAGCAAAGTGTGATGGCAGGGTGCAATGTACCAGGTTTTTTGTCAGATAACTGGGGGGAGACTTTTCTTAGGTTTTAGAGGATTTTCTTATGGATTGTTCCTCTGGCTGCTTTGCCAGTATAGTATCCATTTCTCGTAAGTTTAGAGTTCATGTTGTGTCATCGCTTGTGTCTACCTCTGCTAGATCTAACAGCTAGGAAGCATTTTCTGATATTCAGTTTACAGTTTCCTTTTGTTCACAGAAATGCCCCTTTAGAGATTCATTTTAAAGGCTTATCAATTTCATAGAAACTAATGCACTTTTCATTTTCTAGTATTTTATATTAAATGCAGATAGCAATCTTTGCTTTTTTTTGTGGAAAAGGTTATTATTTTTCTTTTTATCACATGGATGTCTCTAAGTAACATGTAAAATTATCTCTACTCTTCTCTTGTAGAATTGTAGACACATAGTGCTTGACTGCAAAGCTCTGTAATTTTCACGGGTTTTTTTAATACCCTGCATTTAAAGTTTCACATCTGCAGATCTGAAGAGGAGGATGAAAAATAAAAAGCACACCATGTTCTCAGGAAAACAAAAGAGGAGTGGGTGGCTTTAGATAAAACGATTGCCTTGTATCTCTGACACCGATTATTTTGTTTGGTGGTGCATAAGGCTCTAGAGAAAAGAGTCCATTTGGGAGAGACACCCTCACTCTGAAATTGCCTGGTACAATGGGATACAGGTTGGTCTTTGGCTGAAGAAAGAATTCAGATAAATTCAGACAGAAATGAATGTTCAGTGTTAAGCAAAGTATACTGCATTCCTGAATGGATGTTAAATGATGTGTCAGGCAGCTCTAAAGCATACCCTTTAAAATGAAAACGTAATATTGCCTCCATGTCCTACTTGCTTATTTGCACTGAAGCATCAGTAACAAAATATGGATTGTTTCTCTGATTCTATCCCAAACAAGGCTTTGATTATCCTCAACTGCCAGGCAAACTAAACCCCAGGTATTATCACAAGACAGACATACTTTCAACTCAAGACATAATTTACACTGAATTCATGGTCAAAACATTTATAGCTGACCTGGGCATAGACAGAATCATAACTAGAACCCAAGATATTTTTCAAGTAAGAATAATATTTTTATTTCTTGCATATTTCAATCCAGACTTTGAAAGGCACCTTCTTCTACATAAATCACAAGGATTTCTCAGGGAAGAGGTGGGTATTTGTGTGTAGAAATGAGGAATTACGAGATTTCACTATACTAAACCTAAAGGGAATGCATTTTTTCTTACAGGTCAGTCAAAACAAGGTTAGTAGAACTTCTTGTTGAATAACCAAAAAGCAATCTACTATACATCCATGTAAATCTTCTCTGATTCAATATTTGCTTTAATTAGGCTTGCTGCAGTGCTTACAAGGGCTACTGATCCCTTCAGAGAACCAGCAATTCAGACTAGGATTCCACTGAAAGACTTGCCATGCTTGTCAATTAAAAACAATCCCTCCCCCACCTCCTTCTCCCTCCCTTGCAAGGAAAAAAAAAAATGAAATAGCAAATCTTAAGTATTAAAACAATATTTTTGTCATTAAGAACTAATGAAAAATTATTCAAGGCATGGTATTTCATACTTTTTCAGAAGGCTAATATAAGGGACAGAGATGTTATGCAATTTGATCCAGGTGACTTGACATATTGAAGGGAGGGTCAGGACTGGAATATAAAAGGCTTGTTTTTTTTTTTTATTCTGGGAATATACATAATTATCATCTCATACTTAAGAATAGCATGAGAACAATCTGCTTATGCTATTTTTTTCATGTGTATAATTCCAAATGGTTAGTGTTAAGGATAATTTAGACAAAAGGCAATGTTTCCAATTTGTGGAAAAATCCTTGTTCTTTTGAAAAAGACTGAATTGGTCTGAAAATGTTTTATGCCAGAATTTTCTACAGAGTAGAAGCTCTCAAGAGGCATTGAAATTGGCAGTCTGGCTACATGTATTTCTACAAGGATATCAGGTTTACAAGAGTGCAGCAGGGATTTCATAAGCTCCCTGGTTTTAGGGCAAATCACCCAGCAAGTGAGGACCTCATATCTCCATGGTGTCTGGGTTTAAGTGCTATTCTGCCTCACAGCTGAACCAGTGTCAGAGGAGTCTCACAGAGGGCTGTGTCTGGACTGAGACATCTAACTTGTTTTTGTTAACTTTGTCTAAAAATTTCCAATCACTAGTAGCACAAAGCATAGTAAAAAACTTCTTCCTTTTCTTGGTTTTAAGAAGACCACGGAATAAGCATTGAAAACATCTATTAAGCTACCTTACAATGGTTCTTGTTCCCTCAGAGCCTAATAAAATAGACTTTAGATGTTAGAGCTTTAAATGAGATAATAAACTTCAACATGTTGATTTTTTTTAAGGTCTTTTCAGATCATTGCTAGGATAAGACTTTTAACATTCATAGTTTCAATACCAGACAGCAAAGAATAAAATCGATGGATGTGGGTTTCTAATGTTTTGAAAGCATTCCCCAGGAAATATATATACTGCTAGGCAATTATCTATGCTTCTTTTTGGGTGAGTAAAGATTCTGCTTTGGAATTAAAATCCTTACTCCTCTAGATATGCAGATGTTTACAGGTCTGATGCTGAAAAGTATTCTTTGGGTACATTACTCTGTATTCCGCTTTCTAAGCACACCGTGTCAGAAATACCAAGGGACTGGATTTTCTCCTGGTAGTCTTAGGCAAAGAAAATATCATGGACATTGTTTGTCTGTTCTTTGTCAGAGCATAGAAGAAACCAGGCAAAGCAATGTAGCTAGAAACAAAATGGGAAAGATATGAAAAAGAGAAAGCAAAAGAAATCCTGAATGAAAGCCAAAGGCGTAGAAAATCACTGACCAAAAAAAAAAAAAAAAGTGAAATAAGTCAATAGAAACACACAGATATAACAGCTCAAATTCAGAAATGAAAGAAGGATGCTGTTTATTTTCAGTGTATTAAAGGAATAGTAAACCTAATGTGGAAAAGTTCAGGAAAAAAATCATGAAAGCAGAAAAAGAAACCATAAAATGACGAAGAAAAATAAAACCAAGAAATGCTGTAATAATTCCAAGCATCTTATTTACAGGAAAGTGCTTGTAAATATGCCTACCATATGCTTATAAATATTAATGTTGCATATTGAACATATAATAAATAGGCAAGCAAAGAAAAGAATCTAGCTTTAATGTGATTGTGATTTTCTAAGCTGTGACACTTTTTAACATTGACATAGTACACCAGGAATCTAACTGAGCATGAAACTTAAGCATATGCTGAAATTTAAGCATTTCAAGAATCCCATTCACTGTCGTAGCTGATTAAAGCACATATATGCTTAAATGTATTGCTGGATTAAGGTTTCTGGGGACAGGTTAACCTGCAATGCCTACAAAAGAAGATGATGTTTTAAATAACATAAATTTCTCTCATTCAAAGTCTTTCTATGACACCATGGGTTTCTATGCAAATATTTGGGATCTCTTTTCAGTTGAATCTTTTCCCATATTAATTGGTTTTACCTGAAAATGAAAACCAGCTTTTCAGGATAGACTGTTTTTAACTGAGATGCTTCCTGTGGTACCACTGCCATCCTGTTTGCAAAATTCTTAATTAAGAAAATAGATTTACAAGACAAAGCTGCTATAGGAAGGGAACATTTTCAGCACCACACACTGAAAATTAATGAGGATGGGAGTTTGAAATGAAGGGAGGGGACTTGGAAAATGTAGAGCAAAATCGCACATGCACAGGATTATAACTACAGTACACCCACTAATTAATCATAAAAAACAAGGTGATGGCAAATACCAGATTTCCTAGTCTGTGTTCTTGTGTGCAGGCAGATATCTTCTTAAATCCTGCTCATATTATGATTTCTTTGACACAGCACTCAGATAGGGATATATCAGCAGCATCAGTGCCAAATTGCACAGTTAATCTAAGGTGACCTGAGTAATTCAGCTAAATGAGGCATGATCTGAATATGACAAGGTAGAAGGAATGCAGAAAAAGGGAGCAGAGCATGAAAGGAGAGGGTCTTAGCTCAAAACAAGACACAAAGATTCTGGTTCACTATTTCCCTGCACTTTTTATATTTATTGCATTTCTGTATGAAGTGGATGTTACATGATGTAAAAGAACAAGAGAAAAGGCATCTCAGTGGTACCGTTTAATGGTGAAGTAGGACAGGGATTTAATACATGGCACAAGGCTATGCTAAAACACAGTCAAAACCCCTGCACTTTAGCAGTACTATCTCTGCTCTCTCAGACCTCTTCACTGTGACTTCAAGCCTGCCTCTCACAGATTTGTATAAAGATGACAGTCAATTGAATTTCCCTTTCAACAGCCCTAATAGCTCGTCATCTTTTTTTCTGTCTGATTCATTTGTGTCATTCCACGGTACATTTTCTCCAGCTGAAAAACCTGTACAAGATTTTCTTACCCCATCATGCCCCAGGCACTGCCAGCCCATTTCTCACCAGAATAATTCAATACTTCTGTTCTACCAGTGCTGCTTTTGTAGAGTTGCACCGTAACTCAGGTTTCTGAAATCAGCTGAGTTTAAAAACGAACAAACAAAAAAACAAAAACCAAGAAAACAGAAAACCCAAAACCAGGAAAAAAAAAATCCACACAATTTCCACGGTTGCGTGGAGAGAAATGTGACACATGGGAATAAGGAACATGGGGCACAGAATTTGGTGGAAACTTCAGAAAAATGAAGAAAATCTTCAAGCTCAAGCTTTTGTGAAACCACAACCAAAGAGGATAATGTACAAACCAAATAGCAAAAGAAAAAGCAGTGTTGAATGACAACTAACTGTATTCAGTTATAGGCAGAGTTTAGTGAGTCGTCTAAAACCTGTAAAAAAAGAAATGGAAGAGTCTGGGCACCTTGATAAATCACAGTGCCTAATAAAAAGATCATCATTTCTCCTTCTACTGATGTAGCATTCAGAAGAATGAATAACTCCTCAGGTTTTTCTGCAACAGGAGTGGGCATGTGTTAAAGCAGCAACATTATATACCTTTGATGATGCTGGGATATCTTTCAGACAATTGTCTCTTTTTATACCATTGCTATTAGGATCACAGTTTAGTTCAGAGAAATTTTAAATATATCTTTATCTCTTTCTTACATCTCTCCAATAAATCTTGTCTGCTGGCTTTGCGGAGGAGTGGGTGGTATAGAAGAGTATTGTAAGGGCTGTTTGCTTTATGAGCCAAGGTAAAATTTACAACTTATAGTCCATCCAGCTGTTGGAAACATGCCTTTTTTCACATGCAATTCAGTAAGTCTTTTTTACCATTCTTTTTATTTTATGAAGAGAGCTCTTGCAGTCCATTATAAGCTACTACCAGAATCAATTAAACATGGCAGAATAAAACTGCAGAACAAAGGACAGAAACTTTGCAGGATACAGGATGTTCAATTAATTATTCCATTGCAAATTAGAAGCAATTAAGATTGAAATCTTTTTCATTGATTTGTGCTAGTTTATCTGTGATTGAGCCAGTAGATGAACTGCATAAAACGACAGAAAGAAGAAGGGGAAGTGAAAAAACTCCTAAGAAACATTTTGCTTATTTGGATTTGTTTAAGGTGAGAAACCATACCAGACATTTCTCAGACTTGAGAATTGTAGTGGAGGTTGGAAACGGCTGGGATGAAGAAGAGGACTAGCTCTCAATTACAGAAATTTGGTGTATAGGACAGGAATAGTCCTGGCCAAATAGTGGGTGGTTCTGGCAGATCTTTGCACTGTATTCTGGAGACCATGAGGGCCATAACTGTCCTGCAAACACTCATGGGGAACATCTGGGCTTTTAGAATGAACTTTTCTACATGGTACTTAAATGCCTTCAAGACAGCTAAGGTGGAAGTAGCTCATCTGAATCTAGGAATTTTTGCTTTCAAAGTGAAAATCAGATGCCTAAATCACTGAGCTGGAAGAAAGGAGGCCATAAAACCTACCTTAAAAAAAGTTTGTAATAGTCCGGAACTAACACTTTAACTTGCTTTTCTGCCAGAAACACATTCTTTCTGAGCCTAATTATCTCTGAGTTCACAGATCTCCCAGTTACTCAGTGCCTGACAAGACAAATTTTTCACCATATACTTTCCTTTTGGTGGACTAAAGTTTCTACAACTGTGCTGATCCAGCTCCTGAGCTGGAACTAGAAAGTAAGGTCACAGTGCTGCACTTGACCAGGCAGTCCTCCAGATATTTATTATACAATGGGTAAAGTACCCATAATAAAATCCAATAATGGTATATGAGGCTTTTTGTGGACTGTTAAGTGCTTTGAATGCGAAGGGAATTGCTACATTTCTAAACCCTGGAATACCCCCACTTTTGCTGTCTGTGAAAAGACAGTAACGTAAGAGAAAGAAATATATATATATTTAAGGCATATTTTAATCACTTATAAGATACCACATTTATGAATGCATGAGGAGCCAGGCTACTTGATAAATACTTGGACCTCAACAGCTATGAATCAATCAGAACTTGTTTCTGTCTGGTGGCCATTTAAGACAGTAGGTGAAAGAATTCACATCCCTGTAGGCAGAACAACATCCTAGTAATCATGGTATATGCTCTGCTGTTATTCCTGCTGCCATTCTCAACACTCGAAGATGGAAATTACCTTAATTTTTTCCCATTGAGGCCATGTCTTCATATCAAGGCTGAGCTGTCTTGACATGGGAGTGTGGGTAACTGTTCACTTGCCATGATACACATGGCTTGCAGAGCACAGCAAGGATTTGAGACTCCGAAGGTTAGCAGCGTGCCTGCTTCTACCATCAATAACATCAGACACAAACGCACAACAGAATCCCATCTTTTTGGATGTAAAGTGCATTTATGTAGAGCTACAGATTCATGAAAGAGATTCCACAGGGAAGGAGGTTAATTAATCTCTTCAACAGCCTTTTCACAAACTTGATTTTTCTTCCTCACTGTTTTCACATTGGCTCCACCTCTCTGAAAGTACGGGGTGTGGGTATAACATAGGAGCAACATAGGAAGGAACAGATGGATCCATTAGAGTTTGAATGCACAGACCACCCAGAGCTGCTGAGTTATGTAAGTACTTCTCTGCACATACGTTTTTGGACCACAGCTGTAGTAAAGGCATCATTCCCTTGTTAACATTTTAAGTGCAAAGAGCACTGCTGTCTTGCTGAAAAACCAAGGTGCGAGCATAATGAATTGCACTAAGCTGATTTATTACTGCTCTGTTGTGCTTCTGTAGAGATGCTTTTTTCACGTTAGCTTTTCACAACTCACAATGATTCTTACATACCGTTATAACTACTGCACACATACCTATCTCTCCCTTTTTAAATACATAGTCATACCTCTCTACACGCATATAGACGTGTACCTAGAGATAGATACAAGAAATAAGTAGTATGGCACCCTAGATGACAATAAATTCTTGTACATTTAATAAGGCACACTTGCTTTTATATGTTTACTTTATATATTTACATATTTGTTCGTACATAACACTGCAATTGCAGAATACATTTTACCATTAGTAATGTGTCATTTCGATGATATATAATAGTCAAAGTCAGAGTAACAGCTAGGATTTAGAATATTTTCAGCATAGACCTTTCAATGCACTGCATGCTGATGCCTGCTCCTGGGGTTACAGCTCCCACCAGGTAAATGCCAGGCTGCAACCAGAGTTGCTATAGCCAAAGAGATGTGCCTGAACTCTTTCTCCATAAACATTTAAAAGATGCAGGGAAGTATCTCAGTTCATTTGGGATTCTCAGAGCCTTCACAAGCATGAGAAGGCAAGTAGGATTCAGCTCAGATGAAGACGCCTAAACATAAAGACCTAGGCTTCCACTATAGTCATTGGAGATGTGAGATTCAATTTAAGTGCCCACAAATAGGTACCCAGTGCTATTTGGGATGAAGTCAGGCATCCAGCCTGTCCTCCAGAAAGCTCTGGGGATTATGTATTTTGTATTATATGACTCAGTCTCCTGGTGCACCTCAGATCTTCAAGGATGCATCAGGTGGCACTAGAAACTTATGTTTAAGCAATTTAGTCATTGTCTACATTCAGGTGAGCTGAAATGCTTTCCAGATTCTTTCAAGTGTATTGACCGGAGGATCAATAAATTGTAAAAAGGTTGTAAAAGAAACTCAACAAGTTAAAATAATATATCTATGTACTGTAATGCTTTTCATGAGGAGTCCCATCATGTCAATGTGAGTTAAATACACTCTTCATGGACCTACCAACCTGGGCAACTAAAGGAGCTAAGACATTGTCCCATTAGTTTGCATGGAATTTAGACAGAATACAGCAAATAACTGTGCTAGGTATTTCTGGTCTAGTTCAAAAGGAGAATAACAAACAATTGAGAAATCACCTCAGCAAAATAACTTTCTGCGAATAATGGCTTTAGGCAGTTTAGAAGCAATCACTGAACTACAACATCCTAGTTCCTAAATTTTACACAGAACCCAACTTAATTGCCTATAGACTTCTCTGAATCTTATCCTACATGCCTATATAATCCCGACATCTGGGGTGTGTATAATTACATACCAGAAAATTCACATCATCTCCACATATTTCCTACTAGCTGACTGCATAAGTTAAACCAAATACATACAGTGTGTGAAAGTACAATACTTATCATTTTTGTGTCATTTTCATAAAAAACAACCAGAAAGCAATTATTTCCCTAAATTTTGTTTTTTGCATTTTGTTGCAAAATAGTTCTAGAAAAACAATGCGTTTCTTAAATCTGCTCTAGTACAATGGCTACAGATCTCTGGCATCTCAGTGACAGCCCTGCACCTTCAGTTGATCCTTTGTTTAAACAGGGCATACTTGAGTCTTGTTTCATTTCTCTGGAGGGAGCTAGTCATTCTGCAGCAGGAAAAACAGCCTACCATTTTTAAGTGTTCTCACTATAAATCTCAGAAATCTTATTCTGAAGCATCTCAGGGTCATTTTGATTGTGGTCACTCATTCCCTAGCACAACAGCCCCACAGAGTGTATGTGTTTTATTAGATCTTTCCTTCAAACTCTGACTGGAGCTCCCAAGAAGTGCTTGTAGTCTGAAAAGTGATAGTAAAAATTACTTTGTAGGTTCCTATATGTCTTCTCCCAATGGATTCCAGATCCAATTTTCTCACTTCATGAGTGAAAAGATGTTTATTTTCTCCCACTTGCAAACACAGCCTGTGATCTGAAAACCAAGCGGGGTTCTTCTTACGTCTTGCCTCATTACCAGTAATAAAGGTTCCAGAAGCAGAGTTTTACCTTTCTAATGATGAGAATACATTCTAATTTGGTATTCACTTTTGACTTTATTCCTCTAATCATATCAAGTCTTTTTCCTGTCAACAGGATAAACATAGTAAGGGTCAATATTTGAATAAGAAGAGGTCACTTTTATGAAGTCATGTGTCATAGCATAACAGCATTTCACAGAGATTTGTTAATGTGTCAAGAGAAAACTCGCATGTGGAAGATATCAAAGTTTGTTTCTGAATTTCTTGGCTTGAAAGGTCAATTTGATATAGCATCGGAACTGGACTCTAATGCCAGTAGGGAGTCCTACTACTTTGTAAGATTATAAGGAAAGAAAAATCTAGAAGAAAAAAATGTCTGGGTTGTTTGATTTTTTTTAAGAACACAGAGAAGTACAATGTTTGGCTTTAGACTCTTGACAGCATCATTTTTATTGAACCAGTCATCACTTTTTCACCCTGTTTTTCAATGAACTACTGTGGAGACCAGGTGCTTCCTTTAGGGCAATGTAGGGTAGCCAACCAGGATCACTCTAATGGGATTACAAGTGACATTTCACTGGCCCTCATTCCAGGTAGATGTTTCTGTATCAGCGGGCTCTTTTCAATCCCTCTCTCATCTCTCAGAAGACCAAGAAGCTGTTTCCAACAATTATCTTGACCTTATCCGAGCAGGCCAAACTGTAGTCAGTTCATATCACTCTGTCATCTTGAAGGTAGAGGTGGGTGAAAGTTGGATTTGAGAGCAACAGAGGAGAGAATGTAAAAATTAATACATCATATTATTATTAACAATGAAACATCAGCCAAATACAGTGATCATAAAATAGTCACAAACTAAAATCAAGGGGTGTGAAACAAATCCTTTAATCTTCTTGCTTCACATCACACTGTTATATTTTATGGTAGATTGCGCAAAATGTTCTTTGTGATCCCGTAGTTGCAGGACTTTTTTATTTTTAATGTGTGTATTGCTGTTAACCTTGCTGTCTCTTCAAAATCTCATAGTTCATTGCAAAATGTAGTGTAATGCACTTCACCATTCAGATTAGATATGGGTGATTATAACACAATAATCGTGTGCATGTGCTATACATCTATATGATCAAGCCATTCTTTTTTAAATATTAAATGGCCTCTTGGGGCAAAAAGTAGGTTAATCAAAATAATACTGTCAAGTAGAGAGTACAGACCTTTTTATAAAAGAAAATTAAGCAGAACTGGTAATTATAACTAGTGTACAACCTTTCAATGTAGTCAATAAGAAGGTCAATTTGCTTAAAATAATGAGGTATTCTGGCATGAACAATCTGTTCATACTTTGTTCCCAAGAGCCTCCAGAGGGAATCAGAGCCCTAGCTGACATTTGATACTTTCTGTCAATTTATCAGCTCTGTGTCAGTCTGAGTTTGTAAGATGGTGGTAGGAGGATGCTTGGGGACTGAAACGAAAACTGGGAAAACACGGCTGGTTTCTAGTGCCTGAGCTTATCCTTATTAAAAATAAATAAACCCCTCACATTTCCATCCACACTCCCTCCAAAATTGGTTTGGGATATTTAGATATGGTATTAAACTAACAAGAATAACTAGGGTAATAATAATAGTAATAATAAATGCTAGCAATATTTGGGATAAGTGGGGAGATCTTAAGCTTCAGCCTTCACTAATGGAGATCTGTTTGCAAACTAATGAGTATGGGAGAAAGCAGATTACCTTCCATTTGCCTTTTCACTCTGAGGTTGTTCTGCTGCTGCCAGGGGAGCTGTCAAGTACCAATCTTGGTAAAAGAAGTTATGGGATGATGTCAATTTGGTGGCCAGTTCAGAACAACATTTTCTGTATCCAGCAAATTATATGGATTTAAGCCCAAAACACGGAGGCTTCTGTTCCCTTCTGCTGCCTTGCCTTCAAACACACTTACTACAGGAAGCTTTTCTTGGAGAATAGAAAAAAACAGACAAGTAATTATTTGGGAAGGCTTAGGGTCACAAAAACTGTGGTTATGGCCAGTTATCCTTCTGGTTTTGATACATACCCAATGTGGAGAGATTTAGATGCACCAACAAATCAATTGTGCTCCATCGAAAAGTAGTATTATTAAGAGAGTGATCGGGAAAGAGATATCTGTACATATGCCACATAGAGGTCACAGATAATTAACAGTTTCTGGTTAATGAGAATTCATAATTATTCATGGTCATACTTACTTGTTCATTAAGATGTGCTGCCTGTTTGACGGGTTTGTGGAATCATCAACGTCTGAACAGAGACTGTCTTTGGATCACCAAAATCAGTCTTTCAGCTGACAAGAGGCAACTCCATGTTTTGCAGAGACCACAAGAACAGCCCTCCAGGATAACTGACATTACTGATCAGTGAGACAGCTAGCCAAAGAGAGATATGTTTAGGGGTGTACTTGGTAGAGTGGGGATGATGGTTGGACTTGGTGATCTCAAAGGTCTTTTTCAACTTGAATGACTCTATGATTCTATGATTCTATGAAAGGAAGGGCAGTAGCTGGTCTGTAATCTGAAATCCTGCTCAATTACGGCTAGGTAAGAATGGTCAATTATCCTGTGCTTTGGGAGCTCACAGTGGAGATGAGACATGTCATTGCCACCATCATCTGTCAGAAATAATCCCTGAAGACATGGCTCTGAGACCAAACAAGTAACACCACATTTCTTCAGTAACATAACATTTCTTCAGTAATGGCAATGTTACAGAAAAAGGGCACCTCAGTATTGATGATACTTTTGACTTTGATGCAGAGTAGGAAAAAGCAGACAGATCACATCGAGGGCAAAAAGGGGATGAAGGAAGACAGAAACAGAAACCCTAAAACCAGAGAGAACAGTAAGGGCATCTAGTCATTTCAAAGGTTGTCTAGTTAACTGAGGAGTTGAAGTGGCCTTTAAAGAAAAGCTTGTGCACATTTGTAAACAGTTCAGGGAAAAGCCATCAATAGCAGGTGCTCATGAGCAAGAAATTCAGGTTTTGGGCTTCTTGTGCACAGGGATCCCAAGCATTGACAGCTTATATAAATCCCAGTGCGGGACCTGGGACCTGGGGAACTAGTAAAATCCTTACCCTCGCTAGTGTTCTGCCATAATTGTAACAAAAAGTTGCCCAATTTTCTCTGGCCTCTGATGAGCTCCATGTAGTACGTTTGTTTATCCTGGCAGGGGAGAAGGTAAAAGAATTTGATTTTCCCAGGCCTCCTCACAGGCAAGGAGGGACATATCATTCCTGGGAATGTGCAGAGCCATGCAAAGCCTCGCTGCTTTTGACTTTCTCTGCATGGATGCAGAAATCCTCCATAAGACATCCCTTCATAAGGCCACAGCCTTCCCCAGAGACATTTCTATTTGGCTCCTGGGCACAAATGTGGATGCAATGCGTTCATTGAAAAGTAAGTGCTCTGCAATGTCACAGCACCCAAAAAACATCCCTCAGGGAAGCTTTAAAAACACATGTCCCTAGTACTGTCTAGCCTATTTTGAAGGTAAATGTTAGCTCTTCAGAAGCGTCTTTAATGTCTTCCAGGGGTGAGTGTCATCCCAAGCAAGGCCCCCGTCACTGTCTTCAGTTTGGCTAAAAATTAGATATATTACTAGTTCTTTCCAAGAACATTCATGAGCACATTGCAGCTGGTCTAGTGAGAGGCAACAGCTATAGGACAAAAAACTTGCTTTAAAGGAAGGGGCCAAAAAGCCAAAGAATAATTAAAGGACAGAAAACTTTATTATTCTGTAATGTAAAGCAGAGACAAGAACTTCTCTACCATAAGGTTTTCCAAAAAAAAAACCTTATAACTTGACTCTTTCTCCAAATAAAGGAATACTTATGTACAATGTGTATTTTTCCAAAATAAAGTAAAAGAAAAAATACTGACTGAAAGCATTATATTTCATGCCGTCAGCATCTTCACATTTTTTGTGGAGTGGCCAAACACAGAAAGGATCAGTCCACAACTTCTTACATTTCTACAAATATGAAAATGTGCAAAAAATCTGATTTCAGCCTCATGTTCCTTTTAAAACTTTCCACATGAAAGAACTAGCCAATATTAAAATGTAAAGTGAGTTACAGTGGCAAACACAAATTCTTGATGCCAAAAACAGTGACCGTTGCTTCCACTGGACTACAGTGGTCCATCGTGTCGTATTGTCCCACCAACAATAGATGTCTGACCATCTCCTCTGAAAATATGCTATCAAGGTAGGGGAAATTATACACCCTGTCCTAATTCATTCCAGGGAGAAGCTGAAGTTTGACAGGAATTGAGACAATAATGGAAAATATTCCCTACATTCACTGCTATGGAGGGATTAAGAGATAAAAGGTTGAACCGTCTCACTATTCCCACATGTCAAACACAGACCTTAAGGGATGGTATTATTTTCTGTGAACACTCATTGAGTTATTTTTAAGATTAAACCAATCCAGCAACTAATTTGGTGGTATATTTATGTTCTTAACTGGGTATACGAGCAAGCCTACAAGGCATTTGAAGAATTCTGGACAGTTTTCATCTATATTGACTGCTGATTTGGGATTCTTTGATTTAATGCCTTAAATGGGCTTGGTTTGCAACAGACAATGGGTCTCCACCCACTGATGACTGGGCCCCACTGAAGTGTCTCAGGTCTAGTACAGTAAATATTAATTGAAAAGTACAAGCTGCTCTTGAAAATGTTTCCAGGGTTATCTATTGGTCAAAAGAAACTCAAAACATTTTATTTTTTTTTGCTACGCATGTACTGCACAGGGTGGAATTCATCTGACCACACATGGGTTTCTGTATGTACATAGACACACACGAAATACCAGTTTCAGCGTTTCACCAAGTAACTCCAACCTCCCTTTGTAGAGAGATAGTCAATACATCCAAGAATCTCATCCTATTTTAGACAGCTACATTTCATTAAATAAGTCTTCCTCCTCATCACTGCTGACTCTCATGGAGCCCAGATTCTTGCAGCTCCAAAGCCTGAGCTCAGACATACACGCACCTTTAGTCAGATTAATCCCAGCTTGTGTACCTGACTCTCCGATTTAACATTTTTCTAAGCTTTAAGATGAAAAAAGTATTATTTTTTTCCTCTTGCAGAAGTTCAAATTTGTGCTGTTTCCCCAGGGTTAGGGTTCTACAGTCCTAAGGGAAAACACAGTTCAGCCTGTCTGTCTTACCAGGGAATTCTTCATGCCAGATGTAGCTGGTTGTGGATGTACCAGTCCTTGTGTGTTTTCGGGTCTTATGCACCCTGTGCTCCTGGGTTTTGTCTGCATGGCAAAAATGCCCCTATCCCTCGACACCAAGTAGGCTGAGTTCAGTCTTCTTTCCTCTCCTCACTTTTTCTAGTCCTGATATGTAGATTTATATGTAGTTCCCTGTATTAAATTGTGACACTAACTTACAAAATTTCAATGACTCTTCATACAGGTTTGTTGTTAATAACAGGTTGATTTCACATGTGCAGTTAGTGAGTCAGTACCAGAAAGCCCACATATCTCCATTCTCCATCCTGCGCTTCTGACAGCTAGTGAACTCTGCCTCTTCATGGCATGATGAACACAGGCAGTGAACACTAAGAATCATTGACTGCATCCACAGTCCACTCCACAAATGTCTTTCACTCTGCTAGATCTCATTGCTCAATTATAACCTAGTCACTTACATTTTGCTGCTCAGCATCAGAGGTTTCTTATCACATGTGGCATTTGCTCATTAAAGCTGTTATTCCTTGGATTCAGGCAAGGGTTAACATCAGCAAGAGTTGCATTCTCATTCTGTAAAAATGTCGTGCTGAAGCATGACTAAAATGATCATCTCCTGTTAGAAATTTGTTTCTTGAAGAACCAAAAGGCATTGTCATATAAAAATGAAAACTTCCAAAGCTTCAAGTTAAACTAACATACCAGGCATGCATTAAATCAATTAGCTGTAAAGCCAACTAAATCAAACTACCTTGCTTTTATTTTTTTTAAAATACACTCACCTTTGTATTTGCTATGCTGCATGAACATTACTCAAAATCACAGAATCATAGAATAGTTTGAGTTTGAAGGGACCTTTAAGGGTCATCTAGTCCAAGCCCCCTGCAGCAAGCAGGGACATCTTTAGCTAGATCAGGTTGCTTAGAACACCGTCCAATTGGACCTTTAATGTTTCCAGTGATGGGGCTTCTACCACCTCTCTTGCAACCTGTTCCAGTGTTTCACCATTCTTTCCCACCATTTTTTGTAAAAAATTTCTTCCTTGTATGTAGTCTAAATCTACCCTCATTTAGTTTAAAACCGTTACTCCTTGCCCTATCACAACAGGCCCTGCTAAAAAGATTGCCCTCATCTTTCTTGTAGGCCCCCTTTAAGTACTGGAAGGCCCCTATAAGGTTTCCCTGAAGCCTTCTCTTCTCTAGGCTGAACAACCCCAACTCTCTCAGCCTTTCCTCATAGGAGAGGTGCTCCAGCTGCCTGATCACCTTCATGTCCCTCTTCTGCACCCTCTCCAACAGGTCCATGTCTTTCGTGTGCTGAGGGTTCCAGAGCTGGATACAGTACTACAGGTGGGGTTTCACCAGAGCAGAGTAGAGGGGGAGAATCCCCTCCCTCAACCTTCTGGCCACACTGCTTTTGATGCAGCCCAGGATACAGTTGGCCTTCTGGGCTGCAAGTGCACATTTCTGGCTCATGTCCGGCTTTTTGTTCGCCCACACCGCCAAGTCCTTCTTGGCAGGGCTGCTCTCAATCCCTTCATCCCACAGCCTGTATTGATACTGGGGGTTGCCCTGACCCAGGTGCAGGACCTTGCACTTGGCCTTGTTGAACCTCATGAGGTTCACGCAGGCCCACTTCTCAAGCTCGTCCAGGTCCCTCTGGATGGCATCCCATACCCAGCAACCTATTTCTGAAACTGAACACAACCTGCAAAAAGCATGAGCATGTTTTTCATATGTTGTCTTGAAATATCTTCTATGTATTTGTCAGTCACCATTGCTTCAAAAACACATTCACATTTACCATATTTCTTTCGGACTTAACACCATGCTGCACGGAGAAACTTTGACTTGTGTTGGACCGCTGTAAAAATCAATACCAAAGCACTGAATATACTGCAATACGGAATGCTTATTAATGTGTAGTTGAGGGGAATAGTGAAAATGACCCATCTTAATGCTGTTGACAGCACATTTGTCTTGGTGTCTTATTGGTTTTAATTTGTCATCTGATAAATGTCCATTTATGTAATGGAGAGTTAAGTGCTCATTAGTTTACATTTAGCTTTGTGTCTGGAGTCAGGTCAGGCTGCCGAAACTGATGTTACATGAAAGCTATTAATAGTCACAAAAGGTTATTTCAATGAAAACAACTGAAAGGAAATATTATATTTGCAACTGTTCAAATAAATTCATCATTTGGCTGCTTGATTGACTTTAATGTCAACACAATAGTTTTTCATGGTGTTTTTGGAAGATGTGGAATTTCATACCCCTTAAGAATGTCCAAGAACTTTTGTATAAAATATTTATAAAATCAATTTTTAGACATAAGAAAATAAAGCTATAACTTTTACTTTTGGTGAGCAAAGCGGGTGCTATTGAACACATACGTAAAATTATTTATTTATGTGGCATCATATGGTCTGTAGTGCAAAGCCACCGATCTTTTGTCTCTCTCAGTCAGTTTTTATTTGTGCTTGCTTAGTCTTACAGTTGAATTATCAATCCTACTTATAATGAAGATGTTACAGTAGAAATCACTACTTCTAGGGCTTTCATCTGAGATCTGCCATATCTGATGAACAGTAAGGAAGGCATAAATGGTGGCATTATCCAAATTCATTCTATGAAGCTGGGCAGGATTTTCCCTCAGAAATTTGTGTAACAGTAAATATTTTTCCATCTTTCTCTGAATATCTTAATGAAAAACACTAAGCAGTTCTAGCCGTGTTTTGGCGTGGGATAAGAATGTGCGCAAGGTCAAGCTATACACTGAACAGTAGCCTGGACTACAGAGTAGAAACAGAGTCCAAATCAAGGTGCTCTTAAACCAGCCCTGTCAAGTATGTCTGCTCTACGCTCACATATTAAAGCCATTGAATCTGTTAAGATCCAGCAAAATCTCTTTGCCAGTGTCTCCCTGTACATTTTGTCTTCCTGCACCTTGCAACAAGTTATTACTTCACTGTACATGTGAACTTCGACTTCCGCAGCTGAAGTTAGAACATCTTTAGTCTCAAATCCTTTTAAACACAGGAAGGTAGGGGAGAGCTTAGTGTGTGATGCACAGCATTACTGACACCTTAAAACAATACATGTTATGCTTTAAAAGCAACCTTAGGCCAAGCTACACACTGACTTTGAATCTGTAAGTTTCTGTAGCTGTGTCAGTCATATTGAAAAAGCCAAGATGCTTTCGTACAGCTTTGAAAGGTGAAAAATGAACTAAGAGAACAATAAACTGGAGGGAGAATTATTTTCAACTTATTTTTGAAAATCTAAGCAAAGGGTTTCATCCAAATGACCACTTCAGGCAGTACCATGCAGCTCAAGTCCTAACCTCAGCTTTCCTGTCGATTGAATATGACTGACCTCCTTCATAAAGCACCTTGGTTTTCACTGATGAAAAAGACGGTGTAATAGCTTCCTGGTGGTGTTTTATATCCCACAGGCCAGTGAGTGCAACTTGTGCCTTGTGTGACTAAGCCATGCTTAATGGGTATCTGTATCAGCTTTCAAATCTGGCCCTTTGACTTAATTTCTCTACTCACGAGCCTTTCCAGTCCAGTTCCAAGGATAAGCAAAAGTGCAGTCGTTGCGCTTCCAGTGTCTCAAGATGCCAAGTTTTCTGAAGTGCCACAAGTATCTTTTCTCAGATGACTCCTATATTTTCCAGGCAAATATAGTACCTGATCAGCAGGAACTGAGAGTGATAGAGAGCGGAAAAGCCTGGACTGTCAGAGTCAGAGTAAGAGAGGATTCTTCCCTGAAAGTGTCCATTTCCTTCCATTGACCAGAGGAGCACAAGAAAACCTGAGTTCAGATACAGGATGGCTTTGAAACAGTTTTGTGTTGTCAACCTCACTTCTTCCAAACAATTTCTGGACACAGTTGTGCTGAGATAGTCTGAGCTGCAGCCACGATGTTCTGGGAAGGTAACAGAGTTCAGCTATATGGACATAAGCCATGCAGTGCCATCTGGTTTCAGGCCATCTTGAGTTACCAGTAGAGAAGTCATCAGACAGGCATTTGGAACAGGGGGAAATATCAGTAATCAATAACCATTCCTAATGTTCCAGTTCTATGCAGAATTACTGTGATCTGGATTCCAAGGTTGAAATACGAGATTTCTATCTTTCACAAGGACTGTCTCAAGCTTTTCTTTCAGTCTGTATTCCTATGGACCTCAATGGTCATGCTTCATTTCCCAAGCTTACTTTAGATTTTTTAAATTGTGCTTACCAGTTTTCAAACACTTCAATACATTTTTAATCACTTCTCCTAAAACTGAAAAGGTGCAATTGAAAACAGTTTTAATTTTTATTACAGCCTTAATGATCAATGTTTAGCTGGTTTCTGCAGCCTATTCATACCTGTTTGGAAAAAGAAATATTCTTACTACTGCTTTTGAGCTGAATCTCTAAGTACACAATATTCCTTAGACAAACAGTCCATGCCCCCATCCCCCACACCTTATCAAGTTTCAATCCTTCGATAATGCTCACAAGTTCATGAGAAGTCAGGACTTCTTCAGAGAAAGTGGAGGGATCAGGTGAGGTTATTTTGTTTGCTGAAATCAAAATGTGAAGACAAAGCTTTCCATGGACTAAATCCCTCTCTACTTATTTATAGCCAAAGTATTTAGGATCAATTCTTTGTTATAAATTTTCCTCTGATCGGTATACGATACCATAAATTTAGCACACAGAAGATGGGATTTTTGTAATTTTAAGTTGTATGGTTTACAATGCAATATTGTTACATTTCTTTCTTGGTGTCCTCAGTCATTTAATGTAACCTTATCACCATCAAAGATTATAAAAGCTTCATCTGGGTAATCTTGACATGCCCGTAATTATATGGAAAACTAGTAAACAAAATGTAAACACATTAATTTTTTTTTTTCAGTTTCAGATATCTAGAGATTAACAAACATAAGCTATTCCATTAATTATATGTTGGCAAATAAAATTTACCTCTGCCTTTCAAATTCTTCTGACAAATATCAAAAAGCAACTGAACACTTATTACACAACCTGCATCAAATAATGATTCTCTGCAGCATAGTTTCCTGTATTATATAATATATGAACACGGCAATTAGCTGGAAGTAAGTACTTATTATCATTTTCCATGAACTTGCAAACAGGGTAGTATCTCTTAAAACAAAATATCTAGTATTTTTAAGGAGCAGTTTATAACAAAGAAAGTGTCTCTAATAGGGAAAGTATTCTTAGAAAATAATTGCTCTCAGGCTAAAAAAGTCACTGCATCAGGGCTAATAACAGAATCTAGATCATATATAAATTTCACAGGATTTAATTAAGATAATCAATCAAATAAAGTATTTGAGAGAAAGTGATATTCAGTACCTGTGGAACATAAACTGATAGTAAACTGTAAGGACTGTTAAAGTAACAACACATCGATCGCTACAACATGGAAAATAGTCTTATGTAAAGTGGAGAGCTTGTAGCGCAAAGGCAAGGCTAGACAAAAAAAGCAATTATGTTTTTATCTACTGACAAATGCAAAAGGAGAAGTCAAGTGTAATATCATGTATTAAGAGGCAAAGTACCAAACATGAGGCCACAGCCATCATTTTTATTTCAGATGTGTAATTACATGAAGTTGTAAGACAACACAAAAAAGAAACCTTTTTTTTTTTTTTTTTTCTCCAGCTCTGTGATTAGTTCTTGTTAAATCACTAGCTTTCTCTGGGTTCAATTCTGAATGGAAATAAAATTTAATCAACAGCTACGTTGCTCAGTTTTGTTCTGTAAAGTTTCAACGGGTTGATTCAGCTTTCCCCTTATCCATGTAACAAATCAAAGAAACATGGAGGGCACTTGAAAGCAAAGATTTGGTCACTCTGAATGGGATATAAGTTTCTTCATTTGGAAACAAGAATTCCAGTGACCTTTTGACTATTTTAGCTAAACAGGTTTCATACCTAGTTATTATAAATTTAGTGAAGGCTTGTTATAGATTTTTATGTTCCTCATTCTGGTCTCGTTGAATAAGAAAGCTCCAACCATCATAAAATTTTCTGGCACTTCTTTACCTTAAACTGGACTGCTAAAATGTCAAATCAGTCCCTTATTGGCTAGCTGGCAACAATTAACATTTTGGTAATTGTGATAGTTATTTTTGGCTTACATATATTTTATTAAAAATGTTAAGTTTTTAACTTTATATTAATAATAGCAAAACAGGGTAAACATTTGAACCAAATCAGCACAGAAGAAACAGAAAGACAGGGGTTTGTAGGGAGCGGACATAAGGTGGTGACTGTAAATACTTAACATCACCAAGAAATAACAGGACAATTGTACCAGCTCAGAGAAAATTGGGATTCAGGCTCCCATCTGTGGATATAAGTAGCGCCAGAAAGAAGGATGGTTTCTTAATGGCACAGGGTCATATCCTGAGTCACTGCTGAACATACTGTCAACATACAATGCCATTGCACAAAAAAAATAACACCAAGGCCTTCAATTCTATAAACCAGAAAGGAAGTCATTCTTATTTTCGTTACTGTACTACACAAGAGGCCAGTGACAAGGACAGGACCCCATAGTACTAGTCTCAGCACAAACACAGAACAAAGAGACTGCCTGGGTCAGGAGTTTACAACCTAAATATAGCTCTTGATTTGTAGAGGGCAGGGTAAAAATTGTCTGTTCAGTCTGGCCAGCACTGGTTTAGCATGTGCATCACATCTTTTTTTCCATTCTGCTTTCCAAGACCAATCAGGAAGGATAAACTAAGAAGCATAGTTCAGGCAGAATAGACTTACTATTTTCATTTTCTTCTACATAAATAATGCAATGTTATTATGGAAAGGAATAGAAAAAGATTATCCTCTTTTTAGTTCCAGTCCCTGGATGAAGGTTGAAAAATATATTACTGTAGTTCGCAATGTTACACTTGCAGAGAGAATTTGAATATCAATAAGCAGAGAGATTTTTAAATGGATATTTACATATAATATCACTGTATGTTTACATTTAATATCATATTGGATTTAATTTTATTATGTTCAAGAAAGCAATTGGGTGAAGAATAAACACTGTGGGATGTTATCTCATTGATATGCAGAATCAATATGATAATCAAGTTGCTGATATAAACTCATAAGAAAAAGCTTCTGACATTTCATCTAGGATCCCTAATTTCATATTTACAATGTGGTGTGAAACTATATACTGCAGTCTTACTGTTTAATTAGGAAGATTACTCTTGTATCTTTTTTTAATTTTTTTCTAATCACTTTCTCTCTCCTTTGAAATGATGGAAGACTTATACTAGCTTCTACCAAAAAGTCATGGAGACTTTTTTCTTTTAAAAAAAGTTTCATTAACAAATGTAAGGTGAATATATAAAATAAAGATCATCCTAAACCTGTGTTATAATCCTTGGAGAAGTAAGTTTGCCTTTATGAGTTAGAGTGGTCAGCATGTATTTCCAATATACTAGACAAGTATGAGCTTGTGAAGGAAATTGGACTGGGCATAGCCAGGCATGATGACTGCTAGGTATATGCTTGATGCTGTATTTTAGGGAAGTAATTTCTTTTCCCTATTTTCACTGTCATTTGATTCATGTATTTAACATGTGCAATTATTCTTTTCTTTACATTTGGCCAAGTAAGCCTCCAACCCTTTAATGGGTGGCATGTTACATGTTCACTAACAGGTTAGCTGCTCCTCAGAAAAAGCAAGCCAAAAACCAATGTACTTTCTTAAAGTTCACAGCCAGCACCCACAGGGTAGATTTATTGCATGATCTCTCTAAGGGCGTATCATCCTTGGACATCCAGAGCCAATGGCAGTAGTGCCTGGTGCAGGGAACATACCAGAGCTGGGGACTTGCTGTGGTTTTGGGGCAGGGCACTGGTGTGCTGCAAGTCTGGAGAATAGTCTACTTTGGGTGTAGATGTCTCATATGCCTAAAAGTCTGGGCGCTGGAAGGACTATGAACCAAATATTCTCATCTATTTAGACCTGCCTTTAAATGTCATTAACAAATAGCTCACTCTGCCCCTGGATCACCCCTCAGGGCAGTATCATACGTAGGGCAGATTACCCCTGCAATGGACTAAGCAAAGATGACGGTGACAAACTGTCTTTCACGCATGTCTCCAAGTGATGTGAGAAAACCTCATAAAATATGTTTCTCTGTCTGAATTAAATAAGCTCATCCTTTTGCAAACTGTTCTATAAAAGTTACGAGAGCCAAATGTCTCTAAAACTGATATATCATTAAAGCTTCTACAGCATTCCAAGCATTGCCACGAGTAATTTTGTGAGTCAGGATTGATTGGGTCTCTATTCAAGAATAAAAAACGAGTGGTGTGCCAAGAATGTTGACAAGGAGCGATATAAATCCAGTCTTATCTCAGTGTTATTGCTCTTGCCAGTCACTATCTTACTATTAAGATAAAGCAAGTTACCCCAGCGTGTAAGATGCTGATTGAAGGCTGGATAATGATTTCTGGATTTCTCACTGCAGCTGTAATATTGGACAGAGTCTGGAAGAAGATGGATTGGCAAATTGCAAATTTACATTTTAGGATATGGACATAAAAAGCAATTTAATGAATTTATATACCTGTTCATATATGTACTTCTCCCTGTCTTTCATTGTCATAAACAAATGGCATCTACTCTTTATAAACAGGTGTACATAAACATGTCATCTCTGCTTGTTGGTATGGCATTTTAGGTGTGCAGATATATTTAAACATAAAAAAGGGATTACTTTTATTCTGAATTGTTCCATTAGAGTGATGTATCCCTCAATATTTGGGAAACATGGATGTAGCTTACGTATTTTACATCTATAAGCACTGGATGCATATATGTGAAATTTGTACGTGGGCAGTCCAATCTGTAAAATGTTTCATGCTTTTAAGTGGCTTTTGGATCAGTCCCAGTATAAATTTCTTGTCCAGATGCAGCAGAAATTAATACTTTTTTTTTTCTTGTTGACTGTCTGATAAGTTATGATTACAACAAGCAGGAGCTGTGCTGGGGGAAAAGAGGTTATGAGATTCCAGAAATATATGTGTTCCAAACAAGGATTAAACTAAGACAGTAAATATTTTCGAAAAGGGAGAGACAGACCTCATAGGACAGTAATAGGGTATTCCAGTAGGATGCTAAAACCAGATTCCTCCTATACATAATTCAGATCAGGAATCTAAACCTCAGATGCCACAACTCAGGTTCACTCCCTGACCACCAAGTTATAAACAGTTTGAGTCACATTTGCTTTCACTTCTTTTGTGAGAGCTTATTTCTTATCAAAGGTGCTATGTGTTTCAAGATTTCCACATTTTTTCAGGAAAACTTATTTTATTGGAAGATCCTCAACCAATTCTACAAGACAGCTTTCAATTTCAAAGCTCGATATCTCCCAAGTTACTGTGGCTTCATCCTCCAAGCTATCTGGTGAAGCAATAAGCACCTCAACACAATAACTGATTTAAACTCTTATATTGAGGTGGAATTAATCTTCTAGAGACACCTTTTTGGGAAGACAGGACCATAGGAGCAGTCTTCCCTAACAATCTTCTACAATTCTTGCAGGATTCTTAACCCATCATAGGTATTTCTCCTGTTTTATTCTCGTTGTCCTAACCATTTATATTTGGCGGTATTTTTTAAATTTTACCAAGAATACAATTCACTTGAAGTAAAAACCTACATATAAACATCTTCAACATTAAGTGTATATTGAGTTGAAGAGGTAACAATAAATGTACACGATTTATATCATTAGATATTTGAATCACAACACTCTCTGTACAACTGACAAAACCTAGATATTTTTCCTCCTACTGTAGTATTTCAGTTAGAAACTGTTGCTCTTATTTCACAGAATCATAGAATGCATTGGGTTGGAAGGGACCTCTAAAGGACATCTAGTCCAACCCCCCTGCAATAAGCAGGGACATCTCTAACTAGGTCAGGTTGCTCAGAGCCCCATCAAGCCCGACCTTGAATGTCCCCAGGGATGGGGCTTCCACTGCCTCTGGGCAACCTGTTCCACCAATCCACCACCCTCATATTAAAGAACTTTTTCCTAATGTCCAACCTAAATCTACCCTTTTCTATCTTACAACCGTTATCCCGCGTCTTGTCGTTACAAACCCTTGTGAACAGCTCTTCCCCTGACTTCTTATAGGCCCCTTTCAGGTATTGGAAAGTCACTATAAGGTATTTGATGGTAAACAGACTAGTTGCTATGATTTCTTTCTTCATTTTACTATTTTCATGAGCTCAAAGCCCTGAATTCCATAAAAATTGAGGGGTTGGGAGGTTTTTTTAATGCCAGCTTATAGCTATGAAATCAACACTGTTCAACTTTTTAGTCTTGGGCTTGGCAGTTGATTGGATTTTCCTTCAGACTTTGTCCAGCCTGCCTGCAATAAGCTTCAGTATCCGTGTCCACTTCTTAAAACAGAGATAAAAAGCAAATCGACTGTATGGTATGAAATCAGAAATAACGTATGGATTGCTGCCAACCTTGATCATTATGACAGCTTTTGGATTTATTTCATTAATTGATTGCATTAAAGGATTGTCCGATCTAAGTCTTTTCCTGTTTTTAATTAGTGTTTAATGGATTTCAGAAAAACAATATTTTAATCTGCATTGGCACAAATTAAACAGTTTGGTGTGAAATTCAAAAAAGGAAATTAAGATACTGTCTACCTACCATGTGTAGGTCTAAGTGTTTCATGAAGTCTTATGTAGGCTCTGTTACATTACATATATCATACTTATATACGCTGGCATCCTCTACAGACCTCAAAATCCCTGGTAGACTATAAGCAAGCAGTATTATCTCCATTTTTTACACTTCGAAATTTAGGCATAGAGGCTAATCTAAAGTTCTGTTTAGCATAAAAGCTTTTCATCCAGGGTTTTATATTAGCTGCTTCTCTCTAGTGTGTTGGTATTTCTAAAGAATAATACATATATAATACACACATCATCTCCAAGAATGAAACTTTTCCTTCAGTCTATACATAGAAGCTGAGGAATAAGAAAGAAAAGTGACTTTCCTAAAGCTGGGCAGATGATGTGTGGCACAATATACATCCAGCATCTTATAAACCTCCTTCTCATCTAGTGGAATCCTGGATTTATTCTTACCCTCCTGTTTTAACCAAGAGCTTCCTACTTAGTTGTTAAATGCTGACAGATATCTTCAGATCTCAAGATCACTCTTGTTGTGAGGAGCTTATTGTCTAAGTAGACAGTGTGAAATGGGATGCCTAAATCCTCGTTCCACCTAAACTGGGACTAAGGCTTCCAAAACCTCAATCCCACTCAATGATTCAGTCTGCCCCATTTCCAGGTGAGCCTGCCAGTAAAGATACACACATTCATCACCCATCTCCTTACTCAGTACCTAACTTTAATTGCCCAAATACGTGCAGAAATGCTTGCTGTGCAGAGTTGGAAAGCATCTCTTGCTGTAGTCTCTGGTTTCGTCAATCATTCATACGGTACTGATGTGCCCAGAGAAACCCCAAGGCTGAAAATGGACACGACCACAAGAGCGTGAGTACTGCACAGCTTTGCATAATATTAGGACATGAAACATTTTGGATGAGAATGCCTTCCATTCCTCCATTTATATTACTGTAAGAACAAAAGACAACAACAAAAACTCCCAAGGCAAGGTAGAAATCCCTTGGCTACCCACTTGCAGCTGGCTTTCCTCATAAATCCTTATTTCTGGCCCACGATTTGCACTTACAGGCATACAGTGTTTCATCTTCAAGATATTCTCACTCCAAAACCTCAAAATTGGGCATTCAAAGTTGGATTGAACTCTGCATTTTAAGAGACAACAATCTCTCCCCGTTGACCATACACACTGGGTATAAGTTAAGGTGGACTTGTTTTCTCCTCTCCTCCACTTCCTTTTCGCCCCAGGTTTACATTCTCAAAAGCTTAGTAAGATAATGCTAACATTTGACATTGAAATCGTCCCAGTAAATATCCATCATGAGTCCCCCAAATCTCATGTTGCATCATGTGTTATTTTTTGGGTTTGTCTGCTGACACTTCTTAATTTAATGATTTGGAATAGCTTTTTTTAAAGATGAGCCTTGGGTAGAAATTTTGAAGGTGAGAATGTGGTTAAACATCCTCAGCCTCAGGAGTTCAAACATGCACCACAGAATGTCCTAATTATTCAGGTTTGGAGTACTCTAAGGAACGAAATATCGGAATGGGAAGTGATGAGAAAGCAAGGTCGTTTAGGCAGAACAAGGAAATGCTAATAAAGGACAACAGAAACACAAACAGCTCAGAATTTGAAAGGGAAGAGCCCAAATTTGAAGCTAGGAGAGACTCTGAATGGAGGAATCTCCTGTTATTCAATCCAGAACCCACTGAGATGTTTTCTTAATTTTTTTGCTGCTGAAGTCAGAAGGTGCATAAAATACCAATATTTTATAGTGCCACCAGTTTTCTGCTCAAGCTGCAGCCTTCTTTTTACAAATGTGCCATAACTTAACTTGTAAACTACTGATTACGAAATTACGCTAAATAACATGTTAATGCAAAATTTTATCTGTCTTTACTGATTTTTGTTAATCTGGCATACACATGTGCCTATGCCAAATTATAAAAGATGACAGTTGTTTCATTGATATACAGTATGAATTACAGACTGTCATAACTTAAATTACTTCAGGGTATGCAACAGTGCTTGGACTCACAGTTTCATCATTCATGATTAGTCATTAATATAAAGAGATGCTAAAATTTCAATCCCCATATGTGGTGAGCAACTTCTATAGGGCAACGTGTGGTGTAAATGAAGTAAAAACAGAGCAAAGGCTGTAAATCTTCAGGAATTTGGTATGCAGTTAGCAGCATGTAGATCCATGAATGTGATTAACAGTCTCATGCAAGTAAGGCAGCTCCTCTAGCTGTCAAGATCTTCACAAAGCAAAACCCAATTACACGTAAACAGATCTTGAATTCTCCCTCTGGGCTTATGTTTCTCTTGGCTATAGATTTTCATTCTTACTTTTTTTTTCCAAATGTAATATTTAATACATCTAAAGGTTGCCATTTTATTGAGGAATTCAGACAGCATAATCCCCTGGGTAGGTTTCTTTGATCATATGTGGTACATTTTAAATTGAATATATTGAAAGCCTATTGTCTTGTAAATTAATTTTCTGTTAGTTTTTAATGTATGTCAAATACGGATTGAAATCAGTTCCTCTGTTTACATTTTAATGTCATGGCCACTTCTGTCTTGAAAGGACAAAAACCTTCTATAAATTACAAGGCTACTTTCAAGTAAAGAGTCACTTCATCTCAAAGGGCACAAGTGAAGGGACAGGGTTCATGTGTCTTAACTTAGGCATCTAAAAATTGCTTCTCTAAATCTGAACTACACATGTTCCCTGCATTGTCTACAGAAAGAAATTATTACTTCTTAAGGGTTATTAATTTTCTCCAAAACAGTCAATTTTACTAGGTCAAATGAGTTATCCTCTGAAGGTGCCTATTCCTCTCTAGTAACTCCAGGGGGAGTTTATATTGTCTAGCTCAGACCTCAGCAACTCACTTTTTAGATACATAAGGTAGGTTTCAGTTGCTTAAAATAGATGACCAGGGTCATTTTAGATGCCCTCTGGTATCCAAGACATGCATATGGGGTGGCAGAGATGATGCAGGGCCTACAGCAAGTCTAAGATCCTGTAAACTAGCAACTAGAGACCGGGCAGGAAAACCCACACACATAACACTAAATATCTATTTGAGGCAGCTGAACACTTTCCCTGATTTCAGGTGACATATATTCCACCCCGCGTGACTCCAGCTTACGGGTGACAGGGTAAAGGACTACGTTCACTCCCTAGAGTGCTAGTTTAAGATTAAGCAACTCACATACAATAGGTTGGAGGTCAAGGTGCTGAAATTTTCATGTCAACATATAGTTGTGTATCTGTGAGCTGGGTAGCTGAGCTCTCATAACTACCAGTTGCCTACAACCTCTATTGCTTAAGTGTATCTTAGGCATACACACATACTGGTGGCTATGATACAGTTCTCATGAGAGACCAATGCCCATCCGGACTGGTAGCTGAAGAGCAGATGAAGCACCTGTGGCATCTCCAGTAACTTCACTGCCAACATGTGGTCAGGTGGATCAAGCCCATCTTGACATGGTTATTGGAATCTAGAAAATCATAGACTAAATCGCACACGACATAGTTGCGTGTTGGCAGATGAATCACACCTTAAATAACTGATTTTGTTAACTATATCTCCATTAACTGATGAGAAGGATCCGGTAACTAGTGCACAGGTAGGTGCCTCGGTCTACAACTGAATCAATACAATATCAAAACATGATTGAACTTTGGATTGCATGACCCAAGCTACTTCTCATCTAATTCTCTCTAGACAAGGTCCTCATTTCTAAATGTATTTTCATCTTATTCATTATCAATGTTAGAAGGGGAATAAGACAACCCAGGGGTTCCTCTTTCGGTTGGCTGTGACTGTGACACTTCTGTTGAAAGCTGTCGGACTAATCTGACCAAAAAAATTGAGAAATGGGGCAGTATTCTGTCCCCTAAAACGGTATTTTGTCTGCAAAATGCCTCAGCAAAATCACTTCTCTCCATAGCACCAAAGAAAGCAGCTCAATCCTGGCATCAACTTTAAAGGAATTCTCTGTTTAGCTGCTCAAATGAACAGATTTTAAAGTAACTTAAATCACAGTCTTTATTTGCACAAGTACTTATGCTGAGTCTGGAGGGGCCTTTAATCTAGCAGACTGAGGCAGGATAAGGTCTAATGATTGCATGCTGAAATCAAAAAAGTTCAAACTAAAATTAAAAGGAAACTAATTTACTTTTTAACTGTATAATGAGCTAACTTACTGGGGCAAATTACTAAGTGTCATTGTAGTCCTTAAATCAGGATCAGATATGCTTATAAAACATACATCTTAGTTTAACAACATGTAGCTGGGCTTCAGGCAGAAATCCGTGGATGAAGTATGGCCTGTGTTATGCAGGAACTCAGACTAGACAGAGGTCGAACTAGTTAATCATAATGGTGCTTTACAGCTTTAAAATTCAAGAGCCTATTAATTTCAAGCAATAGGCAAGATATGTTCATGTAAAAATTTCCTTAGAGTCTTTAACCTCACCTTGCATACTAGTTTCTGCCCCTACGTGGGACTCAAGTCTGCTGATGCTTTGTGACAGACTGTGGTACTTCAACAAATAAAAAACAGGGTTTAACTTATCTCTGACTTAAGTGTCAGGAATTACATTTAGATGAAGTAGTAGCTAAGTGGAAGACTAGACACTTTCACATTTGCTTTCCCTAATATTTCAGGGCCCACATCTGAGTTACCATACTAGGTGAGACATCTTCTGGTTTAGTCTAGTGATATCACAGCAATATCTTATAAAGGAACCCTCTTTCAGATCATTGATAAGGTCCTGCTTCTGGAAGTTTAGGTGACAACATAATGTTTACTTAGACAACCCTGGAGATGTATGTCTGCCCTCCCTCACCTTACAGAGTAGTATTGTATTTGTGGGACAAAAAAGAGTACCAGACTCAACTAACCACAGAAGAATTGCACATTAATTACATGCCCTTTAAAATGCAAGGGGCTAGGCATCTTAGCAGTTCCTGCTTCACTAGTTGCTTTTCTGTCCAAAAGGATGAATTAGCCTTTCAACAGGAGCATCCTAGTGCCAGTGACCTGATCTAATGGACACCTGGAAAATCTTGTTAAAAAGCATCTGGAAAACAAGGAGCTTGGCTAGTCCTTGGGTTCTAAAGAAATCTGTCAGCAACCAACTTCAATACCGACTCATGCCAAGACAACAGTGGCTTGTGATGTGGAGAAAAATCACATGAAAAGAATAGTAAACCTGGATAGTAGCCTATATGTCTATTTTAACACAAACTCTACTTTGGGAAAGAGTGAATTATGCAGAAACTAGAGAGATACTGCCATTACCAATATTAAAAGCTCTTATCAATGTATCAGCTGGGATAAGTTGTGCACAGAAAGACCAAAATCATCAAATGTCACTGCCATCAGGCACCCTACAGTCTGGTCCATTTCTGTATGTGCAGTATTTTCTGTCAGCATCAGTAGATTGCATTTTGGAGTGTGGATGCACTGTGAAATCACTATGCATTATATTCATGGTTTTGGACACAGTACTTTCAAATTTCGTTACTCTTTTGCTGCAGAATACTCGAGAATGACACTTTTCTGTAATGGAAATGGGAAAGCAAAAAGAGATCTTTTTCACTGCATGCCTTTGATCTTAAAAACATGTATGTGCAGAGGTGGGAGAGTGCATTTGCCACTGTAACCTCTTCTTATTTTCTGGTGAGAACTCGGATGCCAAGACAGCACTTCATTTCCTGTTAATGTCAGTGGTCATTCTAACCATGTAAGAACGTGGCACTTTGCTTTTCACTGTGAACAGGACTAGACTGAGAAGACAGCAATTATAATAACTTCATTTTTAATATCTGATTTCTTACAAACCACAAAGTCTCCCAAAACAAAACCCTTAAGCCCAACATCTTTACTTCTTTTTTTTTTTGCAATTTCTGCCAGAAATGCTTATTTTTGTGTCTCAACAGATTTCATCCACAGATTTCCTATTGAGTTCAGGACAATTGGTAACAAGCTTATACAAGTAGAAACAGGGAGCATATAGGATTTTTGGGGCCAGCAATAAGCTGAACCTTTCTTTGCACATCTCAAATTCCCTCTGTTAAGTAACTCTTTAGCTCTGTTTGACCAGCTGAGAATTTGTGTTGGTTTTGTTCATCACAGCCACTACACAATCAACACTTTGTCAATTTGCTAATTTCCCAAACCCAGTTCTGGTCACACAAATGCCTGCATGACAGACTCGGTTCATGCAGAGATGAGTTTGTTCATGCACAGGTCTAAAATTAGATGAGTCAGGTTTATTTGCTTCAGACCCATCTTTGCGGACTGACCTCTTTATGTTCTGCTGTTCAATGGATATTTTCACATTATAAGGGCCCATTGTTAATAAACTACAAGCAGATTACAGACAAGTGCTATTTAGCATATAGAATTTTCACGTTAGTTCCTTTAGGTTCATTAAAATACATATACAAAAATATCATGAAAGAATAGCTAGGTACATTTAACCATTCCTTTTGCAATTCTGTTCATGCATAATTTAGCACCTATGGCAAGGATTTCAGAGAAGAGTTGGTAACTTAATGCCCAACCTCCCTTAAGGGTCAATGGGAATTAGACTCCAAAATCCACTAAGCGCAGATGAAAATTTCAATTCCAACCAACACATTTGCAACCTGAGGTCTTACAAAATGTTCAAGGTGGGATCCATACAGGTCTTTGGAGTCATAAGTTCCATGGAAATCCACAGACATTAGCTGTCTAAATGCCTCATGCGTTTCAGCTGTATGAAAGTACAGCTTTCAGCTTGTTGGGTTTTCATTGACCCTGACAGACATTATTTTTGTCCTTATAGCTGGGCAAATGGTTACATTCTTCTCCCTAGACCAGTATTTTTTCTGTCCATTGCTTTTAATTGCTTTTGAATTGTTCCCTGCTGGTTATCACTATCCCTAATTCAAATATGGGTTGAAAAATATTTATAAAGAACTCCATCCATCATCAGAAAGACAGTTTCTAAAGGTAAGTCCACATGGTTTGCTGTGATACAGACCTAATAACTGGCTTTTCAACCTGCAATAAATATTCTTTTCCCTTTCCTCTTCTGATTGCCCCATAATTAACACTAAGGGATACAGATATAACTATCTGACACATATTTATTTAAAATACCTTCTCCTGCATATATTAACATTTCTGTATCTACTTTTTCAAAGCAGCTTTGAGTTCTGCAATAAAATCAGATCCAGAGTTTGGTTCTGTTAATAGTCTTGCATGGTCGTGGTATAGATCAGTTTGGAAAAAGGATGAATCAGTCATCTGCAATATAATTATATGTGTTTACACTGAAGAAATGTTTTTAGCATAAAAACACAATAGAAACATATGACTCACATCAATATCACTTAAGCTGGATAAATTGTGAAAGGAAGTTTGGTGGAAAGGAAGATTTAATGCTCTCCACATACATGTAATGATAGCATATATTTATGCATTGACTTTCTCCTGAACCTCTGCAAAAAAGGTAGAACTGCGAATAACTGCTACATATTCAGTGCCATGGTTAGTGAACGTAGTTGTGCCACTCAAAAAGGAGGTCTAAGCACCCATCCATGAGGTCAGTTTTATCACCAGGTCTGGCTATCTAATGCATCTGTCCACTAAAAGCCCAGAAATTAGCTGATAGATGAGGATTTCCAGACTCCTCCCCTTCCCTTCCCTTCTATTCCCTCCCCTTCCCTGACTGACACTGCACCTTACAACTGTCACATTAAGGATACCCAGCAAAACTACTGGATGAAAATAGATCACGAATGTCCTCACCGAGATTTTGGAAGCCAGCTAGGAGACATCACGACAACAGTACTATTAAAGTCAACATTATTGCAGTAATACTCCCCAGGCAGCTCTGACCACTTCAAGCTGTGGCTGGCTGAGCAATCCAGGGTACAGAAACCCCACAGGGACACCCACAGGTCAGCACCCATTGCATGCTCAGAGCTCAAGAAATAAAGCAAATGTGTAAAGGTTTACACCGTTAGTGCATGCTAAAGGGTGCAGTGCTGACAGGCCCAAGGCAACGTAAACCCAGCTCAGGTGTGACTATGTGAGGCACCAGGGACTAATGCTACCCAAAAACTTTTGCTCTTGGGCAGTGAATGGTTTGCAGTACAATGTCCCTGTTCTTTATTTATGTCTGCTATGTGGTGAATCTGTTAGTGTGGCCGTAGGAGTCAAAATCACTTCAGAACATAGATGAAACAGAGATAAAACAGGTCACTGCTCTGTCAGGATGCACAAAACCCAGTCCTGCTGATCCCAGTCATTTTCCTACTATTTGTAGTGTAGTTCATGGGAAACTTAGCAATGGGTTTTACCTGTCCTTCACATCTACATCTTCTTGAGCAAATGAGCCAGAAGGATGCCATGGGTTAAAAACTTCTTTTGCCAGAAAAGTCTTTGTGCATGTTCTTTGTGCATATATACATGAAGATGCATCTAGAATAGAAGAATCTATTCTAGACATGTTCTAATGCTATTGTCACCACAGCAATATCTGGGCACTTTTATATCAAGCTTAAGGTCTGTGATTAAGATCTGCCATTTATAACTCAACTTTTCCCAGGGAAGAATCGAGTGTGAAATATAGTGCATTGGTTTGAGAGGGTTTTATTTTGTTTGGGGTTTATTTTCAACATATATGCTGAGGTCTGACAAGATGAACACTGTTTTCAAAAACAACAAAGTTGCAGATGGAGGAAATTATTTGTTTATGGTATTCTCTATGAAAGAATGTCACAGATAGATGGGTTTTACTCAAATATTAGAGTTTGCAACCAGTTCTCTGATTTAGCTGGGTAATAAGTATATACTCAGGCAGCAAGACAGCTTGTTGTTGGCTACATATATGATGTTCAAAAGTACAGAATAATCCCAACAAAGCCACTTGTAATTTGCACTCACTAAATTGGATACAGATCCACCTTTTTTTCCAACAGTAGCTTAGAAATAACAAAGGTTTTGGGAAAAATGCCTGGTTTCGGTTGAATGTTTCTTCTCGTTGGCTATCTGCCACCACAAACACAGAGGGGATATAATAACAGTCATTTGGAGTTCTGTAAACCTTGTCATCTGAGGACCTCAAAATGCTTTCCAAGTGTTAATTAAATCCTCACAACATCCATGTACCCATGCATAGCAGATTTCAGGTTGTTAGGCTCTCCCTGCGACCACAGCGGCTCACTAACTCTATCGCTCTTGGGAGACTTCAGATCCTTTCACACCAGACACGAGTTGCACCTCAGCCACTGCACTGCCAACCCAAACATCGGCACTGTGGTTTCCACCTAACTCTTTCAAAACAAAATTAAGTGAATTTTTCAGAGAAACTGAACCCCAGGACTTTAATTACAGTGGAGCTCGTTTTGAGGGATAATGCATTATTAGCAGCTTCAGAGACAGGAGCTTAAAAGAACACTCAGGTCAGTATAGAAAGAAATCGTTCCTTAGTTCTGAAAAAGCACACAATGCCTCCCCATGTTGCTGACTCCAAGCAATACAAAAACATGAGTTCTGTCTAAAAAGTTCTTTTAATAGTCTTTTTGTCTGTAGGCTTTTTACTTCCTGCCCAGTTCTTGAGACATTAGAGTTCTTTGGAGTGGGGAAAGATTTTTCCCACAACGATAAAGAAGTGAAAACAGATATTCTTTTCAAGTCACTAGAGTCATTAAGTCAGAAAAAAAAAAAAAAAAAGAAAGAAATATTGCAAAACCTGATACAAAACCATAAGAGTTAGCAGTGTCGTTTGATTACTTCTTTAACATGGTATTATTTTCTTTTCATCGTCAGTCCTGAAAAGACACTCAGTCTCAAACCCTGTGCAGAAAGAGCTTTCTCTTCTATTGCACTTTAATAGGCATATTGTAATATGCATCTGAATATGTCTGACATGATGATCTCTAAATAAAATTCCATCTGAATGCTGCTTTCATTTTTTTCCCCTCCTATGTATATTTGTTTAGTCTACCAAGTGCATGTAAATAAATCTTGCGCTAAGCTCTATAGAGAGGCAAGACCGAGGATGTGCCACAGCACACACAGAGCTTTGTCTTGTTGCCTCCTGTTGGTGTCGTTCGCATTCTCAGTTCTGATCATCCTAAATTCAAATCCCAGTAAGTCACCTACGGAGACAAGTATTGCACGCAGATAACAGTAAATATTCTCCAGGCAGCCTTCTAGAAGTGTTTCTTTACTTTGAAATATCAATATACAGTATTTTATATCACCAATGGTGCACTCTGGAAGGCCATTAACTCCTGTCTACCTTGTGATCACAGAGGAAACCGTACAATGCTCTTGTGACTGCCATACAGTATAGATACTCAAGAGGTAGCTTTAAAATGGATCATTTGGATGCCGCAACAGCCCCACTGCGGTAGCCTGGAGCTCAATTGCCCTGCCAAGACACCACTTCAGGCCATATTGCACACTATTTCTTCTGTGTTCAGCAGAAGTCTGTGCAAACTTAAAGGTGGTCTGAAATGGTTATCTATTCCATTTGATAACTCAAGACATACCAAATAACAAACAAGATTTCCAGAAATTGCTTTCTCTGACATTGTTATGATGAATTTACTTCTACAGTGCTGCAGACAGCACCTTTCTTGGTTTATAATTAGTCATAAACCACTAAAATATGTATTGTCTAGAAGCAAATATTACTTTCTTCGTATTGTCTCTTGGTGATTGGCATGAAAGTTATGAAAGTCTCACTGGGTAACAAAACATAATACCTAAATGTCTTGATTTGTTTTTAATGGCTAATATAATTTTCAATTCACGACATGTTGTATTTTTAATTATGGCAAGGCCTTTCAAACTGTCTTAGATAAAGTCGCAAAAAATTTTGGTTGTGATTTTTTTCCCAGGGAAGTCTTATTTGGAAACGAGATGTAAACAGCGCTCCTGTTCTGCACATCTGTTACACCGCATACAACACAAAATCTGAGAGCCTTCCAGCCCCATACGCAGCAATATTACTAACTTTTTCTGTATTATTTTGTGTTCAGCCCTCCCTCTGAATTAAAGGTATATGCAGTAGAATGCTTTGCAGTGTGCACGTACAGAAAATACGATTTATGTGATAGGTTTGTTAGAGAAGGCAAGTTCAAAGAAACAGACACTGCACATGGAATGATTCTTGCTCCTGTGGGATTGTGACTCAGATATCAGACAGCAACTGAAGTTCCACCTACTTCATATAGCCACCAGCTCTAGCTTTGCAGATTTAATACCTCATTGGTAATCACAGCCTTTCTTTTAGCATATTCTTTGTTGGTTACTATCTTTCAAATAATGTTCTTCAGAAAAACTAGGCAGCTCCATATTTCTTCTCCTAAAGCAGCCCCAGAGGTGCTTTCCACCATCCTTTTCGCTACCCAGCTGATGACAGGCCAAATTGTAAATCCTGTTTTTCCCTGTCAGTCTGCAGTTCTCTGATGTCACCCTATTTCTGTTTCTCCTCCTGAACAGTCTTAAAGAACTCCAAGACCCAGCTGCTGAAGACACCACCTACAATATTTCACACATCGTTATTCTCTAGGAACTATTTAATGCAAACACGCTCACCTAGGTACTTATAAATGTCAGAGTAAATTCACCAAGCAGAAATAGTGTCAAAACAATCTAGATGCCACCCACTGGAATGGGAAGATTTGGGGACAGAGGGGAAGCAGTTGAATGCAGATCATTTGACTTTTTAGTACAGTTTTTGACATTGCCTTATGTGATGTTCTCACAAAGAAAATTAGGAGAGGGAAGGTGCAAAATCATTTGAGTAATTCATCAACGGCAGCTTGTTATCAAACTAGAGGGAGATATCAAGCAGAGTTTCCAGGGAATTCAGCTCTGCTTTAGATTGTATTGAGCATCTCTATTAAAACCTCAACAAGGGAGTAAAGACTGTGTTCACTAAAACTGCAGATGACACAAATCCCAGAGGGACAGGAACCACTCTGAAGGACAATAGAATACCCATAAAAATCTCAGTTGCAGTTCTTTGGCTGGTTTTAGATCTTCTGGAAAGATCCCAAAGGATAGTGACGGTAATGTCTAAATTTAACCTAAAGCCAAGAATTCTAAAGGGGATACGATAAGTGTTAAAGACATGAAAGGCTATTAGAAGTAGAAGCTGTTGCAAAGGTATCACAGGCTATGCTATAACAAAAAGAATGATTCAGATTAGACATTAGAAGCAGTTTCTAAAAATGAAGACAGTAAAACTCTGGAATAAATTGAGAGGAAGGGGGTAGAGTCCCCACCAGATTAGGCAAGCATCTACCAGAAATGATGTAAGGCGAAGCTGGTCTGAACTCAGAGAAAAGATGTTTCCCACACGCTTTCACATTTCATTGTCTCCAGTGCCATAGAATTTGAGTACCTACAAAACCACTACTACATTCGTCCTCACAGCAAGCCCATTAGGTAGGGAAATATATATTATTACTTAATTTTTGAAATTAAATGTGCCTTTAGCAAAGGTACAAAGAAGCTGCTAAGGCCCAGATCCAAAAGGTACTCGGGAATCTCACACCCATTGATGTATTGGTTATCCCCTGTAAGTCTAGATCAGTACTAGGAACTTACTTAAGTCTCTTCTGTTCATTATAGCATCTGAACTGCATCATTGTCCTTTGTTCCATTTCAGATCTCATGAGGAAAAAAAAGAGACATTTCCTCTTCTCCTAACCTATCACACAAGCTTACAGGCTAGAAACACTGTGGTTGAATTAATGGATCTAGTCAGTACAGTCTATAAACCAATATATAGGTCTCTTGGCAACTTTACAGCACATTTCAACTTTGATCATAATTTAAAAGGTGGCACTTATCTGTATCGTGACTGCTCTCCTTTCACAGACTTGTTTCTCATGAAAAGTGGGATAAGATGTCTTTGAAGCTAACAGCCATCAGGATATTGCATTAATGCTATATTGACTCAGCCCTTCATCCTTCCATGGTGAATAAATTGAGTTGCATGCAGGCAGATATGTGATGAGACCTTTCAAAGGAGATATCTGTGTGTTCATTAACATCATTATTACTCCATGTGTCCCAGAAAGGCATCACTATAACACATAG
This sequence comes from Leptosomus discolor, assembly GCF_034619465.1. Taxonomy (NCBI): domain Eukaryota; kingdom Metazoa; phylum Chordata; class Aves; order Leptosomiformes; family Leptosomidae; genus Leptosomus; species Leptosomus discolor. The sequence goes on along the minus strand of NC_141391.1, from coordinate 212,968,736 downwards.
TAAGCAAAGTACAGAAATGTGGGACTTGGGAGATCAGACTGATGTTCCTGTCATGACCTTGGACATGTAATTTCCCCTTCCTGTGCCTCAGTTTCTGCTTTTATAAATTGACATACTGTTACTTTGCAGACCACTTTAATATCTGCAGGTGAAAAGCATTGTTTGAGAGACAGCTATTGCTATTATCTTTATCAGTGTTTTATTTAGGCAAAATATTTTCTGCCCCTAACTGCTAAGAGCTTGCAGCCTAAAACAAGAAACAGAAAGCTTTATCCTCATTCTAGAGAAACAGAGACACACAAATCAAGTGTATTTGCTTTGGTCACAATGGAAATTTGTAGCTAAATCAGGGATCCGATTTGCAAGTCAGTGCCTTAAGCATAGGCTTTTTCAGGTGTTCTCCCTGGACATTAAAGATTTAGTGGAAGTTTTCATGAGGGAGTGGATTTGTGCCAATATCCATGGCTAGAATTTTTCCATTCCTCTCAAGCTATGCAGAAAACTGTTTGCTGATAGTTTGCTGGCCTGTCTGACACCACAGAGGTGACCATATAGCAGTAAAGCTACACAGACTGTAAATTATACAGAGCCTTTCATCCTATGCAATAGCAATCAAAGTCTTACACAGTTTTTCCAGCCATTTATTTGAATAGAAAGTGCAGAAGAAGAAGACTCAGTACTTGCTGCAAGGTGCCAGGGATTTAGAAAAGTCCCAGCGACAAGTATGCCCATTCAGAGAAGATGAATCAAATTTTGAAACTGGGTCAATGGACTGGGGCATAAATCGTCCCCGTTCTGCACAGCTGCTTCCTTTCATTGTCACTCTGCGCAGAGACCAAAGGGCAAATCTGGCATAAGGAGTAATTGTACGTTTAACTGCTGTTACCATGCTAAACACCAGGCAATTCCTTTCCTCTTGGTTACTCTTTCTTCTCATCAATGCTTTCTCTCTACTTCCCTTGTTTCTGAATTTCTTTTCCTCATCATTTCATTCCCTGATGCTACTCTCCCTTTGCAATTTAGTTTCATTATTACTGCCAAGCCCCATTTCATTCACTGAAAGGGTCAACGTCTAAGTAATATCATTGATACTGATATATCATGTAGCTCCTTCACTTCCACAGATTAAGAAAAGATTGTGGTGCTCAGTCTTCTGATTCATTGTTTCAGGCTGTTGATATACCTGAAGTGCAACAGACTAAATATCCTATACTTGCTTTGCGTGGAAGGCTACGTTTTTCTTTGAATGCTTTGGTCTTGGAGGCCATATAAACATAATATGCTGCTGGATCTAGGCCAGGAACTTCAGGTGGGATCATCTGTGCTCATAAAACATTTTATGAAAGTTCTTACTAGAAGAAGTAAATTTTGAATAACATTTCCTGTGCACCTAATGCACCTACTCCATCAAAAGTTTTCTTCCCCAGCTCCCTTAGTAATCAAAGTCTAGGTACCCAGCATAATCCATTTGTACTATCCAAGAACCAACACCAAGAAATTACACCAGTGGCTTCCTGGACTACATTAGGCACTGCCCAGCTCTGCGCAAGACAGAGGTGGACATACTCAAGTGTGTCCAACCACGGGCCATGAAGAGGATTAAGGGACTGGAACATCTCACTCATGAGGACAGGTTGAGCAAGCTGGGACTGTTCACCCTGGAGAAGGCTGAAGGAGATCTTATCAGTGTGTATAAATACCTGCTAATGAGCAGTAAAGAAAAGGGGGCCAGATTCTTCTCAGTGGTGCCCAGTTACAGGACAAGAGGCAATGGGCATGAACTGAAATACAGGAAATTCTGTTTAAACATAAGGAAAAAGCTTTTATTCTGTGAGGGTGACTGAGCACTGGAATAGGCTGTCCAGAGAGGTTTTGCCATCCTTGGAGATATTCAAAACCCAACCAACTGCACACAGCCCTGGGCAACAAACCTGCTGTAGGTGATCCTACTTTGAAGAAGGTTGGACTAGACAACCTCCAGAGGCCCTTTCCAGTCTTGGCTGTCTTTCACAGAATCACTGAATCTCAGAATCACAGAGTGTTAGGGGTTGGAAGGGACCTCAAAAGATCATCTAGTCCAACCCCCCTGCCAGAGCAGGACCACCTAGAGGAGGTCACACAGGAACATGTCCAGGCAGGTTTTGAATGTCTCCAGAGAAGGAGACTCCACCACCTCTCTGGGCAGCCTGTTCCAGGGCTCTGTCACCCTCACAGGGAAAAAGTTTTGCCTTATGTTCATGTGGAACCTCCTGTGCTCCAGCTTGCACCCGTTGCCACTTGTCCTATCTATGGACATCACCAAGAAGAGTCCAGTTCCATCCTCCTGATACTCACCCTTTATGTATTTATAAACATTAATGAGGTCACCACTCAGCCTCCTCTTCTCCAAGCTAAAGAGACCCAGCTCCCTCAGCCTTTCATCAGAAGGGAGATGTTCCACCCCCTTCATCCCCTTTGTGGCTCTGGGCTGGACTCTTTCCAGCAGTTCCCTGTCCTTCTGGAACTGAGGGGCCCAGAACTGGACACACTATTCCAGATGGGGTCTCACCAGGGCAGAGCAGAGCGGGAGGAGAACCTCTCTCGACCTACTGACCACACCCCTTCTAATCCACCCCAGGATGCCATTGCCCTTCTTGGCCACGAGGGCACATTGTTGGCTCATGGCCATCCTGCTGTCCACCAGGACCCCCAGGTCCCCTTCCCCTACACTACTCTCCAACAGCTCAGTCCCCAACCCCAAATGGTACATACGGTTGTTCTTTCCCAGATGCCAGACTCTACACTTGCCCTTGTTGTATTTCATTACATTTCTCCCCGCTCAGCTCTCCAGCCTGTCTAGGTCTCTCTGAATGGCAGCACAGCCTTCTGGTGGATCAGCCGCTCCTCCCAATTTTGTGTCATCAGCAAACTTGCTGACAGTGCCCTTTGTTCCCTCATCCAGGTCACTGATGAATATATTGAATAGTACTGGTCCCAGTACCGACCCTGAGGGACTCTGCTAGATATAGGATTCCAAGTAAACACCGTCCCATTGACCACAAGTCTCTGACTTCTTTCCTTCAACCAATTTACAATCCACCTCACTACCCTATGTTTCTGTGAAATAAGATATTTCAGCGGCAGGAAAAGTCAAACTTAACTGTGTCCCCTGGGAACCACAGTACCTTATGATATCATGCAGAAGTAGAGGGGAAACTAAGACTTGCAAGTTCTGAACACCACAGGAAAATAATACCATAGGAACAGTGGTCTGAAGGGCACATCTAGAGTAACTGAGTTCAGTCCCCTCCTTTTGCAGGTCCTCATAACAGATAATTTCTATCCTAAACTTCTTTATTATAAATTAGGTCCAGACGCACCTAGGAAGACCAGGTGTTCCCAAATTTAAAAAAGGAAACCAATGGGGACACTTACAGAGAGATCAGCCACAGTCCTCGAACTCAAAAACGCCCCTGAAGGAAGATGACCTGCCTTGTACGGTGTGGCTGGAGCACGGGGGAATGGTGAAAGCCATGTCAGAGTTTGAGACTTTGTATTAACAATATTGTGTAAAATAAAGGGAGATGGAGAACTGAGAAAAGGAAGTCTAGGTGCAATACCCTTCTTGTCAGGGTGGTGGGACTAGTTTTCAGGCTAGCTGACTGAAATATGTATTGTCATTTTACTGTTAAATGCTGAGTGCACATCCAGCATAAATATAAGTAACGTTCTTTAGGTCCACTAGAAAAACAAAGCAACACGAAACAAAACACCCCTTGTTTTTGCACAGTTACAAAAAGAACAAGAAGGAGTAAAGTGTTTACGGTCTATTAACAGCACAATGTTGCAATTTAGGCTTCCTTTACAAAATAGTGCCCAGTATCTACTATCTCATGATAAATAGAAGCTGTATCGCGTGACATTGTGAACAATGGGTGAAATGGATATTAGAAAAATCTCATTTATCTTCTGCTTTATTTCTTGATAGAGGTCCTTGTCACCATGGCTATTATGTGACTAGCCCTAGAAAGGCCATCTCATTAGTTTTCTTTATCAAGACAGCAAGGTCTCCTTTAAAGGGGCAGCACTTAGATTTTAGATTCAAATAGAAAACAGACTTCATTGTGTGAATGTGTTTCTACCTCTGTTTTCACTGCTTAAATACGTAGGTTATTTCCATAGCTGTCAACCAGATGAAATTAACACTGCTGTGATGAGGAAGGTGTCCCTGGAACAGAAATATAAAAATGGAATTTTATGAGCAGATTGCTTGTATTTGCCTCATGCATTTCTTTAACGCATATGGCATTTCTTTAATAAAAAAAACCCCACACACCCAAGGGAAAAGAAAATGAAAGCAACTTTCTGTAAATTCTGTAAATCTATTTTCCCCTTTGTCTCTTCCACTCACAAATACATCTTCCTTTTGTCTGACAACCACTTTGAAAATTTTCCTCTATTGCCACCAAAGCAACCATGGGAGTGTCAACAAATCAGTAATGATTTAGAATATGTCAAAGGAAATTCAACATTTTTGTCTCTTTTCAAAAATCTTAATGACAGGTAGATGAAGTTGGACAACACCATCTCTATTGGCTTTCTCTGAGTTTTGATGGGTATTTTTCACAGAACGAAAGAGCTTGTTTCCTTTCTGCAGCAGGCAAGGCAGGGGAAGAGTAGCTGCAAAATCTGATAGTGCCAAATAGTTGTATTAGCCACGTCTAGCTTTCTGCATAATTAAGAACGTTTTGAATTTGGTGATATAGAAGATCAACGATTACAAAATATTATTGGCTTTTACTTTGTTCTGAATTATGACATAATAGTAATTAACTCTCAGAATACACTGCTAGATTTGAATAGGTGATTAAAAGTACCCTCTCATTTGATAATCACTAAAGAGCCTTAGAGGTAAGAGGACATTGAATGGATCTGACAATACTATTAGCTTACTGTATAAATCACAGTGACTTATTTCACTGCATTTTAAATTAAGATAAAATATTAAAATGAAAAAAAAATTGCATTAATACAACATTAAGGTCAGAAATTCTAAGGCACAAGATCAGGAAATTAAAAAGCTAAGGCTCTTTTCATAGTAATCCATATCAGGTATGTGTTTTCACTGAGTAACCTGAGTGATAAATGTTATATCTGAATACATCGAAAATATCCTGAAAGTAATGGGCTAATTGCATTTGCTAGGAATAGGTTAGGTACGTGGAGTTTAAAATTCCTATTTGTCTTGTATTTACAGTTTTGAATATGAAAGAATAGACATGACAGTGTGGATTTTTCCTTGAAGTTGTTGCATGTCCTACTGCAAACCAGGGAGTAGTTTCTCCATGTGTCACGTCCACTGAAGAAACAGAGTACTCATATTCCAGAAGCTCACTATGAAAGTACCATCAAGAAAGTACAGGAACAGCTTGCACTTCAAAGAATTTGCAAGTTCAGTGTTAGTGTTAACGGATGCAGAAAGAGCGCAGAGAAAGAAGATAAAATAGATCACCACAGTAGACGAATAGTCATTGACACTATGAGTCTGTCCTGCTTTGAATGAAATATCCCTTAGGCAAGGTAGCTGCAGACACATTGATTAAACCACCAGTGCAGAGTTCCTTGTTGAGTTCCTTATGTCTGAAGTGAACTTGTGCTCCTTGAATGCCAGTTTTGCTACTCCCCTGCTATGGGTGATTTTCTTTTTGGAATTTCTTCAGTGCTTAGGAAATAAAAGAGACTGAGATAGGAATGGAAAATGAAGATTTGTCAGCACTTCCTTTCTCAGTTTGTTCTTACCTTTCTAATCATGCAGATGCTTTCTCTAGGAGCTTCTTTTATTTTAGGGTCCTTGAAAGTCACATTCCTATTCCATTGGAGCACAGTCGTTCCACTCTTAAATAAGTTCTGTGCCAGAAAAAACTCCACCACATCACTAATACATATCACTTGGTTACTACATTGTGTAGGTCACCATGTCATTAGTAATGGATACATATGAGCTGAAGAAATCAAACTTACAACCATTTTTTCTTCCTGATGGAAACAGCCTGTCAGGGCTCTGAACACTAGTGCTCAGGCCAAAGCCACAACAGGCTTAGTCTAAATAGCCACAACCCTGTAAGAGCTTAGTCTAAATAGACAAAGCAAAGTGGGGAGAAAAGCTGGGGAAATGGAATACAGATGTGAAGAGATGAGGGAAATAGCTTAACCAGCACAGACTGCAGCTAGATGATGAGAAAGCTGGGAACAGAATCAGCTCCACAGACTCCCAGTTCAGGGCATAACCTGGTGGGTTTGGTGGGTGGCCATACTGGGAACCTATCCAATTTGTTGATCTTTCACAAGCCAGCCTAGAATGAAAAAAATAAAAAATTTAAAAAAAAAAAACAATTCTGGGTTTAAAAGCCACCTGTTTGAAATAATAATGTCCTTGGGGGGGGGGGGGGGATATTTTAAATGTCATTGCTACCCACTATTGCATATATTGATCATCCCCATAGTCTGGACGATCACCACACAGAGACAGAGCAGCCAGTATAAATACCATAGGCACTCATTACATAACAAATCTTTATCTATTTACCTTTCAGAACATTAGATCGATCTGCTCTGAACTTTGGACTTTTCACAATCATAAGTATTATTGTTTCCCATTCACAGCAACTGCAGAAATAACAGGGGTACTGCTGTGGAAAGACCATGACCTTACTTATTACACCACCTGTGTACTCTTGAGAACCCTATAATTGAAACATTACTTGTTGACTCACCTTTTTCTTATGATGTATTGTAACTTCTCAAGGCCAGAGCTTTCAATCATGGATTTTCAGAGTTATATCAGTGAAACAGATTTTAAATCTATTCTACTCTGAGAGAAGCTGGTCCTCCTCAAGAAACTCTCCATCTTTCCCAGTTATTTTACTTCATTAAAATGAATGTTCTAAAGAATTCCTTCTTCTCTTATAGTCCAGTTTATTCTTGAATAACATTTTACTATAAGGTTTTCTATTAACTAGGAAGTATTCAAAAGTATAGTTGGGCCATTCAGGACTCCACCATATCAACACTGCATACCCTGTTCTCCCATTAAAGACCCTTATGCCTTTCTTACACCACATAAAAATGTTCTCCCGCTAATACTGCATCTTGCAAATTTTATCCTCTCTGTTCCACTTGTCTCCTGCAAAACCCCTCATGTAGATGCTACCTTCAGCTCCTTTCTGCTACTATTCCCCAAAATAGGGAATCAAGATGTGCTCATCTGTCAGCGAACATACTGCACTTGTAGAGTCAGCCTGTGCCATTTGTCTTCCCAGGAGATACCTCCTGAGGGGAAGCAGTCAGACCCTCTGCAGGTCATGCTCCAGGCATTCACCTGATGACGCTATTATGAATGGTGTCTTGGCCTAATAAAACCTATTAGTACTGTGGAGCGACATTAGTATGGAGAGCAAGTACATTTCTAGTTTGACTAATACGCTTGCCTAAATATCTTTTAAGGTTTGGTCCTTATTCTGTCAGATGTTTGAAGGATGCCAATAGCCAGAAAACATTTCTCCCAATGATTTCTACAAATGTTGCTCATCAGCCAGGGCTTGCTGCAGCCTCATGCACACAGCTGAGAGATAGAGCATGGAGTACGGCTCATCTATGTACAGTAGTTTTCCACTCCCATAGGGGAAATCAGCCCTCTTTGCTAGCAGAAAGTTTAGTGATTAATGCATTTTAGTCCATAGTCCCTATAACACTGGCCAAAATTGGGAGGGACTTTTAAGGAAAACTGTATTCCCTCTAAACCAATACATAAAATAACCCTAATGATGACCAAGCAATGCTTTGGAGCTTCTGATCACCCTGGCTATTTTTTTTTTTCCGTATTTCATCACTTTATGCTAGTTAGTTACTATCTAGACACCCTGCTGAAAAGTATGTCACCTGCTGTAGGAATAGTTGGGGAGAATGTGTTACAAGAAGTTACACAGGAAACTACTCACAGGTGAGAAAGCACATCTGAAATATTCTCAGATTTTGGAAAGCTTGCTCACCAGCTAACTGGAGATCTGATTACAAAAGAAAATTGAATCAGTGATAATTGACTGCCTGGAAGCGCTGATGTGTCTAGACTGATATTAATTTAAGTCCTGTCTACCCTTACACAAAATCTCCCCATTCCCATTTCAAGTAGTAACTTCTGGATATTTTAGGATTCAGTATTGTGGAAGGTTTCCAGAGATTTTCCAAAGAGTTTTCAAGAGTGCAGTACTTAATATAAAGTCCTGTGGGAGAACTGACCACAATTCTTGGCTCTGACAATTGTCTGGTGGGTAAATGGGCACAAGTTCTACTTCCTCAAGTATAGTTAGGTACTCAGCATCTACCAATTCCATAGTGAGTTAGATGCCTGAATAAATTCAAGGATTCCAGCCTAGATCTCCTTACGACAGATGGGATACTGTTAAGGATCTCATACATTTTGAAATATACTAAGGTAGTAGTAAGGAATTATTATTGACAAGAGTTTTGAGTGAAAACATTTAATTCCCTTAATTGTTTGAAAAAATCTCTTATTTTTGAGAAGGGGCACGTCATTCCTCACCTAAAATTCCTGGCATCATTTCCAACTTCTTTCCTCTTAATAGAAAAAGGTTCCAGAACACTGCTTCCATATTTTACATATTTTAAATAATGAATGTCTTCTGAAAGAATGCATGAAAATTATGCTTGACTTTGGCTACTAGAGAAGTTAACATAAGCTACTTAGATTACCATTATAAAAATATTATTCAAATATTTTTACTAATGTAAGTCTATATTGAGAGCTTGGTCATAAATGGCTTTTGTTCTTCAAGTTCTTCTTGACCTGCATAATCCTTTGGTTTAAATTATTGACAGAAAATAAAAGTGCATTAAAGAAATCATGCTCTGTAGACAAATAATTTTTCATTATTTGCATAATGAAGGAGTAGTCTTCCTATTATGCATTGCTTTCTTCTTTGTCTGAAATACTTCTTCACGTCCAAAAAAAATATAACCTCGAATCAGAAAAGTCTAAATTTTGACAATGTGTTAAAATAATTTCACTGCAGTAACTTAAGACAGGCTGTACCATTTGCAAAGGGAAAAAAAAACCACCCTGCCTTTTTTGCTGGCCTATGTAAAATTTCCAAGGAAGGCAGGAAGGCAGGAAGGCAGGAAGGAAGGAAGGAAGGAAGGAAGGCAGGCAGGAAGGAAGGAAGGAAGGAAGGAAGGGGGGAAAAAAAAAAAAACAATCAGAATAAAAATAATAAAAATAAGGGAAGTCTCAGAAAGTATCATAGAAATCCACGTTCTACTGAAGAGACAACAAGGAATTTCAAATTTTGAAGAATAATCTGCTACCAAAATAACAAAACTGGACTGAGGAACAAGAGGACACATTTAGCATGTCCATAATGCCGTGAAAATGTAAATATATCACATCCTGACACACCTGAAAGGCTCCTTTCCTCCTCTAGAGTTTGACCTACATAATGCTGTTGGTGAATACGCTGAAGTTAATGGTTTTGGTATTATTAGTTAATCAGTAGAGATTCCCATTTCCAGATATCCTGGATTCATACTCATAGATGATTATCCTCAGGAGTAATATAATGGTTTGTAGTCATCAGCTGGTGGCAATTATGGATGAAAAATATTTCAGATGAAAGAGAGATGGAGATTGAGTGGATTGAGCAAGGTCACTAAAGTGATTTGGGGGTTACTTTACCAGTCCAATTCCCATCTCACCCCTGAAAACATATGCATCTGCATGCTGTATTCTCCCACTGAAGACAAAAGCCACAAATACTACTGTGCAACTTTTCCTTTACTATGGGAATGTGGTAGCGTACTGCCACCCTCTGCTGGAATATACATGGACCAGGCAATTTCTCCACCTCCCCATGTCTATTTAGAAAGAACAGTATGGATGGCATAATATTTTCTTGTCAGATATAGGAAAAATTTAAGGAATGTGGAAGGTTAAGTTGACATCATGCTTTAAAAAAAAAAAAAAAAGAAAAGAAAAGAAATTAGGTGGGGTTTAATCTGTTTGTAATAAATTTTATTACAAGACTGATGTGCACTGAGTACATAAAATTCAGTTCCTGAAACTCTTCTAAAGGCAGTAATGGCAAGGAGAATTTTCGTGGAGTTTGATCAGGGAGCCTTGGTGTTACTGGCTGCAGAGTTGTGGACCTCTAGGGATTCCTTGGTACCTTCAAACTTTAGAAGCATTATGAAAGGACTTAAACAAGCTTCCAGTTATGACTTTTTGTAACACTTCTAATCCCCCCTAGAGAACAACTAAAAGCAGAGACACAGGTTCTGTATTTTCTTTATATGAACCAAGGTCTACTTGGTATTACTTAGGTTATAAGCCATAACTTCCTGCTTTGTTACAGTGCAATCAAAATCTTTTGAGTTATAAAAGTAAATAAAGGGTGTGGTGAGATGCACAAGGGTAAAGAAGATCAAGAGTTCAACAGCTTTGCGTATGTTTGCTCTAAAGAGGTACAGTAAGACCATGTTTTTATTTGCAAGTGATGAAACTGGGCATCTTCACTTGTGCTTGTCCAGTTTGGTGTTTTAAATGCAGGTAAATGATGCTCAGTCCTCTTAGAGTACCAAACTTCTCCAAAATGTTTAACCCCAATACTAATGGGCTGAAAAATCACTAATCCCCTCTGAAAGCCTAGGTGTATTTCTCCATCGTCAGTAATGTGCAGGACGAGTTCAGTTTCTGAAAAAAAAAATTTTGAGCTATTAAGATCAATTTCTGACCATATGGGAGTTACAAGAAGGTCTCAGTGCAGGAATATTCCATCATGTTAATTGATTACTGCAATATGTTGCACATGAGGAGAAGGAAGGAAAAAGAATGTTACGAAGATGTTCCAGCAGGACCCATCTTTGACTAATGCAGATCACTGACAATTTATTGCCCAAGAATTTACTGCTTTTATTCACATTTGGCTCTGATTTAAGGATCTGATCCAGATACTTGAAACAAATGGTAGACAAAACCTTGACTGTACTTGAGCTAGGTTCTTTACAAAATGAAATTAACTATTAAAAACAATACTTGGCTTATCTAGAACAATCAGATCTTTGCACCTAGCAGTCCATAGCTGTTGAACAACAGTGACTTAAATGGTAGTCTGACATACACTATGATAGTTTTATGATCATAAACTATGTATGACCACCTAAGATTTTTTTCACTTATAATATTTGATAACTTGGATTTATATTAGGTAAGCAAAAATAAAAGACACTAGTTTAGGTAATCACCTACTCGTGAAGAGTTTTTCACATCAATTTCTAATCCACGCTGCATTCATTATTTCATATTATTTCTGTCCAAAAATGTCTTCATTTTCTGTGTTTGAACCTTAGCTATGTACAGCAAAAAACCCAAAATGGAGGCAACTGTAGTTTAAGCAAGGGAAAAAATGTGACAGTTTGGGAGGGAAAGTGAAGCATAAGGGGAAAGTTGGGTTAACATTAAAGCTCAGTATTTCATTGTCTTTACTAATAATTTGGAATTTAAAATCAATTCAAATTACTAACACGAGAGAGGTTTCAATAAAATCATGGTGACTGGACTTATGAGCCATCTGTGCCATATACTGAAGCTTAACTGCATTACTGTGGTCAAAATACTGAATTAAAAAGAGTCAGAAGGGGGACAAGGGAGGAGAGACAAGAGGTATAGCCTCTAAAACCTCTATAAATCTAACCTCTCTCCTTCCTATTGCCATCATTAGATTCCTACTCTGCCACTGAATAGTCTCAGGTAGGGCTTTAGCATTTGACAAATGAAGGCAATTTGAGGATTTTATACTTGTGGATCCATTGTACGACTTACTGTGTGACTTAAAAACATTTTTCTTGTAAATCAAATATTACCTTGGAAAATAACAATACTGGCAAATGAAACCAGTGAGGTGCCACTCAAGACTACAGTCCTGCTTTAATCATGTTGCTCTTTGAGAATTTAAAGCTTTTAATCATGCCAGGCTGCCACATTTGGGGTTAAAATTCATGGGAATTTACAGATACTTTGGCCACTGGAGATCTCGCTTACTAATGCAACAGGGACTCTGTTGAAGTCATGGAAATTTTTTGCATCATTATTTTTTGAAAGCATTACAATGACTGCAAAGTTCAAACCTACCTCAGTTCATATATGATAAAGTTAATGAAAAATAAGCTTAATTTGCAATGATTTTGCCTCTTTTGTTCTTCTGTATTTTGTCCGTGTGCTACATGTTAGCAACTGATTTTGATTGCTTCATATCTTCACAGCAATAGCTTGTGTTGACTTCCGTATTAGTGTGCTAACCTTGAATTCATAAGTACATAAATGAATTCTTACTTTTATGCTGTTTTCAGTATCCAATCAAGGCCAATGTGGTCTTATAATAGGATACAGGCCAACAATTAACTGCTTAGAGTTTCATTCAATAAGGAAACTCTTTATCTTTCAGATGAGTTATCAAAAAATCTATAAGATACCATCCCAAAATATAAAACCAAAGCCAACAGAAACTAGTCTTGGGGTTCTTTCCCTCCTAGGTTTAAGGAGAAAATTAAGGGCTGGCAGTAAACATCAAGGGCAATTTTTATTTCCCTCCCCTACTCTGTTTGTATGCAGTTATATAGCATTGAAAAGGTTTAGAAACCAATAAGGGCAGATGAAGTGTATAGCATACCATTATGGATACATAACCAAACAAAACCAGAAAACAGTACCAACTAGTTGCTATTGGAAATAAACACTGGAAAGATGTGCTATAGTTTTATGAGCATGTAAGTCTGATTTTATGGAATATACTGCATGAAAGTCTAAGCCTTTTGAATATTCCTTCAGCAGTAATATTCCTCCTGTTGACAAATCTTTTAAACACCTTATGCAAGCATCACTTCATGCAAATCAGATTTTCAGAGGTGCCATGTGAGAACACATGCATTAGATCCAAATCCACCAGAACGCCAGGGATAAATGTGTGTTGCCGAGTCATGGGAAGATCAGAACAGTTTTTAAAAAGCAGTCTTTCTAGAATGTAGATTCATTTCTCCATAACACTGTTTTCCAGACAGATTTATTTCCGAGTATCAAGTTTCAAGTTCATCTTAGTCCGTATTTCTGAACTCCAGACTGTCAGCCAGATATTTGAAAAGTCATCTATTTCTCAGACATTTAAACTAACCTATTCATGGATATGCATGGCTTGTAAACCTACTTCCATATACCAGCCTTAATGAGATTTTGCTCTTCAGCCTTCTAGTTATGGGCAAAACAATCTGGTTTTCTGACTCCGTTGTGTATGCTTCGAATGTGAAATAGACTTGCACGTTTCTGTCTCTCACTTCTCTATCTGGGTGACAATCTACGTTATGCACAGAGAAACATGGTTTTAAATCAGGAATACAATCACCTTAACCTTACTTAATTTTCTGTATTTCATCTATTTTCAGTTGTGCGTAAGCATAGAAAATTTAGTGAAGTGCCAGTCTAGAAAATGGAGTTCTCAAAAAACCCCTACATAATTGTTAACAGCAATTGTGTCCAAAATAGACCCCATTTAATATGGAGTAGAGGATGTATAAGCCATTTCTAGTGCAAGCACAATGCCAAACAACACAATAGTTTTTATATTTCTCTCAAGGTGTTGAAATTCTTAATTAACCAAATTCAATTAAGTATAAAGGACTATATCACTGTATTTCTAGTCATTTAACCTTTAACAGCTAGGAATTATTAGCACTATGAATTTGCTTGTGTATAACCTGAGAATGCATCTTCGAATTCCCTAGGTGCTTGCTATGGACATGCTTACATGACTGCCAATGCCTAAGCAACTGCACTCAGCTGACATAACTTCTTGCCAGCTGACCGATGTTATCTGACCTTCTGCATGCTCCACTCTTGTCCCATTTGTAAAACAAGGCAAATAGTCTTAAATCATCATTGGGATAGTTTACCACATTTTAATTTGCATTTACAAGAGGCAACACGCACTGAGAGTCAAATTCAGTAGAAGTTTATCAAAGAAATTCATTTACAGCGAGTAACAACATGTGAACACTGGACTAGATGACTTCCAGAGGTCCCTTCCACCCTATTTTTTTTTCTCTAGGATTCTACGAATTCTGTAATTTCATGACTAAATTTCATCAAAGATTTGCAAGCAAGTGAACACTGATAGCCAAGAAAAATAACCAGAGCATCTTGGTTGGTGTAATCATCACTATGCTGATGCATTTTACATGAAGGAACTCTTATTTGAAACGAAAGGGATTTCAATCACTAATGAATAAGGTGCCAACACAAAAGGGTTATATTGGAATTTCTGTAGCCCAGATTAGCTAACAGTTATGTCCCTGAACTGCATGTAGCTTTTAGTGCTGACAAAGAATCTCTTAAATCTTACCTGGAGCAAGAATAATTTGTTGAGGAAGGAGATGTGGGAATGGGAGTACTACAAAACTCACTATTGAGGTAGAGGCTATAGGGAGGTATGTTATATCCCCAAGCTTTGTAGGTTTAAAGATCCTGATTTGTTATTGAACAATATGTATTTGTAGTAACATGATACTTTTTCTTCATAGACGGGTGGCCTCATCCAGTTCTGAGCAAAAGCCTGGCTCTGTCTGTCTGAAATATGAAGGCTGTTCCAGAACCAGGAATTTTCCTGTCACAGACAGACTGGGAAGCCCAAACCAGACAAACTGTGAACTCACATGACTCAGAGGACTTAGTCCCAGACCTGTAACACTTCCTGATCTCATGTTCATTAAGAATTACTAGTACATGTCCCCTGCGAAGTCAAGTCGAATTAAAATGGTTTTACTATTGATTTAAAAGATTCAAAAACTTCAGAATCACATGCAGAATGCTCACAGTGTGAGTCACAAATTTAATTAATTTTTTTCAAAGAAAAGTCTCCATTCAGGAAAAGAAAATCAATGTTTTGAATGTAGTAGGCAGGCTGGTTAGTTTGTAGAACAGCTGTATTGTCCAGGTTTAAAAAAAAAAAATCATTTAAAATTTTTAAATAATGTAAATTATGCTCTCATCTGATGTCTGATGCAAGTCTGTCAAAGACTTGGACTGCACCAAAGGGATCAATATAAATTCACAGTCATTTTGTGAGGTTTTTATTTAGCTTGGTTTAACCTCCATTATGTTGGTATTGAAGAACCCATTTGACAGTCTGGTTCTGTGTAGGCAGGCAATGAAGAGGATGGATCTTGCATTAGGTGACAGGACACAGCAGAGAGAGAGGAGGCAAATGGGAAAGGTCAGAAATAGATATACATGAAGTGAACTGCCAGTAGGAGAGGAAAAAGGACTTTTTTGGTTCATGCTGACTTAATTCATACAGGAGGAAACAACTCAAAGGCTCCACACCCAAAGTAGCTTATGACCTCACTTAGCAGCTTATGTAGGATGAGTAGGAATTGCCTTCATGCCTAACACATACTTTTTTTTTACCTAAATACCTACTTTGAAGGGCATGTGTATTGTACACAAGTGTTCTCTGAACCAAACCTGAACGGAATTTGATTTCATTTTGTGAGCATTTTGAGCCACAGCAATGCATACCCGGACACACAAAAAAAACCCAAAAAAGCAAAACCCACCAGTTTATGAAACATTATATGCCAGTAATTTTGAGGTTAATATTACCTATTCAATAATAAAATCCTTGGTACTTCCATCCTTGTTTTTAGCATCTTTAGTGGATTGAGAGCAGTCCTGTGGAAAAAGACTTGGAGGTGCTGGTAGATGAAAAGCTGAACATCAGCCAGCAATGTGCACTCGCAGCCCAGAAAGCCAATTGCATCTTGGGCTACATCAAAAGGTGTGTGGCCAGCAGGTCACGGGAGGTGATCCTGCCCCTCTACTCTGCCGTTGTGAGATTCCACCTGGAGTACTGCATCCAGCTCTGGAGCCCCCAGCACAAGAAAGACATGGAGTTATTGGAGCAAGTCCAGAGGAGGGCTGCCGAGATGGTCAGAGGGTTGGAACACCTTTCCAACGAGGACAGGCTGAGAGAGTTGGACTTGTTCAGCCTGGAAAAGGCTCTGGGGAGACCTTGTAGCAGCCTTCCAGTGTCTGAAGGGGGACTACAAGAAGGCTGGGGACGGACCTTTTAGAAGGACCTGCAGTGATAGGACGAGAGATAATGGTCAGAAGCTGGGATAGGGCAGGTTTAGACTAGATACAAGGAAGAAGTTCTTCACCCTGAGGGTGGTGAGGCACTGGAACAGGTTGCCTAAGGAAGTTGTGGATGCTCCATCCCTGGAAGTGTTCAGGACCATGTTGGATGAAGCCTTGAGCAACCTGGTCTAGTGTAAGGTGTCCCTGCCCGTGGCGGGGGGGTTGGAACCAGATGATCTTCGGGGTCCCTTCCAACCCAAATCATTCTGTGATTCTGTGATCTTCAGATTGCATCACTTTAACACAAGCAGCAAAACTCCAAACATTTGTGAGACTAGTGACCTTGTTTACTTTGTCTACTTCTTGGGGCTTCCTATCACCAAGACTTAGCTGAAGATTTTCACAGACTTCATATTCAAGTGTGTTTACACTCTCCTGAGGGTCCTGAGTCAGAAATCTAGAGCTTATGACCGGGGCAGCCTGAGAGACTCTACATCACTGTCCACCTTCTTTCTCATACAATATGAAGCTGGAGGGCAAGTGCAATGCTACTTTATATTTAGATTAACAAAAGGAAATAATCTGTTCAAAATATTTTTTCTGGACGTGATTTTCTATGTTGCTCCTATCCAAAGACTATTCTTTCCCTGCATTATGGAGGTAATAATCCTCCTAAGTAGCCATTGGCTCAGGTTTAATCAAAACTTCATTTCTTGGGTGGGATGATATAATTTTGTGCAATGAGACACTGGCCCAGTCACCATAGGGATAGTAACAGTACACACCACTCAGTACACCAATAATTTTCTTTCCATGCAGCTTGAATGGGCCAGGCTTACCTCGTACCTGGGTTACAGATATGGTCCTCCGTAGCTACATACACACTAGTGACTGAAAGAAATAAAATTCAGTCCAGTCATTCTATAATGCCTTTTTGAGTCTCGTGGTATTGGTAGCATGTTAAACTTTTGCTTTTTAAATTTAGAGTAAATACATTGAGTCAGTATCAAGAAACTGCCTAATGTTTTTATCTTGTTCACATATAAGCCTGATTTTGAGCATGCAAATAGACCTTTTGAAGTTGTAGAGAATTTGCATGTGACACTGTACATAGGCTTTAGCAGTGTGCTTTATGGAACTCTTAATGATTTTTGTCCTGAGCATTTTTAATGCCCATTCTAGCATCTGTCATGCATGAAATTCCTCTTACTGACACACTTATGTGGATAATCTGGCATTTAACTCCTATCGTTGCTGAGTCAGGTGCATTTTGCTTTCATCTTTACTCTAAGCCACCACAGTGTTTGGTGATTATCTTTACCAATCTCCCTGCACTAAATTTGAGTATACTCATTGAATAAACTGCACTATAAACAACCTGTTTTGTACATAGATAAGAACTGGATCCTTTTAATCCCAAAATATTATTATTTCGGGCCCCAAATGTATATTTTAAGGACAACAGCCTGAACTGTTATAAATTAAATTCAATAACAAGGAAAACCTGAATAATTTTCAGATAACTAAAATCAGGCTAAACCAATGTAAATCTATAACCATTTCTCCCCCATCATCTAGTGTATTTAATTTCATTTGTATTTTTCTTTGTTAGGACTGCAAATAAAAAGAGCTTATGGTGTTAAATAGCTGAACAGGCAAGAGTCAAGTTTTCCCTAGGGTTTCAGAATTAATTCTTCTCTTTCTCTTCTCTCTATAATGTAAGAATACAATAAATTTATATTATAAGATTGTAATTTAGTTATCAGGTCTTGTTCAATATATTCTTATTTGCAATAATATTGCACATTCTTTTACTTTATTTTAGGCAATTTTTATAGTTCTTTTCAGTTATTTCTCATATGTTTAATACTTGCTGTTCTTCTTGTTTTAGCTAAAAAAAACCCAGACGACAATAAAATATTTGCCAATTGGTAAAAAAGAAAAGAAAAATCCTGATGCGAGTTGAAATGTTGGGAAGCAGTAAAATATATTAGGATAGATCAGCTGTATAAACACCCGAAGTATATTTCTCAGAGTTTTGAATGCAAGTTCTGCATTCATTCTCCTTCATTTAAATACACACAGATGCATGCAACAAGATAATGTGCAACTTTAATATAGTCCACCTATAAGAATGCAAACTTTATTGATAGATTATAATCAATAACTGAAATAGAATTGTGGACTCCCAATCTGTCATTAAATTATATTTTTTACTTCTATAATAAAGGTCTAATTACTGTCTACAAGGTCTGAAAAGCTAGAAGAAAAATGACAGATAATATAAATATTTACTTGACGGTCATTTAGTAAATACATAAATCTTTTCTTCTTTCCTTAGATATTCAGCTCTTTTCAACAGAATAACAAGGAGTAGGTAAGTTACAATGATAAATTGTTCTTTCTAGTTTCATATTCTATTTATAGCCTTTTCATTCATTAGAGTTTTTAATTTGTTTTGGGTTTGCTGGTTTTCACGCTCCCATGTATTTTTTAAGAAATAATTTATTACAATTCATATTTCTTTCTTTTCAAAATTATAATCCAGTTGCTTTCTCAGTAAATAAGAATTCCTCCTTTTATGTGAAATGAACTACCAGCAGAAGTGGTTTCTGATTAGAGAAGCTAATTTTGAAAGGACAGATAGAAACAAGCAATGAACTTGATAAAAATAATAATGGAACATACCTGGTTAGATATCTAATGTAACAGACTTTGGAGACAATTAATGCAGGAGATACTTAATGCTGAGATATGTTAAACAAGCTTTGTCTTATTTATTTGCTGCCAAAAATCACACACTATAATAAATAACACACTATAACTACTTAGCTAGCACCATGTTTCTGTAAACACATGTCACTGTAACTGTCTTTGTTCTTTCCTACTTTGTATGGAAACCCCAGCATCCTTTGTAAGAGGTGTGTGTGTACCTATATACGTCTGTGTTTGTACATAGAAAGAAAGAAAGATAGATCGATTGATCCAGTAAGATAAAGTGGTCTAACAACATTCAGGATTAATATTGCAGGAAAATGTTTGGTAACTCCATCCAATGGATAAAGACGACTTCTTTTACATTGGGTTTCCAAATGACTAAATTACAGACTGTGGGCCATTACTTGCTGAGCTTGATTCAGTTTCAAGTCTTACACTGAAGTAGCACTTTTTACCAGGCTGTTGGAAAAATTGTATCAGAGTCATGTGGTCTGAGGGATATTTTTTCCTATATTATTTGTTTGCTGTATATTGTGAAGACCTGTTTCTAAGAAGCAGCATAAATGAAATTTTTTGAGTAAAAAGCTGGAGTGGTAGACTTTTGAGAAAAAAATGTTCTGGAAACGAGCAAGTGTACATAGTTCTAAAGAAAGAATCAAGTTAGTATTAAAAATATCCCTGGCCCATATTAATTACTTGTTCCCCTCCAATGGAAACAATCTCGCAAGGCCGAACTTTGTCAAACTCCAGAGGTTAAGGGTGAACTATATCAGTTTTAGGACTTTGAAAATGTGCACAATACAATCAAAATGAAGTTTCAAGTTCTTTAGTACAGATGTATGATCCTGGCTGTGTCTGTTCAACTTTTTATTCAGCAGTTAAGCAACTGGCAATTTAGTTAGGAAAGATAACACTTAGTTGCAGATCCCTCTTCTATGTGTCTCATAGGTTTCGTTTTATCTGAAGCTAGAGAAATTTTACATAAGGCCTGTTTGTCTCACCTTTAAGAAACAGAGATAGATTTTCTTTATCTTTCCTTAGAAGTAATACTTCCTGGGCAATTTTCAAGACTACTTTCAAACAGCAGAGAAGCACTATGTGCAACTATTAAGAAATCAGAGTTTGATATTATTTAACTGTACATTGTATGATTGCATTTAGTATCAAACAGTAGAATTTGCTGCTGAGAAAGATTCAGTTATAACAGTTATAACACTATTTCTTCATCAACTGCCTTCAAATAGAAGGTTACTGAAGGAAGCAGATGATACACAGTTGTTTAAAAAAGACCTGGAAAAGGTCATCAGGAGTCAAGACACATTTCTTCAGCAACCCACATCTATGAATGGTGTAGAAAATGCTCAGTCTGTCTGAGAACATAAGGACCCAAGTGGTAAACTTTCTCATATGATTTTGGGAACAAATCACACCAAGAAGTCAACACAGGACTTCAGGAGCAGACCCAGGAACCATGACTGGTTAATGATACTGTCCTCCAGGCTACCTATGGACCCAATCCAGTGTTTACCACCAAATTTCTCCATCTTCCTCTTTCTGTGGTTTTATCTCATTAGCAGTAATTGTGCTGCTTCCTCTTTGTCTTGTGATCTTTGAATGTCTCAGTGTCATACGGAAAAACAACACTATAAAAAACTTTCAAGTTTCACAGGGAGGATTCAGTTGTCTCGACACCTTTACCAGTTCTTATTCTCTTCCATGAAACAAGAAAAAATGGAAAAAGAGTCCTCCTTCATGTAGCCAGTCTTGGTTTTGGGTAGCCAGGTTCTTCCTTACAATGAGGGACCTCTGTAGAACTGTTTTGGACAGAGATGTGTCAGGCTTTATGCCTCAGTGTGCTCCACTTAAATCAATCCTACCATCACAAGTCTGAGGAGCAGTTCTTTACAGTTCAGTTGGATGTGATCACTTATAAATATGAGTTAAGCATGTTCCCCCCCTAGCATAGTATCCCACTCAAGTTTAAGAGAGACCCATCAACAAGACTTAATTTGAAATGACTGCTGATTTTTAAAGACATCAGTAGAAAGGTGGCAAATACCACCTGTACCATAAACAGCCAACCTTTAGTCTTGAAGAAGGATAGGGAATCATGAGTCTTCATCTGTTTCTGCAGTCCCTCTGGGAGGCCCACACACTGTGACAGTATGTAGACTGAACTGTCCTCCTCTCCTCTCACAACTTGTATGAAACCAGTCTTTCTACTTCAGTTTGAGCTGCAAACTTCAGTTCTACCTAATGCTGTAATAGGAAAAAATTCAATGGTATTTCTGGAGAAATAAAAATAACCCTCCTAAATGTGTGGATGGTTCTTATTACAAAAATATTAACCCATTCCATCTCTGTGTCCTGCTTTCTGCTTTTATTTTTCAGCAGTTGGGCAACTAATTATGTGGAGGGTAATTTTTCTTGGTGAATGGTAACCTATTTCTAAGAACCACCTTTCCTAAAACTTTTTAATTTAATTCCAGACACTTCCCCTTACTCACTTGCTTTCAAAGATTATACTGCCAAATCCCTCTTATCTCTCATGTCTGTGTCTGGAAATCATCCCTAACCGCCTTCGCTCCCTTACTCAGACAGATTGCACCTTAATGCTGATCCAGTAAAACAACTTCATAGTTTCAACATCTGAAATCTCTTTCCCTGTCTCTTTGTATCCTTCTCCAACCACCAAATCCAGTGCTTCCCAGTGTCTGTTACTAATGCTATATTGCATGTCTAGAGTTACGGCCACTCTCGTTTTTTTACTTATTCCTTCCTCTACTACATCAGCCTCCTTTTTGTCATGGCTTTTTGGATGTACACTGCCAGAGGAGTACAAGATGTGCAAGATGATGCTGGGAGGTAGAGCTAAGCCCAGAATATGAACCTCAGTATAGGGCGTGAGATTGGGTTTGCGATATGTATGATATCAAGGTTTTTGGGTACTGTTGAATAGCACCACCACTGTTTATGAACCCTTGCCTAATTTTGTACCACTTCTCATCTCCTCTGTTCTCAATTTTCTGATAAGGACCTTCTGATCTTCTCTTGAGAGCTCCTACCTTACAAGAAAGTTATTTGCAAGATTATTACCTTTCTGGCCTTGTCATTTCTCTTAGAGTACCCACTCCTACTCTATGACTATCCTACTTAATAATGGAGCTTATTTTTATATAGATTAGAGTCCTTCTGCATTTCAGAAGTCCTTAAAACACCAGAGAACCACTGTCAGACAGCTACTGCACAACTGCAGTTACAATTGAGTGCCACATGTGTTAGTAAATATAACTGAATCTCATCTTGCCTGCTTGTTCCTGTTCACTCTCATTGTATACCTATTCATTAAAGAACAAAAGTGAAAGATTAAATAGTCATCTAGGTTTGTGGAAAGATAGGTTTTGGTCAAGATAGTCATTGCATAATTCTGCATGGCTCATTTGTAAGTCAAACTTTCATTTCTCATGGGAGATGTTGCCAGGAAAAATAGTTTCGCCTTCCCATGTCTGAATCACACCCTCCAGGCGGCTCATACTCCAGTCAAATGTGACATAATTTAGTAATTGTTTTGATTTGAATATTATTTTTTTTTTGGCCTAAGGTTATGGGTAGGCCACAGTTTTGTGCTGCCTCAGAGCAAAAGATTTAACACATAGGCAGATTGTCCTTTAAATTTCAGCTGTCTTAGGCATGTACAATGAAGTATATGGGAAGAGATAAGAGATAAGCCTTGGAGCACAGATTGGATCCCTCCCATGGAAACAGAAAGGGTGATGTGTTGCAGTTTTAGCCTGAATGGATAGGTGACACAAGGGTCGAAAGGCATCTGAGTGCAGGAAACATGCTGATGGGAGAGTAAGAACCAACCTGAGGAGGAAAAAAGTGCTGGAGGCAGGTTGTAACACGAACCAGCTGTGATATCAAACACTTAGCGAATCAAATCTCCTCCAGCATAGCCCTGTGATGAAGCCTAGGGACAAGGGAAGTCTCTGAGGAATGACGGTGAATGACCTAATGAGGAGGCAACGCAGATTTCAAGACTCACTTGTATTTCATTAGAAACTTGAGCAAAATCAGCACAATTCCTGAGAAATAGTTCTGTATTGATGAACCAGCATTTTCTGCAAGAAGACAAATATTCTGTTGACAGTTTTGATGAGCTCTGTTTTCAGCATCAAGGGATCTTGTGCTACTTCTCTCTGTCATATCCACTCTCATCCCTGATGCAGGAACTGTCATCTTTAGTTATATTTGCACATGGCCAGCAACACTGGCCAGAAGCCGTAAACTGAAGCACAAATAGGCATAGAAATCAAGAGACCTATAGTGTTTTCATTTCCACGCGTATTTAATTGATGGTCCCTCTAACTAGTGCTGCCAGAAATTGATACTGTCACATGACAGATAAGACCTGTACAAGTGAACGATATGCAACACTCCAGATTATTTTTTGGTGTTGCTGACATAGAAACACATTACAGCAAAACCTCAAGTTGCCAAATGTGGATAGTTTGTACGCAAGCAAAGTATAATCACAAGTGGTGACAATGCTTTCCTCTCTTTTGTGGTGGAGCTGATTTAAATTTAAGTTTAGTTCACTCTTTTAATTTATTTCTCCTTTTAATTTCCTCTTTTCATATAGGGGACATTATGATCCTATGAAGCTGACATTAAATGATCAAACAATATTGAACAACCTAATGAAAATCTTAAGCAAAAGTCATTGTGAATTAGGTATTTGCTAAACTGACAACACAAGCCTTTGTAAACCTGATATTGTTCTTATGTAAACTCATGAATGGAGACTTTCTCAAATAAATTACTTAATAACATCAGAGAGTCATTGGCTGTGTAAATATATCCCAGGGGCGCATACTAAGATTCCTGAATTTAAATGTTCAATAGAATTTCATATTTGTCACCTTTACTAACGAGTTTTTCCTTATGAAATCATTATTAGCATGAAAAAGTTAAATTTTGTATCTAATTTCTTGAATTAATGCTGTTTGAAGACCCTAAGGGTTTGGAAGTTCTTTCACTGGAATTCATCATTTACATAATTTTCATAGCCCCAGCCCTTTGCTCTCAACTATGAATGCACATTGTGATTTTTTTACCCATTAAGGCAGTAACTTCTATTTTTCTCCACACAAAACAATTAACAGAAGAATAACAGGTAATAAACATTTTTAATCTTTAATGTTACATTAACAGTGAAGTGCCATATTTCATGCTTTCACAACACTGCCTGCTGAATGATGCCTTTCTGGTTCCCGACTATGAAGATATTTGATTAGAAAAGGAAAAACAATTGAGTTATTCGAGATCAGTGGAGCTTTCCATCATTTCCTGCTTGAGATATTTGTGAGTGCACAGCAGCATGGCCAGATTTTTAAGCAGACTAGACTCAACTCTACATTATCATAGTTCAGCCATGATCTATGAATGTTTACTTGATATATTTGTTGTTGTTGTTGTTATTAGACAGAAATTTTATTCTTTTCATAAGCCCAGACTTTGGATACCAATGCAACACAGCTTTTGACCAAAATATATCTTGGTATTAATTTCTCTTCTGCCTAGTGATACCAATAATAATTTTTCTTACTGCAGGACTTTGTGAAGGGTCATGGACATATGGTAGGCATAAGACAAAGACATAGGAACAGACCCATATCTGAAAAACTATCAAATTAATGGCAAAGATTGGCCCAGTATCTGTGGGCTTTAAGTTTAGCATAACAGCGATAATGGAAACATGACGGTTCAGACAGTATTTTGAACAGAAAAACTAAACTTAGCTCTGTGTCAAGGCTAAACTTGTTTGACAACTGCTTCCATTCAGTGGTTTGCTACAGACTACAAATCAATTTTACACGGTAGAAACATCTCCTGTTCCCCAACTTAACAATGTGCACAATAATTTTTTCATAATTATTATTCCTGTCTGTGTACAGTGAGAAGACTCTAAGCTAAATGATGCAATCTGTTTTGTGGCAAACTTTTGATGAGGATTCAATATGAGATTAAGATTCTGCCTTTAGGCATACAGTTTTCATCCAGTTACAGGTATCTAAAAAACTATTGCGGTCGCATAAGATGCATTTCCTCTGCTGATTGCCTCTTCTCTGACTGTGATGGGTAATTGCACACCTAACGGAATTACTTTTGTATTTTTGACATTTAAAGTCTAAATCTGAAGCCAAATGTGACTCTCCGAGTTTAATTCATTTGCCCACACATTCATGTCTGGTGCTATCTGAGAAGCCCAGTGTCATAATAAAAGAATTAACACTATCTTCCTACACCAGCCCCTCGAAGTAGTTTATCCTATCCCAATTCAAAACTGAGAAGCAGCTGCATGAAGTTTAAACTCAACACAATTTAGCTTGCACTGCTAAACGCAATGCAGTACAGTGAATACTGATTTTTTTAAGCCAGTCTATTGTGTCTCGGATTTCCTCCAACCTTTTTCAAAATTTCTGTAAACACACACTCCTATTTTCCTGTAGAAGAAAAATCATGTATCTGTGTGTTTTTTCTCCAGTCACAAAACATCTGTGAAGAGCTTCTAGGTGCATTATCTAGATTCCTGGTTTTTTCCAACAGAAGTTTCAAGTGTTGTTTACAAGTTGATGTTGCTTCTCTTCCCACCCAGGGACAGTACCAAAGAGTCTCAGGGATGGAAAAAAAAAAAAAAGATAAACAATCTTGAAAATATTGTTAATGATTAAATCCAGATGTTAAAATTTTTGGTGATCAGTGCTTGATGTAGAAAAGGGCTTAAATCAAATACTGAAACAGAACGAACCCACGAAACTCTGTAAGTCTGTCTTCTGACCGCCAGCAGCTTCCTTGCAAACCTGGTCCCACATTTTCTCTCTAGACAAATCATTCTGCTTGACGCAGTGGAGGAAGTCCAGTGTGTGTGATCAACTGTGTACAGTTTTAAATTTCCTACAAATCATATTAGTTGCTTGAAAATATGTGAAACTGTAGGAATTAGCCTTACTAAAGTTATTCATTTTGGACTCCAAACAAACAATCTCAGAACAGCTTGTTGGAAGGCCTAGCACTTAGTTACAATCAAATTCAATGATGGCTTGTAATGTGCATGTCAAAACGAGGTCGGCCATTTGAGGCTGCTCACTACCAACCTTTCCTTTCCATGAGCCAAATCACTGCCCAGATGCTCGTAGAGGCTTTTTATTACCATAACGCCAACATGTTATCCAGGTTAAAATGGGTTTTCACTATTGATCCAAACATACACTAAGCCATGGGAAAATTTTATCAAGGAGTGCTATGCTGCTCCTGAATGCCAAAATTCAACTGGCTCAGAGTTTTGAAGGGTTTTGAGCCATTTGCTATGTCTTAACTCATTATGTTGTGAATTCTGATTTATAAGATCTGAGACATTAATTGAATCCAGATGTTTAGGATCATTTTTTTTCTCTTGATTTTGCATGGTCATTTCCAATAGCTGAACCCCCAAACCAGCACTTACCAAAGATTCCCACTGATTTCTGTGAGGTTTAGATGCAGCCATTGGAAAAACTGCACTTGACATCTGTCACCCTGCTGAGATTCCAGCCAATTCCCACCCTGTGCCAATGTGCTCTTCAGATATAGAATCATAGAACGGTTTGGAAGGGACCTTTAAAGGCCATCTAGTCAAACCCCCTTGCAGTGAGCAGGGACATCTTTAGCTGGATCAGGTTGCTCAGAGCCTTGTCCAACTTGACGTTCAATGTTTCCATTCTACTACCTCTCTGGGCAACCTGTTCCAGTGTTTCACCACCTTCATCATAAAAAATTTCTCCCTTAAATCTACCCTCAAATACAATTGTTTGTCTCTGATTTGCAGTATCTCTTAGTAACCCAGGCACTCTGCTTCTTGATTCATTCCAGTGACAACAGACACAAACTGCAAAAAAGCACTTATAAAACTCAAATTAAAACACGTAACTCAAATCTTCGTGTCATAGCGAGGTTTGACTGGTTGTAAATAAAAACTACCTGGAATGATATTAGAATTTGAAGAAAATACATTGTTGCCCTATAAACCAAAGCTGTGAAAAATGTGACTAATTGTACAAGGACAATGGTAGCTACATATTGCCATCTCTTTATCTGTTCTAGCTTGAATAACTCAAGAATACATTCTGTTCCACTAGTATTAGGGCATTAATTTTAGGTTCATGGACCCAAGCTTTATCTATCCATCAGAAGATCTTGAAGGCATGCCAATTTTGTGTTTCATTAAACCATTCCTCTGTTTTCAGCTTTTTTATGTGTGTATCAGACAGCAGATTGGAAAAAAAAAATCTTTTATTCAAATTTCTTTCAATGTTGTAATTTTCCTTTTCGCACACCAGTATCTTGTGACTTTACTTCTAAGAAATATGCAGTTCTCAGGGGTATTTTACTCATCGGTGTAGAATTGTGTCCTAAATTGGAAGAGAATATTCATGAATAGAAAAACATTTTGGGTTTTTTGTGTTGTCTGGCTCTGACTTTGACTTTCCTTTCCTTAGTTTGCGTACACAGTAAACTTTCCCATGTCACTTATTGTCACCATTGTGTGACATACATTTTCTCTTTCTTGTATTCAGACAAGAGAAGAGGGATGGTCAGGAAAGCTTCCTTTTATTCTTATACTGCTCTATTTTGGTAGTATGCAAGTTCATACTGTTGCTGGGTTTTTTGTTCTTTTGAATTGCTGTAACAGGTACTTAGTGCACAGAATGAGCTTGTGCATTAATTAAAGAGAGAAAATCTCAAGCTATTTAACTTAATAAGGAGAAGTTAACTGGCTTGATCAGAGTCTAATACTTGCAGAGGGAAGAATTTCTAATAATCATTGACTCTTTAATTAGCAGAAAAATATATAACAAGATCCAGGCAATGGAAGATGAAGCTTGACAAATTCAGAGGTAGAAATAAGATACTCAGAGTGTAATTAACCATCACAACTTCCCTACAGATGTGTTAGATTCTTTGCTGTTTGCAGTTTTGAAGTCTTAAAAATTTTCTGACAAAATCGCAGTATTCAAATAGAATTTACAGCCTGGTTCTGATGCTAGGCTGAAATCCCTGATGTATATTGTGTAGAATAGTAGTAAGCAAGGAGATTTACAACAAGCCTTGTTGGATTTCACCTGCATTTATAGCAGAATGCTGTCAACTCACTCAGTTGTCTCCATCACATCTTCCACATGGCAGGGCTGCACTCTTCTGCTTTGTGTGCAAGGCCTCCATTAACATTCTGGTTTCTATCCCTATAGGGTGCAAATTATACAGGACCAATAATAATAATATTTAATATGTTGAGAAGTCTAGAATTTGCAGGTAACTCTAGTATTGTGCAGTACAGAGAGACACAGATGCCTTCTCCTAGACAGCCTGACTTTGACAAAGTATGATTTGCACTCCAAGAGACTGATTAAAATGAGACTACAAATGTGTATTTGATTCCTAGATGGAAATGTCCTAGTAGCAACAGCCCCTACTCATGGCAAAACCAGTGGGGTGTTTCCACCATACCCTTTAGGAGTAGGATTCAGGTCAGCAGATTAGACGTCTAATTTGAACCAGATCTCAAGTTATGCCAAAATTCTCTTCATACAGTCAGCAGAGAAGGGCTTCCAGAGACAGGTCCTGCCTATGTAAGTTTAAGTTTTATATCAAAGCCCTGGGCCCAAAGCAACTTCTGAAACAGCCTGTTTCTCTTCTTTAACTGTGTAATGATCCTAAGATATTAAACCCCCAACTTAGGTCACTACTTAGGTTTCAGGAAAATACTTTATGGTAGACCTCTGATGACCTTCAAAAATTACAACTTCCCAATTGCGTTTT
Source organism: Leptosomus discolor (assembly GCF_034619465.1). NCBI lineage: Eukaryota > Metazoa > Chordata > Aves > Leptosomiformes > Leptosomidae > Leptosomus > Leptosomus discolor. The sequence goes on along the minus strand of NC_141391.1, from coordinate 212,939,989 downwards.
GATCCCTAAATACTTGTGAGTGCTGTTTAGCTGCAACACCTGACAGACCTTCTCTTTGCCTCCTTAAAGACACATTCCTCTCAGGTAAGGTGGTTCTTTTAAAAAATTTTGGAGGGATTTGTCAGACTAATTTTAGACCTCTTGGGATAATCATCCTCAATTCTCTTTATAGCCAAAAAAAAAAAAAGTTGTTCATAAGGCATGATTCATCTCCTGTAATGTACTGCTACACATGAATTGCATTCTAATCAAACCTATTTTTCCCTATAGCCACAAAGTCACAGAATCACAGAATCATAGAATCACAGAATTACAGAATCACTGTCAGCCTAACAAAATTAGTTAGGGATTAGACACTGACACTGTAGATGTCTGAAGTTAGGTCAGATGAACCTTCAAAAGGTTGTCATGCCAAGTTTCTTCACCTGGTTAAATTAACAAGGTTTGAACAGAACTAGAAGCAACTCAATAACATTTCAGAAAACATCTCAGAATAGTAATAAGTTAGTTTTTATTGTATTGCATGCATCACTCATTTACTATCTTAATACAGGAGAAAAAGCTTGTGTTACTTCCAAAAATGGAAAAATGGAAATACATTTTGAACACACTGTACAGAACATTTCTTCTGAATAAAACTTTAATATGAAAATAACACATCATATGTGAAGTGCCATCAGTATTTCTGGTGCACAGAACCAGAACATGCTGATTATGCCTTGGAGTGCACACATGGCATTTGGGTATTTAGTTTGACATTTTAAATGATCGAATTTTAGGAACCTACATCCCATCCCTCTTGCTGAAAATGTGCTCCTAGGGTTCATATCCTGGAAAAGTCCTGGATCATAAGTATAACAACAAATATATGAGGAGAAAGGGAAAAGATGTTATCCATAAGGTTGTACAGCTTCTTTTGATTGTGAGAGAACAGGTTTTTAAAGTCAGTAAAGGATTTGGAAGAGAATGTCAAAGCTTTCAAGGCAGAGATTTATTTTTCAGTTGGGAGCTGGTATTGGGGAAAGTGTAGGTATTGAAGAGTGTTAGGTTTAGAGCCACAGGCATTGCAACTATTCTGATACAACTAAGAGAAAGAGAAGGACGTTAGAGGATGAAAAGGAAACATAAACAAGTCCTAGGACAAACATTATCATTCACTGTCCTTTACCATGAAAGAGGTTAGAGTGAATGATAATCAGAAGTGCCTCCAGCCTCTCATCAAAAGAAAAATGGAATTTTATACTCATTCTTTGTTTAAACTATAGTTCTGTTCTTTTTCCAGACTGACATCAAATACTTCCCTCTATGTTCTGCTTTGTTCCAAAAGTCAACTGAAAGGGGTACAGGTGAGAGTTGTGTCACATGTAAGATGAGTATTGGGGTCTATACCTCAACAGCAGCTGTGGAGCTCTTTTCCATTGTGAACTTATTAAGCAGGTAGATACAATTGCATCAAGTATGACTGACTCATCTTACTGCAACTTTCAGATCATTCACAACTTATGTCCTGAAAGTAAGTGAATTTAGTTCAATTCTGTGATTCTGAATGGGTTATCAGGAGTAAGGGGCTTTGAATTTTAGTCTTCATACAGTTGCAGAGAAAAAAACTTCCTAAGGCTTGGTTCTACTAAGTAAACACAACATGAAATCCAGCTGTGAGTTTCTCTGTAGGTTTGACTGTTTGTTGAAAATATCTTTTGAAGTTCTCAGATTCATACCCTTTCACACTAAAAAGCAACACCAGGTAGCATTTCCTGGCAATGTTCATTTACTTGTTAATAAGGACTCCAATGAACTTGCTAATAAGGACTCCTGGAAGCTGTAAAGTTGCTAGATACAATTCTCAAATGGTGGAACTCTGTAAAGTAACTACTATTTGCATTTTCTTTCCACCAACCTGAGATAAAACTTCACACTGTTCAGGCAAGATTATGTTTGTATCCAATAATACTGCATTTTTACCCAAAACAGAAAAAAATACAATTTTGTATTATGAATCTTGTCACGACAATTTGCAGTTGTCCCATTTCTAGGTTTTATTTCCTTCGAATGCATCAGAGTTACCAGTCTGAGACATATGAAAATGTAATCGAGCTTGAAATGTCATCTTGATGGCAAGTGATACAGTTAATTCTGTTGGTAAATGTTGTGCAGTGCTAATTGCTAAGTCTAAATTTAACAATTAGTTTAGAAAATCTGAAGTGTAATTTATAATGGGATACAAGCTGCAGGCTTCAGCTTGTACTGTCTTTTTTATTATTATTACTTATACCCGTTTAGGAGGATGCAGCTGAAGAATTTTAACCAAGAATGAAGATGCATGCCTAATTTAACTTCAACCAAATTTGACTACATCTAGTAAATTTGCTATGGCTGCAAAACATGTTCTAACAAATTAACTTGTATCAAGTCTTTTGCTTTCCTCAGTTTGTAATTATACATGAACTGATATTGTCATCCTAAACTTCATTAACTTCTTTAGAACTTTCATAGATGTTGTCTGTCAGAGAAGTTGGCTGGTACTGGTCTGTGTGTTTTCTATCCTTTTAAAGAGGAATGTTGCTATATTTCAGCATATGGGGTTTTGAAACCTTGAATTAGTCACACAGATTTGACATTGGACATTCTGCAATACAAAAATCTTTGAGATAATAAAACATTAGCAAGAAGGAAATAAATTGGAGATAATAAATTAAATTTCATTTCCTCACACTAAAGTATTTTGTACCACAGAATCACTCGCAAGTTGTAGTTGGAAGAGAGCTCTGGAGATCATCTAGTTCAAATCCCCTGCTCAAAGTAGAGTCAACTAGTGTAGGTTGCCCAGGATTATGTCCAGATATGTTTTGACTTTCTCCAAGAATAGAGGCTTCACAACTCCTCTGGGTAACCTGTTGCAGCGTTTGATGACCCTCACAGTAAAAGTTTAAATGGAATTTCCTCTACTTCAATATGGGCCCATGGCCTCTTTTCTATTGCTGAGCACCACTGAGAAGAGTTTGGCTCCTCTCTATTAGTTATTTATATACACTTATGACAGCCCCCTGAGCCTTTTACTCTCCAGGCTAAACAACCCCAGCTCTCTTGGCCTCTCCCAATTTAAAAGGTGTTCCAATCCCTTAAGCATCTTGACGGCCCTTTGCTGGGCTTGTTCCAGTATGTCCATGCCTGTCTTGTACTGGGAAATGCAGAGCTGTGCACAGTACTTCAGAAGCATCTCACCAGTGCTGAGTGGAGTGGAAGGATCACCTCCCTTGACCTGCTGGACACGCTCTGCTAATGCAGCTGAGAATGCAATTGGCCTTGTTTGCCACGAGGATGCACGGCTGGCTTGTGGTCAACTTGGAAGTCCCACAGGACCCCCAGGTCCTTCTTTTCCAAGCTGCTTTCCAATCATTTGGACCCCAGCATGTATTGGTATGTGGAACAGTTCCTCCCTATGTGCAGGATTTTGCATTTCCCTTCATTACCTTCTTGAGGTCCCTGTTGGCCCATTCCTCCAGCCTGCTGAGGTTCCTCTGAATGGCAGCACAACCATCTGGTGTATCCATCGCTCCTCCCAGCTCTGTATCATCACCTGCAAACTTGTTGAGGGTGCACTCTGTCCCATTACCCAGATCATTCATTAAACTGCTACACATTACTGGCCCCCCCTGGGATGCTCCACAAGTGTCTGGCCTCCAGCTGAACTTTGTGTTCCTGATCATAACCCTCTAAGCCTGACAGTTCAGCTAGCTGGCAGTCCGCCTCATTGTCCCCTTATCTAGTCTCTACTTCATCAGATTGTTTATGAGGATGTTATGGGAGACGCTGCCAAAAGCCTTACTGAAGTTGAGATAAACAACATCCACTGCTCTCTCCTCATCCACTGGTTTAGTCATTTCACTGTAGAAATTTCTTCTTGTAGCCTTTCTCATTAGTTAAACATTATTTCCCTTTTGTAATTCCATACTGACTGCTCACAAACACCTTCCTGTCCTTCATGTATTTAAAGAGTGTTTCAAAAATTATTTACTTTCCAAGGGACTGAGGTAAGGCTAACCAGCCTATACTCCTTCTTGTCCACCTTGAAGGCAGGAGTAGCATTTGCTTTCTTTTGTCCTTAAGAGCCTTTCCCAATCACCACGATCTTTCAAAAATAACTGAGACTGTCCTTGTAATGACATTGGCCAGTTTCCTCATCACTCATGGATGCATCCCACCAAGTCCCACAGACTTGTGTGTGTCCAGTTTGTTTAAATATTCTCTAACCTGATCCTCTCCCACCAAGGGTAAGCCTTCCTTGCTCCAGACATTCCCTGTGGTCTCAGGGACCCAGGATTCCTGAAGGCTGGTCATACCAGCAAAGACCAAGGCAAAGAAGGCATTGAGTACCTTGGCCTTTTCTGTATCCTTTGTCACCAGACACCCTGCCGCAATCAGCAGCAGGCCTGCATTTTCCCCAGTCTTCCTTTTGCTGGTGATATACTTCTAGGAATACCAATGGGAGGTTTCATGACAGCTTTCCTCAGATGTCCCAAAGCACTTCTGTAGCCTCGGATCGCTGCTTGGGTTAAAACATGGAGTCATGGTAGCCAGGATCTTACATCACAAAAAATGTGTTATTAATCAGGTTAGAATAAAACTGTAACCCCTCTTCACCAAACACAATGTTGAGACTTTAAACTTCAATTATACCAGTGTTCTTACATATTTGTTGTGAGATATTTTTTTTAGTAAACTCAGTGTTTTCCAGAAATCTGCATTCCTTTGTCTGTTTCAAATCTGTCACTGAAAATCATAAGTTATTCTCTAATCCATTGAATCTGTCCAACTTTATATATACACATGCATGAAAAAAAACTTTCAACTAATTGAAATTACAGTCAAGATTCAGCTATGTCTTTGGAGCATTGCTAGTTTGCAAAAGTGATAAAATTGATGAAAGTTTCTGCTACTTAAATACAACAACATGCAAGGTGTACTTAAGTATTTCATTTCAGCAATGTTTGGTTTTTTTTTTCTTTTCCATTTATGCTTCATTTCTTCTGATTTCTGTCTCCTTCAAGTATGCAAATCTGTGGTTACTCATCCTCTTCTGTTCAGATCTTTAGCTACAGCAGTGTAGAGATACTTCAGTTCTGTCATTGGCAATAAACACAACTGGATTTATTGAGTTACATAACCCTGAAAAGATTCATGTTTGAGAAAGGCAAGGTCCTCAGCCAGTATAAACTGCCATGTTTCATTGAATTGTGCTGTGCCAGACTTGCATTGGCTGAATATTTGGCCCCAAAAGCTCCTTTTGAAGTTGATGAACTTCTTATTGTCATCCCTGTGGAATATGAAACATTGCACTTGTGCCATAACCTTTCAGATAGAACCAAGATGAGAGTTTTCCTTGTCAACAGGGTACTGCAGAAGAGAGAGAACATGTTAACTGCTTTTTAAGCTATACAATGTTGTTACAGAATAGTCACTGCTCTAGCATGAGGGAAAATAATGACTGAAACAACGGTCACACAGTAAATATTCTTCGGCCCATTGAAAGAGTTTTCTTGCTCTCCCACAAAACTCCAAAGATAATACAAAAACTGAGACTGGTAAAGTCAACTTGATTTTCTTCTGCACTGCCCAAGCTTAAAAAAGTGTAGTTTTCCTGCCATATAAAAATATCTGAATGACAATAGGGCAGGACTGGAGCTGAGCACCCTGCTTTGTATTGACCTGAGGTATGAATTGCCAGTTCACTACGATGAGAGAGTTATGTGACTTTTCTTCCAGTTAACCTTTCTTTACATGAAACAATTCAGATTCCCTATGCCTTCTGCCAGTCCTCCTGAGCATAATATGCAGAGCATAACAAAAACTCAAGTGACGCTAACGACTATTACCCTGGGTTCCCAGGGGATGGGGAGGGGGTGGGACGAACTGAAATGTGCATCACAAAACCGCAATGGACACGGCAGAAAGAGGGGAGGGATTTCATCTTCTTTTTAGCTGCAGGATGGTGTTTAATGAACCGAACACTTCTTAAACCAATACACACAGTGACTCGTCTAGGCCTGTGTAGTTTTTTTTCTTTTAGTAGCAGGTTTGCAATCTGACATCCTTCTTTCTGAATGAAAAGAAAATAGGTTAAATGGAGTCAAAATGTTACTCTGCTAAAGATGCAGAGACTCACAGCTGTTACAGTACCTGTTTCATAGCGGTCTTGTGCAGGATTACCGTGGCATTCACATCACCAAGCTGAAAGCAACACACGTCTTTTACGCTTTTGTTGTAGAAGTAGTGACACCTTGCCAGAGCTCTTTACTGAAAGCCAGGTGAATTAAATGATCCTAAAAGCAATAAACTATATACTTCATCCTAAAATCACTGAAATGAACAAGATTATACTTCCAGCCATTTTCAGAGATTAAGGTTAGCTCCAAGCATCAACTATGACTTTTAGTGTTCTCTTCAAACAGTACCAAAGGCACAATAAATTAAGTTACTACAGTCCATAAAATTGTAAATGTAATACATCTCAGTTGATATAAATGAACTTAGTTAGGATTTTATATAACAAAGATGAGCCTTTGAATTATGAGTAATATTTCTGCCTTTTATTAGTTGAACTAGAGGAGGTTTTTATCTTGCATTTGTGAAGAGACATTTAAGACTTAACTTCCAGGGATCTCATCAAATGAATTTAGAAGATTTCAGATCAAGAAAGCAAGAAAGGCAGATGGTCAACAGAGTTCATCAGGTGAATTTCATAAGGATTACAGAGAGGTAACTTGGGTGTTAGTAAAGTTTTAGGATTGGGGATGAGAAACATTATAATTTTATCTACATTAAGCACCCAGTAAGAATTTTAATAGTTGGCATTTAGAAGAAGGGACACAAAATTGTTGATGATACAGATCCAAACCAGGTAGGCAGCAAGGATTTAACGTGAATACAACAGCCAAGTTATGAGCAGTTCTTATGTAAAAAAAAAAAAAAAACAACTAAATACATTTTTCGCATTTTATCCTTCAAAACCAATGCAATATTAAAAAGATGTGTTCAATAAAAGCAGAGAGAATTCACAACTAATGATGTACAGTTTGTCCAAGCCCTAGTATGAATCCTGTCACTGCTAGTTGCAAAGCTCTTATGCCTCCATGTATTCTTATTGCTTTTTAAAGCAATCGGGACTTGAAAGCAATCCAAAGCTACATTGTTACACTGTAAATTGATGTACATCAGCGTTAAATCAGTCATTAGTGTGAAGGGAGCCAGGAGAAGACAGGGAAGACATAAATTATTCAGCATACAGGGAGACCATTTTTCCATATGCTTTCATTTTTAATATAAAAAATAAATGTGCGCAGACATACACGCACCCACACATACAGACATTTTCTATGAACCCTTCAATTCTGAGCATCTTTGAAAGCAATATCATACAGATGTAATCCAAATGCTTAGTCCAATTCTCTGTACACGCATTATTGTAAATCAAGTATCTTTTTTATTTGGTGAGTAGAGGAACAGAAAAATATGCTAAGTCTGGCTGTGACTAACAGGTACTCATGGTGAGGTCTTCAGCCCTCTCAGGTTTTTACCTGATGAGTTTATTAAAAAAAAAATTGTCTAAAATTAAGTACTTTTCACAATTTTAGCCATCATATATTGTACTAAGAGCAACAGAGCCCATTTGTATTCATATCTTTTATGCTTTTTAATAATTATCTTACATGCTGAACAAATACTCAGCAACATTACACAGAAGTTTGTTCTGGAGTTGGTAACTAGTCTTAATATAGCCTGGCATAGAACTGGAAAATAGCAAAACTATACTCTTTAAAAGACATATCTTATAATCCTAGAGTGTACCAAAGAGGAAAAAAGAAAAAGCCTCTTCTCTATTAAAGAAATAGAAATCATATTTTTTTTTAAATCAAATTTTCTTTTACAATTTTATCTGTATTTAATGTACAAGCTGCATTGAGTGAAAACTTAAGTTGAACCAGGCAATGTCACTTTCCAATTTATAATCAATAACAGAAAACATTAACATATATTTCTGATGTCGCAATGGAACATTTATAAAGCTCTAGCGATTCACTCCCATTTACATGAAATATTTGTGGTCCTACCATGAATCACAAACCTCAGAACTTAAATTTGGAACACGTTTCCTAATAGCCTCTCTTTAATAATGTATCTGTGTTCCTAATCAATGTGAGTGAAATGTTTTCATAATTTAATAATAAAGTGGGTACATTCAGAATTTTGAACAGGTGAGGATAAATCATGTTTGCCTGTGAATAACAGCTTTTATCATTTACTCAGTGGGATCGTAATGTATTCTTTCAATCTGCACCAAAGGTAGTAGCAGGAAGCTATTTTATAGATTTCTTGGTAATCTGAACTGATGTTATACCTGTTACAGGACACTTCCAATAAAATAGAAACACAGCAGGATGAAAAAAGATACAAATGGTGTTTTTATACCAGTCAATAAAAGCATGACTCTGTAGTAATAGAAAATTTGTTCATGAATTGTGAAGTACCAGTGGCTCAGTTGGTAAGGCATTAAAATAATTCATGTCCTGCCATTGTAACTTTTTCTTACAATTGTACCTTTAATCTGCTGTCTCATTTTCATTGTCAATGAGAAAAAGTAAGTCAAGTACTTTTATGGACCATATCATTAAACTAGTTTATTGGAATGACTTTTTATTTTGTAGATCATTCCCTGTGAGAAAAAGGAAGTCTAGCACATATGTACATATGAACTTATTTCTAATGACTCAAATTCATGTTTTAGAAGTTGTATTTTAATGATGCAAAACATATTTTGTTTGAGATTCCAAGGTCTACTTAGCCAATACCACAGTATCACTTCCAAAAATGTTAAGAAGTCTAGGCTGCTATCTTCAGGCTAATGCATGTCAGCAGATGCTTTTCTCCTCTTTGCTGAAACTCTGCAGATTTCAGGGGTACTCCCAGTAGACATAAAGGTTGCCAGTTGGGCTCAGTTTGCAGGACAGAGTCAGTAATTTGGAAAAGAGTGTTACAGATATGGAAGCTAATTGGGTGCGCTGTATTCTGACCCCAGTCACACTACTTAAATTGGGTGTTATCCCAGAATGAGCAGAAATTATTCTGCTTTATGGTTAAGGTCCATAAGCTGTGATTCTCATCAGTGTGGGTCTTGCATTTTTTTTAACCAGGAAATGAAAATTAAATAAATTGAAGAGAAATAGGAGTAGCCATACTGCATCTGAAATGTAATTTCTCTCACTGGCTGAGAAGATTTTTATAGCTGTTACACTCTCAGTTTTGGCACATTTAGGTGTCCAGCCTCCATCCTTCTAACTGTATATTTTTCACGGTTTTTTAATGTCTAAAGGGACATTGCTCTACTGCTTTTGTTTCACCACACGTGCATTTGTTAATTTTTTCCTGGATAGGATATTCTGATTTTTATAAACATGATGTACTTTTAAAGCACATGATGCAAAGTACATTCAGTCTGTAAGTGAATGTTCTTTCTAATTTCCACGGGAAAAAAAGAAATCATGAGTGATATAAATTTTGCATCTTAGATCTCATTTCCTCTTTAGAATATAAATCTTGTTTAAAGGAAATAGGGTCTCCATTATGTCTTAAAGATGAAACAGTTTCTAATATGGTTAGTCTGCATTCCCCCTGTCATGTTCCTCGGGGATAGGTTAATAAATAATGAACTAAATGTCATATTTTGAAGTCTCTTAGTTCATGATGATGCAGCTTTCTTACATGTTTATCAAATTTCAATCTTCATTAGACAAGGTTAGTGGAGAAATTAGGTCCCTCTTGTATTGATTTAGTAATGTAGAGTTTAAAAATAAATAAAAAGCAGACAGATTTTTGCTTTTTTTTCTCATCTGTGGGGCTTTCTGAGATCCTGACTGTGGCAGGTACACTGTCTATGACTGAATCTGCTGAAACATTTGTCAAAATTATTTCAACACTGTCCATTTTAAAGGTTAATAAGGGAATAGATATGAGCTTATGTGATATATTTGAACAACAGTGACCAGCCTGAGCAACTGCCAAACAAATCTGGCAAAACTCTTTATAAAAGCTCTTACTTAGCACAAATGACTTCGGACCTTGAGATCCGTTTGGATCCCAGACATAGGGAAGTACGCAAACACTGGCATTGTCTCGCTCGCTCTCCATCTTTACACTCAACTGTGTCACTGGGGTCATCTTTTTTAACTTCTCTTCAGTATGCAGGGACTAGTCTGAACCGAGGTGGAAGAATTCATGCTAACTTGATGTTCACTTCTCACCTTTTCCAGAAGTATTTTAACAATCTAACACAAGCATAAAAGAAGTAGGTTCAGAATTCAGAAGTGAATTAGTGACTAGTAAATCCCACCCACTGGACATCATGCTGGTTGGTGGATTTGAGTTGAATAGCTCAAATAGGCTGAGCAGAGCTTGGGTTTCTAGGCATCATCTCCAAATGTAATGCCAAAAACTTTGTGGTCAAGCTCCCTGGGCACTGACAGCAATGCTTGTGATGATCTTCACGTATTCTCTACTCTCCAAGAGTTTAAGCAAAGCCTTACTTTATGTTCCTTTCTGTTGAGAGCTCCCATTTGCACTTCATCTCCCCAGGTTTCTAAAAGTGGTGATGGTCATAACACACAGGACAAAAAAAAAAATAAAAATAAAAGGTGTATACCTCACCTTGATAGTATCCTAGAATAATTCTGGTGGGTAGGGTTGTCACAGGGACTCTAGTCTAATCTCTCACTCAAAGTAGGATTAACCACAATGGCAGCTCATCGCTTGGATGGGTGTGCTCCTTGGTGGGTAAAAAATTGGCCGGATGCCTGGGCCCAAAGAGTGACGGTGAATGGTGTTAAATCCAGTTGGTGGCCGGTCACAAGTGGAGTTGCCCAGGGCTCAGTATCGGGGCCAGTTCTGTGTAATATCTTTATTACTGATCTTGATGAGGGTATCGAGTGCACCCACAGTAATTTTGCAGACAACACCACATTGGGTGGAAGTGTTGATCTGCTGGAGGGCAGGAACGCTCTGCAGAGGGATCTGGACAGGCTGGATCGATGGGCCGAGACCAATTGTATGAGGCTCAACAAGGCCAAGTGCCGGGTCCTGCACTTGGGTCACAACAGCCCCGTGCAGCGCTACAGGCTGGGGGATGAGTGGCTGGAAAGCTGCCTGGCAGAAAAGGACCTGGGGGTGCTGATCGACAGGCGGTTGAACATGAGCCGGCAGTGTGCCCAGGTGGCCAAGGCCAACAGCATCCTGGCCTGTATGAGAAACGGTGTGGCCAGCAGGAGTAGGGGAGTGATTGTCCCCCTGTATCCAAGCACTGCTGAGGCTGCACCTTTAATACTGTGTGCAGTTTTGGGCCCCTCACCACAAGAAAGTGTTCAAGGCGCTGGAGCATGTCCAAAGAAGGGCAACAAAGCTGGTAAAAGGTCTCAAGTACAAGTCTTATGATGAGCAGCTGGGGGAACTGGGGTTGTTTAGCCTGGAGAAATGGAGTCTGAGGGGAGACCTTATTGCCCTCTAACACTGCCTGAAAGGAGGTTATAATGAAGCTGGTGTTGGACTCTTCTCCCAAGTATCAAGTGATAGGACAAGAGGAAACAGCCTCAAGTTGCACCAGGGGAGGTTTAGATTAGACAGTAGGAAAAATTTCTTCACTGAAAGGGTTTTCAAGCACGGAACAGGCTGCCCAGGGAAGTGGTTGAGTCACCATCTCTGGAGGTATTTAAAAGATGTGTAGCTGAGGCACTCAGTGACATGGTGTAGTGGTGGACTTGGCAGTGTTAGGTTGATGGGTGGACTTGATGATCTTAAAGGTGTTTTCCAACCTAAATGATTCTATGATTCTAAGATCAGACCAAGTTGCTCAGAGCTTTGTCCAGCCAGGTCTTGAGGCTGAATACAGGGACAAAGAAAAGCTGACTAATGGAAACAATTATATGAAAATTAACAGTTGCAGCTAAAAAGGGTGAGAAACAAAACCCCAACTGAGGGGCCATTTGGTTATAATCACCAACACACAACCCTAATAGTAGCAAGATGAGAAACTTGCTAAGTGAGGTAAGTATAATATAAGTAGAAACTAGATATAATTACCATTATCATTAAGAAATGGACCTTGGAAAACTATAAATTTGAAATTATGTTATACTTTAGAACATATTTTGTAGAAAATAATAATTTCTGAAGGAAAAGGAAAATAATATATAAATACAGTTTTATTAGTGGCAAGATAACTGTCTAGTTAAGAGAAATTTGGAATTTAGTAAAATATTTCCTCTGGTAATATATAGAAAATCATTACTCATGTTGGAAAAAGGGAGAATTAATATAGAAATTGTAAGGAAAGTGAGCTAAAAAAAGAGAAAGTGGGTAATACAGTGAAAAAAAAAACAACAGGATTTGAAAGAGGTTTGAGGGATCACAGGATTATTGGAGTGGTTGCATGCAACTGTAAAAAAAGATGTTTGCCACTTGCCATACTGTTAACAATCATAGAATTATAGAGTCATAGAATAGTTTGGGTTGGAAGGGACATTAAAGATCATTTAGTTCCAACCCCCCTGCCATGGGCAGGGACACCTTCCACTAGGCCAGGTTGCTCCAAGCCCCATCCAGCCTGGCCTTGAGCACTGCCAGGGAGGGGGCAGCCACAGTTTCTCTGGGCAACCTGTGCCAGGGCCTCACCACCCTCACCATAAAGAATTTCTTCCTAATATCTCATCTAAATCTTCCCTCTTTCAGTTTGAAGCCATTACCCCTCGTCCTATCACCACACTCCCTGATCAAGAGTCCCTCCCCACCTTTCCTGTAGCCCCCTTTCAGCACTGGAAGGCCGCTGTAAGGTCTCCCTGGAGCCTTCTCTTTTCCAGGCTGAACAACCCCAACTCTCTCAGCCTGTCCTCATAGGGGAGGTGCTCCAGCCCCCTGACCATCTTGGTAGCCCTCCTCTGGACTCGCTCCAACAGGTCCCTGACAAAGATGCTAAATAGTACCTGTCCCAAAGACCTCACTAGGAAAATCGAACGCAGCGCTGATCACTCCTATATGAGGAACATGCTTTCAAACATAAACAGACATAAGCAGAGGCTGCTAGGACAACCGTAGTGGCTGAGTGCTTCCCTTGCAGATGAACACAAAGAAAGTGTGGCTTGTTTAGCCTTGCAAAACATAAGACGAAGACAGGATGTGATTGTTTTCTATAAATTTATCAGGTGGGTAAACACCAGGGAGAAGAACTGCTTAAACTAAAGAACAATGTTGGTCCAAGAACAAATAGTTGTAAATTGCCCATGAATAAATTTAGGCTGGAAATTAGATAAAGTTTTCTAATCCTCTGGTGAGTAAGGTTCTGAAACAATCTTCCAGTAAGAATAATAAAGGAAATGGGAAATCTAGTTGGTTTTAAGAAGGGGTGTTAAATAGTTTTTGAAAGGGATTATATAGTGTGGGTGCCTGTGATGAGCAGATTGGATTCAGTGGCCCAGTGGACTGTTTCCCATTTTATAAATAGATATTCTGGTCAGACAGATTCCAGTGCATTATATCTAAATCTTTACTCATGGGTGTCCTGTTTGAGTGGATAGTAATACAAATGTAGGAGTCCTCCCTGATGGCCCTAAAACAGAATCAATAATTTAGTTTTCTGGTGTATTTTATGTGAACTTAAATGTAAAAGGCATCAGAAAATGAAAACAAATAGAACATTCAAAGCAGGCCGCTTGCTATACAAAGTAAATCACAGAGAGAATAAAAAAGACATTTGATGCCCCCAAGAAAATATGCAATTTAAAATAAAAATAGTCAACAGTTAGTGGAATATGAAGAAATAATGAGGCTGTATTAGTCAACATGTTGAATAGCTGTGCTAGCATACGACAAGTTTTTTCTAAATATGTTAAAGAATACTTTTGAGGAGGAAAATGAGGTAATTGTATTTACATGAATTTGTTTTAAAGCTTGTACGGCAGTGAAACTAGAAGGGTAGAAGAGGGTGCATACATCTGGCCAGTGAAGTTGAAGGTGTATTCATTACTTAACCAGAAACAGGAGTTCACCACATGAGACAGAGAGAGATGATAGACAGGTAAGGCTGCAGGTGGTGAAGAGCCATGAAAGTAAAGGGAATGCTTCGCATTTGATGCATGGGAATGCAGCAAGCAAGGAGAATAAATTAGCATCAAAATGACAAAATCAGAAAGTGACGTTTGCAGTGGCACTCCAAGTGGACACAAGCAAGTTAAAATTGCATACCATAGAATCATAGGATCATAAAACGGTTTGCGTTGGAAGGGACCTTGAAGATCATCTTGTTCCAACCCCCCTGCCATGGGCAGGGACACATTCCACCAGACCAGGTTGCTCCCAGCCCCATCCAGCCTGGCATTGAACACTGCCAGGGAGGGGGCAGCCACAGCTTCTCTGGGCAACCAGTGCCCGTGCCTCACTACCCACACAGTAAAGAATTTCTTCCTTACATCTAATCTAAATGTTCCCTCTTTCAGGTTGAAACCATTACCCCTCGTCCTATCATCACACTCCCCGATAAAGAGTCCCTCCCCACCTTTTCTGCAGTCCCACTTCAAGTACCAGAAAGCCACTATAAGACCTCCCCAGAGCCTTCTCTTCTCCAGGCTGAACAATCCCAACTCCCTCAGCCGGTTTTCAATAGGGGAGGTGCTCCAGCCCCTTGATCATTTTTGTGGCCTCCTCTGGACTCACTCCAACAGGTCCATGTTCTTCTTGTGCTGGAGGCCGCAGAGCTGGATGCAGTATTGCAGGTGGGGTCTCACCAGAGCAGAGGGGCAGAATCACCTCCCTCAACCCGCTGGCCACACTGTCTTGATGTAGCCCAGGATGCAGTTGGCTTTCTGGGCTGCGAGCGCACACTGCTGGCTCATATTCACTTTTTCATCCATCAGCATCCCCAAGTCCTTTCCCACAGGGCTGCTCTCAATCCACTCATTGCCTAGCCTGTATCTGTGCTTGGGATTGCCCCGACCCATGTGCAGGACCTTGCACTTGGCTTTGTTGAATTTCATGAGGTTTGCATGGACCCACCCCTCGAGCCTGTCAAGGTCCTTCCGGATGGCCTCCCTTCCCTCCAGCGTGTCAGCGACACCACACAGCTTGGTGTCAGCAAACTTGCTGAGGGTGCACTCAGTCCCACTGTCCATGTCACTGACAAAGATGTTAAATAGCACCAGTCCCAATACCGACCCCTGAGGAACACTGCTTGTCACTGGTCTCCACTCAGACATTGAGCCATTGACAGCATACCTTTGACCGCAACCATCCAGCCAATTCCACCAATTCCTTACCCACTGAGTGGTCCATCCATCAAATCCATGTCTCTCCAATTTAGAGACAAGGATGTCATGTGGGACAGTGACAAATGTTTTGCACAAGTCTGGGTAGATGACATCAGTTGATCTTCCCTTATCCACCAACACTGTAAACCCCATCGTAGAAAGCCACCAAATTTTTCAGACACAATTTCCCCCTAGTGAAGCCATGCTGGCTGTCACCAGTCGCCTCCTTATTTTCCACATGCCTTAGCATAGTTTCCACGAAGATTCACTCCATGATCTCACCAGGCACAGAGGTGAGACTGACTGACTTGTAGTTCCCCAGGTCTTCCATCTTTCTCTTTTTAAAAATGGCGGTTACATTACCCCTTTTCCAGTCAGTGGTAACCTCACCAGACTGCCACAACTTCTCAAATATGACAGATAGTGTCTTAGCCACTTCATCCATCAGTTCCCTCAGGACCCATGGATGCATCTTATCAGGTCCCATGGACTTGTGCACCTTCAGGTTCCTTAGATGGTGTTGAACCTGATCTTCTCCTACAGTGGGTGGTTCTTCATTCTCCCAGTCCCTCCATTTGCCTTCTGTGACTAGGGCAGTGCAGCTGGAGCACTTGCCAGTGAACACTGAGGCAAAAATATATCAAAAAGAAAATGGTATCACAGAAACAGAGAGAAATAATAGATCCAGTTATGCTGGTGGGAATAAACCCTACATGTTATAAATATTGTGCAAACTCAACCTATAAAACTTGAGTGAAAGTGAAACTTGAGCCTGAAAATGAGTCTTTAGCAAGAAGTTAGCACACGTATGGGAAATTCAGGAATTCAGATAGGATCTGTAAATTATCTAAAAATGAGCATCCCAGATGATTACAGATGCTCAAGTATCTTTGACTCCCAGTGAGACACTAGCTCTTCAAGGACTCATGTTAGGGTTGTTAAAAATGCTGGTTTTTAAATGCTGTCTCTTAAACCCTGGTCTAAAAATTGTTTTTACCAGAAGATAGGACATTTCATGGGTAAAGAAGTGTTTAGTTTTCTTTTTTCTGCACTTACGATGGAAATAGATTCATGTCAGAATTTAGTATTTAATTTTTCACTTTAAGTCTTTGTATCCATTTCTAACTGTGCAGAATTATTTCCTTTAATAGATATGCTCTGATTCTTGAGTATGGGCTTCATGTACTCTATCTACCCCTTTTTTCTCCCAAGTGATATTTAGCAATTATTGTTATTTAATTCCTGGATGAAAAATTACAGGGCTTTGCTCTGCAATTATCAATGACCTTTCAGCGTAGAAAAGTGCAGCCAATGAGACGCAATGAGACTGCCACAGGCGGCCTATGTATTTGGACAAATACCTTAGGAAGAACACTGTCCCTCCTATGAATCTGTCTTTTGTTGAAGGCCAGTGGAAATGTAGTGGAGCTTTGAACAAACTTTTCTTATTGCTACTTGCAATTTTTGAATCAGTTATATTAAAATACAAACTAAGAATGAATGTATCTGGAAAATGACACAAGACTCATTTATTTCATTGCCTGGGACAACACTGGTTTATTAAGCCAATAAGCATATTACTAACACTGATAGTACAGCAAACCTGGAGGTATATCTGATATCGAGTACATTACTGACACATGAAAATTCATTCTTTCTGTGGAGAAAGGACAGTATAGCTAGGAAAAGCCAATAGCAGTGAACAGGAAAACTTAAGTTATCCTCATTTTAGAGACAGAAATGCAGAGATCAGGTTCTGATTCAACAAGTCACTGACAGGCATGCTGAGTAGCCTGCTTCACATCCATGACTGGTAGACCTCCTCCAGTGTCTTCCTGCATCACAGCCTAGAGTGGTCTGTCCCAGGTTACAGGAGGAGAGCATGCTGATGAGAGAGGTAAGGGCTCTTGTACAGCTGGCTCCAAAAGCGCCACACAGCCCTAGCTCAGCCCTACCCCGTCCCCTGAGGGGTAGGGAGGAGAAAGTGCAACAAAAAAGGCTTGAGGGTCAGTCACAGTACAGGGAGGGGACTCAATTTGGGGATAACAACATACATTTAATACAGAACAACCACCACCATCAAGGAGAATGAGAGATACAACCAGGTCTTAAATACAACACACCTCCCCCCCACAGTCCCCAACCTCTCCAGTCTTCCCGCGCTCAGCTCTGCTCCCTCTTCCCCCCCAGCAGCGCAGGGGCAGCGAATGGGGGTCCCAGCCCGTCCGGCACAAGGGGTCTCCGCTGCTCCTTCCCCCCCAGGGAGAGGGGCTCTCGCACCCTCCCCTGCCCCACCGCGGGGTCCCTCTCCCGGCAGACATTCCTCCTCCCGCCGCCCCAACGCGAGTCCTTCCCGCGGGGCCGCAGCTCCCCAGAACCCCCCAGCGCGGGGCCCTCCCGGGGCTGCCGCCCTCCCACCCACGGGCGGCTCCAGCGCGGCCGCAGTCGCGGCTGCTCCGGGCCCGGTCCCTGCTCCTCCGGCCCGGGGCCCTCCGCGGGCTGCAGGGCGACCTCTGGGCCACCGCTGGGCTCCAGGGGCTGCAGGGGCTCAGCCGCCACCCCACCGCGGGCCGCGGGGGAACCTCCGCCCCGGCACAGCTCCCCCTCTGCTGCCTCACTGACCGGGGTGTCCGCAGGGCTGCCTCTCTCCCACCCCGTTCGCTCACCAACACCAACAGAACAAAGGGACGCCATCAACCGCTTCTTTCACTTGTCAGTAGTTATTCGCAGAGGCGCCATTGGCCTGGCCTTGCCCAGAGGCGAGTCTGAAATTGGAGCCGGGGGAGCTTCTCGAAGCCTCTCACAGGAGCCACCTCCGTAGCCCCCCTGCCCTGCTACCAGAACCGTGCCAAAACCCTGCCAGACACCAAACCACCACAGCTCTGGAGACGAAAAACACCCTCCAAACAAATCATTGACATAAGCAAACCTCTGCTGGCTGCGGCACGGTCAGGAGGTGACAGGCAGTGAGTAGCGCCTGTCTTTGAAAAAGCCTAGAAAAACGCCTAGCAAAACCAAAAGCACCCTGATGGGAGCTTCCTTCTCTGCTGTTTCTTCAGTTGACTCCACATGGAGCCATCTCTGCTGATCCATGTTTGGTGCAATAACTAGACACAGCAAAGAAGAAATATCTTCTATGGATCTCACTGACTGTTGTGACACCAGGAATCAGCCTTCCTGGAGTAAGTCTTGCCCTCTGTTCATAGAGTGACCATCACAGTACTTTTCTGAGCTTTGAAACAAGAACAAAGTGAGTTGGCCAATATGGTTTTACAAAGTCATTATTGCTCAATTTATTAGTTCAAATTTCTAAATAGGGCACTTTCCACTTATCTCCGTGACTGTTCCTGTATTCTAAGCAATACATCTGATAAGAAGGTCCTACCACTCAAGGTCTTCCTTTTATTACTTTTGCTTTTTGTCTAAGCTGATTGGAACTAAGCTTAAAAAATTGTTCACTCATCTAGTGTCGACAAGATTTTGCTGAGGCCATGGTTATACTAACATACATATGTCTGGAAGAGCCCATCATAGCCATAGTAAGTGAAAACCATTTCTTTGGTGGTCTAAAATTGCCATATATTCGTTGGTTACTTAGACCTGAACAGCTTTTCTCTCTGAATTATTTGCCCTAGTTAGTACTATACTCACAGAAATGTCTGTCACTATTGTTAATGGAGACTGTGTTGCAGAACCACAGTGGCAAAGCATTAGCTATAATCTGCATGCATGTTTATCCATAGCTAGATCCAGGGGCATATGCAGTTAAGATTTTTATACCTATATGACACTGTGATAACCAATGGTGCCTTAAAACTAGATAGGATCAAGAAACTGTGAGGCAGCCTCACAGAGTCATGTGTCAGAAGGGGTTGTGTTTCTAAGGAATCTTTTTCATCCACTGACCCAGAGTAAACTGCACAAACCACAGCATTTAGGACAGGAGGTGAAGGCAACTTCTGTCTCAGTAGTAGGAATCTAATTATCCTTTTGGAAATCAGCCAAGATCCTGGATCTAATATAGATATAGTATTCCATACTAATTGATACAGATTTTTAAGAACCGCATGTGGCCAACTTTCAGTTCCACTTCCTTGTTAAAGACATTTCAAGCAGCCTCTTGTCTCCTAATAACATAGACATTACCTCAGGCTTGATACAGTGAAACAGACTGTCTACTAAATTAGGCCATTCTGGTACTTTGTCTTACAGAGAAGACTGCCATGCACATATTCACCAAGCTATATACCCTATATATCCCGCTAAGCCTGGAAGATCTGAGAAGATAACTCCTGAGGTTGAGTGTTTGTGGGTGGTAGGATACTGTTGAGTGTAAAGGAGAAATCTGAGCATCAGAATCTTAACTGTGAATCACCACCACATCCAACCAGCATGATACATTAATTTATAATTACATGTTGACTTTTTTCCCTAAGGGCATTATGGCTTCTATACCAGCACAGTCCATTGGTTAGTCACTGTGGTTGATCCAGTTATTGTCATGCCTTTGATCACTTTCCATCTAACTGAGCATGTTAGAGTGGATACCAGAACCCTTTGTGCTTCTTTGTAGTTTCAGGCACAACATTTACTTCTTATGCAAGGAATAGCATTTTCTCAGACTCAGTCATTGCTTCTCATGACAGTCCTCTTATTTCATGGAAACTGCTGAAACTTTCTCAAAATCTGGGGTTTGTGTCATGATGTTTCCTCTTTCTGGCATCAGCTACATCATTGAGATAACCAGTCTTATTTTCATGGGAGTATCTAGTGATTCTTAAAATGAGTAATTCTTGTTAGTAGAGATGAAAAAATGTTTTTAAAAAATACATCTAGTTAAGATAACATCTATGCTGTTGGTGCTCTATGCTAAAAGTATGTCAAAGTATTCTTTGCTTGCATATAGTTCGCAATAGAATTCCTG
This sequence comes from Leptosomus discolor, assembly GCF_034619465.1. NCBI lineage: Eukaryota > Metazoa > Chordata > Aves > Leptosomiformes > Leptosomidae > Leptosomus > Leptosomus discolor. The sequence continues at coordinate 212,919,727 of NC_141391.1, read as the reverse complement.
TTTTGAATCAGTTCTTGAAGGATAATGGTGTTTCTGTCTGTCAGAAGGCAAAGATGTAGAAAACATGAAGCTTATAAGAAGCTTGACTGGATTTAGGTATCCTATTTCCAGTACAATTCCCTGTACATTAGTTACCAATTGATTGAACTTTCTTAGTCAAAACATCAGGGGTTTTGATTCTTTACAAGATATTTTCCTACTTAATTTTTTATACTTCAAAAAAAAAATGTTTAGTACAAAAAACAAATACAGAGTCGAAAATACTTTTTAGTAACATTGTCAGCACTGATTATTTGCAGATGATATCAGCTTATTAAAATACACCATCAACTTTATGAAACATCAATTTCTCTCTTACATTTCTGAGAGCTTTTGCTACGCCTAACACCTAAGACTCCCATAACTGAAGGTTTAATGTATTTTTAAAACGTGCCTCTTTAATCTTTCAGTATTTCTTTGAGCATGTGTCAGAACTGTGTGCTTACACACCTTCATTAACTCCCCTGTATAGTCGCTCAGTTAGGATTCATTTAACGTAACTTCAGCCATCTAGAAGTTACTATGTGGAGTAAATGAGCAATCTAAGCTTTCTGCAGGGACAGCTGATCCCTTGCTAGAATACATGTCTGATATAGACAGTATTCTTTTCTTCTGAAGTTGTTTATCTCTCCCCACTGACTACAGGGGAAGCCTAGGCAATTACCTCAAAAGAAATACCAAATATTTTAACAGCTAAAATGACGAGACAGATTTCTTAGCCTTCTCTTTTTACGACTGAGCTACGGGAAAGGACTGTTTTCATTTTTTAACAGGATATCATGATTGTGAGTCTTGCAGCAGGGATGCAAATTATGCTTTGGCTCATATTTTGAAATTAACAGTAGTGGAAAATGTATCCCTTCTCGGTTCATGCATATCACTGGAAAGTGTGTTTATGAGTGTATTTTCTGTATCTTAGCTACAACTTCTGTGTTGCAGAATAACTTTTGGCATGACTTGATATAATAACTAAGCAGGGGCTGTCACCAAAAGGGACCATCCCTCTTTCCCTGTGCCTAGTCCTTCACATGCATTCCCTCTCTCTTCCTTGACTACAGCTTGTATGGAGAGGTGATTGAATGCAAAATTCTCTTTTCAAGGTTAGTTTTGTTTAAAACTCATCCACTGACCCTGTGCACCGAATGCCATGTCAGTGGTGGGCGCACACTGGTTGGGTTGGCCATGGGGGGAAGAGACGGACTGTCCTCATTCGCAGCCCTCAGCATTTCTAGATAAATGGCAAATCACACCCCAAACAACGTTGTTCTCATTGCATGCATGGTTTTGAACTTGTATGCAAGATGTATATAGAAATGTAAGCACAAAGATAAACATTCTTTGCCTTACAACTTAATCTGATGAAATATTTTGTATTTATTTATGCTTATCCTGAAGTATTCAGAAGCGTACACGGATCAAGCTTCACTGAAAAGAAGTTCTCTCTAGTCTGGACTGTTGCAAATAGCATAACACGCTGCTGTCCCGCTCTGGGTGTTGACTCCACTAAGTCTGAGGGAATGAAAAACCCAAGCTTTCTTTATACATGCTGGAGGGACAGAAGGAGAGTGCTACAGAATCAAATTGTGGTCAGGACATTTATCAAAATCACATCCCTTCCAAAAATTACAGCCGAAATTTCAAAACGTTGCTTTCCAAAACACATTTGTGCAGTGCTTTGAAGTTATTTTTTGCTGCTTATATAGGATTTGATACTATTACTGATCTATCTTATTCTTATATTATTTTTTATGGCTTCCATTCATTTCACATTGATTTTTTCCTGATTTATTAAGGTCCCAGTCTCAGACCCTAGACACTCTGCAAATGTAAATTGCTGGACAGAAAATAAAAATGCCAAAATCAAGCTGTTCCTGCCAAGTCATAACTCAATAATATCTACCATCTATGAAAATAAAATCCTTAAATACTTCTTAATATCTACAGTAGCTTCATAGAGCATAATCTGTGAATACTGTAGCCACTCCCTCCTCTCGTGCATGAAGTTACTTAATCCAGATGCTAGAAGTATTTCTTTTACGAGCATTAGTATTGAAGTGCTGATCAAAGTGAATCTTCAAAGCTTCCACATGTCTAAGTATTTGCAGGATCCTGGGCAATCTGCATATAGTCTTGCCACCATATTTCAGATTGTTTACATGCTAAACTTTGTGTTGAATCTATAAATACTGGATTGCACCAAGTGCACTGTGCAAACACTGCAGTGTGGGAAGTGCTCTCCCTCCTGGGCTGCACAATATCAGGAAAATGCTGGGAAGCTCTTCATAAAAGCAGCAGGAATTATTAGAGGACTGACGGATAGATTTAGGAAGACGGAAGAGAGTAAGAATGAATCTGACTTGTTTGACTAAATAGTGTCTCAGACTTATGAATAAATTGGTCTTGCAAATCACTTTTAAGTCTTTGTCCCTTATCAGCAGGCACATAACCACTTTTCATTATAGGTTGTAGGGCACCCACAGATAAAATTCATGCCATGGCATCTTTCTGCCTTATGGATGCGCAGGTAAATATATGATTTATCATGTGCTTCTTCCTGTTCATTTGGAAGACAGTGGAATATTTTGCAGTGTATTCCACTGGGATATGTAGAAAACATTGATATCCTGGTATGCAGCAGCCTCACATTGGTTTGAGAGTTTAGTTTGCACAGCAAATATGAAGTGTAATGTACATGAATTATAATGCAAAATGACTGCTTAATTCAGGAGACATCCAAGGATTTAGATAACTCGAGATATATACAATATGTATGAGGAATAAAAGTATATCCATATTTTGAGAAGGAGGACCTGACATCTACAAGGATTTCAGTATTACAAGGAACAACACTAGGTTTCCTTAGCATCTCCTACAAGTATAAATCCATCTTGATGTTCAAGGCACCTTTTCAGTTTACTCTAAAATTAAGGAAGTCAATTAGATTAACGAATGAGCACCTTTGCCTGTAGAAAACAAATTCACTGTGTGTTTGAATCAATATTAAACAGGAGGAAAACAAGATGAAAAAGCATAGGGTAGCATTTAAGAACCTCCACCAATCCTCATCCCTTCTTCAGCTCTTCCATGTGGATTCAGCCTAGGAGGGACCTGGGTGACTCAGGGAAGGCACACCCAGCTGAGGAGATGCTGTCTGCACAGCAAGAACCTCTCCCGAATTTGACAGCCATCTTCACAGGAATTTAAGGCTACATATCATATTATTAACTTCCAGGGGAATGGCTTTGCAGCTGTACTGGGGGGAGCCCATATGCTGTTTTGCCCCTTCGCAGTGAGTGGGACCTTGTGCCGCCTCATGGCCCACTCTTCCCTGAGACATATTGCAGCTGGAAAGAGAGAAATACAAGGAGTTTTTTCTCTGCACGCTGTAGGTGCGGTTATATGTTGTGGTTTCTGCTCACATTCTGCTGCATGCGTCGTGCTCCACGTGCCCTTTAGTAACATACCTATAGACTGAAAGCAGTATGTCCAGATGCTGATGTCGTCAACTTTCTTTTCATATGAGTGTTGGTTTCTGCAGTTCCTTTGACTGTGGTTCCTCTGCTGACAAAGTTTCCCTCCCACAAGAAATCAGCAGGCTCATCGCTGTTTCTTCACTAGCTGGGAAAATAAAGCTGTCCTTGCTCCAGAGCTGTGCTCCATCCAGAGCGAGGCCGAAACTGAAATTGCACTTCAATGCAAAAAGCCACAGCTCCAGGGTGAAACAGCCTTTCACTCCATGAAGAAGAGGCATGCAAAGGTGTTTCTCTCCTGGTTGTGTAAGGAATTGGGGCATTTCGTCTAAAAGAACTCTTTTTCTAGAAACTGAATTTAGGTGCACATAATGCACTAATCAATGCAAGACAAACAAATGAACTAAACTGCTGTTATTGTTAGAGATGGGACAGTTGAATAGCTGGAACATTAATCTAATCCGTTAAGGACACCCTTGTTGGATCTCAATTTTAAGTGTTTTGTAGTGTCTCAGAGAGCACAAGGGAAAAATCTGAAAAAAAATCACTTAATTTGAAAACTAACATACTTCACTTGGAAATGCTGTAAAATAAAGCTTCCATTCAGAAGGACTGAGGGAGGCCTAGGCTGGTCTTAAATGTTGACAACTGTTGAAATAGTAGTTATGTGTTTGCTTGTAGTTAATATAGTTTATCTGCATTAATTTATATCAAAATAACTTGAAAAGTAGTCTATGCACAAGCATCGAATACTCAGTAACTGTTTAGGGAAAAAATGTATATATACATTTATATGAAAAATACACATAAATTCTTAGATATATACATATAAATACATTTTGGAGCTTCTGCTTACAGATTTTGATTAATACTTTTGTGCCAAAGTTTTGAAACTAAACCAGTACCCCACAATGCTGTCCTTTTAAGCAGACATAGTAGATAATTTCTTGATGCCTTTCAGGGCTTTTTGATAGTCAAGAAAGGAATTCTCCCATCGTAGGAGAACGAAAGATTACATGGAAATGGGATGTGCAGGTGCATTAGTGGAAGTCTGCTGCTACCATGAGTGTCCTACTGCAGCCAAACATAGGTTAGAGCAGCAGAGAAACTGCTCCAACTAACACCAGAGGATGAAAAGGCCAAAGGACTTGACAAGTGGAAAACTCTTTTTGTGTCTTTGTTTGGAGCTATGGACTCCTGTAAAGCAAGCAGATGCTTTGCATCAAACGATCCTTATGGATATTTAAATAAAAACTACTTTGTAAGAGCTTGTGATTTTATACATGCCCTTAACCACAGGCAGGACCAGACACTGAATCCACAGGCAGGACCAGGCACTGAATCTAGTCCTGGTGCTGAAAAGTCAGCTGGATGTTGAAACTCCATTTGTAGCTTCAAGTGAGCTGTGGAAAAATTCCACACACAAATGTGAGACTCATTCCTGCAACAGAAGGACGCAGTCAGACATCCTCATCTCCTATTGTGCTTCTTCACACCAGCCAGAGGTGGGTAAGGGATAAAAGTAATAATATCAAATCCTCAAATATCTACATCTTTTTTCAATTACTTCATTTTTTCTTAGTAGTCTCTTATCTAGATATGATCTGGTCTCAATTGAATTCCGTGGGAAAGACTTGGTAAATCAAAGTTCAAGTTGATCTGACTGCAGATTTTGAGTTAAAAGCATTCAGATTAGATGATTGGAACTAACTATTACACAAGAATTTGGCTCAAATCTCAAAAAAAAAGGTTCTATTTGTTTAGTAACCTTTTTCAATAAAAACATGCTTTGTCTGAAATATTTCATGGAGGCCAAGCCTTATGAAATTCCAACCAATACACATTTTTCTGATAGTGCAATTTGTATGCCACAAGACCTTCGAATGAAAGTTATCTATACAGATATTAGCCTTTAGTATTCCCATTATACATCATATGAAAATTGGCAAATTTCTTGGAACTAGAAGAATCTTTGAACTAGAATTATTAGCTCTATCACAGAAAAATTTTGAACAGCAAAAGGTGGTGCAGATTTATTGCTAGTGTCCTGCCAATGTTTTTAAAGGGCTTCTACACAAACACACGTACACAGAATATCTCCTAGCTGAGACAGACCCATGATGCAATACACCACTTGCCAAGCAGATGAAATCCATACACTTCAACTATGACTATTTTGCTTGTCAGTAAAATACGTTGCTTAATTCATTTATGCACTTTGAAATCAAGGTAGGAAGTGAAATCCTTCTTTGTAGAGTTGCCATTCCAAAGGCAAAAGAATTTTGCCTTTCAGAAGCCCAAGGATAAGTCTTCTCTGGTAAAGAGTTAGCTGTAGACAAAGAGGGGGTGGACTCCATCAGAGACTGAAAAAATCACACCTACTCTTGAGGTGGAGGAGGATTTCTTAAACTGGGGCTCCCAAGAGCCCCCTCTGGCACTCCATCATATGAATGCTTTGAAGATCTGTGATGGAGACTTGCAGCCATATTCTTCAAAGGGTAGTGAATAGATATCCTGTTTAGACAACTTCAGCAAACAAACAGTAAGCCCATTAAATATTTTTTCTATGTACTGTGAAAGAGTTCCACTGACTGGCGATGCGGTTTGTGACTTTGAAATCTAGCACTTGAAGAAGATGGGGTGATACTATCTCCTAAAGATAAGAGAATCAGTGACCATAATACTCTGGAAAAAGTTGAACATTCAGTAACACACACAATGAAAAAAAAGATTATGCTACAGGAGGCTTTCAGCTGTTTTATTTAAATGTGAACATTTATGTGTATAGCTGCCCTTATGCTTGACAAAATATAAATTTATGAGAAGTTTCAGTGTGTTTACAACTGTAAGATTACTATGGAGTTGTTAAAGCCAAAGGTGAGCAGAAATGTATCAGCTGACCAAAACAAAGATTGCCTCTCTCCACATGCCTTGCCTCACTTAGGTCTTCGTATCCTCATGGCTGTGAAACATTACTGATACTTCACGGAAGGGCCCACATGCTTTTAGAGCTGGATGCTGGACTTTTTCCCCAAACTGATTCCTCCAAACCTGAACTAACAGATCTTTGCATGAAAAACAACTCAATCTGTTTGCTTTTCTATTTAGGTTGCAAATTGTGATATTTTCAAAATGGGGAAAACTGTCTGCTAAAACTCATATTGAGTGTATTCAACTTATTTTACACAGAACTTATTGACAGGTTTCAGGTGGAAATGCACCCTGTTCATTATCAAGGCAAGTTTTTAATCGGTTGTCTCAGGGTAAAAGGCTTTGCTACAGCAAATGTGAAGCTGTTTCCCACTGCAGTGTTTGGTCTGCTGTACAAGTCAGGGATTTTCCAAGAGAGCTATGTGCACCACTGATGGATTACAGTACTTGACACAATGCCTTCAAAAAATGACATGCTTTCATGCTCTTAAAATAACATGCTTTCATAGTTTTGTGCTCTTCTATCTGAAACAAGGAGAAAGGACTTTTCTGTTGTCTTATACAAGCAATAGGATCCAGCTTGTGAGATTAGGTGGGAGACTTGCTAGGGCTCCGGTTAAACACAGTCCTGCAGAAGAAAGCCCATGAATACCAAAGCATCATTAAATGGTACCCTATAGCATTCAAAATTAAGAAATTGAGGCAATTTGCCCATTGTGATGCCATAGTGTTGGTTTTCTGCATCACTGGAGAGTGCTGTCCATTAAATCAGTGTCATAAGTCCGTTAGTCTTCCTATTGCTTAATTTTAACCCTTCAGATACATCCAAATAGTTCAATCATCAGTTTTTATCCAGGTAGAAAGTTATATTTGAGCACCTTATTAATAAAGAATTATTGGTACTACATTAATGGGACAGTATGTATGCTAATATAAAGAAGCCAATGTGGATTCAGCATCTTGTATGGTAGGGTTTGAGAAAAACGCCAAGAGCACTGATAAGTAAGAGCAATGCCACCAAAAAGTGACAAGCATTACCGATGCAAACCTGTTGCTGATACTGCAACATACCATGCCTTAGGCAAAGACTTAACCCTGCTTATTGGGGACTAATATTTAAAACATTTAGGAATGCAGATAGATAGAAACAGGTTTTGCTTTCAAATAAGTCATTTTGTTCTTCTTTCCTGAATTAAGTGAACTGAGAGAAAAATGTTCTGCTCTCAAAGACTTCACTTTTACTAAGGAAAAAGAGATATTTTTTACCCAAATCTCTTAACATGTGGCAACGAATTTGAGATGAAATTATGAAGAGAGAGGCTCTTCATCCATCTCCATGCAAGACTGACGTGTTCAGTGTGAAAATCACTGGCTACTTTGTCTCCTCTGAGGTTTTTGCTTTGTTTTAGCTAACATAAAGTAAACCCACTTTTTTTTCCCCTAACATTAATACAATGAAAGTCACTTCTTTTCATTGTGGAGAAATATTTTATTATCTTCATTCTAGACTGACAAAATGCTTCTTTTCAGAGGTACTGTGAAAAAGAAATGTGTGATTTATTCTAGAATTTGTAGATTGCTCTTCACAAAAACAAGTATAGCATATACACAGTTGGCGCTCTTTCCTCTAGAGGGAAAAAAGTCACAACCAAACAACATTTCTTTAAAAAAGTCATATTTCATTAAAAAAAAAAAAAAGGCAGAAAAAGAAAAACAGAAAGACAGTGAATGAGAAGAGTAGAGAAAGAAAAAATAAGAAAGCTTCAAAGTGCAATGATCCGATGTATTTGAAAATTCATTAGCAAGAATAAAGTTTCAAAAACTGTATCTGGAGAAATATTCCCCCCTATATATGTGCTATTAGTGCATTCAAATGCAATGTGAAAAGATCTGAAAATCTTAAAAGAAGACTTACAATATTACTCCAGATGGTGAACGAAGCATAGTCATGTCTATTCCATTTAATAACAACCCACTTTTAAAGTGAAAAATATAGCCACACAGCAAAACCTTTCATAAATACGTAAAGAGATTTTCACCTGTAAAGTATATTCCAAAATTGATCCTTACAAAATCCCTTGAAGGGAATTTGTGTGTAGAAAATCAACAGAGAAAATTTTTTGTTGGGACTTTTTTTGTACCTGTGACAGAGTGAGTGGGACGGTCAAGAGAGGACTAGGACTCTTAGTAGTCATCTGTTCTTGACACCTGACCTTTAGATAAAAGTGATCTGCGGAGATCAAGCATGTTCACAATATGGAAATAACATCTCTGCTGATGAGTGTCCTGACTCAGACCTCTTCTCAGACCACTACACTGCAATAATTGTTTTCTCTAGCTATTTTTAATGTGGATTCCCTTTTCAAAACTGAAGCAAGTTTTAACTTGCTATTGATCATTATTCCGTTTCTTTACATTCTTCAGAAGTCTTCTGTGCCTTTTTTAGTAAATTGCATTACAGGCTTCAGTGAGTTTTGTAGTGGTTATTTGTAAAATGTCTTTGCAAAACCTGAGCCGTGATTCCAGTGTAAAGTTTCAGACTAATCTTGAAGTCACTAAACTCTGTTTTACCAGATCAAAATGTAGTCAGTTTTTAAACACTTTGGGGAAAGGCCCTACACCAGTACAGCTGGCAAAGCATTCAGCTAGCTCTGGAGTCTATAAAAATAATTCCTTTTTATTACTCAGCTGTTTCACAAGTAATATGAAAATAGGTCTGTTTCTTGATGATTATATTAAGGATAATTGGGAGAAAGTAATAGGGCATCTTCTCATTATTGTCTATGAATTGATGTTCCTCAATTATATCCTTTTTATGTGAATGTCCTGTATTTTTTTTCTTTTTTTTTTTTTAAGGGAGCAATTTCACCTTCCAAGTGTCTTTTCCAAAGGAAATTAACACATATCTTGCTTTTAGACGAAGTACTGTAGCATAATTAATCTCTACACTGTCCTTTCCTAGCAACCCAAAGTAGGAAATATATGCAGCCAAAGTGTAAAGCTAAACAGCTAGCAGGTTTCTATATTTACAAGAATCAAAGCAGTTAAATGACTCAGCTGCCTCTTAATGTGGGTTATATTTGAATTTGGGGAGGGTGGAGGGAAGAATGGGACATTATTGCTTTAACAAGGTTTACTGCTAAACTGAACATATGTTGCTCATAATGTCACTTTCTAAATCAATGAAATTATCATTATAGAACATGTCGACAAATTAGACATGTAAAGTGCAGGCTGTATGTGGGAGAGATGTAATTTGGCTCTATAAAAAGAAATTAAACAATAAAATATCAATGACAGATGTAGTTAGCTAAAGGTTTTGAGGTTTAAATACCAATTTGTGAAAAAAAATTATCCAGACCCAATCAGGGTACGAGATAAAAATACCAGCCTTCATGCAACAAGATGATTAAGTATTTGGACCAGATGTTTGGAGACCTTAGCTGTGCCCTTTATTTAACTGGCAAGCATGCTGGCAAGTCCTTAAATTTGTAAAATCCAAGTAACGAAGGTTAGCTCAGATGGAAGTAATAAAACAATCAAATATCAGGAGTCATTCATGTCTGTGCACAATAGATCATGCTAGAGTTCTGAACTCCACATCCAGATACTACCATAGGTTTTAGAGGAACAGGCTTTGTGCATTTTTTTTAAAAAAAACTAACTAACTGAAGTATTTTTTTTCTGTTCCAACTTTCAGTTCTCAAAGCAAATGCAGGAATTGAATACATTTGATATGTTTTAGATCCTTTTCCCATGGGTTTGCAGATTTTATAGCTCTCGAGTCTCAGCTAAAACTCTGTGTCATAATTCCTGGGTTATAGCTTTGTCTTGCAGCTGCTGTATGGTTGTGAGTAAGGTGTTTAAGACTAAACAATAAAACATCTGTACATTAAAAGAATAATGTCCTGCAGGTTAAGAGATGACTTCTGTTTCACACTCTTCTATCGACTTTGCAGGGTGATCAATCTCTTTGTGCCTCATCTTTTCCTATTGACAAACAGCAGGGTGACATAATCTAATCTTTCAGCTCATTTTCTCTCTTGGGCATAGGCTCATTCCTAAACACGTTGGAGCTGCTGTTCACAACCGTGTTGTGACAGACCAACGTCACGAGCTGCAGTCACGTATCCTGGGGTCCTGGCTGGGCCATGCTATGGCTCCTGTCTGACCCATGCACCAAACTCTCCTTCCAATGGAAAGCAGGGCAGCAGATGTGAGGAGGGTGTTTCACACATGTATGGATCTTACCAGAGTGTGAAATGGGGATGCATCCTGAGCTCAGAAATACTGGATCCCTGCCTCTGATGCAGCCACTCTGCTTGGACGGTGACTAGCAGAGATGCCCCTGATCTTGTTTAAGCCTTCAAGACATTGCTGTAATATAATCAGCAGCAATTCTGAGGGCATAAATAAAAGATAACATTCATGAGGTTTTCAGAGGGATGACATAGTGTGCCTAAAACATTTGAATACCACAGACAGAGCAGATGAAAAGGGATTGAGCTGTAAAAAAGAAATCATTCCTTGATGGGCTAATGTAGTTTGGCAGTAGAAGATAGGTTTCATCTGATCAATGTAGGCATCTACAGTGTATAGAAAAGCATCTCAGCTATTCACCCCCACTCTTTACCACCCTTATAGACAACAAAGAAAAATATGCTTCTCAGGCACAATTTAACTCTTCTGAAAATAAATCTTTAAAATAGATTTATTTTAACTACAGCCGAAGAATGCCATTAACTCTGGAGACAGCCTATGGTGACTAGCTCAGATGTGGACATCTGCTGAATAAACATGAAAAGGCAAATGAAATGTGTGCCAACCACAGTGACCGTTCAATTGGTAGCTTTTCAGGCTGCCTTGATACTGTAACCCCACCTCAGGAAGCATTACAGCCAGTTAGAAAGATAAAGAAAATCAATACATGAAAAATAATAAGAAAAATGTGTTCCCATTTCTTATGAGAAGCTTGGTTTTATATTCCCCACAACTTAGGAAAATGAATCCAGCAATATGAGTAGAAGAATATGGTCTTGTGTACTCCATTGCTTTTGTGTAACGTTCTTTCAAATACGGGTTTCAGCACTTCTGTTACCATGGTGTCACTTGCAAAACACTTTTAAGCCTGCTAGGGACATCAGAAATTGATTAATTAATCTCTATGAAATGCTTTGAGTTTCTCTGGATGAAAGATACTCAGGGTTAGTTTCTTTGGCCTTCTCTCATGAGGAGCAGTACCTTCCAAGGATGAGTGAAGGTTTGTGAAAATTATTGTTTGCCTGGAGGCAGATAAACTAGGCCTGGAAAAAGAGGTTTTGTAAATTCATTTTGAACATTCTTTTTCCCGTATTGCCCTTTCAAGGGCAGATCTCAGTGCTATTCAAACGACTACCCTCAGTGCACTGACTACACTTAAGTATAAACTGTTACTCACTCGGGGCAAGCAGGGAACACAGCTTTTGTTATTCAAAAGCACTTAAATAAAGTGAAATACCTTCTTTTAAGTGATTGCCTGAGCATAGAAGAGAGACGGGAATTATAGGTAGAAGTAATGTCTTATCCGAGACAAAGAAATAGAAGTGAAAAGTAACAGACAAGCTTTAAGGGGCTTTTGTCCTGGAAAGATTGGGTTTTTCCAACCCTATCAGTTATTCTAATAAAAGATATTACCTCTCCCTATAAACCTTGCCTCTCACCTTTTAATGTTTCTTCTACTGATACTTCTTTTTATTCCTGTTTTCAAAGCTATATGGATTTAGAAAGAGTCCATATCCATCTTCTGCAGTATCCAAGTGCTTAAAACACTCTGCCTGTAGACTTTATACTGTATATGGAGTGCTCTCAAAGAGCTGCACTTACGTAACAGCGCTTGATTGAATGTCTTGTTTTCCACGTGCAAGTCCAACAGGCTGGAAATCAGGACAGATGCTGAGAAATATCTGTTTTCTGAAAATCATTAGTCTTTTTTTCTCCTTCCTAATTAATTTCTTTGTACCACTAAAAAGTTGCACTAGAGGTGCAAATTGCTCCAAAGTATATCAATAAGGCTCAGTCTGGATCACGCACTGATGTAACCTGGGCTTACCTAGTGGTCTGCTGAGATCCCCCACTTGCTGCTAGTGGAGCTATTTGTGAGCTTGACATAACTTTATTCCCAGAATCGTGCTGGAGTTATATTTAATTGCTTTTGCTCTTCTCTGGGCATGATAAGAAGGATATTCACTTTGTCTCTAGATGCCTCAAAAAGGAGAAAACTTCTGGGTATTCACACTGAACTTTCCAATCGCCCTGTTTATCTTAAACTGAAAATTATCTACAGTTCTTCGGACAAAAGCAAAATTACCTTGTCTACTAAATTGATCAAAAATAGTATCCCTCCTGTGTTACCCAGCTTGGACTATTTCTTGTACCTGTTAATTTGGGTTAGTTCTACTGTGACCTTTCCCAAACTGTCAGGGCACTGCTTCACCAAACTGAGACGAAATACTTCTATAAGCACTATGACCACCATTTTGACCAGCCTCTTACAGAAAGATTATGCCTAGCAGGGAAATACCATCAAAATTGGCAGAGTCTGGTTGTCCTGGTTTAGAGAAAAAATAAGCAGAGAGATTACCTTTGTATTGCAACAGAACAGGCATAAGCAATCGAGGAAGTTCCTGGAGTGCACTGATGGTAACTTCCACCTCCAAGTGAAAGAGAAGCCAATGAGTAGAGTGTTCTGCTGGACTTCATATGCACTAACAATCAGGGGCTTGTTGGGGATGTGAAAGTCAAAGGCAGCCTTGGGTGCAGTGACCATAAGATGGTGGAGATCAGGATCCTGAGGGCAGGAAGGAGGGTGAAAAGCAAGCTCACAATCCCAGACTTAAGGAGAACAGACTTTGCCATCTTCAAAGATCTGCTCAGAAGAGTTGCTTGAGATAAGGCCCTGGAAGGAAGGACAGCCCAAGAGAGCTGGTTCATATTCAAGGATCACGTCCTTCAAGCTCAAGAGAGTTCCATCCCAACAAATATGAAGTCAGGCAAAAATGTCAGGAGGCCTGCATAGATGAATGAAGAGCTCCTGTCCAAACTCAAACACAACAAGGAGGCGTATAAAGCATGGAAGGAAGCAGCTCTAGGCAGCCCTGCTTGAGCAGGGGGAGTGGACTGGGGGACATCCAGAGGTCCCTTCCAACCTCACCAATTCTGTGATTCTGTGATATCTGCCATTATGTCTTGAAAGCCGTCCAAGTAGAGACAAAATATATTTTTCAAGCTATATAAAATATCAAGACCTCACATCTGGCTAACACTAAACTCTAGAGTCTGGGTGGTGTTCTGGCATTGTGTCATCTCCCACTTTCATCTCTGGGCACTGGCCACTGGGTGCTGGAGACCGAGTTGACCTTTAGTTGGAGGCAGAGTGTTTTTAACATCTGGCCAAAGAAGTCCAGCAACTAGCACCGATTTCTAACTGCATTTCCGTGGCATTTTTTCACTGTCAGAGAATGAGTTTTATAGATGTTCATAGGCACAAATGACAGAATATAAACTTCCTCTCATTTCACTGAGGGTATATGAGGGTGTTTGAGAAGGACTACAGCATCCAAGTGTTCATTAATATAGTTTTCTGCAGCTAAAAGACATGCTTTTTAGAATAATTCCTGGCAGAGCTGAATTAGAGCGGTTAAAATCTTTTGAAACTGTCTTTTGATGGAAAGCTCTTAAAGCTCTTTTCAGTTAAATGGAATGTCCCTATTTGGTAAAATTTGCAGGTTTGGGCTAGGTAGAAGAAAACCAGACAATAAATTTTCAGTTTTGCAGTCATAACCTGGAAAATGCAGAAAACTTTCAAAAAACATTTATTGATACTTGTTAAATAAACATTTCTGTCATCTTTTTCCTCAAGGCAAAAGAAATTTTCTGACTAGCTCTCTTTATACTATGCATTTTGTGTAACAGGTTGTATCAGCCCTTTCTCCCATAAGCAATATAAGCAAATGTAAGTTGTTGGCATGAATCCAGACAGCTGGCCTCGGTGGGACATCTTCCTTGGTCATGCCTTTGAATTCAAACACTGCAGACAAAAGGCGGCAGTGAATAAGTCACCCTTTTCACACTGGGCTCCAATTACATCTGTTGCTTTTTCAGGGAGGGCATTTGGATTTTGCAGACAGTCCTTGAGCAGCTGTTAAGTTTGTAGCCATATCTGAATCTGAATTCTCATGAATTGGAAGTACTTAAACTCCACTATGACTCCCATATCCCACAACCATGGGAACCGTGAGAAAACTTAGACTGATTGATTAGACTCTCTGAGTCACCTAACTTCTGTCAGGGATGTGAATCTGGAAAGCCAAAATAAGCTTCCTTCAGACAGGGGTTCACTGGAGATTCCTCTGTGGTGTTTAGTAATATGACTGTGCCCAAAGAAAACAGAGATTGTACACTTCCTCTCGTCTGAGATTAATAAAATTAATTTGCCTTCAGAGTAATAATGAAATGTTTCTCAAAGGAAACTTATTTTGCATGCATTTTTATTTCTTCTTTTGAATAGCGTGTCTTCTGCATATTCTGCTGATGATATTTATAAATGCTACACTTTCGAAATCTGAAATTAAAAGGGTTTTAAGCATAAAAAATGCAAAATCTGATAATAGCTTCTTGGTCCATTTTTTTCTCCTTCAACCTGAGTCCCATGAAACCAGAATGCTAGGAGTTATTAGTTCCCTGTTATTTATTGGTTATCTAAAGACTTCATCCTTCTGTGGTATCTTAATATATTAAGTGTTTTCTATGGAAATGATTAAGGTATTACAGGCAGAAGATTATGATACTGCTTGAGTTGTTCCAAAGCATGTGATCTCCAAGGAAACAGAGATCCTATTACCAGTCTCTTTCCTACAGAAGTTATCAATGGTACAAGATGCTGTGAGTCGTGCCGTTGACTTCAGTAGCACTATTCCTTAACGTGTGAAGTTCAGTACATGAAATATGCCTAATTGGGTTATTTTTAAAATAAAATAAACTGTACACAAGTTTACCTCAATGACATGCTTCACAGGCTTTTGAACTTCTCTTGTACACTTTTGAGAGGACTCTTGGTGTGTGAAAAATAAAACTTCACATCAGAAGTCCAACTTCTGGTGCAAAAAAAAGCCCTGTGGGCTCTGAATGTGATCTGTCCAGGCATTGCAGGGGTCAGAAGCTTTGGTTAGCTTCACAATTTGGGTCCGCTTTCATCCCAAAGAAATATCAGTGCCTCTCCGGAGGTGTAAGGCAATTAACACATTTCAGCAACACTTTTACTACAATGAGGAGGAAAATGCAAAATAAAGTATGGGTTTTATAACTCTCCATGTTACCTCATGGCAAGCCTTCTTAGTTAAATATCTGAATTGCTCATATTTACGCTGGAGTATGTGCAAGCTTCATTGCTGCTGTATCAAGGGCCCTCAACCTTTCACAGATGAGGTCTGGGACAGCATAAGGATATGCAGACAGGTCCCCAAGGGCTCAAGTAGTGTTATAGCCATAGGACAGCCTTGTAAATTTATTGGAAGGAGGAGGGGGGCATGATTTTCCCATGCTGTGCTGAACTGGGACCTGTATAAGCTTGATTCCAGGTGGTTTTTTCTTAGTTTCTCTCACACACTACTTTATATTGGCTTTACAAATTCCTGGTGTATTAGATGCATTGCAAATGATGTCTTAAATATCACTGATGGTTCCCTGAAGTATATTCTGTCTTAAAATGTTGAGTCTGATTTAAATAACCAAAGCTACAGAGTTCCCACCAGCTCCCTGAGGAAGCTCTTGAGACTCTAACAGGTCTCATCTTCCAGTCAGCAAGACTCTCTTTATCTAATTTTGCCCACCGATTACCTGCAGACGTTTCTTGTACCCTAAGTATGCCATTTGCACTTTCACCGTGATGGGTTAGAGGTTAGGACACAAATGACTTAACTGTCCGTTGGTTGTGTCTAGCTTTTTGTTCAGAAAAATGTGGATAAAAAACCATATAGCAGAAAAACTGTTAGACATTTTATAGCTAAGCCTAAGAGGTTATTCCCTGGATCTTCTATTTTTTCTATTTTTACTATTTCCTGTTTTAATTGTCTTAACATGGATAGCTAGAGAGAGAGGTACTAATCCTATCAATTGCACCCTCTAAATCCCAGTAACTTTGTTCAGGTCAAACTGGAAGTCATTTTTAGACACTGCCTTTAAAGACCTTTTCTTGAACCGTGTCAAAGGGTAGAAGCTTTTAGTTTCTGAAGGTTGAATTGGAAATGAAAAAAAAAATCTAAAAGTTGCTGTTACTGGTTTTTTTTAGGGTAATGCATCTGGCACTGAGATTTTATAAAAAGCCTGGGAGATTTAGCAGCTCCATTTTCTGTAAGTTTATAAAGGTATTTAGCAAAGGCAGCTTTACATTAAAATGGGCCTGTCGGATCTGGAACAGAAATGTAAGCCATATATCTCTTACGATATCTTAAGTGAAGCTGGTTTGATACTGTAGACTTTGGATAGGTTGCCATTAAATTGTAAGAAAGAGAATATGAAAAATATGACTGTGAGTTTCAAGAAGCCTAGACTGTCTTAACATTGTACAGGGCATTTGCAGGGACAAATATGTGTGCAGTAAGGGTCTAATTGTCCCTGGAAGTGCAACACATCTTCCTTATGTACAGTTTAGTTATCTAAGGTAACATTCAAGTTTCTCTCAAGCCACATTAAGGTAAGGAACAAGGGATGTCCTTGTTGGACTCAAGAAGACAGTCTCCATCCAAAGATCTGCCATCAGCACAAAGTGGGATTCATCCAATATTGACTTTATATATTTTTCTCCTAGCTCTCATCTGTCTTTCCCATGTCAGTTGTAAACTTCAATGAAAGGGCTCTATTTTAATGTGTATGCCTGGCACAAGAGATTTCTCATCTTGGACAGCACTTTTGGATGATAACATAATGCAGCGATGACTCACCTTCAAATGCAAAATGTTCTGCTCAAGAAATCACAGTTGATTATGACTTGTACTACAGTGATCCTGGATGAGTCTTGCCTGTCACTAAACAGGGCTCAGATAAAGATGAAAAATCCCACTGGTAGAGGAGGAAACAGCATTTCAGGGAGAACATAAGGCTATATGCACCACCTGTACAGTGCCAACAATACAATGAAGCTAACGGCATTTTTTTCTTCAGTATTTCTCAGCCCTAACAGCTAATCCTGCAGGAAGTTAATACCTCCTCTAATGTCCTTCAGTCTCATTGATTTTAACGGTGCTCAGTGCCTCAAAGGAAGAGGTAAAAATTTGAATAAAACGTAAACACCCCTATAAAAACAGGATAAATTTAATAATTAAAAGTGACAATCAGTCGTGATAAATTTAAATGGAAGAGATTTTTTCCTGTTACATTCATCTTTCATTCATTTAGGGGACATTTCCTCTTTAAGTCCTTGCACCTTTATGATACGAAATAACTGCTGTTTCAAGAGCATATGCTTCAGCAGAACATACAATCAGAATAACTTTAATGCAGTAAAACCAATTTGTCTTGTATGGAACTGAAATACAAAAAGGCAATGGTAACCCTAGTCAGAAGGTTTGTCTATGCATGACAGTTCATTTGTAGCCCCTGTGATAAAGTGAAAGAGCATGGCATTGTCACCTGCCTGTCTCTTCATCCATCATTAGTTAGGCTAGAATTGGTTAAGGTGTCATATATGCTGACTGATGTAGCGGGATGCTGTTCAACGTCAGTTGCTGTGGGTCTCGGAGTCACTAAATCCCTTTTTATTCCTATTCAGGCTCAGAGTCTAGAAAAGGTGCCATATCCCTTTGTTAAAAACTACAAGCTGGCACTGAAACCTGCAGAAATGACAGACATCATTTCTCTGAATACCTGTAGGAATCTCAGACATGTTTTCTGCAGTACTTAAAAAAAAAAAAGGAAAAGCTAAATATTTTCCCTTCCTTTTATAGAGCGTAGAGAGATTAAGAACAGTTTGTCTGTGTGATATACCTCACAAGATTTGCTAGTGACTGCGAGCTTTCAGCGAATTTTTCATACCTTCCTAGTACCTTATAAAAGCTCTCCAAAAATCAAAGGGAGTCTTTGACAGTTCAGACTCTGGTTAGCCTAAAAATAATGGTTCATAAGAAGCCCTTAAGTAAGGATGTGTGGGCACGAGATAAACCATTCCGAGAGGCTCTGCTACCAATGTCATAATCTAATATGTATGTGATTAGCATTTATAAGAAAACCAAGTTTTTGGGTTTTGAGGTGGAGACAACAGTTTTTGTTTTCTCCAGCTCGTAGCATCTAATTGTGATCCGTCTTGTTATTTGATGCAAATTTTTGTTTGGAACGTTCTCTATTTTCTTTGTTTCTAAACTTTGGGATGGAATGCAAACATAACAGTTTCAGAAAGTAAAGAGCAAGCAGTCTTATTTATTTTGTTACTATTGGGCCATTTGTACTGTTTCTGTTGCATGCTCTTGATTAAGATCAGAATTGTCAAGTATTATTAAAATCAATATGGACTTATACAGATCGTGGTGCATGTATTAAAAAATCAAAGCGAATATTGTTATGCTTACTACTGCAAAGGTGATACCAACATGAGGAATAGCAAGGGTTTCTTACTGAAGAGCTGTGTGCCATTGCAAGGACTTTATCCCCTTACTTTTACACTATAATTTGTCCTGTGCAATATTCTTCACAATCACTGCATTCAAATTATAAAAGTTCATTAGGCTTGCCATAGAGTAAGGTGGAACCAAAGGGACAAGTATAATCCTGCAGACACAAGAAACTATTTGGTATTCTTTCCATGCTGAAAACAGTATTTTCAATATTGTTACTCTTCTTATTTTTTTCATTACTCTCTCAATGCGTTCTGCAGGGCATTACAACTAAGACTTTCATTACATATATAACACAGGATCTTAAGTACTGCAGCACATCAAACAATTCTGAGCCTATTTCTTATAGGCATCATTTTAAATTTATAGTTCCATTACTTCCAACTGGGTTTGCAGATTGACTACTGGTTTATGAAGTATTAATTCTTGGTTTATTTTTAAAAATACTGCATTCTTAGTTTAAAAAAAATCAATATATAGAATAGCGAACATTTTCCCACTGGGTTACAAGCAATTAGAATCCACCAAAAGAAAAGTCGTCTGTCAATTGCAAACATTGTACTTAAAAACAAATCCTCAGCTCTGTCTGAATAAGCCAATGTTTTAGCAAACAAATATATTCAAATATTCAAAGATATAGTTGATGTAGTAACACTTTTTTCCTGAGTTTAATTCAAAAATCATTGCAGTATAGCAAACAGAACACCCCTTAAAACAGAGATTAAAACAAGCGATGATAGAACTGCATATAAATGACAAAATAACCACAGGTGTATGAATCTTTATTGCTGAAAGAGACCACATTTCACAGTAAACACAAGAGGTGGAGGTGATAGAAAAAATAACCATTTAAATAAAAAATAGTAGGGTGTTACCAGTTGTGGCATGGTCACAGTGTTTGACAATGCTCAGGTCATGCGCCAGACCAATAATGTCTCATTCTTATGGACATGCAATATATTATGTTATAAATATATATTGTATACAGACATAATGTTAAGCATTTAGTTGTATCTTATTCAGATAGGATAAGACTTAAAGGCAAAGCACAATATTTACTTTCTCATTGTTTTTTGAGTCTATAGAGCACATTTTAGTTACACTTTCATGCTTTTCTTCAAGGTCTTATGGACCTGAAAATCGTAGTTATAGTAAGAGACAAAGTTTTCCTATGTTCATATGACTCACATTAAATCACAGGACTTTGCGATATTGCTATAAATTTATAGGCATGCATCACAAAGATTAGAAGGCACTCGTCTTTGAACACATCTTTGACTTTCAAGGTACACACGTTTATTTAGGGATCTCTACATTAAGCTTTAACACCTTCTTTCTTTTTTTTTTTTTTTCGCCCTATCAAACTGTAAAGCCCAAGTATCCTACCTAGTCTCTGAACTGTTGTTAAGTGTCCAGCATTAAAGACTGTACTGAACGGTCAGCAGCAAACTTGCCTCCCGTGATTTGTATGCAATGCTGCAGCAACGGCAAAGAGAGGTTACATTGCCCACTGCTTGGTTTAATTGGAGTTAAGTAGATCTATTATGTCGGTGTGCCCCGTACACTAGCTGTTTATTTTGATTAATGCATACATCCCTGTGAGTGAAATGGCTGTGTGAGAGAAACTTAGAAGAAATAAGTGAACACTAAAAAGATGTTATATAGACTCATTTTCCAAAGAGATCTGTGTATTTTTAATGCTCCCCCCTGGCTCGGATAGCCAATTTCAGACTTTTTAATAGATTTGCTGCTCAAGATGAGAAATACTCAGCAATTGTTATATTTCACAAGTTGGGACCCTAAGAATCGAGACACTCTAAATCACCAGTCTTGCTTAAATTTTGTTACATCTGATTTGTGACAGAAATAATAGTGAGTAAACTATGAGTGGGGATCTGGCCAAAAGGGATGTAGACATTTGAAATGGGCAGTTTAAAAAAATAAGATTTGAAATAAGGCAGGGAAAGAAGCAGCTGGGAAGAAACTTTTTTAATTTGCTCATAAGCAAAGGTATAGGAGGCTCCACCTTAACATAAAGAAAAACTTTTTCCCTGTGAGGGTGGCAGAGCACTAGCACAGGCTGCCCAGAGAGGTTGTGGAGTCTCCTTCTCTGGAGACATTTAAAACCGCCTGGATGCAGTCCTGTATAAGCTGCTCTAGGTGAACCTGCTTTAGTAGGGGGGTTGGACTAGAGGTCCCTTCCAACCCCTGCTATTCTGTGATTCTGTGATATACAGCCTGCAAGGGTGTTGAGATGGGGGAAAGAACAAAGGTTAAGGCCTTAGCTACAAAAAGAAGGATAAATCTGTTATCTATAGGTATGAGACTGGCAGATAGTTTCAGGGCTGTCATCTTCCTGGACTGTTATGACTCTCTTGGAGTTCACAAGGGGTAGATGAACCTAACTGAAAGAAAATGTGAGAACCAGGACAAAACCTTTCCAGACAAACTTCATCAAGGTCAGGTAAATTCAAGTCCTGTCCAGCATCAGCTGAATCTTCCTGGTGGTCACAAAGGGAACTTAAATGATTCGTTTATGCTACATGCCTGAAACCAAGGCATCAACCCTGTGCCATCTGTGAATGTTACCAGCCATGTGTGCTGCAGAAAGTGGCTGTACTGTGGCCTCGGACTGAAGGTTTTTGAGAGAAAGTCCTTTTGTAATCTTATTTATTACACTGGAAAACTCAGGGAAATGTAGTGCCCTCATCAGCCAGAACCTGCTCAGGACCTCGTAGAGCCACACCAGCCACAACTTCTGGTGGGAAACAGGGACAGAGAGATTACCTGGGGGAAGATTTTTTAGTAGGTTAAGATCAAGAGACACAAACACTTGTTAGAAAATAAGAATAACAACCAAAGTTGGGATAATAGCTTGTAAGCTTTCAAAGTTTCTAGATGCTTGTCCTAATGAAAATTGAACCTCTGAACCTTCTGAGGTTCACTTGTCCCCACTTATAACATCATTAGCAGATAATGTCAATGAAATGGAACATTGTCACAGGACAGCAGTTTCCCACTGCTAAATAAATGCTGAGCCAAAGCCAAGATACTTATTTTCAAAGTGGGAGATATTTATTCTGTGAACATGTTCTGTTCCAGTGACTTTATGTCTGTTACATCAAACTGCTAATGAGGTAGATGCTGCCTGATGCATGTGGTTAAACTAATAAGAGTTTCTCCATGTCCTCCTATTGAAAATATATATTTTTATTGGATTAGAGGACACATTAGCTCAACATTTCAGCTAATCTGGAAAACAGATGATTCATTCCATGCGGCTTCTGATATACACCCTACTCCAGTGGCTCCTCAGTGTAAACAGCTGGAAAGCCCTGTTGTCATTCAATAGCTGTAGAGCTGTAAATGAATTGTCTTGCTAGGCTAACAACTTGACATATATAATGTGGCACTAGCACTGTAGACATCACAGGAATCAAAACTGCAGAATCACATTCATTTCAACATGAACGGTATCAAAGGAATATCAACAGTTTCTGGAGATAGGGAGAAGGAGGAAGATGTCTGGGCCAAGAAGCATCTCTTTGCGTGGACCCAAGAATTTCCAGGTCCAAGCCCAAGCAGATGCAGGAATTTGGAGAAAGGCACATCTGCTCCATCTAGGATGTGTACTATGGGTCCCAGAAGAAGGGGATGGATATAGGGGCAGGAAGTGTAGAAATTTTTAATAGCCACTTTTATTAAAGCACATCTCTATCAGAGCTATAGACTGATTTCTCTCCTGCTTTGACAATCACAACCCTTGATTGTTGACTGCCTACAGGAAACAGAAAAACTGTGTGCACCGAAGACTTTTATTTTTAATTACTGCTTATATTAAATGAATCAAAGCTTAAATTAGAAGTTCTAGAATTCAAGAAATTCTTTCTTTCTGGCCATATATATGGAGGAAAGGCTTAAAGGTGTGATTTGGAAAATAAATTTCTGGAGAAAAAAAAATCCCATTAAAGATACTCCCTTTCCCAAGGGCACTGAGTTCCTAAGTCACGTTGATGTTAGTATGATATTTGTTATTTCAGGGATTTAAGGCTCCTTAGTGCTTCTGTGAATCTTGATCCTCATGCCTTAAATTTATCAAATCACAGTTTCTTCAGTAGTGAGAGTTGAATATTGCATAGGCCTTAACTGGAAGTTGATACAACCAGTATAAAGCACTGATAGTTAAAGACTACTCACATATTGCAATGAATCATCTCTTATTATTCATACCTATTGTCCTTATTATTTTTACCATGTGGACTTTTTCTTAGGCAAGGAATTTGTGTAGAATCACCTAATAAAACCATTCATACATTGCCTAGCTGTTTGTAGCAGGATATTCCCAGTGCTTCCAGCAAGCACTTTCTCTGCTCCTTGGTGAGGCCAGGGTATTTTAGTGTCAGAACGAAACCAGCCTCAGAGCGTTAAACACAAGGGCACGCCTTTATGACTTACTGTATTCCATTTTCTTGCTTTTGTTATGAACTCTCTCAGTGCTTTATTCTGTTCTGAAAATTATTTTTAAAAAAAGGAATGTATTTTCCAGGAGCAATCCTAGGCAACACTGACATGGGTTTGAGTTTGCATTTTAAGAAACCTTGCTTTTCAGCATGTATCCATAGCTCCATGACAGTCCTTCTTTGGACCACATATGTCAATGATGATTAGATCTACAGCTTCTTCCATATTCAAGTTGCCTCAACGTGCTTTTTCCGTAGGTTTATTTCAATTCATTTTAATATAGCCTCAGAGCAGATGTCATCAGGATCCAATAATCACAGTTTATTGGGTGGACAGAAAGCCAGCAGTGAAGTCTCTATTGGGATCTTCAGCATCAATTTATGAGGTGCATTGCAAAACTAAAATCCATCTGATTTCCATCAGCTTAGCTATAAATGTGGGCATAATGATTCTGTCCACTTATTTTCAAATCAATTTAACATAACTATCTCCCAGAATTAGGAGACATGGATCACTGCACAGTTTAGGCACTAATATACTGGTTTCCACACACCAATGTCCAATAGCACTGATTAGTTTAGCGTCCCACTCCTGCATTCACTCCACATCATTAACAACTATCGGAAACTGTAGATTTGTGTGGTTTAGTCTTTCCTACACAATCCATGCAATTTAGAGAGCAGAAAATGCAAAATGTTTTAATATGAACTGTTGCAATTGATAAGCACTTAATGCAACAGAATGCTAAAACTGATTTGGTACTTTGGGAATAAAAATGTCAATAACTTAAAATTTTGACATTTGGACTGACATACTCATGGAAAACTTGGACTGAATAAAAATATCCATTTTATAAGCAAAATTGAACTCTGTTTCATTTATATTTTCTTCCAGTTTTCAGCTGTCTCATCAGCTTTGCTAGAATACAAGTGGTTTACATCAGTGTAGTTGTGCTGATGGCTGAAATGGGGGCAACTCCCAAGTTAGACAATGTATTAGTAGAATTTATATGAGTATGTAAATACACGTAGCAACATTTCAGTTGTACACATTATTCCAGAGAAAAATTCAATTCACAACATGTAAAGAAAGAATTGAGACGTTAAGTTCGCTGCATTTTAACGTGGAAGTTTAATTTGTATTTTCTATGTTTATTTATAGGGAAGCCTTTATTATGAACAGGATGTTCATCTGATCAAATGCAATGATGCAATTAAATTGCTGCTTGTTGAAACAGGTTTTATGGTGCTTATTAAAAGTAAATATAAATAAGTGTTTGAAGATCTGTGTGATCAGAAATGCCTTTTGATACTAGCGGAAATATATTAGTGCATGAATGCCTTAAGTCTTTAAATGTGGCAGATGAGGGGTTTTAACATCACCACACCAGATTACTATAAACACAACTGACACAACTCATTTGGTTTTTTCAATAGCTTTTGTCAGAGACCTCGTGGGAGGCTATTAAAAAAACAACACAAAGTAATCATGGGCTATATCAGAAATATCCAGGTCAAAGACATAATCCACTATGAGAGTATACTGTTAGAAAGTCAGGCAATTCAAGAAGAGTAAGAAAAGACTTGTCGGCTACCAAATGGAGTGGGAAATCAACGAACAGAAACACCCAAACAAGCCACAGGGTCTACTGCTTCTTCTGCTTCTGCCCTCACTAAAAAGATTGGTGTGATGAAATGGCTAAAGCAATTAAAGGCATGAACAATCAAGAAAAAATGAAATTAAGATAAATGCATGTGTTAGTTATATAGTTGCATGGTCACTGAACCTCAGGAAATCCACCCTGAGGTGAGCACTGTCAGGGAAAAAGAGCTGTCAGGACAATCTCAGAGCTGTCACTGGTTATCTTGGGGGGCTTAGCAAGGGGTTCCAGAAAACTGGAAAAGTGCAATTATTGAGCCTATCTTTAAAAAAGGGGGAAAGGAGGATAGATTTGTCAACTTAACTTCAATTCCTAGAAAAATCCTGGAGCAAATAACCAAGCAAACAATTTGTAAGCCCCTAGAAGATAACAAAAAGATGAGTGACAGCCAACATGGATTTGTCAGTGTGGTGGGTTGACCTTGGCTGGATGCCAGATACCCACCAAGCCACTTTATCACTCCCTGCCTCAGCAGGACAGGGAGGGGAGAAAATAAGATGGAAAAAACCTTGTGGGTCAAGATAAAGGCAGTTTAATACAGCAAAAGCAAATGCCGCACATGGAAGCAAAGGAAAACAAAAGATTTATTCTCTACTTCCCACCAGCTGGCGATGTCCAACCACTTCCCAGGAAGCAGGGCTTCAGTACGCACAGCAGTTGCTCCAGAAGACAAACGTCATAATAACAAATGTCATCCTCCTTCTCCTTTCTCTTAGCTTTTATTGCTGAGCAGACATCATGTAGTATGGAATATCCCTTTGGTCATTTTGGGTCAGCTGTCCACCCCCAGCCTACTGGTGAGACAGTTGCAGAGACAGCCTTGATGCTGTGGGGCACTGCTCAGCAGTAGCTGAAACACCGGTGTGTTACCACCAGCACCTTTCTGGCTGCCAGTACAACATGCAGCACTATGAGGGCTGCTGTGGGGAAAATTAACTCCATCTCAGCCAGACCCATTACAGTCAGAAACAAGTCTTGTCAAATCAGTTTCATTTCTTCCTATGACAGGGTAACAGGTTTGTAGATAGGGCAGAAGCAGTAGATGCTATATGTGTTGACTTCAGTGAATATTCTGATGTTTCACCTGACACTGTCATAGTAAGGAAGGGAAACATTGGTTAGATTAAACCATATAAGATGGGCAGAGAAATGGCTGGAGACTTGTACTCAAGGTATACAGAGGAAAATAAAGTGTATTTGTTAGGACAGAAGATTCTAAGTAACTGAAAAAAGGTCCAACCACTTGGGAGGGTGAGAATTGAGAATGAACTTGACAATCTGTAGAAACAGTCTGAAACATCTAAGATGACTTCAGGGAACAACTGGCCAATCAGCAACTGCAGAAAAAGGACAGTGATGGAGAATAAGATAGGAAAGCATCCCTGAAATGAGTATTATCAGCAAAGTGACACTTTTGCAGAAAAGCCAAATACTGTTATGGGATGAACAAACAGGAATAATCTATTTAAGATACATAATCTTTCTGCTCTATTTGGTATGAATGAAGCTGTAGCTGAAGCATGGTGTTCCCTCTGCAGTTTGCATTTCAGGAAATATTTGGGTCAGCTACAGGCAGAGCAGAGTGATTAAGGGAGTAGAAACTTGACCTAGTAGAAATCAACAAGCTGAGAATGCTTCCTCAAGAGAAAACACCAAGTAGAGACAGGATTAGTAGTCTTCAAATAAGTAAAAGGTTGCTGAAAAGGGGAAAAGATCGAATTGTTCCACATACCCATTTTGTATGTGACAAGAAATAATGCACTCTAAACTGCAGAAAGGGATATTTATGTTAGACACTGGAAGAACCTTTTAAAGGTAAGAACAAGCAAGCACAGAAATATATTGCCTAAGAAGATTGTGAATCTACATCACTGGAGACCTTAAGAGTGGTTTAGATAAACATATGTTAGGCATAGTTCAGAGCGAGCTGATCCTGCCTGGGGTAAAAGAATGACCCCCTTGATGTTCCTCCACCCATTCTTTCTTTATTTCTCCAAAACATGAACACTATGGTGCACAAAGGTTCACCATTCAGAGTTGTGGAGCTGAATGCCTTCGCTAATGATGTGCACAATGGATAAACAGGACATTGGCAGATGAGAGAGCATTTTCTCTAGTTAAAGTTTACTCAGTGACATTTTTGACGGTACTAAATGGGAAGAATGGTAGCAAAGATAGCTTGAAATGCTTGTTCACAATGCTGGCTGGGCTAGCTAGCAAACCAGAAGATCTAGGTGGCTTTGTGCATAAGACACACGAAGGGCCTGTTCTGCCCTCCCTCATGGTGGAATTGAGCATGAAAGAACTGAGTCCGCACTAACACTCATAATGCTGTTAGGCAAAGTCAAAGGTTTTTATTGGTTTTTAACCTGGATTATTATCTGAATTTAGGTCATCTTTAGCAGAAATACAAAAGTCCGAATTCGTATTGTTTCCATATTACAGAGGAACTGCATGACTAGATTGGTTGGTGCTGAGTGGGGAATATTAAAAAGCTAACAATAGTAATTATACACAACAGTGTATTCCATTTTATAATTCAAGATCACATGAGCACACAACATCATTTGTGCCATTCAAAGCAAGAGGAAAATTAAACCCTAGAGTATCTCTAACTGGATATTTTTAAAGTTACCTGTCATTTAGAGTAGTCTGGCTTGGAGACAGGAGTGTATTTATCAGAAGAGTAATAGAGCAACACTCATAAATAAGTAGTATGTTTTGAACTCCGTAAGACTGCTTCAGCTCTCTGTACAATAGAGTCTTGTACTCTGGTAAAGGGTTTCCTTCTCCTCTGTCAGTAGCTGTGCACCATTGTTAGCCATCAGAGTCGACACTGGGCCATCCTTCCCTCGCAGACACGTAATCTGTTCTAACTTGTTTCTTTGCAACTAGCAACTCTTCTTTGAAGCCTGCTTATATAGGTGGATTTTACCTGATGGCAACACATTCCATTTCTCAGGGGAATGCATAGCATTGGATATGAGTCTGCCTTATCTTTTGAATTAATGAAGGTGTTACCTGGAGTTTTTACCATGATGACAAGCCAAAGAAAGCCTATGTGCACCAAGATGCCAGTGATTCCTCACAAGGAATGTTGTGTTCCATGTCACCAAAGAACAAATCAGTTGTCCTAAATTCACAGAACATAACATAAGACTGCTAGGTTTTCTTGATGTTTTAAGATGAAGAAACAAGATCTTCCTACCTGCCTAGAGTGTCAAAGAGATAAACCTTGCTTTTTGTATTTCCTATCTGAATACCTTTGTCTTTATCAATGTAAAATGATCGTTGTATTTCCCCCAGCTGCAGTTGTCTTCACAAAGTGGGTAATTGTGCCTCAGAGTCTCTAAACTGTGTTAGTGTTCTTCAGGATATAAACTGCTACACAGATAACTAAAAAATCATCTACTTTCATGGCTTAGGTTCGATCATAAAGGAAAGACAGTTGCTTGCATAACATTTAGAGGAGGAAAAGTTATTAGCAGAGTTTAAAGGTATTACTTGTTGGAATACAGCAATGCAGACTTGACAATTTGAAATTACTATAAGTGTCACTAAATAAAGTAATGGGGTCAAATCTCATGTGTCTCTAAACTGGTACAGGTCCATGGAGTTTAACAACACTGTGCTAATTACATCAGCAGAGAATTTGCCCTCTAGTTTCTTAAAGCCTGTCACAGACAAAAATGCTTTGCACGCAGGCGTTTATTTTCAATTTGATATCCTTGGATGTGATGGTTTGTGTTTATACAGATACAGAGACTGATGCAGGGATAGATCTGTGCAGTTCTCTGGTTCTGGCGTGGCTACCAGCAATCTGTACGTTTTCATTTTGAACTCTGGCACCTCGGAATAAGCTAGAGAAGAACTAATAACTCTGCCTGATGTCTCCAGGTCTAGAGAGATCTGAAATGCTTTTATTGATAGACGATGAACTCTGTGACTGAGGAGTGTGGGGAGAGTTGAAGGGGGTTCTGCTGCTGAAAAAACATAACTATTGAACTACTTTTACTGAGGAAGGGAAAAAAGTGAGCAAACAAAATAACTCCATGTACTGTGTATTAGGCCTGAATTCACCTTAGGCTCTTTATCTACTTTTTTCATCCTGTTTTCTCTCTGTTTTATTCCCTGCTCCAGCCTATAAGGATTTGACAGCACTACTGCCCTTTAGCAATGCTTGCTCTACATGGGAGGGCAGCAAAATATTAGCTAGTTTAATGACACTCTCTGGCTCCCTAAAAGAGTAGCATTCATCATCATCACTTAAGAAAACACCTTATCTCAAGTAGACAAGCTCAAGCACGTTATTGCATCCACATCCATTACAAGGTCGCATCATCTACACTGAGGTTACCAAGAGTCAACATACGTTTTACTACTGCTTCAGAAAGAATTAGTGTATTGAACCACAGTGCTAGCTAATTATCCATATCATTGACCCTGACACTGTAATGGAAAGTATTGTTCGCCCATTGCACAGCTGCTCACACAGAATTAGCATTGCATTGAACATATTATAATTAAGGTCTGAAAGAACATAAAAAGTTGGAAAGAAGAAAAGAGGCCACTCTTGGTCTACCTTTCTCCCTCCCTCCTTCAGGTGCAACTCTAAATGGGCTGCCATTTCATCTACATATGTTGCAACCTTGTGTCAAACAGTGATGTCCAAGTCATTTTTTTCCACATAGCATGTTTTAGATGGCCATAGAATCGTGGAATAGTTTGGGTTGGAAGGAACCTTAAAGATCATCTAGCCCTACCTCCCTGCTATGGTCAGGGACACCTTCCACCAGACCAGGTTGTTCAAAGCCCCATCCAGCCTGGCCTTGAACACTGCCAGGGAGGGGGCAGCCACAGCTTTTCTGGGCAACTGTTCCAGTGTCTCACCACCCTCAGGGTGAAGAACTTCTCCCTTACATCTCATCTAAATCTACTCTCTTTCAGTTTAAAGTCATTATCCCTTGTTTAATTTCTATATACCCTTTTAAAAAGTCCCTCCCCACCTTTCCTGTAGGCCCTCTTTACGTACTGGAAGGCCGCTATAAGATCTCTCCAGAGCCTTCTCTTCTCCAGGCTGAACAACCCCAACTCTCTCAGTCTGTCCTCAGGGACACCACAGGGGAGGTGCTTCAGCCCCCTGATCACATTTGTGGCCCTCCTCTGGACTCGCTCCAACAGGTCCAGGTCCGTGTCTTTCTTATGTTGGGAGCCCCAGAGCTGAACGCAGTGCTCAGATCATAATATATCACTCTCAAAAGATTTGTTGCCCTGATCTTAAGTTTTTAATGTATTAACTATGGTAGCATCTCAGTCTTTATGCAAAGTAACTTCAGGCAACTGTCAAACTTTTAGAAGTTCTCCCAATTTTGAAATCCTTAAAAATCAAGTTTCTCTGAAATGAGCAAAACAACACTGTCTCATGTCAAAACTTTCATCAAGCAGTCAGTGACATAATACTGGCTTTAGCAACTGAGATCCCTAAGGCAACACACCATCATTTCAAAGCACCAATGCACAGATTTGCTCAGGATGCAGCTGGCTGCCGAGAGCAAGAGCATCTTCCTTCTTTTGAACCTCTAACCAAATATCAGTACGAAGACGTAGACACCAAAAAAAAAAAAAAAAAAGACATTGTCCCTGAAAAGTAAACTTGAGCTTGATCGAGCAGGATGTTGAACTAGACAGCCTCCCCTGATCCCTTCCAAGTTGTGATCCTATGAATCATCAATAAGAGTATTTTTTATATTTTTTTTTCTTACATATTTAATTACTGGTTTTATTACCATTGGTTTAAAACTAGAAATTTTCTGAAGAAATTAGCTAAAATAAACCCCAACAGCAGCAAAGAAGCAGTAAAATGAAATTAAACATCACTCTAATATCCAGGCCAGAAAAATACAAAGTTTGTAAGGCAAATACAGTAAATCTATGTACATATTTTAGTGGATTAGATGTATAATACACGTGGATGAGTGTCCTATGCTGTGTTTTATTTGCTACACTAAATGCATCATATCTTACAGACCACAGAGAATTGTGCTGCTGTATTAATTACATTTTTAAGTGATTTTCTAATCTTTGGACCATTTTAATATCTGACTGTTGCAGAGAGAGTGTATTAGAATTTCACACTGCACTGCTATTTGAAAGAATTTAAATAGTAAGCAAAAGCTCTCGATTTTTTGTGTTCTTTCAGCCATTTATTTCTATTAGTATCAAAGTGGCTGTTTTACATTATGTAAACATTCATTGGAAAAGCAAGTTGGATAGTAGGTTAACTCTTACAGAAGAAATATATTCTATGATAACATTACCCAGTGTGGATGTGTTACACTTAAGACATTAACTTCAATATAAATCATTCTTCATGTGAAATAAAAGTACTTTATTGCATTACAGCACGATCGTGAAACACGGTAGATGGATGCTGCAGGATGTATTCTGGGTGTTGCCAGTCAGTTGCTGTTCCTTTTAAAGTAAAGGATGAAATTGTAGACAATGATATCCAGAAGAACATAAAAATCTGATGTATACCCACAAAATCAATGACTATTTAGAATGAAGCTTGAAATCTTGGTATAAAACACTATCTTTATCTCATCAAGCTAAGCCTACTTCTTGTCCCATTGAGGGGATTTATGGAGGCAGTACTGCAGTATCTTTAAATGAATGTGAATTCCCTTGTTTCTTCAGGTCTAAGACACACAGTGGAACATTATGACCTGTTGAGATTTTTCTGAGCAGCAGCAAAGGTAATAACAGCTTCACTTACAAGGATATGGGAAATCAACCAGTCTTTCTTTTAAGATTCTCTTTGCTTGTGAATAATAAAACCGTAGTATAAAAGTATGTTTAGCAAAACAAGGAATTAATTTGTTTTCAGAGATTGCTGGAAATTTTCCATCCATGTTTTTTCAGTAGAAAAAAAAATGTGTTGTGAAAATGAAAAGTTCTTCTGGAAACGTCAATTTTCTGAGAAGGGCTTTTTTTCTGCCTTAAAAACATGTAGTATACTTTTGGACTAAAAAGCGTATTTACTGATCATTTTTTTATTCCCCCAAGAATTTCCTCTCTACGTTACTAACTAAGCCTTAAGTAGCAGTTTTCATCAGTAGCTTTCAAATCAGTACAAAGGAGAAAAATGTCATTGTTCCTCCTGAACCTAAGGCACAGCAAGGGGGAGGAAGGAGATGCTAAGTGGCTTGCATTAATCACCCAGCATGCCAGTGCAGCAAAACCCACCTCCCAAACCCTAGAACAGTTTTCTACTTACTTTTGCACAACCAGCCAGCACTCCCTGTGTGCCTACTCTTTTGGCAAGAATCCCACTGAAATCCTCAGCCCAAAATATCTTTAAGCATGGCGGAATATGGATTTAACCTTCACATTTGAGCACTTCTTCTGCTGAAGGAGGAGCTCAAGGCTCAGTAAGAAAAAAATCTTCCCTACCTTCTCAGTTCATCAGCTTCTGAGTATTGGGAGCCAACCCACATGAATTTTTGTGCCTTGAATGTTTATTGTTTTACTTTGTAGCTCAGCAGACAAAGAAGAAGAGAGCAGGTGTGGAAGGCAGGGAAGAACAGTGGGACTCCTTCAAGACAGGAAAAAGTACTCTCAGGCACGGGGAGAAAAAGAAAGAATAAGTTGCTTTGTGCTACCAGTGCCTACAGTGGAGGGGCTAAACTACATTCCCAACAGCAGTTCTGCCTCTTTCTCCATGCACCTCATTTTTTGCATAATACGAGAAAATGATACTTTGCCATGCTGTATTAAAGATAATGATCTGCAGTCCTTGTGGTTTTCTATGGTTCTACAGTTAACCCAGTTACAGTCCTTGATATTTGCACAGCAACTTGTTGTTACAGCCTCAGAACAGAAATTCTTTGTTCCTGAAGAACTCCTCGTCAATCCAGATGTTGACCTTGATTGCTGGTCACTCAGTCAGCAACAGCGTGGCCAAATGCAAGGAGAGCTGTGCGCGACCCTTTGATTACTTTGCGTACTTGAGAGCCTCTGATAAAGGTCCACATGGTTGTGACACATCTAGGGCCTATGTCCCTATTAGAGAAAATGATAGTGACCCACACCATGAGCCATCAGGGCACAAGAAGAAGCAAATATCCACGAAAGTTTTACTGATTTCCACATAGCTGTGAGGGTGGAAAAAAAGTTTGGATCTAGTGGGGATTGATTTACTGATGCTAGCTGCTTTTCTAGCAGAGGGCGCTTTGTAGGAAAACCGGTCCCCAAGGGAGACATCCAGGGAAGCTGCTCTGGAGTTCCTGTAGGTCTATACATTCACAAAGCCTGGAAATCTGCCAAGGTCCTTCAGAATATCATGGCATTTTTTATGTTCTCTGATAACAGCTGAATGGATGTCTTACAGACAGATGTGAGTCACAACTGCGAAAAGAGTCCAAATAGGTGAAAACCAGACCAATAAAAGAGATTTCCTGAATGAGGGCAAGAGATAGCTATACATCTATCATTGAATACAATGTGCCTACCGTGAATATCTTCAGAAAGCCTACAGGGTACAGAGAGTATTGGAATACCTGAGGCACTCCAATGCATTAAAAGGCTTGTAGATTGTGAAATATAAAACCTCGTGCTCCAGTATTTAAGCTCGCAAAGGCTTGGCTTTGCCTACAAGACAGCCCCAGAGTCCTCCTTCTGTCATGGTTTTCTTTCTCAGACTTGCAGGAGGGTAGAGTCACACCCTAGGGCAGCATACTTAGGTCCCTAAAGTGTACTTTTACCTTGTGGTAATCTCTAAAAGCATCAGCTGAAATAACTGCACAGTGTTGCACACTGTACCAGCACTATAAAAGACAGTAGGATTCTCAAGCCACCTATCATTTAAATAGACAAAAGAATGGGAGAATGTAAATATTATCGTTCCCGTTGAACAAACAGAGAGCTGGTATCA
Source organism: Leptosomus discolor (assembly GCF_034619465.1). Lineage (NCBI taxonomy): Eukaryota > Metazoa > Chordata > Aves > Leptosomiformes > Leptosomidae > Leptosomus > Leptosomus discolor. The sequence goes on along the minus strand of NC_141391.1, from coordinate 212,885,593 downwards.
CTGAGGGGGGTCAGGCGGATTAAGGAAGAAAACCCAGATCTCGCGACTCCCAGGCCAGTGTCTGAACCACACAACCACAGTTCCGCTCGCAACAGAACTGCTGTCTCTGGGTTTTGATCAGCACATATTGCTTCCAGCAGTTGCCCTGTCTGATTTCCACATCCCTATTAAATTTTCTATAGATGATGTAAAAGGTCAGGGGGAAGGAAAAAAAAAAAAAAAAGCACATGCAAACGTGTTGAGAAAAATGCCATCCCTTTTCTGAGAGCGTATTGTAAAATAAATAAATAAAGTAGTATTAAAGAATGGAAAAATTACCAAGGGAGTCATAAAAAGTTAGCTTTAGGCCAGAGAAATGTTGCTTTTCATTTCTATATAGTACATGAGAATATTTTGTGGACTAACAGTGCATGAATAATGTTTTATTAAAATGTATATCTTTACAGCTTTATTTTATCAGGTCCTTCAAGGCTTGGCATAAAAAAGGTTTAACAAGTTTGACACATGCTGATTTAGCATTTATACCACAAACTGAATCTGCTGCTTTGTGAGGGAAAATAGGCCAGCTTTCAAAATACAAACACTGTGAAGTATTCAAAGTGAAACAAAACAAAAGTGAGAAGTGGGAAGAACAAAAGAAAAAAAAAAAAAAAAGAAGAAGAAGAAAAATGCAAACCACGATCATTCCAAATGTGCTGTGGAAAGATTTTGGACCAACTTAGAAAATATATTGCATTAAATGTTGCAGCACTGATGGTCTCAGCATCCAGGTTTCTTAAAAGAATATGCAAGTCTGACCAGTAGAATTCAACTAAAAGTAGTCAGTGAGGTTTTTCTCTCTTTTCTTCTTTCAAATGAGCATTTGATCAGGCCCTTCCTGAATTATCTCAACATTTTCAGCTACTACACATATCAGGCAAAGGAAAACATTTCTGAGAATGTAAAAGAGTCTTAAAATTTTAAATTAATGTCACATCATCAGTTGCAGAAGGAGGTATTTTAGAAATCTCCTTGTTCAGCCTTAGTCTCCAACACAGAAGAAAGGCACCCTAATGTTAATTAGAGCTGCTATTTGCAAGTTGATTTACGATGCAATAATTATGTGTTGCCGTAAACCCCAACATTTAGGAGAATAGGGCTTTTCCTGTGCTATGCTAAACTGTGACCTATATTCCTGCAATACTGAAGTTAGCCAAACCTCGGCTAAACTCGTAGCTAACCTGTCTTGTCCAGGAATTTTTTTAATGTTTTTAATCACAATTTGTCTTTCTGTACAAAACCTGGATAGCTGACACGCTTTGTAACTTTTCATTTCCATTATTAAAATTGCCAGATGGAGACCAGTTAAAATTATCTTTATTTCTGTTACTTTGATATTTTTGTACTTCTGCTTTTAAAGTAACCAGATGGGAGTTAGCTAAATCCTCTGAGCTACTTGTTTATACAAATGGACTGTAGAGACAAGTATATAAATCTATATACTAAGCTTGCTGGAATTGCTACAGCGTTGCAATAGGCAGAGGATGGATAACATAACCTTTTTGTTAACAGGGAGTCATCTTTATAGAGCTAATCAATAAACTAATTAAGATTTGGAGTTGTACCATTGCCCAGCTTCATGGTGAGGCGTTTATGTTCTATCTACATCTCGTCCACAGAAATTTGCTTCTATCATGACGCATATCTGAACTTTTATTTCTTGGTATATTGAACAGCAGGTACCACTCTACATCATAACTTAATATGTGTCTTAGAAGGAAAGCTAGCTACTTATGAAGCCCTTAAGGTTTTGTCTGATAAATACATTCTTATGACATTCATTTAATCTAAAGATGATTTTCCTTGACCTTTGTATTCGCTTTGTTTTAAAACTTCCAAGATTTCTAGTACCTTAAAATCCTTTTAGTAGCAATCATTCCAAACATAAATTTTGATTTGTATAGCAATTTTCCTACCATTAATTTTTGAACTTCAAAAGATTTCAAAGCTACTTAGAATCATAAAACAGTTTTGGTTGGAAGAGACCTTCAAGATCATCGAGTCCAACCTTTGTTCTAGCTCTAACAACACCACTAAACCATGTCCCTAAGTACAACATCTACCCATCTCTTAAACACCTCCAGGGATGGTGACTCCACCACCTCCCTGGGCAGGCTGTTCCAATGCCTGACAACCCTTTCAGTAAAGAAATTCTTCCTAATATCCAGCCTGAACCTCCCCTGGTGCAGCTTAAGGTCATTTCCCCTTGTTCTATCTCTTGTTGCTAGGGAGAACAGACCGACCCCCGCCTTGCTACAACCTCCTTTCAGGTAGTTGTAGGGAGTGATAAGGTCTCCCCTCAGCCTTCTCTTCTCCAGGCTGAACAGCCCCAGATCCCTCAGCCCCTCCACATATGAGACATGCTCCAAATCCTTTACTAGCTTGGTAGCCCACCTCTGTACCCTCTCCAGCACCTCAATGTCCTTCTTGTAGAGAGGGGCCCAAAACTGGACACAGCACTCGAGGTGCGGCCTCACCAAAGCCGAGTACAGGGGCACGATCACCTCCCTGATCCTGCTGCCACACGATTGCTGATGCAGGCCAGGATGCTGTTGGCCTTCTTGGCCACCTGGGCACACCGAATGGGTAACTTGTATGGGTTATTTCATTTTCCAACAGTGTAAGTGGACACAGCCACATTCTGCAGCAATCCAGAAGAAGTAATGGTCATCACACTCCATTGCAATTTCCAGAAAATATACATATATATTCTATAAAGCCTGAATGTCAAAAAATAAAATGAACAGAGCTGGTCTCATTAAGTACACATCATGATTTTGATGAAACCAATAGTCCTTTACCTACATGCATTTACTTGAAACAAATGAATATGTGAAGTATATAGCCAAAATTCTATAATTTAGGAACCATCCTTCTTCTTTTAGTAACAGAGTGCTTCATAGTTTTAGACAACACTTTTTATCTTAACTGTGTCAACTAGTATAAATCGTTCCTCAACAATCTTCATAAAAAAAATATGAAACTGGGGGGGAATATGCTGTTTCTTGTGGTAACAGGTGTGGTAAAGTTAACAGAAATTTTAAGCCAATTTTTGCCTTTTTAGGGTATATTTAGTATGTGACAGGCTCATACTTTCCTGAATAAATAGCATAACTCTATACAACAATTGCCAATTGCTCTCCATTGTATGTTTTATTGCTGGGTGATTCAAAACTCAAAAAATGCTGAAATCATCCTAGGAAAAAATAGTCAGATTGGGTAATCGGGCTAATGGAAAATGATAATTTGGGAAGCTATAAAAGTTGGAAATTTTCTAGTCTGGTGATAAAGCAACAAATGTTAATTTTGACTGCTTTGCAGTAATCTGCACAAGAGAAGACTTTTATAGCGATAGAAATCTAATCAATCAAGAAATTGTCTTGGGATTTTCATACAAATTCACAAGCTCTGCAAATCTACATTTTCTGGTGACATACTATCCTGTTTGTTCAGTTGCCCCTCCTGTGAATTTCCATTTCAAATTTAAGTTCTAAACCCTTTGTGAATATAGTAAGGTAGTGTGACCATAGTAGAGGACTCTGAATCCTTATAGCACTTTTAAGCAGTGATGCCTATTCTGTGGCAAATTTCTCTTAGCTTCAATGGCAATGGCTCTGAAACACTACCACAGATTTAATTTAATGTCATCCTCCTCATAATTTCATCTTCTTCATAGTCTCCTTCATAATATTTTCTTCATTTGTAGTTTAATCTTCTTTCCCATTTGGAGAGTGGAAATAAGGGTTAACCATTGTAAATGCTCATTGATATAAAATCAGCTGATGGCTGTTGATGAGCGTGTTCGAGGAAGGTCTGCAGAGCAAGTTGTTTTGCTTTGTTTTCTTCTAAGCATTGTGGGCGGCTCAATCCTCTCTGCAGGCCTTTGCTCCCACAGAGTTGTCCAGATGGTCTGGCTCCAACCCTCTTTTCTTTCATGTGAGGTGGTGGGGAAAGTTTGTGTCTGGCTTAAATGACTCATCCCCCAGATCCCTGTGCCCCAGCTGCTATACAATCCTCAGAAGATCCCAACATGTGCCTTACACCATTGCTTTTCTTTTTTTTTTTTTTATAATAATCTCATCACCACCTCTTGCTCCTTGAGCCCTGGAAGGATTCAGGGGAGCAGATGTTGCCCCATATTAGCTCCAAGTTGTGAGGCAAGCTGGAGAATGAAAGGCAGAGCACGTCAGGATGGCTCTGTCTGGCTACAGCAACAGTACAGTAGAAATTTAGTGCTTTTGGTATGTGGGAAAAAGGACAGTTTTCCAGGTTTGTGGAAGACACAACCTGACTGAGATGTATTGGAGATTAGTCTCCCCCCATTCCCCACTAGACAGTTGGTCATACCTGTGCTCAGGGCTGGCTGAAAGCTGTCTGTGCTTAGCACAGCCAGACCCTCAGCTGATGAGCCATGCGGCACCATATTAGTGTTTCAGTCAAGTAATAGCTGGAGCAGCCAAGGGGACTTTAAATTAGCTTGTTTAGTAGGGTACTGTGAAGATCCAGGCAGTCCAAACTCAAAATTGAATCTGTGTAGCAATGGACATGAAATAAATATGGGTTTTAATTGCTTACACATGAGCACTAGTCCTATGAATTAAAATCAAGGGAAGTGGGAATTTATATAGAAAAATCTGATATTGTTACCTTGTTGAAAGACTACTGGTTTGAATAAACTGGTGTAGTATCTCTATGTGTAACCAGTCTAAAAACGGTGGAGTGGGTAAAAAAAAAGGTGAGTGGAGAGGATTTTAGGATCATAGGATGAGTGAGGTTGGAAGGGATATCAGGAGATCTCTAGTCAAACCTCCTGCTCAAAGCTGGGACAGCCATGGGGTCACACCGGGTTGCTCAGAAAGAGGAGACTGCAAAAATGAGTCTTGAGTCTATGTAAAGCATAAAATACACATGCTATAAAGAAAGCACTTGAAACTGAGATAATTTGTGGAATTAATAGATGGATGGAGTAGAAGATGCCCAGAGTCTCGGTGCCGTGGAGCTCTGTGCAAGTTCATAAGGTCATGGACCGTAGGATCATAGGAGAGGTAGTGCTCTGTACTTAGACCACCACCTACATCTGTATTAGCAGGACTGAAAGTACACATCAATCAATGATGTACCTAATAGTGCTGTAAAGGCGTCTCCATTCAACTATTTCAAACCAGAGACACAAATCAAACCTCAGAATAAGATGTGTTATTCCATAAACACCAGTCAGAAGGGAATCAAGGTGTGATGGGAGACTTCAGTTCCTGAGACACGGCCACTGTATTCATGCAGTTGGTAGCAAAATATCAACGATGATTTGTTTGTGTTTTTTAAGGAAAGTAGTTTCAAACCTAAATGATATTGTGCTCAATGCAAACAAAGTCTGTTCTGGACTTCACTATGTTGGATAAAGATGAATTTGTCACTAGACTGGAAGTCAGTGGTTGCCTAAGGATGAATGATCATGACATGATTACATTCAGTACAGCAGACTGAGTACATCCCTGCTAGTCACACACATACTGGTGTTTGAAAAGAGAGAATTTTCCAAAGGAGAAAAATTCTGAATGAAACTTATTGGAAAATAGAAAGTTCTTTATTCATGGTTTATTAGGTAGCTATAATTCCACAGTGAGGAAAGAGGATACCTTTGGTTAAAAGCTCATGCCGTCTCAGTTGTATTGACAGCAGTTATAGATATATAGAAGTACAGCAAGAGAAAATGAGGAAAAAAGGGGGAAATAGGGGTAAATGAAAAGTTATGAAATATATAAGGTCGTAATAGGAAAACCAAAGGGATAGTAGCGTGTGTGAGGTGGCTGTCAGGACTAAGAACAAGTGGGAGAAGCTGAAGGTGTGCTAGGAACGAACAGCACTGCTATAGCTCAGGGGACTGTGAACGTTTATTGCCACATACTGGTATTGTTCCTGATAAAGCATAATGGTTTTTGGCTCTGGGACAGCCTATTTGTTGGAAAGTGGTTCTTATATCACTCTTTAATTTGGGAATTCCTGCCTTTAGGAAAGCTTTTCTTGTATTATTGAAAATTACATATTTTCTAAAGATCCAATGTATTTTTCATTCACTAGGTTATTTTCTTAATTATATTTGCTGGAGATAGTTTCAATTGCAATTTCGTTCACCTTCAATTTATGTTCACATTCAATTTGTGTTCTTATTTCTAAAGCCTTTGGCAGTCTTTCAAAGGGTATCCATACACACTGAATTTTGTCTCTCAACATTAGGTGATAGCTCTCAACAGATCCACGAGCAGTACTTGCAGAGGAGAGAGCGCATGCCCTTCTCTCCTCCCCTGAGCAGAGCTCCAGAATAAATCATGATCCGCAACACTTCACTGATCTTGATAAAGCACTCCTTTCTGCCAAATTCAGTGGCTGATGAAGTTGCAGCTACTATTTCCCTGGTCTTACACAAGGTTTTACAGCTGTTGGAGCAGAAATTAAATAATCTGTAGTATATTAATGTTTAAGTGTTGTTTTTCCAATCCAGGTATCCAAAAGTTGTCCTGCCACCGAGGTCAACACAGATTTCCATGAAAATTATTTTGTTCAGACGTGAGTTTGAACTATGACAGACATATCAGTTCAGGTGATTTCACTAAAATTGTTGTACCCTCGAATGTCAGGGGAAAGTGGCCAGATGGGAGCTGGGAAGTAGGAATTTGCTTCAGCAAGAGCTGGCAAACTTTCAACATGTATGGGTGGGGATAAAAAGTGTCATTGTTCCTCTATGCTGGGCTGCATACGCTTTTAAAACAGCTTTATACCACCTTCTGGACATGAACTCTTGGTAGAGGTCATTACTAGCCAGAGATAAAGTTGTTAATAGCACTTCAGGAAAGACAGAGGTAGGCAATAGGTTTCTGTAGATCCTGGGTGATAAATATTTTGGTTCTGTATTTAAAATGTAGCAGGATGACCTGCTCACATCACATAAGGATAATGAAATTTGTTTCAAATTTATAGAAAATTTAGATAGCTAGAAACATCTCTTAGGAATGGATCATTTTAAGTGTGTAGACTGGGTTAATCTGCAGAGAAAGGGAGATTATATTTGCCATACCATGGCCATTTTAAAGTTATGTGGATTCAAAAAGAGCAGGTGGGCTGCCCCACATACCCATGGGCTGCTCAATCTGTCAACAAAAGCAAAATACTAGAAAACATAAAAAACATTTGGCTGAAAAGTATTCGACTAATAGGAATGTAACTAATGAAAGCAAAGAATTCCTTCAAAAATACCAATGTCATCCATTTATGACACTACAGTTGAAAAATATTAGTACTCCTAGGCTCTTTACTTTATATATCCTTTGACAGTCTAGGGAAGATTATGGCTATTCATTACCAGCAAAACACAGGTTAACTGGATTGAACACAGGCCAATTAACATCTCAAAGCAGGCCTCAGCTGGATGATAGTGTTTTGGGAGAAGTATTAGGCCCAATTTTGTCATCAATAATGTCAACGTGAAGCCTGAACTCATTATTGTCATCATTAAATGTATGTGAATTTTAGATGCAGCATCCAGAACTTGAAAGATTGTCTGGAAACAGCCTTTGAGTGCAATTCGGGATCTTGAGGGCAGGGAGGAGTGTGAAAAGCAGGCGCAAAACCCTGGACCTAGGAACAGCAGACTTTGTCATCTTCAAAGATGGGATAAGACCCTGGAAGGAAGGGTGGCCTGAGAAAGCTGGTTCATATTCAGGCGTCACCTCCTCCAAGCTCAAGAAAGTTCCATCCCAATGAATTAGAAGTCAGGCAAAAATGTCAGGAGGCCAGTGTGGATGAACAAGGCCAAACTCAAACACAAAAAGGAAGCCTACGGAGGGTGGAAGCAAAGATGGGTGACCTGGGAGGAACACAGAAATTACTGTCCAGTTATCCAGGGATGAAGTTAGGAAAGCTGAAAACCAAACGGAATTGAATCTGGCCAGGGATGTCAAAGACAACAAGAAGAGCTTCTGTAAGTACATAGCTGACAAAAGGCAGACTAGGGGAAATGTGGGCCCATTGCTCAATGAGACAGGGGATCTCGTTACACAAGACTCAGAAAAGGCTGAGGTATTGAATGCCTTTTTTGCCTCAGTCTTGCCTAGCAAGACCAGCTTTAAGGAATCCCAGGTCCCAGAGACCAGGGGGAAAGTCTGGAGCAAGGAAGATCTACCATTGGGGAAGTGGTTCAGGTAAGGGAATACTTAAGAAAACTGGACAGACATAAGTCCATGGGTGCTGATAGGATGCACCCATGAGTGCTGAGGGAGCAGGCAGATGTCACTGCAAGGATGCTCTCAATAATCTTTGATGATGGTGACTGGGAGGAGTGCCCAAAGACTAGGAGGACCCAGGGAACTACAAGCCAGTCAGCTTCACCTTGGTCCCTGGGAATGTGATAGAATCATAGCATCATTAGGTTAGAAGAGACCTCAAGTCCAACAATCAACCTAACACCACCATGCCAACTAAACCATGTCCTGAAGTGCTATGTCAACAGGTTTTCTGACACCTCCAGAAATGGTGACTCCACCAACTCCCTGGGCAGCCTGTTCCAAAGTTTGATTACTCTTTCACTAAAGAAATTCTTCTGATGTCCAATCTAACTCTCCCCTTGTGCAACTTGAGGCCATTTCCTCTCATCCTGTCGCTAGGTACTTGGGAGAAGAGACCAACACCCACCTCACTACAACCTCCTTTCAGGTAGTTGTAGAGAGCAATAAGGTCTCCCCTCAGCCTCCTCTTCTCCAGGCTGAACAACCCCAGTTCCCTCAGCTGCTCCTCACCAGACCTGTTCTCCAGACCCTCCACCAGCTTCGTTGCTCTTCTCTGGACATGCTTCAGCACCTCGGTGTCTTTCTTGGAGTGAGGGGCCCAAAACTGCACACAGGATTTGAGGTGTGTCCTCACCAGTGCCCAGTATAGGGGCACGATCACTTCCCTACTCCTCCTGGCCACACCATTTCTAATATAGGTCGGGATGCTGTTGGCCTTCTTGGCCACCTGGGCACACTGCCAGCTCATGTTCAGCCAGCCATGACCAACACCCCCATGTCCTTTTCCTCTGGGCAGCTTTCCAGCCACTCATCCCCCGGCCTGTAGCTCTGCATGGGGTTGTTGTGACCCAGGTGCAGGACCCAGCACTTGGCCTTGTTAAACTTCGCAAATTTGACCTCAGTCCATCAATCCAGCCTGTCCAGGTCCTTCTGCAGAGCCTTTCTGCTCTCGAGCAGATCAACACTCCCACCCGATTTAGAGTCATCTGCAGACTTGCTGGGGGAGCACTCAATCCCCTCATCTTGATAAAGATATTAAACTAGACTGGCCCCGATACTGAGCCCTGAGGGACACCCCTTGTGACTGGCCAGATTTAACTCTGTTCACCGCAGCTCTCTGTGCTCAGCTGTCCAGCCAGTTTTCAGCCCAGTTTAGTGTGCACCTGTCTAGGCCGTGAGCCACCAGCTTTCCTAGGAGAATGCTGCGGTAGATGGTGTTAAAGACTTTATTAAAGTCCTGGTAGATACCATCCACAGCCTTCCCCTCATCGATAAGAGGCAGGTCACCTGGTCATAGAAGAAGATCAGGTTGGTTAAGCATGAACCCACACTGGCTGGGCCGAGTCCCTGGTTGTCCTGCACATGCCGTCTGAGCACACTCAAGATGAACAACTCCATAATCTTCCCCAGTACCGAGATCAGGCTGAGAGGCCTGTGGTTCCCCGGATCATCCTTCTGGCCCTTCCTGTAGATGGGTGTCATGTTGGTAAGCCTCCATTCATCTGAGACCTCCCGTGTTAACCAGGACTTCTAATAAATGATGGAGAGTGGTTTGGCCAGCTCCTCTGCCAGCTCCCTCAGTACTCTCAGGTGGATCCCATCTGGCCCCATAGACTTGTGAATATCCAGGCAGCATAGCAGGTCATTAACTGCTTCCTTCTGAATTATGGGGGGTTTATTCTGCTCTCCATCCCTGTCTTCCAGGTCAAGGGGCGGATTACCTTGAGGAGAGCTTGTCTGACTATTAAAGACTGAGGCAAAGAAGGCATTAAGTACCTAAGCCTTTTCCTCATCCTTGGTGTCAATGTTCTCCTCCATATCCAACAGAGGATGGAGATTCTCTTTGGCTCTCTTTTTGTTATTAATGTATTTGTAAAAAACAGGCTTTTTTGTCTCTCACAACAGTGGCCAGCTTGACCTCTATTTGGGCTTTTGGCTCTCTAATTTTCCCTCTGCATGACCTAACAAGATCCCTATAATCTTCTTGAGTTGCCTGCCCCTTCTTCCAAAAGAGGTAAACCTTTTTTTCCCTGAGTTCCAGCAAAAGCTCCCTGTTCAACCAGACCGGTCATCTTCCCTGATGGTTCGTCTTAGGGCACATGGGGACTGTTCCTGTGCCTTTAAGACTTCCTTCTTGAAGAACATCAGCCTTCCTGGAACTCTTTGCCCTTCAGGACAGTCTCCCAAGGGTTTCTCTTGACCAGTGTCCTGAACAACCCAAAGTCATCCCTCTGGAAGTCCATGGTAGTGGTTGTGCTGACTCTCCTCCTTACTTGACCAAGGATAGAGAACTCTATCATTTCATGGTTGCTAAGCCGAAGACGGCCTCCAACCATCATGTCTCCCACCAGTCCTTCTCTGTTTGTAAACAGTAGGTCAAGTGAGGCACCTCACCTGGTAGGCTCACTTACCAGCTGTGTCAGTCAAGCTCCTCCTGTTTGTTGCCTGTGCTGCATGCATTGGATTAGATGCACTTGAGCTGAGCTATCGATTTCACCCCAAACAGTGGCATGCCTGATGGAACAGCTAATCCTAGAAACCATTTCCAGGTACATGAAGGACAAGAAAGTCATCAGGAATAGTCACCAAGGGGAAATCGCACTTGATCAACTTGATAAACTTCTCTGAACATGTGACTGGCCTGGTAGACGAGGGGAGAGCAGTGAATATTGTCTATATCACAGGCCTTTGACACTGTGTCCCATAAGATCCTCATAGACAAGCTGTTGATCTGGGGTCTGGATGAGCAGACAGTGAGGTGGGTTGAAAACTGGCTGAATGGCTGGGTCCAGGGGGTGGTGATCAGCAGTGCAAAATCTAGTTGGAGGCCAGTAGCTAGCAGTATACCCCAGGGGTCAACACTAGGTCCAGTCCTGTTTAACATCTTCGTTAATGATTTGGATGATGAGGCAGAGTGTACTTTCAGCAAGTTTGCAGATGACACCAAACTGGGAGCAGTGGCTGACATGCCAGAGGGTCATGCTGCCAGCCAGAGGGACCTCAACAGGATGGAGAAATGGGTTGATGGGAACCTCATGAAGTTCAACAAGAAGTGCAAAGTCCTGCACCTGGGGAGGAACAACCCTGTGAACCAGCACATGCTGGGGACCACCCAGCTAGAAAGCAACTTGGCAGAAAATGGGGTTTTTTTAGGAGTTAGTCGATAGGACCCCCTCAGAAATTGTCCTTAGGGACAAGTGTGCAGAACCGAGTTGGCAGAGCTTTAAGGATGCTTTCCATGTAGCACAAGAGTTCTCAGTCCCCAGGTGCAGGAAATCAGGAAAGCAAGGCAAGAGACTGGCATGGCTGAGTCGAGACCTGCTGGTCAAAATAAAAGGCAAGAAGGATCTGCACAGACAGATTAAGCAGGGACAGGCATTGTGGGAAGTGTATAGGGATGCTGCCTGGTCATGTAGGGATGCGGTCAGGAAGACCAAGGTGCAACTGGACTGAATTTGGCTAGAGATGTGAAGAATAACAAGAAGGGCTTTTACAGGTTTGTTAATCAGAAAAGGCGGGTCAAAGAAACTGTACCCACCCTGATGAGCAAGTCTGGCAAGATAGTAACGACAGACAAGGAGAAGGCTGAGGTTCTCAACAACTTTTTTGCCTCGGTCTTTACTGGCAGTCTTTCTCCTCGCATCCAGAGTTGAAGGACCACAAGACAGGAACCAGGGCGACAGAGTCTTTCCCACTGTGAGTGAAGACAAGGTTTGTGACCACCTGAGGAACCTGAACTTACATAAGTCTATGGAACCTGATGAGATGCATCCCAGAATCCTGAGAGAATTGGCTGATGTAGTCGCCAAGCCCCCCACCATGATATTTAAAAAGTCATGGCAGTCAGATGAAGTCCCAGGTGACTGGAAGAAGGGAAAAGTTACACCCTTTTTTAAAAGTGGTGGAAAGGAGGACCCCAGGAACTACCGACTTGTCAGCCTCACATCTGTGCCTGGGAAGATCATGGAGCAGATCCTCCTAGAAGCTCTGCTAGGGCACGTGGTGGACAGGGAAGTGATTCAGGACAGTCAGCATGGCTTCACCAAGGGCAAGTCCTGCCTGACCAATGTAGTGGCCTTCTATGATGGAGTGACTACTTCAGTGGACAAGGGAAGAGCTATGGATATTATCAATCTGGACTTCTGCAAGGCCTTTGAAATGATCCCCCACAACATCCTTATCTCTAAGTTGGAGATTTACGTGTTTGATGGGTGGACTATTCAGTGGTTAAGGAATTGGCTGGATGGTCTCATCCAGAGGGTAGTGGTCAATGGCTCGATGTCCAGATGGAGACGGGTGATGAGTGGTGTCCCTCAGGGGTCCGTGCTGGGACCAGTGCCGTTTAATATCTTCGTCAATGATATAGACAGTGGGATCGAGTGCACCCTCAGCAAGTTTATAGATGACACCAAGGTGAGTGATGTAGTTGACATGCCTGAGGGACAGGATGCCATCCAAAGGGACCTGGACAAGCTTGAGAGGTGGGCCCCTGTGAATCTCATGAGGTTCAACAAGGCCAAGTGCAAGGTCCTGCACCTGGGCCGGGGCAATCCTCATAATCAATACAAGCTGGGGGATGATGTGATGGAGAACAGCCCTGGCGAGGAGGACTTGGGGGTGCTGCTGGATGAAAAGCTGAACAGGAGCCAACAATGCACGCTTGCAGCCCAGAAGGCAAATCACATCCTGGGCTGTATCAAGAGAAGCGTGGCCAGCAGATCAAGAGAGGTGATTCTGCCCCTCTGCTCTACTCTGGTGAGACCCCACCTGCAGTGCTGCTTCCAGCTTTGGAGCCCTCAATACAAGAAGGACATGGACCTGTTGGAGCGGGTCCAGAGGAGGCCATGAAAATGATAAGGGGGGCTGGAGCAGCTCCCCTGTGAGGACAGGCTGAGGGAGTTGGGATTGTTCAGCCTGGAGAAGAGAAGACTCCGGAGAGACCTTAGAGCGGCCTTCCAGTACCCAAGGGAGACCTACAGGTAAGCTGGGGAGGGACTATTTACAAGGGCACCTAGTGACAGGACGAGGGTGAATGGTTTTAAACTAGAAACAGGTAGATTTAGATTGGACATTAGGAAGAAGTTCTTTACCATGAGGGTGGTAAAGCACTGGAACAGTTTGCCCAGAGAGGTAGTGGAGGTCCCATCTCTGGAGACATTCAAGATGGGTCTCTTAATGGGTCTCTGGGCAACCTGATCCAGCTAGAGATGTCCCTGCTCACTGCAGGGGGGTTGGACCAGATGACCTTTGGGGGTCCCTTCCAGCCCAATACATTCCATGATTCTATGATTCTATGAAAAGGACCTGGGTGTCCTAATGGGCACCAAATTGAACATGAGTCAGAAAAGTGCCCTTGTGACAGAGAAGGCACATGGTATCCTGGGCTGCATTAGATAAAGTATTGCCAGCAGGTCCCCTCTACTCAGCACCAGTGAGGCCACACCTGGAGCACTGTGTCCAGTTGTGGGCTCCTCAGTACAAGACAGACATGGACATAATGGAGAGAGTCCAGCGAAGAGCAATGAAGACAATTAAGGGTCCGGAGCACCTGCCCTATGAGTAGAGGCTGAGAGAGCTGGGACTGTTCAGCCCAGAGTAGGGAAGGATTGGGGGATCTTATGAATGTTCATAAATACCGGAAGGGAGGGTGCAAAGAGGAGAGAGCCAGGCTCTTCTCAGTGGTGCATGATGACTGGACAAGACACAATGGGCACAAACTGAAACACCCTCTGTCCACTATGAGGGTGATTGACCACTGGCACAGGTCACCCAGAGACGCTGTGGATTCTCCATCTTTGGAGATATTTGAAAACTTTGGACACAGTCCTGAGCAACTGGCTGTAGGTGGCCCTGCTTGAGCAGGGGGTTTGGACACAGTGACTCTAAGAGATTGGTTCCTTCCAATCTCAACCATTTCATGATTCTGTGAGAAGCAAACTACTAAAGTACTGAAGAAAATGCCTTAACTCAGCAATATAGAGTTCAGTCTGTTTGGGAGAATTTGAATTTTTTTTTTTTTTTTAATTTGTGGAGCCATATAAATGCTCTGTTGGATGCAAAAAAAACCCCAACGTTTCCAAGGAAATTCAGGGCTGTTCATGATTAGTTCACTTTTGATTTACTTTTACTTTTTACTTTTATTATGTAAAAGAAAAATGAAAAATGAAGGCTTGGGGGTATCTAAAAGCAGCCTGGTAAGTGACTAGACACCTCTTTCTGTAAGAAGAAAAAGCTTTCTCAAACTACTGGATAAGGAATAACTAGCTGGAACTTCTCATTTGCAGACAAGCCACAAACTAAAAAAAAAAAAGATAAATATAAATTATTTGAAGAAACTATTACAAAAAGCAGCAGCATCTTCCATTCCTGATTTCCTCAGGCAGAGACTGGACTTCTTCCTGGTTGATGAGGAATAAACACAATTTGTAACTCGGTCTTCTAAAAATTCTGTCAGACAGGGGGAGCAGTGAAATCCGAGACGGGATCTTGTCTGGTCTGACATACCATGAACATGTGAAATGAAATAAGTTTCCCAAGGACACCCCATGAGTTAGTAGCAACCAACCCAATCCAAGCTTGGGGTTCTCATCCCGTGTTAGGTCCTGTAGCTTCCAGAGAAGCATGGATTTGCTTAGACTATAACAATTGAACACCCAAATGAGAAAACAGTGATATTTTCTTTGCTCCTCTATGGGCCAAACTACACAATATGCAATTTTCCAGACATCCAGTGTCTAGAGGTCAGTGTAATGTTCTAGAAAGCTGGTTCTGTTAATCTAACTCTTTTTACAGTCTTTATTGGTTGGATTTTGTCAAAAGAAGCAGTGAATGTTTATGCCTGAGGTTTAGAAAGTAATAAAAATGTTTTATTTTCAACAGGGGGACCTGTGCTTGTCTTTATTGGAATCACAGCCTGGGCCTTGTCTGGGAGAAAAATCACTAACGTGCTTAGGCTTTTGTAAATGAGGTCAACAAGACAAAAAAGTGTGACAAGAGATTTTGAATCTTTTTGAACGGAAGGAAAGGATCTCTTGCAAACAAACTGTGTGTGTGAATATGACCTGTGTATATAAATAATGCAATCTGGGCTACAGTAGCTATTAATACTTTGAAAAATATAAAACTTTCATGAAGAGATGTAGGAGGTAATGGAATAGCCAACATGCGAATGAATGAACATTTACGTGATGCTTTTTTTAAAGTGTCTAGTCCTCAGAAATAGAAAAAAAAAACCAACATGGTACTGCTTTTTCACAAATAAAAGAACTTTATTTAGATAATAAAGGCAAATAATGGCACTTAATAATTAAGCAAAGAAAAAAGTTTTCTCTGATTTTCCCTGAAGTACAAAAAGGTCCTTTTTAGTGAAATTTTTATATGGATAAGTTGCATTTTAGAACTGAATTTAATTCCAGCCTTTTATGGACAAAGTAATACCGTTACGAAACTCTCTCCTGTACTGTTTTCACAGGGATAATGTGTTGCCGTTTTTTTCTCGGGAGAACAACAGATTATTTCAGTGTGCTCCATGGTGCTTTGTTTAGATATACACACGCACCTGTACATGGATTTGTAGATGCTTGCGCCTATGCAAGCAGATAAGCTCTTCTAAACAAAGGCTCCAGGGGAGTTACATGCCCAGAATCAGGACATTTAATTGGGTTTTGTGCTTATAAAAATCTCCTGCCGGTTATGGCAAAAAGCAGTCTCTCCCATTTTGTCAGCTCTCCCTGCCTTTCTAATGGGAAGGGAAGATGAAACGGTGTTATCTCTAGCGAGTCCAGCAAATCTTGAATCCTGACCAGTGTCAGACAGAAACTCAGCCTGTGCTGGTGCAGTTCATACACAGGCTAAAAGGATGCTTCTCTGCGCCTGTATATGAAATATGTATGTGATTGCTCTAGCATCTAAAGCGTTTTCTCTTTCCCTGCTTGCATGTCATCATCTTTAGGTCAATAGCAAAACACACTGTCACGGGGGACCTTGTGTGTCTCTCTTTCTGTTTAAAGGATATATGCTCCGTGTACAAGGTAGGTGTTTGTGGTTGGCACTTCCAAACTCATGTGCCTGAGTGTAGTTTAATAAAAAAGAATCTCAGAAGTTGAAGATTTATTTCACCATTTTCTTAATTTAATAATTACTTCCTTTTGCTATTTTCACTTCATTTCCCTCTAGGATTTTTGAGCTTTAAAATTATTTTAATTTTAAAATTATTTTAATTTTAAAGGGTATGGTATAGGCGAGTATTTTTTAAAGCTTCAGGGATTCCTTACTTTGCTACAGCAACTCTTAAATTTTTGAAGTGGTAGAAGCCATCTGTCTCAACAGATCATGTTCTTTTACACTGAATGACGAACCAGTATTTCAGTTGATTTAGACTTAAAACAATCTTGGAAAGGAGAGAATCTCATAAAGCTGCCAATTTTTGTGTCTTCTATTAAGTTCCTAGTGTTCTGCTCTGTAGACTGCTAGGGTAGTATCTGTCCCTCCCAGATGGGAAAGTAGGGCACAGATAAAAAAGATAGATTTCTCAACATCAAGAAAGAAATTGAGAGGAACTAACTGAATATCTCCATGTAGTCCCTTACCAATAATCATCCTATTTTCTGGACTTCTGCAATGGATAGAGAACCAGAGGTAAATATTTAAAGTGTCTATTAAAGACACATATGGATATGGAGCCACTAATTTTCCTTTGTCTCTTTGGAAATCGTTTCCTAAACATTTTACAGTATGCATCCAGCATAATTTAATTACTCTTAGATTTATGCTTCAACGCAGCATCAGATGGCATTCAGACTGTATAAATGCAGCTGTGGTCCATGTGAAAACACAGCCTTCACAACAAAGCACTTACTAAGGTCATTACCGAAGTTTTTATTTTCTGGACTATGTTACAGAGGCAGCCTGAACAATAACCTTTTCATAAGGATTCATAAGGACCTCTTGGTGTTCACTGTATGACCTGACACCAAAAGAATGGAAATGAAAAGACACTGTCAGCTTTGGCTTTTCAGTCTGCTGTGGCGCTGTAACAGTTAACGGCTGCTTTTTTCTCTCTACCAAATTTGACCCATGACTCTCCCGAATGGAACGAAAGTAGCAGATTGGGGCATGCAAGTAGCTCTTTTTGAACATGTCTGGCAAATACAAGGAGCTTTTCTTTTCTTTCATGCTTTCCTTTGGGTAAGGAAGGGCAAGCCCTGCCTTGGACTACAGAAGCGTACTCATTCACCCAGTGCTGCAGAATGAAGAAGCTGTCCTGCTAGCCAATAAAGAGAAATTTAGCAGAGGACATAAATGTTTGGCTCACGGGCTGTTTAAAGTAAACTACAAACACCTGAAAAACAATTAGGATGATGGGAGTTTGGGGAAGACTGTCTCTTCAGAGAGACTGGAAAGCATTTCTCCCATAATAAAGTACGCTGCAATAGTCATTTTCTGCTAGGTGAATAGGCACAAAACACATCTTTGTTCATCAGGCTTTTTATTGTAGCAGTTGTCATGAGCAAAACCTGAAAGTACTTGAAAATCCATTAAAATCACAATCAGTGTAAAAAAAAAAAAAACATCTCTTGAAAGTTTGTCTCTGCAGACTTTGTAAAAGTGAGAAGTCAATAAGTATGAGACAGATTTATGTAATTTAAGATTAATGATTAACTGTTAAATTGCAGGCTTTGTACAATCAGGCCTGCTGTTTAGCAAAGAAACAAAACCCTTAAATCTCTGCAGCTGCTGGATGAAGCTAACTTCTAAGTTGCTGTATGTGATAAGATGTGCTGAATCCCAGACTGGTTGGCCATTGACTAGCAGTGAATCAGCGATTACTGCCTGTCCCCAGGGTCTTTGCGTTACAGTACTCTTTCCCAAAGGGTAATTGCCATTTGGATTTATGCCTGCTTGTAACTGCTTTCTCTGGTTGTGTCCAGCCACTGGTGCATGACTTTTTATGCATTTCTTAAACTTAAGACTTAGAATTTCTTGTCTCCCAGATCATGTATTTCACAGAGAATGGACTTGCTTTAAAGATTCATAATACTTGGATTTACTCATACTAGTTCTAGAAGTGATATTTTTAATTTATTTTTTTCAACAGAGTTATTGAATTCAGCCAGATTTTTTTCACACATCCAAGCCATGAACAAGTGCCGGAGTTCCCAAGTTAAAGCAGCATCTTGCCAACTTTAAAACATTTGGCTGGTCAGCAGGAAAGGAAAAGCTGCTTGTAAAGCACGGGAATGCATTTTCAATTAGTCACTCCGTTGCTTAAAAGGCGAGGCATTAGTCACTGGGAGGAGAGGCAGGGGGGTGGCAACACTGGTGGGGAGGGAAAGCATGAGACAGTCTGGAGAAGAGCCTTTATCAGACCACAAGAGCAGCCCTGAAGTTGGAAGCCAGTCTTTAATAGATAAGCTTTTGTTTAACAACAGGCTCACTAGGGAGAGTGAGGTTTTCCTGGTAAAAGACCAGGATTTCTTTCAGATCACTTAATATTGCTTTGTAGGAAAGAGCGTTGGAAAATGTGGGTTGGGAAGGTGCTAGAAGGTTATTTATTTCTCTATTATTGCCTGATATCCAGCCTGTTGGGCATCCTGACTAAAAGTTTGTGCTTTGGCAAACCTTCCTTGGCTCCTAAAATATTTTGAATGAGATAACACCTTTAAAAGAAAATTAAATAACCAACCCAAACTACTTACTATACTTGGTTTATTTTCCTGCCCAATGCTATGAAGTCCTCAGTCCAATAGCTTTCTGGTAAAGAAACAGCTGAGAAAAAAGACTCGTGACATAAAAACATCTTTCTAACGCTCAGTAGCCATCACTGCTTATGCTTTTTTAAACGCTTTGTCCTGTACTTGACCTTCAAATGTTTGTAGCTAGCTGATCTGGAACTTTTTTGACTCCACAGCTGTCTAAACTAAGGATGATGACATTGCTTAGACATCCTTTTGTGTATCTATGTGTATATACGAATACTGTTTTCAAAAGTATATACATATATATTTACTTTAACATGACTCAAAATCTTTGAAAGCTTGTACTTCTTTATCATATTAACTGAGAACTGTTAAGCTCCTGCTAGTCGGACAAATTATGGCATGAGAGACCCAAGTTATACAATAGGCTGGATTTCAGCAGGTAGAGGAGACTTTCAGGGTTGTTGCCCTCTGGCTAACTGTAATAAATTTGCTTAAGTAATATTTCACAGATGTGCTGGCTGATTCTTGGCAAACAAGCCAACGATCATAGGAAATTTCTTTACTTAAAGCATAAAAATAAAAGTTTTGAAGACAAAGGCCGTAACCGCAACAGAAAAAACATTTAGCTAAAAGATGGGCTGGAATGCCGCTACCCAAGCATGAGAGTTAAAATAATTTTACAGTGGGTTTCTGGTTCTGTTGTATTTGTTTTCTCCTACTATAGCTACATGCTGTATGAAATACATGAGGCTGTTTTGGAAAATCCATTGCCTGTCACAAGTTTCTCTGTGCTAAACTTAATCTTCTAGTTTTATTTTTAGAAAGCTTATAGTTGCTTTCTCCAATGTGGTAGGAAAAGCTGGCTGAAAGCCAGCCAGGTCCAGCAAAATGGAGACCTGGCTTTCATTCCAGATATTAAAAGTTTAATACTAAAATAATAAAAATAACCATAAATAGTTGCAAATGGGAAGGGAATAAGAATCTTTACTGCTATGGTATAGTTTTAATTTGGATATGTTGGAAGAAATAATAGAGCGTTTTCTGTGGGAAGGCAGTGAAAAATGTGTATATGGAAAGTCTAAAATGCACTTGTTAGAGATAAAATTCTTGAAATGGAGATTGTGGAATTTCTGGATTAACAGACTAAGAGATACTCAGCATCTTAGTGCAGTAGAGCTCTGGGCATGTTTTGGCACTGATCTGAAGTGGGGGACAGGGGCTGAGTTGTATCTCTTGGCCTTGGTTTCTCTGTATACACCAGGAGAAACTGTGGTCCTCCACCTCATCTGTCTGGTCCTTGAAGTCTAGGGATACAGCAACATCCAACCTTAGTGTAAAAGTCTCCTACCCTTGTAGCTCTTGCCTACTCCTCACCCATACAGAAGCTGAAACCAGTTAGATCCCTAAGTGGGGTATTAAAGGCAGAGCATCATTGCCTCTTTCTCGTCTTGACATGTAACTGGACGGATAGGATATGACAAGGACTCAAACTGGGGACATGATAGGACAAGATATTTTGAATTTTTTTTTGGTTGCAGGCTAAGACTTTCTTAGTTTGAGCCTGGTCATTAATATGAAATATTCAGTGAGAAGTTTACATGGGAAAATACATGGATATAGCTCTAAAACCAGCAAATGTGACAGTAAGGTAGAGAGGAAAGAGAAAAAGCAGTGTACCATAACCACTTATGTCCTTCCCAGTCTCAAATTAGGGATTAACCTGTAAAACAGTGGTTTACATATTTGTGGGTAGAAAGGAAGAGACATTGGCCAATCTCTTTTTAGTTGCTTCCCAAGCTAAAAATGAAGGTTTCCTCAGCTCCGGAAAGAAACATGTAACAAGTGGCAATTGAATTTCATTTTCTATGGCAAATATTTAGCCTATCTCCTGTAGGTAAATAAATATATGGCCCCAAAGTTTCCAGAGGTACATACAACCCTATCTCTGAAGTAGTGCTCAGAGATATGTGTGTATCAGGTGAGAAGCACCCTGTGCCACACTGAGGGAGGTGCAGCATCTGTAACCCCCCAGCTGTCCTCCACCCTCCTCCCCCAGATCTGCACCTGCAATCTCACCATCAGCAGTCCTTGATGTGTTTATCATTGTTACACCCCTCGGAGATAAAGCAAAGCTGTTCAAGCCCATGCCCAGGGGACGATGCAAAATCCGAAAGGACTGAACCTGGAGCCTGACTTGTTAAAATGCTCAACTGATAATGGCCCCACATGCTGAGCCAGGAGATTCACCGGGCTGAAGCGTGGAAAAAGAGGCAGGAGAGGACACAAGGAACATTTCTCCTAAACGAGGGGTCAATGGTGCGCTGGCCTTTGAACAAAGAAGGCATTTTGTGTCGAGGTAGTTTAAAACTGGTTGTCTCTGCCTGACCACTCTCTCCTGGCTGCTGTCTGGCAGACAAAATGATCACAAAACCTTTTCGGGGCAGTGGGGAGCCTCAGTGTCACCTTCTCGCAAGGGCAAGACTGTGCTGCCTTTGTACTAGAGGGACATCACCAAGGGGAGATTCAGGCTCCCCAAAACCAGCCTCCAGCGTACAAGGGAGCCTTAAAAACAGTTCAGAAACACCTCGAGTTTTATCTCGCCAAAGGAGGAGGTGGAGGAAGATTTAAAGCAGCCTCAAAAGTTTATTGTACCTTATTACACCCCCTATTATGTTTCTGTGAGTGTGTGATGTCACACACTACCAGGTCTTTACCTGACCATCATGTTACTGCTTCTTTTTAACGTACAAGGGCTGATCATAACTTTTTTTTTTTTTTTTTTTCTTTTGAGAACTGGTGGCAGAGAGAAACCAGGAGCATACGCCTGTGCTATAAATAGCAAAGTGGAAGTATCTGTCATTTGGGGTAGTTTGATTCCAACTGAACACTTCATGAGGTACAGTTTTGCTTTTTTCCCCCAGAATTTTAATTTGGGAATTTCCAGAAATCCAAATGAATAGGTGGAACTCAAGGAGAGGGTACAGTCAGTCATAGGATGAGTGGAAAACATTTAGAGGGGGAAAAACCGCAAAAGATAAATATTTAAATGCAGGGAAATCAATGTCCAAAAGTGTTACAGAAACACAAAAGAAGCCAATCATCTAGATTTTCCTAAACAAACACACACTAACAGCTGTTACACAACTTTTCAGATCACCATAGTGATCTGGAGGATGCTTTACTATTTATTTTTTAAGCAGCAACAAAAAGAAGAAATGGATTTAATGGAATTATATAGACACCTTTTCCCCTTTCAAAGTCCAAAGAATTACACCTGTCTTTGCATTATTAGGCTTTTTATTATTCCACCATAATAACAATATTGCTATAAATCAGACTTTTCTGTCAGCTTCAGCTTACAAGTCTATATTCTATGTATCATCAAGTCTATATATAATATTCTATATTCTTTTGTATTCAAAAGGTTGTGAACTGTGTGTAGCTGTCTAAATGAGAGTGAGGGGTGAGGGAAGGGTGGGAGAGGAGTTATGTAAGAAAGTCCTTTCTTTCTTTACAAGTGTCAAACTCCAGCCTGCACAGAATAGGGAAAGGGAGACCCCCAACAACCTTCAGAAAATAATATAAAAGCAAACCTCAGAGGCAGGATAAAATACCCAAAAGGAGAAGACTGCAGCTTGCAGTAATCTGTAAATGATTGCTGGCAAAGACTGGAGGCTTCAAGCTTGAGCTGTGTTTGTTCCAAAAGAAAGCCAAGAAGGACGGTGTTAATAAAGAGAGATTTAACTGAGGGCTGTGCTTGGAATAAAGTGGGCTACAAAAAGGTCAAATTTGATCAGTTGGAGCAGATTACAAGGGCTTTAAAAGGTAGTGGTGAAGAAATGAAACTGGGACTGTGAAGCAATATAGCACAAGATTGATTTTGGGGGTGGAGAGAAGCTGGGACAAGTGCTTATCAGCTTGAGAAGGAGGAAGAGCTGTGCTGGGTTTGTTGTCATTCCGCACTGAGTAGAGTACTTGCTGCTTTTGTGGTTAGGCTTCCCTGCCGTGTTTTTATATATATATATATATATATTTTTATATATATATATATTATTGTTATTACTACAATGGTATCTATAATCTCTGACTTGGATCCTCTGAAAAGCTGGAAAGTTTTAAGGTAGGCCTATGTTTTCTTCTGTTTGGTACAAGCATTTTTGGTTTAGCCCTAAATTAACTGGAGCTTGAGTTATAATCGAAATGTGAGCCCTGGGCTTAAGTAAGAGAGGAGTTTCTGGTAATTAGAGCCCTTTTAAGATACAGCAAACCTTTAAGCAGATGTTTAGAGAGACCCGAGGGAGATTTTTAAAATATACTTCTTGGTGTTACAGTGCAGAGAGGAATTTTTTTTTCTTTTTTTTTAAGGAGAGGCAGCAACGTAAATTCAAGTTAATCGTAAAGGCTCACACCAGTTGAAACTGCAGGATTAACTCTCTGCTTTCCTCGCTGTGCTCTGCAGGGGAATGGGTGGGAAACTTCAGAGGAGCAAAAAACCGGCGTGAAAGTTGATCAAGAAGGGGAAAATTGTCTTGGGGGAAGGAAGGGGGACAAATGTGCTTCTTTCGTTTTGTTGTTGAAACTTCCACAGTTTGTTGTCCCTCGAAGGCAAGTGTTTGATACTTAAAAGTTGCTTCTGATTTTTACCTTCAGCACTGCTATATTTTTCTTTGATTAGTGAAAAATGATAACTCGAACTGCTATAAAGAAGGATGGGGGGGTAGGTGGGGGTGGAAATGACCATCAATGCCTGCTGCAGATACTACAGACCCACAGTGTTAAAGGTCCCTGTTTAATGCTGCTATAACTGCCTGGTTTTGCCTGTGGAGAATCTGGACATGTAAAAAGTTTGCAGATGGTTTGTAGAAACTTCACTAAAACATTGGAACCATCTGGGAATGTAGATGGTGAAATTATACAATTAGTTAAGTATAAAGTTTATTTCCCTTAGCTCTTAAGCAAAACATGAAGCTGCACCTAATACAGTATATTTATTTTTTTTAAGGGAGTAAGTTACAGGGATTTTGAGGGGGTGTGTGGATTATGTTATCATTATTATATATACCTATAATAATAATAATATTTTAAAGTATACTTGAGCTCCTTGCTACAACGTTTTAAAGAACTTAATGTGTCCTGAGCTGAAAGGGGAAAAACAGCCCTTCAAAAGTCAAACTATAAAGTCTACTTACATGACTAGGGTTTTGGTGGTTTTTTTCCTCACTTTTGCAGAGCATTGAACTTTCTTTTTTCAGAAGTTTTAAATTTCATCTGAGCCTGTGTGTAGGAATGTCGACTAAGATTCTTTATCTTTGCCTGTGGTATGAGACTTGGCTTAGTGGTCTTACTTCAAGTTTGTTTTGTGGCTGTTGCTTTTTTTTTAAGTCATTTAGGGCTGTCAGCACAGAATGATGAGTTTCTCTTTGACTTCCAAAACTTCAGCGTGGAAGTTAGCTGACATGCAGTGTTGTGCGGGCTGGTGGAGTGCAGGGCTGTGATTAGCATCTGGGGCGGGTGGTCACGCTATGTGGGACCAGAGCCAGTGTGACTTCTGTGAGTCATCACCAATGAATGCCAGTAAAGTGCTTTTGCAGAGCTCCATGTGTGTTGTCTTACAGCGTGTGTGCTCCAGAAAAGCTATCCTAGGAATTATTTTGAAAGTTCATCTAGCTCTGTGAGGCTACTTCTGATTCCTCTGCTAGTCATGTCAAGTGATACCTGGGTTTTGCTGAGTCGAGGGATGACACAGAGGACTTGAAAGTTAAGATTTAAAGAGGGGAGACTGTTGCCCTCTCAAAGAATCCCGTTTTCTTTAAAAAAAATTACATATTTACATGACTGTAGAAGAAATATCTCCCTGGTACTTTTTCCCTACAGCATGCCTGAAGTTTCCCAACTTTGTGTGTGAATCTGGAGATTACAGCTTTATTGACACAGAGCGGGTCAAAGATGTGATTAAGTCAATTAGACTGGACATTTTGTGTAGTTACTGTGTGTAATTACAGCAGCAACTCTGTATAGATGTGAGGTTGGGCAGATCAGCTGCAGGATACAGAGGATTAAGAGGTGGGAAAAGGCAGTATGTAATATAAGTGAAATGATCACTGACAGGGAAAAAAAAGAGCTACAAGTCAACACGCAGTTCATACGTCTTGCAACTTATTTTTGTAATGCCACTTCTACCTTTTCTTAAAAATATTAGTCCTTCTTCTGCAGGCCAATTTCCAGCCTGTTTCATGACTTCAAGCTTACTGTGTTGAATGTCTCCCCTCCATGTATCAAGGGAACTTGTAGCTAATATTTATAAGAAACAGAGGAGTGTTTCTCTGTGGTTTTTTTTAGGTGGCACAAAGCAATTCTTTAAGACCCAAATGAAATGCTGTAACAAACTCTACGATCAGCTCAAAAGTAGTGTCCTACGGTGGCAAATTCTCAATTTTGTTTTCCTTGTGCACCCCCTGTAATTTATTCTGTGACTCGCTTACTGTTTGAGACCTGCTTAGCTGGGTAAAGACCGAAGGATGCAGATCTCATGGAGGTGAGTGGAATAATTGCATTTGGGCTTAATAATTCCCAGGAGTTCAGAGCAGCTGTGGGCTGCCTTGGTGCTGGTTATCTCCATCTCAGCTGAGCTCTGGCTCCTCTGCCCTGCTCCCCAAATCCCCTGGAAGCACATCCTCTTCTCTCAGAATAAAGGTAAATAATAAAAGAAAAAATAAAATATAACAACAGACAAAGCTGTGGCTGGTGGTGGAGCCCACTGGGTGGGAGAGGTGGTGTTGGATGATGGCAGGGGATTTTGCTGGAGTTCACCCAGCAGGGCTGGGAGAGCTAGCGGAGGTATTAAAATAGCTAAATGGCAATATGGTGTGTATATATAATATTGCATCGGGCCTCCCTCTTCCCTTGTGTCTGTCTTGGGTAGGACAGTGAGCGTTGCCATACTTTCTGGCAAGGCTCAGCACCCGCTGGGGTCACATTACAGCATGTGGGGAGGAACTCAGGGGCTCTAAACACAGTTTAATGTGCAGAACAAAACCCACTTCAGAAAATATTTTCTTTCACTGGATTTTTTTTTTTTTTTTCTAGTGATCTGAATATTAAAGTTTTTGGAAAGTAACCTGTGGGAGCTTATGGATTTATTTTTTTTTCCCCTCCTGTTGTGTCAGATAAGCTCCCGGCCTAAGATCTATGCTTTGACATTAACACGCTGCTGCCTGATCTTCCCATATAGATGCTTTCTCACTTTTCGTAGTGTGACTACATTAAGCGCCATGACTGTTGTACTGCTTGGAGCCAGGAGAGATTGGCAAAACTTCAGGGGTTTTAAAATCCTTCAGAGCCTTACCAGCAAACAGTGTGTGCTCACCCAGCCTTCTGCAGACACAGAAAGCCCGTTTACCTGTCTCAAAAATGATATGGGAGCTGGGATCTAGCCCCCCTAGTGCATAAGAGAGACCGAGATCAGTGACTGTGACTCCAGAGATGCCCCTAAGCCCTGTTCAAAACTTCCCCTGTACTGCTTGGACATGGTTTTGTTCCTCATACATGACAAGAACAACTTTGGTCACTATTTCTGAAGCCAGAGGCTGTGTTTTCTGTGTCCCTACAACAGCAAAACCAGAGCAGCAGCCTGGCAATGAGAGGCACAAAAAGGAGGGGGGGCATGGGGGGGGAATAAAATGTCCCCCGAGGCCACATCTTCTCTGTTGCTTTTCTCTCTTAATTTGGCTCCAGCAAAGCTAAATGCAGCACTATAAATCACATGAGTTACCTATATAGGGAAGACCTTGTACCCCTTTGCATGCCTCTCTGAAGAAGTATGTGACCTTTCTATGGCTTATTGCTAGGAAAAAAAAGTTGTTTTTAACTTGACTTCACAACCTCAAGGTGAAATCCAAGCAAAGAGTAGGAGTTTTCACTCAGATGAGTGGACAATTTACAGTCTGTGGAGCAGCAAATCTTGCTGTACTGCTCTGCATACAGATGACCTGAATTTCACAAGTCCTATTGAACTGGCCCAAACAGCTTGGCTAGTGGACTTGGGAACATCTTGTTTGGAACACGTCATGTGTCAGGCGGATGTACCAATTCAAATGTTCTCTCCAAAATGCCTTTTTCCACCACAAACACCATCCAAACAGCCTCTAAATGGTTTGGCTTTTCAGGAAAAAAGCGTTTTTCATGCTTGGCAAGTCAGACAAGGAGGAGCTATTTCAGCCTTTTTGGTGTTTGTATTATGAGCTATTTTGGGCAAATAGTTCTATCCCTACGCCCAGCTCCTGTGATTGCCTGTGAATTGAGAGTGGTTAAATAGCTTCAAGGTGTTCAAATTGGGGGAGGAGGGAGGAAAGTACACACAACAGCTCAAATTCAGGTGCTGGCACAGAACAATAAACTGAGACCACCATAATGATGTGAGTCTTGTTCCTGTTTTGGTTTTCACCTTTTCATCTTAGCAAAGCTTTAGATAAGGTATCCTCTATTGTATTCAGTGTCTGAACAGACCAGTTAAGTGCATGGAGCCCCAACACAGAAATAGTGTCCAGAAAAGGGGGTAAAAAAAATTGTTTCATGTGTGCTTTACTCTGAGAACCTAAACAATGTTGTCTCCACCCACTACTCACAAACAAAAGAAAACAAGCCCTGAAAATTTGGCCCAGGGACGTAATACTGGACTCCATTGCCACCATGAAATACAGATAATGGAATTTCAGATGTCAGTGCAGAATACGAATTCCCCCATAATTGCCACAATATGCTTGCTTAAAAAAATATGCTTGAAAACAGGGTATGTGTATCTTGTAATAACTAAAAGCACATTTGAGAAATGGTTTTCCAGTTAACCCCTCAAACAATACAGATCATGTCAGAGATGGCATTGAAAAGGATGTCAGTGAGGGTCACCTACATCCTGAGTTGTGACACAGATGATTATCACCAGGGGGATGATGGTTGTTACTGAGCTCTGATATGCAAAATATGAACAGCAAAACATGGTCTGGATTCTTCTTCTTTCAGTTTGAACATGTAACTCTATAATCACTCAAGTGAGTAATACCGGAATGAAAAATTAGGTCCAGCTATATTGAAGCATGAGTTTTTAATCACTTTTTCATCTTTTGTATCTGTGCTTCCTTTGCACTTCGTAGAGGACAATATCAGCAGGGGTTTTTTGTTTGGCTTTTTTTCTTAAAAAAGCAGGATATATGGAGTGATTGAAAGCGTAAAGATAACAGAAAATAGCAGATTAGGATGTAACACACTCCTACATCCATTGTTGATGGCTGAGAAAGTCATCTAGTCCTTCTCTAAGCCTGTGCAGATTTATTCTTGCATCTTTATTTTCCCCTGATTAAAATTCAATAACACTCTTTTCAATAAGAGGTTATTCTCCACTGTTTTACTAAAAACAATCCACTTTTCATATCAAGCCTGTATACAAGCTTATTACATCTTGTTCATTTGGACATGAGTTGTTAAATCTTTCAAGTGCTTTATGGGGGATTTAACCATCCCATTCAAATGAATGCTTTCTCACAAAGAGGTTTACTTACCATTGCTGCTATGTTCCTTTGCCTAATTGTTTAAATTGCCCTAACCCCTAAAATAAAACATGATATAAAATTACTGTGCCAGCAACACAGAAGCCGAGCAAGAGTCTGTGACAGTAAGTGTGTAGTAACACTCTCCCAGCCACCACTGATTTGCAGTTCAGGGGCTTCCTATGTCAGCAGTGGTGTCTTTTTCTTGATGAATGCTTCCTCCATGAATTTATCATCTGACTGGTTTTGCAGTTTTAACTTTGAGCCCGCAACATCTTGCAGCAAAGAAGTGCTGTGGTTTGACACAGTGGTTGCATCTATGCTAACAAAGCAATGCATGGAAGGGCTCTTTCACGTGTAAATTTGTCTTGCATCCGTGCTTTGGCATGTGTCGTGGCTGTTTGGAATGATTTCACTGCTAAGGCCTTGAGACAGGGGAACTTGAGTTCAAGTTCCTTTCTTTTGAGAGGAGGGGGAGGTTGCGTTGTGTCTCTATTTATTATACCCTAAAATTTCATTCCTGACTGATGATCGGTGATGTCAAGTTACATGGATGCACATGTTGCAGGGTGCAAATGAAAACAGGATCATCCTTTCCTACACACAGTACTTAATCATACTGACTTTCACCTACCATTTCATCATCTTCATCTCCTAAATCAGAGTCCGAATGTACTTCTGCAGGTCTTTCATTACTAACCCACTGCAAATTTTAAGCTTTGTCTACTTCAGCACTCAGTGGAACAAAATAAGGAGGAAATTGCCTGTAGAAAGGAAAGGTAACCGGGCAGTGACAGCGTTACATTGTGCCTTGAAAGAAAAGGTTATAATTTCAAGCTTTTCCCAGTCTTTCTGTGTCAGTTTGGATGAGTTACTTAATCTCTGTGTGCCTCAGTTCCCACCAGTAAAATGGAGTTGTTAATACCTGTCTTATCTACTTTGGCTATAAACTTTTCATGGCTATAGAGATGTATGGCTCTGTCCATATAGAGCCCACAGCAGTGAGGGCTCAGCCTTGGGCTGGGCTTTTCACCACCTGCCCTCGTAAAAATAATTTACTTAACTGAAACTAGAATTTAACTCTTTTTGAGAACAAGTAGTTCCTTGCTCACGTACTAAAACCCTTTCTTCAGTATTTCTGCCTTTACAAGGCATCTCCACAGACAAGCCACTCAAATTCCTTGTACGCATCAGCTTTTTTCCAAGAAGTTGTTAGGCTGAAGCTGGTTGAAGCCTGGAACCCAGAGCTGAATGATCTGGCTGAACTTTGCCTAATGTCAAATTGCTTAGCTTGGGGGTTTGGGTTTCTTATTTTTCCCCTTTCGGGTTTTTTTTATTGTTTTTTTGGGGGGAGGGGTTTTTTTTTTGTTTTTTTGTCTGTATGTGATGCTTCTGCTCAGTAACCCTTTGTAAAAATGTGTAAGCTCAGTTACCGTTCTGCTTTATTAACCTCTCTTCCAAGCTTAGTCTCTCCTTTGGTATGCAGTTCCTTCCCCGCATAGCTGCTCTTTTCCTGTCTGATAGCTGCATGTGTGAATAACTCTTTTCATATAGGCTCATTTCTTGCTCTCCTTCATTTTTCTAATCCCCTCCCCAGTTGCCATGCAACTTTACTCACCTGAGTTTCATCACTTTCATTCTGCAATACCAGTGCCACGTGGAACTTACCCAGCCATTGGTAGTGTACCCTGCTGTCACCATGGAGGGGTGTCATTATAGCAATGAAACTCTTCTAGTAGCTATTATTTCAGCAGTCATTATTGCAGCATTGCCTATATCGTAGAATCATAGAATAGTTTGGGTTGGAAGAGACCACATCCAGTCCAACCCCCCTGCAGTGAGCAGGGACATCTTTAGCTGGATCAGGTTGCTCAGAGCCCCATCACACCTGACCTTGAATGTTCCCAGGGATGGGGCATCTACCACCTCTCTGGGCAGCCTGTGTCAGAGTGTTTCAATGCCCTCATCATAAAAAAATTTCTTCCTTATAATTTAAATCTACCCTCTTTTAGTTTAAAAACATTATTCCTTGTCCTATCACAACAGGCCCTGCTAAAAAGCTTGCCCCCATTGTTCTTATAAGCCATCTCTAAATACTGAAAGGCCACAATAAGGTGTCCCAGAGCCTTCTCTTCTCCAGACTGCACAACCCCAACTTTCTCAGTCTTTCATCATAGGAGAGGTGTTCCAGTCCTCTGATAATTTTTGCAGCCCTATGTTATGCACATAACAGGCTTTGTTTTGTTCAAAAGAGATGCATTAAAGATCTTTTGCACCCCTGCTAGTCTCAAGGTGCCGTACAAAGTACGGAGCAAAGGAAGGTGAGCCAGGATTTGCAGTATCTCTTGCTGGGCCTTTACATCAAGATCCAGAAGAATTTGGTTTGCTTGGCCTGAGCAGGAGCTGAATTTCTTGCCTGTAAGGAAAATGCTCTACCTGTTCCCTATGGGTGTTGTTTGGTGGGTGTCACTGTCTCCCAAAGAACCTGTTGAGACTAGCATCCTGAAAAATGCTCTTTGGCACTAAAAATTTCTTAGCGAAACCTAAAAGTTACCATCCAACCTCTTTTATATGAGCAGCTGAACATGCTTCTACTGATTATACTCTTAATTTTATAAAAAGTAAAAGAAGACCCTTACATGAATTGCATTTCTATATAACTTTCTCAGATGCTTTTTCTTTGATTGTGTGTGTTTCACCATGTTTCATCACAAGTTGAAGAGGTTCCTCAGTTCTTTATTCCTCCTCTGTGAAAGTCCATGCATCCCTTGCATACAGAGTTCGTTCAGATCATTTATTAAAGGATACTTGTTCTTCAGATGGTCCCAAGCTGGTATTAGTGGACCGTTTTGTTACTGAACTCCTGTTGATCTGCAGATACTGACTTTTCATTGTATTTCCTTTGTTTTTTCCAACTGAGTTTTAAAACTGAAGATTTTCTAAAGGTAGAAATATTGGGAGGCTCCAGTGATTATCACAATAATTGTACTGTCTCTCTCTTGTTGAATGTGTGGATTTCAGATTATTGGAAAAATCTGTCATCTCAGTTGTGGTATATTTTTTTTCTCTTCTTTTCTTTTTCATATGTCAAGTTAAATTGTCTGTAGCCAGTTATCTGCAAGAAATGCTTTATATAGATAATTTGTATCTGTTAAAAAATTGATTTACTCGTTCAGGTAGCTTTGCAATAGTGTTGAGTAGTGGAAGACTGATTCTCATCTTAGCATACCTGCAGACTACATTTATGTATTGAGTTAGATCAATGGAGCCAGAACTTAGCTGGAGTTGACTTTTCAGTGATTAGTGATTTGATTAAGCATATTCCATCCAATAATTTGTAAGAAACTGTGGAAAGCTTTAAAGTGAAAGGGGGTACAGGTTAGCTTTTTCTTTAGTTTTAAGACTCTTAGTTTTAAATAGGGGTTTTGGTTTCCAGGTCTCAAAGAAAACAGTGATGTACTATAGAGAGGACTTCAAGTGGGTCTTTGAAGAGGTGGACATTCCAGGTCCAAAAACTATGTGGACTTAATCATCTTTCTTCACAAAGAATAAGTTATAAGTATACAAGTGAATTAACCTACATGTGTCACCCCAGTACTACTCTTCCCGTTATGCTCATCCTGAATCAGGAGGCACTGGCAGATTTCAAGCTGAGACTACTTAATTCTCCAAATAGTAACTAAATGTATCTTCAAGCATTTGTAGGATGAATTTCCATTCTCAATCTCTCAGGCTGTAATTAATCTTTGCTTTAAGCAAGCAAGGGGTTACTGCATATTAATCAGAGGTGGTTTCTAGTCCCTGGGAGGTTTGCATGGCTTTCCGTGTGACTTCCTTCAAGAATTACTGGGTCTGTGATCCATGTTACGTATTTGAGCCTTATTTTTTATGTGCCTTGTCAGTAGAGCTGCTGGGCATGTTTGTTAACTTGGCACTTCAGCTGAACATCCTTTGTGTCCTGGTGTGGTCTTAGGGAAGAATTTCAGTCCCACCAGTAGCTGGCACTGCTGAGGCTGGTAGCCCTTGGACTTCCCCCTTGTCGGAAAAACTGACCTTGCCAAAGTTGCAAAATGTTGTTGACTGGGGTCAAGTTTTGGCTGGACGTGCCAAAATAAAGGATTTATGTGGCCTGTGAAGAATTACAGGCTTGGAAGGGGAAGATAGTTATAAAAGGTCTCCAATTGGGTGATGGGGAGAAAAGTATTTAAACACTGATGTAAACTTTCATTGACTCCAACAGGAATTAATTGGCAGGGTCTTTTACGTGACACTGGGGGATTAGGTTTCCAGCTGACACAAACTGACAAAGATCCGTTGAGCAAGATCTACTGACTTAGTGTAACTAGGAGTTGGGCCTCATGAGTTTTGCAGAAGACTTAACATCTTTCTTTTTATACGTAAATTTTCTGGATCTAATAGGAGAAAAATGTCTTGGTCAGAGCACTTACTATACAAATTGATTGCAGCCTGTTGATGCCCAGTTTTACTCTGTCTGAAGTCTGGACTCTAAAAAGCTCTTGGGAATAAAGTTACATTGTGTTAATTTACTAGTTATTTTTTCCTGTATTTAAAAGAAACGGATGACCTAGCTCTTTGCTCTTTAGTCAGCATTTAAGTAGACTGATGATAAATTTAGCATAATCTATTAACAGACCTAAACCTGTGACGTGCCATGTGGCAGACAAACTATGTAAACTAACTATACGAGTTGCATACCAACTTTAAATCGTTGGAAAGTGGTAACTGGAGAAACCAAACTTGCTGTATTATAGAGTGACTTTTTTTTCTTGCTACCCATTCAAGCTGAAAGTTTCCTGATTTTTTGCAAAGGGATTTTTTTTTTTTTTTTTAAATTCCTGCAAAAGCATTTGTATTTTTTAGCCAGAACATCATGATTCCCACATATAGCTCTGGGACTGCTCTCAGGCTGAGCTTAGATCTCCC
Organism: Leptosomus discolor; assembly: GCF_034619465.1. Classification (NCBI taxonomy): domain Eukaryota; kingdom Metazoa; phylum Chordata; class Aves; order Leptosomiformes; family Leptosomidae; genus Leptosomus; species Leptosomus discolor. The sequence continues at coordinate 212,852,089 of NC_141391.1, read as the reverse complement.
TGCTGTTCACTGGGAGTTGCAGCTACATCTGCGGGCAGCAAGTTGCTCTGTTTGCCATAAGATTCGTTAAAATCTGTGGTTAATGAGAGTTTACATTGTGCATGCAGGTTTGACAAGTGCAACTGCAGAGTCTTGATACATGATGTCTCAAAGCTCTCTAGGTCGCTATTTTATGTGGATTTTGAGGTCTTCTCTTACATCTTCACTCTTATTCTTCTTATAAGAAGAATTTAAAAGCAGTCACAGTTCTCCACCCCAGAGAAAAAGCAAGTTACTCCCTTATTAAGAGGTTGCCTAATTTAAAAGTACCCTCTCTAGCAATATTTTCTGTAGTAAGCTACACTCTGAATTTTTCTATTAGTATGGGTCTGGAATGCAGACTGTCAGTTATTGCACTTTTCATCCTTTCTTCTCTATCTTATCTGTAGATACTATACAACCATGCACATCAGTGTCCAACAACAAAAGTAGATAATTGTTCCTGCAGTGACAAAATAGCACAAAGACTTTGATCCACTGCAAAGAAAATTCATGTTGTTCACATTGGTGTGGCTGAGTAAAGGCAAGAAGAAGAACGAGGACAGATGAAGGTGCAGGTCCAATTCCAGGAGGCATAGCTCTATCCCATTTACATGCAGATAAGAAGTTACATTTGCCAGAATTATTTTTGCTACAGTAACAGGTGTTTACTGGGCAGACATCAACAATACTTCAGTTAATTTCCAAAAAAAAAATCATAGTCACTGTTTGAGAAAAATTAAACACCTTAAAACAAAATGTGCTGTAATGTACAGAAACCCAGCTTGAATGTACCGTGTGCCTGTATTAATCTGATCGTTCTGATCATTTCCCTGTTTTCCCATTAAACTCTCTGCAAGTTATTGCAGGGTTGCTTGTACATCGTGTATTGGCAATTCAGCTTGTGGATTAGATTTAAGCAGATATTATGAAAATACAGGCTATAACAACAGGGGGAAAACAAGCTCTGTTGATGAAAACGAGCCACGTATACAGCAAGCTTGTGATTTGGACTGGAAATAATGTTGGGCTCCAGGTTGCAACATCACAAAACATGACAATCTGGAGGGAAGAATGAGTTCTGTGTTTGGGGGGTGTGTGTCCCATCCTCCCCCCATACACTCCAATTTGTTCTTATAATACACAGCAGCAGTCAGACCACACAGGAAGTTTGCACAAATCCACACGGTGAAAGTGGGATGGGAAAGCAGAACTAGTTCAGCAGCAAAGGGCTAGGCATTTTTTCTTTTGTCAGCAGCTGGAAGCTTAGTATGGCACTACTGAATAATATCAGCTTTGCAGGGAGGAAGCTGTATAATCAGTACGTATGATGGTTTCTTAAGATGTGATGATCTGGAACAGAGCAGTTACCTATATATGGTATCTTTGTGTCTTTTCAGTAGTAGCAGCCAATTTTTAATTCCTTCAGGAAGATGATAAAAAATGTGCTTTAACAGAGGGGTTCCAGCAGTAGTTAGCTCATAATTTCAGACCTAGAAGGACTTCCTTATGAGGAGTGTTTAATTACGGAGGCAAAGAGTTGTACAAAATAACAAGCACTTCTCAGAAATGGTGATTTAGGCTTTTGTTGTTTGAATTTTGTCATAACACAAAGGGGAAAAAAAAAAAAAAAATCTTTGTGAGAGATTTGAAACCAATAACCTACATGACAATTAGCTCGCAGGATACCGTGCCAGTAGATACCACAGAGGCCAAATGCTTAGAATTGGAAAAAACAATATTTTTATGGATGATGAGTACATTTACAATTAGATAGGATTAAACTGGATGGGGAAGGACATAAGTCCTCGTGCTTTGGCCAACTAGTATCTGAGGTTGAGAAGAATCCTTCCTTATTTGGCAACATATCTCTATCCGTGTAGGCTTTTTGTACCTCTTGAGGATAGAAGGTCATATAAAACAAACTCCCATCTGATCCCATGAGACAATTCCTGTGTTATACAAGAGTGTTAAAATCCTACTAACTGAATTTTCTTTCCTAATACTGAAATCTAACAACATTTACTTTATTGATACAATGCATGAGTCAAAAGAAAGAATCATTTTTTCAAGCCTTGTGTTATGAAAGAATATATTTTTATTTAACAGTATTATTATATATGGTATCTTAACCACTTTCTGGACCGAAAGTTCCACAGGGTAATTTTGCATTGCATTAAAAAAATTATCCATCACCATTTGAACTTCATGTACACTCAGATAGGTAAATTGTATACTTTAGCAAGCCAGAATGCACTTTGAAATCGTTATGGGAAAGATTTGCATTAGAAAATGCAGGCTTCCTCCCCCTCCTTCCCATGATAAAAATCTCCGTACACAATAGCTGTACTGCCACATGTCATGGGGACATTGTGTAAATTACAGAGTTACAAATTTGTCAGCCTAACCAAATGTCTGAAAGAATAATGTCATATTAGTTACATTTCAGCTGTAAGCCTGGCCTGCTTTAACCTTGATTTGTGTGGCAGCTAGCCATACCAACAGCTTGTGGATGGTTGATTAGAAACAACTTTGTTTTAATGTAACAAGATTCTCATTTAATTCCTGGGAGCTTGATGCAATGGTGATCAAAGACAAATTCAGACATATCCCTGAGGTAAAGGATTAGATTAGACTGACCAGAAAGCACAGGGTCCTGAAATTTCAAGATCATGAGATCTTTTGTATGTTGCAATTCAAACTTTCTGAAGTTGGATAGTGCACCTGAAAATATATAGATGTACAACTGCATTACGTGCATAGCAAGCCTTGGTATAATTTGAACCAATTTTGAACTTCATTTCATTCTATTTTTGTGTGGAAAAACCTGCGTGTTCACCCAACTTTTTAATTAATATATGTATTTTTATAGATATAAAATATTTAAATATTTTATAAAATATTTATAGATTTTTAATGTGTATATTTACTCATTTGGGATTGCAAGTTGTTTTTCCTCTACATTATCTTTCCACATTAGGGATGAAAAATTTATTCTGGAAGAGCTGGGACCCTTGAAGTCTGTTTTCTTTGTTTGGGGTTTGTGTCTGTGTCTTGGTTGTATCTTCTTGTGCTGAATCAGATGCCAATTCAGACTTGGGGAGGTGGGTGCTGCTTTAGGTGTTTTGATATTTCTGGTGGTTTCAGTGTTGCTTGGGGGGGGGGGGGTTCTTTGTCTTTTTTTTTCTTTTTTTTCCTCTTTATTATTGCTCCATTTGTTTGGAGTGGGTTTTATTTCGGTTTGGGGGTTGGGTTTTTTTGGTTTTGTGGGTTTTTTTGTTGGTGGTGGTTTTTTTGTTGGTCGGGATTAGAAGTGTCCGTGTCTGAAGCAGTGTACCTGAGAGGCTCTCTGTCTTTACTTGACTGCCTATTTTCAGGAGGCTTAAGACAATTTAGTATTTTTGAGATTACCACCTCCTTGCAAAACATCTCAGAAGCTGAGCAAGAAGTTCAGAAAAGGTGGGACGAATTAAGCTAACATTTGTATGTGATTAGACTTACACATCTGCTTCCTAAAGAGGATGGGAAGGGACTATAGCATTCACTTTATTTTGAAATCAGCAATAGTCAACTTAGGTCTGTAAATGTCAACTGTGAGGGGTTTGGTTACATGAGCGTCAAAATCTGAATTGAACCTTTGAGTGGTTCTTAAGCTTGTGGTGAACTGAAACAAATCACAGGAATGATCCTTAACTTAATTACCCTGATAAACTCCTGCTACTTTGCGGCTTTATGTTCTTTGTTTGCAAATAGCTGACTTTGAACATTTACTCTTTCCCTCCTGTTCGAAAAGTACAACTCTTGCCTTCAAACAGAAGCAAACCTTTACATAAACATGGTTGGTAAGGTTGGGAAAAAAAGGGGGGTTCCTCCTTTTTTTTTTCTCCCTAAAGTCTTCAATTCCTGATTTTTTTTTTTTTTTTTTTTTTTTTCGGTGTTTGGAAGAGCAACAATATAAACCCTGAACTTCAATTTTGTGTGTGGTGTTGTCAACAGCAGGGGCAGAAATAGTAAAAAGAGCAATAACCTGAGGTCCTTTGTTATGAGTTTGATATTTGTATCATGGGGCAATATGGTGTTGCCCATCCTCCTGGTGTTGGGAAATCTTTGGTAGTAAAGCTAATGAATGCACTGCTGCCAGTTTTCATAGTTACAAATTTCCTTGACCTGGGACAAATGACTATGTGAATGGGGATTTCTAGTCTATAAACACACAGGGAAAAGGCACAGATGCTCACATGTGCACAAAGGCTTTCAAGGTCAATAACCTTTTGTTCAGTCAGAAGGTAAAAATGCACATACTTATTACTAGTATTTATATGTATATATATAATTTTTTTTTTGTTGGGTTTTTCTTTACCTCTACTTTTAAGGTTATTGCACTCTGAGATTATACCTTAGTATTTGCTCTGAAACCTACATTTCTTTTGTGGTTGTCAGTCTATGAGTTTCTGAAACAGGAACCACACAAAGATTTCTGGCCTCACAAGGTAACAGAAATTACTCTTCTAAATTCCACATGAACTTCTGCTCAAGTGTTCACTTCTGCTTCAGCTGTGATATTTCCCCCTCAGTTTGGGCTACTTCTGATATAAGTGTTTCTTGCCTCCAAACGGAAGCATCAGTCCTATTTTGGGGCTAAATTTTCATGGTCCTATTAAATGGGTATTATAGAAATTAAGTAAACCTCCTTCCCAATAACCCCAGAAGACATCAGCTTGAGAAGGTTTCTGACGGTGTGCTTCAGGGAAAGAGTTTCAAGTAATTTAAAACTCATGCTTATGGCTTGCTGTTTTAAAGATCTGTTATTTTTAAGACTTCAGATGAGTACTAATCAATCTTAGCTGCATGTCCCCAGATTATGTGTGAGTGTGAAGACAATGTATTTATGGTTTTATTTGTCGAAGAAGACTCTAAGCCAAACCAAAAGCTTAATAATCATTGAGCGCTGGGTGGGGATCTTTTTTGTTTAGCTGTGTTTGTCCTGGAGATTGTTAGGCTGAACTATTTGTTTAAAAGAAACAAAACAAAAGGTCTATAGCCAAGTTTTCAAACGATCCTCTTGCTCACTGGCACTGACTGAGACAGAAAAAATGATGTCTAGTGCTTCAAAAATCCTTCGTGCTCTCATTTTTTGGAATTTGAGCTCCTAAGAGAGGCTGGCCTTTTGCCTGCATCCTGACATTAGCCTGAGCACTGTTTTGTTTTGTTTTGTTTTGTTTTCAAATCTGCACAGTCTAAAATTAAGACATTAGTTGGGAAGTTTTTAAGCCGGTTCCTGTTAAGGGATCTCCTTGAAGATACTGGCCACCTTTAACTGTTCTTGACTTCAAAGAGTGTTGATGACTGAGTTCCATACTGCCATATCAAAACAGAAACAGACCCCTAGTTTGGGGAGGTATGCTTTCATTAGGTTTTGAACGTCTCTTGCCATTTCTTCTCTGTGAATCTCATTTGTTTCTAATACTGTGTTTAACTTTGCTGTGAACTTTTGTTTGGCAAAGGAATGTATTTGCTTGTTTGGGGCAGGCTGAGTTTTACTGCTTTGCTTGAATTTCCTGGTGTTCTCCAAAATCACAGTGGCTTGCTTGGGAGTCTTGCCAGTGTTTTAGACTTCAAACAGTGATAGTAAGATTTGTGTGCTCATTTGAGGCTTACATAAGGCTAAAGCTAATATTTGTGGGCATGATTAAATGTGTTTGGTATTTTGGGGGAAGGGATGTATCTAGCTTATGAGTTATGCTTGCTGTCTGGTGAGGATTCTTATGAAAGTAGCAGCAGCTCAACAGGTTATCTAGGAAAGGGTGAGTTAATGCATAGTGCTGACACTCATAAATCAGTAGATTAGCGCCTGCTTTACACCTCTTAATAAAAATAGCAGAGAACAACAATCTTATCAACATACATGTAATCATGTAATCAGTAAACAAATGTCATAATCATATACAAAATAGATTTTTATCATTCTTGTGCTTCACCATGTGACTATGCAGTGAAGCACTTACAGGAGATGAGTTAACACATGTTTGAAGACAGTTGCAGCCCCCCCCCAAAAAAAATAAAAAATAAAAAAAAAATAATGAATGCTAACATAAGGCAGAAAATTGGAATGTGGGGGGTGAATGTCCACATTTGACCTTTTGAACTGTCAACCATAAAAGCAACTGGTAACAGGCTGGTTGTAAATGTTGTGAACACCTGGACTAAATGAAAGTGGCATGTGCCAAGTCTTCCGATTAACAAAGAGAGATGACACCGATGCTTCAATTACCAGGCTGGCCACTTGTTGTTCTTCTGCACGTAGACTATTTTGATTCATGAATGGGAAATCTGGGGGGCCCAGAAAGAAGAGGAGGCTGCAAAGATATGTTCCTAGAAAGAAGTGGTGTTAGACAGGAGGAGGAGGAGAAGAAGGCTTGGAAAGAAGATGATGAAGATCACAACTGGAGGAAAGATCTGAAAAGTCAAGCAAGTCCTGGAGATGAATGCTGGGGGATGTCTGGAGACCTTGGCTGGTGATCTCCAAGATGGGTATTTGCAAGCAGTAGCACAGCATGGACCAACACAACGTCCTACTTGACCTTCTCAGACCGGAGTTGTTGATACACTGTGAATGTAGCATGAATGCAGGATGTGAGGTGGTTAAGTTAAGGTAAAATTGAATGTCCTTGGTTCCTAAATGACTCCTGGTACTGCCGTGAATGTCTGGTGAAACATTACAAGATATTCAAGCCTGCATATATAAGGGTACTCCTTAGGTAGTGGTATGTAGCACTTTTCAAAGCACAAAACAAATTCTAGCTCCTAGATTTAAACATGTCATGCGTACATATGCATGCATATGATATTCAGGCTCAAAAATGGTGTGGAATTACAGTAATTCAATAAATGGTATTTATAGTAGGTTGTGGGACTGTAAGCAGCAAAGTAATCATACCTATTTTCCCAAGGAGATTGTGGTTGCCATTTCAGTGCCAGTCCACTTCCAAAAACCACAAACAGGCTTGAAACATTCTGAATTAAACGGTACTCTTGAAAAATGGGTAGGATTTATTACACACATTCCTAATTAAGGTCTTTGAATATAAATGATTTTATATAGTATTAAAGAACATATTTTGCTTTGAACTTTCAAACCTCGCTCTAATCACCTTCTAGCTTTCTTTGGAACACTTGGGTACAAACTATCTCCCTATCTTTTTCCTCAAATAATCTATAAAGAATTGTTAGCTGTTGGAAGAGGATCCTCAGAGGAGGGAGTAAGTCAGTGACATAATTGGTTTTCTCTCAAAAATGTGTATGAATGAAGAGAGTTGCATCTGTTAGTGAGCACAGAGATAAACTTTCCATGCTTTGATTAAGAGTCTTTTCATATAAATTATTTGTGTATACATTTTGCACCTAACCCATTTTAAGGAAAAATTTGAATAAATAGGATATCTGTACTTCCCAAAAAGTGAGCCCTTATTAAATGTGAAAGAAATGATGAACTATTTTAAGTGGCTTAACTTTGCACAGGAAAGACATGGAAAAGTAGATGTAAAGCCCTGGTCTGTACCTTGAAGCTGGAATAAAGGATGACAGGCATAGTTATTATTTGAATATCTTCATAACAAACCATTTTGCACCTGATTTTCTCAGGGCTTTGAAACTTCTCCCAGCATAGGAGCCTCTCTTCCAGCAGGTCTTCCTTATAGCCTTCATCACTGATAGTTTGGAAAGTTAGAGGGGAAGTTTCTCTTTTCCTGCCCCCATATCCTCACCAACCTTAGTCCATCTTCTTCTCCAAACATTAATGGAAATTAATGTTAAACCATAAATCTGAGCAGAGTCCAGGTGTCAGACCCCCCCCTTCATCTCATCCTTTAAGGTAGGCTGGATATCCAGTAGCTGTATTAGCCCAAGCAGAGGAAAGAGATTAATCTTGTAAAGACAGCTTAAGCTCTGAGCAGAACCATTTGGTCTCCAGTCATACACAAGGAGCTCTCAAACGATCCTATAAAAAAGACAGTCACAAATTATTTCAGCTTCAGATACTTATACTTGGAGTTGAAAGAGGTTGTATCATGCGTAAATTCCAGTGGTGATTGAGATACCAAACTCCCAAAACAACGCTGCCATTAAAAGCAGACCAACATTGGCTCTGAGCCTACTAAGACTAGGTTAGATCTTAAAATACGTAAATATGTCTATCTAACAACAAAGACCTTTTAAATTAGGTCAAGTGAAGCTACTCTGTAACACAAGCATGGCTCTAGTGCAGTATAGTTGGGATTGTTTTTTTCCTTTATGCATGTCCCTGTCTTAAAGATTTGTACTAGTGTAATTGCTGGCCAAATGCCTGGCTGCAATTTCTTTCTCTCAAATGAAGACAGAAATACAAAACCAATTTAATTTACATGGCTTTTTTGTGTGTGTGATTTACAGGTTCCCAAGCAAATAGTGGCCCCACTAAGTTCAGTGTGACTTCCAAAATTTGCCTGAAAGACTGGCAAATATTTGAGCAGTTTGTCAAGGCTCAGTTCTTCGCTGCTTTGGGCAAAATATGTGGGTATATATACTGTTCTCCATTTTCAAGTAGGTTGGGTACATTAAGATCTCAATGAGCTAGACTCAGTTAATGAAGGACTAAAGGACTGGGTGTATCTTTAGTATCTGTGCTGCAGCTATTTACCTGTAGAAGGAGTTTGATGGAGATATTGTCCAGGTAGATGCATTATTAAACGTGGGAGGGGGCACCAGCGTTTGCACCAAGGTACACCACTGAGAGATGCACATGTGAGAAACAACATGCTGCACACAAGGATTTTTTCGACTAGAGTATGAAAGCGGTGCAGGTGCAAAATGTTTGAAGTTTCTTGTATTAATGCAGTGAGCGTACTGCATCTACTTTCCACCGATTTCTGGCTGAAATAAAAAATAAATAAAATATTTGAAGTCTCAACTGCTGGGTTCACAAAATGCTTCACTCAGTGAGTCACACCAAATGCTTACTATAGTTATCATCTGTCGGGGTTAATTGATAGAGTACTGTTCAGAAACAGGAATAGACTCTTAACTCTTCAGTGCACCCTTTCTCTTTTGTACAGATGACATGAAGGGAAGAAAATCTTCATGAATAATCTCATTGAATTGATAAGGTTATAGGAAACACTGACAGACACCACTGTATGGGTTAATGTGCTGAAAAAGTGTTGTAAACCCCAACAATTTACGCATGCATATTTGGGATATCCGACATACATTCCAGAGGATACTTGTTCACTCTCCCTTACTCCTTCTTCCCCTGGGTTCCACCCTGCTGTTGAGTTGAAGCCTTTTTTTCATCACATCTTGATTAACACTAGATGCTAATAGCAAATTGGTGATAACTGCTGGTCATGACAGCTATTGTGCCAGTGGCAGTGCTGGTTCTTTCCTATTCTTACCTGCAGCAGCCTTCGTATTTTAATCATGGGCCCTAAGCAGAAATTGTCAATTAGATTGAGCCTTGTGGTTGTCTTTGAATAAGTGTTCTTTAGCAGATAGATTTAGTACCTTGCTACTCTATTCCCCTGGTTTCTATGTGCAATATACCTTCCATATACACTAAAATAAAGTATCTTCCTGGGGAAAAAAAAAATCTATCCAATCACACACCAGATAAAGTGGCTACTCTGCTGAACTCAAGAAAGAAATGAGAGGGCTTGATGAATGCCTTGAGGCCAAAACAATGATTCTCTTGCTGGTTTCTCTTGGAGGAAAAAAAAAAAGAAAGTAAGATGGAAAATCTGAGTTATTTCAATTTAAACAGTACAGAGGATTGTGGTGAAAGAGGCAGAGTCACTTCTTTTATCGCGTCTACATTTGATCAATGTTTCTTGAACAGTTTTGTCCCAAGTGGGATAAGGGAAACTGGGATCTTCTGTGTAGCTGGCTACGAATTATTGATAAATGGGATAGGATCTGTGAGGATGCAGAGTGAGTTGTTCCACCGGCTCATGAGAGCTCAGGGGGATGCTGGATGCAAATGCAGCTCAGTTGTGCTTCAAAGGATGATTGCATAGTCAGAAACTTGCCCGTCTTAAAAATGACAGACAATTTGCACATAATTATATCTGTTGGATTTGAGTGGGCTGCGAAAAGGAAAGATGATAGAGTCTGGAGTTTGGTTATATCTAAGCAAAGCCTAGTCAAAGGCAGGGAGGGACAGAACGTCATCTTGCATCAAACTTACTATTTTGTGAGTTTCTGATTCTTTTTTTTGAAGAAGTTTCTTAGTTATCTTTTACAGTGGAATCAACCATATGTGTAAGATGCTCATACACTGCAGTAAGTGAATGAACGAAAACATGGCACTTGAAGGGGTGTGCACTGTGATAAACCCAGGATCCCACAGCACTCCATGGTGCTGGGCCAGGATATGGACATACCAGGCGTAGGAGACATAGGGAGGACTGCTGTCATCTAGCCAGTACATGGAGTCCAGAGCTGAGACTAGTGACTGAACCCTATGGCTGAAATTTTCACAACAATGTTTTTTTTTTTTTGGTTTTGTCTTTTTTTTTGGGGTGGGGGTTTTGGTTTTTTTTTTTTCTTCATTCCACCAAGCTAGTAAAAAAAGAAGGGCAGGGGGAGACAGAATAAAAAAAAAAACCCACAGGAAGAAGTTTATCTAGCACATATTTCAGCCGTTGTCCTGACTGGCCCTGCAGGCGCACACAGATGTGAGCTGCTGACCAAAAACATGACATCGGGGATTGGAGGTGGACAACAGGATTTGTTGTGCTTGGCACAGTATGTGCATGCTCTAACACGTGCTCTTCTGTGAGAGCGTGTGGCTGGAGGAGCCAAAAGAATAAAGGAATAGTTGATACGATGATATGAATGGGTACAATTAGGCGCCTTGCCCAAGGTGACATGGAAATCCTCTGTCAAAAATGAAAATGGTAATCCAGGCCTTGTGGAGAAAAGCCTGCTCCAATAAACACAAAGTTATCCTTCCTCTTCTAGCTGCTGCTCTCCAGCTAAACCCTCTCCTCCAGGGCCATGGGCTTTGGTTTTACCTCTAATAATATAATGGTTGAAAAAAGGTGCTTGGGCAAAAAGGATTAGTAAGTCTAAGCTTCCAACCATGGGCAGTGTGTAGAACAAATGCCACTTACTGGCAGTTAGTTCAAAGGTCCATCTTAGGTTGTGGGGGTTTTGGGGCGTTTTTACTATTAACTAAATTTTTAATTAATATTTTAAATAATTTAGAATGGAAAAGACTCTTGTGTAATGCAAACTCCAGCAAATTTTGCACTGAATAAAATGGAGGCAGCATTTGCCCGTGCTTCCCCTGCAATTACAAAGCAACTCTCTTGTTTTGTTTGAATTTCCTTTGTCATTATGAAACACAACAGGCTGACGGCTTGATATTAAAAGCAATTGTGTTTCCATTCATGCAGATGCCAGCCTGTTTAGGTGAATTTACTAAGTCCCTAGACGTACATTTTTATAATATTGCTGTCTCTGGGCCGTGCTGAGCATTTTAATTCTCTGAAAATAACCTCTGTTTTCCTTTCATCTCTTCATTAGCTCTTTCATCATGAGGACATGAATTTAAAAATACATATATATCTTAAAGTTGTATGTAATAAAGATGTTTTTATCATTCCAATTTGTTGAGCTGTGCTTTTAAAGTTGCACAGTTTTCACAACCATAAAATGACACAATTATTTTTGTGTTGTATTGCTTTGTACCCTGAGGTTCCATTTAAAGCAGAGAGACATGTTTATAGGCAGTATTGAAAGCAGTGTATATGGATCTTGATGTCAGGCATATTTTATTGAAGTAAGATTAGAAAAGAATCTGATGAGAAGTTCAGCACTACTGAAGTGAAATCAGAATGAGGTTTTGTGCCAAGCTGCACATTGTTAAATCAAAATTAAAGTAGTACCAAGCTGTGTTGTTAATTTTGTGGCTTTTTGGTGTCATCTTTTAAAGATGAACTTTATAGCCAATTATGAGTATTTTAAAGTAAATATGCTGAGCTGCTTGGACGTGTTGGTACATCAGAGTACATGCTCACGCTATCACAGCCGGGCCTTTGTGTTGGGGGAAATTTCTGTAGGTGTATCAGATATCTGAAGATTTCAGTTTCCTGCTATGTAGTGTGCATGTATGCTTGGAGTAAATCCTGGTGAGTAAAACTAATTTCCTTTCTATATAAAATCACCCCATTATGTACATCTCGGGTAAAAAGCCCTTTTTATTTGATCTCTTAATCTATTTTGTTAGTGTTCTGAAAACAGACCGAAAATGTTTTTTTGAGAGCGAGCCTTAAATTCAATCTGGTTTTAAGTCAAATGTCTGGGATTTGCTGTAGTTAATTTCTGCAGTACAGAAAGGAAAATAGTACCAGAAAATGAGCAACATTGCGGATTTTCTTTCTGTGTACAGTTTTTCATTGTGCTGGGAGGGGATCCCACAGGAAGCATAGTTTTGCTTTCAGATTTGCATTTTGGATTCATAGAGGGGATCAGTTTCTGATTCATACAGGGGATCAGTTTCTGATTCATAGAGGGGAGTCCCAAATCACAGGCTTAATTAGACTATTTGTGCTTCAGGTTGTGAAGGAATCGCCTCTTAAAAGATGGTCAAATTAAATATCTTGCTTCGGTGCTTTATGATGAGCTGCTCCGCAGGAACACCTTGTAGTTTGCACATACATTAATGTCTCTGTGATGGCACAGTATTAGTGTCTGGAAAATACAGTTACTTGAGCCTTTTAAAGCTATGAAGTAGTATGACTCAAACTTCTTAGTGTGTTATTGCAGGAATTTGACTATGTAAGGGAACACAAAGTTTCTATTTTAACTGCCAGCTCTACATGTTCAGCCTGGGCTCTGAATGTCAAGCTGGATTTTTTTTTAATCATCACTGGCATTATTACATCTCTCACCTCTCCTTCCCATGAGACAGTAATCTTAGGAATATATGATCTAATAAATATAGATGATTTAAAATCCCAGCTGCCTTTACTCCATCTAGTCATGGTTTAGCCACCGCCTGGTATGTGTCGCGTAGTAACTGTCTTCACCTATTTTTTTTGGCTCATTCCCTTCCAGGTTTTTGCTACTTTTCCATTGAAAACACAATGGAGACTCTCATGCAGTGTGTTTTATGCAACATTCAACACGATTAGATGTGCTTCCCATTTTAGGCCTGTAAATGTTGGCGTCCCAAACATATCCTTACTTGCTATAATTATTCCTTTAGCATGTGGAGTTTTATAGCTCAGTCCCAGACTCCCTTCACCCACGTGGGTGAATAACATGGAGCTACTGTGCAAAATACACTTCTTCAGTCAGGTGGGCTTTCTGGTTTAATCATTTAGTGATGATTCTGTATAATAACATACTATATAATTATATATAGAGAATAATATATAATATGATTCTATATTTTAACAAGATCTGGGACACGGAAGTACAATTTTTGCCTTTGCACTGAAAGACTGTGAATTTGGTTTTGGGTTTGTTTTTCTAATGTTAGCAAAATCTGCAGTTTAAATCCTATATTTGTAGGACTACTACTAGGTGAGGACTAGTAATCTTTAAAAGCCAGTTTTCTGAAAATGTGTTTATCCAGGGGAAGGAAGGAAGCAAAGTTGCTTTAGTTTTACGTTTCTCATCATTTGGGTGGCACAGTAAAAAGGTCTTTTGCCAAGCTTAGGGGTAGAAGATACTAAATGACTTATTGTTCTAAATTTTTGGCTGTTACAACTTGAGTATGCTAGGCCCACAGATTTTTAGTTAATTTTTGGAATTTTTCCTTTTGTTTCAGTTTTTATGGAGAAATTTGATAGGTGGAGAAATTGAGGAATTTACCACCCAGTGAAAAACCAAGCTGAATGTATTAGTTAATACCAACCTCACGGCTGTCTTGTCCATTTTTAAAGGGGCACATACTGCTTGGGCTTGAAGAATTAATCAAAAGAAAAGACCAGTATGACATATTTTGGGGAAATCTTTGCAGAGAGTCATGTTTCTGCAAGATTGCCTGAATGGGCAAAACTGGGAAATCCGTGGCGGTTACCTTCTCTGTCTAAAAGGTACTGCTCTTGTGTTGTTCACTGTTAATAAAAGCATAAGAATTGGGGGAAGCTACTGTCCTACAAGTAATGAATGTGAGTAACTGGTGGGGAAAATACACAGGACACTCTCTGAGATCAAATTACCAGCTTTATCAGAGTTGTCTGTCACCCACTGTAGGTAATGAACAGAGAAGGATGTCTTGAGGCAAATGATGTTATCTATTTTTGGTTGCTTTTCTTCTGACATTGGTATGAAAGTAAAAGGCTTAATAAGATCTGTGTGCTTTTGGCTCCTCATTTGGTTTTTTTGGTGCCAGATGACCTCTCCCCTTGACACGCAGTGCTGTTCCCAGTCAGGCATGTGAGTGCAATACAAGTCAGCCATCGCACTGCGTATATATTTTTTTATTTATCCTTGGGACATGCATGGTGAAAGACTTCTTGAGCCCCTGCTGTAATGCAGCATGTCAATTTGGCAGCCTTGTTTATACAGGCACTTGGCCTCTTCCTTTTCTCACCCTTTCAAATGCTCTGTTCTGGCGCGTGCGTCAACAAGTGAGATCAGGTGTAAAAGGTGTGCGGCACAGAAGTGACGTAGCTGTCACATAGGATGAACTTCCCACAGTCGAGACGGCGCCTCCCGCGGTATTGTGCTGGCTGCCCATACACAGCCCATTGGCACCCGGGCCCCACTAAGAACTGGTTCACTGGCAAGGAGGTAGCATTTATGTCTTTTGGTAAATGTTTGTGTTTTGACCCCAGTGTTGCGGTGCCACCGCTGCGTTAGCTGAGTGATTTCCTTGCTTTGCCCTCTTCTTGGTGTAGGCATGCACTGTCGTTTGTCCCGCTCGTGTTTCAGAGTGATTTGGAAGCCAGCCAGCCGGAGGTGACTTGATTCCAGTTGTCAGCGTCAAAATCTGCAGACAACGAGACATTGCTGCTTTATTGGTTGCTGCCAGGAAATCATTCTGCTAGAACAGACCCTGAAAGTAATTTAATAGGACCGCTACATTTCAGATTGCTTAGAGGGCTCCACTGAAGGCAGGTCTTGGTTATAGAGAAACTTCACAAAA
The DNA here is from genome assembly GCF_034619465.1 of Leptosomus discolor. Taxonomy (NCBI): domain Eukaryota; kingdom Metazoa; phylum Chordata; class Aves; order Leptosomiformes; family Leptosomidae; genus Leptosomus; species Leptosomus discolor. The sequence continues at coordinate 212,836,938 of NC_141391.1, read as the reverse complement.
CACTGTGCAGAGTTAACTGCAGCAAGTACTGTCTGTTGTGTTGGCCTTCCCAACAGATAAGGAAGAAGTACAAGTGCTAAACACTGGTGAAAGAAATTACCAGAGATGTATGAAAACATGCTTTGGTCAGTAGGAGTTATGAAGCATTTGTTTTCAAACCAAATGCTATTTAACATCCGTGTCAGCAACATGGACAGTGGCATCAAGTGCACCCCCAGCAAGTTTGCTGACGGCACCAAGTTGGGTGAGGAGGTCAACATGCTGGAGGGAAGGGAGGCCATCCAGAGGGATCTTGATAGGCTTGAGAGGCGGGCCCAGGCCAACCTCATGAAGTTTAACAAATGCAAGGTCCTGACCTGGGTGGAGGCAATCCCAAGCACAGATACAGGCTGGGCAATGAAGAACAGCCCTGGGGAGAAAGACCTGGGTGTGCTGGTGGATGATAGGGTGAACATGAGCCAACAATGTGTGCTGGCGGCCCAGAAAGCCAACTGTATCCTGGACTGCATCAAAAAATGTGTGACCAGCAGGTCGAGGGAGGTGATTCTGCCCCTCTACTCTGCCCTCGTGAGACCCTGCCTGGAGTACTGCATCCAGCTCTGGAGACCCCGGCACAAGAAAGACATGGAGCTGTTGGAGTGAGTCCAGAGAAGGGCTACCAAGAGGGTTTGAGCACCTCCCCTATGAGGACAGGCTGAGACAGTTGGGCTTGTTCAGCCTGGAAAAGAGAAGGCTCCAAGGAGACCTTATAGCGGCCTTCCAGTACCTGAAGGGGACCTACAAGAAAGCTGGGGAGGGACTTTTTACAAGGGCCTGCAGTGATACCATGAGGGGTAATGGTTGAAAGCTGGGAGAGGGCAGGTTTAGACTAGATACAAGGAAGAAGTTCTTCACCCTGAGGGTGGTGAGACACTGGAACAGGTTGTCTAAGGAAGTTGTGGATGCTCCATCCCTGGCAGTGTTCAAGACCAGGTTGGATGGAGCCTTGAGCAACCTGGTCTAGTGGAAGGTGTCCCTGCCCATGGCAGGAGGGCTGGAACTAGATGATCTTTGGGGCCTCTTCCAACCCAAACCATTCTATGATTCTGTGAAACCATTAGGAGCCCAACAGTCATGTTTTGAAAAATCATGTAGTTTTGTTTTGGTGTTTGAGGAGATTGATAGTAAAAGGTGTTTTAATTCAACCATCTTCCTTTGCATCCAGCACAATCCAAACAGGCTGGAGAGGTTTAGCCACCAGAGGTTTCACGAGCTGATGGATCTGAGACAATTTCCCAGAGACTGGGTGGCGAGAACCCAGGCTGAGTGTAACGCCCTTGTGAAATATGTGATGTCTCAGTCCTGTCCTGGAGGTTGATAATCACAAAAAAATCTTCCATACCTCAGAAGAGAGACCAATGATGGGTCATTCCAAAAGTCAGGGCTTTTAGCTGCTTGTCAAGCATCAACATTTCTCTGCTGCCTGCCCATGATGTGCCAGTGATGGAGTCCGTCAGTAACTTCCAGCTGTAGAGATGCCAGCCTGTCACTAGCTCAAATTCAATTTTAAAATAAAGCCAAGGCTTCTCCATAGCTATGCAGGCTATTTTTGATGGCTTGTACAACAGCTGAGAAGTAGGCAGGTGTCTGTGCTCGTTTTCAGTGGCTGGGACAAAGCTTTGTGAGTGATATGGAAGAAGGAAATGAAGAGTGGTCACAACAGGGTCACATTTTGCTGGGCTTGCCTGTCCCCTTTCAGAGGTTATCCTCCCTCCACCAAACACAATTCTTTGTGACTTTGATGAAGTTGTAAGTGATTAAGGGTAGGAATCCAGAAATCCCAGAGCATGAGAGGTCAAAGCGTTCACATCAAACAGGGCATGGTGACAAAAATGTAGGCAAAGGACACGGAGCAAAATTCCAACTGTAATTGCAGTTCTGCTGTATCAAGCAGTTATTCAGACAATGAACAATTGAAAGGCTATTCACATCACTTCACATTTGCTTAGCCTTGTGGCTAACATGTCATTTTGGCTATTGTTAGATGGCAAGCAAAAGCAGTGCACAGTCTCTACTACTTGGAAAAGAATTTAAAAGTCTGAGTAAATGAATAGCTCTTTCTTGGATGCCTCTTACTGCCCTAAGTTAGACATGGAAGTGTTAAGTGAACTTGACCTGTTCTCTGCAAGTGCCTTGGTCTGTCCGTAGCATATGCAGAAAGCCAAAGAAAATTAATTAGAAAGGATGTATCTTTATTTTTTCACACTGAAAGCTAAGTAAAGCAGATTCAAGCATGACAAAAAAGAGCACAAGGAGACATCTCTTGACAGGAGTCTGTGTCTGTTTGCTTTGGAGATTTTCCCCCAACATGAATACAGTTCTTTTATTTCTGATTTCGATGAAACTGAAAGAAAACTGAAAGAAAGGCTCCCTTTGCAGTACCTATCTGAAGCCTGAACAAGAACTAAATCAAACTTCTTTAATCTAAAGAAAGCATCTGGTTCAAATATTGGCTTTGAACTTGGCTGCTGCTTCTTCTGTTGAAGCTATTAACCTGTCCCCAGGTCTGACCTGGGGCTTCCAAAATCTGAGGGTTTTTCTCTTTCTTTGGATTGCCAGCAGCAATTGCTCTTAACAGATATGTTTAAAAAACAAACACACACCCCCACAAGAGCTAAAACACTCTGATGTCTGTGCTGTAGAGAGGTGATGTATTATATCTTTGTGAAGCAATGTAGGGGAAACCAACTACACAGGAAAGATGTTCTTTAGCCACTGAGACTTGCAAGAGTATCAGCATAAAACTACAATTAATATTAATCAGCGCCAACGTTATTGTTTGGTTTTAGCATTTCACTTGATGCAGAACAAGCACAGACAAATAAAGGAAACCTATTCATGACACGGAAACTCTCCCAAATGCCCTAGTCAAGAAGAATCAAGCCTGTTTGCCCAAATTCTTGACATGCAGCATCCTCTAATTGTGGTTTATCTTTAAATTGATTTCCATGTTTCTGCTGAATGAAAATCAAGCAATGCCATGCAATTGCTTTTTTGTATGACTGCTAAGGGGTCCTTTTGTATGTGTTAATGTGTGGCCTGACACAGTGGTTAACATGGGAGAGAAGGGACGTCTCTAACTTTCCTTTTACAGTTTTTGGCTTTCATGACTCCTCCAGAACAAACAACAGAAGCAATAACCGAATAGGGTTGGCTGATTTGATTGGTTTTAAATTGTATTCAGATCCTTACATGGTAAGGACTTAATTGCTTATGTGCCTGATAAAGAGACAAAGGTACATTTAATAAACAGATCAAACAAGGTCAAGACGTTGGACTTGGAGCCCATAAGAATCAGGGATCCTGTCCCAGGTTGGCAATAGGCATCTTGTGTGATGCTGGAGAAATTGTTTAATATCTAGGGGGCCTCTGTTCAGTATTAGGAAAACAAGATGATAATAACTTAAGTATTATGAAGATATAACTCATGAGCACTTGCATAGGGCTTGGGCATTGCAAAGATGAAAGCGCTTTCCTGATGTGGTCTTAACTTCACGGCTAGGTAGTCAAAATCCAGTTTGTCCTCCAAAATATTACTGAGTCAAGTTCTCTGTGTGCTTTAAGAATAAGAACAGACTAGGTGTGGGGTTAACTTTGTTTTATTGTTTTTCTATGGCTATTTCAGTTCCATTGACAAGGTAGGAGTAAAAGGCTTTTGGAAATGAGGGACACTGTACTTGGATTGAATGAAACAGTGTATCATACTAGCTAAATTACTTTGTACAAATAGCTAACACGATTATGTTTTTATATTAAAAACAGTAATTCACAGTCACAAAAATCCATTCCCTGAAGACAGCTTAATACAAACAGGCTGATTTGGCAGTTATGTTCTGCCAAACCTTTTTTAAAATTAGATATTTATTTTGTAATTTACTTTTTTTTTTGCTTAAGGGTGCTTCAGAAAAATATTAGAGAAATATAAATGGGGTGTCTCTTTCTATAAATTATTGTGTAAACAGCTAAACTCAGAAAACCCAGACAGACCTATCTAGCACTGCTAGGCTCTCTACAAAAGCAGCTAAATTCAGTCCATATTACAATTTAATTAAAATAAAGCACAATGATTATAAGGAAATCATTGAAAAGCAAAAGGCAAGAGTCTTAGGAGATTAATCATATTTGTCACTTAGAAGCACTTTCAGCACAAGTAGGGGGTTTCATGTCTTTAAAATAAGTAAATATATGTAGGTTAGGAAGCTGCTAACATCTTCCAATTAAGAAGTGATAGTTCCTACATCAGAAGTAGGGTTGCAGAAGGGATTTTTGTAGCTGGAAGGCATTTCCTACGAATGTGAACTGGGTGTAGAAAGAGTCCAGTTAACCTGATACAGGTAGTTGTGTCCATTCCTGGAAGGCTACTTTAAGGCTGTTAACTCAATTTTGAAGAAAGCGAGACACTGCAGTACCAATAGATGACGTACATGAGTGAGCAATGAACATGTCTTCTGACAGAGTTGGGACTGTATATATGCTGCTTTAAAACGGAAGTGAGGGCTAGTGTTGGGCTTAAGTCATTAAGCAGCGCAGGAGTTTTAATATTAAATAGTATTTGCTGTCATTTCCTGAACTGAAGTGTTCACATCTCAGTTGTAAAAATCCACTAATTGATAATATTGTGTTGCTTATGTTTTTCAGGAAAAAGGATGGGGTTTAGTACAAAATCTTACTCTTGGTGGGGGGAGAGGGTGTTAGAAAGGAGAGTATTTTCATGCACCATTCCATTCGTTAATAGCAAATCCTTTTTTCCTTTTTACCTGTGGCTTGTTTTCTGTTCAAAGAGGGATTCATAGTTAGGTATGTTTAAGAGAGGAAAATTAAATTTGTTGTTAGATTATTTGTTTTACTTTTTAGGCTTACTTTTATCAGTGTTGATATATATTGGAAAACCAAAGTTAGAACAATTTAAGTTGCTTGCCGAGATAAACAGAGGCTGAAAGTCTGCTGATGTCTATCAGGGCTGTCCTGTGCGGCTACATTTATAACATCGAGTATCTATGAACAGGCCACAGGGCAAATAATTTACAATGTGTTGTGATTTGAGAGGCTGCTGCTTTTTTGTTCTCTCTCTAAAATGGAATTTTAGTGGTAGGTCCCAAACAATCTGAAGGCAAGCGTCGTTTTATTCTTCTTCTCTAAACTCATCGTTCTTAGACTCAGTGTAAAGGTTCATTTTCAGTTCTGTGGTGAGTTCTTAGTAACTTGAAGTAGCAAGTCCATTCTAGAAAAGAATATTGTTGCAGTTATCTATGCAAAAGAGAAGCTGAAGTGGAATCTAAGTCATCCAGACAATCTCAAGCCCTGAAACCTAATTTTAGTCTTTCAGGGAGTGGAGAGGGATGCACAGATCTACTTACTCCAACATTAGACCAGCCAAAAAAGGCACATGTTATTTGAGACTGGAGCCTGTGGAAACAATTTGGAATGAAAATGGAGGAGGAAACTGCTTGCTTAATGATCATCTTTCCACATCTCCACTGAAGAAGTAAAGTCAGACAAATCCAATTTGCATGAGATTTTTCGTGCATGCAGCTCCTTCTGTGAAGGACAAAAATATTTCTTCTGCATTTGGAGAAGCCATGATAGCCTGCCAGTGTCTAGTTTAACTCCTGTAAGCCCACTTGGTCTTAACCAAGTCCTGTGAATTCAGGCAGATAAAGCAATTTTGTTTTAAAGAGAGTAAGTTCAAATCTAGTGGCTGCGCAGAGTCTTTTATCTTCCGTGCGCAATCCATTACTGTGTTTTCAGTACTTATTTCCAATATTGTACCCAAACAGTCTAAATTGAGAACTGAGATATGTCTCACTATACATGACCTTACCTGAGTAGTAGGAATCTCTTATTTAATACAATACATTATTTTTATTAGTGTAGAGGGTTGTTTAAATACTTCTGCTTATCATATACCAAAGGAAAAGGTATGATGATACTTGGTTTTAATTAATAATTTCACTAACTGTTGCATGATTTTGTAGGTTTGCCAAACAAAGGACTTTAGGTACTTGAACTACAATTTTGGGGAGGCAAAAGGGCAGAAGTGTATGTTTTATGTTGAAGCCTTCACCACGTCTTTTAGCTTTGCCTGCATTTGTGATTAGGGTGCACAGCATATGCACCCTATAAACTTATTCTGTTTTCCTTTCCCAGAGCTGCAACGTTTGAGTTTGTATCTCTGTGGGTTGCCCCAAAAAGAGTTGGTTTAACCAAGGAGTGTTACTACAAACTTGAACAGCTGGAGTTGGATGAAGTTACAATCATGATGGTCATGATGGGAGCTGCTAAGGGAGTCTTAATTGCAGTAGTTTTGAGGTACTGCACCAACACAATCGTAAAAATTGGTGTTCTGTTGTCAAAGCAAATACTGATCAGGAAGCTTTTTCTACTGATGGGAGAGAGGGGTTTATATGCTCTAAGGGGATGGTGCATATTTTCCAAAGGAAAGGAAAATGTGTACTATTTAAAGTCCTTGAAATACTCCTTCAAATTCTGAAAATCACCTTGGATGTCACTAATACATCTAGAAAACGGTCAGCAGGAGCAGAGGACTATCCCACCTGGGGAACTCCAAAACCTTTTCTCAAACAGTAAACTAACGGTTTCTCGGCAGTGATAATTTTCTTTGAATGGCAAATAAACCTTCCAAGAAATGTAATATGGAAAAGCGCAAGCCCTCTGCACGACTTCATCTAGCAATGAGAAAATATTATCTGGAAGTGAAAAAAATTGAACTTTGGGAACTTTGTTTAACAATCATTTCTCTTACTGATTGAAATAAATGAGCCCAAAGATTTAGCCCCATGTTCGCTCTTCAGAGAAAAGGCTGTTACATTGATTTCTTTCAATGAGCATAATTTTTTATTTTGATGTGCAATTAGGGCAAATTCAACTTTTTTTTTCCCAGCTCTTACTTTCACACAATGCCCCTTAATTAAACGCACTGTACAGAGATGGCAGGTTACTTGACGTGCAGGGCTGAGACTCTGCTGTGATAAGAATTAGAGCTACAGTTCACACCAGCCAGTGGCACTTCTAGGAATATAAAGCTGCAAAATTGAAAATAAGAAAGCCAAAGTCCATAATGGCTCACTACAGAGCTAGCTGGTGAAAGCCAAGCATGGACAAGCTCTCAGCTGTATGTACGAGCTGATGTGTATAGCATTGTGTTGACTAACTAGAGGTCATGCATAGCAAAGGATACATCTCATCAGCAAAATACAAAGCCAGATCTGAACCCCTAATTTGCTTGCAATTTGCTGTTCAACAGCAACCCCCAGTATGTAAAAGGAGCCCCTGCTTGTCAGCGAGGGCTGTGCTAATTGTGTTTAATGTGACTCAGTTCCCTGCCCTGAGTCCTGGGCTCAAAGCCAGCGGGGACCTGCAGCTCCTCCTGTGGCTTTGGGCATTAACAGTTTCCGTTGCCCTGATACATGAGTAATTCTTGCATCCTGAACCAACGTGGTAATTCTTCAAAGCACTTTGCAAATCCCTGCGTGGCCTGTTCCAGCTGGCCGCTGTAGAGGCATGTTGATTTGGATGTGTATATGTGGACACTTACCTGCCTAAGCAATGCTGTTACATAGTTTTGCTTATGTTTTTCATGCAAAATGTATCCCAAAGTATCTTCCAATGACAAATAATCTTTTAGAGCGAAGCAGGTGTGGTAGACTATGGAAGATACAACGAAATAATTAGTTTTTTTCTGCTGCGCACTAAGGAAGAAGGAAAATTGAGGAAGCAAGAGTTTCCTAGGAGACTTGTCCAGGTGGCTAAAGGACTATTTAAAGTGAATTTTCTGCCAAATTCTTTCAGACTCTTCAATTCCTGACCTGGTCAGTATTTCAGTTTCTTTCTACTACATATACCAGTGTTTCTTGACACTAGAAACTAAGAACATACTGAAAAGCTTAAAAAGGAGGTCAATATTAGGCAAAGGGACAACCGAGAGGTAACCTGAGCCCCTGAAAATGCGCTTTAAGGATAAAACTGGGCAAACTTCAAATTCTGAGGTCAGCTGATATTCCAGCAATAACCTGTTTTCAGATACCACATGTTTTGTTGAATATATATATATATATATGACAAGGATAGCTATGACACAAGCTGCTGCATCTTAGCTCCTGGAAAGTATCCTGCCTTCTGGGAGCTAAGATCCAAGACATTGCCGAGAGCGTGCCACAACTTGTCAAAGAGCATGGACTACTTTCCTCTGTTACTCTCTCAAGTGGGCATGAATAGCACCACAAGCCAGAACCTGGGCAGAATCAAGGAAGACTATAAGGCCCTGAGGGTGTAAGTGGAAAATATTGATGCCCAAGTTAGTTCTCCTCCATTTTACCAGTTGGAGGAACGGGAGCAGCCAGAAATAGACATATAACGTGTATCAGCTTCTGGCTTCATGGCTGGTGCCATTGCAAGTGTTTTGGCCTTTATGACAACAGGGCATTCTTTGATGACTCTAAGCTGTTAGGGAGGGATGGAATCCACCTGTCTAGAAGAGGCAAGGAAATCTTTGGCAGCAGCTGGCCAATTTGGTGAAGCAGGCTTTAAAGTGAAGGACTCTGGGAGTGAGGTCCAGGATGGTAATGCTCATGCCATCACATCCAACTGGGAGGTAAGCCAGGCCAACCATAGTGGCAAATGTTACTTAGCTGCCTCCCAAGGTGAGAACCAGAAGGCCAGTCACCTCAAGGGTGTGTGTGGCTATGAAGGATCCTCTTGCACCCCTCCAGGGAAACCTGCATGCTCAATAACCTCTCTGAAATGCCTGTACACCAATGCATGCAGCACGGGGAATAAACAAGAAGAACTAGAGATCTCTGTGTGGTCACAGGGCCACGATCTCATTGCAATCACAGAGACATAGTGGGATAGCTTGCATGACTGGAATGCTGTGATGGATGGCTATGTACTTAGGCAAGGAGGTGGAGTTGCTCTTTATGTGAAAGAGTACCTGGAATGTATCGAGCTCCGCCTAGGGGTGGGTGAAGAATGAATTGAGAGCTTGTGGGGGACTTCAACCACCCTGATACTTGCTGGAAAGGCAACACAGCTAGACGTGCACAGTCTAGGAGGTTTCTGTAGAACATCGGTGATAACTTTTTGACACAGGTGATGGAGGAGCCAACAAGGAGAGGTGTGCTGCTGGACCTTAAGCTGAAAGACTGATTGGGGATGTGAAGATTGGGGGCAGCCTTGGCTACAGTGACCATGAGATGGTGGAGTTCAGGATCCTGTGTGGAAAAAACTGGGCAATAAGTAGGATTACAGTCCTGGGGACTTCAGGAGAGCTAACTTTGGCCTCTTAAAAGACCTGCTTGGAGGAATCCCATGGGTTAGGTGTCTAGAAGGTAGGGGGGTCCAAGAGAGCTGATTAATATTCAAGCACCCCTTCCTCCAAGCTCAAGATCGGTGCATCCCTATGAGTAAGAAATCAAGCAAAGTAGTCAGGACACCTGCATGGATGAGAAAGGAGCTTCTGGAAAAACTCAAATGGAAGAAGGAAAAAGGGGCTGGCCACTTCAGAAGATTAGGGGAACATTGTCAGAATATGCAGCTGTGAAACAAGGAAGGCTGAGGCTTACTTGGAATTAAATCTGGCAAGGGATCTCAAGGTCATCAGTAGCAAAAGGAAGAGTAGGGAAAATGTGGGCCCACTACTGAATGAGGTGGGCGCCCTTGTGACAGAGGATATAGAGAAGGCAGAGTTACTGAATGCTGCCTTTGCCTCAGTCGTTACTGCTAAGGCTGGTCCTCAGGAATCCCAAAGCCTGAAGGTAAGAGAGAAAATCTGGAGAAAGGAAGACCTTCCCTTGTTCAAGGAGGATTGGGTTAGAGATCATTTAGGCAAAACTGCACACCCACAAATCCATGGACCCTGATGGAATGCACCCATGAGTGTTGAGGGAGTTGGCAGATGTTGTTATTAAGCCGCTCTTCATCATCTCTGAAAGGTCATGGAGGACAGGAGAGGTGCCTGAGGACTGGAGGAAAGCCAATGTCACTCCAGTCTTCAAAAAGGGCAGGAAGGAGGGCCCAGGAAACTACAGGCCAGTCAGCCTCACCTCCGTCCCTGGAAAGGCAGTGGAACAGCTTATTCTGGCTGTTTTCTCTAAGCATGTAGAGGAAAAGAAGGTCATCAGGAGTAGTCAGCAGGGATTCACCAAGGGAAATAACGCTTAACCAACCTCAAAGCCTTCTATGATGGCATGCCTGTCTGGGTAGATGGGAGGAGAGCAGTGGATGTTGTCTACCTTGACTTCAGCAAAGCTTTTGACACTGTCTCCCAACACATCCTCAGCTTAGGAAGTATGGGTTAGACGATCACAGACTCATACGATCATAGAGTGGTTTGCGTTGGAAGGGACCTTAAAGAACATCTAGTTCCAACCCCTCTGCCATGGGCAGGGTCACTTCCACTAGACCAGGTTACTCAAAGCCCCCTCCAGCCTGGGCTTGAATGGATGAGGCCAGACTCATTTCCATGGTACCCAGTGACAGGACAAGGGGCAACAGGCACAAACTGAAGGACAGGAATTTCCATCTGAACCTGAGGAAAAACTTCTTTCCCTTGAGGGTTACAGAGCACTGGAACGGGCTGCCCAGAGAGGCTGTGGAGTCTCCTCTGGAGATAATCAAAACCCACCTGGATGTGGTCCTGGGCAACCTGCTGTAGGTGAACCTGCTTTGGCAGAGGGCTTGGACTAGATGATCTCCAGAAGTCCCTTCCAACCCCTGCCGTTCTGTGATTCTGTGACACAGGGACCTGAGGAAGCTTGGAGAAAAATATAGTTAGAAATACTTCTGGGTTTGCAGGACTCCTTTTTTTTTTTTTTTCTCCTTTGTAATATATCCTGACTGCCACAGTCCATATTTTCTTTGTTCGAAACTGTACAGGAGCTGTCTACAAACTGCTGTAAAGTGCAGTTACCTGTTATTGCCCTGTAAATAATTGAATAACCTCTTCCAGGCAACATGGTCAAGATGCAGATTTAATTTACTTACAAGCCAGGAGTAAAGATGGTTGAATCTGTTTGGTTCACTGTCTGTGTCTGGAGGTGTTGCGTACGGGTCCATAAATAGTTTACTGAACCTGTCAAATTCTCTGCCAGGAATGAGCATGCCCTCTGGTCTGCTACATGTGCTTATATGAAACAGTTCCCCTTCAGTTCTCAAGCATAGGGAGTAATATATTTTCCAATACTTTTGTGGAAGTAAGTAAAAGACATAATGAATCATACATATAGTAGCAGAAATGGACACAGGGTTTGAGTTTCTGAGGTATTTTTGGTGGTGTTTGTTGGTTTTCTTTTGCAGAGGGAGACACGATATGAGATTATTTTTTCTCTGTGCTCTTGTGAAGTGATATAACTTAATTGAAAAGGTGATGTGTAATTGTCTGCCGAAATTTTGACAGTAATAGACAACAGGCCTGAAATGCTCCCTAATGTCACGTTCAGGTTGTGAAATGAAGCGCGGGAAAATCAAAATTCAAATTAGTCACCATAATCATGAAGTCAGGTGCGCGTGGCCTGCAGCTTGCTGTGGCAATGGCCCTTTGAGCTGTGATGCTGGGGACCAGCCAGTTGCTTTGCACCAAAGTCAGGCTTTCAGAAGTGCTCAAGGGGCTGCTTCACAGAACCATCCCCTCAATGCCAAGACATAGGTTTGTCACATATCTAATGAGGATGTCACATTAAAATTGCTTTTTGGAGAATTAGTACCATGATAAGGAGTGTGATTAAAACAAGGGACTACCTTATATTTTACTCAAAGCCAATATCCAAAGTCAGTAATATCCTCTGACTAGTTATCTGACCCTTTCAAAATCTTTCATGCCTGATTTTCAAAGTTTTTTATCTTGCTTAAAGAAAAATAAAATGCTTTTGGCTCTAATGCTTTAATTAGATAAAACTTTAATTGATATGTTTTCCTCCTCAGGTTACTATGTTTTGAATTCTTTAGTCTGTATTATATTTTTAAAAATTATAAAAAAAGACAGATGAGGAGAAAAATAATTTTTTAGGGCTGAGAGATGTTGGAGGGAAGAGAGAAGAGGGAAATCTTCCACTTATGAAGAGAGTCTTGAATGAGGTATCATCATCTCAGATGTCCCATGACCTAAATTGCTTTTCCAGAATAATTAATAAGACCTGAATGCCACTATTTCTCTGTTAATGCTACCCACTTGGAATTGTAAACGCTAAAAATCATGTTGACAGCACAACTTCTCCAGTTGCTGCCGTTAAAAAAAGGCTAAGATAATAGAAACAAGAATACTCCATTCAGCTGTCAGTCTCCAAGGTGTGAATGCTTCAAGGCCTGGTCACATATAATCAGTAAAATTCTTCTTTATTTTAGTAAGATGATGGGTGCCTAACACACTGACATACACACATACAGAGGTTTGCAATATCCTGGCAGTGTTCCAGAATGGATAATGATTTCCCTATCTCAGTTCCCTTACAGTTTGGATTAGATACAGTATTTTTCTACTCTTGCTGTTGTAAACTCTTTATATTGCATGGCTGTGCACTGTTAAACAGCTGTTACTGTCCTCTCTAGAGGCGGACGCGTTAACCCGTGCTGTTTGCAGAAATACTTTAAGTGCTTTTTAATGAAAAATATAGAGGTGGGGAGCCACTGTCCAAAATGATATTTTCTTGGAAATTGCCTCTCTTTGAAGGTCACTGAAGACCTATTGTTTTGAATGAGTTGTCCACAGTCTTTCAAAAGTCCATTTGTCTCTTTCACGGTTGCCCTTCCATCCAAGGACAGCGCAGTGCCTTCCTGCAGTGACCGAAAGACGACTGTCCCCAGTGTGTAACCAGATGTGTAGCCATCACACAAGTGGGTTGCCACAACCCTGACCAGTAAAGACATCATAGTACTACACAAGAAAAGGCGAAGCCAGAGCTGGTATTGCAGAGATGACGTACCCAGTGGCAATATCCATGCCCAATGACTCCGCTACTGCACAACCTGAGAGTTTCAGGAGTTGCCATCACTGCTGTTGCAAGGCAGCAACTCCTGAGTTGAAGTCTGTAGTTTTGAAAATAACCTTCTTGTACAGATAGATATAAGTAAAGGCATTATATCTGTATATAATAATGTGCAGCTAATATTTATAGAAGTGCTCCTTGCTGCTTAATGGTTTGTCACGTTTGTTGCAAGCTTACATAAAAACTATGGCTGCTGTAGGGCAAAGGTATAAAACTTTCATGAGTAATATAAAATATACAAAATGTTGTTGTTAATATTTAATACAATTTGCAGCAGTCAATGAGCACAATCAATGTTTATTAATTAAGTTGTTCTGTTGCAATAGCAATTTCTTCTTTTTGGTGTACGTGTGTCTTCAGGGAGAATTTAGCAAGCTTTTTTGACCCTTTTGAAAAAAAATTGGCATGTTTAACAATAGGGTTGGCAACGTCTTACATTACTTGTTTGCTTTTTCTTCAGCAAATAAACACAACTCTTTTAGTGACATCTTCTATTTAAACATACTACATGATAAGAGAACTGGGTTTTGGCCAGGGTGTTTAATAAGATGTGTCGCAATTCAGGCTGTTTGTAGCAGCCATACTGACGCACTGCAGATGATCTAGCATTTGGGGGGGGTGGTTTTTTGTTTGTTTGTTTTAACCCAGTTTCCCACATGTTCATGGGAGTTGCAGACAGCAGTATGCAAGGTGGGAACTGAATTTATGCAGCTGATATCTGCAAAACTATAAGATCTTTAGTTAACTTGGTGTGTGTCTTGCTGTACCTGTTGAATCAGGCCATGGGCTGAATTGCCCTAAGGGGGCAGCACTTTGGCCCCAGGCACAGACCTGCCCATGTTGGGGATGTTCCTCCTGCAGCCTACACCGTGAGGTGCTTCCTCCGAAATCACAGGAGGGAGGCCATTCCCCAATCCAAATGTTGTTGCAGGGTTGAACTGGTCAGCAGCAGGATTTTAAGTAACCCTGCCACAGCTCAGATCAGTCTGGTTTGTCAAGATTGCACGAAAACCATTAACTTTGAGGTCTTCATATTACCAAAGGGGCTGGTTGTGATGGAGATTTGCCAAGGCCCAGGGCCTGTTTCAGCAGCAAATGTAGCATTCGACTCAAGTGGATCCTGGAGACTATTTCTGTCGCCTGAATTACGTGGTTGATCTCTCACTGTAGTTTTGGTCCGTCTTCTCCATTTTTTCCATGTTATGTCTCTCTTAAATAAAACTAAGCGGTTTTAAGGTTAATTCTTCATGCTATAAAATAACTCAATACATTAATTAAAAAAGGTTTTTGTGATAGTGCTTCATGCCATATACAAAATTGTGTGTAGTCTGCAAAGTCCGTCCTTTCATTTCCATACGTGTGCTGTATCAGTTGAGAACTGCTCAAGTACATTATTTTTCTATTTTTTTTCCCCTAGACCATACTGAACTCTCCAACTGCCTTAGATCTGGAGCACTTCATGGTTTGGGATGGTTTTTTTGGCTTCTTTTTAAGTAAAAACATTTCACGAGATAGGCTAGAGCAGTGCAAGTAGTGGTTCCGTAGCAGCCACGAAGTGGTTAAGTCATTAATTTATTTGTCTAAAATCATCCCTAAAGTAAACATAAAAGTCATGATACTTGATTTAATTTGTCCTGTGGGCTAAAAATGTCTGGAGATTACCAATGATCTTAGTTGTAATAACTTTTATATATAACTGTGCCACATTATTTTGAACTATACTGCTAGGGGTTTATTGAAATATATCAACCTTATTGCTAATATTTCACAGACAGTTCTTCATTTTAGCAATATAGAATTCAATTTAGCAGAAATGTGATATTCCTTCTGAAATTTTAAATTCCCAGCAGATGTATAATTCAATTAAGTCCAGAAGATTAAAAAAATTGAAGTCATTCTCTATACGTACACTCTTTCTGCTAAGTTCCAAAATAATGAAAAACTACAGCTGTTCAGTTTTGGTTCATCTATCGCTTTGTACAATTTTTATGGGTTTTATGTGTAATCACATTTGCAGAGAGAATTTTTATACAGCCTGCTCCATTTTGCACAGTTATTATCTTTCCACATTAAAAACAGATTGTAAAAACTGATACACAAGCCTTGGGCCCACTCCTTAAGGAAAGTAAAGCACGGTCATTAATCGTTGGGGGGGTGCGGGGGAAAAAGGAGCTTGTAAAACTTAATTGTTCTGTTTCCTTCTGCTACGGAATGGCCTTTGTCTCCTCTTCTTCCTTCCATCAACATATTTTTTTTGTTTTAAACTCTTTCGAGTCTCTGTGTGGAACTAAAAGGGTCATTTATTTGCGTGTAACTGACTTCAGCAGAAATTGGACACAGGCATTACCTAAAACTGTAATTCTCCTCGAAAGGTGAAGAGGTCCTTTCGTGTAAGCGCCTGCATGCTGAGAGCCTTACCAAACCCTTCTTAAGTTCTTGGCTCATGTTCCTAGGCCAGCGCTCGAGGTCAGGTTTCCATGTCAAATGTCACTGCAGCGTCTGTGATCTCTGCAGAATAATTTAATTTCCTGTGCCTCAATTTGTCTGTTTTTGAATGCAGCTGCAACACAGACCTGTTTCAGAGGGTGCTACTTGCACCTAAGCGACAGCTCAGTTTGTTAAACTGCGATGCCTACAACGCTGCTACTCTATGGGGATATAAGTGAGGTAAACCTGGAATATATTCATATAACACATGCCTCAGAGTTTGCCCATTTCTTTTTCTTCTAATCACATCAGTCTAATAAAATATTACCTCTCTCTGTCTTTCTGAATTCCTCATCCAGAGAGGGATTAAAATCTGTTTCATCTTGGCATTTCAAACATAAAATATATAAAAGCTTTTATTGAGAGTTCTAAGTGTAGGGTATCAGAAGGACATTTAAAAAAAGTTTACCCTACGATTCCTTCCAGCAAGAGTGCATTTGCAACTCTCCCTAAGCAGTCACTCAAAGGTAAATAGCTTAAGCATTAGTGATCACCACTGCATGTAATCAACTCCTGATTGCCAATACGAATCCTACACTGCTCAGTATTGACCTCCACAAAGAAAAAATTGATTCACTGACCTGTCACTAGATTGTTTTCCAGAAAGTATAAGGGACTTACCCATGCTTGTTGAAAGTGTTTCTTATCTGTAAGGTGTCTTGCCTTTAGCAGATAACAGCGGGGTTTTTTTCTCTCCTCCTTCCCTAGCAAAACTGGAATGTACAGCTGTTGAAATGGGAGAAGCAGATGATTTCACTTTGATTTTGTCTTAGCTAAAGGATCTGGCTTTGAGGTGAATAAATCAGCTGAGGAAAAATGACTGGCAAAAAATTAATGTTGGCAGGAGAGCAGTATTGGGTGGAACTGTGAACAAGCACGCTAGGTGAAATATGATGTATGTACTTGCCATAGCATGTGCAACAACACAGCTGTCCTGTCTGTGGTTACTTCTTCAGTGGCCATGAAAAGATTTTCAGATCAGACTCTACGTTCATCTGTGTTACAAATTGATAATCACACCACCTTAATAATTATGGAAGATGAACAATTTCTGTTGACCTGTGGTTTTTACGTGTTGTGTATGTGGCAGCAAGTTAAGATCTCGGTCACCATTTGAGTACTATGCATTCCTCTTACTGCTCCTCTTAATCTATATTTTGGTCTATGGAGTTTATAGAGAGTTTGTTTGCAGCTTTGTGGAGATCCAACTCCCAGGTTTGTTAGTTTTCTAACAGGAAAAAATGCCCGTGCCATCATGAATCAGAAGGTATTAGTACCTACCATAACTTTTCACCTCCTTCTGAATCATGTCCTATAAAATATGAAAATCTTTGAGCTGCAGTTTGGTAATTAGTTCCTCCCTTCCTCTTGCAGTCTGCATGCATCATAGATGCATCCCTGCATCTACTAAGCCACCAAACCTAAACACTATCTTCTTCTGGTCCTGTTACTCCTCTTTGATAGAGGATAGACTGTAGGATTTGACTTCATGCTTCTCCATGTGAACTAGAGCTACAAGAGACCCTCTAAGGGGCCATAAGGAAAGTCAGTGTTTACTGTGATTGGACCTTTGTGCTTACTTATGAGCATTTGTAACATGCAAGTCAGACATCTGCCATTAGATATGTCTAGTTATGTGAAATCTGCATTCCTCTTACTCTGGACATGGAGAACATATTATTGTTCTCTTTTTGCAGCAGCCTTTTCTGTATTTGAAAGATGCAGAAGCTGACCTGTAGCTTTTGAAGATGTTGAAGCTTCCCTCAGCCATCTACTCTCCAGATCACCCAAGCAACCCCAGGTCTTCCCCCTTTTGCTACTTGTAGCTCATAACATTCAGAACTTCGACCATTCTTGTTGCTCTCCCATGGGCTCCCTCAAAAAAAGTTACTTTTGCGGAAGAAAAATTCCCATTTCCCGTTGGACTGTGTAAATGTGGTGACACTGTGTTTATCTTTTCTGTGATCAGCATGGTCTTCCCACCCTCCCCATCACATCTCTCCGTTCCTTTCAAAGCAAAACACCCTTTTCCCACCATGTCCACACTGCAGTGGTATATTAGGACCTAACTCCTGCAGCAAGAACTCCTTCAGCCTGGCTAGTCTAAGCTGTAATGAAAACAAATAAATACTGTCCAGTTGGATGATCATTTATCTTCAATGTTTTCCCATTGAATTTGCCGTATTGCAAAACTTTGAGTCGTGCCTGTAACTTGTGTTTTGGAAGCTGACTCTGTTGATGCAGGAAAGGCTCAAGAAAAGCATCCAGAACTGAAGATGTTGAGAGATCCTATCCATCTGTCTGACTGATGAGACAATAAGAGAAGGGTGGTTTGCTGTTTTTGCACTTACTCAATCTGTGCTCAGACATTATCTGCATATCCAGACACATCGACTGTTTCCCAAGAAATCTTCATGTGAGAATTTTTTCATAGTCCTCTCATTACACTGAAAATGTATTGTCCAGTAGATGGGATGGCAGTACTGAGATACTGTATCTATACATGATAAGTTCCTTGACTGAATAAATAATGCCTGTCAGTAAATACTTCTGGGGGTTTTGTGCAAAATCTCTATTTTCTTCATAAATGGGTTTCCTTCTTTTAGCTTATGACATGAAGCAGCCATTTAAGTTTACTGTTTAATTTGAATGGGCAAAAGGTTACATGACTGGAGCCAGGAAGGAAATGGAGCTGCGTTTCTTACTGGGAATTCAGTCTTGCTCGTTTTATTCCAGTGAGCGTGTTTCATTGTCGGCTTGTACAGGGTTTCATGGCTAATGCCCCACAGCAGCCTCTATATAATTTACAGTTGATCAGGGCCCTAATGTAATTTCCATTGTAAAAACTTGATAGAAGTTTTGAAAAGCTTCTGAACTTACCTTTTATCAGGTTCAGACACGAGTCTCCCTTTAGCCTGCCTCAGTTGCATGTGAGCAAGAGTCTGGGTTGAGCTTTGAAGTACTTTTTGCAACTTGCCTACAGTTGGATGCAACTTTTTGGTCTGAGAATGATGGACTTTTAGTCAGATTTAAGAACATAATGCCAAACTGGTAACAGAGATCATCCCAATTTGAGAAAATTTCTTCTTTGTTTTAAAATGTTAAATCCTTTATCTCTAGCAACCAGAGAGAAAAAGACAGGCTAAAGTGGGCTGCTACAGGCCGGGTCCTTCTTTCTTGTTTTTTTTTTACTGCTGGGTGCACATTAGGCTTTCAGTTACTTTCTTGTTTACATCAAGAGAGGAAAACAATGCTGATTGTACCCAAGGTGGTCAGCCTTTAGGTAATCAAATGAAAGCAATTAATTCTTTCCATGCGCCTCCTTCTAATGGAAAATAAATACTGACACTTCCTATAATGCACCTGAAGACTGGGGGGAGGACCCATAGACACAGGCCTTTCTCAGCTGCGGTTTTGCTTTCCTTTTATTCCCTGAGAGGGGAGAGGTGAGGGATCAGAGTGGGGCAGGGAGGATCTCTTAAATGGTTGTTTTCTTTCCCAGCTGCTGCCTTTTGGGGGAAATGAATCAAAACGAGCATATCCCTGGTTTAGAAAAGTTTGGAGCATTCCATATCCAGTAAACTCTGAGGAATGAGTATTTTAAGGGGCAATTTGTGGTTTAGTGCACACCCAAACTCTTAAGTAAGCAGCGTACATCCTGGAAGTGGTTGAATTCCTGCAAGTAGTGCCTGCTCTGCAGCAAGCCTGGGTCCAGGTACCTCATGGGTCAGATCCAAGGTCAGTGGTTTCACAGCCATGGGTGCAACCTGTGATGCTGTCACACTGAAAACCAGCTGCTGTCTTTCCTTCGATGTCCAAGAAAAACACTTCTTTTTACCCAAGTGATGGCACAACAAAAATGGAGATGAGTAAAGCAGGCATTATCTGGATGAGGACAGGAATCCATCCATCCCAGCACAGGTAACCAGGTATTTAAGAGATCTTCATCAAAACATTATGGCATGGGCCCTCAGCTAGGAAGCTGGTCTTTCAAATGCTTGAAGGTATACGAAGCTAATAGGTTGTTTGGTTTGTGGGTTGGTTTTTTTAATCTACATTAAAGTGAGGCTTAGAAACTTATCTCTAAAACAAACAAACAAACAAATCCTTCGAAGGAAAGTGCTGCCATGGGAATTGCAATAAAAGTGAAGGAGCTGAGAATCCTGTATCCTGACTTTCCAAAACATACATTTGAGAATTTTATGACTTTGACCAGGGTCATCACTAAGTCTTACTCAACCCAAGCTTGAAACTCTTATGGGTTTAGTCTCAAATTGAAGTATGGGTGAGCTGACAGCTCCATTTTAGGTACACTTAATGTTTTGGTTTTGCCATCATGAAATTAAAATGTCTTGTATTCTAGTATTTGCAAAGTGTTTCCTTATAAACTGAAAACAAGTAAAAAACCTCTGTAGTTCATTCTCATTTAGTCTATTTATATGCATAAGTGGTCCGAATGATACTCAAGAGATTCCAGCCTAAGTGTGTCCTAACCCAAAACAAATTTGGAGAAAACTCAGCAACGGACAGGGTAGGGTTTTGTTTTATTTGGGGTTGATTTTTTTGTGTTGGTTTTTTTTTTACTGATTAGTTTTGCTGTTTTAAGACAAGACCAGTGATATAAGGAAGACACTGCAAGGGCCATTAATTTAATGTTATTGCCAGTTTAGCAGACAACAATTACTTAATGATTTTTTTCTTTCTACATATTTAGGAGTTATTAGATTTAAAAAACCAAACAAACACAAAAACATGTCAAGAACAATTACAAACATTTTAAAAAGGCAGCAAGCACAGTTCTCTGAATTTATCAGATACAGTTTTCCTGTGCTATGGTAAGTTGAGTCCTCTACAGCTTCTTATGCAAATAAATAAATTTGAGCAACATGAGCTTGATAATGGAAAGAATATTAGCGCTAATCACGTTCAAGCTTGTGTAGCTTTGTGTCTCATTTATCTTTTCCACATACATAAGAATGAAGTTTACCTCTTTTCTTACTCTCTCAACATTTAAGCTCTGTAGTTGGACAACTCAATCTCTACTCCCATTGCCCCCTAATGCACGAAACCTAATGTCTGTATTCAACAGCCTGCTTGTCCTCTGGCTATCCACAGCAACCTCAAGAAAATAAGCTTTTTTTTCCATGCAACTGCTACAGATGCCTCCAAACATCACCTTTTCTGTGTTTAGTTTCCTATAAAGGGCATAAGCGTTGTTGTGCTTCAAGTGCCTATAGGAGTGACCAAAGCCTTGAAGTCCGTTTTTTCGCTTGAGCAGGAAGACCGCTGTGGTTTGTGCACATCGGCCTGGCTGCTGCTATCTAACATGTAAGTTGTAAATGTGAAGTGTCATGACTCCTTCAAGTGGCTGAAGTGCTGGGAAGCTGCCTTGAAAGCTGTCAAACCAGCCAAAGCGTTGCTTCTCAGACATGATCTGTCACTAAAAAATCCTTTCAGCCAGAAGTTGCCTCAAATAACGAACTCGCTACCTGGGCTGTCTGACCAATTTCTATTCATAGAGTGGGAGAAAAGGAATGTACAACACTGGGAAAATTACTCACTGGTAATTTTTTGTTGTTATCCTGATCTTTTCCCAGATCGCTTTGCTTCTTTCTTACCTGTCTGGGATGTTGCTTGACAGATGTTTCCTTCTTATCTCACTCTTTCTTTATTGCACTGCCAGTATTATCTGATTGATAGAAAGTGGGCAGGCTGGTACTTACAATACCATTGTTGGCTGATAACTCTTTTGCCACATTTTTTTAAGAGAGCTGAAGTCATTGCTCTGTTTTGCCTGATATCTGCTAACAGAGCAGGAAACAGAAAGTAGGATAAATTGCCTTGAGGTAATTATTATTCCTATTTTGCATGGAATTTTAGTAAAGCCTGAATAAATTTGAGCAAATCCTTGAGTTTTAAGGATCTGAGTGATCCATTTCACTTTAAACGTTTAGCTGGGCTGGGACCTGGATGTAGGTCAGACAATGATGTAAAAAGCTTGAGGGCAAAACTTTAAGACTTTCCATCATCTCTGTATAAATAAGCCTTACTGACTAAATTGCTGGTCATGTTGGAAGCATCACCCTTTTGCCTGGCTCCTTCATTCTGTCCATGTGAGTGCTTATCCTAGTGCTGAATATTTCTGCTCCTGGTCTTAGTTCAGTAAAACTGCCGTCCTTGCAAGTGGACCTCATGGTTTGTGTCAAGTCGGACCATTAGTGAGGATATGGAGGAGACCTAATGGTCCTCCTAGGCACAGGAGAAGCATATTTATTGCTTTCATTGCAATTTAGTAGCCAGTTTTTGTCTTGATGGCTCTTTAAACTATCTGGAACCTATAAAACCACTTATGTGGGGAAATTTTGCCTAGTAAGAAATGGAGACCAGTCCAAATAGTTACAGTGCCTAAAGCATTAGGAGTGATCTCTGTGAGGATTTTTGTCACTGTATTTCTCTTTTATCACTAGTTACTATATGTCATTGCCAGTATACCCTGTTCATCTGTGATTAATAGGATAATTTCATTCTTGACTTAACTGGGACTTTGCATAGTAAGAAAAATGTGGTGGTTGTATTACTTTATGCGATAAGAGTTGTGTCATGTAAGCAATTGGGGAAACATTCTGCCTGCATGTGTTTATTACAGTGCAGTACTTTGTAAAGTCCATTTGAATTGAACAAGGCTTTTGAACTATTGATTTAGCTGGCACTTTGTGCATCGAGAATAATAAACAGTTGTAGTATGTAGGCAGCAGTCTATAAGAGGTAGGAGTCTGCTTGCATAAGTAATGCGACAACCGATGACAGCTGCACTGATGGGAAGCAGTAATAACACGGCAAAGCATAAAATAAAAAATAAAAATAAAATTTTAAAAAAAGAGCTTAACTTCAAATTGTCTAAGCAGGAACATACAGGGCATTTTGTCCTGAGGCTGACTTTAAGTGTGCAGGAAGTCCCATCATGTGTTTTGCAACCATGTATGCTTTGCTGTAATAATATACACTGTTCAAATAGACTTAGAAACTGATCTAATAGGAGAATAGAATATGTATTTATATTGGCTAGATATATGTTTGTATGGGCTAACCTTCTCCTCCTGAGAGATTTACCTGGAAATAAAGAAGTATAAAATACATTGGAAATTTTCTAGCCAGCTTAAGTATTTGTAGATTATTTATGAAGTTTGCAGCATGATGATAGAGCTGCACATCTTAAATCTTTCTGTTTACTAATGTATCCGAATCGACTTTCCCCCTCTATCAGTGAATGGAAGAGAGGGTTGCACCCACTAAGATGACGCAGACATAAGAGACAGTAATGCAAAGCTCATGTGGGGATAGGTCAGAATTGCTGCAGGGTAATGGGGATAATCTTTTTGTCTCTGGGAACTCTGATGACTAATGAACGCAGATCAAATCCTCAGCACTGCATTCACTTAGTTGTGTTGGTTTTTTTTTTTTCTTTTATGTTTTACCTCAAATGCCTGCCTGAAACGACATCCATTAAAAGTGTAGGCGCTAGCTTTGTAGAGGACAATGGGCCACATCACGCTGTCACTTTGGAGGTAGAACTCCCACGGACTTCAGGGAGTGCTGCTGGGAACCAGATGGTGTGTCTTGGCCCAGCCGAGGCATATGAAGCCGAACCCAGGCACAAGCAGCCTGTTCGGCAAATCCTTTTGAAATTGGGGTAAATTTCTTGCAGCTTTCTGTGATTTTTTTAAATAGGGGGATTTTTTTTTTTTCTTTTATTCTATAGCATCAGCAAAGCTTTTTCACAGTCCTACCAATCTGCTGTGATCAAAAAATGGTGCTCGAGTCTTGCTGCTGGTGGGAGGTTTCATACAGTACCTTCATGCACGGAGTGGATCCTCTGCTTAAATCTGCGGCAGATGGAGGGAATAAAGCGGTGTGTTCACCTGGTGTATATTTTTATATATTTAAATGTAACGTTTTATGACAGAATTCAAAGTAACCGACTCTATATTCATAGAGAACCTCAGAATTAAAACTGGTGGTTTTTCTTTTTCCTTTCAGACTTTTTTTCCCCTTCACAAAGGCCAGAGGCAGCAGCAACCCATCAGGAGATTTAAGTGCATGCGCATTTTTTTTCCCCCTTCATTTGCAGTTGCCACGTGCCTAAAGTTAACCACAAGCTTAAGAGCTTTGCCAGATCAAAGGTGAAATCCAGCAAGTCTGACTGTCATTTTTAGCACAAGCGAACAGAAATTAAGGACTATCAGCGGGGTTTTGGTAGCCGCAATTGTTTAAGGGGCTCTGGAGCACCCGGGTAAAATTGCTGGACCATATTGTGTGTGCAGAGTTCACAGTTAACCTGCAGTAGCCGCTTTAAAATGTTTTTACTTGATGATATACTCTCCATAGTCTGCCTGAAGCACTGATCATAGGCTGACTGGTTACCACCTTGATTGAAAGCATGCTGGCTGTCAGCCATGAAAGAGTTTTGGGTTTTCCTGTGGCATTTGCAATTTGATTTTGGTTTATTTTGGCCCTCCTTCCTGCATTTGGGTTGGGTTTTTTGCTCTTGTTTGCTGTAAGATGATCCACATCCTTTGACCCTTGCAATGGAGGGTTTGCAACGAAATGACTGTCCACAGAAAGAATCACAGAATGGTTGGGGTCTTTAAGGCCCACCTAGTCCAACCCCCCTGCCGTAGGCAGGGACACCTTCCACTAGACCAGGTTGCTCCAAGCCCCATCCAGCCTGGCCTTGAGCACTGCCAGGGAGGGGGCAGCCACAGCTTCTCTGGGCAACCTGTGCCAGTGTCTCACCGCCCTCACAGGGAAGAACTTACATCTAATCTAAATCTCACGTCTAATCTAAATCTCCTCTCTTTCAGTTTGAAACGGTTGCCTTGTCCTATCACTACACACTCTGATAAAGAATCCCTCCCCACCTTTCCTGTAGCCCCCTTTCAGCACTGGAAGGCCGCTATAAGGTCTCCCCAGAGCCTTCTCTTCTCCAGGCTGAACAACCCCAACTCTCTCAGCCTGTCCTCACAGGGGAGCTGCTCCAGCCCCTTGATCATCTTCGTGGCTTCCTCTGGACCAGCCCAAGCAGGTCCGTGTCTTTCTTGTGCTGGGGGCCCCAGAGCTGGACGTGGCACTGCAGGTGGGGTCTCACCAGAGCAGAAGGGGAGAATCCCCTCCTTCAACCTGCTGGCCACACTTCTTTTGATGCAGGCCAGGATGCAATTCACTTTCTGAGATGCAAGTGTACATTGCTGGCTCGTATTCATCCACCAACACCCTTAAGTCCTTCTCCCCAGGGCTGCTCTCGATCCACTTGTTGCCCAGCCTGTGTTTCTGCTTGAGATTGCCCCAATCCAGGTGCAGGACCTTGCACTTGGACTTATGGGACTTCATGAAGTTCAATGTGGTGTGTAGTTGTTCCTGCCATGTTACAGGAGCCAAGTTTTGGCTTGCTGCTCCTTTTTTCTTTTCTTTTCTTTTTTTCCTCCCCTACGTTTCACTGGAGAAGCAAGGATTATATAGTTGAATTGTCTGTCAGCCCCTATTTTTTCTCCTCTTGTCTCTAGCTTTTTGTGCTAGTGAATAAGCTTTAAACAAATTTGACAGGTGCAGAGGTCTCAGAGATATTTAAATTCTGCCAGTTTCATGAAAATAACGTGCATTACAGAGGAGAAAAAGTAGTATCTACAAGTGAAAGTCAGGAGATCGACCGTTATTAGGTATTCAGAAATTTGTGTGGAAGGGCAACTTTGAGATATAAATCAATGGGCAATGAGGCCCCTTTGGTTCTGCTGCTCACGGAACCCCTTGTCTTTCTCCCACCTCTACCATTTAGTTCAATCATTAGGAGCACATACAGCATAATTCTTTGAGCACAGTGTGGGGTAACATAAGATGAATGTGAACTGTAGTAGTGCTACATTGAACACAAAAGGCAGCTGGAAAACTAAATTCGGATTCACTTATTATTTCTGGGTGGACTTTGGAGCTGGGGAGAGCAAGGAAATGGCCCCACTTAAGTGGTCTGTGTGCTTAAAGCTGTTGAGCACGGGAGCAAGTCAGGCAGGCTGGTGCTGCCTCTGTGTGTCTGTGTGTTCACGGTGCCGTTAATTACATTTCTTTGTAACTTGGTAGCAATTTCATCCAGGGGAAATGAAAGGATGTGCATTAAATAACTCTCTGTGTGTATACGTAATTTCTGAAGCTGCCTGTGAATGCTGGCACTGTTATTTGAGAAGTCATTTCTCGTCTCTTGCAGCCACTCGGCAGAGTACAAGTCAAAGTTCTGTGAACTTCTAGGTAGTTTGCCCGGTGAAAATACAGCAGTTGGTGAAGGCACTATCTGCTTTTCTGTGTCTCTTCAGTTCCTAGTAATTGCATAAAAAAAAAAAATTATCTTCATTTATTTTCAGGAAAATCTTAGGGAAAAGAATTATCTACAGCTTGTTTAAAAAGGAAAAGTCTAAAGGTGTAAATTCTTCATGTCTGTGAATTCAACTCTAAAAAGGAATCTAAACCAAGGAAATTTTTCAGTCTGAAATCTGTGGATTTGCTTTTTTGTTGTTCCCTACTTCTGGCTGCCATTCTGCGAGATGGTGCCTGTTTGGAGGTGTTAATCTATACATAATGAAGTTTGAGAGAACGCATGTACTATATCTGTGGTGCTCCAACTGTTCTTTGAGATCCCTGTGAATGCATCTCACATAATAACCAAAGAAAATAGTGGAAAGCCTGTGATTAGAAACCTAACAAGTAGAGCTTATATAGCGATAGCTAAAAAAGCTACATTCACATGTGTTGGCTTTCTTTATACAGCTCAACAAGACATATCCGTGCTTTTGTCAGGCAGAAAATACTTTAAAACAGACTACAGGAATTTATAATTTCCATGGCTCACTTTGAAAATCATTCTTTTTCCAACATTTTTTCTTTTTTTTTTTTTTTTTTTTTTCTCTACCGAAAGCTCTTTTTGAAGGTGCAAGACCTGTTACACTAGGCAGCTTAATCTTTGAAGTCAGTAAAGTGAGGAACTTTCAGGTAAAGAGCACTGAAAGACTGGGACCATTAAAAGCATAGGTAATACATGTAGCGTCTTACATAAATTTACTGACCATTCCTTGTGTACCAGCTTTATACTTGGTCTTATTTTGTGGGACATTGTGTGTTTGTCACTTGCTAAATAGGAAGGAAGGGACAGTCTAGGTCAAAATAACTTGTATCTAAGCAGTCTGTGGCATATAGACATGAAAATGAGCGTAGAAAGAACTTACTGAAGTGGCAATTTGCTATAGCTGAATGTAGGAATATATTGGTAACCTGTGCACTAGGTTGTTATGTATATTCCAGGTTCGTTATTCTATGCGGTTTGGGGGAAAATTTGGCTTTATGAATCAGGCCTGACGTATTAAAAATGTTGTGTAATGGATAAAATACTTGTGTTTGAATTTTATTGATTGGTAGTAGAGGAGGTGAAATAGGAGGCTGTATTTCTGGAGGCAAGGGTATACAGAGGATCAGAATTGCCAGCATAAAGCAGGCTGGGGCAGAGGAAGATGATGTGAAAGAGGAGTGAAAAGCAGGAGGAGGTGCCTGCGAATTGAATACTGGGAGTAAACCAGACCAGAAGAGATTTAAAAATAGAAGTTAAAAAAATACATTACTGGCAGTAAAATAAGGAAGGGCCACGGAGGCTTCTGCCAGGAAAAGATGTGGAAGTATGGAGATAAACCTTAGCAGTGGAAGGGAAAAAGCAAGAACATCAGTCAGTTTGCTGTGTTTTGTCTTTTTTTAATAAAAGATAGATAAAATCTTGTATATGTTGATAGTATTGGAGTATGAAGGGAGAACGTCAATAGCTGACAGACAATAGTGTAACTGTCACTGTTGCACATGTGGGGAAATGTCCCCGGATTTTATAGAAATATTTCTGTTTTCCAGTCCTTCCTATTTAAAATACAAAGCTTTCACGAGCCTAATAGTCTTAGTGTTGCTGTGGGGTGTGGATTTGGTGTTAACTCATGGAGCTTTACTTGTGAGAGTCACCACCAAAGACTTCCTGAAGCATCTGGGGTTCCGTCGGAGGTGTCTCCCAGAGTCCTGGCCAGACCTGGCCTCGTTTCACTTACGAGATCTGACGAGATTTTAGCCTCGGGTGGGAATGGCTTTTGCAAAGAGCTCCATAGATTCGGGGAATAGGACAGATTGGGGTCAGGCTGACAAGATTTAAGTTGACACACATTTCATGAAATGAAAAGGTCATGTTTCAATGAAAAAGAAGTGGGGTTTTTGTTGCGGGATTTGTCTTCTGGCTTGAATTTCACTGATGGCAATCTGGTCCACAAACACAAGCGAATGTGGCCAACTCTTGAATATCAGGGCTTTTGTAAGGATTTCAGGTGGTTACAATTCCTTCATCTGATATGTCCCAATGGTTTGAATATGCCAGTTCACTCCGCACCTCCCACACCCTCTGTATTTCAAGAGCCTTGCCCATGGCTTCATAAACTAATAATACCCAAGAAAGCTTTTCACTCTCAGTGGGATGGCAGAACTGCTCTGATACCTCTCCTTGTCAAGGGATTCGGCTGGGGGGGAAAATGTTGAGAGCTCTACCTGGCTGCAAAAACTCGCCTTTTGTCCTTGCTATAAAGTTTTAAGCCTAAACAAAGTAGGATTTTAAATGGTGTAATACTTCAATAAGGAAATTTTTTCTTGTATTGAAACATTCCTGGTTTTTTCTATAGAAACACTTATGCCATCACCTCAAAGCCCTAACTATGCTCTGTGCTATCTGTAAAGGCAACAAAAAAGTTGTTTCTGGCTCAAAGAGAACATAATATATATATATATATATATTATAATTCAACTAGAGGGAGTTCTCACTAATATGGGCTTCCTAGCTGGAAATAAACTGTTGTAAGTATCTGTTCTGCGGACAGGAGGGTTGGAGGTTTCTGTTTTCTGCATTTGAGAATGCTTTCAAAGGACTTCTGCTGATAGCTATTTTTATTCTTCTTAGTATTTTTTCTCTTTGGCATTGATTTGTTTACAGCTCTTGTAGCTGCATCCAGTTTCCACCTGCCACAGAGGTGCAATGATTTAAGTTGGATTTCATACATAAGGAGTCACTAACCCTGGTTTGAAACACAGTATCCCCTAAGGTGTGTCTATTAAGACCCTTAACACTTTCTTTCACTGGTCCTGCTTTTTCCCTTGTGCAATTGCAGTGGTCACTCCAAGCAGTCCATACCAGAAAGCTAAATCTTCAGTTTCCTTAAACACACCTGCATTACAATGCTGTTGGAAGCTGTTTGCCCAAGCGGTATTATTGACTAACGTGACAATATGTTCTTCCACCTATACTGCCGTACTCCTTCCTAGAGTAAACAGACGCCTCTATTTTTGCCTTTGATCAGAGCAATCACCATGCGTATAGCATCTAAACATGAGTATTTCCCTACTCAAGTGAATGTGAGAGCGGCAAATCTCCACTCCACGGGCAAATGAGTTGTGCCAGGCATTTTAATGATGAGGCAGGTTAGCCAGCTTATGATTGTCTTTAATTTGCACTTGCAGAAGCTGTAACATTTACCTGAACATGATTAGCGCTGGGAGAAGTGGAAAATTCTGTCGCACTTTTGAAAAAAAAAAATCAAAGACACAACTTCAGATCTCATATTTGAAACATAATATCCTGCTGATTGACCGCGCACATTGGTATCAGTAGGACGTTTTTTTGATCTGTAGAGCTGAATGATCACTGCAAGTAGCGAACACAAAAAATTAGTTCCATGGTGGAAAGCATGTAGTTTTGCCTTTATTTTACCCTTTTTATTTTTTTCTTTTACAAGAGCATTTCGGGACGCTCAGCCCTTTTCCCTGCTGAATGGCACATTGAATTCTTGCTCTTCTCTCTGCTGTCCTCGGAGATGTGGAAAATTTTTTAACTGAGGTTATCTGGGGTTTTGTCTAGTTTAGTTATTTTTAATAATAGAAAAAAAGAGGCTGTCCTTCCCATCCCGCCCACTATTGCACCTTTTTACTGTAAAATACAATTTCCTTCACGAGTGAGAAATGAGTGTTTAACATAATAACTAATGCAGGCCTGTGCACCAGTCCTGGCACTTCTCATGAACTTGTAAACCAAGGCTGTATTTTCTTATTCCGTGGTCTTGCAAACTTCCCCTCTTTCTTTGCAGAAGTTCTTACAGGAAATACCCATAGGCTTTAATTTCACACTTACTGCTGCATTTTTTGTTATTTTTCAACTTCTGCAGTGAATGGCTTTTGCTTTCAGTGTTTCTGTTCTGTAGGAGGGATCTGTGGGTGGTTACAGCTGTAACGTGTGCTCCATAATCTCAAAGCATTTGTTCAAAAATTTCCCGTTTGCTCTGTTTCAATTTTTAACCAGTTGAGTGGCATATGCCAGTGCCCCGGGGGAGCCTTGCTGCTCAAGCATCGCAGGCTGAATTGCAGCCCGCCAACACTTGGAGCACTTAACAGTTGCGACAGCACCCTACAAGACCCACAGCCTCCCAAGAGAGGATGAGATGAGGGATGAAGGTTGTATTGTAAGCCTAGCAATTGCTGCGAGTGGGAATTGAGGGGAGCAGCTTCTGAAGATTTGAGTTTGGTTTAATTTTTTCCCCTAAGTTTCTGGCCAGCCAATCCACAACCCACGTTTCTGCCAAAACCCCAGGAGGGAAAGTATGAGGGTATATTAGGGAACACTGGGAGTCATCTTGTTGGTAGCCAACAGCACAGGGACCAAAGTATTGATTGGAAAATATGTGAGTAAAGGACACTGTTTCCTAAGAGGAAGCAGAAGGCATGAACAGCAGGCGGTTTGGATGGGAAGAGGGATTTAGGATTAGGGGTGGGGAGGACAGAGACCACGGCTTGCCTTGGTTTACATCCATCCTGTGTATTTGGGAGCATGTGGATGTTATGTCCTCATGTTAACACTCTTCACAAATTTTATTTTTTTTCTCCTTGTTGTGATGATGTGATATTTGCAATGCAAGTTTCCTTGATACTGTTGTTATAGAGACGTTTCTCCTCTCCTTATGCCAACTATTAAGAGCCATCATGTGCAATAGCATTTGAGCTTATTCTTCTCCTGGCATTAGCAGAGAGATTTCTTCTCTTCGTAAATGTTGAAATGTTTTGCAGCTTAGTTATAAATATAGCAAAATCATGTCGCTTTAGTTCCAGCATCTGGTAGGATCCCTTTAAAATATAATTGAGTAAAAATTAGAATTTAAACAGCAATTTTGTCCCTATTTTGCTACTTTAAAACCAAAAAATCCAACTTTTTTTTTGTCATGATATGTATAAACAAATCTCTTCTTTCTTTCATGAAACTAAAAATAACTACAAATGCAGTCTCTTTCCCAAATTGCTTGCAATTTATATTAGCAGTAGCTTCAAGATTCGAAGTGTGGATCTGCCTATTGAGCAGTCCCTGAACTAATGGATATAAAATTGTGGGCTTTGTCAGGGACACAGCCAGTTGTGAAACCCCGGTTGCCTCTTGTTTACTATTATGGATGTTCACTGTAGGGTGTGCACAGGGATACAGGCATCAGTTCTCTATGCTGCTAAATCGGGGTATTCAACCCCTCTCTTGGGGAATTACATGGCAGATTTGTGGTGGGGTCTAATACTGAATTTATATATTCTTTCTCTACTTTTTTTTTCTCATTTTCTTTATTCTTTTTTTCACTGTCTTGATTGTTGAGGGAGCCTTTAGACGAAAAGGCCTTTGAAATTGTGTCCCAGGTTTTGTCTTTTCAAGTCTGGTCTCTGTTTCAGCGCAGAGGATTTGTTCAGCCCTGATAGTAGGTACAAATCTATGTTCAGGAGAGAAGGTGGCTGGGAAGTAGGTTGTGAACACTTCTGTGAACCAATTGTGAGTTTAGTATCTCATTCTAGTCTTCTTCTGAACAAACAGTGGGAGTCATCTTCCCTTTTACAAAGTAATTCAAGCCTCCAAATTCCCCCAAATTATTTTAAATCAGTTAGTGAAACTTCTGTGATTCTCTGCAAGGAAATGTTTGCTTATACGTACAGAGAGAGCCTACCGAGCTGGAAAAGGGAAAAGTCTCTCTTTCTGTCTCAGAGCTCCTCTTTGCAAGAGTGAGATATTTTCATTAGCCCTGGTTTGTAATTTGTATTTCTGTGTAAATGTAGTAAGACTATTGTTTGGGAAAATAACTGAGACTTGGGTAATTTCATTATTTTTTCTTCTGGTGACTCAAAGAAAACTGAAGACATACATGGGAGATCTGTGGCTGTGTCTTGAAATGTATTTCATTTGTCCCTGCTTTTAGTTCAACTACTTTGGGGGAGGCTCTTCTTGGCTAACAATGTCTGTGCCATAGAGACTTCTGGCTGTAGTCAGAAGCGTGTTACATCTGTTAAAAACACAAAAAAGATGGATCCTACCACAAGAGCTTCCTCTAAACTTGATCAAAGCAGATAATGGGCAAAGGCTGGATAAGGAAACAGTTCGGTGATCCTAATCCAGGCTTCCCAAACCCCATGACTTAGATTGTGCTGGTTTTAAACTATACAAAGGCATCACCCTTTGGAAGAGATGGCCAATAGAAAAAGAAAACTTAACATGACTTGGTGGTTGTAGTTCGCTATTTTTTTGCACCACAACACTTATTTTGCAGTGTTCGGAAAAGATGCATTAGAGAGTGAGAGAATTTTACATGCCATATCTTCATTTAAAAGCTGTGGCACACATTAAATTTAATTACTCTCCTTCTATGGCATAAATTGAGGGCAGCTTCAAAAATGAGGGTGGCTTCTATTAAACTTAATTACTTTTCCCTGCAGTCTGCATGGTTAGTAATTGTGGGTAGATTCTAAACAAAGATACAGTAGAGAGATTCTTTTATGAGAATAGGGCTGGAAAGTAGCCTATAAAGTATAGACACGTCAGATATGTTTTATACCCAGCTTTAATTTATTATTGTTATAGTTAGTTATAATAATAATAATAATAATAATAATAATAATAATAATAATAATAATAATGATGATGTTTCAGTGTAATTAAGAAGATATTGCTGGGGAAGGGGTGTTAGTTGAATTTGGCCTTTAAATGTTTAAGCAATGAATTCTTCAATTTCTTCAAGTTCTTTTGCAGATTTATGGGGTGAAAAAAGGTTAATGATAGAATTTTTTTACAATGTGTTCTATTGACTATAGATGGCAGATCTGACAGTTAAAATGAAAATTGTTCCAGAAGAAACTTGAGTTAAACTAATTATTGGAGATGTTATAGGGATGTATAATTATATTCACCTTTAAAAAAAAAAAAAAAAAGAGGGGGAAAAAGTTTTATTACAACTGTGCTTTTTAAAGAACAAGTGGAGAAATAAAAGCTGTAATTGTTCTTAATTATAGCTAACTGTAATTGCACACGACCGCAATATGCAGCACATCAGCAGCAGATTAAGAGATCCTGGCATATGTGTAGTGTACAGAGCAACATTGAGCAGAGGTGTAGTTTTATGAATATAGTTATGTATAATTTAGGTCTACTTTGGATTCCATCTGTGTTGATTTTATTTTATTTTTATGACTATTGTGGCAAGATAATTGTCACTTGGAAAGCGCTGCTGCAGTGATTTATCTGTTCCAAATGAGTCAAAAACCTTCAAAAGGAAAACTTGTTTCTTTTACACCAATGATGTGATGTGACCAGGAGAGATTTTCTCAAATGCCCTTGTGTATCTACTGATGCAGATAGATGGCTAGCGGGATTTTTTTTTTTTAAGCATCTCAATATAATCAGCACGAAGCTCTCAAGGACTTTTCAACATGGTTGAAAACCTTTGTTAGCAATCTCTGCACCAGTTTTTCAGATTCAAACCCTGCAAAAATGTAACCCATGGGTGTTTAGCCCATGTGAAAATGCTGCTTTGAACAAAATCTGGGGATGCAAATGCCTAAAGGTAGACTCTAATTTCTTCTCTTTGCACCTGATTTACAGTCTAACCTTTTTTTTTTAGCTGCATGCATTCAGCTCCTTATTTTGAGTGCAGTTTTGCCTGTAAAACATTAAGTTATTGTTACTTAGTGAACTAAAGAAGGAATGCAGATGTTTAAAGGAGGCTGTTGAGTTTCAAAACTGCTGGTTATATTTCCTGCTGCAAAACAATTCATTGCTGAAAGAGTGAGGGTCAGTGTGCACCATGTTATTGATGAATGTGTGCATGTTCTTGTGATGGTAATTTCTGCATCTCTTGAGTACTACTGATGCATTCAGTCTTTGTCTTGATGTGCCAGGATGCTCTCCCGTGTTCCCAACCTGTTTTAAGCTGTTCCTTTCACCCAAAAATTAATAAAATCCATCTGTCACTGAATGCCTTCCTTCCAAAACATAGTATTGCAAAATGTTTCAGCCTGGGACCAGCAGAAGAGTTGATTCACCCTAAACTTTGTGGACCAGAAATGATCTTTTAGTCTGCTGGGACAGGGTTGGTTTTTTGCCCTGCTTTCTGACACTAACTACAGCACCAGCTGTAAGGAGCTGTACTTCTAAGTTCCTTTGGGAAGAGTGTGTATGCCTACCCCAAAGCAGTAGAGACGGCTTAACAAAAGAATTGTGCGCTTTTAAAAAAAGGGGTTTCACCAAGAAGGACAATGATACATGGGAAGCGAGTGGGAGATTTCTGAGAGTAAGAAGCAGCATCAAGAAATTGTGTGGAATCACTCACAACAGAAAGAAAAGGTAAAATGGATGGCTAGATAAATAAGCGAGCATGAAAAGGTGTAGGTATAACAGAAGTTAAACTCATTCTTGTAGGTAGTAATAAGAAATCAAAACTTGTTATTTCAAAAGGTTTACTGCATATAGAATCTCCTGATAACCAGCATGTTCCAAATAAAGCGTTCGCTTCAAATGGCAGTACCGTAGCAAGAACGTATCTATTACAGGGCTGCTAATAAGCAAATGAGAGCGATGTTTCTTGACAGCAGGCTGTGGGTGTTTTTTAATAAATCTGTGTTAAGTAGAAAAGGAATAAAAGCTGAAACCCAAATAGCAATCCACTTTGGCTACTATTTTCTCCCTCCGAGTATAGATGGATGTATTGACCCCAGTTAGAAATTCTGGAAGGATGATTCTGGTTAGTAGAAGCTAATGTGGAATTAAATGTGTATACATTTGTGTATGTGTTCCCAGAAAAGCTAATGACACGATTCTGAATGCTGAACATGTTCCCCACTCCTCTTTGTTAATATAGTGTTGCTTATGCTCTGCAATAAACTATTATTTCTGTGCTACTTCTGTAATTACATTTAATAATCAGCTCTCACAGTCCAATAGTATTAAACGTAGGAGTCTTTTCAACAAACTATGATAAATAGCTCCTTGCAGAACTGTTGTACTTGAGGAAGCTTTATGGCTCTCTTTGTAAGATTTGTCATTTTCTTAATGCAGCTTCAGAAAGCTTCTGAGCTTTGTTATGGACTGTCACTATATTTTTCCCTTCCCCGTCTGCCTGTGAGTGGAGCTGGGTAAATGAAGCTTAATGTGCCATTTCCAAGCACTGTGACACTCCTCCAGGGCTGGTTACATTTACCATTGCTGAAGTCTAAATAAGTGAGTTTTAATGAGCAGGAATGCTTGCTAATAGCTGATTCAGGTACTTAGTAGTCCGTGTTATTTAACTGTGGTAGAATTACAGAACATAAATAGTCTGATGATTAATAGATGTACCTGTTATATATTGCAGCCTAATAGTTTTTGCCACCAAAGAACTACCTTAACATCTTTTGTTTTAGATGTGGTTGGGGAGAAAAGGACTTGCTTGTAGATTTATATCACTGGTAACTTACACCTTAAAACACTTAAAATAATTTCAGACCACCATCAATATATTGTTCGGTGTCATTAATGAACCTGTTAAAGAATGGTGGTACAATGGCAAGCTTGGTAGATTCATTCTCTCTGCTTAGGGCTGTCAAAAATAAATTCAACCCATCCTTTTAAGGTCAGAAATAAGGCAGTTAATTAGATCTTTATCTCCTTTCTTCTTCTGTCCCGTTAATTTTGGGCAGTGGTAGAGGGACCAGTAAGAACACAGCTTGACTGTATTTTTTTAAACACTTCTGTTTTACGGACAAGCAGGTGGCAAGAGCGAAGAAAAAAAAAAAAAAAAGGCAAAATATAACAGATGAACAGCAAATGAACAAGAATGAAGAAATAATAGCATCCAACATCTGTTGCAGTCTGCGCTGAGATACTCCAGAAGATACTGCAGTATTTATGGAAATAGTGTAAGGACTGTGTTGAACTGCAGCTAATGGGACAGACTGCTGGCTGGCACGCTTCTTCAGAGAGTTATTTCTGTGTTTTTCCTATTCCATCCCATGTTTCAACCTGACATCGTTGTTTTATGGATCACAAGAAGGAGACGTCAGGACAGAAAGGAGCTAGCAGTGACTTTATCCTTGACTAACCAGTAGAGAGAAAGGCAGTAAGTGTTTCAGCAGGTGGATTAAAAGACAATATGGGCAGATCTCTGAAGCAGATGTTGGCAACAGCGGTGTTCCAGGTGGAGATGAGCTGTTTTCAGTAGTTCCTGTATCCATCCGATGAAACCTCTGAGAAAGAAAGCAGACCTTTCCAAAGTCATTGAATGCTTCCTCAGAGCTGGGCTAAGGTAGCCACGGCACTTATCAAAGCTGGTTTCTGTTTCCATAGCTGGGAGTGCAGCCAGAGGAGTTTGAATCTGCCTGTGGTACAGCATGTGGCCATGCCCAGCATCCCTCGTACTGCACTACGCTTCAGCAAGTGCTGACCTTGTGAGATTTCTGGTATTTGCGGCCTTCTGAGCAGAAAAACACAGTGAGAGTTCACTGCTCTCGAAACTGGGAGTAGGAAGACACTCAAAGCATGGAAATCTGTGAGGTTTTTAGGGTTGGTTGGTTTGGTTTGGTTTGGGGTTTTTTTTTTGCCTGGTAGCTGCCAGTGCAGTTCCTGTAAAAAACCAAGTTATTTGTATATTGAATTGAGCAAGTAAGGCCATTCCTAATATCAGTTCTTCTGAGGTGCCTATATTATAGCATCTCACTTTGTTCCAGAAGTCCTTCACAAAACTTCAGAGCTTCCCAAATGCATGTATCTGCCCAGTCTTGCATTGGGTAAGAAAATGAATAAGTATTTGAATACACAATAGCTGAAGTGTCCAAGTTATTCTGATTCAGTAAAGTATTTTGAGACCAGGACGAGATGTCATTTCCAAGCTTGGCAAACTCTTGATACTAAGACTTACTTCTCTGAAATAAGTTTAAATAAAGCCTCCAAAATTTTTGAGTGGCTTCAAGCCTGTGTATATTAGTGAAAACATCCAGCTCCAGGGAATACCAAAGTTTTGAACTGTTAGCATGTGAAATTGGAGGGGGCGGGGGAAGAGTGAAGTGTGAGCATTCAGTGGAAAACAGTTCTTAGGGTGACTTTTTCTTTTTGACAGTCATCACCAAAGACATCAATGTTTGACCCAACCAACAGCTGCTACATCATAAAAGACGCTTGTGTAGATGGTATATATAACTGCTCCCTGCACCCTACACAAATATGACAAAGCCGTAAATATTCAGAAGATATTTACTGCAGCCCTGTAAAACATTCTAGAAACTAAGGAAAGAATCTAGGCCGTCATCATCTATAGTACTTGAATAATTTCTATGTCTTCCTTCATATATGTCATGCATCCTTGTGATTATACGACAATTTGGGCTTGTTCAGCCTGGAGAAGAGAAGGCTCCAGTGAGACCTTATAGCAGCCTTCCAGTACTTAAATGGCACCTACAGGAAAGGTGGGGAGGGGCTCTTGATCAGGGAGTGTAGTGGTAGGACAAGGAGTAATGGTTTTAAACTGAAAGATGGGAGATTTAGATTAGGTATTAGGAAAAAATCCTTCCCTGTGAGGGTGGTGAGGCACTGGAACAGGTTGCCCAGAGAAGCTGTGGCTGCTCCCTCCCTGGCAGTGTTCAAGGCCAGGTTGGATGGGGCTTGGAGTGACCTGATCTAGTGGGAGATGTCCCTGCTTATGGCAGTGGGTTTGGAACTAGATGGTCTTTAAGGTCCCTTTGAACTCAAACCATTCTGTGGTTCTTCTGCAGAATTAATACATGGCCCAGACTTCTCCTTCAGTTCTATATTTGTACAACTGAGTTTGACCTCATTACTGCTGAGACTTCAGGCGTGATTCCCCTCATTTCCTTTGTACAGTGGAGAAGAGACGGTGGTAAAGTGTAACACCGCAACTAAGGGAAATGATAGCATGAGCAACAGGTCAGTCAAATACTAAGTGTGCAAAATTTTCTATCCAGGGAGGCTACAGTAAGTTTAATGAACATATGGGGAGGAACATCTGCTCTGTTTCAGGTGATCTTCTCATTTTGGAGAGAGACAGAGGATACTTTCCTCCCACTGAGCTCATACATCTCCCTGAGGCATGAGCCCGTACATCGCTTCTTTCTCTCCCTGTACTAACAGGGTGAGGATGTAGGAGTTCTCCTACATGTTCTTCCTCCTGCTTGCTGTGCCTCAGAGAGTCAAATTCTGTACCCATGGTGCTTCCTTCCTTCGTTTCTGAGCCATTAACTTTCAAAATGCAGCACTTCCTTGAGAAAACACACAGCAACAGCACTCCCTGTGCTGCGTCAGCCATATCTGCACATCCACAATGGCAGGGTCTGACCTCGGAGCAAAGCACCCAAGTGGGATCTTTCTTCATCTCTTCTCTATGCCCTGGCACTTCTCCCTGATGACCCTGGCTAAAATGCGTCCTAGCTGTGCCACCCATTACCCGTCTGTAAAATGGACTCACTGCTGTGTTTCTTCCACCTATTCATTTTTATCTTGCTCTTTAATACCAGACCAGAAGATGTAAGAAAGAGGAGCTTTCATCTGATGTCCTTGGCAGGTACTTAGACAAGAGGCCAAGATCTTAGCTGGGATTTGTAGGTAAATTGCAAGGAGTGAGGATTTGGCCTGATTTATGCTTAACTTGTAGGTTATAAAATTGCTGTCTTCAAAGATGTCGGGAGGGGTTGAATTAAAACTTAAATTTTTTGAAATATATAGAATAGCCACAACGACGAGGGCATGTTTTATTTGGGGTATTATTTGTATACTGGATGTACAGTGGACTTAGACTGTTTTGGTGGCAGGCACTTATCACTGAATACACAGAGATTTCTGTCCTCCTTACCTAAGGAGGAATGAAAAATTCAGAAGTAGCAAATTTAGAATAGTGAAAAATGCAGCTTTTAAAAATAATCATGGGAGAAAACAACAAGCATGTTTGCTCATGTCCTTTATCTCAGTCAGCTAATCTTGCAGAATGTCACTTGTATAGAAATAGATTTTTACATATGAACTTGTTACATCACTTCCTAAAAAAAGAGCATTTATCTTGTACTTAAATAGCACATTCAGAGACTGTTTATGCAGTATTTCTGCTGCAAATGTATGATCCTTGTTAGGTAGCTAAGCTCTGTGTGAAGTTTTAAAACTGCAGTGTATTTATTTGCTGCTTATGGTGTGAAAGATAAAATACTTACAAAAGTATCAGTTTGAAATCTTGATTTTTTAAAAATATCTTAATTTTTTTAATAGATGAAATTGATTTCTAACATTTTGATCTTTAGTGGTCATAGGGAACCATAAAAAAAAATATACTAAAAGCATGGGATATAGAGAAATCAAAACCTTCTGTGAAATCCATCAAATTAGTCACAGCAAAACTGAATTCAAAATTTAAACCCCATATCTTATCCAAAAGCAGCTTGTTTATTGTGCTGCACTCTAACAAAGCTGAGAAACTAATTCCAATTTGAGACGGGTGAAATATTTTGTGTCTCACAATGGTATTTCAATACCTACTATTAATTATTCCAAGTAAACTCTGACATAGTCCCCTATGTAATTTTAGGAAGAGCAGAGACAACAGTGTGCCTTTGGAGGTGCCATTTTTCAGCTGAAATGTGAAATCAATGTCCTGACCATTTGTGGTCGTTAAAATCCCATGGCACTTTTCTGCAAGAGTAGAGGCATTGACTCCCAAGTCTTGGTGAACTTCCAACTAAGTAATTATATTCCTTCTGATATAACCTTTCTTTTAAAGCTAATTTAATGTTCCTCTTCAGTTGTTCTCTCTGCTTTAAGTGGAAAATCCTTCATTTCCCTTTGTAAACTTTTCTTTAGTTCTGCTTTATACTGACAATTAGTATTCATTAGACAATTTCTCTTACCACATCACTGCTGCACATCTATTCAGTAGCAGTGAGCATGTGTGAGAGCGTGGACCCCTACAATCCTACAATTTAAAAAGCTATTTGTTGATGGTCTGGTTAAAAGCCATCAAAATTGATGGGATGTATTGCTTTGAGCTGGTGGTCACTGGAGCTGTCAATGCTGTAGCTGAGAGGTGTTGCTCAATGGTATGTTTTGGACACCCCTCTACCCTGATTTTCTTGTGCTGCTGACTGTAGAGTTGATAGTTGGTAGTACCGTGTCTGCTCTCTGCCTGCCTGTAGGGAGAGCCAGGAAAGAGTGGCCGAAAGCATCAGGTGCAT
Organism: Leptosomus discolor; assembly: GCF_034619465.1. Taxonomy (NCBI): domain Eukaryota; kingdom Metazoa; phylum Chordata; class Aves; order Leptosomiformes; family Leptosomidae; genus Leptosomus; species Leptosomus discolor. The sequence goes on along the minus strand of NC_141391.1, from coordinate 212,796,814 downwards.
TGTTTGTTCTGGCAAGCCAGATTTGCCCACGGGGCAAAACAAAGAACAACTTCATGGTGATGTAGCATTTCGAAATATATCAAGGTAGAACTTCCAAGTTATCGACATTATTGCAATTTGTTACACGCACCTTCTCTGCATACTTGGCATATCCAGTTATACCGACAGTGGATATTTCTGGAAAAATACATAACTTTTCAAGCGATCCTCTCAAATGCCTCATTTCTCTTCAACTTGTACTTATTTCTGTTCACAAATATGTCCTTTCTGGTATGGTTAATTCTTGTGCCAGGTGTGGGACTCTGACTAGTAAAGGGTTCAAGGTTTCACCCAAACCAAAAATATCAGCTTTCATCCTTTGGGGGTTTTTTGTGCTTTGTGGAAAATGAGCAGAAGTGATAGAACTAACCGCTGCTACCTGTCCAGGGGAATCAAATGGGTCATGGTCACTTGTCCTGAAGAAGGCAGGACCTTCTAAGCCTCCTGGTTGAAATGAAGACTGCTGACTCTGATGCCTATAACCATGACCTCAGGGTTCGGACACTTCACAAGTTGGAAGACACCCGTATTCTGCATCTTGGGAGTTTTCTGCTTGCATTTGTGCTGCTTTCTCAATAACACGCCGAACAGATCTCTTCTTCAGCTTCGCCCTTATCCTTATGTCTTTATCCTCATGTGCCTTGTGTGCCGTAGGCGGGCTTTATCCTCTCCCCAAAGTGTGAGATGGAAAAAGGAAGAACGGTGACATGATTGCAGGAATGTGTTGCTGCCTTTCTTTTTGCATCTTCCCCAGCACCCCGACAGATTGCTTAGCTTGAATACATATGCTTTCCTTTTCACAACAAAACTTGTTCTTGATGGAAACCTAAGGCTTTCTAAATCACTAAGGGTCATGATCCTGCAGAAGAAAAAATTGTTTCTAAGCATAATGTCGACTTGCATGGTTTGAACTCAGTACTTGCTAAGTTTCCTGGCATGCATCTAGCAGAATATGCACAAGATTACCACAGGTGCCCTTTAAACCCCTGCCCTGTCCCTTGTGCCTCAGTTTACAACTCTGCAGAAGCACAGCGTACGGTATTAAACCGGACAAAAATGTCGCACAGTTAAACCTCAGAGCTGCGTAGTGCCAAACCCTGCACGTAGGTGGGTAACAGCAGCTGCCAGTCAGCCTCTGAGAGAAGAGCACCATATGATTTCTCAGTGAACAAAACATTCAATACAAACACAACACTTTCCAAAATATTCTGAAGAGTTTTCCTGAACAACTTTCTTTAAACAAAACTAATAGGCAGTAAAGTCTGTTTGCTGATCTTTATGCAGATCTTCCCACTTCCACTTCACTATAAGGTTTTGACTAAAATATTTATACTTTTCTGCTTTGGTACACATCCTACTCCAATCCTACGGGAAGGATTTCTCAGCCTGTAGAGAGAAATGACAAAATGTGTGCGTGGTGCTCAGTTTGCCCACACTGGCTTTCTGGGTTTTGAGAATGGCTACTTAGTCCTCTCTGGAGGGTGCGTAGCCTCTTCAGTAGGTCAAAGCTCCTCACAGGTCTAGTGAACATTTTGTAAACCTGCAATTTGATTTTTTGTAAGACCACATGTGATGAGGTAGAAGTTTGAGGTGCTGACCTACCACCCAGTACCTTCCTGGCTTCAACAGCACCTTCACCTTCCATATGTATGGACCATGCTGCCCCAGATCCATCCTCTGCAGCTGAACAGGAAACGGTAGGAAATTGTAAATGACCCTTCTGGAAACGCTCTGACGGCGCTTCATAATGTCATCCTGCACCTAAGAGATTTTCCAGGGTCCTTAGCCTTGTCCTCTTCTGTCCTTCGCATTGTTGTGCATCAGCTTATCCCATTGGCATTGGCACTGATTTTAGTGGAATATGGGGCAGCCCTGGCAAAGCATTTAGGTTTATGTTCTCACTCTTTTTCAAGGTCATCCTTTCATATCACAGGTAGGATGTGAAAATATGTGGTCTTGCATTCATTTTCCCATTGAGTATTATCCTTCTCTTGTTTTTATTCAAGAAAAAGAAATTCTGTAGATATACAGTAAATTACAAGTTATATTTATTGTATGTGTCATTTGGGAGTATCACGGATCTGAAAATTGGTTGTATAAGTCTAGTTTCAGTTTCTTGAAATACTGCAGAATGAGTATCCATTATCTTTAAATAAACTTTAAGGGTTTTCTTGATGAGTAATTTGCTCCATAAGATCTTCTTTTTTAAACTCCCATGAAATATATTTATAGAGCAGTGTTTCAATTCCTGATATTTATAGGACACTTACAGTGGACATTAACCATCTTCAGCAGACCATGTACCATTTATTTCCAGTGACATTGCAGGGATAATTGTGTTTGTTTTCTAGGAAAATGATATTTTTTGTTTAATAATCTAAAGGGGGGGTTAATTTTTTTTTTGTGGTTTAAATGTTTACTGAGTTGATGAGAAACAGTGAAATCTTCCGACAGCAGAGAAGTAATCAGACTTCTCTTTTACTTGTTAGTTTTAGTTTTATTTGAGTTTGATCTGTATTTCAAAAATCGTTACCTTACATATTTTTGTTTAAAATTGGAGTTTGATCAGACCAAATGTGAAACTGGCAACACAATTAATTACATTAAAAATGTATATGCTAAAGGCCTGCAGTGTCTCTGTTTAACATTCTGATCACATTCAGATTTTTTACCACTGTATCGACTATTTAATAATTGTTTTCATAAGGCCAGCATCTTTTGTAGAGAGGGTTATTTAACAGAAATGAAAATCTTTGGAAATTTAGTTGCACCAATCACTCACTGCTCTGCTCAGAAGCTGACAGCATGTTTCCAGTTTAAGATCCTCTTTTAAACCTACCTGCTTCTGTTTCTTGATGCTTCCTGCAATACCCACCTGCGATTTGCCTGGTTCTCTCTTTAAGCTGGATGAGCAACTGCTATTTTGTAAAATGTGCTCCTATACCCTAAAGCTATATAAGGTTTGTGCTGTTCTGTTACTAGAGCAATAATAGATAGCTAAAGGCTACAGAGGAATCCCTTTACAAGAAGAAACAAAGAAACGTCCAGCCTGACTTTTTAGTCCAGGTTCATTCCCTCAAAAAACATTTCAATGAAAGGAGAAGGGTGCCTGTGAGAGGTGGTGAAAGGGAAAAAATTCCTGACTGTTGGAAACATTTAGTGATCTAGTTCTTTGATAGGTTACCAAAAATACCATATTAATCCTTTGAACTGTGTAAGTTATGAGTAGGGCTTGGAAAATAAGGTGGTATGATACCAATGTGCAAGAGTTTAATGAAAATAAAATATCTAAAATGTACAGCTGTATCAAATCGCCCCATAGAAACCAAGTCTGTATGGCTCTGCTCTAATTTCATTTTCTTATCTCCTTACATTCTCTTCCTCTTGCTCCTGGCTCTCACCTTTGATGTCATTTGTATCGTGGACTTTGTTCATCACAGGCGCCTGCTAAATACGTACCTGTCTGCCTTTACTGGGATGCGAACTGACTCTTCTGAGAGGCCTTAAATATCTGCGGTAGTTGAATGGTGTGTGCAAGAAAAGGGTGTGTGCAAAAAAAAGAGTCGTCGCTTTATTTTTTCCTTATTCCTTTTCTGAACATGGTTCTGCTCTGTGCCTTTTGAAGCAAAGCACTGGGAGGTTTAAGGCAACCTTCTGTGACCGGCACTCTGCACAGCTTGAAGATAGAGACTCAATGAAAATGCAAAGCTGTGCATGTTTAGAGGGACCATTTTATCATCTCTGACACTGTAATGGAGTCTACAATTGCCAGTGTAACCATTAAGGAAAAAGCCTGAGTGTCACTTTGGGGTGCCTAATAAAAATATTAATAAATAAAAAAGCCAAGACCCTTGTAGCTGCTGAGAGTTCATATAGTGCCGAAAAGCATGGGGGATCTAGAACTAAAGATCTCTGAACTATTGTGCTTTTACTACAATAACTCTGTAGTTGCCCCATCAAAAAAAGTGCCTTCAAAACGTGGTAAAGCTCTAAAAGAGCCTTAAAAAATATCTATTTTTTTTTCCTTCAGATTAGTAAAAAAATTAGGCTTGAGGGTTGAATCTGTATTTCTAAGCCTTATACCCTCGCAACAAAAATGTTTAGGCTTAGTTCCATACTTAGAGATCACTGGATCCATATTTTTGGGAGTTAAGGCAAGGAAGATTTTGGGACCTGTCTTTACTACCACAATCCACCCCACCCCACCCCCCGCCAAAAGATTAGTTTTTCCCCCTGTGTGCAAAAGTAGACGGAACGATTTTCTGTTCCTCAGCTGTAAACAAGGAGAAGAGACTCTTATATTGAAAATTGTCCCGTACCACAAGTTCAAAGCTACAGATGTGAAATTTTGCAGTTTGGATCTCAGCTGAAGCAAATAGGGTATGAACTAACCAGCTCTCTTTCATGCAGTAAACTTAAACACAGGACAGAGATTTCATAACTGGATGAGCAAAGTGTGAAAGGAGATGGACCTCTGGTCAAGTGTAGGAGAATGAACCCCTTTAGACCTCCTTGCTGTTTTTGTAAAAAGTCTTATACATGGGAGAGAAAGGAGAAACGGAGCTATCCAGCTGTTTGCCTGATGTCTGGAGAAGGTCTAAGCGAACGTGCAGGCGAGGAGAGCAAGGACATACAGCGGTGGTAGATCTGGGATGTACTTTAAGGATTGTGTACATAGGTAATGAGAATGTGTTCAATTGCGCTTTAATGTGACATACCAGCTATATTAGCCTACTATTTCACACAGTTTCCCTCAAACAAATTGTGAACACACAGAATAAGAAAATTGCATCCAAAATCACATATTTAGAAAATAATTATTGCATAAAACCCAATATAAGAAGATCGAACATTAACACAGTATTTTTTTCAGTGCATGACATGGTTATAAATCTGCCTAATGTCTTGTTTTTGCTGCAGCACTTAAAAGAGGGAGCTTGTTCCACTGGAAAATTGGCCCAGTGCTACGTTTTGGCTATATAGGATCATACCATGCTGGCATTTGAAATAGTGATAATTTTATGCCTAAAAAATGAGTAATTGAACCATTGAGAACTTTATTTTGATGAAATCCGTAGATCATACTCCCATCATCTGTTTTTCACATTCTTGTGTGTATGATCATGCAGACGCTGCATCCGCAAATGACGCATTCGCGTATAAAGCTGTGTATGTGTGTCTGCACTCCTATAAAATAAAAGGAGTATAAAGGCATCTTTAAAATTTTATAGCTTCTTTAAACATAAGCTAAGTTTTCCTCACTTTGTGTCTTTCAGAGAGACTGCCACAGAGTTATCTGGAACATTACCAAGGTAAGCAAGTTGCTCTAAACTGCGTCTGTGTATCAGTGTCTGGAAGGTGCTGAAAGAAGCACGACCTTTTGAGCCCGAACATGATCCTTTTCCTAAGGAAAACTGTTCGGATACTGAGAAGTGGGTGTGCAGAGAGGAGAACACACACTGCATGCTGTAGACAGACAGATGACTGTGAAATACCAGCGCAACCAAAACTACACAGCTTAAAGCGACGCGTTGAAGTTGCTTTGAGGCTTAGCACAGTTGTGCACCTGATGAGAAAAATCCCAGCTGTGGCTTTCTTCCAGCTGTGCAATTATACCCATTGCAGGTGGTTTGGCTTTTGCTTTAAAATTCACCTGAGGCATGAGGGGAGGGAAACTTGGAGGTAGGGAGAAAAACCACTGTGATCTTAAAGCATTTTCATTTGGAAAGCAGGAAAGCAGCTTAGACCGAATTCTTCTGTGCTGAGAAAGCTTTTCATAAAATAACAGAACTAGACAAGACTCCCAGGCTGCGATACAGGTTTTTGAAGAGAGACCTGCCTACATATTGTCAGAGGATGCAGTAAAATGCTATAATCATGCAGATGGAGAAAAGGGTGGAGAGAAGGGAAGCAAAAAAATCTGATATGGTAACCTGTTGCTTAGCAGAAATGCCTGGTGAGTAAAAAAAATGGTGCTTTCAGTCCTCTTGCACCTTCCGCCATCAGTTTTGCTCTCTGAGGTGCAGGGGTTTTTAACAGGGTCATGCTTTTGGAGGTTTTGTTATCCTCTGGTTAGTACCACTGTTGTAGTTCACACAATATATAATGTAAAAAGAATATTTCAACAAGAAAGGCAGTTTTATTTAAGCGTGGTAATACATGCAAGTTATTTTTGCTTTTAAGGCAGAGAAAAAATGTTTGCCTTTCTTCGTGGTGCGTGTGGTGTGTATTAGTTGGCTTGTCTGTATTGATAAGCTGTAAAAACGTAGATTTTCACCGTATGTGATGGTTTTTCCCCCTCTGTAATGCATCATTTTGTTCTGTAGGTACAAACTTTTGGGTTTTATATCGGTTGTTCATTTATTAGATGTGCTTCTTTTTCTGACTTCCTATCACTTGATATCCTCAGTTGTGCAAGCAAATATGCTGGTGGTATTTTGCCAAGCATTTGAAGTGCTGACCAATGATTAGGCCTACCTGACACATAAAAGACTTTATTCACCTTCATTGCAAAAGAATTTCAATTCTTCATACCTTTTCAACAGAGATTCAACGGAGTAGCTGTGTCCTAGATTAGGCATGTCAGTAAACATGCTTAGCTGTATCTTTTACTCATTTTAGTGCTAAGATATTTCCAGTTTGACCGCATGCCCCAATTGTTTAGGTACTATATGACTAATATACTGGAAACATTAAGTCCTTGTACTACAGAAACAAATTCTGCTTTAAATTAAAGTTAAAACGAGAGATATAGGTGCTTGAATAAACATCCAGTTTCATATTTGCCATTAATGATTGCCTAAATGTGGTTTTGGAATTATTACCACAAGGTTTTAATTTCAACTGTGGCAAGATGTCACAAGTAAAAATCAGATTATACAAGCGATGTGCACAAGGCATAGTAATTGTGTTATAAATATTAAAACCAATGATGTTGTCTTGATTTAAAACAAATGTTTACAGCTGTGTGCAGGTTGGCTAGTCCTCCAGCCTTCTCAGGGATTCACCTGTTCCTGCATTTCTCTAAACAAGCAGTTCCTCTAGGTTTTTAATCTTATCTTCTGATGTATTAATCTAATGGGTTTTGATCTTATTTCAAATTTCAAGAGAACCATTTTGTTATTATTAATTCATAACAGTAAACCAGTCTAATTTCCCCACCACCACCACAGCTTCTTCCCCCTTCACCCTGCAACTGCTTCATAGCATATAAAATTTTCGGTGTTGCACCTTGAAATGACGAAACTAATAACTGCCATCCCATAGTCACTGTTTTTGTTGTATTTTGTCCGATGGGGCAGAAAAAGCCCTCTGTAATGCTTGAAAACTAACTCTCATTTGTGCAGGCAGACATGATGCCTTTTCCCAGGGCAATAGTGACTTGTGGATACATTTGTGGCCAGGATTGAACAAATCCTTTTCAAGCACTCGTAAACCTGGTGAAAGGTTTTCGCTGCAAGCAGGTGTGTCTCTACCTGGAATATTTTGTCTGAACCCTTTCTGAATTTTACATAGTCGAATTAAAGAAGTTAGGGATTTGTTCCCAGAAAGCCCTGTAAATAGTCAGAAGTTACAGAAGAGAATACTTCGAATATTTTCATTTCTCCTATAGTAACCAAGAGAGGTTATGTATGTGTATTTTTAAAAAAGCAAATATAACAAAGCATTTTGATAAATGGTGACTTCTTAATGTAGTCGTTTTCTATTAAATACTGCTGATTGTTCTCCAATGATTATATTTAAGAGGACGAGGAAATCACCTTACTTTTTCCCACTGAAGTATAATTGATAGGCAAAAGTAGAAAAATCTGAGTTGGTGGACATCATTTAGAAAGAAAGCTAACAGATTAACTTTGCCTGTAGAAAGATATAAAAATATTCAGTGTGATTATATTGTGTCAGTTCTAATTTACCATTATTTCTGATGATTTTGGAAGCTCAGCCTAGAGAAGGAATTGAAAATTGAAACTTAAAATATGATAAAGAAGCTTTACAATTTTTATATTAAATGACATTATAATACATCTATGAATGTACATTGTTTTTTAAGAAAGGCTTTCTGTGTGCAACAGCACATCAAAGAGCAGATCTTCACAAGGAAAACTTTATAATAATATTAAGTTGTTCATTGCATGACCTATTTAGAGTACTCAGATACGTCTTGTTGTAGACTACATAATTAAATTTTAAATGGAACATGATAAAGAAATTATACTGGTGATCTCTAGAGATTTGAATACCCTATTTGGATTTTTACAAGAGTGTAGCGAAGGCATACTTTAAAATTTAATAAAGGTCTGGCCTATTTTTTTTTTTCCTTTTAGATGTTGTATAGCTGCCATGGCAGTCCTATTTCAAACTGTGTTTGCTCTCAACAGTACACAGACAGTAACTGCGGTAACAGACCACAGTAAAACTATTAGAAGAAATATGGCTTAACTAGAGAAATCCTCGATTTGAACATGATACAGAACAATTAATGAATGAAGAAGATAAGCTCTTAAAGTCTTGTGGTACCTAAGCTTGTAACCACCCTTTCATAGACCAGCATCTGAGCTAAGCGGTCGAGGGGAGCAGTAAATGAATGAGGTGGAGTGCTCGAGTACAGTGCAAAGCCCTATGGGCATGAGGGCCATGATGTTTGGAACTTAAACGAGAAAATACTCAGCTTCAATATCAAAGGAATGATTTCAGTCTCTAGCCACTTCTGTTTGTTTCTGTGAAAGTTACTTTATATTTAAAGAAGAACAAATATTTTAAATATAGACTAACCGCATGGATTATTTATTTGCTTAATACTAGGTTAGTAATGATAACAGAATTAAAATCTGGGCTACATTTCCACTTTTATGTAGTGGCTCAATTTTACATTTCACTTGGGGGGTGGGGGCAGGGAGTACAGTTTAAACAGCCACTTCCTACTCTAAGCTGTTCTTATTGACTGTTAAAAAAATTTTCAAGAGATAATTTGCATAGACATTTTTCATAGACAAAAGTGTAGAAAGATCTCTGCAGCCCCTGCTTATATCTTGACCATAACTTAGGAAAAGTTGTGTTTTGAGGTAAAGGCCAGCTTAACACTCATTTAGAAATTTTTTTAGAATGGCAGGAGGAAATCTGCAATAAAATATAATGGCACAGATACATAGATGTGAAAACAATCAGGTATGTTCAAAATGGAAATTTAAATCTTTAGCTTGTCTTAGAATTGTAACAATTTGCAAACTTTGTATATTTTAAACCAGTGGTCTAGGGTACAAGTTTTAAGCCCTCTTGAGTCAGGCTTTTATTCTCTACCTTTATATAAATTTCTTTCATAATATCTAAGTTCCATTTACTGTAGAGCCTTATGTTCTTGCATGTCTACAGCATTTTGAAAATAGAATTTAAGTGCTGAAGTCACTTTGCTACTTTTGAAAACTGTTAACCTGCAACTTCACCATTATTTAAATCTAATGCAACTAAGCTTTTATCTAAAGGGAAAAGAAGAATTGACAACCCACCATATGACAAGCAAAATGAAATCTCTTGATCACTAACTGTCAGCAGTCTTTCTAATACCATTGTGTTAGGGAATGATATGTCTTCCAAGGAGCTAAATACACAAGGTTTTGAATCATTTCTGTCTTGACAGCCTAACCCAAGTAACTACTTGTAAGTGCTTGGATGAATTATAAAATCTACGTGGATCTGTAGAGTGAGTTAATAAAACATCTATGAGCATTTTAATTACTATAAAATGAAAAGGATTTTTTCCTCATGGTAATAGGGGCATGGACTAAAGACCCACTTGATATCTCAGTTGCGGTCTTCGCTGGCTTTTCATGGACGGTGGGAGCTGGGGTTAGCTTATGCGTTTGCTCTTCTGGTTCCCTTCCTGTCTTCTGTCAAGCAATTTCTCTCTCTGAGGACACCAGGTTATACCTTTCACTCCTCGTGTTTTGTATAGTGTGGATGTCCTCTCATGTCACTGGTGCTGTTTTGCCAGTCATGTCAGGCTTGAACACCAATCCACTTACACCACAAGTCTGTCTCTGCCAACCTACAACAGAAATTTCCTTACCTTGGTATAATAGGGGGTTAGAACAAAATGATCTTTAAGGTCCTTTCCAACCCAAACCATTCTATGATTCTATGGATATTTACTGACATTTTATTCTCCTTTAAATAAAGCAGGGATTTGGCATAGTCCATTTGTGACGTTCTCTTTTAATGGAGAAGTTCTGCTTTCCACCTCCAAATCCCTTCTCAAAACTCACTTTCGTTTAGGCACATAAATAATAGGTCAAGAAAATGTTGTTCATCCCAGGTGGCAGGCAGTGGTAGCTGATAACATTAAAATCTTTTGAATGTCAAACTATATGCAGCTAACCAGAGTGAGTCTTTGGAAATGATATCATCTTGTATCTTTTCTGAAACCACATCATTAAAAGGAAAAGAAACAGATTCCAGGCCTCGATATTTAAATGTTCTCAAGTCAACTGTCTTAAAGAGCAGGTTTTCCATAATTTGAATGACTGCTATTTTCTGAAGAAAATCATTATTTTAAATTGAGACTTGAATTTAACTAACCAGTCCCTCAAAAAAAAAAAAAGTTTTACGTTTGACTTTTCTCTATGCCTCAGATGCTGATTTCTAAATACGATTTTCTTTCATCTAACCTTTGAGCTGTTTGTCTGTACTGCAAGCAGGACTGCCTATTACCCCTTGTATGTGCTGTATAGGAATGCCCTCATATTTGGTCTTTCCGAGGTGCTGTAATATAAATTACAGTAATTATTTGTGATAGTAACGGGTTAGATGTTATTGTAAGTGAATCTGGGTTTTTTGAGAAAACAATACACAAGTTGCTTCTTCACTATTCTGATTTTAGTTTTTTCTGAGTAAAGCTCCAATGTCATTAAAATGTGACATGGAGTTATTCCCTCTAGTAGCTGTTGGCATTTTCTTTTGGTTTTTTTACATCCATTTTGAAATATGTTTTTTTACAGCTAATGTTAATCTTAAAACACACTTATGTGCAATCTGATCCCGTACTGAAGAGATATTTTTAAAATCTTAAGAGGAGCCTAAGGAGCATAGAGGTGATTATCCATATGTGCTTACTGATGACGTGCATTCAAATATTACTAAGACTCAAACGGCAGGATTCACAATGCCTGAATTTAGCTATCACAAAAGTCCTCAGTCTAAAGAACCAGGGGAGAAATTAAGAGAAACAGGTGCCTCATCTCAGGACAGGGTGAATAACCTTGGGGAACTGTTTTTCCTTCTCCATTGCCTGAAAGTGAATCCTGGGGGAATAGTGTAGACTAGATGTTTCACCTGATGATATCTGCAATTTAAGGTGAGTCTTAGCGAAAGGAGCTTTATATGTGTTAAAGTGCCAACTTTAAGCCAACGTAAGCCAATGCCTACTGGAGTTTTGAGGACATTGGCATGCTTAACCTCAAAAAAAACACTTTCAATATTTGGTACTTAATTCCTAAATATAGAACCCTGGGAAGGAGGAGGGAAAGTCGGACAAAAATGATTGTTGGACTTGATACGGCTCTGACCCAGAAGGCAGTAACTCTTCTCACAGTGCAGAGTCCTCAGAAATCAGCTGGCAGTCTTGAAATGGCTCCTAATTATACGTAGCCTTTGAATCTTAAAATGAGTGTGAGTGATTTTACTCAGTGCTTTGGGTTTCGAACCCACAACCATTTTTCACCAGCAATTGTTAGCATCTCTCACAAACGCTAATGAATTTGACAGTAGACCTTTATCTTAAAAGTCTGGTAGGGCTTTTATTTTTATTCCCTATTGTAAAACTCTAAAACTAGAGACATATTCCCTTCTTTTTTTTCTGTTATTCACCTTTACCAGACTTCCAAGCATCTTTTTAACTCATCTTATAAAGCATTGCTGTCCAAACGTGCCCAATGAGGATAATGTACAGCAGAAATGAAAGGACTCGAATCTCTTCATTTCCATTCCTGAAGGTGAATTCCAAGATCGTGATTATTTTTATTTATACAGTGCCTAAAGAGTGCTAAATACTTTATGGAACAAATAAAAGACCTCTTGTAAAAAGCACGCATTCCTGTAATCTAATTTGAGTCTCAAATCAGGCAGTATGAATACTAAGCAGCAGGGCTTGGAGTAAAATGGAAGGCATATGAGGGCTACACTAATAAGTTTGAGCAGTTATTTAGGTTCATTATCTGATCTACTTAATAGCACTGCAGTATCTTACTGGTTTATGGTAAATTTACACTGGTCTGCAGAGAACATTTGACTGATACAGGAATATTTCTTGGGTTTGCTCAAAAAATGAGCCTTTGAGGAGCAGTTTGAATGAAGATAAAGAAAGGGACCATTACAGGTGGATTTTGAGAGGCCATTCCAATCTAAGAAACAGCAAAGAAAAACAACTTAAATTACAAAGCCTTTTTTCCCCTCCTCACTTTATTTCCCAGCTCAGTTGAAATATTTTTGTTCCAAGTTAGTCATTTGTGTGTATCCTTTGTTTAAGTGTTGTTTTAACACTTAAGATCGTCAGAACAACATTATGTAGTCAGTCAGCGCAAAGGATGAAACTTGTGGAATAACTTCAGATGTAAATATGCATTTGGGGGGAGAAAAAGGTATACATACAGCAGCTTCTGGAGAAGCAGACTAGCAACTGGAGTCAAGGAGAGCTTTGGTTAACATGGCAGAGTTGAGAAGCTTTCTCTTAGTACTTTTGCTACAGCACAGTCAAAGCATGTCTCGTATATGATGTAGATGTTATTATATAATACAGAGTATTATATCGTATGTTTTATAAATAGTTAGAAAAGAGCTGCTGCTACACAGCAATTTTTTTGTATCATCTTTCCCATTGGTCCCAGAAAAGCAGTAGCAAGATAGATGGATGGGACAGTGTCAGGAAACCCACACCAATACTACTAGGCTAGCAGAGACTCCGGTTGAACTCTCTTTGACATTCTCTGCCTTCTGAACATCGCTTTTATTTATGAAATAATAGCTATTCTAACATTTACAAAAATTGGAACTATTTGAATGATTCCAAAAGATTTGCTATGAATTACAAGCAAATCTTAGACAATTCTTAGTAAATTATTTAAAGAGGTTTAAAAGAAACCCCTGAGAACCTAACACATTCCCCAGTGTTCAAGGTAAACTCTTTATACTTCATCAACATTATATTAAAAACATTTTTACTGGAGTCTATAAATGTTGCACATTTTTAAAAGGCAATGATCACAGTGGGACTCGATGCATTACATAAAGCCAGACACTAGACCTGCAAGCAGTAATTGGTGACTGTTTATTATTTTTTGAGGGTGCTGACTTGAGATTCCTCCTGTGAGATGGTGGAAATTTTCCCATCTGTGCTTTGCCATTAGAAACAGGCAGCTCCTAAATCTTTTCTGTGGTCAGCAGAAGATGACTGTGAGCCCCAAACTCACGTGTTTGGAGCAGTGTCTCATAGCGGTGCTGTAACTCTTACTAGTGGTGATGTGTTGCCAGTTTGGAGCCACTGAGGACCTACCCCACTTTCTGTGTACGTTCTTCCAATGTATTTAACAAGTTGTGCCCTACGCAGCACTTCTCCAACAGCAAAGTGCCAGCGTGGCACTTCTCTTAGCTGGGCTATAATGGAAAATATATTTCGTTCAGACCTTTGGAATTTTTAGAGCTTTCCCACTGTTTTCTGCAGGAACATTTAAGCCTCAGCAAAGCCATGATGTTGTACAGCGGATGTAAATCATGTCTGTTTGCTATAATCTAACCTTAATGAGTGTCCATGGAGAAAGAAGGAGGGAAAACAAGATACTAGGCTTCACCTAACACACAGAAAAATAGAGAACTGACTTTCAGCTCTTTCTGATTATTTTGTGTCTGGTCTTTTAGATACTAATCTCACAACAGCTCATGTGCTTAATTTTGGAGAACAGTCCTGCTGATATCAAAGTGATTGCACAAGTCAGTGCAATTTTAGCATGAGTATTGCTGCTTACTCATTGCTGTGAAATGAATATCATCTGATTTGATCCTGACTTTGTCACTAAGACTGTACATAGCTCTACTTGAGCAAGAAAGAAGAATATACACATAGGAACTGGGGTTTGGTAGCATCCTTTTGAAACATGTACTCAGAATCATAAAGTGGAAGCTTAAAATAATGGCTCCTATTTAGATACACATTTTGGGTTAATCAAAAGTACTGGACAACTGCAGGTGCTGCTGACTTTGGTTCAAAGGGCAAGTGCACTTTTCTGAACCAGGCTATTAGGAACAGGCAAGTTCTTAAAAGGTGGCTGTGACATTTAGGAAATCTGCTAGGGCTTGGAGCTCAGGAGTCCATCTTTCAACTAGATGCTCAAAAAGTATTTTCTTTATTAGGATTTTCTGCTGGAGGGTACAGATGCACCTGCACCGATGTGCTCACGGGTGCCAAAGAGACTATGGCTTGTCTCAGTCTCTAGTAGCTTTCATTCCAGGATCATATGGTGAAGTAAGCAGAAGTTCCTGCAACTAAAAAGTTTTATTTAACAAAAATGAAATATTATTATTCATGTCATGAGTAACCGAATCCCCAGATGTTCTCATTCTGTATCAATGGCTGGGGACAATATGACTCTGGATAGACTGTGACAACATGAATTGATTTCTTTCCCTTTTTTCTTTTTTTTTTTTCTTTTTTTTTTTTTTGTTTTAAACCTGCATAGTGACTGTGGGGTTTTTTAGCTGATTGCTTGGAGCTGACATTACAGGCTGTGCAGCTGTAAAAAAGACCTTCTCATTTTCATTGAGAGTAAATAAAATAAAATATTGCAGAAACAGCATTGCTTTTCCCCGGTCCTGCTCCTGCAGAAATAAACAGAGATAACTTGGAAAACACAATTGAATTTGGAAAGGCGTTCACAAGAAGGGATGGTTGCTGCTAACATTGAATATTTAGAATGTAATAATACAAGTAATCATGTTACTAAAAAGCCACCTGTTACTTTCTTCAGGTTTTACCTAAGGCATAAAGTTCACTTTTTTTTTTCTGAATTTATAGCAGAGATGGGAAGTCCAGCTCCTTGGAAACCTTATTATATACAAGGTAGTAATTCCTTATTAAAGTTAAGTAGAAGAAGAAACCATGCTCACTAACATTTCTGAAGCTGTTAAAGATTAATGTTTCCATGAAGGAACAGAAGTAGAAAAACTTTAAGTGCTTGTTAAGGCACGCACAAGCAGTGCATACAAGCAATAAGCCTGTTTTGCTGAACTGTGAAATTGCGCTGAGTAATTTCTCTAATAACAGAATAGATATTGCACCTCAGACCCCAGAGGAGCACCAGGCTCGGTGCAGCAGCCGGCCTTGGCATCAGCAGAAACTTGTGCAACGAAGGCATGGGTTGCGTGCTGAGTAGCGGAAAGGCGAGGAGAAAGGTGACAATGAAAGAAACTTGACATACAACTTGTGAATGTTCTGGCTGATTTAAAAATTTGGAAAATGATTAATGATAATAAAGGTACTTTATTTGATTCCTCTACACTATGTCCCCCCTGTGACCTATTCTGCAGAGGAACTGCACAATTGTGTCCAGAGCTGTGTGTTTGACAGCTACCTCCTACTTCCAAAGAAAGTATTCGATCCACTACGAATGTACAGTAGCAGAAACTTTTAATTGGCATTTCATGTTAGCTTTCTCTTATAGAAATGATGCAGTGGTGATGCTTTTCCTCTATGTTATGGAGAATGCCTGTGGAAATAACAGTTCAGTAGCTGGAGCAGGAAAAAACCCCCACAGTATCCCTCAGGATAATACTGCATGTGCAGAAATGGGAAAAGAAATCATATAAGAAAAACATTCAGTTAAAGCAGCAACTTATATCTTCTATTTCAAAACTTGCAAGGTGAAAAAGCGTGATGTGGTTTAAAGGAGATATTGATTTGGCTGAGCTATATGTGAACTCATGCCTCAACCCTGATACTTCTCCGGTCTCTGAACCTCTTAGAATTAATGCAGGGGTTTTAGATTGATTGCTTGAAGTTTTTCTGTAAAAACAGTGAGTCTGGTGAATGGCAAGTACTCGAGGTGATTAAAAAATAAATAAATAAATAAGTTACTTTAAGGACTGAGAAAAACTTTGTCAGTTACATTTTCTTGCAGTGCTGTATAGTTAGAGCAAGGCAGCAAGAGACTCTACCTCATTTCTTCTGTCTTCCATTTTATCCTGTGAGTGACTGACTTTCTTCAGCAGCTCCATCAGGTAATGTGACATAAATGGGAAATAAATTCCCATCGTGAATTTGTCTCACAGTGCCAGGGACATAACAGATATTTTTCAATATTCAACCATTTGAACAAATTCAGAGCTCAGGCAGATGTTGAAAATCTGGCAGTCGAGTTTCGCTTGCTATTCTAATGCAAAATTTCAAATTTTGATCTTAAGTAGGTGATATTTTATTAACTCATGGAAAGCTGTGGGGCCTTGGTAGTGGGTGATGGATAATAGAAAACAAGTGGCAGAAGCTATTTATTTTTACAGCAGCATAAGTGTTGTTGTTCAGGAGGAAGACAGTGGTTCATCTCTTCATCTGGTATTATCTAGTAGCTGTTTTTAGCAGGTTGGCAAAGTCAAGAAGAGGCAGCCACGGAAAGAAATACCTGCAGGAAAATCTTCTCAGCCCCTACCCAAACCTCTTTTCACAGAAACAAGATGCTTTATATCCTTGTTTTTTATGGGGGTTTAGGGCTTTTATAACTCCTGATATTCTGCCTTTGCAAGAAATACAGATGTCCGGTTTTCTTCTTTCAGCTGTGATGCTTTCTTTGGATGAACCAAAACCAAGTTTCCTTTTGTAAATTCAACTCTGGATTAACTTCATTCTGTGAGACAAGGCACAGATTTAAAGAATTATGGCTAGAGTTCACAAAGATAATAAATAAGGAAATAAGGATTACCAATAAATAATGATAATACTAAAATTTTTTTTTTTTTAATATTTTTTTTCTGTTTCCCTGTATTCTGCGTGCATCAAAGCTGGTCTCTTCTGACCTTCTAGAGGCTTATAAGATTTATGGTCTCTATAAATCTTACGGTGAAGCATCAAGTCTAACATAAGAAAAATTAAACTGTCCAAAGCAAAAAGACACAGAAAACAAAACAAAAGCCCGAAATCTCCACCGAACCCATCTTTGATGTTATTCTGCCCATGTAAGAACCTCTCAGAGTAACTAGAGAGAGTTGCACATGATTTTCCTGCATCCAGTACTGCCCGCGCAGTGCTCACCAGTGGGCTGCTGCTCTCAGGCATGCGATGCATCAGTCATCTTTTGCTTCTCTCACTATGTTTTTTAGTCTTCCTTACATGCAGAAATTCTCCAAAATACGCTTTCCAAAAAAAAATCCGCTCTAACCACCAATCTCTCTTACTGGTATTTCCTGACTGAAAAAAAAAAAGGGCTTTTATCACATATCCCATATGTGCTTTATGATGCTGAGACTTGATGACTGAGAGATGGTTCTATAATGAAAAAAACCCCGGGGAAGCATGCAGATGTACTGTGGAAAGACACCGACACTTTGTGCTTTATTTGTAAGAAGGGTATGAACACTTTCTCCCCTTCTTTTTGACAGAAGAGAATATTAAATTAAAAAATAGACTTGTGTTTCTTGTAAAACTTCTGAAGATATGTCCAAGTTGTGGCTCGATGATGTACATGTTAAAAGGGTACTCTGCAATGCATCAAGCTAAACTTTGGAAAAGACACCTGATCATTGATGATATTACTGTCTCCGTTCTTTCAGCTAAATCTGTAGCCTTTTGAATTTGAAGTGAACACTGCAGCTAGGGAAATTCAGCGAGTAAAGGGGGGCTATTGATGGCGTGCTCCGTACTGGAAAGCTGTCTTGTTATTGAATGCAAATGTGACTTGTATATGTAAATTATATTCAAGATTTCTTCAGTAAGTCTTTAATATATCTAGAATCTATCTTAAAGCATTTAAATAAAATGTTAATTGAAAGCATGGAATAGTGTTAGCAAGCTCTTTCAAAGAAAGCTTCAATTCCAGGCACGTAACAAGGAAGCAAGCGCTCTGATCTAGTCAAACAGAACCTCCCATGGTAAAAACCTATAATTGTTTTAAACTTCTCTAAAAACCTACATCTCTGTTCTCATCTCATCCCACACACTGTGATATTCCTTATGTTCCTCACTCTCCTCTCTCAGAGCTGACTTTCTTTGTAGCCTTCTCCCACTCCCAGCGTGCTGCCTTCTCTCACCTCCTACGCATGGAGCTGCCTCCTGCTGCCCATACAACAAGCACTTTTCTACACATCCCAGCCCTTTCCTTTCCTTGAGCTCATCTGCGCTGAATTCCCCACAAAACCGTCGGGATGTCTTGCCCTGCGTCAAAATCCAGAGGGTGAACTTTGTTTCCAAACTCAGGAAAGCTTGGTAATAAGCCCAGCAGTGAATGTAGACCTTCTGAGAGCAATCATCAGATGAAGAAAATGACTGATCTTTATATTTAAAAATAAAACCAAATCTATTTTAAAGAATAAAGAGAGAGCGGTTGAGCTAGACTGCATCTCTTTGTTGCTTATGGAAATACTTTCACAAGTGGCTGGGCAGTTCTCAGCAACGTTGGCTTCCATGGCTCAACTTCAACCAACCCAGGTCCAATTCATCAACAAAAGCTTGAAATTAATCCCAGGAGCTAGAAGTGTGGGAACACAGAAGCATGAGCATCTCTTGCTGCAGCTCTGGTTTTGTTTGTCACTCCTCACCTACTCATTAAGCAGGGGGATTTGGGAGGTATTTGCTAAGTTACCTTCCTATCTGCAGATGGTCTGCAACCGTGACAGCAGCTGTTCCAAAAGCGAGCATGAAGAAAGGTATTATCACTTCTTAGCTATGTTTACAAATTTGTAACAAGACTACTATCTAAAGTACATTCTTTTGTGACTGCGCGCAATATGTTGTCACCTAAATGTTGCTGGATTGATGGAGGGCATCAAAGGGATGTGGCAGGAGATTGTTTTGGAGTGGTTTCTTTCTTCCAGAGCTTGTGTGAATCCCATAGGTTTGGGCAGAGGTTGCATAGATTAATACTATAACCTGTGACTTGTGGTCCCATGACCAGGGAAAAACAGAACAGCCACATGCTAGTGTTCAGCTTACAGGAGTTTACTGGGGAAGGCTGGGGATGTGCTTGAGTTCAGGAAATACATAGTTCTATACTGAAAAGCAATATATAAGTAGAAATAAAGCACATTTAATTTTTGCCTGTCAAATGGATTTTTCATGGTAGAGGAAAATTACCAGCTAGGAACGATTTTTACGGTCTTTTTTTCACAAATCGCTACATCCACAGACCAAAGGAACCCAGCCGTGTGCTATGAGTCAGTGAGGCCATTAGAGGACTGGGGTGCTCCTTC
Organism: Leptosomus discolor; assembly: GCF_034619465.1. Taxonomy (NCBI): domain Eukaryota; kingdom Metazoa; phylum Chordata; class Aves; order Leptosomiformes; family Leptosomidae; genus Leptosomus; species Leptosomus discolor. Next base: position 212,777,341 of record NC_141391.1, on the reverse strand, counting down.
ATGGCTCTCGACCATTTCTCCAAGCAGCAGCGACTCAAGCAGGCTGTGCTTCTCTAGTCACGATGCCTCATGGATATGACCAAAATGCAGATCCCATGCAGGCGAGATCCAGCTCTTGACAGCGTCAGGACCATATCAACCCAAACCACATGTGAGCAGTGAAAGCTAAGGTCCTGTCTATGCTCTTCTAGTACAAGCTTTTCAGTTTCAGTGTATCCTTTCTGTTGTGCTTTACATAAAATGGTTGCCATTGAAGGTGGTTTTTTTTTTCCTTTGCAGCTCATCTGTGAATGGAGGGTTCTATGTTTTTCTATGGGAAGTGTTCACAGAAAAAAAGGAAAAAGAAGAGGGGAAATGCATGTAATAAAAATTTAAATATAAAATCTAAACTTTTTGTTAGGGAAGTGAAAATCCAAACAGCCTCATTTCCATTGAAATATGTTGAGTTTCCATTTGATTCCTTGCTTGCGTGACTCATTGCTGGTGTTCGTGTTATTCCCACTTGGCTTTGAAACAGTTCCCCACTTTCTCAGGTGAAGGGATTCATCCCACCGTCCTTTACAAATCCGTATTGGAGTGAGATGAATCATTCTTGTCTGTTTTCACTGCTGACTTGAAGGGCACCTACACAACATGGTTCCCATGGAAAAGTCCATGTTGCAGACAGGTGAAGTTAAGGGGGAAAAGTTTCACTGTTGCCTTTGACATAATTTTAGTGAGACTGGTGTTACAATTCTCGTTCTCTTGAAATAACATGGGGAGTGGGGAACTGTAGTGATGTACATGTCCTGCTGCATGGTACCCTTTGGCAAACCACACAAGTTAGGCTGGTAAATTGAAGACTATGATGAAGTGAGAATGTGTTGTGTTGTTTTGAGCAGTATATGTTAATGAATACATTTTGGCTAGTGAAACATATTTAATTATCTTCCTGGGAGTAAGAGCCTGTCATTTCTTGGTATTGCTTGCATGTTGGGAAGCAGAAGCAGAAAAATGCATTTAAAAATTGTACCTTGCTGAACTGGTTTAATTAGAGGTCAGTAAAATGTAAATGGGAGAAAAAGAGCTGATGCAGGTGTTTTGAGTTTGTTTAGATTGGGTATGAATACAGAAAGTTCTGTAATGTAGGGCTGAAGGTTATACTGGGGTTCACTCAAAGGGGAAAGTGAATGTACTATGGATATTACCTGTTAGGGGAGTAGAAGAAAAGATCATTATTCTCTGCAAAACCAAAAACCCAGTATTCGCAAGACTGTTCCTGCATGTATTGTAGCTTACGACTGCTCCGTGTACGTTTTCCCGTGTTCCAGTCTGCTGTCATCCCCCTAACCTTTGAATACACCTGCGTAATCAAATCAGAAAGTAAAGGTCTATCGTTTACTTCTCTTAATACCCTTGGACAGATTACTGTCTCATTAGAAAGACTCGGCGAAATAATTCAAGAGCTGTAAGGAGCTAATAAGACGCTGTCTTTAAAAGGGGATTGGCTGAGTGGAAAGTCTGGCAGGTCCCCAGAATGAATATCTGGGCACAGGCTGGAACTATTTCTGTGCTAATCTGGTTGGTGTGTTCAGAGGATCTACTTGCATCTTGTAGAGCAGGTTTGGAGGCTGCTGACCCATGAAGAGCTCCCATCTGTGGATCCAGCTTGCTGCAACAATGTCTGGTTGGTGGCTGAAGAGTTGGCAGTTTTCTGCAGCTAGAGTCCGTGGGCCAGGGTGTAGTCAATGAACAGAAGCATATTCTGAATATGCCCAGCCCTAAGCTGCACTTACGTTTCACTAGGGTGATGTGTAGTCTTTATGTAGCTCTGCTTGCTGTGATGAAGCGAGCTGTCAGAGCTTATCTCTGTAAATTTATATTTTTCTATGCATCCTTGGGAGAGGAAGCTTTGGATTTTAGAACGGGGATGGCGAAGAGAGAGCTGACAAACGCAGAAACTGTGTACTTCACTGAAAAGTGACTGGGTGCAGCTCTTTAAAATATGAGGTTTGCAGTCGTACAGAATTGATCTGAAAGGGATGTAAATTCCATCCAGACTAAATTCAGATTTAGATTTAAAACGCTACTCACATGGGCACGAACAGATAACACCAGCCAAGCTCACTCCATTACTAAGTTAAGAGACTATCAGGTGACCCCCACAAAATGTATTAACATAATGTCAATAATGAATCTTTTTATAGGAAGGTGTTGAGGAAATGCAAGCAGAGTTTGTAATATGGTACCACGCTTCCAGCCTGGCTCGTTTCTCATTTCACAAAGCCTTATGTGACGGATCCATCTGTTCCCGGAGATAGAGTGTGTTGATGCCATGCTCATGGGAGACTTTGTTTCTAGGTTGAAGCTTTCTGAATTCTCTAGAAGTTGCCCAGGACATGATATTCATTGCCTGTGGCTAACTATTGCCAAGACACTCAGCATAGCTACCAGAGATTGTCTTCACGGGCTGGGTGGGGCCTTTGCTTAACTCGATCAAGGCTCATTAAAGCTTCAGATCTCTGAATGCGTGTTCGAAAGTGAGTGACAGGAACTTCTGGGAAAGTTTTGTTGAAAAGCCTGGCATAACTGAGTAATTATAATATAGCAGTTCTTCATATGCAACTTGATTGTCACAGCCTGTGTCAAGAGAACTCATAATTTCTGAAGGATAAGACCATATGTTCCAAAAAGAGCTTTCAGAATGTGGGATACTTGTTTTGCAAGTTATTTTTTTCTCCTTATAAAAAACAAAGTGTTATGAAATGAGATTAAAAAAATCCCCCACACTTAATTAAACTGATTCTCCAAGAAGAGGCCCCAAACCTGTTGGATAAACATGTTCTAATAGCCGTGGTTTCTGATTTACTTTTGGGTGTAGCTGGAATAAGATGTTGCAAGGTTAGTTGAAAGGGCACTGTTATCCTAAATATAAATCTAAGAATTTTTTTAAAAATTGGTTTTCTACTTATACAGTCTAATGCACTAGTTAAGGACCTCTTCACTTAAGATGACAATCCCCTTGCTGGCTATAATTGGCCCCAGAAACAAAATATGTCCAGGGAAGTCCAGCAAATGTCTAGACAGATTTGTGTATAGCAACTGGAAATGTTACATGCTGTGGTTTACATCAGCATCGAATATAAATGTAGGTGACTTCATCATCTTCCATTTTAAGCTGTACCTAAATCACCTGTATTGTGCTGAAAACTTCTCGCTTGTTGAATGTAATGTGAAAAGGTAACTTGGGCATCGCTGGTGTTTAAAAGTCAGAACTGAACCGGAGCTGACATTTCTGAGGACGTAAGAGTTATCCAGAATTCTGCTCCAACAGGAAGGAATAATATTGACTAACAAGATCTTGGTCTGCTTTTGGAGATGCTGAATGTATTCTGTGGTGATATTTTTAGAATTCAAATTTTATTTTCATTAGCAATAATATTCCAATAATGGGGTGGAGAAAACCAACTAGAGTCAGCTTGGTGGGTTGGGATATTTTTATTCCCAGTAAGGGACAAACACACAGGGAGATGTGATTATTGCTCGAGGAGATTATAATATCCAGAGTCATAACCACAACTTTATTGGCTAATTAAGGATAACTCTGTAAGATTCCCTAATAGATTTTTTTTTTTCTGCAGTTCCTATTGAAGAAAAGTGCCATACAGCGAGCAAACTTTGCTTGCCTTGCTAAGGAGAATCTTTACTTACATTGTTGTGGTAAAATGGGATAAATATTTTCTTGACCTAGCTGGAAAACAGTCACATCATCTTAGCTCTGCATGCTCAACCTCTTCATTTTGCTGTTAGCTTCCTTTAAACGAGGGTAGTGTCATTTAAAGTCTGTCTGTAAATTTATCCACTTGGAATTTTCTAAATGGTTTATGTGTGTTTATTTTTACCTGTTTTCCTAACATGGCATATTTCAAACATCCTGTCATCACTAAATTTCTTGTGGACACTTACTAAATAAGTGACAGATACCTGCACTGGAAAGGATCTTTGTATTTGGCATTTGTTAGGCTTGTAACGTTTGCTGATCCATGTTTCCCATGGAATATTGATGGAGACATTACATGAACCCTGAACAACATGTTTAATTACATATTGTTATCAACACTACGGATGTCCTTATCTGGGCTGGCCATTCAGTGTTTCCTCATGGTCAGTAGAGAAAAGCTGGTACTTTTCCCAAAGTAGCTATTTAAAATAAGTTGCATGGATACCTGATCAATGGGGAAAACCAGGCATTACTACACAGGGAGCCTCAGTTAGTGGTTCAGGTGTGGACACCTTCTCTGAAGAGGTCTAAAGTTATATGAAGTGGATTGTGCCAACTTGCCCCTTGACTTTTTATGGCGAGGCAAAAAAATAAATCCTTCCATAAATCCTTTCCATTATGATGTCTTACAGAATAACTTCTAATGGACTGACAGATGCTAAAAAGATCACCCGTTTTCCATGATCTGTCAAGTTAATTAGACAGATTCTGCCTATATTCTTTTTAAGTTCCAAATCCCAATGATTTGGTTGGCTGAGTTTTGGCTGGCCAACTTGCAATGTCTGCAGCAAACCATCTTGTCTGTAAAGGCTTCGCTGACTGGTGTTAAGAATAAACTAATTCTGCAGAGTACAGCCGCCATCAGGCAGCTCTCTGGTAAACGTTAATGAGTAAGTAGCAAGAGGTGTTCCAGAAGTGATGTGAGCTGCCTCCGCTTAACGAAATACCCACCTTTTTCCAAGTTTTAGCTTGTCCCAGTCCTCATTTCCTAATCTAGGCAAACCACAAGAGAACTGTTTAGCTAATGAATGATTGAAAAGTATGAACACCGAATTCAATAAGTCAAGAAGAAAACAAACATAAAACCCCACAGAGATAACAAAATGTATGCTTAAATGCATCATTCAATTACTCTGCTCACTCTTTGCTTCCCATTACGCTCTCCTTTGTCAGTACACAGTGTATCTAAATGGCAATCTCTTTGTGACGAGAAACTTTTCTTCATGCCTTTACCTGCTGGTGCAGAACACTGTTGGTACTTTGCAAATATCAAGCAATAAAAAGAATTGATTGCAAGCAATATATGAATTGCATGATGGCTAGTGAAGCTTCTCAGAATTTTCCCTACCCAGTACTAAGACAGTCACCAAAATTTGCAGATTTGGATTGCATTGGTCTTTATGAATGAGAACAGCAGTTTCAGGTCAACTAACATCAGAAGATTTTAGTTCCTTAAGTCACCAAGGGCCTTACAAGCCGCAGAAGGATTGCAAGCGATACAGCATTATTCGTTGGTTTTTCTTTCAGGATAAGTCAGCCAGGAATCATATTGCCATTACCTGCTCAAAATTGTTTGTCCCTGAGGATATGAGTTGTATTAGGTGCTCTACTCAGGCCTCTCTTCCTTCAATGTTCCTAGAAAGTTGGTTCATCAGCCTGGCACAAATGGAGTGAACCAGCTTTCTGCACAGAGGCCACGCTTATTATAGGATGCAGAAGTCCCCTTGCCTCAAAGAATCGAGCCAACTGCTTTGTGTTGCACCATTCGTAGCAGGTTTTTGTAACTGCCTGTAATGTGAATATGTCACGAGCAGAGCTAATGTTTGTATTATTAGGCTGCATGGCATTAATGCTTCTTGGGATCTCAAAATCCCCATTTTCAGTGTACTAGCACCTCAAAATGATTGTATGATTCTCCAGAGACTTAGCTTGGATATTGTAAGCAGAGGTTAGAAAAAAAAATTAAAATGGGTAGCGGTATCGATGAGTCCCATCATAAAAAGATAAAATGAAAATGTCATTACCTTTGCATTGCTGTGTAGCTTAAGATGATGAAATGCAGCAGTTACTGTGGAAGAAATGGTCTTTTTGCATCCTCCAGCTATAATCCATTGCACATGATTAACACTGAGAGTCTTTACTAATTAGCTTTTATGGTCAAACAGTTTTCATTAAGTTGGTTTCAAAGAAATCAAAATTAAACTCCTTATAGCTCTGAAAGATAGAATTATGGAATGTGAATGCATAGATAATCTTTACAAGCTAGAGGAAAATGATTGTTGAGCAACAGAAGCTACATAATAAGACCAAATAATATCTTGGGTACTGCAAAACAGTGTGTATGGGTAGGCAATGACACTAGGATTTTACAAATACAGTCTAAGTAGGGTGGGGGATACACAGGGTTATCTTTTGTCTGATAGCATGTATTGATGAAACATCATATATTGATGCTGTAAATGCAAGTGGTATAGAATCGATCAGAGCAGGATGCAAAACTTCACTCTTTACTCATCCTTGTAAAACTAAAAAATGTAAGAACAGGATGTGGTGGGCTGAATTTATCCCATCAGAAGAACTGCTGCAAATCAAAATGAGTAATTTCCCCCTCCACCATTGGAAGTTGCTTTTGTTAGTTTGCCATGCCTTCAAAGTAAAACACTGCTTCAACTGACTTCGTCCGGCAGTGCTGCGCCGCATCTTCTATTTGTAAGTATAATGACGAAAGGGCTTTTAAAAGATGCTTACGCTGAAATGTGGTGGTTCTTTTCCAAGTCAAATTGCCTTAATTTACCTGTGTGTTTGTGCAGATAAGCTTTATTAAACTGTGGCCCAGTAAATATCCTCTCTTCGGTAAGCCTGTAGCAATTACATTTCACAGAAGGAAGGGGAAGCACTGGATTTGGTACAGTTTTCAAAACAACTTAGTTTTATAGCAGAAAAACATTTAAGTGTTTAGGGGCCCGTATCCCAGTCACTACCAATAAATTTCTGGCTTCCAGAAGATTTAGCAACCCAAGCACTTTTGAAAAATCTATTTTTGCTCACCAAATCTCATAGATGGATCACAACCATTTAATCCTTTTATGGAAGAAAGGGGAGGTCTTAATTCTTTTTTGGGCTTCATCCTGAAATCAAGACCTTTGTAAGTAGACAGTGTGCCACTGGAGACATACACATATGACTCCAAAAGGGCTAGATCTCATAACTAGTTTCATGAATTTTGCCCCATTTCTGTGTCATTAATCCCTTCAACAGATGGCAACCTTATGTCAAAGAGGTATTTAAACAATTATTAAACATTAGAGCTATACACAAAGGAAGAAGCTCTCTTAGGCTGGCTTTTTTCAGGGTGGTTTCATAGGAAGGCTTTGTTCTTCTAGCTTTATTGTGGAGCCCTGCAACAGAGATTTTTGCAGTTCTGTTATGTTTACATACTTGAAATTCCCCAAACACTGCTTTCTTTTGTCTCATTGTTTGCCTAATTAAATAATAGGGTGAAGTTGAGGATGAATCTGCCCTAGGCTAGGGTATTCCAGCTCTGAGAACCTGCAAAAATTTTGCGTTCTCCTGAAGTAGGACCATGAAATCCTTTCATATGAATTGTTGTCCTCTTGTGCCAGGGTTTCGGGGGGGGGGGGGGGTGTGGGGGGTGTGGTGTTCCTGCTTTTTTAGTATAGTTTGGTGTTTTGGGAAGGGTGGGTTGCACCTAGTCATACAAATTCCTGATATCGGTGTTAAGAAAAAAACATGTATAATGGCAGAATCTTAACCATTCAGTGAAGCATCAGACTGAAGGTATTGGAAGCAATTAGGTGTATATAGGCAATCCTTGTTTTCAAAGTGTGTTACAAGCTCCATTTCAAACCAGGTGGATTGTCTCTCAGGATGAGGCAATCTCCACAGCCTGCTGAGATCTTGACTTCTTTTTTTGACATTGTCAAAGTAGGTCAAATAAATGTAAAACTTGTCTTGCTTTTGAGATGCACCCTCTGTCCTAAAGATACACTGACGGCTGTCATTTTCTATTCAAGGCAGCACTATCCAGTAATAAATGCATCTACTACTAGACCAGATTAAAGGATATGGAGCCTTGGAAATGCAACAAGGGGTTAAAGTATGAAGTGACCCACACGCACTCCATTAGTCAAAGAAAAAAATCCCAAACGTTATTTCAAGTGTTGGGAAAAGTCTCTTTAGTGCTTGTAAAATGGGTCCCATTGTTCAGGAGACTTAATACAAGAAAAGGAGCTGCCCCCTTTATATCATTAAGAGAATCCTCTTCTTATTTACAAGTTAGGATTAATTTTTACTGAGGCTTAAATGCTATAAGCTCCTGTTGTGTGGCAGAGACTGTGACGTTCTGTTACAGGTTAATTTCTTTCCTTGCAAATTAGAAAATAGTGTGACTTGCAAAACAGGGGGAGAGAAAGGGGAAATATGCCAGCAGCTGTGCTTAGACTTTTTTGCCTTTTGGCTTCTTCTTTCATTTTCTAGTCTGCTGCACTTCTTCTTTCAGAGATTTGGATGCTGGATGCCAATTTAAATTTCCAGTGCATTTAGCGTCCTACACCACCAGGGGATCGAAAAGAGAATTAAGAATCAAAAAAAAAAAGATTATACATTTTTGTCCACGGTCCTTTTTTTACCTCTCTGTGATTGCAGTGATAACAGAATCCAGTAAACTACAGCAGCAAAAAGCCAGTAGCACGTTTATTTTGCACAGGTGTGTTTATAACGGGAACTAGACGGGGCTCGCTCGTCGCTCACAGTCTGTAGAGGGCTCTTTCACAGATCAACAGACTATAAGATTGCTTTCCTGGATATGAGCCACTGATGGACCCATACAGGCTAGTAAGAGTCATGTAAGAGTCTTTTATCCTGTCTCAGCAGGGACATCTGCCCCATGGGCTTCACGAGAGAGTGTTTTCCTAGCAGTGGATTTAACAGGGGGGAGAGAGGGGGTGGAAAGAAGATTAATGTTTCTGCCAGTTCCCCGTAAGTTCACAGAAAATATTGGCTAGAGCAGGAGTGGCCCGACTCCGTCATGCTCCAGCCTTTTCTGTGTACTTAGAGTGGCATGTTTTTAATCAAATGTGAAATACAGCTTTAGCAGGTCGAATGGATTAGCCTTCCTTGTAAGTAACTCTGTCTGCTTTAGTCAAGAGTGCAACTCTTTTTTTTTTTTTTTTTTAATGTTTCACACTTAAAGTTGTCATCTTTAACTTCATCAGTTTAATGGGTCTTTGGAGTTTTGATTGTTAAAGGTGGGAACTATTTAATAACCATATCCAATTGAGCTTCGAAGTGCACCCAGTGAAGAGAGCAAGGTAAGAAACTTCTCAGCTGATCTGTCATAAAAGCTTGGAAATGCTTGAGACAGAGGGAGCGATCTGTTTCGTTTTTAATACCATATTGAGATTACAGTGCTTGTAAATATTTTGGGTTTTCTTGCTTTGGGCTTCCAAATCTGCCTGTGTTTAGAAAGTTAATATCCTCGTATTCAAAAGCTGGAAAATCTGTTCATGACAATGTACATAACTGATTTCCTTCCTCTAATGCTGGTTGTTACTTAGCATCTCATCAGTCTCCTGTTCTTATACAGTGTTGAAGTTATCAAAGAACTGGGGCGATTTTCAGCTTCCTTATTTCTGGGCCTCTGAATTGGCTGAGCCTCTAATAAAGTTAGGCTGGTTGTATCAAACCAACCCTTATCAGTAATGTACTTTGAAAGCTGTTCTATCTGGTTAAATCTAAGTGAAATAATAGACCTCGTACCTGTCACATCCTCAGGCTGCTGTAAAGTGTTGTTGCTGCACTAAAATAAATAGTTCGGGTGGTTTCTCTGTGCCAAGGAATTGACGTCAATATTAGAAATAATTTTAGAAATAGTTTGATTTTCAGAGTAACTGAAGGGATTTTTACGTATATTAATCACTGCCATATTTCAGTGCCAGATATGGTGTGAAATTGCTTTCAATTTTTCTTGCAACACAGACTGAAAATTTTCATTTTTCTTTTTGGTACTATTTGTAACTTTTTACAATGTAAAAGTAAATTTTTTACATTTCTGGCCTGTGTTTTAATGTGTTGTTTAGACAAGTTTCTATGGGCTTGTTTGTTTTACTAAGTACAGTTACAAAAAAGTAAGATTTAAAAAAACCTTAAACAAACCCAAATCTCAAAACATTTAAAACAGTCTTTATAGGAATTCATGGGATTATAAGACTAAGGAGATGCAGCAAAATAAAAATATATCCAAAGATTCGTGGGCTGAACCAGGTCTCTGCAATACTATTAAAACAAGTTCAATTCTGTTTGCATTGAAGTAGATAGGAAATTTTAGCATTCTGTTTAGTAGAAACCAACACTGACTTCTCTGGAGACCCAGTCTTAGGTGGCTACCTTCTCGACACTGCTGTCGTGTTGAAATTCCTCCTCCTAGTCTGTAAAAGTCCACAATGTAAGTGGACCAAACTCCAGCAGTCAAGTCACAATGTAAGCAGCAAAAACTCCATCAGTCAAGATATTCTGCAAAATTTCAGGCAACAGAGAACACGATAACTCGACTGTATAGCATTGGATTAAAAATTTAAGACATAGTCCTTTGATTTCTATGAGGATTGTCTTTCAGTCATTGTAGTATGCTGAAATTCATTACTTACCTGTACAGATTTATATTTTTTCTTTTTTTCTCTTTTTTTCTTTTATTTATTTCTAAAAATCAGTGTAACCCGCTAGTATTGCAAAAGATGTTGGAACTGACTCCTCTGGTCCATATTGCCAACACCTTGCACATTCTGATCTTGGGTCTTTTCTGTTCCTCTGCCTGGCTGTCCATTAAGTAGGAAGAAAACTCAAAGGGTGCCCGGTGCCTTCCATGCTTTTTTTTCTTTTTTAATTTGAATGTTGGTTCGAGGCCATGTTTCAGCAAAGCGTGTCAGCATTTGTTTAAGTCTCGCTGACTTTAGAGATGAGTGCAGCGGTTTGAGAAACCGAGGCCTCTGAAGCTATGAGAAAACAGTACATCCTCAGTATAAATCATATCTCTTGTTTTATCTGATTAGTGATGGGCCGTGCTTTTTTTTCTTTTTAAAGCAAGTGCCTTCATTTATCACCATCCAGGGACCTATTTGGATAGTCAGTGGACAGAAAACAAGGCATGAATCTGTTGGAAAAATCGTTTGGCTCATGTAGTCCTTTCTAAATATAACTCCTTGATCAAAGCGTGGAGTGTCTTTTGTAAGTCCCATCCAAAACAGATATTAGATGAAGAATATACTGAAGCCTTCAGATTTTTGACGGTGCCTTTTCAAAGGCATGCCATTCTGAATGTAGCATCATGTGTTGCTGTTTGAACTGAGCAAACATTTTGCCTTCAACTTCTTTCTCTTGCATTCGTGCCACTCTACAGAGATAATTGTATATACAGCTTAAAAAAACCCCAAACAATCCAAACAAAAAAGCACCTTCAATTAAAGTGCTGGGGATTTTTGAAAGCTGCTGGAGAAAAGCAGTTGCAGTGTTATGTCTTAGATGTATTTTTTTTTATTTACAGCAACTTCTGGGCATAAATAAACATAAATTGTTTCAGGGTTTTGTAGTAGATTCATAAACATAAGGGTCCTTGCAGCTGAAATATTATCTTCCTGTAAAGACAGTTAATAAAAGCTATTTTTGATTTAGCTGCTAACTGGTTTATATTGTAACAGTGTCTCTCAGCTGACTCTTACTGTCTTGGGGAGAGCTGCAGGTGTAGGCATAAGGAGAATATGACTAAACCCTGGTGAATCTTTTCCAGTTATTAATTGAGCATTGAAATTTCATTGCATTGCTTTTCCAGTGCTGTGGTTTTCCAAACTAAAATTGTGAGCTGTTCAGGGGGTGCAGTCACAAGAGATAGGGATGTCCAGAGGCATGAGGCTTCCCTACTAGCACATGTTGTAAGAGAGGGGGCCAGGAAGAGGAAGCTGTTGTTCCTGTAAAACTGCCACAAACACTGCTAATTAATACACTGATTTTAAAGTGATGCAGGGGACTCATATAGACAGAATTAATTATTAAAATGTCTTTCTTCAAAACAGTGTTTCTAAGGTGCTTTGCATGATTATAATATGAACCTGCCCTACAAAGAAGTTGGAGATCTAAGATCAAATTCAGACAACAGTCATGTACTTGATTATTAACAGTTTGAAGATGAATGTATGCACACATCTGGTAAAATTAGGGAGCCTAGTTCTGAGAGATGCTGTCAGGATCAAAGTCTGGGGTGTGCAACACAGTGAGTGAAGTCAACACACATCAGGGGAATGTGAGACTTTACTAAGTCAGTCACAATACATGGGACTGCTCCCTCACTTTCTTGTTCTTGAAGTATTAAGGTTTTTGATAGTTTCATAAACTTTATCGTGTCATTTTCATCAGAATGCAGAGAAGGATGTAGTAAACAAATCCAGCTGTGATTATGCTGGAATTGCACTCTCTTGGTGCTGGATTTACTCCTAAACTACCTGCAATAATCTGCAGTAGCTATTCTGTGGCAAGCTGAGGGTTTTTTTGCAGCTATCTTATAGGGGTTCATGCTTCAGGGACCTATTTTTAGAGTTATAGCGAAAATCAGACCTTGCAGTGGAGAAGGTTTTGTAACAGAACAAAGCCCAAATTGTTATTTCTAATGCTGGTTTTATTCTTAGCCCTGCATAGTGGTGCTCCTCATGTCTGGAGCCCAGATAAAAATGAGATATTGATGACTTTCAGACTCCAAGACCCTTTTGCTTGTCTAGAATGCAATTATATAAGTGGCAGTAAGTGATGCCTGAATGAGATTAATATAGGCTGCCTTGCTTCTCATTGCTACAGGTAGGAATGAGAAGATCTAGGGAATGACTGTTGAAAGTATTAAGCAATTAAGGTGGGTAGTAATAAGGGGAGACTGACGGGATTTTTTATCCTTTAACTTCATGAAAATCTGAAGTAATGAGTAGCTGCGTTATATAAACCGTCAGGTGTGATGATGCATTACATATATTATTCTTATTTCATTTAAGAATAGCTTAAAAAATCTAATGCATCTTCTCAATCTGATTTTAAGCAATTGGAGACTATTTAAAGATACAAATATCTCTTTACAGACTAAATTTTTATATCCATCTAAATAAGTAAAATTTAAAAAACAGAGTTTGTGCAATTTGAAAGCAATTTAGTCTACTAAATAAAATTAGTGTACAGAAAGAGTCTCGGCCTCTGCTGATAGGGTCATGTTTTTGTACTGGTTAAGTTTTGGGGTAAAATCTGTTCTCAGTTTTATCCCTTTATAAACTGACAGTGATCTCATCAGTGCCATTATACTTAATCTGCGTAATTCAAGTAAGAATTGAGACCCTGGAGATTGAAAAGCACAATGTTAAATTGCAATAACGACGAAGTCAATTGCTGTACAATTTCCCTCAGGTTTTATGGACAGTAAAGTCTCTGGATACCTGGATAAACTTTGAATAACTGGGGGAACATAAATTCAGGAGTTTGTGTTGAGGAACTGAGCTTTCAGGGAGGGAAATGTTTGTTCAGTTGGTTGTTTTTTTTTTTCAGAGAAGGTGAAAAGATTACATCGATTACACTGCTGTAATTGTGTGGCAGCCCGTTCACTACAAAATAAAGCACATCAGATGAAAAAGATCTGCTCCTTTCCTGAAAGTATAATATTAAAATCTATTGAACTTACATAAACCCATTGAATTTCATTGTGGAAGAATCACTTGTTTGAAAAGTTACCTAAACTGACACTAACTGTGAGCTGGAACATGAAGCAACAGAACCAAATTCCGATCTCATTTATACCGATATAATTAAGAAAGATTGTCGGCCCTTTGGTCTTGGAGATGATCCTCGTGTATGAGTAGAGCCAATGGCGGCTACAATAATAAAACTAATATATCCAAGAAAATCAGTGACACTGGTGTAAAGCTAACCAATACATAAAGGATCCACAACACATTTTTCTCAGGAGGTTGTTCACATAATACACACGCAAGTGTGGGAATGAGAAGGGCGATTATCTTCACACTGAAGTTTTTTTATGTCTTTCTGGAATATAAAGCAGCTGTAGGAAAGAATTTACACCTATGTTCAGTTCCCTGCATATGATGTCTGCAACATAGAGGAGATATGGTGGGAACAAGGCCCATATATAACATATCTCAGCCCTGAAAAGGGTTTTCTGCTTTGCAATGCTCATAGGAGAGCTTGAGCACAGGACTTTGCCCGTGAAACCCCAAATTGTGCTGGTGCCCTTCCTCGACGTAAGTTTATTCAAAGCATCATGAAATATAATCCAGTAACCTTGTCCCTACTGCAGATGGAGGGGGGAAGGTGGCCTCCCTTTCTTCTTGCAAGCTATTCAGCTCTGCAAAGAGAAATCTGGGGTGTTGAGCTACCAGCTGCTCCTGCCGCAGGTGCATCTGAGGATGCTGCGGGGGAAGGACTCAGATTGGGGCCAGGCAACGTGGATCAGGCAAAATATCTGTGACGACTTATGTGCACCGTGTAGGGCAGCTGGTGTCACTGGTCCCTTTTTCTGCTTTTGTGCCTGTTGGGGCTCTATGGAAAATCCCATCTATTATGTTACAAAAAAAAAGATCAGTATATGTCTGCAGCTCTCGTATCCAGAGCATCATTCTGATAACCATTTCATCCCTAACTTGCCTAGTTGGATAAAGCTGTTGTTTCTCCTTTACTAAAAAACAAAATATAAAAAAATAAAAACATTTTTTTTAAGTGTAGCAACTGTGTAGCACATGGTTCCTGTGAAACTCTTTTGGGACGGCCAATATTTCAGAAGTATCCACTAATTGGGGCTGCCTGATTGGGCCTGATTTTTCAGATCTTTGGAGTGATTGTTGCTTTCATTGATCTTTAACAGGAGTGGACAGTCAGAGCATCTGAAAATCTGTGAGGCAGGCAGATGAATGTTGATGAACCAGAGGGAGAGTGTGGAAAGAAAATGCTTTGTTTGATATTGCTAATTGTTTTGTTTTGGCAATTAAGTATTTTTTGAAGCAAGTGATTGATTTGGTGAGAGATGAAAAGGGATTAAGTGTGACCCACTGAAACTCATTTCTAGCCCTAGCTGCTTATTACGAAATTAGTTTTTGTTTCAGAATAAAACACAGAGGCAGACTTGGTGGTATGGAAACTATCAATTAGCTGAATATACAGAGAAGTCCCTTTCTCTAAGATGTCATCTTCTTATGTGACAATCTTCTAAATATATTCTTTTGAGAGTTTTAATTATTTGGTGATGTTTTTAAAAGTAGCAGTGATAAGGAAAATAAATAGATTGTGATGGAAAACAACTCAAAATACTTATTTACTCTTTCCTTTCCCTGAAACATATCCAGAACAAATTCTTTTGGCAATTTTAAAGTAATGCTGCTGGTTTGGTCAAGGAGAGTGTAATCCTCTGTCAAGAACTGTTTGATATTGATTTTAGTGCCTTTGAGTTAAAATAATAATAATACCATGTTGTTTGTTTCATTTTTTTTTTCTCCAGCTGAGGAGCAATTACTTTGAAGTTAGGTGGTAGACACAGACTCAGGCAGAAAAGTGTTTGTGTTACTGTGATTATCGGACGTACAGACACTATATAGAAGGATCTTAAGAAGACTCTGTAGTATTTTGGGCAACTTCTTTCCAGGCCTTTTCTGCAATAAATAAATAAAATAAATGTCTAGTTGAAATGCAATCTGAAGTACCTCCAAAGATTTGAGACTTAATTTTCCATACAGAACAAAATTTAATTAAAAAATAATATCTTACAAAGTTTTTACTTTAAAGGAATGGTGGGGCTTCCCAAATAAATCACTTTATAAAACATATAAGCAGGAAAAAGATGACCTAGGATCCCCCAAATTTTTGATCTGTTTCTAGGAACGTGAATGGATTTCACAGAGGGTTCAGCTGGTGTAGCCCCTTCCATGAGGGTGATCCTTGGCCATCCTTGGGTTCCCAGCCAGCCAGCCACCAGCTCCATCTCTGTGGATTTGTCAGTAATCTTTCTCTGTAGCTGCAGCTGTCGATGCAGAGAGGAGCAGCAGAAGAGCACAGAAGGAAGCAAAGAAGAAAGAATAGAGTGGAAGAGAACAAGGTTCTTAACAGTACAGCTTGATTTGATGTTTTGCCTGAATCTTCACAAGTGTAAATATTTGACTGCAATTTCAGTGGTTTTTTTATTCCCCTTCAGGTAGAGTATTTGTTTACATAGCATAAAATTTCCTCCTTCCTCTCTTCTGTTCTTGCACTCCACAAGTGAAAATCTGCAGCATTTTTGGCAAGGTCTTAAAGGTAATAACACTGGTGAGTGCAAATGCTGCTTTCTCTTGAGATTGTATAATTCACTCTCCTTTTACTAAAGGCTCCCATGGGAAGGGGCATTTGAGTTTTGACCCAATTTTGCAGCCTCGCCCCAGTGAGAGTCCAAATGGACCTGGAAAGACTGGTTAACAAAACCATCAGTTCTTTGACATAAACATCTAAGTTTCAAATTGTTGCTAAAGGTGAGACCTTCCTTACAATGCAGAGGGCAATTTTGGAGTTAGTTCTATATGTCTTTTGCTTGACTACTATCTGCTTTATTCATCTGAATGAATACTGGGTGTATACGTACCACAAATGTTGTCTTCTTTTATATGAGAAAAATAGTCAGCAGAAGAGTCCTATTCCCAAGAAAAAAGAAGATGGATATGTCTCTACTTCAAGGAATCACGTTCATTATTGACTGTTTCATCCAGGCACCGGTGCCTCCAGAATGTGCCATTATGCTTGCATATGGTAGGATTGCTCAAGTTCAGGAGAGTTTACCTGCTTTTTGGAAGTTTTTTCGAAAAATAAGAGAGGGACTCTACCACAGGTTTCTATTTATGTTTTTTTTGTTTAGAGGGCAGCAACAAACAACTAAGCATATGTTCTTTCAGATGTGTAGATGTAGAGACATTTGGTTATAAAGCTTATCTGATGCTATATGAAGGTTGATTTTAAATATCATAAAAGAAAAATAATTTAGCCTTAAAAATCCATAAACAAGAACACGTGTTGATATTTGGCACGTTTGTACCCCATTTCTGGGATCTTGCACAACAAAATAGTCACAAAGGAGATTTAACACTGCAGCATGTCTGGCACCAAAAAATCTACCTTTTCCAAGTGACTTTGCTGAAGTATATAGTTGTAAGATTTAGGAGCAGCTTAATTTAAGCATGTTGAGACCTGATGATTGAGTGAAACAGATTTTCCTAACGAGTACTTTGCTCACAAGGTAGAGAAGATGACTTGCAATTTTTTTTCTTAATGAAAACAGAATAGGAAGAAATTAGATTTCATAGGCCTGTTTCAGAAGTGCTAATGCAAGAAGCAAATCAGTAATGAAAGTACAGATTTATTTTTTTTCTGTCATGTAAAGGAAAGTTACTGAACCTGTAATGACTGACAGGGGCTGATTTTCACATCCCAAGCACAGATACAGCCTCAGCAATGAGTGGATTGAGAGCAGCCCTGGGAGAAGGACTTGGGGGGGTTGGTGGATGAAAAACGGCGTATGAGCCAAGCTGCACTTGTGGCCCAGAAAGCAAGTTGTGTCCTGGGCTGCATCACAAGAAGTGTGGCCAGCAGGTCAAGGGAGGAGATTCTCCCCCTCTATTCTGCTCTGGTGAGACCCCACCTGCAGTGCTGCGTCCAGCTCTGGGGCCCCCAGTGTAACAAACACATGGACCTGTTTGAGCAAGTCCAGAGGAGGCCACGAAGATGCTCAGGGGGCTGGAACACCTCCCCTGTGAGGACAGGCTGAGAGAGTTGGGGTTGTTCAGCCTGGAGAAGAGAAGGCTCCAGGGAGACCTTATAGCGGCCTTTCAGTACTTGAAGGGAGCCTGCAGGAAAGGTGGTGAGGTTGCTCAAAGCCCCATCCAAGCTGGCCTTGAACACTGCCAGGGAGTGTAGTGATAGGACAAGGGATAACAATTTCAAACTGAAAGAGGAGAGATTTAGATTAGATATTAGCAAGAAATTCTTTACTGTGAGGCTGGTGAGGCACTGGAAGAGGTTTCCCAGAGAAGCTGTCGCTGCTCCCTTCCTGGCAGTGTCCAAGGCCAGCTTGGATGGGGCTTTGAGCAACTGGTCTGGTGGGATGTGTCCCTGCCCATAGCAGGGTGGTTGGAACTAGGTGATCTTTGAAGATCCCTTCCAACCCAAACTATTCTGTGATTCTATGGTTACTAACAATTTTCTCTGTGCATTCTATTATGAAATTATTTGACACTTAGATACCTTAATAAAATTATCAGGTTTAAAAGACCAGCATGGAAGAGTATGGAGGATGTCATGCTGTCATCTGTGCCATTTCTCATATGAGTTAGGAAAGAATGTTCCTTCTAGAATAACCTGCAAACACCTTGCAATTAGTTGTGCACACTCATGACATCTCCAGGACTGAATGCACCAGCCATGTTACTGATTTTTCTGTCTTAAATTAGTCATATTGCTTGACTTACAGGACAACAGTTGAATCAAGACTGTAATATTCTTTTAAATCACACAAGAGTGGCAAAATACACTCATTTGGGTAGAGAGGAAGGAGATATGTGTTGAAGAGTGTGGTAGAGCAATTGAAGTAAATGGAAATTATGTGGGGATAGAATTTCTGGCACCCAAAAATATTTCCTTGAGCTTAACCGTAGATGTTTTGAATGCTATTAGAATTTTTTAAGCTATATTTGGCTTTGTGTCCGTATGGCCAACTCTCCGTGAAACGCTGGTCTTTGCTGTGGAGAAAGGAATCCTTGAAAACCAGGTTTAATGTCTTCTTGGGTTTTCATACTGAATTAATCCGTTGGGAATGTGAATCCTCCTTGAGTTCAGCCATCTTGGTCTTTGGGAATGATTTCATACCATTTGAAGAACTGAATCCCACTTCTCTAACACTGACATATTTGATACTGCGCAATCTTACATAAGTGCTGCCTGGAAAGTAGTATGTAGCTAGACTGAAATACGGACAGTGTGGGTTCCCATTAGCTGAAATACCTAAAGAATTTGTTATATTTAGGATTTTGTTCACATATGCTTAATAGAGCTCCACTTTAAGTTAGGGAAAATTGGTTTCATTTTCTTTTCTTGCCATTAATAGCTGTTAGAGTTGAAAATAAGTCTTTAAACATATCATTAAAGTACGCTTAAGTAACTTGCAATTGACAATTAACTCAGCATGGTAATACATTATCATAACATATTCCTTTGGTAGGTTTGTCTCTTAAAAGATACAAGGAAAGACAAAGGATGCCTTTGTAAGACTCATATTGAAGTTATTTCTGTTTTAATCATTCACATTTTGTGTATTTTATCAGTGAAATGTATTCCATCATATATGTTCAAAAAACATCTACTTGTTGTTTTGGTGGTGGGCAGTTGCAACAGACTGTGTTGAGGGGGTGTCTGGGTTTTGTTGATTTCTTTCCTGTGGGTATAGTGGTCAGGTGGGATGGATACAGAAGAAAATTTGCTGCAAACTTCATGGATCTCAAAGTTTGTGAGATTACTTCAGTAACTGATGGAAGGTACAGGGAGAATTCAGATCCACATTCAAGCATGATCGGCTTCCAGGTTTTATTAAACTGCGCTTCAGCAGAAGGCATGACAAGTTCTAGAGAAAAAACTTTGATTACCAACATCTTAACATACCACGTGCTTTTCCTTTCAAGACAGTAGTAAAATATAGTACTGCACTTAAACTGAAAACACTGCTTGTCCTGTCTTTTAAGAAACAGAGTTAACGGTGAGCGTGTGAGCATGCAGCTCCTCAGCATGGTGTCCAAGGACTGCCACCTTCCAAAGCTGAGTTGGAACGTTACTATGACAATAGCAACACTGATGACATTCTCTGTTCCTTGCACAGCCAATGGGCATTGACCTTATCCTGTCAAAGCATGTAAAAAGCAATGTGGGCAACACTGGCTTTGTGAAAATTGGACACACTTATCTAGGACATTTCACCATGTTACCATATATTGAGTTGTAGAAGTGTAGCTAAAATAGCTGCTGTGTTGTAATTTTTTTTGCAGCGAAGCTAGAAATGCAACAAAGGCAGCTGTAGTCTGAGTGAATGTTTTTTCTAATGCTTTAAAAGCAAAACCACCAGCACCAGGCATGCAAAATCCCATCAGTTCTATGCCCCAGATCTCCTCTCCTGTTTTCTTGTAAATCCACACTCGGACATATTGGTTGGAAAACGGTACATCTTAGGGCTCTGTAGCCTGGCAGTCTGAGCAGTTTGTTTTATTTTGAACACTTTCACCGTGCTTAAGTCTGCAGAACTTAAAGAAATCAAACTGTTTGCATACATTCTGCTGAAGTCAATACTAGCACAACATTCAAGCGTAGTATTTCCTAGCTCACTCTCCTCCCTTTCCTCCTCAATCATTTCTTGAAAATTCCTTCATAATAACCTTATCCAAACCATAAATATGAAAGTCAAATAAGCCCAAAGGAGATTTATCATCCTCTGACTCGGCACTCCTTTTATGATTAATAATGACATTGATTCCTTTAGAAATGAAACAAAAATTAATTTAAAGGTTCTGATTGGTTTTAGTATTAGGTAAACTTAACATATTGAATGAGCGTAAAACAATTATCAGTCTTATTAACAAAATTAGCTACAGCAAATTTACCAGAAGGAAACTGTTGCTATTTAGCTGCCTAATTATGTCACTATTCTTTGTGACCAAATGATATAATGAAAATAATTTGATCTACTGGTGCTGCATAGAGAATTTCCTAGGAGCAGCTGAATATCATAATCTGTTTTGAACGTATGTTTTCCTACTCTTCTTCTGTTTCAGAAAGTAGAGGTCAAGGGCTTCAAAGAACTTTGCAGTGAAGTGAAGTTGAACTGTGCTGAGCAGAATATGGAATAGATTCTTTACTATTATAAAATGTTAGATAACCCTTTTCTTGAGGCCAGAACCCTTTGACTTCTTCAGCTGATTTGCAGTGTATGAGTTTCAGGCTCTGGAAAAGCATAGCATGTCTTTTATTCTGCCTAGCACTAAGGCCAAGAACTGTACTTCCTGTGATGTGCTGTTGTCTACGTATTTCCTTGCACTGTGCCTCCATGCAGGCACATAAATTTGTCAAGATTTTATTTTCAGCCCTGAGAGTTGATAAAGCAGAGAGCAGCTGGATGCCCACTAGCCATAGGCATTTCAGCCCAGAGGGACCATCACCTGGCCAACCCTGAAAGCTACCCAAGAATTGTGATACAGAGAACTTGATTTTTGGGTGCCAGCTTTCATCTATTCTGTGTGAGTTGAGGAGGAACTTCTTTACTCTGAGGGTGACAGAGCCCTGGAACAGGCTGCCCAGAGAGGTGGTGTAGTCTCCTTCTCTGGAGACATTCAAAACCCGCCTGGATGCGTTCCTGTGTGACCTGCTCTGGGTGGTCCTGCTCTGGCAGGGGGGTTGGACTAGGTGATCTCCAGAGGTACCTTCCAAATCCTACCATTCTTTGAGTATCCTATGCTCGTGGGTTAGCAGTGCAGTGGGGTAGAAGCAATGAGCTGACGAAGCTAATGACAGAAATCATACATGGTCTTAGAAAACTTCTTGCAAAATGTGTCTACTGGTACTACTGTACTTCTGCCTCAGCAGGCATTCAAATGGTGGGATCTCAGAGTGTTTCCTTTCTACCAGATCTGTCTGCACTCCCTGCCTGCGTCCTGACTTTGTCAGGATACGACCCTCGCAGTATGCGTTCTCATTTCTTTCTTCCACTTGCCATCTGTCTTCCCTGGATTGCCATCCATGGGCAACTTGGGTTTAGGCACATTTCCTAGCACCATACCTATAAAGAGCTGCTCTGGGAAATGGTACAGTTTGTAAGCAGGATCTTTCCCTCTCCCCCCCGCGGTGTAGCTTTATGAACTGGAAATAAGGAGATGAAGACATTTTGGTACAGTAAGAAATCTGCAGCGCATGAGTAATCTGCATATTGTAACACTGCCTTAGATTGTAACAATGAACTTCAACATGATCAACTCTAATACTGAACTACACAGATGAAGGGAACGGGAAAGCTCCTGTGGAATAGAAACCCCTTGAGTACATCCCCTGGCTGCTTGCTTAATGTTTATGAAGATGCTCTGAACTATGCAACTTGTTTTCTTGCCCACACTATGTCTTTACATCTTTATGGTTTGTGTCTTCTGGGAAATATTTTTATTTTTGTTTCATTATTTAAAGCAAACCTAATATTAATGATAGGGTTGCTGTGCATTAAAGCACTGTGCTACCAATCCACATGAGTACCTAACTGTTGGTGAGCCTTTCTGAGTAATTTATGTCCAAAGAAGAGTATGCTGGCACAAAACTGAGGATGTAACCACGTTTACTGCTGCTTGCAATAATTAGAACATTTTATACCAGGACTACTAAACAAGTGTAACAAGGTGGGCTTCTGAATAACTTAAATGTACGGTCTTCTCTTATCTGGTCAAACATGAAGAACTTGAAATATGTTTTGTAGTCTGTTCTTTATATAGCATCATCAGAAAACCCAGATGCTTTAAGTAAGATGTTTGGGTGCCATCAGATGGTCCACTACAAAAAGTGGCAGGCAAAAATCATGTCCAAATCACAGGGTTTGCGCAATCATTCCCAAACTGCTTGGGTCTATAAAATTTCCAATCATATTTCTTGAAAGAGTTGTATAAGAGCTGTGTTAGGCCCCAGAAGATGTTCCAAATATCACAATTTGAAAATAGTGTGCAGAATGTTCATGTTCTGCCATCTGATGTTTGATATCTCGGCTGAAGGGGAAGTCTTACATTCAGAGTGATCCCACCCATATTTTAACAGCACTGAAGGATTTGAGTAGCAGAATGTGATCCTTCATTTAGTTTATGTTCTGTTTTCTATCTAATTGACTTCTGTAGCTGGAGGTGTGGAGGGGGACAGTCAAGCAAAACAAAATCAAAAAGTCTTCACAGGTTGAGACATATTGGGCTGCATCAGACTGCTGCACATAATCGAGTCAGGCTGTTTTGAGAGGACAGGTAGTTGCTAACCTCTGTCTTAACAAATGAGACTTCAAATTATTAGACCCTACAAATCAGAGGGGAGAAAGAGGTTCCCATACAATTGAAGCATTAAGTTTTGGTGCTCCTTGCAACATTCCAGAGAGCTCTTTTGATTTCCTGATGGTGACTTTCCTGAATTGGACGATACTTATTCTTATTTTTGCAGCTTTTATAGAAGCTCACCTTGTCTCCTTTTAGATATCCTCAATTGACATATGAGGATGGTGGACTCCTGTTAGGGTGCCCTGTCACATGTGTGTTGGGTTGTCCCTGAGATGATAAGAGGTCTAACTTTCCCCTAGACATCATCCAGCTTTAGTTTTGAATGCCTTTTCTGAAAGATGGGTGTTCACTGGTACGTACTACAGATTTCAGAAAAGGCATCCAAAACCAAGCGGTCTGTGGTATATGCCAGTGAACATCCATCTCTCATTCACATCAGAGCATGGAACTGCAAGAGAAGCCATGACTTGGCTTTCGTGCGGGCTTAATACAAGCTCCCCCGTTTGCATCCTTTGCTAGGAAAACAGAAACTGTTCCTCCCTCAATCCAGATTCCGTTGGGCTACAGTCTTTTTTCAGTGGCTCAGATTCTACAGTGCTTCGATCTTAACACAGAAATTCCTGTTTACAAATCCAGCTTTCCAGTGCCTGATGCAAAGTGATTAAGAAAAGCAGTTTCCGCATATGTTACTCGTGCACTCCGTTTCCTCAGTCATATCTACGAGTGAAATGCATTCAAATGCCAAAAGTACGTAGCATTTCTGAAGCTGATTGTTATTAATATTGTTCTGTTTGGGGTTTTTTAGCTGTAAACCTTTTTGAAGTGCCTAGCAAATAGCAAGAGGAGCAGCTTTGGAGGGGGGAGACAACTTTGAAATCCACAGAGCAGAAGCTTTAATCTCCAGTTGTGACTGACATCAAACAAAAGTGCAAAAACTCCCTTTGTTCTTGAGCACAAAGGGTGTGTTTGTTGTTTGTTCAGGGTAAGTGAAAGGCCCCCATGAAGTCCCACTGAAGATGTTTAATGAATCTGGCAGCCTCCAAGCTGTCTCTTCTACAGAGTAATCCTAACGACAGACCCATCACACATAATTTAACAGAGTGTGACGTGACAATCTCTGCTCAGGAGAGACTTTGGAGGGGGAATACTTTTATTACTCAATAGCACAGACCCCTTAGGGTTGGTGCTGTGGAGCAGAGCTCTTGGTGGTGGTGGTCACACTTTCATCTCTGAATTGAGGAGATTTATGCACTCTGTCATTGGTTATTAAGCTTCCTAAACACTGACTTTGAACTCATGGTTAAAACCGAGTGACTTGTACTATCTCTAGTGCAGAGGGTCTGGGATTCTGGTGGCCTCAGCTTGTAGTAGAAGTCAAAGTCAAGAATATCTAAGAAAGGAGGTCTGCTACCAAAATCAGGCCAAAGAGGGACATCGGTATTAGGGAAGAAAGAAATAGCATCAGGAGTGGAATAGTGGAAAAGACTATAAAAACCCAAAATGAACATTTCTTAGGCATCAGTTCAGTTAGGCCTTACCATATATATATATATATGCCATCTTTTTATCAGTTTATCCTACTTAATCAGTCTTTGGATGACTAGAATAGGAATCACCACGGTGTATGTCTTCAACTTCCCTTGTCCTTTCTATGGTCTAATGTGTATAGCCTTTGGTATTGTGGAAGTTGGGCTGTTTACTGCCAGATCTCAGATTTTGTTGGCAAGGTAAGGATGATTTTGTGGCTGAAGTGTGTGGAGTAGCTGGTGTGTGCCTTTATGGGCATCTACTGCTCATGAATGTGGAAGAAAAGACTTAAACCCTCTCTAGGCTTGAGTGCTCAGGTGGGATTAATATCCGAGTGCACCACTCTTCTCTTAGCAAAATCTGTTTTCAGCTCTACCTCACGCTGCTTGTGCAAATCTGGGCAATTCACTTAATTTTTTTTGTGTTGCCACTTCTTCTATAAAATGGGCATAATCTTGTTTACCTACTTTGGAATAAACTATGGGGTGGAGCCTAATCTCTGCAGAGTTTCTTCTGTGAAGAAGAAACCACTGTTCTCTTGGAGAACACCGTATTTGGGGTTCTTTTTTTCCCTAGCTTCCTTATGACATAAATCAAATTTTATCCCCACTGCTGGATATAAATGCATTTGTACTGTAAATGTCAGCCACTCCAGGGACTGCTGAAGAGCTAAGCACTACCTGCTGTTGCACTTGATCCCCATGCCAGTTGCCAACCAGAGCCCCAGCAAACCATCATATATCAGGTCTGATGACTGGGATTCAGACTCAGTGCCAAAACAACCCTGATATACTAAAACACAATACACAGCCCCTTTCTAAGAGCTTCTCTGCCCTGTATCACTGTTTGAAATAATTCCTCTCTGTCTCTTGAATTGCAAGAATATTGTAGGGTCTATCTATAAAATAGCAGGCCCTGTTTCCCTCCCTTCTTCCCCCACCCTTTATCAAACAGACATCCAAAATCAAGTGCCTGTGTACTCTGCTGACAAGCACAAGGGGATTAGGGAGTGACGGGTTTAACAAAACTGGCTCAAGGTTTTTGTAAAATGTATTTTGGAGCTTGAGCTCTGAACGAGCCATAAAATTCCTCCCACGAGGTAGAAGTGAGGTTTCTGCAAGACTGGATCAGAACTTAATAATGCTTTTTTAGGTTATTTTTTCTTGCTTTCTAAAAGGTGCTACAAAACCATCTGATTTTTGAAGATGCTGGAAGACTAACAATGACTTGATGTAACAATTGTGTAAAATGTGTTTTACCACCAGCAGAAAGAACTGATTTCTGGGCTGCATGCAAACCATTTGGGGCAATTAGCATGAAATTTAATTTGCATTAATCAGCACAAGGTCAGCAAGAAATTAACTTTGGGTGTAGATTTTACATATAATGGCATATGAGAAGAAGGGAGGAACTGTTTTTACAGGGTGTTAGTTTGGAGTTAAGTGCATTCAGCAAGTTTTGGAGGGTTTGGCCTTGCAGAAGAAAGATGAATGATATGGATTTGGGAGCACAAAACGATGTCGCAATTTACCAAGCATTTAATATTGCAATATGTAAATGCTTTAACAGACTCCTTCGCACTTCTAAAGATCAGGGCGCAGGTTTTGCTGAAGCACGGAACACACTGCTAACACTGAAGAGCTGTGGCTGGCTGAACGTAGATGGGGTCCCACAAGGCTGTGTGTGCTGACCGCACGTTGCGGCAAATGATTCCAGAACACAGACAGACATCCCAAAAGCACAGATCTCTGTGCAGCTAAACAGTATTACCTTACTGAGCTCTGAAGTGGGAGGAATTTAGGCAAATGACTCACTTCCCTGTGCTCCGCTTTGGCCCTCCAAGCTTTCCTTCCGCTGCCATTTCATTTCACAAAGTCTCCTAGGCCTCCAGGAGCCTTTGGTGCTAGCAACATGGTAAGTGTTGCAAAAAATCCACCGCTGGAGACACAGAAATTGCTTTTGACAAGTAGTAGCTGAGCATCTGGTTATGGGAAATGAGATGCTGAGGAGTCTAGCGGTGTTTGGCTGTGGTAAGGGGATAGATAAAGTGTATACAGTTGTTTTTATGCCCTTTTCTTTGAATGAAAAGCATTTATCAGTTGTGTGGCATGGAAGGTGTCTGAAAGTGAATCTCTTTTGTTACCTGTTTTTTGCAGAGGATAATCTCAAGGCACTTTGGAGCTGGCACATGTATATCTGTAGTCCACATATATCTTTCCTATTTCTTACACCAGGCTTAGGAAGAACCGTGGACAGCATTGCACAGTCCATTTCCAGAGAGGATGCCATTGCCAGGTCTTCACCCATTGCCTAAATATTCTTCTGGAAACAGGATTTGTGGACAAAGTAGACATGGAGACCTCTCATCCAGTTATTTATGCTTAATGGAGATGCTGAGGCTGACCCTAGTTCACCTATGCTTCTCGCTTAGTCAAAGGGAGATCCGTGGTGGGTTGAACCAGAACTGAACTGGAAGCCAAAGGTGATTATGCTCTTGGGCTTCTCTGTTAAGTGCCCAAAATTAACTGGCATTAATCAGGCCAAAGTGTCTGAAGTAACTGGCTATACAAAGAGTTTGGTCACACAAAGTGCAGTCACTTTGGGACTCTGAATTAGGATCCAGTTTGTTCATAAACTGGGAACATATCTTTATGAGATAGCTTAGTTTTGCTTGAGTCTTCCTCCTTCTGTGGCTTAGGATATGTTTACATCATCTACTAAAACATTAAAGCTCATGGAAACAGTCTAACTGCCATGGCAAAAAGCTATTTGCAAGTGAGCCTACTCTACTACTTATGCTGCTTCCATTGCTTCAGTAAGATTTTGGTATCTTGACACTCTGCCTTGTCAAGATATCCTTAAACAATATTTTCCCTAGCTAGCTCACCAGTAAAAAAATACGTTTAATATTTATTCACATGACAGACTAATGAAAGAAAATTTGAACTTAGAATCACAGAATCATAGACTCATTTAGGTTAGAAATTACCTTTAAGATTATCGAGTCCAACTGTTAATCTAGCAGTGCCATGTCCACCACTAAACCACGTCCCTAAACACCACATCTACGTGTCTTCTAAATACCTCCACAGATGGTGGCTCAACAATTTCCCTGGGCAATTCCCAAGGCTTAACAACCCTTTTGATGAAGAAATTTTTCCTAACGTCCAACCTAAACCTCCCCTGGCTCAACTTGAGGCCATTTCCTCTCGTCCTATTGCTTGTTACTTGGGACCAACACCCACCTCATTCCAACCTACTTTCAGGCAGTTGCAGGGAGCGGTAAGGTCTCCCCTCTTCTCCAGGCTGAACAACCCCAGTTCCCTCAGCCACTCCGCACCAGACCTGTTCTCCAGACCCTTCACCAGCTTCGTTGCCCTTCTCTGGACACACCCCAGCACCTCAATGTCCTTCTTGAAGTGAGGGGCCCAAACCTGAACCCAGTGCTTGAGGTGCAGCCTCACCAGTGGTGAGCACAGGGGCACGATCACCTCCCTATTCCTACTGGCCCCACCATTTCTGATCCAGGCCAGGCTGCTGTTGGCCTTCTTGGCCACCTGGGCACACTGCTGGCTCGTGTTCACCCAGCTGTCAACCAGCACCCTGAGCTCCCTTCCTCTGGCCAGGTTTCCAGCCACTCATCCCCCAGCCTGTAGCGCTGCACGGGGCTGTTGTGACCCAAATGCAGGACCCAGCACTTGGCCTTGTTGAACCTCACACAGTTGGCCTCGGCCCATCAATCCAGCCTGTCCAGATCCCTCTGCAGAGCCTTCCTACCCTCAAGCAGACCAACACTTCCACCCAACCTGGTATTGCCTGCAAACTTACTGAGGGAGCACTCAGTCCCTTTGTCCAGATCTTTGCTAAAGATACCTTTCTCTTCAAAAACTTGTGCTCTGACATTTTAAGGTATGCTTTAGCCTAGAACCACAGTTTGGCCAGATTTTTCGTCAAGGGTTTTCAAATGCCTCCCTCTTCTGGGTGTTTTCACAGGGTCTGTTTTATTTCTTCCTCCCCACAAACCAACATCCTAATTCTGAACTTCAGGCCCTATGAGATTCTGTGAATTTGGGCACTAGAATCACCAAATACCACTAGCCATTTTTTACCATCTTGCACAAAATTGTCAAGTGTTGGATGACAAGAGAAAGGTCAAAGAAAAATGTATTGTGTAGTAAATCTAACTGAAGATTTATATCCCACTTCACTCTTTTTAATCAATGCTAACAGATTAAAAAAAAAAAAAAAAAAAAAGGAAGAGAGAAAAGAAAAATATCCTTTGAAAAAAAATGTTAGGTAGAGAGTTTAAAGTATTTAAAAAGTGACATGATTTTTTTTTCTACTGTCTAATAAAATTAATTAGGGAGGGTAAAAGCTGCTGAAACACGTGTTTGTGCTAATTCATTTATAGAAAAATAAAAAATATTAGTAGTTTTATTTTTACAACAACTGTATAGAAATTTATGCATTTCCTTCTGTTCAGAGCATATGTAAAAGGAAATATATATTCTGTAAATGATCCTTTCTTCAAAGTCTGGACATTATCAGATAATGAATCAAGAGTTCTCAACGAGTATTTGCAACCGAAAATCACTTCATCTGAATTATACAACTTTCAGCTTGTTTCCCTTCCATATAGGACAATGCTGTATTACCTACCTTTTCAGGCAAATTGGTGGATGATGAGTTGTTCCAATTTCCATTTCATGGTAGATAGTGCAGGAGTAAGGTCCACTTATCACATCACATTCATTGTTAAAGGTTCTCTTGGTAGATGCATCCACTCATCTATATCCCAGATCTGAGAAATCAAACTCCTTCCTCATTTTCACTTGTACATGAGTTTCTGTTGAACATCCCTCTTTGTGATGATATCTTGTTTTTAAATATCCACATTCATCCCTAGTGTTGGATACACCTCATGGATGTGTGAAATGAACCTTCTGCATAGAACACCGTAAGATCATTTTAAAATAGTCTCAATGGAACTAAACGTGATAAAGATGGTTCTGTTTCTAATTTTAACTTAAAAGGATGAGTAGCCATTAAATTTTCACCTGTAATTATTAACATTTTTCATGTTCATTCATATGTGTTAAGACACACGGTTTATACATTTGTATATATTGTGTAAGTTCACTTTCTTTAGATTGTGCTCACAAGAACACAAGGTCTTTGATATTCCACATGGCACATCTAAAAATGACAATCCTGGCATTACTACAAGTGTAAAATAAGTGTTTAGACAGAGCAGGTTCTACTTATACCTTAAACAGACTTTAAATTAAAACAGAAAATAAATTATTCTATAACTAGCTCTGTTTGTTCTCTCCCTCTTCTTTTTTCTCTCTTTCTCTCAGATCTGGTGCTCTGTTGCGTCCTCTGTTTCTCTTTGCTCTTTTGATCAACTTTCTCCTCCTTCCCTTTAGTTGCAGGCCAGATGTTCTTATGACATGTAGATCTTTCCAAAGAAATTATTTGCTTTGTAGAGTAGCCATGTCTGCAATCACAACCTGGCCAGTTGTAAGTTGCTTTGAGTGATGTGCTGTCTTTAAAAACCACACTGATGTGTGGTTATGTGTTAGAGTTTGTGATTTCCACAAGCTGCAATTTTAGCCCCTTCCTTGTCGAGGACGGGGGAAGCAAAAGAGCCCATTGTTTAAGCAAATAGGAAGGGGTTGTTCCTTCTGGTGCCTCTGTCTTTCAGATACGAGATGCAGGGTCAGCGCTGCCGAATGCTAGAGGGAGGCAGCACACACTTTCTCTAACAGAGAGAAGCAGATACCCATTGTGCTGTATGCTTTAAATATGAAACTTTTTATTCCTCTGCTGCCCAAATATAAATCTTCAGCACTTACGCAACATTTTGTACTTCTGTGTTTTCTGTGTACACTATTTAATTGTCATGAAGCTCCTTGGATGCTCCCAGGTGAAAAAGTAAAGCTAGAAAAGACCTTTTACATCACCCAGACTCACCTGTAGGTCTGTAAGTAATTGCTACTCCCGTGACTCAGATAGGAAAGCTAGGAATATAATCTACAAGATCTACCAAAACAGACAAAAGGATGTGTGGGCAAATGTTAGATTGGTTTTGTTGCCTGCTTAAACCAAAAATTATGATCTGCTGCATCTCTACCACAGGAGCTTGAAAATAATTTTCCTTTTCCTGTGCATAAAGATGACACCCACAGCTACCCTGGGTATGATTAACGCACCCAACGCATACAGAGTTAATATCTGTCCTGAAGACAATGTGGTCTGCACACATGCAACTGCCTCTACAGCTGATTGATATGATTTTATCATGAAATTGTATTAAGATACTTACTGGTGAGGAGTTGTGTCTCTGTCTTGTGTTTTCATAGCCTGTGACAGTAAAGAAACTACTGCATCTGTACGTACATGCATAATACAGATAGCAAATGCAGGACAGTGTAATACCATACGGTTACTGCTCTCCTGATAAAAGTAGTATCTTGGAAGTCAGATTGCTGGATTTCAGGACCAAATTTGATCTCCCATGTACGGCTACGTTAAAGACTGTATAAAGAAAAAAAAATCAATCAACAGAGGAAACAGAGACAAATATGTAATAATTTGTTCTAGATAAAGATTAACAAAAACCTCAGTAAGAGCAGAGGTGAAGCCTAATGAGATACAGCCTTTTGAGTTACAGCCCATTTCTTGCTATTCACATTCACCAGTGAAGTGGGACAGAGTACTCTGGCTCTAGCAACACCTGGTCTTGTGTGCCACAATTTCTAATAACATAAGAGCTGCAGGCAATGAGTAGCTCATTTTTCTAGGAGATTTTAGGAGGAGATACCTAAATGAATCTAAGGCTCCATGTGCTTCAGTTCTGAAGCAGAAGCCAATTTCCTTTCTACTTCAAACTTCGCATAGGCATAACGTATAGGTCCTCTTCAGACCTGGAAGTCTTGCCTGGCTACAACTTGTTTGCTGTAGACGTCCCACAGGCAGGTTACAGCTGCATCTGGAAGCGCCAGACATGCTCAAGGTACCTGAGCTGCGCTTGCACAGCGGTCACAGCGTGCCCGGCAGTGCTGAAACAGAAACATGGGATTTCTCACCTTCGCCTTAGGCACGTAGGTGGGATTCGTCTTGCCTAGCATATGTATCTAAAAGTTAGGGATCTAATCCCTTTGTAGTCAATGGAGAGAGATGGTAATGCTCTTTAGTATAACTAATCTCTCGTCACTGACAATAGAGAAACCCTAGATGACTAGCTTAGACTAATTGCTCAACTTCAAAGGTGGGATTTAGCTGTGTAAAACAGCAAAATGCTATCAGATTAAAGAGTAGCTTTTCACACCTATACAAAACAAATGTGATTTGAGCCTAAATAACTGCACAGAACAGCAGATAACCGAGAGTTAGACTGCTAGTCCCTCTTGTGAGGAGAAGACATATTTTAAATGTTTGAGTGACTCACAATAATACCCTGGTTTATACAGCTTTTAGCGTTCTGTATTATTGTCACACTGCTCTGGAGTTTATTGGGGTTTTCCATTTTAAAGATGGAGATGTGAGCAAAAGGTTAATTGGCTTGCAGAAGATCTGACACAGGGACATGTGGTGAAATGGGAAAATGAATCAAGGCTTTCTATTCTTCTCATGATTACGCTCATGATTTTAAGACTGTTGTCCTGGACACTCGTCCACCATTTCTCTGTCACATAATGTTCATTGCTTGACCGGTAGTATTGCTTGTTTAGTGTAGCAAAATGCCATTGTATTTTGGGCTTCTTAATATTTTTAAAATACTGTAAGCAAACGGAATGGACAAAGCATAATCTGAAGTAGAAGTAGAGAGCAGAAGGCATATTTTTAATTGATATAAATTATTCATTGTCACTGGTTTGCCACAGAAATTTTGTTCATTTTGCCTCTGTAAATGATTGGTATTCCTGTGGCCTTTCAAGGATTTGCAACATCACATAATTAGTTTAGCAAACTCATAGGCCACACATAGAAGGCTTGGGTTTACATTAAATACAGTGCAATGAAACTATTAAGTTTCCACTGTATGTAATTTGTGCAGAACATTCTGTAATATATACATATCAGTTATGAGTCTACAATCAATTTTCATGTTAAATATTGAATTTTAAACTCCACAGCTGGACTTCTGTCTTGAAAGAAGCCAGATAGCCCCGTGCATCTGGTATAATCTTCCCTTTAGCCATATTATTTTAAAGGCACTCCTGCTTAGTACATCTTACAATTGAAAAATAATACTCATATTCCCTCTCATCCTCAGCAGCTGTGATCCCTCTGCAGATGTTGTTCTGTCAGACGTTTCATTATGTGTGATAGAAAGCATAGGTTCTTTTTATCTGTCTGTGTTACCGCTTTGTGGATTTTATTTTCTTTTTCTTTATTTATTCCTTTGGCTGTAGATGAGTCCTTCCATAATACTCCACTTTATTTCCTATTGCTGCTGCTTTGCCTTCTTTCTAAGTACAGAAATGATCAAGAACTTGCAACTGCGTGGAGCCGCCCAACAGAAGCCCATTGATTCCCCACCAAAGGGCTCTGTGTGAGCCATTCTACTCCAGCCTGAAAAGAAAGCTTTGTTCCCTCAGCTGGTAGTGTCTTAAGATGCTGATCCTTGCCATATTTTTGGAAAACTGTAGCAGTTTATCAGACTGTTTGACACTTCCCGTTTAGCTGTATATTCTGTAGCGTGCTCTGGTATTTGCTTCTTCTCATACATCAGTCTCACGAGTGCGAGACTGGTCTGGAGCAGCCCAGGCGTCACGGTGAGTTATGCTGGGCACAAGTAATTTGGAAGTGAACAGTGAAGGAGGAGGAATCTGAAGTGCTGGTGGCCATGCCTGAAATGGTAGTAATGGATTTAGTATTTGGGGCAGGAGGTATGGGATTTGTCATGTTGGTTGAGTATTTTCCTGGCCGCCTTCCATGACTGTTCAGATATTTTTAGCATGAAGTAGAAGCTATGTTGTCTCAGTTGACCTTGGAGCATGACATTTTAACATGGAATTGGTTTGAATTGCTAATCATTAAAATGATTTATTATTTTTTATTACATGAGCAACTAGAATCCCAGTCATGTTTTGCAGATGAAAAGGGAAGCAAATTGAAACCTGTCTTCTCTTGCCTTGCAGTCCTTCATGATATCCATGTTTCCTGAACTACCATCTTCAGCTCTTTCTCTCTACATCCTTAAAAGTAGATTATGCCTATGTTTGTTTTTTAACTTATCTTTTTGGTCATTTGACAAATATTATATCAGAATGACTGAAACTAATCCCAAGGTCTCAGAGTGCTGAACGAGAAGTGTAGAACAAAAGGATCATTTCTGTTGCAAACAATTTATGACCTTAATAGAAGTTTACAGCTGCTATCAGAAAGGCAAGATCTTGCTACCAGTATATATATACTGGTGATTGTTCCCTCTTTGCCTTCATTCCCAGACTCAAGTTTTCCAAAAAGATGAAGCCCCTAAATGCCAACTTCTATTAAGGAATTAGAAGCAGCAGCACTACATCAGGATATTGTAACAGTGTATTTTAAGGCAGTAATATACAACGTAGGAAATGAGGTTCAGACCAACCAGAGACACAGCCAGAAGTCTATGAATATTTGAATTCAGGTTTTGAGGTCTAGGTCTATTTTTAGCTCGATGTTTTCAACTCCTACTGATCTTTTTGACTAGTTGTCAATTTTGGATGTTTATTAAGTTTTGCTTGTTCTTATGTTAACAGGACCTCACAGGAAATGACAGTCATTTTTAAGATGCATTTTACTGCCACAGTGGTGCAAAGAAGCCTTTGACTGAAGAAAGCACCAAAGTCTTGGTGACTTTTTCAGTCTACTAAATGAGCACCTACTCAAGTATCTGATGTAGATTTTAAACCAAAACAAAACCAAAAAAGAAACAAAACCAAAAACCCCAACCATCCCCCTACCTTGGTTTAGAGATTTACCCAGCAGAAGCTGAAACCAAGATGTGAAAGTAAACCCCTCTTTGACTGCCTTGGCAACTGGGAAGACCACAACCTGTTTCTACAAATTACATGGGGGATCTCCCGATCAGGGCCAAAGAGGCTGTTTCCCTGAAATCAGTGTCACACTATACCTCCTTTCATACACGGAAAGTGAGTAAATCATTAAATAATGCAACACCCTTTCCTGTCTGTGAGAACTTTGCCAAAGCCAAGCGTGAGGGTCTGGGTTAAAGCAAGCCCAGTTACTTGGTAACTGAATTGTGTTTTGGAGGGTTTAAACTCGGAGGGATTTTGGACTTTTGTTTTGGAGGGGTTAAAATTGCCGAGAAAAACTGAAAACCTGAAGAAGATCCCCAAGTGCCTGCATTAATACTCCCCAGTCTCTCTGATGTGAGCTGGCAGGTCCCATAAAGCCACTCAGCCTTGAACAGGGAAGGGAAGGAGGGAGAGAGCACGAACTCCAGCTGCGACTCCAGAGCCCCAGAAAGAGCCTCTAACCCAGTTCCTTTAAAGTGCACAAGCCTCACGAGCCACAGCATCTGTTTGCCACTGTATTCACCGAGTTCGCAGGGCAAACAAAAGATCCATATCAAGCATGCATCATTCCAGAGAGGGAAAGCCTTCTCTCATTCACCCATAGATTTTCCCCCCTTTTTCTTTCAGTTATATTTATATATATACCTCTTTTTTTTAGGGGGAGGGGGGGAAGGGATGGGACGGGACGGACACGCTGCTAATTTTTTTTTGGATGGTAATTAAGAGAGCTAACACCAGCTAGGCTAGAGTGAACGCAAACAAGACCCCTATAGGCAGCACAGTGCATTAATGTAAAATATGCCCAGACAACATAACTTGTCAGAGAGGATTATTTCTGCTTAGTGAATCTGCAGGGGCCCCTTTGCTCCACCACTCAGCGTCTGACTAGAGAGAGAAAGAGAGAAAGAGTAGCCATTAGTGAGTAGCTACTGTGGCATTGATGTTTGAGCGCACTTCTGAACTGGCTTTTGTTGAGAATATCGGTGCAGAAAGCATGCGCTGTCCCAAATCCGCTGTTACTATGAGAAATGAGGAGCTGCTTTTAAGGTATGTTGTCTCCTTTGTTTTAACGCGTGCTTTCGAGTTGCCTGGGCCCGCTGCAACTATAACCGTGCTGTGTATTAAGTAGTTTCCCTATTTAAAGGAAAAGACAGGCATTGCTGTGTGCAAGTAGCATTTTCCCCTAGTTAGAATCGCACATTTCATGTATGACGACAAATGTACGGAGAGGGCAAGGAGGAAAGAAAATAATTTTGGGTTTGTTTTTTTTTTTCCTAAATGAGAGCTGGTATTTCTTTTATCATCTCCTTTGCAATATTTCTGCCTGCTTCATTATTATGCACTGGGCATGGAATAAGCATGGAAAAAGCTCAGGGAGACTCCATATTAGAGCTAGTGCCCTAAATACCACTTTAATTTTCACTTAGCCTGTGTAAATAGTTACTAATGCTCTACCTAGTCTTTACTACTTGAAGATGTTTTAAAAATACCTAAATATTCCCCTGTGTGGGATTACACATATATTCTCTAATGTTCCAGGGTTTAGCGGGGGGCCAGCATCGACTACTCTCTTCAGAGACACACACACGCAGACACACGCACACACGCACATACACACAGAATTATGCTAGAATTGGCACCCCGCTTTGAAAAATGTAGTCTTTTGTTTATTTGCTAGCAGACATTGTAGCATTGAATACATCTTTTGGTCTGACAATGGGACAGCTGAACAATGGTGCTGTCAAACTAGCTTAATGTATGTCTGGCGATGGGGTGGTTTGGGGTTTTTTTATTTTCTTTCCTTTTCTCAGTCCCTTTTTCATTTCCCTCATCTTTTTGTATGTACGGTAGAACATGAAGTGCATTGCCTATTTTGTGGCGGTTGTTTCATTTGATATCTGCTGCTAATAGTGCAGGGAGGGGGAGGTTTGTGTCTTACAATTATGCCTATTGCATTAAGTTGGAGATTTATTACTAACCTGTTCTTTAACTGTGGTGAGAAAACTTATTGATTCTGAAAGCTTACAATACTGCTGTCAATCTGGCAAAGGCACAGTTGCCAAATGTGCCCTTGCCTGATTTTATGCCTGATCGTATCAACTTTAACTGCTGTTTTGAAGATATTGTTTCTAATTTTGTTTAGGTAATGAAAATGCAATAAAAATGATAAATCAGATCTCAAAGTGGGAGCCCATGCTACTTTCCATTTTTATAATCCAGCTATTAGCATACGTTAGAATTTTTAAGGTCAGGCAGAATAATTTACCTGGATGATTCCTATCCCAAAATATAACAAATTATTCATATGACATTTAATGAATTACCTTTCTGTTTAGACAGCCATAGTTTAGCATTAGAACAGTTAACAATTTGGGGTTTGAATCTGGCAAAATGCACGTGTACGTTATGCATTACGAAAAGCAATTGTTACAAAGCTTTTGAAAAATTTTAAGTTACTATTTGGACAGCAGCTTGTGACTTAAATAAAATTAATTGTCATCAGTCTGTGGAGTTTCTGAAACTGTTTAAAGTCTTTAAATATTTTGCACGTTAAGTAAATGTATCACTTTTAGTAATAATTGTAGTAATTTTCTGAGAGAAAAGAGAGATATTTATCAATGGTTTCTACTTTTTGCTTAGATCAATTAATTGTAGGGGTTTCGTGCTTTTTTTAAGCTGGATTCTAGTGCATGATTTATATAGGTCAAGGGGTCTCTTGGACCCCTTAATTAAAAAAAGAAAAAGATATTAAAGATTTATTGGTAGGGTCAGAGCTCTCTAAAGATGTATTTTCAACCAAAAAAGAAATGTTTTATGTGGAGACTCTGAGTACTTGCTAGGCTGTTTTGCATTTTTTTGTTGTTGTTGCATCTCCTTCCCTTGTGTGTTGAGACGGTATAAATCAATAGGGACGAGTTTATGTTGAACAAAAACATAATATTGCATAAAATACTCTAGAAGCCTAGATGTTATGGATTATCAGGCAGTACTTGCGTGCTGTGTGTTGTGCATAAACATGAAGAAAACAAGGATGATGTTTAATATAATGGGACCATGCTGTAATTCACTGTCTTGGAAGAACTTTTTTTCGAGACAAACATTAACTCGTTCACAACTGCTTTGCTCTGCCAGAACTGGAGAAGGGAGTATTTTTGATCAACTTATCTTCCTGCAGCCCAGGCTTCCAGCAGCTGCTGCCCTTTGTGAGTGGCAACAAAGTGAATCCCTTGCTCTCAGTTACATGGAAATACCCCTTTAGTGATTGCCCAGAGTAGGGTGAATGTCACTTTTTTAGCAGACACCCGGGCAGCACACCCAACCATCACTTCTAAGGACTATTCAATACTAAAACTGTTTCCTAAGCGCTCTTCTCACAGGTGAGTTCATACTAAACTTACAGTAGTTACTATGTTTTCAGATAAAATGCTGCATAAAATACACATACCACAGATTTTTTGTCTTGAATTGCCAATTTGTTCTTTTCCAAGGGTATTTTCTGAGATTGCATCCACATCAAAGACTAATTTTTGAATTATTCTGTGTGAACCTTACAATAATAATAAAAAAATATTTCTATGCATATTTATTTAAATATTGCTTTTTGAGCCATAAAAATTATTATTAACATCAAAGACAGTGAAGCAAATCTGTAACACAAGCCATTTCTTAGCATGCTTTAACAGAAGTGTTGGCTTTTGAAAGACTATATAGGTTCAGAGATCTTACGCCCGAACATTGCAAGTGTACTTAGCATTACCTGTTCTGACTCTAACCCATTCACAAAGCAATGTGGTGCCTTGCATTTGTCAAACTTGGCAACATCTCTTTCCACAACAGCGTTAAGAGAGCTAATTCAGACTCTACATGACTCCTTATTTGTTCTTGCAACGACCAGGTGTAATGCCAAAAAGAAAGACCATCCTCATTCCTATCTGTCAGAGCAAGAGCAGGATAGGTCTTAACCTGGGAAATGGCTTTCCATGCTGCCATAGAAAATGGAAGTGCATTATGTTTATTTATTAGTCTGGAGTCTTTGTCTCTCTCTCTATATATATATTTATTTTCACATTCATGAACCACAGTCTCAAACATCAACACGTTAATATTCTCGTTAAATGAGAATAAAACTGAACTGTTTCTGTTATCAATTTTGAGTATGAAGGGATTGAGAATAGACCTGCCGAGAAGGACTTGGGGGTGGTGGTGGATGGAAAACTGAATATGAGCCAAGCTGAACTTGTGGCCCAGAAAGCCAGTCGCATCCTGGGCTGCATCAAAACAGCGTGGCCAGCAGGTCGAGGGAGGTGATTCTCCCCCTCTACTCTGCTCTGGTGAGACCCCACCTGCAGTGCTGCGTCCAGCTCTGGGGCCCCCAGCATAAGATAGACATGGACCTGATTGAGTGGGTCCAGAGGAGGCCACAAAGATGCTTAGGGGGCTGGAGCAGCTCCCCTGTGAGGACAGGCTGAGGGAGCTGGGGTTGTTCAGCCTGGAGAAGAGAAGGCTCCAGGGAGACCTCCAGTACTTGAAGGGAGCCTGCAGGAAAGGCGAGGAGGGACTCTTGATCAGAGAGTGTAGTGATAGGGTAAGGGGTAATGACTGCAAACTGAAAGAGACTTAAATTAGATATTAGGAAGAAATTCTTTACTGTGAGGGTGGTGAGACACTGGAACAGGCTGCCCAGAGAAGCTGTGGCTGCCCCCTCCCTGGCAGTGCTCAAGGCCAGGTTGGATGGGGCTTGGAGCAACCTGGTCTGGTGGAAAGTGTCCCTGCCCATGGCAGGGGGGTTGGAACTAGATGGTCTTCAAGGTCCCTTCCAACCCAAACCATTCTATAATTCCATATAAGATTGCAAACTATACCTCTGGGGCTGAAAAACAAAGGAGAGCATTCAATTAATATTCATATCTAGAAGTTTTACTGCAAGTGTAGATTGTGCTTGAATACTTAAGAAGTCATTCAGGAGTGAATCAATACTAATTATTGTAATCAGGAGGGTTAATTAGCTGAAGATGCTGCTGATGGAAAGTTCACTGCTTACAGCCCTGAAAACACCTAAGTTGATGAAATCTGAAAGCAAGATGTCTAAGAGGACTTTGTATGGAAAGAAAAGCTTGGCTTCCCTTTGGCGTTTCAAGAGCCAGTTGTTCCAAAGGGGAAACATAGCTTGTACTTTGTGTTTGGCATGATAATAATTCAGGGGCATTAGAAGATGCAACTAAATCTTCTTGAAGATATTTTGTGGTAGTTTCTCATTAAATGCAAGTACCATTTTGGATAACCTGTACTGTCTCTGCAGCATCCATTCATATATTACCATAAATTAATATGGATAATCTTATGCATTTGAAATCTTGTTCCAGCACTGTTATTTTATTATTTTTTTTACCATTTGTGTGCAGGCACAGGGTCAAATGGTATATGTACATAAATTACACATGCTCTGTATCTAATACACAGGTATACATCTGTGTGCATATGTACTCACACACACGTGTGCACAGAAGTTTAAACATTTTTTCATTGAAGGGGTTTATTTCTATAGTCCTGTGCCTCAAACCTCCCACTCAGTTTCCATCTGCTAAAAAGTATTCAGAGGACAGTTATTGAACAAGTAGTTCATGAAATTTAAGTTCGATGATAAGGAGTAAAGGCTGAAAAGAAATAACTCAAGAAAATCCTTTTCTTTTCCCTTAATTAGAACAGCTGTGTTTCGTAAAATGAGCTTTACTGAATTCAAGCAAAATCTAGCTATACAAAATCTTTCTCACAAGTAAATTGTGAGAAGATTTTTTTCTTTAATGCTGGGTGTTTGGGTTGGTTTTTTTTCCTCCCCTCTTCTCCTAGTTATATCTATTAAGGTTATAACCAAGACGAATGTCTGGATGTTTATTCGAGGAAAAAAAGAACCCAACAACACAAAAAAACCTTCTCAGTCACACACACTTAAACCCCCAAAGTCAAGTGATGCTTTCAGAAGAAAGAAATTCTGTTTCAAAACACATCCTTCTTTCTTCTCTAATGACATTAGAGATTATCACGTGCAGGTGCTATTTATCTTTGCAACTGCTTTCCTATGACTGTTTTACAGCTTCCAACACATTTACTTGTATGTCAGCCATAGAAAAGGTAACTGAAAATGGCAGCTGTTGAGAAAGCATGTCGCCATGCCTGGAATGACATGCATTATCGGGGCAGCAGGAGTTGCTGGCTCTACAGCCCATTTCTACTTGACCTGCCGAATGATTGGCTGCCTGGGATGGTGATGAATCACTGGAGTTTATGAAACAGGACTGCTGGCATCCTCACAGAGGAAATAAAAAAGGGATTTTTTTTTTTCCCTCTAACACTCTTGCTGTGGCAAAAAGCTTTTTTTTTTTTATGTTTGTTTTGCTTTTGTGTTATTTCACCCTGCAGTGGAAGTAAATGTGTCAATTAAAGTCGCTTTAATACTGTTCTTGGCAAGTTAATGATGCACTGAAGGATAACTATCTTTATTGGATGGAAAGGGGCAGGAATTTTCCCAAATTTTGCGTAAATCTTGGTCTGGACCCTAATTTTCTCACCTCTTACTCCAGTCTTAAGATTGAGATAGCGTCACTAGTAATCAGCTGGAGCAGGATGTAAAAAGGATTTTAGCTGTTTGCACGGACAACTTTATTTTCTCTGATAGTCTAAGGATCAGTGACCATTTCGTGGGCTAATATCAGACAGATCCATCTTCAGGGTTTCTGAACTAATGGCTAAATTGACATTTCTGGAAAGCATCGACTCCCAGATTTGCACTCAGTTTCTAGGTGGTTCGTGAAATTATATTATGCATTAAGCCCCCATTACTGGATTAGGCTCTTATGAGTCGGTGCTTGTAGGAAAGTGTCGTAGGTCTGTAAACCTGCCAGTGCACTGACAAGACTGACACAGTGTGGATCAGAAACTGCCCTGCAAAAAGCAGCCAAGTAAAAATGATCCTTCTACTTCAATTAAAACACCCAAAATTGTGTTTGGGGGTGGGGAATGGAGAGAATTACTTGCTTGTCTCTCCATGTAGCATACTCAGTGGCTGATGTGTTAGCCTGCATCCCTTATTCGGGTAGAATAACCCAATTTTAAGTTAACTCTCTCTGATTCAAAGGAATAGGGTTAGCAATAAAATTGCTTAGGAAGTTTTAAATGTGGCACTTACATGAAGAGAATGCTTTCTGCCACTACATTAGAGGCGTTTTTTTCTCGAGTCTCATGCTTTGCTGCCTAAGCTTTTTCTCCACTAGTTTTGAAAAGCAATTTGCATGCTCACATATGCTATTAGACTTTTTTGCCTTCCTTCGAATAATTCAGCAGTGGCTGCTGCTGGACGCTGGAGAGGCTGCAGCACTCTTGTTATTTAAGGCACAGCCTTCCGATGTCCCTGCAAGGCTTCTGAAACAGAGGAAGGCACTTTTACTGGCAAGAAGGGTGGCACAGGGAACTGTTGCTTATGCCCTTTGGTGTGCGAGGGGTAAATGCTATCCTCGCTCTGGAGTTCCCATGGCAGCAAATCAGCAGGTCATCTTCAAGAGCAGCCTTTGAGGATGCCAGACAACAGTCTGTCACTGGGAAGAAGATAGAGCAGAGGATTGGAGGGGGGAAAAATGACAGAAAATCAGAGAGAGGGTACAGGAATTTACTATCTCTTTTAGACAAATAGAGGAGTGAAGAGAAAAGCAAGGGCACCTGAACGTAGATCATCTGCAAATTGAACCTTGCAAGTGTAGATAGCTGTGGATGATATGATAGCCATGCTACGGACTGAATTTAAGATTCAAATCCTGCACCTGCTCTCCCTGGAAGCTGCAGGTCAGCATCTGAAGAATTGAGGCCTTCTAGAAAGGAAACGGTGAATTATCAGAAAACTTAAATTCTTAGACACTCAATTTCAACTGTAACAACTTCTTGGTTTCATTTTCCTTCTCTTCTGCCTAAAAACTATCTATTTTCAGCTAAACTGTGAGGAAGAAGCTCACTCTAAAGCTTGAGAATTTGCCTGCATCATTTCAGCCCACATTTAATTTTAATGAGAGTTATATAACCCCCTTTAAAAATAACAAAACACTAACAGAACTGCATCGGCAACACCAGGTGTTCTGCAGTGCTGCTCCAATGAATCATATGGAGATTTGTCTGTGCACGGCTGATGAACATACATTTAACTCAGTTAACCCCCACCCCCGAGTATAGCAAACCAAAGTGACCAAAATTTTTCCTAAAGAGCCTTTCTCACAAAAGGATGCCGCCAAACTAGATGCCTGCCCTAGGAACCTCATGGTTTCAGCTTTTTTTCCCTTATACAATTGTGTTATCAATGGGTTGGGTTTTTTTAAAAAGTTGCCGATGAATTATTGTGACTCTACTGAAGTGAAACATTTTATATTA
Organism: Leptosomus discolor; assembly: GCF_034619465.1. Lineage (NCBI taxonomy): Eukaryota > Metazoa > Chordata > Aves > Leptosomiformes > Leptosomidae > Leptosomus > Leptosomus discolor. Next base: position 212,734,496 of record NC_141391.1, on the reverse strand, counting down.
AACACTATGGTGGGTTTCATGTTATGCTTCAGAAAAAAAAGCCAATGTTCCTCTTTATTGTACTGAGCCCCAAATCTCTGAAATTGTTAAGCGTGGCCTGTTTAACAAGCAGCTCTGGGAGTAATAAGTGTGTGACTTCATCAAAGTTCCTTTCAGAGAGAGAGAATTTGGGGGAAAAATTGAATCAGCAATTTTGAGCCTGTTAAACCTCTTGGTTTGGATGCAGTCCTTGACTCTAGGAAGTCCCTCAGCCACTGGTTGCTAGAAGGTGGGAAGGATCACAGCGCACTTGTCATACTCGTGCTCTTTCTCTTTGCATCCATTACAAGCCATTACCAGAGGCAGAGTCATGGACTAGCAGACCTTTTGATCTGACCTATGTGGCAACTCTTACACTGTTCATTTAGGGGGAAAAACCCCACCCAAAACCAGGCACAGTGAAGTTTTCTGCACATCTGAATGCCTTACAGTTACTGCAGGAGACTTTTCTACCCGTCCTAGATATCTGAAGTTTAATGGATTCTGTCTGTGGGAAATAACGATGTCAAACAAAGATAGTTACTTTACATATTATCAGGGTGATTGTTTATTATTTTTGAGGACTGAGATGTATGCTAGGCACTTCACAAACAAATTAAAAGATTGTAACATCTTTAACATCTACGTTAAAGATATTACAATTTGAGCATAATGTGAGATCCAATCATTTGCAGTGAAAAAGAAAGAAAAAGAAATGGTGGAAGCGAATAAGAAGGGAAGATGGTGGTTAACGTTACAAAGATCCTGCAGTTAGTCAGAAATGCAGTAGATTGATTTAGATATTGCAATACTCCCAGAAGACTTCTTTACATTCTGTTTTTAAGAATAAGTCTACTTTTGGCTTCCTGTTTCTTTTCAAGTCCCTTACCCAACCTCTTGCCTTGCTGATGCCACGTTAGATCTTCACACTTGCCTTCACCCATTGCTTTTGGAGCTGGAGCTGCCCTCCAGCACTGCATCCTGATCCAGCCTTTTGCTGTGTTCAGCCCGTCCTCACCATCCGCTTCCCTGATCCTGCATCTCTCCCAATAACTAGCCTCTCTAGCTGGGCAAAAAGCTTCAGAAATCTCAAATTTATATAAAATGAGGAAGATTCGTGTGTCTCCTAGTAGTTGTTCCTGTGGGTTTGGATAGTGAGGAGGAAGGTTTTTTGTTACAGCGGGTTTTTTCCTCTGCCCTGTGAAGACATAAGTGGGGCTTTTGCACATTGTGAGGATGGAGCAACACAGACAAGAGCACTAGATGTGTGATTCCTCCTGCCCTAAGTAATACAAGATTACCATTTTTCATGAGAATATAATAGCTAAATCCGACAATATTAAGTTCCCTTTTCCAGGGTTGTTTGGAAAGGTGCTTTTTTTGACCATAAACAATGAGACTGTTGTCTAGTAGGAAATCAGGTCTACCCAGTGCATGCCATGTCCCAGTTTCTCTCCTGGTTGGGTAATGATTGTTGATGGAATCAGTTAACAGGTGAGAAGATAAGGGAGCTCATAAAAAAAAAGGAGAAAAAAAAAAAGCAGTCCATGCCTGCTGTCAAGTTGAGACAGGACTGGACTGACAAAAGCCTAGGTCTTGTGTCTATACGCGCAAGGCACTACACAAAGGCAACATCTACAGATCAATAGTGATGCTCTTCAACAGGGCTGTAAATAAATAAAAGGAAAGTAAGACTTGGTCTTGCAAATATTTACTTGTTACTACTTTATTTTAGTATTTGCTAAATAGAGTGCTGAGTGGTGTGAATAGCCCAACTGGAGCAAAAGGTACTGGCCAGGTCCTGCTCAGAACTAGCACTATGCAGGTTTGGACCTGAGGGTCATTGACTGTCCCAAGTATTTGCATGCTCTTCACAAAGTAGGGTGTTCCTCCGAGTTAAAGGCCTTTCCTAAAAGCCCGCCATCACATGTAGTGTCTGCCTTGGGCCATAAAATCTTGCCTAATTGTTTTCGGAAAGATTGAGTTATTACTGCAAAATGGAACAAAGGCCTTATACCCACAGTGGGATGAAATCACCTCTTCAGCGGTATAAAATAGGAAGAAAAAAAAAAAAAGTGAGTGGGAAGTTTTACTATAGCAACCAAGTTTACATAATAGCAATGTGCTTCAAGTGAAAGCTCTAGAAATGCTTAATTTGAGGTACCTTTTCACACGGCTAATTTTAAATGACGTTCATTTCTGAAAATTACTGATTAGCTACAGTAGCCTACAGAAGGTGGGGGGGAGCCTCACAAGCAGCTAAGATTTCAATACTTAAAGATCATTGATCAGCTTTAACCAAGATTTTGTCCTTTTAGAAGGGTTTTGGTTATATGCAAGTTGTTTTATTTCTCAAAATAAGTTGAAGGGAAGACTGCTGTGTGTTTGGTTTTGTAAATAAAAAATCCTTACTGAAAGGTTAAGGCTTCGTAATGCAAAACTTTATTCCAATGTTGGATCTAACTGGCAAAGACAGACTCGTTACAAATAAGCAAAATCTTCACAAATGATAAAACAGTGCAGAACTGGGCCCATTACTTTTTACCACTCAAAGAAATGTACCACATTTTGCTTTAATTGTTTACGGCTTTTACACCATTCTTTAGCTCTGCCCAAACGCTTTGTGTAACATGTGCTCCTGTGCTTTGCTTTTCTTTTTTATCTTCCCCTCTCCTCACTCTCTTCTCCCTCCAGAATTCTGCTAATAAAAGTTAAGCTGACGGGCTTCCTCGCTCCCTTATAGGCAGGTAGGCTCACATCCCGCCGCACAAACCAAAATGCTGTATTTTCTGCTATTAGCCATGCTACTACTTCCAGGTTCATGGTTTCCCTGGAAGGTTATTTCTTTGTGAAAGACAGCGAACACCTCATTTGCATTCACTAACGCATCTCTGTACCAGATTTCTTTTTCCCCTTGCATTAGTGGAAGATCCTGAGTGATTCCACTGAAGTCATTTGAGCCTGCTCCAAATTTACACCGCTGTCACTGAGCTCTGCTTCTGCTGCCTCTGTTAGAAACTTGCTTTGATGCCAGAGATAAGCTGAATCCCGAGCATGTTCATTGGCTTAGGGGGGAATAAAGCAGAGGATTTGAACTCTCTTCATACTGCCTTGCAGGCCTGGGAGAGAGTGAAGTCATTCGGAAACTTTCCCTTGAAGTGCTTCCAACAGTAGCATTTCCTTGGCCCAATACTGGGGGGCAAGTTGATTAAAAGAATGGCAATTAAGGAAAGGGTGAGGAGGGGGTCCGGAGAGGGGACGTGACGCGAGCTCCATGCTGGATTTGGCTGCAGGATCTGGAAGGGAAGGAGGTGTCTGCTCTCTTTGTCACTAGCTGAATGAAAGCCACGAGCAGTGATGTCAGAGTGAGCTCATACACTCGACAGCAATCCACCGCTCAATCCCATCTTTCTCCAGCTGAATTTTTTGCAGGTTTTTTGGGGGTTTTTTTTGTTTGTGGTTTTGGGGTTGTTTTTTTTTTCTCTGAAGAGGTGTTCAGTTTTCAAAGGTTGAGTTGTTTGGAGAAATGGCATATAGCTCTGTGTTTGACAAGGCACTTGAATGGTGACTAATCTGTAGACGTGAGGTGGAATTGCTTCATCTGCCCCACTTAGACGTATGGAGAAACTGAGGCACAAAGAGTAAACGAAGCAACCGCAGGGAAAAAGCGGGGTCTGGGCCTCTGAAACGAGGGGAGGATGGATAGGAGGAGACATTTGTAGCTGGAATAGGATTAAAGCCCGAGAATTGCTGATTCCAAATTCCAGGTTCCTTCCTCAAAACTGCCATATGCTCCACCAGCTGAAAAAGCTTAATATCGGCGGGCAGCGACAGCACAGCAATACTGCAGCTCCTCTAAGCCACTGTTTAGATCTATTGTCTGATTTATGCTGTGAAAATTAATGCAGCTTCATTTGCCGTTCCCCCTGCCCATTTCCCTCTGTATTACAGTAACGAACCAAAGTTTCTGTTTTTTCCTTCATTTTTAATAGATGTGCTATTTTGCACACATGTGCCGATCAAGAAACTGGCATTAACGTTACAAATAAGAGAGCTGAGCCTGTAACAGTATGTGGAATATTCAAGGGTTTCTTTTTGGTTTTCACCACTTACCCTCTGTATTTTAGAGTTAATTCATATGTAGACACTGCATAATTTATGTTTGAGAACCAAATTATTTGAATGCGGTTTCTCTGTATAAGCTCTCCTTGAGTCATATCTCAGTATCTTTTATAGAGAGGGTTTCTTTTTGCATTTGACCCTGTTCCTGCCTCTAACTTTTAAATGGCAAAAGCAAATGTGCTTTGAAAAGTGTGTTACACTGTAGTTGTTAAAGCAATAACCTATGCACTTGTAATGCTTTCTCTATGACCTACTTACATACTACTTCACCCTCCTTATAGTATGATTAAAAGCTGCTTTGAATCCACTATTCCCTCAAGGGATTTGAGGCTAGAATTTAACAAACTGCTGAGAAGGCTTAAGTCAGTAAGAGGGCTTCCCTACAGCTTCTTCCAGCTAATTCACATGTAATTAAAAGGAAAATAAATATTTCAAAAGAACATACGTTTTAATGAAGCATTTTTAAGCACTTACACCTTGTGAAATGGGGCAAATTTATAAAGATCTCACTATTCCATATGCAGATTTCAAGCAAAATTATTTGTGATCCTCTCCTCCTGCCTCCTTTGCATCCTGTGTAAAGTGTGGATTTACTTTTCAGTCAGCAGCAGTGGGACTGTGGTCCTTAAAAGCATCAGGCTGGTGAGACTGAAGTCCCTTAGATTAAGCATGCACCAAAAAAAAAACGATGATGAAGAAGTACGGATCCAGCCGTACAGCGTGAAATGGGGGTGGAGACTTCTTACTTGAAAGAATATCTTCATCCTCACTGAGCTGCCTGTATTTCTTCCGAGCTAAAACCTGCCCCTTCTGCAGTGGCAAGATTTTGAAATTGAAAGTTAATCCAACTCTGCTCTGGGCTGGATTAACCACCATGGAGGCCTCAGATCAAAACCCAGGTGGCTGCATCCAGCTGGAGAAAGTTGTGCTGATTTCTCCTCTTATTATTTCGACTGTTATCAGCTCTGTAGTCCTACGCTGCAGTGGATGGGTGGCATAGAGGAATCGCCATTAATTTAGTAAAGAGGAGCCATAGCTTTGCTTTGTGCATTTCCACATAGATGTTTAGGTGCCATGGTGATGAGGACAGTCAGTGAACATATAGAACAGAGCAGATTAATAACACTATAGATATCTGTTCAGGATTGCAGCTGTCCTACAGGGATTATGCTGAGGTCGAAGTGAACCTTTTCTTTCTTTAGACTTGCAAAGTAGGCAAAAATTTTAGCAGCCTGAGGGGTTTTTTTCTTCCTTTTAACTGTTTAGAATGGAAACGTCTCTTGGTGCAATAAACCAGACTCAGAAAATTTGCTTGGTCTGTATTTTTACTATCAAATCGATGTTGGTCAAAATTTAAATACAACTTGGCCTGACGGATAACATATTTGTTTGATGGTCAATTTAATTTTAGTTTAGAATACTCTTTGAAAAGTTTAAGTGTAGTAGGTCTTAATTTGCATTTGTTACTTTTTTCAAATGTTGATTATCTAGAACAAATCAAATTATAAAACCTGGGGAGAGGTTCAGAAAAGGAAGCACATACAATGCAGAGAAACGTTTTGTCTGTCTAGACTGCTCAGATCATCCAGTAATCTTCGTAAATATGTTAATATTCTTTTGCCTGGAGCTGCTTTGTATTGAAGCAAGTAGGTTTTGGAGATGCAAAGGAAAATTTATACAGATTTTCAGGGGGCGGTAGAGTGGGGAGGGTGGCTCCAGCTATTTGTATGTGTGGAATTTTGTGCACGTCTTGGCAGTGTCGCTTCTGGCTGCTGGCTGTGGCCAACTCCGAGTGCAGCGGGGTTGGGAACGGGCTTTTGGCAGGTTACAGACACGAGGAAGGATTTACCGTCGTTACTTATTTAAATCCCTATTTTTGATCAGTGAGGACAGAGTTACTAATAGTCTCTGGCGAGCCAATAACATCACTTGGAGCGTTTAATGGGTGCCAAGGTCTGAATGGCAGGAATTTGGGGAGAGAGAGCCCGTACTCAGCAACCGGCCTAAAGGTTCCCAGTGCTCCCAGTTTGTCAGTGGCGACTGCGCCTCCCTACCGTACTGGGAAGAACTGGGTCTGTGCAAACCACCCGCGCGTGCTCGTAGGAATTTAAGCGGAGGGTTTTCCACCGGTGCCCGGCTGCCAGCTCCGCGGGGGGCACGGCTCCCCGGCTATAACGCGGTGGGGGCACACCCGAAACGTGAGCGTGGGGCGGGGGGGGGGGGTGCGTGTGTGTGAAGCGCTGCTGAGCACCGGACGGGCGCTGGGGCTCGGGGGTGCCTCTTCCCTCCCACGCCGCCGCCCCCCCCCCCCCCCCCCTCCTCAAAGTTTGGCCGGGCGCTGCCCGCGGGCGAGGCGGCGCCCCGACCCACCCCCCAACCTCCTCCCCAAGCGGCGTGTCCTCCTCCCCCGGTGGCGGTGCTAGGCCTCTCCCCGGGGCGGCGGGCCCCGCCGGGGGCGCAGGGGTTAACGGGGAGCCGCAGCGGGGAGATGGCTCCGCCTCCCCGCTCAGCACCTGGCGCTCCACCGACAGTTGCCTCAGCAGTCGATTTCGGAGGGGATTGGCGGAAAAAAAAACCGAGAGGGGGAGAGAAATGTGACAACTGCCGGGGCTGGCGGCTGCCGCGGGGAGGCCTCCGCACCTGTGCCTGCCTCTCCGCCGCCCGGCGCAGTTGTGGGATCCGCCGAGCCCCGCCGCATCCTCCCTCCAGACCGCCGCGGCGCCCCCGGAGCCCAGCATGACTTCTTCGTTCAAGCTGGATTTCCTTCCGGAGATGATGGTCGACGGGCGCTTGCTGGTCTCTGACAGAATGTAAGTGGCGGCGGGGCGGCTGTCGGCTATACCCCCCCCCCCTCTGACCCCCGGTACCCCCCCACCGCCCAGCACCGAGCCCCCCACCGCCGGGCGCGGGGCTCCGGCCGGGTCCCTCCCGCACCGTCCGCCCCTCCGCGGGAGAAGAAGGGGGTCCTTCACCCCCACCCCCCCCCCTCCTTTTTATTTTTTCCCCACCCCTTTTCCAAGTCACTTGGTGGTCTCCGTGTTGTTCCCCCCCCCCGCCCCGAAAAGGCGGCAGCTGGCTGTTTAGTATTCCGGCAGGTCGGTAAAGGCGGGCGAGGGGCGGCAGGGAAAGTGGGGGGTTTTTATATGCTGATGATGCAACGTGGAGAAACGCACAGCGGTCGCGCATAACTGGGTGCGCTCTCCTCCGCGCCCAGCGGGAATTCCTCCACAGACACTTGTCCCCTGTACCCAGCCCGGACCCACCCGTCCTACCTCAGCCCTTCCCCGGGAGAAGAAAAATCCCCTTGCAAAAGCGTCGTCAGTTTTCAAATTCAAATGAAATGCTAAGCATCCACTGGGAGTAAGACCAGGCAGAAAGCAAGGATTTTTCTTTTTTTTTTTCTTTTTTCTTTTTTTTTTTTTAAATCCAGCTGCCTGGTATGCCGAGTGTTAAATAGGGTGAGGATGGTTGTTTTACACGCAGTTGAACTGGGGATGAGATTTATCAGAAGGTGCTGAATGCTGGAATTTCAGAAAAAGAAGTATTCCCCTAGCCGGTCTCTGCTCCATTAATCTCAATCTGAAAGTTTCTATTATCATACTCCTGGGCATTGCCAGTTGACAGGGATTTTCAGGTAACCTCAGACTTACGTGAGAAAATAAAAGCTAGAAACAAGGAAATAGTCACTTTCTGAAAGATACGGAGGCTGACTGTGCTGCGTTTTTACAGTATCCAAAACGTCTTGTATTTTGTTGCTTTTTCTTCTTTCATCAGGATGACAAATGTGGTTTGAGTTACATTAGAATGAAGCGAGAAGCTTTGGCATTGACTCTGTACTGGAGCTATTCTGGTTGAGGCAGCACTTAAGTTACAAGTGTAAATAAACCCTTGTGTGCAGCAGAGACTGTCACCTGTGATTTGCACAAATCAAGTTGCATACTGTGCCCCCATCTAAGACTATTCAGACTTTTATTACCTTCTTTACTGGCAACTGAACTTTCTCCTAAGGTGGAGTGCTTTCCCTTGCGCTAGCAATGTTCTGCGTGGAGATATTCATTAGTGGCCAGTTGTTCGGGCAGCTGAGATTTAAGAAGTGTGTGGGAGACGGGAAATAGGCAGGGGGAGAAGCTTGGTGTGGGTGACTTACACTATTTTTACAGTCCTTGAAGGACAGCAAAGTGTTTGCGCAAGTGCTGCCCGTTGTCTCTGTTTGGTGCTCTTAAATTGAAAAGAGTTCTCTGCTGTGTTTTGTTTTTCCCATTGTAAGATCCCTGTTTTTACTGGCACTAGTCAGTTTTGGAAGCCGTGCTGTTATTTCTCGCCTTTTGCATGTAAATTGCATAGGTTTGACTCTCAGGGTGTAAAGTTGCAGCCGAACATTTGTATCACTTGCTTTGCAGCCCTCTGTAGGGACTTGCCACAGCCGAGCTTTCGCTTGTTTTCATCGTCTCAGCTTTGATTAGACTTTCTACCTGCTGTCCTTCCAGGCAGTCAGAAAAGATACTGCTAACAAACATCTCCAAGCTCAAAGGCACTATTAACCGCGGCTGATGATGCCCTGTTGTCACTTAGGCTTATATAACTTTATCTCCAACTTGCCCCCGAGGGGGGAGTACCATGTCAAACTCTTCCTTCTGCATTGCTATCTTCATACCCCTTTTCTCTGGGAAGCATCCATAATCTATTTTAACACAGCTTGAAACACAGTCAGTGTTCGTCAGACGCAGGTCTTAACGTGTGTCCAAAGAACCAAAAATTACTCTAGGGGCATGTCAGCTTCTAAGTGGATCTCTGAATACAGAAGTTTAATAATGGAATTGTTAAATACACACATCCTTGTAGGGTTTGGTGCTGGTTCCTCATATATTTGGGGGGGAACTTTGTAATCTCTTGAAGAAAAAAATCCAACTTTACCTCCTGCATCATCAGTGGTTGTGTCGTGATGCGCTTCCTTGTGTTAACCAAGCTTTGCTTTGCTGCTGATCTAATTAATTGTGAAGATGTATGATTTCAAGGGATCATGTGTCATGCATACAAATTAATATCGAGGCTAAATTGCTATTAACTAAGGGAGCTTCTATTCCTAAAAAAAAAATTATCTTGAAACTAAATGCTGTCTGTAGAAGCTTTGCTACACTGCCTCTCTAAAACTCTGTAATTCGCTATTTAAAAACATTCTTATTTTGTCCTTCTAGCCAAGTGGTGGCATGCATTTATTTGCCCCCAACTCTCTGGACTAATCAGTGCTGACGAGAATGCAGTTTGATTACGTGTAAGGGGTCACGGGCACGTATGCACCTTACCCTTTAGCTGGCCCACCCCAGACGTGCAGCGAGACGCCAGCAGCGTTCGGCAGGGTGGCACAGTGCGTCGCGGAGCATGCTCCAAGTTACGATGCTGCACAAAACTTTTAACCTCGCCATCTGCTCTAGCCATTGAGTTCCGTCTTTAGCAGAAAGGAATTTCCTATTTTAGAGTGAGGCAATTAGCAAGATAGATGTAAAACTCTTCTCTTTCACAGTGAAAATTTGCAGAACTAGATTTTATTTTTTATGCCCGTGGCATATTGGATATTTTAGGAAATCAGCACCATACAGTAGCACTTACACTTCCCTTTCTTTAGACATTTAAAAATTCTTTGTAAAGGGAATTATTTTCAGAATCATCCATTCTTTCAACAAGGAACAGAGAAGGAGAATTTTCAAGGCTTAACTTTCAGTGCATACTTACTGTGAAAGTTAACTGCTGGCTTGATAATTGTCAAAGTGAAAATGCTCTTACCTCTTTAAGACACTTTATTGCTCTTAAATATTGCTTCCTTCCAAATTTTTCTGCTGGTATTATCTAAATATAAGTAAAACAGAACATCACTTTGAGCATGAATATTTAGTGTAATTAAACTGGATGCATGGCATCAGTGTACCCAGTTAGTAACTGAATGACAATTTTACTAATAAAAATTAACTTATGAAATGACACTGGAAAACAGGTACTCTAGGATATGAAGCACAAAGATGCATGGACTTTGGTTCTTGAGGGCAGATGGCAAGTTGGATGCTCTAGCCATCGTAAATGTTTGCAAAGAGGCTGCTTGGTTAGTGCTGTAGTTAAAGGATCACAAATTGTTTGGGTGATGCTATGTATAGCCTGTGTGGAAGGAGCAATTTTGAAGAAAAGACATAGGTGGAAATGTGTATGTGTGTATTTGGACAGGGTAGTGGAAGGTTAGTGGTTAATAAGTGCAATTATAAAATGTGAGTTCAGTGTAATTTGCTTACTAATTTCGCTGACACATATACATGCCAACCGGAGGGTTGTAAAGTGGTTGCTTTGAGGAATAAACACTCATCATTGTTAACACCCCATGTTGATTTCTGCAATATCACTGAAGATTTTTCCATTTCATTTTACACATTCCACTGCCTGGGATTACCTTTAATGTAAATGAGTAATAGTGTTTGTTACTACTGAGACAAACTAAAATTTTACTTTAATTCTTGATGGTTGGGTATGGTGCCGATAAAATATATGACGCTTAAAGCACTGCACATGCAGCTGCATGGCAATTATGTGTAAAAGTGTTTAGCCTTTGCATTCCTTCCTCTTAATCCAAGAGGAGTAAAATCGGATATATGTCCAATATGCTGATTAAAAGGGCAGTGAAGATCAATTTTAAGTACTTTTTGTTTGTTTGCATTTATTGTTTAAGAAATAAGGGGTGTCATCATTCACGAGGCATTCTTGTACTTTAAAAAAACCAAAACTTCCCATTCTGCACTAAACCTGCAAAACAGGACTTTCTCCAGCATTAACTGCAGATAACATAATTAACTTTTTTTTTTTTAAAAAAAAAAAACTTCACCGCAGGGAAAACTCAACATACTGTCAAAAACAATTTTTCCACTATCTGGGATTTTTTCATATGTAGAATATCAAACAATGAATTGTTAACTGAAAATGGATAGCTGGGTATCATCTGTTTTTTAAGTCCATAGCCTCATCTTTATACTGGCATTTTATTCTAACTTTGATTCAGTAATAGATTTATTTTAAGTATTATGATTTGCTACTTAAGTTCTTTGCGTGACAGATTCCTTGGGCCACTACTGGGGGAAAGCAAAGCAAAAGAAGAAGAAAATTCTTGACTGTTGGGTAAGAGCTTCAGAAAGGAAAATAGATCTTTGGATGTCGATTAAGTAATTACGATTTCATGGTGTCCTTCTCCCCACCATGTTTTCTGGTAGCTGTCTAGAACCCCATTCAGTATTTAACTCTCAGCACATTAATATTTAAAAATATCTTCTGCTTCCTATGATATGATCTCATAAGTTTTTAAGCCTCCCCCACATGTATTCATCATTCAAATTAATCATCAGTTATGATTGCTTTAAAAACTTTGATAACTTTGAATATTTCATTAGCATTTTAGGATGTTTGATAGCTTATGAGCATTTGGTCTATTCAGTTTTCATAATTAATTCATAGATTAATATACAAATATTTGACCCAACTGATATAGGGGAAAGGTGTACAAAATCTTTTAGTTTTAAAAGCTCCTGAAATGCAAGGAATGCATTTTGGCAAGACAACCCTCGAGAGTAAAAGCCTTGTTTTATAGTTTAAGCGTATAAAAACGTCTTCTAAAGTGAAGAGGTGATTTTTTTTTTTAATTTTTATTTTTTTCCCCCTTCATTACTACAAATTGTGTTTCCTATAGTGGATTATTTCTTGTGTGCTCATATAATTGCAAAGTATATTGCAGCTCCTGACATGGTTTCCTTTGATTAAAACAAACTGGTGGCAGGGCAAGGTTAACCAGAGGCTAAAGGCACAAAATCCAGAATACACACAGAGCAAGACTGAGCTTTCCTTAGTGAGGAAGTGGGAAAACAGGAAAAACCTTCATAGGTGCAAGAAAAATGAAGGAATAAGAATGCCTATTTGGAAAATAAAAACTAATTAGAGCAATAAATGTAATGTTCTCAAGTAATTGTGAAATAATTATTCCCCTTTAGAATCATCATACTTTAATTGCTTTCCCCCACGTTCCCGCGTTCTGCATGCCTATGGAAAGGAAGAGGAGCGCTTGTGTTCCCTCCAGGATTTCATTTTTCATTTGCAGTAAGCTGCTGGCTTTCTCATAAAGGTTTTCAGAAATATGTTGCCTTAAACGCTGTTGTGTTCTTCCATATGGTGTTAAATAGAAAAGGTGAATGGCAGATGCTGAAGCTATAAATTCTCTCCTATCGTCCAGATAAAGCACCTTGAGATTTAGTTGTGCAGTTTATCCATCCTCTGTATCACAGATTTATAATCAATCTCTCATTTTAATTGGGACTATGTTACGTAAATAGGACACACTTCAGCAGTGTATTCTCTTTGCTCACAGCTTGATCCTTGAAAAATCAGCTGACAATAGTTTAAAATTATAATATTAATAAAGAGGAGATCATCTGGCCTTCAAAATGACATCTGAAAGCAGCTTCTGTTTTGTGTTAAATCTTAATTACTGTATTTAAATGAATGCCTAAATGAGCCAATCCACAAAGGAGTTGCCTACTGTACCAATAGGGCCTGTTGATTTTTTTTTTTTTCCTTTGGATTTACTCAAATATAAAAAACAGTCTACATTGAAGAGAACGGCTGCGTTCTCTTGCCTCTTACAACTCAGCTGAAGAAGACTGAGTATCTTGAGTCTGGTCTCTGCACTGGGACAGCTTCTCCCTTGCCCGATTGCCCTTGCCTAGCAAATGGTGGCAATAGAATCATAGAATTGTTTAGGTTGGAAAAGACCTTTAAGATCACCAAGTCCAACCATTAGTCTAACACTGCCAAGGCCACCACTAAACCATGTCCTTAAGCACCACATCTACATGTCTTATAAACACCTCCAGGGATGGTGACTCCACCACTCCCCTGGGCAGCCTGTTCCAGTGCTTGACAACCCTTTCATTGATGAAGTTTTTCCTAATATCCAATCTAAACCTCCCCTGGCACAGCTTGAGGACATTTCCTCTTGTCCTGTCATTAGTTACTTGGGAGAAGAGACCAACCCCCACCTCACTACAACCTCCTTTCAGGTAGCTGCAGAGAGCAATAAGGTCTCCCCTCAGCCTCCTCTTCTCCAGGCTGAACAACCCCAGTTCCCTCAGCCGCTCCTCACCAGATCTGTTCTCCAGACCCTTCACCAGCTTCGCTGCCCTTCTCTGGACACGCTCCAGCACCTCAATGTCTTTCTTGCAGTGAGGGGCCCAAAACTTCACCCAGTGCTCAAGGTGTGGCCTCATGGGTGCTGAGTACAGGGGGAAGATCACCTCCCTACTCCTGCTGGCCACACCATGGCTGATACAAGACAGGAAGCCAGGTTCAAAAGCAATGCTCCAGGAGAAACATTGGTGCAAGAGCAGCAGGAAGGACTACACGTTGGCTTCCTGAGTGTTGTTTTGTAGCTTTACGCATCACTTACTATCAGAGGCAGCATATTGTTACAGCTGAAGGAAAGAGTTTATGGATTAGGACTAGGGAGAGACTTGCACTGTGCCTGTAAATGCACCAGCCCTGCTGCCTTCAGTTAGGCTGGAAGGGATGCAATTGTGTCCGACTCTGCCCAGGTTAGTCTGGAAGGAGGCAACTGTGTCCAGCTGTGCTCAGCTCACCCCACTGCCACCAGGGATGCACTCATCCTCTACAAAGGAGTACGTAGGGAATTTGTGTCCTTTCATCAGCCTATGTAAGTTGAGGCACTTTAGGTTTGCCAGAAAAACAACAGCAACCTGAGTATTTTGATTTAGGATTCTTCACATATCTGTTAATTTCTTAAATTGTTCTGTGGATCTTACTCTGGGGTTTTAAAGTTTATGACCATGGTTATTTTGGAGATGCAGCCGTTGATCTTTAATGGAAATGGCATTGGTGATCTACTGATTTTTATAATTATTATTATTATGATTTTCCTTTTTCCGTGCAGGCTAGCGTGCATCATAAAGAAAATATAGTTCTGACAGAAAGGTCTAACACTGACTGTCTCCCAGCAGTGGTGGTAATTCATCGCAACACTAATTTATAACTTTTTCAGTTTCTTTCCATTCAAATGTAGTGGCCACTAGACAACAGTGGAGTTCCTGTGTGGGTAAGAGATCAATGTCCAGGTACAGAGACCCTTTAGCCTGTGTGTGTGTAGCAGGGTATCTCCACAATGGGAGGACAGGCAGTTCCTTCTGAACCTACTGTGGCCCTTTCTGTCCCAGACTATGCTGTGCTTTTTCTTGTGCTCTGTTCCTACACCCTCTATCTTTTGAAGCAGTTCCAGTCTGATTGCATCGCAGCTGACAGGAGCTATCTTTTGTTTCATAACCCTGAAAAATAATGAAGATCCTTCACTGTATTAATCCAAAGGCGTGACGCTGTCTTCTTGTTTAATACACATGCACTCTTCCCATTTCTTGCTTCTCTACAGCTTTGCACGGCTAAATTGCTCAGAGATGTAAAAAAAAAAAAAAAAAATCCACAGCTTGCTTGACCCACCACTTGTTGTGTCATTGACTCCAGACATCGGTGGCATTTGGTCCAGTGGCACTGACGGTGCCTGGCCTGTTATGAGATAAGTGCACTTCATTTGCCTGAAACAGACCCAGGTAATTGAAAGTTATTAACTTCTGGCAGAGGATAACTGTATTTGAAAATCTACAGAATCAAGTGATCCCTTCTTTATTTTTTTCTTCCTGGTTCATCCAATTGCTTGGATATGTCAGCCTTTGCCTGCAAGTGAGAGACATCTGGCTGTGCCCTTTATCAATAAGCACTTTTTTTTTTTTTATATTTTACCACAGATGGATTGTAGAACAAGCATTGGGAGTCTGAAATGTAGTCAAACACACTCCATGCCCAGTGGCTATCACTTAAAGAAAACCCTATTCTGTGCCTGGTTTTCATACAAAACGCTGTAGAAATAGCAAGTTAGATGGCTGCGGTTTTGCTTGATTTTAGCGTGCGTTTTAGTAAACTTGATGCCCTCGTTGTGTCTTTCAGGGAAAAAAATAATCTGTTGTTTTATCAGCAATGTTTCTGTATAAACATACAGAAAAGTTGATCACTTCGTTAGTCAGTAAATAAATACCAACTTTTTTAAAATTCAGTTTAATTTCTTTTCCTTATACTTTAACTCCCTATCCAAACTGCTTTTACCCCATGCTGTCCAAAATAATAATTAAAAAAAAAAGGTAAAGAGAGAGAAAAAAAGTTCAGGAAATTGCTTTGGGTATGAATTTAATCTTTAAAATTGATTCTTGAAAATATAGTGAGATTTTACCACAAAACCGTAAATGCCTAATTGAGGGATAGCCACAGGTTGAGATGATCTCTCCAGGGAAAAAATTTCAAGTCATTCCCATTGTCCTAAACTGACCCATGTAATGCAACTTCTTCCTTGAAGCACTGATATTTTAGGATTGCGAGGTGAGGACTGGCTTTCTCTAGCAGGTTCAGAGTTGCCAGCTCCTTCTGGAGACCAGTATTTAGTGTGAGGGGACCAGCAAGAAATAAAATTAGCATTTAATTTCAGAGGACGTGGAAAAATAGATGACAAGTGAAGCAATTCTTCGAAAAAGAGAACATCTCCAGACACGTAAAGCACTATTCTCTGATATTTTATTACCAACTATAGCCTGCAGTCTGTGCTCAAGCCAAACTTCCAATGGATTTACAGGAGTTTGGCTTGAATGAGGAATGCATAATGCCGGGCTTTGCGTCCTATGCCAGGCTGTCCAATTCTGAACCATGAATTGCAATCGTATAAATAGTTTTTGCAGTCTTTTTCCCATTGCTCACTTCAGCGTGAACTTCAACATGGAAATGTGAGGCAACTAACTTTTCAGATACTCTTCTACTTTGCTAGCGAAGTGAGTTGCTATCTTGATGATGGAGTGGAAGACTAGTCAGTTGTAATTGGGTGGGTATTGTTTTGAGGGATGTTCACACACCTGAGGTTGGGGCAGGGGGTTTATTTTGTTCTTGACAACATTTTCCCCATTGCCAGAGAGGAGGATTCATCTCGACGCCTGAGGGCTCTTACTTTCACCAACATAAATCTCTACTGTTTGGCTGCAGAAGACAGAGTACTTTTCCTTTTAAGTTGGTTCACTCTCTGTGGAGAAAAGAGTAAATGCAGCAGCTTCATAGCAGTGCTCAGATATAGTCAAAGAAAGTCCAACACTACATTAGACATTTTTAAAACAATTGCCTGATTTCGTTATTGCTTGAGTGTAGCCTAGTATCTCACTAGCTAGACCATGTTTGCTTATCTTCAAGACAAGGCTGCGCAGTATCAGAAAACCTCAGTTTTAATATCTTCTTCTTACCATGCTCATGTCTGTGCTATTCCCGGGGTATTTCACTGGGATGGAATGAAGCCTTGTATGCTTTATTATGTATTTTAAAGCACAATGAGTTAGGGGCAGAGTCTATGTATTTTTGAGCTTTTTTTCTTCAATGGCCATTACAACGCAGCCCTATAGATGCTGACATAGGGTTCCTAGCTGCCATTGTAAAGTAAGACAGAAGCAACTCTTGTACGTCCTATGCAAACCCTTTTTCTTGAAACAAACGTGTAGTAGTAATTCCCGCAGGACTGAGATCTGTTTTCCAGGCAGAAATATCGCTTACAAGGCTGAGTTTGCCCAAGCAGTCTTCAACAGCACTGGCTGATCCCTGTGTTTTCAAAGTATTATTCTGAGTTCCTTTAGGTCATTTCTTCTTCCCCCTGCCTGTACGCTTTATCGGATTTGGGAAAAGGTCCTGCAGCAGTGTCGATGTTGCCTGTGTGTCTTTGTTGAGGAACAGCAGGCTACTCGTAGCAAGTGATACACGCCGGGATTCAGAAAGGAACAATTTTCGGCTTGCTAAGATGCCCGTATTGCTACCTGGATGCTCTGCAGGAGCTAGAGACTTTTTGGCTGTTTCTGTGCCTCTTTGCTCCCTCTGTCCTCACCTCCACATCAGGGGATACTTAGTCGTCTTTACTTTGCTGGCCTTCCGAGGATTTGAAGGTCTCTGAGCTTCCCTAGGCTCTCCATTTCTACCCAAGTGGTAAAGGAAATGGAGAGGACTGCTGCCAACTTCAGCCAGTCGGGTCTCTGATTTTCCTTTTTGGTTTGAAGCCACAGATGAAGAGTGAGTTTGGGCTTGAGAGGTGCCAGGCTCCAGGGTAAGAAGAGTATTGTGGAAGGGAGATGTGCAGAAGAAAATGGGGGGAGAAAGGTATGTATTTAGGCAGGCTTTCACAAAAGATGCAAATTCAGGATTACTTAGCAGAGAAAATAATAATTTAAAATTAATGTTACATTTTAAAAGTGGAGCATCATTTGTGTTAACAGGAATGGAGATTTTATTTTTAAGCCCAGCAAAGCCTCAAATCCCAGAAAATGCAAAATTGTTGCTGATAAGTTCTGAAAGTGAACCTGGAAGGCTTCGTGGAAACTTAGAAGGAAATAAATCAACTTCCCTCTCTTTCCCCAAAACTCTTTGGGCAAAAAAATCCGTAAATATTTTACAGCAAATAATCACATTGCCAAGAACCAGCAAACAAAGCCCTTTTATCCAGTCCTATAATATGCTGTAAATAATGAGAATCCTTACAGATCTAGCTGGAATTTTTTTTTTTTTTTTGTAATCAGTGAAGAAGCTTAGCACCTAGCACTCTAAAAATCCATCAACGTAGTGCAGACTCTTTTTCCAGTCTCTTACCACTTCATGTCATATTTTTCTCTGCCCTTGACATATGCCATTTGCCCTGCTTATATCTGTTTAAAATGCTGGTAGCCTTCAGCATGTTCTGCTCCACGTTGCACGCCTGCAAGAAGCCTTGCCCCCTTCCCTACATCATGAGGGAAGAACCGCCTTGCTCTGCTATCCCTTATCACCGTCTGTTCAATATTCAAACAAACACCTCTTTGATTCCTACCTAGCTTATCTGGTGGAAGAAATTCCTATAAACATCTGCAAAACATGTACTTTATTTTCCTCCTTCTTTTATAAGATAGGTAAGAGAAACTCACTGAACTTGGTGAACCACCTAGAATTTAGATCTTAATGATTTTATATTCTTACTATCCAGCTAGTGGCTCATGTCTTGAAAGTCCCTGGAAGTCTGACCATCCTTTTTGGTCTGTGCTCACTGACCCAGCATATTGGAATTATCAGTCCTGCCTATGATTTTCTACGTCTTCTGGAGATCTGTTGCCTAATAAAAATGTTGCTTGACAAAATATAGAAGGTTTTCTTGCATTTTTGTACCAGACGTTTTATTAGGTTCTCTCGGCTCTGTTTTTTAAACAGTCTGGTACAACAGTTGTGAACCGAATACGATACTATCATGGGTTTTTTTTATCCACAACCACAAGTTGCCCTACTTACCCAATGCAAATCACTATGGATCTGCATAATATGCCTTTCTCAAGGGCATCTGTTAATTCCACGTGATAAACTGGGAGTTTCAGCCAGGAATATTGAGCATTTGAAAGAAGACCTGGTTAAACTCAGTGGGACTTACATTTAATCAAATATTAAGCATTTCTCCCAAATTACAACTTTGACAGACTTTGTGTGTGAGCAGTTGCTTCAATGCTGAGGTGTTTAGGTGAAACTTTTATCATTAAGGGCAATGATATTCCCCTCTACGGTAAGTATATGCGGCTGCAAGTCAGATGATGCAGCAGGAAGACATAGACGGACTTCAGTAGGTTATGGCCCTTTAAGTGCTTGACTCCATATACAGCGAAACTGGTGGTAAAACTCCAACTAACATGAGTGGTTTTGCATCAGCTCAGAGTTTCAGATTCCAGAAAGACTGGTTTTTATGAATAAATTCAGGACTGAATCCAAGGCTTGTTGAGTTGATGGGCAGATTCCCTTTGATTTCAAAGCACTCTGTATCTGTGATCCAAATGCACCATGAACAAATAAAGACAAAGAATTTATGTTGATTGGACATATTCAGTGTGACAAGAGCTTAAGTTTGATTCTCCTCTTTGCTTATGAAACACAACTGTGTGCTTCTCCCTGGGGTTGCTGGAAGACAAGTATTTTGGTAACTGCATGCTAGGACTCCCAATTAGTGCAAGCGCTGGCTGCTATTGCTGAGGATCACAACGCTGTATGAAGTGGAGAGAAAGTTATGGTTGGTAACAATATATTTTGGGGTTAGCCTGATTTGCCTTCAGGGTTTTAAGGTGTTCATTTATCCTCTTGTTTTCATCTTGATCTGTTGTGGCAGTAAGTGTAATGGTATCAAAAGTCTTGCAGATAAATTGTGGGCTTTAGGGAGACCAGGTTCTCTGTGTGCTGGCCATCCCCTGGTATCACCCCTATGTGCTGGCTGGGGAACACTGTGTGGCATCAAGCTGTGGGTCTACCTGCCCCTAACACCTCATTGCCTGTGAGACTTTGGAATTCTGTCTAGGTTCTTTGTTCTGATGTGCAAATATGCATCTTCTTTTTTTCTGTGTGTAAAACTCTGTTTTCTTTAGAAAGTGGGTTAATTTTCTTAGTCAAGGAGCTCAATGCGCTCTAAGGGGTGGATATGTTGAAAGCAGCACCAAAACAGCATCAAGATCACTTATGCATCTGGCTGATTCTGGTTTACTGCTGAGGTGGACATGTAGTTGCACTGAATACAGCAGCACAAATCACTTTTGCTTAGGATATGATTAACTTATATGAAGCAGAACTCCTCTGATACAGATTTCTTTTTTTTTCTATCAGATACATACATTTCATTTTACCTTAAAATAATTTACTCTGGGTGGTTCTTCTGACCAAATCAAATGCTTGATTTCTCTTACTGAAATTCCTGATCATGTTAGCTTTGAAGCAGTCCTCAGTCTCACTTCTAGCGTGAACCTGGTTAGTTTGTCTCCTTTGACTTCCCCTCTTGCAACATTGATAGCTTTCACTTGCTATCTTTTTGGTTTGATCTTCATTTGCTTTTGCAACTGCAAAATGCAAGGTCATTTGGACAAGATGTACTGACATACCGTATTTTTAGTTATTGTATTTTAGATTTTTTTATAGACAGCAGATTTTCAAAGTAACTCAAATTAATCTTTGTTCTGGTTTATGTAGGTTCCCTGTGCAGAGTAGAATAACGTGAAAAGTAAAAGCAGAATGTATGTATGGGGTAGTATAAACCACAACCCTTTCATACTGAACATTAGCTTGTTGAAATGCTTCCACTCTTGGCAGAAGACAAGCTTCGTAACCTAAGAGGATGTGATTTGAGTGGAGTTTTCATGCCCCATGTGCTCATTGTGTTCTTGCCACTGATGCAAACATTATCTATAATTACATTTTCAAGAGACTGAAAATTGCAGTCTTTGTGGAACAAAAATGCAGCTGAAGAATGGAATGTATATCCTCTCCACCCTCATTATAAGGCTTATAAAAATCAAACTATAAGGCCCAGTACCATAGCTTTCAGATACAGGAAACCAGCACCATTAGTCTGCGTTAGACTATTTTTCACTGAAAATGATGGCCTTCTGATGATCAAGCTAGTGCTGTTATTTCCAATAGTTTGCTGTTGAAACCAGCTGAAGTAAAATTTTTAATTGAGATTAGTATAAATAAAGTTGAGTAAATACTCTGTTTGCTTATTCATAATATTATTTTCACGCTTGTGAGCTTTTATTCACAATTGGTGGTAACATCAAGGATTTATTAGGTGGGTCTTAACACGGGTGTTGAATATTCCTGACACCATGCTGGGGAACAGCCACATTTTTCAGGAGGAAAACAGTATTACTGAAAATGCTGGTTTCATGATGTTCTCCTGGGCACCAAGGAGTTTTAGTGTTACAGCTCAAACTTTGCACATCTAACTAAAGCACCTCTTCCCTACATCAAAATGTTACCATCTTCCATTCCACTAACTGAAGAACCAGAAATAGAAAGGAGGTGGCTATCCTTGACTTCCTAATTTATAAAACAAGCACTGGAAACACAAGCAAAAACTTCTAGGTGGAGACAGCTAATCCTGACCTTTTGTAGTACGCTTTTTAGAGTAGAAATTCATAGAATCGTTATGTATCAATCACCTGTTCATAACACCCATGCATTCTTTTTCTTCTCATAAGCTTTAGTTTTGAGTGGCGGTTTTTTTCCCCCAATAAGTGGGGCATTTGAATCCTCTCTTAAAGTGAAATTTGACTCTGTAGGGATGATCCCAGGGAGATAAATGCATTTGATGAGCAAGGCACATGCGGTTACTGGTTCTGTGATTTACTGCATTGAGGAGTGTGGGTAGAGGTGTTGAATGATCATGTGAATGCTAATAAATAAATAAGAGATTACCCTGCATGCCTATACATCCATGAGCAATTAAGTGCATGCATGTAGGTCAGTGAATTTATTGCTAGAGGCACAAATAGTCTGGACTAAAACTACTGCGTGTCCACTGCTTTCCTGTCAGTCTGTTTTTTTTTCCTTATTCTAAAGAAAGTGATAATTTAGATGCTCTTCATAGGTTCACAGTTACTTTTAAAAGCAATTTTAAAAATAATTTGGATGAAATAATAGAAGTCTTATTACATATCTGTTTATGACCATCTAGTCTTCTGTGGAAGGGGCTCTGGGCAACTTCATATTGCAGCCAGGTGACAATAAGGGCTATTAGATCCATGTGCTTTATGCAGTTGCTGCCCAAGTTGGTAATTCTGCCTCCAAGTTCTGCTGCCTGATTGCTGCAAGTTATGCACAGGAACACCATGGTGATTGAGTGCTGGAGTTCCCAGGACAGCATCTATTCTTAGTGGTCCAGCAAAACTTATTAAGAAAAGTAATTAGAACAAAGCTCAAGTACATTAGCCTCGTTAATGCTCCTGAATTCTCAGAGCTATCTTCAACATTGGCAGAGGCTGTGTTTCCAGTAGAGAAATTGAAGCAACTTTCTTTGCTGAAGTTAAACCCACTTTGGTCTCAGCATCATGATGGGAGTTTCTTCTTATGTAACACTATCAAGACCCAGACAGATAAAAGGGCAGTGGTATGCAAAGTAGTGAAAATAACCCACCTTCGATTTTCTGTCTAAATGCAAAGTGCTGTGTTTCTGCCCGCTTCTTATGTGTGGTGTTCTTCTACGCCATGTCGCCTTACACCTTTCTGTCAGCTCCTGAGGCTCAAGAACTCTAACATGGCTATATAGGTAGCTGTTTCCCTTTCAAGAATCATTTATTCTTTCTTTTTTTTTTTTTTTTTCTCATCCGTTAACTCTGGCAGGCTAGAAGTGTATTTTCTTTCTCTGCTTACAACACCACCCAGCATTACATTTGCTCAACAGATCTTCTCCACAGTCCTTCTGAATATTTGTTTCTCCACTGGAATCCTAAAAGCAGTCTCAAGCCTGTTAAGTCTTGTCTGGTGAATCAAAACTATGTCTCAGGCCTTCGGGATGTCTTTGGGGAGATCGCTTTGGCCTTTAAGCTACTTCAGAAATGTGAGTGGCTGTCTTCTGGAGATGGGAACATTCAATAGATTTGAAGACCTTCAGTACAGGGAGAGACACGCTCTGTTAAGTAGGGAGAGCTGCTCTTAATTTTTCTTATTATATACCATATTCATTCAGCTTGTGTACTTATCCCCTTCCCCAGGCATCCCTCTCCCTGCTAGTTCTGGTATAGATGGACAAGAGTTTACAAGTGTCCTTTGAACTGTAGGATGTCCAGTTGGTTAGGTATGGAGAGTTCAAACCAGGCAGGAAAATGGGTTTCTGGGTTTTACAGGTCCAGACTACTCACATTCACTTACTGAACAAACGATTTTTTTACAAAAGGAGTTACAAGCTATCTTTTCTTCCATTTTGCCAATTAGTGACAATTTTTAGGTCTTTTCTGCCACACTCAGGTTTTTTTGGTCTTTGTTCTTCAGTTACTTTAGAGATGTCTTTTGATGCTTTCTGTACTGTTGCTTTGTAGGCCACATAGTAATGTCCTGTGTCACTCCTGGCAACATGCAATCTGTATAATAAATTTAATAGAATAACACTAATTTGTTATTTTTCTTAAAAATAAATTCATCATTCAGCGGAATCTGCTGAGATGCACTGATTGCGTGGCAGCTTGTGTTTCTGTGAACGCCTGAAAGGACGGTTGAGAAGACCCATTACTGTGACCACACCAGTATTTGGTGTTCCTTCTCGGCAACCTTTAGACCTCTAGGGGAGTGAAACGCAGTTTTCAGTAAATTGGCTTGTTCCTGTATTGAATCAAGCCTGTCTCATTTCAGATCTTTGTCTTAACTCTCCAATGGCACCGAAAATACCACATTTGTTAATTTTAGAAGATTTTCAAGATGATCCCAAGGATGGAGAGGAAGTATGTCCCATAACTCCTGAGGCAGGCTGACTTTTACCTGGCACTGCAGACAGGATTGATGTTAGTTTCACAAGAAACTTTTTAATAAAATACACTGTTTGAATATAAATATTACAGTAGTCAGAAAAGTCTGCCGCTACCTGCCTTAAGGTTGCTGCTTCCCCACGCTGAGGAGTTGAACGCTGATCCTCAGGCTATTTTATTCTGTGATGCTAATAGCACTAATACAGTATCATTGTGTTTGAAGCTTCAAAGATACTATACAAGCATTTTCTTATGATTCCCTGATCTTTGCATTTATACCCAGCTGTTTGTTATTCAGTTCAGCCATCAGCATCTAAGTCTCAATGGACCATGTAATATGCAGCTGTAGCCAGATGTAATGCTTCCTATTCCTAAATGTTTCTGTTAGAAGCTAAGAGTGGCAGGCTAAAGACTACTGATAACAGTGTTGCTTGCATTAATTTAAACTCTAGAGCTACACTGATTCTGTTTGGCAAATTTATTCCATGGCCAACAAGCAGAGCAATATTTCCAATCTTCCATCATTGCTAGCACTGTTGACATTAAATACATTGAGTATGTCTGCACTGATACAGAATGTACTTATGGTGCTAATTCAAATAGGAGAAGGATGTCCCAATTTGCATAAACAAATATATTTTCAGATACAGTTCTATTTAAGAGAGATAAAGACAGAAAGGGGCCTGTTCTAAACAATGACTTGCGATAATTTAGAACAGTTCAACAAATGTTCACACTCTTTAATTTTTTGTTTTCTATGGATAGCTGGGGAACCTTTACAATATCTTGTTCAAGCTGCTGGCAGGTCTTGCTCTGCGTAGCTTTCCTGGCTTGGGGAACCTCAGTGTTTGAGTTTTCTGCCACAGATCACTCCGAAGCATTTGGCCAATCACTTCAGCAGGTGACTGGGGTTGCACAAATACTCAGGGAGTCTTGGTCAAGCCCTTCACTAGAAGTTGATGCCAACATGTGGTTAGAGGCCTCTGAGAAACTTTGGACAGGAGGGTGGTCTTTACAACTCCAAAAATGCCCTGTCAGTAGGGACTCAGCATATATCAAAATCTTTATGGAAAATGACTTTTCTCTGGGGATTTTCATTTTTCATGGGCAGTGCATCTTTGTAACGCATGCTCTAGGTTCTCCTTTGTCGTTTCCAGGTGTGTGATTTAACTCAATGTAAGAATGAAAACAAGATTAGACGTATGGTGGTGGCTCCTTGTTTCTTCCCTCACTCGGCCCCTGTCCCTACCCCCAGCGTGGTTTGGTTTTATTGCTCTGCACACTAAGTAATCCTAATCCAGCAAGGTTGTTCAGGTTATGAGCAGTGCCTTGCTTTCAGCTCCTCCCTGTGCTCTGTGCATGCCCAGAGTGGTTAGGGCTACACAACAGCAGGCTTCTGCCCCACGTGCTGGGCGATATGGGCTTGTGTTTCGATTCCAGAGCATTTCACAAAGGATTTTATGCAATTGTAATGAATTGCATAGGGGAAGTGCTTGTTTGAAATCGACTCCATTAACTCTGAGCACAAACCATTGCAAAGTCAACATTTTTTCTGAGTGGCCACCGCCAGCCATCTCTTTTGAAAACACTAATGGGCTGTTTAATTAGGTGATGAAAATTGTTTACAGTTGGTGATCCCAAGTTTTGTCATTTTAATAATGGTTAAATTCAATCTCTTCTTTGATTCTTGGCAACTCTCTCATTATTTTTCATAACCTGCTTACGTCTACTTTAATTCATTTGCGCGTATTAAAACCAAACGTCTCTCATGCAGCAGTGGTGTTTACTTAACTGCACTGTGTCATCGTAATAGGTGGGGAATGACTAATATACAGCCGTGGATGTTAAACAAGTATAGCATTGCAAGAGAATATTTGCATTTGTGGAAGGTGTATTCCTTTTGAGCTGACTCTATAAAGATAATCCTGCCAATGGCATCTAAATTTCAATTGTTTCTGCACATCTGTTGCTCCTGGGGTGTGCTATCTTCTCTTCTCTCTTTCCTATCTTAATAATATCTATCACTTTGGGAATCTAAGAGGGGGCAACTTACAGAAGCATCCTTATATGCTTGGTTTGGGCTTCAGTGGTTGCTTTAGAGCAAGCAAGACCAGAAGTTGTATTTTTTTTCTTAATTTTCTGATGCTTATCCTTGCTTGGAGAAGGTGGACTAGAATATTGGGAGGCACTGAACTGACTGTTAATTTTTTTGAATGATGCCTATGGGCTCCCTTTTCTCTTCGCCCTATCTAAGCATACTACAAGGACCCACAAGTCTCTTTCTTAACAAGATACACTCTAAACAACAGGAAAAAACAATGGCTGGAAGGTAAAAAATTAGGTGGAAGCACACCTGAATTACAGGAGGTGTATCCAGACTCATTGTATGGCACTGGCAGAGGCCATGAGATGCCTGGTTACCTGTCTCTTGGTCCCGTGCCCTCTCAATGGATTTGGATTTTTGGTTTGGTTTGTGACAGCATTAGCTATATGGAACATGTTTTGCAGATACTTTCTGCCAAGGAGATCAAGCACAGGCAGATAAACAAACTGGCGGATGCTGGGCGAGGGAATGTCTTTTGTATTTTGGGTTTGGGGTTTTTTTCCCCTCCATTTCAAAAGTATGTCACATATGGGTCTTTGAATTCAAAAGGGGTGGCACCCTTTCAGATGAGATTTGGATGCCACCAAGAAGGAAACAAACAGAGTGGTTTTTTTGCGGAGCTGGTGACTGGTCTGTTCAGAAATCACAGTGTTGTTAGGTTGATACTATGATATGAAATCTTACAATGTTTCTAAACTTTTCTGCACCTCCTATTTTTGTGTTGCAGATGTAAAAGCATCATTAATATAAGCATGCAACATGCTGCATGGGTAATTACAGCATTCTTGTGTAGCTTTCCCTTGCGAAGTAGTACAGAAAGTAACAACCTACGTGACTGCAGTTGGATAAAGGTTGTGCTTTCTGGAGCTCAGAAACTTGATGGCTTCTAAGTCCCAGTTACTCTCAGCAAGTCCTAGTTCCCTAAGACGTTTTCAAAGAAAGTCCTCCTGCAGCTCAACTGCTCAAGTGTTCTTTAATCCTAAAAGTCCACAGAAAAGGACAAAACCTGAGCTACAATTTTATAGCAGGTGTTATCACGGCACTTGTACATGAGTGACCAGTGTGTAAAAACCAGAGTGGTAAGAAGGCTGTACACAATGGGGTAGGCATTTGCAAGCATGACAATACTCACTTAAGGTGTTATCTGCTGCCATCATGTGTACTTAGCTTTCTGAAATCAAGGTAAATAGGCAAGCTGTGGATTGTTGTACTCCTGGACTTCTGGAAAGCATTGTGATGCTGTTGTAATATAACAGGTGGTCTATTATATAAATAAGAATGACTAAAGAAGAAAATGTTTGTGTTCAAGGAGTAGAACTGTATAAATAATTCAAAGGAAATGTGATTTCTCCCGTTTTCAGGCTGCTGTATTCTTGGGAAGTTCTCTAAGTAAGCATAGAAAATGCAAGCAAAATAGATTTTGTAAAAATTTCTAATTGTGTGTGCCTGTTTCTCCCTAGGGAGCGAACAGATGAATGAAAATAAATAAGGTTTATTCTACAGCTTTAAATGATAAAGATGCTTGACCTGAACAATGATGGAAAGTAATGAATGCAAAAGTTTGCAAGAATGTGTCACATATCTTTATCATGTAATCAATACAAAATAGTTGGGATTGTGTTCACTTAGCAGTGGCACACAATATTAAAATATTATGGTTCACCATAAATGCAATTTCGAGGGTATTACTCAAACCTGCTACATATAAGGGATGTTCTTAGCAGCCTTTTCCTCTTTACCCTTGTGTCTTAGTTACACATTCAGAAAAGTCTCTCCTTAATCTGAAACTTTGTATAGCAAACTGCATGAGAAAGCAGTTTGAGGTTTGTCTGGGTTTTTTTTTGGTCAAAGTTGTATTAGCATGGCTTTTTTCAAAGCTAGAAAGCAAAGGGTTAAAAGGAGGCTTTGTATTTCTCTATTCCCAAACCAACATTTAAATTGAAACATAATTTTATAAACATTACATCTGAATACCATTTCTTTTTACAGGATCTTTTACCTCTGGGACACTGGCTTGGATCAGGATGGTGGGGTTTTTTTCTGCAACAGCTGTTCAGTGCATGAAATAAGCTAGTGGATGTGGTCCAGTTTATAGTGGGAAAGTGTCCATCTCAAAACCACCATCTCAATTGGCACTGAGTAACATCCTTGTCTCAGCAAAACGGCCAGAAATTGAATGAGCATGAATAATGAACCCTTTGCAAGTGTCCAGGTCAGGTTGACAGCAATTTTGCCTCTGTGTATTGATAAACTTGGCAAAGGTTCTGCATTTCCAGGAGTGCCGAGGCCTTTCTTAACAATCTATTCTTTAAAATAAAATGCACCAAGTTTAAAGTTGCTATAATTCCTAGTGCTGATTAATACGATGATATAGTTTAGAGAACATTTTAATACAGAGAAGATCTACTTCTTACCCTGAATGGTTTTAATTTTAAAATTGCAACTAGAGGAACAGTAAAAGGTGGCTTTGTGTTGCAGTAATCCAGGATACGAGATTTAAATAGTATAGATTGTCACATGACCTAAATTTTTGAATTTGGTTATCTAAAGTTAGACACTGAAAATCAGGCCAATTATTTTAGTCTTCCTACCCATTTTTACAAGCACAGAAATACGTTGTAAAGCCTCATATTAATCTTGTGTGGAAGTAATGATGGTTTAGTTTTAACTTGCTGCTTATTCTCTGAGGAGATCTGAACATTTTTATGAAGTATGTCAATGTCTTGGTAAAGAAAATTTGATATTGAAAGACAGGGAAGTTGAATCTTGTTCTCATCCTACTATACAGCTGTCCTTTCAACCCAGCCTGGAGCCTTTGGAGGTATTTGCAAGGAGTATTATCTTTCTTGTCTTCCTCCATAACCAGTGGAGAATGAGAGGCTCCAGTTCTGAGTTTATTGTTGGAGCCGAACATCAGCGCTCTGCATCATCTGTCTGAGGAGCTTTTTGTCTGGTGTCTGTAGAAGGAGCCCAGGGCACTGGGTTCCTATGCCTAAAACTAGCTTTGTGAGTACCTTCTTTTGTGGGATTAATGCAGCATACAAGGATAATGATTCTTCCATGGTTGCCACCTGGAGGACTTTTGTCCTTTCAACTCTTGCTTTTTCTTATCCTTGGGAGATCCATGGATCAAGCTCCATAAAATGCCTGAGTGGGGCTCTTTAACCTTGTTTGTTGTTTTTTTTTTTTTTTCCCAAGTGTTTACTCAGAAATAAGTCTTTGAAGGGTCTGGTGGGACACCCCTGTGTTGCACAAAAACAAGACCAGATTTTTCCATCAGGTTCATCTTAAAGTAGTCGATCTTGATTTGGGTCAAATTAGGTGAAAAATGTCTTGCTAATTGGCTGGTCCCCTATGAACCATTTGTCCAGCCTGAGCCCTAGAGCTGCTTTCAGCAACTCCATGCAAGCCAACTAGAAAGGAGTGGGCTCAGAGAAAGCAAAAGAAGCATCCCAAATGCAGGCTTGTCTCAGAAGCTCTTAATCAAATGCTGAAAGTGAGGATAGAGATTTAGGTTTATGTGGTTTGGGAAACTTCCAATGAAAATACTTTCTTTGCAAAATGTCAAGTCTTTGTTATCGCAGTTGGTTTTGTAGAAGTGCGCCAGCTTTCTGTCAAGGAATATTCCTTCACTCAGGAGTGGAAGTGGGTAAAAACGACAATGATCTAGATGAGCTAGGAAGCTACTAAGTGGACCACTGTCTAGACTGACCTGATTTGAGTGAGAAGCTTGAACTTTGATGTCTTTATATCAACTGAACTGCCTGCCTGCCAGATTGTTTGGTGGTTTCCTATGCAATGATGGAAAAAGTAGGGCCTTTCCATCCCTCCTGTTCAAAACCACTGAGCTCAGGACTCACAAGGACAGAGCAAGACAAATCTGGTCTTCAAAATTAAATGTTTTGTGGCCTGTAGAGATCACAGTAATTCTTATTTGTGTGTAAGTCTCATCCCATATCATGACTGGCCCCTCTTCCCAAGATCGACTCTCTTGGAATATCCATTTGATCTATATACACCTTTTCTAACATTAAAGTAAATATTGTTCCTTTAAAGGAAGGCTATAGATGCAGTTCTGCACTTCTCTGATGACTAGTAGATCAATCTCACTATTTATTAATGTGCTACACAGCTCAAAGGCTGCTTTGCAGTGTAAAAGCCATAGAAGATGGGCCACAGACTGATCACTTACAGTCAAGACCTCAGCTCTGTCCTGAACTCCTTTTACTGAATAAATTTTCTTCTCATTTCAGACTCATTGGAGACCTTAGACTGTACGAAGTCTTTAGAGAAAAGACCATTTCCTTGTACTGTGTTTATACAAAACCTAATTCTAGGGACCCTGATCCATGAAAGATCTGAAAAGCTCCTACAGTGCAAATAATCATTTGGGAAATATAGGCTTAACCCCTGCAAAAACAAATGTATTTGCTGGTTGTTGAAGGGTGGAAGAAAAAAAAAAACTGTGCATAAAGAAAATGGCATCTGGTAGTCTGCTGGAAAATGGACCAGTCTATTAGGAATTAGTGCTAACAGGGCTCTAAGTTTCTTTCATCAAAATTACTGCAGTCAAAAAAAAAATACCACTTCACATTTGTGCTTAATTTCA
Source organism: Leptosomus discolor (assembly GCF_034619465.1). NCBI lineage: Eukaryota > Metazoa > Chordata > Aves > Leptosomiformes > Leptosomidae > Leptosomus > Leptosomus discolor. Next base: position 212,704,258 of record NC_141391.1, on the reverse strand, counting down.
CCTCTGTTTATTCTCCTCTCCTGTTCCCTGAAGAATGTAGATGAGGTTTAAGTTAGTCTTAATAGTAATAGGTTTGGAATCTAGCACACTTTCACAAAATTAACTTTGCTTCTGTTGATCTGGGAATTAAAATGCTTCATTAATTTAGCAAGTCCTGGTTTGACAGCCAAATAATGCATTTTGTGACTTGTACTCTTAAGTCTAAAATTCTTATCTGTGGTTCTCCCTGGGTGTCTCTGACATTCAGGGCAGCTTGGAGATCTGCATGGCCTGGATAGGAGGAAAATGTGCATGAACATATGTACATACAGGTACTATAATGCAGTTTATATGAGTGACTATGCTGTGTCCAAGCATGTTTTTAAGCACTGCATGAGTAGGTAACTGTCAGGAGTGCTGTTTCTGCCCTGCTTTACGCTATACGCTGTTTTTTTCTTTTGTTTTGTTCTCCTTTACCAATGCAACTAAACACAAGCAAGGATATTTTTGGTGAAAGGAAAAAGGTTTGGAGGTATGATGGATTGCTGTGCTGTACACTGGGGCTGAGGGAAGGGAGCAAAAAAACCCCAAACGTGTCCATATTAGTCATTAGGAAGAGGTTAGTCAAGTCTCTTCTACACACTGGACACGACTCCTGGGAAAACCAAGAGATGCCTATATGTACTCTATAGTTGTATATTTGAAAATTTAGAGGCTATTTAGAGTGTTCTTATGTTGCTGGTTCCAGTCATTCTGCAAATGCTCTTTATACTATAGATGTTTATACTAAAACCATCCAGGAGCTACATGAACCATGCTATGATCATGTAGCAGGCTTGCAGACTGCTATTGCATGATGCACACCTGCAGAGGACTTGTACGGTGCCTTTGGAATTTTCCCCACCAGAGAAAACAAATCTCTGCTTCACATTTGTTATACCTGTATGATGCCCCCAAATCACTTCTATTGGTATTGTGGTGTGCTTCAGGAATTACTCTGGTTCTGGGCTGTAAGACTGTGCACTCCAATTGCATGGGCCCAACTCAGGCAAGGGGCTACAAAACACCACTACAAAAAGACCTCAGGATCCTCAAGGCTCCATAAAACTAATCGTAAAACACTGAAATATAAACCAAGTTGAAATAGTTTTGCTTTATTGGTGTCTAAGAATGCTTTTTCCCCTTTGGTGTCACCTCAGAGTGGTACAGTCCAGCAGTTTTACAAGGGAATAGTATAAAAGCAGGTACAAGTTCCCCAGCATGAGGCATCCCTGGATTCCAGGTTATAAAGATGAAGAGGTTCAGACAGCCAGTAATTCCATTGGATGAATACCCCTCAGGGTATTGTAGCATACTAAAAACCAACATAATAGATTCAGATTAACTTGTGCTTTGTTTTGTTTTTTTTTTGCAAACTCTGAGATTTATGTCCTGTCAGTTCCCACTGGAATGTCATGCAAAGACTGTCAACTACAGAATTCTGTTTGTGTACCCTGCTGAAAAAGCAAGGATTCTTACCCATGCTAGATGAGCGAAATTTTTAAAATTTATTTTCTCTGCTTTAATTATCATAAATAAAGATGAGTCTGTAGCTGAGGCTAATTGTATTTTGTTTGGGAAAGGATGAGGAGTGAAAGGCAAGGTATATTTTTGTGACGTAGCAGCATATTTATTTTTCCCATGCATTGCTTTATAACGTTGGTTATTTTAGCGGTATCTCTTCTTTAATATGGTTCAGATAGCAATTCAATATTTCTGCTTCTGTTTTGGGAGGGGTCGGGGAAGAGTTAATTTTGCTCTTCTGTTGTCTAGGAAACGGTGGTTGTACTTACTTCCCTTTTGAAAATAGATAGTGAATTCCGCATTCAGGGAGCAATGAATAAGATAAAAACCCAAAGATTAGAAGCTTGAATTAGACACCATTTGAGAGAGCAAAGATAAGTTCGTGTGCGATGGAAACTTTTACGTTGCTCTGAAGTGAATGGGAGTGAGGCTAAGCTCTTTTTTAAAGAAGGTGCTCAGGGCTTTAAGGTGCTGGGTGTGTTGGCACTGATTCATCAAAGCATTTAACTAATTTTAATGATATAAGGTCCCACTGAGTCCATGGTTAAGGACATGGTCCAGTTCGTACATTAAGTACTTTGTCTCCCACCACTTGGAGAATTCAACCCTGTGCACATAGAAGAAAAATGAAGAGAGAGACACCAACAATTGCAATTTGGGTACCCGTGGTTAAAAGACGCTATCCATCCAATTTAGGGCTGGAAATACTAAAATTGAGATGGAGTTAATGACTGGGAACAATGGAACAGGATTAAAAAAAAAAAAAAGCCTTGGCAGTTGGCATGACGGGCAGTAAATGACAAGTGCATTTCAGTGCAAGCTTAAGACGATTATACTTGGAAGAAGGAACTAAAATATAAAGTAAGAGCTGTATGCAACACTGCATGTTCAACTGGAAATCTAGGTTATGTACTTGGTACTAATTCATGTCCCAGTGAACAGAAAAAAAAATAAAAATCTCTCTTCAATTCAGATGGGACTTGAGCTGTAGATTTTTCTGACTAAAAAGCTCTGGATAATTCTGTTCTTATGTATTATTAATAGTTCTATTACATTAAATCTTAGGTGCTCAGTATGGTCCTCCGGAGGTGTTTCTCCCTCTCTCTCTCTCCGTTGTTCCCAGGTGAAGTCTAGAGTAACTGTGCTCCTGGGTAGGTGAATCTGGGCTTGGAGAACAGGCACGCAGATGCACATAAAGAGAGACACAATTTGCAGGACTAATTTCTTGCAAGCGATTCAGCAGATGTGTTTTCAGAAGGGATTTTAGTGTAGTCAAGGAGGTGCTGCCCTCCAAAAGGAACAGTTTGAAAAATTGCAGAGTCCTAGGAAAGAAATACTAAAACAAATGAGCGGGAAGGGGGAGGGAGTGATAAAAAAAAAAAGAACATGTTGGAAGTGGTGAAGCGGAAAGATCCTGGCAGGGAGTGAAGAATGGGTGTTCTGGATGTGTTTGAGGGTGCTAAAAAGGGCAGTGTCAGAGACAGTAATGCAGATAGTAAACGTCCTCTCAGGGTTTGTAATTACTATGTTGTGATTTTAAAAAAAACCCAAACAAACAAACGCACAAAAGCACTCAAACCCAAGACAAAAAAATAAAGAAGTCACGTGGAAAATCCTCCTGGCTCTTCTTTTCTGTTACTGATCACAAGCAGTCCCTTGTGAAAACGGTCAGTATTACTGTACAGATACGAATGCCATGCTTCTGACTAGCAAATTCCAGCCCTCGGTGAGGGGAGCTTTGAGAGAGGTTTTGGAAATATAAATGCAAAATCCAAAAACCGAGAAGGAATATGAAAAATGGAAAATGCTCAAGAGGATTTGTGATGGCTTTGCAGACTGGAAGTAGGACGCGAACTCACAGATTGGAAGAGGTTTCTGAAATGGCAGTCAATTAAAATTATATGTGACAGGGGGTTGACAGTCTTCATGTCTTCAAATGATCCAGCTATAACTTGGAGTGCGGTGGGCAAGGTGCAGCACTTAGTTGGATGTCCTCCTGTGTTGTTCATCACCTTTTCCCTTCCTATAGAGCAGAGAGAGCCCTAATGATGGTGGATATAATGATGCCTTCAGGGATACTTAAGGAGTAACACAGCTCCTACAGCAAGGTGTAGCCTGATTCCCTTCATCTCTATTTCACCAGTGTGTGGAGGACTCAAGGACATGCCTCAGGGGGGTTGTTAGTCCCCCTCATTACTTGTCCTCCTCCTTGAACGTCCCAGAGCCCATAGCGGCTGCTTCTTGCACATGGCCATGAGTCGAAAGGGACCTCCACCTCAACCATCTCGCGTAGGGCCAGCAGTCATTGGGCTTCCGCTGCAGAGAACCGAGGAACGTGAGTTACCGCTCAGCTCAAGCTGTGCATTTCACTGTAAAGGGTTACCTAGCGAGTCCTCTGTGAGAGGCATCCATGTCTCCTGATGAGCTTTCCTGGTGCTGCTCTTGCCTCATCTCTCTGTGACGTCAACCTTCCTGGGCTGCTGCAGCCTTATGTAACTGCCCCAGCTCTCCCAGCAGCCTTTTTTTGGGGAAAAGCTGCTGATTCACCCTGCACACAGGTGCTGCAGCGTGGCTTTGGTTGCAGCCCTCGAGTCAGGCAGCACCAAACTCCTCTCATGAACAGAGCTGGGGAGAAGTAAAGAGAGGGGGGAAAAGTTGGAGCTTGAGGAAGGTCACAATGCAACATCTGTATTTTTACCTCTCCTTTAGAGATGCTTGCAGGGAAAAGACAAGACAAACCTGATGGATGGTTGTATTTGCAAGAAGATGGAATGCAAAGCGGGTGGCACTTAGTATACCCAGGGCTACGCCTGTGCTGCTTTCGGAGGTACACAAGCTTTAATCTTGGCTGCCGTGGGTTGTATTAACAAAAACGACACAATGACAGAGACTGTAAGGTGAACCACCCATGTGCCAGGACCAGCAGAGCTGTGTGTGATGCTGAATACTCGTAATGGTGCCTCTTTGCTATCGCAGTTGATACCGTGGTGATAATTAGCAGAACTCAGTGTACCATCCGGGCATCTTACCCAGCTGCAACACAGTCTCCTGGCAGTGGTATCAGCATTCACCTTGTGCGGTGCTCAGTTGGGCTACAGAGGTGGTTTTCTACCTGTGAATCCCTGAATCACAGTGGCTTATAGACTACAGGTCAGATTTTCTTTAAAAGGGATTAAAATAGGAATTGCTGGCCCTGACTCAAGCATCCAACTCAGAAATCTAAGGCTGTAATCTAAGGTTCTTCTGTGCCCCTTGGCAGAGGAGAAGGGGCACCCCAGGGATGTTCATCTCTTCCTGAGCCATGGGTGTATGACAGACAGAACAAATGGCCTTGGAGGGCCAGTTTCTGTCCGTTGATGAAAGAGGGAGCCAACAGTGTAACCAGCCTCAGACATCAGGACTTCAGCTGCCTGAGATGGGATGAGGTGATGTGTGGAGAGATCTAGGAACGTGAGTAGAAACCAGGAAAGAGAGGCATTTTAAAAATGTGCGTTTAATGAATGTTTTCAAAGCAAACAAAAATTGAAGTCCCAGAATAAGGCAGTCTACAAAGATGCCAGACTTCAAAAGCCAAAAAGGAGGAGATACGTAGTTTTCAGCCTACAGAATGCGCAATATAAAAAAATGTATTTTTTTGAAGACTTCTAAAAATTCAGAAATCAGAGTCAAGATGGAAAGGGAAGAAGAAAAGAAAAGGTGATTTGAGAAGGAGCAAAGAGGGGTTTCAGGGTTTTCTTTGTTGTTTCAGTTTTAGGTTTTTTTTTATTGCTCATCAAAGCCTCCTGCAGGAACTCTCCATCAGTTGGCTCTGAGAAACTGTCCCAAGAAGCGTCTCATCTTGCAGGGATTAGCTACTTGTGAACGTGCTAATTTCTGATGATACTCCTGAAAGTGTGTTTTATTTCCGTGCTGATAGAGACTGTAGTAGCCAATAAAAATAATTAAATTTATATTATCTAGATGTAATTGGTGATTATGCCCTCTAGGTGGGAAAAAATACTTTCAGATGAGCAGAAGCCTATATCCTCTGTTGAAATGACTAAACTTCTTTAATTTCCACAGAAGTGGACTGTGGGGAGAGTGGTATCTCCCAAGCCTGCACAGAGAGGGCATTAGCAGCTATTTCCTAAAGTAATTTATGGTATAGTTCACTGTATTATGCCAACTCTAACAAACTCTCTCCTCCTTTACTGCTAGCATGGCTATAATTCCGCTTGCTCTGCTGGGAATTTGGCTCTTGGAAAGCTAAGTGATTTATAAATTTTTAAGAAGTGATGCATACAGCTAATCTAAAGGAAAATGGGCTCTTGCAGCCTGTGCACCTGCTGTCTGGGAGGGGAGAGGCTTTCTCGCAGGATTCCTCTGCCAAAATGGGAAAACCCTGACAGTCTTTAGGGGAGCTTGTTGTAACTTTGTGTTGATGAAAGGTCATTGCCCCTGGAGCCTAAAGCCCTCAGTTTACCCAAAAAAATGTTAAAGCAAAAATAAGGATTTTGCAGCATTGCTTAGTCTTGGATCATAAATGTAAATTTCCCAAATACTGTCTATCTTGCTGTCTACATGCAGGTGCAGTTTTTTGTGAAACCATGGTGGCCTTTAGTTAGGTCAAACTTGTGAGTCCCTTCTTGCATCCCTCCCAGACATGCTTTCAGTGTGGAAAACAAAAGTCTTTCTAGGAAACAGTCTGTGAACAGCCTCTTTCCTTCCAGCTGGGACTTATGGGCAGTGGAGAAAAGTGTGGCGCAGGAAGGTTGCGAGGCAGGGAGCCTGAGAAGAGCTTCTCGGTGAATTCATACCATAATAACATGATATTTGATTTCTGGAAGAGTACGGTTACTTGTGAAATTCTGGAATTGCCTCTGAAAGACTTCATGTATGGATAACCATGACAAACATACACTACAAAATGTGCCTTAAAAGAATTTAGTACTAATCCATTTACCCTTAGTCCTCACCAAGGTCCAGGTCAAAAGTTGCGTGGTGTTCCTGCTCCCCTGACACAGATGGCACTTGACACAGTAGAGAGATGGAGGAGAAGCTGCTCTCTGCTGTGCTTCAGTTGTTAGTGTGTCATTGTTACTAGAGAAACACAAAACCTTGGACTGGGATTCTGGCAGAATAAAAGCATTTCAATTCATAGTCGATCACATTTAAAGGAGGGGGAAGGAGAGACCTTGTAAAAACCCTGTTCATCCACTAGAGAGCATATAGGCAGTGCTTCTCCTTGGAGAAAATAAAACTGTCAAGCTCTTATTATACACAATAATGCAATGCAGTTTAAATGTTTACTGCTGTTCTACCCATTGTGGTTACATATGGGGAAGAGAATATGTGAAAACTGGAAGAAGGCTTTACAAATAGATAACCTTCATGTTGAAAAGCCTCTTACATCCTTGTTAGCGTTTAATATCTTGTTCTTAAAGATGTTCCTATTCTCCCCATGGAAATATTGAATTATTTACAAAGTTCCTGAGAAATCCAGGAGTGGACTCGAGAAGGTGCAGAGCAGATCTCTGCAAGGGCATTTTGTGGCTTTTAGAGAGTTCAAGTATTTCATTTCTAGCTGATGTGGTTGGGAAGAAGCTTCTGCAAACAAACTAATGTGAGGCTGCTCACTCCACAGATGATCAATGCAAGAAGCTGGCACTGAGAAGGTGATATCCTTTGAAGTCTAATGATATTAATGTCAACTCTTAAATATTTCATAGCTGTTACTCTTTTGTAGTGATTTTAGTGCTTGGGTTATGGAGCATGCTTTTTTTCCTAATCTAATTTCCGTTTTTACCCTCTAAACTGCCTCTTTCTGTGTGTATACAATACACATTTAAACCGTAGGGATTTGTGCGCGTTGAATGAATAGTGGTAGACCCCACTAATTAATTAAACTTCCCTCCACCTCTCCCCGTGTGTATCAAATTTACTTTTTCCAAAGGCCATACTACTGTTTGTTAATACGGTGCATGTTAGAGGCAGTTTCTTGCAGTGCAATAAGCCACTGACTTTCTCTGCTGCCCTAGTTAACCTTATTCCCTCCATCTGTAGGTTACAGATCATTCCACTTACACTTGTAACCTGCTGTGAGAGCTGGCATGAAAAATAGTATATAAACCCCAGGTAACTCTTGTGATACGTATCTTTTCCTCTGGTTTCTTTGTGCTTGTTTTACTTTGTGGGCACTAAAATCCTTCATAGTGAATTTGACATGTTCATTTAGAGCAATGTGGGTCTGGTGCAGCACGGATATAGATTTATTACATGACCTTCCCTGGTATATTTACATTTTTTGAATGCCACAAATCTGACTTGGTCATTGGCAAAATATTTGTGTAGTACTTAGACACTGGATGGATTTCCACTGAGAGTAATGGACAATCTGGTCAGGATTTTATTTGCCCTCAGCATCAAGCAAAACTTTCTTTTTGTTGCCTTTTGCAGGTGATCAATGGATCCACTTACATTATAACCTGGAGTTAGGAGCAAAATTGTATGTTAATATCTCTCATTGCAATAAAACGACTGTTACAAGTCCATTACTTTTCTGGGGAAAAAATGGGATGTATTTAATTTTAACTGCCTCAGTAGTGTACTCGTGCATATATAAATCCTGATGAATGGTATCAAGCAATTAGGATTAGAAATGAATAACACAAGGCATCTAGTCATTTCAGCGAGTTTGCATTTTGATTCTGATTGATTTTTCTAATATTTGCTAAGTGCATATGTATCAGCAAAGGCTCTGTATCCATATGTTGTATTTTTAAAATGCTGTCATGTTGACTTCTGGGATCTAGATCTGTTATTTGACAGCATATTATGATTTAATTTCAGTTATCTGAAAAACTACACCATTAAAATAGCTGACACAGAATTTAAGCACGTCTGTTCATTGCTCTCTTTTTCAAGGTTTTTGAAAATTACACTTGATGCCTAACACTGCAGAGTCAGTTTACATTTCAGGCAAGGTTATTTTTCCTCTTTGAATGACAGCAAGTATTTTTGTGCACGTATGCAAGTGTGACATGAAAATGCAAAGATGTCTGCCTCGCAGTTTTGTTTTCGCTTTTTAATTGATATTTGGGTGATATAAAGCAAGCAACTGCCGTATGACAATTAAGTGGACCAGCTTTCCCAGCTGGATGTCATATTTTACAAAGTATGTAACCAGAGAAACTGTGAATTATGTAAACTGCTAAATAGGATTCTGGGTGTAACTTATTACCCTGCTGGCTGGAAGATACTGCTTGTTACTTACTTGCAGTTTCTGAAGCAACATTATTCTGGCTGTTTCTCAGAAGTGCTAAACTTTGTTATTAGGGGGAAAAAAAAAAAAAAAAAAAATCAAGGAGTGAGTGTCATACTTCTGGTTTCCTATGGTGAAGGAGTGGGAAGTTTTGGAAGGCTGGAAGTGAGCAGTATTGAGTACGACTTCTGAACAGTTGACTGCCGTGCCTTGCATGTGCCTGCTCTGCTGCCTCCAGGTAGGGACCAGGATGAACTAGACCATGTGAAAGCTCCTGATGAGGACAGATGCTGCTGTCTGGGTCCATTGAGATAAACGTTCAGTGGGCCAATTTGGGGTGGTGGTTTTGTTTTTTACTCCGTGCTGCCTCACCAAGGAATGTTCTATTTGCTTGTCAATTGTGTCCTTTTGTGTATTTGTGCCTGTCTTTGTAAGTTAAACTGAATCGCATCATTTATTTTTACATATAGCTCTTGAAATACCCCTTGCTTGACATCATGCGTTTGCTTTACTGCATAAACCTAATACAACTTCACTGAAACAGACATTTTAAATTTTATTCTCAACGTAAAACTTGCTACTTTATTTTTTCTACTTTTCAACTTTGCTACTTTTCACACTGCATCTGCTGTTCGTGCTCAGGGTCTCTGGATTTGCTGTTGGACCATGTGCAGCACATTCTTATTTATCAACCACCACGAGTATAGTAGGTGCTCTGTGGAGGCAGCCCAACTTTTTGCAGTAGCATTCAAGTTGTGTCAGGAGGTTGTATCTACGTGAGGGTATGTGAGTTGTTTTGAGGTTAGGAGGAAATAATCTTTGGAAGGACCAGATTTGGTGAAGAGCTTTGCTCTTGTGCTAAAAATCATGTTGCGCTGCGATGAATTAGACTGGGCTTGTACAAAACCTTGCTGCTCAGAGCGGATAACTGGTGTCACAGTAAGTGTGAGATCAGTATTTGTGGAAAGTATGCATATCAGAAAAATGTTCATGCCGGTATGTTGTCAGGTTTTCTTGTTAAGATGAGGCAATATTAGCTGCTGACGTGAGCTTGGTTTCTTATTCAAAGGCACCATCTGATTCAGGGCCACTTCATGAGTGAAGAGCAGTCCAAGAAGACTGTGTGAAGAGAGACAGGACATGTTGAACTTATCAGGCCTGCTGTTTGGATTTTAATGTTAACTTTTTTTTTTTTTTTTACCTCCTCCAAAAGGCCTGACATGTTAGGCCTAATGAAACATCTGAGCAAATCCCCCACAGCTGCTTCTCCCATCCACCTTGTCCTCAACTAGAGTCCAGGCTACAGGCAAAATTGTGGTAATAGGCGACAGGATCAGGCCCTGAGGCAAAGATCCTCTCTGCTATCTCTGGCCCTGGAGGTGAAGGGACATTCCAGGGGACTCGCCAGGTTTCCATCTGCAGGCAGGTAGCTCATTTTGCTTGTGTCTTCATTAACTGAAGGGGACAAAAGGTGGTAAGGTGAGTGATGCTTTAAATATTGAAGTTTTAAAATTAAATACTTTCATGTTTCTTCCCATTTTTTTATTGCTGAGCTTTTAGTTTCCCTTTTTATTTAATTTTTGGGTTTTGGTTTTTTTTGAGCCTTTTGAAGGTGATGGTGCCATGCAATGGGAGAGATGACAGTTCTTTCCTCTTCAGACCTTTCCAGCATTTATTTCTAGGACATGGCTTCCCACACATTAATGTGTGAACATGATGCAGGGTGAAGACAGTAGAGGGAGAGTCAACAACGTGGCTGGGAGAGGCAGCCTTTCTCTTGCTTTGACCTCAGTGAATGGCAAAACTTCTCTTTCCTAAAGAGCTGGCCAGATACTTTCTTGCTCTTGCAGTTAGGAAAAAACGCTCTCTTTTTCAAAATCCCACTGAAAGAACAGGAGAATACCAAGAATTGGAAAACATCTGCATTATCCCCTCTTACAAATCCTTCCCAACTTGTTGGCAGATGAAGGAAAGACCTAGTGTATGCCTCCAGAATTCTGGATTTCAACTCATGGGTATTTTCTTGGGTAAAACCTTGAAACCTCGTTAAAAATGTGTTGTATCAGCTTACAGAGTAGGTCTGTTGGGTACAATACATTGCTCTTGCCCATATTCTGAAAGTTTCAGGGGCAAAAAGGAGAGTGCTGTCGTGGTAGTGAATCACAAGTCTTGTGCTGCAGTGTGCCGTGACCTTCACACAGGAAGCTCCATTGCAGCATGGAGACAGTGCACCACGGCACAGGTGTTTACAACCGGGTGCGTGCGCCTGCCTTGGTATTTGTTCTTATTTTGAGCTTTATATTTCAGCTTTAAGGTTTGCAGAACTAGGCAAAAGTGACAAGAGAAGATCAGTATTTGTTAGTGTGGGGGCAGAACCTCTGCAAAATGACAAATTTTGCGTCAAAACCTTGGGAACCTAAAGATTTGTAAAACAGCTTATCCTTCTCCAGCCTTCCCTGAAATATTTTATTTTTACATAAATTCCACCTTTTTTTCCTGTTAATACAGCTATCTCCAATTAGAATTCTATGATTTTTCACTCCTGCATGAAGCTAAATGTCAGTTTAATATAGTATCCTTTAGGCAATATGTAAAATATTTGAACATTGGTGTTGAAACTTAGGTTCATCTGTCAGTATTCAGGCAATGGTATAGCAGTCGTTGCCCAGCAATTCCTGTTGTACCATGCAAAACTATCCGGCTTAGCAAGAAAGTTTTAAAAATGCAACCAAACTGAACTTTCAGTTGCTTTCATGTTTTTAGCTTTCAGATTCAAACTACAGTATGAATGTAAAACTTCCTGTCTAGGTCTCATCATTTAAAACTTTTGTAGATGTGATAATGTGTTTCCACTTATTCATTTCACTGTAAGATCACAGGCTTTTTTTTTTTTTTTTTTTTTTTAAAAAAAAAAAAGTGCTAACAATTGGGAGACTCAAGAAAAAAGTGAGTTTGACATTGGCTGTGTATTTATTTCATATGCATAAGCACCTTAATGAAGACAAGAAATGTAATGTTTCCCCTTTTTTATTAACTGTAAATGTCTTGAGCTGAAAGTTGGAAAAATATTGAAAGAAATTGTGCTCTGTATTCAAGTTCTGCTTTTAAAAGCTTAAGGTACGAAAATTTCTTAAATCAATTTATTAATTTCCATTAGGTACCATCCCAAATATCCCATTTTTGTAAGGTTTTGTGAATATTTTTCTTTTATTATAGCTGATCTTTTTGTTCTGTGTGTAATTTGTCATTTATGGGGAAGAATTACCAATATAATTCTCTACAAACTCCAGTAATATCTCTGTCCTTCAGAAAATAATGCAGAGAGCTTCAAAATATTGCATACCATCTTTAAAGGCTAAATATTTATTTCATAGAGCAGGTAACTGTCACTCAGCCTCATCTTGGGCCCTTTTTAAATACGTGGTTCTGCTACATGGTTCCACTGCTGGCCATGATAGAATATTCAATAATCTCATTTTTACTACAAGTTTTTTTTCGCCTTGCAGTCCTTGTGCAACCTCCTCCTTTCAGTTTGAATTTTAATTCCAAGTCATTTTTTTTTTCTCCTTTCCAGCATTTGGTCTGACCAAAATTCAGCCTTTTCCACTTTTCCAAATTTCTTTTCCCAACTGTGTTCTGCAGTGAGTTCAGTTCCACTTTTCTGTATTAGTTAACCTTTCGTCCTATAAATATTCGTTGATGGAAAGTTTTCTCGGTTGGCTTAGGTTTGTGATAGTCGGCAAGTCAAGGCTGATAACAAAACGGTGCTGCCAGCGTGCCGAGGAAAGCGTTAAACCACAGCTGTACTCCTTAGTGCTCCTGTCTTTACCTGCCCCTATCACATACCATTATGCTTGATTTATCCAATGTAACGTGATCTCTATACAAAGCCAAGCTTGTTTGTCAGAAGACATTCCATTTTCATGCCTTTCTTATCTCTTTTCCAGCTGCATTTTCCTCAGTTCAACAAATAGCTCTGATGCAAAACTTTCAGCCATGACTAAATTTGGGCAAGTTGGATTTGGATGGGACTTGGAGGGATGAATGTGTATATTTTTGATCCTCCTTCCTTTCAGCCTCTTGTTTTCTGTTTTCTTTTATGTGATACTAACCATTTTGGTTATCTCAGTACCGGAGAGAGTCAGAAGCAAGATGGACCGCTGTGTAGCATATCCCGTTGTCTACATGTTTTCTTGATCCGCATCCAAGTGCCTTGGGAGCCCAATTACAGCCATCTCGGGTTGGCTTATGCAGGGGGCAGTTTTGAATTTCCATGAAGCTGAGTACTTAAAAGCTAGACAATGTGTTGAGGGCAAAATATGCACAATTCTTCCATAGTAAGTCCCGCTAGGACACCATCTTCAGACATTGATGTAAAACAGCTCTTAGCACTAATCTTTGCATTGGATCAAGTTTACAGTGAGTTAAGCAAAGGAAACTTTCATTCACATCTCCCTGTGAATTAAAACAGTCCAAGGGCTTAAAGTAGAGACAAAACAAGATGTGATTGCAAGATTTCTGTGAAGTAGTAGAAGCTAAAAACCTAATCAGATACCTATTTCTTTGTCTTGAGAATCATAAACCTCTAGAATAGTCTTCTTTCATGTTTTAATTTTTCTTGTTTATAGCCACATGAACTGAAAACTTACTTTGTCCGTTCTTTTGAAGTGAAACCTCAGGATCCCCTGTAATCTAACCGGTTGTATTCTTTTAGTTTTGATTTCGATTTGTACTGGGTTTTTCGGATGCATCAAAAACATGACTTGCAGTCAGAATATGAGTGTCCTTGTCAACATTTCAGTAAGCAGAGATCAAACCAGAACACAAGAACATAACTTACATATTCATAATTGCATAAATTGTGCCAAAAGAAAGTATTTTATTATACACTGTCCATTTGCATACTAGTTAATAGTTTAGTGGGCACCATGAAGATGTTAACTGCTCCTTTACTGATGTATTTTATTTTATTTCATTTTGCATAAGCTTACACACTTTTTCGGACAAGAGTATTAGTGTAATCTCTTTCTGCATGATAGGGACATGGGTTCAGTGCCTAAAAGAAGGGATGGCAACATCACATAACTGTTAAAAAGGAAAAAATCCTTGAAATATTCTATTCACCTATGCAGATAAACTTACTAGAGATTCAAACAGTCCTCAAAACACTGGTGCAACTTTACTGTATCATCTATAAGTCTATGAACACCTGCCTCCAAGAAAAAAAAATAACTGGCAGAAAAGAGAAAGTTGTTAAGTATGAGAAGAGATTTGGAGGTATTTGAAAAAATAAAGCAACTATAAACAGTTACTGTACTGAAGGTAGGGCAGTTTTTTAACAGTAGGGAGAGAAGTTTTTTAAGAGTAGGGGCAGGCAAATTGTGTGAAAGCTAATGTAAACTTTAATGAAAACTGATGTGTTTTCCATGAGCTTAAAGGTTTTGGGGAAAAAGTCATATAATGAAGGAAAAACCAACCAACCAACCAAAAATCCTCCCCAAACCACTCTGTGATCAGTGCTAGTGAAGACCACAGATGCAGCCATCTGGGGATGAAGAAAACCAAGTGTGATCCACTATTGCTTTAGTCCAATTTTTGGTGAGATCTTTGTTACCAACAACTGTGTTACAGGAATGTTTGGGGGTTTTGCCTCTAATCAACTCTATACCACCCTGAGCACAGTGGTAAAATGCTCTGAAGTGCTTGGTTGAAGTACAGCTAAGGTAAACCTTCCTTCATTCAGTTGGGCAATGGTGAATCAGGCCAATACCTGAGAAGAGGTGACAGAGTTGCAAGGAAAAAAAAAAAATTAGGATGAGACAAAAACCCCACCTGATTTCTAGTGAAAGCAAAGTTTGCGACTTGGTTTCCCCTTTTTCACTAGGACGTGGTTTAGCCAAATTGCCACCATGTGCCTGCAGAGCTGATGGGCCCCAGCTGCACCGCAGGACTTGCAAACAGCCGAGCTGCACGGAGCGTGGTATCATCTGCGCAGTGGACAATACGCCGTAGTTCTGGTGGCAAAAAAAAATAAATCCAAGAGGCAGCATCTAACTACTGAGAAACACAGGGCCTCTGCCAAACCCCTGTGTGGGTCAAATGCAATTGCACTTGTAGGCAACAAGAGGTGAGCTAAAGGCAGACCAAGGGCTGTGGCAGAGCCCTGGGACAGGTTTGTCCTCAGGAAGCTCTGGATTTTGGATCTGCTGCCCTGTGATGGTGCCTCCTCCCCATGCCCCCTCAGCTCAACCTCTTGCCAAAAGGAACTGTAATTTTTATGAATGACTTGAATTGCAGCCAGGTAATTACCTTCAGGAAATTTTCATTTTGCTAAATGTTAATCTATAGAGTGTGAGTGAGGAAGGGAGGTGGGGGCGGGGGGGGAAGCCACAGATTTAATAGCATAATAAATAAGCATCTCGATTTAGAAGCCTTATAAAAGAAGCTCTAGATGTGATCTTCAGGGAAATTAATTTATTTAAGTGCTAATCCTAGGACAATACTTTGCCTTTGGTAGATATACACGATGTCCACATATGTGACCCATGATACTGAATTCTGCTCCTGAGCTACCCAAAATTAGCTTTGAACAGCGTCGGCCTACTGTAACGGTGCTGAGTGTCAGATTGTTGCTTGTGACTTTTCAAGAATCAAAAAAACCCCAAACCCATCTCTGCTGAAGAGGCTGTTTCCTCAAGCTGACTTTCAGATTTGTTTTTATTTTTTCACTTCTATTATATTAATTTATTTCTCACATTCCATTAAAAATGGCATTTACAGGTCAAGGAGCATTAAAGCAATTTCATTCGCAAAAAATTAACCCCCAAAACAACAGAAAAAACCTCTCTGCCTTTGTTGAGTGTGCACTTTACCAAAGATTTACATTTTTCACATCTGTTGGCTTCCCATTATAGTTTTTGTCTTGCATGTAAAATTGGTACAGCAAGATAAACATTCTCCCAATGGCTGGAGTAGGGGAGCTTAATAATAGCTCTGATTATTTTTTTCCAAAAGAATACTAAAACAGCCATTATATTTTTATCATGTCACAACTAGTGGAGAGTTTGACATTATCACATTAACTGCTAATGTATAAATGCAACACTAATGTACTAGAATTAAAACATTGTATAATGACCTCCCCTTGGTTCAGCCGTTAAAAATACATCAATACTCTTTCTTGCAAATTGGACCTGGCACAATTTATTCATCAATAACTGGTTTGTGTTTTTTTGTATGGATATCTGTGTTTATTTTCTGGAAATTTATTCTGACTTTGTCTTTTGCAAAATAAAAGCCGTCAACATCTTGGACGCACTTATATAGCCTTTATTTTATTTAGAAGAACAGTAGCCAGAACAAGGAAACTCAGTTTGGCTCCTTCTAGCTTGCATTCAAGTACTAGTGGTGCCTAGCTTTATCCAGCATTGCCATTTGAATAAATAGTATATCACATGTAAATTGAGACTTAATTAACAGACGTTTGCAACTGCTTTGACATCCACCTAAGAATCGCATTACATGAGTGCAAAGCAGTTGTTGACGGGAGATGAAAACAGCACCAGAGCAAAGGCTTTATTGGAGATGGGGAGAGGGTTACATAGGGTTTTGGTGGGTTGGTTTGTTTGTTTTTTTCAAAGATATTTTGGTTCCTTTTTAAAACTCCCTGTTTTGAGGTAGGTGGGGCACAAGATGGCAAAAGATATCTCACATCTAATAGGTGCTGCTTCCTGCATCCCCCGTCTACATCCTGCAAGCATCGAGGTTTTAAAGCTTTAAAAAGCAAGGTCAGAGTTGAACAAAAAGACTACTAGAACAGCAACGGGCATGTCGAAACACACTTGAAGATAACAGCTGTCAGGACACAGGAGATGAAAATGCAACCAAGTATACAGGCTACAGGAAAACTTGGCCTTGGGCATTTTGTTTTCACTTCTGTAGCTTTAACCCTTGGCACACCAGAAAAGATTCTTAAGGTTGGGGGAGCACAAAGGAGGAGAAAATCCTTTGTGAGTTGTTTCTGAAAATTGAAAATACACAAGTAACTAGTAAACAGCTGCTGGGTCACCTTTCTAAAGCACAGGCAGTGCTGCATTTAGACAGCTTAGTTTTTATCTGATTGTGAGCCATGTGTTTCCTCATACGGGAACTACTGCCAACCCAATTTTAATCAGTTGCAATTTTGTTTTTACATCTAAATTAGAATAGCTTGGATTGAACGGGAAGTGAAAAGAAATGTGTGATCAAAAGCATTTCTGTAAAGCAATAACTTTCTCACTTTAGTTTCATCCAGCATCTTCAGTCTGATTTTCCTCATTTTACCCAAATATTACCAGGGCTATAACTCTAACGTATTTTACATCAGCCTTCTGATTGCAAAGTTAAATCAACAGTTCATGATCCATGTGGGGAACTGTCCCCGAAGACCTCGCTCTTTAAAATGTGTAAGTTCAAGTATGACTCAGGAGATTGGTGATAAAGAATTAAAACTTTCAGTTCTGTTGTTGTCTTATCTCCTTGATTTGAGAGCAACCAAAAATACTCCTTCCTGATGACTGTTTAGGGGCCTATGTGAAAAGAGTTGGTGGTATCAGTTACTGCAAGTAAGCAGACACGTATTTGGCACATGCCTCTGCAGAGCCCAATATACCTCCCAGCCAGGCTGAGGTACGATAGCAGGACAGTGCTTGATTTGTGGGTAAAATATGATCTGTGACCCAACAAAGCCTCTCTCCACTAAGCCTGTTACTCCTGCACTTTCTGCCTGTATTAAATCCAGTTAAAAACATCTACATACAGGCTTCTGCTAGCATCTGTGTCCATGCTTGCTGTGTGAAACAAAGCCTAATTATCACAGCCCCTTCCTCGATATGTTCTTTTGACTCACCCAATTGTCTACAGCCTTGATATCTAGAGCATAAATGCCAAAGCTGAAACGTGCATTCAATTAGAAGACTACTCTTGACTGACCTACATAACAGTTCATTCATGAGATAATGTGACCTGGAGTCATGGAGATAGAAGTCAGTTGATTGAGCTGGGTTGGCTGTGTACACTGCAAACTCTTCAGTGATTGAGGAATCATCTAAAATTAGATATACGCTGTATGTTATTGAGAGCCTTTCAGATCCGACTCTGTTTCAGTAATATTTCTTTTATGAGATGGGCGTATAATTTGTCACATTGTAATCCTTTAATGCTTAACTTTATTAGCATGAAGTACTTAGGTATCAAATAAAATGAGCAATTAAGTGATTTATATTTAAGGTCTGCTCTCTGTTCAGGGCTTAGGTAGCCAGCCTCCCATGAAGTGGTAAGAGCATGCACGGTATTTACCACTTCCTTCGGAGAGCTACAAAATGGTGCTTTTTGAGGATGAACCTAGTTGTGCATGCAAATCCCAACTGACTATTACTGCACCGCAAGTTAATACATATATTTATATTAAGGGTTATTGTGTGTTTGTAGTGAACCGCAGGATATTTTTCCTAGCTTTTGCCTACTAGGTTTGCAAACTCGCAGCTTTCAGCTGCGGGAAAAAAAAAAGTTAACCAGCGAGCAAATGGTTTAAGCGTAACGATTAAGCGACACTTTTTGTATTACTAAGCCACAAAGGAAGCTCAGATAAAGGTTGTAAGTCGGAAAGAAACCTTCAGGAGCATGCTCATGAAGTGAGGCGGTTCAAGAGAGGCTGCAGCTGTCACTTCCAGATCTAAGGGGCTGTGAGGTATTTCAATGATTTTGTTATCCTGTCTCGGCTTAAAGATTCATTAACAGAATAATATGAAATTATCTTGTGTCCTCTAGGGCATAAGTTCCTTTTATTTTTGGTTTTTTCCCTCCTCTGTAAGCATGGTAGAAGTCTGCGCTCTGTCACATCGAGTCCTCAGTTCCTCTTACATGAAGCGGCTTTGGTGCTGACTGACGTATGTTGTGAGGAGGAAGGGGGGACATTTTGTACAGGGAGGCTGTGTGCTCTTGAAAACGCATCTGGGGCACAACATTATAGTTTTTAATGTTTTCTCTATTAGTGGGTGCATCTCGTGTTTTTTACACATGCTTTTAAAAAGCAGGTTGCGTGCTAATTCCTTCTCTGTCTCTTCTGTGTGCTTGTTCAGTGTTTAACTCCATGCTGGCACAGTTGTGATCTTCTCTAGGGGAAGGTAAAGATTAATCAAAAAGCGTAGGGACTTGCTGTCAATCTGTCCAGCAGGACGGTTCATGAGAGTCTTTTGTGAGTTTCTTTGTTTTGGAGTTTTTTGCTTTACATTGTAGAAGAAATAATAAGGGAGTGACTACCTGGACAGGAGTAAAAAGGCATTCAATTTAATCTTTCACTTTTTACGCTTTGCAGTACTTTCATACAATCCATTGGGTTTTTTGTGCTGCGTACATGTGGTTCGGCTTTGAGTGAAGAAATTGTTGCATAGGCTGGCAGAGGGGAGCAGGAGAGAAACACTTATTTTTTGCAGGAGTTTTTTGGTTTAGGTAGACCACTCTGGCTGCAAGCTGAGGCCTGAAGTTGCACCGGGCCCAATTAGTGCCTGTTACCTTTTCTGGTTGCTCTTGATTGGTTGCAGAGTCAGAGGTTTAATTAAGCAGAAACAGGGATGTAGAGTTAATGTTCATTATAACTAAAATCGAAACAGCTGTTTACCTTGCCGAAGCCTTGTGTGTTAACGTCCATAAATCTCACCCCGAGGAGAGCACAGAGGAACCAGCCCCTGTTAAACACGCCTTTCCAGATATTGTGTTACAACATTTTGCATACTCATTTTTGCAACATTTCCTAATCATATTAATTAACACATTAGGGTGTAATTCTTTTGTCTACAGAAATTACTTCAATTAAAACTATTAACATATTATCATGATTGTTATATTATTACAACTCGCTTTGTTACTACTCAAAAACTACTCTAGCAAACTGGAATGTTTGAAATTAGCATAAAATTGTGTGTGCGCTTTCCCTCCTAGCTGGTGGATCAGGTCTCCCTGTAAACTTCCTGAATAATCTCTGTTTCTACAGTGAGAAAAGATGAGAGGGGTCATGACCATCCCACAAGATGAGGCTAAAAAGAGTTTGTCTTCATTAGCCTCTGCAGTGTCTAACAGGAGTGTGACCACTGTGCAGGAACATATGGAAGGAGTAAATGCTACAGAGGAGCACAAGACAGTAATGGATTGAAATTGGCCATATTCATACTAAAAAATTAGTAGGTTTTTTTTGGTCAGAGCTTTGAGGTTTTGGCCTGGCTGTCTTGTAGGAGGAATGAAGGCAAGAGGCATAACTAGCTTTAATATGGAACATTGTTACACTCAAAATCTTCTTACAAGCAAGAGAAAATGTGCCCTTTGTGTAAAGGCAAAAATATATCGTTAGTATAATTGAAATCTTAATGGTCTAATCAAAGAATTATTGTTAGTCCAGATCTACTTATTGAGGAAAAAGAAACAATACTGTGTTGGGGGATGGGGGGGAAGCTTCAATCCTAATATGTTTTAAATTGATATACACACATTTCCAAGTATCTACCTGTTTCTGAGGTGTTTTATTCACCCTTACTCTGTGGGTCGTGAAGTTGTTTGCTTTAGTTTTTAGAGCTGGGGAGTGGTTATAGCAAGCTGTCAGGTACCAAGGGCTTCACTGGGAGGGATATGTTGGTAGTGGGGGTTTCTTCATCTTATTTACAGGGATCCACGAGAAGCATAATGCTGATGATGATTTCTTTCTCCTCACTCTGGGCTCTGGTTCTGGCTATTTTTGTGTTTTCTAACATGCTTTTACACCCTGCTCTTCACTGAATTCAGGTGTAATGTAGTGTTGCAACCCAACTCAGTAGGTTGCAGCACTACATTACACCTGAATTCAGTGTGTATGCGATGTCTTACATATGTTGAATTCTTTTTCTTTCTTATCCCTAAACCCACAAGTTTGTATTTCTTTAGCCAGATACAGGTTAATATTTATATCCCTGGGCTCTTGAGTGTCACTCTCTGCCCCGTCTGATATCAGCTTTTGCCTCCACTCCTCTACACTGCATCACGTGTCACCCCTTCTGAGGCCTGCGCTATGATACCGTGTCTGTGTTCCTCTGTGCTCTGTCATTATCCTGGGATCATAAATATTTCATCTTACTCAGAGTAACTACTTGTTAGCACTGTCTGTATAAAAATTACGCTTAAACCACATCGTTATGTGAAGATAAGCAAAAGTAAAATAAATTAGGCAATAGCCACCTGGTCATTAGGAAAATTGCTGCTACAGCTAAAGCAGCTAAAACGAAGCTCCAGGCTGGGCAACGCAAGTGTAGGCAAGCCTGACATGCCTGGGTCCCAAGGCCATGCAGACTCAGCACAAAGTTTGTGGACTATTACTGGCACCAGCAACACTGTGTTTACTGGGCTACAGGGCTTGAACGTGATGAATGAGATCATTATTTGGGTTTACCCATATTGGCTGGGGACCAAGCTCAGTGACACGGGATGTCCTTTCTGATCTTAGGTTACTAGCAACACCTTAAACTGTTGAAATAGAAAGGGAATACTTTGCCTTTACAGAGCAGATGTATATCAGTATATTATTAGCAGACAAGTTGAAGTGAAAACGAGGAAGTTGATCTAACTGAGGTAGATAATTGCTGTCGTTATTCTAAGCCATATGTATTCTATTCATCTTCATGGTATTGCTGTGAAAAAGCTGTTATCCTTCTTTACAGACAGATAGTATTTATCTACATTTGCCCTAGGATGCCTCTGTAGTCAATGGAAAGACATTTCTGCCTCCATTTTAGTCCACCTGAATTCTGAATTGCCCTCTAAAATGATTATTTCTCTTCACGGACTAAATAGGAAATCCTGCACACATAGATTTAATAAATCTGAGCCAAAGAGATTAGAGATTTGTCTGCAGCAGATGAGTTTCAGAGCCTGTGCTTTCACAGCTGTTACTAGTAACTAGTTTAGCTTTAATTTATTTCGTATATAGGCATATAGGTGTGTATAGGTGACTGCCATAGTTTAGATTGTACTGTTATTAAACCCCAAATGAGACATGTCCACAGGAAGTCTATGGCTGAGCATGGAATTCAATTGTCGTATTTCAGATGCGAAGATAATGCCCTAATGAGTTCTCATCCGTGTAATGTGGTCAGCGGCACTACTGAATTCTTTTCAGTTTGGCCACCACTCCAAACTGTTAAACCATCTGCTGGTGACGGCCAAAAAGATGACAATATAATAAATTACTAGAAAAAGCTAAGATGCCTAACATCTGCTCTCCACCAAGCCTGAGCATCTTCCCTGTATCGATGTTCTGTCATCTCCTTGACACAGTAAGAGGAGATGCCTGCTCTGAAGTTCTTGCAAATTCAAGTCATTTGCAGCTGGACCTACATTCCAGGCATCCATGCTCTTGTGAATTTTAGGCCTAAATAGAGAATAACAATAGAGAAAGGAGAAGACAGGGGCAGGAGAACAAATAGTTTCTTAAAATACCTTAAGAAGTTCCTGGCCCAGGTAAAGGCCTGACTCTACTCATTCTTCAGTATGATTGATGAAGAAATACCTAATGATGGCAAGCAGAATTTTGCAAGACAGAAATAGAAACTGTTACCTCTTCAGAGCCACGTGACTGTGTGTCCTGGAATTATGTTCTGCATAATATTTTAATCAAATGACAGTTTGCTTAATAGTACGGACCACATTGGTTCATGCAAACAGAATGCAAACGTATTCTAGATAAGATTATGCAGCTCTGAAGGTGCTGGTAGGCAGACACTGTTGAGAAAATACATACATAATATTTACTTAAAACATTTCTGGAGTCTCCTTTGGTGTTATTAGTCTGTCATGAAAATCTGCAAGCACACACTTATCAAAAACTCACAGCAAAACATTAGACAGTTAGTGAAGTCAAATATAGAGGGGGGGATGCCATAGCAGAGCACAGTTAATGGTTGAACTGTGACAACTTACATCAAGTGCAAAGGTAATTAAATCAGAAAAGGTCCTGAACCAAACATGGGAGGTGTAGCCTGCTTGGAATGCAAAGACGAACCTGGATCCTATCCTGCTCCTTCAATCTCCTGAAGTAGAACTGTAGGAGACAGAAGTCCAGAGCTGAATCCAGGTTAAAAGGTGTAAACCAGCCTAGTAGTGGACACAATGTTCTGCTCGTTATTGTGATAGAAACTTGCTCAAAATGATGTGATTTAAGAGAAAAACTTCTGGAATGCAGGGCTTGTGGAGGTTGGTATGGCACTAATTTGGAGTTTTTCCTTATATTAACTAAACAATATCAGTATCTTTCCAGTTTCCTTTTCTAAGTTTGTTCAAGTCTAAAAATCGCCTTTTAAGACATGATTTCTCTAGCCATAATAATTGATTTCTTCTATGTTCTTAATTTCTCTCATGCACATGGTCTTAGCAGCATATAATACTCTGAACAGGTAAGGGAGGAGCACTCAGCACAGATCCGCACATAGCTGATTTGCTGTCATTTTAAGTCAGCTCAGTGAAATTCCACTGGATCTTAATTCACCTTAAGCAGAAGGATGATCCCTGTAACTAAATGTGAAGTAATATAATGTAGTTATAGTTAATAAAAGAATATAAACACAATAATAAAGAGTGTAAATACCTAAATACTCCATAGACTAGCCATCACTGTAGAGTAAACCAACTGGATTTGATCCTGGAGAGTATCTTCCGGACTGTATTCCTGTGTGTCCTGTTCTGCCACAGATCGCTCATCCATCTGTCCTTGAAAATCTATTCTTACAGGTCTAGAATTAGAAAATATTTCCCCCTATTCTTTCCTTGTTACAGTAGTGTTCATCGTTCACTCTGCTGCTTCTCCTTACCATTTTCTACCTCCTGATTAGACCTCGGGGCTGCTTGTTTGTGTTACCCAGGACCAGCAAGTTTTATCTGAACTAGACTCAGTAGAAGCAGTAAGAAGCTATATTTTAGTTTGTATGATTTGGCAAGCACTGGCTATGACGTGGTGACAGCTGAAACAAGGAGCCCGTAGGCTAGCAGCAGGAACCTAAGTAGCAGAGAGCATCATGGTGATAGTTAAACTGAGATTCCTGCCATCAGTGCGCCTGGACATCTGCCTGGGAACGGGTACTCGAGTTTATGTCATACTGTACCAGCCTGGACAAGTCCTGAGGGGTTACTCAGATGAGATGGTATGTTTTGTATGGCCTAGTGCTGTTTGGAAAGGGTGGGAGAGTAAAAGTCTGTGTGCATGTGTGTGTCTCCGACTGATGTGTTTAACCTAATGCAGAAAACAGAATTAAACTTGTAGCTGTCACTGTCTCATCCCAGTGTGGTGACCAGCTGTGACTGAGTGGTTATAACAAGCCCAGTGCGATAACCAGCTGTGACTGACTGGTTATAACAGGCTGTTTTCCTTTTTAAAGGTATTTATAGTGTTATCTTTTAAAGGAAGGTGTGAGACTGGTGTATTTGGCTGGATAGCAATGTCAGTATGTTCGTCTGCTACAGAGCAGAGATGGTGTTTCTAATCAAGCTGGGGCTGAATGGACTTTCCAAGAGGAGCGAGGTGAGGTTTCTAAATGACTTAGAGAGTTTGGTTCAGAACAGTCATTAATCAGTCATTAAAATGTGATTGCAAATGCCATTACTTTCTGTCCATCTCTAGTGTTTCTCAAGCACGCCCCTGAAAGCTCAACACCATTCTGCAGGTTTAGCAGTAATTTGAATGCAACAAATTGTACCTGCAAAGCACAGATGTTGAAAGCTGAAAAATCTGAAGGTGCCGTATGTTTCCTGTAATTGAAAGCAGGTGCCCTGAAGGAAGCAGAGATTCTGTTTCACTTTATGAAGTATCTAGTTGGCAGAGCAGGCAAAAAATACCCTCTAAAGCTTCATTCACTGGGACTCGATATAACAGATTAAAACTGTTGTTTTATGATAGCTTTAAGGGACTCCAACAAAGGATTGAGGTCCTATTGTGTTGGGCACCATAGACAAAAGGAATTAAGTCGCAGAGCTTAGAGTACTGAATAAACTGAACTGCATATATTTAAAGGATGGGGTGAGGGGGAAGACCGTGATAACCCCGTATTGTGCAGCACTGAAAACCAGGCCCAGCATCTCAAGCACTTTAGGTCTATTCCACTCTGCCTTCGGATGGATGCTGCATCCCAGGTCTGCATCTTCCAGTTGTCTCACTTCTGAATACTTCTATCACTGCTTCAGTGAACGCTCAGAATGGTAGGCTACCAATCTGTCTTTTGCCTTGGTCTTTCTAGACAAAGAATCCGGGCCTAAAAATGAATAAAAGCTATGAAAACTTCTACTTTCAAGGATGACTGTTTGGGAAACAGTCTGTAATGTGAAGCCTGCAGGATAATGAACGGGAGAGAAGGACCTGGTGTGTCCCTGCTGCAGCTCCATCTGTAGATTTCACAAGGCTTTAGGGAGGGTTTTTTTTTTTTTGTGAGTCTGTGCCTCAATTTACTTATGGGCGGTGATAAAAGCCCTGAGGGTCCTCTGAGAATTATTCAGTTGATGTTTGTGGAGTTTTTTTGGTCTGGTTTGTGGTACTTTTAAGAGTAAGAGCCAAATGTTATTAACCCATGGAATTTAGCTGAATTGCATTCAAGCTGAACATAGCCTGTGGTTGTAGGAGGTATTTGATACTTAAAGACAGAGAAACAAAATAACAGAAAAGCACCCCAAAACACCAGAACTTACTAATGCTTCCAGCCAGCTTTGTAATGCTGCAGGTTTGAGCAAGCCAAGACTATTTCCCGTTCCGTTCTGTGTTTCGGTAGCTATAGCAAGTGTAAAAAGAGGAAACAACTCTGATCAAAACATTTTTCAACTCTTTCTCTAACGAAACGGATAGTGCCTGGCACAGTATCATTGTACAGTTATTTCATCTCCCCCAAAATACTTCGGTCAAGTTCTGAAAGTGCTCACTGACCTGTGTACACCGGGCTCAAAGCTCTTGCTCCGAGTCTTCCACTGCCCTTTAAGACTCTGCAGCACTTTCGCAATACTCTCTTTGTCTTTGGATTGCACACAATCTTTTTGCCCTCCTTCAGGAGTAGGCAGACATTTTCTAGGAATTTTTCTTCTTTAGCCTATTGAACCGCCTGAAAGAAAGAAGAAATGTCTCCTGTCCACATTGTGAGAGAGGTCATAGGTTTTGCTGAGAATATTGAGAATTATGTTTACCACCTTTCACTAATGGCCAAGAATAGATAAGAAAATCTGCATTCCTAGCAAGTGGAAGAAAAGGCCTGATTTTCAATACATGCTAGTCCGGTTTTCATTCTTTTTGACAGTCTTATTTAACTGGCTTAATGTTGGATCTCAATTCCAGCCAAAATTTTGAAAACTAGGAATTTAATGACTGTCCCCATCATTTCTCTCCATATAGCTTCCCATACATGAAAGGTCAGTGTCAGTCAGACAGTACCATTTGGCATGAAGATGAATATAGAAGCTAAAGAGGATTTAAAAAATACATGATTTGGCTTTGGAAACTGAAATCTGGGAGTTGAGTCCTGCTTTTATTACTTCATCTGCTAGCAACCCAGCATTTCTTCTCTTATGAGGTGTGTTTACAGATTTAATAGTCTTTTTGTCCTAGGGTATGGCAGTGGAGAAAGTCCTGCAGGGGCTGAAGCAGATTTTAGGCAGGCAGAAGAAGTGTCTGGGTGATGCTACTACTCTCCCTAAGGCACCTATGTGCAGCAAATGCATAAAACAGGGTTAATGCTCTCCGCACCTCACAGAACCTGAAAGAAGTCCATTTACCCTAAAATCCAGCTAATGTCAAAGGAGAGGTAGGCATCCTTGGCAGGGCAGTCTGGTCCCCTTGATTCTCATTAGCGACTGTAGAAAGAAGGAGGATGGATGGGTTACTCATGTGGTACTTATCAAGGCTTCTGTAGCTCAGTGAAACCAGTCTGAGCGTTAGTGCCTTCATTTTCCCATTTGTGAAACATAGATTATGTCTCACAGTGGAATCATGATCCTTACTACTTCTGTGTTCAAAATGCCTGGAGAAAGAAGGCAAAGTTAAAAGACAAGGTGGTATTCTGATCAGTGTGGTGTTTACTCTAAAAACTGCAAATGTGCAACCTGAAAGTATAGCATAGATACGTATGTGGCCATATACGGCATGAAAGGGTAGCACAGAAAAATAAATTAGCACTAGATGTCTTATAAGCCGTATTACTTTTTGTAGTAATTATGCTTTTAGGTGTTTTTCTTAGGCATGTCTGGAAAGCAGTTAAATATTTCCAGTCAACCTTGGAAATATCCATTTTAATGTGCACAGGAAAGGTAGGTGACCTTTGTTTATGATTTGAATATCTGCAAGAAGTTAGGGTTCTGCCTGTAGTCCCTTTGCATCTGCTGGCTTGCTATTCTCTGTCTGTAGCTTCTCACTTGTCTTAATTGCATTAACCTGTAAAATTAAAAAAAAAAAAGCCAAAACATATATGACTTCATTAGGGATCGTTAAACAGTCAGCAGACAGCAGTTAGCCAGCCTGCAGAATCGACCACTAGTTGTTCTCACAAATATTGTAACAAATTTCTGAACTTCAGAGCTTTGTGTGAAACGAAGCCTGCCTGAATAAGCCACATCATGTCATCCATTTGTCTTTCTCTGGAGTCACACAAAGCTCTGTTCTGACATGTGTGAGCCTTTTACATTTCTAGTGCCACATGTCTTACATTTTCCTTTAGCAACCTGATCCAGCTAAAGATGTCCCTGCTCACTGCAGGGGGTTGGACTAGATGGCCTTTAATGGTCCTTTCCAAGCCAAACCATTCTATGATTCTGTGATTCCTTTGTCCATCTTGCCAGCTACGTGGCCCTATCATACGGTTTAGATGGTATTGAAAGTATTAAGATAGTAAAAAAGATTGAGAGTATCACAGTGTTTAGATTTGGGGAAAATCCTATTGAAGATATTAAAAAAATATTTATTTTTTTGCTCTATTGACTCATGTAGCTTGGAGATGGTTTGTAAGTTTGAGCTGATGGTTCTTGGACTTTGAAGCACATCATCATGTAGATAGTCTGGTGGTGTCTGACAAACTTATCTGGTTTTTAAGGTGCTTAAAATGTGGGGCTGAACCTTTGGAATGAAATTGGCCAACAGCTACAAGTTAGTAGCTTTCGTCTCAGGTTGTCTATAATTTAGTCTCCATCTTTCAAGTTGTTTGGGCAGGAAGTGGTTCCAAACTACACATTTAGCATTCACTCGTGGGATTTTTCTTTCTTTGTCTACAGTAACTTCTCCTATGGAAGGAGAACTAAAGGGTCTGCAAAAGGTTGACCTCATTGGTGCTCATGGGTCCTACACTGAATACTAAATTAGTCTATCGGCATTTACTTAGGGGCTGCTAAATGTTTTCTGTAACTTCAACCATTGTAATGTGATGTTCTGGATGACTTGCTTTTATACCTGCGTATTTAATTGCATATCTCAGAGAGTGCAGGGTGCTACTGTGTAGGATCTTTTTCCTTCAAATGTATGTTACCTTGTTTTATTTTTATTTTTTATGGTTTTGTCATGCATAGATAATATCATCTCTTCTAGAATAACTTCCCTGTGTTTAAAGTATGAGCTGAGTTTGCATTTTGACATAACCTACATAGAGCTTCCTCTTCTGTTTGCAGGTACAGCTATATCAAGTACCTACTTTCTTAGGATCCCTAAGTTATCAGGCACTATGAAATCTCCATCACTTATTACTACATCCACTATGTTGTCTAATGCAGAGAGCAAAAATCTCAATCTGTAATTACTGCAAATCACCATTTGTAGCAAAGTGGGACAGGTTTTGTGAATGAAATCTCAGATGATCTGGTGATGTTTAGGCTCTGCAAGAAAGCTGTTCTTCACTGGTAGGTGGCTCATAATTTATCAAAACCGAAAGACTGATACTCTCTATCCTGTCACATAAGACTGAGCTGCTACTGTGGTGCATGACAGAAGGTTATGCTACCCCTGGAAAAAGAATTCACTTTTTTCATATACCCTGATATTTCAGTTTCGTCCCTTCGCTATACGAACGCTTCCTCTTGTCACTTCTCATTTTTGTAAGGTATTACTAAGTGCTCCTGCTGCTAGTAGTAATAGAATCATGTGATAACTCAGGTTGGAAGGTCCCTCAGGAGATCTCTAGTCTAAGCTCCTGCTCAGAGCTGGGTCAGCTGTGAGGTCAGACCAGGTTGCTCAGGGCTTGATACAGTTGTGTGTTTAAAACCTCCTAAACTGGACATTGCATAGTGTTTCTGAGCATCTTGTTTCAATGGCTGATTGCTTTCATGGGAAAATATTTTTCCTTCTGTCCAATAAGATACTCTACTTTTGACTTATATATGTTGTTTGTTGTGCAAGGGACCTGGTCTCGTTCAACCTGGAGAGGAGAAGGCTTCAGAGGAACCTTTGCGTACTTATGAGAGGCTATTGAGAAGACAGGGCCAAGCTCTTAAACTGGTAGATATTCCTGTACCATTTTATCAATGAAGGTTGGTTTGGAGTTGTTCACTCTTTGAGAAGTCTTTGGAAGAAGATGTTTTAAAGAAAAGTGATATAGTTTCTGCCAATTGGCCATGTGTGTGAATCTAAGGGGTTGTGGCCCTCCTTCTAGTCTTCGACTTAGGGAATCTATTCTGCATTGCATGACATCTTGCCTGTCGCGTGACTGAAGTAGCATGTCATTGCCATGCTCTTTTGAACATCCTTAATCCATTGGCAGCCTGCTAATAGATGCCATGAGACCTGTTCTGCTTCAGGTTTTCTAAACAGATATAACAGGTTTTCCCTCTCAACTGCTAACACTTAACGTATGTGAAAATAAGAAGGGTTGTCTCAATTTTTGCATATGTCTGAATTTTCTCTCCCATAGCTGTCTCATGTTAACTTACTGCCTGAAGTTATACAAATTACTGCTACAAATGGTTAACACTTAAGGAAATGGGGAAATTGTTGGTTGTTCAGACAGTACCTATCAGTCTGCGTAGTGAGTATACAAAACTTGTTTCATTGTAAGGCAGAGTAGCACCCAAAGGCAAAGAATTGCATCAGTGTTTTCTAGCTATTTAATAACGCTTTTTCTTTTCTTTTCTTTTTTATTTTTTAAAGTCTGCCAATAAATACACATGTATTTGAGTTGATTTTTTTAAAAAACATTTGGGACTATGCTGTTATTTCCTTGTTGTATATCTCCAGGTTTTTGCATTTTTTCCATAATGTTAGGAGAGAAAAAAGAAGCAGATTACTCTAATTTGTATTTCTAAATGTTACACAATCCTGTTCCCCCAGCATGGCAAATTACTTAGGTACTAACTGCAGGCTTAAATGAAACGAACTATGGCTATATTTTGTTTCTGCTCAGAAGAAAGATGAGTGCACACAGTTATTTAACAAAAAGGATATCCTTTCTGGTCCTGTCAAAGGACTTGCCCCATTTCTTAGGTTTGGGTAGTTGTTGCTACCGTTGATACTACTGCAGTGCCTGAAAGCCATATTGTGGATTTTACAAAAACAGAACAACTTTTTCTCATTCAAAAAAAGTTTGTCTTCTGAATCTAGGGAGTCATGGAAGTAAGGTCTGGGGAATAGAGAAAGGGGAACATTTGAGTTCTTATAGCAAATTATTTTCCAGGTGAGACAGGGCCCTTCTGAGCAATGCTGAGTAGCCAGACTTATGATCCTTTTTAACTTAAGATATCATTTAAAAATAGGATTAAATCTTTTTCTAAAGCTATTTAAACTTCAGCACTAGCTATGTAAAAGCCTATGAACAGCTTTACAGGACCGAGCTAAATGTCCAACTGACCTAGCAGCCTGTCTTCCACAGAAGCCCTTAGAAAATGTGTATGTAAAAACAGGCAAAATAATGATGACAGCGCTCAGGGATTTTTTTTTCTTTAGGCTCTCCCAGATATTTTCAAACTGTAAGGCAGTGCTTTCCAAACCTGAAATTGCACCTGCATGTTGGTGTTAGCTTTTGTTGGATTCCTTTTCCACTGGGTAAGAATTCTGTGGGTCCTTCCAGGTCCTCATATACTGCGAACTATTTTCATGATATCACTTTTCGCTGCTACATTATTATATCCTCCTGTACATTAATAGTGCTGAGCTAATAGCGTCATCCCACACGTTCTGTGTTTATGCCAGCATGGTGAATCAGAAAAACATCTGCCTGGGAGGTAGAAATGTGTTTTATGTATGAATGTGTAAACATGAAAACTCTACACCTTCTGATTTAAACTCACACCAGGGAGCATGTGAGAGACCTGTGAATGTCTGTGGTTGGGAACTGGCCCTTGTGTAAATCCTGTGTGAAAAGGTTGGAAGGGATAAGGTGTCTGCCTGCATCAGTGTTAATGAAGAAGAAACTGGCAAAGAGACTGCTTCCTCCAAGAGTAAAGCTACAGACGTCGTGACACCGAGATACACATGCTGTGTATTTCATTAGCATTCATGAGCTACTTTGTCATTAATTTAGGTCAGTGTTGCATTGCTTGAATTTAAGATTCAGCACAGGGAATATTTAGGGTAACATTGATCCTTCTCATTGATTTTGTTTTCAATGGCCTTTTTTGATTTTTGAAATGTTGTAATTTTGTCCACTCAGGATGACTGGTGTATGTTGAGCATGGCAACCTCTGATCGGTGTTCAGCTCAACGGCATTGATGACGAGGCACAATACAGGAAAAAGTTTGTTTAAAATAAGCGAGGAGCTCTTCTTGAACATTTTTACACTCAGAGAAGTACGGCTACCTAAACTTCCCAGAACACTCTGAGTTTTTAGTAAATAGCTTAAGAGGCTCGGGGGTCGCAGTGATCCTCCTGTTGATACTATGGAGTTTTCTGGCAGCTGACACCTCCACAGAAAAGCAGGAATGTCAGCCCACGAAAGCAGCATTAGCATCTTGGCAGGTGTGTGTTATAATGGCATCTTCAGACGGGCTGTGAAGTAAAACATTGCTCACGTGTTTCTTAAGAAAGTTATTTTATGCCAGAATTACTGGAGTTCTTGAAGTCTTGTTTTGAAAGGTACCTATAATCAAATTGGGTCTTCCAGAGGTGGCTGCGCAGCCTTTTAGGACAAGCCCAGGGCTCTGTCACTCAGTTCTGCCCAGAGCTTGCATTATTAAGAATAAGATGAAAACAGAATTCCCTTCCCTTTCTTCTTTAATGCCCTCCCACCTTATCTTTTTAGGCATTTAAAAAAAATTGCATTATATACCAAAATAAAAAGTTCATCAGAAACCTGGCAGATAAGAAATCTTACAGCCGGTGAAGGTGCTGTACGAACAGCAGAGTTGTAAGCATTTAGCAACATCACAGTAGCCTTGTTCCGCATTTGCAATTAATACACGTCTGTGTTTGCATTTGTTATAGGACTCTTGACAGCACCAACATAACAAGAAAAACGAACAACCTGAGTAATAAATCTCTGGAGGCATTCAGCAAGTGCCATAGGGCTCATTAATCTTGATTATTCCCCATAATAGATAACTTCACAAATCATCTATTCTCCCCAATCATGCACATAAGGATAATGTATATATAATAGCCTCCCATACTGTAAAACCCCAAATAGAATTTCATTTTTTAAATATAAGTCTTGACAAATGCAAGACGAGTATTTATAGAAAAAGGATGGGTATGAATAACAATGAACAGGACTGAAACAAGTGGGACAGAGACTTGTGAAAAGAAGGTGACACCTTTTCTGGTTTTTGGGTTTGGTGGCATTGTCTTGGTCTCCTCGCCCACAGTATAATGTCTCAATTTGAATCAAGGTATTCATTTATTTATAGCCTGAGATAGATGGGGTTTTCTCCCTGAGAGTTTTGGCCAGGGTGAGAAAGGAGTCTGCGTCTGCAGCCTTCATGCATGCTCTTTAAGGAATGTAGGCAGGGGAAAATAGGAGCTCCTGAGAAATATCCTGAATTCCAAACAATTTAGGATTTATAGTTTACACTACTGATTCCTTCTTTTTCTTGTACTCTTCCCAAAGCCTTCCTTTGAAAAGCACCAAAGTTATCAGAGAAAACCACAGTTCTGATCTGATGTGGTCTTTACCTGTTTATCAGGTTTTCTCAACTGCGACTTAAATATGCCAGTGCAGCATTGGAGATCTGTGAAAGACACCATATTTAGAGTCAGGCTGTATACGATCCTTTCAGTAAGAATAACAGAGGTGCTGTAAAACCCATAGTTCACACTGGACTGCAGGCTGTGCTTCAGCTCAGAAACACCGTGATTATCTTAAAGCTAGTTGTGCAAAGAAAATAAAATATAGGATATATATTAACTTTAAAAAACATAAAATATTCTGGTTTTAATGCAGTCAGTATTAAAAAGGGATAGAAAAGTGGAGTGAGGAGGAAAATAGAACTTTCTTTTTACATAGAAGTGGACCAGTACCTTTTATAGCTTTGTAATTACAGTGACCTTAACATGATGCTTAGGAGTAAGTTCTGCTGATTGAAGTTTTAGAAGTGTACAGCTGTATTCACAGCTGATCCTTCCTCTTACACAGTATAAAGCATGAGGTTTGACTGCCCTCATCTTTGCCCGCATTCCCATTTTGCCATCTTTCTTCTCCCTCCTTCCATGTGTCCAAATGCTCTCAAAACCCCAAGATTTTGATCTGTGACCTGGGGCACCAAAATAGCAGTTTTGTGTGAGTGGAAAGGATTTAAAAGAGTAACAACTGAACTGCTTCCCTCTTCTTGTTCACTGTCCCTCCTCTACCCTTTCTAATAAGTACTCACGATTCATTTTCCTTAAAATTTAATAAAAAAGAGAATGTGTATCCTCTTTCGGAGCTGAAACAAGAACATGAGATTTGGATCCATTTCTTTTTCCAAGATCTGCCGTGCCCATGACTTGAGCAATTCTGCTTCTTTAATTCTTCTGCATGTGAATGCAACACATGTCTATAAAGTATCACAGTCCTTTAATAGCCTACATTGCACATAGTGTCTCTGTGCCTAAATATATACACATTAATCATACGCACAGGCAAAATATCTTCTGTCACAGAGGTGAAGAATGGGTCTTACCTCTAAGAGGTTTTAAAAACGGGAGAAAAAAAATTGAAAGTGTTCACCATCTTACAAGTTTGATGAGATGGATTCAAGATCCGGTAATTTGGCTTTTGTATTTAGACCCATTTTTCTTCAGACCTCTGCAGAGAACTCGCTAAGACAGTGTCAAACAGTAGCGCATTTTGGTTTGAATTTTTTTCTTTGATATCAGCACAGTGTGGTAGTTTGAAGCACAGTTTCAGAATCAGGATAAATGAGTTGTATTCCTAGCTGTCTGAGAAAAATTCAAGTAACTCCCTTAATCTCTCTTGGCCTCAGTTTCTCCCTGTATAAAACTATACTAATAATACTTCACCATCTTTGTAAAATATTCCACAGCCTTCTGATGAAAGGAATTATTTTAAGTTCAAAGTGTTACTTTTAATGAAAGAATCAACTTGCTTATTCTTGAAGAAATACATTATATAAACATCAAAGAGCTGTTTGTATCAAGTGTTAGTCTGCCATAAGGTGCTCCTGTGTCTCAATTAGCAGTGTTTTCTCTTTCACTTCTCCATGAAAAGGAATGCGTTGGGTGACCTGGATGCCATGGGATACAGTTCCATCAATGTCAATGAGTGCAGTAGAGTGAACTAAGTACAGCGATTGGCATTGGCCATAATTTCCTATTCTGTCCAAAAATTAGCATGCCAATGGATGCAAAGTGATGTGCAGTCGCTTGTAATCGTTCTCCTTCCACTGCTCTCCCTGGCTGATTCCTCCAAAAAGCCAGGAGTCAGTGCTGGAGAGCAGCACTGAGTTTTGCAATACAGGTTGTGATCCAATGGGTTACTGGCTGGTTTTCATGCTTGGACCCATCTTTAGATAATGCCATTTGCAATCACCTACAAAAGTAGGAGTATCCTCATCTTTTTAGCGGGGAGATTATCAAAATGTAGTTGTTTCTTCAGAAGTTAATGCAAAAATCCACCTATTCAGTATTCAGTCGATTGACAAGTTGACCACCAACAAAAAGAGGTTAAGCAAGTGGAAGACATGGTATGTTCCTAAATGAATTAATACACATTTAAATATTTGTTCCGTTTGTTGAATTTTTCTACTTCTGAGTAGTCTCAGCTCAGCCACGTGAACTCAGTTACTTCTCTCGCTCATCTCTCTGGTAAATCGCAGATTGGCAACAGTGCCTCCTTTCAAAGAAGTGCTTTCTTAGGAGGCAGTTGGAAGAGGAGGAGGAAGATGGGTAGCAAAGAGCTCCTCTGCATTGGGAAATCAATGTGCAGTTAGCGGCGGTGAACTTACAAGGCACTGACAGCGCGGCGCCCTCTTTATCTGTAGACATCCGCAGGGCACCGTGACTGCCTCTGAGCAAGGACTCTGCTCCACTGTGAAAGTGGACTGTGCCACTTCCCCTTTAGACATGCTCCCATTGTGGATTCTTCTTCTGGAAGTCTGGAAGAGAACAGTGACATGCAAGAAGGCCAATGCAGCAGAGTAGAAGGTGGCCCTGGTGTAACTTGCCCCTCATCTGGGTTGGAAAGGAATAAACACCAAGAGGTTTTGCAGTAACCCTGGACAACGTAAGTCCTAAAGGACAACGTTTGTGTTGCTTGAATAGTCTAACTCTAATACTCGTCTTCTTCCATCTTGAAAAGTCATTCAAAAACCTTTTCTTTTCTTTTTTGTTATGCTGATATAGTTGTACAAAAGGGGATACTGACCCTTCTGGTTTAAACTGGGATTATTTGGCTTAAATTGACAAAGAATAGAGTTAAGCAAGGCCAGAATATGAATACTAGGACATCTCTGCATCTCTTTAACTGATGATGGAAAGAGAGAGGACAAGGAGAAACTGGCCCCCCCTCCAGGCCTTGCTAAAATTGAAACTATAAATACAAGTAAATAAGTGGCCAGGGCGATGCTGGAGGGATCTTTTCCATGTTCCAGGGTAAGAGAGAGTATTGGGAGGAGGCAGCACAACAACCTTTCCAGTGGTATCTCCATAAGCACTTTGCCAATACTCCCCTGCTTGCTTTGGTGAGATCAAGTGACCAAAAGCCTGTTCCCACTGTAAACAGAAAAATACATTAGCAGGTTTATTTTTAAGTTGTTTGGAAACTTGTCAAGTGAAAGCAGCTCTAAATGACATCCAGATTCAAAAAACGTTACTCTGAGTATCTGAAATAGAAGTTGTAGTTGTGACAGACTCCCAGTGCTCACATCTCCGGAGCTTAAAAGATGAGAAACACATGTTTAAACTCAGATACCCAATTTAGAAATAAATTCATACAGGCTTTCAATCTCTAGACTAGGACCTGTGTTATGGAAAAAAGTTCATGTAATGCTGTTTCCATTATAAATAGGGACTAATTTTCTCGAAAAGACTCTTAATATTGAGCAAACAAGTAAGTTTAGTACTAAAAACATTCTCAGTGCTTCATTGCCTTGGGTTTACAATATCATTTGCACGTCAAATTATATTTCATCTTATGATTTAGTAACGCCAGAAGAATAGATCTAATTCTGTGTCTCGTGATACCCTTAAAGATGGAAGATTGCTTTCCATGGAGTGTAAAACTCAATTTGTAGTCATGTGTATAAAACATGACTTTATGGCAGATTAGCTTGCTGTAGATTTAGTTCTCTGACAGCGAACTGAAAAATATTAGCATTTCACTGAACACAATATTAATGGCAAGAAGAGAGTATTATTGTAACGTAGAAAGTAGAATGGGATTTTTGAAAGTAGAACCAATAAGCAGAAGAAAATATATTTAGAGATTTGAAAGGAGTTTAGATAGAGTTGGCTTAACTTTTTTTTTTCCTCCTCTTTTTTTCTTTTTTTTTTTTTCTTCTTCTCTGTGAGTCATTTTGAGAAACAGTATTGCAGTTGTTAGATTGACCTCCGAATGATTGTAAAGAAAACAGCAATTATAACACTGGAAGATGTCTTTGGACTATATATGTTTCCAGTGACTGTAGTAAATTTGAATTTTTAATTCTTTTCAAAGGCTTCCTTCTTTTTTTTTTTCTTTTCTTTTTTTTTTTTTTGATTTGAAAATATCTTGCTTAGCCATCAGATGTGTTGTTTCCTTTTTCACATGGAAGGAGAGGATCTAAACAGAAGCCCAGAGTGGTCTTTTCTATGCAGCTCGTTACTTACAATGCGGTGATGGTGGTGTCAGTAGGCTGAAGCAGGTGAACATCGCCTCCTGGGTGTGACAAGGCTGTCCCTTGGCGTGCTGAGTACTTGCATTAGAAATGGGCCTGAGCCAATTAACATACCACTAAAACCATTACATCCATGTGTGGCACTGAGGAGTTTAGTAGGAGAGATAGAAGAAGGAAAGAAATTGAAAAGGAAACCAAGCAGACGCTACAATTAAATGATGATCAAGAGGAGAATGTTTTATGGAGAGCGCCTCGTGCTGTTCTGTATCCTACACTTGAGTTTTTGCAGCCTATATTATATGTATCTTCTGGAGTGGTCCAACATGTTTACATAGAGTCTACTTTTATAGTGCAACTGATAATAATGCAATTCTTTATGCCTAACTCAAAGTTAATATATTCAATACAAATGATATATGAGGGTGGAGAAAACACTGCAACAATTTAGCTGCAGTTGTAGAAAGGTTCCCCGTGCTTCTGTTTTAACTGAACGCTTTCTATTTATTAATTGTGTTCTTTTTAATTGCACAGAAAGTCAAATAATGATGTGTGAAAACAGCATAATTATGCTTTGATGTTTCTGCAAAAGTAATAACTGAATTCGGTCTGCTTTTAATCTTTCAAGCTATTTATTGTACCTATCCCTTATTCCTATAGTTTTTTTCTCATTCAGTTCCCTTTGATTAACAGGCAGTGGAGGTCTACCTACTTTCTTGGGTCAGGCACAAGCTCTGCTTTCTTTTAAAATAGCTTTCAATGCAATTTCTCGTCCTTTGTTTCTATTAGGGAAAGCATTTAAGATCACAAATGATGTGCTAAATTGTCCCATTCTCTACAGAATATTTTCCACATATTCCAAAGGTTGAAAATTATGACAGCATGCTTGTTTTTAATTATGCAAGCTTATATTAATTCATATTTTCACTAATTTTCTTTCATTTTTAGCTACAGCTTATACTGTGTGGGACCCAGTCCTATAAATATGCATGTGATTAATTTTTTTCACCAGAATTGGTTTTGTTGCTGTTGCTTTTTGCAATCACCGTAGGACCTGCATTGCAACATGTACTGCGTACGACAAGGTGTACTTTCTGTGGGGCAAAGCTTGGTGTACAGTTAGAGTAGGGTGTTAAGGGACGGAAGGGGAAACTGGCTGCAGCCCCTAATGTTGACTGGTTCATAATGGGTTTGTAACTGGCTAGTGGGTAAGAGCAGATGGGTACTTAGTGACACAAGGGCAGACGTGGATGGCAAAGTGCTCTCAGGAAGCTGAGAAGCTTCTTTCCTGATCAGAGTTACCACAACCATGTTGCTAGTGATACCTGAGCTCCCCTGCAGAAACCAGCTGCTGCGGTGGTGGAGCCTCAGATGGACAAAGTGAGTTGCAGTAAGTTGGAGGGGAAGACAACAAGGACACAAGACTCCTGTTTCCCAAACCATCCTGCAGTAATGCTTGTTTTACAAGCAATCATAAAAGATATTTCTAAGCTATAGAAAATGGACTGTGATGTTCTCATGGTGGCCTCCTTGTCTTTGGTGGTAGCGTAGGAGGTTAAGTAGTTTTACTTGAGAAGTTATAGTCAGCCTAGACTGAGAATTTGGCCCTAAAATTTGGTCTTTAAAATAGTTGCATCTTTGCCAACAGACTTTGTTTTACCATTGCAATGAGGCAGAGATTCGAGCAGACAGAGGGACCTGTCCAGTGTGACTTCCTTCCTCCTTCCATGTATGTATCTCCCAGGCAGAGGTGGGGAGCACGCACAGCTTTTCCTCCTGAAAACCTCCAAAGTAAAATAAAGCTGTTGTACAGTTGGGCATGTGCATTGTGCAGAGTTGGGTGCACACCCCACGTGGCCCATCACTCAGGTTTGCAAAGCTCGTGTGTGTGTGTGTCAGGCCTGTGGTTGCTCTCCAGCCTCATGACCCAAATGCAGCTGATATCATCACAGCCTTCAAAACCAGCCTGCTTGATGGCATCTTTCCCGGCTAGGGTTTGTCACCTCCTTCCTTGTGCCCAGCACAGCCTCTCCCATTGCATGTCCCCAGCTATTGAAGCAGCCCTGTCTGCTGTGGCAGTGGTAAAAATGCTTTTCTAGAAAAAACAGGGCCAAAAAAAATGGGTTTGCTATAAAAATCCCAAGGAAATAGAGACTTAACATCTTAGCCTTGATGGGACCGTAGTGATACCAGTTGTTAACCCTCTTAAGAAAAGCATTTACTGAAACGTTGACATTTCTTTTAAGTGTAACAGGCCAGGACAAATACTGCGGGTTTCCTGTGGTTTATTTGGCTTGCTGACATGTGCTAAAACTGCAACAGCCAAGTCGATCCTAGTACCGTAAATAGGTAGGTAGTCTTCAAAAACACATCTTACTACATTGCGATAGCAATGTCTTTATGCCACAGCTTTTAGAAAATCCTCTGTCACTAAATATGCTACTCTGTATTGCATAGTTTACAAAAAGATGGCCAGAAAAGTTGTCTTCAGTTTACAGACTGTTCTCTGTGGTACAGGAAAAGAATATCAGAAATGGTTTGTCTGCCTACCCAGAGCAAGGAAACCACCCTTAGCCACACAGTCCTATTAATAACAGCTTGGATGTTGTTACTGCATGGTGCAGCTTAGATTCTATTGCTGTGTAGCACAGCAGAAGCTTTTCTTTGCATGCAAGGATCAATTTTTTCACATATAAGTATTTTAAAATACGTGCACGTCTGCATTTTTTAAGGCCTTTCAACACGCCTGACACAAGCACCTTTTGTCCTAACAGTTAATGAAATTTTGGCATTTTTGTTAAGCATCTACAGATCCCTTGAGGCTTTAAAGGAATTGAAAGAGGCATTCCAAATACTTTAAAAAAATAGACACAGGCTTTAAATAGTTAATGAAAGCACATCATTTACCTAAACAGTGTTTTTATAGATCTTTGCAAATATGACATTAATTAAGGAAAGTAACTAAAGCTGAAGTGCCACAGAATGTTAATCCTGAGCATCAGTAATTAGCTGCGGATGAGAATTTTTAAAAATGTTTCCAGTTTATATCATTTTGTTTTGGAAGAAACACAAATATGTGGGTTGAATTATTAAGAAAACAAATGAGCCCTGTAAAGAGTGGATGGACGTATCTGTGCTATTGCAACAAGACTTTGCCGGTCCATGGCTGTACTGATTCCGTGATGGAAGACAATTCCCAGATAACCCAGAGACATCCCCTTCCCACTCACTCTCTCCCCAATGCCCACGCAGGGGGTGTGCTGAGCGTCTTTTGCTCTGGACCTGGAGAAGCAGGGAGGGATCAGCCCGGCCACTTGCAGGAGATAACGTTGAATCCTTGTGTTTTGGAAGTGGCCAGTGAGATCAGGTAGTGCAGACAGCTACTCGGTCATTAATTTGATTGTGTTTTTAACAAACTAGTAAAGGCAGCTCTCCGAATCTACCCCTCCTGCGTGCCCTGATAATTGTTTTGTTTATCTGCACAATTTTACTCGCCACAGTGGGCAGTGGAAGGGTTGTCTGTATTGTTTGTCTTCTTAAACTGTTAAATGAAATGACTCAGAAGATTCAGGAAATTAATTTTTGTAGTCAGATATATTGGGGGAAAAAAGAAAGCTTTGAAGTGATGTCAGTGTAGCCGCTCTGAAATTCATGAATCAGCCTTTGCAAGATTTTCAGAGGCTTAAAAAGTGAGAATTTTTTCAAGTAGTTGCATCCTTTTCAGTTACCTATTGATATCTGAACCTTAAAAATTCATGTCACTCCAAGCTTCATTCAATGGGTGTTTTTTATGAAAATGAAAGCCAAGATACCCATATAAATAGGACTTCAAGAATCAGAACTTTTAAAATAAAGCGTAGCATTATTATTAGACTCATATTAAAAATTACGGTAATAGCCAGTGTTACCTATTCTTTTATAATTTTTTTTGGATGATTAGTTTAACAGCTGCTATTGAAATAGCCATAAACAATTTAATAAACCTAGTAAAACTTCAGATGCTTCTTTATTATGCATTCAAATAGGATTCTCAGCCTCTTGAGTCCTACTCTACACCCTTGAATGCTGCTAAGTAGTGCCATTAAAGCAGCAATACTAGGAGACCATTCTCATTTATGGCAATTGTAAAATAGAGACAAGACACTGGTTTGCATTCAGTTTGAGAGATATGTTTCCACAATAAATGATAAAGAAAATATAGAATAAACTATAGTGTGTCTCGATACCAAAAGGTTCACTTTGCCCTGTTAAGGTGTGTCTCTGAGTTTCCTATGTTAAGCTTAAATGTGTCTTAGCAAATGGTAAAAATGGATCTTCCCACCTACAATACAGTCAGAATTGTGGCTAAATAATCATTTTGTCCTACTGAAATAGCATTTTCTATAGGTTGATTTCTTTCAAGATTTAGCAGGTTTTGTTAGTTGAGGATTTTTAAGGGGGAAAAAGTTAATACAATAAAACATTTTTTTATTGCATGCTTATGAAGAAAGGCATATTTGAAAATAGTTTTTTGAGGTATTTGATAAAAATCTATACTTTGTCTAACCTCTGGAAATTTGGGCCTTAAAGACATTCCCTTAGTTGAAACATGTTATGCAGGATCTTACATATTTTGCCCTCATTTTTGTGATATGTATTTACAGGTAATAACTCAAGCTGTGTGACAGCTAGGTGAAATGTGAGCCTGTGGTTTTCTCCCTAGGTGAAAAAAGGTGAAGCCGTGAGCCTTTGATTTCTTGGTTATTTGAATATACAGATACAGCTGTATCATTCAGAGGTCTCAGTCAAGAGTCGTCTTTGCGGCTGTAGAGATACGCAAGAATTACACGGAAACTGTCCTGTAGCCCAAATTTGTAAGGTGTGTCCTTTGGGGACTATGGGCAGAGATTACTGATGAAGTGCAAGTGGGCACTGCTTCAGCCTCCAAGAAGTCGGCTTGCAATTCCTTTCTGACACCTGTAGCGTTGCTTTACATTTTTCAGTGGGTTTCTTCTTCAGTCATGCAGCTGGAAAACAGAGTTTGTAATCACTGAGCGCAACAAAGCCATTCCCTCCTGCTTCTGAGTAAGAAGGTCAGGAGTTGCTGGGTTCTTCATCCATTTGGTTGAGAGAGAAGATTTTCAGATGGCTGCAGAACAGTACTTGTGTCTCTGATAGACCCCTCCTTTGCTTATGAAATTTGTCATTCTGCACAGTGACAAGCTGATTAAGAGCAATTTTCAAGAGAGAAAATAAAGCTACCTACAGTAGATGGA
Organism: Leptosomus discolor; assembly: GCF_034619465.1. Lineage (NCBI taxonomy): Eukaryota > Metazoa > Chordata > Aves > Leptosomiformes > Leptosomidae > Leptosomus > Leptosomus discolor. The sequence continues at coordinate 212,661,981 of NC_141391.1, read as the reverse complement.
GAAGAGAAAAATATTAGGCTCCCGCTTGAATGTCCTTATATCAGTGGTTGTGCTGCAGTAATTAAATTCTGACAAACAGATGAACAAACAATCTCCAGGGGTAATGAGGCTCAGGCAATGAACCACAAGTGTTCACAAGTGCTAACAATAACAGAAAATACAATTGAAACCCCTGCATATGTGTTACTCAAAAGGCAAGTTAAGAACTAATTAAAGGGATTTCTGTTTTCCTCTCCATGCTTTGCATTTAGAAATAGATTTACAGAGTATATTCTCCATTCCACTATTCCAGGATTCTTAGATATATGCATAAGAGTAGGTTTTAAACTTGTTTATTTTAAAAAGGAAATTTTATAGATTCAATGCCCCCCTTAACCAAAAGTTAGTACCAGCATTATGGGCTGCTTTTCAAGAAACTTGAAAATACGTAACCAGATAAGTGAAATCTTTCAAAGGCAATGTGCTTGCCCTTTGCTTAGGGTGCATGAAATGCAGACTCCTGAAAATGTCGTCGTAGGAACTGAGTACAGCTCCTTCCAACCTGCTTGGTGATAGCATATTTCACAGGCCAAAATGTAAGTATCTTTTCTGCTTTTCAGGAAAAATAATAACATATGCCATCACCTTAACTGTGCAACAAAGTACTCAAATTGGTCACGTCTGGAAAAAAGTGCTTTGTGTCATGTGATATAAATATCTAGATTTTTTTAATGCCCTTTTCTTATCACCTGTGACAGAGGCCTGTCCTTGCCACTGTCAGAATTGATTTTTTCCTTTTGAAGTATTGTTTCTCAGTTCTTCAATATATTTTTTCCCAGCAAAAAAAAAAAAATTGGCAAAACAACCATTTCAAATGACAAGTACAGATGGGAAGTTGACAGTAAATAGAATATCAACTTTCTCTTTTGCTGCTGCTGTTGGGCTGAGAGAGTTAATCCCATCAATAATGACAGTCACGGTAGTTCTATTGATATTTTGTAATCTGCCTTTCCTTTCTCTCCCTGGTGCACTGCAGTCTGCTCTTGGTTAGTGACCTGCCACATGCTACTTGGTATCTAATCCCTGTATGTGTTGCTTTTTTCATTTAAAATTCTTCTTTTAGGGATCAGGTGAAGTATCTTGATGAACACTGTAAATTGGTTAGATATAAATTATTTTTTCCTCTCTCTCGCTCAATGGATGCTGTATTTAAACTGTACGCATCAGGGTGCTCTTTAGCTACTGTAAACACTGGAGATCACCAGTGGATGATGCTTTCAACTGCTCCAGAGTAATGCAGAGAGAACCTTCTGGAGAGATTGGGTAGCGTGTGCATAGCAGCATAGAAGTCATGGTGGTTTGGAGTGGACCAACTGCTAGTGTAGTACCAGGACCATGGTAACCCTCTGTCACCAACAAGGAATCTGCTCCCCATTTACGGATCCTATAGCTATAATGTGCATCTTGTTTTTCATTCCTCTCTGTGGTAGAGCCAGCCGTGAGTGCCAAGATCTTGAGCACAGTAAGGGAAAGTCCTAGTGACTCAAAAAAAACCCCAAGAGCTGAGCTGAAGCACATTTGCAAAATGTTGAATGTGGTTCTGACATCCTAGTCCAGAAAAAGCTTTGTAGCTGGGGTTTAGTTTCGTACTTGTTCTGTCTCTATAAACTTGAAAGTGGAGGGAGGCTGTGTGAAGGTTAGTCTCCATGCACAGTGGCAGATGGAACTTGTACTGTACAGCACAACTGGGGTAAAGAATGGGTTTTGTCAGACAAGGGGCTGAGGGACAGTGTGATCAAGACATTAATGTTTCCTCCACTGGCATCCAAAGATGGGCAACAGATTAGAAAAGAAAATTTAAGAGTTTCCTTCTCAAATGAGATATTTTTTCCTACTCTCAGTGTAAGGTATTATTTATATACAAGGGGAAGAAAAAAAAAAAAGGCAGACTAATTTTTATAGCTAATTAAAAATAGACACACATTTAATTTTTAGTGTTTATGTAATACTTGCTGATGAGATGGCCTGGTATGCTGATGTGGCTGTTGATGATGATGTATTTTACATCTAGTATACAGTGATATCCCTAAACTTAAGTCTAAATCAAATGTCTCCATCATGGGATATGAATACAGTGACAAGACAGAGAGACTGAGTTGGTAAGGCACAGAGATTTCAGAACTGCAGAACACATTTAAGAATCTAGTGTTCATTGATCCAGTCACTTAAAATTTCATTTTACCTTGAGGCTTTCTGCAGCATGGAACATTGCCATAAAATGAATTTTTATATGTAACTGGTAATAATGTCCTAAAATCTGACCAATTTAATCAGTGCATTTTAATAAAATCTTACATTTTAAAAGAGTGAACTTGAGTAACTTGTAAATCTGGCAGTAGATATATTTGGAATAAACTATAGAAAGTATAGTTGCATGAAGATCATAATTCAGTCATATAAAAATTGTTCTTTAATTGGTTTTAATAATAGTAGTTGCTGTTGTGGTGGCGTTCACACGAGAATTTCAAACGCTTTATTAAATATTAAGTAAGCCGCAAAAATTCCCTTATGCAGTTCTCTACTCATTTTTTACATTTGTCTGTTGTAGCACAGGTCAGTGAAGGAATTCTCCTTCTACAAGAGCCAGAAATAGAACGAAGGTTCCCCCAACCAGCCACCCCTTTACTGACCATCTTTGTATTAATCAGTTAAAACACAATCACTTCTTGTCTTTGTGTATTCTAAATGTTTTACGTTTCTTCTGAAAGGTTTGCTGTCTCAGGATTATATTATCTGGTGCACAGTATAGTTATGAGTGGGTATTTCATAGTCTGTAGAGTGCTTCTTCCCCTTTTATTTATTTATAATTCCTTTTAACTTTGCCCCTTTTTCTGCCCCTCCTTTCCCCAAAAGAAGTTTGTAAGCATAAATAAGGTCTATGTGTCTTGTCCTCTTGACCTATGTACTAGCATGCTGTGGCAGTAGTATTTATATTTTGCAGAATTAATTCAAAAATAAGTATTTTTGTGACTTCTCCCTCCTATGAAGGAAATCCCCTAAACTTACACCTTTTTATCTTCCCTTGGAGAAAGTGGACCTGACATCTTACTATCTGAAGCCTACGTACTAATGCTAAATGTACAATTTTTGGCAGCTAAAGGAAAATTTCAGCTGCAACTGAGAGGTTATTTATGTACAAACAGGTGCCTCCATCCTACCCGTCTGTGCATGCAGGCGCGTGGGCACGCACTCTTTTACCCTCCCATCCTCCCACTGCATTTTTCCCTTGAAGAGCTCTCTATATCTGAGAAATTCTCATTGCATATCCAGCTCCAGCCAATCCACTTATCATTAAACTCTTTTGTAGGATGCCTACGTGAACTAACTGGTGTATACCATGCTGTTTTCCCAGTGTTAAGCAGCCCCCACTTGTGTGGGGTTTTTTGTTGCAGAGCCATAGCCAAGAAAGACGAACTTGCCTCCCACAGCACAAGAACAAAGTGTTGTTTCCTCTATGCCTGAAATTATTTTTGTTGAGATAGTCCTACAGGGACCAAAGCCATTTTGCCATTACCCCTTAGTGCTACTTTATGTGGGATTTATAATGAAATTGCTTTGACAATTTGGATAATGATGGAGCAATGCAATAATTGGTGAAACGTTTTGGGGTAGAACAATTTCCTTTGGGGGACATCAACTTTTGGATTAAAATTGTGGTCCTAACGTAATACACTGAAACTTTAAATAACAATGATTGAAAAATAAAACAAAATAGTATTTGACTTCATTACGTAGTGTCTCTCACTGATTTTAGTTTCTGATAGTCCTTAAAGCAAGATTGAAAAGGACTCTGGATCAGTAAAACCCACATAGCTAAAGGATTCTATCTCTGCTAATCAAATACTCAAGGAATTGCCTCGTTTGTATTACTTCCAAGATGGACATTAATAGCATGAATAATAGTTTTTTGTAATTTTCACTGAGCCAAGTAAATGAGCTCAGTGAGACAGCTTTACGTTATGCTAACAGAGGAGGTATTGGGTTTTTTTAGTAATTTCCCTCAAATTCTTAGTTTAAAAGTTATTCCTTAAGATAGTAATATGTTTTACAACATCTATATATTTTTTATTGTCCATCTAATGCTTTTTAATTTAAGGATCTCAGAATGTTTAATTTCAGTTAGTTTATTAATGAGTAGTCTCACAGAGCACTTAATGTAGATCAGAGAATTACATTTACTACTTCTGGAATATGGTTTCATTCATTTGTAGATCCAAAGGACCTAATGAAAGTAGGTTGTCCTTCATATCTCCTATTTGCAAACAGGAAAAGTGAAATTCTGAGAGCTCGAGTGCCTCAGCCAAGACCATAAAGCAAGCCAGGGATCTGATCCATATATGCTATATACATTAAACCCTGTCTGAGTACTCGGGACTGTTTAGCAGAACAGTCACTCTCTTTCAGTTACATAGCACTATTTGCACGGATGGATTTTTGTCATGCTGATTTCCAACGTTAAATGCTTTCAGGTAAAGCAGTCAGATCAATTGTTAACAAAATGTCTTCTGAGAAAAATTTTTACAGCTGAGCTGTGTATTCCTGGAAAGGGAAACCGAATCCTTGAAAGCACGGCTCCAGAGCCCTGGAGAACTCCTCGAAAGCGCTGCTGCATCGGGTAGATTTATCTACTAATCAGAGTAGTTTTGCCGTGAATGCTTTAAGAAATCTGAACTTCAGCTGTAGCTCTGACACTTGGAAAAGAGATGTTGAGTTAAAACATGTGACATTACACCAAACAGATATGTTAAAAATTGTGCTTAAAGGTTAATATAATAAAAGTGTAGTTCATGTGAGAGTGATAGAAATATTGATCATAAAAATAAGTAGTAGCCCAGAAATTCGACTGAAAAGGGGGGAAAAAAACTAGTTGATATATGAAGAATTTGAGTTGTGACACTAAGATCAATGGCTGTATTTTCACCCAGTGAAGCATGAGAGCTTCAGATAAGGGCAGTTAGTCAGTGAAATACTGACTGACATACCCTTTTACGGTTGGCATTCGGTCTCCAATATTGATCTCGCCTGTCACTGCCAACAAAGTGTACTGAGGCTGTATTTATGTTCAGATAATGTTATGGTCAGTGTTTTATGAATGATTTCTAAAAGCTCGAGGTGTTTAAGGAGTTAATTCTAGCATCTGCCCTCATTTATTTGATTGCATCTTTTATATTGCTACAAGCCATTATAATCTCTGCGAATCGGTCAGAAAACAGATAACATGCTATAATCCGCACTGATTCTTTAAATCCGAAGATTTCCCATTCCTCTGCTGAGAAACGGTGTACTCTGTAAACAACAATTATAAAGCACAGTCATTCTTTGACTGTCAACAGTGGGAACATTGTTCCTGAGTGTACAGAAGGTAGCAACTAAACTGGTTAAAGAATAAATCTTCAGGAGGAAGACCATTATTTCTTCTGTCAATTTGGTGGAGCTAGAAGAGTTAAATTCAGAGCTTTTGGAAATAGTAGTGATATTACAGCAAAATATGTTTACTGAGAGACATACATCAAAAAGTTCTGACGTTTTATTTTCCTTTACTTTTTTCTCCTGGCTCCAGCTGAAAATCATGTGTGAACAAGATTTTTCGTTCTACTCCTGTAAAACTGACAGTTTGAGCTTGAGTCAGAAAGGCTGAGAGAATTACGTGCCTTGTTGCTGAGCAAGGTGGCTTTCAGCTTTGCCTCAGCCACCTTGGCCTTGGAGCTCTTGCTCCATTGCAATCGGGAGCTTTTGCATGTTGTGGGTTAGCTGTTGGCTGCTTCAGAGAGACAGAAGGACTTATCTAGAGAAGAGTAGATCAATCCAATTCAAACCGTTTTTCTGCCTTTCTCAGAGCATCATCCAAAGACTTGTAATTTCTGGTTCATTTTCCCCATGTTTTGTCATTCCTACAGGATCCTCTACAGTTATTGTAGCTAGCAGACTCAACATGTTTTTTATTGTAGCCTGGCAAACCTTGAACTTCGTGGGAAGAAGAAGTAAGGAAAGAAAGTAGAGCCCAAGCAATGGGTTCCCTGAGTGCTCTAAGGGTATGATGTGCCCTGCTTTAGGGTAAACTGGGGTGGATGAGGTGGGTCTATCTATGCAGTGACTACTTATTTCTGGAGAAACAGTTAGATAAAGTTGAGTTTTGTCATCTGCCCAAGACAGCCTATGTCAGTCTTAGCCTTTGACCTCTCATTCAAGTTAATTTGCTTTCTTATATCCAAATAACTCTCCAGGATTATCCTAGCCAGCAGAAGAAACATCACAAGAATGGATAATGAACTTAGAGACTGGGGACATGGAACCAATGTCAGGAGCAAACTGGGAAATCGCATCAGGTTTTAAGAAGAATGAGTGGTCATCATAATCACTATTTAAGAACTATTTAAGAACATAACAGCTACGACATAGTATTTGCATTCAAAATTTTGGAGCAGGAGTAAATAATACTGGCAAATCACTTGCTCCAACTCTACTGCATCCCATACTAATAGTAATGAAGCAGCAGTTAACCACTGTGAACTGCCAGCCCGCCAGCTTCACATGTTTCTCCACAGCCAGTTAGAAAGAACCTGTAATTCAAAACTAGAAGTTTGATATTGTTTCTACCTCTCTTTACTTCAGGTTTTGTTTTCTACACCCCACAGAATTTTGTGCTGAGTACCAAGCAGTACCATCACCGGTGGTGAATTTTACGGTGGGAGTGTCTACCCACTGAGATGCATGGCTTTTGAGTTATGACTGTGTGTTTCTCTGATGGGATATTTGAAGTCATGACAGTATTTCGCCTTCTTTAAAACTTTAGAGTTATACTGCACATGCCAATTCTAGAGATGCCTGAAGTGCTAAAGGCATAGCAATCATATTTTCTTTAAAAGAAAGTAATGAACATTCTGTTTAAGCAGAGTGAGGAACCACATCTGAATACAGATGTGCAGTATTGCTGGGCTTCTCAGATTGGTTTGTAGTGGTGCTTGTCTTAATAAGGATTTTCCTAGGGTTGCTGAGGGTAGTGTGACCACCTTTTAGCTCAGAGATGGTGAATGAATATGGTCATGAAATGCAATACAGTATATTGTATACAAAAAGCGTTCCTAGACATTGGATGAAAACAGCTGATGTTCTTTCTATATTCTCACCACAAGGATGAGGACAAGAAGGTTAAAATTGGGAATTATGATGCTTTATTCATTAAGGCTTTTGCAGTTGAAGTTACAAATGAGTATGGGGTTAGAAGGGATGTCTTCTGGACCATCATAAACAGTTCTTAGCACTTTGAGATTTCACCTTTTCCTGAAATGAGGAAATCATTTAGGCATATTACAAGTTGCTTCCTAAAAGACAAGATAATTTTTCTACAATAAACTTGAAAACTGCGACCTTTCCAAACTTTTTGTTTCAGTCAATCAGCTTTGATTTTAAATCATTAAATTACTTAGATGTGGGTGACCAAAACCAAACACCTGTGAAATACATCTGCTGATGGCAGCCAATAGACACATAGTGAGTTCAGTAACAAGCTATTGCCTCCCTGATATGAGCCCAAGTCAATCAGGATCTGCTGGCTGGCTGTTTAAAGCAAAACTTTTTTTTATTCCCAAAACTTTGAACCAGATATTCATGTTTTATTAAAATATATATTAAATGCTTTTTTTTTTCCCCCCTTAAATGGCGTAAGGAGACAAGATGGACTGGAAACCAAAAGGGGACATAAACCAACTTCCACTTTTCACCATGAGTCTTGTGGGCTGAGTCCTTTCAGTCAACAGAGTAGCTCTCTGTGTCGCTGGAAAATTTGCAGCATCCCTTTGGTTCTCAGCGTGTATGTCCTTCCATCATGTCTGCAGCCTGCTCTTCCCAGTGGTCCTCTGCTGTCCTTCTTGTCTCTTGCTGTTGCCACCATGTCTAGAAGCATCTCTCCCGAACGTGCTCTTTTTCACCCAGGGAGCTCTGTCTCCCTGTTTACAGGAGCAGCCTGAGAGCAGGGATGTAGCCTGTTGCAGACATTAACCACTCTCTTGTGCCAGGAATTGCCTCTTTGGCTCCTTGAACATGTCATGGATTCTTGCTCCAGCCACAGTGCAACCCCCAGGTACTCTAGCCAGTGATCACCCTTTGACTTGGCTCTTCTTTTTCTTTCTTCTCGTGTGAGATTTGGAGGGTTTGCAGCAGTCTGCAAAGCATATAAATCATTGGGTCCCCCATTCCCACAGATGAAAAAGTTTTTTCAGGAATGACTTTCTGTTTTCAAAAAGGGGAAAAAGGGGGTATTTATGGGGCTTAGGTGTATTCATGGTTTTTTCAGTTAAAGGCCCTTTGCGAATGTTCTCTTCAACACTCTTTAGGGGTCTGATGCAGCAGGTGTGTCTTTGGGCTTCGTTTCATTCTCCTTCAATCCATCTTTGTCATGATTTATGAAAAGAACAAAGGTGGTCAAGGGTGAATGAAACCAGATATCCAAAAAGAAAAAAGGTACAGCACACTTCAGTAGCATTTTATGATGATGTGATCAAACAAGCTGTTACACTACTACTGACATTAATGTGATGACAATTTAAGAGCATTAATGGTCTGTATCAGCATCTTCATCAGCCTGCAGAAAAAAGGCGAAAGCAAATATTAACATAGCTTGCTACAGGCTGACTTCTTTTCCCATTTCACTTTATTTTGACATTCTATGTATCTTGACCACTGTGACTGTTTGCCTTATCACCATCATCTTACCAGCTCCACTTAAACTTCAACTCTTCATTAAACATTGCACTAAAAAGAATGATGCTCTTCAGTGTGTGGAGCAATTAAGGGTTGTTTCAGTATCTAAGGTAGATCAAGCTAGCACTATAACCAAGTCTAATGAGGTTTTTTTCTTTCTGTTTTTTTTTTTTTTTTTTTTTAATACCCCTCTGATATATTTTGATGACTGTAATTCTAGAGGGTGATTGTATTGTCGTAGTTTAGAACTTGGCTCCTGGTGTAAATATATATGCGTACACACACATATGTAATATATATGTGTTTGTATGTACATTTATGCACGTACATATTTATGCACTCTATGTCTCCCCTTCTAAGTGAGATCTGTGGATATATCCTTGAGTTCAGAACTCATATTTCTATTCTCCTAGGTACTGTAAAATTCATTAAGCTAAGTAAAATAGAAAATTATTTGCTGCTGTTGAAGGACATAGAAGCATGCTTGTTTGATTTTTGAGCCCTTGTCTATGTTGCTTACCAGGCAACGTTGCCTTGTATTAGAAGGGTCGTGATTTCAAAAGACTCTAATAAAGCTAGTCATATTATGTGTGTGTATTAGAGTGTAGCAAAAAGCCTTTGTTCATTTTGACGGCAACAGAGCTGATTTAATGCCCTGTTTTGCAGCTGTTATCTAACTACTACCACTCACTCCAGTAGTTTTTCCTTGCAAAGACCAGTTTTGTCCATCCCATGGGTTCGTTGAAGAGTGTTTGCAGTAACGTCTTTTGAGGTTTGACTAGCCTGTGACATGTCTAATGAAACAACTGGATATTTGCTAGTGTAGAAAGCTCAGGAATATTTTCTGCACGTCAGTTTAAGAGACTAGCAGTAGTTTTGTATTGGGGTTTGATAGCTTGGAGTAGCTGTGCGAATCAGCCACCGACATGTTTAGAGCGCAGAAGCATTCATGAGCTTACTCTGCATCTCAAGTTTCCTTGTTACAACTTAAGATATGTCAAATCATTGCTTTAAGGGTTTGGGGAATGAGACTCTAAGGGGTTGACTTCGAAAGAGCCTGTCATTTGATGGTTTGTATTTAGGCACCAAAATAAGTAACCTAGTATTGCAGATCATTCCGCATCCAGCACGCTCAGTTGATCTTGTTAGGATTGTTTGTGGTGAACACTTCTGATAACCCGACTGCGTCTTTCCAGATGGCTGTCTGGGAGCTGAGCATGTTGGATCTAGCTTGGGCTGGATGTGCTTATCACGACTGAAAACCCGATCCAGGATCTCTTGTTTTCCAAATATAGCTTGTTGGTACTCGTGTCAATGCGCCTGACAGGCTTCTAGGCTTTGCACGTCATCCTGTTCGCCATCAGTCCATTCAGCAGGTAGTCCTTGCTCAGTCGCTGGTAGCAGAGGCTAAAGGTGAAAATATGCTTGCTTAGACCTCCTCCTCCTCCCTCTCCATATGCTAAGCAACATTAAGTATAAGCAGCTGGCACAGAATCTATCATTTGTCCTGGGATGGAAACCTATAAATAGCCAGATCATTAAAGGTGGCGCTTACAATAAGCCTTTGTCCCGAGAGCTATTTATGGTGTGGACTTTGTCTCTGCCCAGTTTTCTAGGATTGCTGGAGGCAACGTTGATCCACGTGTGGCAGTGAGGCTGGCAGAGCTGGTAGCTGTTACCTCTTCTCCTTTGCATATCGCTTCATCTGGTCAAATCTTCTAACCTGTGTGGTTATAGTAAATTGATCTGGGTGTAAAGGAGAGCAAAATTTGGCCTTGTGTCTTTATCACCAAATAGAAAAGAAAACAGTGCAATCCAATAACTGGCAAAATTTTCATAAAAGTGTTTTAGATTAGATGGAGAAGTAAAAATATTCCCTGAATCTTTACTGCTCTTCAAGGGAAAAGAAGGAAATGCACTTCTTATTTTAAATATTTCATTGGGTTCCTGCTTACTGTCTGGGGAACAGAGAATACTACAGTCCAAAGTCAAATAGATGTGCTTTAGATGAGTTGTAATGAAAAGATATAGGGACAGAATGTTCGGTGGTTATGGGGCTATTGAGAGACTCGGCAGATCCAGATTAATTTCCCTCCTCTGCCACAGACCTACATTATTACCTTGGCCAGGTCACTCGGTCTGTAAAGGGAGAATTATGCTTGCCTGTCTCTAAGGGTAATGTCAAGATAAATGAATCAAGCTTATGAGTCACCCAAATATGGCTCTAACGGAGCCATTTGGTATGGATGTGTGCGAATGTTTCAGGGATGTAAGCACCAAAGGAAAAATAGTAACATAAAAGAAAACTTAGGACAAGCATCCTTAAGAGTGAGCGCTACAGTTTTTTTGGAGATGGTGTTTCAGTCCGGGAAGCCCCCCAAAATGCTGGAATCCTTCAATTTGCACTAGGAAGATTACAGATTAGGTGCTGCTATTACCTCTACTTTTCTTCTGTAATTCCAGTGTTAACTGCAAGCAACATGATTTGATTTCACATCAGCGAGGGTTTTTTCCATTAGCCAAAGCCAGTTAAATCATGAAGATTTTTCTCTTTTAAAAACAGAAAAAAATGTTACTCAAATCAATTATTACTGAAAAATGTTTTGCTAATTGAGAAACTCTGCCCATTGCATTGTTTCGGTGATTCATTGAATATGACAGACCGGTTTGACTGAAGTCAGCCAGTGTATATATAGAAAAATATATGTGTGTGTGCATGTGTAGCACAGCTGATGCACGCTGAAAGCTTCTGTGCAGTGAACCATGACGTTAATAGTGAAATCAAGGTTTGCTAGCTGAGAGACATCAATTTACCAGAGGCCATGCCTCTTCTCCACTCTCCCTGGCACATTTGTGCACTCACACACACACATAGACATATATAATCTCGTCTGCTGTTTTCTGGCAAATCCTATGGATACTTGGAATCTCTGTTCTCAAGAAATTTGCCAGCCAGCCTCTCATTCATAATGTCTTGTGAGCGTTCCTGCAGGCTGAAAAAAAAGTGAGAAGAATTACAGATGATTCAATTAAACCGATATTGTGCACAACAAAACTGAGAGCAAATGCAATTTGGGTCCTGTTCATGTGACTTAATTATCTCTTACCTCCCCACTCCACCCCCTTTTTTAGAATTTAAAAACAATTATGATATAATTGCCAATCTGGAGATCCCTAGATATGCAGTAAATACCCTTTGTCTCATCGAATGCTCTTTTCCTCAATTCAGAAACGGCACCTTATTAAAAATGCACACAAAAATCACATAAAGTCATCAAATGACCTTCAGGAAATAAAATTCTGTAATGCTGTGTACCCGGAAAAGACATACCCGTGCATTAAGTCAGCGAATCAGCTAAAGTTCTTGAAGGTAATTAGCTGTGTGCATTTATAAGATGCACACACTTTCAACACTCGAGGCAAATCCCTAGAAGTCAATTGAGACCTTCTCTGATAGAGGCTTCGAGGTGCATTTGAAGACCAAACATGCCTTTTTTGCTTGAATAAGTAGCATGTTTCAAAATTTACTAACAGCTTTTTAATGTGTAATCAGCTTGACTTAATGGGGAAGAAAAAAATCGCAATCATTAAGAAGCCCATACTGAGTGTATGTATTCACGCGGTGGGAAAGTGCCTTGCAGTATACAGTAGTGTGGAGTAAGTAGGATCCATTACCCGTATCTGCTGAAGGGCTGTCAGATATGAAGTAAATTTAGAGACCTGCTTGTCCCTTTAGCTATTCATCACTGCTGAGTGGCTCTAGCGGCAGCCAGCGGTATTTTTAGAGAGGAGAATGATATGGAATTTCTCCATGTGCCGAACATTAGCTGATCCCATTACTCAGAGCTACTCAGAAAGTCACAGCTGACACTTCAGGTTGGTGGCAAAGAAGAGCAATTGGCTTAGAAGGGCAAACACTGAGGAGATGTCCGAGGAGGGTACATTTGTGGGGACACTGCCACGTTGGGACTCTCGTCAGCCGCAGTGTTGTGTTACTTGGAGTCAGCAGCAAAATGCAAAGATAATTTTTGAAACGTACATTTTCTCAGGATTCAGTGCAATATTACTCAGGCATTTTTTCACACAATATATGCCAATAGTTTGAATAATAAGAATAACAACTCTTTGTTAGCTCCATAAAGCATCTAGCAGTAGAAAAAAGGTTTGTCCTGAGCTTCAGGATATTTTCAAAATAATGTGGGCAACTGACTATGAATAAGCTATTTTGCAAACAACCAAAGTCATCTGTGTTATTATTTATCATTATTTCATCAAAGAAAATCCATTTAGTTTAATGTTCATTTGAATTGCTTCTCTTTAAGACCTCCAAATCCTAATAATGTGTCGAACGCACTCCAGAATGTCAAAATAGTAAATTGTATGTAATTTTCTTTGACAGTAAGTGGATGAGTCCTTGCCAGAATTGTTCCTCTTTACACCCGGTGTGAAGTCATTGCTTTTTTTCCATCAAGGGATATTTGACTTTTTAAAACCCACTAACAAGAACACCACTGACCTTCTCGTAGCAAATTCAATCGGCGCTGAATGGGGCTGGGGGAACGGGGAGAAGCGGGCAGCGGGCAGTTATCTTCTGCCTATTCTGCTGCAGCCCTGGCTCCACACCGTTGAGAACTGGGGGTGGGCATGTTTGCTGAACATTTAAAAAACGGACGATTCTTTAAAGAATGCATTTTTTTTTTTCAATACCTCCAGTACTGACCCCCAAGCACCGCGATACTGAACTTCCAAAGCTTTGGGCTTACAATGAATAGCATTCATCTCCACTTCTGGTTCTGATCTTGTAAAAGCTAACTCATGCATGCACAACATGATAGACCATGTTACGCCTCAGAGCCTTTTTCAGAGCTATCATCTAATACATTTTTTATAAGCCAGAGTGCATTCATAGAATTCTGCCTCAAAAGGCATTCTGCTTTAATGGCTGCACTGAAATATCTAGTCTGGGTACTTGTGCTTTTTGGAACAAAAGGGTAATGAAAATGTTGAAATTTTTTATAGTAGTCTTTAAATTTCAGGGGTTTTTTTATTAAAGGTATGCTGTTTAAAGGTGGAAGGATGTCTAGATAAAAGCTGCTTTCTGCTAGTCCTAAATGAAAAGGGTCAGAATTTTGGCTGCCAAGAAGGCATATGCTCTTTGTGGAAGTGGCTGCTTGTGTATATTTTATAACATGTATATACACGCACGCCTATGTGCATCTGCAGACAGGCTGATCTTGAAATGGGCTAGAATAGTAAAAGTAATAGGAGCAGCTTTCTGTTGTCAGTCCTGAGACTTACCTCAGGTTAACTGCTAACAATAGAAGTGAAAAGCAGGAATCGTTCACGGCTGTAATTTTGTAACGTGCATCAAAGTACCAAAAAAAACCTCAAACTAAACCAACCCAAAAACTTTCAATTGAGAAAGGAATGCTTCAAAGTATATATTTACCCTTATTGGGTTCTTTAGTAGATGGACAGTTTTGTACTCTCACTGAGAAATTAATTTTCTAAAGGAAGTTAGTAATCTGAAGTAAACAACAGTGCTCTTGAAGTTTTCTAGTGGTCTGCAGGCAGGAGTCCATTCATTTGGCTTGCTTTGACACATTTTGAAGATTATTTTCCTATTGATCAGAAATTTGATTTAGCAACTAGAGTTATTCTTGGGTTTGTCTGTAACTGGAAGTCTTGTTTGTCGTTAAAATGGGAAAGAAATTGGTCTGTAGTAGAAAAATTGAGTTTTTACATTATAATGCTTTCTTTGAATCCCGAGATAAAAATTGTGCTGAAGTATTTTAGAAAATACTTTTTCTCTTTTTAAGATGCTTCTGAAAGACTTCAAGATAAAAAATCTGCAAACTGTTTGCTGGGTGTGAATGACTCATTGTAAAAGCTGAGCTTGGCTCTGTTTGTACTTTGAAAATCTGTAGAGATGGAGCGTTTGTCACAATCTGGGCCTTTGATTCACTTCTGTGTAAGAGATGGAGAGTGGTTTTTGCTTTGTCTTAAGAAGGAATAATTTGTTCTGATGCTCTTGTCCTCAACCGAATTTGAAAAAATAGACTTTATGTATTTCTGAGTCAAATCAGAGTTGAAGACAAGATAATTGAATTGTGCCTTTTGTGTGTGAGGGTGGGGTATTTGGTGCAAAAATTGCTCAGCTTTTTTGGGGGTTAGATTTGTTTTTTTCATGATCTAGAGCCTCAGTACAGGTTGCCATACTTGGCTTTGGCTTGGCATGTTCTGCCCTTGGGCTCATCGTACAGCTAGCTAGCCACCGCGCTTGTAGGTTTATTTTGATTCTAGCAGTGATTGCAAGCACTCTAACCTTTTGTGCACTTATGTCTTTTTGTGGGACTTGAGTATCGTTTGCTTTGCAGAAAAGGCCCTGGAGGAGGGTCTAGCTGGACAGCAAGTTGCACAGGAGTCAGCATTGCACCCTTGCAGCACAGAAGGGCAACTGCATGCTGGGGTGTATACTCTAGCAAAAGGGTAGGCAACAGGCCATGAGAGGCAGTTATTTCTCCATTTGGTACCTGTGATCCACATCTAGACACTGTCTGGTTTTGCGCTTCCCAGTACAAGACATTGGCATACAGGTAGGGGTTTGGTTGAGGGACACCAAGATGATCAGGGGTCTGGAACACGTGATGTACTAGGAGGGGCTGAGACACCTACTTTGTTATCCTGGAAGAGAAGGTGAACGTGAAATCTCAAAACTGTTCTCAACTACTATTGACAAGTGACAAAGAGAGCAGAGCAAGACCTTTTTTTCCAGAGGTGCACAGAGCACGCAGGACAGGAGGCAACAGGCACAACGGAAAGACAAATGTGGATTAAATAGAAAGAAAAAGTTTTCACTGTGGTGGTGGTCAAACACTGTAACGGGACTGCCCTTGGAGATACTGAAATAACAGCACAGCCCTGAGCAACCTGATCTAGTTGTCCCTGTTCTGAGGGTGGCTTGACCAGGTGACCTCAAGATGTCCCTTCCAACCAAAATTACTCTGTGAATCTATGCTGATACGGTCTCTCTCTGTTTAACAATGTAGTCATGAAATTTTAATGCTGACAAAAGGGAAGAGGTCAGTTCCTCCTGCTTTAAGAACCATTTGTGTAAAGTTAAACCAAAGGAAAAAAAAATGTCCTTGTTTATCAGTTGTAAGATTTGCACAACTTGTGACCAGAAGTGGGCAAGTTAAAACTTTTTATGTGACATTCTGCAGAAGCAGAAACCGCACGGCTGTATTTTTTTGCAATGATTGCAGTAGTAATTCATGGTTCTTGCAGCAAATAGGTATTTGCAGTCACCTCTGTTGCATTCTAATTTTGTTGGAGAGTTGTTGGATAGGGAAAAGGAAGAACTGCTTGGATCCTATAAGGAATGGGATGAGCCAGTGGTGAAGTATGACTTCAGAAGCGATTAAATGCCCACCTTTCTTTCTGCTTTTAAGACTGTCAGGACATCTAGGAGCAGATTTAACATATCCAATCTTTTAAAGCTATAATTAGCATTAATTTCTATTGCACTAGTGTTCAGACAGCTCAATTAAGGTCAGTTGCTAGGTGAACAAACATATAAGAGAGGCAGACTTTTCTTCAGCCTCTCCAACAAAAACAATTAATTTAAATGTTAAGCTGCCTGTGCAACTCATGACAAGATCAACCCCGCTCAATTGTAGCTGTCTTAAGTGTTCATCAATCATGGGTCTTTTACAGCCAATGGAAAAAGAGTGGGTCCTGCAGAAGCCTGCCTCAAATGTTTTAGATGCTACTAGGGTAACACATTTGAGGTTTATCCCAACAAAAGGACTTGTCAAAGACCAAATTTCTACTACTGAACCAGGGTCTGGATTAAGACTCAGGTCTTCTGAGTCCCAGTCCAGTGCCTGTGTTATTTTTACACTCTGTCTACCGTGATCCTGAAGATACCCCTGTACCTGCAACAAAATGTGCTATTTCATGGAATGTTATTTGGTCTGTTTTCTTCAGAAAAGTGTGGTTTGTACACCTGTGTCACCTCTGAAACAGACAGTCTGTCATTCTAGATATTTTCAAAAGCAACCTACAGCAGCCTTGCTCAACATTTCTGCAATAATGATGACAACCACTGGAATAATATAAACCACTTACTAATCAGTTTGCGAAGGCAGGACATCTGCTTTACACAATACAGAGGCAAATTAAGGAGGCTTTCACAGTAGTCTGAAATTGTGTGTTAGAGTTTAAAAAGAGAGAGAGAGAAAGAAACTAATGGTAAATAAATTGGACCATAGTGCTAGTTTTCATCCAGCTGTACACAGCTCTGAAACAGCTATCTCAGAAAGGTACCTATTGTTTATTAATTCAAGATGATTCCAGAAAGCAATTCCTCCACAAATTTCTTTCCAACAGCTTTCTAATCTCAGTAAGTTGTTGGCAGAAGTTGCACTGGGAGAATATGTCCTGAATCACAGTGTTCACTATTGTAATTCCAAAAGGCACTTGCCTGTAGACATTTGGCTTTTTAAAGCATGTGGTTTTGCGTGCAGGCTTATCTTGTGTTAGGTGCTGACTCCGAACTACTCCGTCCTACCCTGCATTGCAGAAGAAAGAGAAGGAGTCTGGGATCCATGGCATCCCAGGTTTGATGGGTTTGGTTTGTATGACTTTATCTAGGTTCCTATTCGTACCTGCTTTTCCATCATCTTCCTGGTAGCAGCTCCAAAGCCAGTTTTCACTGCCTCTAAAAGAAGCTCCATACATCATCTCCTGAACTAAAACATTTAATATTTTTCATGCATGGAAGGCTGTCAACTTGTGTTCTGAGATGTAGTGTCTGGGCAAGGGGAGACTAACTCAGCTACCTTTGGGAATTAAATGTCAGAGCCAGGAGTAAGACAACTGGGCAAAATTCAGATACAGATTTGATTTAGGATAGGCATTGCACTTCAGCTTGGAAGCAGACCTCTCCATTTCTTTTCTTGGATACGTATTTCAATAGACAGCTATGTCTAGCAAGGTTTAGAATGAATCTGGACAGAAATCCTAAGATTAATTTTTATTGCTGCCTGGTCCATGACAAAGATGCCAGTTTAACTTATTCCTTATTTGCTCTGAAGACGAGTGGGGTTGGGCTCTAAGGTTGTGTTTTGAGCAGTTAGCCACATCTATACTGTTTGGTTAAGCATTCATTTAGAATTAGGAGAATGTAAGTCTGAACTACATCTGATTTCATGGAGAACCCGGTCATGGAATATACACACTGCTGTGCTTTGAATGATTTAGACGGCACAACATACAACCAAAATCTGGCGGTCCAGAGAAAATTAGTCCTTTTGGGAAATGCAGATCTTAAAGATCTGAACGCGTGTAGTCTTTAACAGGAGAAAAATACACTTCAAGTTCATCAATATTTCCTTTTTTCTTGGAGTAGGGAATGTACTCATTGGCAGATTTTCTGCAGAAATTGCTGGTTTTGCTAATGGTAAGAGTAAACACTTCTCCACTTAGAAGAAAAGGGAAGGACTGAATCCAATTGTGGAATGTATGTACATTATTCCTTTTACTTTTTCCTGGATATGCAATTTCCACATTACTCTCAGAGCTGGAAAGTTTAAGAAATAAAGCAAAACATAATGCCATTATAAAAGTTGTTTAAAGCTCTTCAGGAATTGTTCTTCATTTAAGTCCAAAGTAATGATATGCAGATTTTCTTTCATTTATTTATTTTTAGAGTTGATGGAATATTCAGTACACAGTGTTACACTTTTTCCCTTTCTAAATGAAGTGCTATGGATGCCCATCATGTTTCAACTGAAATGGCACAACAAATAATGAAGCAAGACTCTACTACAATCTTTTTGTAAACTAAAAATCTGAGAAAGTAAAGATTTTGGGGAGCCACTCAGTGTTTCTCCCAGATGATCCTCTCGCCAAGGATGACGGCAAAGACTGGTGGTCTCCTCTGATGTCCGTAGATTTCATCTGTCTGCCATTAGCCCCTGATAATAAGCTTGTCTAAGATCAGAGCTCTTAGTACTGCTGCACTGAAGCAAAAATGGGGGTTTTCCTCTCTCGCTAATATAGCAGGTCACTTGAGTGCTCTGTTTTCTCACGATTATCTTAGCATGCACTGAAAACGTGGATTCATTGAATCTATTCAGACTTGATACTAATATGAAATACCGCTGGTCTTGCACGATACTGGCTACAACAGCCTTAGGACCTGCTGCATAATTTAGGCTAATGATTCTTTTTATTTCATTGTGTGCAGCTCTCTATTTCTGCCTGGAAGCAGAGATACTGCAACACTGCTAGAGCATCTCTAAGAGTCACCATTGGTCCAGAGGCTCATAGCACCCCTGTTTTGTGAACGTTTAGGTGCACATTACAAGATTAATACTTCTTTTTGGACTAGAGTTTCAGAGGGAGCCCCTGGAATAACATTTTTGCAGTAATTCAGGATTGAACTCCCTGTGGTTGGAATATACTAAGATATACTAAGGATGGCAGCAATTTGTGCCTTCTGCACAATGTTTCTCAAACCTCAAAATGTCTTTCCCTCAGCAATTTAAAGGTTGCTGTTGGCTGTGACTGCAGGGGAAAAGACATTACTGTGTTCTGTGAAGAAGTTAGTTGTAAACATTAAAAGAGCTTCAGTAATTTCTCTAAAGGGAGGCCTCATAAAAATATTGACTGAGCTTATGCATAACTTTTCTGCACCTTGTTGGTTATAAATACAGTCAAAGTACCCAGATTACATTTCAGAATAGAAGAGAGGTGACCTGAAAAATTTATAAGGTATGAGATAATTAAGAATGATAATTTTCAGTTAACATTTGAATGATATGGCTCCATCATAAACCATTTAATGTAAGATGCAAATGAATGCTTCTGATAAGGGAATGTTATATTTGTGGGTTTACTGTAATTGAGTGCAATATGTATTTGAAGGAGCTGTTAGTAGGCAATGAAGGTTTAAGGCTAAATATGACTCTTCTGCTGAAAAACCTGAAAATGTTTTAATCAAGCAGTGAAAAGAGGCCCCTAAACAAATAGGACTTACAGGAACATTGGGGTACTCTTTGAGGGCATGTGGGCCACAAGCTCTTGAATAGTCAGGGGATTATAAAGCAATGAGAAGAGCCCCCCAAATCATCTTTGTGCTATCGATGTTTTCTGTAGAAAGTCATAGTTCATTCCAGATCTGATATCCACAACACTCTCAGAGCAGCAAATTTGCTCCCTCATCAAGAAGTTTGGACGAAAAGGTACCGTAAGAGCCATCAGGGCACATGGAAGAGGAGAAGAGACACCACTGCTTCTTGTGTGGCCAACAAGAGGCCAACAGCAGCCCCTCGGGTCAGCTTTTCCGAGGGTGGGTATGCTCTGTGTCTTGCCTGCTGAGAACAAATCAGTCATGTTTGAGGGACAGAAATGGCACCAACTACATGTAGAGCTGCTGAGCTGGAAAAACCCAAACCCAAGACCCCACAACCACCAAAATCAAAATGAACAGCGAAGTCAGGGTCATCTAGCAGAGCAGCAGGCCGGAGCAACAGATGATAGAAAATTCATTAATTAATTTGACAAGTGCTGTTCAAGGGCAGAAACAGCAGTCTGTCTCCTCCCAGGTGAAGCTGGAAGATAAATATTGCGTCGTGATAAGTGAGCGAGGCCGCGTGAAGGCCTCTGCTGGCAGATCTAGCAACAGTGCTTCAAATATAAGTGTTTGTGGGGATACCTTTAAATGCTGATACTATCCTCCTCTCTGGGAAAACACTGAAAATAGCATTTTCTAGCCCAGAGCCACTGAGCAGAAGTAAACAGCTGCAATCTGTTGACATTGTATGTTAAAAGCCACAATCTGTATCTGGCAGGCGAGCAGAGATTTTGAAGTTGGAGATCGTTAAACTAGCTGAGGTAAACAGACAGGAATGGGTGCTTTGGTCTTTAATTTGTATTCAATTTTAATATCATTTAATTGATTTTTGAAGTATTTTTGGAGCTTCCAAATAATTCGTAATGGTCTTTCAGAGCTTTAGATATAGCACATCATATTTTCAATTAAAGAATCATTATTTAATTAATGCGGCTCAGTCAAGTCCTGATAAATATGGGCACCATCAGAGCTATTTTTGTTTCCTGATTCATTTCTCCAACAGGACTGAGGAAACACCACCTTGAGCCCCGTGTCTCTAATGGTGAACTCATTTGCTGCTGAACAAAAACACTGAAGAATAGCTTTTTTGCATGTATTCTACTAAGGATTCCACCACATAATACAGGAATTAATAATATCACCAGATTTCTCCAAATACTTGATTTTACTAACCCACATGCCCTAGAGTAGAAAGCCAAATGTTGAACAGAACTAGTAGGTAATATGTAAAAGGAAGATTAAGAAAAAGAAGAACGTTTTTAGCTTGGTTTTGGCTGTGCTGTTGTCATACCCCCAAAACAACCTCTGTTTCTAAATTATTTGTATGGCGTTTGGCTATTAACATCTCTGCCATTCAAAGCTCTCTCCTTTTTCTTCCCCCCCCTTCCTCCCCTCCCCGGCCAGTATTTAATTTTTATACCTGTCATGAAATGGTTGGGATCAAAAGTCAGCACAGAGTGCATCATTTGTACATTGTGTCTCTTTTCCTCATGTGCCTCTGCTGCCAGAGAAATTGAACTTTCGTCCATTAAAAATCCATTTGTTGTGTCTTGACTTCACTGAACTAAAGAACAGGACATTTCATGAAACAGTACAGTTTAAAATCAAATTAAATTGTACTAGTGCCCAGAAAATGTGACAGGATAAAGACCCTTGTCATTTAAAAAATCTTTTTGAAGTCCTTCCTGATTGCACTTATTGATACTTCCACATGTCCTTTAAGGTTAAAACTGGTCAGTGATGCGAGGACCTGGCATGGAACACCTAAAAGGACCCTTTGGGTTTTGGTTTTTTTTTTCCTTCTTTCCATAAAGCAGGTGGTGAGGACTACTTCCAAATTCATGCTCCCTCAGGTTTGACACCTGCAAGTTGAGTCTGTGTGAAAGTGGTCCCTAGTTGTTATTTCCTTCTCTGTCCTTCCAGGTGAAACCTTTATGTTGGACATCACTGCTCTAAGGTGCTTGTAGCACAGGACTGCCACCTGCAGCGATGGCTTGCACTGAAGCGTGTAGCACGTGTTGAAGTAATTAGTAGCAAACCCAGGAAAATCAGGGGAAACACACTTGTCCCATGAACCTGCCCGATGGCTTTTCAACTTGGTTCAAAATATCCTCCCCAAAATAGGATTTGCATCCTATGGTCTTCTGTTGGCAACCCGGTCCCTTTATTGCCATGTGTAACCACAACATGTGGAGGAGAGCCTCATTAAGTATGTTTCTTATCCTACTTACTGTTTCCAGAATGCTGATGTGCCACTGGAGTCAGAGACACTGGAGTTTCACAGATGGATTACAGAATTAAATTGTGCAACTTGCAGGGCTACATATGTGCAGAATTTCTGGAAGTCCAGAAATGAAACCGAGGGCTGAGAAAACACCCTTCTTCCAGACCCAATTGCACAGGCAACAGCTGGAATTTGCACGGCTCCTTATTCAATTAATATTCAGAAGCCACTATTGCGTTTCCCAAGAGCAAAGAGACAGTAAAAGCAAGCTGCTACGTCTAATGCCACTGCTTGTCCTCCCCCTTACGCAGTGTTGGGTTGTTTGGTTGGTTGTTCGTGGTGTTTTGTTTCTCTTTTTTAAACTCTTGTAAATATGTGCTACATTTGGCAAAGAGGCAACTAGGGACTAAGAAGAGATCAGCAAAGTGGTGTTTCAGAAGTTCAGAGAGAGAAGCACATTTAAAGTGAATTCACCAGCTTTTTCTTCATATGGGAGATGCTTGTATTGGTTTTTGCTTGACTTGCTTCCATGCATAGTAAACTGCTGAGATGCTCGTTTATAGTATAGACCTTTCTAAGGTATGGTTTGGGTTTATGGTCTAACCAACAACAAGGAGAAGGTTTACTGCCGTGATAAATATTTATTTGGGTATCATGCTAACAAGGTGTTTAAAATGCATGCAACAAGTTAAAAATGCAAGTATGTTATCACTGCCTTTCATTTTTGAAAAATTCGGTATATCCTTTCACTTTTGGAGTGTACTGTATATTCTAAGTGGAACCAGATTACAAAATGATATTTGGAAAACACTATTTATCAACCCTTCTTTTGTTTATATATAGATAATATGTGTCCGTTTTGTTTGTGTGCAGAAGGAATGCAGCCACTATGATGCTTTTCCTGGCTCCCAAGCTGCTCAAATAGAAGATCAGGCCAGGGAATGTATTCCCTTACGGTGCTGTTTCTGGACTGAAGCATGGGCTGACCCATGAATTGCATATACTACACAGGCTCCAGAAGAGTCTATTCTCTGGCACCTTGCTTTTTTAACCTGCTCAAGGTCAGCCTGGAGAAAGAGAGGTGAAAGGCAGTTACTAAATTGCATAAGCTGTTACTCGCTGGCTTCAAGTCTGGAAATGATTTATCATTTCTTGTGAAGTATTGACAAGTGACCAAAAGCTAAAAGGAGATTGTGGAAGTCAAGTTTATAGTTTGCAATCAAAATGAGAGGCTTTGGGGATCTGGATTAGTTCTTTTCCTGACCTACCAATTTCAGGGCAGTGAGAGCAGGAAGCACTCGAATATTTTTTCATGTGCTCGGTTTTGTAATACATCAGCTCAAAGAGAATCTTTTAATCACTCATTCCAGTATAGGCTGAGGAGATGCGGATCGATGATCTTGACTTTGGTGTTTGGCTTTTTGATTTGGGGATTTCTATGCAGCAGTTACATCATTTTAGTAGCAAATTACTTCTTTTTTAGTACCTCATCATAGTTTAAATAATTGATTTTGGTTTAATTTGTATCCTTTTTCCTATTTTGACAAATTACAATTATAGTGTACAGCTTTACCATTGTCTCATAAATGATATAACAACTGCTTGTGAATGCCCGTAAGTTTTTATTGTTGTGCATGCCTGTTAATAACAACATTGCGGAATGGCACAGAGAAGTTTTTAGCAGAATAATGTTTACATTTCCTATAGTAAAATATAATACCGTAGTACCATTCCTATATAATAGATCCATAGAATCGCTTATCTTTATCATGGTAATGATTCATGTACAGAGCTTCTAAACAGGTGTAAGTTCTTAAAGGTCTTTTCCAACCAAAATGATTCTATGATTCTATGTTACACCTGTGATATGGATAGTTTAGAAACAGAAGGGTTGTGATTCACCCAAAGTCTGAGAAAATCATTACCATCCCCAGAATTTTCAGCTCTCGCTTCCCGTGATTGAGTGGTGTCATGGGCTCCCTGACCACTGGACAAATTGTGGTATGTGTGTACTGAGTGAGCAGTGCTCACACAGTTGAAATGCAAAGTGCTGAAGGTTTGAAGCAGTTTTGGGGGTGAAGGGAACATTCTCTGTAACACTTTTTCTGGTTTCTGGCTTCACTTATGCGTGATGCCACCTCTAGGGAATAAATGATATTACAAAGAAAAATTTATATCAAGTCCTATTGAAAAAAAAAATCATTTTCCTTCAAGATAATATACGTTATTTCCTAGAGCATTTCCTCCAGTTCCAGCAAATTGTCTTCTGGGTGCTGATGCCTAGACTATAGAGTAATGTAAGTTTGGACCACTGGGGTCATCTGCTCCAACCCCTAACGCGAAGCAGATCTGATGAGGTTACGTCGCTCAGGGGTTTTACATGCCCTTGCACACAAAAATTCTGAAACACCAGATTAATTACCTTGTTCTCTCTTCGTAGTAATATGTTGTTGTCATACTTCGCTTCTTTGTTTTAGTTTGAGAGGATATTAATATGTGTCTGAATGGGATTAAACATGTATAAGCCTCACGGTGGCTGGTGTTTTAGGAAATAGTTGTTTTCTTCAGCAAGAAGGTTTTACTGCTGTGAAATGCTCCTAGTATTTTTTGAAAGCTTAATCAAAAGCTTAGAGCTAAAATCAGGGAACAATATATGTTTTACAAAAAATTTATCAAGTGCTGATTTCAGTCATTTTTTAGAAGAACACAGAAACCTCAATGAGACAGCTTACCAGGAATGAAGTAACCAGTTCAGGCACTTAATATGTTTGAATTTGCCACTTCTTTTGCTGTGAGATGGCTGGAATGGGGGACAAATGGAAAGCCTTGAGTCTGAACCAAACCAGACTCAGGCGATGGGCAAGATGGCAAGGCTCTGCAGGCTCTGCATAGGGAACCAGGCACAGCTCCTGCTCCTTTCCTCCTTCCTTCCCTAGAAAGCCAGCACTGTGATAAGGCGACCTGAAACAGCAAAGGCGTGGGTGATTGCACCCTGCCTCTCACCCCAGGACCTTTTTCCTTCTCTGGCCCATTCCAGGCAGAGGAGAGTTCAGTATCCATGTGGTTTTGCTCTCCTAGGAAATCTCAGCAGCCAGGGAAACAATATTAGCGCTTTTAACACTAATGAAAGTTGAAGGCAGTAAACAAAATCAGGGACTAAATCATCCATTGCTGACATGTCTTTTGGACAGCAAAGAGCCTTTCATTTGAAGATGTAAAATAACATTTCCGTCTTGTTTTTGCCAGTCTGATAATTAGAAGTGATTTAGGATAGCAGTGAAGTTGCCTCTAATGGGCACCTTGTGGGTGTTAATAAAAGGAAGAATACATTAAACGTGGTGATTTGTGATTGGGCTGATGGGGTTAATATTTTCTTAGAATATAGCTGATCATTTTTCTTCCAAGTAACAGTGTAATGTAATTATAAGTACCTTAGTAGATGGACTCAATTGCTCCTATCATGAAAATTAATTTCAGGATCATGCTGAGGCTTTCGTTCCTTTCTTTATTTTCTACATGGTGCAGGAGGGACCAGATACATGCAAATGAAATTATGTTTGAACAGACCTTCTCATGGAGTCCTGTCCGATTCCTATGAATGACTTATGTTGAAATCTATGGGAAAGGAGTGTGTTTCTTGCTGCATTCCTTCACATTTTCTGTACCTGTAAAGCTCCCAGTTTTCTCACATGTTCTTTTAAAGCACTTGATAAAGCTAGACAGATATCTCCAATTTATAGGAAGGAAAATTGAGATATTCTAAGTTTTCCCAAAATATTTCCCAGAAGTAACTGAGCTATGATTACAGCTTTTCCACTAAGTTTTGCCAAGTTTTCCGATCAACCTTCTTCAGCACAGGTAAATGTTCTTGCTGTAGTATTTTTAAAGACTCAAATATTTATTTTTTTTTTTAAGTTCCCCATTGTTTAGTGCATGTCAAAATACAAAATCCTGGAAGTTACAGTCTGAGGATATACAATTCTCAATTTTTGTGATACGTGAAAGTCTAATACACAGAATTGCAAAGGTTTTCAAAGAATAAAATTAACAAACATCTGACATGAAAAATCTATGCTTAGTGATATTTTGAGCTCTCTCCAGTAACTTTAGCCTTGAAGAACTTAATGGAATTAAATCAAATAGGACTCTCAGAAATTGCTCTGAAGACATACACAAATTTAGAGAGATATCAGCAACATGAAAGTGTTGAATTGCTGCTGTGTGGTTTGAAACCTTAATTACCAATACTCATTAGCAGATATACATCTGACCTATACTTGTTTAAAGCAGCTAAAAATAAGCCCTAAACCCATGAAGGAAGAGGAATGTGTTACAGAACAAAGTATAGAGATTCTTGGTCTGTTTGAAAGCAGTTCGTTGCATGCTTTTAAACCCAAAGCAGACACACCCAGGATTAGGATTTGTATGTGTGAAACTGGGTCCTGATTTGAGCTGATGATGTAAATCCGTATTTTGGCAGAATTTCAGTGGGAGGTTTTGTACCAATTGTACAGACCTCGCATTTGACTGTTGTATGTGCCTGTGCTTCCTCTGTATTAATGTTTCTTGCTACACTTAATGCAGGCTCTAAAGTGTTAATGAAAGAAGAAGAAAGGCTGGAAATTCCTTTCCAGAGAATCCTTCTCATGGTGAGGGAGAGAGAAACACAAATGTACTTGAAAATCCAAGCAGAACTATGCTGGAGTTCATAGCTCCTTCGGTTTTCTGGAGAGGTACTTAATGGTGTTCGAATGTGACTGTACAGTGCATTAATATGACAATTTTCATTTGTACAGTGCAACACCAGAAAGATAATCTCTGTGTTAAGTACTTTTCCTTTATAATCCCTGGAGAGTCAGAACTCTAAAAGCAAATATTGTATTTACCATAGACTGTAAAAGGGAAGAAATGAGGCTAAAATGCAAAGCAGGGAAGATAAAACAGAGTTCCTTTTGAGTGTCTGCAGTGGTACTATGAATATATACATACACGCTGTTATGCTTTTTATATTATCTCTAATTTGAAATAAACAACATGATTACAGATTAGATCAATCATGGCTTCAGTATTTCTGGCCAAAGCAAGAAAAGACTTGATGTGCTAGCTAACCACGTAATTGAAGCAGAGATTTTTTTCTCTGTTGGTGATTTGTTTAAGGATTTTAATTTACAGTAATGAGTATTCTTTGCTGCATTGTAACCTGGCTCCCCACGTCTGCCTTTGGAAAAGAGTCACTGCTTGTATATAACAGTTGAATGATGATGTGAAGCACTAAACACCAAAATTGAGCAGTTGAACGCTGCTGCCTGACATCTCTTTTCCAGAATATAACATAGTGGAAAAACTGATGCCTAGCTGTCCTTCCTTTGATTTGCACAGGAGCTCTGGCGGGAGCTCGGCCACTGTTGGGGACTGGGGGAAATGGGAGCGGAGTGTCTTTCAGAATTCATCAAGTGAGCAGAGAACCAGTGCACCCCAGAGGACAGCTCTGCCTTGGCTACTGGAAGGACTGAAGGAGAAGATTACTTCTCCTGCATCTGACTCGTGTGTTTCTTGTTACAAAGTCAAGCAAAGGAGCAACAGGCAGTGGTAGCTGGAGAATATCAAAGGTGCTTGAAAGCAATCTGACCAAAACAGTAAAGGGAAAAAGAGATCAGCAGTGTACCACACATTTATTTTTGTGAAACAGTTATTCAGCCTGGAAAAGAGCTGTTGGGAATCCAGACAAAGTTCAAAAATTATAAAACATGATGCTAGGGAGCCCGACGTTCAGACGCTTTGAAGTTGCTGTGACTTGCTCTGCTTTTGGAATACTGTCCGGGAATGAAGCAGTAATGAGGGCCAGCTACCATGGTTGCCTTCTTTATTTTTATGTATTTGGGGTATTTTTGGTGGAACCATGAGATTAGTGAAGAGCAGGTAATCTAAATATAAATGAAAGCTGTGTTAAGGACAACTGAAAGGAGTGGTAGGAAAAAAAACCTGTCAATACAAAGGGAAGTAGAGGAATAGGGTGTAGTGTAAAGAAGAAAATGTGGCCAAGCTTGAAGAAAGTTACTTGAATGTCCAGAAAAACAGGTTTGATTGCCTGCTCCAGATGGCCAAATGATGCCTTTTCCCTTGAATTCCCTCTAGGGACACCATCCATGTTTTCGGTGTACATCTAAGGAGCTCAGTGGACTCTCTTCAGGGTGCCTGGAAGGCTCGGCCATATGTCAGGATCCTCTTTTTTATGGGCAGCTCAGTCAATATTGAGAGTACAAGTCTGTTTTCAGTGAAAGCTAATGGTGTTGTTCCTTTGATCCAAAATTGGAGATTTTGTGTCCATATTCAGGACCTCCTACAGTCAACAGGACACTATTCTTTTTTTGAGGAGGCTGTTACTTAGATTGCCACTGCTGAAAACCCATGCTTAGTTTGCTCATTGATAGTTCAACAGTAATTTAATTTAGGGTTCATTTCATTTGGATGCTGGTAACTAATCTTTCTGTAGTGTCAGTGGTGCAGTTCAGCTCTGATGTACAGGTTCACTGTCCTGCTGACTGGAAAATCCCATTGCAGATATGCTTTCTGTCATCTGTACAAGAGTTAGGAGAAAGTATGTTGGGGGTGTGCTGTGGAAAAGAGTGGAGCTATGAGGTAGAAACACGAGTTGTGATCAAACCCTCAATCTTGTCCACTCTGCAACTGTAATTTAAATGTGAATCTAGGTACATCAAATTTAATCATATGATGTACCTCTAATTGCTAAAGGAACTGAGGTATTGTTTATAGAAAACAATGCCAAGGTGTGCAATGCTACCATGAAGTGCAATAAATGACACCAAAAACTGAAACAGGCAGGGAAATCCAGTAGCTGCAGTGTTACATAGTTATGTTTAATTTTCCAGTAAGACACTTGGAATGACATCTTTCTCTTGCAAAAGGCAAGGAGAAGGATTTTCGTAGAAAGAATTGCAGAATGACACAAGTCTTTCACAGGAATTTGCACCAAGTAGGACTATTAGTAGGCTACTCAGAGGGAAGAAGGGCAGATGAATTAAATCTTCCTTTTGTTTCTGTTGAGCCTCAGCAACTGAAACTTAACGCTTTTTAATTACATTCCCTACCTGGCTGGTGAGAGGGGCTGTATTAACCCACAAATACCTTAACATTTGGGGCTCATTTTGTTCCAAAGCGAACACCATCTCTTTTAATTCCCTATTTGTCTCTCTCTGCTCTTACAATATTTGCCTTGTACTGATTCCCCTTGCTAATTGCAATCCATCCAGCACTATATGTGAAAAAGCCATTTTAGTTGCGTGATTTAATGCTTGTAAGTCATCTTGGCTTTGCTGACTCATTGGTCAACCTTGAAAAATCATAACAGTGCAAACATGGCAATGCCATCAGAGGACTCGCAGGTTGCACAGGGGACTCTGTTACTGATTAGTGTCATTTTTTTTCCGAGTTGAAAGAGCTATTGTGTTTAAGGCCATGAGATTTAGAATTAGGAGTAATTAAAAACCAAGGCTGCTGCTTTTATATTTTCTTAAATATGAAGGGCCCCAGGAGTCTCTGTAGTCATTAGAAAATCCTATTCTCGTGCTAAGCTTGTCCTTATAAGCAGTTCTGTTGTTGGCTTTCCTGAATGTAAAGCAGAATCTTGTTCAGAGTAGATGCTGAGAGGGGAGGAAATATCATAAAGGCAGGGGAGAAGACAAGTGTGTGTGTGTGTGTGTTTGGGGGGCAGATATTTAGCAATTGCGTGGTTGCTTTGTCATGTGTCCTTAGCAACTGGCTTTCTACTCTAATAGACTAGGAAAAATAGATGGTGGGAACGCATTCAAGGAAAGTGGGTCACATTTGATCCATGACCTAAAAGGAAAAGTGGGGGGAGGGAATAATCGGCTCAGATCATTAATGAGGTGAAAATTGATCCTTAAAAGGCTCATTCATCGAGCTAGGCAAAACTGCTATTCCAGTGCCTTCGTTAGGTGGTAGAAAATGCAGCTCCCACTCTGCCAAAACACTACAATTGCTCCACGGCACTTTTTTTTTTAAAAAAAAAAAAAAAAAGAAAAAGAAAAAAGTTGTTTGTTTTAAACAGTCTAAAGCAGCACAGTGATTAGACATGACAGTTTGGCTGTGGGGCCTTCCTTTCAGTTCAGGAAAATATAGAACATAGCTGAGCTGTCCTTTCCTGGTAAAAATGAGGTCATTTGTAAAGCTTTGTGTACATTTCTGCAGCACTCGTAGAACAGAGCTAGCAAAACAGTTCTCCTGAAGTCTAAATCCTACCTCCACCAACATTCCCATTTTTAAGAAATGCAGACCCATTGACCATGTAAGATGAGACATCACAAGCTGCGATTTAGGCTAAATGACTCCTCGAGGATGTATAGTTTTGATTTAACTGTCAAGGGCGCATATGCTGCAGTCGTAAGCGTGCTGCCGTTGCTGACTCTGAGCTTCTTACGGCTCCGTACGGCTAAGGGAAAGCTTCTTGTAATCTGCTTCCTTTTCGAAGTGAGCTGTGCATGTGTTCTGAAATAAGCAAAAGTACGCTGTCAGGCTTGATTTTTCTCTTTTTTACACATACAAATGTATTGTATACATTATGCTTGTTAATTTCTGTTGTTCATAAAAATGCCTTAGTCAATTGAAATGTATTAAATAATAATTTATTTTATGTAAAATCTAATACTAAATTTCATACCCAACTATTTTTCTTCTACCAAATGTAGAAGAAATATTCTGCTAATATTTCAAGGTAGTTTTAATTAGCATCTTGGCCTAATGCAAGTCTCCGAGAATGCATCATCAAATTAAATAAGAAAGGATAGCAAAGGATGTACTGGATAAGTGATGAGAAAATATGGGTTAATGGGAGATGTGAGCTGGTGCATCAGAGTTGCATTCCCTTCTACCTTGAAACTTCAGGGAATGTGTTCCCGTTCTGTGCAGGAAATTCCTGATGTTAACCCCTAGATTCTCTGACCCTGCTTAGTAAGGCATTAACTGTTACAGTCAACGGTGTTGGCATTCAGTCCAACCACGAAAAGATGGAAGCCCAGAGAAGTAAAGAGCATTCAAGAGCTTGGGCTCCTTAATGAAGATACTTGGTAGAAAACAGTAGATTAAAAATTCCTGAGTTTGTAGGCTAAGTGAACTCAGACCTCCTGTGTCCCCTTCTCCTCCTTTTTTATTAACTACCTATTAAAATACTCTGAGAGTGTGTCGTGTTTCCTAACATGAAAATAGGAGGAAATCATTTGGGCTTACTAATAAAATTAGGTCTGCTACTTAAAAAGCACCCAGCATTCTTTGGGGCCTCACAGATGCTCCTGCAATGCATATAATGATAGTGGCTTTGGACTGTACTTCTGCTGTATTGCATAATTTTCAAATACTGCTTTTAAAAGACAAATTAAAATTGCATCAAGTTACAAGAAAAAGTATATCATGAAAACGTGTGGCTTTTCTTTTCTTTAATAACATAATGGTTCAACAACTATATAGTGCTTTCCTCTGTTTCAGAGTTCTTCTTTGGGATGGGAACATAATGTACCAATTCAAAGGTGAGGGAGATAAGCACAGCAAAGGAAAGAGATTTTTGAAAGAGTGTGGCTGAGAAACGGCTTTTTTTGTTGCATAGTCCTCTGCTCTTTACCATTAGAAACACTTCCAGTTTTGTTCTTCTGTCAGATTTCGTCTTCTTTGTGGGATGGTTGTAGCAAGAAAACTTATGTGCCCTGAAATAACCTGTAAGTAATATCACTGTCAATGAATTTGAAATTGCTCGAGTAAAGCTCCATGTTTGGTGTTCGTAGCTGACCTGCTGCCCAGCTGGTCGCTGTATATCACAAATGATTGCGTGGGCACGAGGTACAGATATCTCTCCCTGCATTAAACCAAAATGAGCACAAGTCCACAGTTCTCCACTGGTGGCAGTCAGAATGAAAATTCAGGCTTCATGTTTTTTCTCCGTATCTCTTACTTACAGTGACAAGCCCAGCAGGTTCAGCCTTCAGATCATTAAAATAAATGTTCATATTATTAAAATCCTGTATTTGATGCTTGGATTCCCCTGTGTTTCCTCTGTCAAGCAACTGAGACCCGTGAGCTTCAAGTCTATATTCTCCCATCGGCAGCATCCAGGTTCCTCCACCTACCCTGGGGCAGGTTTTCTTCCCTTTTTCCATCTGCTGAGCAAAGGTGCCAGTGACCGTACCGAGAGGGGTTATATGGAAAAAACAGTTGAAAGAGGGCTAGAGATCTTAGGGAACCACCTGGTGTTACTAATCCTCCAGCTTTCCAAAGATTTGTCATCACAAATAAGAGCTTCCCACTTTCAGGGGGAGGAGGGAAAGAGGAAAAAAAGAAGGAAAGAAATTAACCCTGTGGTGTGATGACAGAGATTTCTATAAATCACACTGCGTTTCACACTGCTGCTGACAGCCAGCCAAACCTGAGCTGGCCAAGTTTCCGCGGGCTGACTGCATTACAGGGAGCTTAAAAAAACATTCACAAGTGTTTAACTACCTTTTCTGTTGCACGAGGCTATTGAAGTTAAGAGGCTTTGTACATCATGGGATGGTCAAAGGGATGTGGATGGTATACCCATTTTTTCCTATCTCCTTCTTTCTGGAAAAGTGCCAGCAAGGCCTCAAGACCTGAGTTCATTTTTGCTTGTGAATAAAACCTCCAGAGCCAATAATAACCTGCTAGGATAAGCTTTCGACCAAAATGTACAGTTAAGAAGTTATCTCATCCTTTTAAATTTCTCCTGCTGCAATTATTTACCGTGACCTTAAAAACATGGTTTCCGGCAACTTTTCGAGACATATTTGCGTGTCAATTTGGCAAACAAGTTCTAACTGGCAGTGCTCTGCTGTTTTCCCA
This sequence comes from Leptosomus discolor, assembly GCF_034619465.1. Taxonomy (NCBI): domain Eukaryota; kingdom Metazoa; phylum Chordata; class Aves; order Leptosomiformes; family Leptosomidae; genus Leptosomus; species Leptosomus discolor. The sequence goes on along the minus strand of NC_141391.1, from coordinate 212,628,994 downwards.
ATGCTGCATTTGTGCAGAGCGCTCTGGAAATTTGCAACTAGCAGACAGAGGTCTGTCTTTGAAGTCAGAAGTGTCCCCATAAATGGGTGCCGTATGACTTGGGAAGTGTGTGTGTTAGGGTGTGGGCTTTTCAGGATTTTTCATGGTATGTTTATTAGGAAAATTTAAATCAGTTTTTCTGAGTTTCTTTTGGTTTCTTTGAATGATGCCTTTAAAGGGGGAGTTGCTCCTTTCCTAATTGTGTGTAGCTGTTTCTTTTCTTGTGAGCCTCAAATGAACAGTGTAACCAGCAGAGCAAAGTAACTTCTTTGCAATAGTAGGGTAAAAATAAAAAAACTAGTAAGATCTTTTACTATAGTGAGAGTTTTCTTTAAAGACTCAGATTTGTTGTTGACTACTAGTGTGCCAGTGCTACTTAGCCTTTTATCTAACTTCTCTCTTTTCAGATGTAAAGGTATGACTGTTGGTGAACCAAAATACAAAGGAAAATTAATTCTTCTTTGAATAGCTTAGAACACACATTGCAGTGGGATTGAGAGATTTCAACAAATATGAAATGGAAACAATGCGGCCTGTTTTGCTGTGCATACAGGGCAATGCTTTCCGTCTTCCACGCATGCTGGTTTTTCATTAGAGATTCCTTAGTATTCTGGCTTCACAGACAGTTTCTCTTCTGTAATCTACCTATTGTGTCAATAGTGGTACCTCTAGTGGGACCTTGTTCTGCCACCATTTGATGCTTGCAGCAGCATGTGAGACTTGCCCAGCTGAAGTTGAAGCCAGGCTCCAACTTAACCTGTTATTCAGTCTTCCATGAAGCTGGTAGAAGTACTTGTGCTGTAACATAGAATTATCTACCAGTAATATTAGGTTTGGGGGAGGTTCCCCCTCCCCTCAAAAGCACTGGAGTGAATTATAAGTATGTTGAAAGTCACTGGGGAAAATCACTTTCTAACTATTGACATTTTAGTAGCAATCTAATGAGGTACTTAGATATTTCTAGTATCTTATATTGAGGAGTAGTTAGAAAAAAATTCAGAAAAGGGAAACTTTTGGATTTTTTAAGCTTCCCTGTAACATAACTTAAAAAAAACCCTCTATTGATTTTGTTGTTGTCTAGCAATCTGATCAGAGCTGAGGTCTGCTCTACAGAAAGACTGGGCACTTTTCCAACTCCCTTTCCTGCCCCCAAAATCTGGCTGGACAAAGATGACTTCTCTCTGAAGAACTGAGAAGTATTTCCCAGACAACATTCGTGTTTTCCTTTACTGAACAGGCAGAATTTAGAAGAGGTGGAGGAACAGAGGTGTTCTGCAGAGAGGAGGGGAAAAAGAGCAAAAAACCTCTGCCCCCAACCCCACACACCTGCTATATTTTCTATTTAAATGGCAAAGTCAGCTTGTCTCCTGCCCTGCATGCAGATGTTCAGTCAAGCTGCACTTTTGTAAGATTATTCATCCCAGTAACACTTGAGAGATTTCCCATAACTCCCAAAGTTTTGCCTGCCCGCATACTTTACCCTTAAGCCTTGAGAGGGGTAAAGATTTTCTTCTTTGTTTGCTTGTGTGTTTAAGATTTCGCCCTCCTCTGCCATTAAACCAAGCCTGATCCTGATTTTCAGTTTCATTATTTTATCTGTAGCCTCTCTAACATGCGGCCAATACAAGAACCTTGTTTTCCAAGACGCTGTACAGGAGGAATGACTCTACCTGAGACAGTTACAAAGGCAGGCAAGGGGCTAAAATTCCCAAGGCCAAATAGCGGAGTGAGAAGAGATGGGAACAACCTCTGGCACCTCTTGGTTGTCCAGCCAGAGGAAATACCACTTAATGAATAGGCACTGACTATCTTAGCACATTTTATTCACCTGCAAAAATTGCCCTCTGGGATGGGATCGTCCCACTCCTGCCCTGCTCCTGGCTTCTGATAGATTGCCAAAATGAAACCTCAAGTACTGGAATAGCCAAACTCCTTCCCTTTCCCCTGGCTGCTGGTGGAAGACCACCCTGCCCAAACAAAATGCTCGGTTCCTTGAAATAAAGAATGGTGGTCTGCATTTTCTTCTGTGCTGCAGAAATCAGCTTTGACACCTGTTTGACCTCTTGTTCACCAAAACCTTTCCACATGTGGAAAGAAAAAGTTGGCTACAGTCCTTCACAGATGACTGGCAGCTTCTCCATGCTTTCTACAGGCTTGATTAGCACAGAAGCAGGTCAAGACCACACTGTGCTGTAGTCTGAAGTGCTCACAGTTGTCGGTCCAGCAATATCACGTTAAACCCATCAAGTACCAAGATGTAGTGGACTGCCCACCCTGATCTGAGCACGTACGATACCCGAGAGCTCTCGTAGCGTGTGCTGTGTTTGTGTATACGCTATCAGTGTTTCCACTGAGGTTTGCATCTTTCTAACAGCTCACTGCAGCTGTATTTGTGCGTTATAAAATAGCACGCTTTAAAGTGCCTTGTGAAGCAGATCCTTCCAGCCTTGCGTTGTAAGGAAACAAGAGGCACACCATGCCAGTGTGTCTGCGCGTGTCAGCAAAGTGCCTTTTCTGCGTGATAGCTGAGAGCAAAAATTTCAAGAGGAATCAGGCAATTAAATTTTGAACCCACATCTCTTCTGTTTGTTAGGAATTCGTCATTTCAGATAGATGCAACATTTCATTGTGTGTCTTGTATCTTCTATATACACAATTTCATTTTAATTTTTTAACATTGTCTTCCCGTGTTGTTGGGATTTTATTTCTTTCTTTTTCCGGACAGGTTATACATATGCTAATGGAAATATGCCTATTATTTGAAGCATAGTTCTGCTTGTCAATGAAGCTTCATTAACACCGTTATCACCGCCTGACATTTATCTTATAATTTTCCAGAGTTGACTGTTACATCTCCATGGAAACCCAAATTGCAATTGAAACAAGTGAGATAATAAAGGCATCCATAGAGGATTGACAGTATGCAAGCCCACAGTGTTTGCAGGCTACATTTGTTTATAGTTCCTTGGATAAATCCGTTGCAGCAGAGATTTTTATTACCTGTCTCCTATCTTTCTATGACTGCTGCTTATTGCAAGGTTTAGAACAACACTTTTTTTTTATTTTGCTTTTTAATTAGAGCAATACATTTTATCCAGCAAGGGAGACATTGAAGATGTAAATTCTAGAGCGATTTTTCTGGGATGAAATATGGAAGTTTTTATATATGATTTTGGCACTATATAGACCGATGCATTCTTAGACTGGTTTGGAGGTTTTTTTGAAGCAGACAAAACTTATGTTCATGGACTCTTGATTTGCTGACTCTTTCAGTATGCAAGAAGGATCTTTTTTTTTTTTTATACCTAAGGACTTGAGCTCTCTAAGTTCGTGACTCTAAATCAATTTAGATGGTGCCTCAAAGCATAGAGTCATGAAACTGGAGTGGGTCCAGAGTGAATTAATCTGAAATTAATTTGATTTTGAAAGGCTCCATCTGGCTGTGTTTGGAAAAGGCATTTAGACAGATATATAAACAAATGATCATCTGTATTCTATATGCCAGATGTGGTGTCAAAAAAAATGAAGAAATGGTTTAAAAAAAGTCAGCTGAGGGGGATTTTGCTATAACGATGCTCAACTTGTTAAAATTACAATTTCATCACACTGTGGACAATAATCTTTTCTTATATTCAGATTTGTAGAAGAGGAGAGCATGAGTGAGCTTGATAGGGTATTTTGTTTTAAGTAAGAAAATTAAATGCCACAGCTTGCTTTAATTGTTTATTTAAGATCTCACATAAATAAGCGCAGCTAACCGAAATTGGCTGTGCCCTTAATACGAGCAGTGCTGTGATCTTCCCTTCCCTTTTTAAGGAAGGTATTTAGGTAAAGCAGCCTTGTCAGGCGTGAGCTGGTGACGTCCCTCTCTTTGGACGTATGCTTCTGGGCCCTGTGAAAATAGCTCCCTGCGCTTTGCGGAGCTCAGCTGGGAGCAGGTCTGAGCGTGTGTGTACACATGTGGGTGCCAGTCTTGAAATACATTGGACTGTAAATTACTTCTTGCAATAATCAGTTGACTTTAGCACACAGAAATGGCCGTGTTTCAAAACAAATGTTTGGAGGTCACCTTTCCCATGCCCTCCATCCCTCCAACCCCAACTCCAGGACATGGTTTGCCATAAACTAGATAAGTCCTTACAAACCTCCTAAGAACTTGCAGATAACTGCCAGCCTGGACATAAAACTTGCTGAACTAGTCATGTCATTAATTATCAAGTAAAAATATTTTTTTTGAAGCCTTCATTACTGCCTTTGGATTTTTTGGGGAGCAAAGGAAGAAGGGAATTGAGTAACAACTTTGTAAATTTGGAACAGTAAGCGATTGGAATGTGAAGAGAGAGACTGAGGTTGTTGACAAGAAAACAGATGGTCCTACGTGTCCTGAATTTTAAAAGCCTGGTACTATTCTAATTTGGTTGTTGACATGTCACAAATATATACGCATTTGGGTGTAATCAAATCCTTTCTTTTTTTTTTAAGTAATACCGATAAATGTTTCCTGCCACACAGAAAGAAGTATGCTTCATTGCAAATATGTGTAATCAGTAAAGCAAGGCATTAATAATCCACAGCATTAATAGTGAGCAGTCAGCTACTTCAGACTCAACTTCATGTGAAAAATTACATCAATCAGTGCTCCAAAACTGTTATGTAATTGTGAGAGCACATGAGCGCTCTCTCATGATACTGTCCAGCTTACAGTAAAGCAGAGAGAACCCCTTTGCAATTTCAGTCCCTTTTAGCCATAGCAAAAGGACAGCCTCTGCCCCAAAGAGAGTACAAAGGAAAAAGTTGGTAAGGAACACGAGAGTGGAACAGTAAGTTGCAGTCAGCGCTCACAAGCAACACAGTTGTGGTGATCTGCCAGGGTTCTCTTCCTGCCATAATGGAGATTAGTTTAGAGAGAGAAAAATTATAAAATAGAAGCCTTTGTTAATGTTAAGCTTTCCAGATCAAAACCAGATGTGCAGATGCCCATCTGGGAGTTGGCCAACAGAAAACAAATATTTAAAATTCATGACTTAGATATTTATCGGACACATCTTAACTCTTGTGGTACTTTTCTCCTTCTGTGTAGAGTTAGAAATGCACCTGCCTTACACCTGGTGAAGACAGACCCGATCTTGTTTGAGGCTTTAATGTACAGAACAAATTCTTACCAGAATGGAAAAATGACTTATTGAGTGGTTGCCTAAGCTGAGCTTTACATTGCAGAACATTGTTGGTTGGCAGATCTCGTCTAGCCTTGAACTAATGAGTTCCCAAAGCCTACAGGAGAGCCTGGAAGGAGAATGCTGGGGTTTAATACATAGCCTCTTAGTTGAGATCTCCAAGCACTTATTTGAGTCATTTGTCATGTTTCCCTAGAAATTTGTGATCCTCATCCATACTTGAACAAGAGAGGAAGCAAACTCAAGACAGTTTGAGTTGGGGCGGGATGGGTTTGACTTCCTTCAGCCGTTAAAGGGTAGGTGTCTGTCATTGGCTATTGAGCTTCTACTAGTTTCAGTTTAGTAAAATCTATAGAGCAGTGTAGGCAAATCCTTAAAGATACTGAAAATAGACTGTTATAAGCTTTATCAGCATAGACAAAAAGTTGTTACCCAGTTCAAACCTGTACAGATGGTGTGTGTGTTTAATTGTTTGCTTCCGATGTTGGATGAATTAGCAATGATATATAATTTTGGAAACCAATTATATATCCCTGTTGGCCTTCACTTCTTTACTCATTCATTCTCTTGTCTGCATATATTTTAACTTGTGTGAGCTGCTCCGCTTGTGTCTGTATACAGTTCATTAAACACTACTGCGTGTTCTAAAAAATAATTTACTTGATAAAAAATAGGTCCGCACACCAGAGGTAAGAGTTGAGACAATCTGAGTCACATTGGACATCTCTTTTTTTAAAAGATGTATTTGAACATAAAGTTTTTTGAAAGTGCTACGTAGCAGATGTATAAAGCTTTTGTAAAGGTACTGTTGCTTGACTCTACAGTTCTAGGAAGAGTTACCAAAACCAAGACATTAAAATAACTTCATTTAGTAGTTTTAAACATGTATACAAGGAGTATCCAGGATTTAGGTTTAAACTCCAGCCTTAAATTAAACTGGATTGTAATGGAGGTGGTGCAGCAACACAGAGGCTGAGCACCTGAAGAGACATCAGCCTCTAGAGGTGAAAGTTTGGCAGTGAGCATGGGGGAGACTGCAGCCAGGTAGGGACGAACCTTCTGTCATTTGGTGAGCAGAACTCTGAGGGCTAATTTTAGGAAGTCACGAAGCCTTAGCAGAAAGGAGTGTATGGGCAACTCTAGCTGAAAAGGTAATTGCATTTTAACGTAGCGCTTAGTACAATTTCTTTTTGTATTCTTGATTTCCTGTGATACTAATGAGGAATCTGCATCTATACCTCTGAAAAATGATGTGCTTCATCTCAAGTATGCTCAGCTCTCTTCTGATGTTTCTTTAGTATGTATTTTGTTCAGGACTTTTCCCAGTTCATATTGCCCTTAGTATTATGCACTCTGACCTATCTGCTTGAAAGGCGACTTCCCTCTGCTGCTCCTTCTCCCAGCCCAAATTTATTCGCCATCAAAACATTTTTAAGACAGGAAAAGTTTTTTTTTTTCCCCTGATTTTCAAATCTTTTTTTCTCTGTGACAGGATGTAACCTCCTTACCTTACCTAAAATTTGCATGTAAGGTGTTAAAGTGATCACATGTACTAAATTTTGAATTATTCAGAAAACAAGTATCCCCTGTAGTAACAATGGTTTGCCACCATTTTTATGATCTGATACATGGAGGGAGTTAGCAAAGCTGAGCTACAGCTAATCACTGATTTCACCAGAAAAATGACACTGTGAATTTTAAATTATCAGGGCGGTAAGAAGGACTCCGTTGTCTTAAGAAACATTATGCTTTTACACATAGTTTCTGCCAACATGCAGGGATCACAAGAAAAAAAAAAAATCTTTGCATTTACCACTCAGTACTTACACAACCACTTGAGTATTATTAGCTACGGAGAAGAATAAAATCAGAGGATTGGATGTCGCGTATTAAAAGCCATCAGATTTGTTCATGTAGTTAATGCGTGTGAGTGCAAGTGCGGTTGCTCTCTGCTGGCTGGATGAAGAATTGCTCAGCTCTTTGTTAAAGGCTTTGTGGGTCTGTAAGATGTGAGTAAGGGAGAATGTTTTGCGAGCTCAGGGTTTCGGTATCCCTCCTGTGATTCAAGTGTAGCAGAACGTCAGCTTTGCAAGTCTTACAGCTACTCAGTTGTCAGCCCTGCCAATAGGTGTAGGGAAGCCTGGAGAAAATTATTTTGTAGATACTACTGCATGTGTAGGACCAATTGTCCTGCCGTGTGCTGCTTTGTTCATTGGGCATGATGTCAGGTTCATTTAGCAACTGCTGTTATGGATATATGTTACTTAATAGTAATTATTGGTATTATTAGCCTTTAATAGTGCTGCCAAAAACTGTACAAGACGCTAAAGCAAGAGCAGTTAATGGTTTTTGAAACATTGTCTTTTCTTCGAGCTGCTTTTGAGCAACAACACTGTGTGAATGCTGATGGGCCAGAAAACTTCTGGAGATGACTTTTTCTTCCCCCCAAAACACAGACCTGGTCATTTACGGCTTAAAAATATGGAACAGCTTCTTTTTTTGTTGTTTGTCAGAGGTTCTGGCCCTTATTTTGCTGGCCAAAATCCAATTTAGGTAATTACATTCTGTGTCTATAAATCGCAACCCCCTGCAGTTTTCAATTGGGTATGGTATTGTTCTACCCTTCCTGGCTGAAATTGTTGTGCGATAATGCTCCATGTCATTAAACAGCTGCCGTCTGCCACCTTACGATGAAGTCATTCCTCTCTAAACAATGAGTTTATAAAGCCCTTTTGGGTCCTTCCAGATAAAATTTGCTCGTAAACCAGCAATTATGATCTTTCAAGTACTGTAAGGTGATGCTTGTTTGTCTCTCTTGACAGCAGTTGGAGTCCTTCAAACGGGTGTTGTCCCTTTTGTCAGCTTGTGTGATATCCTGGCAGTGACTCTGCAGCTCAGATGTAAATATTTATTACTGTAAAACTATGATGCCTGTAAATGCCTCTGCAACGGGATTGGATTTAGTAGTCTTTACACTTGGAACTCATTTGTTATCATGTTCATGTTGTTATGTTGGCTTTTTGAGGGAGTTCAACATTCTCCTACAGATGTCTTATGCCATAGAACGTGAAAAAGGCAAATCCCCAGCAAAATGGTAAAACCACTAAAATAGCGTGAGACATGAATTAGCCAAAATGGAACAGTGAGAAGGGTTCTGGGCAGGGTTAAAAACAGATTTGAAAAACGGGTCTTATGTAAACCCACTTGGTCCCTGCTAACATCTGTTTTTCAGCACCTGGCTTGACACCTACTTCATTAATGGAAATGAACGTGGATTAATGCCAAAGTTCTTAACAGTGATGAATTTAAGAGAGTCCCTTTTGATCTGGACTCTGTTTCTGAAGTCTGCCTCTCTCTGCTTAGCGGTCAGTTTGCTTTTAGTAGTCCTGCTGTAATTACAGATATGAATGGGAGAGACAGAGAAGGCATCTACTAGGTTTTTACGGTGCTCCTGCTTAAGCAGCAGCGATATTAATACAATCTCTACCTCCTCAAAGAGTGGCCCTGTCAACTTGCTGAAATGATGGAATGGTAGTTAGGTTATTAGAAGGAAAATTGGCACAAATTGAGAGAGAGGATGCTCTGGCAGCAACCACAAGCAGCCAGCGACTCAGTGCCTTAATCTCTGCCCTCGGGCTGCTCTCTACGATGTAGATGACACCTTGTCAGTGAAGATGATGTGCTAGGTCACCCCTCAGTCCAACAGGCTAAATTGGCCATGGAGGGAAGGATTGCTGCAGCGTAGAGACAGCAAGCACTGTAATCTAATTTTTTTTTCTTTTTTTAAAATGTGTGTCATCATTTGAGTACTGACAGTAATTGTCAAGGGATCCCATTCTCATTAGTGTCCCCTAGACACAGCTATCTCTGTATGCTCGTACATTCAAGAAATAGTCTTAAGCTTACGCAAGGATTGCTTTGCTTCGAAAGCTTCGCCCGTGGTTTCTCTTTTGCCTTGTTGTTTCTTGGGTACAGCAGGAGGGGAAGATGGGGGAAGGAAGGAGCTGCTTCCTCTGAGACCCATTGTGTTGGCAAAGAGAAGTAACAAAAAACCCTGCAGCTGTTGGCAGCTACAAGGTCTTAGTGCAGAGCAGTAGTGTCCACTGGGTGAAGATGAAGGTTGGGAGCGGATAAGGGAATTAATCTTTAGCGGAGATTATTTGCAAGGGATCAAGAATATTTGGCTGGATTTTGTATTGACCCAACAAGCTCTATGACAACTGAACTGTCAGTGCTGTATAGTTGTGTCCCTCAGCGGAACCTTCAAGTACGCTGAAGGGATCAGATCCATAAAATCTATACAATTGGGGTGGTTTTCAGTTGTTATCTTTCTGGGTTTTTATTAGCTTGTTCAGTTTGTCTGGGTTGGCTGTAGTCCTATGGTTACCGTCGAAGCTGGGTGAGGATGCTACTGCAAGTGCCGTTGCTGCAACAGTGCTCAAGTGCTCCTCAAAACCCCAACAGTGAGAGTGGGATCTGTCCTTGGGATGCTCAAGAGCCTTAGTTTGCGCTGAAGTCAAAGGAAATGCAATTTAGAAAGGAGCCAAGCTGTACTTGTAGAAATGAGTGCCCTCCCTGTGGGCTGAACTTGCCTATCAACCCCCCAAAATGTTGGCAGCTCAGTGAAAACCCTTCCTTGTGGTAGAAAAGGATTACAAAGAAAAATCAAAGTTATGCTTGTTTTTTTCCTAAATCTGGATGAGTTAGTGGATTGGCAGAGCTGTCAGTGGATGGTAGATTTTAGTCCGGAGAAGTTTTAATGACTTACCCAATTCGGGCAGCAAGTGACAAAACCTGTCCCCTGGAGCTTTGCATCACAGTGTACGATAGCCTATGCCTGGAGTCAGAGGCTTTAACCATCATTTATCCAATAAAGCATTTAAGAAATATGATCAACACAATTTGACTTCAGTTCCACTGAAGTAAGGAAAGGGTTTAAGCATTTTGTGAAATTAGAAGAGATCTTGGCCTGTGCCTAAACCTTTAGCTCAAAGCAGGAACTTGATGCTAATAGGGTCATTAACCTGAGAAAACAGGTAGAAATGTTCGGGTTTGTGGTTTCCTAAAAATTGGCTTGTTAGCAATGGAAATTGTGGTGCTCGTGGTGGTAAAGGTGGTTTGGGTAAAGGAAAAAGCAAAAGAATAAATGTGTTATTCTTTATTAAATACGACCTTTGCTGTAATTTTGGGCTAAAGTAGCAATTGTGTATTGATTTCTTAAAGAAGAGATCCAACAGAGAGAATAGATGAAGGCATAATTTAAAAATTAACTCAATTAATTTTTTAATGTAAACAATGTAGAGAATAAATAAAGCGAAAAATGAAGCCGATTTCTGCAAGAAAATAGTTGACTGACTCTGGGGCAAAGCTGGGGGCTGCACAGCTAAGCTTCTACCTTAAGCATTTTCTGTAGTTATTTTAAGCTATGGGTCAGGGATTTTTCAACCTCCCCTACTTGGGAGGTTATTTAGCAGATTGTGTTTTACGTAAAGGAATAGGAATTGGAAAGAAATAACAGAGTGATTTTCTAGAGTTGTGTCATGTAGGTGCCAGCTGCTCCATTGAAGTCTTGAAAGTTGTTCCCATGGAGTATCATGGAAGTGAGTCAGTCAGGGTTTTTCTGTTTCTTGGGGATTTCAGGGGAGTTGGTTCTTTGGTTGTTTGGTTGCTCTGGTTTGGCTTAAGTGTTGTGTATGTATGGAGAATGCAGTTTCTAAGGCCTGGAGAATGTGTCATGGTTTCTCCAGGTGTGCTTGTGCCCTGTAGAACATCTTCAAAACAAAGAGCATATGTAAGACGAGACTCGAGGGTGTTTGTGCGTAAAACATGATATGAAAGGTTGGATCAAATCTTTCGGCCTCGTACTCGGGCGAGGCTCCCACTAGAATCGATATGAATTTTATCTAATAAATGAGTGTGATAAATCCTTTTGTCTGCTGATGTGTGTTGAAGACACTTCACAACTGATGATCAAACTTCTTGTTGTTGGTTTAAAATACGCCGTTAATATAAATTCTCCTTCCTGCCATAAGCAGGGAAAGTGCTAAAGTTAATATGGGCATAAAATGTGTTTGGGTGAATTAAGCTTTCAAGGAGAATGAAACACATGAAACTAAATAATTTGTCTTTGCACAGGTTATAGCTGTGAGACAGGGGAATTACACAGGGTTGTTTTTTTCTTGCCATTCTTTTTTTTTTTTTTTTTTTCACATGTAAAATACGATTTGCATCTGGTTGTGCAAATTTTGAGCTCTTCCAAGCTCTCCTGTGGGCATTCTCTCCTGAACAATCATCAAACAGAGAAACTGTAATTAAAGCCAAGTTTTTTGAAAGTGGCGGGTGGCTCTGAAATACCTGAATTCTGCGATGATCAACTTTTTACGTTGCTGAACACCGGCCATTTTCCCCCTTTCCCTGGATGGCTGGGGAACACTTTAAATGTGGAAAGATGGGGGGAATGCTCTAAAAGATGCGTCTCATTAGTATTCTTTCTTGAAACTGAAGCATCCAAAAATTACCATCACGTATGGAATCTCCAGCCAAGTAATTAGTTGAAATAGCTGTCCTTAATTATCAATAATGACATAAGGGTTTTCTTTTTGTTTTTACTTTTGTTCAGTATTTAAAATTATTTGTTTTCTTTATAAGAGTACAACACTTCCTAAACCGTAATATGTCATTTGTCTCACAGTGCATGTTATTTTTTGTTACTAAGTTCTTTTCCCCTTCAAAAGTCTGTGGTTGTTTTGAACTTAGATGTACATCTGGAGATCAGATAGGTAACAATTTACAGGGTGTGAAAAATTTCAAAAATTTGATGTCCTGTTGCAGGGAGAAAAACTTTTTGAAGCAGCATTTGAATTTTTGCAACAAAGTAGGCAATTTTGCCACTGCCATCTCTTTTTGAATTGTCCTTTTTTTTTTTATGCCAGGGTGCAATAAACAATGTGCTTTAAACTGCAGCTCTCCAGACTGCTTTTCCTTTTTAAAGAGCGTAGGCAACTAATCGGCAGCAACCAGCCACATAGCTGGAGTGTTTTCCATTCTAGGCAATATTATACTAATTTGATGCACACATGGATGCTTCACACAATCTGCAAATTCATCGCTGGCATCTTGCATTAGTCATCTGACAGATTGCCAAGTGTTTCATATTCCTTTCATGTGACTTTATTACAAAACACACACACACGCACTGCCTTATTTCTGCCAGTAGCCAGTTTAGTGAGAATTCACTGCAGTTCTGTTTACAACAGCCATGGAGAGAAATCTGCACTTATTTGCAACTATCCTCTGCTTTAAAATGCAAAAGTCCCGGTTTGCGTTGTGCTGCTCTCTTCTTATATAATGACATTAAGCAGCAGCCTGCAGAGAAAACCAGACTTAATGAAAAATGTAATCGCATTGTTTTTTATTCATAATACTTATGCTATTAATTAAATACAGATTTTTTTTTTCTGCTTTGTGCCAATTGACATCATCTTCTGCATCTAGTGCACATGAAAACGGCGTAGTCTCCTAACTTGCCTTCTCTTTTTAATCTCCTTTTCCACTTTCTAGTAACGGCACAGCTAACAAGATGAATGGAGCTTTGGATCATTCAGACCAACCAGACCCAGATGCCATTAAGATGTTTGTTGGACAGATTCCCCGTTCATGGTCGGAAAAAGAGTTAAAAGAACTTTTTGAGCCTTATGGAGCTGTCTACCAGATTAATGTTCTCCGAGACAGAAGTCAGAACCCTCCCCAAAGTAAAGGTACAGTAGTTGTGCTCTCTTTGCTTTCGTTGTTTTTTTTTTTTTCCGATGATCTTGCTTGCCTTCAGGATTTCCAAAGAGGTTTGCATCTGGGCTGTCTGTTTTGAAGCACACTGTGTTAAGCTATGCAGCATTCCTAAGAGGAGAGGACTCCTGAATACCTATCGATTACTGTCTTCCTCCCCTTCTTAAATTGCAGTTTAAACATCTGTTATCTGGAAGCATGCATTCCAACTGTGCAAAAATAACAAAAGATTGCTGTCCTCGTTTAAATTATTATTGCCAAGAAACATGGAAACCTGAGTGGTCAGTTTCCCCGAATTAGCTCATGAAAAATATAATGGTCTACTTCCTTTTGTTAACTCTCTTTGCACCCCAGGTGGGAATAATTTTAAGGATACAAAACGGGAGAAATGATAGCAGTGGGCTCTTGCTACATCATTGCTCCAGGGGCAATAATAATTACAAAATAGAGTCGCCCTACCTTTATTCCAAAATCTGATTTCTTTTCTGCAGTCATGTTAAAGGACTGATTTTTGGCACCGGTATTTTTCTAAAAGAAAGGCTTTGTTTTCCTTCCTGATTTTTTCTGTACGCATGTGAAGTATTTGTCTATAACTATGTTGTTTTCTTTCACTGTATATCTATGCATATTTAGGCACTTGAGAATTCTGTGTATTGTAGCTACGTAAGTATAACATATGCTTACATGTAGTCTGAAAGTGAATATTCTGTTTCACAGAATGCATTTTTCTCCCTTAATAGCTGCATACTTTTGTTTACACTTCAGGTTTGGTACATGGAAGTGTGGCTAGCGTTACAAATAATTAGTGCAGCTCAGAGGCATAACTAGATACGCATGTGTGCCTGGCTGTAAGGTTACTAGATAGTTATTCATTCTTACTGCACTCCCGCCTCTGCTTCTAAAAACCTTTAAAGTGCACACGCTATGGAGAATATTGTAAAATAATTTTGTGGGCTAGCAGCTGACTAACAATGCAAAACAGCACTCACTTGAGATTTCCAGTTCAGTGAGAGGTGACTGCTATCGCGTGAGGCACACAGCACAGCTTTGGGTGCTCCTGTGCTTTTGTGCAAAGCACTGCCAAGGCTCAGCCTTTCCTCCTTGCCCTGGTACAGGGCAGAGGATCCTCTCAGTGGCCTCTTGTTTGCTGCCCCAAGTTAAGCAGTCTTGTGCTTTGAGCGATACTAGTTCATTTTGGGTTGCTTGCATATATCGCTTCTGGTTAAAAGACTCGGTGTATTGGTGTCACACCGATGTCAGGGAGGGGGTTCATCTCACCATACCTTGCTGCTGATCAAGTCCCTGTGCTAGATTGCGCTTTACCTTCAGAAGTAGAAGGTATTTTTAGTTGGAGTGTTTCAATGTAGTTCTGCTTCCAGCTCCCTCCATTCCCCAGGACTGATGTACTGTAGCGTGTAGCCCCCTGCTATGTTAGCACAGAGCCCTCACCAAGTGTCTTTTTCTTGTAATGCTAGATAGAAGACAGCATTAAGAGGTCAAGCATCTGGATTTTCTGCAGTCCAGGCTGCTATGGATGAGCAAACTCCTACTTCAGTTTAAACCACTAAAATGCTGAACTTTGAGACTTGTCCATTTAGAAAGAGCTGATTCCAGGGCCACAGAAATGCCTTCCCACTAAGCAGTAAATGAAGTGAGAATGATATTGTGGTTAGATAGAAGCAAGCCACTGATTCCCATTTCTGTAGTGTTTTCCATTATGCTGTACCTGTCTGTCAGGCAGCTGAAAGGCGGGAGGATTAAGAACAGGTCATGCAAATCATTGTAGACTAATTATGAAGGCTTGTAGTCCCCATATTCAATATTCTTTTTGAAAGATCTTTGGGGTTTGGGTTTTTTTGCTTGGACTCGTTTCAGCCATTCAGAGGTGCTGCTTTGATATCACTTCAGGCATTACATGTTTTAATGAGTAAATGAAATTAATCCTCAAGAAAGACAGAATAACCTTCAGACTTATATTTCCCTGACACAGCAACAAGCTCCTCTGGTGGTCAGCTTTTCCCTTGGAAGCTTTGGAGGAGCCTATCTCCATGCTGGCTCTACCCTTCCTCCTGGCTGAGTCTGCCAGCAAGTTTGCTAGATATAGAAACCTCTTGAGTTTCTTGTGGATATCTCTTGGCTGGGAATGATCTTTATTTTCTTAATCCAGTAGCACAAAGGAATCTGTGTGAGAGATTGTTAAGAATGTTAGAAATAAACAAATTAAAAAACTGCCCTGAAAAATGTCTGATACTCTTATTGCCGTCGTGATGCATGAGGAATACTTCACCTGTGCTATCTAATTAGCATTTAATAACAAATGAGTTTTGACTTTTTGTTCGGAGATGGTCGAATTCTGTGCTCTCCTTCTGTGTAAACATGCATTTTTATTTCATTTGAGCTGGGTGGATTGGGATAATGCCAGGCATTTTCCTGCCCACTGCCTCTCTTGCATGACCTCCAGTTTTGCAGAACAGTGCACCAAGGGGACCTTGTGGTCGGGTGACGCTGGAAAAAGTCCATTTTTCATTTTATTGCGTGGTCGTGGCTGTGTGCCGTGCAGAACGTTCACAGGCTGGTATCACCCAGAAATTTCCTCTGAATATTCTGCAAGCCGTGAATTTCAACGACAAAAGTGCAAGTTAGTGTTACTACATCATGCGCGGGGGGTGCCGGTTTGGTTTTGTTCTTTGAAGAAAGGCATTTTGATTATTGAAGGGTCTCTCTCTTACCAGACGAGGGCTGTGTATTTCTGCTAGCTTAGCCAAAGGGCCTTCTCCAATTTGGACCGAATTTTTCTCTGATGAACTGTTTATGAAGCTGCAATCTGAGTCTCTCCCGATTCTGTCAAAAATAACCATAGGCTGCTTCTCTCTCTCCTGCTGTTATTAAGACTGTCTTTCATACCCTCCAACGACAGACGGCCTAGTTCATGTCTCTCATCCTTTTTTGTATTCCTTCTGCAAAGCTGAAGCTGGAGGAAGAGGAGGAAGACAGGTAGAAAGACAAGTTTTACTCGCTTTGTAAAACTTCTTACTTCCGCAGATATATTGCTTCTAGTGCAAATGTTGAAGCTTGTCTTTATTAATTGGGAACTGCAGGAATGGCTGCAGTTTGATGGGTGATGGTTGGAATATCCTCTGTCAGTACGAAACTCCTCAAGCTTTCCAGAGTTCGCAGTTCTACAGTTATTTTGGATGTGTGAAAGAGCTCAGCAAAGTAATTTGACTTTGTGTTTATCCCCTGTTGTTTTGTAAGGCTTTTTCCTCTTTCTGCAGCGAGAGAAATCCGGGGGATTAGGTAAACTAAATAAAAAAAAAAAAAAAGTCAGGAAATCCTGTAACACTGAAATAAATGGCACTTTCAGCTTCTGGGGGCTAAGGGGATTCAAAGTCTAGGCAGATCAGCCCTCTCTGTTCCCAATCCAGCTTGCTGCTTTTATATAATTTACTCTGGGTGCATAGTTGACTTTTTTTCAGAGTAGTTGTTAAAGAGAGCTTCTGTAATACCTCAAATACAGCGAGCTCTATGCAAAGGCAGTGTACACTGCCATCAAGATCTTCTTCCCACTGTTTTCCAAAGCCAGGAAGATTTCTTTGGCTGCTTTGGTTTCGGAGTCCGAGTGCTGAAGCAAGCAGACAGCACAGGGCTACTTTCGCCTTTTGAAATGCAGCAGAAGCGTCTTGGGCCAGATCCACAATGTCCTTTCAGTGCTTTGCCCCTGTTTCAATACCTGTTGAATCGTAGCAATCAAGGTCCCCTAAACCAGCTTTGTGAGCTTGAGCCTGCTTGTGTGCCCGTAGGAAGCGTGTTGCAGAAAGCAGGGGAGAGACACCCGTGTAACAACTAACTCTGTGTTTCCTTGTAGCCTTTTACAGACCCTTTATCAGATTAGAGGGAGGCTGCTGAGTGAACAAGGATGTGCTGTAGTTAAAGGCCAGTGTTTATTATTATCCTATTTAACATGGTAATTTAAGTCTACCGGGAAGCAAGCAGAGGAATCTGATAATGAGGCATTCGTCTGCTGCATACAGGAGAGACTGGACAGGCAAGGCATATAGGAGGCAGAAGCTATCTGGCTTGTTTGGGTACCGTTTCAGCTCCACTTTAGCCCTTCAGAAATACTCTTGTGCAGGCAGGAGGGACAGTTCCTCCCCTCCAACAAGTCCCTGCTCACAGGGCCCCATTTTCTGTGCAGCGGGGGGAGAAAAGGGAACTCGGGCAGCCCTGCATGTGAGCAGAGCTGTGGTACTCCACTTGTCACACCAACCCGTCCTCACTGTCCTAATCAGCAGCAAAGACATTAACCAACTGTTCCTTGCCTGCCCTTGCATCATGGCTCAGCCGATTGCACGCTCCTGCTCCTTGAAGCAATTTCAATGCACTGTGTTTTGCAAAAAATATATTAGATGCTTTTTAATGATCCTTTCAACCAGTGGTCAGGGTTTCTCTACACATTTTGACTTACTTTGTGATTTGAATGCTCTCACAGGTCCGTCTGAACATTGTTTTGCTTTTGAGATCCTATGAGTTGCATCATGACCACATATGCTGTCAAAACTGCAGGACTTGGGACCTCAGCCATTAGGCATGTGTGGTTTAGACTAAATTTTAGTGATCGTGGCTGAGAGATCTTCTGTTACAATCACAGACTTTAAATCTTCCGTGCACCAAATGAAAGAGTGCCTTCCATATTTTTTTTTAGCAGGTGCTTTGTGCACTATATGAAGTTTCACACAACAAAGACCTGCGAACGCCAGTGAGGAAGCTGCAAAAAAGTGTAATGGGGAGCGAGAGTGAATGATAAAGTTTGAGTTTTTAACTTTCAGTTTCTGACTTTAGGTTGTTTAAACCTTAAGGAACCTTAATTCTATAATTTTGTAGGGACTGTAAGTAGCACTATAAAATATATTATAGATGTGAGCTGATTTTTATAAAAGTTAGTTCTTATTCAACAAATCTGCTGGAGTTTTTCAAGAGGTTTCTCTGAAAGTGGACGGGTGTGAAATTGTGTATATAATCAAGCTGGATTTCCCAGGGGCATTTCACACAGTGTCACACAGCAGACTAATACATACGGTTGCTGGTGAAGCAGAGAAGGGCCCATTTTCAAATGGAGAAAGGAGCTGGTTAGATGATCGAGGGCAGATTAGAATGGGGAAAGGTTACGGGCCAGGGGAAGAGAGGGGATGATGATTGGAGAGCAACAGGGACTGTTATTGGAGATCAATACTTTTTCGCTCTCTATGTAAATGGCTTTGACAGAATGAACCACCAACTTGTTATCCAACTTTTTGGATCATGCAGAAGGGACTGGATGGGGGCGAAGCCACCTGATAACCTGGAGAAAACAATGCAATACAAAGCGCTTCAGCTGGGTAAAACGAACCGTGAGCAAGAAGAGTAAATTTGAGTTTTGAGTGAGCACATGTGTTGAATGAGTATATTTTTCAAAGATTCAAGAGCAGGAGAGGATTTGAAGAATGCACATATAAAAGAACTGACATGATGTTTTGTATCCATGTGGTCAAAAAGGCACAGAAAATATGAAGCAGTATAAATGGAAGCATTGAATATAGCTTTCAAGGAAATACTGTACCAGTTAAAGAAGGATTTTTTTGATCATGTTTAAACTACAGTTGCCGATATTTAGTACCATTCTATAGAAAAGGGCAGAGGTCCAGAGAAGAGCAGCATGATTTTGTATGAAGTCAGGAAGGGTTAAGCCATGGTGAAAGGTCTAAGAAGGTTAACTTGTAAAGGGCTTCAAGCATTGACTTACAAGAAAGCTAAAAGGGGAAAAGCTGAGGAAGAATACAGGGCTGTACCTTGGTTTGGAAAGAAAAAGTTGTAAGGGGATACAATTGAAGTTTCTGCAGTATGTTGAAGTGCATGCTGAAGGCAGGAATAGATAAGCTCTTTCAATTAATATTAAACCCAGGGACTGCACAGCATAGACTTAAGATTGAGAAACAGCAGGCCAACAGAAAAAATCCAACTTCTTAAGTCTAACTTTCTTCCTCCGCTTGCAGAGCAGAGAATGGTCTTCCAGAAGTAGCAGTAAGAAAACTTACAAAAGAAACTTTTCTCTTGCTTGCTTCCATTTGGTATTTTGAAATCATGGAATCATTAGGTTGGAAAAGACCTCTAAGATCATCAAGTCCTACTGTCAGCCCAATAGCACTGTGCCCGCTAAACCATGTCCCAAAGTGCCACATCTGTACTTTATACATTATAGGAAATGATGTGTCTGGAGCGGTATGTGGCATGAGTGCTCCCCACATCCCAGTACAGTTTCACCCTGTAAGCAGGACAAGGTGCCAAGGCTACAGTCAACACAGCTGCCAGTGGCTAATCTATGTCCAGCGTGAAGAGGATCTGAGATTTCTGATGACCCCTGATATTTTTGCACTGCTTTGAAGAGAGAGAGCAGATGAGGGTGACGTCCCATTGCGTACTTGACTGCAAACCTGTTGCCCACATAAATCAGTCTCACTGTGTGTTCCCATCATTGACCATGGGAGTAAAGTCAGCCCCTTTAATACCGAAAAGTATCACAGCAAACCCAATGCAGACAGACCGTGCAGAAGTAGCAGAAGATACTTGTGAAGATACTGTAACAGGAGTTGGGGTTTGTGTTTGCAAAACAGGGAGAGTAGAGAGTGTCGGAGGGATCAGGCAGAGCATTTCTTGGTAGTAGTATTTAAAGAGGGAGATAGCATGTAAAACCTTCCTTAGCCTGGTTTCTGAAGTTCCTATATAGAGCATATGAATGACTGGAGCTGTAGCAGAATTAAGCTTTATTTTTTTTAGGCATCTTTTTACTCTGTGTTTTTGCAGTATTTATCACAGTGGGGGCTTGGTCCAGAAGTGAGGACTCCAGGTAAGAGTCTAGGTTGCTGTAAGAAATTAATAAAAATAACACATCTCTAAAGGATTAAAGTAGATTGCTTTGGGGCTCATTGGTTGCAGTTCTGTAGCAGCTTAACTATGATTTACAACTGTATATGAATTTTCAAAATTAAGCTAAGACTATAAGGGCATTAGTAACTACATCTATGCTGAAAAATTGTATAAACTTTAACTGCATGAATTGGCTTAGTTAAATTGATAGAAAACCCATTTGCAGACCAGCCATTAGAAGAGTAGAACTTCATATTCCAATTGTGGTTTTATTAATTGATCTCTAATGTTCATGTCTGAGAAACACTTGGGGAAAAGGCAAGTTAGGTAAAAGGGGTATTTGGGCTTCAGTTCAGGCATGAAATAAATCCAAGCACTTTCCATGTATGTTCAACAACTCCAGGAACACAGATGAAACTATAGCTTCAGTTTTCCTGACAATTCAGGAAAAACAAGAGAACAGAAAAGGAAGGGATCTGTCTGTCTGTCTGTCTTTTTTTTTTTTCCTAATTATGTTTAAAACCAATTGAAGGCTAGTGACAGAGAAATAGAGGGCTTAAACACTAGTTGTTTTCTTGTCGAGACAGTTCTGGAAAATAATGTTTTGCACAATAGTTAAAAAAAGCAGGCAGTTCTTTGTTATAATGTTGACTTCTTCAGCACACCATCCAACATTTACCTATAGAATATTTTAGAATAACTTTACAAAAAAAAAACCCAAATGTTCTTAAAATATAAATGGGTAATCTGTTTATTGTAATGCCATCATTACATCAGAAAAAAACCACATAGGCAGGTGGTTAAAACAGCCTGAACTTTCCATAAAAATTAAAAAACCCCTAGCTAATCAAATTGCATTGTTGAATCTGAATAATATGCTAAACCTCAGTCTCTCAAATACATAATCTCAAAGGCAAAAATTGTAATGCATGGAAAAATCTAAGTCAAGTCATGCACGCACTTGCACACAGGAATTAATCAATGGATATAATAGTCAGACATAAAATCACATGCATGTTTAAGTATTTTCAAGATTGGTGCCTACATTTAAAATATGTACCTCTGTAATAGCGCCAGATACTGTCAGTCTGAGATTTATGGTATCCAATTTCTTCAGTTGCATATTAAAGCCCACATCGATGAGTTTCGATCTTTTTATGATGTTGTTGTGGCACTGAAATTCTTTCCTCTTCCAATTTTCTATTAAATGAATAAACATACAATATTTATCTGCTTGCCACATAAAAAAATGATGTGTGTTTTTGTTAAAGAACAGCGGCTTCAAAAAAAACAACACAACCCTTCTCATTATATAGTCTTTCTAATTCTATTCAGTTCTAATGTTTGAATCATTTGTTCATAACATAGGAGGAGATTTTGCAAAGGATTTGAGAACTGGCCTGAAATCTTCATGTGCTTTGGCTTGGAGCTCAAAGGAAGAAAACGTTTGACAACTGAGCAATGTCAAAAATGAAGTGTAATTGGGGAGCAGCCTTATGAGCACGTATTTTAGCTGCGCTGCACTGCAACTCCCAAGTCTCTCATTTCCACTGCAAGAATAGCATTTTATTGCTCTCATCTTCTACTCCTGTCACCCCACTAAAATCACGCACAAGTGCATGTGCACATATATGCACAAATAAATTAAAGTCTAAAATTAAAACCCACAATGCAAGAAGCTTTGTCCGTTAAAAGATAGGAGACTCCAAGAATCTGTCACTGCTGAAACGACATGAGACACGGAAATGTTACAATGATGCTTCACAATAAAAAGCTAAAGACCATATAAACCATTTTAGCATAAATGTGATCAATTTTGCTAGTTCTTAACATGAAATTTAAACACCAGGAAAGCCTTGAAAGACTGTCTGTTAAACTTTATCATTTTGAAATACATTACGAAATGGATATATGTGTAGCATATGTAGTGTAAATTAATGACTAGTTCATTACTTCCATCTTCCTTGCACCAGACCTTGTCACCCTGTATTTTCTGCTGGAGCAGGGTAGCAAGAGGACAGCATTGGGCATGCTTTGGGTCTGGTAGGACCCACAACCTTCTTGGTGTCAGACTTCTGTGATACAGATGCAAGGAAAGGATGTGTCGTGCCAGTTGTAGTATTACTTTTTGTTAGACATCAGTTCCATAGTGAACTGTCACCATCAGCATATTTCAAAAGAATAGCAAATAACTCCCTAAGGATAAAGTCTGGTAGTGGCTTCTAAGCCTGGTTTCAGCTTAGCTCAGGCCAGTGAGCTATGGGTGGAAGGCTGTATGTGCCATATAAATCTCCTGGTCCGTCTATCCCAGGGAAGAAGGCATTTTCAGGAATCTGTGTTGTTCTAATTGCTTATAAAAACACTGTGAGACAAGCCAGTGAATAAATTAAATTTGCATGTTTCCAGTGGATTTTTTCAGGTTTTCACTGAACCTAATTACTGTCTAATCTATGCCCATGAGTATGCAGTTTTAAGTGGGACGTTAGACTTTCACTCTGCAGATTAAATTCTGTGGTGCATAAATTCATTATTATTTGTGGAGGAAAAAACTTCAGAGTCTACTACCTCGTGGTTTTAATTTAAAATAACTACTACATCTGAGTCATACATTAGTTTAGAAGAATAACACAAGCTGTAAAGATGTAGAAGATGTTTTTCTAATAAACCATGTCTCTTATTTGCCTAACTGAATTGGGAAAATTTATGTTTCAAACAGTAATTAAACTGTCCTGATAGCTCAAGATGTCACACTTTCCATTGCAATTTTAGGGAGCTGTACCACAATAGGGAGTAGATTAATATGGTGTACTGCATGAAACTTTTTAGCTGCAAGGATGAACATAGCACCGTAAGAAGCAGCACTGCTGTTTCAGCCGTAGATCTCCACGTGTTTTGCAGAGGGAGACAAATATCATCACTCAGTTTTTACCAGCTGGAAGAAGTGAGATACAGAGGCCTGGGGGGACTTTCCCCAAAATTTTCGAGTCACTTCCAGCAGGCAGAGAGTAATGTCCTGCCTGTGCCGTTGCTGTGTCGCCTGACTCAAATCTGCTCCCTTCATTCTCAGTGCTTGAATCCCTGAGCTGGTTGACACAAAGATTTTGTTACGTTAAGGCTGCCCAGGTGAGATCTGCATTACTTTATTCACGTATTAATCGGATCTGATGAGGACTGCAGTTAGAAAAGACGTGTGGAGCAGACCCGTAGGCACCAGCTCCCACTTTCCTATGCCCGTCCTAATTAAAACAATGAGTATTAAACAACAGGCTTCCTTTATTATTTTCAGATCATGGGATATAAAAATCATTGTAGATTTAAAATGGACTATATTAACCCGAGTAATTCCGCCGAGGCTCCAGTTTCTATAGTGAAAAGTGTTGTGTTGTCTCTGGCTCAATTAGATTTTTCTCAGTGTCAATTTTAATTCACTTCACTGGAGCGTGGGGGAACTCTCTGTGGAAGGGAAAATGTTACTTCTGAATGAGAGTCTCCTGTATCCCACATTTTATTTAAGAGTCTTAAAATGCTTTGCAGTCCCACGTTCTCCCTTGAACGTCTGCTATTGTGTGCCATAAGAGCTGAACGAAATTCCTTGACATTTCTTCAATGTGACAGGCATCTGAGTTTGAGCAGGAGGATGGAAATGGGGAGAGCAAGATCCTTGGTTCCCTCTTTTTTACTTAATGTAGAAAAAATTAAAATTAAGCCTGGGTGAGCCTTGATGGCCAAATAGACATAATTATGTTAAATGTTTCTCACACTTACAAACATCCACCTGGCCACATGTACAGAGAAGCAAAAACTAAGAAGCAGCGTTTCCTTTTGCAATGCTGAGTCCAGAGCAGAGGTTGAGTGGCCTGAGAAGTTGTTTTTTCCACTTTAGACTTGGCATTTTTCACCTCCCGTGGTCATCGGCACTTAGTGTGGATGGCTTAGTTACGCTCTGCTTTGTGCATGCTGCCCGAGTAGCCCAATAAGTACTATTTCTTCCCTATTTTTAAAGGGAAAAATGGAGTAGGTCTTTAATTTGAGGGTTCTTCTCGTTATGAGAAAGAGAAGACAAGAAAAACAGCCTATGATAGAGTTGTAGGGGAAAGTTTGCCACAGATAAGGGCCTGAAATGTCCGCTGTGTATAGGCGAGGCTTTCCAAAATGCTTGTTTCTCTCATTCTCAGCAAATTTCTCTTCCCATCTCTATACCTGTCCTCCCATATTTCATTAGACTCTCAAGACGTTAGATTTGTGGTTAGTTGCAGGCAGTGAAGTTTTGCTTTGGGGTTGATTGGTTTGTTGGTGGTTTTTTGACTGACACCTCCCAGTTTCCAGTTCTGCTGGAATGATTTAGAGTGCTGCCCAATATATCACTTGGCCGCCTATAGGAAAGTACCTGGGAATGTCACCAAAACCAGTCGATTGTGTCAATAGATCCGAACCTCTTTTCTGATTCAGACAGAAAACAATACCGCAGCATGATGAGGGAGTGCCCAATAGCTATTAATAATGCCAGCTTGTGTAAGAAAAGTAAATACAAAATTATCTCCATAGAATACCATCCCATGTTTTTCAGAAGAATTGAGCAAAACACTCTATCAGTGTTCTGGTTTCCGAATGTGTCATCTCCCAGCCTTTACATTTCCAACAGTGTTAGCTTTCCTTTCCAGTCCTGAGCTGTTAGCATGCAATGCCTACCTGTGCTTTGTTGCTTGCTAGTTCTCACTTGGGTATATATTGAGTTAAAAGGTGCTGTGTGAAAGTAAGGAATTATTATTATAATTATTATTATCATCATTATTTAGATGCTGCAGTTTAAGCAGTTCAAAAAAATCTCACAACTAAAGGTCAGCGTAGCTTGTAGGTTTACACATGCACAGTACAAGTAACCTTCAGAAATTTCCTCATGAAAAGATAAGTGCAGCAATTATATTTAAACGAGTGCCGGAGAAAATTTCACTGTAAACTACATTAGCTGGAGAGTGTATGCTGTAAGAGGATTTAATTGAATTAATGTTACTTACTATCAAATGCTCCATCTAGTGTATTGCCAGGTCTCCTTATTACTAAGAATAATATTTGGCTCATAAAGACCCCTGTTCAACTAAGCACACAGTCCTGATGACTTCGGCAAGTGATTAAAGTTAAAGCATGTTCTTCACTGCTTTGCTGAATAGGAATAGGCTTGAAGCTAGGAACAGGTATCGGGGCGTGTACATAACACGTAACCACCGAGCCCTTTAAGAAGGCTTTTTACGGAGATTCCCCTTACAGATGGTTTTCCAAGTGTCTAACGAAGGTGTGATTTTGGCCTAAGTGTCCTTCCTAGTTTGAGTGTAGCTGTCGTGGATAAGGGCTGCACCAGCGACGGAGACGAGCAGTCTGAGCGCCAGTCTGGGTGCATGACAGGAGGGGTGTCGGGGTGATCCACGCTGGGGCTTCGCAGCCCTCCGCTAATAAGAGCAGTAACCGATTATGGTGGCAGAGGGGTTTCATTGAATTATCATGGTGGTATTTTTAATGCTGTTATTAATGCAGGATTCTCACTCTCTCATTATACGGAGATGCCACAACGAGATCAGGAAGGTATTTTGTGTGACTTCCTACATAGAAGCAGAAATGCAAGTAATCTACGTTAACTTATTCACGTTATATAAATGGAAAACTCAGACGCATGGAAACACAGTGACAGAGCCAGAGACGTGCTTCAAGCCAGTGATAAAGACATCCACTGTTTTCCTACTCTGCTTTTGTGTTTTAACCATTAAGGAGAAAACGTGATATATTGGCTGTTTTTACAGAATAATTTTGAGTGTCAAAAATACCGTTGAAGTATGCGTCTCCTTTATGTTTCATATTATTTTATTTTCCTTTTGTATCCACTCTTTAAAAAGCGAATACATGAAATCTAGCAAAAAAATATTTTATTCTCCATTCATTCATCAAAAAACCAAAAAAACCCCAGGTTTTCAACCACTCTTTTGTGGAAATTGGGAAACAGTGGAATAGTTTCTGCAGCTACTTTCTTTATTGTTGGCTGGATCAAATGGCAAAAGTTTTTATTCACCTACGGATCTTACATTTTAATGATCCACGTGTCACTCATGAACTTCACCCACCCGTGTTTGTGCATGCAGTTGACATTCTAGTACAATCAGAAAGGCACATGCCATTCAAAGGAGTTACAATCTCCTCTTTGTTTTTGTGGTTTGTTTTTTTTGGGGGGAAAAAGAAAGAGTAATTGCCCATGTCAACTGATGTTCATTACACAGAATTGTTTAGCTCTCTTAAAAAATCATTGATCTGCTTTTCCCCCGTGAAAATATTCAAGGTCTCAGCTCACAAAAGAGAAATCAGCATGTAAAGCAGCAGACTAGCAATCTGTGCTGCAAGGAGTGAGAGCGCGATGTTCTGTGCAGCAAATGTCAGAAGTGCTTGCTATCTTAAAAAAAAAAGACAAATATTTAGAAAGGATGAGGAAACATTATTACTGTTGCAGTCCAATGTGATTTTGGAGAACAACCTGTTTAAAAGTAGGGAATTTTTTTCATACATTTGTACGTGGCATTTATGATTGAACATTCATTAGGTAGCATCTGGCATGAACTATTCCTCGTTCTCCCTAAGTTTCATGGCTTTTTTTGGTATTTAAGTAGGATATTACAAAAGGTAATTTGCTGTCTGATTCGCCTTGGTATAGTCATGGTTTTAACTTTTGAATGACTCCCTTGAAATAGGAGGGAGGGGAAAAAAACTTTTTTTTTTTTTTTTTTAATAGGGAATATTGAGTGTTTAGATTTCATGGAGAGTGCCCATGGTACATTGTGTGCATGCAGTGAGTCAGGAGTGCAGCTGCCTCCGCTGTGGATCAGGGTCCATACACCACAGATAACAAAGGGACCCAAAATCTGGGGCTCCAGTCTCGTCCACATGCTCTTATTATCATTTGCTGTTTGTATTGCAGATGCACGTAACAGATTGTACAATATGCTGTGCAAACAGATTGGTAAAATGATCTTTGTCCTGAAACACTGACAGCATAGATGAACGAGAGGGTTTGAAAGCGTGCCTGCGCTGAAAGCTGCACAGCCCAGACGCCAGAGTTTTGGACCCGTGTCCTCAACAAAAAGGGCTTTGTGCATCTTTATTGAAGCAAAGATCTGTTCTTGCTGATCTTACTGTAAAGAGCTGAAATTTTAAATAAGATTTTAAAAAAAAATAGCACAAAGATCATTAGAGAATGAGTAGGAGAAGGGAATGTGCCTACTTCTCCCTTTTTTTTCTTCTTTTCTTCTCCTCATCTAACAGCATTTCTCCTATACTTGCCAAATTGAGCGTGTCAAAGGAGCAGACTTTCAAACTTTGAGCAGTTGCTCACAGTATTGGAACAACACCCTGAAAAAAAAAGGCTGGGGCATGCAAGGCTGAGGCTTTGATGACCTGACTCTGGGAGGCACTGCTTATGGAAACTCTGACGCTCTGGAAATGACAAGAGCAAGCCTGCAAACTTGGCTAGCTCTCACTGGGCTACTCAAACAGGAAAAATTCTAGTACTTAATGTCTTTTTCGTCGTCCAGGGCATGTAAAGAGATCATCCACTTAGGCCCTGTGTGGTTAAGAAAACCAA
Source organism: Leptosomus discolor (assembly GCF_034619465.1). Classification (NCBI taxonomy): domain Eukaryota; kingdom Metazoa; phylum Chordata; class Aves; order Leptosomiformes; family Leptosomidae; genus Leptosomus; species Leptosomus discolor. The sequence continues at coordinate 212,601,481 of NC_141391.1, read as the reverse complement.
GAATTGCTCATCTTATTTATTGAAGTAGCTAATGTGCATTTCAAAGTGCCTAGATGTTAGCTTGTGGGAGAAGGAAGAGTGAGCATTAAGATTAATTTCAATGAAGATATTTTTGTGGGAATAGATTGCTCAGTGAATATAGATCATCTGCAGCTGGTAGAATAATGATATAAGCCTGCTTATATGTTTTATTAAACCAATAAACTATTTACATGAAAATGGAGGTGTCTGGATTGTGCGAACAGCTCTTTCAGAGGAGCTTTGCTTAGGGACGAGAAACGATTTCGCTATTTTGAAACACTTCTGTTTCTCTTTCAAGTGAAAGTGCTCTCTCACTATAATTATTAAAGAAAACATTTTTCAACTCTGAAGTATTGCTGATATTTTGGCAGAGGCCATGGCCAGTAGTCCAAGTGATGGGAACTCTTGAGTGCTCAGAATTTAAATAATTTGTGTTGACTTTGTGGTAAAAGCAATTTTATGCCTGGACAGGACATAAGACTTGGACCCACATGGTTTTCTGGGTTTGAGGCATGATGGCACCCAAATGTACTGGGAGCCAGGGCTCAGGCTCCCTGGCTGCTCATGGCTGAGCCACTATGGCCTTGGTCAGGAGAGGTGGGTCTCTACATAGAGCAAGAGATATCATGTTCCAGGATGTAAAGGTCTCGGGTTTGGAAATCTAACCTAAGTGAAAAAAGACCTGCTAGTTCGTCCAGCTTGTCGTCTGCCAAATCCACGCTTATTCTGTTTAGTCCGTTCCTAAACATTTTGTCCAATTTTATTTGGCAGTGGACCACAGGATGCTGTTTCCAACTCCCCCCCCCCCTCCAAGATTAAATGTTTTATTATTGTACTGTAAACACACACAGTCCTAATAGTTTTTTGGTATTTTTGTCCCCCCACTTTATTTATTTTCTGTTGTATAATCCCTGTTCTGTCGTAATACTGATGAATGTGAAGGATGCATTTTCTGTCATGTAAAATAGTACTGGGGATAAACTCTGCCTAAGATTTTGGCTGACCCCCTCATCAGGCTTAGCTCAAAAATTAATTTGTCATTACCCAGGTGCTATGCACTAAGCTTTATTGGCATAGAGGAGTGCCACATACTGTATGTTCTTTGGAAGGAAAAAAAGCGGTCATGTAATCACTGAGACAGTAAACAGTCATTTCCAATCTAGTAATATTTTATATGAACTGGCACTGTATGTTGTATATCATCCATCTTGCTAATCCTTGTTCCACATTGCCTCCCACTTGAGGCCAAGAACATTACAGCTGTGCCAGAGAGTGGGTGGAAAAATAGCCTTATTATTAACCTAAGTTGAAAACATAATGGCTTTTTGAATGTCTTCATTCACAGATGCAGTCATACTAAAATATTAAGTATAGAGAAACAGAACTTTCATTTAAAATCCATTGTCCCTGTGTGTTGCAAAAGTGAAAGCCTTAAAAAAGTGTTGTCAATGTCCTGTACCTTTTGTTTTATGTTTTATCTTGTAAATTCCAGTATTCCGTAATAAAGGAGCCAAAATATTCACAGGAGGTTTTGAGCAGTGTTGCTGCCATCACTGCCGTTGTTTTGTGGTAAATGAAAGAAAAGTTTCTCCAGTCTCCTATTTGTTCCTAAAACACAGGTAATAATCAAATGGATATTGAAACACAGATGATGACTTCTTAGTACTGTGATCAAGCAGAGTTGCATTGCCGATGTCAGTGTTAGTTTAAATATCAACCCCAGTGGGATCAGAAGTATTCAAGTTGCATGTGGTTTTTGGGAGCAACCATCATGAAGGGTAGAGGAGAAAATTGCAAGCCTTACCTGGTTAAACTTCAGAGCCCCCCAGCATCCTTGATTTACAAGCAGAAATGAGGGACCTAGCAATGAAAACTGACCAAATCTGCAACACAGCATCACTGAAAAGCCACAGAAAAAGGAGATGATGCTGTTCTTCTGCTATAGTTGTGGTTTACCTTTCCTAGATCTGTAACCCACTTCTGTGTATATCTTCCCAGGTAAAATATGAATCTTCCACTAATGTCCTTGGGAGGTGTAAAAGTTAGTATTCAGAATAGTACTCAGGTAAAAAAGAAATAAATCTTGATTGTATTAATTTACGACTAGCATGGAAAAATGTGTCCCCTTTTAAAAAGAAAAAAAAAAGGATTGAAACCTACAGTGTATCAGTCCATGTGTTGTAAATCAGCTTAATTGTTTTAGAATTCAGAAGTGCTTCATCATTTTAAATTGGGCTGGTCTGATATTTAGTTCCACATTTTTGATAACTCTGCAGGACTAATATGTAGCCTGTTGTTGCACATGAAAAGCGTTTTTCATCCTATCTGTTAAGACTGATGAAATGAGAGGGGGTTGACAAGTAATCGCTTGGTTATCTCTGTGTCAAAGCTTATGATACGCATTATAGTGAAAACATGCAGTATACTGTTCCAGAAATAATTTTGCTGTACATTGAGGTTTATCTTTCTTGCATATGAAATGCAAAAGTGAGTAATGCTGCATTCTGATAGAGAATTTCAAATTGCTTCGAAATATCTTTAATTTGCCCTAATAAGGCTTAGCAGGAGACTAAATATTACAAAGATATGGGTCTCGATCTTACCAGGACTTCCCTCCAAGCACGTCCTTATTCTCCTATCCGCCATGTCAAGTGGGAAAAGAAATTTCACATTTTTGGGGCATCATTTTGCAGTTCCTCTGCTGACCCGCTGCGCTCTATGGATAAATAGAAGTCATCTATGGGTAGGGGTTTTTTTTGTGAACAGAGCAAGCGATGCTTTTTCCCAGTAAAAACTGGTGGTTGCAAAGCTCATTTGATGATCTAACCTCTAACCCACCATTCCTCAGTTCTCCTTCAGGAAAAGTTTGCAGAGTTTTTGCTTAACATAGATATTTTAAGTGAAAATAACATGTTGAATAAAGGACGAGGGCACACTGTAACGTTAACCAAAGGATACTGCTACCAAAATATTATGATTGTTCAGGTTGGTCTTCATGTTTTGTCAGAGAAGGAGCAGAGGCTGAAGATGAAATACTGCACAAGGATGCCTTGGATTTTTTATTTATTTTATTTTGGAGGGTTTTTTTAGCTTTCAGATAAGACTGGGGACTTTGTTCTAAAGCTCTATGAGTTTTCTGGTAGCAAAGCACCGTTATGCTGCACATCCGTGATATTTTGTTGGACGTGTTCCTGTGGCTGCCATGGTGACCTGCAGAGAACGCTGTACAGAATCATGCTACTCCAAATGTCGTTAGATACATTCAGGATCCGCATGCTATTGATGCCAAGGAACACTGAATAGTTTCATCTCCTTTGCAGACAAGCTTCAGTGTAAGCCCTCCTACCACTGCCTGCTCAAGGCCACCTTTGACAGCCGCAGGAGCCAACACATAGCTGTTTAGGCACTCGTTTTGTTCCTTTTCTCTATTTTTCCTTCTCCCTCTGATTAAGTTGCCAATCATCCAGCTTCTTTCTCTTCTCGTCTTGATAAGTTGCCAATCATTTCATAGAGCCTATACCTCTCTAGCCAAGTGTTTCTCTTGTCATAACTTGGAAACAGGCTGCTGGAGATTTATTTTAAATCTTGATCTGATTAAATGCCACATCTTGATCCTTGGACAGCCATAGGGCCTATATATCATGGCACTATCTTGTTTGGACTGCTCCGAACTGGTATTAATTAGAGGACTTGAGACACGTCCCATGGGTCGCCCAACACACTCCCAATATTCCCTTCCCTTAATAGATATTAAATATTGGTAAATAGATTTTCTAAATCAGTTTTCCAGGTCATGCATGGTTTTGATAGTAGGAAGAAAGAAATCATCAATTGTATGAAGACTTCTGAGGGGATTAACATGTTTATTTGTATGATCATGGAGTTTTACTGTTTTCCTCTGGTTATTGAACCATTTATATAAAGAATACAAAGTAGTAGCTTGATTTGGGAATGTTTTCAAGAAATAAATAGTGATGAGAAATTAAGCAAAGCTGAAAGTGTTTATCATTAAAAGTGTCTTTAAAATTAATATTTATGAGATTGCAAAATAGTTTTCTGGGAAAGTTATGGGGAGCCTGATTCTGGGAAATCTACAGATAGGACCAGATAAAACTTTGGAAGAATTACACATGGAAGTGTAATGCTTCCCTCTCTGGGAGGGGAGCTTAGCTGAATTTTCCTGCATCTGTTTTATAATTCTATTAAAACTACTTTCCTAGATTTGCAAGATAACGCTTTTCCCCAGTATTTATACTTCATTAGCTCATTTTCCAGTCACAAGGAAAAGACTGTATGAATCATCTTAGCTTTTCTCTCTCATTTTGGAAGTACATGTGTTACACATCTATTCTGCATCTCCCTTCATTGATTTTATGTTAGTTACTCATCAGACAAAAATAAAGAATAATAATAATCAACTGGGTTAACAATCTCTTATCATAAGTATTTTCCTTGCCCCTGTGAGGCTGCCCAGACAAGGTGAAGCATGAACTGTAATTCTTCATCAGGACACTTTTTCTTTTAAACTGTTAGTCTGTGCAAAACAAGATGCTGTACAAGGGGAAACGTGAGTCAGGCTGGAAGGCTGTCGTGAGATACCTCTCAAATGTCTTTGCGCTTGAGCTTTCTGAGCATGGATCCCCCACACGAAGTATGTTCTTCCTTCTCGTTGCTTGCGCTCATTAAGCGCTGCTATTTATTTTTGTGCGTCTGCACAAATATATGGCTTTATTACTAAAGTGGTTTGTTTATCTTTGCTGCTGCTGCTGCATTTATTTTAGCACTCATCTAAACAATTAATTAGGGAAACACTTGAGTGCCGAATACACTTCTTCAGATACCACTCAGTTGGCTTTTTTTTATTTCCAGGAGCATCAGGCATTTTAATAAAAATATCTTTTGCAGTTTTTTCTAACCATGCCTTTTTCCCCCTTGTTTGAAGCTTCCACAGGCAGACTATATTGCTTTGAAAGATCGTGAGCCCTGTTGAGAGTTCAAAGCCAAGTAAAGATGATGCTTAAAGTTCAAAGGCTCTGTGGAGTTGCATCTTCATGTGCATAAAATTGTTTCAACCAACTAGAAAGACAGAAGAGTTGCCAGGAATTTCTTCTATTTCTTTTTTATTATTGTTACAAAAAAAGATTAATTGGGGAATAAATGTGTCACTGCTAACAAGTTCAGGGAAAGTGAAGCTCCTTAGATGAAACACTGCTTGAAGGTGTACACAGTGTAGGAAAGATTTGACATGTGCTGTGACCCTGTGAAAGTGAATCTGTGAATGCCCAGAAATCAATACGAGATATGTAAGGGTTTATAATGTTGAAGTCGAGAAAGAATTGAAAGTGTTTGACTGCATCTTGGGCAAACGAAGCAGGGGAGTATGATGTATTCAGACAATGGCTTTAGACTCAAGGTTTAAAGATGGAGAAAAGTAACACATTTCTAAGAAAAAAAGTTTTCAAATAGGTGAAAATAGTGTGCATATTGTACCAAATCATGACTCAGAGTGGAGGCTTTGTCACTTCTTTGGCTGGCAAAGAATGGAGCCCCCTGTTAGGCGGTTTGGCCAAAAGCAGTAAAATATGGGATTGGGAGAAATAGGCCTCAATCGATTCAAGTTCAGGACTTGCAATATTTAACCTAGAATTCCTTCCCATGCTGCTTAACTGCCCCTCAAGCCAGCTCAAATGTCTTGTATTGATTTCTTCCATTTCCTATAAGCAAACTTTTGGAGGAAGCGTGCCAGACTGTAGTGGGTTAGATGGAAGCAACACTTGCAAGTATAGCTCTGCTGTTACTCATGTCACTATTATTGCTGTATCTTTTTACCTCACTTCACAATTTTCCTGTTGCTGCACAGTATTCCTTTGAGCTCAGGACATTTTATTCTTTCCATTTTACAAGGAGAAGCTAGGGCACGGGGAGATTAAAGGCCAGATTGTTCAAAAGCGTTTAGACATTGAAAGATTCAGATCGACATTGAACACTATTTTCAGAAGAACTTCAACAGCCTATTCCTAGAAATGAATTATCAAAGGTCAGATTTTAGATTATCTTGCAAAAATGGTATCCAACTCTTCCAAGTCCAGATAAGTGTCAAAACCAACCCATGAACCGTGTTCTTCCCAAGTTTCTGGGTAAGGGACAAGATTGGGGTTTTGTTGTTCTTTTTTAAATGGATTTTCATTAAGTGTCGGCAATAGTAATCACTCCACCCTATGCCTTCTTTTATAACACCTTCTCCCTGGACCTCTTCTTTTGTCTCTTTGTGCTGCTAGATCTGGCTTTTCCTGTACTGTCTTTAGAAGACACAAGATGAGAGTTTTAGAGCTGTCACAGCTGTGGGTGGATAGGTGGTCTTGTAATACTGAAGGAATGCATGGGTATTAAACAAAACTTCATCACAGCCATCCAACAGGACTGGATAAACTGTAACTTAAAATATATCAAATCAGCTTTTGAATTCAAAAATTTCTTGATACATTTCTGAAAACAAGGTATGACACAAGACATTCTTCTTGTCTTGCATGTCTGTGGCAACATGGTCCAAGCTGAGATTTGTTTCCTGGTTCTGTTTCTAAAAAAAAATTTAAAAAAAATTAATTCCTGTGTTCTTGCTATGAAAAAACTCATCTTGTATGTGAAATTTGCTAGTGAATGAGAGCTGGTTCCCAACTGACGAGTACAACAATAAAACAGTAATTTAACTGATGTTGTCTGCTAAAGTTAAATAAGCTTGCAATATATTTCTGAGAAAGTTAAGCTGTGTTAGCAGTGATGTTGTGGAAAAGCGACTTAAATTCCTTCATTGCCATTTCAAGGAATCATGGGCTGGCTGGCATTGGAAGGGAACTCTGGGATATATCTCATCCTGCTCAAAGCAAGGTCACCTACAGCAGGTTTCTCAGGGCTGTGTCCAGGCAGGATTTGAATATCTCCAGAGATGGAGAGTCCACAGCCTCTCTGGGCAAACCGTGCCAGTACCTTTACAGTAAAAAAGTTTTTTTCTTATTTTTAAGTGGAATTTCCTGTATTTTAATTTGTGCCCATGGCCTCTTGTCCTGTCACTGGGCAACGCTGAGAAGGCTCCATCTTTGCTTCCTCCCTGTCACGGTTTGAGGCACTAACGAATGACAGACGCTCTCTACTAACCCCTCTCCCCTCCCAAAAGGGAAAAGGAGAGAGAACAAGGGAGAGAGACTTTACGGTTTGGAAAAGAAAACTGAAACAGCTTTAATGGAACAATAACAATAAAAGAAAAGATAATAATAAGAATAAGGAAAAAATGAAATATATACAATATGTACAAATATATACAAAACCAATACCGAACCCAACTCCCCCCCACCCTGATGACAATACGTCACCACCACACCGCAGGGCTGGCACTGGGGCAGTCCCAGGCTGGACTCGGCAGCAGACAGGGACGGGATGCAGGAGCTGGACTCAGGCACTGGATTCAGGGATGCACGGATCAGTCCTCCTCAGATGTCGGCCATCAAAGAAGAGCGAAGGGGAGCGAAGGGCGAGACCCTCATGATCTCTTAGCTTTATACTGAATATGACGTCTATGGGATGGAATACTCTGTTGGTCAGGTTTGGGTCACCTGTCCAGTTCGCTCCTCCCTGTAGGTGCGACCCTTTTCACTCCTGGCACCCCAACACGGGGTACAAGATTTAGCAGTGACCTTGGTCACCATAAGAACAACTATAAGCAAGAGCCTCTCCGCATCCCATTCCTTGGTACGAACTATAAACACCAGGCCTTATCACTGCTAGGAGCAGTCACTCTCTGGAAAAACATGCTGCTGTTTCAGAAAGTGCTGGTAGTTAGAGGAGACTTAACTGAAAAGTTAAAGCACTAAAACAGAATTAGTTCTGATTTAGCCCAAACCAGGACACTCCCCATCAGGTATTTACACACATTGATAAGATCCCTCTGAGCTTTTCTTCTCCAGGCTGAACAATCCCAGCTGTCTGAGCCTCTCTTGATATGAGAGGTGCTCCAGTCCCTTCATCATCTTCATAGCCATTCACTGGACTTCCTCCAGTATGTCCACATCTCTCTTGTACTGGGGAGCCCAGAACAGGACCCAGCCCCACCCCCACCCCGAAATGTCTCAGCAGGGCTGAGCAGAGGGCAAGGATCACCTCCGTTGACCTGCTGGCAGCACTCTGCCTGATACAGCCCAGGATGCCATTGGCATTTAACCAGTGAAAATAATTTCCAATACAGAACACAGGGTTTTCATAGTGACAGTGTAGATTTATAAATTGCAATTAACTCTCAAAGTCAAAGATCAGAAGATTTTAAAGGGATAATTTTATGGTAAAGCTATGCTATTTCACTACAGGCTTGCCTCCTAGTTGAACTAGGACTTGAGTGGCTTCTCGGGAGTCACAGTGCTATTAGAGGTTTCATCAGAGCAGTGGTCTGGAAGTCTTATCAGGGCAAACCAGTCTTTAGTGATCATTCTCAAGCATTCAAGTGAAAGAAAACAGAAGGAAATCCAGGACTGTAAGATGTGTGTGCTAGGAAGTTTGATTTGCTACTAGTGAATATCAGGGTTGGAGACTGTAGGGCTTTTGAAATGTCATTAGGGAAAGATGTGTCCCTGCCTACATTAATTTATGTAAACATGATCTTTGTAGAGTCTTTTTGAATTGAAATACAGTGTCACACCAGTTTCTGCTGTAAGAATGGATTAATAAGCAAGGACAACTTAATTTTTCATTTCCGTTTTCTTAGCATCTGTGCTCTAAACCCTCTTGTTTCTCCTGTATTTTTTGTATATTCTTTTCTGTATTTTACAGGTGGGAATTACAGTGACTTCCCATGAGAGACCCCCTCACAGAGATAGAGACTGGAATACTATCTCCCTCCCCTCTTCCCCTGCTGTCCTACATACGTGAGAATTTTTTTCCAAAAGCTCTGACAGGCATTTTTTATCGTAAGCCTGACTGATGTGTAAGATCCCAATTATTCTCTGCCCCTGAGATCCAGAAATGTGAATGGACCAAACATGAACTGGACAAGAGGTGCTGGGCAACCGCTTTGATTTTCTCACTGATGTGGGCTGACTGACAGCCTTCCATCTCACAGCACTGGCGAAGCAATGACCCTCTCAAGGGATTTATAATGGGTGGGTGCTTGGTGGGGCTGGCAGAGGAGGAACATCGCAGGCAAGGCTGGTGGCATTTGCATCAACCTGCAGATCAGGGTGTTGATGCAGCTCTGATGTGCCGGTCAAGTGCCACCGACTGCTCACCTGTATCTTCACAGCATTTTCTGAGTTTCTGTTTGGACTTCTCTCATCCACTAGTCAGCCAAGAACATTACATCTCAGCTTACTTCCCAGCATGCAGTGATGGTTTCTTTAGGGACGGATTAGTTAGTAATGACATGAAATTGCCTTGATGCTATAAACCTGATTTGTATGTATTTATTTACCCCGCCACCGTGTATATAATCTAATTCTGCATCTGCTTTTTTTTCCTCCTTTATCACCATCTAGTGCAAATATTGAATGACTATTACCAAGCTGCATATGTGGAAGTTGGCCCCTTTCTTCTAAGAGAGTACCAGCATGCTGGCCATTCACTTCCCAGTCATTATGCAGTCATCAGGAGAGTTCAGGAATTTGCAAAAGCTGTCTTTGTCCTATATGAAAAAAGTGTATGTTGAAATTCTTCAGATACTTTTACAGCTATTAGCTATTTAAAACTGTTTAATATAAGTGGCTTATTTTAGAGAGCAAGAAAAGCAGATTCTGGCAATTTTGCCCTTGATATCTTTTCTGTCTGTGTCGCACTTTAGTCAAAATTTACATAATAATGGGTAGGAAAGTGTTGTGGCACACGAACCGGTGCATATTAGTTCTTAGTTGCTTTCCCAAAAGGCTTGAAAATGCAGCAGATTTAATCTAGGTCAAAAAAAAAAAAAAAAAAAAAAAAAAAGAGGAAGAAAAAAACCCACTTCCATTTTGTAGGCAGAGGACATTTATAGAGAGCATTTGTATTCACAAGGGTACGGGAATGACAGAGTGCGACTCCTCCAAAAGAGCTCCCCGGTGCAGCTGAAGGCTGACAGCAAACTAGGACTTGTGGCCAATTAACAGAAAGGCCGTCATAACTTGCAAGGCATGGAGAGAAAAAATTGAGCTCCTTGGGATCATTTTTCACTGGCCATTTACAGGGCTGTTACCGGCCTGGAGCATTTGTGCTTTAATGTGACAAGGGCGGTTTGGGGTACACTGGGGCTGGTGCATTGCTGCCCTGGATGTTATAACCGGGAGGAAGAATAGAGCACAGGGTGGAATTTGGCATGTCCAGGTTGTGAATCCTTCTCGCATATGAGCCCCAGCCTACGTTCAGCTAATGTAGTAACATTACAAGTGGCATCGCTGTAGTATGTGCTGTCGTGAGAGTGGCAATGCGGTTTCCTGGCTGGTGACAGGGTTGGTAACACGGTTTCCATCCGGGTGCCAATTATATCGAACTATTAGCAAACCTGAGCTAATTGGGCGGCGGCATCTTTAAAGGTTGATTTCTGCAGTATATGGCAATTCTATCAGGGGTTACTTCAGGAGTGAATCATTGCCATCGTACTTTGGAGTGACTCCGTGTACAATAGAGCAGGAGGATGGTGCAGGTAGGAATTAAAATGCATCCTTGCCTTAGCCACCTTCCTCTTCTCTTCTGCAAAAGTACAGAAATAGTTAGATTTTTATTTCCGGAAACGTCTTTTTTTTGCTTTCCTTTGCCAGGAACGTCTGTATTTCCTATTCAGGCAGTCTGTGGTTTTCTATGGAATCACCCAACCAAAATCTGTAAGACTTGAAACATCTCTCCTAACACTAGACTGGTGTCTTCCATGCAGGTTGGCTAATTGCACTAAAATCTGTAATATAGAAGAAACACCGGCCAAGGCTCCCATTGCACTGCACCAAATTTAAGACATGTGGAAAAGCTTGTTGCCCAGCCATGCACCCACACTCCTGTGCCAGTAGGTCTTTTCAGTGGCTTTAGAGGAAGAGAATTTTTGATGTCTTCCTTGCCTTTTGGAAAACAACAGTGTAGATCATGGTGGGTTTGGTTGCAAATCACACTGTTCAGGCAGCTGTGATTTATGGAGCACATATTTCAGTGTTCAAGTGAACAGCCGGAACGCAAGAGACCCTTTTAAAAGGCAGCCCATTTAAATCGCAGTGTTATGTTTAGATTTTGGTAGTGGAAGAGTGAATGTGGAAATCAAGAGAGGAATATTTGGACAGAAAACAACCAAAAAAAAAAAAAAATCCTCCTTAGCTTAAACTAGCTTGAACTGTGCTGGGTTGACAAGAAGCTGCTGTCCCCATTGAGATTCCAAGCTTGTATGAAGCCAGCACCTGTTCTGCTTGCAAATGCACACACAAAAGTGAGCTTCATTCACAGAAAGAAAGAAACATAGCGGGACTTCACTCATTTAGCCTTCCAGGGCCTTCAGTCCCTTGATCTGTCAGCCCCTTAGAATTCAAACACAGCCTTTAAAGGAATTTTCAATTCACAACATGATGACTTTGTTGATGTCCTGAATGTGAATGTATTTTGAATTGAATTTGTCTGCCAGGATTCCATTACTTGCTAAAAGAATACAGAGTTCAATCATCAGATAATCATTATAGCTGTTTTGAAGTGTTTATTTTATTAGTCTAGAAGGTAAAGCAAATTTCATACTTTTAAGTTGTTGCAGGCTTTGCAGGCACACTGATAAGCTCTTGTATTTCTATACCCTATGGTTAGGGTTCAGATACTGGCAGCAGGTGATAATATGCACAACGCAGGAGAGATCCAAACTGACAAATTTGACAGTTGAAAACTATAGAAACTCATAAATCAGACCGACAAATATGAGGATTTTTTTTTCTCCTATATCTTTTCTCTTTTAATTCCCAAAAGTTAAATTTTCAGGTCGAGGAAATTGCAACACGTTATTCTTCAAGCAAATCAAAACCTCAGATCACCTTGTAGGACAACGTGTTTTAATTCCTGTCCATGTCCAAGGCTTATTTTCTCATATTGATGCACATGTGCAATTCCTGGTAACTTTAACTAGGAACAGTATATTCCATTTAGGGAGATGTAGGAGACTTTTTCACACCTGAAGCAAGATGGAGGTTGCTGTATTCAGTCAAGCATGAAATCCTGGCTGAGAGATCTCTTATACAGATCCCAGTGCCGTTAAATGCCATGAAGGACCATGTAAGACACAACTTGAAGTGGAGGCGAGCTTCCTTTTGTTAGTTGTTAAAAATTAGGAATGTAAACAGGTCTCACAGGGTGATTACTATGTGTTTGAATGGGGAGAAATTGGTGAAAATAATGACATGACGGAGCTCTTAGCCATGTCATATGGCTGTATCTTACAGCCTAAAAAAGCCATATCTGCTCTGCTGGGTGGATGGGGGCAAGGGTTTCACGGGTGGCTAATTTGGGTCGTAGAACAGAAGCTGTATGGGAGGAGAAGTCCCATTGCAGGAGGTCATTAACAGGTCTCTGAAAAAAATCTTCTTGCTCATAGGAGGAATGGCATTTTTTTAAGTTTCATGGTGAAGAATGCAGTTTGTCCTAATTCCACAATGCCCACAAATATCCTCCAGAAACCCAGGATCTCTCTCAGCAGAAATTCATGGGTACAGTGGTGTCAGAGTCCTCACCATTTGCTCTTTTTTTTGCCTATTCCTGACTTAGAATCATAGACTCACAGAATCATAGAATAGTTTGGGTTGGAAGGGGCCTTTAAAGGGCATCTAGTCCAACACCCTTGCAGTGAGTAGGGACATCTTTAGCTGGATCAGGTGGCTCAGAGCCCCATTCAACCTGACTTTGAATGTTTCCAGGGTTGGGGCTTCTACCACCTCTCTGGGCAACCTGTTCCAGTGTTTCACCACCCTCATTATAAAAAATGTCTTCCTTATATCTAGTCTAAATCTTCCCTCTTTTAGTTTAAAACCATTACCCCTTGTCCTATCGCTACAGGCCCTGCTAAAATGATTGCCTTCTCTTTCTTATATGCCCCCTTCAAGTACTGCAAGGTCACTAGAAGGTCTCCTCAGAGCCTTCTCCTCTCCAGGCTGAAAAACTCCAACTCTTTCAGCCTGTTCTCGTAGGGAAGGTGCTTCAGCCCCCGATCATCTTCGTGGCCTCCTCTGCACCTGCTCCAACACATCCATGTCTTTCTGGCACTAAGGACTCCAGAGCTGGACACAGCACTGCAGGTGGGGTCTCACCAGAGCCGAGCAGAGGGGAAAATTACCTCCCTTGACCTGCTGGCCACGCTTCTCTTGATGCAGGCCAGATTACAGCTGGCCTTCTGTGCTATAAGCGCACATTGCCAGCTCATGGCCAGCTTTTCATCCACCAATACCCCCAAGTCCTTCTCGGCAGGGCTGCTCTTGATCCCTTCATCCCACAGCCTGTATTGATACTGTGAGTTGCCCCGACCCAGGTGCAGGACCTTGCACTTGACCTCGTTGAATGTCATGAGGTTCACACATGCCCACTTCTCAAGCTTGTCCAGGTCCCTCTGGATGGCATCACATCCCTCAGGCGTGTCAACATCACCACTCTAACTTCTAAACGGTTGCTTTAGTGAAGCTGTGGCCGCATGATCCCCATGTTATCCATTGCTGCCATCTTTGACAGGGACTCAAGTAAAGCTGTTTCTAGCCATATGCAACACCGTTTGCCCCTGTCGGTGTCTTGCTAAACAGGTTTCTGTGGAAATTAAATAAATAAAATCTCCACCACTGGTGCTAATTGGTGCCTTTGGCAGCCTGAGCAGGGGCCTGTGAATTGAATGTGTCATGGAGAATTGAATGTGTCAAGTCTCTCCCAATGGCTGAGACCTTGAGGTCTTTTTCTGGCACTAAATTTCCTTTGAAAAAAGAAAAAGGGGGGTGGGGGGGCGAGGGGCGGGCAGAGGCAGAGAAGAGAGGGAGAAAACAAGCTGAAATAAGAGATCTTTTCCTTTTTTTTTTTTTTAATGAGGTGTTGAAGTTGAGCATTGTAGTGTACACACTGCAGCGTTTTCTCATCAGATGTTTTGAGAAGTAGGGCTGGTTTCTGTCTTTGTTTCTCAGCCATCCCATTTGTTGCTATTAGACGCTGTGCAGCATGGGGTGGCAGGTTTTATTCAGTCTGTTCAAGCATCTGGCAGGATAGCCATGAAGTTGTTGCTGATGTCCTTAAGGGACTGTAGGGATCCGCATGATTCATTCAGTATTTTTTCTAGGTACAAAGAAATGTCTTACGCTGTAGTAAATACAGTTCCAAGTAGAGCACAACCAGCTTACCAAAACGCAGGAGATTTGCTGGTTTGGAGGCACTGACAGGCAGCACAAGCTCCTGTTCCTTTGGTTGAGAAGATACTAACCCACATGGAGTTAAACTGGGCTGTATTTCAGGCTCTTGAGGATCGGCGGAACCGTGTCCACAAACCAATTCACCTTTTAAGTTGTCCTGACTAGGAGGGGAGAAGGTTATCACTGTCAGGCTTTGAGTTATTTGGATGTCAGAAAAGTTTAGCTGTGGTTCAAGCTGCTGTCAGATTTGTTGGTGATGAAGCCAAGATTATGCGTGCAGGGGCTGAAGAGAAGAGATTTGGGGTTTTTTTCTTTTCTCTCAGTAGGAAATGCACTTTTTCTTTTCCAGTGTTTTCATTGTTCACTGATTTGTCTTTGGCAATATTACATTTTCTTAGGAAAAATGGGGGAAGGAGAGTTGTTTCCTAGCTGTCTTTCAGCAGGGGCCAGCTACCAGTCTCAAAGCACAGAATAGCCCTGTCCTCTTACACAGGCATCTTTCCTTCCAATATTTCAGCAGAAAGGACTGAATTTGGTACTTTCTCCCATGGGATGTAGCACTGAGCCAAAGGGATTTTACACTGGAGGCATCTTCAAACCTGGCCTGTTGGAGCTGCAGTGGTTTGTGTAACTTGGCAGCGAGCACCTCTGGAAAGTCCACAGGCTGAGCTACAGTGTTTCCTTCAGGACCATGTGCTCTTTTGCCTTTTCTATTCTTCTGTGTTTCCTTAGTTTCTTTTTTTAATCTATCCCTGACCTCTTTAGCAGAGAATTTCAGAAGCAGGTGTCCACAACTGGTGCCCATGCTCTCCTCAAAGCACAGCAAACCATCTCTTGTTTTGTTGTGGTTTTTTTTAAGAAGATATGAACAGAATGAGACCCGAGAAAGATTTTATCCATACACACTTTGAGATGTGCTGGTCTGGGAGCTTGGAAGTGTCCATTTTTGTCAGGATCCAATGACCTGGCTGAAACATCTGCACGTTTCCCATTAAGCTACTGTTTTCCCCCAGTCCTCATTCACAGAGCCATTTTTCTCTCCTGCACTATTACTTCCCTAAAATGGCTGGTTAAAGGGTATTTCACAGCATATTCATCTTTCAAGTGCAGTTCTTTCAAGTAGTGCCAAGAATGATAAACCAATAGATTTCAAACTTCTTATCAGAATAAATCCACAGAGCTGCAATCTAAAATGAAACCCTTCAGACCCATGGTAAAGGACATCGCAATTGCAAAGTTGTGACTACTGCTTGATATTTTCCCCTCTGAATCGTCTCCTGGTTAAAAAGCTTTGTATTAAACAGCTAATAAACCAGATGAAGAAGCAATAGAAGATAGACTTCAGAGCTGGCTGGCAGGTTAGAAAAATGTTGCAATGTTTTCTCAAAGTCACGCTATCAAATGTCAGAAGCTCAGATTTGTTTCCCATTTTCATTCTGGGGTAAAATAATTTAAATTTGCAGAATTTTCCAGTAGAATAGAAGATTTAGAAACACTCACAGGAAGCACAAACCGTAACAGGCTGTGGCTGTCTGTAATACTCATCCCTGCCAAACAATGTTCGGCTCACTGAAATAATTATCAAACCATTTCTATCGTAAACTGTGAAATTCTAAGGAACCTGTTGGCAGCATGAGAAATGTTTCTTTCAGCTGCGTTAAGTCTGCGTTACCTGCCTGCCCGTGTATTGTATTGTCTGCAAGTGCTTTTCTACGTTAGGGATAAACTCACTGTATTCCAGCTGGGAATACACGATTACCTTTGCTCGTTATAAAGGTAATGGTCGTCGCTGGCCTGGCTGCGAAGCCAGAGGGAATGTTCACAGTGCAGTGCGCAGCTTGAGCCAAGTGAAAGGCAGCAGAGGGGGCGTTCTGGATGCGGCCCTTCCTTCCAAGGTGTGGTACGGGTCACATCCACATGGTTACTTGAAATGTTTGCTAGCTGTGTTCTCCTGCGCATGTTTTTTCTTAGGTCTCCTTTGCTGTTATGGGGATGATGCAAGGTTGAACAAAATTGGCCATATCAGGGGGGATGTGGTGTTTCACCTAGGTTGACATTAGGGAGCTGATGCAAGCAACGTCTTTGCTTACTGCCCAAAGGACAGATTATTTCATCTGTGTCATGCTCTGAGGAAACACCAAGGCTCAACAGCCAAGCTTTGTGCTATTTACTGTTTGGTTTGAAATTTCTCTGGAGTTGGAACAAATCTCTGTCTGTGATTAGAAGAGTAGGATTGTTTTCTGATTCCTCAATAAAATCTGCATCATCTTGTTTGATACAAAGTAGGTTTTTACTTCAGTAGCCACTTCTGCCTCCCAACCAGCATTACCCAGCACATTTTCCCTCTCCCCATAGCGGCTGGGTGACAAAGTACCTTATCTGCAGCCACAGAGCTCTACAGGAGTTTTGGGGTCTCTTCTTAATGTGACATGGCTCCAAAGCAGTGGCTACCTATGTCCATGGGACAAGGGCTGCATTCAGTGCCCCCGTATTTCCCGTATGGACAGAGTAACAACAGATTGGTCTCTAAGGGTGTTCCTACATCACAGATTCACAGTGCTGGGTGGGAGCAATTTAAATGTGATTTTTCCTTGGGTCTATACCTGCAGTCTTGCATTATGCACATAAGTGTGCAAGTAATGCTTTCAAAGTGTTTTCACTCCCACTGGAAGTAAAGTTGAAGTCACAAGCTGGGATGTTGTGTTGAGCATCCCACCTGCAATGTGAATGCAAGGTCCTCCAGCGGTAAGGTCTCCACATATGCCCTGTGCATGCCTGGGAGTAGAGTTCATTGCTGTGGGATATTACAGATTGCAGCAAATCAAATCCTGGTCCCTGTTTCATTGTCCCATGCCTGTCATGTTATAGCTCTTCCCTGAGGATCTATCTACGTGTGAGCCCTGACCTTGCCCTGGGGCTGGTATTGAGCTACCTGGGTTGCATGTGCTGCGGGATGAGTT
This sequence comes from Leptosomus discolor, assembly GCF_034619465.1. NCBI lineage: Eukaryota > Metazoa > Chordata > Aves > Leptosomiformes > Leptosomidae > Leptosomus > Leptosomus discolor. Next base: position 212,584,158 of record NC_141391.1, on the reverse strand, counting down.
ACTTTAAATGTTTGCATTGGAGAACGTGGCAACAACCTGTGTTTGGTCCCACAGACCACCTGATTGGACCATGCTACCATAGGATTAAGTCAGCTAAAACTATCTGCTTTAGGGAAGGTTAGACAGATGCAGGGTGAGCAGAGCCTCACTTAATGCTGTCAACCATCAGCAGCCTCCGCTATCCCACCAGTGGTGAATTCTTCTTATTTTAGCTTGTTTTTCTTTCTTGCAACTGAGATGAGTGTCCTACCTCCAGTCCTACCTGATTTCAAACAGGGGGGAACAAACCTTTGCTGTTATCCATAAGGCCCTTTAAATAAGGTCCTGCTTTAACCTGATTTTCTGCCTGGGATGCAGCAATGAGTTCCTGCTGCTTGAGCTTGCCATGTTGCTTACATTCAAAGTATAATGGGGAGCCTTCAGGAAAATATAACCTTATTTACACTGTACAAAGCCAATTGGATTTTGGTTAAATTAATTTCTAAGTTATTACAGTTCACTAACAATGTAGGTGTGCTATAGATGCAATGCACAGGGGGTGACTTTTTATTTTAAACCATACAAGCTTTCTTTTATTCATGTCATTCAGGCAGCCTCATGATAATTCACATTTCCAGCTTTCCTAATGTGTTGTTCAACCACTGTTTTTTCTCCCTCCCTATTGTACTCTCACAAATCATACTCGCTAATTTCTGAAAGCTTTTCATTTCTCTCTATAGGTTGTTGTTTCGTAACATTTTATACAAGAAAAGCTGCTCTTGAGGCACAGAATGCACTGCACAATATTAAAACTTTACCTGGGGTGAGTACCTTTACTTTTTGATCCTAATTATTTTATCGCCAGAAAAATAGCCCTTTTGCTCAAGATGCTGCTTGGTGCCCCAAATGACCTTGATCTCTTCAAGGGAGCGTTGCTAACCTGATGGTCTGTCCTGTAACGGTGCCAGTCCTGTAGCAATGGCATCATCTCAAAAGGCAGTTGCTCTTCTGTAGAAAGTCCGTTGGCTGGAAACAGTGCTGATTCCTGCTGACTAGAGGCAGTTACTGAAGTGCAAGGTAGATTCTTTTTTTTTTTTTTTATTTAAGGGGGAGGGAGGGGGAATGAAACATATGGCAGAAAACCACCGCACCACTGGGGCTTCTAGTTTGAGAAGGGAGTGAAGAGGAAAAGACAAAACGCAGCCAACTTTGCTAAATGCAGCCTTTATCCACATGGTTTCTAAACAACCTGACTGCGTTGGTGTGGTGGCTGCACATCAGGCCACCGTACAGTGTGGTACCATGTAGCTGCTTGCACAGTGTTGTCCTCTTCCCTGCCAACACCTCTCCTCAGCAACCTGTTCTCACTGATACAACACAGCGGTGGTTGAAACAGTTGTGGTTGTGTTGTACAAACTGTAGCTTGTGTTATCCTACGGTGGTTCAGATTTAAGTTACAGGGCTAGAGAGAATATTATATCACTGAATATTATAGAGGATATTATAGAGAACAGTGTATCACTGGTAATTGCATGACTTATCTGAAATCTTGTTCTAATGTTTTAATTTCTTCTGCTGAACATAGCCAAAAACTTTGGGGATGGGAAAGGAAAAATATAAAGCTTGGAGGTATATTCCCTCTTGATGTAAGGGAAGTGTTCAATTATATGGTTGGAGTGTGTGGTTACAGACACAAAAATGAACAGATTTATACAACACTATAAATAAATAGAACATTGACTGGACTGATACTTATATGGCCAATATCTCCTTTAGCTCCTACAGACTTATGTGAAACTGGACACTATGTTTTCAAAAATTTCACATCTGGGCAGCTCACTACATGCAACTCCTGTTAGGAAAGCCACCTCATCTGTTATGGAAATGACCAACATAGATAAGTCTGTCAGATAGTTACACGTGAGTTATAGAAATCCACCAAGGTAAAATGGGAGTTGTCTGTCATTTGCAGATGAAAGTGCTGGAAGAGGTGGTAGGAAATCTGCAGAGGTAGACCAGCTGCAGGAAAATAAAACTTGTGCACTGCAGATTCAAGTCATGTTTTCCACCAACTGGCCCTTGTGAAGGACAGTGTTCAGACCTTGCAAGCCTCCCAGTTGCAGGCTCAGCTTCTGAGACCCTTTTGGAGCTCAAATTTAATCTCAGCATTAATCCAGTTGTTGGTTCCCATCCCCACTGCCAGAAAATGCTGAGCCCTTGGATGAATGGGCTCTAACCCAATTCAGCTAATGTTGCACTTAACCCAACTTCTTGTGTAATTGCTTTCCAACATGCTTTGAGTCAAATGGCTATGCTGACTGGCTGGGAAGGAGGAATGCTCCAGGGTGGTGGTCCCAAGCAGGGTGTAGGACCCTACCCTGAAGCTCTACCACAAGATCTATACATTGCTCTGCTTGGAAGCTGAGAGAGTCCTTCTGTTTGCTCTTCTGTTCTTCCCTGAGCCCCACAAGCTGGCTGCTGTGTTTTGAGACATCTTAGTTATCCCAGCAGGTGACTCAGAGGGGCAGACTCCTTCCCTGACCTCCCCACGTACAGGTGGCAAAGCTGGCACAGCTCTGCATCACATCTTACTTGAGCAGGGCATCATTTTCTGCTCTGCTTTTGTACGGCTAACGAGCATGCAGCGGCTAAAGACACTACTGTACCTTTTGATTTTTTTTTCCAATGAAGCTCAAAAATACAGTATTTTTTTCTAATGCTATCTCTAGCTCTTTGTCATTTAAAACTTATCTTTTCAAGCTGTGTTTTTCTGACTGTGGGGCTACAAACTTTTCTCGTAAGGAAATGTGAAAATTACTTTCCCATGACTCTGAGGCCTGGGCTTTAGACATATTCCTGATACTGCCAGAGAAGTTAAGATTTTACTTTGAGATAAGTTGTTATACCTACTTCTTAAAGGGACACTCTAATAAAGAGAAGCGACTCGAGTACAGTTCTGTCTTTGAGAATGATTCAGCATTTATTATACAACACATTCTACATTTTGCACATGCTATATGCTGATATTCAGCATATATGGTGATACTGTTATGGTGCATCTGTGTATTCCCAAAATAACTTAATTTAAGCCCACTTTAAAGTTGTGGTACACATGCTGAAAACACTTCACATTAGCAGGATTCTCCTTATATGAATTTTAGCAATTTCCATGTTGTTAGCTCTTGCCGGCTAAGTAGCTTTCTCTGCATGAGCAGGAATCAGTAGTGGTATACGTTCATGGGCAAAAGAGTCTCAGAGCAAGTGGAAGCAATCTTCTGTCAGAATTACAGCAAGGGATGAATTTGGATCAGATTTATTTGGGCATCAAGTGTCAGCTTGCTTCCAGTAAACGAGATATGGTATGTAGGAGGTTCAGTAATAAGGTGTCTTCTGGAAACAAAAGAAGCCATGCCTTCCACTTTTACTGTAATACCGCCATGCGTCAGATAAGAGGCGTCCTTAAATCACCCAGGCAGAAAATCCGAGGCAAAAGCAGGTGGTTTATTAGTGTAAGGTAAGGAATGATGGCAGATGCAGGAGCAGGGGGCTGCAGGGATGCTGTGGCGATTGGAACTCGCCTGTGTTTTACCTGCGCGCAGGTATAACCCACACTGCTGCAGAAGTGTGGAGGGGAATACCTCTGTGTTCATTAAATGATAGAGGCCAGATTATTTCTGGGCTTAGTCTCTTCGTGCCTTAAATGCAGACCTGTTCCACGAGGCTTGGTAAGCGGGTTTTGGATCAGCACTCATGAAGCCAAAAAGGTGGGTTTTTAGTGTGAAATTTATCCCCCTTCCAAGACTACACGTTCAGGTTAATTTAGGTAGGTATTTGAGCAAAGCCTGCAGTGCTCAGTTTCTGTATCTGCTTTCTGCGGGAACCTCATACTTAACAGAGACATGAAAACACAGGCCCTTTATCTGCTCCTTTGAGCTGCACACTTTTAGTGGACATGAAGAAAATAAGACCAGACATAAATGATTAATGCAGAATCTTGGAAGAAAATATTGCAGGGTGCCTTGCTGTTTGATTACAAGCCTTGGAATTAGTCAACATTTCCATAATTCTAAACCAATATACACCTGTTTTCCCACTGTGATGTGAAGGCACAACTTAATTTAACAGAAACCCCGCTGTGCTAAATCTCTCATTAAATACCAAGCTAGTTCTGTAATTTAAAGTTGCAGCACCACTATTTTAACTGAATTGCCTTTGTATTATAAAATTAATAAGAAGTTAATGATGCACTTTGCTGTATTCTCTCAGATTTTTTTTCACAGCAACAACAACAAAAAAGAAAGATAAAGAAGAAAAACATGTCACCAGCTGACATCTCAAGGCTTTTCTGGTTTTAATGATTTTCCTGAGGACAAAATTCATTTAAAGATTTTTTAAAATTTTTTAAAACTTTCAGCATAAGTAGGATCAAACATCATCTTTTTACTCATGATTAGTATAATCTCTCTGTTAGTCATAATATTCCTTGTCATATAATGGAGCTTTTATCTTTCCCAAAAAATGTATTTAGATATTGCTCGTTATGGTAGGATTGCTACTAGGCAGGGAAGAAGATATACAGTGCTTGAGAAATACAGGCGTATTGATTTATATGATACATATCAATGAAATAGGGACAGTTCTCTTCTGTTTACTTGCTGCTGGCATCACAAGTAGCTTTTATGTCTTGTAAATGAACAACATGAATTTCCAGATGTGTCTTTTCAAATATAACATGCCAGCGCATAGCTCATATCCTAGCTCATAGGGATGCGGTTTGTATTATTCAACTTACGTTGGTTTGGATTTTGTTTTAAAAGGCAGAAGGGAGAAAAGGGAAAACCTCAATTTGAATGCAATAATGATCTTAGGAAGGTGCTTATTTGGGATGAGATGTAGAACTGAGGCCTTAACTAGTCTCATCTTCATTAAGAATCTCGTGGCTTTGTTAGAGGTGTTTAACTTCTATTCCCTAAACAATGTAATCCAATAAATTCCACCCATCTAAATTTATTTTGTACCTTCAGTTGGATGTAATAATCTTAGTCCCCCTGTGCTCTAATTTGCTGCTTAGCAAAACCTGGCTTCTGTAGAGAGGGCAAACCACAAAGAGCTGTGTGCAGGGACTGCTTTAGCCACCTTTGTGGCACTGACAGTTTTTGTTTGTTTTAGTTTTAATATGCATCAGTTTAAAACCAGAATGTGCTCTGTTTTGCTAAACAGTGAATCTGGTAGGATTTCCTGGCAAGAGTTAAGTGCAGATAGGTAACACAAGAGAGAACTGTATGTTGGTTGGATTCTTGGAGCCAAATAGCCAAATAAATACAACTCTAATCTCATGCAGAAGCTATTTGTAGTCAGAAATTGATGGGAATCCACTTGTAAAATCTACACCTAACTCTTTGGAATCTTTGTTCTGCATTTGAAGTTAGATTGATCTGACATGGCAATGATTATTTGTTGCCTATATGTATATTTATATATCCTCACAAAAGGTTATTACAAAAAATAATTAACAGCCCACACTGATTTAGGCCTCAGCACTCCTATGCTTTTAGCAGACTAATGGTTTACATGGTCCTTATTTCAAGTGAGATATACCTATTCCAAGTAGCAGAAAACCCTTTGTATCAAAGTTCTGATGTGAAATTAGGACATTAGCTGTATGAATCCATTTAATTAAGGATTTAACAATGGAGAAATACAGTTTTGCAAAAGCTCTTAAATTTTAACAGCAAGGTGGAGTTTGTAGTATATAACTGTCTTGTAAAATATTAATGGCTTCCTTTTTTGCCAGATGTTGTCTAGTGAAAGATTTTTCGGGTTTTACATTATAAGAATCGCTACTGGTTTTATTAAATGCTGTTTATGTGATAGGGAAACAGGATTGTCTTAGAGGGAACTTTTCCCTAAGTATTCTGCGCTGGCTGTAAGGAGCCCTCAGGGTCCATCTAGGGGTGTAGAAAATTAAGAACTGATTTTTAAAAAGGCGTTTAGATCATTCTTCCCTTTTGGTGCCCGTTCACAGTAGGGTTCATTTTGCCCAGACTGACAGTTGTCGGCACGGTACGAGTCCGCTTTGGGGCTTCCCCTCACCCCCGCAGACCAGCTCAGGTTGGACGTTGAGTGTGAAATACACTCGGTCTTGCTATGCATCACAGTGTCGGTGGCGCTGGTAACTGCAAGGTAGCGCCACAGCCCCTCTGGGGGCACAGGGCTTAAGGGGTTGTAACGTGGGAGAGAAATCTCAACACTGTGCTGAATCGGTTTAGCAGGTTATTTAACCTTCAGAATAATCTGTTCCAAAATGCAGGCGTCCATGACAACTTAACTATGAATCCATGGTCACTTTCTAATAAAATACTGTCAGTGCAACAAGAAACATAAAAACAATATGCATTTCAGATTTTCACTTTACATCGTGAGCTCATTGCTAATGAATATCTATTCCTTTCTGGAGTGGTGTTTTAATATCCAGTTCCCTTCTCTGCTTTAGGCCTTATGAGTTGTCAGTACTATATGAACATTATGTAAAAATTACCTGTAATAAAAAGGTAATCATCCAATATGACTTGAATAATAGCCTGGATATGACTTTGAGAGATTTGGACAAACAGAAAGGGAATTCAAAGAGCAATTAAGTTAGTTAGGGGATTGGAGTGATTGATTTATGATGACAAATTAAACTAATTCAGTACCCATATAGCATGGCCAAATGCTATTTAATGAAGGATCCAAAAAGTATAGAACTGTTTAAATTATAAAAATAACCAGATGGGAAAGCAGAGAATTCCCAGGGAGCTCCTATGCCTGGGAACTGAGCTGTAAGACATTGAACGATGTTGAGAAAGTGAATCTGGCCCATTTCTTCTTTCAAATACTATGCAAATGGAACTACTTAATGATACATTTTGTCCAGCTCAGAAGAAGTGATTTTTTGTCATGTAAATACAGCACTTCCACCTCTGCCCTTCAAAAAAAGTTTCACTGACTTTGCCACTTAAATGAAAAATCAGTATTTGCACTAAATTCAGGTAACTTCGTAGAAAGGTTGGGTTTGCATCTACCATTACTGTGAAACACAGAATGGATCACCAGCCCTGAATTCATAAAATGATAAAAAGTGACTTAGAAGCCAAATGAAATCCCTGTAAGTAACTGAACTTGCAGCTTAATGGCAGAACAATGGGTGTTGTGCAGGTGTAGGGAGAGGGGAATATTGACTAAGTAAAAACAACTTCTCTAAACTGAGCAAAGCATTTAATTCACAATTATACTGTCCCTTTTTCTCCATGAAGGGTGGAGGGCAGATTCACCTTCCCACGCAGCCTGATCATTAGGATAGCTTTCTGGCATGCAGGAGAATGCAGTTCATATCCTCTCTCGCTTGTTTGTTGTAAGGATTTAACTTGAATTGACCTAAAAGAGCCTTCACCACTGGACTTAGTTGAGATTGGAGGTCACCGTTCCTCCTCTTGAAGCTGTTCCACTGTGTAAGAAAATATTAAACTCTCACGGGGTTGAGAGAAAGCAAGTAAAACCACTTGGTTGCCTAGTACTGAGGGCAGTGATGCAAGAACTGTGATATCTGGGTATGAGTCCATGCTCTAATAAGTATTTTTATTATCTGGAAAAGCTTCAAACATTTGGAAGATACTCTCCAAGAATAGGGACGTGCAGGAGGATCCATTGACCTGAAGCACTGGCAGAAGGAGACTAAACCTTGATCTGCCTTACTCAGGGTTGGGGGCGGGGGAGGTGCTGCCCCAGCCTGACCCCTGGGGTATGTCAGAAGGGTGCAGAGCTGCACACGGTATGGGCATCAGTGACATTCATATCAGAGGCTGTTGCTTTTCCCTGGAGTGGCAGGTCTGCTGAGAAGTAAGAGCACATTAGCCCAGCTGCAAATGCGGTTAGATGCACGCTAGCCTTTTTAGATAGCTTCTTTGGAGTAGTTCAGGATTTTTTTTTTGCGCAGCTTGCAGTATAATAATGCTGGAGTGGAAACTAAATAACACATAATACTGGCTTAACCTCAGAAAAATTCCCTAATGTGAAGCCCATCCCCAAAAGGCCAGACTGTTCTGGCATGTGACGCTGGGCTTTACCTCTGAATTCCATAACTCCAAACAGTTGAAGTCATCACTTCGTAAAGTGCCTCCAGAGCTTAATGTCCAACTTAGAACATCTTATTCAGCGAGGCTGGAGGATCTGCTCACAGGATATCACTTTCAAGCTGGGTACCCAAAAATCACTGACTGGAGAACCTTTTGCCGTGCGCTTCAGAATGGAAAACTGAACAAAATTGAGAGGCCATCTCTGGAGTACTCCAGGGTATTGCAAAGCTCACCAAGATTTAGGTGGGATGCTTAGCTAAGGATAATAGCCCAGGCACTCTCTTAAACAGCTATTTATCCTCCTGCTGGTGTTAGCTGTTTTCTGTTATCTGGAACAGAAAGTACCGGTGCTTCAGTCAGCCTCATTAGCACCATGACACAAGCTATTAAAATTGTCTTCGTAATGGAAAACTAGTTCAGGGAGCCTTCCTAGCTGTCTGACTACTCCTACAACAGTGAAATTAGAAAGGCAAATCATAAACAATGTTGCAGGCATCAGGAAGTAACATCATTAGAGATGCCCTTGGATGCCATTTACCTGCCTCGATAGCAACGTTTGGCACCCATGGATCTGAGCTATGTTATGACTAAAGAGCCCGGGCTTCATGGCATGTTTGTAACAGAGAGATTGTTTGTTCAGCGTCCTTCTGCCATTGTGTCCAACCCTGTGAGCTGTGCTGCTTCTTTCAAAGACCTCTGCTGTGTGATCTGTGGCTCTGTGCGCCGCTGTTGAAGGAATGCAATGTTGTCTCATTTAGTGTTTGTACTCCCGTGGTGGTGCAGGAAGCTGAGGCACCCCTAGCTGGCTTTCTCCCCTCTCAATCGGGTCATGAACCACACGGTTTAGATGCATCGTGTTGTTGTATGTGACAACACACGTGATGAGAGAGAAAACATAAGGGCTTTCTTCTCTGTGGTCATTAGAACCCCCATAGTACACCGTGGAATACCAGGTGAAACTGGGTGGCTTGACTGAGCCTCCTGCTCTAATGACACACTTTGGGCAACTATGTTCCGCCTAATTAAAACTCCTCTTTGCAGACCCAGAAAGATGACTGATTTTTTGCTCGTTCTGTGGCAGAAATTATCTTCATCAGCTTAGTTGGCAGAGCCACTTCTTTGTCTGCTCTTCCACTGTGGTGCGCAGAGCCCCTCTTTCTCCTCTTGCCAGCAGGGTCACTGGGGCTGCTAGAACTACTCAGGGATTCATTTGGGTGCAAGCACCTCTTTTGAGTACAGACATGTTCATCTGTCATGGGAGTCATCCAAATCCCTTAGAGACACCAAAATGGGCAGTGAACTCCCACCCTGAAAAGTTAAGACTCCTGCTTGCAGAGCCTGTGTTTCAGGCTGTCAGTGTATGGAGCAAGTGATCAGCACCTCCTAAAACAGAAAGCAAGTATCGTTAAAGTGTTAAATACCTTTCAACACGAAAAGCAGTACCAGAGTGGGCAATGTTGTCTAATTTTGTCTAATGTTTGTCTAATTTTGGAACAGTCCATCTTTTCGTTTGCAGCTTTGCTGAAATCACTAATGGCTTTGCTCCCAGAATGTAGCCTGAGTATCTCCAGGAGCGGAGAGAAGCAGTCATTGAAAAACATGCCACCATAACTCCATTTATTAGCAAAAGCCTGTCTCTGTTGCCTTGTGCCAGGGAAGTTAAAAAGCAAAAACAGCAAAAGAAAAAAAAACCATTGAACTAAACAGAGTCTTAAGCAGTGGTAAACAAAATGTAGCTTCCTTTGTGGTTGATTTTTATCCAGCTGCAGCCAAATATCAAAGCAATATCAAAGGAAAGCTACCCATTAATTAATTCAGACTGACTTCACAAAGCAAGCTGGAGCTTTTGCTGATATCTGATTCTGACAACTTCCTAATCTTCACAAGTTGTCATTAAGAGTGGCATTAAAGCAGTCTGCAGTCAATCCCAGCTCTCGCCCCATTGTAACTCAGAGATGGGCTATCTCCCATCGCAGAAGGGGGGGGATACGCAAGCAGAGGTTAGAATAAGCAACTTTGCTTCTTTGCAAATGGAATTTGCAATGTATCAGGGAATCTCATGAATACATTGCCTCTGTCATTCATTCTAGGAACGCTCACCCAATGCCACTTGCAACCATTACAAGTTTCAGTGAGTGGAAATTTTCTCTTCTGAAGGAGAAACACAGGGAAAAAAAGAGAGAAAGAAAGAAAAAAAGAAGCTCATGTCTGAAAGGAATATAATTGGAAGTCTGTAACGATCTTTAGAAAGTATGAATAGAGTCTTATCATTGATTTCAAGATAGAGAACATAGGATTTCGGGTTGAAGAAAATAAGATTGTGGGAAATAAGACGCTAATCAGGATAAGATTAGTTTTAAACTGAGAACTGAAAGTCAGTTGCCTCCATAGGTGAAACTTGTAATTCCACCGTGAAAACAAACAACACATGCTAGAGTTCTTTACCACTGCCAGGATCTCTCAATGGGATTACAGCCTCATGCAGAGACGCAAGGTACATGATACCTTTATATTTCCATTCAACTGTGAATGGCTCAAATGATTGAAGGGAGTTTGTGTTCTAGACCATCACTCGAGCAAGTATCCACCAGACAACGAGTAATGTTATTTTGTGGCCAATTCATGACAATACCTTAGAGGAAAATGTACTATGTTATTAGACAGAATGTTCATTTCCAATATTGTGAGGAATACAGAGAGGATAAATGCTGTTGTGGGAATACCTCGGCAAGCATCCACAGCAGCATGGATGTAGATGGTCCATTTATTTCCTTCAGGGTCAAGTACTGCCCAAATGCCAGTGACAAATGGGAATTATTTTTGATTGTACACAGAACTGAGGATTTACCATCATAAGAGGTGAAATAAAACTTAGATCAAGTATCAGGAAAAAACAGTAACTGCCCAATTAGAATAATCTTCTAAAAGAAACAAAGTAAAATCCTAATCCTTAGGGCCATTTGGGGTAGGAAAGAATTAGAAAATATATGATAGGCAGTAATCCTGTATTGGCATAAAGTCATTTGAGATGAGCTACTGGATTTTTTTTTCATTTCTCATTTCTGCAGTTGTTAAGAGGTGAAATAAATTGCTATGCTTGTGTGGATATAGAATCCTCCTATTTGTACAAAAATATATGATTAACCAAGAGGAAAGATGTTGGTAAGTAAGAGCCACAGTCAGTTTAAATGCTGTGCTTATATACTCCTGTCGGGGGGGTGGCTCTGAGGGTTACTCAGGCAGGCGTGTCCCTTGCCTCTTGTGACCCTATTCATTTTGCAAAGAATGACATGGATTTATCCCAGTTTAAAAGTAGCCTGATAGCTAACAGCTCTCGTGTCTGGCACTTGTCTTCCTCCCTGTTGTCAGGAGAGCCAAAAATAGAGGGTGTGACTTGGTGAAAATTTCTTTTCTGCATCCGTACCATCTTCCCCTGTGCTTTCATTGCCCTCCACTAGCTTCCACGAAGCTGTAACAGCCCTCAGGCTGCATTAGCCCTGCTCAGAAAAAATAGCATACACCAAGAAACCGGGAGTGCAAGACGTCCCAGTAGCTCCAAATGCTACCTTTGGAGCAGGTAGGATGAATGATGTGAGAGCTTTGAGCTCAGCTGGTTTTATCAGAGGGCCTTCCTGATAGCTCTCCATGGCCTCCAGCTGTTCCACCTGAAGCCATCCCTGCAAAGAGATTTCTTTGACCTTTAGGCAAGTCACGCATAGAGAAGTTACTCGTGGGGCACAATGCAGAGAAAACTTCTAATTGAGCTGAATAGCAATATAAAGAATAAGTAAAAGAAGCTTTTCACATACTGGCATTTATAGTCACTAAATGAAGCCTGTTGGTGCTTTTTTCAAGGGATTCAAGTCTCTGGAAAAATGCATAAAGATTCGTATTTGGGCTCAGATGCTAGTTCAGAGCTTTGCAGATGGGTGGAGGCAGGTTGATTTTGGCCTTACTTTTCCTGATACTGTCCCTTTTACTAATGAAAGCTTAATCAAAGCTCAGTCCAAATACCACAGCCAGCTGGAACTGGTTTATTCTTCAAAAATATGTGTTTCTGCTGATGTTGCCCATTTATTTTTTTGTTTGTTTAACTTCCCGAGCACCTATTGAGGGAAATATTTAAATACATTAGAATTTCTTAAGATTAGCATTATAAATGTATAGTGCATGTTTAGTATTAATAAAAAACCACTTTCCTTACCCCAAAGAAAGCACTGGCAAAACACATTAGCTAGAGAGATGTTAAAAAATTAAACAGAATGAGTTCATACAAAGGGTGGCTAAAAATGACATGGTTACTTAATGTGATTCTCACTGCTGTTTGTAATTGTATGTGTACACAACTAGATGTTCATATTTTCGTGTGTTTGTGTATGCTTGTGGCTGGAGACTGCAGTAATATTCTGTTTTCATAGATGGTTCAAATATCGAGCTATCTTTTTTCATTTCTCTCCACAGCCAGATTATTTCGCCACTGCAGAGTATTGGCATAACACTGAGAGCTTTTATTTGGATGCTGATACTGGGTAGTTGTGGAAAATTCCTGTAACTTCAGCTCATGGAGAGCTTAAATAGAATTTATGAGCCATATCCTCATTTGGCGTAAAATATTATGGCTTTGCTGGTTAAACAATAAAACTGTACTACTTACTCCAGCTGATCTCAATCAGGAGAGTAGGATTTTTGACATCTTCATTCAAAACCCCGTTTCTACCTGAATGCTTTGGCTATTCCCTGCAATATTTAAAGAGGCATGCGTGTTGACAAGTAGTTTGGGGCTCGTACCTGACCTTTGAAGAAACCTGGATTAGTCTGTGTTTGGTAACAGGGAGGAATTTGAATGCCTGCCTGAATGCTGGAGAGGTGGGAATTGTGAATCAAGACATGTATTCTGAACTCAGAACTGCTCTGCACCTTTGCTAAGTGAAAATGGCAGCAGACCCACATCATCGGTGCCAACTCTTTCTATAAATTGTACACTTTGCTCTAATTTAAAAGGTAGAATTACAATAGAAGTTATAATTTGGATGCTTTGGGAGCTTATTTTAGACTTACCTTAAGCACACTTTTTAGCTATAAGATGTTCTTGCTGGTACATTGTAATGCAAATAGGAAAGCTTTCCAACAAGAACTTTAAAAAAAAGCTTTATATTAAAAAAAAAAAAAAATCTCATAGCCTAGAATTTGAGTTTTGTACCAAATAATAGACTCTAATTTCTGTCAGGAGGCCAAGTGTCTTGTTGGATCAAGGTGACCTTCCACACTGCAGAAAGAGTCAGGCAGAAGATCCCCTTAGCACATGAACAGAAAAATCTGTGATGTGAATCTGAGGGAGTAGCTCAGGCTGGTTTCTTTCTTATTGAATGAAAGCCAAAAATGGAGAAGATAAGTGTAGATGAGATAGTGTTGAGAAAGAGACAGAAGACCCCTAACTATGCTTTCTTGCCTTTCTGAAATGTTGCTGTTGCTGGTCATTCCATTTAAAGGGTTATTTCCTGAATTTCAGCTTGGCAAAGGTAGAGGATATTGCTGAGCGTAATCACATGGTGTTTTGCCAGAGCATAGTTCACAGAGGAGACGGTACATGCAAGCATAGAACAACATAAATCTTAAAATAAAACTTCTGCAAAACAAGCATTTAATATCCTGGTAGCCATGCCCTCAGTCACAGCCAAGTTTGTGTTTTGCATTATAAAAGCCATTGCATGTTTTTAAAAATCTTTCATTCAAACTGAATTTCTTCACGGTCATCAATAGCGTAAAAGAGAATTTATTTTGGTTTTGTTTGGGATTACGTTTTCGGCGCAGGAGAAGGCGGTACAGGCTTGCTTTGTTTTTGTGATAATTTCCAAACGTAATCCTAGATGTTCATGTGGAATCAGAGGGATTTATGTGGAAAGGGAGGAGTTTTGTGTGGACTAGGCTCAAACATTAGCATCCTAACATGGTGCCCACAGCATGAGCTACTTGAAGATTTCCATTTGGTAGCAGGAGAGGTTTTTTTAAAGTGGGAACATCGTCTTGAGTCTTCAAAGATCCTGAAGTCATAAATGAGAAAGGCAAACTTCTCCGAGCATGCTGTCAGTAGTCAGCGCTTCCTAAGCAGGAGATTTGACTTTTACTAGGAGAAAAAATGTGAAATATGCCTCTGCAGATCACTCAAGTGAGCTCAAGCCTCTGCTTTGCTGCCGTCCCCTTCTGGGATGGTTAAGGGAGGTGGGAAGATAATAAGTAGCATGTTTTGGCTTTGCTCTGTCTCTGTTTTCCAAATATTAACATGGGGGGGTGTGGGGCGTGGTGGAGAGGGGTGGTGCTCTTAGTTTTGAAAAAAAAAAGTACTGCTTTATAAATCTCAACCTCCTGTTGACTTCTGGAAACCAACGCCCGACTAGGGAGGTGGAAGAAAGTACGGCTTCAGAACAGTTGAGTCATGTCCAGTGGGACATTGACTGTAAGGCTTGTGTCATGCTGGGAATTGAGTCCTGGCATCTTAGGTCATGCTGGGCAAATCCACGCGATGCAGTGCAAGGCTGCGTTAGTTATTCGCTGAGATCCCAAACCCATGACAGCTTGGCCCGCGTTTTCTTTCTCCAGCTATTCTGGATCAGTGGTAATGTTCTTACGTTACCTGTTGAGAAGGATATCTAGGGAGTAATATTGTGAAAAAACCTGCTTGTGTGGAGTACAACTGCTCATTAATGCCTTACCTATCCCTGTGATAAAACTATGAGATTTTGGCTTGAGAGGCTTGGCTTTGGTTGCGGAATAACTCCGGACAAATCCCGTTTAGCCTCTGCCTTTTTTCCCTCATCATCTTCCTTTCTGCTAAAAAGAGATAGCGGCAGTAACCACTTCGCAGTGGTGTTAGGAGCAGAAATCAATTAGAGCGTGAGGAGCTCAGGCGCTGCTGCGGTGCGGACAGCTCAGCTGCCTCCCTTCGGGTAGTCATTCTGGGCCATGCCGTGTCTCCCTGTGTGGCGCTGGGCAAATCACCGCTTCACCGCACTTCGATTTCCCCTCGGAAACGTGGACAGTAATTTTGACTTCTCAGAGTTACCTTGAATTGGGTGTTAAAACTCAGTCAATTAATGTCACAGAGAGACTCTTGTTATCTTTCTGTGCCTTATTGTTTTAATGCAAAGGAAAAAATACCACATTGGCATGCAAACTTCAATTGGCAAAATGTCAACAAAAGTTATTGCCGCTGCAGATGAGATGGATAACTCTCGCTGTTAAAATAATATCTGGTGTTTTGCTCAGATGTCTAATGGGTTTGCTTTTTAAGCATGGATGAGACAAAATATCCCCAAGGCATTATTCCCAACAAGATACAGAATCCCACTTAATGTCTATTTTTAGGATTGAATGGGTTCTGTAAAGGCTCATTTGTTTGAAGAAAAGATAGTTAATCACTTTGGTTTCTGTGTGATTTTGAAGAGAGAAATTTTGGTCATACCTCCCCTTCCTTATCTCCACTCCGCTTGGCTCGCATGTGTCCTGGAGTTGTTGCCATTTGTGTGGGTGGTAAGAAATTAAGGGATTAAATAAATGGAGTAGAACTGCTAACAGAGCAACAGGAGTTATTTGTACATTAGGAAGTGGTCAATTCTAAAACCGCCAACTTTTTCATTTCTACATGTGGGTACAACTTTTAAAGGAGACCGAGTTATCCTGATTAGTAAATGTACAGGAGGAACAGCAGGATGCAGGGGTCACTGTGGAAGGGATCGCTAGAATATTATTATTGTTTTGAAGCGCAGCATTGTTTTTAGTCTCTCAAGCTGATGTTCAATTTAACTTGAATTTAAAACATGGAGTGTAGTGGATTGCGAATGACTGAGTTGGAAAGCTTCCAAAAGTCACTGAATTTCAGCAGTTCTCCAGTGAAAGAAGCTATATGCTTGTTTCTGTGCTCTAAATAGAAAATAATGATGTTATGCATTACCGCATGAACTATATTTGGCACCCACCAGCAATATTCATTTTCTCCTGCTTCCCTCCCTCCCTCTCTCCCTCTCTCTCTCTCTTCAAAATATGCGTATATATATATATGTCTGACAGTAATCTAGGAGGCCAAGTAACAGACCAAATTCTTCTACTACTAAAATTGTATGAACACCTAACTCAGTTTAAATCCCTTAAATTGGGATTTATGAAAGGATGACAGCAAACAATCTTCTGGCTATGCCATTGCTCAGGCAGTTACGGCCACTGCTTTGCATTTATTAGTGGAAGTCTATGTGATGGATGCACATTTGTCCTCCTTTTACCTGTGAATAAACTAAGGTAAATAACATAAACCAATACTGAGAATCCAAAGCTCTGCCTGTGCTGGTAAAGCACACAGGATCACGGCATTGGTCTCAGTGCCAGGTAGCACTTTCCTGCCCAGTGTGTGGGCATATTTGGGGAAATAACATGGACTAGACGTTGTTCCCACTATGCAGGTCAGACAAGAGCATCCTGTTTGGGAGGAAGCAGAGGTATAGCTGTGTAAATGCAAGCTGTGCCACACCACTTCTCTTAAGAGCCAGAGAGCAGTCCCTTGCTTCTTTTATTCACTAGTATTTATTTGGCCTCAAAGACTGTCCCCAGTTTCCAGAGAAGTTCCCTGAAGCTATAGCCAGATATTGACTGTGTAATTCAAGTTAGTTTGACCCTAGAGAAGTTGTTCTAAACAGTTCTTTTCAACAGGAAAATACACCTCTTTCACTTCTGGGAAACTTGTGTTACTTGTGAGTCACAAGGGTTTAAAAAAGCAAAACCAGTTGGCATTGAAGTGATGTGAGAAATATCTTTCATAGCTCCTCCAAAAGGATCCTACTGAAAAACTTTGGAGCTGAAAGCTGAAACAAGGGGCTGGGCTGTGTGTGTAGAGATGTCTGCACATAATAATCCAGAAAAACAGTGATCTCTGAAGACACTGAAAAGCATTTAATTCTCTGGTGCTTATGGACCATTTTCTCTTCTTCCCCCAGTCTTTTGGTAGGTCAATACATTCTTTCCTGACTTCCAGACTCAGTGAAGGTGTCAGAAACCTGGAAGGTAGAGATTTGAGTTCTTCCTTTCTTTGGACTTCTGGTCTAAGTAAGCTGCAGTCACTAATTGAATCAGGAGCTCGGAGAAAACTTTAAATTCATTCCCAGACCAGAGTTAGGCAAAGAATGTAAATTTTTCCCACCATTTTTCATGCTGGTGCATCTTTCTTCTCCTGTGCCCTTAGCCTGTCCCTGCTGCTTCTTAATGTTTTCTTCCTCTTTGGTTTTCCTATTGGTTCAAAAAAGTCTACGGATGTATAATCCTTCCCCCAAGAAGAATATTAGGGTTTTATTAAGGTCTGACATCTCTTCTTGGGTCAGGGCAATCCCAAGCACAGATACAGGCTGGGCAATGAGTGGAGGGCAGCCCTGCGGAAAAGGACTTGGGGGTACTGGTGGGTGAAAAACTCAATATGAGCCAGCAATGTGCACTCACAGCCCAGAAAGCAAATCATATCCTGAGCTGTGTCAAAAACAGCGTGGCCAGCAGGTCGAGGGAGGTGATTCTCCCCGTCTACTCCACTCTGGTGAGACCCCACCTGTAGTGCTGTGTCCAGCTCTGGGGTCGCCAGTACAAGACAGACATGGACATATTGGAGTGAGTCCAGAAGAGGGCCACGAAAATGGTCAGGGGGCTGGAGCACCTCCCCTATGAGGACAGGCTGAGAGAGTTGCGGTTGTTTAGCCTGGAGAAGAGAAGGCTCCAGGGACAAATCATCGAAAAGTTATAGAAAAGTTTTACAGTGAGGGTGATGAGGCACTGGAACTGGTTGCCCAGAGAAGTTGTGGATGCCCCCTCCCTGGCAGTGTTCAAGGCCAGGCTGGATGGGGCTTGGAGCAACCTGGTCTGGTGGGAGGTGTCCCTGCCCATGGCAGGGGGGTTGGAACTAGATGGTCTTTAAGGTCACTTCCAGCCCAAACCATTCTGTGATTCTATAATTCTATGATTCTTCTCTCCCCTGTATTCTCTCCTGACATTTTACAATTCTGAGATGTTCAAAATGCGAAAAATTCCCCTTTGGCTTCAACAATGATTAATGCTAGCAAGAAGCAAGTCCCAAAGTGCTAGAAATGACAAGATACATGCAAGCTGTCATCATTTAATCCTATTGCAGTTTGTTTGGTTTGGATGTTATCTGAGTTCCCAAGTTCTTCAAATATACTCTTTGCTTGGGGGCAGGTTTAGCTCCATTTTGTGTTGTGTTGCCCTGCGATGCAGTCTGTAAGGATGACAGGTAAGGGACAAACTGAGCTGGGGCATGGGTAGAAACTTATAGCCGTGGCAGATGACAGGGAAAAGTGGAAGGGGACAGGGCGAAGAGCTCTGGAAATCTGCTGATGACTTTAAAGGGTTGTAGAAAGATGATGAGAGAAATGGTAAGGAGTGAGAAGTCATGTATAACATCCTCCACGCACATCCCCTAAACTCCTGTGGTGTAAAGTCACACTGTGCTTAACTTCAGAGGACTTCTGGGAGATAATCTTTGACTGACTTACTGAGCTGGGTGAAGGCATGGACAGGTTTATGTACATTTGGTGTGCTTTCTTGATGAGTGGTTTTCTTCCCTCAAGGCACGAGGGATGATGGGAGCAGGGCACATGCAGTCTGCAGTGGCAGGAACAAAGCTGCTAATAGATGTAGTGATCATGTATGAAGGTGTTTTTGCAATAGATGATAAAATGATGAATTTTCATAGTCTAATTACATGGCCAGAGCTTCGGAGGTTCTGAGGGCATCCGAATTTCACAGACTCAACACAGCTGTGGCAAATTTAGCCCATCAGCTCCTTCATCTTCACTGAAAGGCACTTCCTGCTTTTTAATCACAAAAGTCCTCTTTAAGACAAACGTACTCACATATATAACAAAATATCTGTCATTAAACCAACCGATACAGATCATTTAGAGTGTTGACTGCCTTGGCCAAACCTTACTTCACTCATAGAAATTGCTGCTTGCAGGAATTATTTAGCCTACCTAGAACATCTGAGTGCCCATTTCTCTTCAGATAATGGATGGAAAGCAGGTGCTCAAAAGCCTTTCCACCAAATATGCTGACAACTCTGAAATGAGATTTAAGCAATTGCTGGTGATGCAGTGGTGACTCAGAGTGTGCCAATCCCGTGCTCGGCCATGCTTGGAAACAGTTCTTCCCTATTCACCCCCAGCACTCTGGGCTTAAGGTTACACCTGATTTGAAGCATCTCCTGACTGTATAAAACAAGTCGTAAGCTGATCGCCTCATGCAATGTGCAAGCACACAATAGTAATCACAGCTAATGACTCTGCTAAATGCTAGGCTGCACACACCTCCTTGTTTGGTGTTTGTTTTGTATACAGAAGGTAACATCCACTGAATAACGAGGATGCCAAGTTACAGATGGGGTTGTGGAATCGTATTTGACAGCTGATTAGAGTAATCTGACAGAAATGATGACTTAATCACCACGACAGACTCCAAATTCCCAGATAGAATTCCACCCAGGTTAATCTAATTTCCTTGCAATATTTTTGCCAGAAATAGGCTCTTAGCCGGCTTGTTTTCTTCCATGCAGATGTCACATGGCTTTGACAAGAATGTAAATAGGTAGCGTTATTATTGTCAAAAAGATGACTTTGAGGCTGTAAAGCTGGAGAGGATGCGTGCCTTTGAGAGGTTTTTGGGTTGCTCTGCTGTTTTTTTTTCTCTAATGAAGTTATATTTACATATGGTGGGATGTACTCAGAAAAAAAAAAGGCGGGGAAAAAAAGATACAACGAGTCAGCTGTAATTCTAGGCCATGGCTTGGTCCTGCCGCTACCCTCAACATAGCCAGAGGCCAGAATCTCATTGATTTCAGGCAGATTTTCAGGATTGCGTGTTTGACAACTGTTTCTTTCCCTTTTTGATTCCTGTGGATGACATCAGCCCTCCTGCTTGGGATGCGCCCAAGGAGGAGAGGTGATGTGCTTGGCCTCGGGCTTTGTCTGGCCTCCGTGACAGCGCAGGCAAGGGGTGGAGGCCCGCTTTGTTGCCGGTGCTGCCGCAAGGCACCGCACAACCTTGGGCAACAGGCGTTTGCCTGCTCTCGGTTGGAAAACAGTGGCATGGTGTGTTTTGAGACCTATGGATAGAGAGCACATAGAGGAAAGGTAGGTTGTGCTGTTACTGGCTGCACAACTGTATTCAGTGGAGCGCTCTAAACCTCCGAGGAGAGCTTGCTCCTTACAGCCCATACTCCAGTCTGGTTTTGATATCTCCATGAACAGCGCTTGCCAGGGGAAGCTGTCCACACTCCGAAAGAACTTGCCGAGAGCTGCGTTGTTCTCTTTTACTATATGGTCTGAGCACAGGCTGATGTAAATGTCTATAAATTATCTACTGCAGTTATTTTTCTTGCTCTTGCCTATTTATTAATTGCAACTATGCATTCATAAATAGTATATTTTAATAAGCAAAGCTTTCTTCAAGCACAGAAGAAAATGTTTCCTGTTTTTCTGTGTGACAACATGACATACTGAGAAATCACTTACCTTGAGATCCATAAGTGTATGGCTTTGTGATGTATAGCTACAATAACAGCTTTCTGATAAGACATGAAATCCTTCATTTCAGTAGATGACATGATTCTAGTGGGTGGCATCTAATTTGAAACAGGTTTATATCATCTGTAATCTTTTGGAGGGCCTTGGAAAGCGCAGCTATTTTATTATTTTATAGCCTGCAGTTATACAAGCAAGATATAAAACGCATAGATTATTTTCTCTTTTGCTCATTGTAGAGTGAAAGGATAGTACCTATTTAGCCTTTGTCTCTGCCCCTTTAATTTTCTTATTCACTGCACACTTCTTTGAGATTCATTCTTTTCTTCTTTTTTACACCTACTTTTAAATATTTTATGGGTAGAGAGCTTATAATATGTATTGTCACGGCAGTTGTCTCTAGAGGTCAGCAATGAGTTTAATAATGAGATGCGAACCAGTGACTCTGTAAAACCCATTTCAGGTTATAAATGGCATGTTTTATTGAATCTAGTGTTAAAGGTTGTTAACGTATCAGTTGGTGATGGTCAGGGTTAAACAAGCTTCAACACGAGCCCTCTCATGTTAGGAAACTGTCAGTAACGTATTTTTCCACCATCCTCTTCACTGAAGCCATGTTTGTGTATCGCATCCATTTTACTGTGGGTATTCTGTAGTTTGAACTCTTCAGGCCTGATCTGAATCGTTTATTAGTTTTGCGCCGATATAATTTTGTTAAGCACGATGGCATCACTCCTGACTTTGGCTTGCTGGTGCAAAGAGAATTTAGACCATGGGTTTTTAGCAGAAACCTTTGAAAACAAGTCAAAACCGAGTTGAAACATCTTGTTAAATCTTCCCTCTTGCTTTGTGAATGCAACAAATTAGTGACTTAATGAACTTGGGGTAATGATGAATAACAGAAGAGGATGATTTTGGATGTGGTAACTGTGTTTGTTAGGTAACACCGATATTTATGTTGTGACTGTGGGGCTGCAAAAATAACTTCTTCACATGAATTTGGTCTAAAGTTGCTTTCTCTGGCTCAGGTAGTTTGAAAAGTGAAAGGTTTTTAACATTGTTAGAATTGCCTTTGTTCAATATATCTCCACTTAGGGACATAGAAATACAGCTAGAAAGAGCGATAGATTCTCTGTCTACGAAAGGCCTGCATTTAGGTTGGGTTTTTCTTCTATAACCTCCATTTTCCCAAATTTACAATATTCAATTTTCTTTCCTCTATTTTCTCACCACTCCATTGCTCCTCAGAAACACCGATACCTGCAATGGGTTCATGGAGCAAGTTACACCTTTTTTCTTCTTTCACTTTTTGCTTGCTGAGTGGACATGCTGCATCACATTCCCATGAATTTAAAGTCTCCTGCAGTGCCCAGTGTATTGTTGATGCCTGGATAAATGTTAAGCACTAGTTAAAGAAGACAGAGTACAATAGAAGTTCCCTTTTTTCTATAAATTAAATCGAATAAGAGTGGCAGCAGACAAGTGCTGGGCTATTAAAGTCCGTTTGGGAAACAAATAATTCAAAAAGAACAGAATTGTTAAAATTGAAGCAAATTTATGCATCCTGGTGACTACATCCACCTTGTGGCTTTGCCTTTTCCTTAGGGCACAGTGGGGAGTTTTGCAAGCAGTACAAGGAATGCATTGATTTGCAGGGCCAGGGAGCATTCTGGATTTTGAGCAAATCTTACAGAATCATTCACAGCAATATTTTATATTTTCTAAAGGATCTAGCAACTGTGTCCCTGGAGGTTAAGTGGCTCCACCAAAAGCAGTGCAGATTTGGTTTCATGTGCTGCTTTGAAAGCACATTTGATATGAGTGCATGGATGTTCACTCCTGCTCAGCTGTTTTTTTTTTTTTTTTCCCAAATTTTGCCGTAATAGTCTTTTATTAAAAAAATGGAATTGCCTCTGTCATTTTCAGGCAATACTCGTCTCTGCCGCACAGTAAAATGATACAAAAACAGAGCAGAGATTTTTTTACCTGCTCACGTGAAATGGTGAGGAATTGCTGAGAAAAGACAGTGGCCCTGCTGCTGCTGGAAGGTTGGTGCAGTCAAATCCCAGCAATTCTGCAGAGCCCTATGAAAAAAACATACAAGTGGGGGTCTTTTTGCAAGTTTAAACATCTCCCACATTGAAACTCAATGTGAGGTCAGTTCTGAAGGCTTTTGAGAAGCTGTAAAAATATTTCCCTGAATCTGTCACTGTGGACACAGGGCTGGCTATAACCAGTGTCCAGTGAAAAAGCCACACACTCTGATCAGAGGGAGCTCAACTGTTGTGTTGTTGCTACTCCTGAAACAGAAAACACCATTCATAAAAATTTTATTGGAGTTAACAACAATTCAGTGGGGGGGGAGCATCGTTCAGTGAGGAAAGCTGAGGACACAGCATAGCGAGTGTGCCAAGGTAGGATGCCATGTGGTGTTTAGCACGCTGCACGTGGGGACTGGTTTCTTTTACAGGAAGAGGGACATGAATAGAGGAAGAGGTTGAAAAGGGAAAAGTATTAGGGGTTTTTAATGGAAGCCATAATTGTGCCATGTTGTGATGGAAACTTTATGAATGAATGTATAATGTACTCTGAAAAAAAATAATAAAAAAAAAATAGTTGAGATCCTAAACAGTTATAGGAAGCTATTATAGGAAGCACGAGTCTCTTCCTCTTCAGTCCTGAAAGAATCAGCACATGTTTTTTTAATTACAAGCAAAGTTCATTTGTCAAACTCGACTCCTCTGAGTATGTTTGAAATGCTTGCTAGCTCTTAAATTACTTGAAAATTCCATCTCGGTTTTGGCAGTGGTTGAGCTCAAGGAAAAAAAGTTGGTAAAACAGAAACCAGGCATGCCATAAACTAATGAGGTCTGTAACTTTAGAGGTCTTCTGAAACTAGATACAGCAAATTAAAGTTTTATATGAGTCCTGTGGGCCCAATGATCTATTTTTTTTAATCTTCCTGGTTATAAAATGCTCCTTTACCATTTTATTTTTTCTTAAAAGCCTATAATGTACTGTTATTTTGAATTTATATCATTTCAACATGTTTAATAGCAACCATTTATCTTTTTAACCCTTCATTAAAAACATGATTCTTGATTTTTAATGACTATCCAACCTGCCTTACTCTTTTTCATTTTTGTTTTTAGATGCATCATCCTATTCAGATGAAACCCGCAGATAGTGAAAAGTCAAATGGTATGTGTTTAATTTATTTTTACTTAATTGTGACTCTCTCTAAACTAAAGCAAACATAACATTGTGAGAGGTTTTGCTTTAATCCTTAATCCTTGTGTGGTGAAAATAATATGAGGTAGTTTCCCTACACCTGACACTGGGGAAGATGTTGACCTGCTCTGAACTCCCATTGATGCTCTGCTTTAAAGAAGGAAGGGAATGTTCTGAAAACAAGTCTTCCTTGTACCTGCTGTATGTCATGGCCTACCTCACTACGTATGTCTTTTCCTTGTGTTCTCCTAGCAGGGAGTTGATGCAGGAGCACCTGATATTCTTAAGATGGAGATGTAATTTTGATGGTGAAAATAAAAAAGAACAGAAACAAAAAACATTCCCGTGTTAACAAACCGTGTAAGGAGCTGATGGGTCTTAAACATTTGCCTAAACTTCCTTTTTATAGAATCATGCTGTTCTGAACCTGAGCCAAATTTAGGTTTTAATCATATGCATGGTTCTGAACTGGGAAACCCACCTTGCAGCTCTCTGTATACTTATTCCTCTCAATGATTGTAAAATGAATGCTATGAAGACAGTAATATTCATTCAGAATACTAGGGTACTGCCTAAGTGAATGTATATGACATGCAAAATAGACAGCATGCTAAATCTATTAAACATGCCAGGTTTGTATATTCAAGGAAATAAGATAATCGGATGGTAACGCAACCTGGCTGTGTGTGATTCTTTAAAAATATATACATGTGTATATTTTGCCCCTTGATTTGTTCCTGTAATTTTCTAAAATATATGTTAAAGATATCATCTGCCTTCTTAGATTGCAAGAGCTTCATTTTCCCATAAGGCCCACATAATCAGAGCTGGTTCCTCCAACAGGCATCTTTGCACCTCATTAATTAGTAATCAGGGCAGAAGCCGTGCACTTAGA
This sequence comes from Leptosomus discolor, assembly GCF_034619465.1. Classification (NCBI taxonomy): domain Eukaryota; kingdom Metazoa; phylum Chordata; class Aves; order Leptosomiformes; family Leptosomidae; genus Leptosomus; species Leptosomus discolor. Next base: position 212,559,376 of record NC_141391.1, on the reverse strand, counting down.
GATCTACATACCTGCAAATGTAAATTATGATTGGGCTCTAAATCTCTCCGCAAGGCTTTTTTAAGGCTTCTTTTTTGCTAATTGTAGTGCATCCCATTTTCAGGCTTCTCCAAGGATTATAAAGTTTGGAAGGAAATTAAAACTTCACATTATGCTAGGTTTCCTATTATGACAACTTTCAAAACAAAACTGGCCACAAGCACAGGAAATTTGAGCTATCACCCGTTTGTAAGGGAGTGGTGTTCTCTCTTTTGGGTTGAGTTTTAGCAGTGATTTCTTGCTGTCTTTGAATGCTCAGAAGAGAAGTCAAAGCACCTGCATGGGCAGAAGGACCGAAGTTTTCAGGCCCCACTGTGGTCAATAACTTTGCTGTTGGAATCCAAACTCCACTCCCTAGTATATATTGTGCTTGCAGTGGGCACAATTTTCCCTTAGGTACAGAAACACTGGCCTATCTGTATAGCCTCTATGGGTTCTTCTTTCGAAGACAAATTTCACCTCAATTTCCTTGGCAAATTAGAACAGTAAGAGGCAATGGGCCAAAATTGACTCCCATTGAGTTACTTCTTCGTTGCCAGAAGTTTTTCTTCCTAAAGGGCACTGAACATATTGGCAAAATGCTATGGGGAATTGTACAAATTCTGTCTCATTCTGCAAGTAACACCTGCTTGTAAAGCAGGATAGGTTAGCTCCTCGCTGCTGCTGTTTGACGGGGGTTGTCTGCATGGTAACTGTCGGCACTGTGGGAATACTGTCGTATTTTCTTGCACCCACATTTCTTGCATCCTAGCATTAAAATCGCAAGGGATTGGCATTTTTGCTTTATTTTCTTGCCCTTCTTTGTGTTCTGGGGAAAACACATTGACAAATCAGAGGTTGCAGTTGTCAACTTAAATACCTTTTAAAATTTAAACTCTTGGAGAGTGTAGGTGCTTTGGTAGGCATGTGCTGGGGGTGGTGAACACTTTATATTTTAATGACTGGTGAAACAGAGGAAAACTAGTACGATGATGATGGTAACAATGGTATGGCTTCTTGGAAAGGTGGGACTTAGGCGTGGGAACCATGGAGGAGGTGACAGTTTGCAAGCAGCTTGGAGAGACAAAAAGAGAAAGAACAGCAGCATGGGGGATGCAGAAGCCTGTTTGGCACGTGTTTCCCATATGCTCCAGGCTATCCATCTGAGGAGGTATATTATCTGTGCCAATAGCAGTTGTAAACTATACCTCTTCAACCAGATTGGTAAGTTCAAAGGGGAAAACAAAGAAGGCATGCCAAGGCGTCTTGGTTTTCATGATCCATGGTGTTTGAGCTTTTGAGGAATGCTTGAAACCCATTGATTTCTGAGTGCTGGGAGGATCCCACTACGTTTTATAGGTAAAGTGGTGTTTTTCAAGCTTCAGAGGGGTTAAAGGAATTCTCTTGGTCGAATTTCCAGATAGCTTGTGGAAAAACATGTAGGAGAGGTTGAACACTAATTACAATCCTTCTGAGCTTGAACATGTTTGTGAAAGCTTGAGAGACCTGTTCAAGTTCCACAAGGAGGAAGGAGAGGTCCCCTCGTTCATCTTATAGAGGTTTTCAAAGAACAGTATGTGCTGTGTGATCAGATATCCCTTCCCCATCTTGAGTCCCTTGCTAAAATGTTTGTATGAACGTCCAAGCCTAGGGATGCCAGGATGAAATACCCCTCCTTCTCCATCACTGTTCCTGTCTTTAGATGTATGTAACACCTCAGAAACCTGTCCCTTAACACAAAGTCCAAGCTCGCCTTGGAAAGCGGGAGATGGGTACACAAGAGGTACCTCCTGCACAGGTTTGACCAAGTGCCTAGGCACTTCTGCAGGATTAGGACTTCATTAGCAACCTGAAGATCTGTTTTCTTCTGGGTAGGAACTGGGTGGCTAATAGATCTATGCAATCATCTCCATTCCTTCCCTGCGTATAACAGCTCACATGTCTGAGTCATCTCTCTGCTCCTGCAGATGAAGCAGAGCTTAATTTCTTCCACCAAGCTTTTAGCAGCTAGAGTTGATGTTGCCTTTAGATCAAATTAATTTGTCTACCCAGGAGGATTCTGAAAAGGCTTTTATTGTTGAGAAATGTAGCATCCCTGAAAGATTTTCAGATGGTGAATTTTGTAGTATGTCCTGGTCTGATCACCCATTAGGTCTAGTCTGACCACCTTTATATTGCTAGGTGGTTATTTTAACCTATCTCCAAAGTTTTGATTAAGGAGTACCTGCCAGAAAAGCATGGTTTCGGGACTTTGAAGGCTCCACCATTGCCTTCATCTCGGCTGTTAAATCTCTCACAGTATTTGTCCATTTAAGGATATTTTCCCCTTTTTCAAACAAAGGGGGTCCTGCATTCTAATGCCAAGAAGCACATAAACACATGCTTGACTCTAAATTGCTGTGACCATTAACAAATACTTAAATGTGTCTTGGAACAGGATCTGAATTCAGTCAATACTTTCAGACACATATCCTGTGGACAGTATGCTGTTAAATGGATCAAAGCATCATCACTTCAGGGAAAAGGACACAATTCTCTATTTAAAAAAAAAGAGGGGGGGGGGGGGAGATGAGTGATTTTATAATTTATTTTTATTTATTTCATTAGTGAAAACTTGAAAAAATAATTTTGAAATTCTAAGTGGCACAACTTTGCCGATTTGGAGGGAGTAATTAAATGCCATATGTTAGCACTAACACATAGAAAAGTTGATAATTAATTCAGGCAGCTCCAGATCCAGGTGTAACTTTGACAGATTGTATGCAAGGGTTTTTCACAGGCTTACAAATAGGGATAAAATGGCTGTTTTCCCCCTTCCCTGCTGGATAAAAAAAAAAACAAAACAGCCAACCAAAAAAAAAACCCATTTATACATGTTTAACTATTTCTTGATTTGCTCAAAAAAGGAGGCAACTTCTGGATGGAAAATGCACTCTTTAACTGACTGGACTCCTCAAAAATGTACAATAAAGGGATATAATGTTGATTTTTCAGAACAGAATTTTGGGGGTTTAGAAGAGAGGAGAGAAAAGGAAAGTTTGTTAAATCTTCAGGGATATTTCTCATGATTACTACAGGTTTTAGTTCTTTTGTAGAGTACAGAAAATAATCTCTACTCCTTTATTCTCCTGGGTTAGCACAAGCGATCTAATACAGCCTGCAAGAAATACTCATTACTGAAACAAATTGAGTAAAGCTAAAAAATTAGACCCTTCAGGATGTTATTCTGCAAGTTGGGTGTAGTGCTGTCAGAAGGCAGGAGGCTCGGTTTGAAAAAATGCCCCCCTCAGCAGAGGCAGACTTCATCTCAGATAACTTTTGATGGCTAACGTAGTACTCTGGATTCAAACATGATACCTAGGCACCTGTGCTAGAGATTGTAGAGCTAGTCTTGGCATAGTTACAAGAACAACTCGCCTCATTTTAAAACAGATATCTGCACCTCATCACACCAGGTTCCTGCATTCGGGCAAAAGATTCTCACCTCAAATACATCCAGTGCTAAGCCTGCTGGGTTGTCCTAACTGCCCTGGTAGCATAGCTAACCTGCATTTATAATGTGTTTGGATCCATCCAAGACTTGGTGAATCCCATGATTAGTTAATCAAGACACTATGCAGTTTCTCACCTTCCTTTATGTAACTCGAACTTCAAGCCTTCTTCACGGTGACCTTCTGGCTGCTTCTGTTGCATCAATGAGGGATACTCAGCCATCCCATCCTACTAGCTGCTTACAGATGGTTGTATCTACTTCATGCCCCCAGAGTGGTGCGAAACAGCCTGAAAGTACAACTAGGCCTATGAGCAAGGTTGAGAAATCATTATATTAAATGCTTGCCAAAAAAATTTCATTAATTTTCTGGGGGTTTTATTATTGAAACCTACCCCTAGTGTGGGAGAGAGAATTCTCAAGCCCCAGTGAAATGCCTATAAGATATGTGCACCCAGGGGCTGACCCTTCTGCCCTATTATCCTTCCCCTCAGCCTTCTCCTTTGCCTGCTCTCGTTGCCCAAAGTACTTACCGCTCCCACGCTTTGTCCAGTCCCTCAGAGATCTTTTATTCCTCCTGTCACTGCTACTGGAGCTCAGGACATCTATGTGTTATCATGATGACCAAGTTTTGGGAGTTGGCTGGAAGGTAACAGCCCTATCTACTGTCAATAGCAGGGGCGAAACAAGCCATCCCATCTTGCTGTGAGGTGAGATCTGTCACTCTTTGAAGGACCTGATCTCTTGGCATTGAAAAGAGCCAACTGATAACATTTTAGCTGAGACTAAAACTGGACACCTAAACAGTAGATGACTAAAGTCAGGCGAGATGGCTTTAGACTGCCATCCTTTCTCCAGCCAGCAGCAGGTAGCACCTTTCCCGACCTCAATGCTTTGTTGGGTCACGTGCGTTTAACGTTGGGCTCCTCATGGGACCAATGTTGTTTAATATCTTCATTAATGATATTGACAGTGGCACTGAGTGTACCCTCAGCAAGCTTGCTGATGACACCAAGCTGGGTGGTACAGTCGGTATGCCAGAGGGATGTGATGCCATCCAGAGGGACCTGGACAGGCTGGAGAAGTGGGTCCAGGTGAACCTCATGAGGTTCAATAAGGCCAAGTGCAGGGTCCTGCACCTGGGCTGGGGCAACTGCCAGTATCAATACAGGCTGGGAGAAGACATGCTAGAGAGCAGCCCTGTGGAAAAAGACTTGGGGGTACTGGTGGATGAAAAGCTGGACATGAGCCACCAATGTGCAACTGCAGCCCAGAAAGCTGATTGTATCCTGGGCTGCATCAAAAGCAGCATGGCCAGCAGATAGAGAGAGGGGATCCTGCCCCTCTACTCTGCCCTGGTGAGACCTTACCTGCAGTGCTGCGTCCAGCTCTGGAGTCCCCAACTCAGGAAGGACGTGGGCGTGTTGGAGCATGTCCAGAGGAGGGCCATGAAAATGATCAGAGGGCTGGAGTACCTCTGCTGTGAAGGCAGGCTGAGAGAGTTGGGGTTGTTCAGCCTGGAGAAGAGAGGGCTCTGAGGAGACTTTATAGTGGCCTTCCAATACCTGAAGGGGGCCTATAAGGAGGCAGGGGAAGAGCTGTTCACAGTGGTTTGTAGCGACAGGATGAGGGGTGATGGTTGTAAGCTAGAAAAGGATAGATTTAGGTTGAACACTACGAAACAGTTCTTTAACATGAGGGTGGTGGATCAGTGGAACAGGTTGCCCAGAGGCAGTGGAAGCCCCATCCCTGGGGACATTCAAGGTCAGTCTTGATGAGGCTCTGAGCAACCTGACCTAGTTAGAGATGTCCCTGCTTATTGCAGGGGGGTTGGACTAGATGTCCTTTAGAGGTCCCTTCCAACCCAATGCATTCTGTGATTCTATGATTCGTTTTACAGTCTGTGGGAGCAACCCAACAGGCAGAGGCAAATCAGCAGGCTTGGTTCGTCAGACGGGAAGTTTGCTAACATCTAAATTCCTTTGACCATTCCTTCTTGCAGTCAGTTGTCTATTTGTTTCTCAAACCATGCTTATGTGGCAGGTAAAAATTCTTTTTAGAAAGAAAGGAGAGAAGTGGCTGACCAAAAATGCAGAAACAAATCCAGACAGCCAGTCTTATGGAGGTGAAAAAGCATTCCTTTCTCTGCATGAGAATATACAGTTAAAAACTCTTTCAGCCAAATAGTATCAGATGTTCTATCAGATGGAGTAAAAATGTGTCATTTTGATCCTGACAATTGTCCCTTTACATTTTTTTTTTATGCTGGGCCCCTAGCCAAAAAAAAGAATAGCAATTTTCTTAAGCTTCCACACTGATCAGCACTGACTAATAGCACTGAATGCAGAGCGTGTCATCATATCAATATGTTTTCTGTACTCTGAGCATTCTTTGTGAAATCTGCATTTTTAAGATGTACAGTACATGGGAGCTGGATGTTTAATTTACTATAAAATCACCCTCAAGCTGAAAACCTGCAAATCATGTTAGTTAAATGGCATATTTATAGGTTTACTAGAGAAACTGAAGGAAGCCAGTGGGGAGTTTGTCATCTGCTACTCTTTGGAAAATTAAAACAAAGCCTTCCTGTTTGCATCTCATTTCTTTTGAATCTCCATGTGAATCTCTTTGGTTTGGGTCTTTGTCCTTGCACCTAAGCAGGACTCAAGAGACCTCCTTTGGGACGGCATGGCAGGCATTTTTCCAGCTCAGCTAGCAGCTATCTTTAAGAGGGCTGGGATCTAGGCACCCTTAGGGTAGACCTGCACACTGTATTTCAAACCTAAAATCAACCCAAATTTAACCTGGCTAGTACTAGCTGACACACAGGCAGAAGTTAAGAGGTTCATGATACAGAGCAGAAGGCAATGCTTGGACCTGTGCTTGGCACCAAAGCTTCCCCCAGCCTGACCTCAGTTTGTGGTATGGAGGAACCATACCTGACAGCCCAGCTGGGGCCCTTGCCTCATACCCTTTCCTGCACCCTGGCTCTAGTGTGTGGCTGTTGTCAAGGGGACAGATTGGCCAGGAACCCTCCTCAAAGAGATTACTCAAGGCAATACAGGAATTGTAAGCAGCCAAGTTATAGGCATCCCTTCACCAGAAAAAGTGGCTGCTTAAACTCTCCTTGCCGCTGTGAGCAAGGCAATTCAATTTTACCATCCCTAAAATTATTATTAGCAGCATCAAGGCCAATTATGTACTACGAATCAGACGTAAAGTTTCATAAATATGTATATATACATACATACATATATGAATCCCAACTTGCAGATCTTATTTGCAGTCCAACATATTCAGCTCCTGATCTGTATATAACTAGCTCATCCCATGCATTCATCATTTGTTAACCCTTTCTGGAGGGTTAACCTGCATGTGGAACCTCAATATAAAGTGTGAATGAAAATGTTGAGTCTTGAGGAGTCTCTGCAGAGGAAAACTTCTTCTCCTGGGTGTAATATTCACACCAATTTTCTTGCAAGCTTGTAGAGTGAGAAGCTGAGATTGTAGGGGCTGGTCTCTATTTCAATTCTGAAAAAGGTACGGTCTTGATGCTTGCTTGTATAAAAGCTACAAATACTTTTCAAAGTCAGCAATTCTAAGGAAAAAATTACTTCAAACACCTCTCATGATCAATAAACATGAACCTCTTCTTTTTATTGTTGAAATTTTTTAATGCACTTAAAGTGATGAAGTATAACACAAACAAAATCCTATGAAAATAGACACAGTTTCTTCTTCCTCACCTGCAATTTATTCCATTTGACAAACTCGTACTAATACAGGAGAGAGTTGGGGAGCAAGGGAAGAGTCAATACTTTTTTTTTTTTAATGCCCAAAATGAAAATACTTCGTTACAAAAATAATTTGTGCAATAATAGAAATAAATAAGTGCACTGCAGACTCTCTGGAGTAAAGCTTTCTTTTTCTCTTTGCTTCGCCACGAACTCTGACAGTCTGCTCATTAACAGTGAATTGGATTTACATGCAATTTCAAGAGAAGAAGAAAGCAGCGGTGTATGTACTCTATAATAAGCACTTAAATTTTTGGTTTAATATAGATCGGAGTGTGCGTTAACATTTTTAAGTCTTTCCAGGGTGAATTAAGTTTTGATGACCTATTTCATTTTTGACAAGAGTCCACATCTTTAGACCTGTAAATTTGAGTTTGGTTAACAGGACTGCGTGCATCCTGCTGCCGCAGACTAGGTTTTGCTGATTTTGGTGACAATGCAGGCAGGAAATATTCTGCCAGTAATTCAAGTAAAGCACCTTTTTCATGGGTTTTTTTGCAAACTCAGCATCATTACAAATCAAAGGATTTCGCTCTGAGAAAGCATTATACAGCTGCCTCGTTAAAGAGATGCCCTGGAATATGCCTTGTGTCCTGCTGAAGGGGAGAGGGCTGTGGCAGTCTGAAAAAAAAAAAAAAAAAAAAAGGCAGGAAAATTTAATGCATTCTTTTTCCAGAGCAGTCATTACACATCTGCCTTTCGAGTGCCATGCATTAAGTTGGCTGAAATTGAAAGCTCAGATAGGAGCCGCTTTCTCAAAACCTTTCTCAGGAATATTTTTCATTAGCTCGTACCATTACGTGTACAATCCCTTCTTCACCCTCACCCCTGTCATGATTTCTTTCATACAGGAGGGAGCTGAGGAAATTTATCTGAATTAAAATCTATGCAAAGATATCTTTAAAAGTCTCTCTAACAGAGGATGCTTTTCTCTTAGAAGCCACGATGGGGAGGCGTATACAGAACGACTAAGGCAGCCAATTAATATGTTATATAAACAGCAAGCACCACTAGAAAAAAGGAGAAATATGAGAGATTTGGGGTAGGGGAGGAAGGGGGGAAGGGAGGTTGTAAGTATAAAGTGTTTGCCTTAGGACTTGTCTTCAGTTACAGAGCCAGACTCACATGACTGGAGCTTGGTTTGATGTGGTAATGAAGCATTGATCACAGGAAAAAGATGAAATGGCCTTTGCTCATTCATTATTTTTATCTTCTAGCTGTGGAAGACAGAAAATTGTTCATAGGAATGGTTTCGAAGAAGTGTAATGAGAATGATATCAGGGTGATGTTTTCTCCGTTCGGCCAGATAGAAGAATGCCGAATCCTTCGGGGACCGGATGGGCTGAGCAGAGGTGAGTGTGCAGTCTGTAAAGTCTCTTTCCTTAAGTGCTAATTGGGAGCTATATGTCACAGCCAAGGTAGGCATAGCCGCTGTCTGCAGCTAGAGGTTACGCTGAAATACGTGCCACGTGATGAAGGTATCCACATGAACTTTTCACAGTGACTGAAATTATCACCTTTTATTTCCAGTGTCAGAAAGGTCTCGGTGCCAACATATTAACTTGTGTAATCGCCCTGTTTGTCAGCTGGAGAGGTTCCTTTGCACCCTGAGAAAACACCCTTAGTTTTCTTCTCTCTCAAAATCAAAGATCCTTCCCTGACCCCATTTCTACTTTGTAGCATAAGGCCAAAAAAAAAAAGGGACTGTAAATGACTGCTTGAAGGCATACAGGGTCATGGGAACTGGCCCATGTTGTAGCACTATCTCCTCCATTCCTGTGTTTTCTATAACTGTATGCAAAACATAGGTCTGCTGTAACTGAGAAACAAAGAGGTTAGCTTGAACCTGAGAGCTTTGCCTGGACAAAAGTTGGTAAAAAGAGCTTTTAAATCTTGTGCCTTTATCACAACCCAAAAACCAGGGCAGAGGTGTTAAGCAGCACCACCAAGAGCAGTCAAGGAGCTGACCTGAACTTTGGAAATGAAGTGCAGCACAGACTTCAATAGCCGGTGATCCCTTTTGAGTGCAAAAGTGCCTTTTGGGGAAAGGCCCTCTGAAAATGTATTGAATTGAAAAATAAATGTATATTGATGACCCAGGCTGCATATTAACTCCATGGTATATGGACCTGAAATTATTCTTGGGGCGCGAACCTTCTCAAAAGTCAGTGCCAGGTGGGGCTAAGTGGCAAAGAAAACAGTGATAGTCTCGTCTGTCAGTGCAGAAGGATGCTGTGGTACTAGCCATGGCCAATTAATGGCACAGGGAGTAAAGTAATTTTGAGTGTGGAGCTGTGAAAACATCATTTCTGTTTCTATAGAAAAAAAAAACAAACAAACAAACACAAACATAGAAAGCACAGTTTATGCATTTTATTACACTTTCAAAAGGCACAGAGAAAATAATAGTACCCATATGGCATATAGAAATAGGTATAGATATAGATATTTTTCTTTACTTTTGGATCTGCTTGTTTCCAGCAGGCTATAGGATCCACAGTATTTTGTGCAACAATTTGTGCATTGGTTTTCGTGTTTTGTGTGCAGCCCAGCTTCTTTAAAATGCCTATAAATTTCAGCAGGGGAAGTTGCAGGTATTCCTGTATTTCATGGCACTACTTGAAAGCACTTACTCTACTACTTCTGAATAATAAGGACTTGTTGAAAAGACACTCTAACAATAAATAGGGAGCCCCAAGAAAATCATGCGCTTAAGATTATTCATGCTTAGTTTGCAATCCCAAAACTTTTGGAGCTGGGATGCAGCAGTCCCTTCAGAGGAGGAGAGCCTCAGGGTCATGGCTTTTGCCTTGGGGAAGACTAGGGGAAAGGTCTGAGGTTGGTTCCTGCAGCTCAGTAATGAATGTTAACTGGTGGAGTCGAGTGCTGTCATTATCTTTCTAGACCCAACATTGAGGCAAAACAAATGTTTCTGATTTTCACTGATTTCATTTTTTTAAGTAGCGCAGGGATGGGGTGATGGAAGACATAAGTGGGAAAGGAGCTAAGTAACTGCTGAAATAACAAGATCTGGGCATCAGATGTTTTGAACCCAAAAAAGATTTGATTGACTCCTCAGCATCACCCAACAAAGAAATAGCTCTTTCCCAGGATCCATAGAAATCCCACTGCGTACTTGCTTTTGTTCAACAGACGTTAGGCATAGTATGAGCATAAAAAAGCTAATTATGAAGTCCAAAAGGTAAAGCAGTTTGGTGGGGTAGTTTTGCTCTGTTGTAAATAGCAAACTCACAATAATCAGAAGCTGAGATTTTTAAACCATCTAACGAACGCATTAGGGAGGGCGGTGTCATCTGCTGGCCAGCAGAGCCATAGAGTTAATGTGCTGCTCGCTGAAGATCTCAGTCCGGGTAGGTCACACACTGGTAGTTGTAGCAGAGCTGTATCCTCTCTGCCACTCGGGTTTTATTTCGGTCACACAACTGATATTCTATCATGCCCTCATGCATCATGCCTTGTTAAACTTGAATTGCTTTCTACACACCCATGTTGAAACGTGAAAATGAGTTCAGCTGTGCCAGCCAGGTTTTCAGGCAGATGTTTATCAAGTTCACAAAACCACTGCTCCATGAGAGAAGGCGAAGTGTTGGGAAAATGGTTGGTATTGCAGTTGAAATGAAAAGTGCTAAGGGAGCTTTGCAGTGGAGGGAGCTTGACTGAAAAAGCACAGGGTGAAATCTGCTTCACTAAAGCAAGAGGGAGAATTTATCCAGTTAAATCTTTGCAACAAGTTCCAATACTTAATGAGTCTTAATTCACGTTACCATTTCCAAGATGTTAATTCCCTTTGCTACAAACAGGATTTGTTTTCCCAGCACCCGTCCGGATGTGCTTCCCTCCTAGGCCCAGAGGGGTGAATGAAAAATAGTCACTGTCTTAGGAAAACACTGTCCTTACCATGCCAGAGCCTTCAGGAACTTGCAGTGCTCACAGCAATGAGATGGAAATGTGGTCCAATAAACTGTTTGCCATCTCATTTCAATTGCATAACAAGTGCGCATCATGCTATCTCCGACAAAAAGAGCTTGAAAAGAATATTCGTTGGTATTTATGCCAATTTTCGAGCTTTGTTGAAGGATTCAGGCAAATAATCTTTATTACCAGCAGATAGTTGCAACAAATAGCTCCAGGTTACACTGCTCAGCAGAACAGTTTTGGTTTGTGCTCCTTCTTTTTTTTCTTAGAAAGAGTGAAAAGGTTTCGGTTGACTTTTAGGCCATGTCTACATTACAACAGCTACTGTACTGCTAGTACATTAACAGTCTACTGTTGCCTCGTAGGCAAGATGTTGGGTTGTAGTGTACCACATGGGTCCAGCAGCAAGGAGAAATCCCGTTCTGTGGCATCAAGGGAAAATGTAACACTTTGTGATGAGTGTGATATAAGTGCCAAGACAAAGAGAGAGAGGGAGATTGAACTGGTTGTTTCTACTGTAGTTTCTAGCCAAGAGTTGACAGAACTTTAATAATGTCACACCCATTGCTGTCACTACTGGTAATGGACCATCAGCATTTCCACTCCAAATTCCTATTGTCAGCTGTTTGAAACTCATCTGTTAAACAAAACTAAAATAATGATTCAAAGCTCCGGTGGTGGAGCGGTATATTTTAAAGAAACTGAGATGCTTTCCTTTGCATAATTTTTTTCCCCACTGTCATTTGCTCCTGCATCTAAGAAATAGTTGTTGTTTATATCTGTAACATGTTATATTCCAGCCAGCTGCAAGAAATAGGCAGCAACCAAAAGGCATTGCCTTCCGAAGGCTCTGGGATAGTCCCTGTGAAATTAGTTGGCTGGCAGAGAGTAATTCCCAGCTGTGAAAAGTATTAAAAAATAAAAATACCCTGTTGGCTGTAGAGATAAAGAAACTAGGGACTCCACAGAAATGGAGGCTGGCCTTTGCTTTAGCAGGGTTCATGGGACTATCTAAAGAAGCTTGCCACTGCCTGTACTATATTCATTATTCAAAGAGAAGGATTCAGCCTGCAGGGTTGTTTAATCCAGCACTTTTTCTGAAGAGCTAAGTATGCTTTACAAAAATTCATGATTGTGATATCATATGCTAAGCTTCATTATAATGAAAAAGCAGAAGTGAACTGCCTCAGATGATTAAGATTTTAAATCACTTATTGTAAACGGCTTAAGGAAACTTTCAGACCTCCTGACTCCTAGCGCTATGTAATGTCTACATGACCACAGATGCCAACACAGACAATGATAGCTGGAGTGTGCAAAAATAGCCAGAAATACCCAAGTTTGATTTGTAGCTGTTCCACTGATATGCTGTATTGACGGTAGGTAAGTTGGTCTCTCATCACCTCTCTCTTGCCCCATTCCTTAAAATAAGGATAGCAATGATCCTCTACCTTTGTAAAATGCTTTTTTTAGATCGGTGGATCAATGTCTCTCTATCGCTCTAGGAATTATTACCATCCATAATGATGATAAAAAAAAATCCTCTTATCCTTATCACAGGAGCACCACACAGCAAATTATTCCGCTGTATCGCTAAGTGCAGATTTATGTAACAGATACCAGAAAGAAGGCAACTGGTTAATAGCATGCACTGGAAAAAAACCACTAATAACGTGTACAGACAGTTGGATATACCATGAAAATTCTGGAAAGGCTCAAAATGCATATTTCTATATCTTCTAGGCTCCTAATTGTATGATTTTTTGACAAAACATCACCAAGCACATGGGACAAGTGAACATTTCTGCAGACATTGATTACAAGGATTATTATTTTTCTTCCTTTGCTTTAAGAGCAGATTAGAAATGGCATGGAGAGTTACACCATGGTCAGGCAATTTAATTTCAAGAAAATCCATTCATAACTTTCAGATTTGGGGATTTTCTTAATGAATTAGTAAAAAAAAATTAGTATTTGCATCATAATTAATTGCAGTGGAGGTTAGGTGAGGAGGTTTTATGCCTTTTTGTTTTTCCTGATGGATAGTTACTGCTCCTTTCAGAGCTAAAGTAACGTGAAGTGCCAGCCATGAGAAAAGCCTGGATTAAGGGCCATCTTCTGACTCGTGTATCAGTAAGTGATGGGAAACGAGGACAGTGGAAGTGCTGTATTTTTAATTGCTCTTCAGAAGCACCTCCATGCCTTAATTCTTTTGCTGTAATGTGGTGATGATTTAATTTTTTCCAATCATTATGGCACATTTAATTTTCTTTTTCCGCTGCTGAAACTCTTTTGAAGCTGGGAAGGAACAAACACATCCAAGTGACCAGTGTCTCTGCTGGCCTTTGGCCAGTAACTGCATCTCAGGTTTCCATTACTGAAGCTTTGCAGCAATCCCTCCCCAGAGGGACATCTGAAATGAAATAATTTGCAAAATTTTTTATTCCAACAAGAGGATCATCGAGGCACTGTTGGAGAATGTGGTCTTTGGTACCCGTTTGATTCTGGTTTTGTGTAAATTCCAGTTACTGAAGTCTGCACTTTACAGGGTGGTTAACTGACTGTGCAATTAGAAATGCTTTGAGGGGAACCTGAAGTTCAGGAAATTTAACATCTAGAATCTGTCATCTGGTTGATAGTCAAGAGAAGTCAGTAAAGCCAAAGAGATGAGGCATGTTTACAACACGTGCCTCTTGTTACCTTTATGTGCCTGATATGCATAAACTAAAGAGTTTCACTGTGACTTTTTCCAAATGTTTTGGGCTGAGTTGTTGCACTTGGTCTCAGACCTCTCGTTGTGTGTCTTAAGCAATACCTAATGACCAAATGTCTGTACAATAAACAAGCCAGTGTCTTAATTTGTAGCTGAAATGTATTTTAGTCACTAACACAGATTTTTGTGCGATGTCTTCACTAGAAGGCTGTTTCCCAGGCTGTTACTTCCTTCAGACTGTGCTATATTAGCACAGTGTAGAAAAGGGAAAGTCTACTTTGCAGTCTCAGCTAGAAATATTTTAACACAACTAGAGCTTATTTTTATCTTGCTTCAATTTCCATAGCTTTTCAGATGAGCTTTATCTTTTCTTTAAATAGAGGCTTTCATCTCAGAAGATCCCAAATACTTCTTGCAGGAGTATTCTGGCAGCTTTTCACTATTGTTTCTTCACAGAAATTGAAGAAAAAACTTGTTTACAGTGAACTAGGAAGCTGTAGTGCAACCATTACACCACCAGCTGCGCAGCCACCATACGTAGTACTTCCATTGCTCAGATGACTTTGAAAATCTCTTGACCCTTCTTCTGTGTCAGAGGGGTCACTGTATATATATTTTAAAATTGATTACATCTGTTTTTCTTTCATGTCCAGAACTTTAAAGTCATGGTTTTAAACTTCTATTTTTTAACTCTAGGCCTGATTCAAAAATGTCTAGGGGTTTTGCATCTCTCTTTGGCTTCACTGAGTGTTGGGGGCTTTAAAACCTCTGGTAGACCATTGTAGTTTTATGTGGGAGGTTACTTGTGTAGGTACGAAATCAGACCCCTTACCTTGAGGCTTCCATACTGAAAAATGTTTCACTTCACTTGCAGCTCTCAAGTATTGATGTTATGTTAGACTGTGCGTGAACCGCTGACTGAACGTTTCAAAACCATCTATGAAAGCCTGAGATGAGAAGAGTTGAGTGAAGCAGGAGCTGAAATGTGCTAAGCTTTTTTAAATATTTCAAATAATTCAATAACTTCAGCAGCAAGCCTAGGTTTGGGACAGCACAGGTTGAGGAGGAAGCTTATCAAATTTCACAGTCTCTTCAAAAATCTCCTTCAGTTGGGGGTGGGAGGAGGGTAAGGACCAACCCTGTGAGTTTACATGTTCTCTATCATGGCAAATGTGCTCCAAAACGTCTTCTGTGACAGGGCAGGGTGCCTCCCTCTGCTTCTGCCTGCAAGAGGAAATTACTTCAAGCAGCCTTTCCCCAGTCAATCATTTACCTGGTGTAGGGGGTGAGAAGGCAGCCTTGGAGAAACAACTAAAACTCTTAGACCTCATTTCTCCTCCGCCTTTTGTTTCTGCTAGTGATCCCTGACATTGTGAAACCAGAGGTGATAAATAATTGCAAGGTGACTTGCAGGTTGGCTCTATTTACAAAACAATTTTATTTGGTTTTTTTGTGGTTAGGTAGCTGGTGGTACAAAATGAAGTCATTTCTATAGAAATATCCCCCTCTACACGTTTTCTCTCCCAGAGAGATCCATAGCTCCAGTAAGAAGGGAGTAATTGAAGTTTCAGGGCTCAGTGTGGTAGAACAGAAGTAGTTTGCTTGTAGCTTTTGGTCCAGAAGACCTTGGCCTACGGCACTACAATGAATGCGGTGTTTCATAGGATGAGATAAGAGGCCGTGGAAATCTTTCTTGTTTCCTTGCACCACGAGGCATGAAATCTGATTAGTCTTGTCCTCTTATAATTGTGATTTACGGTCCTAAAGCTGGCAGTATGTTCCCAAAAGACCACCTGCATCCATGAGATACAGTGAGTGAGAGTATGCTGAAAAGGGTTTTCCCAACCTGTCAGAAACTGCTGCAGCAAGAGTACAAGATGGTTCAGGCAGAGCTCATCTGGCTTAAACAAGTGAAATCCAGTGTCCTTAGATACCAGGTTCTCATTAAATTCTAGGTGCCCAACGAAATCATCCTCCTGAAGTGTATATGTATCCCATGTAGAAAATAAAGGTACTGCTGTTGACTGTGGCTAAGAATATAAGCATTACAGAACAGCTTTTCTGAATACCTAAATTATATTCACAAGTGCAGTGATTAAGTGGACTGAATCCTGTGATATAAGCTTAGCTCCCCTCCACAGTGGCAGTCTGGTCATAAAGGAAAGGATCCCACATTTCACACACAAAATATGTGTGCATACATAATAAATATACAAATTTTGTGTGTCCAGGTTTTGTAGCTGAAAAAATAACCTTTGACTGTAAATACATGTAGCAACATCTGGAAGGATGGTTAAATTACCTAGCATTTAGTTGGGGTGCTTGATGGTAGCAGCTGAAGGTCTAGATTTTCAAATAATTTAGAAATAAGGTTGTCTACTGAATTTTTACCGTGGTTATTGGGGCAAATAGGGTATTTACTGTGCATACATGTGCAATTAGGTATTTATTGTGCAAACCCTCATGGCAGGGGAGTTGGAACTAGATGATCTTTAAGGTCCCTTCCAACCTAAAACATTCTATGATTCTAAATGGCCACTGTGCATAGGTGGGAAATGGCCTGCTGACTGGAGATAACAAGAGGACCTAACCTTGTAGCCTCTGGCTGGCAAACTGTAATTAAAATGCAGTCCCATCTTCTCTGTGGAATGCTGTTTCCAAATGCTCGTATTCAAGCTGCATAACCTCATTCATCAGGCATTCCCATTGCCAGGAGAACAAGTTTCTTTCAAATTGGTAGCTCGCTGTATGGCACTTTACAGAGATCCGCTACGAAGGTCTTTTCGCTCCGCAACAAAGGCAACGGGATCCACGCAAACGGATTTGGGCTGAGGAATGAGGAGGGAGGTTTTGCAGTAATGTTGGGTGCCGAAAGTCCCCAACAGCTGAGCTTTGTGGTTAAAAAGAAAAAAAGCTTAAGGGAGGGAAGAGAGAATCTGCTTTATCTTGAGAGAACTACAGCTTTATTTCTCTGCTGATTCACGTTTCTTTTGAGACCTGCTAATTGCAACATCTCTCAGTACGTTACTTACAGCAGTACTGCTGGGTAGAAATTGTGATAAATGCATAAACTGTGTCTTATTGATTTTTCTTGACATTTTACATGCTTCTTATGCATTCTAAACCTCCATTCAGTAATTGTCACTATGGTACACACTCCTGGATAATGAGAGCGAAAGAAGTGAATGAAGCAGTTTCTTGACCATTATAAACAATATTATTCAAGGCTCTGTATGGGATTTCTTGCCTGCCCTCCAGTATATCTCTATTTGTGCTCATCTCCCACTGAATTTGCAAGACAAGAAATGAAAATCCTTGGTGTTATTTCCTCTGTTAATGATAATAACTGAAATGTTTCTAAGAGAGATTACTTTGAGAGACTGATGGTAAATTTAGGCCTTTTTAATTTTAGTGCACAGCAGCAATATGGAATCTAGTGGAGGTACTGTTGTTTATTTAACCTTCTACTGCACATTTTGTCTAGATTGCTGTACAGAAAGCTGTTTCATTACATCATTTTCTTTGACAGAAATTTGTTGCTGAATAAGAATAGTATAGCAACACACAATGTGGCTGAACAGCAGTCAGACATCATCAGCTGTTATGTTACCTCAGAAATAAGTAGAGTCACAACACCGCCATGAAGTTTGTGTAAAAGAATTCTGACTTCTGATGTTATGATGCTCACCTGTCAGTCAGAGGTACATAAGCCAGCTTAGGTTCTCTTGCATCAAGGGCCTTTACATTAAAGAGAAAAAAAAATACCGCATGATGCAAAAATGCATTGACTTTATCTTCATGACTAGATGTAGTGCTTTTGGGTAATGATCAGGCATTGCTTTCTCTTACTGTTGTTTGATTAAAATGTGAGTGCAGTCTTGACTTGATAATCTTACCAGGTACACACAGAGCAAAAAAGAAAAGGTATTTTGTGCCTCAAATTGGTTTGCATAAACCAAACAATCTGTTGCTTGTTGGATTGCAAAATGGTTTATTTTGCCCATTGGCCACAGGGGCAACAATATTGTACTTTTGATGCCAGAATGTAGCTTTCATGCATTAGCTCTGAAATGACAATATGCTTTAGCCTCTCAGTGCTTAGATTTGCTTCATTTGGAAATCTTTTAAGTAGTAATAATAATAATGTTTTGAGGAAATTGAGTGGAACACTAAATTATTCTCTGAAACCTAAGTTCAAACTGTGCAAGGCTAAGGGAGCTGAAAATCAATGCACTTTTAAAGTCATTAGAGATCACAAGTGAAATAAGTCTGTGTTGCTTTAGCTAAGCTTTTAGTGTGCCATGGTATTATTACAAAATCAGCCTGAATCTGCATTAATTTCACAGTCTTTTTCTTTAAGATGCCCAAGGGTGCATGAAGAATAAAATGTAAATCTCAGAAGGCAATGTTTTTATTAGTCAAAAGGGCAGTGAGTCATGCACTAAAAAAGTTGACCTGTACCATGCCCAGTGTAGGTATGACTGACAACAGTAAAAGGGTGGAAAAATATCCCAGGCATTAGCCTACTGGCTTTTCATTATGATTTGAAAGGCTGAGGAGGGAAAAAAGTGATTTTTCAGTTATTCATGCACATAGCTTCAGAATTGTTCAAGTCGGTGGTAGCTTTCATAGGTCGAAGAATGTACCTAGGATTTGGATAAACAAAAATCATAAAAATTTTTATTTTTAATATGTTATTTTCTTAAATGTTGAGATTCCACCTACGTTACTGAATTTTGTCTGAGTCTTTTCACGCTTAGTCGCAGGCTACACAGTGAACTTTTTCTCATCCTTATTTGTATGGTTGTTCTTGGTGCATCACGGAAATATGTGACATTACGGACTGCTTTATTAAATTGCCAGTTCAGCTGCCAGTGATGCCAGTCATTTATTCACTATCCACAATTTACCTGCACAAAAGCCATAGCAAGCAATTGTTAATATGTGGTCTGAAACTAATCTATGCAATCCAAAGTCTACGTAAAAGCCTTACTTATTTCAAACCCTGTGGCTAAAGAACAAAAACAACAACCAAAAAAGATGAAAAAGAAAAAAAAAACAAAACAAATTAAAGGAACAAGCCCTTTCTCCTCACCCATCCCCACCTAATTTTTTTTCTTTCATCTATGGTCAGATTAGCAAGTCAGCACTGTCGATAAATAAACTAGAGAAGTTGTTTATTTTTATGTACTACTGAGAACAGTGTCGTCTTGTGGCCGTTCTCGTAGACTGTGTTGGTTTAACAAGCGTCCAACCCTTTTGTCTTGTTGTTTTTTGTCTTTCCTGCTCCCTGTCCCCTTGTTCCCACAGGCTGTGCGTTTGTCACATTTTCTACAAGGGCAATGGCACAGAATGCAATCAAAGCCATGCACCAGTCTCAGACCATGGAGGTACAGTACTGTATCATTTGCCCTTTCTTTGTTTTCTTTGTGCAAATGATTGCGAATGGTAAAGCCATGCTCTCCTGGATCAGATCAGACACATGACAATCACAGATTTAAACTTTTTACCAACTCACTCTACCTGTCTTTGTGAAGCTTATTTTTCTTAACGACCTGAAAGCGCACGATAAGGTTGCTGTGTGGTATCCAAACACGGCTCTTACCCTGTTTTCAGTGGCATTCAGCAGAAAATAAAAATGTTATGAATACCGCTCCTCACTCATACTCAGAGTATATCTGATGAGTGAATTACCTTTAATTTTAACACACACACACCCCCAAAGAAAAATCTTAGTTTCTTTTAAATATATGTTTGTGTTGTGGTTTACGCTGCTCTGAGAAAAAGCTCAAGAGGTTTAACCTGGCTATGCTGAGTTACTAGTGCATGTGTTCCTCTGCAAATAGAATCTCTTTTTAAGTTAATATAATTTCTCCTTCTTCATGCAGCCAATAAAAATGCTAATGATGACAGAGCATATCAAAGTGTTGCACTTCCTGCAGAGCACCGTCGTGGCTGGCCCCTCACAAGCAACACTCTTTATTTCCTTCCAAACTGCCTCTATGGCCTCGTATTTTATTGTGATGAGCAACACAAAACTTTAAACCTGTTCACTTAATGTGAATATAGCTGCAAGCTAACGATCCGTTCATTGGAGTGGTTACCGAATGCCACGGCCTATCTGGCAATCTCAAAACTTTTTTCAGTCTGTGATTTTTGTCATGGTCTTTCAGAATTTTGCACAAAAAACCGCACAAGTATGAAGTCTTTACTTACTCTGGATCTTCTAGCTTATCATTGGAGAGTGCATGTTATACTGTATTATGTATACTGTATCTTCGTGTAGTGATGATTTTTCTCAGAGGTGGCATTGATGTTATGTGCACTTGTTTCTTTTTTTTTATTTATTTCTCCACCAGGACCTTTCGATTTTTTTTTTTTTTTCCTCAGTGATCTTTCTTTGCAATGCTCTAGTCTCCCAAAGCATGCTGGGTGCTAAACAATCATTATTGCGTCATGTCGTTGAGCTGCTTTGTGTAACGAGCCAAGGGGGGACACCAGGGGTGGGAGGGTGGACAGAGGAGGAAAAGAAGAAGATAAAAATCAAGCCAGTGCATGAAAATGTCACTAACTGTTTCCTGTATACTACAAGTAATGATATCGGCATTGCAAAGCTATTGTCTTTCCAAACATCACATTTGAATTTGGTTGAGCTTCTTTTATAATTGATGTGTTTTCCTTTCAGTGCAATGCATTTTTAGACCCTGAACACACAGTTTTAGATAAGAATCTGCCAATGAGATGAGAATCATTGAAATGATCTTTACTAGAAAGCTGCTGTTATACAATCTATGCAGTCTGACAGTATATTGTGAAAAAACTGCCACTTTGAGTCTCTGAAATAATACTCGTAGTAATTTGTCTGCCATGCACTGATCCATTAATTCAGATCTCTATGTTTTGCTGGGTTTGGTTCCAAGTGAAAAAGGAAATGTTATTGGTTATACTGTGTTTTACCTATATTTTCCATGTGTTTTAATGTATTTTTCTGTCTAGCAAAACGAATTTGACACAACTCTGCTTCAGAAGATGGTAAAATTAAAGAGATGATACCTCCCAGACAAATTGTCCCATTCTTCTGTTGTATGCAGTTCTCCAAAAGAGGCTGTGTTTTGATGTGATACTCTTGTTGACATAAGTTCTATAGAATAGTTACTCTTGGATCAAAATACTTCTAAACACCTTTAGAGACTTCATCAACAAGATCCCCAAAATGACAAGATGATTCCAAATTTTTGCACTTTGAACATCTGGGTCTTTGTGTCAGTTAAGCTTAGGCTGAGAGTCACTTCTTGGAGAGAAGCAGTACACCCTCCAGCTCCGTGGGTGAGGGACTCGGCAGAGTCTGTACCCGCTGTCCTGACAACACAAAGAAAAGTATGAAGGCAGCACTAGCTGTTGGGAAGAAAATGGCAGTAAATGGGGTGGAGATACCATGCCAGTGAATGAGGGAGGTGCACCTTGCGTATGTGCTGGCAGCTTCCTCTCAAGATAGAAAATGGAAGAGCATAAAAGAGAAATTGCCCTTTCTGCAAAAAAAAATTTTGCTCACTTTTTCCAATACTCTTCTAGTTAACTTGGGTTAGCTAGTGTTAAGTCTCAACTCTCAGCCTGAAACAGTGGTCTTTGGACACCTTTGTTTCATGGTTTTTTGCAAACAAAAGTGGGCTTGAGGGACAATACTTAGTACACAGTTATATTTCAACCCAATTACTGCACAATTTTTTTTCTGATTTCATTATTTTCAGCTCTTTGGCACGCATCATTGACCAAGATGAATTTTCAAAGTGGGCTAAGAAAGAACAATGGGGATGTTAATGTCCAGATGAACACGTCTCCTAGAATAATGAATTGTCTAACGACTCTTTCCACCTGACTTTCTGACCTGGTTAAATCAACTGATTTTGAAAACATAATTGCTGCTCCAGAGTTTTTGCTCTTCTGTCTCATTTCTGTGGAGTTTTTTCATTTATTTAAAGCATTCAAATGCAGCACCAGTAGA
Organism: Leptosomus discolor; assembly: GCF_034619465.1. Taxonomy (NCBI): domain Eukaryota; kingdom Metazoa; phylum Chordata; class Aves; order Leptosomiformes; family Leptosomidae; genus Leptosomus; species Leptosomus discolor. The sequence continues at coordinate 212,537,423 of NC_141391.1, read as the reverse complement.
AGACACTAATTTGTTATCGTGGAGTAAATTTGATGCAACAATAACAACTCTTTTCTCCTATAGAGCCACTTGCTACATATAATTTCAGTCTTCAGAATGTTTGCTCTCTTGAAAATGATGAAGTGATGAAATATAGAGCAGACAGTGAAAAAATGAATATAAGATTCATAAATTGCAGACATATTGTTTTTATACAATTTACTGACATTTAAGCATTCATAAATACGAAGTCAGCTGTAATGTTGAGTGCTGAGCTGCCGAACTGAGAACTGAACTAGCCATATAATATTTCTGCCTTTGAAATTCATTTCTGTTTCTTTGGAAATAAACTTGATTCTCCTGTACATCTAGGTAGAAGGCTGTGAGTTGTGGTTGTTCTTAGCCAATCCTCATATTAAATAGAAACAGATTCCTTTTTTTATTAGCAAAACCAGAAAAATTTCTCACACACCCTCCACCCCCTGGCTCTTTTTCTTTTTTTTTTTTTTTTTAGAGAGTCTTGTTTTTACTATTAGTATAAAAATCACTAGAGAGAGGTAATTGTGTAACAAGCTGACTCCTTCATAATCTTTATTTTATTGCTGGAATGGTACGTATCTCCTTTCTTCCTCACTGAAACATTGAAAGATATTTTTACAGTGAAACACACAGGAAAGGAGTTGGAGGTGGAATAATAAATCACAAGTGATGATTTTCTAAGATAATTCTAAAAGAACAGTATTGATGGGAACTCTTCATACAAGAGATTATTATTTTGGTTTATTTCATCATTTTGTCTGTTGATTGTGAATATTCTTGTAACATGTCCTGGTGTGAGGTTCTTCAGAGAAAAGGTACACGGCTGCTTTTTGTAAACAATAGAGGACAGAAACTTTTCTGAAGATGTTCACAGTGTTGTGAGAGCAACCATGGAAAGAGTTAGGTTAAGTATAACCCTGCTTTGCATCCCACGCTATACCCTTTGGCTAAAGCACTGCTGTGTCTTTTGGACTTGAGTCACCTTTCACTCCTACCATTGTGTTCAGAATTAAATTAGACAAGAAAATAGTATTACAAAGCATGGCAAGTGGAGGGAAGTTATTCATTGGATCCTATGAATTTGGAAAACAGTATGAAATGGATTGACAGTTTCTATGATTCACAAAATGCTTGAATTAATTTGAAGATCTGAATCACTGCAGTATATAGTTTGCTTGATTTGAAAAAAATGAAGACTTGAAAGGTTAAAATATGAAAACATTTGTTAGCAGGGAAAAAAATAGACCGAAAGCAGCAGAGACACCTTTCATATTCACACATCCCGTTCTCTTAGTGACTTTGCCCAGGAATACCCAACCTGAAGTCCAAGGGAAATATCCAGTTTACCTCAAAACTCCATCAGGTCCATGACCTCCCACTTCTTATCAAGGGTCCCTCAGACATGGGTGAGGCATAGGCTGCAGACCAGACCTCTAGTTCTTTCTTGCAGCTTCCCTATTTCCTAAGGCATCTTACAGCCCTCCCATTTCATGTAACAAGAGGCTCATAGAAGCAATAGAAGAAATGGTGGCAGTCAGGAATGGGCTGCTATCACCAGAACTAGCGACTTTTGGTCTGCATCCTGCCCTTTGTTCACATCTCAAGGGTGCTTGATACAAAGCGTGCCTGGGAGCGGACCACAGGTGGGTGAATTGTCCTAGCAGAATCACCCTTTTTGCTCGCTTTGGACTGGGGGTCCTTGATACGAAAAGGACCAGCGACCCGCTGATGATGGGCACTGCAGTAAATCTGTTGCTCACAGTCTATTTACGAAGGGTACACAGGCCAGCTGCACCAAGCGTGACCGCACAGCCAGACCGTGGTGGCAGGGCAGTGTTGGCTGTGTGGTCCCTGGCAGCAAGGAGGTTGGACACCTCTCCCTTTGGCAATGCCTTGGAAACAGACTGCAGACAAAGCATCACGTCCATCTCATCAGCTGTGAAGCTTAATTAAAGAGGACTGGTACACTTCCTTGTCTCTGGCAGCTATTTTGATAGCTGGAAGGAAAAGAGCTTGAGGAAAGGTGCTCTGTAAAAAGAACTGGGGAATCGATAATTTGTCCATAGCAGAAAATCCCAGCCCTTGCAAGCCTACATATGCCAATCACAAAGAGAGGGTGAGCAATCAGGTTGTGCCATTGCCAGTGGCCCTGTGGGACATGGCTGAGCTCATGATGCAAGGGTGACTCGGTGTGATTTAACACTTCTGTCTTTCCTGATCTGTCTAACCACAGGGCTGCTCTTCGCCAATCGTGGTGAAGTTTGCCGATACCCAAAAGGACAAGGAGCAGCGGCGTTTGCAGCAGCAGTTGGCACAGCAGATGCAACAGCTCAATACTGCCACTTGGGGAAACCTCACAGGTCTTGGAGGACTCACACCACAATATCTAGCTGTAAGTTCATTTCAGAGGCAGTGGCTATACTATACTGTATTTATTTTAGAACCATGGTAAATGAGCTATAGTAAACTCCCTGCACTAAATTGCTAAGTCCTCCAGGATATGTAGCATGTCTTCTTCTATATAAAAAACTGTACGTTTATCACATGGTCTAAAAATAAATAACAGGGAATAGAATTTGAATAAACATTTTGAGATATGTCAGTGCTGTCCAGGGCAAGCATTTAAAGTTTGCTTGTGCTGCAAAATAAAATTTGATTCCATTGGTTTTATTGTTCTTTTGAATGTTAGAGCCTTTTTTTTTATAGCTGGAATAAAATTTAAGCTCTTCCTTAGGGGAGGAGAGAGAGGCAGCTGAATGCTGTAGCAGCCATATCTATATGGTGCAACCTCTAAACTAGAATGTGGTGGTTCGATCCTCTCATTTTCCACATTTTCATTTGGAAATGGCTTTCGCTTTAATACCTTTTCCTGTCAGTGCTAAACATGTGCGGTTCATACTACCTCGTACAGGAAGTGAAGATGGCACAGGAAAGCCATTTGTTTCTCGTAAATTTAAAATGATATTTTCCTTGGTCCGTTGTAAGATGAGAAAGAGATGTCAGCTGCTGCCCCTGTTGGAGAAATCTGAAATCTACAGCCACATGTCTTAGGTCCTGTATGGCCAAGAGAGACTCCCCTGCAGCACAGATGAGAGGGAGCCTCTGCCTTTTATGGCTCTGGAGTTGAGAGGTCTAGTTGAACAGCTTTTGGATAACTTGGGAGTTCCTGATGGTTCCAAGTTAGACAAATAGATGTGTCCATATATATGTACTGTGTGTGCATAAATACATCATTTGTATGCATACAATGCTTTGTTATAGTGATATAATTATAAACAGCAATTTACCTGGCAATTAAAAATATATATTTGTACTGAGGTAGGCTAATTAATACTGAGGTAGGCTAAATTGTTGTATACAAATACCAGTCTAATGAGTATCTGTGTGCTCGATTCATAAAGATAATAAAGAAAACACTGAATTCAAGGGAGTGGGGGAGAATGGACCGTGATTGACAGAGATGAGTTATGGTAACTACTAGACTACAGAGGGTTGTAATTAGTCACGCTATGTCGGTTTAAATAGATTTAACACCTGGTTGTTAAAAAGAATAAATTGATTAATTGTTTTAAAGCAGCAATGTTATTGAGTTTCCCTTGTGTCTCTGTGTTTCTTAATAGAGATTAGACATTAATATGGATTTACAGCATTGACTCTAGGGATGTTCATTCCAACAATAGACAGAAGCAAGAGACTATATAAATGTAAAGGAAAGCATAAATACTCCAAATGTGAAATGATAGCTCATTTTAGTTTTATCTTCATTTGTTACATTAATGTCAGATAGATTGCTGTGTTGTGTTGTTAATTTGCAGCTTCTGCAGCAAGCAACTTCCTCCAGTAACTTGGGTGCCTTCAGCGGCATTCAGCAAATGGCCGGTAAGTTAAAAACCATTTCATTCTGCTCCAGCTATGTTTTGTATTCTTAAGCTATTGAATTCTGTACCTCTAATCATCACATTGTCGGGGCTGGGGGCGGGGGGGGTCATGTTGTGTATTAAATGTGGCAGATGTATCGGCAGGGGACAGCTCGCAGTGCAACGTCAATAGAAACACTTTCTCCCCTCTTTCAGAAACTGAAATTAAACCCAGTGCTCCCAGGTTGTGCAAACAGTTTGTCTTGCATTAGTCACCTGCCATTTGTCCAAAGTAACCAATTGTAAATTGCAGGAGAGCTCTTAGTCCCTGCAGCCATATCCTACCCTATGAAAAGTGTCAGGAAAGCAACAGCAGGATTACACTCTAATTTCCAGTGAGATTTCTGTGTCCTGAAAAATCAAATTAATGGCAGCCCTCAAACATTTTAATAATAGGTGGTGAGCAAAAATGTTCTGACCTTTTTAATGAAACCCAAGATTACAGCCTACCTTCAGTGTAAATTTTCAGGCTCCTTTTATAATCATGGAAAATTAACTGGGTGCCTTTCTGACTTTGGAACCCTGGTTGACAAAATTACACAACAGAAGATTTTATGTAAAAGTATAATCTTTAGTCTGGAGGAAAAAAGAAAGAAAGAAAAGGGGGAAAAAAAATCAAAGTGTGAGCAGATTTGAAAGCCAGCTAGTTGGAGGGTTTCTTAGTAATGAGCTGTGTGCCAGTAGTAACTGATGTGTAGTGATTAGCAAAAGGTCACTCCCACTGCGTGACCTACCATGCTGATACCCTAACTTAACATGATGCTAGAGAAGGCAGCATGTGCAGTAAATCAGAGCACAGATGCACATTATGCCTGCCGCGAGAAACTGTTAAAAAGCTTTTTTTCTTGTTAGAGGAGAAAAAAAAAAAAAAGGAAGCACAAAACCACTAAATTGCTACATTAGTTTATTTTAATCATGAACCCACTGAATCAATGAAATACAACATAGTGCTTGCTTCATCATCACAAAACAAGGGCTAAAATATTCAGATCTTTATGAACACCATTTTCTCACTCTCCTTTTAATCCTCTTTTGCTTCTTCTGATTCTGCTTTGAATGAATCCTGAAATACTTTAACAAGTATAGATATACCGCACCGTATAGCTATACCCCACAGGTATTCTTTGCTCAATTGTTATATTATGCCATTATTGCAGTGACATCAGAGACTAATGTGAACCTGCTGTCTGACAATATAAATTGGCCTACAGATGACAATATCTCTGAATTATTCTCTCTTCCTCAGACCTGCTGGCAGTGCTTGCTGGTTCTATTATGTTACACTTGCAATCTAGCATTTTTTCATCAAAAAAATGTATCTTAATATGATAAACAGAACAGAGCGGTTCGGTAACAGTTTTATGCTTGGCAGTTTTGGAAGTGGCTTTGAGCTCGGAGATTGTGTTTAATGTTTTCATATTTGGTTAGGTCTACAAAATGAAAGAATTGAGACACCAAGGAAAAATTATGTGATATCTATCGCATTATGTGCACCTTAGAAGTTTTCTGTTGCCTATTTCTCACTGTTAGTGTACATTCAGCTTTGTCTTCAAGAACTATGTTAACACTAAGAATTTTGGTCAAGTAATTTCAGCGTGGGGTCTCAATCTGGGATGTGATTTATTCTCTGAAAATCATATGGTCTTGAGACTAGTAGAAAGTCATCTTAAGAAATCATAGTGGCACATCATTGTTACTTGAGGGATATGCCTTCTTGACTGCAGATTAGATTGCTAATGCTCTCATCTGGGATAATTTAATGACTGACTGCTTCTCCTGGAAAATATGTATTTTTAATCTTATATTCATGTTATCAAACAGCTTGAACTTTGCTCCTTCCTTTCCCCAAAACCATGTAAGTCTTAAACTTTGATGTTCAAGGTCAAATTAGGGATATTAAATTTCTCTTCAAGCTGCAGCTCTGCACAAAAGTGTGAAAGACTAAACACTATTTCATCATTAGGACTGAGAGTTCATGTCCTCTCCTCAGAAATCATGTGATACTGTTATGCTCTGTGTCTAGTATTAAAGAGTCATTTATTATGTTTTGTGAAAGGAATAGAAAATTCTCCTGTGTCTGCAGCAAGATCTTGCATTACCTACTGAAGCCATTCTTGAATGTTTGTAAAGGCCGAGGGTTTTTTAGCTTAAGCTCTATATCACACAGAATCACAGAACGTTAGGGGTTGGAAGGGACTTCGAAAGATCATCTAGTCCAACCCCCCCTGCCAGAGCAGGACCACCCAGAGAAGGTGACACAGGAACACGTCAAGGAAGGTTTTGAATGTCTCCAGAGAAGGAGACTCCATAACCTCTCTGGGCATATATGTTCATTTTACAAAAATGAATCTAATATATATTTCCATACTGTGTATAGCTTACCTGTTAATACAATATTTCAAGGTGAGGAATAAAATCTAGAGACAATTGAGTAAGGTGCTAAAGAAGATCCATCGTTGCAGCTTGCAAGTTCTTTGAACTTTAAGTTTGAGGGATCCAACTTTTATCTTTGAAGTCAATGGGTGTGCTTACCCCTGAATTCAGATGCTAAAAGCTTGATCAAAAGCCACATAAGCCATTGAAATTTCACTCTTACTTACATGTCAGGGCTCTAGCATCTCTTTTGTGCTTAAGTCTTGATGTAGACCCTCAGTAAGTTTGCAGATGGCACCAAGTTGGGCGAGAGCAAAGGGATCTGGACAGGCTGGATCGATGGGCTGAGCCCACCTGTATGAGGTTCAACAAGGCCAAGTGCCAGGTCCTGCACTTGGGTCACAACAGCCCCGTGCAGCGCTACAGGCTGGGGGATGAGTGGCTGGAAAGCTGTCCTGCGGAAAAGGACCTGCGGGGGTGGGGCAGGAGGGGTGTGGTGTGGTGATCAGCATAAGTACCAGCAGTGTGCCCAGGTGGCCAAGAAGGCCAACAGCATCCTGGCCTGTATCAGCAATGGTGTGGCCAGCAGCAGTAGGGAGGTGATCGTGCCCCTCTACTCGGCACTGGTGAGGCCGCCCCTCGAATGCTGGGTGCAGTTTTGGGCCCCTCACTCCAAGAAAGACATTGAGGTGCTGGAGCGTGTCCAGAGAAGGGCAACGAAGCTGGTGAAGGGTCTGGAGAACAAGTCTGGTGAGGAGCGGCTGAGAGAGCTGGGATTTTTAGTTTGGAGAAGAGGAGGCTGAGGGGAGACCTTATTGCTCTCTACAGGTACCTGAAAGGAGGTTGTAGTGAGGTGGGGGTTGGTCTCTTCTCCCAAATAACAAGCGGTAGGACAAGAGGAAATGTCCTCAAGCTGTGCCAGGGGAGGTTTAGATTGGACATTAGGAAAAATTTCTTCACTGAAAGGATTGTCAAACACTGGAACAGGCTGCCCGAGGACATGGTTGAGTCACCATCCCTGGAGGTGTTTAAAAGACGTGTATATGTGGTGCTTAGGGACATGGTTTAGTGGTGGCCTTGGCAGTGTTAGGTTAATGGTTGGACTTGGTGATCTTAAAGGTCTTTTCCAACCTAAATGATTCTATGATTCTGAGTCAAGGTTTGCTAAATTAGGACTTCTAATACAGCCACCCCCTTGTCCAAAATTAGGGACCTTTTGATCTGCAAGCATTTATTTGTACTGCTAAAACTCACATTGACTCTCTATCAAACAGAAAGAACACAACACACTCTCTGCCGTACATGTGAAGAAATATTTGCCAGGCAGCCCTCAGCAATATTATTTCTTAAATCAAAGCAATTTTCTTTGCTAGCAGAGCAAAGATACTGATCTTCAGTGTGAAGTTTTGAATTCCCCTTCCCTAATATCAGGTCTGAGTCTGGTTAAAGTAGCTTTTATGTGGCAAAAGCAAGGATTCTTTGGTTTTGTTGAAAGGAATGGGGGTTTTTAAGGCATTTCTGATTGAAGAGGATTGGAGTTTGTTTGTTTCTTCCTTGGTTTGGGAGCTGGGAATCAAATCCATAGAAAAATGGGGATTTTTCTTGTGAACTTGCTGATTTACAGACATTAAACACACAGAGTACCAGCTCCAAAAGTGAATGCTGGTCTTGCTGTAGCAGCCCACTTCATTACTGTATGTTCAGTATTGCCTTTGACCTATGTTCATAAACCATGTGTGAAGACCCAGCAAATCATGAAAATGGCTTACCTAAAATTTGTGAGGTATTAAAATTCAAGAGACAAAAAGTAGTAGCTTGTCATTTGCCTTTCCAAGCTTTAAGGCTCCACATTTGGTTCCTCAGTTTATGTTTTCTCATTTTTATTGAAAAATGATTTTTTCATTAAATTGTTTTATTTCAGGAGCCAAGCCAAAGAAAGCAGTGTAATATGTCGAGACTGATAATAAAGTTGGGAGAGTTATCAGTGCTACTTTTGGTATTGTAGTAATCCCCTGGTCTTGATTACAGGAGCTAAGCCTACCTTGCCAAACTCTGCTTCACTGTCCTTTGTAAAACATGCAAGCACATACCATCATCAAGTGCGTATTTTATAGTGAGCGTTTCCTCACTTTTCCTCCCCTCCTTTAATATCTGCTAATGCCAATTTAAAGGCAATGTTTTCTCTCACATGCCTCTCAAGCCTCAGTGTCTAGCCTGTGCTTTGTCTTTGGGGAAGGCTAATAATGTAGATGAATTACATTATGTGATTTGATTGTCTTACTTTAAAAAGACAATACAAGCTACATTAAGCACTAGCAACCTTTCAAGCAAAAATGATTCCTCCTTCAAATATACACAAATTGCATGGAAAGCTTAGTTCAAAGGAGATTGATGTCGTTTGAACATTTGCATTTAATTTGACTGGTGCTGGATCATGTCCTAAAAGCTGCAGTTATTTAGGCCAACCTGCTTGTTTAAGAAGAACCTGGAAAGTACTATATAGACAGTATAAACAGGGATGTTTTATATTGCATAGGGTGATTGTAGAAAATCGAAATGTTCAAAAACACACAATCTATGAAGGTTTTCTATTGTCCGTTAATGTAAAATTTTTTGGCAGGAGTAAGTATTCACTCATACAGAAATATTTCTATATATGTGACCATTCAGGACATAGAAACGTGTACAGTACTCATAAAAGACACAAAGGGACTTTCTTAATTTCATTTAAGAGACAGTATATTTTGCTTTCTGAAGTCATGCAGGAGAAGAAACCATGCTTTTGGCTCTTCTTGCTTTGGCTTTCAGATCCCTAAACCCTCTACAGCTGGGACTTTTTATATTTTTCCAATGTATGTTTTTTTTTCTAGTCCTCTCCAAACTCTTTCACAATTCGGCTGCATTTTGGGTTGAACTTCTGGCCCTTTCTGAACCCTGTTCAATCCATTTCACCCTTCTTCTGTTACCCAAGCCAGATTTCCTCCTGTTGCAGAGTCTGTAGGAGCAGATGGATGAGAGAAACTCTGCAAGCTTCTGCTTTCTGAATACTTTCCTCTAATTGTTGGATTGGCTCAGTGGATCTGGAGGGACCAGTTGGAAGCCAGGACCATCTGCACAAAAGCTCTATACTTTTGCATTGGCCCAAAGATCCTTTATATCCTCTGACTCCTTGGTGGCTTCATTCCAGCAAAGCCATGCTGAAGGAGTGATTCTCCTGCTATGACCTCTTTAGGGATATCATATTAAAAGTAAAGGTCACTGGGAAAATGTTTCCAACTCAAGGGACATAGCTGTTTCTTAAAGATAACTACCAGTTTTGAAAATGTTGACCTCAGAGACTAAAAACATTGAGCTTTTATAACAGTAATTCCATTGAAAGTTCTACATAATTTAACCCATACAATTACCTTTTTTTTTTTTTTTTTTTTTTTTTGCTAATACATTAAACAACTCCATTTAGCATTTTTTGGAGAGGCAGAGTTTGAAGCAAGTGCGGCTGCTCTCAATCCACATGTCCCAGTCCTGCGTGCAGGAGAATGAGAGGCACCTTGAGAGGAAAACCAACTCTCAGCAGTTTATTCAAGTGCTAAAAAGTGCATGATGGGGAAGGGTGGCCAAATCTGGACAAAAGATCCATAGCTCTGGCTGGGCTTTCCATAAATGGCAAAAGGAAGGAGAGGGAGAGGGGCTTTTTATTGCCTTGGCTCCTCTGTGGGTGGAATTCATCCTACTGAACCTCAGCAGCTCAATGGAAATTAGGCATACGGTCTCCCTGAGATGTCAATGAAGAGGGAGTCACTCCCAGGTAGCAATTCATCCTACCAAGGGCTGAGGTTAATCTGTTTATTTTAGGATCAGATGAATCATCCACTTGCTCTCCTTCCTTTGACTGTAGCAAGAGCCTGGGCAAGTAACTTTTATTTGGATAAAGTTAGATCAGATGAATACTTCCCACTAGGACTGGGGAAGTTTCAATTGAGAAAAGCACATTTCTTGCCAGGAAGGTGTTTAGAGCATGTATAACTTGAAAATGTGCTGAAATCCTGTGTGCATCAACCAATAGCTCTAGCTTTCAGTTGGATTTAAACAGATACTCTTAAAAAACAGCAGAATCAAATGTGGACTTAAAAGTTGTTTTAAGGGCTTTGCTAAATCAAACACTAAGTATTCAGGGGATCTTCAGCACTGTTCAGATAAGCAGCTGTTCTAAAGGTGGGCACAAAGTATATATGGTTTGATGCAGGTAGCGCTCAGGTATCCTGTCTACTTTAATTCTTAGAATATTGCTGGAATAACATCACGCTCCTTCAGACACAGGCCATGAGGCCTTTATCCCCATTTTCAACATCAGCATCCAAAATGGCTGATGTCAGTGTTAGCCAATAGTTGCTTTTTGGCCTGGAGATGATAAATTTTACTTTAATCTACAATTTTTAAGCTGCAGTCAGGATTTAATTCAGAAGGAATGAATCCTAATAATTGGGAAGGATAAAATTTCCAAAGAAAAGGAAGTCGAGTTAGTGGGAACTGTTTATGAACTATCCAGATTCAGCTCTGATAATCACCACTGACTTTGAAACTCTCTGTGCATATATTGTCACTAAAATGTAGCCAATGCATTTCCTAATGTGATTTCATTATGGTTTTGGAAACCCAGGAGCTGATGAGGCCTAAGAAGCCTTCAGGAATGGCTCGTGACTCTGTTGCCTCCTCTACAAATACCCAGTAATTCCGAATTTACAGTTATCACAGGAGAAAAGCTGTGGTGACTGAAATGAGGCAAATTGCTTCATTGTATGAAAGTTTGTGTCAGAGGCAGCACAAGAAGTTCTAAAATGTAGATCTCGTGCTCTCAAATTTCCCCGTGTTTTCACAGAACTGCATCTGTGACTGTGCAGCACTACAAAAATTTCCTGTGAATGTGCTAATAGGCCTTATGAGAATGTTCTATCACCATCCATCTGTCACTTTTTAACAGGCCTGATTGGCAAGCACTTGTAACAACTGACATCTGTTCTCGCTTATTGATATGTAGATTTATGGTAATTGCTGTGAACAATAAGACACAAAATTACCTAAGGTGAACATTAAATTAAATTTTCATGCCCCTATCCTTATAAATAATTTTTTTAAAAATCTTAAGTTTCAAGCAAGGCATACTGTGCATCTGTTTTGTACATAATTTAATTGGTTTTTTAATCTGCCAAATAACAAAATGAAAGTTGAATTTCCTTGCAATCTTGAATATTTGCCAAGCTGATAGTGCATTGGTAAATACATGTTATTAAAAATGGAATCAAACTGTATTGTGATTCTTGTTTTTTTAATCATTTCCCTTTAATTCCCAACATCGTCTCCATCATGAAGATCAAGAGTTGTTCCTTACCCAGAAGTTTTTTTTTCCCTCTACAGGGGGATTTTCATTTTTCATGTGCAGCTCTGCCTACAAGGCTGTTCTTCAGCATTAAGCAATTTGCATTTCTTCAGAGAGGTGCATTTGCTGAGTGAGCAGCACTTTCAAATAAAAATGATATACTCATTTGCGGTCCAGCTCTGTTGCGGGATTTGGAACTGTTTTGAAAAAGATGTAGGATGTGAAATGTGTGAACACAGCGTGTGAAAGGGGAGAGAATGAGAGAGCAGGTTAGTCCCGCAGAACTATACCTTAGCTGAAGTTCAATTGAACCAAAAATCCCCATTTGAAAGCAAAGTACTTTTTGGGTCCGGGACATGAGAGCATTTGGTTTCCCTCCTCCAAATTTGTCCTAGCAAGTGGGATGTTGACGCACTTGACAAGTTGACGGGAGAAACCAGTAAGGAGGGAGCAGAGATGGTAAAATGCCTGGGGAACATGAAACAGTGATGACAGGACTTTTTTTTCATATGTTTGAGCAGACAGAGGGTCCTAAAGAGGATGCATAAGTGATAAACCTGTTGACACAAGTAGCTCTGGAGCATGCTGGATGACGGCATGTGTCATGAGCCCTTGCTGACAGTCACATTTGGGGGTGCTCAGTTCAGCGGGACTCTTTGCTGCCCCTCTCTTACACACGTATGACAACAGCAAGCAGTCCTTTCGTGAAGACACCGAAGCTGACACCCTATAACATCTGCAGAGCTGGTTTGTGGCCAGTGTCTTTTAATCACCTCTACAGTTAAACAGACTGGGTGGGGAGAAAACTTGGTCACCGCCTAGCTCTTGTTTGTTAATCTTCTTTTGGCATTGAAACTCTTTCGTCAAGTTGATGGGTTCCTTTTGTGCTTCCACGGGAAATGTCCCACTATAAAAAAAAGTTTGTGTGTGATAAGGCAATGCTGGTGTTTGTTTCGCGTTCACACAGGCGCAATGGTGGTTCATGAGACCTGAGACAGCAGTTGTTTGTTCTGCTGCCTGTTGACCTTGTCTTGCCTGCTGTACTTTTCCTTGAGTGCTGTACCGTGCGTGCACGCTGTCTTCCCGCTTCACAGCCCTCTATGCTCATAGCCTTCTGCAGCCCTTCATGCATGGGCAAAGCCATGCCGATAAAATGCAATAGAAAAAGCAGTATTAAATTGCTTCAAAATCCATTTGCATCTAAACCTGAGGTTTGGAGAAAAATCCATGCATTTCCCAGAGTCATGTGGGATTTCACCTAGGTGAAGAGATTTTACAGTCTCTCCTCTAGCACCATTCTGTATTTCTTCACGATTATTTAATCATGCCATGTGTGCTCTTTAGAAGTCCAAAGTGGAAACTTCCTCACAGAGAAATATAAGCTGATTATGACCGATCCTTCTGATGAATAACTGACCAGTGGGTGATAGAAAACCATGCTGCCATGGTGGAGAGCAATCCACTGCTTTCCCAAATCTCTGTTACATAATGGCATGAAATGTGGCCTCAGTGAAGACCAGCAATGTTTGCTGGACATTCCTTTCTTTCTTATGAAAGAGAAAGGTAAATTATATTTGAGGACCAAATATCAATCCAGGATAAATTGAATTCCATATCTCATTTTGAGAAGCATTGTCTGCTTTGTTTGTGAAGAAGTGGACCCCAGATTAAGTCTTCTCCATCCTTAAAATCTTGTTTGAAATAATCTGCAGAATCTTACTGTCAAAGAAAGAGGATTTTTTTAAAGAAAAAAAAGAAAAATACACCCAAGGCAAGCAACTGAGTTAACCCAAAGTTAACTGAGTAATAATGAAAAAAAAAATATTTAATTATGCTTGCATATCTGAACTTCTATTTCAATTGTACTTTTTGACTGAGAAGTTATCAAGTTAAACCAGAGATAGGATTTGAAAACAGTTATGGATTTCCTTAAGATCTCTAATTTCAGAAATTTATTTCTTAATATGATGCTGCTTCCAAAACTTAGTTCTAGAATGACAGTAAAAATAAAAGCGTTTTAAAATATTCCGTCAACTTTTCCTACTTTAGAAGATTACTTTATCCAAGATTTGAGATGTTTTAAGCAGTTTCATTCTATTACTTTTGGTATCCAATATCTTATTTTTTAGTATTTATAAAATATCCATGTAATTAATGTACAGTTTTGCTATTTCAGAGTTGTCTTTGTATTTTAAGCACTTAAACTTTTTGAAAGCTCGTTTAGAAGACTGACCAAATTACAATAATGACCCATGATCACTTTATTTAGTAGTTACAGCTAATTGTCTAGGTTAATAATGACTTGTGACTAGGGTAGCTTTATTGGGTCTTGTAAAATAGTTTGGGTTGGTAGTGTTTGAGAAAAGCCTTATTTTTCAAGATGGTCATCAGCCTCCAAAAGAAACCTGAAAGAGGCTTTGTGGTCACGAAGTTCCTTAAAGTGTGTTGTGCAGATGCCAGGCTACAAAGCAGTGGATCTTGGATCAACTAAAACCTTACTCCTAACATTGTCATTGTGTGACATTTTCAAAAGCACCAACATCTGAACTGACTTTGAGCATTTGACTGAGGCACAGAAGGTAGAACCTCAGCCAAGCTGGCAAGCAGGAGACTGACCTGCTTATTGGAACATGCTATATTTAAATTTAGGGGTTTATTTGCAAATAGATGCTTATATCAAGGTTGACCTCACAGTTCCTAATGCTGGAACAGTAAGAATACCTCTTTATGGAGCTCCTTGATTGCACCAATCTTAGTCTGCAACATATGCATTTGAAAGTAATATTACTCTCCATTATTGCAGCAGTTTTCAATTTCTAGAACATATTTCTCCTTCATTGCATTTTTTTTTTCTTAAACATACATACAAAGTATTATATTTAACCTCTTTTTATTCTTTTTCTCAAAGTTGTTATTAAGGTCCCCTGGTTTGAGAAACAAAGTGTGCAGGGAGAAGTAATACCTCTTGTTAGACAAACTAACGTCCAGAAAAAATTGGACAAGTTTCCAGGCACTTGAGCTCTGCTTTGGGTGTTCCCCAAAACTCATGCAGTCTTCCCAGCTGTATCACTTGTTCTAAAAAAGGTATTGCTCTTCCTGTCACCTAACCTTTTGTGTGTACTTATAGTATCAGGACTACAAGAATATAATAAAACTCCTAGCATTTTGGTTTTATGCACTTTGTCGATGCTACTGAGGGTTCAAACAGCATGCACAGATCTCCATGTGTCCAAACCAAAAAGGATGATCTTTCACTACCATCCAAACAATCTCTCTCACATCTGTATGTAGACAACCAGTCTGAACATTGCCCCTGTGGACAGTTGTACCTTATTTAGAGGATCCTGAGAAGGATCCAATCTGATTAATGCTAGCACCTAATTTGTATCTGCATTTTAGTCTGTTACTGAAGCAGTTCGCCCTAGACTAAGTGCCTAGGTACTTTGTTTAGTCCAAAGTAAAAGGTAGGTAGTTTTCAAGGCTTCTGGAGAGACAGACTCTTGCCCCTCTGATTTAACTCAAATGAATGCCATTTGCTGTCCTTAATCATCTTTTTTTTTCCATTTCACATAATGTCTATTTATTTTTTTTGTCCTTTTTTTACTTGCCATCTAAATTAAAGCCTTGCTATTTAAATGCATCCATTTCTTGAAAGTCCTCATTGAAATGCAGGTATATTTCCCCCACATCTTCTAAAACAATGAAGTGACAGATGACTAAGTAGGCTTGATATCACAGTCCAGAGCTTAAGGCCTGAAAATCCCAATCTCAGTGATGCCTCTGATGGTCAGACTGATACTAATTTGGTGTTCTTAGTTCAAATGTGCTTTTAGAAATGAACCATCAAAAGGAAAATCAGGACAATTATTGGCTACTGAACAGTGTAGCCTTAGTAGATACATTCAGAGGAGACACAGGAAACAAATTGTATTCATCCCAATTATACAACCCTGTCTTGAATGTGTTTTAAACGTTAGTTATCTTCTTTACACCCCCTGTTGTGTCAGGAAATAATATTGCGCCTGGGCTTCACACAGAGTTCAAATGACTTTTAATTCTACGCTTCTCTTATAGAAGAGACAAACCAGGTTTAATTTTCCTGAACTATAGGCTGATGCCTTTGCTGTATTCTCTCAACTCCAAGATAGAGAGATGAGAGATGCTATTTGGGGACTGTAAGAGGTGGTTCCCATATTAGAGATGTCTTAGAAGTGAAAAGAAGAATTGAATCTCTTGACGAGGTACATCCCAAGCTCCATGTCCATTGAAAATATCTTTTTTTTTTTCATTATGTGTTTTAATTAACCCTACTGCTTCTCCACACAGGCATGAACGCTTTACAGTTACAGAATTTGGCAACTTTAGCAGCCGCAGCAGCCGCCGCCCAAACCTCAGCTACCACCACCAATGCAAATCCTCTGTCCACAACGACTGGTGCTCTGGGAGCCCTCACAAGTCCTGGTAAGAGCAGACTGCTTGTTTTCAAAATACAAACGTAAGAATAAGTGGGAAGATGATAGTAAAAGCAGTGATTGTGTCTAACTTCTGTGCTCATATAATCTCTGAAGACCCTTTTAATAACTGAATACATTTTTGTTGCTGTTATTTTTAAGGAACTGACTGTTTTTTCCAGTGGTCCAAAGTGGGCGTGTTCACCTTTCCAGACTTATTTCAGGGGTCATTAAAGCCTAATGGACCCATCTTACAAAACTCTACGTGAAAATTATAATTGCATGGGAAACTTAAGCTAAATTTAACTTTTCAGAAAGAATTCAGAACATGAGCAAAGTATTCCCATCCTACAGAAAAATCAGCTGAGGTGGTTCTTTTTAATCCCTGAGAGACCAATCTTTGATTCCCAGCACATCATGCACAAATTGCCTTCACCCATCAGGAATTTTTGTTAAGTTCTTCTCTCTTTTTTTCCTTCTGTTTTTCTTGCTATAGCCACAGTTGAGCTTTCTTCTGGTCCTAACTGAGAATACAGTTACGGAGGTGATAACAGATTCGCAAGGAATACACAGATTCTAACTTCATTATACTAAGCAGAAGACAGATTTATGGGGGAATAAGAGACAGGATAAGGGCTGGTGGTGCCTCCATGACCATCAGGTCGACTTTCAGCCATGCATGTCCAATGTCCGCAAGACCCTAGAGAGAAATCAGGGCAAATCCAGAGTTCAGTAACACTTCAGCATCTCCAGAATCCACAGACAGAGATGTTGATTCAGTGTAATTACTCTGGATTTACAGTGATGTAGCTGAGTCAAGAATCTGGCTACTTATCTTTACATAAAGGCTGCAGGGTGTAATTATTTGCATCATGAAGTGTGTTTATTGCTGTTCTAAAAAACATTCATATTATTTTAGACACCACTAAAGAACATTTGTGTTTAATCTTGTTTAAGTGTGTATTTATTCCCCATGAAAAAGTAATTCATGGCAGACGGTTTGAGCTCATCAGCAAGGAAAACAGTCTTCATTGCACAATAGAACTGAGACCGAGTGTGGTGCTGGGTGTTAAAGCTGGCCAGCGCTTCCCGTTACATTACAGTTTTATTGTTTTTTCGGGGAGAGGTCAAACGGAAGGCAGCTTGGCTAATACTAAGTTTTTGCAGAATTTTCCTGTTTCTGGTGTAAGCCTCATCTCGACCTAAACATAATACTCATTCACAACATCTCTGAGAAGCGGGTTGGGTGAAAATAATTTTGGTTTGGTGATAGACTTTTTTTTTAAACCTAATCAATCTCTTCCCTCTGTCCTGGCTTTGCAAAAGACTAGTCTCTGTGTCAGTGTTTCTGTGGTACTCCTGTCTAAATGTCACCCATTTATAGAAGCGGAAATGTTGCATTTCATGCATGCTCTGTAATATCTCTGCAGTTTAGTTGTTAAATGTCTGAGTAGCCTGTCCTCCCAAAGCATGCTCGGCATTTCTTGGGCCATACTAACAAGACTTCTCAGGGCAACTCAGCGTACTGCACTGCAGGACAGAGAGGCTGGAAATGAACTTTCCTTATTGTCGCTTCTCTGCAGCAAAGTGGCACCAGAACCTCAAGCAGCAGCATGCTTCTGCTGTGCGCTTTGTCTTGCCGTGTTAGCTCAGGGCTGAGATTCATCCTTTCCTCTCTCCCTCTCCAACGTAATCCTCTTATCCAGCCTGGCTGACTTGCTGTTTTCTCTTTTAACCTGGTCTCAAAGCTCCTCGAGTACCTGGAAGGTGGTTTCATCTGATGTCCAAGTCTGCAGAGGCACATGGTTAGAAAGGTGCTTCAGCTGGGCTGGGCAGATCTTCTTTGGGATAACTAGAGCTCAGTGTTGCTCAGGGTGGTATTTTAGAGCAGATACCAAAGTTTTTCCAAAGACTGAACATGTGTTGTTTTCAAAATATTCTGGATATTTAGCCTTTGAAATAGTGTATTCAGAATGACAACTGCTTTTGAAAATCTTACAGATAGTAGCTGTACACAAGTGTTTCAAATATTTGACAGCTTGGTGTGTCAAAGAGAAAGTTTATATTTAATAGGTCCATTGACCTATTTATGTTGCACAACCGACCTAAAATCAAACCTTGTTAAAATGTCCTTCGGTTTAAAATTTCTTATCTGGTTCCACATTCTCCACCCTATTAAATATTTTGTAAACCTGAATATCTTCAATGATCCTTCTCTGCTCTATGGAAAATGAATTTAGTTTGATAAAGCTTTTCATAGTACCTCAAAGTATTTCCATTAAAACTTGAAATACATTGGCAGAAAACATTTAAATCTGCCTTTCGATGTGTGGATATTTGGAGGCCTTGAGGGTATTTTTTTGGTCTAGTTTTCTTTTAATAGAACACTTCAGTTTGTTGTGTTTCATAAGTGTAAATTATTTTGTCTGATTTCAAAGCGTGTACTGGGCCCAGGAAGAAATGTTTGTGTCTCTCCAGATAATGCATTAAATTAACATTTCTCAGTTCAGACAACTGCCCAAATTTAGGAGAGTGCAAAGGTATATGCTTAAATTTAATCCTTTTCTTGTTGCTGTTAAAGCCAAAATACTGCATGGAACAGGAAGAGCATGTACTTCTAATATGCCTTAAACCATGGCAGCCACATAAATCATATCCATGTTTCTACCCGTATGTAACTACCTCTCTTCTGAAGATGTCTCCTGGATCAATCTTTGACCAAGATCTCTTGTTCTGTCCTTTGTCGACATGTGTCCTAATAGCCCCAAAAGGTGGTTACCTCGGTTAAATTTCATCTTGCAGCTTGATTTTACATAGATAAGATTTAGCAACCTTCAGCACATCAAACTGTTACAGAGGGGAAGGTGGTCAGGCCAACTTTGATGCATTGGCAACAGTGAAAAACAGGCCAGGAAGTGAGGAACCAACAGGGCATTTGATATTTGAGGATGTCAAGTTTTGCTGCTGGCTTCTAATTGCAATATATTCAAAAAGAAGAGAAAAATATTGAGCATCTAATAGCTGTATGAAACTTCTTCTTCAAGGTTCATACAATCACATATTTCCAAAGAAATTAAACTCCAATAATCTTTCTCTCATACATTCTTACTAAATAGCTTTGACCGCAAGAGAGTCTAAGGACACTCATTCTCCTCCATGTGCTAAATACTTTCTCTTAAGCTTGAAACAGTATTCATTCAGAAAGAACAGAGACAATGCAATCCCCCAAACTATTAATTTTTTTATAATTGTAAATTTATAATTTCAATTTTGCATACCCATGGAAGTCTCTCCCTACAGCATTGTTAGAAATGATTTTTTAAAAGCCTTTGCTTAAAAAAACATGAAAGATTAAGCTTTCATTTTAGTAAAAATCCCCTCAGGCAATAAATAGGTTCTTTCGTCTCTTGGCCCTGGAAAAAAAATTAAAATGGTTTAAATTGCCCATGGTTAAAGTAACTGTTTCTTGCAATTATCAGATGGTAGTGAATAAAAATGAAAATGAAATCATGAAAGAATAAAAACCAGGTAAATGCATATTATGTCTTTCATGAGTTTCTCACGGGTCTTTTGAAGACTCATTTAATCATCTCTCTTGTCTTTTATTTTGATATGATAATTGTTTCCTGTATTTACTTTAATCACCTTTATTTAGTTAATTAATTCTTCACTTTCTTTTCATTTCATTCACTTTGAATACTTTCCTGTTTTGAAGGCAGGTACCTGTAGTATTTCATAACATAGGGATTTTTTCTGGGGTAGCTTTTACCTGTTTCCAGGTTGTCTGAGCCAGTTTGTTTCAACTCCCTTTTTCTTGGGCCCTGGAAGTTTGCATTTCCCAGTAACTGGAAAGGGATTTTGGAGGGACTACCTCAGGTGTCTGTGTCGATATTGTGTATTTCTCAATATAGGCAAGATGAATGTCAGCTGAGTGCCAGGAACCTTGTGCTCTCCTCCAGAGACTGTCCTTGACACGTCCTGCAAACAGCTCGCAGCAAGGGTGCTATTCCAGAGCCTGCAAAGGTTTATAGTTAATTAAGTGGGTGGTGGGAAGGTCTGGAGTTGGATGTGAAGGAGTGGCGTATAAGCTCAGGATCAGAGTATCTGCCTCTAACACTGTCTGACATTTAATTTGCCTCAGTTGACCCACTACCCTAATTTTCCCAAGGATGATAATGTTTATTCTGACTGTCCTGGGTGGTACAAGGTTGATATAGCACTGTAAAACATTTCCTGATATCAGGAGCTGTGAAGCTCCTGGTCTTTTTGCAAACTGATGTTAAGCAACAGCAGAAAAATGTTTTGGACTCACAGGAAGAGTGTGGAAGTTGGGTTTCAGACAGCAGTTTACTTTGTCATCTTGCCCTTCTCCATCACTGCATGTATTTTTATTGTTTAATGCCATAATGTTAGAGTCACAGAATCATGTAGGTTGGTAGACACTTACCAAGGTCTCTACTCCAGGCTTCTGCTCGCAGCAGGACCATCAGAACAGGCTGGTGAAAGCTGTGTCCAGTCAAGGTTTTAATATCTTCGAGGATGGAGATTTCACAGCCACTGAGAGCTCATTTCAATTTTGTTTCTTAAAATTCATGCATAAATGTTTTTTCAATAGCCAGTAGGAAAGCTCTTCTATGTGCAAATGAAGAGACAAAACATCTAATTATACATCCAAATTTATCTGCATAAACATACATAATATAACTTCTGAGCTGTGGGGGGATAGCATTGCTAAACCAGAAGCCAGTTCACTTTCAGACTTAGGAGCCTTGATTTTCCATGACATTTTCATGATATTTGATTCTCTAAACTATTATTTATTCACACAGCTGAACTAGCTATTCATGCTTCAGTAAAAAAGCTCCACGTTTATCTGCTGTGTAAACCTGAGAGGAAATCTTTCTGCAAAAAAATACTGTCAATGTAGAAAGTAAGTCTTTTTTCTTTAACAACCTTTTAAAATCCAGCCCAGCTTTTGCCATATTATGTCAGAATTCAGTCATTAACTCTTAGGTTGAAAAAAAAGCTCTCCTAAGCACAAAAGTCTAAAAATACTCATTTTCAGACAGATGCTGACATTGAAGAATAACAGCCCCGAAAAAGGAAGTCTGTGAAGTATAGAATAAACTGAAAAAGAGAAAAAAAAACATATTATAGTGCCTGTCCTGTAAGAATTAATTCATCCTTTCCTCCTGCTAAAAGCAGAGAATTATAACTCACAGCTACGGTCCATGGTTCATTATTTTCTCTACCCCCTAATATAGTACGAAGATTGTCTTTGTTAGTTGAAGGTATTCATGTTGTGAACACAATTGTTGAAATGTTAGAGATTTTATGGAATATACAAGATGCTTCAGCTGAGAAGGAGTGAAGAATGTTCAAATAATCATTCTTAGAAGATTCTCTTTTTGTTCACTTCAGTACAATACGTTTTTCTCCAATCAGTGGTGCAAGCCTGCCACCGTGACATTTTGTTAGAGGCCAGTACACCCACTGAGATAGCTGTGATTTGCTTCCAGGATGATCCAAAAATAACCCTACCAGTAGGTGTGTAGGAAGGTCTGACAGTTTGCTAAAGAATGAATTGAGGTAGATGTTTCCTGTTGGAAAAGATCAGTTTAAAATGCAGAATGGCACTCCTCATACTGTAGTACAAATTGGTTATTTTTGTACCATTTCATGTGGAATTAATACAGGTTCCATTATTACAAAATCATTTAAAAAACAGTACCTTTATTATAAAATCATTTCAAATAAGCTTTATTAATTTTGCAGTACATAGAATACTTCCATAGTATAATGGTCATTATTTTTAAGATAAAGATTCAGTTGATAAATATAACACATATCTTAAATAAAGGTTTATAAACACAGTATACATACAGTACACATACTCTGGGTGGACACTTAAACAACCCAAGTGTGTGATTTTCGATTTTATAGTTAAATCTAGTTATGTTAGTACCACCATTATCTTAGTGCTCGGAGCACAGAGCAGTCCAATGCCCTAACTTTGATCTCAGCACCAATTTTTAAAAGTATGTCTTTGCAAGGAAGCCATGCAAGAGAATCTTGCCTTAGCATGCCCATGACCCCGTGCCTGTCACTTGACTGTGTGGTTCAAGTTGATCTGTGATGGGAGAAGTGTATTTCTGAACTGGTGTGTCAGCTGGGCTTACCCACACAGCGTTAAGTTTCTAAGTCTGTGGTTAGGCTCCTAAATAAGTGAATTGATTTTGACTGCTCTTAGCGCCCAGAGATTATGCTACTTCTTGGAGAGATATATTGGTACTAAGCCCATCTGATAATTAGGTCATCCTTAAGCAGGCATCCAAACACAAGCTGGAGCCGAAAATAGGAAACTGGGCATGCATTTTTGACCTGTATTTGTATTTTTAATAGTGCTTCAAAATGTCTTAAATGACTAAAGTAGAAAAGAGTAGGAATCACGGCTAAAAATCTCCCAGAGTCCCAGCACAGTAAAAGGAGAGGTGAAGGGGAATGAATTCCCATGGAGGCCCCCTGGAACAGCGATGGCTTTCCCTGCTCTCCTCGTTTGGAAAAAATAAGCCAGTGACAACCTGAAGGATGCCAATGGCAGCGTACAGGCTATCAGTTAACTGGAATGACCTGTTGGCATATTTGTCCCTTAAAATGTAACAGGTCTTTGTATATTCTCCTAGCAAAAAGAGGTTTCTGAACACGTGTATCAATTCAGCCTAAAGGAAGTTCAGTTGCTAAATGGCTGGACTTAGGCTGGGCAGAACCTGTCAGTGACGAAGCGTGAGGCTGCCTGACAGCTGCGGAAAGAACCGGTTTACAAAAGCTCCTTGACTCTTTTTTAGAATCAACATTATCAATTTGTGAAATTTTGGCACAGAAATCTCCGCCTCTTTCCTCAGAATTGCATAAATACTGAAAATGTATGCTGAAGGACAGAAACACGTGCATATTTTTCAGTGAAGCATTGTGCTAGTTAATTCTTTGGGTTTTTTTTTTTTTTTTTAGGGAACAGTGTACAGTACTAAACCATGGATTAGTAGGATCTAATTCAACAGGAGACATGTTTGTTTTTTAAACATTAGTACATTATCGTCTTCCTAAAGTATTAAATCCATTGCCTTAGCACATTTCAGGATTTACTTTGCTTGCAGTACACAAATAACGCTTTATAATACATTATATTTTGTAAGTGTCTCTCTGCCCCACTCTTAATCTCTATTTCAAGCCACAAGAATCCCAGTTTGTAAAAAAAGGCTATTTTTCTTTCTGTTAGAACTACTATTTAAGTTCATTCAGGGTTGTTTTCTACTAAAGAAACATGATACTATCAGCTTGGCTACATAAGTACACATGTGAGCGTATATGCTGTATATCTTACAAGAAGTTACAAGCCCACAAAATGCTGGAGTTCATAATATTCAGGAAATAATGTAAATCTTGGCAAAACTCATGCACTTGAAGGAGCTTTCAACTATGTAAGTTTTACTACTGCCAGCAGTGCCTCTTCAACCCTACTGAATTGTGCATGTGTCCATGGATACTCATGGTCTGTTTTCACAAGGCAGGATAAATTGTGCAACATAATGGGAATTAGAGTTTATGAATGTCTTCAACCTAATTGGTTCAGCATTGCCTGAAAAGAGCTAGTTGTTTGAATATGGGGCTGCTGATTTATTTTATATGTTGGCCAAACAAAAATATCTCCAACTACTGCATGAGTTTAAAACCAAATAAAGTGAACCCTTGACTGCCTTTGCTGTTCATGGAACAAAAAAAGTGCAATATGAATGAAGAGAACCAGTCCCACATTGAACTACATAAGACTTCACAAACGGTCAGCAAAAGACCTGGCTGAGTAATTGTACCAGAGACAAGATAATCCTCGAGTTCTGTAGCTTACAGAGGTGAATGACTATATCTTGTGGTGTGCTGCTACAATGAAGTTGTGCTTGCACACCCCACTAAAAATCCCTTCTACAGAAATTATTACTCATGCACTTTCTGGACTCATAACTCCTTTACCTACAGACTCAAATTTTCTATATATAATTTATCTCATCTCTATTCTAAAATACCATGGATAGGATTCCTAAGTGTCTGAAGTAAATCTTTTAGGCACATCTTGCTACAATGGAAAGACAAACACCTCCTAAAGACTATTTACCTGATCTTAAGACAGATGTATTAGAGAGGTGAAGATGAAGATGAATCAGGCCATCCTCTCCCATGTACTAGAATTTAAACTGCCATATATGCATTTGATTAGCACTCTTGCAACAAAAAAAATTGCTTACCTTGAGCTCTACTCACACTGCTTGTTCTTTGTTATTGCTTATCCATGAAAGTATGTCAAAGATGTGGCAGGCACACAGGGGACAGTGTGAAGGAACCTGTACTCCAGGCAGGAGATCCTGGCCTCAAGTAGAGCCTTATTGATTCTAGATCAGAAATTATTTGGAAAGTGATTTAGAAGTGGTTGTATGCTGAAGTGGCTCCACGTAGAGGTCATTTCAGCATCAGGGCACGAGCCTCTGAACAATAGCTTGCTCCAAATTGTGTGAGATAGCAGTAATAAACATGAGAGCACAGATGGAAGTTCCCTGTAGAAATGCTAGTGTGCTGGTTTTTATGTGAACTCAGTGGTGCTTCAATGACACAGGCCACAGCCCTTGGCCCCACTGTGTAAAACAGTCATAAATGCTCAGAAATTATTGTTTTCTTCATATTGTGGGGTTTCAAATTGGTTCGATTTCAGTTTAAGTTGCAGCTGGAAATATCTAATTATCAGCTATGAAGTTTAACCCAAGCCAGTCCACTGTGCTGCCTTGTTCTCTTCCCTAGCCTCTCTGTAAAGTACTTTCCACCCAAAACCCAAAGCAATTTATCATGGTGATCTGCTGGGGAGAATTCACAACATGTTGCAGGCACAGTGATGAAACAGGATATATGACTTGTAGTTTACACTAGAGGTGGATGGTCTTCGCTGAGTAATACATTTCAACAAGCACCAATGTGGAATTGGCCCAGAATGTTGAGTTGCTTTTTACTCTCTATCTCTCTGTCTATCTTAATAATCTCACAGGAAAATGTACCCTTAAACACAATAGCCTAGATTCACAAAGATAGGCCAAAACAATAAACCTTTGTTTCCTAAAATACCTGATGTTAGATAGATAGGTTTGGAGAAGACTTATGGAATAGAAGACTAGAAAACTAGGAAAATCACCAGCTGATAGGTTTGTCTGCCATACCTCTAGAACCTTGGTATGCTCTGTTTTCTCCTCCTTCTTTGCACTGCTGTGGAAGGTTCTTAGTGTAGACACTGTAATTTCAAGACAATCAGAAATGTCATGTTAGGCTTTAACAGAAATGGCATAAGTGCTTGAGATAAGTGACCCTGATTTTCACTTGTCACAAGCTCACAAAGCTTCCTTAGCTCTCAAAGACGTATGCACTACCAAAGAATATGGATTCGTGAGTCTAAAGTGAGTCTCCAGTTCTTGGAGACCTTGGCTTCTTCTGACTTTGCAAAGAATTTGAATGAATAGTTTCACCTCTCTATGTTTTCTTTTTTTTTTTCCTTGTATAACTGAATCTACTCAAAGGACTTTGTAAAATATAAAGCTGTTCTCAGAAAGCCAGCTTCAGCCAAAAGGATCACCATGGGGACAGACCCTTCTTCTCTCTCTCTTCTCCTCTGTCTTTCTTAAGTCTCATTTGAACATGCATGCACACGGACACACAGAAGCAATCAGATGTTGAGTGGATGCTGCTGTCCCTTCCTCCTTTCCTCACTGGTGCATCTCTTTTCCTGCACCCTGAGAAGATATGGACAATTTTTCACAGGAACTGTTCACCTGTAAGTAAAGAAGAAGTTGAGGGACATCAACTTATTAGAGAAAGGCTGTGATATTAATGTATCTTTCTATATTGTCATTCTTGTTTCCCCCTGACTCTTTCTTGCTCTCTTGCTTTTCTGGTGCTGTCTCCCTGGAGTGCGTCTGTCACTTTTATTTTACCCTATCCAAGCACAAGCAGAGCACTTACTAGAATCTTCCTTTTTGACATGTCAGACAGCAGTTCCAAGATAACAGAAAATGAGCAAGTTTTTACTTCTCTCTCCACACCACTGACAGTGTGGGTGTCAGAGGACCTTATGGAGAATTAACCACCCCAGACCAGGAAAATCCACCTCTCCTTTACCAAAAATTACCCCAAGAAACAGAACTGGTGCAAGCTGGTGCTATGTTAGTGACTGGGAGTCCACGGGTTTGTGCAAGGGTGAGTACTCGGATTGGCTGGAGATCACTGTAAAGGGCAGACAATTTAATGCCAATCACACATGCTAGTTAGATTAGAATACTGATGAGCCCTTTTGAAAGGCCAACTGCATCTTCTTTCAGCAAAAATATTAAAATGCCCCCCTTTCCCCTACCTTCCCCCCCCTATCCTCCACAAGAATAAATTAAAACTTGGAGGTGTGGTTATTATCACAGAATAATTAGACCCCATGGGATTAGAGACACTCAACGTTTGTTAATGCCCCTGGGTTGTGATTATCTAATAATGATGATGCCTCTGTCATCGCTTAATTATTCTTCCCGTTTAAAATGTTCCTTATGCAGTCAGAGCCCGTAGAGTGTGCTCATTTCAGACAGAAACACAACTGCAAATTCCTGAGAGCAATGTCACATGGGGCGGTGTGATTGACTTACCCACTTCTCCCCCACGCCCATGTTTATAATCCTCATTTCATAAGCTCTGTCATTGCTATACTTGAATCACTTGTCTTTTTCCAAAAGGGACATTTTATTTGCATATTTAGGAGAATCATTTTGGGCCTCCACCTCCTTAAAACAACCAGTTGTTGTTAGGGATATGTAAAGATAATACATCTTAATCAACTGACCTTAAACATGTAAGATCAGATCTGGCCACAACCCTGCATAACACCAGATCGATGGTCCAGATTCCCTGCTACGTAAGAACCTCCTACATTTGAGTGGCATTCTTCTCTGTTTAAGAGAGTTCTACAACTAAAATAAGATGTTGTAAATCAGACCAAAGTTGGAATCTTTGCATAGACTTTGGCCAACACAACTAAACTTTGTCCAATACCTCTAGCCTTTCAGTCAGGCCAGCAGGTGTTCATCTTGTTTAGATGCATTTGGCAAGACATTGTTCCGAACATTGTTGTTTTTTGCAACTAAAGATTAGAAAGAAAACAGAGAATGCGGCCTTAATCTGATTATCCTTAAATCCAGTGTTGTCTCTTAGCTTTATTATCCCTCTTGTACTAACAAAGGGACAGAGGAATATTCTGTTTACCCAAGAGATTTTGGGTAGTAAACAGAGATTTTAAATTCAGCTTGCTAAAATTAGAGATTTCTACTTTGTGTTTAATATTTCTTTTCCTTTTGTTCCCAACTCTTATATATTTTTTTTCTGTGACTGACTGAGGAGCTGTTAGAAGTATTAAAATAATTTTGATTTTCTTTTCTTACTGCATTTACTCTTTTTGCAGAATTTCCTTGTATCCTTTCTCTCCGTTCTTCTACTATGATTTTATTTTCTATTGCACGTTGCTAAATCTAAAGGAAACTAAGAAGAATCTAAAATCTCAAGGAATCATCCAAGGTCAAGACCTCATTTTGTTAGGTGTAGCTCTAGCCATGGAAATCTAGCCCACACAAGGTAGTTGTGGCAGCCTAAAGTCAGAAGCACAGCCAAGAGTTAAGAGGCATATTCGTTGTCAACCTCTATTCCTGTAAACAGACGTAAGAACAGAAGTCAGATCTCCTGTCGTTTTTCTGCTGACACATCTTCATTCTTCAGCTTTCTTTCATTCTGCTTCAGTGTTATGTGGATTTTTCTACTTTTCCACTACATTGTTCTACTTTTCGTAGGTTCATAGAATAATTGAGGTTGGAAGGTCCCTCAGGAGGTCTGTAGCCCAACCCACTGCTCAAAGCAGAGTCAGGTGTGAGGTAAAATCAGGTTGCTCAGGGCTTGATCCAGTCAAGTCTTGAAAACCTCCAGGGACACGGACTGGGCAATCTGGGTAATCTGTTCCAGTCTTGACAATCCTCACAGTACAAAGGGTTTTACTTGTGTCTGCACTGAACCTCTCTTGTTTCAATTTACTTCTTGTCCTCCCACCATGCACTACTGCTTTATCTAGCTGATGACCTCCTCATAAGAACTGGGAGGCTGCTTTAGGTCCACCTGAAGCCATATCTTCTCCAGCCTGAACAAGCGCAGCTTGTTACAGGATGAGTGCTCAAGCCCCTGACCATCTTGCTGGCCTTCCAGTGAACTCCGTCCAGCTGATCAGTTTTCCTTGCAGTGAGGAACCCAAATCTGGATGTAGTATTTAGATGTGATCTATCAAGTGCTGAGTAAAGAGGAAACATCACCTGGGTCTCCTGGCTCTTCTCCTGTTTCAACAGCCCAGGATGCTGTGGATTTCTTTGCTGCCAGGGCGTGCTGCTGGCTCATAGTCACTTCCCAGCAGGACCTCCCCAGGTCTTTTGCAGCAGAACTTCTCCCCAGCCCATCCATTCCCCTCCAGTGTTACTGAAAGGGATTATTTCTTCCCAGGTGTGGGACTTTGCATCTGTCCTTGTTAAATTTCGTAAGGTTCCTGTTGGCCAACTCTGCCTGTTTGTGTCCCTCTGAAAAGCAGCCATTTAGTCACGAGCAGTTTAAGTCAGATCTATTTTACCTAGCCCTTGGAGTCCGTGAGCTCAGGAAGGCGGCAGCAAATCAGAAATATACCAAAATCCAGTAGAAGAAAGAGCTCTGATTCTGGGTTCAGACAACCTCCAATACAGATTTGACGGGAGTTTCTCCCAAAGGAGAACATGTTTTCCCTACAACCTCTCATGCTTAAAGTCATAGAGGTACTGAACCTTAAATTTGTGGGTAATACTGATCACTGGTGCACTACTATATCATCTTAACTAGAGCAAAACAAAAACTGAGTTATTTAAACTCTCTATTAAGTGAAACAACAAGAACAAAGTTGTTGGTTCACAGCCGAGTGGTGATTAGCAGGTAGCTGATATCAAAGTAAACGTTGAGCTTCCTATTGTGAGGTGTGTTAGGTAGTGACAGGCAACCGTGGAGTGTAACTGAGAACTGCCTGAAGGAAAGCTGGCAGCAGGGCTGACAGAGTTACCATTGTGAATCTCTGTGTGGAAAGTCCCAGCATAGTTAAGCTGGTCTTGGAGCTGCCCTGAAGCCCTGCAACACCAGAAAACCAGTTCTGCTCCAGAAACATTATCTGCTCTTCACATTTATGGGGTGGGTGAAGGACTACAGCAACCCTCTATGCAGGCAAAGAGCTGAAACTGCGCTTGCTTTTCTTTGGCCATTCTCTCCTTTAGTCCTGCCCTAAAATCAAAATAATGTTTCCAAAAAGCAACTTAATTTAAAATATTTGAAATGCCTCAGGAAAGTCCCAGACCTGCAGTGTGACTGTGTATCATTTCCAGACAGTATGCCAGTGTTGGAAGAGGAGGAAGGGAACAGGACAAGGTGACAAGGAAGGAAGAGAGTGCACAGCCTACTGCATATCACCACCACCCATAAAAGAGTGTTAAGTTAGCATATACAGCACAGAGTTTCCAAGAGATTCTTTTTTCTGTGACATATAACTTTGCTAAGAAGTCATTGAAGTTCTTTATTGCTTAGATATTTACCAAAAAAAATGAGGAAAGAGTGGAGTCAACTCCACACTGCAAACCACCTCTCTGCTAAGTCATAGCAGTGCATGTGTGGTTTGAATAGGTCCTTTTCTTTAGAGCAGCAACAAGAGGGAGTGTCTATCTAGTATGTTGTTCCATCACCAAGTGCTCCGGCAGTCTTCCTGGACCCTCCAGGACCCTTCTGTTGGGGAAGAGGATTCATTTTATAAATTGGCCCTGAGACATGAGAGGGGTGGGATTTGCCCAGAGCTGTACTTCAGAAGAACAAAGGCCTGTGGTTTTCTTACTTCAGTATAACCTAGAAGCCCTATCAAAGGCACTCCTTGGTCTTAGGTGTAGGAAGTAAGTATGCATGACAAAAACATGCCTGACCCTCAAAGATATGGCTTTCAAAGAGACCCTAAAACTGGGAAGAAGCAGAATTAGCCCTGTCTTGTGGCAAAAACCATAGCGAGTGCTTTATCCAGGGCAGCACAAGAAGTTTGAGGCAGAACAGGCAAAGGCATTAATAGCATCTAGCAGTTTAGCTCATCCTGCATCCTTTTGTGCAAGGGCATCCTACTTTGTATGACCTATACTGTAACACTGCAGAAGTCCCTGCTGTCTAGTTCCTTTCTCTGATAGGGTGTGCTTCGCAGAATAGTGCACATCCTCTGCAGATTAGCTCAGAACTGCCCAGCATCAGGCAATTCTCTGAGCCCGAGATTTGATCGAGGTGATTACATTCAAACTCTTGAATTTTCATGGTTTGGCATCGGTTCTGCGTGCAGGGTGAAAGCAGATCCCTCACTTTCAGATCACCAGCTTGTTAACACAGTGTGTCTGACCAGAAGGGCAGGATCCATCCCACAACATATTTCCTCTCCACATGGTCTATGTCTACTTGGACTTCACCATCTCAATCAGTGGGAACAGGGGCACTTCCAGGGTGAAATTCACCTCATACTGAGATAGAAATACAAAGGTAGCATATCTGAGTTGGAGGTCTCTTAACCTCAGAGAATGTCCAAAAATATAGTTTTGACTAGACTAGCTTAAACTAACAATGAGGCTGCCAAAGGTGGGGAAATTAATCCCATCCACAGTATACACAGCAAAGCCAAAGAAATACTTAGCCATCATTGCCTTTCCTAGATGTTGTTACCCTGAGTCTAGTTTTCCAGATGATATAAATCCAGATGATGTAGATCATCATGACTCTGTGGACATATGCCAGCCAAAAGAATGGCCAAGATTTTCTATGCTAATAGCAATTGTTTTTCTAGCTTGACATAGTTTTTAGGAATTGTGTTGAAACATTACTTAAATTAAAAGGAAAATGGCTCATTGCTATTTTAGATTTCTGTTAAGAAAATCTTTGACCTAAAAGGTGCTATAACCTTTTACAGGCAGAAATAAATGTGTTGAGGAGAGTAGTTGGAAATATCAGATCCTTTCAGCCTTAAAAATCTCTATGAATGCAACATTACTAGTTAAACACAAATATCTATACTGTGTAAAGCAACCACTCCAAATGAAAATGTGTTCCCTGTATCAAAGAGAGCTCTGCTAAAGATTAACTAAAGGCCAAGTCTCTTTATTCATAATGAAGCTAATAGCAAAAATTTCATCAATTAAATGGAGGAAACAGTAAGATCAAATGGTTGGCATTGGGAGTGATTTGTGGGGGGTGTTGGGGAAAGGCTGCAGCCATGCCCTTCTCCATTTCACAGATTATTAATAATATTGCTTGTATTATTTGAAGTTTTCTGGATGTTTATTAAAGTGGAGTTGAGTTTGGAAGAAAGAGGAGGAAGGTGAGACTGACACAGAAATGTGGCAATAGAGGGGTCAATGAAGAAGAAACAGTAAGGTCTCTGATAGTAAAATAAACGTGTTTAACCTTGTCACCTTTCATGGTTGAAGTTGCTAACGTGTTCTGTAGAGTCTTGGTATGTGGTCTGGATGAGAAGGCAACAGATGACCAGCATGCAGTGTACCTGCAGGAAAGAGAGATTTTTCTACCGGTTACAGGATAATTCTTTACTTTTACAAGTCTAAACTGACCTCTTTATCCAATGCTGTGATACCGTTTTCACGTATTAATAGGTTTTTAAGGTCAGTGGGGAATATGATGAACACCTGGTGTGAACTCTTGCAACAACAGCCAAAGGAGTCGAGGCCGTAAGTCCTGTCAATAGCCTCTGAGCAACAGCCTCTTTGAGAAAGTTGGCAACTTATTCTGATGACTGCTATTAGAGAGGAGAAAGTTCCTTTGAGTAGACAAAATCTTGTCATGTTCTGATGTTTATCCAAGGCTTAACATTGTGAGGGAATGATCGGTGCAGCTGGTAAAAAGCACCTCTGTTCTTCACCAACTATTGCATATTCAGCCAGCATTCAACAAGCTGCTGAATCTCTCTCCCTAGCTTCAATATTGCTAACACTGCCCCAGAAACACATTGAGTCCCTGACATATGTAGGTTTTAAGGAGGCAAGGATAAAATTCCCAGTATAAAGAGAAAAATAATACACCAAATGTTGTGGATACAGTGTGTGCCATACAAAGTGGCACCAGAAGCCCAAGTCATTTGCACTTTTTTTGTGTATTTTCATTTTCCTCTCCAGCGTTTGGTACACCAGTAGCACAAAGAGGGCAATTCCTAGTGGCATCACAGCTCCATACATCAACCTGTCTAAGTACCTGGAGACAGATGCCTACTGTTTATTAAGCAGCACTATGAAGTGATTCGATTCAGAGGAGCAATGTTCTGGTGTGGAGGATGGAGGGAGTTGTGAAATATTTTCTTTTAATTTATTTGGTGGCAGGGGAACCTGGTAAAAAACAATTTATAAATTCGGTAGGTATCCAATCTGTTTTTGTCATCTGGACAACTAAAAGCCATAAATATATAACAACACTATTCCGACAGTGAATTATACTTCCTTTGCCGTTACTCTGAGTGGTTGTGGAGCCCAAGAGCTGACACGAGAGAGTTATACAGGTTCCCCCAAAGTAGAGCAGTCATCTACTGTTACCACAAGGCATGTGATTTTTCTTTTTTCCCTTTTGTTCAATATATGTTACAATTTTTTTGTTGAAATAAACTAGAAAAGGGCAAAGGATAGGAGAAGCATAGTCCGTGTCTTTAGATGGATTTCGACAAATTCTGGGAGCACATGAGGTAAAAACTTTCAGCTGTCCTAAGCCTCCATGCTAAGGTCTCATAGGACCTTTTAACTTTCATTTCATCTCCCTTTAAGTTTTTTGGGGACGAGGCATACCATTGCTCAATCTGTTGGTTTCATCCAGCATTTTGTGAGGAATTTGCACCTCTCTTGGACCTTTTATGGCCTCTTTGTGATAGTATTTTAGCTCATCGCTGTCTTCATTTCATGCATGCAAGTCTCAGTAAAAGGGAAGGAGATAGTAGTGTGGAGTCTCTCAGGAAACCTCACACAGCAAGGTGCTGGATGTGTCCTTCACAAGTGCCCTACCAAAAGGAGCTCCCTTCATTTCTGTTCACCCCATGTTCAATAAGATAATGGAAACCACACAATTTGTTCAGTTTCTTTCTCCTCAAAGAAATAATAAACCAAAGAGGAGAAAGCATTGTCCCAGCGGATCTATGAGACAGATCACTACTGCTAGGTAGAAGAAATAGCCATAACAAAACACTGGTTTCTGAGGTGCTTCAGTGCTCCAACTAGTATTTTACATTGATTATATGCCAAGGCATTATTTAGGCAAACCACATAATCTGCATTCCAACTTCAAATGGCAGAGTCAGAGGCACCTGCTCTGTGTTTGTCTGATGGAATAGAGAAACTCGACATGAATAAAAGAAGAAAAGAGCTGTTGGCCCCAGATGCTGGCCATCCCTGGAGCATGTGCTTGAGCAGTGAGACTATGATAAGAGCTGCCACAACACACTCTGTGGGCTGTGCAAGAGGGAAGGATTTAATCAGGTTTTTCTGCCTTCTCCAACAGATGTGTTGACAATCCATAAGCGTATGGCTCTCATTCGCAGGAGTTATTTGCCCCCAAGAGCTTTAATGTAATTTTCAGGCAGTTTCCTAGCCCCCATTTCTCTCATTTCTTAAATATATGTATTTCCTCAAGAGAAAAGAGTAATAATCCTCTGAAACAGAAATGGATGGAATTCAGCCCAGTCAAACCCAATCAGATCCCTCTGATTTGAGGTTTATATCCTTCATTTAAATGATCTGCTAATGAACACAAACAGAAACACAGAGCAGTGTTGGTCACAGGGAATTCACTGACATTCATTCACTTTGATATTTTCTCTCTTCTCCGTTGGTGCCCACATTATCTGACAAAAGTGGGTTTTTACTTGGGTTTTTTTATTACTTTTTTTTTAATCAAAGACATTATTGGCTTCTTATTGCTTTGTGGAGAGAGATTGAATAATCAAAGCTGCTTCTATCTGCAACATATAAAATTATTCAAGTTAACATTGCAGATGCCACGGAAGTAGGGACAAGGAATGCCTCACAGAGTCTGGAAATCTCTTCTCACCCACACCAGAAAAGTCTTTGTACTTTGAGACCTCATGAGTGTGAAGGCTTGTCTTTGATTGGTCTTAAGGTTGTAAAGGTGGGTTATTTGTAGGTTAGAGCTTTAAGGTTTACCCACAAAGTGAATAGGTTGCCTCCTACTTTCTTTACTGGATCCTGTCAACTGTAGAGACCACTTTCTTTAAGGGTCACTGAGTATTCTCATGTGTTTGACAGCTCAAATGAGCGTCAAGATAAAAATGGTCTTAACCATTTCACAGCTAGGTAATGAATAGGAGCAAAAAAGCATGGTGTAGACATGATGTGCCTCCAGTAAATCATCAACAAAACTCTGACTTTAAATGTTCACTTTTCAGAAGTGCAACTTTTTATAAGAAAAGAAAGAAAGTCTTTATGAATGATGTACTAAAGTAGGGCTCAGGAGACAAGCCAAAAACCTAATTGCTTCTGCAGCTTTTATGACTGTGATTCATCTAGTATAACTTTACCTACCTGTAAGTTAAGTGTTTAATCTACACTGGTTATTCAAGGCTCTTCTAGGAGAGAGACACACATTTCTAGTTCATCCAACCTATCATAAATGATAGCTCTGTTTAAGGTGCTTTATTACCTTCCTATGACAAGAAAGTCAGTCTCTTTATCTTCCTAAGCATCGAGCATGTAGTTTAGATGGATTCATCTCATCTGCCTTCATCATTCCCTTGGCATTGTAGCAGCTTCCCCTCTGCCAGAGCTTTTGTGAATGTATATAGTACCATTTACAAGGTGCATATACCTGACTACATATGTACAAACACCAGGCTGAAAACCTGCAATAAAATGGATAGTAGTTACATTTTGTGTTTGGCTGGTCATTCTACTTTTTGCAAACTTCAAGGCTTTAGATGATGTTCATACGGTGTCCTAGAGGAGAGCCATAATGGCATAGTGTCTCACTTGGAATAATTAAAATTCCTCTTAGAAAACTTGGGGCCTAGGGCAGAAAGCTGTTGTATAACAAAATTACTATGACTAATTCTATATTTTTCAATGATGGAGTTTAAAATGTGGCAAAATCTCAATAGCCTGGTTAGCTGATCCAACTGGGATGCGAGGTTGATTGATAAACTTTTGCGAAAGTGTCTGATCCCATACTTATCGTTTCTGTAATACGTTTGCAAAAAATAGCACAATGCTGAATTTTGTGATGCAGTCTTTGCAGTTCAAGGTTCATGAACAATCTTCCCAAACTATTAATATCTTGAACAAAGTTGGTCTATTGGTCTCATTTTCTTTTTTTCTTTTTCTTGCAAGTAGCCCTGTTGTTCCTCTCAGCGTTATTGTAAGCTGTTTTGTGATCAACTAAAATAAGCAAAATATGGCCTTAATTTTGCCTTGGTTTTTTTTTTCCTTTCAGTGGCTGCATCAACTGCTAATTCCACAGCTGGTGCGGCCATGAATTCTTTGACTTCTCTGGGTACTCTCCAAGGATTGGCTGGAGCCACTGTTGGACTGAATAATATTAATGCACTAGCAGGTACCGTAAACAGTGAGTATTTATTGCTGTGGGGGACAGCCTTCCCCAATAATCATGCCACAAAAACTACCAACTGTAAAGCAGTGATCTGATTATTTTTAATCTATATACAAAATGAGGGGGTCAAGTTGATCTAGTTCCATTCATGGTACGTATGCAGTTCTGGAGTCTTTTCATTTCACATAGTTTGCTCTGCAAAGTGAAGTCCCTTGGGTCCCTGCACAAAGACTCCTTTTCTTGCGGGGCGTATGGAAGGTGAAAGAAATATCCCCTGGGATTGGGGTTATCTAGGTTATAGGAGAGTCTCTTTTTTCATTTAGGGAATCTGACAACAGGTATATCACCCCAATATACAAAACCTCACTCAGAAATATAGTGATAAGGAAGCTGTTTGCCACGAAGGCAGTCCTGTTAAAATGTCTGTAGGAATTATCAAATCGTCTTAAGAGAAACGTAGTTGAAAACTGAAGGCAAGTCATTGGTTTTTAATTGGCAAATATAAGAGAATGATGCAGTCAGTCACCTGTAATACCAGAGCATGCATATCTATCCTATGACATCTTAAACAAACCCTGGCATCTCCAGCTAAGTAG
This sequence comes from Leptosomus discolor, assembly GCF_034619465.1. NCBI lineage: Eukaryota > Metazoa > Chordata > Aves > Leptosomiformes > Leptosomidae > Leptosomus > Leptosomus discolor. The sequence goes on along the minus strand of NC_141391.1, from coordinate 212,500,951 downwards.
ATGCCGGTAGTTCTTAGAACATTCTTCCTTGTTCTCAGCCTTGGTCAAGATTTTCCTGAAGAAGAAGGATTTCTTTTTTATTGTTTCTGCTATGATGACTTCACCTTTGCCTGCAATGGAAGAGATTTGTCCAGCTGCATTTTCCCCCTTCCCTTTTTTTTTAGCTGCTGTTGCTCCTTGCATTTCCTTTTGCAATGCAAGGAATCTATTTGGTCATTGCCAGTCCATGACCCATCATAATGTACCCCCAGGAATGGATGTCCTCCTCAGTATCTCTTGCTCACTCTGATACTCTGCATGATGTCCTTTTTGTCACTGTTATTTGGCTGCTCACCCAATCTTTTTGTTCTGTGATCTCTGGTTGTCATTGTTGGGAGTTGGGAAGCAAGGGGGCTAATGGATGTCCATGTAGCAATGTTGAGTGGTTGCATGGGGTCTTGTGTAAAATAGGTCTTGCTTCTGGCAAGGACATGTGTATTTCACACAACCTGACCATAAATATGACTCAAGAGCAACTTAAGAAAAGTAAGTATTAGGTCCCAAAATGGCAGATGTTAGTTTCCTTTCTTATTCTTACATTAGTATTAAAGCAAGCCACTGAAAATGGCATGCATGAAAAGCTAACTTATCTCCTCTTGTAAGCTCTCATAGTAAGAGAGAGCTACTCTGTCATAAGTAAGAAATCATTAAATGTCCTTTCCTGATAAACAGTCATTGTGCTTTACTTCGTTTATAAGAAGTCACCGTATCAAGAGCAGAGTTATGGCATCCCACTCCTTCCCTCCCACAAGCACTAGGAACACAGGCACACTGGAGCACTCCAAAATAATGTCCCCTTGAACAAGACCGAGCAAAAATGAATCACCTATAAGCTCTTGACTTTGTGTGGGAGCCCTTCTGTTGCACTCCTTTTAGCACTTCTTGCTAGGCTACAAGCAAAGAATTTACGTTTTCTCAGGAAGTATTTTGAGGTCATGTGTGTGCAAACTTATCTGCATGTATCATTTGAAGTATTAATGATGTATTCACAACCTAGCAGCAAATTTCAGCTTGTTTTAAGGCATCATTACTTCCAAGGACTTGTACCAACAGTTGTTTCAGCCCCATATCTTCTTTGTGGATGTTTCTATGGACACAGAGAGTGTACGTGCCTAGAATATCTGTATGTGTATAGCACTTACAAAATGTACGTGGATATGTCTGTCTATGTATATACATGCGTGAGATCTAAAGAGGGGAAACTACTTACCCACAACACAGGATAGTGTTGTGATGCTGTTTCTCTCAAAACGGTGACACTGATTATTAATTTCAGGTACTTGTGATGCTGATAATACCAATTATAACAACCTCCCCTGTTTCTTTTAATGATGATCCAGTGCTTTTCCTAGTGACCATCTCCGATCCTGTCATTCACACTCAAACCTTCCAGGTGTTTGCCTTCGGGAAACGTCAGGTTCAATGAGTCTGATTGTTTCACACTATGCCATGGTCATAAGCACCCCAGTAAAAACATTTATGGGTCATGGAGGTTCCTGAAGTAATTGTGCAGAGAAGTTGGAATTAAGTGACATGTTTTTAATTGGGAAATTAACAAGACTGATTCAAAGCACACGTCAAGTGGAGCTTAACCCAGGTTTCAGTGGTGCCCAGTGACAGGAAAAGGGGTGATGGATACAAACTGGAACACAGGAAATTCCATCTGAAGATGAGGAAAAACTTCTTTGCTCTGGGGGTGACAGAGCACTGGAACAGGCTGCCCAGAGAGGTTGTGGAGTCTCCTTCTCTGGAGACATTCAAAACTTGCCTGGACGCGTTCCTGTGTGACCTTCTCTGGGTGGTCCTGCTGTAGCAGGGGGGGTTGGACTAGATGATCTCCAGAGGTCCTTTCCAACGCAAAAACTAATCAGAAGGTGGCGTTGGGCTTGGGCATTGATTTGCACAGAAGTGTTGAAAGAGATACTCTTCTGTTGAAGCCCTGTCCTGCTCTGTATGTGAGAATCACAAGAAGGATGTATTCCAGGCTGAGCTCACTAGGAGACTTTGACATGTTTTCTGGATCCTGGCTGGGTCCATTAAAAAGAAGCTGGGCTGTGGAGACTGATAGTACTCTCATTGTAGAGAGAAGCATTGTAGAAAGATGTGTGGAGGCCTTAAAAATTAAGGAAGAGTATGGTAAGTTTAACTGTCTCCATGGGTTTGGTAACAGTTGTACATATGTGTGGGGATTCACCCAGTATTCCCTCAGTTGTGTTTGAGGCACCTAAAACCTTAAATGACAAAACATTCAACTGTCTCCTTTGGGCATGTAAATTTAAATAATGTAACTAGCAAAAAGAATTATGAATAATGAGGAAAAATGAACGAAGAAGGAGGAAGAGATTCTTTGCAATTAAGAAAGAAGACCATGGATTCAGGATACTGGATAGCTATGGCAAAATATTTGTGTGTCAACCCAGGGCAGTCACTTAGCCTTTCTGCCCCCATATTTACATCTGTAAAATGGAGATAAAACTATTCGTGACAGATTTGAAAGTGCTTGGAAAGCACTTTGAGAGACCTTTGGACTTGCCAAGCATTGTTGCTTCTGTATTATGTAGAGTAACTCAAAAAACTAGAAGGCCATAGATGAAAGCCTCCAAAAGGTTATTTCACAGAAGTGAGGAAGGGACCAGAGTTCAATATCAGACTGAGGTGCATTGGTAGAGATAATAAAGAGATGGCAGAGATGTGTAACTGCAGCTGGACCTTGTAGATTTCATAAAAATGTAAAAAGGGAGAACAGAAAAAAAATGTCAAGATCTTTCTGCAGATCTGTTTTGCTCAGGAGGGAAGCGTATTCAGACACGTGAGCTGCGGTAGCAGTAGCTATGCCCTTCCCAGAAGCAGTGCAGTGATCCAGGGCTATTGATTCTAGGTGAAAGAAGGGGGAGGATGCTGCCCACTGCAACACAAAGCATGTTTATCTAATAGGCTGATGACTCATGAAAGATAACATGTTATCCTAATGCTTCCTCTATTATCAAGTTATTTCAACACTATAATAAAAGGAGAGATACAAGCTGCTTTATCAGGAGCCTTTACTTTAACCAGTAGTATGTGTGCACACATGCAAGCAATGACACAAACCTAAGTATGAAAACATCAGAGCAGGTTAAGGTCAGGCACAGGATTTAAAAAAATAATAATTTGTAATTTATTAACAATAATAATCATTTTCCAAGTGTCCTGCTTTTAGATATAAAATGCTTCACAAGCTATCTTGGTCTGCAAGGTTTTGTTTTATAACTGGACCCATTATACAACAAATATCTGGCTGTCTTGTGCGCTGGCAGAGGTTTTCGTTCAAAGTAGTGGCAGCCAGTACCTCCTATCAGGATGCAGTGATGCTCTGAAGTGGGGTGGAGGGGAAAAAGAAATCTTCAAAGTGCGAGACATTTTATTAAGGAAAGGCTAAGAATATCACATCTCTGTCAAGTGTTTAGTCACACAAATTATAGTAATATCAAAAGGTATAATTTATGCAGTACAATCCTCTTAATTGGCACAGACTCTGGTGGAGCCAGAAAGGTGCCACTTGAGCAATTGTCCTGATTATTGGAGACTCATAGGAATACACTTTTCAAATCTACATAAGAGATGGAAGAAAACTAGTAGGTCAGCATCATCTTTATCCTCCTCTGTCAATGCAGGATGATTCTCTGCAGTATTCTTTCTATCTCTAAATTACTCATGTGATAAGGTTTATGCCACTTTCCTGGAAGATAGTTTCCCAGTCTAATAGATTTCATTGTTAATTGACTATAAAGTGTCCTCTGCTTAATTTCCTTACTTTTGTCCAATTTACATGCCATGCCTTATTATTGCTCTGAAATTAAGCCCTCTCTTTCTCTTCAGTGTTCCTAGCTTTTGGATTTTAATAAGGCTCCACCAGTCACCTCTTCACCCAGCATTTTGCCGACGGAAACACTACACAGTCAATGTCTAAGAAATGGTCACTGGTCGTTCTGGGTACTCCATTTTTCTGCTGACTGATCTGCTGTACCTCAAGGGGCCTGATTAAGCTCTTTTAAACTGTTTGTGAGCTATTCACCTAAAAACTGGGGAGCACGGGATGGCTAGTTGTGCAGAAAACATGGCCTAACTCTCAGTCCTCATGAGCACTTACCGCTCCAGTTGACACAAGTCTGAGGTGTGGGTGATGTGCAGGGCTCTGAACTCTGCCGTCTCTGCGACTGCCAAAGAGACTGTAGCTCTAACAGAAAATTCACTTTTTCTGAAATTTCTGGAAAAAATAAGCATCAATTTCAGTGTGGCTCATTTAGGAGCCACGGTGAGGAGTAGAAGCAATGGAGAGAGGCTGTAGGCCAGGAGTTTGTCCACCGTCAAGTCAAAGTAGCAAAACTTCTTTTGCAGACCGCACTGATTGCATGGAAGAGGGATGCCATTTTCCGCACAGCTAGCAATCCAGTCTGAAATTTCCTCTTTGGCAGTCATCCCAGTTAAATTAATCTGTTATTTATCAGGATGTAGAATCGCTTTAAAGAAAAAAAAAAAATGAAGCGACTCTGCTTCCAGTGAGAAGAAAGACATTGCCAGAACCAAATACTTTGGTTTCTTCATGAAAGGTGCCTAGTCTGGATGAAGCACTTTCAGTCACTTTAGATGTGCTGCTGTTCATCTCTTCTGGAGTAACTGAAGGAGAAGGGTGGAAGCGCAGAGCGTCGCAGTCCATCTTCCTACCACAAACCTAAGGGACGAAGCTCATAATTGTACAGAGGGTTGTTTCAACATGCTGTTAATTGGGGTTCTCTGCTAACTCTGTATAAGCAAAACACTTCTGACATGGTGTGGCCGTGGCCTGTTGATAAAGCCTCTGGTCAGAAAGAGTGATTCTCCTCCACAGACTGCTTTTTTCCAGTGGCCAGCTTGCAAGGATACAGGTCAAATAAGTCCCACTCTCCCAGCTTCAGATACCTCAGCAGAAGCACGGGTGTGGAGGAGGGTGGGCAGAGAGGCTTTCAGGAGCACCAAGCTGTCGTACTTGCCAGTAGCAGGCTGCATGCGAGTCCGTTTGGCTGTGCAACCCTTGTGCTAAAGTGATCCTGACGCCAAAGTCGTGTTTCTTTGTTTTCAGTCCCATTTGGTGAAGTGCCGAGCTGCATGCACTGCTGTCGTCGTCAGTGTCATATAATACCAACGACTTTCGGAAAGCACTAATGAACAAGTGCAATTTCTTTTCTCTATTGTTGGGTTTTTTGTAAAGTTGCTCAAATGCTCTCAGGTATGGCGGCCCTGAACGGAGGACTCGGCGCAACAGGCTTGACGAACGGTACGGCCGGCACGATGGACGCGCTCACCCAGGCCTACTCAGGAATCCAGCAGTACGCTGCCGCCGCGCTGCCGACGTTGTACAGCCAGAGCTTGTTGCAGCAGCAGAGCGCTGCGGGCAGCCAGAAGGAAGGTAAGGAGCCAACCCTGCGCCAGGCAAACCACGTATGGCTGAACGAGAGCGGGGTCGTGGGTTCGTTTCTTCACAGAGGCTTAACGAACGACCTCAAGTAGCCTAATCTTTGCTTTTTTTTTTTTTCCAATTTTCTCCTGTTTAGTATTGTTACTTTCTTTAAACTCTAGTTCATTTTTTAACCATCTGTCCTTCAAGTTATACTTTACTGACCATCCTTTCTTCATTTATCAACTAGTGCATAAAAAGGCACTGGTAACAAAAATCATCCCTTTATGGGTGCCATTCTCTCTTCTGGTTTCCATTTTCTGTGAGAATGGGGTTAATATGATTAGGTTCAAGGTTTTGAGTTAATGACAAGATCCGTTTTTGCTTTGAGTGGTTCTTTGCTTAATTGTGGGTCTTGCGGGGAACTAAGTGAATGATTGCCCCCTCTTCCCGCACCAACAGCAAATAAACCTCAGGAAGTTACTGCTAAGAATAAATGAATACCAATTACAAGATGTTTAGGAAAATGAGGTTACCCTTTTCCCCTCTTCCATTCCCCTGCACACTTCCCAGGCATTTGGGGGGTTTGTTTCTCTTTTCATGGCTTTCTCTCATCCTAATTTCCAGCTATTTCTAGAAGGATAGGAAAATACAGCATGCTTTCTAAGATTGGATCTCTGTTGTCACTACTGTTCTTGCCAGGGCTAAGCTTTGGAAATAAACCTAGTATAATATCCTCAAGAGAAACTTTTTTATCCTCTTTTAAAATAGTATCTTGTACTGTTGTGGGAAGTGTTTCCTAGGAAGACAAATTTGGCATTTCCCCAGCTGGCTATTGTACAGGGACACTGGAGTTAAAATGTATATTTTCTCTGAATTCTTTACTTCATTTACTGCTAACAGCTTGGATCATTTAAAATTAAAGGATTTTTTTAAATAATTTTTTCTGATCATTTTTTCATGTTCCCTACGTCTGTCTTTCACTCACTTTGGTCGCTGACAGCATTCCCTACGTCTGTCTTTCACTCACTTTGGTCGCTGACAGCAGACTATTTGACACCAGAAAGAAATTGTTTATTTGGTGTCATTGTAAGATACGTATCAGATATAAAACAGAAGACAATTTGATTTTTTTCTTACTATTCTAATTCTTTTCTGTTTATGAGCTTCACATCAAGCGTAGGCCTACTTTCTATTATTATGAATTGGCAGTGTCCCTTTTAAAATACAGTCTTTTTTGTTATATGTCTTGTTTCTTTTAGTAAGGGGTTAAGTTAAAGTAGGTTCCATCATTGAACACTGACGACTGTGTTTTGTCTCTTAACACGATTTCTGATGGAATGGTGAAGAGTCTAGAGTGGCTGAGGGTACACAAGTACCAGAGAAAAATGCTCTATAAATATTAAATGCTGAAGCACAGTGAACAGTCTCACGCATATGCTCTAAACTATTGTTTAATAAGTTTTTCCTTTCTATATTAAAAAAAATATATTATTTTTTGGATAGGATAGTTTATTTGCAGTAAGAAGAAATAAGTTCCAAGCGGCCAATTTTTTACCTCTTTTCTTTTTTTTTTCGCCCCCAAAAAATGTTTTTCTTTTTAACAACTTCTTTTTTTTCTAATCTATTTATCCCCTCCTTTTGGACAAACGTTGCAAACTTGTCCTTCAGGCTGAGAGAGAGTATCCAGCCTGGTTCTTCTGTATGAGAGAGGTGAGGCTTCAAGAGTCTATTGTGGAAGATACTCCGTAAATTGTTGTGCACTGTCCTCTTCCTCTCCAGAAAACCAAGGATATGACATCTGAGGCACACTTTGGTTCCATTAAGCCAGAGAATACTTAAACAGGTTACTCTAGATGTGTTTTTACCAGAAATGTTTGTTCCCTTTGTGTACCACTTATGCTCCTGGTGTCTGCATGGGAAGGCCACGTGTCTGGCTCCATCATACATCATGTTCTTCCAGGCATCCATTGGTCATTTCCAGTATGTTATTATAAAGGAGAAATTGAACTAGGGGGAAAAAATAACCTATTAATGCTAGGATGAGTGTTTTTAATCCAACAGCATAATAAGATGTATCTCAAATTTTGTCTGTAAGAAAAATATTCAAAACACATTTGAGTTTGCACCTTTCTTTGCAAACACAACCTTGCCTGAAGCCACTTCAATTTCAACCCAACTGTTTTATTTTGAACTTTTTTAAAAGGCTTACTTTACAAAGTTTCTTCCAGGAGACAGAGCTTTGTATAGGGAATCTGTAGTTTTTTAAAAAAAGCTGTCATTTTTAAATGAGACAGTATAAATTTAATTCTGAGTATCTTTCTCTCTCCGCCTTCCCTGATTTCCGAGTCACAAGATTTGCTTTGTCTTATCCTTTTTATTCCCATCTCCACCAATTTCCTGCCCTTTGAGTTTAAATACATGATACTCAAATCTGAGGTCGGCTCGTTGCGTTTCTGTAAGGTCCCACAACTAGAATTCAACCAACAAACCCATACAGGTGTTTGAGGCAGCAGGGGACTCCTCGTGCAGTTCTTGGGGTATTGTGAGAGAGTAATACATTGTGTACCTGTTTTCCTAACCTGAATTATGCTGAAAGACACTCATATAAATTGAAGAAAGAGGCCGCAGTTCAACTTTTTCTGTAGTGGAGTTATCAAGTAAACACTTTTCAAGATAGGATTCTCTAAAGAGCTGCATTTCAGCTCTGTTCGTTTGATGATCCACTTGCTTTTGTTCCTTCAAAGTTGAAAAGTGAAATGCTTTCTGACCATCACCTTCAGTAAGTATTATGGAAAAATAGATTAAATATAGCACTTGTAATAGCTGTTTTCATACTTGTTTGTTTGTTTGTTTCCCTAAAGGTCCAGAAGGGGCAAACCTCTTTATTTACCACCTCCCCCAGGAGTTTGGAGACCAGGACATTCTGCAGATGTTCATGCCTTTTGGAAATGTTATCTCTGCTAAAGTCTTCATTGACAAACAGACCAATCTGAGCAAGTGCTTTGGTATGTCAAATTTAATAAATCGAATAGTAAAAACCACATGCACTGTACTGAAAAGGGGCCAGGAAAGAAAATTAACAGCAATGTGAGAAATGTCATACTGGAATCTCATTCCAAAAATAATGGACTCTTAATCCTCAAATGAGCAGGAAGATGCACAGACAAACTAGTTCTAACTAAAAATTGGATATGAAAAAAACAATGATAATCTTCCAGTCTGACATCTCGCATGAATGTGTCAAGTACATGAAACTAATTACACCCTATGTGGGGGAATGTCATTTAGTATACTATTTAACTGCCTTATTATGGATACCTAATTATTCTCTATTGTATAGCTGAGCCACTTAAAAATGCTCTATGTTTAACCCATTACTTCTACATTACAGGAATTTCTTTCTTCAGGATTAAGTACAAGATTTTGCAATTAGTGATTGAATGGTGTGTACATGTAGTTCAGAACACTTTACAGACAGTTGATGTCTAGATATTCAGCTCCAGCTGTTGCAGGCAGGCTCCAGTGTATCAGGGAAGGTAGCGTCTCTTACCTTAGGGCAGGGATGAAGGGAGCCTCACAAGATCAGTTTCAAGTTTCCCAGAGAACTCTTTGAGCTGCCAGAAAATTAGATCACAACAGAGAAGAAGATGATATGTTGGTATAAACAAGTTCTAGGGTTGATTAAGTGGGCTGATGTCTTTTGAATAGCATAGATGCACCAGTTCAGAGCTTTGATGGAGTGGAGTACAAAATGTAAGCGAGTGGTAATCTGGTCTAAAAATTGTAGTCTTATGCAAGACATGAGGAGGGGCTAGGAGAAGGAAAGAATCTCTTAAATAAGATTTGACCTAAAATATAGGAACTTCCATAAAAGTGACAATTCTTTCCCAGAGTAAAGGAAGACAACTGTATGGATGCCAAAAGAGTAACCAGTCCAGACAACCCCCTAGTTTCCAAAATCCCTTTGTACTGACAGTGTTGCTCTTTGCCCAGCACCATCCCTTAACTCTGAACTGTCCCCATCTGAAGTGTCCCCATTAACCATAATACATGTTTCTTAGCTTACATATCATTAGGGTTTTTTTAAATCCAGGTTTTGTTAAAATGTGTCCATCAAAGGATTTGTCTCCACCAGGGCCATTCAAGGGCCCCACAGCTATTGGGCTTTAAGCCATCTTGAAAGGGTTTGGATTTATCTAAACAGACAGTACCCAAACACGAGGAGAATTCAAGTTACTCAGGTGTACCTACTGCACTGGAATTCCAGCCTTGCCACAATCTGAGTGTTTTTCACCTGAAGACAAGCCCTTAGTACACTTGGAAAGTTAATTCGGTTCAGAGAAAGGGCGTGACATTCTTTCTGCATTTTTCCATCGTCTTTCAGTTCATTTTTGAAGCATTCACCTCTTTAAGCTTTACAAAAAAGTTGTTTGTATCGAGACTAATACAGTCCAGCGTGTTACTGCAATGGGTTAAAACAGTCCCTGAGGCTGTAGCAAATTTGAGAAGTGGAATTGAGATGGACTCTCTATTGATCTGGAGCCGGTTCAGTTAGTACGTTGGGGTGACAAAATTGTTGTTGAGGTCTCTAGGAATCTTGATGAAATGTGGAATCAAGCTACATTAATCGAAAAGCAGCAATTCTGGTGACTGTTGAAAGAATGCAGATCAGTTTGGGCAGGCAGCTCAATTCATCAGCTCGCTTACCATACTTGATTTTTGTGGGTTTCCTTTTACTCTTTGATTACCTACTTACACATTTGTCTGGATTTATGGGACACAATGACCCAACTTGAAGTAATGCAGTGAGGTTATCTTATTTGAGGGAAAATAGAGCGGTCAACACCCAACCACCAATGGGTGGAGGAGTCCTCTGTCTTTTTGGCATTAGTCAGCTTTCGCTAACATTTCAATTTCTCATTCTTCCTCCCCAGATATTCTGCCACCAGTGATAGAGTTCTGCTTTAAAAACAAAAAGTACTTCAGTGGCAGAGGAAGTTGAGATTTTCTGATTTAGTAGGTGACTAATTAGTGATCCTGCTAATCACAGGCAAAGCCAGAATTAATCTTGCTAGTTTAACACACTAGCATACTCTGTACATACCTCTCAGCTCTATTATTATTTGGTCCCATATTCGTGTTTTAAAAAGTTTGATTTTTTTCTCTGTCCTCTCACCCCAAAACTAGGACAATAGCGCATCTGAAGAATGCATTTCTCTCCTGTATCATTAATGGTCATTGCTCTTGGTACAGTTCGGGTTTGTTTTGTTTGTTTGATTGATTTGGTCTTTTTTCCCCCTGTAGTAATAGTAATAATAATAATGGTAATGAAGTTTTGCACATGCTTGGTGCTTTCTACTCTGGTGTTTCCAGTTTCCTGCCCAAAGGAGGAGGAATTAAAATTATAGACGAGGACAGATTGAACACCAGAAAGGTGAAAAGATTGTCCAACTGGCAGAATGGGGAAGGGAAGGTGCATTCTGAGTGAGTCACAGGGTAGTGATATATACAGTGATGAACTTTTATGTAACAATGTTTCTCAAAATGAAAAATCACTTTTCTTTGCAGTAAATGGACTTTGGCATTATTTGCTTTCTTGTCCACCTCAAATGAATGCTTAAAAGATTAAATGGTGATGAGGATAACAGGACAGTCTCTTTACACCTAAGTTCTCTTCCACACTCTCTCATGAGCTCTAATCAATTCAGCAAAGGGTTTCACTCTTCAAGCTTATCTCTCGCCTTTTGTAAACCTGAGAATAATAAAAATGAGAGATGTAAAAGTAAGGTGGGGGGTGGACAATAAACTCAGTGCATAAAAGCAGTCTGCCTCTAGCAAAATTACTACTCAAATGGTCAAAATTATTTATCCCGATTATAGAGATACCTAGAGATTTAAAATAAAAATCAGAGTTGTCATGACAGGGTCTTTGAAAATTGATAAGAAACATCATCCCATGCTCAGGTAACCTGCGGTTTAAAGTTCATACAAAAAATTATGAATGGGTGCAATCAGAAAAAGATAAATAAAGGGAGAGTGGCCAGCAGGTCAAGGAAAGTTCTCCTCCCCCTCTACTCTGCCCTGATGAGGCCACATCTGGAACCCTGTGTCTAGTTCTGGACCCCCCAATTCAAGAGAGACAGGGAACTACGGGAGAGAGTCCAGCGGAGGGCTGTGAAAATGATGAGGGGACTGGAGCATCTCTGTTATGAGGAAAGGCCGAGAGACCTGGGGGTCTTTAGCCTGGAGAAGAGAAGACTGAGAGGGGATCTTGTCAACACTTATAAATATCTAAAGGGCTGGTGTCAAGAGGATGGGGCCAGGCTCTTTCCAGTGGTGCCCAGTGACGGGACAAGGGGCAACTGGCACAAGCTGGAGCACAGGAAGTTTCCTCTTGAACATGAGGAGGAACTTCTTTCCATTGAGGGTGACAGAGCACTGGAACAGGCTGCCCAGGGAGGTTGTGGAGTCTCCTTCTCTGGAGATATTCAAAACCCGCCTGGCTGCAGTCCTATGTGACCTGCTGTAGGTGAACTTGCTTTAGCAGGGGGTTGGACTGGATGATCTCCAGAGGTCCCTTCCAATCCTGACCATTCTGTGATTCTGTGAGAGCATGCCAGATTCCTCTGCAAGCTTTATAAATGAAGGTTCTCAATAAGGGAGAAGATGAAAGTGTAACAGGCTAATGTAGATACTGCATCCTATGAAAAGAGACAAATCATCAATCAGAATAACAACTGAATGATAAAGGCTGATCCCACCAATGCAGCACAGAGGTTGTAGGTTTGAATTTGTGGCTGAGTCAAGGAAGTTAATAGAGGTGAGATAATCACCCTCCTGAAAGGTAAGCACAGCCTGACCTAATTGTTCTTCTGTCATCAGTGGAGGTGTCTAAATTGGTAACATGAATGGTGGGTAGAAAAGTCACCCCTGGGTATGCTTGCTTCTCTTCATTCACCATTCATGGATGCCATCTAAATGACTAGATCAGTTGCTGAACTTTCAGGTGGCTAAAACTACCTAAGAAGAAAAGGAACTAAGGTGATGAGAAATTCATAGCAGAAGACTGTTCTGAATGCACTTAACAAAGTGAAGGTTAGGAAAGCTGTAGAGGAAAATGCTGAATTGTCTAAGAGTGGTTACATCTCATTTGTGGAGCATCTGACTGGAAGGAGCTACAGCTGCCTTCCAACTCATGGGAGATCTCTTTCTATCCCTGAGGCAATCCTAGAGATCAAGGCTGAGATTTGTGAGCTGATGGAAGTAGACACAGGAGTGCAGTGCTAAGACAGTGATTGGAGTCGTGTGAACAGATAAGATCTCCTAGAATAAAATAGGGGAAAGGAAGAAAGGAAGAGAGTGATGAAGCTCCTTGGGATATGGCAGTAATATTAAGAGGAAATGATCTAGTGGAGAAAGTGAGGAAGTGACAAGAGTTACTAAAACCGAGGAAGGTACGGAGGAACATTTATTATCCCTTAAGGAGGTAACAAATAATCAACCACAGAACAGCATGAATAAAGCATATTAGCTTTGGCCAAGAGAAGGTCTGGAGAGATTTAAATGAGAGGTGTTTTCAAGTGGAAGGAACAGAAGTTAGCCTGAGAAGAGTTTTAAGTTGCGTAGTTTGGTGAAGTTGTTTTAAGGTGAAACCGCAGGGATGGTCTATGAAGGAGAGCAGCTGGACAAGGACCAGATGATTTGATAAGAGGGTTTTTTACTTTACAATGGGGAAAGTGTATCATTCTGACACTGAAGATGGAAGAGGGCAGCAGTGTAAGGTAAGCAAGAGCCACAAAAGACCAGGTTAAAACGATGGTGAAAAGAGGTTATGAATCAGTACACAGGCACTAACGACAAATGAAGAAAGCTGGTAGAAGAGAGGTGCTGAGTAGCCTGTGTGTCAGGACTGAAAACAAAGTGTGTGGGATCCATGCTTTAACAGAGTGAAGGAATACGTGTTAAGGCAAATTTAAGTGGAAAGAAGAGAGAGCATTTCAAAGCAGATGCATAATAGCAGACTGAGTACAGTAGTAATTAGCCAGAGCTGAGGCAGAGCAGCAGTTAGGCAAGCTTTGCAATTACAAGTGGGAGGCCCAGATATGAAAATGAATTTTGAGCTTCCAGAATCAGGGAGATTTGAGTCCATTATGAACAGAGCATTTTTAGTCTCCCGGGGAAAAGAAAGCTGAGCCAGGCCAGCCATTCTGAATTATCCGAGCAAGCATTATCCCCCTAGTTAGTGCTCGCAACTGAGGAGCAGAAGATCTGGAGTTCTTGTCAAGCCCTGCCGTTGTTCTTTACAGTGCTGCTTAATTTTGATGCTTGCACACCCCTTTCGGGACCAAGAGGCTGAATTAATTAACATTTAATGTACCTTGAGATCCTGAACTGGAAGGAGCTGTAAAAATACAAAATATTAATATTGCAACTGTCCTAGGCTAAGCCCAAGGAGATGAGTGTTTCATAGCACACAGGACCGGTGCACATAAACTCACACATTGAGGTGTGCAAATGACTATAGGCATCTAAGTTTGGGGTTTGTTTCTGTAACCAGGCTTTCTGTTGCTGCTTCACATCTGCAGACTGGCCTAATAGTACTTCCTAATAGACTGGGAGGCACGTAGATATTACACTGAAAAGCGTCACAGTAATAAATATCTTGTGTCTCTAAGGTAGGTAGATAAATAAGAGATTGGAAACTGCGTTGCACCAAAACTGGCCAGCTGCATCCCAGCTAGTAAAGAAATACTGTGAAGGTAAAGGGGAAGGAAAAGGAAACGGGAGAGGAAATGGGATATGGAGTGTGATCAAAGAATTAATTGAAAGTGAGGTAAATGTGTCAAATCAATAGTAATAATAAAATCCTAACAAAACGCCTTCTGACATTTGTTCTAACCTATAGTTCGCTTTCTCTCCCGCCTCCGTTCTGTGTCTCGTAGGTTTTGTTAGCTATGACAATCCAGTCTCTGCACAAGCTGCTATCCAGGCTATGAACGGCTTTCAGATTGGCATGAAACGCTTGAAGGTTCAGCTGAAACGCTCCAAAAATGACAGCAAACCTTACTGATCTTAACCCCAGATGCTTACTGCTCTTATTTTAGCTTTCTTAGGGTAAGTCCCATGAGCAAACCTGTCCTCTGCAGGGGGGTTAAGAAAGAACATAGAGCCAACCTTCACCAAGAGACAGTTATTTTTACAGTTACCACTTCCATTTCCCCACTTGTCCTTATTACACTTGGCTCCCATTTCCTTGCCAAGTAATTACTGAGTTGTGTTACTGTATTTTGTTTTGCAGCATAATTTATCTCCTTTTTAAAACAAAAATAAAAGTCTTGAAATTCAAAGCAACACACACACACACACACACAAAAAAATGTGCAATTTAACTCTGTGAACCCTGGTGCCATTAGCACACAATAAAAGTTGTTTTCTATGGATGGATCGTATTTTACCAGGGTGGCACCAGCAGTTTATAGGTTAAACAAAATGGCCTCCTGCCAGTCGAAGCACTTATTTTGCAACGAAAATTGAAACAAGTCTTTCCACTACATCAACTTGTTTTTTGAGAAGATTTGATTTATTTTTTTTCGGTTCGGATCAACGTATTGTTATCTATTAGTCTGATTTTACACTGGTCGTCTTTATATTTCACTTTTTTTTAAGTTCTTGGTTTTTTGGAAAGGATTAATGTAAAAAAGATTTAGAGATCTGTTTCTAAAGCTACAGGGTTTAAAATAAAAAAAAAAATAAAATAAAATGAGTGACAATACTTGATGTTTCTTGAGAGATAAATTTAATAATAAAAAAAAGAAAGCCACAGGCCTGTAAATTTTATTTGTAAAAAGCATTTCTATTTTTATACAAAATTTTTACTGCCTCAGAAATAATGGAAGTTATTTATTGCCTATTGTTAACTTATTGGATACCTAAAGAGCAGCTCTCTATGCTAGCTAGATCCTTTGAAGTAGTCTCTAGAGTAATTGTGCCAAGAATGGGCGCTTTTTCACTGTTGAACCCTACACCCTTTACAGCTCATGCTTTTATCCTCTTGTTTGTATTTGTCTGGTTATTTCGTTCGTAGTTTCCATTACCTAGTTTAAAGTTCAGTTGTCTGACCTTTTTCTTCCCCCTCCCCGTACCTTTCTGTTACATTTGTAGAAACTGGTTCTTTCCTCTTGTTTTCTCCCCAAAGAGGAATCCATTCTCTCTGACTCCTTTCAGATGGATTCTTTTGGGGTTCCATTGTGCTCTTGTTGACAAGTGTTGTAAGTTAATGCAAATTATGTGAACGGCTCATAGACTCTACTGATAAAAGATTTGCATTAGTTTTCTCCTGCACCCATAAAAGTGATTTTGTTTGTGCTGCATAGATTCTATGTAACTTTTTTCCTCTTCCTTGTTTTTTCCCTAGACATCTCCATGCCCGTTAGCCCATCGTTTGCCTAGCATGTCCCTGTGGCGTCTCAAAAAAAAAAAAAGTTTCATCGTCCCGTCATTGTTTCTGATGTCTTTCTGACCTCACATCATATTTGGTTCTCCTACTGACCTTTGATCTAGTTTGACCTTTGAAATTTGCATGTGACCTCATCTAGCTATGAATTCTGGGAAGTCAATGTGAAAAAACATTGCTGCATTCATGCAAGACTGAAATTTATTATTAGATAAATTAATGATAGGATTTAAAAACAACCTGTGGCAAAATGTTTTTTCTTTCTTTCCTTTTTTTGGTTTTCTTTTTTCCTTTGGGTTTTTTTGTTTGGGTTTCTTGTTTTGGTTTGGTTTTTTTCATTTCGTAAAAAAAAAAATAAAAAAAAAAACAGACTTGAAAGTATTATACAGGGATTGGCATTCTGCCTGGTCACTGGTGACAATAGCAATATGTGTCCAGAGGCACAGAATGTTGGTTTCTAACAGACTACTTCCAAAACAGTTTGAGAAATAAAACTGTCTGATTTTAAGTCTCTAGAGGTCTGTAATAGTTTTTACATTTTTCAGGCAGTGTAAAGTTTTTTGATAAGGCCATTTTAGGTGGCTCACTTTCTCATTAAAGTATATATATAGAACCACTTTTTGTAGATTAGTATAAGAAAATATTTACCCTGTTTTAGGGCAAATGCTACCTACTTGTGTCACCTTTTGCTGAACTGACTCACAGTTAGACAATCCATGGTTTAATGCACATGAAATTACCTATATTTTATACTGTTTCAATGTACAGAAGAAAGGTTACTGTAAAATGTGTTACGTTGGTGCTTCTGTGAATTAAGTTGTGGTTTCATCATGAGTCTTATGGTCTTAAGTGTTCTATGTTTATAAAAGACGAGTTTAAAATTGGTTTACTTGAACAAGAACAAAAACAAGATTCAAAAAAAAAAAACAAAAAAAAGTTGTTTGCTTAAAAAAAAAAAAAAGAATTTCATGTGAAAAATGAAAAAAAAAATATTCCAGAATAAGTTTGTGTTGGCTTGTGACGCATTGATGTCATTTTTTTATTGTGAACAATTTAGATGTGTTTGTGTTCAGCAAAATGTGATCGGTTTTTCTTTTAAAGAAAAAAAAAAATCAGTGAAACTATAGTGCCAAATTCCAAAGGTACTTTCTTCCTAGAGCTTCAGTGTGTTTCTTGTGTGAAGTAATTTGATAACATGGGTATTTTATTATGTGTTTTGTATAAATCCCTAATATTTAAAGAAAAAAGAGGTTAAAAAGTTTGTTAACTTGCTATCCTGTGGTCTTGTTGCCTGAAATTGTTATTGTTTGTTATTTCTCTTTGATGTTTTTTGTAAAACATTGTATAAGTGCCCATGTTTCACTTTTTTAACCACTCTGCACACATCAATGCTGTGAAAGCAAACCTCACTATGTATTTTCTTCATATTGTATGGAAACCTCTAAGGTGAGAAAGTTTTGAACTTTTAACCCTTTCCACCCAGAGCTGTCTTGAGTGTTAATACCTTTTATACATTCACCATTTTGCTGTTTATTTTTATATATATATCTATATCTATAAATATATATATACTTAGTTTTTTGTGGTTTATTTAATACATGGTTGAAATCAGAACAATGCACAGGGCAGATCTGAAGGACAAAAATATTTTACTGCTGTCTAAATTTCTTCTGTATCTATAACTAAAATTATTTAAAACCGTAATTAACTTGTGGTTTTCCTTTTTAGATTTTGGGGATTTTGTCTTTTCTTAAAGAGCTTTTAATATGCTGCTGGAATATGCTATTCAGTATTAATAAAATAAAAGAAAAAGAAAACAATCCTTTAATTATCTATTGTGTGAGCCACTCCCGGACAGGAGTGGTAAATCCACCATTTGAAAACCTTGAGGAGAAAAAAAAAATAGTATTTTTGTAATTTAAATAAATGAACTTTTGCTTAAATCAGATGCACTAGATCTTCCTGGGTGAAAATTCAGTGTGCACTGCAGTTAAACTACTTTTTATGGATAAAGTTTACATACACTGTAATGTTTGGTGTTATCTGCCATTATTTGTAACGGCAATATATTGGCTTGCTCCTGCAGACACTCGTATAGAGAGGAGTACCTTTACTCGTACAAGTAGTCCATGGGAACATAGATGTGACTGATGTGGGTGTTTGCTGGAGGAAGCTCTGTGTAAGGAATCAGAAAAGAGATGCTGGTAGCCCTTTTCACTGCCTTGTAAGTCCGATTAGGTTGCATTTCTGCCGCACAAGTAGTGACCAACAACCAAATTTGGTTCTTTGCTACCGGTGTAGAGAATTCATTGCCAATCCAATGCGTGTGAGCAGCAGTACCTGCTACTGATGATAAAGTGCCATACCTTCTTCCACTTCCTATGTCTATCCGATTATATTCGAAGCCGCCTAAAATTAAAAATGAAGCCCTATATGAACATCAGATGGTGCACTCTTGTCTCTCATCCCCAACTTAAACGCTTCTTTATGTAGAGCCCTGGGATGGAAAGGACTAGCCTCTAGTGATGCAAAAAAGTTTCCTTCTTATAGCACATGCACTTATAAATAAATGATCTATACTTTTCTCACATGTTTTTACTACTGCTGGGGCCTTCCTACACCCTTTGAGGGCTATTTTGTACTACTTGCAGCAATTTTGCATATTCAAAGTATCATCTCACCTGCGTTATATTATATATATGTACATATATATATATAATATGAGATCATCATTTGGATTGTTTAGACTGTTTCACTAATTTTTCTCATTGTACCCACCGTATAAATTGCCAAAGCTTTTTTAGATGCCCTAGTGTGTCCTGCGGGTTTACCAGGCCAGTTAGAGCAGTGATGCCTTTGGTCCTCAGGCAGTGTAACTCGGCGTCGGGCTGCCCCGAATTACGCTACACAGGACATTGGCTTAGCCGTGGGAGAGGAGGAACATTTCTGTACTTCCAGGCAACTGAGATGGGTCATTGCTGAGAAAAGTGTCCATCTTGAAATGAAATTTTTTAAAAATCAAATACAAAACCAAAAACCCAAACATCCACCTCCTTGGAGACAAATTATCTACCAGTTCTCTTTCAAAATATTGAAAGGAAAAAGCTGCAAGGGTGCAAGGGCCTAATAAGAGAGGAAGAAAAACAAGGGAAATTGCTTTACAAAATTCTAATCAAAAGACTAGACTAGTTGTTCTTTCAAACAAATTAGCTAATTGCGATGAAATGGCAGTCCTCAAAGGAGTAACAAGTTCATCTTTCTTTCACCATAGGGGTTACAGTTCCTTGGCTTGTGCTACTCTGGAATCATTTTACTGTTTCTGTTTTTATTATCTTAAGTGCTAATTAACAAAAGGAAAAAATATCCTGTAGTTTCATTACCTTTTTGGATAATGTCATACAAAAAAAAAAAAAAAAACAAACCTATGTATTTGTGGTTTTTTTGTGCTGTGAGAATTGTTGTTTGTAGATTAATAATACTATCATTTTGTTTAGAATTAAAAACTAGTTTTTAAGTATTGTCTGAGAAAAGCCAAAGTTAATGCAATCTAGTGGAAACTGTAAGACCATTTGAGTATTGTTTCTGTTTTATTGATGCATTTGGATTTTGTTGTTTGATGGAATTTGAGCCAAAAAAAAAAAAAAAAGATCAAAAAAAAAAAAAAGCAGGCTTTCCTATTTCTACAACTTGATTGTACTTATGCATTTTGTACCAGTGGAACTTTTTATACTGGAGATTAAAAAACAAATGGAAATTTTTGTGGCTTACTCTTGTGGGCCCCCTCGATCATGACTGATTTTCAAGTTTGATTTCTGGATGGTAGAAAGAGAGTTGGTTTTGTTTAGAGAATTCAAAACTTTGGCTTGATTTCTTTTTTTCCCTTTGCTTATATCTAGTGTTTAGAATTTTGTCTTAACAAAAGCGGTAAGTTTCACTTTTTATTCTGTATTGTGCAGTTACACAATAAGGTAATTAGAATTAGGAGTACTCGGTCACTTTGCGTGGATAAATGTATTAGTTAAAACGTTAGGGGTTTGCTTTTTTGCTGTTTAGATCAGAGTTTTTTCTGATTCTTCTGTCCTCATTGTGAACATAACCGTGTAGTTGAAACAGTCAGACTTATTTTTGTAACGTATGTTATTGTGTGATGCAGTTTTTTGCTTCTGTCTCCAATATTAAACCATTTTCCTAATACTTGTCTCTCTACTTTGTGTGTTGTATTGTTGGTGGTCATTCTGTGTTGGTAATACATCTACACACCTCACTGTTTCACGTGCCTGTTTTTTTTTTTCTCTATTTGTTGGTTGTGTACAAAAGATACAGTCGATTCCACCTAAGTGAATATCTGATTGGGGGGCAAAAGAGGATTTGTACATTTTAGACATGTTATGGTTTCTTTGAATTTTATTTTTCTTCTCTCTTCCTCCCCCTAGTCATGCCTTATCACTTGGATAATCTATCTGAGCAGGAAGCATTTTAAATGAGTTTCCTGCAAAGTATCTCGAAGGTAGCTTTTGTTAGCCTTCTAACTGCAAAAGCTTCTGCACACAAACACACAGAAGCCACCTGAAAAGATTCTTTTTTTCTGTGACATTTCAGTCAGTCTGGAAAATGCGGACTATGGAGATCAATTCTTCCTAGTCGTTAAGAAAAAATAGTACTCTGCCGCTGCTTCGCAGAAGCATATGAAACAGTCAAGAAAAGGAGGATATAGCCTTGGGATTTCTTCCAAACTGCACAGTAATCTGATGGCATATGGTGTTAGTCAAACTCTCCTTAGAAACTAATCACATCTTAACTAGGGCTGTGAGAACCTGCAAAAGCTTACCAGGTGATCGAGCTTGTTATGTGCAGTTATACATATAATAATTTAAAAAATAAAATAAGATCCAAGTGAGCACAGGAAAACTTTCTATTAAAGCTAATGGCAGTAAAAAAAAAGAAAAAGAAATGATGGAAAAAAATCCCCTGTTGTTCAAATGGGTGATATTTTAGCTGTGGGCTTACAAAGCAGAGCATTCTTTGCATTGGCTAATAGTGTCACACAAATCTCAAAAGGGACAAAAGAAATACCATAGCACTTTTTTCCTTATTATTTTTTACATTTGGCTTAACCTTTTTTTATTCTTTCATTCATATAATTTTTTTCCTCTTCACGAGAATCTCTCTGCTCTCCCCCAACCGGTGAAATAAAAGCTGCAAAAGAAAAAATCTATGTTGTCCTGGTTTACAAAAAGTCTCTCTTCTCTCCTCTGTCTGATCGCAGAAACAAACCGAACAAATTGGAGAGGGGGGAAAAATTAAACAAAACCAACCAAACCAAACCCAAGGAGGAGAGAGCAGCACTGGCAAGTGCTCTCTGGAATTCAAGCCATACGCCCCCATCCCTTTCCTTTGTCCCACTTTCTGTGATGCTCAGGAATCGAAGACCACTTAAAAGTGCTCTTAAGAGACCCAAATGACACTCCTCCCTCTTGTCTCCTCTCCCCTGGTCTTTCTGGCACTCTGGCTTTGGCTCACACACACCAACACACACACGCACCCTCAAGTAACATCTTACGAGGTCATGGTGCACTGGGTGTTTCCCTGTGGTATCAGCAGCGATGTTGGCTCCTGCGTTTGGAAGAGTTTTGAGATTTTCCGGTGGCTCATGAGTTAGCCTGGTTGTTACCACTTGATTTATTTTTTTTAATTTTTTTTTTTTTTGCTTTTTTCACTTTTTCGTTTCCATGAAAGGCAAATAAGTGATGAGTCTGGAGCCCTAAACAAGCTCAAGTGTTTTCTTGCAGGGTCTGTGTCAGAACTCAGGGCTCCAAGCAAATGCTTTCCATGCAACCCTAAGTTTAGTCTAAAACCACCTATTGTGGACAGACCAGACAGGAGAGCAGGAACTGATGGTCAGACTATCCTGGGTCTTTGACACCTCTAGAGTTTATGATCCTGATTTGGATAATTTTGACACCAGTGGATTCAGTTGAGTAAGTCTTGACTTGCATGAATGATGAATCAGAATTGGTCTCTGGGTTTTTTAGGTTGTGGATGGTTTCTTTTTTTTTTTCTTTTTTTTTTTCCTCCAAACTTGGTCTTAGGAAAGAAACTAGAGCTTTGTGAAGGGTCTTTTCTTCCAAAAAAACAACTGAAAAAAAAAAGACTTATACTGCAGTTGAGTTTCTTTTAAATACTCAGGGCTGAAAGATACAGGTTTTTCTTTTTTTTTTCTTTTTTTTTTTTTTTTATTTCAACAATGGGGAAAAATGAGTTCCTTAAAGCAATGCAGCTGAACAGTTTGTCCTGCTTAAATGCATGCTTTTAATTTCAATTATGTAAGGCACCTTGCAGCGTTAGCAAAATGTCTCTTTGTTAGCTATATGTGCATCGCCATGGGAAATTACCAAACTGTCACAAGACTTGCTGATTAAAGAATAGCCTGCCAGAGTGTGTGTGCCTTTGCCCAGTGTGACTCTTAGGTATTAGGCTAAGGAAAACAGTTTAACAAAATGTAGTGTGAATCATTCCTGATAAGTGAATAAAGCATTGTGACCAAGCAATCAGATTATTCACTTATCAGGAATCGACTGTACTGATAGCTTGCCTGATTGTTTTTGTTCCTCATCTCTGTTGTAGTTTCACTACTTTGCTGTGTTCTGTTTTTTCTCTCATGCTCTTAGCAAAATCACTGGGAATATCCCTTCGTGTGATCATGAAACATGCTACTGAGTAACAAAAAAAAATTTTTAAAATATAAAAATGATATCTTAACAAAATCTATGCACTTGCTATCAGGAACACAATACTGGATGTGTCTTATATATATTGAACTATAATAGTATTCGATTTCTTAAATAAAGCTTAAGAAAGGATTCTGTTGTCTGTAAAATTTTATGAGCATTAAACGGAAAAAAAAAAAAAAAAACATGTTTCTAGGGTTGGGCGCTTTTTGTTATATGAAATCTTACTGGGTGCACGGTCTTTAACCATGCCCAGGCAAATGTTTATAATTCGGTTGATAACAAATATTAACAACGGAGACCTTGAAAAATTAGGCTTATTGAAGTGTGTGGGGAGAAAAAGTCTTACTATTCAGTGACTCACAGCAAGATACTACAATGAAAAAATTTCTTTCTTTTTCTGTATTTGCAAAAGTAAATGTGCTTGCTTTTGCACTAAAGCTAAGAAGTAGCTAAAATATGTGAAACAGAAAATGTAATGAAACAATGCTATATTTCTTCCAAAAATAATACTACACTTCTTTTTGGTATGTGACTTTTTTTCTTCCTGATTCAAGATAGGTTTAGAATAAAAAAAAATGAAACCCTGTATGCTCAAAATCACAGATTCAACACTGGAGGTCAGAGCGTCTTTTTGCAGAAGATGTGTGGCTTACTGTGTGTTTCCTGTATCTGAGCCTTCTCTTAGGAAAACGTTTTCACATCAAAACCCATGAGAATCAAATAGTTAAACCTGTTGAGTACACTGAAAACTTTAATCCTTCAATGGCTATACATTTGGCACAAAACTGTAGGTTTCAAACAATCAGATTTTTATGGAAATGCCCGTACTTCTTGTATTTAGCAAACTTTCAACAATGTCAGCCTTTGGCAGAATGATCCAGGAGAGTGGTGAGGGTTGCTTTCTTTTTTTTCTTTTGAACTGCATTACTGCCTCACTTTTCATATGCCATTATATTATCTGGAAAAAAACAAAACAAAACAAAACAAAACAAAACAAAACAAAACAAAACAAAACAAAACAAAAAAAAGAAAAAGAAAAAGAAAAAAAAAGAATTAAATTGTGGAAAGGTATCTGCTGCTTGTATGATTCTCCTCTATTTGTACATGTTTAGCAAACGCTATTGAGCTCGACATCCAGCGGCCAGGTTTATTAGACTTGTAAGCCTGAAATTCTGCTCCACCAGAGGGGCCACGGAGAGGATTGACCTTGGTGGGCAGCAGGACGGTCCTGTCCATCCCACATCTGCACAGAGCTTGGGTGGGGACCCAGCCCTGGTTTTCAGGGGCTGCTGATGTAACACAAATATTAAGTAATAGCAACAATTAGCTCATATTTGTATTCCCTCTGATTTTCTTCATTAGCAGACTTTCTTTTTTTCCATTAAAGGGTGCTGGAAAGTTACAGTCATTTTCTGAACCATTCACTCCTGTTGATAACCTAATTGTTTTACATGAATGCTAATATTTCCCTCTCACGCATTTATATCTATCAGCTAAATCAGCAGTAAAGTAAACTCTTCTGGGATACATTCCTATATCAATTAGCAAGGATTTATGCTCCAAAGCACCACTAACAGTAATGGGAGTGTGCTCTTTAGCATAAACAATTGGCGATAGGTCTGGTGGACTTTATTTCATAAACAAAGAAAATTTGAGTCTTAGAGACTTGTTTCCTGAAGATGGTACTTCAGGGAGTGATGTCCCAGTCTCCCCGGGCTGCTCTAGAGACATCTCACTTGCAGGACGTGCATAAATTGTTGATTTCCCAGCAAAAAGAAACAGCATTGGTTGGGAAGTGTGCTGACTTCTGGTACAAAGTTTTGCTGGTGTTTTCCCTTCTGAAAACACACCAGGCCAAATCTTCAGCATTCTCTCATGTCCCTCCGGTGGCTTGAAAAAATTTCCCTCTTGGCTCACCAACGTCGTGTGGTGCTGCAGGGTGGAGACCACAGAGGCTTTGCGGGGAGGGCTTTTGGAAAAAGGCAGAAGGAAGATCAGAGATGAAGTCCTGTGGAAAAGAAAATAGTGCGTTTATCAGCTCCTTGAACTGTAGGTTTCACAGCTCCGTGCCTTTAATTATAGAGTTGGAGGGGATCAGTAAACCACCAAGTCTCACCTTTCACATGTAGCACAAAATAGTTTCCCCCTCACCTCATGCTTGATTGAGACAACAAATATGCAACCAAAGGGTTTCAGTCTTAACCCAAAGTCTCTGGGATTTGGGGTGAAAGTCAACCACTTCCCAGAGGTGCATGATCTGCTGAATCCCTGCCCATGCTTCCACAGATGTTTTCTCTGTTGGTTCTGCCTCTGCTCAGTTCTGCTACACTAAAGAGCCCTTCTGTATCTACTATTCCCCCCATCCCCCCCTCCAAAGACTCATAAGCAGGTCTCAAGTTGCTTTTCATCCCTCTTTTTAATAAAATAAATATAGCATGCTCTGGAAGCATCTGCATACAATGGTGGGGCTTTAGTCCCTGAACAATTCGGGTGCTTTATTTCTGAAACCTTCTTTTTTTAATTCTCTTTTTTTTTTTCCTGACACCCTTTCTAAATTTGGGTTACCAGAGCAGGATGCATTATTTCAACATCAAGCCTAGTGGTGCAACATGCAGAAATTAAACATTTCATCCCTACTCTACTCCTGTGAATTACACACAGTCAGGGATTGTGTCAGTCCTTGCAAAGAATGAGAGGCAAAAGCCAGACAACACCATATTGGCAGAATTATTTTGGGTTGCTGCTTTAGTATGCCTGCCTCAATGCCTCGCAGAAGTGTTGCGCTCCAGGTTCCTGATGTGTGTGGTCTGCTTGCCTGTTCTTAGACTTGAAAGCTTGCTTACAACTGTACTAAGAGCACTTCTGTATAACTCCTGGTCGTCTTCTTTGTTTTGCAGTGTTATCTGCAGTTTTAATATTTACTTCCAAGTCATTAGTGAATATATTCAATAGCATTCAGACCTATTACTGATCCCTGCAGAACTCCTCTAAAAAATACTCTCCTACAGTGATTCCCATTTGACAGCTTCTTTGTTGACATGTCAGCCAGTTCTTAATCCATTTTATATGCCTTGTATTGATAGGGTAGAATGCTAATTTTTTTAATCAGGATCTGCTGCACTGTCAAACATACAAAAGTCAGAATATATTCCATCTTTGCAATTACTTTTATCAGCCAAAACCTACAATCACATCAAAGAATAAAATCAAGTTTGACAACCTTTCCTCCCTAAAAAAACATGTTGATTGGCATTAATTGTTTACCACTTCTTTAATGTCTTCTACCCCTTTATACCCGTATCAGTATTTCCATTATTTTGCCAAACTAGGCTACCATGAGCTGGGTCACCCTGCTTGTCTTTTATGAATGTGAGCATGAGAACAGCACGGTCTCCATTGTTCACGATGCTGCTGGTGTGTTTAAAGAGTCCTAAGGTTCATGTCAGTGGATCAGAGTGCTCTGCCCCATTCTTAGCCCAAGGTACCTGGGGCTACCTGCTTGGAAGTATTGTACTTTAATAGCGATGGTAGCTAAGCAGACAATTACAGAGTTGGACCAGAAACTACTTTAGCCTTCTCCTGACATGTAGGTATGCGAAAGAAAAGAATTTATGACGTTTCCTTTTTTCTGCAGCATGATTGTTTTCCCATCTACATAAGCCTAAGTTCAATGCTAAAATGAACATAACTAAAGAAATTTCTGCAGTTGTCCTGCCCTTCTCACCCAGGTAGAGTTGACAATGTAGTGGGGAACCATGGAGTAATGCATATTTATAAGTCAATAGGAAGCACGGGTGAAGGTAAAATACTTTCCCATTCAATCATCCTCCTCTGAATCCACGGTTGCTTTTCATTGATGGACATGTGAGTTAAAGTCCTGTGGCTTTGAAACAGAGAGTGGAGAAGAGTCAGTACAACCTGGGAAGTGGGGGACACCTGGATGCCCAGGACCTATTAGAGAAGAGACGTCATGTGGAAATCAGAAGACACTTGAGTTAGTCAAACAGACCTGACACCATGTTAGTACAGATAAAAATGGATAAGCAGCCGCGATAATGGAGGAAGGTGATGCGCTGTTTTATGCAACAGCATAGGCACAGGTGCTCTTTCAGGCCACAGTGATACCATAAAGGTCCCTGATCATGTCTCTTGGGAATAGACCATAGAGGTGCTGAGACACCAATGTATCTGCTCAGGTACCTCAACCTCAGCCCAGCACTCCTCAAAGCAGACACATGCCACTGCTTAATCCTGTAGAAATCTCTGCATCCTGGAGACAATTATTCCCATCTGAAGCAGCATGCCTAAGACCAGGGAGTGAAGGAGCTGTCTGTAAGAGGAGAACAGGAGCAGAATTCAGTTGTCCTACTAGAGACAACAGTGCCCGAGGATACCCTGCTTAACTACTCGCTGCAACCACAGCAACAGAAGGGCACAGGTCTCCTTGAGGTGTTTTGTCATATCTGCCAGCCCCATGTGGATGTCTCAGACCACTCTAGGTATCTCAGATGGCACTAGGCACCTCTGTTCAGGCAATTCAGTCAAGCCCTGGATGACTAGCTTAGCGAACCCAGAGACCCAGGTGCACCAAGTCTTAGCTCCCATGTTGGGCAACAGTAAACTAGTCAGCAGAATTCTGAAGCAGGCAAGTATGCCTCCATTTGTTTGCCAGACATAGGCATCTAGTGCTGTTCAAGATGTCCCAGAATCTCCAAAACATCCACGAAGGGCCTGCAGACATGATGCGGGATGAATAGGACATTTGTAGCCTCCAATGTGGGATATCCTAGGGCTTTAAATACCAGGAGCATATGAATCTGGTGCATCCAGATACCCGGCTAAGGATCCCTAAGCTTAGAAGGATAAGTCTGTGAGCCGAATCCCACTTTAAGGCCTTTATTCACTTTCCTAAACCTAGGCCATGTTGGATACTCCAGGGCAACTCAAATGGCATTGATACCTGCACTTGTTAAAAAAGAAATTGAGCTCTAGGGGTCTAATTTGTAGACGGCTGAAGGTGAAATTCAGTGAATCCTACTGTTAACAAATGAGCCCCAGGTAGTGTCCCACAGGCCCTAAGTGCAAATTGTGCCGAGGAAAAACACCGACTGCAATGGGACTGCTTTTTGGGGGGGGGGGTAGGTGTATGCAGACTATCCCTATGACAGAAAAGCCAGACGCCAAAGGGTTATACTTAGGTGATCTATAGAGCACCTCTGGCATTAGTTTCATCCAAGTCAAGTTTTCGAGCTGAGGATCCCCAGGAAATGATCGCTCACCCCTTGTGGATATGGCCAAAGTATCACATAATCTGTGCTATGCCAACCTTGGTCCATGATCCTGGTATAATCACGCCACACACTGGAGTGTTGTCCCCCCTGCCCCAGACCACAAAGGAGAAGCAGACCCTGGATCCTCCTGCTCAAAACAATAGTGAAATAAAAAGCAGGGACCTTCCCAAACTCTCTGGGCGATTCATTGCACTACTTGACTGTCCTCATGGTGAAGTTGTTTTCCCTGATAGCCATGTTGAACCTCTCTTGTTGCAATGTGTGCCCCTTGCCTCTCACACCCTGCCATACACCACTGCAAAAAGCCCTGCTAAACCTCCTTGATAAGTTTTTCATAGATATCAGGAGAGAGTGCTGCTGTTAGGTGCCCTCAAAGCTGTCTCTGCTCCAGGCTGAACAAGCCCAGCTCCCTCGGCCTCTGCTGGTCAGTGAGTGCTCCAGCCTGCCCAGCCATGCTGGTGGCCCTTCGCTGGACTCCCTCCAGCGTGTCCATAACTTTTCTGTACTAGAAGAGCCTAAAACTGGATGCAGTATCTAGATGTGGTGTAACAAGTGTCTTTTGCTGGGCAGGAAAATAATCACTTCGCTCAGGGTTCTGGCTCGGATTGTTTTCATGCAGCCCAGGATGCTGTTGGCTTTCTTTGCTGCCAGGGCACACTGCTGGCTTGTGGTCCACCAGGACTCTCTCAGGTCCTTTTCAGCAAAGCTGCTCCCCAGCCTGTCCACCTCCAACTTACATCATTGCAAGCACCTCCTCCCTCCCTGGCGCAGGTCTCTACATTTACCCTTCTTGCATTTCACAAAGTTCCTGCTGGCACTTTCCTCTAGCCTCTCAAGGTTGCTCTGAACAGCAGCCCTGCCCTCCGTGTCCCCTCAATTCGGTGTCATGTGCAAACTTGACAAGATGGGATATGGAGCATTGTGAAGTACAGACCTTGCCCTGGCACTTGCCTTGGGTTGCACTTATGATCCTACAGGTGGCTGAAACTAAGTTCAAGCTGAGGTGAGAGCACATTACAGTACCTCCTTCACTTCACTCTCCCCTTACTTTCATGCCAAAATGAGAATAACTTGAGACAAGTAATCTCCAGAAGGTGCTAAGAAAGAAAACAGAGTTTGTTCTCTAGCAGGTACAGTGTAAATAGTCACACAGCACTCTCAGATCACACCTTGAGAGACAGGACCACGATTTCTGCTCACCACCATGCCATGAAGCATGCGCCTGGGCAACACGTTCACTGGTCGAAACAGCTCCTAGTGCTTAAGTATGTCCACAGTAGCAACAAAGCCAAAGCTATGGCTGCAGCACTTCCAGGATGGCCCTTGTGCTTGCAGGTGACAGGAATCCACCCACCCACCCACTTCCTTGTTAACCAGGTGTCAGTCTCCTCCTCCTCTTCTTCCTTTCCACAAGCATGAGCACAACATGTGGCACAAGGTTTAGGAACTCCTGCTCTCCTGTCTTCATCCCTGTTTTTTTTGCAGCTCATCTTTGTCCTCACACTCTCAGCAGACCTCAGGTTTCCAGCAAACTTGTGGGTAGGGTAAGGGAAAATAGTAACACCACCACTCAGCTACGAATTAGGAACAGGCTGACTAGACACACGTGAAGACCTTGACCAGCATATATGCATGAAGAGGAAGGGGACATGAAGGACCATTTATCCTTCCCCTTCCCACGTCCCAGACTCCTGTCTCAAACCATCGCCATATACGGATGGAGGAGAAATAAGCCCAGCAGATGAGGTTGCATAGGCAGGTCTGCTTTCAGTTAAGGTTTGGTTGGTTTTTTTTTTTGCAAACACCATCGGCCAAGCCATGGTCATTTTCTTGTGCTTCATGTACACAGTCAAGTGCTACCACAAATTCCCCACATGAGATGCCCCACTTCCCTGTCCCTGTCGAAGCACCTTTTTCGTGACTGCGGATGCTTGCTTACTAGACAGCTCTCATTTGTGCCAAAATATATTTCTCAATAAAAAGAAAACCCTAGCACTGTCCCATCCCGGCCCATGTGCCTCCCTTGCAGTGTTTCGGCTATCTCACAAAAGAGTTGTAGCTGCATCCAACTTCTGAACAACAGTAATGGGGCTGTGGGGTGGACTGGGAGGTGTAAGCATTTTCACAACTGCTACATGTACCCATGCTTATGCCACAGCCTGTTTATATCTTCAACATCTTGGAAAAATGGCTTGTCACCAGGTCAGAATGCAGCTTCTTTGCCGTAAATCACCTTCCTGTGCCTGGTGCAGGAGCAGATGCCAGCCATAAATTTAGTCTCAGTAGAACAGAGCTCCTGGATGAGAGGCTGTATTCCCAGGTGTGAATAAATAAAAAGTGCACAACTCATGGAAACGACACCAACCAGCTGGATTGTAGCTTTGCACAGAGGGCAAACAGGCTTAACAGGAGGAGTTCACAGTGCCCCCTTCTCCTTCAGCCTCATTTTCTTCAGCTCATTTAGCCTTACTGTTTTCTAGTAACAGCTGGACATCTCCCTGCTTGCTGACTACCCCCTCTTCCTTGGCAGAGCATAGAAAAGTTTCCTACCTACAGTCCGCAGAGCTGTGGAGTTCAACCTAGGGGACTGGTGCCAAATTGCCTGCTTAGACATTAAAGCTTTTGTGTGGCCAGCCCTTGGGCTCGCCTAGCTGAGGTTCTTAGTTGTTTGAGCATCCCTGTACATCTACTGGGAAAGCTAGAGACACATCACCCGATGCAGGTCAGACCTTAGTTTGACTTACTATGTATCTGCAGAAACTGCTTGTTCTCCACTGAAGGAGAGTGAGGAAGGGATCCTGGTGCAGAGCCCCGACTTTAGCACCCAGGTTGGGTGCTCAGCACGTGGCACTCTAGGAATGCACTTCTGGGCTTGCCTAGAAATTTGTGATCTTCAGCTTTCAAGGTCTAAGGAAACAAAACACACAGGAAAAATCCAAACCAAAGCAAACCGATCAAACACCACCAACAAAAAGCAAACCAACAAAACAACACACACACTCCGCAAGCCTTCAAAATTGATTTCGTGCAGGAAAATCCACCCATGTCCTTGGGAAAGCAAGCTTGTGAGGAGCATTACTATCAGTGCTGGGAGCTCTCTTGAGTCCTTCTTCTGCATATACGCAGAATTGCCTTCCCCTGAGCAGCTTTCACCTGCCAAAGGCTTGCAGGGCATCTAAACGGCTGCAGGGCTTACGTCCATGGTGCGCTCACCACCGCTCCCATTTTTACGTTCAGTTGCCCAGCCATGCCTGGGGATCTGCCTGCATACCGCTGCTGTTTCGGACCGACAGACATCAAAGGATACCTTCTTCTGAGCAGAGCACTTCAAGACCCCATGAGGAACTGTGTTTTGCCTTCCTAAATTAATATGCAAAAGTAAGCGGCATGAATCAGCCATGGGGCAGCACTCCTGTATCCCTTTTACTCTTACCAGCAGCATAGATTTTATGCTTGGAGCATCGTTCTTTCCCCGTTCCTCGCCTCTCCAACTGGTCCTCTCTCATCCAGTTCCCATTCCTTTTCTTCCTATAAGTAATTCTTGTTCTCTGCTCTGTATTCAACAAGTGTTTGAAATGAATGAAGGAGGTGATTAATTATTTAGGATTGTACAAGGGAATCTAACTAGGTGCAGTGGGAAGGAATTAAGCAAGTGAGACATAAAGGCTGAAGATCAGGAAAATATTTCCTTAAAGTGAAATGTAATAGAGGGCAAGCCTGCCTCTGGGGCAGCACAGGAAGTTTCTCCTCCCATGGGATTTAAGATTGCAACGAGCAGAAAATGGTCTTTAAGAGTAATCCTTCTGGGACAAGGTTAGCTAGCCCAAAAGACTGTATTTGTCTCTCCCTTCTAGGCACAATGGTGGGACATAGCGTGTGAGAAAGCACTGAAAATGAGAACACAAAGAGATTTATTCATGCTGCAAACTTAGAATGCAGTGAGCAACTTCACTTCAGTGCAAACAACTCTTTTTATAACCTGTTTGAAGATTTTTTTATATATATATCCTTATTACTCAAGTAATTAATTTTCAACCATGAATGTGAGAGGACACTGCATTAGCACAGCAGGTAAATTTGGAACTGAAAAGAAAGTGCACTAGCCCTTAAAATGAGAGTTATTTGTGAAGGCTACATCTAATATTTCTAATAGTACGCTGAGTAATATCAGGATTTTCTGCTTTCATTTGCTGTGCTGTCTCCTTTCATTACAGAATGTCCTAGCACAAACCTATCTGCCATGCTCTTGAATCCTTTTATCTCTCGTTAACTCTACTTTTTTTTTTCATTGATCACTTCCTTCTCATGCCAAGACTTGATATGTTTAACCTTCATAATCTTTCTACTTTGTGGTTGTGGGTCTGTAATTACAGGCTGTTTGAGGGCTCACCTAGCAATAAATCAAGTTGCTCTAATTGAACAAAAACTTGTTCAAAAACTTTCTCACTGAAGTGATCATTCTGCCTTTTTTGGACAATTTTATAGCTCAGAAATAGCACACAGACTTGTCGCTTACGTGAAGCCTCAGGATTATTCTGGCAACTCACAAAGCCCATTCTGGCAACAAAGTGGTCTCTTCAGCCAGGCTGGGCTGCGTGCTGTGGGCAACCTAAGGAAACTGTGAGTGGCCAAATGTCGGCTTGGGTGAAGCCCATTGTTAGTGGACAATTTGGTCACATACAAGAGTGTGACATTTTAATACTACAAACGTCCATTCCAGCCTGTCTGATGGCATTACAACTTAGCTAGTTCACTGAAATGGCTAAAATTTTGCTGCCTTTTAATAGCTTCATTAGCTGTGTTCAATGCTTAAAGAACATCTACGGGACACAACGCTGTCTCTGGAGCAATTCCCACTCTAGTGCTGAATTAGTTACCCCGAGCCCTCAAAGCTGCTGGAGCACCATGTTCCTCTTCACCTAATTAGTAAGGCAAGAAGGCAAGATCACCTCACAGAGCAAAGCCAACACTCCTGATCCGCCTGTGTGCTTTGTGTGTAGTACACACAGCCTGTGGTTGGTGGCTTCTACACACATGGGTCTTGAGACTTCATAGTGACCGAGCCACATGTCGACATCAGTGCAACCATCAGATATTTGGCCAAGTAGAGGCACATGTATGGCAACACTTGGTGATAGGCACTCACAGGTCTTGAAGCTTTTTGGGTGCCTGATGGCTGTGTGAGTTGATGGGAGATACCTAGCACTGAATCTCCAATCTACATTGGCTTGCAGAGCAGTACTGGCTAATAAGTAATGCTTTGCAACTTGTGGGTAACGCCAAAACAGTTTATCTTTGTTTTCCCTCAACTATGACATTGCATGGGACTCCTTGCAATGCATGTACTCTTTTCTCTGATTTGCTACTGTTGAGGTGAGGACTGCCTGGTATCCCCAGGCACAGGCTGTGTCTTCAAACCTTCAGTGCTCCAAAGAGCTGACAGTGATTTCAGGTTCCCACAAACATAGGCTGAGGAGGCAAGAAACATAATTGCATACCGATTTTACAGTACAGGGTCCTGATGCTTCAGAGCTGTTCACAGGAAAAACCCCAAGGGGTGGGGGGAGATTGCAAAAGTAACACAAGGGGGAGGTTTCTCATCATTTTTCGTTCCTCCCAGAGGATAGTATCTGCACATTGATGCCAAACAATATTGTGCATGTTCTTTAGTTTAGCACAATACCTCCTGCCTTGCTCTTTATCTGATCTCCTAGATAAATCAGTCGACTCATCTTCCAAATTCTCAGCTGAAATTTCTCAGTGTACCAGTAAGAAAAACAAAGCTTCCACATGTCCCAGTGGTTTCAGATTCCTTCCCTCTCATTTAATTAGTTCTTGTAGCAGTTAATGGGCACCAAGTGTGCTGTCTATTTTTCCCTGTGGGTTATGAGACTCATTTATAAACAATCTCAAGAGGTATCAGGTAGAAGAGGAGGGCTTTGCCACTCTGGCCCTCAACATTTTATTTATACTTTTACTAAGTCTTCATTTCCAGCCTAAATGTTGTGGTAAACTGACACCAGTGGAGGATAACCGAGTCAAAGCTTCTCCTGCATGCTGCCATTTTTTGAGGAACCGTTTGAGACTGTTAGGACACATCACCCGAATTAACTTTACCAGCTGTTGAGTCCAGGTCTCCCATCACTAACAAGCTCCTCTTTGATGACTCCGTTATGCCACACATGCTGTTGAATACAGAGGGACTTGTGGCCAACCTGGTCTTGAACAAACAGCTATAAACTTCCGCAACTACCCATATGCCCTAGTGTCCCACAGATGTCTGAATGACATTTTCCTTCCCAGGATATCAAGAAATAATTGTGGGCAAAGCTGTGCATCCCTGTACAGACTTCTTATTGGTGGCTGGTAAGCAAACTTGAGGAGAAATGATTACACATCTTGGATCAAAGACAAGCATTGGCAGGGCCTTGGAAAGCCAAGATTTTTTCTGTATAACTTCGCAATGAGTAAAGTTCTGCCAGGGGAAAGAAGGGGAAGGTTAGCAGTAAAAAGGAACAGATTTCAATCGCATCGGGGAAAAAAAAAGAAAAAGTAGATTCTGCAAAAATATTTAAACATCTTCTTACAGTGAAAAACCTGAAGTGAGGCTTTCCCATCTGTTTTTTTCACATTTCTAAATAAGCATACAATTATTTTTTAATGTTTTCTCCATAGGGTGTTAAAGTGTTATTAATTGACGCTGGTTTCTGAGCCTCTATTTTTAAGACCCCACCACAACTGCTTTGCAGCAAAGATGTGCCAAGGCTTGCATTTGACTCTCTCGTGCTCAAAGACTTCAAGTTCTCATTATCACTATGGCAACTACTAATCGTTCATTTGTTGTAACATGATAAATACATGCCCTCAACTAGAAAGCATGTTATAAATCACTGGAGCACCCTCAGAGCTGCTCTGTGTAGCACTAAGTCACCCAAAGGAAAGCACAAGTACAGCAGCAAGTATGTGACAGTGTTGCAGCAAAGCTTGTGATTTGGGTCATCAGAAGAACAAAGTAATTAAGTTCTCAGTCAGTTTTTTGCTTGATTTCTCAAAACAGTAAATGCTCCTGGTGTATATGATTAAAATGTAGAAGTTTAGAAGAGTGATAGTCATGCATGTCTCTGCCATGCACTGGGAGGTGGCATGGTGACCCACCACATTCTCTCCAAGGAGTTGGATCCACCATGCAAGGATGAAATTTCACATCTTGAAGACAGTATAGGCACATCTGCAAGGATGTCCATTCTCCAAAGCATAGATGTTAACATTTTTCTTGGGCACCGACCTATACTGACATGGCTATGCTGTGTAATAATCTTGAAGCTAACATGACGGTATCTCCATTTTGCCACACAGCATGAGTACATCCCTTATATGGTTACAAACTAGGAGCCAGCATAAGACATCCTGTGCTCTCCTGCCTCCCTTTTCTAGCCTCTGTAGGTTCTTTCTAGTAACCAGTACCAATCACAAGAAACGCTCGAGGACAACATCTGTGAAGAAATTTTAGCAGCCACGTTAGCACCAAGCAAGACTTAAAAGTAGCTCTCTTGGTCATACTACTACATCACTGGCCACAGCAAAGGCCCCTCACTTCACTTCTCCTCATTAAGAGCAGCTGAGGCAGACTGCCTTATATCCAAACTGACCGGGGCTATCAGCCTGTGGAGCAGATGGGCCAGTGTGAACATTGACTTAGGTTTCCTAAGTGATGCCTTATGGCTCTCAAATATTAGCAGGGTGAGGCACCCCCCATTCATAACTCAGAAGCTGCTCCTGTTTTATCTTTACAGCATGACTCTGAGGGTAAGTTCAATGCCCCAGACCAAGGGATGAGAAGATATCTGAGGGTGCAAAGCCTGGTAGGAACATGTTGGAGAACTAGTCTGGTCCTATTTCCAGAGCCTACACTGAGTTATCATGGCAGCTATGCCCAAAAGCCTTCTCCAAGTGACTTAGCTGACTTCCTTCAGAAGCAGCCCCTGCAGCCAACTAGCATGCTTCTAGCATGGGGCATTGATCATAGCCATAACAGGCCAAGAAGTGTCACTGGCAGATGGAGACTCCCAACTGCCCCAAAAAACCTTAGCCCTCATTGTGACAGGCCACAGTGAAGAGTAAAAGCCACCACCCAACATCACTTAGTCTTTGGACCTCTTCTGAGACAGCTAGTGATTTTTTTCCTGGATCAATGTGAATTTCATACAGCAAGAAGAGGCCTAAGGCCATCATTTATATAGGTCACTGTCACTGACAGTTGGCAGCAGCTTCAAAAGGCTCTGCAGTATCAGTATCAGTGGTGATACTGAGACAGTCAGTTTGTTCATCCTGGAGAAGAGGCAGCTTTAGGGGAAGGGGGGGGGGGGGGGCGGGGATCTTACAGCTTTCTTCAACAACCTAAAGAAGATAGAGTCAGATGTTTCTCAGGAGCATATAACAAAAGGACAAAAAGCTACATGGACGGAATGAGCACAAGAATTTGCTGAAAGGGCAATCCCAATTAGACACACAGAAGGAAAAGTTCACCGTGAAAGGAGTTAAACACTGGAACAGAGGTCCTGAGAGGAGGTAGGATCCCCATCCTTGGAGACGTTCAAAATTCAGCTAGGCATGGCCCTGAGCAACCTGAGCTAACACTGAAGTTGGCCCAGCCCTGAGCAGCAGGTTGGACTAGGACCTCCCGACGTCCTTTCCAGTCAGAATCGTACTATGGTGCTGTGATCTTTTATTCAGGTGATTCCTACCTAGCTAATCCCCAGCAGCACGTCACTGCAGAATACATGCTACTTAATCCACCGCTCTTTGATCTTTAGGACTGGAGTCAGTGAGGGGATCACTAGATGAACCCAGCTCTGGAGAGATCTCGTCTCCAGAGATTTATGACAGCTAACTACATTCCTCGCTCAGCCTACACGGCATTTTATTTTCTTTTATCCTGCCCCCACAAATCCCTGCGCCCAGTGTAGCAATTCTCCTCTGTGTTGTACAGAATCTGAAATAAAGAATTCAAGGATGTGTTAGCACCACCAGGAAAGGCTTTAGAATTAGCTTGTTGCTGTACGTCTTATATTCAGATTAATCAGGGAAATAATCACACACAATGTTCATAAATAGATGGATCCTGTGCCCCTAACA
Organism: Leptosomus discolor; assembly: GCF_034619465.1. Lineage (NCBI taxonomy): Eukaryota > Metazoa > Chordata > Aves > Leptosomiformes > Leptosomidae > Leptosomus > Leptosomus discolor. The sequence goes on along the minus strand of NC_141391.1, from coordinate 212,463,886 downwards.
GGCTAAACTTGAAAAAAAAAAATGAAAAAAAAAAAAAAATCAAAGGATGGTTTGCGTCTGAGAACAGCAGGCTTAGTGGATGGAGAAGGAAAATCTCCTCATGGTATTTCTATTCATGTCCAGCCTCAGCATAAGGTGATCACATTAGGTATTCAAAAATGAAAACCTCCCATTTTTCTGAAGGGAGCTTTATCACAAAAATTATCTACAAAGGCTACACAGAAAGATGTCACAGCAAGGAATAATGTGCCAGACTGGATAGGAGCAGCAGTAAAGGGGCTCCGTGATGCCCAGCAGAGCCGAGATACTGAGATAACGGCCTCTTTGTTCCGTAACGCTTTTCCATAACGCTCATTGCTGAACTACCAGAGCACTTTCAAGTCATGCACTAGGCAATATGACTAACATCTGTCATGGTTTTTGCCTTTCATCCTGTCCCCAGGGGCAGAAGCTTGTGCAGTCATGGGTGGGGGGAGTTAATTACATCATATACATACATTTGTACACACACATATGCACCCACGCACAGGCACACATACGCACCAATGAAATCTCTTCCTTACACAGATGTGGCTTTATTTTGTTTTCTGTTAGTGAAGAGAAGATGTACTTCCCACAACAATAGGGGTGGAGATTTGCAAAACATTTAAAAGCAGAGATGCATTTCTTTGAAGCTCTGAAATTCAAAGGTAGCACACCCAAAATTGCATCCTACTAGTAAAACAAACACAAACATTATCTTAAAAAAACATAAACAAAATCACTTCTCCTCCAAAAGTTCCAGCCCAGAATACCCTTCCCTCTTCTCAAAACAAACAACTTTTGGCTGCAAAAGGCAATGTGAGACATGGCAAGGCAAGAGCTGTAACGGTGTTCTCTTCCAAAGCAAACACTCAATGCTTTTATTATAGTGAAAAATAATAATGGGATACAGAGTGTACATGATGTAAACACCTTTAATGCAATTCTAATTTTATTGTTGCTTCAGGATCACAGATTGTTATGGCAACTAAAGAGGGAAGGGAGGGAACCTGATCGCAGCATTAATTTGATATCAGATTCATTTGTTCCACGTTTGTGCTTCTACACATGCATAATAAACAGTCCCAGTTAAAGAAAATTAATAATATTGAAGCTATAATAATGGCATAATGTAGTATCCACTTAACCCCCAAGTCTGGTTAAAAAAATAAAAATAAAAACCAAATCTCTTCTTATGGGTCTATTACAGTTCCAGCTGCAGTACAACTCACATTATAATCAATATCACTTGTAAAGTAGGAAGGCAAATTTTCAGAAATACTATCAAAGCCACTGAAAACTGATAAACTGACAACTGCAGTGGTGGCCTGATGTCCCAGCTATAAATGCTGGGCAGGCAACTCAGCAGCAGCAGTAGATGCCATTCCACCCCCTCAGATGGGACGCGGGCATTGCAGTACCAAACGTGGGAATGAAATCCTCGGTGCTGATGTGCCTCCTCCCAAGGAAGGACAGTGCAGCCCCTGGGTGCACCCCTGCCTGGATGGGGAGGAGGCATCTTTTGTGCTTTGTGAACCTAAGCCATGATATTTGAGCTAGGATTTGGGTCCTAAACTCAGATCGAGTGTGAGAAAACTCATTGCAGAGAGGCAGCTCCCCGATGAGGTTAGAGCACTTACCATGGATGTCACAGACCCAGCTCAAAGCTCTGCATTAGCCATTGAAGCCAGGAACTCGAGCACATGTGTGCTACATCGGGTCCCCATCCATGGGAACTTGAGCAGAGCTCCATCTGTGAGGGAAGAAAAATCTTTTACGTTGACTGCAAATCTCTTGACTGGTCTCAAGATGTTCAGGGGCAGGAGAAGAGGCTGAACTTCTCAGGGTGGACCTGCAAGACTTCTCCAAAAGAGTTTTGGGTACCGTGAGCTTTAATCACAGCCCCTGGTGAACATTTAAGTACTGAGAGGTTATTTTGTTGACTGACACCCAGATTAGGTGTTTAAGGAGGCAGAGGGCATCTAAGTACTTTTAAGGTTCTGTAGCAGTTTCTTGGCTTGATTTAACAAGTTGTGGAGGAATTCTACATAGGGCCCTATCCAAGCATGGTCTGTCCGAGAGCATGGAGTCAGTGCCTACAGCCACACAACAACAACACACAAAGATGGCTGACAAAAACTTTTGTTTCAGGAAGTACTCTCAAGTTGGGAAGATGAGGACTGGTGGGGCAAAACCAGAGACAATAAGCCCAGACAAGTGATATACTGGTGGATCAGCTCTTTGCTGAGGCTCAGATGTGGAACTACAATGGGTGTTGGGTTTTTTTGTTCCACATAGGTAAGTGCCTCTGTTACCCACCGTATATAAAGGTGGTATAGACAGGAAGTGGAACATGCGCACTTAACATGTAACGACACTCACACCTTCTCTATCAACAGGTCAAAATCCCTCTTTCACCCTTGCTGAGAATAAAAACTAACTGCAAAACCCTAAAATTTTCCATAAACTAGAATACCCATCCTGCCCAGAAGATCAATAAGTGTAAAGTGGAAAAAGATTGAAGCTACTTAAAGGAGGATTCTTAAGGGAACCGTATCCATCTCTGATAAAGGGAAAAAAATAAGCAGCATCAGAGAAATGGAAGATACAAGCTATTGCCCTCCAAGGAATGTGATGTCTGCAGCTTACCCAAACATAATTCAGGAGGCTTTGGGGCATGAAGTGTGGTTGCACTTTGAAAAGGACCCATTATTAATAGTGTCATGGGTTTCTGGGATTACTGTGTCTCAGAGGTTTATTGTATGTTCATTTGCTCTGTTTACTAGCAAAATGTTTCTCCTCCAGATTCTCATCTTCCAGGGCTGTAAATGCAGCTTAGGATCTGAAAGTCAAGATGAGCTCTTCCAGGATCATCCATCAAGAGTAATAAAGTGTCTCCCAGAGGTTACACATGGGTAAGCAAAAGCACAGTCTGATGGCGGTGGGATTACATCGTGTGTCCTACAATTAGAAATTAATGATCAATTCTTTCAGATGATGCAGAAGATAGAAAAGGCTCCAGTTCCTGAATTCTGTTAGCAGGGCTGATGGCAGTGAAAATTGTGTGCTCTTCCCCAGCCAGAAAATATAACTCTCAGCACACAAAAAGCATCCAGGCGGAGACAGGTGAGAACATGCTTTTTCTGTATGTCCACCATTTTCAGACCAGAATTAGGTTTTACTCATACTTCTTTCTTTGAAGAGGTGAAAGCAGCAAGGAAGGATGTGGCCTGAGGGTCAGAAATATGAACACCCTGTTAATGTGGAGTGAATTAAAACATGACAAATGGTTTTGCACAATTGGCTAATAAACGTAGAAACCAGAAATTAGTTTGTTCTGTTTCCAGACAATAGCGTCATTAAAATGTGAGTCTGTAGCACAGCATTCAGAAGCATCATCCTGTGCCGGGGAGCCAGGTAAAACCGTGTTTTAGTCCAGTTGTTCCAAATGTATCCATATTGTTCTTTCAGTGATGAAAGTCAAAGCAATAGATCTCTTTACAAAGGATTCCCACAGTCAGCTGTACTTGCGTTCACAAATCATAAACAACCAAAACTCATTTGGCAGAAACAGTCTCACATAGCCACTGGCTTCCAGTTCAGTGTTATTTAACTATTCCTAGCATCATTGCTTCTTTTGTTTGTTTAGTTTTTTTAAGCTTATTTCTGACTATTCATATTTGACAAGGAAAACCAACGTCATAAACTAACCACATACTGTGTTCACCATCATTGGGACTTGGTGCATAAGATGCAGCAGTAAATTAATTAGTCAGAGCTACAGACAGATCTGTCTCCTGTACCGGACTGCCATCAGTGACTCCAAAGCTTGAAGGCAAAGACTTTTAATGTTGTTGGTGACCAGGGGTGACTAACCAGCAACCTCTGAAAAGGCTTTGATTTTTACAGGACAGGCCACCTCCACCGGGCTGATCACACAAAACCCGTGCTCAGGCTTACACCCCTGCACAAACATAGTCTTTTAACTTCTTCTGACCTGCCAGTGTAACCTGTATTAACGGACACGGCACGCAGAGCTGTAGGAATTCGTTTGCATGGTTGGAGCAGCCATGAGAGGAAGTTGAAACCTGACAAAACCTCGAATAGGAAACAGGGTGGAAACAATGGGCTTCCTACAGAGGAGAGCAAATTACATAAGACAATGTTCCTTTCTGGGCTTGCAGGCCAAGAATTCCCTTTATGTTTCATAAATAAACATGCAATCGGTGTTTTGCTCATCCAGATTCTTGGAGAATGGCTTTTTTTTTTTTTTTTTTTTTTGCACACAGACCATCATCCAGGGCTAACAAGGACAGGTTATTTGTGGAGAAATGGAAATATTTGTCCTTCATAGTTCATTTCTCATTTGACATTCTTTATTCCTGATTGTTCTGCTTTAAAAGATAGAAGCATCCAGCCATGGAGAAGCAATAACACCCAGCAACAGAGGAAGCTGATGACACAGCACAAATGCACTTTGCCCTTGGTGCCTGGCATTCAGCAACACCATGGGAGCTGAATCCAAAGGGGTTTTTTTGCACAAACCCCTTTAGCAGATTCTTCAGAATAAAAACACATTTAAACAAAGATCAGCCCACAAGCAAAGTGTAAACAATTAAAAAAAAAATAATTACCCACTTGCTCCCGTTGGGATTTTGCAGATGCTGAAATTGGGTCATGAATTTTGGCCACGTGGTCTTGAAAGGAGGCATTGACCCTCCAGGCATTATCCTCAGTCTTCTGGGAAAAAGACCGCGCAGATCATGAGTTCCCGTGCTACCTACAGACCCCTGGGACAATCTGACAATGCCTGCTGCAATAAAAAGGTCAGTGTCCTGGTCAGGTAGATAAATAACAAGCATGACGTCCCCTTCCCAGGGACCCTGCAGCATGAGGGATCTCTTTATGTGAGTTATAAGGGGTATAGTTTCTATAATGCTGTTTCCCATCATCCTATTGCTGATCTTTTCCCCTACTACCTGTTGCTGTTCTGGAATGAGAAAGCACAGGCTGAAGGAGAAATAATCCCAAATAAGGATTCTTAGGCAATTTAGGCAAACTCAGGCTTTTTTCCCCCCACTCCTTCTTTTCAGTATGGAAATGAAACTTCTAAAAAGTCTTTTCCAACCAGAAAACAGAGCAGGGATTTTCAAACTCCCCACACCATGACATTTTGGAATACTGCTGCCCAGAGCTGAAAATGTGAACTCGGAACTCAGATGTGATTTTTGGATTTGGTCACTTTTGACCTGAAATGCAACCTTTGGTGTCTTCTTGATGGCATATCTTGGATGACACTGACTTCAGCTAAGAGAGAACAATCAAGCAAATACAGCAAGCCAATAGAGCTTGAATCCGCTCTTCTTTTTCACCCATGAGATCCCAGTCGCAAGCAGCATAAAATAATTATACCTCCTAATTCTGAAGTTGATTTTTACAGCAATTTTGAGTTTTTCTTAAGTTTGTAACATTTAGAGTATTTTGCTCTTTCAAGTGCTTTTCTGCCTATGATCTCTCAGCAACTTATAGTGATTAATGAAAGCTCCAGTATACTCTCATATGATAGAGGAGACACAGGATTACAGCAGTTTCTTCTTCAAGAAATGAAAATTGCACTCTCTAAGCCACTAGACTAAAGTAACTGATGATGAACGTTGACTTTAATGGCTACTGGGGATCTCTTACTCTGCTACTAAAATTCAGCCACTTGTAGGATGAGAACACAACTGCCACCCAGCCATCTGCAGCCACAGTGAAAAGCAGTTTAGAGACGGCTGTTTCTGGGTTGCATTGCAACAGAAACAGTAGCAAAATATTGTTGACATTCAATAAAAGCAATTTCCCTAACCTGAAAATTATTTTTAGGTGAAATTTTCCAAGAGAATATAAAAAGAAATTTTTAAAAGGACTGAGCTCTTTCAGTTAGGAATGGCTGAAAGCAAAGTGTTTTCATCGAGCTGAATTGAAATATTTAAGGAGGTTATTTATTGGGAAATATTATCATTTGGTTTTAGACTTGATCCATTTCAGGAACATACTTCTGGACTTGCAGTGTTCTCAGTGCAGTGGAAATGCTGTTTATAACATTAACAGCACAGAGAGGAGCCCCGAGACACTCTGCAGATGGGTGGGAAGAGATGTCCCATGTCCCAGAGAACCTGGAGTCCAGAGAGACGAGTCAGGCAAAGAGTGGAAAGAGATGGCAAAGGCCAACAGCTAACCCAAGCCTCACAAATCCCCCTCTGGTGTCTCTTTCATAGAATCCCACATTCTGATGGTATTTCCATGCTTTCACTTGTGAAAGACTCTCAGCAGGTTGAGCTGCGCTACCTTGCATGGTCAGACATGAAGGCAGGCTTTAATTCCTGGTGTTTCATTCTTTTTTTTGTGATCATAATTGGCTCAGGCTTAGAATGATAATAAATGAGCAAATGATTTGTATTTAATATGTTCCACATTTGTTACCTCACCCAAAAGGTGGTTTATGTGATTTTCCTGGCAAATACAACCTGTTTTCTTTGAATACATAAAAGCCATTATGCAAATCTTGGAGCCAGAGGACTTGTTTCTCCCTCAGCCTCACAGATACAGCCAGCTCCATCGAGTGCATGGCTCTGTGGGCTGCCCTGATATCATGCCACTCCTGCCCTGAAAAAACAAAGCCCTGTGGCCATGGTTAATGTGGCACAGATTAAAGATGTCCCTTGCTAGACAGCTTTCAGCCAGCATGGCAGAACTCATGCTGCCCAAAACAGTTGTACAAAAACACCTTTAGTGACCCAGGCAATGCCCAACCACCCCATGGACTCATTGCCCAGGAAAAAGACCTCTTATCTGTGAAAAGTGTGCATGGCAGGATCAGTTTTAAATATGCTAAGATTCCTCTTAACGTAACTGAACACAGCTTGAGCCCTTCAGCCAGGATTTCTAGGACCTCTGAACATCCTAGCCTGGGCCCAGGAGGAGGCAATACTTATCCACTCGCCAACCCTGAGCCTCTGCGTGTTGCATGAGGGAACCCCCTGGAGAAACAGCACATCACTCAAGTGATAAAAACAACTTCTCCCGCCCTTCCTTTAGCTGTTCAGTAGATATGCAAAAAATACCCGCTCTGCACAATCAACAAGCAATAGTTGTTTGCCAGGACACGTCCTTCTCTGTGCACACGAGACCCTGAGCTACTTGTGGCGGCTGCGGGGTGCCCAGGGTGGGCCCCATCCCTGGGAAGTGCTCCTCCACACTGTCCAGGCTCTCTGCCACATCACCCAGCGATGAAGCTGTCAGCTGTCAAGTGCATGTGCAGGAGACGCACTACAAGGCATCGATTTTTATCCTCTGATGAAGCCTCATGTACAAAATCTCCTGCAAAAGGGAACTAGTCAGAGGTAAAAGAGACTCCTCAACACAAGGTAAAAATAATGGTCCTGTCTCCCTCTTCAGCTGAGAGTGTGGAGCCACTCTGGGGCGCCCAGCCTGGCGTGGGAAATAGCCCCAAGGTGCTGCAATGGCCATGGTGAGGGAGACAGAGGCTTTCTGCCCAGGGCTCAGGGCTTCTGGGCTCCCTGTGAGCTCATGACGATGGGCTCATGCCTGGAAAAACGTAAGTGACTGTTAAAAGAGGTCTGACATGATTTGCAGTAGACTTCCCACCGTTGTGAAGAGGCCCATGTCCTTTGGCAGATGGGCTCAGTCCCCAGGTCAGTGAGACTGGAAAGGGAGTGAAGAGGGGTGCTGAGTTAAAGTCTAATGATGGGTTTAGATGTCTAAGCCTTTTCCATTGAATTGGCTTTTTCATGGGGTGCAGCAATAGCAAGAACTGAAACACAGAGATAAAAACCTGATTTTCTGTGCCTGCCAAGGGAATCACAGAGTTACAGAATGGTAGGGGTTGGAAGGGACCTCTGGAGATCATCTAGTCCAACCTCCTGCTAAAGCAGGTTCACTTACAGCAGGTTGCACAGGATCGTGTCCAGGTGGGGTCTGAATATCTCCAGAGAAGGAGACTCCACAGCCACCCTGGGCAGCCTGTTCCAGTGCTCTGTCACCCTCAAAGGAAAGAAGTTCCTCCTCATGTTCAAGCGGAAACTTCCTATGCTCCAGTTTGTGCCCGTTGCCCCTTGTCCTGTCACTGGGCACCACTGACAAGAGCCTGGCCCCATCTTCTTGACACCCACCCTTTAGATATTGATAAGCATTGATAAGGTCCTCTCTCAGCCTTCTCTTCTCCAGGCTAAAGAGCCCCAGGTCTCTCGGCCTTTCCTCATAACAGAGATGCTCCAGTCACCTCATCATCTTCGTAGCCCTCTGCTGGACTCTCTCCAGCAGTTCCTTGTCTCTCTTGAACTGAGGGGCCCAGAACTGGACACAGCACTCCAGATGTGGCCTCACTAGAGCAGAGTAGAGAGGGAGGAGAACCTTCCTTGACCTGCTGGCCACACTCTTCTTGATGAAACAGAAGAAAAGACTAAACGCAGCTCTTGCCCATGTAGCCCAGGACAGGCCTGTGGTGGTCTCCAGAAGGTTGCCTGGGGCTTCTTGGGCTCTCCCTGGGCACCACCAACCTGAGCCAACTTGGTGCGAGTGATGTGTGCATGGGACCTGCATGGCCTTCATGGCTCATCTTGGATCAGAGGGGAGATGTGTACAGCACAAGAGCTTCATTGTTCCCAGCCATTACAACAGCAAACAGGTAACAGCTAGCAAAAAAATATTTTTTTTTTTTTAAATTACCTGTCACATTTGGGGTAGCATGTTTCCTGACAGATGAAAAATGTCACCACCAACTCTCCATACATCGTTGACAGATAAGCTGGCAACTGCTCTAGGTCACAGCCAACCTTTGCTGAGCTCATGCTGGCCCCACAGAAATGACCCCCCAGCCCTAATTCCCTGTCTGCACACTCTCGCGCCTCTCCCACCACAAGCCCTTGAGCTTGGAGGGGACAGTTTGCTTCCTGAAAAGAGCAGCAACAGGTAAAACAACACTTTGCAGTTTTGAGTAGAATTCAGTAAATAGTTTGGGATCAGAAAAGAAAAAAAGAAAAAGAGAAAAAAAGGCAAAAGAGCCTCCCCCAAACCTCATAAGAGTTTAATCTTTCTTATCTGAGATTTCCTGATTTTCTGCTGTCATACAAAATTTTAAGACTCTAAATAGAAGCAATACCATCAGGATGATAAAAAGCTTCTGTGTGATCTCAAACTATTTTTGAGCAGGGACTGAACTAGTCTAGTTAGGAAAGCTTGCTAGTCCTTGCTCAGGACAGACCTACAAAGAACATAATTTAGAATTATTGTTTGGTTTGGCCCCATTACTGAAAACTGAGAAACTTTTTCAGTGTGATTCACAACCGTTTTGTAAGCTTTTTGGATAAGAAGAAGGAAAAGACATGCAAAACTTTTCTTTCTGCCACAGCCGGCTCTTCGGGAGAGTAGCCAAGGCAAAAGCAGTACAGAGAAAGAAAACTTAAACTGAATTTTAAAATAGTTGCCAAAATAGTTGTTGGGGTTGTTTTTAATGAGAGATATCATGCCTGCTTTTCCAAAATGTGGTCTTGAAAATGCTCTAAACCCAGGTTTTCAATCACTAGAAACCACTTTTTTTTCTAATTATCATTTTCAAAATTCAAAAAGATGGAGAAGGAAACCACCTGGTTCAGCCATTTCAAGAAGAATACAATTTTTGCCACAAAACTCCATGTTTGGGACATTTAGCCTCTAGCTCCTGGCAGCTCTGCAAGCCACAAGGTGCTGCTCGGGACAAGACATTCCCATTTCTCAGCTCTGCAAAGATGTGACACCATGACCGCCTTTCGGTACTTTGCTCCAGCAGCCAGAGAAGGAGAGAAGGAAAAAAACTGATATTGGACAATAATTCAGAGGCCCAGCACAGAGGAGGAGCCAGGACATATGCCAGGGCCAGGGAAGAAACAGCATAGTGTTCTAGCTGACGGTTTGCATTGGGTAAGGAATATTTTTAATTTTCAGAGCCTGAAAACTGCATTTTTTTTAATCCAAAGCAGTAAAAACCTCAGCCTTTCTTCTTTGCCTCCATGGCTTTTTGCTGGAAGCGAACATCGAAAGTCCAGTGAAAGTGTTTAAAGTTTTCTAAGTGATTTTTTGTTTTTTAATTTGGGGGGAAGCAGTTGAAAGGAAAGTTTAAAAAATAAAATTACCACCTCTCTTTTCAGCTTGTGGGTGTCAAGCTTACAAAAATATTAACAGCAATGTCACAATCATAGCCAAATGTAAAGCAAACATCATTTTTCATATGAACCAACCGCATTATTATGCAACTTTTAAAAATGACAGGTGATAACTATTGAAAATAAATTATAACGAGAGTTCACATGGAAGTGTTAGGAAAATGCATAGGCAAGCATACAACTTAAGCTTGCAAACTGTGTGTGCTGAATAGAGACTATAAAGTATGTATTTTTAAGTGAAATGAGTGTGAAATGTTCCCTAGAAGAGCTCAGCCCTGTGAGTTCAATTAGCCATTCACATGCTGAGTTCCTAAGTAGATGTCAAATTTCATGTGTACCTGTATGCACATATCATAGATAATTATAAAAAAATTAACATTTAATTTCATTAAATAATATAAAATAATATAAATATATCCATGTGTATGTGTAAATATATGCATACACACATATCTGTGGATTTATTTCTTTTAATATATATATGTGTGTGTGAACATGCACACACACATACCTATACATGTTGGGGGAGGCCTGCATCTTATGCCCATATGACTGATCGTATTTTGACATAACGGATTTGCAAAACACAGTGGCAAAGACCTACAAAAAATGAACCCCGCTGCAAGGACAAATTAGCATATTGTGAGATCCCTGCAGAGGAAATCAAACATCTATACATTCCAGCCTACAATGTCCTGCAACAAAGAGATCGCTCCAGTTGCCTGCAGCCATCTTTTTAAAGATGAGAAACTAATTAGCAACATTATCAGCATATCTTTATCAAAAAATTCTTTATCTTTCCCAGGTTGAAGAATGCTGTGCACAGGGAAAACACTGACTTTAACAACATAATAAGAGAGCCTCAGTGGGTTCTTAGTATAACAATAATAATTATTATTATTATAGTAACAACAACAGCAGTAGCAATAATAGATAAGATAGGTTTCCCTTCTTCCATAGTGGTCTCAGGTACCTGATATCAGTCCCTCTTCCTTTGGCCAGAAATAGAAAGATCTTAATTTAACCCCATCCCAGTTCACTGAAAATATGCAGTGCCTACCTTGGGGTGGGATGTGAGGGCAGAGAAGACTAGCCTTGGTGGAGTCAAGAGAAGAGCTGAGAAGTGGTCCTTGGACCTGGAGCAAACTACCTTCAGGGCTGGACATTGGTTGAAAGCTGGGTGATAAACCTACACCCATGCACACAGTACAGATGGCCCGGGGACAACCAGAAAATCAAACCAATTGTGTAGAAGCCTCTTCAGGCTGAAAAAAGAAAAAAAAAAGGTGGAAAAAAAAAAAAAAAAAGCTGGCTTCTCCTCTCTTTTCACTATAATAGATGGAGGAGACTCCATGGTCTGTCCATCAACAGCCCTCTCTCTCATCAAGGGTCATCAGAGACCTCTAAGGTCCAGGGACTACAAGAGTTGCCTTGTGTAAATTTTCACAGACAACCAGAGATTTTGAAAACACATATCAATATTCAGGCCAGAGAAGTGCATGCAGTGTTAACACCCTCAGAAGAGCAGCTCTTTTTATGTAGTTTGTGTTTGCTGCTTGGTGTTGTCAACTCTCATGATTTTACCAAGAAACTCATAGTAAGTGGTGCTTACTAATAGCTGGCATTCCTGGAGTTGTATGCATGTATTTTATGTATCACTGAAATCTTGAAAATGTCAGTCCTGTGTGTACTTCTACCTAAAAAGAAGACAAAAGCAGTTTTAATTTTCTTTTTAATCTTCATTTTTAAGCCATTGTTGAGATTCACAGGATTGAAAAATTATGCTGGACCTGGTGGCACTGAGCACCCAATAACGGAGGTTTCCACCACGGGCTTTAAGGTTTTACATGAGAAACCCACCCCCAAACTGTGCATACCATGAGCTGCAGAAGTCAATGTATTTCCTGCTGAAGGGCCAAATTATCCCTGCTGGGATGTGGTCCAGGGCAGTGTAGATGTTCAACCTGAGGCTCCAACAACTGGACTTGGCAAATGTCACAGAAGCTTGAAGAATAGTACAAACATGGACATATCTCCCAAGGGAATGTGTGTCACTTACTGCTCCTGTCAAGGAAATTGCAGAAAAATTTCAACTGACAAACATACAGGAGTATGCCCCAGGAGCAGCATTACCATGGATGACAAACCTGTCACACTGGGGAACAGCGATTGCTGCACCCCTTCAAACAGCGTCCTCACCACTCCAGGGCAAAGCAATTTGTAGGAGACAAACAACCCCCAGCCCACACAAATGGCCACACTTCCTGTGAAAATACCCTTCCCCAAATCCCAAAATCAGGAATAGCCCTCAGCCCTCCCAGGAAGGGGAACAGCACATGATTACCCTCCGCCTCCCACCCAATTGCCACCAGGAGAGATGAACCAAAGCCCCCTGAAGAGTTTTTCCACCCAGAGAGCAGAAGGTAGCCGATATTTATTGAACAGTCCTCTGGACTTTGGGTGTTGTGTAACCTCTGAATTGAGTGAAATGAGTCCAGAGGGAGTGTGCATTGCCAAAAGTAATCGTAGTGGCTGTAGCGACTTCATTACTCACACAAAACCCCTTTCTCACTTTGGAAGCCACCACTCAAACTGAGCCCTCAAACAGTGCTGCCTGCAGCGTGGCCAGGGACTGTGCAGGGAGTCAAGCAAAAGACACAGATTTCTTCACCAATCGCTATGGCTTTTGACTTGTTAAATGACAACAACAAGCCCAATGGTTGGCTGAAAGCTGAGTCTGGAAACAAGCCTGGTTGCACGTCCAGGTAGAGGGGCTGCAGAGAAAGGAGGGCTATAAAAATCACTGGAAATCTACGTAGCACCTGTGCTGTACCTAAAATGTTTCCGCTGCAGATCTAATCAAACCATCCTCCAAGCCCCAAACACTTGAAGTGTTTTATTTGAAAAACAAATGAGGTGGTGTGTTGATGTCAGAGTTCAGTTCTGAGGCACCAGATTTAAGTAACATTGTGGGACTTCGGTGCCTGGGCTCCCATCAGAGCCAGCGGAGCCCATGAAGCAAGTGAAGACCTCTGCTATTCTGGACTGATACCTGTGTTTGGTCAAACAAATCAAGGCCTGACTGTCTGGTCTGTTGTGCTGCTCTCTAGATTGACTTCATCTCCACTTAAAATAACAGGAGCTTAAAGACTTAAGCATACACACGGAGACCCAATGTAGGTGTCACTTCAGTCTGAATCCCCTCGAGTGCTAGAACTAAAAGGACAACTCATCCTTTGTTACCTGTCTGCTTTGTACTGCAGATTTCCACTTTGCCCATCCTCAAAGATGGGAGATCAGCCATAGGATGAGGACAGGCATCAGCTGGGATGGCCACCAGCCAGCAAACTGACAGGCATCACAGACAGATGGAAACAGTTCACGGCGATTACCAAACCAGCTCAGCGACTCCTGAAGCTACCCAAAGACTGCAGCCAAAGCTGGGACAAAGCTGTAGCCTTACCGATTCAGGATGTGGCTTTTGGTGAGACCAAAGGACGCCTCTGTTGTGAAGAACGAGCCCTGCCACCTACGCAAGTGGTTCGCACGGCAGGCAGGCTTTTTTGCTAATGCAATATAGAGCCTGAAGGATTTACGCTTCACTCTTATCCCCATGCTCACCACAGAGCTCTGGTCTCGTGAGGAACTGAGGACCCTCCAGTCACCAGCTCAAGCATCCAAATACAGCCATTTGCAGATCCTTCCAGCTGGGTGTTTGCCAACAGGGTTGGCACTTGTACAAAACCAGAGATGCTGTAATTCTTCCTAGTGAGTCCAAGTTGTGCACTCCATGTATTGTGGTCATCTGTAACTGATGCTTAAGAAAACATCTGTGAAAGAACAGAGGGTCTGAGAGGTGCAACATCGCTGAGCACGAAGGGGCAGCGGCAAGGATTCTGCTGAAACACCACCCAAAATCCTCAGCACTCCTAAGCAGGCTGGACCAGTTAGAAAAAGGTAAGACACATTTTTTAAAAGATGATAGACAAATTTTCAGAGGCCCTGAAAATACAGCGTGTTGGGAAAGCTGGAAAGCCCAAAGAAGCAAGAATTACCAAAAGACAGCCTTCTGGCACATGAAAAGCGTGCTGCAAGAAGGCGAGGGACAATCTGTTTTCCATGTCCAAGGCATAAAGGACAAGAATTAATGGGATTATGCTAAGAAGAGGAAGATTCAGTTTAGATATGAGGAAAAACTTTCCAGTGGCTGGGATAGTAGAGAACTGGAATAAATTCTCCTGACAAGGTGGACTCTACCTCATTAAAAGCAGGTTTTAAACAGATTTTTAAAACAAGTAGAGAAAAAAGCAGCTCTCAAGAGTGCTACTGGCATAGCTGGTATTCTTTTATTCCTGCCAGCACTATAATTCTGTAAGTCAGTGTAAATACCTGTTACAAACTGTACAGGCTCTTTTGAAAGCTCGCTTTTAGACATGGTGCAGAGACAAGAAAATGGAAACTTGTGTAAGGGAAGCCTGCTTAAAAAATACTGAGAGGTTTATGGCCCTATAACTTTTGGGATTTAGAATAATATAGTCTATGATAGGTAACTATTTACAGTGTTACGTTTTTTACAGGGTTTTATATATTCTAATAGTGACTTACTAGCAAGCTGCCTGGTTCTTTTTAGAGCTGTGTTTGATATACTTATCAAAATACTGCGTATAAGAATGATGCCCAAGTCTGGAAAAAACTTTCTGCACGTCCCAAGTGGACAAAACTCTGGTCTGTGATTCAGCAAAAAATTTGCAACTGCTTCTGCATACCTTGTTTCAGCACATAGTTGGTATGAGTTACGGTGGCCTTGGGAATGTAGGATCTTTCAGCAACCTGCTCACCTACGCTGATGCAGTTCTTCACCTCGATAAATCTTGTTTCTCTTATACATAGATACAGGCACACACATATGCACAGAGATATTCAAAGTCAACCCCAGCAAGTGGAAACAAAGAATATTATTTGAGATGGGCCTAACAGATTGGATTAAAAAAATAAATTAAACCAGCAACAAACAGCCCTTGAGTACCCATGTGCCAAGTTTAATCCCCTCGTTAATTAAAAATGGCCGAATTATAACCCCTTTCAAAAATTAGGTTTACAGTGGAAATGCCAACTGAACAGACCCTTCGCTGTAACAGCCCTGCTGGCGCCTGCAGAACACAATCGCAGAATGGCAAAACATATTGGCACCTCCTGTATGTGCAATTGAAATATTCGCTCAGCGCCGTCTCTTCCTGTTAATTGCTGTGTGGAAAGTGGTCCCCGTACAACCTCTTTATCTATCTGCTTCAGAGGCACTGCCTACCGCCACGCGCACTCGAGGGGCACGGTTGGCCAGGCTGTCGGGCTCGAGTGCCAAGCTCGGCGAAGGCGCCGAGTCCGTCCTCCCCTCCCTGAAAGCAGCAGCTGGATCGCCGCTTGGCTCCCGAGCTGGTGCCTTGGCTTGCTCTGCTCTTGGCTGGTGTGGGGCTGCACAACAGCTTGCACGCCTCGCTGGGCGGGATGCTCGCTGCCACCGTCGCTGCTGGGCTGGCTCAGCAGCCTCTCCTTGCTTTTCAGGAGACAAGAGCTCCCGAGCTCCTCACTTTTACTACTAGGGTTTTTTTTTTTCTCTTTCAAATACCAGCAGTGTAACGCTAAAAACCTCACCTGCTTTGAAAACTAGTTTACTTTTCTGTGCACTGCATCCTCTCTTGTCCTTTTTCTCTGGTTTCCTCTTAAATCAAGAGCTTTATGCAGCAGGGTTGCTCTTAATTATGAGTTTCTGCAATACCTTGTAGGTTGCAACGGCACCCTGGTATCAGCTATTAAAACCTGTCAGGCTAAGGGTAAATGCAGGCTGTAAAATGGCTTCTGCCTTCCTAGATGGGTGCCCTGTATGAAATCAAGACCGGGGGCCAGATCTCCACTGGAGCCATGCCAGTCCACACCAGCTGTCAGAGCAGCCACAGAAGATCAAGTATTTCTGTTCCACCCTGTCTCATCATCACAACTGTCAGCTCAGGCCCCACCACAGAATATTTATTAGCAGTGACAACAGGAAAGAATAGAAACATCGGCTCTTCGGTTGACTTTTGCAAAGTCAGTCGGTGAAAAATTTACAATTTGTCCTCATAAAGTAATTAAACATGTGGAGAAAGATACGGGAAAAAAGTATCCTTAAGGACTTAGGGGCAAGTTTGCTTTTTCTTTAATGAAGGACTGGCAAAGGACTTACACAGCATGAAACTTGACATCTCTCTTGAATTCATATACAGAATTAGGAAACAGAGCAATTGGTGAAAGCACCAAAGTATTGGCGTATCCATGGGTCCAACCATGCGAAAGTTATAAACAGTGAAGCACTAAGGGTTTCTCTGTACTGAGAGACTGTGTAAGTCTTTGCATTTACATACCACCTGTCATCAAGGCTTAACCAAACAGTTCCAAATTTCTTTTTATTGTATTTTATATTGTGTTTATATGCTGGAAATCGAGGCACAGAGCCTGCAAGTCAGGGTGAAAAAAAGGACAGAGACAAATTAAATGAGGTGCCAGTGGAATTCAGGTGCTTAAATGCACAGAAAGCAGTATTTTAAACTCCCTGCTCTGCTGCTGTCTAAACTTAAGAGAGATCCAAGCACCCAAAGCATAAGTCTTCATTAATCAAAAATTCCTTTATTCCTTTCCTCTACAGTGCACCAAACCATTCACAGTCCTCACTGGTGGGCCCTCAGTCCAAGCCGCCACCAAGCACGGCCCCCTCCATCCCACAGCCAAGCCGTGCCATGCTCCAACACCTCCCCTTCCCAGCAAATCCCAGGGCAAATGGTGAAAGACTCCTTGTGTCCCTGGCCGTGGACTGTGCTGGCTAGAGGAGCTTCCCAGAGACCCCACACTTGGCAAAAAAAGGGAGATAAGGTTGATCTGCATGGTCTGCCCTTGGCCCAGCAACCACCCAACTGACTTACAACATCATCCTTCTCCTACCTGGAGGGTTGTTGAGTCTGACTCTTGTTTGGAGTCCCTAAACCCCAACCAGCAAATGAGGAGTAGAGGTCCTTGAGCTTCCTGCTCGGGAGACACATTTCCAGGTGCCCCACGGGGACTCCAGCCCCGAGTGCTCTGCCTACAGCTGTAAAGGCACTCTGCGTCGGGGGCTCGTGTCAACTGACTTCCTATCCGGGCTGCTAATAAGAACTTGCCTGCCTAGGAAGACACAACTGCAGAGAACAGAACCATCTCCTGCTGAACTGATTATATTTACTGTAACACACGGAAGCAAATGAAATCTCTGATTGAGAGAGAAGGAGAAAGCTTTTAATCCCACTCCACGACGTTTGCCAGATCGACAAGTCTAGAAATACAAATGGAAGAGTAATTATACAAGACTCACTTATGTCACTGTTCAGATTTATTTTTCCAAATGTAAGAAAGAGAAAGAGACAGAAAAGGCCTGGATTGTTATATTGCTTTCCATAGCTGTTAGTGCAAATTGGTTAGAAATCTAAGTTCAAGATGTACCAAACTACTCAAAACATCTCCTCTTAGCTGTGGCACAATCACAGCATTCCAGATTGATACGAGACAATGGAAGAAATAAAAGGAAGAAAACAGCAATTTGAGACAAAGTCATATTTTCAAGTCCTATAGCTCTTCATGGAGGAAGGGGGAAACGTGTATGCTACCTGATCACAATCATTTTAAAGTTAGGGAGAAATCTCTAAAAATATCCATTAAATCTGTGAATTCAGTCAGTAAACAAAAGCAATAGAGAGGACCAAACACTGAAGTGTCTGGCAACTTAAAGCCACTAAATATTAGGAAAAGATACGTCAGGGCTTTGGGTCAGACTTGAGCTCAGCACGAACGCATTTCTTTGAGGGCCCTTGAGGACACTGTACTTTTTAATTGGAATATATTTCCAATTTGAGACCTGAGTATCCACCACACAAGGCATTTTTTAAAAATACAGCATAGACAGGATTCGTCTTGCCTAATTCAAAACATCCATGCTGGAGACATCTGCGTCTTACTGAGCCTCCGATCCTTTGTAGCCATGAAGAGAAATAGGCACTTTTACAGCACGCTCAGCTGACCTATTTTAGATATCAGCTTTAGGGCAAGATGAATCATGCCTTGAACGTGCCAATTTCCCTGTGGTGCCAAAGCAAGACTAGACAACCAGTTTATTTGCTCAGATGAATCCCATGTGGTTGGGGCTGATAGACTTGTGCTACAATCTGGCTGAATGTGAACTGTCTCTGGTCCCAAGTCTTACATCATTCTACGGAGAGTCCTGTGAGTTGGATGTATTAGCCTGGGTAGTTACGCACTAATTCCATGATATACCACCAGTACCAGAGCTGTCTTGCATCTGGCCAGCTAAAATCAGCTCTGCATATACCCACCCCTTCACATACACTCAATGCAGTAAAGAAACCATCACTGCTCAGGTGTTGCTGTATTAACGGGAAGGGCTGTGGGAAGCAAAAGGACATGCAAAAGCAACTTGCCCAAAGTTATACTGGAAGCACGATGAATGTAGAACTAGAAGCCACTTCTTCCAACACCCTTCCTGCCTAGTTCGGTATTCATCAGCTGGAAGTTTGACCACTTCTTCTGATGTTTCCATTATCTTTGGAAATCTTTGACCCTCCTTGGGAAATCTGGTCCTTCGTCTTTTAAGAGCAGACCAGCTATAAGATGTCTTCAGGAGCCTCCAGACCTCTTGTTCCTCTTGGAACAATTGCAGCACCAGTCTGTGGTCTGCAGTGAGTGAGCGTAGCTGTGCCTTGGTGGGTCCTTAGAGGTGAGTTTGAAAAGCAGCGACTGTCCCCAGATATCATCAGTGCTGCCGTAACAGTAGGGTGCTGACGATTTCCACAGTCTGCTAATGAATCCAGATGATTTTCTTTGAGAAACAAACAACCTTAAACTTTTAAGTTGTCCCCAGAGCTCTTCTTTTATAAAGTCTGAATCAAACAATGGCAGATTCAGTCTAATTCCAGCAATGTTGGTATGGATCTGTAGTGGGACTAATTTGCATTTTCAGTTTTTGTTTCTTGGCGGATGTATATTAATGCCTCAGATAGCAGCATCAAGAAAATAATTTACATTCTAGTCTTTCCTCCTTCGGTGAGGAATTTTTCTGAAAGGCAGCTTTACAGGTAAAGATTCAGATTGCACAGGGACATTGAATATTGAACATGAGCTTTCCTTCCAAATTTTCTTTCCAGCAGAGCTTAAGGAAGATAACAAGAGTTTTACATGTCTGATTAAAAAGCCAACACTCCAAACTGCGCGTATGTAGGTTTTTGGCATGATTTCTCTTATGGTCATAATCAGCTTCTTGCCCATTCCAGCTGCTAAAGCACAGTAGACAAGACTTGAATTCCAAATATTATTCTCATCACCATGGTATCCTCTGCACAGATCCCCTCAGGTAATTAAAGAAGTTTGAGGCTCTGACTCCAAAGGCCAGGTCCATAAACAATTTCAGCTCTCACAATTAGGTGACATCGTGTTTTGTTTTGAGACTTTTGTACTGCAGGGAGTGAATCCAGAAGCTGCCTCCAACAGGCAAGGAGAGATCAGGACACTGCAGAGAAGGAATGGAAAATAGACCTCCTCAAAAAACACACACACAGATCAGAAAGTCATATTAGACCAAGCTCGTAGCAGACGCCGCGCACAGGGACACGTCCGCAATCTCACCTCTCTTGCAGGCTCCTCGCCCAGGCTCGCAGGGAAGCAGCTCCATCTCCTCAGGGTCTGTGGACAGAACCCTCCTTCTCTCCTGAATGTCAATGTTAAAACCTACGTTAAACACAAACACAATCTGCACACAAAGAACAGAAGGCGGCTCTTTGCACACTCCCTCCTTTAACTCTGTAAGAGACTAAAAAGAAAAATCAACATCCACGTGTAGGCCTCGGCGTCGGCGACAGCACTTTCCAACCGCCAGACGTGGCCACCGCGGCAGCAGGCCCCTCCCCGCCCCAAGGAGGACAGACCACCACAGGCTCACGCCGTGCCTGGCTCGGAGCACGTAGTCCTCGACCCACCGAGCGTGCCCCTGGGCCCAGGGCCAGAGGCTCAGGCCCTCTGGAAAATTCCAGGGCCTTCTAGAGACAGGGCTGAGCATGCTGCCCACCAGCAGGTGGGAGGTGCGCACATGCAAACTCCTTCCAGATACGGAGCGAGACACCACTATAAAAGGGCAGACGCTGGGGAGAACAGGGGCTGGCCTTCTCTCTAGTCTTCTGCTGTGGGCAGACCCCGTCGTCGCTGGACATCAAAGACACGAAGACCCTAAAGACTGAGCAGATAGACGGGATGCCAAAGATCCGTGGTAGCTATCAGGCGACTGTCTTTTTCCCTCTCTCTCTCTCCTCTCCCTTTCTCTCTTTCTCTTTCTCTCTTCACGTGAACATCAGTTGTTAAATAAATTGAGTTAGCACTTGACTCCGTTTGAGTCTTTATTCTGTTTCTGAGAATCCCAAACCTGAGTCACAGTAAAACATCTAATCAAGCATCACTCAGGAGTTAAGCTCAGCCGCCCCTAGCCACCCAGGATTACCTGAGGTCAGTTAGAAAGCAAGGGGGTTTAATTTTTACCAAATTGTTCCACCATTAGATCAGATCATGACAACCTCCCAAATTCCCAGTACGAGCTTTAACTGCAAAGTGACAAAGCAAAGACCCTTTGCTATGCTGACTGGTTCACTCAATATTCCCATGAACATCCTAATTCCCACATTATTTTCTAGACAGCAGCTCAAACAAAACAAGCTCCTCTTCCAGGAGATGGCAGAGGAAGAGCTCAACCCCTTAAGGATGAGGGGTGTGCACCACACTGGCATACACTTCCACGTTTTCAGAAAGAGAGATCCCACTACTTTCTTTGAGCAGCCTAATCTGGTCACTGCCCATTAGCTTTGCTCTAAGAACCACTACCAGACTGGATAACCCAAAAGATTTACCTTTCTCTTTAATCCTCCATCCCATGAAAAAGAAAAATAACCAGGACTGCAGGAGCATTTCATGCTTTTACGCAACATAGAAAAGCACAATTGGCAAGACTGAACAGCAGCAAACCTGTTGGTACAGAGGACTCAAGTAATGCAAAGAGATACATAATCAAAGTGAGAACCTCCAGAACTGGGTGGTGGTTGGAGATAGGTATCGTGTAGTCATATCATATTTTATTTGCTTCAGTGCCACATTTCACTCTAACTGCTAGGTCCTTTCTGGACATCACCCTTATTGCCTTGCATGCAAACATGGCTGACATCTGGTTCCATTAATTTTCTTTTGAGGGCAGGGAGAGGAGAGCAATTCACGGACATTTTTAAAAAAGAGGTTAAAAGAATAAACAGCAGAAGGTTGTCTTGAGATTGGAATGGAAAGTACTGGGGCCTGACCTGGTTTTCAGGTCCTGTAATAGCTCATACAGTAGTGTAGAACTGGTCCTTTACTCTTATCAGAAGGTGGTAACTTTCCAAGGATTGCCTTTGCCTGAGGAGCAACAGTGCTTGCCATAGACTTTCATCCTGCAAAATATAGCAATAAATGGCTTTTAATATGTGATTTTATGTACTTTTAAAGATGGCATAAGAGGCACAGGATTGATATTATTTACTTGCATGTTTACTCCCTTTTAGATCCTGCAGCTCTTCCTTTCTGTCTGCTCCAAGGCTGAGTTGCTGGTGACCCATCTCAATATCTTGTCAGTCCTACATACAGTCAATTAATTGCCTTCTGCAGAAGATTTGGTCAAGCTGGCCTCTCAGTCATAAACACCTTTCTTGAAATTACAACACTAAATTATACCATTTGCCATAATGTAAAAGCTATGAAGAAAGAGAGAATGAAACCGTTGGGAAGAAGAGACACATGTTTTTCCCTGAAGTTCTCTTCCGTCCCTGCCATCTTGCATCAGTCTGACAAAAAGTTGTTTGTAAGAGCCTCTTGAAATGAAGAATCTAATATTCAATCACAAAAAGATTAGCCTTTGACTGTACTTCACTCCATGCTACACTAATACAATCAGCATGGGAAATGTTACCCAGTAAGAGGTTAGGGAGAGGGTGGAAGACCAGGTTGTGCTGGAGACCTAAATTATAAAGGTTTATTTTCCATGAAGCATGACTTTTATTTGTTTCTAACTTTAGGAAGTAGCAATGCTGGAGATGAAGCACACAGCATGAGATGTTCAGCCACGTACTCGAGGGCAGGTGTGCTGCTGCGTCATCGCTTACAGCGCTCCTGTCACGCTGAGCTTGGGCCGACTTGTGAAAAGGATACAGGAAAACTGGGATTACTTCGGAGAAGTTAATTCAAAACTAAAGCAGCCTGCACATACCGTGCCCAAGGTGCCACTGAAGGCACGAGGAACTGCAGGAGACCTGGACAGAGTTTGGCCATTCAAATGTAGGAGTGCAATCCACAAAACATTTATCACCTGAGGCTCCTGAAGGGCCATAAACACATAATTTCTGCCACTGTAATTACCCAGCTATCTGGAGTTTTGCTACTGCACTCAGAAATGCTGTCATCTCAGCAGGACTGTGTGGGTTAGCATCTATGTCATGTACATGCCTGTTGGGATCTGCAAATTAGGTCTTTCTGTGCTTAAGTTCCCTGTGCAGTTGCAGCTTTTTCTTAGGTATGAAGCACAGGGGAGGATGTTTTGCACAGATTTTCTCTCATGACCTAGAAGCTTAGACACCTCTTTTGGAGCGGGAGATAGGACACACCACCTCCCCTCCCAAAACTGCCTCAGCACAGGAGGAAATCTAAAGCTTGAGAGAGAGAGATCAAGATTGTGCAGCCCATCAATAAAAGCTCTGACCCTGCACAAAGGACTTGGGCTTTTCAGTTTCTTTACAGGAACCACGTTTGCATTTTGCATTATTTTCAGTAACTCACACACTGATTCTGCACATTTGCCGCCTCAGCAGTAGAAGAGATGCCTGATCTCCTACAATATAAGCTGCCCTCGTAGGATATACGTTATATTTTTGTGACATGCACTGTCATATTCTCTCTCAATGCTAGGATAAACCAGAGTTCATGGCTTTGGAAAACAACTGATTATGAGCATCATTAAATCTCCAAGTAACTTTCCCCCCCCCCGAGATGTCCTTCCTGAAGCCACAGTGAAGGACATTCGATATATACACGTGTCACCATTACTTACGTCAGTAATCTAGCAGACAAGACCGTGGGATTGACATGATGGCCACAGGGCCTGAATATAGGTCACATACGAAATGAATTAAAAGCTTCTCCTTATCTCAGCACATCTCTCCCTCACCCACACCCTTGTCTGGCACAAAGATGAGGAAAACTAGCCCACTGCTGCTTGCCAAGCGACTTCTAAGCACAACAGCTCCTAAATCAAGGTACCAGACCACATTAAATTGGTCTAGCCACAACAGCAAAGCTCTGAATTGTGTTTGTGCCCTTGTAGTTACTGCTACAGATCTCAGTGACAAAGATCTGTGTGTGAGCTGATCCTAAAAAAAACAAAACAAAACAAACCACAACAACAAAACCAACCACCAAAACAAAACCACACACATGCAAAATTTGGACAAAATCTAAGTTATTGGCTTGTATCAGATCAAATGCCCAGTGCTGCCTCTGCCTGGCTCATGCTCCCCACTTTACCTCCTCTTCCACAGAGTGAACTGTGCAGCAGAGAGATGGCTTTAGGCTGAACAACATACTGCAAGCAGAGACTACCCCTCAGAAGTGCAGTCAAGCCTTCCCCTAGGAAAACAACTCCCTCATTCCCCTTTTTAAGTGATTTATGATTTCATAAAGCACATCAAACACCCCACGCTGCCCAGATTTGCATGCACTCATTACTGAAGTCCAAACAGAGGCCTGCGACCAACACCAAGGCACACATCCCCACCTGAAACCAAGGCATGTTCGAGTCTTCTTGGGGTTGAAGGATAGCAGACGGGTGTTTGGGGATTACTTTTGCAGGACAGGGCAGACAAAACTCGAGCCTGGCAGCTAAAGGAGCCCAGATCCTTCAGCACTTAACTCTCAGGTGCTCAATGGACAGACAGCAAACCTAGAAAGATGAGGCTGGGGTTGAGGTGCTGACAGAAGAGGTCTGGAGATTTAATCAGTGAAATTTCTTGTATTTGATTCTGCCTGGGCACCTAGGAACTGACCCTCTATACTTAATATGTAAACAAATACAGTACCATCAAAGCCAACAACCTCCTGGGATTTCTCTCCTGAGTCAGCTTTGCAAAACTCTACATTTTTGGCCAATGGTTCTGATGAGAACCGACAGCAACACACTTTGCTGTGCACCTCAGAAACGAAGTGTGATCCCTGTCTGAAACCTCCTGCTTTCCACAGGGCTGGTAGTGCCTCAGCATCACCCTTCTGGGGGGCTGGCCAGCTCAAACGAATGAGGCATGGCAGAAATTAAGCAGAGGTTAAAATTACTGTACCATAATATGCATATACTCGAGTTTGTAAGGAGGACGAGACGAAGGCGGGGGGAGGCGCATTCCTGTTCAGGTTTGTCTCATGTATTTTGTGGCTTTTTCTTTTGTTCTTGAAGAGCTTTTTAAAAGGTTGCCAATAGAGGCAGCAGCATGTAGGTACAGAGGTATAAGGTGGTAGACCATGTAGACCATGTAGACCCAGACGGATGGGATGTCCTACCTAAAGACATCTGCCTGCAAAAGGGAGAGGCTGCACATTAGAAGCAAGTGGGCAGCAAAGAGTATGTGCTCATGTGTGCAAGTATGGAGGTGGGAGCAGCTGCTGGACAGTCACAGATGCCAGGAAGGGCAGCGGGACAAGGTCAAGCAGGAGGAAGGGGAGGCTACTGGGGCAGTGAGCCATTGAGACCTCCAGTCCCTAGCTTTGCTTCTACACAAATGTAAGCCCGGTCAAGGTGGTCAGGACATGCATGCAGATGCCATTCAAATAGAGGATTTCTCCTCTCCCCAGCATTTTAGAGTCTATTAGACCATGGATTAAGACAGCCAATTTAGGCATGCCTTCCGTTGCACTTTAGCCTGTTCCATAATAGCTGCAGGATAGAATTTGGCTTTAAATCCATCATTTTTCATCCCAGGGACAAAGCCCATTTTCACCCAGCGTACCAAGACATTCTATGAGATTAAAATAATGTTTCTTGCAAGATTATCAAGATCCTGCCTTCAGGGGTCTCTTTCTAATTGTTTTCAGAGGCTGCCAGCCTTGCAGGGCACAGTGCTAACTTCAGAAGATGTGGGGTGGAAGAGTCTCTTAAAAATTATTTTTAAAATCAGAGGAAGAGAGGAGGCTATTTTATTCCATACAGAAAATCACTTCTTCTTCCTGCCAAGCAACAGTGTGAGCACAGGCCTTGGAGTTCACGGTTCAAGAATGCAATCATTTGACATGCAGACATTGCCAGGAGGGAAAAGGAGGGGAGGCCAACCTCGGCAGAGACTCTGCGACTCTGGCCTTCCAGGAGAAAATCCCAATTTGCAGAGCTATCCTTCCAGGACCTGGCTCCACAGACATTCATTGCATTCACCTCCACCTGGGCAATCAGAAAATAATGATAACAAAGGTATCAAGGTTGGAAAGTTTGGACTTAAGGTTATTAAGGTTGGGGAAAGAAAAAAAGGGGCTACTTGGCCCCAACAACAACCCAAAAAGCCCTCATCACGAATGGCACTTGGACTTTGGAAGAAGGTTTAAAACTTTCATTTTTCAGTCTCAGTGTTTAATCAGGACACTTAAAAATGCAAAGGAGCAAAACAACAACAACAACAAAAGACAAAGACACCTCGCCCTGGGATTAGTCTGATGCCTGGCATTGAAAAAGCCACCGAATGACAGACCGTCCTGTGGTAATTCATGCTCGTGACATTACAGTGATTGGCTTTTAATGCACTCACCAATAAATTACCGCTAGTCAAACAAAGTGCTCTGAGGAGAAAGACATACAGAAAGGAACATTCAAGATTCTTGATTATTTATCAGTTGGCAGAAACATTCAGAGACCAAAGAGAGCGTTACACGTCCTACCCAATGAATCACCTCACGGCAAAGAATTTTGCATTCACGTAAAGTGAAGTTTCCACTCAGGCTGGAGGGAAAGGATGTGCAAATGCTATCACTTAGCAGAGGTAGCATTAAGAGGCCAAAAGTTGTTGAAGCCAATAACAAGCTGTTGATTTCAGCCAAGCCTTTTGTGACACGAAGAGGTTTCAACAATGTAGGCAGCGAACCCGGATCCCCAGAAGCTGCACCAGGGATGCTTCATTAGAGGGAACCTATCAGGCTAAATGCATTTCCAATTTCAGTGCTACCATCTTTAATTACAATTAAGGATATTTAAACCACCCAATTTATTCTTCCCTTCTCGCCCTGTACTTTTTTCAGGATGCTTTATGCAGCCACCTAAGCAGCTTAAAGACTTTGCCTTTCATGAGCTCACATTTTGGTTCTCTCATGCTGTACAAAAGTTGCACCATGAAAATAACATGCTGGAGAACAGCTGAACAGAACTTTGTCTCAGATGACATTTTAAAGCATTCAGGAAACACTGATTCCAACTACATTTTTCCAGTAGTCAATAAAATAAAATAAAATATATAAAATATAAAATAAAATTGCTTCTGCCACAAATTGCTTGTGTTCTTCCATTACTGGATAACAAGTCCAAAGTGTAATGATTAACTTGTAACTGCAGTGTGATGGGAAGCACCAGGTTGGTAGCAAGAGATGGCAATAGGAGACAAACTACTCAACTAATGTTCCTAAGAAACCAACCTGAAAGGCTTGTAAACTGTTACAATATTTATTTTTTCCTCTGTCATACTTAATTTGCTCTGCATTACAAATTCATAGCTGAAGAGCACTGTAGACTCGGTGCTGGCCTTTTACAAAGCCATTCTTAAAAACATTTCATACAAGGTGAAAAAGGAAGTTAAAAATCGTAAGGCCCTGCATGTGATAGCACCCTTCTCGTTGATGCAGTCTCTCAGACTGGATTCGGTCTTTTCTTGACAACAACGTATGCAATAATTTCTGCATGAGCCATGGGAGATAAGGACCCCTGTGGTTCTGAATTGCCACCATCCTGGACTGCATGTGAGTGATAATTTAGCACTAGCATTTTGGAATAGAAAATTACTGTGTATTTTACCCTCTTGTAACGTTCCCTTCATCTTAAACTGTCTTTTGTATGATAATTTGAAATATTTCCCCAAGACTCTCCATCTTTAATAAAAGTTAGACAAAGCCTGAATCATCCTGTAAGTTTAGTAAAGGTTTTGCTATGGATGCATTTTTAAATAAACATCTCATTCGAAGATCCCAGCACACAGTGTTTAAGCGGGATATGCTGCTGTAATTCTTCACATTTCTACCCAAATATCTCACTACATCTGTGATGCTACTGCGTCACCTAATGTTAGCACATGCGATTTATAGGCAAGAAATGGGGAAAGAAAGAATGTGCTGAAATAACTTGCCTATAGCAATATGGAGAGAGAGCCGATGCCAGGGCTGGGAATTAGAACTCAATTGATTTCTGGTATCCAGCCCCTTGCATAATTCACTAGGTCACAGTGGCAAGATTTAAATATGGGACTAATTGAATGTTCATATAAGAACTGCTGCTCTTTCGGTCCAGCTTGATGCAAAGTTGGAGAGGGAGAAGGGCACAGATAAGAAACTGAGGTCTCTGGAGGAAAATCCAGGACGAAAAAATAGCTGGAAGAGAAAGCTGCTCTGTCCCTTTCCTGT
This sequence comes from Leptosomus discolor, assembly GCF_034619465.1. Lineage (NCBI taxonomy): Eukaryota > Metazoa > Chordata > Aves > Leptosomiformes > Leptosomidae > Leptosomus > Leptosomus discolor. Next base: position 212,435,897 of record NC_141391.1, on the reverse strand, counting down.
TATCACAGCAGCAGGTTAATTCTGGATGACAATTTAAATGTCAAACACAGTCAATTTATTTCACCAGGGAACATAAACCATCTCCTCAAACCCCCAGTGACACAGGTGAGAACAGAAAGCACCTGGGCCTCCAGTGGGCTGCAGTAAAGGGGCACGCTGAGCTCCCCGAGAGCCGCAAAACTGCCTTCAACAGCGGGGCCGTCTCCAGAGGGGTGCGACCGTGCAGCCAGGGGTCACGCTGGAGCCATCCTTGAGCCACCATGAATAATTATAAGCAAGAAGACATGAGATGATAACAAATATTAATGTTAGGGTGAATGTCTCCAAAGGAAAATCCTCTCAAAGTTCTGAAAAGCAAAACCAAGTGGGCCAGGGGAATTACAGCTTCCCCCTTTCCTGGGCTATCCATCACATCCAGTACAAGATTCCTTCTATTTACTGGGCAGATGGTTTTAGTCCTACCTGCTTTTGCTTTTATCCAGCTCCTGAAGGGAATGATGGTGCTGTTACGCTTGCTGGAAAGATGTTTTCTCTGAGCAGCGTGCCTTACGAGCAGCTGGCGGTACATCACGGAGCTCCACTGAGCCACTCAGGTTTTGCTGCATGCGTAAGCAGACATACTACGAATGTTTCTTGTCCTCCCTGCCGGAAAGCCAGAACCAGCCTTAGACTCCTGGGGATCTCCATCATTCTGCTGGCACAGGAGCGGACTTGCCTTGCGAACTACCCTAACTGTATGGCTTCTCCCTGGGGATGGATCCCGAAGCAACTGCCCAGGTATCTTCCCTTCCCTTGGCAGTATTAAAGCATATTCTTCCCAGGACTTTCTCCTGCAAACGCCAGGAGCTTGGGGCAGTATGAAGCTTTAAGTGTTTTGTAACCCCCAAAGCAAGCAATTCTTCCTTAACCACATGGTATTCTCCAACCTCCGATTAATTTATACAGGACAACCAGCATCCCTGGGACACTCAGAAAATGTTCTTCCAGGTACGTTTCCCACCATAAGACCTGCAGCAACACCTGCTTTTCCTCCTGTGCCATAAATGCCACACATCTTCCATCTGCTCCCTCCTTCAGGGCCTCTGGGATCTGGGCTGTCTACCAGGGCCTTCCAAAGGGGTGCAACAGTGAAAAGGTGAAGCGTGTATGGAGGTCAAGTCAATGCCACACAGTCTGTTCTCCAAAGACAGTTGCTATCAATTCCTAATGGTTTCATTTCCCAGTAGCTAAATTATCACCCAGTCTTCCTAAAAGAGCATCTAGACAAGCTCTCTCCAAAAAAATCCCTTTTTTTCTTTTTGGATTGGCCCATGGAAATATTTACTTTTCAGAGTTCATTCAGGAGCAGGAGCAAATCACAGTTGTTCCCATCAGCAAAGGTGAAGGCTGCAGGTCTATGAACGCTAATCCGCTTCTGCATTCCCCATTTAGAAGGCTTTATTGAGCTTGGTAATATTTAAGGTTAGAGTTAAAAATTAAAATCCTCTGAGACACACACACACACCCCTGCCCCGCAAAAAAAAAAAACACAACCCAAACTTCCAGTAACTCTGACCAAATGAAAGAAAATGTCCATTAAAAAAAAAACCTAAAAAAAACACTAAAAAAAAGAGGTTTTAGTGTTTGCTCTTGTGGCCATAGAATCTTTATTTTTCAATTCATCCAGCCAGATATATCCAACAAAATTATTTCAGGAAAACTTCTCACCAAAACCTGTTGTTGTTTTCAAAACCCACAAACTGTTTATAATGTATCACCCAGTGCAAGCAGGAGAGATAAGCAATCTGAAAGAAAGGGAACGCTCTGTGTAAATTTTTTATGTCACCACCCGGGGTGTTTTCCCTGTTCTCAGCCAGGCTGTACTGATTTCTGTGCTGGCAGCAGGGCTGGAAACTCCAGACATACTGGTGGGGACATCCAGTTCTTCCAGACCCTTCACACTCAGATGCTTTCTGAATCACAGAATCACAGAACATCAGGGGTTGGAAGGGATCTCGAAAGATTATCTAGTCCCAGCCCCCTGCCAGAGCAGGACCACCCACAGCAGGTCACACAGGAACACATCCAGGCGGGTTTTGAATGTCTCCAGAGAAGGAGACCCCACCACCTCTCTGGGCAGCCTGTACCAGGGCTCTGTCTGTTTGTGAAAACGTAAATCCCTTGGCTGGGCTCTGAAATGACTTAAAGCAGTTAAGCAGCTACTGACCAGTGCCATTAAAATCTCGCTCATCTTCACAGGGTCATTTGGAGACGAGCAGATACAACTCGCCTTTGGGCTGTCACCAAAGCAATATTAATAATTATGAAAAATAACTTACGCTTCGCACGCCATAGCAAATCTATAGTGCCACGTCTGGAATTAGCCTTTCCTCAGTGACAAATTCTAAACAACAAACACTCATAATACAAGTCTATGAACTACTGACTCTAAGAGATAATAAATCCTTTGGCAATAGGAGGAGGATAGGAAAAGCTTCCCGGTACAAGTATTGTTAACTCTGTCTGTGCATTAATGGCACAGCTGAGACAGCTCTGCTTAGCAAACACAGAAGGGCTGTTAGAGAAAGGGAAAATCCCAAAATGTAATGCAGGGCGTTTTTGTGACAATGCGGAAAGGTCAAACACTCACAGCCCACTCGGTGGAAACACTGAGGGGATTGTTTCCAGAACCAGCTGAAGAAGAAAAGGACAAGTGCCTGTGTCCAAGCACAGGACTGGAACCGCGTACGGGTAACTGCAGCAGCGAGAAGTGCTCGGTGAGTGTTCAGCCGTGCTCACCTAGAGGCACAGAGCCTAGAGACACAGCTGGACAACGCTCGGATGGCTGCAGTTTGCATTGAAACGCTGATGAGGGTTAAAGGCCCTCACACATGCTGCCACCCCTAGCACAGAAACACGCGGTGCTTTCATGAGTGGTTGCTTCAAACACCATTGTCTACAAGCGGTTTCACAGCTCTGGAGGAGGAGGTAAATAAGCCCAGCAATTATTATGCAAAAGGTTTTAGATAAATGCTAGTGGAGCCATACATCCACCTGCTGTTTTAAAAACATTTACACCTGCAGTAGTGTATTTCTTTCTAATATCTCATATATAAGGTTTCCTAGCACTATTCTACCAGCTAGAAGTCATCTTATACCCAGGTTCACAACCCTGGGTATAGGTAGGAAATTTTTCTAATACTGTTTGCCTCTCAAAATCATTACCAAGTTTTATTTTGGCTCCTCATGGGCAAGTGCCCGCCCTACGGCTCAGACTCCTAGGCGTTTGGATGCACAATGTTATAAGCAGTAAAAGACTGGCATCTGTAACACAACCAAATGTCATGAGACAACAGAGTGAATTATTCTTTAAAAATTGGTCAGTAATGCAGAGAAAGGAAAGCTAATCTATCACGAGCAAGCATTGCTGGACATAGCCTGTGGCTATCTAACAAAATTTAGAGTTTCTGGGGGGGAAAAAAAAAAAAAAAAGTAAGTTTCATAGCATGCGAAATCAAGGGACAGTTTGATTAGATTCGATTCCCAGGAGCAAATAATTTATCAAGAAATTAGCATTGGCCTCGGTGCTGGGAATTGTGACTTGGTGCAATTCACTGCGTGTAGCCAGCCGTGTGGTCGACACAAGCTTATTGGGAATTTTTAAAGGGCAAATTTTTCAAAGCATAAGGGAATTGCTGGCATACCTAACTGGGAACATTACATTTGGAGTAGGAGATACATAAACAGTAAATTGTTCAAGGTATTCCACCCAACAGCAAAAAAGTCCCCAGCAGACATGTAAAAAGTTATGCTCTGCAAAAAATCCATCTCGTTAAAAGGAACAAATACTTCAATAAAGAAAAATTATAAAAAGCAGAGCAGGAAATAGCAAAGAGTTTCAATCAGATTGGAAATACAGACAAGTAATAATGGAGACTACAGAATTCAATGAAAACTTTATAAACTTCAAGAATTAAGCATAATAAAGAAGGCAACTTGAAACGAAGAAATCCCAAGTGTCAGGCACAGCTTTATTGTTAGATGTTAATGTTAAAATTGTAAACACTGATATAAAAAGGCAACTTTATGTAATCGCATTAGTGGGAGATATGAATCGGTGGGGCTTTTCCCAGCAGATTCCCCCAGGGGCTAACTCTTGCCTCAATATTATTTAATATTTTATCAATGTTCTAGATGTTCATATAAAAATCTCTGCAGATCACCAAGAGATGGGGTAGTAGCAAATGATCAGAACTCAGTTTTACAAAATAAACTGGTTTGCAGGTTCATTTACTGCGGGGTTTTTCGGGGATTTTTGGGTTTTTTTGAAGGCTCACAATACAAGCAAATCAATTCAAACACAACCAAATGGAAGGAAATCCTTCTGGGAACCATGAAGGGTGACTTTGGGATTCTATCAACAAAGAATTAGAAGCCAAAGCATTATGAATTCTCTTCTGTCACAGAGGTCTCAGTTCAACTGATCTTTGCTTGGGGAACAAGAGTTTAGTATATTAACACACTTACTGAGCCAGAAGATTTGAGTTTGGGATTGAAAAAAAATAACAAAAAAAACCCTAAAGACCTGTGATATGTAGCATAAACTCACCAGTTTGACAGCCATTAATTACATTTCCAAACAAGTACTTTGCAGATATAGGACAGCAAACGTCCAAGGTCAAGGACAAGAAAGGGCTTGTCTACATCTAAAGCAGCGTGCACAGAGCTGCTCCAGAGCCATACCAACAGTTCACTCTCTTCTAAGACATTTACACGTCGGTATGAAAAGCACATGCACACCCTCAATTTTGGAAACCACTGAACTAGGAACAATAAACTCATTAACTCCACGGTGACAAGATACCGCTTTTCCGTTCTTCTGCTCTAAAGAAGGAATAAGCCACCGTACGCTTACCTGCACGTGGGGAGCGGCTCTTTGGAAGTCAGCGCATTTGGAAATCCGCTCTCAACTCTGGAAATGTATTCTCTTAGACAGTATGTGTTTCAGCTGTAAGTTTTAAGAAGAGTCAACTAAAAGCAGAGAACTGGGAGATGTCTAAGTTCCCACTATTTGTTCCCATTTTTACAGCCAAATTATAGATGTATTCTTGAAAGCTTTTGTTACTCATAAAAAAAACACATCAAATATTGCTGAGAAAACACTCATAGGCAAGGCAGGTCAGTATTTTCTATGTATGCATACATAACGGGTACACACACCCAGATCCTGCCCATCTAGTGACAAGTGATGCCTTAGAAGGCAACCAAAGTCACAAACAGAGATTGTAGCTCGTATGACAACGGTCTGTAACTATGTTTAATTATCAATGAAAAAATCCTTTCCGCCTCAGAGGCCAGAGGCTTGTTCAGCCTTTGTGTTCAGAGATGTTGCCGAGTGATTTTATGATTATTATTATTGTTATTTCTCTGAAAGAAGCCCGAGTGAAGAAGTCTCACTTTCATAGGAGGTCTGGGTCCTTCATCTTCCACAAGCCTTTGTTGGCATCTTCGTCCTTGATTTCAACGCTCCTTTCTATCGGAGACCTCTGAACCAAAGCTCTAAAGAACTTACAGAGATACAGTAAGTTTCTTGAAGTTTGTTAGAATTAATACAATTCATTTCCCTTCTGCTACATCTTTGTATTGTACTGCCACTTCAAACACAGAGCCCACTTAGCTTCTTGTGGAAGACTTCAGATGTCAAGGCTATGAGGTTTTTGAGCCTCTTGGAGCAGCTACAATAAAAATCTCATTTCAAATACATGCTTTTAAACAACATCTTTACAGAAAAAAAATCCCATAAAAAAATCAAAAATGTTTTTCAGGGTGAATTAATAAATGTTATTTCAGAGCAACAGGTTCATCTAACTCGAAGAGATGAAAATATTTGGAATCACGCAGAGAAACTCAGAGAGAACCAACACTTAGTTCAGTGCTTCTGAACAGACATAAAAGCATCACCCCACATCTGTGTATGCTAAAAAACCTCCGAACGAAATTAAAGATTAAAGAAATGTAATTTAAAAGAAAAATGGAAATGAGACGTGGGAAGAGTTGTTTGTACAGAGCCAACCCTGCATGAAATGCATTACTAACAGGTATGAAGACCTCCCCAAAGTTTTTAATCTCAGGCACCAAACACGCAAAGGCTGATGGGTTTTTCACTTTGCTTATGAAAAAGTCTCTCACACACAAATATTCCAGCACTGCTCAGCTCACTGCGCTCATGCACTCTGTGTGGACTCTTGGAGGACTGAACTTCTGCCCTGAAAGGCTTTCCTCTCCAGGACAGAAAGTCCTCTGGAGCCCCCAAGCCAGGACAAGGGAAGAAGTAGGAAAGCTCGGGCAGACATCAGGCAAGAGCAGCCATCCAAACCTGCACCAACCTTTGCTGCGCATCTGTGGCCGGTGGCTTCTCAGTTGGGATGGTTAAGAAGAGGGTGACCAGGGTGGGCAGGGCACAGTGCAACAGAGGACAACGGTTCCTGGGCTGCCTGTGATCAAGTTTACACAGAACAGAGCTTCACGAGTGGAGGGTGTGCTGGCAGCAGAAGGGGCCGAGAGCAAAAACTTGGCAAGGAAAGACTAGGCAGGGCTGCAGAGAGACTAAAAAACTGCTGTGAGGGGCAGGGAGATGACATCCCACGGTGACAGCTCTCTGTGGATGAGAGGGGGCTGCTCAGAGCTTGCAACAACGCAGAAAAAACATGGTTGGGTTGACTTAAGTCCTGGAGGAAGAGACCTGCACAGAAAGAGACTTCATAGGCAAGGGCAGAGAGCACTTAAATATTTAAGAATGCTCTTTGTCGCTTTGAATTCTAATTAAGATAATTAAGTATTCTAGCTGACATTCTAATAAAGCTTTTTGAATTCAAACAGCCATTCTCATTTTTTTTTGTAAGCTCGCCGTAGTGACAGGTTCCGGTATACCCACCACAAAGCACCAACAGCATCCTCTAGTTCTAATTCAGTTCCTAGTTGGTAGCGAAATAAAGCTGCTAGTGACCAAAAAACATGCCTCAAGCCAAAAATAAGTCCAAAAGGTCAGACTAGACATCACAAAATGATCAGATGAAAAAAATACTTGAGAAATTCTGTTCGGCAGAACAAAGATACCTTAGGAATTAAACACTGCAAAGCATGGGAGACACCTTACATCTTGTTAGGCTGACAAGCATTTATGTTTTTTTCCCAGCAAAGGCTAAAAAGCAAAGAGGGAGTTTCTCCCTAAGAGTTCCCATCATTAACACATGGAGTTAAAAACAAAAGACCTGCAGGTTTTTCTTATAACCAGCACTAGAAAACGAGTGTCAGGCAGAAGATACAGGCTGGGAAGGTTTTATAAACTGGCTCAGCTATGGGCTAACAGTAAAATGGAGCACCTGTTAAATGCCAGGGATATAAAGACAGGATTTCTTCCTTGCCTTCGTAAGCAATTTGGACACTGGCTCCTCAAATTCTATGAAGAATAGCAGGTGCTAAGTCACTTGAAAGGTTGGACACAAGCTCTTTGACCTGCTTCAGTCATTTAAAATAATTAGATCCAACTCCCTCGCAGGAGGATCGTCATGGAGAGTGCTCTTTGAGCGCTGCATAAACGTTGAGTGTTTGGTTTATGGCTGGAAATAATTCCAGCCCCACGGCAATTGACTGCTGCTGTATTGCATAAAGAGAAAGAGAAAAGAATTGCAAGACAGGAGTTCAGGCAGTTCACCTTCCTTATTCTGAATATAAAACCCTTAAAAATTACTCATAGACAACCCCCTCCCCCCCAATGACCTCCACATCTTGTGGCTTAGGCTCATAGATGGAGACACAGCCTTCGATTTACCTCTGGAGGCATCTGCTGAGGTGGCCAACTTGTCAGCTAAGATTTTGCTGAACCTCCTCCAGCAAACAGTGCACACAAGGATGAATCCTTCTGTGTACGGTACTTGGCGGATGATATACCAAAGGTAACTTAAAAAATAAACAAGTCCAGTTCAACTACCTTGTTAGCAGCTGACAAGTTTTTTCAAAGGTACAGTAGCTATCTACCCATCCAAAGATGGAGAGTTAAGTAATTTTCCTTTATTAATCCAATCTGATGATAATTAGAAGTCATGGAAGTTTGGCTTCCCTCCTACAAGCCCCATTATTCCAGCTGGAAAGGAAATGTGAGATCTCAGCTTAGGGTCATTCTAAATATCAGAACATGATTCACTTCTAAAAGGGGAGGCAGGCCAGGGAGTCTATCCTTAGAGTTAATAATAAAGTAATTATCAGGGTTGCACAAAATGTTATTCTGGAACTTGAAGGCCTCTGTAAGAAACCACTTAAATCAACAGGGAAAAACACCACCTGACCAACCCGATGGAGTATAACAAGAGGGTTATAATAAAAGTGATCTGCTTATGTGCCCAAAATCACAAGTTCTGAAAGCATTTCAAAGCCTTTCAGACATAACATTTACAATGATAAATGCGCACAGCATGACACCCCACCCATTCACTGAAACCATGCTTTTTTTGTAATGGCATTTAAAGAGCAAAACTATTTTCTTCCTTGCCTGAAGTTTTGCAACGAGAACTTTTCTCTGTGGGGAGCAGATAGAGCTGCGTAACTTCCAGCAGGTCGAGTCTGCAGAAGTTTAAGCCAAGAAGAATTTGTGATCCTCCACTCTTTGTTAGTGTTTGGCATAATTTGAACAGAGCAGAGATGACCAGGAGAAGGTGCTGTGAAAACTGAGTATGTCCTTAAGCTTTGCCACAAAACAAATTAGCAAACAAAAAAACCCCACAGCCAGCGCCCAGGAGGATCCACGAATACTTAGCGGAGGCAAAGGGCTTGTTTCTCTCACCGTGAGCCCAGGCGCGCTCAACAGAAATTGAGCCCATCAGTAAAACGACTGCCGCAGGCAGGACGTATGCTGCCAACCTAGCTGCACAACTGCACAGCAAAGAGAACACCTGAGGTTAATGCTACGTTTTTACACGTTACATAGCAAAAATTACAATTTACAGCACCAAAAAGGTTGAGGTGTTGCTCTGCACAATGGATGAACTCCAGCAGCTACAAATAACTTTCTATAGCTGTGAGCATACTAATTCTACAGCTAGGAGAGACTATTCTTTCTTTACTCACTCTACATGTTTAAATATTTACGAAAAGCGCTGCACTCAGCCACCCGATAAAGGCTGGCTCGCTCCTTCGTGCTGGCCAGCATAAAGGCCTCAAAGTATGGACGTAAACTCCCGCTCAAGCAAGGTATCGCCGAGGGAAAAACCTCAGCAAGCCACTTATCATCCCAGTCCTTCCAACTAACTAGACATTACATAATACAAGCACCTCTATCACTTTTCATGATACAGGTGCAGCATACTGTAAAGCACAGCACAGCTACCAGATAGGCTTTTCTAAAGTGTTTGTGCTGGGCTTTTATACTCCTATGTGCCATTTTCTGTTTTATAGTCTCCAAATCATGTACTTTATCCTTTTCCAGTGCTCTCTCCAAAGCAAAGTGACAGCACTGTAACTTGAAGACAGACTTTGAGATGGATTGGAGAATGCCATGAATCGATACAGAGCAGGTAGCCCATGACAAGGTGACAAAAGAATTGGAAAGGAAACCCATTCACTGGAGGAGCAAAGAGGTGGACACCTCTACTGGAACTGAAATAACTGTGAGGGTAACAATCTGACACAATAAAACCTAGGGAACAGAAGGGGACAAAGCTGTGAAGGGTATCAGGAGTTCCAGACACAAAGTTTGAACATATAAAGGATGCCCGACGCCCAGAGCATTAGTTGACATCAAATGAAGATCTTTTAACACAGTCACTTTCTTTAGAGAGTGAAAGGCTGCCTGGTGAGTTGCCTCTAAGGAAGACTGAAGCCAAGAGGACTGTTTTAAAACCACTTTAAAAAATACAGTGACACCCAACTTGTTCTAGGTTACCTTTATGGAGCACGGGTCCAGTACTTTGAAACCTGTTGACTTGCAGAATGGACCCAACTCCTCCTTTTCTGAGAGGATGGGTTCTCCACGGTGCGCTTCAGCCAGGGCATTGCTCGACTATCAGAGGGAGCAAGCCCAGGGGTTGCTAGAAACAGGCTTTGTATGGAACTCCTGCTCCTTCCCCAAACATTAAGGCAGTCAAGCATCACCACCTTTGAAAACCCAGCCCTTCTGCTTTTAAGCTTCGTTTTAGTATAAAAACACACATTACTTCCAGATTCAAGTAAAGTCGTCAACCACTAAAGCCTTTCCACTCACTCGTATTGCAAAAACCCAGTTTCGACAGCTGGGTGCCAATTTGCCCGAAAAGACGATCCATCCTCCCCAACGGTAGTCCTGGAGATCACTTACTCCCTTTGGTGTCATTCTCAGTGACACACAGCTCACCCCGTCAACCAATTATCTTTGAGGGAAAAGTCTGGGAATAAGTAAGCTTGAAAAGAAGGCACAGATCCGACAAACTAACCTAGCAGAGTTCTTTTGTTATAAAAAACGAGAGCGCCTCTTTTTCTGACGGGACAATACTGCAAATGATTCTAGAAGATACCGTTGAACTTGCAAACGCAACACTCAAAGCAGATGGTTTGAGCCAAAAAACGGCTCTAGGCCTAAGCAAGGAGAGGAGCACGGGCATCCTAGTTCTAAGCCCAGGCTTCAATTCTCTGCCTCATCTCGTTTCGAGCAGAAAATCTGACAAAAGCAACGTATTATCAGGAAACGAAGGGGTATTTACCTAACCAAATCAAGCACGTTGTGGTGACATCTGACCCACTGCCAGTCTGAGCTGGCACGTTTCTGCAGCATGACACAGCGTTGTGCAAAAAATGCTTGATCGGCCCTGCGTGTAACACAGCTTTTGTTGCTCAGCATCGAGCAGAAGCAACCTCTGACTTTGCATTGCAGAGCCTGCACGAGTGCCTCCACACTACAGTGTCCTTCACCAATCACTAAATTAAATTGCTGTCAGGAAAAAAACCTTCCTGAAGAATTTCTGACCAACTGTAATACTGAGAATGTAATTTTCTTTTTTTTTTTTTTAAATTTGCACATTGTCTGGAGAGAGGAAAAGCTGAAGAGGCAAACAGTAACCTCTGATATTAACTGCTCTATCATGTTCCCAGCGAGCAGCAGAAACAGCAGCAAAAAGGCACCACAAAACCTCTGAAAAACACAAGTTAGCACATTATCAGAGTAAGCAGGGAGCCAGAAGAATCAAGCACAGCTCACCTTGACAAGGCTGACAATAAGATCATCAGTAAAATAAACATGAAAAAAAAAAAAAAAAAAGGAAGAAAGAAAAGCCAGAACAAGATATGTTCATTTTCAGATTATTCAGAACATGTGGGTTTGGATCTTCTAAATGTACCATTGATTTTCCACTATACTCCAGAAGCACAACGAAAAGCAGTCGGTGTTAGCAGAGAATCAAATCCCTTGAGAGGGACCTACGCGTTCCCTGTTGCAGTAAGAAGTCCTCTTGGCACAAAGAAGCCAGAAAATGGTGTCTTTCCCCAGCTCACCAGATCCGGCAACCACTTAAAGGCTATCCTGAAATGACTGCAATTATATTTCCAATTTTAACTGCTGGCCTTGTCACCTCTTCATTGCAACTCTGCCATTAAAACCATTTAGATTGTCTTAATAGACCTCAAAAGAGAAAAAAAAAAAACACCAAAGCCTGCAGCAAACTATGCAGCAGCTTCATGCCATCTGAAGAGGAGCCTAAACGATACTTGGTTAAGTAACTGTTAAACTGTAACTAAGCCACATTTACAGAGCTTTGCAAAAATGCAGTACTTACGGGACTACAGAAAAAGATTATATTTTCCTCTCACTGAAGTATTGAAAGCAGAATGTACTCTGCTGGAAATGAAACGGTGGGCGTTTGATGGCATATTTTAAATAGTATTCCTCTTTGTGCATGCAGTGTAATGCCACCCAAGGGGGAGATTAAAAAAAAAGTCTGTAATTTGCAAGTCCATTTCAAAGTCATATTGAGGATGATGTGAAATTCAGGATAGGATTCTTGAGAGAAATCTCCCTGGAAAACGCCTATGTACCTCAGGGAAGCTTTGGATTTGCTTCCCCACACTGGAAGGCTGTTCTGTCTTCTGACATTTCAATGTTGTTTACTCTTTGCATCTAATTTTGGAATTATTGAGTGGTTTATTACAAAGGTGTATCTTTGCCCGACAATAAAATATTTCTCTTCTGCAACCTCCAAGATTTCTAAAAATCCCTTACTATTCATCTTGAAACTTTCATCGGCAGTGAGGATACAGCAGTTACTGTTACAATAAGGGATTGATCCTGCTGTCAGATATTATGGAGGTAACCGACACTTCCATGTGTGAAGGACCTTCCTCCTTGGCCCTGGGAAAAACAGGACTGCCCACATTGGTCTAATCATTCTCAAACAATTGTAAACAATACCGTGCTTTAAGGCTTTAGGTAGCCATCAACGGGGCTCACGAGGGAATGCTCTCCTGAACAGACTTCTGGCTAAACAGGTTTTCTTTTTGCTCTGTATCATTTTTCCTGAAGCATTGCAGAGTGGCCACAGACGGATCTGGGGAGAGGAAAAGGGTGCGACCGTTTTCCTGAGGCTGGATTCTCTTCCTTAGATGCCCGAGCGAGTGGGTGCTTAAACTCAAATTCATCACCAAATCTGACGTCAGAAAAGAATCTTCCCCTGGGTCAGATGAGGAAGAAGCACGGATGGTTTCTGTCTTCGCTTGTAGTGCATAACATGGCTTGATTATAGAGGTAAGCAACGCGGAAACACATCCCACTCACCGAAAAGGTTAGGAGTACCAGTGATACCGCAATCCTTCCTGTCTTTTTTCCATGGCCACGACAATTTGTGCTGCAGAAGACTGAAGTGCTTCAGTCCAACACTGAAGTCTTTAGATTTAACCTGGCATGGCATGAGAGTGAAAGGAAAAGCAACCGCAGAAGACCACAGCATATACTCAAGTGATTTCCTTTTCCTCTAAAATTCTAATTATATTAATTTCACTTAATTTTTGCCTTACAGAAGGCAGACATCTATCCTTACTTTGTCTTCTGTGTTCTTCTGGAGAGAGTGTGGCATTAATCACTCTCCAAACCTCTACCTTGAACTTGTCTCCCTAACCACAAGGAAAGCCAAGACAACTAACTTGGACGAGAAACCTACGGTTCATATAGCTCAAAGCAGGTGAATTTGGGAAAATTTTGAGACCATAGGAAGAAAAGGTCTCAAGTATTTTATGTTGACACTTACTGCTTGAGTGTTTTCAGATCAAAGCAAGCAGTGACAGAAAAGCTCTTACGAGGAGATCTAACCCACTGCACTGAGATGATTCCCTCTGCCAGCAAGACAGTGGCACAGCTGTGTCCGACTTCACTCCGCATTGAGAGGGTTTGTTACTGGTATGGACCACAGATTTGAATCTGGCAGTACCTTTACTTTGGTTTGTCCAGTTAAATGAAGATAAAAGTGTATTTTGCACTACAAATAAATGACACGCATCTTTTTTTTTTAAGAAGAAAAGCTATATACATCCTCTAAACATGCGAGACACACAGCAGCCACGCTCTGCAGACTATTATTTTGCACTTTGATCAATGCAACTTTGCAAGTCTCTCATGCCAATAATTTCCTTCTTTTGAACTGGTATTGGGTGAGATTATCCGAACAAAACCAGAAGATCATGATCACAATTTACGCTCCTAGCTTTTGCATACGACAGGTTAGGTTTAGCAGCGTAGCAAACTATAAACAATACCCTTGATGCCCCTGCAATAATGCTAAAGCGCTATACAGACTGAACCCATATTGCTCAGTCTAAAAATAAACATCTACAAATTAACTGGGACATACAAACGTATATACACACGATTCATGTGAAAAAGCAATTATCTGTGCTGAGAAGAGCAAAAGTCCAGCTTTGAGCTAACCAAATAATTAAGAATAAAGACAAAACAACATAAGTTTAATTATTATTATTTTAACATGTTAAAAATACAGTCACATCAAAATAGGATACACAGTTATAAAACTGTTGCAGATGACATAAGAAAATAGTGTGTATATATTTTATATATAAAAATCTACAGTATTTACTAATGCTGATACATATTTTGGAGCCTTGCGTTGCTTGCACAAATAAATTGTACAGCTTTGCTATGAATTACAGAACCATCATCATTAAACACTGAGATTATTATACTTAGCCACAATATTATATACATACATTTCTAAGCTGCTGTAACCAATTAGAACTAAGGTAAGCCCAAGTCATATTTATCTTCACAATTTTAGTTTAGAGTTTCAGTGTAGTGCTTTGCTACTGTTACTTCGCTGCAGTCTGCAATCTTTAAAATATAAAATTGCCCAGTTCATTAAAAATTACATCAGACACATTATATACACAAAAAAATTTTTGAAATATACTAAGTAAATGTTACTTCCATTTGTAAAAATTGTTTTACTTCTGTACCTTAAAACTTACAGAGCCAACCTGCAGCAGTAATAGGCACTAAAGCTCATTCTTTAAAGGAAAAAAAAATAAAATCCTTTTCTATGTTTTCGTTAACAAATCTTACAAAACAAAGGATAACAGGACAACCTTCCAAACCATCCAAAGCTGGTGTGGACACCAACATTTGGAATTTAAGTATTAGAAAAACCTCTCTGTTAAGCACTCCAAGGACCTCTTCTGGCGGGATCCTTATCCACCTCAACTCCCACTGGTTTCAACGAGAGGTCAGTGCATTCAGCACGTCCCACACGGCACCCAGCAGCTCGCAGGGCTGCATCCTACATGGGCCACTTCACCTGCACATTTTTTTCCACCCCCAATTCACAGTCAAGGAAAGGAAAAACACGAAGCAGAAAAGGCTGCAAAGACTAAAAATACTTACATTACCAGGAGCCTAAGCTTCCTATTAGCAGTTAGGATCATTTTAGTGTAAAACACCGCCCAGTCTCTCAGCAGCCTGACAGCACAGCAGCACATGCCCAAGCACAGACACGAACCTACCATCTCTTTGGGGTAAAAAAGGGCAAAACAAAATGGAATTGACATGACAAAGCTTAAGAGAAGGGACGCTGCATACTCGCAGAGCTCAGGGAATACCGAGCCTTGACCAAATCTCAGACCTCTGCTGTACTTCACAAGAGCGTCGAGGAGCTGGTCGTTCTCCGATACCTGTGAGATTTGGCCCCGCAACCAGTTCGTTTAGTTTGACAGCACAGCATGGCAAAAAGTGAAGGGTGCAGCACCATTTCTGTATCTGGCATTACTCTCGCTGTGCTCCAATATTTTGCATATAGGACAACATTCTGAAGGTAGATTTGGGTGAGAAGGTAAAAATTCTCCACTTTCGATGCACCTAAAAAACTAAACACTGCCCTGAATTTTAAGCACCATTTCTTAGCCAGATTAGAGAGACATTTTTGGCTTTCTGCTTTTGCCTGCCTGCTCCTTGCTGAGGAAAATGACAAACAGTAGTCAAAGGAGAGGAAATTAACTCTCACATAAGATTAAATTAATAATCCCAAAGCATCCCTCCTGCCCAGAACAGATACTGGGACGCTGAGGCAGCTGTATAAAAACGACAGACATTCCCATTCAAAATGAATGGCTTCTCAAATAAATTACACAAAAAAAAAAAGAAATAAAAAGTACTTCACAAACTTTGCCCAAAGTTAAATGCATTTACATTTAAACTCTTTAGCTCTTTTCCATATGCGTCTGTGTATTGTAAGTGCACACTCACACTGCGCACACACACACATCTATACAGTGCATTAACAAATGTCAGTCAAAATAAAACTTGTAAATGTGTTACAGCTTTTAGGCAGAAAGATTGTAACACAAGTTAATTACATGTAAGGAACAATGACAGTATTAACCACGTTGTGTATATGATATTATTGCTATGTCTATGTGCACCAGATCATTTTCAATAGCTTCAATGCAAGCCTGAAACATCTTTGAAGTAGTGTTGTTATTTTCGAGACTCATGTGAACTGTCCGCATTTCATGGAAGAGCGGAGGTGGACTACTGCTAACACAGCAACGTTTAACTGGTTTTGGTTCTTGCCATTATTATTAAGCACAGACAGATTCTCAGAGAAGCACGGATTCATGCATAGACAATCCATCATTTCTGTTTCGATAGTGCTGGGCTTGAGCCGATGGGCTTGAGTATTGGTATGGTGGCGAACCATGCTCTTCAAAGGTTGGTGAAGTCCTGTATCTTATTGGACTATCCACAGAAACAGCAGGAAGACTATGGTCTTGAAAAGGTGTTGACTGAAAATGCTGGTATTTCTGGAAATTGTCCAAGTGGCCTTTGTTAACATCTTGGCTCCAGGGCTGCCTGTGGGGTTCATGTCTGTAAATATATCCAGCATCTGGCCACCTTCTGTTTTCTGGTAAATAATCCACTGGAGGGATTATGAATTTGACACCTGCGGTGGACCTTGAGTTGCTGGTATAAGCATCAACAGGGGCTACTTCTATCTGACCAGGGGCTGGTGAAAGAGGATTTTGGCGACTGGCAGGGTAGGAATTCATCTGTAGTTTATCTGGAGAATAATCTACTGAAATAAAAGAACCATATAGCCTACCAGAAGGGCTCGTTCGATTCCCATGATAATGCAGAGGTACTGAACTTGTATTGCCTATACTGGAAACATGCTTTGGAGAATTTCCATGGTAAATAGGTGGATTACTATAAAATGGCAGTGGCTGTTTTACATTCAGTCCATGAGGTGGTCCACCAGATTGTGTTGAATATTTCGGAGATCTCGGTTGTGAAGTGAAGGTGTAATTATTGGGTATTTTTAATGGAGCTGGTATTTTTTCCGTTTGCTTTCTTGGACTATTAGAATACGTTACATGCCTAGGGCTCTGCGGATGAGCTCTCTCAAGCATCTCTTCAACAAGATTCTCATTCTCATTCTCAACTTCTGGAACATTGTCATACTGAGATGCATTAGACCCTCGCTTACCTTCATCAACATCCAAAACCCTCATCTTTTGCTTTACATTCAAAGGCTGTGTTTCTCCAGGACTTGGTGGTGGGCCCGAAACCAAATGGTTTATTTGCCTTCCTTTCACCTCTGCACTAAGTTTCATTGTCTTTTCAATTATTTTGATATCAGATGGTTTATTCCACTTAGGTACAAATTCCTTTCTTGTATTTGAAGTAGCATTAGAATTTTGATTAGCAGCTGCATTATTATACTGTCTCGAGTTGTCTTCCTCTGTTGGCTGAGACTTTCTTCTGGCATCTACCTCGTTCTTAGGCATACTACTTTGTGCCTCTATTGATCGAGTCTTCTGCTGGTTTAAGGAAGGTTTCTTTTCCAGTGAATTAATTCGTTTTCGGTTATTTGGCGAACTTTCTGGTTCTTCTTCTGTGGATGGTCTCGTCTCTGTCCTTGTTTGTGTACCAGTGCTGTTCTGTCCATTAAGCATTGGAGTAGAGTTAAGCATAGCAGGCTGAGGTCCTGATGGAATCTGCCCCAATGGCTTCTTTGGAAATTCATCTTCTTTACCTAAAACAAGAACAGTAATAACATAAATACACCTGGTTACAAAAGTCTTCTTTGATCTGTTGGTCATGCAAGCAAAAATAGCTACGAACTCTTATTACCTAGGCTACTCTCTGGGTCACCACTTTGCTAAACCTCGAAGGCTTTTCTGTATACCGCCATCAAACAAAGATTTTATTTAGGCTCTCACCCCAACCAGTTACTCTAGTCTTCCTTTCTACAGCTGAGGCAATCTTGCCAAGCTTTTGCTCATTCATGACTGCTGCAAAAAATCATTTTCCTGGATGACATTTTGGTTACAGTACCTACTCTGTATGTAACCCTCTTCACATTAAGTAAGCCGCTTTCTCCACTTTAAAAATCCTTCCCAATGTCCCTCTCCCAATCTATCGTCTTCCATTCATTCTTCTTTTCACATTCACCTCTAATAAGCTATACTACCAGCTCCTCACTCACATGCACGAGCTTCCCATCTCTGAACTTTCACTTCCTTTTTCTGGGTGGAGCTCATCATTAACATCTGCTCCCCCCTCAACCCATGCCTAGAAATTTAATCTCAGTATTAAAAAGCTACAGTGTAACTAAAAGGCTCTATGCAGAATCGTATTTTTTTCAGTTCAGTGTTTTATCACAGAACAACTGAATCAGCTAATACTGATTCTGGCTATGTCATGATCTCAATTGAGTGTTCAATGGACAAGTTTTGCCAAACACAAGGACAGCATTTACAGAACTAGGATATGAATGGAAAGTTCTCCCAGACTGGAGCTCAACACATCACAACAGCCACTGGTAAATATCAGTTACGTGGGGACCCAGAACAATCCACGTGGCCACTACAGAAAGAATAAAGAAATGTTTCATTGCTTGATGCTGCTCACAGAACAATTTACATCAAATTTTCTACTGTAGTCTTCCTCCTTAGCAGTCAACGCCCTTCGTATCCTCAGCCAAAGTCTTTTATCATATCTACTTGCACATAACTTGTTTGTGTAATACATTACTTTCCCATCATAAGCAGAAAAGGTCACATGCTTTTCATTCAACGCACTAATCTAAATTTAATTGATGTTCAGCGTTTAAAAAAAAAAAAAAAGGCATTAAAGTCACCATAACCAAACAAATCCTATTCACTCTGTATCTATTTATTAAGTAAAAGCTCTGTTGTAAGGAGGGGGGGTGGGAAGACATGGTTGCCCTTGCTTAAATGTTATGCAAAGTAAATTATATAAAATGGCTGTCGGTAAAATAATTCTGTTTAATCCCTGCTTCTTCCTAAGACAAGAACTGTAGAATCTTCCTCTATCATCGAAGTTCATAAATTTGGCACCTCACTCTTTCTGGCTATTTGTAATTAAAATTCCTTTTATGATGTCTATATGGGTTCACAGGAGTGAATACATACAAATGTCTCTATCCCTGACACGAGTGCTGTGGTTAGAAGAGAACTATGTTCATTTTTACAGTCAATAGTACGAGTCCAATCTTTGATGACTGGTTCATGATAGAGATACACGGAGGAAAGCCAGCAGCCAAGGTCAGTATTATTTATTATAACAGCATAGCAAACTACCATCACGGATCAGCTGCTATGTAAACTAAATGAAAACTTACAGTTTGTACCAGCTAGGACATAGCAGGGGGATAGCAGAGGATACAATGACGCCATGTGTCATGACAAGACAACTAAATAAAAAGTACTTAACAGAAACAGTCTGGTTTTGCCAAACGGTTAAACTAGGCTTTTCTTGATTATCAAAGCCTTCGTATGAGGCTAAAGGTGATAGGGAACCCCACCCTTTCCTTTAGAAACATGTAACTTCAGAAACTTCAGTTTACATATAATAAACACAACCTACCCAGGCTTTCTGTAGAAAAACCCTCCACTCTTATTTTCCCCTAATTACCCTCTGCTCCATTATGATCACACAATTATTTAGATACACAAACCTATGCTCTTACACTGAAGGCACTCAGTCTACCTTGCTACAACTTGGCAAAGGAAGATACTCACGCTGAGCTCTCTCCCCAGTTACTCATCCCCAAAGCAGAGATTCCACACATTAAATCACCTTACAGGATGACACACCTGCCACACTGTATTGCCTGATGGAGAACACCCACGCAAACAGTTGCAAGACAGTGCAGCAGGTTACGTGGTGGGGTAGGGCCCCAGCATCAGGCTGCAATGAGTGGCTCTTGGAATTGCAAGTCTCATGGTTTGTTCTCTTTTGCTACAGGGCCCCACTATTCACAAACCAGGCTAAAGTCTGGAGCGTGGAGTTGTAGACTTGCACTCCCCAGCAGCTCACCGCTGGAAGAACAGATGAAGGGACAGAGGAATGAGCTGCATGGATGCTACAAATGGATGATATAACAACTCTGCAATATACTGTCTGCTTCACCAGCCTCTTCAAAATCGTTCTCTATTCTTTGTGAACAGGAGTTCACTTTCTGAACTTGTTTCAGGTTGGCAAAAGGCATTTGCACCATTTAATTCCATTTGCGTCCTGAAACACAGTGTCAGGCAAAGCTGGGTAACTCCCAGATCTTGTCTTCTAAATAAAAGTGAGTTTTGCTCATAATAAATATTGCTGATACTGGAATACATATTACAGTGCTTTCAATCTTACTAATTTTTAATGTTAAAATAGCATGAAGTCTGAGTTAAGCACCAGTACTCAAAGGACATAGCAAAAACTTGTCATCTAAATCTTATAGAACTAGTCTTCATATGCTGCCAATCCGTTCATAACCTCCAGGTGATCCATCGTAGTTATGGGATAGCATAAGAAAATGGCCCCCCAACATCTGTAAATTAGTTAATTTCTGTCCTTGCATGCAATACATGTTTTAGGAAAATGAGTTATTTTCTTCCATGCTTAAACCATCCAAGCTATATATATAACAAAACTGAAGACAAGTTCCTTCAGCAGCTGCAATGCTTCCTTCACAGGTACAAAGACATTAAAAGCATGAACCGATTTCCTTTCTTCTAGCCTTTACTCTGAGAAATGTGCACAGAGCAATACGAGATCCTTTGAAATATACCTGGTTGTACAAAAAGGTGGATCTTGTGCGAGTTTTTTGTTTTGGTTTGGTTTTTTAACTTCACACACTTAAGGTTTCTTAATTACCATTAAGCTCCAATAAAACCCAAGTGAGAATACTGCAGACATTTTTATTGAATTCTATCTAGGCCACTTTGAAGATTGCTTTCTGTCATCTTTCATTCACATTTCAGGGTAAAAGAACACACTACAACTAGGCATATGTGGGCTGCACCATCTAGATTACGTACGCTGTAACATGAATTACAGCTGTAAAATGAATATCAGAGAAGTCTGTTGTGAAACTGTTAGAACTCAATATTCATTCATGCACCGGGTAACAAGCAAAGCGTTCCAAGACAATAGTTTGCTTAGAAGAAAACCTCTGCATTCTAACAGCATGATACCAAGTTTATAGGCTGGTGCTACTGAAGCTTAGAGCTTTCAGGGAAAACAAAAATATGCAACAATTGAGTACATGTGGAAGGAGGGTCAGTGGGGAAAAGAAGAAATCCAGCTTTAAATCTTAGCCACAGGGTTTCCACGGAATTTGGTTTAACTTGACCTCAGACAGAAACAACTGACACAGCCTGCTTAATCAACCGCATCTGCACGTGAAACTTTTAAGAAAGGCCACATTGCTAGGAGGTACTTAATTCGGTAATCAAAGCTACAAAGCACAGGCCTTGTTCTGGTTCAAAAATCCTTGAGCTCTCATCACCTCCTGCCATAAAAAGCATCGGAAGGAAAGGAATTGTATAAGGATCTATGATGCTGCAGCACAAAGACACCCTGCAAACCGCTCACCTTCTAAAGGAAAATCAATTTGTTTTAAACTGCAAAAATAGATATTTAAGTCTAATTGAACTACAAAGATCATACATACATACACACACAGAGCTGCCACTTCCAGTGGAACCACCAAGTACTTTAAAAGTAAACTCCTGAAGTTCAAAAAAAGTCCATAAAATTAAACACGTAGAGAATAACCGAATCTATCACCATGCACATTAATACAACGAGACATTCCTCAAATGCACAAAATAGCATGCAAACTATGTCCATGAATGCTTTCAGCAGTCCACTGTCAGCAAGAATAGCAAGAAAACCATGATGCTGCATGCTGGCAAAAAGAAGGAAAAAAGGTAATAAAAGCAAAATAGCTGAGGAAAAGAAACCACAGTGCAAAAGCAAACAAACGAAATCAAGTCGCAACAAACATCTCTACCCAAGAGGTACACAAACAGCTCACCCGAGAAGCATGCAAAATCATCAATTCTTCTTACAAACCGCGTATCTTTTATCTACCAATTTTCCACTCCAAATCTGCCCAAAGCCTCACATGCAGCTCTCAACCATCATCTTTACCACTTCAACTAAACTCACTGTTCAAACTCCTCAGATCTGAGCATGCAGAAATTTTGTTTTCAAGGACATTCAAAGGAGTATCTGTTTGTGCTGTTGATCCAAAGTCTGAGTTAATTCACTTTCTGGACACATCTGTCTGACTGAGGAATGGAGAAACTTTAGAATTCTACAAGAAGTATTCCTGGGACAAGTGCTTTGCTATACAATCTACGGCATTTACACACAAGGTTTAAAAGCATTTTAAAACCAGAAGTTAAGACAAAGCCGTCCAGTTCAGCTGTGATGGTTTTAGCAGTGACCTCTACAATCATCGAATGTGCCTTTGTCTTCCAAAGCGAACTGGGCAATCAGATTTTTTTCCCAGGTTGCCAGTATTCGTACGAGATGTAGAACTGGGTAACTCCCAGCCTTCTCTCCCTCTCTTCCTTCAACAGAACAGGTTCCTAGACAGAGTTCAGTTACTGGCTTTTCCCAAAGACAAACGTAATAGCTTACATCAGAATTCACAGAACTGGAACCATACGATTTTCTATTTCTCCTTTAAAAGAAAGGTGGTGATTTAGTTGGCTTGTATGCAATACAGCATAAAAAAAACCAAACAACAAAGAAAATAGGGTGAAAAATGGGTGAGGAATGAGAGAAGTGGAAGTAGAGGGAGACAATTTAAGCAAAACAAGAACAATCAGGTGCTTGTTTGCTGCTGGTAAACACATTACCTGACATGAAAAAGAGCAAAGCAAGTACGAGCAGATCTGACTATTCCCCAAATGACAAGAAACTCAAGTCACATTAAAGAAAGTTTTAGTCTACTGACTTCTTCCTGCTCTGACAAGTCTTGGTCACCACCCAGTGGAAGTCGATCTCAACTACAAGACTTCTACAGATAATTGCTTCAGGAGGCACTAACAGCCTCATGCACTGAATAGCAGACATATAATTGGAGTAAAGTGCTTTAAGTGCTCTCTCTGGTGAATAACAGTCTAGCCCTTAATTTCAGCACCAGGATACATGCACTTTGACTGTTCTAATACAATTTTCAAGGACGGTAATGGTCATAAAAACAACTCTTAAAATGACATCTTGATATTTTGTGTTTATTTTCCATCAGTGACGTCCCATCTTACTTCTTCAGTTTACAAGTCCAAGAGAATTTTAAAGAAATTTAAGTGCCTGCACTAGAAGCTCAAGCTGCTGTCTGACAGTCAACCTCTGCTCCTCCCTTATATGCCGTCATCAACGAAGGAGTTACTAAAACAAAATCTTGCCTGACAACTTGAAGGTAGAACAAAATACACTGTTTGCCTTTCTGCTGCTACGTCACTTCTGTAGTACTGACAGCAAGGAAAGTGTACTTTATAAACATCTGCATTTAAATAAACAACAGAAATGTTAACAAATTCAGTCATCTGCCAGAAGATACAGGTGGCCAGCTATACGTCTGTAAGCTGCCTTTGCAAAAAAAAATTTCTAAAATTAACCCCTTTGCTTTACATCCCTCATTCCACATTTCTTCCAGAAAATACACTTTCTTGAAAAGTCCATTTAAAATAGGAGTATGAACAGCGATCAGCGTAACTACCTGGATCATATTTCTAAAAAGCATGCAAGTGGTAAACAGAAAAGGTTTTTAAATTCTGCAAAGCCAATGTCTAAAATTGATTAAAATAATATACTGATTATATTAGTATAATTCCATATATTAATTTCTTTCATAATATCGTAAAGGAATTGTATCACACAAGAAAACAAGGCAGAAAAATCAGTTTACTTGATTAAAATATGAAGTGCTTTGTATGAAATAGCTACTTGTGTATTCTTCAAGCACAAGTGAAAAATCCAAAATTCCTCTGAAATAAAACACAACCAAAAGAGAGACACCATCAGAAACAGGAAAGTCAAGCTGACTTACATATTTCTATTGTTCTGGCTGTCAAAAGGCAATTAACAGCAGAGAACAGACGCTATTTAATAGATTACCAACCTAGTGTATATATACTTCTGCACTGTCATTGGTAAGTATTTAAAATAGACAGATATTTGAATAAAAGATATCGATAATAAATTTAATAAAATATAACTTTAGAGATAAATAGCACATGAACATTTAAAAATTTATGGCAAATGCAAGATTCAAACTTTGCTAGTTTTCCCTGAATACAGAACAGGCTGGGAGAACTAGAACAACTGAGCTGGAGCTTAAAGCTGGTGTTACCATGCACAAATACAGTTAAGACGATCACAAGGACAAGGGCAGATTCCAAATTTGCCAACGCTGCTTTAAAATTAAGGTACAAGACCTTTATCTCTGATTTAAGGCCTCCTCATCTGCTGCAAGGTCTTCTAAATTCTCAGTCATAAAGAAAAGATATCCAACCCAGGACCCCTCTGCCCTCCCTTTTCAGGACACCTTATATCAGAACAGAGGTGAGAAATTGTCTCAAGAACAGACCTGAGAGCCTTCAACCTTGAAGGTGGGTCTGTCTTGTTTATGAAGCACTAGATTAATAAACTACTTTCAGCCACATATTTCTAAGTAGAATATGAAACTTTCACTGGTAAGCACTTTTGCTTATTCAAGTCAGAAACTGTAAGAAAATATATGTATTAATATATAAATACTGTTTATTAAGCATTGCATTATTTATATAGTCCTACAGGAATAACTTACAGCAAAGCTGGAAATTCTACCCGTATCTTGTGAGCATTTAAAGAATTCTGCTGCTGTTTTAAGTAACAGCCAAGGAAAGACTCTGCATCAAGAAATATTGGAAATCAATGCTGTACACCAAGAAAATTCCTTTCACTGTGCTCTAGACATCATCCTTGAATTAAGGAAGAGATTATCCGCTCTGTGTCAGACTTGGCTCCTTGAGAAGATGTAAACAGGAGTCATACAGATTTAGATGAGTGTGCTGTTCAAGAACCTGCCGTGGTGTGGACACCCTTCATAACGTTCCAGGCCATCAAGGAAACACTAATTGCCTTTTCTACCCAATTTGCTTGAGGATATGTCTGAAGGGAGGTACCTTAAAGGACAGTTTCTACCAAATAGCTGTCACAGCCTACCTCCCTGAGGACTTGATAACCAACGGCTTGCCAATAACAAGCGTGCTTATCCATACAGTTCACAGTCTCCCTAGTGTCACTGGTACAGGGATGCCTACCCTGAGTTTCGAGAACAGCACTGAAGTTGCAAGCCATCCTCTGAAGGTTGTAGCTGCTAAGTACACGCTATCCTATCCTGGCCAGTGGTTAAGACTAGAAATTACCACAAAGAGAAATGAAAATCCATGGTCTGCTTTATGCAAAAGCGTTTCACTGACATCCAAAATTAGCATGATCTCCTTAACGTCCGTGTCCTGGCTGAGCATTTTAAGGGTTTTATCACTGAGAAAGCATTAAAAGAAGCCCCTTCCTTCCTCTCTGCTCTGAAGCGAACAGGGAGCTCCTTAATTCAGTGGGAGAAGCCATGGAGGAAGCAAGTCAGAGAAAACTGCATCAGACATAAGCAGACAGTCACTTTAAAGTACCACAAAAGTTATTACCTCTTTTAATATCCTACTGCAGCTTACCCTACTAGGGCAGAAAAATCTATACAGTCTAGCAAAGGATGCCAGATGGAAAATTCCACTGAGCTTAATTAGCTCACTGCTATTCCTGGATGACTGATACTGATGCAACTGTAAGACTGAGATTTTTTTTTTCTTTTTCCTAACATGCATTTTTACTTTAGTTTGTAAAGGCGTACTGTTGCTCAACGAAAAAAAAAAAAAAGGCACAAGATAGGAAGTAGTACTTTCATTCTAGCTGAAAAAACTAAAATAAACACTATTTTCTCAGGCTAAAGTGGATACTTAAATGAACAGTCTGGTATTTTTTGAGTGTATTATTAAACCATTATATGTCATGCAGTAAGTTTTACATTAAAGTAGAAGAAAAATAGTAAAAAGAGAATGAAAGTAGTAAAGATAGTACAGTCAGACAGACGTGTACTGGGTGTATTTGGTTTTTGTGGCAAGGTTTTGGTAGTGGGGAGGCTACAGGGGTGGCTTCTGTGAAAAGCTGCTAGATGCTTCCCCTATGTCCAATACAGCCACTGCCAGCTGGCTCCAAGATGGACCCTCCACTGGCCAAGGCCGAGCCCGTCAGCAACGGTGGTAGCACCTCTGGGATAACATAGTCAAGAAAGAGAAAAAGTTACTGCACGGAACAGTAATTGTGGCCAAAGAGAGGAGTGAGAGTATGAGAGAGAAACAACTCTGCAGATACCAAGGTCAGTGAAGAAGGAGGGAGAGGAGATGCTCCAGGCACCAGAGCAGAGATTCCCCTGCGGCCTGTGGTGAAGACCACGGTGAGGCAGGCTGTCCCCCTGCAGCCCGTGGAGGGTAAACAGTGGAACAGATACCTAATTGCGGCCCATGGAGGACCCCACACTGGAGCAGGTGGGTGCCTGAAGGAGGCTGGACCCCATGGGAAGCCCGTGCCAGAGCAGGCTCCTGGCAGGACCTGTGGAGAGAGAAGCCCACGCCTGAGCAGGTTTACCAGCAGGACTTGTGACCCCATGGGAGACCCAGGCTGGAGCAGCCTGTTCCTGAAGGACTGCACCCCATGGAAGGGACCCACACTGGAGCAGTTTGTGAAGAACTGCAGCCCACAGGAAGGACTCACATTGGAGAAGTTCATGGAGCACTGTGGCCCGTGGGAGGGACCCCACGCTGGAGCAGGGCAAGAGTGTGAGGAGTCCTCCCACTGAGGAGGAAGGAGCAGCAGAGACAACATGTGATGAATTGACCACAACCCCCATTCCCCATCCCCCTGCACTGCTCAGGGGGAGAAGGTAGAGAAAATCATGAGTAAAGTTAAGCCCAGGAAGAAGGGAGAGGTGGGGGTAAGGTGTTTTTAAGATTTGGTTTTATTCCTCATTATCCTACTCTGATTGGATTGGTGATAAACTAAACTAATTTACCCAAATCAAGTCTGTTTTGTCCATGACGGTAATACCCAAGTGATCTTTCCCCATCCTTATCTCAACCCACAAACCTCTCATTATATTTTCTCTCCCTCGTCCACTTCAGCTTTGCTTGTCCTATTTTAATATTAAACCTCCCTCATTCAAGTTGGGTGAGGAAAAAAAAAAAGCATTTTACTGTCCATTGACGTTTCTTTAGCTATCCAAAAGAAAGAACCAATACATCTCAAAACAATTAGCACCCAGTCAGCTAATCATATCAAAAGTTACACTTAAGTATACAAAATATGAAACCAAATAACTTGCATTCCATTGCCAAACTGTCTCTGCAAGAAGATACATTCACTCCCCCTTGCTGTTGGTCTCCATGAGAAGATTCCTCGTGTCTCACACTTTCTGTTACTGCACTAGATGGCTCTAAAGCCTCCTTTAATTTTCTGCAAAAATCCAGAGTATCTCAAACAAAATTTCATTTGAAGGCATTTTATGTTCTCCCAAAAGAAAAGCCTTAAAACATAAATAAGTTAGGAACAGACTTTATGCCTTCATTTTTTTTCCATCAAGAAAATTTCCAGTAAATTCTGTTTTTTTCCACAGAAACTCTCAACAGGAGTTACACACATGCGATTTTCTAGGCTGGAAGATACATTAACTCCATCATGTAGCAAACTATAAAAATTTTCCCAACTCTTCAGCTACCACAGTTTCAAGGCAAAACTAGAAACTTGTCACTGCTGAAACTTTCTTTACCACATCCTTGAAAATCCTACCCATCTACAAACAGTTAAAAGCTTTTTGGGATAACCCACTCACCATTCCAACACAATCACAGAGAACTCCGTATTTAAAACTTAACAGAAAGCACTCCTGTGATCTATCTTCCTTTAGCATGATGGAGTGGAACTGATGCTAAAAGACCAAGTTCCTCATTGGCATGTTTGCTCCCACCTAATCACCACGACCCAGCATGAGCTGTGCCAAGAGGCCTGACAAAAGCACAGAGCTGAGGAGCAGTGCTGAAAAGAACAACTTGCTGTGAGAGTAAGCCAAGACTTAAACCTAGCTGGTGGAGAGAAGGCAGGAGGGGAAGGCTGTGATTAGAATGGGGAAGCGGCAGTACACACAGCAACATGGAGAACTGCAGACTCACGGAAGAAGCCTGAGCAGACAAAAAGACAAGAGCAGGAACTAGCCTTAGAGCTACTGTGGGTGGGAGAAAGCATGCTGGAGAGATGTTACAGATGATCAGAAAGAGGGTAAAACACAAGAATAGGGAGTAAGAGAAATGGGAAACTCTGACAAGAAACCAAGATGAGGGGAAACAAATATACACAAAGTATTTGTACTCCAGAGGGACAGATCTGCTGAATAACCAGATGAAACAGGTATCTATTTATGATGATTAGTCCTGAAACAGCCCAATACTGCATGCAATAAATAAGGTCTACAGAAACAGAAAAATGAAGTTCATTATCGAAAGAGTGTCAGGAACAAATTATCACCACAATGCTACATAGGCAACCTTTATTCTGACACTTCTTAACTTCTGAAAGCTAACCAGAGCAACTTAATGAAGTTATTTGAAGGCGGTTTCTGCCATAATTTTAATCTTTTTGAAAACATATATTCTTTCTCACATACTATTTTACAATGAGCAAGGCTAAAGAAAAATGTCTCTGAATAATCACAAGAAAAGTAATAATTAAAGATTGTGCAGGTAGGGATAGAAAAATAATAGAATCTTAATACAGGAAGAGATCCCATACACATTTCATAATTTGGGCCCCACAAAATAACGACCTCCACTCTGCAACCAAAAAGCACAAACACAAAGGCTGAGAAGAAACAAAGGAAATAATGCAGTTAAACACCCAGAAGGTCTGTCACCTGCAAACAATTAAAAATCTGGATTTGACTACCAGAAGAAACTATTTGACCTAAAGTTTGTTCCATAGCTAATCAAGCTACAAAACAGTCTGGATTCTCAGACAATGCCACTGCTTCAAATAATCTGAAGCCTTGATAATTAATCTTTTATCTCAAAGCTTTTATAAATCCAAATTAATAAAATTATTAGAACGTGTGATGTTTTAAAGTCTTTGCCATTAGCCTACAACCAGTAAAAAAAAAAAAAAAAACAAAAAAGAGCAAACTCACAAAATAAAGGGTGCTGATTTTAAATTGTAAAATAGTTTTTAGGAAAAAAAAAACAAAAAAACAAAACCTATGCAGGGATGAAGAGATAAATACTGCACAATTTTTAACTGCATGAATTAACACTTCAAAAATGGACAATGTGTGAATAGCTCCAAATATCTAAATCTGCATATGTACAAGGTTCTTACCAGCTACTGGTAAATCCAGCTTTGCTCGTTTCAATTCTGATATAGAATTTTGGAGCTGGTCTATTACAAAGTCATCTTCATAGAAGAAATCCTTGGCTAAAGACTCCTGCAGAAATTCTACAAGCTCTTCCATTTGTAATTTCATCAGATGCTCTATATAAGAAGAAAACATTATACATTAAAATGCCTTAACTATGACCATCGTAAAATGTACTTAACACATTAGATGCTTTTGTTTTCAAGGAAGAATGAAAAGCACTTATTAATTAAGCAGATAACAGAATTCTACACCAGAAATCTATAAAATGCATTAAAAAAGCCACTTGCAAATCAGCATGGAAATGCTTTCTGCTTATTATTCTCTACTTATCACAACGTTTTCCAAGAAGGGGCATCTTCAGAAAACTAACTACAAGTCACCCTCCTTCAGCCTTCTTGAGTCCAACAGCTTCAGGTCCTTTCAGCCTGCATCCTCAATTTACAAAACACCACTGTAGGTCTGTGCAACATATACCATCTCTCTTACTAAGAGCTTTGAAAAGCAGTAAAACATTTTAAAAATTGATATTTACGGTATCTTTATTCACAACTGAAGTAACTTCCAATGAAATGATGATGGCAGTTCACACTTCAGAACTATTGCTTCAGGCTCTCTGAAAATTCAGGTACTTTTTGGCATTTAATCAAATTCAAGTCATATTTTGAAAGTCATTTTACAGTTACCAGATTATTTTTCGTTCCCTTTTCACACAGCAGTAAGGCCACGCCTTCCACACAAACCTATCTGGCTTGCAAGGCTGTCACTGCATACCTATGTAGCTTCTTTAAGCATATGTACGCCACCAAAAGTACCAGAATGTACAATTTCTGTACAGAAACCACAAAAAATGTTTTTGCACTGTAATAAAAATGCTCCTGGCATTTATCTTGGCGCTCAGTGGCGCTTTGACTGGAGAGCTATACCACCAGTGTTTTTAAAGGCAGACAAGAGACCGGAAAACAAATCAGGATCTGTCTTCAGCCAGCGTTTCTGCCAGTCCTCTCATCTCTTCTCCGCTGCCGTAAGGTACTCTCGGTGTTTTGATCATGGAGCAAGTTGCTATGTACTTGCTAAGCGAGCAAACCTGCACTCAGACTTTTTCCTCAGGTCTTCCCATAAAGAGAGTGGTGAATAAAAAAAGAAGTTTCAAGCAGATGTCTATTAGCAATAAAGAACAGAAACTAAAATGCTAAGTCTAACAATTTCCCTCTAGGCGTTCAGCTTTAAGTATAATAATTTAAAAAGTAACATTTTTCAAAGCAGTTTATGAACAAAGTAACGAATGCACCCCCCCGTGAGACAGTGAGGTAATATCACCACAGTTCAGGGAGGGTAAAGTAGCAAGCAAATTAAGTTATCAATTCTGCAGGCTCCATGCAGACCTGATACATGGAGTTAAATGACTTCACTAAGGAAGCCAAAGTCCCAGAGTAAGGCTGACTCAAGCTGCAAGGTATAACCCTGAGAAATGCTCAAGTATATTTAGAAGCCAACATCCATCCACAAAAGCTTTGTAGATCTTTTGGAACTTAAGGTGCTAAATCACTTTGGGGAACCAGGCATACATGCTTTGGACAATTCTTCTGTTCATAATCTCAAATTTGACTTTACCCAAAACACGAGAGATGGAAGAGATGGCCACCCAGGTAGACACCAGAAATTCTGAATTTTAATTAGATTCTTGGACAAACAACGGTATAGAAAGAGACATACGCTGGTGATTCATCATTGCTGAGTCGTCTGCTGACAGAGTTTCAGGTATTTAGTGGCACACTCTGGATTTTTTGTGCGCTTTTTTGATTCATTTAAATCCTGTAGGGGCTTACAAGCCATTTCCAAACTGTGGAACTACCACATTTTTCCCCGTTGTTAATCAGCGATACAGCTCACCTCATGTCGATGTTCAAATAACTTTCTTACTGCAATAAACATTTTTCTTTGGCAATCACACTGTATTGGGTCTGGCTGAGATGGAGTTAATTTTCCCCACAGCAGCCCTCATAGTGCTGTGCTTCGTACTGCCAGCCAGAAAGGTGCCGGTGGTAACACACCGGTGTTTCAGCTACTGCTGAGCAGTGCCCCACAGCATCAAAGCTGTCTCTGCAACATTCCCCCTCACCAGGAGGCTGAGGGTGAGCAAGAAGTTGAGAGAGGACATAGCCAGGACAGTGACCCAAAATGACCAAAGGGATATTCCATACTACATGATGTCTGCTCAGCAATAAAAGCTAAGAGAAAGGAGGAGGACGACGACATTTGTTATTATGGCGTTTGTCTTCTGGAGCAACTGCTGTGTGTACTGAAGCCCTGCTTCCCGGGAAGTAGCTGGACATAGCCAGCTGGCGGGAAGTAGAGAATAAATCTTTTGTTTTCCATTGCTTCCACGTGCAGCTTTTGCTTTATTAAACCACCTCTATCTTGACCCACAAGTTTTTTTCCATCTTATTCCCTGCCCTGCCAAGGAGGGGAGTGATAGAGCAGCTTGGTGGGCGCTTGGTGTCCATCCAAGGTCAACTCACCCACATACACACATTAATAAAGCAAAGATTTTGATCTTTTTGTGCATAAGGAAAGAAAAACACCTGTCAAAAGTAGCATAAGGCAAATGGGAAACTAAGATTTTCACACAAGGTCAAGCTACAAAAGAACAAAACCAGCTGAACCTCTGTTTAGCATTCAAATGTTTGAGAAATTTCTTACTTCTGTGTAGTTTCAGAATTGTGTAAGACATCGCAGTGAGAATCCGCTCTCCTTCAAGTATGTAGATATCCCATATCCTGAGGCTTAATGTAAAGGGAGTCTGCAATGACAGAATCAGGCAACGCTGTGAAAACAGTCTGTTCTAAGTCACAATCAAAAACAGAAATAGAAAATGAAAAACATACTCACACGATCAAGGAAACACTGGAAAAACCACTTGGTTGTGTAAAAGCTAGTGGACATATCCTGGGAGTCCTGTAAAAAATGCAGAACTTTAAAAACATTCACAAAAATCAAGTCATGCTTTGCACTGTCCATGAAAACACATTTTCACTTTGAGGTCAATGTATCAAATATTCGTCATAAAGAATTAATGTAACTACATGAAACACTGCTACTTCAATCCAACAAGTACAATTTCTGTCTTTTATAGTTTTTCTTCATCAATGTCACCAACTGAAGAAACATGTATTCAGAGATGTAGATGGTATTAACACATCTTAGACCTCATCTTATTTTTGGGATAGAGGTTTCAAAGGATTAAATCCTCTCTCAAGAAAATAAACCAATATTCTGGAGTAACCAAAGTTCAAGCACTGGGTCCATTTAATCTTTCATTTCTCTATAGCAAGGCTGCCAATTCATGCCAAAGGTTGAAAAGATCTTGACAAGAATACCTACCTACCAGAAACCAGCCTAAAACAATCAAATTCTTCAAATACAGGATCTCAAACCAGCATTTAGACTGATAAAGCATTTAATTCCTTACTTAAGGGCCTAATTTCCCCTAGAGCACAGATGGTCCACCTGGTATGGACCCCATTCAAAGATGGCTAAAGCTTCTTTGCAGTTTCATGGAGCTCTTCCAAGTTCTTTGCACACTTAGAGGAAAAGCCAAAGTAAAAGCTGAAAATTTAAGAAATTCTGAATTTTAGCTTTGGGTTAACATCATATTCTATCCTTTCCACATTCAGCTTTTCCAAAAATTTTGAGTACACAAATACTGAATAAGCAATGGGCCAAATCCCTCCGGTTTATCTGCAGGCTTTACCTTCATCTTTCAGCAAGGTAAAATGGGCTTGTCTTAGTGATACATTCACAGTAAGAAATGAGGAAAAATAATTCTTAATATAATTGAAATAATCTTTATCAGATTTTAATTTTGGAAGTCTTTATAAAAAAAGCAGACAGAACAAAACACACTTTATTTTGAGATTTTTCTAACCTGTAAGAATGGCCATCAGCCTGCTGAACTAGAGATATAACCGACCATGCATTCCCTCATGAAAAAATCTGATTGCTATTAAATTTAATGCCACAAAACTAATTCACACAAAGATGGAACTAAGTTCTGATTTAAAACTGAAAAGAAAAATAGAGAGTGTGAAAGTTTTCTGGATCCCTCTAAACAAGTGGCCAAGAACTCCCTCAAAAAGGAGCTATCAAACCATTTTATTCAAACCAGCTTTTTCAGTTACTAGAGCAACTTTCTGCACTTTTCTGAAACTTTCTTTTTCAAGTGACCCAAGGCAGGGGGAGAGACGGGGGATGGGGACAAATGACAGAATAAAATAGTTCTTGATTATTAAGTGCAGCAATAAGAGGAATACAAGCAATATACAAAATTTAATAACATGTATCACCTCAATCATGTATAATTATTCTTGGATTTTTAGAAAGCATTTTACCATTTACTGTTAAAACCACCCAATCTTCTTAGGATTAGTCTATATTTTATTCCTGAAACATGATAACCTCAAAAATGAGAATAAGACAATATTTCTAAACAATCATCATCTTGCAGGTACTATAAAAACTAAACCCATCAGTTTCATTTTAGATTCAAGTTCGTTACAGAACTGTCTTGATTTTTTTTAAATTTTTTTTTTTAAATGCCAAGATCATCTTTCATGACTAATTTTGACTTGAACTTTTAACAGAAGAGCGGGGTTTTTTTCCTAACCAGATCTGCCTAATTCCTTGTTATGAGCAGGTCTTACAGCATGTTGTTAAAAAAAGACATTAAATTCTATTTTATAATACAACAGGCACACATTAGATGCAATTCATCATTGCCAAGGTGCTAGTCTGCTCCCCAGCCGTCTTTTTTTCTTTTTCTAAGGAGATAAACATACTAAACAGAAAATAATAGTCCTGGGAAGGTAATGTTTGTAAGCAGCTATCACTCTTCGAAGATGTTGCTGCAACTGAGCATCTCTTACACCACCTTTTAAAACTGGGAGATGGATTCTGGCAGAACCAATGTGATTGTAAATATTCTTGATGATTATTGGAAGGGCATTTTTCTCCCATTAGAAAAACAATTTGCTCTTTAGAATAAATACAGCCAATATTAGCAAAAAACTAAAGAGCACATTATTCCCTATTTAAAAGCATCAGAAGAGATAACACTCAACATTTAGCTTCGTGAAAATACTACTGAGTATGTGCAAATTTTAAAAGGACCATTAACTCCTCATATAAAGGTTCTTTTTTAAACAGAGATTAAAACTAGTTGGTTGTAAAGCTACCTCTGTCCAGAGATAAGCCACAAAGCTCTACATACAATAAACTCCAAATAAAGTGTTTTAACATCAGTTTGCAATACAGCAGCTTGCACAAGGCCAGGTAGAAGGACCACATATTTTCTTAACTCAGAGATCAAAGGTGAGACAGACTCCCAATTTAACTACTCTTAGGATCCAATTTTATCATAACTCTGCCAAGGTGCACCATAACTTGGTCCATGATGAAAACAACAGCACTTCTGCTTCTTAGAGCTTTGCATTTTTTTCTGAGGTTTGATGTAGTCTTAACCTAGTGGGTTAACCTGAACTGAAACAAGGTAGCAAGCTGTAAATTAGTATTGCTTCTATTGTGATAATAAATACTCACCAAATGCTGCTTAAGTTTGGACAAAAATTTTTTCAGTATTTTGTCATGATGTTCTTGAAACCTCAACAGTTTTGGAAAACCAGGAATAAAAAACCCTAAGAAAAGAAGTTGACCATGTAACAGGTGTATGTATTACAAAATTGACATCAAAAAAAGGCATTCAGAGCTCCGAGAACAATATCCTTCTGTAAGACCACTGGATCCGAACAGCTATTCATAGTAATATTACAGTATCCACATACAGACATGCACATACTCCTGCCTAAATGACTATAGCAGAACATCAATACATTCCCTTAGTGACTATTATGAGATCTGTAAAGGTACATGACAGCAGACCCAGCAGTCCTATATTACCCACTCTAAGATCATGAGGAAACCAAATTTATAATTATTCTTTAAAAGACAAAACACCACAACTCACATCGACTAAAACTTTTAAAAGCAAAAAGATACAAACTGGGATTATGCCCAGCAAGTTCACGATAGAAGAGCAAACAGCATAGGCAGCTACTAGAACTGTCTGCACTGAAGAAAAGACCATAAAAAAACAAAGAAAAGAGGGATATTCTACCAAGACAAATATGAATAGATAGTATAAAGTGAAGACACTGAGCTCACACAACTGAAACTCAGGGCACATTAAAAATCTTGAATAGTTTTAGTGATCATACACTGGAAGAAGAAGCACTAAGATCCCCTTCCAATTGAGTTATCAGCAGAGTTAAAAAAAAACTCTCAGAGCAATCACATAATACAAGCCAGAAAAACTTTAAAAGTTAAAGGAAAGCTAGTACAGCTACACAGCAGGAAAATAAACCATTCAAAGAAGATCCTTGAAAAAGCTGAAGCTGTGTTGAGATCAGAAAAACAGAAATGATCAAACACCAGCAGTATAAAATGGTGAAAAACAAGCCTCCCCAAAAAAAAAAACAACTTACAAAAGATATTAAAAACATACTAATAGACTTATTTTCAAACACCTTGGAAGCAGAAAGCGTGACAGAGAATTTGTAGGTTCAACAGTTTGCGAAGATATTTAGAAGTGCTTGGAGAAGGTGAAATCCAGACTAATAACAAGTTAAATTTTTGCATGGAAGACACTGGCGAGGTTCCTAAGTCAGAACCCTAAACAGTTCTAAAAGAACTCAAAGATCAACTAGCTGAAATATCGATTCTATGAAACCTCTTGCTTAAAATACCAGGACCCTGGAAAGTGGCCGACATGATGTCAGCTTTTCTTAAACTGGTTTTCAGGTCAATATTCAGGCCAATATTCTGAGAGAAAACCAATAGAAACCATAATAAAGTCGGGGTAAGCAGACGTCCAGATGGATGCAACGCACCAAAGAAGAATCAACATGGTTTTTACAAAGACAGCTCACGTCTCTTAAATCGGCTGGGCTTCCTTGAAGAAATCAGTGGGTATGCAGCCATAGACAGCAGTGGATGTTGCCTATTTGACTTTCCAAAGGTCCTATCACTGAAGCAGCTTCATCTCTTCAGTCCATCTCCTAAAGCAGCTAATCCACTGAGTTAAACGATAGTAAAACAAAAAAGACCAAAAAAAGGCTTCACCTATGAAGTGGCATAGGAGTTTGTGCTGAGACCCAAGCTATTTGACACGTGCTGTGGGTCCACACTGTGAACAGCCAAGTCCTAACCATCCTGAAAGAGTATCGCAAAAAATCTGGAAAAGGCAAGAAGTCACAGAAATTATCAAAGTATAGAACCACTTCTGTGCCAAGAACAGACGAAAATCCTACATCTGATCAGCCTGCAGTAAAGAAACAGCTGAGGGGAAATACCACCAAGTGCCAGCGGTGAAGAGGTTATGAACATGGAGTGTCTTGGAGGCAAAATCCAGAGGGCAATATTGAGAAATCGTCATGTGGGAGAGCCAAAACAAAAATGGAAGAACACAATCCATAGTCAAATGTAATGAATTATTTAAGGAAGAAAAGTCTACCGGACTACTAAAGGCAAAACAAATCTTCAAGAAGTTCCTCCAGAAATTCTTTCAGCCTCTAACATATTTTCCAGGAGGTGTTGATCTTTGGTTGCCTTATTTTCAGTCTCCACTGAACATCTGTTGCTAGTCACGATCAGAGACAGGACATGGGGTTTAATAGGTCTAGTACAGCAATTCCATATTCTTAGGATTTCAAAAGGCTACAGAATAACCCAACAGTTTTTACTTTTAAATGATAGGCAGTACAGAAAATACAAGTGCGGACCCACAGAACACATCACTTCAAAAAAAACCCCAAGAAAAACCTCACTAAAACCAGCCCGAAACCAAAAAGAAAACTCTTTCTAGTTACCAATTATGTAACTCAGTGCATGGTCACTAAGCTGCAAGATTTACTCTCAGCCTCACACAGGTTTAGTATTTCACAGCCACAAATGCCCATTCTATCATGTCAGGTTGCATATTAGGAAATTTTACTGATCAGGAGAGGTGTTTGGGTTTTTTTCTTAATGTAAACATTGAGTGACTACATCAAAACTAATTAGCCATCATTAATAACATTCAAAGGTGCTTTTTTCATGGGAAGTTGCTCTTTCAATTTCTACATACCAATTCACTATCTTGAATTTTTAAGACTATAAAACCCCCAACAGAAAGAGCTTTCAAAAACCTAAATCATTTTCAGGGTCAGACATCTGTATTTTATAGTTTAGAGACTTCTCATCACCCGTACAACACGAAACATCAGAGAGGCCAAATGAATCCCTTGATTTCAAGCGGTGTTATGCTAGAAATTAGTCTGGCTATGTATCTGAGACACATGGGTTGCACCCAAAAAAGCATTCCAGGTTTCCAGATCACAGGTAGAAGAAAAAACAGATTAAAAACTTTGTCTAGGGGGAGGAACTTTTAACCATCGTGCTCTTGTCAGCACGATTCTAATTGAATTACTCAGCCCGCCCCTGTTATTTCTGTAGATGGAGGCTCATTTCAGAGAATCGTCAGATGGTCAGTGGCATCAACTGCAATTACAAAACTTTTCCTTCATGAATATTGGCAATGTAGAATTGAAATGATTTAAGCTTTAAAAGAGTTGGCAAACAGTGCTTGAAACCACTTTCCCCACAAAAGAACACAGAAAAAGTACAAACAGTTATAAGACATTGGTTAAGTCACTTTCAAAGTTCCCTTCCAGAATCTACAGCAATATTTACAGTAATGCTGCACTGCGGCATAAATCCATTTAAAACATACAATCAAAGAATCGTAGGATATCTAGGTTGGAGGGACTTCTGGAGATTATCTGGTCCAACATGCTGAAAGCAGGACCTTAGATTAGGTTGGTAACATCTAATAAATGATAAATTGGGAACATTTGAGTTATAATTAAGGTTTTGTCCACTTAACTATAAAAGCAAACTTCCTTAACAGATGTTGCCAAGACAGCTTCAATGTACGTATAATCCTGTGGCACGATGGTTTGTAAGCCCTGTGGAGGAACTCATCAAGCCTTGGGCTGCTCAAAGCTCTCTCCTTCCCCCTCTAATCACTTGACAGTTGCATGGCCTGTAACTGGGGGTGTGAGGGAGAAGGGAAGGAATGAAGGAGGGCGAGAGGGAGGTCTGAATGGTGCGTTCAGTGCCAGCGAGGCAGGCAGCGCGCTGACTCCCATACATACTCAAGTGACACATCTGCCTGTGTAGGTCCGTCACCAGAGGAACCCTCTTGTTCATCTATAAAAATCAGCCCAATTTCCTGTTAAAGAGTTCTCCACTAGCTCCACACTCCAAGGTTAGGACTTCTCTGTTTTAAAAAAAGGTGACACAGACCAAACACTAAGACATAAAATCAGGAAAAAGTTTCAAAATTCTGTTTAACAGTCTATGGCATCTTAAAAAGGCAACTACACCTATGCAAAGCTCCCACGTATCAAAACCAGATCAACTGATTTGGTATATAATGAGTTGATTTAGACATACTGCCCAAAACTCCTAGAATTCTCTATGACCTCTGAGGAACTCAACATTCTACACAGTTGTATTTGCACCATTGTAGTTGCATAGCTCTTGATTATTATTAAATCTATAAAAAAATTTTTGTGAGATGCTTACAGTCTGTGTTATCATTGTGTAAAGCTCCAAGCAAGTTTTTGACTCTTGATGAAATCAAAATTTCTCTTATGACAGGGATCCTCACGTCAGACTTTTTTTTTTTTTTTAAAAGGCTACAGCTTTGCAGAAGTATAAACAGCAAAATAACCAACTAGCACTTCATCTTGGGGGTGGAGAACATCCAGGAACACTGAAAAGCCAGGGAAGGAAGATATCACAGTATGAGAAAGTCTTAAGCAGGGAAAAGGAGCTACAGCTTGTTGGAAATTTGCTAATAAAGCCCAAGTTCTAGATAATATTTACTTCCAAGAACTACAGCTTTTCTCAATCACCACATCACTAATATCCACAAAAGATGCTGGAATTCCTGGAGTTGTTCCATACCAATACCCATGGAATATGCATAGATCATACTAAATTTGGCACGGAAAGAGAGAACTACCAATAACATAAAAGTAACAAGACCATGAGAGCAGGAAATGCTCTGCGAGGCAGAGATAAAACCAAGAAACCTGAAGTTAATGCCTACACACAGGTCCATTTTTTTAATATAGATTCCTGCCCTGCCAGATGATAGCACCGCCACAATATTATTTAACATTCCATATTAGGCTTCCACTAGTATTTTATTACTACATAGATGTCTGCACAGCAGCTTTCAATTGGTTACATTCCCTAAGAGATTAAGAGGAAAGGAAACCATTCGATTTTCATTAAAAAATATTTGAAAGATATCACATGCAAAAACAATTATTTACCATTATGGGTGAGAGCTCCAGTAACATCCAATAGCCCCCCAGTATAAAGCTCCCATTATGTCTTATTTTGACTACAGAGACAGAACAGCATAGTTCCATTTTCAATTAATTTACAATTTAAATAGGGCAGGTTGAAACCAAATATACACTAAGCGACATGAAACTCCATACCATGCATAGCATGCTTTGGACCAGAGAGAAGTTTCACCAAGGCCCAGAAGGCATCTTCTTCATTCATGTACATAAGGAGTAAAGCTGTGATCTGGCTCATTCCCTGACAGTATCCAACTTCCTGAAAATCAGACAGTGAAAATATTAATACGCTGAAAACAAAAGCCTCATAATCACGGGCTCTTAGTTTTCCTTGAGCTAGTAAAGAGGATGCCTGTCCTGATGGTGTGAGTTCTTCAATTATAACACAACCAAACACACTTAATATTTAAACATTTAAAATATTGATGGATAGAAGGGATGATGCACAACCCTGCCACTGAAAAGTAAACTGGAAGTCTTGATTGTTCATTACACCCCTCCACTGATACACAAAATCCTTGTCAGTACTAATAATTCCAAGTAGCCGTATCATCTTATTCTCCAAATGGAAGTGTTTTCCATTGAATTGTACTTTGGTTTTTTTGAGGGGCAGGGGGTCTTGCTTTGTTTTGCTTTACAGTCAGGGCAGCATCTGATAAACACAGGACTTTTCAAAAGTGACCTATAACTACAAACCTGCTCAAGTTTAGCAGCCCATAGCAAGCAGATGTAATAAACACGAATAAAAAAGTGTCATTGTTCCAAAACTGAAGTTGAGTATTTCCTCTGCTATTAATTTTTACTTTTATGGCAGGAACCAACTGTTGCTATCATTTAGCTGCCCAGATAACCCCACTGATAAAGTATTTGCAAGGACAATGACTTAACTGTTGACTAAGTGTTTTCAGGCTTACAGGTTCTTAGGAGAACTTTGCTCCAGAGATAAAACCAAAGTGTAAGAACTACTATACATTAAGAGGAAAAATGCAACAACGTAAGTGCAAAATAAAAACCTCATTGTGTTATTCCCATCAGTACACTTTAACAGTTGATCTTAAACAATACTTCTTCATGCAATTTGAAAATACTGCTCCAATGTTCTACAGGAGATATATAAAGGTCTTTCCAGAGTTTTGTTTCTCAGTGTGTTGAGGCTGCTTACAAAGAAAAGCTGAAGACAAAATAATACATGAAAAAAAAAACCAAATTCCAGCAAGGTAAGTTCTTTTACAGGCCAACAATTGTGAGGAGACAGAAACTGAAACAGGACAGAAAGGTTACATTTCCAAGAACTTTGAAAAATCAAAGTGGTCTTTAATTAGAGTAACTGCTTAATTTCACTTTCTTCTTCTTAACTTTACATACTTTTACACTGAATTCTAGGGAGCTGCTGATGGATATAAAATGAAAGATTATTTCTTTTTATTACTATCAAATTATCAAAAATGGTCAAAATGGGCAGAAGAAATGGAATAGTGCACTAAAACCACAGTTAATGTGGATATAAGAGCATTTCTGTTTCTCGTATTTTTACCACGCAGCCAAAAGACATTACGAAATACCTATGTTTGTAACCCTTATGGTACAGTCTAAGCCTCACTCTAACAAATCCTCATCCAGGACTGCAGCCAAGACCGAGGGCTTTAGTAAAGAAGACGCAACCTTTAAGACCATTTTCCATTTGTTAGAACCCTCCAGGTTATGCAATATGCCTGTTTACTTCAACATGCATCTTTCTGCAGTGAGCTTTCCTTCCCATCACTCAAATGAACGGGAGGCAAAATACAATAGGGGGAAAATATCAGTAGTATAAAACTCCAGGGCAGCACAAATTCATCACTTCTATTAGACACAACACTTTGTTTCAGTCAAACTGTATGCACAGTTCAGTCTGTCCAACAAGGTACTCATAATCAACATTTTTCATTTTAACTTCAGCTCAAAACATGTCAACAAACAAATAATTTATTTCTGTGTACTTCCAAAGGTCTCTGAAATGTCTGGGTTTTTTCTTTTTTTTAGGGAGAAAGACAACGGAATTGCAAGTTATCATCTCACGGCATGTTCAGAGAAACTGTATTTAAGTATGAAGGCAAACAACTTACCGTATTATATATGGAATATGCAGCTAAAACATGGAATAAAGATTGTTGCCTGGAGAAATAAGAGTAGAAAAGGAAAATGCTATAATATTGTCTTTTGTAAAAAACAGAAAAACATAAAAGCAGAAAACTACGTTTTGGAAACCTGTTTCCCCAATTTAATTTGTCTAGCGTTAAAGAACAGGATAAACCACACTTTACGATGGTATGTGCTTCTGATTTCGAACCAACATCACATTTAACACATTTAGCGTATTTTACAAGCTGAAAGATTTCAAAAAATACCTATAATACTTTGAGAAGGCAATGGAGTCAGCTCATCATTTTTACAGACAGGCAAACTGAAACATAGGATGGGCTACATTTCAAACACTGATTTATTCTGAATGCCAACTTTAAACACTCCAGACCTGATTTCTGTGCTTGCAGAACACTAATAGCTGTTTCTAATTTCAAA
The DNA here is from genome assembly GCF_034619465.1 of Leptosomus discolor. Lineage (NCBI taxonomy): Eukaryota > Metazoa > Chordata > Aves > Leptosomiformes > Leptosomidae > Leptosomus > Leptosomus discolor. The sequence goes on along the minus strand of NC_141391.1, from coordinate 212,393,569 downwards.
CAGAGATGTGGAAGAGTTGAAATACACAAAGCAGCCACAAAGGTGTCATAATCTTAGCACCCAAATTAAAAGGCTGCTTTAGTGACTGCTACCCTCAAACTGAAGAAAAACAACACCAACTCTGACTCAGCATCCTGTGCTCAGTCCTCCAGAGCGTACTGATCTCCACGTACTTCAGAGTCGGAATTACAAAGAGCTTTGTATAGTTCCTTTGCTTTCTGAAAAAAAACTGTCTAATTTGTGAAGGTAGCAAGACAAAAAAATCCACACAAAACCCCAAAACCCAACCAAAACAAAACTCTGCTCTTCACAAATCTGGATATCACAGTAATGGTGGAGAGCTCTCACAACGCATTTTTAAACTCACACCCACTTTTTGTGATTTGCTGGGGAGAGAATTTGGAAACCTGAATGCCTGCTTTCATCTACAACTAAAACTGCTAAAACGTAACTGCTGAGTTTTGTATACTGTCCTTTTTCTGTCCAGTGAAATTCCCTCTGCCTGCCACTAATCGAATGTATGGAAATATATATTAACAGGTTAAAAAAACAAAGCGTAAGCAAACACCTGTGTATTTTCTGTTGGGAAGAGGATGTGTACTTGGAGAATTTTACTAAAACATCTAGATTATGGCATTTTTGTTTGCCCTCCTGCAGAACTGCAGCTTAGCCTTTCTTCAGTAACCAATGTAAAGTGTAACCTAAAGTACTAGATTTTAAGCTGGAGTCTTATTTCACAAGGACAAACTAAAAGGTCCCAAATGCACGCAGGAACCTTCTTTATCTTCAGCTGACCATATGAAACTGAACATAAGAGCTCAATCTCGTTCACAGTAAGATACATAAAATGATGGTAATTTTAGGACTATTTATACTAGATGATACCACTAAAGACCTGTAAAAGAATGAACCTTCAAAGACATACAGTCTTCTTAAAAGTCAAACAAGCTATCGATTTACCCACGGGACTGTATTTCACTGCTACGTGAAATGACTTTTGAATTTTTCACGGAGGCATCCCTGGAAATGCATAATATATGTACAGTAATTCCAAGATCTATTCCAAGTGTGAAATTGCTTTATGCAGCCAACGGCTTTCCTGTGGACTCTGAGGGCATGCTTACAACACAGCTACGGGGACTGAAGCTGGCTCTGCTTGTGTTAACCCCAAACGGATGAGGTAGCAAGCTTCTGCTAACGTCCGAGATGTGTGTGTAAAACCTAATTGAGGCCCAGAAGCAACGCAGTCATTTTTACATGGCACTGTGTCAGGACTACCGAGAGGCGAAGCACATCCCCTCAAGTACAGATAGTGCTGCACAAATATATCTAAACTACAGTGGCTGCTCAGGATTGCTCTCGGCTTGGGAAGTTCTGCTTTGTACTCCATCCTGTCTTGCAGCCATCAGAGAAATTCCCCATAGTTAGAATCTGCCCACAAAACACCTAGAATATAAGAAAATGATTGGTATGTTATCATATTAAAATCCACAGCTATTTGAGCATTGCTTTTTGAAAACAGGAGACTACCATAGAATCTACCTTGGAAAGAAAAAATTAAAAACCTGAAGTAATACAGTCACAGAAGGGAAAAAATACCCTCTTCATCTCAGCAGGCTGCTGATGCTGCAAGCTAGCAACAATACTGACGTTTGTATCGCCAATTATTTCACTATTAAGCATTTGTAAAGATGACAGCTGCCTAATATTCCTCATTCAATGACAGTTAAAAAAAAATAAAATTTGAAGAAGTCCAAAAGCATTAAGGCCTACATTGTAAATAATTAAATAGTTATATAAAAAATACTGCTTGAAGTGGTTCTGAATTAGATACTAGGAGAAGATAAAATCCAAAGGAAGGCTAACATCTCTGGGAAGAAAAAAAATATTAGAGATGCAAAAAGTTATTTTGTTTTTGACAATATACCGTTAAACAAAATGATTGCATAATAAATGTTAACTTATTAGCTTGGAATGCTCATCCTTTTTTTATTTACAATATCTGAAACTCTTTTTATTAAATATGAAACAAGATGAGAACAGTTTAGAAGCGGTTTTCTTTGGACTGCTACGGACCACCTCATAGTGAGGGAAAACTAGTTGGCTGGAAGTGACCACCTGGGTTTGCGGCAGTAACGGTAATTACATCATCGCACACAGACAACCCTGCTTCGGAAGTTCGGAGCTTACATTCAATACACTTGCACAGGTCGAAAAGGCTTGAGGCAGATCAGAAGCCGGTTTTAAGACAACCAAAACCTTTTCATTTACTTACTTAACACCGTATCTGTCTCGAAACATGATATGATCTCTGTATGTTCGATTCACATCAAGATCAATTTGCCTAATATCTGGTGAAGACCCTCGTGCTTGACACTTCAATTTCTGGGAAAACAGTAAAGAACGGAAATTAAGTTTAAAATTGTGAACTCTACAATAGCAGGAACCTGCCTGACTGTACACCTATATTGAAGTATTTGCCATCTCATGATTTAAAATACTTAATATAGAATAGCAGCTCACAAGATAACGATTTTCACTTCCAAACTACGCATATACATACATAAATTCCACAGAGTCAGACACATTCACGCTGTATAGATGTAAAAAGACCACCCCATAATACAGTTTTGAGACACACCATTCACTGCCCGTATTCAAGGTTACATTTCAGCACTCCAAATTTCTATTGCCATTTCTCAGATAGGCACATCACTGGAGAAAGACAGAAAGCGAGTTCTACTACTTGGGAACAAGAACCTAAGATGCAAGTGCTCCAGAGTGGACTTTTAGCAAATGATTTAGTATGATCTTCATACTTTTCCTGCCTTTTTCTCTAAGCAGAAGTAATAGCTACATAGCTCCCAGTTACTATCTAAGTATAGATAATGGACATTTCTCTAGTCATTTCCTCTCTCCTTCTGTTCTAATCTAATTGAGTTGTAGCATACCTCCACTTTAGCACTTGCTTTAATGTTCTATAATTAAAGCAAATTTTGCAACTGAATACTTAGGAAGCCATCACAGGTTAGACTGCCACCTTATTTTTCAGACTTAGAATAATTTTCTCTTGACATTCATTCATTCTTTCTCACTTCTGTCCCTAAAGTGGAGTTTGTAAGACAGCCCTAACTGGATTCAACATGGTATTTTCAAAACATTACATCTGAGTAGGCATCATTAGAGAACACCACAGACAATCTGAAGGCAGAACCCCACAGATTCTGGTTGCAAGAAAACAAAAAGGTTTAAAGACAAACATAATGAAAGGATTGAACAGCAAACAATAACATCCATTCAGTCTGTTGAATACAACCAGAAGCTTCGGGCACATTGGGAATTACCTGTAAGTCACTGAATCAACTAGTAGCAGCCATTAAACAGCACAACACTAACCCAAATCTCAGCTTCATTCACCTTGCAGTGTAACTTGAAGTAGTAATATGATGTGTCCACTACAGAATGATTTGTCCCCCCAATAAACAGAAAAGAAGTGAAGAGAAAATTTATATAGTTTTAAGGTGGCAGAGAAGCCAGAGCCTATGATTCTTTGGGATACAGGAAAACAATCATCCTGAGTCCTTGCCATCATGGGAGCCTCTACCATGAGTGAAAAGAAAGGACATCTAGAGTTTGAAAAACAGAAAGGACAGAAGACTAAGAACTGGCAATTGCCCTGCACAGAGAACCGAAAGAAGCTGTTTGACCCACAGCAAATGCACATATTTTCCTTCTGATTTTCAGATGTGCGATTTGTAAGTGATACTTGTAATAAGGAGTGTTAATAGCACTTCAGGAAATGGGAAAAATGCAGAGCAGTAAAATGAGCTCATCACAAATAAACAAGCTAGGATAATGATGGAAGAAACTCCTTCTACTTCTATATCTGAACTACAAACTCTTGTTTCACATTGAGCACTAGATGGCATTAATCATTTCTGAAGATCAAGTCACCTATTTTTAAATGCTTCTAGTTTTACTCAGTATTCTTTCCCACAACTACATTATTCAGCATGAACTCTGTTTTATCCCTTTTGGATCTGCCACTAGTGTTACTTATGAAGTTAAAGAAAACATAATAGTCAGAAAGAGCAGCCTGTCAGACTAAAGAGCGACAAATACTTTAAGAGGAAGATCACAGACACCAAAATTCAGATAACATCAATGCCACATCAGTCTTCTTCCATGAAGTTACAAGACTCCTTGTCTACTCAGAACCAAAGTCTCAGCTCTAAAGCCGTTATTAGAAAATGCCAAAAATGAAACAAGCAATGCATTTCCTTGAAACCCTGGACATTATTTCTTTAAAAGGCAGTGAACATTTAAATTCCCATGGGGAAAAATTCAAACGCTCCACAAGACTAAATTGCCTTTCTGTCAGCTAAACTTTCCCTATAAGCCTTTAGCAGAGAAAGACGGAAAAAAAAAGGAAAAGAGAGAATTGTAAAGGTTTCAATTCCCCTTCTGCCTCACTTACTAGCCTGCACATGAATCTTACTCTCCACTCTTGGGTCTAAAGTTTAGATCTGAGGGCCATCAGCTGTATTCACACCCACAGAAAAAGTAGAGTTAGGACAGAAAAATTTAGAAGACGTAACCACAATAATTCAGAGGTTGCTTTAAGCACTGCTCAGGGTGAGGATGGGGGCTGGTGGGGGTAACACAGAGCTATTTTCTTTATATTCTAAGTAGGAGATATGCTTAAGTGATCGATTTGTGCCTGTAGAATTTTGTGAGGTTAACATTGTGTCACCGGTTGCACCTCTAAGAATACAATCAAGCAACTAGACAGTGCTTTGTAAGTGATCTCTAAGCTTCACTTGGAGGTGAGATGGTAGAAAGAAAAGACAGCTTGTTCTGGCTTTTACAAGACTAAGGCACCAACCTCCACCCCTTCCAGAATACTGGAACTCCTCTTACTGATATTCAGCTAACAAGGTGCTTCCTTAACAGACATTTCTCAAGGAGATGTAGTTTCAGAGCTGTGGTGGTGTCTGGCAGGGTTTTGGCATGGTTCTGGTAGCAGGGCAGGGGGGCTACGGAGGTGGCTCCTGTGAGAGGCTTCGAGAAGCTCCCCTGGCTCCAATTTCGGATCTGCCTCTGGGCAAGGCCAGGCCAATGGCGCCTCTGCGAATAACTATTGACAAGTGAAAGAAGCGGTTGATGGCGTCCCTTTGTTCTGTTGGTGTTGGTGAGCGAACGGGGTGGGAGAGAGGCAGCCCCGCGGACACCCCGGTCAGTGAGGCAGCAGAGGGGGAGCTGTGCCGGGGCGGAGGTTCCCCCGCGGCCCGCGGGGGGGTGGCGGCTGAGCCCCTGCAGCCCCCGGAGCCCAGCGGTGGCCCAGAGGTCGCCCTGCAGCCCGCGGAGGGCCCCAGGCCGGAGGAGCAGGGATCGGGCCCGGAGCAGCCGCGACTGTGGCCGCGCTGGAGCTGCCCGTGGGTGGGAGGGCGGCAGCCCCGGGAGGGCCCCGCGCTGGGGGGTTCTGGGGAGCTGCGGCCCCGCGGGAAGGACTCGCGTTGGGGCAGCGGGAGGAGGAATGTCTGCCGGGAGAGGGACCCCGCGGTGGGGCAGGGGAGGGTGCGAGAGCCCCTCTCCCTGAGGGGGAAGGAGCAGCGGAGACCCCTTGTGCCGGACGGGCTGGGACCCCCATTCGCTGCCCCTGCGCTGCTGGGGGGGAAGAGGGAGCAGAGCTGAGCGCGGGAAGACTGGAGAGGTTGGGGACTGTGGGGGGGAGGTGTGTTGTATTTAAGACCTGGTTGTATCTCTCATTCTCCTTGATGGTGGTGGTTGTTCTGTATTAAATGTATGTTGTTATTCTCAAATTGAGTCTGTCTTACTTGTGAACGGTAAGTGGTGAGTAAGCCCTACCTGTCCTTTGTCTAGACCCTCAAGCCTTTTTGGTTGGTCCCCTCAGGGGACGGGGTAGGGGTGAGCAAGCGGCTGCAGGGTGCTTGTGGAGCCAGCTGGGTAGGCTCAAACCGCGACAAGAGGTTTCTGTCTTCTTACTGGGATAGGGCTTTTTTTTTTTCTTATTTTGTTTTGCTTTGCTTTTAGAAAGGCTTTTGCAAGTATTTGAGAATGGGAAAAGAAATGGAAAGGGGATCAAATTAATTACATGAATTACAGAACCAAAAAATAAGCTGGAAAAGTACTTTTTGATACACAGCTTTTTTCCTAGCTGAAACGAACAGTAGAGTTCAATAAAATTTCTAATCCATCTTTTTTTTCTTTTGAACACTTCATAACAACAATAGCTTAATAAAGCCTGTCGTCTTAGTAGCAAAAAGTTTTTAATTAATATTAGGTGGAAATTCTACAAACTTACATTATAAAAGTCTTTCATTTCTTCTTTCATTTTAGGGACATCAAGTAGTAAAGACCAGACTTGCCCTCTGAACTGCAGCGGGATTCCTTTATAAATTCTCCTATGAAACTGTAAAAAGAAAAGAAAATATAAATGCTGTATGATCTACAACGTTCTGAACAAAAGGAACAGTGATACACAACATGCTAAAGAGAAAAATGCAATTTTATCAATTGACCTAGCAAAGGAATGGCCCGCTGGGGACAAAGTGTTCCAGTGTCTTTTGAGGGACTGAAAGCATCCAGTGATCTTAGCACTGGTCATCTGGGACCTCTCTTGATGGAATCAGCAGAGGCACAGGGAACAAAAGGGACACAGAGGTCAAAACATCACTCTGTGCAGGTGATGCTTACAAGCCAGGACTTCAGCATCTAGGAAGGCCTATCAAAACTGTATCAACTCTGCTGAGCAGCACTTATTCTACAAATACTGGAAAGACTACTCCAAATTTTGTAATTTACACCCAAAAAAATCAGATTCTTAGCAACACAGTATTTCAGGACAAGCTACAAATAACTGGCTATAAATACAAACTATAAATGAGAATGGTGAAAGGCAATCAAAAAAAAAAGCATAACTGATTGTAAAACGGCACCTCTGTGATGAAATGTATGTATGCATGCTAAACAAACATGTGAGATCAAAAAACCCAGGATGTGCCATTTCTATAGCTAACAGATTTCAGATCATATTTCTAAACTAGTAATCAGTTTTCTAAATGCATATTCACAGAATCACAGAACAGTAGGGGTTGGAAGGGACCTCGAAAGATCATCTAGTCCAACCCCCCTGCCAGAGCAGGACCACCCAGAGCAGGTCACACAGGAACGCATCCAGGTGGGTTTTGAATGTCTCCAGAGAAGGAGACTCCACCACCTCTCTGGGCAGCCTGTGCCAGGGCTCTGTCACCCTCACAGGGAAAAAGTTTTTTCCTTATGTTCATGTGGAACCTCCTGTGCTCCAGCTTGCACCCGTTGCCCCTTGTCCTGTCAGTGGCCATCACCAAGAGCCCGGCTCCATCCTCCTGACACTCGCCCTTTCCATGTTTATAAACATTGATGAGGTCACCCCTCAGTCTCCTCTTCTCCAAGCTAAAGAGACCCAGCTCCCTCAGCCTTGCATCAGAAGGGAGATGTTCCACCCCCTTGATCCCCTTTGTGGCTCTGGGCTGGACTCTTTCCAGCAGTTCCCTGTCCTTCTGGAACTGAGGGGCCCAAAACTGGACACACTATTCCAGATGGGGTCTCACCAGGGCAGAGCAGAGGGGGAGGAGAACCTCTCTTGACCTACTGACCACCCCCTTCTAATCCACCCCAGGACACCATTGGCCTTCTTGGCCACGAGGGCACATGGCTGGCTCATGGCCATCCTGTTGCCCAGCAGGACCCCCAGGTCCCTTTCCCCTATGCTACTCTCTGACAGCTCAGTCCCCAACCTATACTGGCACATTATATTAAAATATATATAACATAAGATATATATTATATAATTTCCCCATTCCTGACACATTCTGTTTTGAAACATAAAGCTTGTGTTAGAAACGGGTCAGAAGGGATTAACTCAGCACCTGTGCGTAACTAGAGTCGTTATACAAACTATTTATCAGCCTTGCCTCTGACACGACACTGCTCTTGCACTCTCATTCAGTGGTTTGGTTCTTACTGGGCTTATTCGAAAAAAATCATCAGCACTGACAACTGTCTTCCTCAGTTCTCTTCTGATTTGTATTTCTCTATGCTGCAGCATTTCGGAGCATGAAGAGCTTCTAAACAGAGGAAGATAGACCAGCTGTCTAAAGTCTTGGCTTTATGCAGCCAGGAGAAACTCAAGATAAGCAAAACCTCAGAGCAACTGAATCCTAGTTATTGTAAAAACACAAAAAATGTTACCATCACACTAAGAAAAGGAAAAACAGAGAACTCCAGCAAAGAAAACAAGCCTTTCTGAAGTCCTGTCTCTACCATTATTTTAATAATGGCACAGAGAGACAACTGGATTTAAAAGAGAACGAAACACACACACAACCCCTCCCCAAACAATTTATTCTTTACATTTAACTTACAATGAAAGTTAGACCTTAAAAATTTCACTTGACAAAGCTATCACTTCCTTGAAACATTTATAAAAGTTATGTTTGTAACATAAGAAACGTTTTAAAAGAAATGTCCTCCTCAAAATCAGGATCCTTTTTTCTTTTTCATATATTTTATGTCTCCAGTTTTGGAAGATTAATGAACCCCCCACTGCAGTATATTTGCAAACTTTCTGTTGTTTGGGATATATCAGATCTTTGAAGGTATCTATAATGCCAGCAAGGATTCATGTCTGGATTTCAGAATGTGTAACTCTTACACAAGTACAGTTATGACTTTCTTTCCTGTCCCCTTTTCAAATGAGAATTTTAAACTTAAAAAGATGAAACAGCAATCCTAGAGGCTGTCCACAAAGAAAACATTGTGCTTTTTAAAGAAAACTTCGCTGCTTTAATATTATTAAGAATGCTAAAGGAACGCTTCTAGCGTGAGCTTGGTCATGTCAGTACGGTTTCTTCTGTAAGGATAAAGAAAAACAGACAGCACTACAAAGCACCCTTCTCTATAGATGTATATCCAGATTTCAGCTCACACAGAGCATTTCAGTGTGTGTCAACCCAGACACAAGGATAACTGCTTGCGAGAGAGAGGATGATTCAGTCTTTTGAAAGCCAAGCAACACCAATTGCAGTGGAGTCACCCTGAGAACAGATTAGCCTGTCTCCTGGAAAGCAGAATGAGCCAAATCTGCAAAATCTTTCCTGGGAACTTGAAAGAAAATAAGAAAAAAAAAATGCAATAATTTATGTCCCCATTGACATGTAGCTGTGTTCCTCAGACCCATGGTACAGCAACAGTGCACCTTGATAACAAACATTTTTGCCCATTAATCATTATTTTGTAACTTGTTTTCAAACGTCCCAACAACCATAAGGTTATTAGTGAAGAGAATTAGTTGAAGAATAAATTCTCAAGACTAGTGTTGATCTAAACGAACATTTTAGGAGAAGGTCAGATGGCCAAAGGTCAGCAATAAGCCTTTGAAATAATAGTTTCTCATCTAAATAGAAGTAAAACAAATTCAAACCATCCAAAATGTGGGGTTGGTTGGGGTTTTTTTCCAGGAGACAAAAAACAAGGAGAACAACAACCAGTTTCAGAGGAGTCTGGCATTTACAGTTTTCACCTTCTGTATTTCCCAGACTGAAACAGCCAAACACTAGAAGAGCCCTTGAAGTAGTATGTCAAAACCAAGATACAGAATTGTGTAAGCACTTTTAGAAGAAAAGTTTGAAAAATGAGTTGGCAAGTATAACTTTAAAGAGTGGAAAGCAGAGAGAAACCAGCAGTTTCGTCAGCTCACTACAGTTATGCCAAAAAAAAACCAGAAGGAAAGCAAACATTTTCAGTAACTAAGACTGAAATTACTGCAGTACCTGACAGAATAAAGCCAAACAACATTCGGAGCTTCTTGCAAACCATTTTAGACCTGTATCCAGCTCACTCTGCTGTTCCAACTATTCTTTTATTTAGGCAGAGAAAAAAGCTGTCAGTCACCCCAAGTCATTACAAGATCCTGCCTACAGACTCAGCAGAACACAAGACTAAAGACTTTCACTGTCCAGTATATAGGAGAGAAATGTAACTCAAGAACGGAACATTTCATCACACAGGCTCCATTACACAAACGATAACACGGAAACAAGCGCAAATAATCGTGTAACTAATGGAAAACTGAGAAGAGTTGCTGATACACCAGAGGGTCGGTGCTGCCACCCAGAGTGACCTCAACAGGCTGGAGAAATGGGATGATGGGAACATCATGAAGTTCAACACCCGAGGAGGAACAACCCCAGGCACCAGGACACACTGGGGATCACCCAGCTGGAAAGCAGTTGGCGGAAAAAGACCTGGGGGTCCTGGTGGACACCAAGTTGAACAGGAGCCAGCACTGTGCCCTTGAAGCAAAGGAGACAAATGGTATCCTGGGCTGCATTAGACAAAAGCATTGCCAGCAAGTTGAGGGAGGTGATCCTTCCCCTTTGCTCATCACTGGTAAGGCCACACCTGGAGGACACTGTCCAGTTCTGGGCTTCTCAGTACAAGACAGATATGGACATACTGGAGAGAGTCCAATGTAGGGTCATGAAGATGAAGGGACTTGACCACCTCTGCTGTGAGTAAAGTCTGAGAAAGCTGGAACTATTTAGCCTGGAGAAGAGAAGACTCAGGGGAATCTTATCAATGTATATATGTATCTGGAAGGAGGGTGCAAACAGGAGAACAGAGCCAGCCTCTTTTCAGTGGTGCCCAGCAACAGGACCAGAGGCAATGGACACCAACTGAAACACTGGAGGTTCCCTCTGAACATCAGGAAACACTTCAGCTCTCTGAGGGTGACCAAGCGCTGGCACAGGTTGCCCAGGGAGGTTGTGGAGTCTCCATCCCTGGAGATACTCAAAAGCCACCTGGACACAGTCCAGGGCAGCTGGCTGTAGGTGGCCTTGCTTGAGCAGGGGGGTTGGATCAGATGACCTCCAGACGTCTCTTCCAATCTCAGACATTCTGTGATCCTGTGTGATTCTGCAATTTTGTGAAAACGACACAGCTCTACCACATCTCGGGGAATAGCGGGGGGGCAGGGGGAACCCACACGTACTTCACAGCAAAACTCATTTCTCATAGTCATTCGGTCGCCAAATAGGTAAAGAAAATATAAATGAGCAAACTGATTATTAGCTAACTGAGTATCTTTACCATAAGTACCATACTACCCCCCTCTGCTGTCTTCTATTGCTGTACGTAATAACAAGGTTGAAAACATGTTGAGAAATGCTGGGTTGGGTCTATATACTTGCAGAACCCTAATCTACTCTTCTGTTCTTTCTGAATTAATAATTAAAAGTAGAAAACTCAAAAAGTTACTTTACCATTTCTTATACTTCTGCAGAGATTAAATAATGACTCGAATAAATTCTTTATTAAGGTTTTCTTCATAGCTCAAAACAAAATAACAAGTATATATAGACTCAAGAGTTCAGATAATCATTGTATGAAAACATGCATCATTCAAAGAATGATGTAATGGAATCTCATAACAGCTCATTCTGGCTGTTATCTCTATCTAAAAGATTATCAAGAGTACTCAGCATGGATTCACCAAGGGCAAATCATGCTTGTCCAACCCAACAGCTTTCTATGACGGCAAGACTGGCTGGGTGGATGAGAGGAGGGCAGTGCATGTTGTCTACCTCGACTTTAGCAAGGCTTTTGACGCTGTCTCCCATCACATCCTCAGCTTAGCAAGTGTGGGATAGATGAGTGGACAATGAGGTGGATTGAGAACTGGCTGAAGCACAGAGGTCAGAGGGTTGTGATCAGTGGTACTGAGTCAACTTGGAGGCCTGTAACTAGTGGTGTTCCCCAGGGGTCAGTGCTGGGTCCACTCTTATTCAATATATTCATCAATGACCTGGATGTAGGGACAGAGTGCACCCTCAGCAAGTTTGCTGATGACACAAAACTGGGAGGAGTGGCTGACACACCAGAAGGCTGTGCTGCCGTTCGGCGAGACCTGGACAGGCTGGACAGTTAGGTGGAGATGAAACTAATAAGGTTCAACATTCAATGTGGCCTCCATGCAAAAACCTGAAAAACACACAACCTCCCCTTCCTTCTCCTGCCCCAATCTCTCCAGCTCATAAACCCAACTAGTTGCTGGTCAAGAAAAAAGGCCATTATCCCACAGCACTAGTCTGAAGAGCAAGAACTAGCACCCTGGCTGCTGCAAGATATAAAACTGGTTTTCTTGAAAATAAAACTTTCTCAGTTATGCAAGGAAGAGCTCCACAAGCAGCAGAGGGACTCTGCCACCTCAAAAAGAATCGGTGATGAGAAGAATAAGAATTAAAATCTGAAGTCTCACAAGAAAGTATATTTATAATGAAAAGAAAGTATATTTATAAAGCCTGCTGCCTTTAGAGGTTCTTCAACTTCTATGGGTTGCACAAAAGGAAGAAAAAGTGCAAATACAAGAGTTGCTCAATCTCATTCAAAAAATCTCAGGAATGTGAAGAGGGTTCTTCATTAAGGCTCTGTGTTCAGACTCCAAACTAAGTGGAGACTTGATTATTATGTTCTGTGTGAATGCCAGAACAGCTGGAAATTGTCAGCTACCCTGATTGTTTCTCTTCTTCCTTTCCCTCTCAATTTAGGTAACTTCAATCACAGATAGATGAAGGCAGATAGGGAAAGACAGAAATACTTTGGTGGAAATACTCAAATGGGAATATAACACATATACAGTTTTATTTAATCTTTCCTGAAAGTTATGATCATACTAAGCCAGGAAGGATTTACTGTCTGTAGTGGTTGATTGTACCCTGCTTTATTAAGCAGTAGAATACAAATAGGAAACAAAAGCATAAGCTAGAGAAAGACCACACTGAAACACAAACTTTGCTGCTCTCTGACAGTTCCTGCATAAGAAATGACTGATGGGGAGATGAAAGCTTTCTTTTGACAAATATCAATCACGCAAGGACACAAGGGCAGTCACACACTTCAGAGACTGGTAGCTGTAAGAATCATGATGACTCCACTCAAAAGATGCCTAAATAATCACACAAAAATCAAGGAGTTCTATGCACAGAGGAAGGCATGCAAAAACACCAGGAGGCCTGCATGAATGAACAAGGAGCTCCTGGACAAACTCAAAGACAAAAAGCAAGCCTACAGAGGGTGGAAGCAAGGACAGGTAGCTTGGGAGAAATACAGAGAAATTGTCCAAGCAGTCAGGGATCAGGTTAGGAAAACTAAAGCCCTGATAGATTTAAATCTGGCCAAGGATGTCAAGGGCAACAAGAAAAATTTCTATAGGTACATTGGTGATAAAAGGAAGACTAGAGAAAATGTGGGCCCTCTCTGAAAGGAAATGGGAGACCTGGTTACCCTCAATACGGAGAAGGCTGAGGTAGTCAACAACTTTTTTGCCTCAGTCTTCACCAGCAAGTGCTCCAGCCACACCGCCCAAGTCGCAGAAGGCAAAGGCAGGGACTGGGAGAATGAAGAACTGCCCACTGTAGAAGATCAGGCTCAAGATCATCTAAGGAACCTCAAGGTGCACAAGTCCATGGGACCTGATGAGATGCATCCATGGGTCCCGAGGAAATTGGTGGATGAAGTGGCTAGCCATGATCCATCATATTTGAGAAGTCGTGGCAGCCTGTGAAGCTCCAACTGACTGGAAAAGGGGAAACATAACCACCAGTTTTTAAAAGGGAAAAAATTAAGAACCAGGGAACTACAGGAGAGTCAGTCTCACCTCTGTGCCCAGCAAGATCATGGAGCGGATCCTCCTGGAAAATAATCTAAGGCACATGGAAAATAAGGAGGTGACTGGTGACAGACAACATGGCTTCAGTAGGGGCAAATCATGCCTGACAAATTTCATGGCCTTCTACAAGGAGTTACAGCGTTGGTGGATAAAGAAAGAGCAACTGATGATATCCACCTGGACTTGTGCAAATTCGACACTGTCCTGCATGACATCCTTGGCTCTAAACTGGAGAGACATGGATTGGACAGATGGACCTTACCAGTGGATAAGGAATTGGTGGGATAGCCGCACTCAGTCACGGTCAACGGCTCAATGTACGAGTGGAGACCAGTGACAAGCAGCATTCCTCAGGAGAAATTTGGACCGGTGCTGTTTAACATCTTTGTTGGAGATATGGACAGTGGGACTGAGTGCACCCTCAGCAAGTTTGCTGATGACACCAAGCTGTGTGGTGTGGTTGACACACTGGAGGAAAGGGAGGCCTCCAGAAGGACCTGGACAGGCTTGAGAGGTGGGCCCATGCAAACCTCATGAAGTTCAACAAGGTCAAGTGCAAGGTCCTGCACATGGGTCGGGACAATCCCACGCACAAACACAGACTGGGCGACAAGTGGATCAAGAACAGCCCTGGGGAGGAGGACTTGGGGGTGCTGATGGGTGAAAAACTGAGCATGAGCCAGCAACATGCACTCACAGCCCAGAAAGCCAATCGCACCCTGGGCTGCATCACAAGAAGTGTGGCCAGCAGGTCGAGGGAGGGGATTCTCCCCCTCTACTCTGCTCTGATGAGACCCCACCTGCAGTGCTGTGTCCAGCTCTGGGACCTCCAGCACAAGAAAGACACGGACCTGCTCGAGTGGGTCCAGAGGCGGCACGAAGATCCTCAGGGGGCTGGAGCAGCTCCCCTATGAGGACAGGCTGAGAGAGTTGGAGGTGTTCAGCCTGGAGAAGAGAAGGCTCCAGGGAGACCTTATAGCGGCCTTCCAGTACTTAAATGGCACCTACAATAAAGATGGGGACGGACTCTTTATCAGTGGGTGTAGTAATAGGATGAGGGGTAATGGTTTTAAACTGAAAGAGTGGAGATTTTAAATTAGATATTAGGAAGAAATTCTTTACTGTGAGAGTGGTGAGACACTGGCACAGGCTGCCCAGAGAAGCTGTGGCTGCCCCCTCCCTGGCAGTGTTCAAGGCCAGGCTGGATGGGGCTTGGAGCAACCTGGTCTGGTGGAAGGTGTCCCTGCCCATGGCAGGGGGGTTGGAACTAGGTGATCTTGAAGGTCCTTTCCAACCCAAACCATTCTGTGATTCTTCATGGTTATGGAGTGCACATGGGTTCATTTTATTATGTCATTCTTCATTATCTCTAAATCATGATCAAAATATGTTAGAGACTGCCACATTTCTGGTCTCAATGTGGCAACTCTTCCATCTCTTGCCTGTTTCTCATGGTCACACGTTGCTGCCCTCTATTCTCCCTGCCCCTTTTTTTTTTTTTTAATTAGGTTTAAGCACAGAAGTTCTAATGGGAAAACAGTGTGAAGCTCCCAGAGCCCCCATCTCTCTCTTGAGATATTCTTCTGCAATAAACATCAGGGAAGATGTAAACTGAAGCATCTCGCACATGCACACACACATCAGTGTGTTAATGTTTTCTCATTAAATCTCCTTGTGAAGTTATGATGGAAAATAAATAAGGAAGCAGCCTATAGGCAGCTCTGCAAGAGTATTAATGAAAACTGTATTTTGCAGTTAAGTATATGACAGTTTTGGATAATGTAATCAAATATATGGATTCATTTACAGTATGGGTACAGTATGAACATATTTTTTCGAGCCAAAATTGTCTCAGCTATGTATTATGAAGGCTCATTACAAACAGGCTGTCTAAAGTCCTGTACTTTGTACATACTCACTCTCTCCCTGGCACCCTCACCTTCTCTGACTCTCCCTTGCTCTCTGTTTAAGAACACAAGAATCTCTTAAGCATGTCATTTTCCAAAACCAAGCCATCACTACAATTATGACCTATAAGCCTACAACGTTATTACTGTTGTTCCTGCAACATTCCCTTCAGTGCTGTTTCTAAAAATACTGATTTCAGGAGCAGTACGGCTGCATAGAAACCATGGGAGTGTCAGGTGAAGTAACTCTTTTAAGATACAGGCTGTTCATTTTCTTTAGCAATTTGTTCCTCTAGCGTTAACCACTTTATCCAATCAAGTGAAGACAGAAAGCAAGAGTCAGGAATTGTTCTTGCAACTACTGCTTCCGTGCTTCAAGAAGGCGAGCACAGAAAGCTGGTTCATTCTTCCAACACACTTTCAGATAAAAACTGTCTTTACTTTCGAGTTTTGTACAGTCCTGAGAACAGCACCAGGCTTTCCATTAAGAGCAGTGACAAATAATGTCTGACTTTCCACTGCATGCTCGGGAGGAGGCTGATTCTTTATTCTGTATGCTCTGGTTCACTTACCACATCAGATGTGCGAAAGAATAAGGCAAACACCCTTGTTTTTGAAGTCTCATGTGCTCCACCGGAGTTCAACAATCACTGAAATTTTTTCCTAGCCTCCAGCAAGGTTCATCCCCATTATGAGCATATTGAATTATTCCTGTCACTATTTATAGTTCAGCCTATAATTTGTTACATGAACTGAAACTCTTTCTGCTCAGCCGATCTGCTATACCTTCTGCATGCTTGGTGAACAGAGGATTATTCAGTGAAGTCAGTGTATCATGGACTGACGTCACCAACGACTGAAGAGAAGATCGCTGCTGCTTAGACAACACGTAGCTATTGTGTTACCTGAAAGGCCATATTTAACATTCTCTTTGCAAATAAAGTAGCAATACACAGTTTTTTTGATCATCCTTTTGACTTGACAGCATACCTGATCTTCAAATCACCCCATCACCACAGTAAAGAAACAAAGCCACAAGTGTTATGACCTCTAGCTTCTCCTTCCAGATACGATGACAGGACAGAAAGTAGGAGCATAAGAACAACTTGAGAAACAAATTAGTACTTTTTCATGCATTCACTTCGTATTTTAAGAAAATGAATTTTCTACCTTCCTAAGTAATACTCTGAAAAACATCAACCACTAGCTTTGGTATTTTTAACAAAATCCAAGTGCAAGACATAGCTGCTAGTCTCAAACCCAAAGGTAGTAAGCAGACACAATGAGTAGGGGACGTGCGCAGTAAACTTCTCCCTCTACCTGAATTCTATTATCTCAGTTCCCTGCTCATCAGGCTAACAAGTATTCTGGTCTCAACCTCTGCCTTTAAAGTTTTCCACTTTGCACAGAATAATTCACTAAAACGAAAGGCTAGCAAGGGAGTAAGCTAAAGCTGCAGGCCAGCCACCCAGGCAGTAACCTGGGATGCGTAACAGCTGTTCTCTAGTCCTCAGGAAAATACAGGTGGGTCAGCTGTATCAGAAAATACCAGCAGAATCTCCAATGGAAAATGCAAGTTTTAAGCCCTGTTGAGAAGAACAGGGAATCTGAATTTGGGAACCTCATATTCTGTACATTATCCACCAAACGGCCACAAGGACAGTTATGAAAACCTTCCCAGAACACAGTGCTGGGAATAGCCTCTCCAGCAAGTTTTTTCCCAGCTGAAATTCTTCCATAATTTTAAGATGACCAAGGCTACAGTTCTAGCAAATAAACTATTCACATGAAAATCCCTACCTAGCTTTTAAAGCAAGTAAAAGCACTTAGCACTTAACAACATACCTAACGTAACCCACTCTCTGTCATTACCCCCAGACCATTATTTGTTGCGCGAGTAAATAATTCTGTAACTAAAAATCCCAAAAGCAATTTAAAGATTATTAATAGGCAATTCACTTCCTTAAAATTCACTTGCAGCTTCACATGAAAAAGTATTTTACTCTTTCTTTTTTTTTGTTTTGGTAAGAAATGTTGTAGCACTGCTGGGCACTGTTAAGTAGCTGCCAGCAGATTTCAGTTCTTCCATACTTATTCCAAAATAAAAAAAGCCCATCAAGGTATAAAGTATTCTATTCAAAAGTAGATCCCATTCATATCATCAAAAAACTTCACTTCTCTTTAAGACTATGAATGCTGCATCGCATATTACTCCCAGAAAAAACAGACTTATCCCAAGGGGGACAGGGCACTGAATGGCTTCCTACACTTTTTACCTTCTAACTTACTCAGTGCAACTCTCCTTTTAACAAAGCAACCAGGTATCTTGGGATATTCTATGATATCTGCTGGCAAGTGTGATAATTTAAACATCAAACTATACACCTCATGTTATGACTAATCAGTTTCCTCGGAGAGGATTTCACTGATCCATGACTGTAAGCTATCCTAGGCCCTTCGGTAAACCCAGGCTGCAAAAAAAAAGAGGGGAGGTGGAATTGAAACCTTAGAAGATTAATAATAAAAAACTCGTACATCTTAATAAGACACCACAAGTAACTCAAAAGAGTAACTTTAAGTCTAAATATTAATGAGTAAAATATACAGCATGCAAAGGAATGAAAAAGGTAAAGTTAAAATTCATAACCTTTGAAAGGGGATTTATGATTCCTGAAGAATGCAGCTATACCCATTTAAAGGTGTCCCCTCTTTTCAAGCTTATCATGATTTTTCTTTTTTTTCCTCCTTTGCATTCTCAAAGACTAAATCAAATGCAACTTCGAGCTCTGTGCATGAGAAGACAAGCAGGTCTGACGCTTCATCCACTCCGCAAATTATTTTGCGGACACGAACACACTATGCTGTGTGATCCCAGTTCCAACCCCACAGCGCAAGCGCAGAGCAGCGCAGCACACAACTATTCCTATGAATGTGCTGGAGAGCCTACGCAATATTGCCCTTCGACATTCCTTGCATTTGACCGCCAGTTTTGTTCGGTTATTATTGGGTTCATGCATTTGGGAATAATAAAAAGCCTTTTTCTTTCAGTGTGCAGGTGTTTCGGTTGGTTTTTCTTTTTTTTCAGATCTCATAAACAGAGACAATCTAATTTAAGGTGATACAACCATTCAGAAGTGACAGCTAACGAAAAAAAAGCATGCATAACTTTACCTTTTCACTATTCTTGTATTTTTCCCAGCTTTTCAGCATCTTCAGCCATTTTGTCGTTCTTTCAATTTCAAGATGCTTTTGCTGAAAAGAAATTAGAATTTTTTAATCTTTTCAAAATGAATATTTTAAATTATTTGGTTTTCTAAAAATATCGAGACAAAGTTTAACAGAGCATCATCAACTTTTTATCCCATTATCTAAGAACAGAAACATAGAGTAACATCACTTCACTTAAAATATCCAAAACCTGAGCAGAAATCCTTATTTTCAGCACGATGTAAAGAATTCTATTTTGTAAGAGAAGTTTAAATACAAGATTTATAAAAGTTTCTTCTCTACACATTTTTGGCAAGTACAAAAAACTTCAGTTTGCTTTTATATTCAGTAAATTTTCAGGCAAATCATTTCTGGTGCAAGCTTCTTAAAAGTTAGTTGACTCTAAAGTTACGATCTTCCTTACCCAGACTTGCCCTAAACATAATTAGCTACTGTTTGTGAGAGAACACAAAAACCATCCCTTCTTAAAAGGTACAAAGTTAAAAAGGCACAAAGTTCACAAACAAAAATAAGTGCATGCAAGAGCGACAGTGCAGTAGCAGAAGTGTTCTAATTCTGGACATTAAGAGCTAGAAAGCCTTGCTATAATTCTCATCCTTGGCTTGGTACATTTTTACCTAAATGGTCCTGTAACTTAACACCAAGGATTTCTTCTGAAGATCTGCTTGCTTAAATTATATTACTGGCAAGAATATTTCAGTAACAAGGTGATAAAATGAGAATTCAAAACAAAACAAACCCTATCTTCTCAAAATAAATAGTAAGATTAAGCAGTAAAACATGTCGCATAATAAATACGTGAATTCCACATGTTATATTATATGGCTTTAAAAGCATGGGACAACCCTACTAACTTAAAAGAGTGCCATTCTGCCTATGAAAACCTTGCTAAGGTTACCATCAACTTCTTGAATTTGAGAACCAAACAAACACTTGGAATTGGCTATTTTATGCCCTGGAATTTCAAGGCACTTTGGTATCTTCACAGCCAAAAAGATCTCTATTTTGTTAGCTCCAATAATAACAAGATTTTTAGTACATATTCTTACAGCCCAGTTTTACATGCTGTAAAGTGGTGAGGTGTCTCCGATTACACTACAAAGTCAACTATTAACTGTATTTTTTTTAATTTTTTAATGACACTATTTCACCTCTTTCATACTGCTTTGGAGCTGAGGATCAACATTGGAAAAGCTAGAGCAGAAAAACGTATGTGTGTGGCTACTGCTTTCTCTTTTAAAGATGAATATAAATAATTCAAATTTTTTTTTGGAAAGGACAGCCCCTCTACCTCCAATTTCAAATCCAGGGCTTAATAAAGACAGGAAGGATATTCTGCTTCATGTGGTTAGTGATACAATCTGGTAACAATGTAAGAGTTTAATTTCAAAGCTCTGCAGGATACTGAAAACTTATTAATACTTTCATTAAGTATTCATTAAGTCAACTTGCATCTGAAATGTTGGGGGGAAATATAAAAGAAAATTATTACTTATTGTCTCAATAGAATTCCAATTTTACTTCTAGCTTTTATTCATCAGAATTTGGGCATTCTTTCTTGGCTATCAACACAACAAAATGCACAAAGGACTTCTTTAATCCAGGAGCCCAAAGTCTTGCACTTGCAGAAGTACAACTTGATGACTGTTCAGGTCCACCCCAACCAGACTTAGTTCATTAAGTGTCCTCGAAATAAGTTGGTTTGGGGTTTTTTTTAAGTTATTTTTATTTTAATCCAACTGACATAAGCCTGACATAAGTATAAGAAAGTTATGGGGAAAGAAGTGCCTCTATTCTTTCAACCTTAACTTATCTAACTAGTCATGTTGCAATCAGCTGCCCACATTCTTGTTCAGGTTCCATGCTGTATTTGGTAATACCTCAACCACTTGACTTTTTTTTTCTAAATTTTATTTTTTGAATTATTTAAAAAACTTTTTTTAAGAATTAGGTTAGAGGGGAACTGTAGAAAAACTACCACTTCCCAGATTTCACAGGTTTCTGGGAAACTGTTTCACACTGTTTCTGATTCTCCTCCACTCAGAACCCCTTTAAGAAATCAGCATTTTTAACATCTCTTAAAGCAGATGTTCCCTAGGCATAGTTTAGATTGCAGGAACAACATTGCTATCAAGTCAGAAAAGGTCTCTGCCCTCAACAGGTTGTTCAGATAATTGGTAAGAAAAATAAAACCCTATCTGCTCCCACAGTCTTTTTGTTTGTATGTTTGATCTACTTGCAACATTTTTGGTCTTTTGAGCCAGAAGCTCACTTCAACTGTATGTTTGTTCAAGCTTTTATGTCTTCTGTGTCAATTTATCCCAGTTCTCAAGTGATGCTACTGTAGTCAAAATAGCAATTATCTCTGTGTTCAGTTGTTGGAAACTTTTAGCTATTTTTTCCCAGTTTGAATTATGTTCACTTTCATGTCTAAAAGTTGCAACATTGAAAACATGGACAGATCTGACGCAGCTCATTGCAGAGTAGAGGGATGCTGCTGTTGCTCTTTCAGGCAAGTTCCATGTAGTTGTCACCAAAAAAAAAAAAATCCTTTTATCTCTCTTCTGAGTACATTTTACACTTTGAAGCATTTTTGCCATTGGGAATAACAGAATACCTAACTGAAGCACAGAAGGTTTCTTACTCTCATGTCAGTAAATAATACACTACTGAAAGCAAAAAAGCATGAAGTTAAGTTGGCAAGTATCCATCTTGTGTGCAGCACTCTACCTTCCTAGAGAGCAAGTGTGCTAGAGCTGAGGCTTAAAGCTACGCTTTCGCAGAAGCCTCAGACAAAATCAGAACTCGCTGAAGGGTTCCCTGGAGAATTTATAACCAAGTAAACCCAAGACAAAACCAAACCAACTGAAAATTACTTACAAAACATTTCATAGCACTTCAAAAACCAAGAGTCAGACATAGACTCCAGATTTCCTGAGGTCAGTTCTTTGTCTACTTTTCTCCTCTAGACGACCCTTCCTCCCCTAGTTTTACCTCAGATAATTCAACTGGGTGATTCAACTGAAGGTTAAATAGTTTATAATGTAGGACAATGATTTGATGCATTTAAGTCATCAAATGCCCAGCAAGGCAATGAAGCATCAAAATTACTCTGCATTCACAGTAATAACGCCTATTCTAGAAGTATTATGCACGTAAATACACATACCCAGAGAGAAAACCCAGCTTAAGCTTTACACTAGAATGTATATGAAGAACAGAGATTAAAAATTCACAAGGATACACAACCCTCTACATAAGTTGCAAACAAAATGAAAACAGGACTTAAGAGTACTTTTTAGAATTCACATGTAAGACAAAAGGAAAGCACAAATAGTTCTACCAAGTAAATGACTTCAAAAGATATTGCACAGCAAGCTTTTAGTCTTAGCCTACATTAACACAATACATTAATTATCCTATGGATGGTATCTTGAAAATTGTAAAGATTCAACCACCACTGACAGATAAACCTCAAACCAGCAGAGGTCAGGATACCATCAGGAGTACAACCAGGAATCTAATACGGGAGCATTACTGTACGATTATAAAAGACACTAGATTTGCAATTTAACACTGATTCAATAAATACAGTTTCTCTGCTGACATTTTGTCTGAGACAGCAGGAATACAATATGGGACAGAGAACTGAGACACTATTTTCCCCCAATAATTTAAGGCTAACTACAAAGCCATAGTGAATCAGAGCTTCAAAACACACATACCAATAATTGCAAGCTGTCTAATATTTATGCTCATAGACTCACCACCCTGCTGTGTCCTACTGATGGAAATGAAATTATATATACACTCACTATGTTATTAAATGTAATGAAACATGGCAGGAAAATGCAACTATTTCAGGCTGCATACGCAGAAACACACATGAACCAAACACACAACAAAAGGGACTCAGAAGTTCCTTTCTTTTACGAGAAGCATTTCTTACTAGCCCTATACTGAAGCTCAAAATAATTCATTTTCAGAAGCGCTGCTGCTCTTCAGACTCAGGGAGCTGAGCTGCCTTTGAACAAGTCATTCCATCCCTTTTCCATGCACTCTAGTCATTTGTGCAGCCAAGACAGCTAACTTTAAACTTACAGCTTTAAATATTTTGAGTTTTCTGATGATACAGACAATCAATATGGACAAACAAGAAGGATTTGATCTGGTCTTGGAGATAACAAACAATGGGCCTTACAGACCAAGGGGAAATACCAATAGTAACCAGGCCCAAACAAGCAGAAATTCAGTTCCTGATGGTTTTAACAAAAGCTTTCAGCATTCCCAAACTTCTCCTCCAGTACCCTCCAGCAGCAGAAGGATTTTTAGACTAGGGCTGGCACCAGCTGCTGACAAGTCTTGCATTCCCAGGATACAGCTGGCTCGTCGACATCGCAAGGGAGGTCGTCACGTTTCAGTGGCAGTCAGGGTATTTGTCACCATTTACCGAACTAGAAAAACACGCACTCCTCAGGGGATGGCAACGTACACCTCCGCATCAAAGCCACCACCTCACTTGGTCAATCCACCCACCTAGCGCAGCTGATGACAGCCCATGACACAGACACAATAGCTCTCGCTCTTTCAGGGCGTGTGATCTCTTAAGTAGCTCTATTTTCTTTACTAGGTCATGTACTGGGTGAGGAAAACTCATGTCTTGTAAATGTAAGACTGCGTGGGCCCCAAGGAAATCTGTGGGCGCGTTAACATGGCCTCAACATCCTTATGGGACTTAGAACATGTTTCTTTGGGACTGCAAATCACTAAAAATGCCTCATCTTCTCATATTGCAATGATTCATATTTTAAAAGTTGTAAATCTGTAAATGTTTTACTTCCTAGTCAAAAAACTGGAAGACACTGGACTTACCTTTTCTATCGCTGCATCATGGACAGGAAGCTCCTCTGGACTGAAAGCAAAGACAAAGTTATATTACACTTGGTTAATCTTGGCACAAAATCACTTCTGTACAGGTTCTTACAAGTAATCATTTACAGTAGCAATATGGAGTAATGAGTAAACAAGAATTCTGAACTTTAGAGAACTAAGACAACGACATACAGGAACCCTTGGAATTTATTTTTTAAACACAGTAAAATATTTCAAGTACAGAACTAGAATTATTTCAGTTGTAAACCTTCTAAATCAAAGTAGCTGCATAGCTTCAAAAGACAAGGACTTAACAGAAAGCTTACCTTTTCTTTAGTAAAAGCACCCTGTCCTCTACTACTGAACTGAAACCTAAGTGAATTTTTTGTTTTGTTTATTAGACCGTACTATTGTTAAATGAAATACGCCTATAAAAGTGTTCCCTCCTTTACTACTGTGCTCTGTGAAAGGCACTGAGACTTTGCTTGACCTACTGAGTTAACTTCCATTTTCTCAAAACTCTACAAAACTCGCTCTGAGTAACAGGGAGGATATGGTAGAAAAAATATCAACAAAAATCAGTTTTATTACTAGGTATCTAATTAATATTAAAACCCCAAACTTTCACTTCTTAGCCTAACTCAGGCAGGTTGTGAAATGAAAACTTGAAACGCAGTCTTTGAACAGATACATTTTCAGACTTACTATTATTTTCATTTCATTCTGAGGGCTCCAACTTCTATTTTTCTTATCAAATAAACTTGTTTTTTTCTCATCGAAAGTAACTGGACCACTTTGACGCCAAAGGAGCTGCCTGCCTTTGCTGCATCATCTGCAGCTTCTGAAAAGGTGCTGGAGCGTGTCCAGAGAAGGGCAATGAAGCTGGTGAAGGGTCTGGAGAACAGGTCTGGTGAGGAGCGGCTGAGGGAACTGGGGGTGTTTGGGCTGGAGAAGAGGAGGCTGAGGGGAGACCTTATTGCTCTCTGCAACTACTGGAAAGGAGGTTGTAGCGACACGGGGGTCGGTCTCTTCTCCCAAGCTGCAAGCAATAGGATGAGAGGAAATGTCCTCAAGTTGCACCAGGGGAGGTTTAGATTGGACATTAGGAAAAATTTCTTCAGGATTGTCAAACACTGGACCAGGCTGCCCAGGAACGTGGTTGAGTCACCATCTCTGGGGGCATTTAAAAGATGTGTAGATGTAGCACTTCAGGACATGGTTTAGTGGTGGACTTGACAGTGTTCAGTTAACAGTTGGACCTGATGATCTTAAAGGTCTCTTCCAACCTAAATGATTCTATGAAAACATAGCAGCTCATCTGTAAGTAGCAAGGCTCTCCTTTTCTACTCTACAAATCAAATAATACACCCAACAAAACCCTGTTTAAAAGGGACTAAAAAGCAGGCACTACGTGAAATCCTTTTTTAAAAAAAAAATTTCCTACTGTGTCTTGGTATTATGAAAAAATTCCTACTCACACCATTATAGCTTTCTATAGCGAGGACATTAAAATCCAGTAGTTTAGACCTGTTTCATATCTGTGCAAGGATGAAGAGAACACTGGGGAAAGGCTACAAAAGTAGTTGCTGTGGCAGCCAATGTAAGAACAGTCTGATGCAAAATGCTTGAATTATAGTACCATAGAATCATTAGGTTGGAAAAGACCTCTAAGATTATCAAGTCCAACTGCCAACCCACCACCACTGCGGCCACTAAACCACGTTCCAAAGTGCCACATCTACACACTTTTTAAATTATATTTGATCTCACTTCTTTAATTTAAAAGATTTGGTTTCAGATTCAGAAGTTGTATTTGAATAAAGAAATACATTTGAATTACTTCATCTAATGGAAAAGCTTGCTCCAGTCAACACCTTTTCAGAGACCACACACACAAGTCGAAGTTTCCAGTACGTAGCCTAGGAACTAATTTAAAAAGCAAGAGTGATGTTTTTGAACAGCACTGCAAAAAGCAAAGCCATTTATTTAGAAGCACTTTCCGAGTATCTGAAAGTTTTCTTGATGACCAATATAAAAACTAAAAAAAAAAAAATCTGATTCACCTCTGTCTAACACGCTAGAAAGAGCCTCTATTCAGCGCTACCTAAGGTCATAAATGCTATAAAATTATAGTACTGTGCACATTCCCATATAACTAAATTAACAAACTGAAAGTAGGCCCTTTGTGTGCCAAATATCACCTAGAAATTAAGCTTATTTGAACAGAAGTGAAAAAACAATCAGAGGGGAAAGAAAAAATTCAATTTAATAACCTGCTTGGAGGGGGTCATTGTTTTTTTTTTGAAGTACAAAGACTGCTAAGCCTTTCAAACGCCACTTAAAATTTTCAGGTTTTTAGTGACAGTTGCAGGCTCCACCAGAAGCATCAGTCTCACACACCAAGCTGAGCCCACGGCAACCGCATTCTTCCTGGCCCTACAAGATCATGCCAGCAGCTGCCTGCAGACACATTAAAGTCTTTTTCCTCCAGTGCTGCCAGCAGCGTGCAAACCCCCCATCTGACAGCTCCACATCCCTGTGGACTCACACCGGGCACAGCAACTCCTCTGCTTAACTGGTACCGCTTGACAGCTTATCTTCCCATGTGCTAATCTGGCATGGAAGCTAATCACACGAAAGATTAATCAACTCTTACCACAAAGTAAGACTGAATCTCAACGATTTATTAAGGAATCGCTCTCTGCTAATTTTGCAGGTTACCACCAACGTACAAACAAAAGGCACGGCTCAATTCACTGAGCAGTGAAAGAAGGCCCTTTTGTCCTGGGAAGCAGACGCCATACTCCCTCATTAAATTAATCCAGCAGCAAATTTATGACCACATTCCTCCTTATTTCTCCAGCTGCACAGCTATGCACTAATACCACATACCTATCCACGTTAAGCACTGAAATTCCACAGGAGCACATTAAGCCAGCCCCACGGTTTTATTCCCCAAGATGCTGCTGGCAGCTGAGCACCAGTAAAGCAGCGCAGAAGCTGAGTGAATTGCCCCGGGCTGCTCACTAATTCATTGGACTCGAACACGGGAGTTCCTGGAGATCTTCCTCTCAATTAACTAGTTTGCACTAACTATGCCCATGTACTCATACATAATATTCAAGCTCATCCTGCAAGGACTGACGGAAAGGCATAGTGGGCAAACAAACTCCTCCAAGCCCCTAAAGATAATTTAAATACATACATTTCCATTTAGTGTATGTGTTTTCTACACAGAAGCACCGTATAGGTCTATTCTTTTTTCTAAAAAGGATTAAGTGGGATCAGATACAAAATCAATTTATGTCCCTTAATCAATGTAATTTTATTATACCTTCTTTTTTTTCTTTATAATGATGAATCTTCCCCTTCCTTCCCCAGCCTAGCCAATATAATATTGTTATACCTTCATTATTTCTTTTAACGTTGAATCTTCTCCCACCATCCCCAGCCTATTTAAACTTGTATTTTTCTATGTTTTTTTAATCTGCATACTTCATCAAGTAATAATGTGAAGCAGTAAACAATATTAACATAATATAGCCACATCCTGCCCTAAGAAGACTGCTTTCATTTAATAGCTCAAGTAATAGTCATTTAGGGGATACAGAGAAGAACAGAACTGATTAACATAATTAGCTTAGAACCATACAATCCTTGATATCCAAAAGAGGAGTCAGAGACAGCTTTTAACTGAACTCATGTAAATAAGGTCCCACTTAGCAGAAACAAAATCTTAACACTCTATTGTCCACAATAAAGAAAGATACAAACTAGGTAAATTCACCCGTTTAATCAGACAGGAATCAAGAATCACTACATCTGGTACGTGCTTTTGCCCCGGGCATGAAGACTACAGCCTCCCACCTGCAAGCTGGGCAGCCCACATGGCTACTGAACAGCAGCTCAAGGGCTCTGGTTGTCACTGCCAAGCAGCTCTGGTGTTACAGCATTAAGAGAAAGGTCTGGAGATGTTGTCTACAGATTTGGGAGCTGCAAAACACCGGGACCAAATCCTAACTCCAACAAGGAGCAGGGTCCATAGGAAGGTGTGCAGAGTTTCCTACTAGAAGGCTTCTCAGAGATACTTCACTGGAAATACTAGACTCCAAGGTTTGACTAGAACTCCGGACCTCTATTCATGGTCCTGAGTGGTGGCAATCTGCAGCACCAGCCCGAAGTCTTCTTCCTCTCTTTCAGCCTGGACTATTACCAGCTTCTGGTGAGGTTTTTATAAGGCCCATAAGTTCAAAGAAAGAGGATTTCATTTTGAGGAACAAGGACATGACTCAAAATACTTTTTTTTATTGTAAGTGATGAATGGGTTTTACATCTTTAAATCCACCATGATGGCTGACACTGGTTTTCATGAATTTTTCAAGATAACTTAAAAGAAATATTAATCTCAAATGCATAAATATCTGACAGTTCAGAACATTATACATGCAGATCTATGCTTTTGACCATTAAGCTATGTGTTGTAATTAGCCCCCTCGACTAACAGTGGTAGTTTAAATAAACTGAAAAGTCTCAGAATTAACAAGCTTACAGTCACCTACCCACTGCTGCTGTTTAAATCAGCCTTTTTTAAACAGCACTTTGATATATTTGTTCAATATAAACGGAAGGAAAGACCTTCTCATACTAGTCACTCATCAGATTTATTCTTTTCCTACATTTGTATTTAAATCCCAAATATGTTCCCTGCTGGCTCAAATCACAGCAATTTTTCTGCTTCTAGTTTGGCTTAAATAAATTTAAGCAATGTAAAGGGTCCTCTGTCATTTGCAGCTTCAGTTGAGGATGGAAGATGTCAGTGCAATAATCAGCAGACTTGATGTGTTCATAACCCCAGAACTGTAAATTCCAGAGGATCAATTCAATTCTTCGCAGTTCCATAAACCCTGACACTCAATTTTTCATTGGAGAAGTGGCAAAAATTGACCACAACAGACCAAAAATTTTTACCACAAAGCTTACTTGCCCGAAGAGGTGTTATAGTAAAAATTTCTTTGTAAGCTATATTTTAATTTCTCATTACCTCTATTTCAAAACACACCACTTGCTTAAAAACCCTACTTGCGGCAGTCTCTCTCACTCCAGAGAATCAGCCAGTGCACTCTGAAGAACTTCGGGGTCCTTTACCCTGAAATATGTTGCAGGATAATTGTGATATGTGCAAGCTATTATAAAAAAAAGTCAATTAAATTCAATATTCCTATATTACTGAGCTGACTATAAGATGACTATTAAAAAACGCAAATCCTTGTAAAACCTGTGATACAGTCCCTACGCAAAAGTTCTCAAACTATTTTTCCATTATTTTCTCAAGCTCTCCTCAAAGCACTAGCATCACCTTGTATCACTGCATGCACATTTTAACTGAAAAGTATTTTGAAATCTTATTTGGCGACAAATATTAAATACAATGTGGGAAAAGTTTCTTGCAGAACACTTATCTTCGTGGTCTCCGACTTAATCACGAAGCAACAGAAGCTGCGCATTCAGTTTTTCATTTGTGATGCAACAACAATTGTTTAAATCCATGAGGAAAACATACTTGCTACTACCCAGGAAAATTATTTTGAGGGAATTCTTGAAAAAAAAAAATTCAGTAATTTATATCGTTTTGAAACTTCTATGATCAAGGAATTTGTGAGTGAAATATCCACAAAAACATCAGAATCACAGAATGGTAGGAGTTGGAAGGGACCTCTGGAGATCATCTAGTCCAACCCCCTGCTAAAGCAGGTTCACCTACAGCAGGTCACACAGGAACGTGTCCAGGTGGGTTTTGAATGTCTCTAGAGAAGGACATTCCACCTCCCTGGGCAGCCTGTTCCAGTGCTCTGTCACCCTCAAAGGAAAGAAGTTTTTCCTTGTGTTCAGGTGGAAATTTCTCTGTTCCAGTTTGCGCCCATTCCCCCTTGTCCTATCACTGGGCACCACTGAGAAGAGCCTGGCCCCATCCTCTTGACGCCTGCCCTGTAGATATTTATGAGCATTGATAAGGTCCCCTCTCAGCCTTCTCTTCTCCAGGCTAAAGAGCCCCAGGTCTCTCAGCCTTTCCTCCTAAGAGAGATGCTCCAGTCCCCTCATCATCTTAGTAAACCTCCACCGGACTCTCTCCCATAGTTCCCTGTCTCTCTTGAACTGGGGGGCCCAGAACTGGGCATAGTACTCCAGATATGGCCTCATCAAGGCAGAGTGGAAGGAGAGGAGAACCTCCCTCGACCTGCTCGCCACACTCTTCTTAATGCACCCCAGGATACCATGGGCCTTCTTGGCCACAAGGGCACATTGCTGGCTCATGGCCAACTTGTTGTCTACCACAACTCGCAGGTCCTTCTCTGCAGAGCTGCTCTCCAAGCAGGCTGACCCCCAGCCTGTACTGGTGCATGGGGTTATTCCTCCCCAGGTGCAGGACCCTAGACTTGCCCTTGTTGAACCTCATTAGGTTCCTCCCTACCCAGCTCTCGAGCCTGTCCAGGTCTCGCCAAACGCCAGCACAGCCTTCTGGTGTGTCAGCCACTCCTCCCAGTTTTGTGTCACCAGCAAGCTTGCTGAGGGTGCACTCCGTCCCCTCATCCAGTAAGGCATAAAACTCAAAAGCAAAAGTGTAATGAAATAAATTTATGAAGAGTGATCATGCACAGGTAAGATATGAGAAGGAAGGGAAGGATTCAGTTGACAGGTATCTGAAAAAGAAAAGCTTTAGCACAAATGGAGTTGTTTTGCTGTACAATACAGAACTCAGATTGTTGAGTAACAAATGGCAAAAACATTTTGGTACTCAGATGTATTTGAAAAAAGTAAATCTTCCCAAGTATGAACGGGTTTTAGTCTGTGTAATTTGTCAGAAGTGAATTGTAGGAGTCTATAGCTTTACTAGACAAAAAATTAGTATTTTCACACCAGGAAACCAATTCTACAACAATAAATACACTGACTGGTTGTTCTCTCAGGTCTGCCTCCCTTTCAGTGTCCAATACATGGCAATAAAACCGTCAAAGCAATACACAGTATTATGGACAGTTACAACAGTGCTTTGCAATGGAATGACACCTTATTTTATGTATACATATTGTTTCCAGGTAGCTTTTACTGCCTCATAACATATAATATACATACTGATCTTTGTTCTGAAGTTAGCTGAAAAGTGCTTCACAATCATCTCATAGACAGGAAGGTAAATAAGGCTAATTATATCGTCACAGGGCACACAACATTGTTATTTATAATGACTATTTTTATGTCTGCAATATGTCACAAGATGGGCTACAAAGCAAATGGTTTCCTGAAGTCAACTGAAAAAAACTCATTAACTATTAGAAATAAAACAGTATTTCAACGTCATGCCTTTCTTTAGATCTACGGCTCTACTCTTTATAGAACAAATCTAAAGCACAACTTAGTGCTGAATTAAGATCCTTTAGTCCAAACAAGTTAATTTTCAGAAGAATTCTGATTATGAATGATTGCTTTAATCTTCCAACTTTGGAACAGAAATTAAAGGCAACAGTGTCATTTTCAAAGCCAACATGTGGAAAAGATTTCTGAAAATATTATGGAGAAAGTAAGCAAGCTGGTTTTTAAACTAAACAATGGATTTTTCCACAGATAATTTAAAATTCTATGGATCACTTCTTTCTGTTAAAGATTTTATTTATATAACTCACAATTTTGATTGTGTGTGTCTATCAAAATAATTGGAGCTCTGCTACTGTAATCATCCACTTTGAATTTTCACCAAATAACCTCTGCACAGTATGGGGGTGGTGACTACAGCAGATCAAGAAACAGCTTTCAGAAGTTTTGTTAAAATTCATAAGCAGGCCAAAACAATTAATTAACATACGAGATAAGCCAATGTGATAGTCCACAATATAATTATCAGCAAATATGCTGCAAGAAAGAATTTAATGTTGGCAAAAGACTGGATCACATGTGATTTTGTGACTAGGTTTTAGTTACAATTATTATTTGGGGACTCTGTGGATGTTGCTGCCAATATGCACAGCACAGTGGCATGAGCATGTAGCTTCTTGTCCAGAAAGTGTCAAGTAATGCACACTCTCAGAGATAAGATAAAATAAAGATTTATCTAATTCAATTAAATCTCAAAGCGGTGACTTTTCAGTAAAGTACTTTCCTGATTGGGAGAAGGTAACTGCACTGTGAAGTTTTTATTGCAAATATAAAAAATGGAGAAATTCATAGCAAAAGAGATATCCCTATTTTCATTGCCACATGCTAAAATACACGCTTTCTTGAGTCGTTAGTAAAAGACATGTTCTATATGCAAACTTTTAAAGTTTTCCCAGTTTGGAATAAGAAACCCTTTGAGAAAATCTATAATCTGCTTAATAGAGCACAGCAGCATTTCTAGTCATTTCTGATGTCACTTTAATTGAACATAAACAAACGCTGGTGTTAAAAAGTCTTCTCAGAAATACATTCCAAGTGTTTTTTTTTTTTTTAAAAAAAAAGATAAAAATCAGTCAAAGCTACCTTAAAATGCTCAAGAGGCTAAAATACAAATGGAAAGGAATTAGTCTTTGCCTTGCTCCTGATTTACATTTGATATATAAATGTCTAAAACACCTAGGATTTTTTCCTTAAGCACACATACATATATATACACACACAGAGGAGACAAAGTCCCTCCCATCGTGAGAACAAGGTTCATGATCATCTGAAGAACCTGAACATACACAAGTCCATGGGACCTGATGAGCTGCATCCCAGAATCCCGAGGGAATTGGCTGATGCAGTTGCCAAGCCACTCTACATGATATTGAAAAGCCATGGCAGTCAGATGAAGGCCCTAGTGACTGCAAAAAGGGAAACATTGCCCCCATTCTTAAAAGGGGTAGAAAGGAGGACCCCGGGAACTACCGACCTGTCATCCTCACCACTGTGCCTGGGAAGATCATGGAACAGATCCTCCTAGAAGCTCTGCTAGGGCACATGGAGGACAGGGAGGTGATCCAAGACAGTCAGCATGGCTTTACTAGGGGCAAGTCCTGCCTGGCCACCCTAGTGGCTTTCTACAATGGACTGACTGCAGCAGTGCACAAGGGAAGAGCTATGGATGTCCTCTACCTGGACTTCTGCAAGGTTTTTGACACAGTCCCCCACACCATCCTTCTCTCTAAGCTGGAGAGATTCAACACGTGGACCGTTCAGTGGACAACTGGCAGGAGGTCGCATCCAGAAAGTAGCGGTCGACGGCTCGATGTCCAGATGGAGACTGGTGACAAATCGTGTCCCTCGGGTGTCCGTACTGGGACTGGTGTTGTTTAATATCTTCATTAATGATATCGACAGTGGCACTGAGTGTACCCTCAGCAAGCTTGCTGATGACACCAAGCTGGGTGGTGCAGTCAATATGCCAGAGGGATGTGATGCCATCCAGAGGGACCTGGACAGGCTGGAGAGGTGGGCCGAGGTGAACATCATGAAGTTCAACAAGGCCAAGTTCAGGGTCCTGCACCTGGGCCGGGGCAATACTGGCAACTGCCAGTATCAATACAGGCTGGGAGAAGACATGCTAGAGAGCAGCCCTGTGGAAAAAGACTTGGGGGTACTGGTGGATGAAAAGCTGGACATGAGCCACCAATGTGCAACTGCAGCCCAGAAAGCCGATTGCATGTGGGCTGCATCAAGAGTGTGGCCAGCAGATCAAGAGAGGAGATTCTGCCCCTCTACTCTGCCCTGGTGAGACCTTACCTGCAGTGCTGTGTCCAGGTCTGGAGCCCCCCAGCACAAGAATGATGTGGACCTGTTGGAGTGTGTCCAGAGGAGGGCCATGAAAATGATCAGAGGGATGGAGCACCTCTGCTATGAAGACAGGCTGAGAGAGTTGGGGTTGTTCAGCCTGGAGAAGAGAGGGCTCTAGGGGGGGGAAACTTATAGTGACCTTCCAATACCTGAAAGGGCCCTATAAGGCGGCAGGGGAAGAGCTGTTCACAAGGGTTTGTAGTGATTGGACAAGGGGTAATGGTTTTACACTAGAAAAGGGTAGATTTAGGTTGGACACTACGAAAAAGTTCTTTAATATGAGGGTGGTGGATCAGTAGGACAGGTTGCCCAGAGAGGTAGCAGAAGCCCCATCCCTAGAGACACTCAAGGTCAGGCTTGATGGGGCTCTGAGCAACCTGACCTAGTTAGAGATGTCCCTGCTTATTGCAGAGGGGTTGGACTAGATGACCTTTAGAGATCCCTTCCAACCCAATGCATTCTATGATTTTATATATATATATACACACACACATATATATATACACACATGTATATATACATATATATATGCACACACACACAGAGACTGCTTTTAAGTACTGCTTGAAGGTTAGCTACTGTACAAATCACTTCACACTATATATTAATAGAGATTCAGGACTTAGATATCAGCAGCTTCATCTGTATTAAAATTCATGTGCTATATGCAAAGCATATTCCAACATAAATTAACTAAGATGGTAGTGTTCCAGCAAAATACATGTGTTCACCGCTGAAGCTCAATGCTTTATGTACCTGCACTTGCTCCTTGTACAAAATAATCTTCTGCAGTCTGAAATTCGATTTTAGTGGGTCTCTCACCGGGTTCAAGAGCAGCAGCATCTTTGCACTTCTGAAAACGGTTGCCCCAGACCTCTTTCAGCACTCTTAATAATCAGTGCAAGTGAAGCATACTCTGAACATTCCCTATGTTCAAGTTACTTTAATCTTGTGTAAATGCTAAACGTGGCAGGAAATACATGTGGCAATAATGATTATGTTAAGCCCTTAAATTTTAGGGCTTAAGCAGTAACCCAAAAGGAAAGTGTATCGCTTTATGTATGTTGTATAAATTAAATCATCTATTACCATATTCAATCATTTTTTTCAGTTCTGCTACCTAATAGCTCTTTTCATAAAAGGAAGTAGTTCATGATTTCTTAGTACACAGTGGGTGAGCTTTTACTCAAAACAAGTAGCAGCAGCTGTTAACAAATCACACTATTTGTCCTTAGTTGGCAGAATTACCCTGCAGCTTACTTTTGTGTTTGCAATCAAATCCGCGGGATTGCATTCACTCCATTTCTTTCTGTATCTGCAGAGGACTGGTGAAGTGACAGCCTGGACTAACTCTGCTGAAAAAATGGATTTAAAATTCTAATTTCAACTCTAGCCTTAAGAATAAGCTAAAAAAATGAGTACAATTGTGACAACAGTTTTCAGGACAAAAAAAATCCATACCATGGTAGAAGAAACATACACTAGATCATCATGACAACAAGAGGAAAAACTTGAAAAAAATAATCCAAACCTCTTTCAAATTATTCTTAAAAAAAAAAAATTCATCAGGATGAACAAAACTCAATCAAAGAAAAAAACATCTTAAGTGATTTTATAAAGGAACTGAAAATAGCAGTCAAAACCACAGAAAAATTTACTCGTAACTTCTAGGCACACAGATATTCAAAAACGATTCCACCCATGAACACAGCACATGGGCAAAGCTGCTTATTTTCCAATGGAAGCCAACAGCAGCTAGACAACAAAAACATGGCTGAGAAACACAGCTGAGATCCTCCTGCCCTCCTTTTGTGGCTATAAAGACCAATCCAGGAGGTTGGCTCTTCAGCTGGTGTTTGAATTACAGGTAGTTGGCAGCTTCTCTTCAAACAGGTTCAAAACTGGTCTTTTCAAGCCTTGCACCAAATCAGTTGATTCTGGGTTCAAAAAGCCTCCTTACCTTTACAAAGTTTAAAACAAGCCTGTCTTGGACAATGACCTAGCCAAAGCCAGCAGTAAGGCCATTTGTCCTCCTCCTGGTGAAATACTACTACCAAGAACACAAGTGGTGTGCAAATACTGGAAGATCTTATATGATTGTGAAGCTCACAGGTGATCATCTGGGAGAGAAAGTCTGGCTCCTCACCCTTCTGCCAGGTCTGGTTTAGATCACTTTCATTAAACAGCTTTTTAAATACACGATCACTTTTGCCATCAGGCTGACAAAAAAAGACCTGTTAGAACAGCAAGTGTGAGGAAAAGCAAACAGCAAAAGCTTTGAAGAGTTCCTCACAGCAACCAAAACACATTCTAAAGTAACATTTTGCAATAGCACGTGGTCAGAAATAAGACATCGATTCAAGGAAGCAGTTATGGCAAATTGCCATACACTTCTCACGCTTTTAGAAATAAGTTCAAATGCACCAAGTAAAGAAGAGGATCACAATGCAACCACCACCAGAACTGCAGACAAATGCAGAGATCAAAGTTCATTGTCCATCATGGAAGCAGAGCTGTAAACTCAAACAGTCAGGATGGGTAACAACTAAGTAAAATTTACAGCAAGTTCACTGTACTCTTCCACTGTCAGTGAGTTTAAATAAAATTGCCTATTTACCTTGGTTTGTCTCCAAACCTTAGCCCCATCACTTCACAATTCCATAGTAAGCAGAGATTCGCTTCAATTTATCAGGAGTTCCACAATGATAAATAGTAAAATTTGTAAGACCTCTTCATTAATGTTTATTATGTATGCATCACTGCTGTGTTTTCAAACCAGGCTTTGTCATACAGAAATGCAACTAAAACATTCTTTTAGGAGTAGTTCCCTGTGAAAGCATGCAAAGAAAAACAATGGTTTTGTCTAATGCTAGGAAGGTGGACCTAAAAAAAAAAGGCATTCTGAATTTTAATTACTAACCCAAGAAAACTTTTCCTTAAATAAAAATCATATTGTCGGTGTACATCGGGGGAAAAAGGAAAGAACGTTGAATAGAGCTAAAATTTGTGGTTGTTTCGGGTTTTTGTTTTGTTTTAACACCAGTTCCTCAGTACCTTGACTAGCAATGAGAATTTCAGAGCAGAATCGGTCCAGGAAAGCGTATCACATATTAGAGGGCAGAATCCCTTGCACACAACACAAGACTACAGTGGAGTTTTCACAGTGAATCTTTATAATGCCACGTGAAAAATTCTCCACAGTCCAAATCAGGCGTATTCATATATTTATAGTAAAAATAAGAATTAAGAGAAACACATCTTTTCTCTAACATCTGATTTTTTTTTTTTTTTTTGATAAAGATTTGTCTTTGGCAGCTGAAAGAGGCTGAACTTAGCACGCTTTTTTCCCAAGGGAGGGAAGAGTTAAGCCACTCTCCTGACAAGTAAGGTCTGACCCTGTCTCACAAAGCTGAGAAGAAAACAGGGGAGGAAAATGACAGCAAATCCCTACTGAATGACCACGATATATAAAATGCAGTAAGACTTACATTTTAAATAACTGAACTCTTAAGAATAAACTTTTCATTGTCCTTTTAGCACATCATCCTATCACTTAACATGCTTGGCAATATTACTGTGCCTAGAAAATTAAGCATAGCAGCTGTGCGTCACTATGAACAATAACTTTGCAACTCTCCTCGTAACCTTAGAGCTCTTTCCTTAAGCTTTGATGTGCAGACTTTTCCACTAAAAATTTAAAACGAAAATTCTACCAAAATCCCTATTTTTTAATACTTCTTTGATTATTATCAAATTACAGCCACCATGCTTCTTTCTTTAATTTCTATTACCCGAAACTTGTGGCATCTCAGCATAACTGCTTTTGCTGCCAAGAGCACTTACAGACCAGTCCTCACATCTCTTATCTGGAGAGACTTTGCCTGTGTACCTACTCAAAAGAGCAAAGTTAGCTGTGTAAGAGTTATTGTTCTTGGGCGCGCGGTTTGACAGGCACAATGTAGAAGGTATTAAGGAACGCACAACGGATATTTTGGAGACAAGAACTACTTCCCAGCAAGGCTGCATATAAATTACCAAGACACAGAATGAACGAGAAGATACCTCGTTGTTTATCATATTGCTCCCTATCAAAAAGTTAGAGGCAAAATAAGAATACTGTGAAAAAACCCAAAACAATAGCTTCATTTGGAGACATTTAATGCAGTGTCTCTCTTCTTGACTGAGCTCTCCCTTTCTTTGCTTCCCTTGCTCCTCTTTGCAGCATGCTGCAGAAATGCAGTACAGAGCTAATAATGCAATACATTTTTTTAAAGAGCAAAGTTTGATGGAGAAGAGCAGGTAGGCCTCTATCTTAGGAAAATTAAGAATAACGAACTCTCCTATTTGAAAAGCGCCTCTGGCAACGCAGTAATCTCCAGCATTAGCAAACTATTCTAGAAGCATGTTCACTGCTTTAATAGACTCAAGGGACAAAGAAGAGTGAGTCAGATTCTCAGCTGCTGTAAATTAGTACAATTCCATCAAAATCAGCGCAGAGCTACTGTCAGAGTACTACAAGAATCTAACCCAACTTTTTAAGAGAGCTTCATGAAAATGGCGGGGGGGACACGACACACACCTTACATATGTACTTTCCACCATTAGTAGAATTTTATTGTACACCTTTTCCTTCATAGGGAAAAAAACCCACCCAAACAAACAACAAAACCAACCTTGCAGAATAAACCTCCGATCTGCCCAACCTCACCACACTGATCCCTGGCTATTTATCAACATGAGAGCATCCGTCACAACGCACACACATCCCCAGTTTCTATTTATTGAACAGGCGGTAAAAGAAAAACACGTTTAAGCTGAATCACCCACGTCAGACCACAAAACCTGACAATATTGGCTACTGCTATAAGATAATAATTATTAACAGAAGTTAACACAGACCTTGATAATAACAAGACCTGAAAACAATCCATATTGTGCAGGTTGGAGAAACAAAAGTCTTTAACATAATTGCTGCATTTTTTTAACGATGTCATGGCAGCTTGTGATTTTCACAGCTCGTTATCAGAAGTTAACAGGACAGTTCAGTTCATGGCATTCACCAAGGAATGATTGAAACAAAATGTTCTTGAAAGTTGCAGTAAATAAATAGTAGTTTCTTGTTATTTCTACTTTGTATCTATTAAGACATGAACAATTACAACACTTTCCACACTATATTAGCCACAATCTGTGTTTCCCAATGTGGAGCAGTAAAATTTGACCTTGAGCTGTACCTTCGCCCAATTCCAAAAAAAAAAATGTTATTTTCTTCTTACTTAGAAAAGCAGAACTGTGGTCTTAAGTTTTCTTGTAAAAGAAAACTGAACGTCTCCCTCACAGCTGGGTGAGGTACAGAGACAGATAAATAAAAGAATCAAACCAGAATATACAAATATTACCAAAACAGTAATAAACCAACTAAAGAGTTCAAGGAGAGGGAAGGGGGAAACCCCAGACCCCAAGGCATTACTGGAATGCCTGCTATGAGCTTCAAGACACTCAGAAATTCCTATTTCGTTTTTTTTTTCCCTGAAGTTATTCCCTTATCAATGACTCCTGCTAGAAAAACTGCAAATAGAAGTATCTACAAGGTAAAGTTCTACGAAAGAACAGTCCACAGTGAAAAAATTAAGAACATTTACTTTAAAATTCAGCCAGGCTCCAAGATAAGACAGAGAGAAACTGCTTTGTTTGTGGGGTGCAGAGTGTTTGGAGTTTGGTTTTCTGGGGTAAGCGTTTTATTTTTCTTTTCTATTTGGTTTTTTCTTTTTCAATTGCAACATTCTGGTGCGTGTGTGTGTGTATTCTGAGCATAAAATGAGAACTTTTGATTAAATCTGGGGAAAAAAAAAAAAAATAAGGTATCTTGACACAATGTTGACCAGAAAGACACAACATATCCAAGAAGAGAAGAAAAATTTAAAAAAGGAAGAAAAAAACCCCCACCAAATAATAAAACTTTAATTTTTATTAATATCAAACACATTCCATCTTTTTGATTTCCAGGAAAAGCTGAAACTATCTGTAAAGTGATCTGAGGCATTTCTCTCGTTCCTAAAATACTTGATGGAAAAAGTCATATATTCCAGACTAAGGCTTATCTGAGCACCACGGTGGTCCCCTGAGATGGTCTGCTAGACTTCAAACAACTACAGGTACAAAATAAACTATCCAGCAGATACAGTTTCAAGCACGCATTTTCTAGAAATTAATATTCAGTCTCATCAAAACACTGGTAGACTGTATATATGAACACTGGTGCTGGATTTCCTGGAGGAGAAAAGTGTTCTGTTTAACACTTAATGGCAATTTTCACACCAGCCCTACTGGTCAGCATTCCTGCACAATGATGTGAAATCATGAGTTTAGCGGGATTTTTACTGGAAAAGAAATTGTACTGAATAAAGACCATGCCTGAAGATTTCTGGATAGGGATGTTGCTGCTTTTTTTTTTTTTTAAGCATATTTTTAGGATTAGAGGTAACCACAGTGCACGTGTAAGAAATACACTGGTCTGTTCTCTCAAGACTCTTGTCTTCTCCTAGACAAACATTGTTTAAGTGAAGAGTAAAGTTAATAGGCACTACTCCACGTATACCAGGTGACACTGAGGACGACCAACAGTACTCGATAGAAACAAGTCTATATTAATTAAAATGAACAATGCTAACGGAATTAATACCCTATGAAACTGTACTGAGATGAACGAACGCTACTTCACCTTTCCTGTATTGCTTTGCAAATTAAGATTAACAGAACAGCGTTGGAAATACTGCACTGGAAAGCATGAACAGCTATCAGCTGCGTCTAGGTGGCACATGTGCAGCATGATCTCAGCTATGAGAGGGCGCGTCAGCATCTGAAGCTCTCTCTGAACCGATCTGTGTCCTCAGAGCCATTTGAGACCTCTGGACTCTGAAACAGCCTTTTTTCCCTTGGAAAACAGTGCACTGAAAGCCTCTCTCTCCAAATACACCCTTAACCTCACGGAAGGAAGCAAACACACAGTCGTGTTGGGCAACAGACAGTCTAGTAACCGCAGTCCTGTTTATAGTGTTCTGGTACCAACATGTCCAGAAAACACTGGCTCCCTTGGCCACCACCTCAGTTACCTTCTTCGTGCCCGTGAGTTTCTGGTGCTTGACTCCCAGGGTGGCAGTTATCACTGCATGTACTGGGCAGAACTGGCAGGGTTTCAGTTGCCAGGGGCTGCAGGAGAGACTTGTGTGGGAGGGGGCCATGACCTGCCCTGCGCTGCTCCAGCCAGCTCCGAAACTGCTATACCCAAGCCATCGTGTGCCAAAACTGCGGTCAGTTCAGCCAGTTGGAAGAACCCACAAGGCCTCTGTTAAAAAACGTGTTTTCAAAAGCATGGCAGCTGCTAGAGGCAGCAGAAATGGAGGAGATGCAGGGAGAAGCAGAAGAGACACATGGAAGGAGATGTTGTTGGGGACATGGCTGGAGATGCGCTCTCAGAAGGAGGCACGCCGTGCCAGGGTGTGGGGGGGCGACATCTCCGAGAGGACTGCTGCCCACAGGAGACTCACGCTGGGGAAGCAGAAAATGAGTAAGACAAGGAGCAGTAGACAAAAAACAAGTAAGAAACCAGGAGCAGGAGAAAGAAGCCATGACATGCAGCACCTCAACCCCTTGCACTGCCTGTTGTCTCACCAAAGGAACAGGGGCGAGCTAAGGGTAACCCATGGCAAAAAACAACGGAAGTTTGTCTTGGAGGCGGAGGGGAGAGAGGTGTTTCCCTTAGGTGCCTGTTAAAGTTTTATGTTTTCAAGTGTCCCCAGTATCCAACAGCAATCAGAATGTTGTGTTGTTTGGCAATAAATTAAATTATGCAAAAAATTCCCCAAGTTGAGACTGGTTTGCCTGCAACACCATATGGCTTAAATAAACCATGGCGACCACCACCTCCTTACAGCCTCACAACAACAGTAATTGGTAAGGCCAAATTTTCTACATTTTAGTCAATAACAAGATTTTTAACTCTTTCTAGTTCATGCATGCCTCTCATACACAGTTTATGAGCTACCCTACTGAAAATATACTCGTTACGATTTAGTCAGTACCTCTGACAAAACTCCTCATAGGTGCATTTTCTTTTGTACGATCTGCTGTTAAACATCTCAAGTGACAGACCCCTTCGGCTCCCAAAGGGTTATTTCGCAGCTTACCATGTTTACTGGAAACTTTATTCTCATATCCAACTCCCCTCCTAAACTTGACTTTTTTAATTTCAAACAAGTCTCATTATTATAACGCTTTGGTACTTCTCACTGAATTTACTTTCTTGTTCCCTAAATTCATTAACTCAGCTTTTTTGTTTTTAATTTTAAATAGCTATTTTAATAACCTGTCCACACCAATTTCCTTTTAATATCCAAAGTCAACTAGAATTCCATATTCATTTGCAGAATTGCAAAATAAAAAAGTACTACAGAGAACAAATTAAATTGTG
Source organism: Leptosomus discolor (assembly GCF_034619465.1). Lineage (NCBI taxonomy): Eukaryota > Metazoa > Chordata > Aves > Leptosomiformes > Leptosomidae > Leptosomus > Leptosomus discolor. Next base: position 212,351,577 of record NC_141391.1, on the reverse strand, counting down.
TTCTTAAGGCACCAGTCATTAAAAATTTAAGACAGTGCTAAGTAAAGCTGGTCCTAACTATTGTAAACCACAAATACTACAGCAACAATTAGAATCGACCAAAGCTTACAGTTATTTCAATTGTGGGACTTAAATGAAGGTTAGCCTTAAGAGGAGATATTTCACCTGAAGGGAAGTGTTTTATCTATTTCCAATCACTATCAATTTCTACACTATTACATAAAAAGGCACCTTCCACCTGCTACTCAGTATGCTCTCAGAAGAAAATCTAAACAGTTCACCCAGTTCTACTGGTATGGCAGGAAGACAATAGAAGTGCAAGTGTCTTCAGGTTCCCCAAGTTTACTAATTCCCAGTTTGACACAGGGATAAGGACACTGGGACACCAGAAGAATCACAGACCTAGACCAAAACTACTCTCTAGAAGCCTCTAGACTTCGCTTTCTCCCATCTTCTCCTTGTTGGCAAGTTACACAGGCAGCTTGAGCGCTTCAGCCCATCAAACTTATCTTTTCTGCCCTAACAGCAATCAACCGAACTTTGAATGCAGCTTCGTAGAGCCAAGGAAAGCTGTAGACGGGACACAGCCAAGGAGGAAGAGAAGTTTATAAACTACCCATAGTAATCAAGGCCTACAGTAGTTGAGAAAACAAGCCCTAATTTTCCGTCAGGTTCCCCAGGTCCAGCAGCCTTCTAACACAAAAGACATTTTTCAGCTACTTCCTATTTTAAGATGTCAATGTAAACAAGATTACAAAACATTGCAGATCTCAACTACAGTACAGCAGGTTTGATACTGCCCCCAGATTTTCAGTTTTCAATGTGCATCAGCCTGTTTGTTAATGTACACTGCAAATGCCGCTGTAAGGTCTCCCCGGAGCCTTCTCTTCTCCAGGCTGAACACCAGCAACTCTCTCAGCCTGTCCTCACAGGGGAGCTGCTCCAGCCCCTTGAGCATCTTTGTGGCCTCTTCTGGAACCACTCAAGCAGGTCCATGTTTTTCTTGTGCTGGAGGTCCCAGAGCTGGACACAGCACTACAGGTGGGGTCTCACCAGAGCAGAGGGGCAGAATCCCCTCCCTCAACCTGCTGGCCACACTTCTTGTGATGCAGCCCAGGGTGCGACTGGCTTTCTGGGCTGCGGGCGCACATTGCTGGCTCATATTCAACTTTTCATCCACCAGCACCCCCAAGTTCTTCACCCCAGGGCTGCTCTCAATCCACTCATCCCCAGCCTGTGTTTGGGCTTGGGATTGCCCCGACCCAGGTGCAGGACCCTGCACTTGGCCTTGTTGAAACTCATCAGGTTTGCATGGGCCCACCTCTCCAGCCTGTCCAGGTCCCTCTGGATAGCTTCCCTTTCCTCCAGCTTGTCAGCCACACCACACAACTTGGTGCAATCTACAGTGCAATAAAATTGTCTTTTCAGGGAAAGACAGTTTATATGCTTATCCTAACTGTATTTCTCCTACTAGGATTGTATTTCTCAGGAAAATAAAGATACCATTTGCAATGAATTTGCTGTAAAGACTCATAAAGAGCCTTGATGGCACTCTCAGGTGAAATCTGCCTTAAGAGACATCAGTTAGCATATAAGCAACAAATATCACACCATCAGTGAAGAGGCAGAGTATCTACGTACATCATTAATTTGTGCAGTCTTCATGTATTATAAATCTTTCCAGATTTCATCCCTGGAAGTTGACTATGTGAATTCTGCACTGGTGACTAAAGACATTATGAGGGAGGAAGCACGCTCTAATGACTAAGGTCCATCTACCCTGCCGCATCACAAAAATGACTGCAGTGGGATGTAAGGGTGCCCACAGTAGCTTTAAATTACAGCTAGAGCAGCACAGAAACTGGCACCTGTTGACCTGCCAAGCAGCACCTCTGGAACTGCATCTCAAATACACTACGGCATTGAAGCCATGAAATGCAAGGCTCCTGAAAACTGACTGCAGCAGCCACTGTAGCAGACACCAGCAACGTTTTTCCATGCCTAACATAGAAAAAAGGCAAATATCACAATACAAGTAACAGGAAAAGTTCAGGAGTTCATAAGGATACCAAAAATCAAGAATCCACTCGCAAATCTGAAGGCACGCGACTCAATTCCCATTGAAGTCAGCGGTGAACTTAGCAGTGGCTTCAATTGCTTTTGCACAAGAAACAACTCTGACATCCATTCTCCATTGTGAATACCTACAACTGCAGCTACAATACCAGACATGTTGTTGCAGCTGTAGTTTACCAACACAAAGACCCCTCTGTGTAAAACAGAACTGGTTGGAGGTCATACACCAAATTAACTCACCCTGATGAAGCAAAGGCAGCCTACAGGTGAAGATGACTTTTAACTGACAGCTTATAAAAACAATGACATCATAAAACAGAAAAAAGAGGGAAGAAAAAAAATCCCCCCAAGAACAAAACACAGACCCCTAATAGTATAAAAGTACATAGTTATTACTAAGTTTTCCACTCATCGCTGATGCAGAAAAAAAACAGATATAAATGGAATTGAAAATCACAGTGAAAGAGTACTCAAAATTTGCACAGCAAACAGTTTCCGGAACACCGATTAAAAGGCATAATATTCTCACCAAATAGGTGATATAATAAAAAGCATAAATAGTAACAGTAGCAACCTCTTAAACTTATTTTCTTTTCAAGTTTGCTACTTACTGTAGAAACCCAAATCTATCTGTGACTTTGTAAAGACGATAGTCAGCATCTTCCCATGGTTCAATCTGCGCACCCTCCCGTCCCTAAAGGGAAGGCAAAGAAAAAAAAAGCCAAAATAAGTGTTATGACACAACGAGCAAACACACAGAAGACAGGATTCAAGCACTCAAGGCATAAACTGCGGGACACACTGGTAGCAGGGTAGAGGCAGGGGAGAAGAACGCTAGTCCTAAATCGACCAACCAAGAAGAAGGAGAGTAGCACACCTCTCCCAGCCCCTAAAACCAGTATTTTCATCACAGGAAATCTCTTTTGGTCTCTGCTATACACAGAACAAATTTCAACCACTGTTTTCAACCACAGACTTGTAACAATCTCACAGCTGTGGTTAACTTCCACACTAGCCCATCAGGGTTCCCACAGAGTGCCTTCTACTCATTTTATTTCCATAGTCCATCTTTTCTGAACCATCACTTGACAATAGCACATACTGCAGACAGTCCTGAGCCAACGTCCATGCTGACCTCCAGCAGCTGTCACACAGAATGCAGCACTGAGTTTTCCCTCAACGAAGTATTCATTCATGTTCCTCTCTTCTACTCCAATTGCAAATTTTCATAAGACTTGCAGAAATTTAAGTATATTTCAGCTATATATTCTTCTGGTATGGGCTACGCACAGGTTACTGGGTATGAAGAGCCGCCACCGCTCAGAACACAAAGTGTATTGGGTTTTTGTGGCAAGGTTTTGGTAGTGGGGGGGCTACAGGGTTGACTTCTGTCAAAAGCTGCTAGAAGCTTCCCGTATGTCCAATACAGACAACGCCAGCTGGCTCCAAGGCAGATTGGCTGCTGGCCAAGGCCAAGTCCATCAGCGACAGCGGTAGCACCTCTGGGATAACATAGTCAAGAAAGGGGGAAAAAACCAAACTGTGCAACAGCAACTATAGCCAAAGAGAGGAGTGAGAATATGTGAGAGAAACAGCTCTGCAGATGCCAAGGTCAGTGAAGGAGAGGGAGGAGGTGCTCCAGGCACCAGAGCAGAGATTCCCCTGCGGCCTGTGGTGAAGACCACGGTGAGGCAGGCTGTCCTCCTGCAGCCCATGGAGGTTAACAGTGCAGCAGATATCCACCTGCAGCCCGTGGAGGACCCCATGCTGGAGCAGGTGGAAGCCTGAAGGAGGCTGTGACTCCATGGGAAGCCCATGCTGGAGCAGGCTCCTGGCAGGCCCTGTGGACCTGTGGACAGACGAGCCCACGCTGGAGCAGGTTTGCTGGCAGGACTTGTGACCCTGTGGAAAGGACCCACGTTGGAGCAGTTCATGAAGAACTGCAGCCCGTGGGAAGGACTCATGTTGGAGAAGTTCATGAAGGACTGTCTCCTGCGGGAGGGACTCCACGCTGGAGCAGGGCAAGAGCGTGAGGAGTCCTCCCCTGGAGGAGGAAGGAGCAGCAGAGGTAACGTATGATGAACTGACTGCAAGCCCCATTCCCCATCCCCCTGCACTGCTTGGTGGGAGAAGGTAGAGAAAATTTGGAGTGAAGTCGAGCCTGCAAAGAAGGGAGGGGTGGGGGGGAAAGTGTTTTAAGATTTGGTTTTATTTCTCATTGTCTTACTCTGATTTTGATTAGCTAATTTATTACCAATTTCCCTAAATCAGGTCTGTTTTGCCCATGATGGCAATTGGTGACTGATCTCTCTCTGTCTTTATCTCAACCCACAAGCCTTTTGCTATATTTTCTCTGCCCTGTCCAGTTGAGGAGGGGGAACAATAGAGCAGCTTTGGTGGGTACCTAGCATCCAGCCAGGGTCAACATACCACATAGATGCATGTATTTTTCCTTACAAAAAAAGGATTTTTTTTCCACAGCCGCTCCCTTAAGTGCATGCTGTGCAAACCACCACTAAGTCTAGCATGTAAAATGTTTCATGAACTCTACAAACACGTCCATTGCTCAGTACTCCAGTGACCATAAGTGTTACAAGAACACAGTGCAGGGATTCCGGGAATACTCTGTGCCAGGCTTTTTACTTGACAAGTGGTTCGGGAAAAAAAAAAAAAAAACCCACACAAACAAAAACCACAATATAACTAGGGTATTTCTTCAATTCCTCATAGCAATCTGACAAACAATGCCGTTCACTTACCTTTCAAGCTCTCTGTAATGATTTAAATGTTTCTATTACCATAACCAAAAATTAAGTAAATAAGTAAAATAGAGTCCTTCTGATCTCGTAGATATACTGAGCATCCTCAAACACCCCAGTTTCATTACTTCTAATACATTACACTACCTGAAAATAGTTGCAAAGCAACTTACTGTGCATCTGAAAAATGAGTTGAGTCATTATCCAGAAAATCCCCCATGGGGGGAGAATTTAATTCACCCAGAGGCCACTGTATCATGAAACCATCAGATCAGTACTACATAGAGTATGTTAAACAAAAGCTATATGGGAATATGATTCATTTTTTAAACAGACATATTACTAAGATTAATTAGAAAATGTCTTTAAAATTATTATCAAGTTCACTTACTCTGTCATACTTGGCAACTATCTCCGCTCGTTCTTGGGCAAGTTTGATAGCAGCATCCTGCTCCGCATCTGCACCTGTGGAGAATTAAAAAAATGCTGTTCAGATTCTCTCCCCTGTGAGCAAAGAATTGCAGCTAAATACTTGGAAAATAAACTTCAGCTTCAGAGAGACTACTCAGATGGAGAAATGCCAAAATAACTGTATCAAAGCAAAATACGACCTTGGTGCATGTCCTGAATACTGTTCAGAGTAAAATACAATTATTGGATGGTATCCTAATTGCTGAGATTAGAGTGTTCATGATTTATTTAATATCTGCTTTGGTGGAAAAAGTTAAAGAAAAAAAATAATACCCCACAAGCCACTAACTGAAAGACCGAAGAAAGTAGTAAAAGCTACTAGTTGCCAATTCCACAAACATTCACACAAAGACAGGCGAAACACACGCTGCTGCTTTAAAACAAAAGTCTGAACTACTTACAGGATTTGTAGAGGGGGATTAGAATATTGATGAACACTGAAGCAATACTGCATGACTTCATCTAAGAAATTGCCTAAGACACATTTCTCAGAAAACAGAGAAGGATGTCATTGCAGTATCAGAACTGCAACTTGGGCAACCCAGGGCTGGAATAAGCATGAGGATATGACAACAGGAAGGTTGACAGGCATGAAAAAAACAGATGCGTGGGTAAGCACTGGACATCAGCACACTGCAGATGGAGTTGAAGTTTAGGTGAATCTGGTTTGATCAAGAAGGCTCCGGGGAGACCTTCTAGTGGCCTTCCAGTACCTGAAGGGGACCTACAAGAAAGCTGGGGAGGGACTTTTTACAAGGGCCTGCAGTGATACGATATCGGGTAACGGTTGGAAGCTGGGAGAGGACAGGTTTAGACTAGATACAAGGAAGAAGTTCTTCACCCTGAGGGTGGTGAGACACTGGAACAGGTTGTCTAAGGAAGCTGTGGCTGCCCCCTCCCTGGCAGTGCTCAAGGCCAGGCTGGATGGGGCTTGGAGCAACCTGGTCTAGTGGAGGGCGTCCCTGCCATGGCAGGGGGGTTGGAACTAGATGATCTTTGAGGTCCCTTCCAACCCAAACCACTCTGTGATTCTATGAAGAGAAGGTGAAGCAGACTGTGTGTGTAACTGAATTAGGTCCCTTGGCATTGTTCCCTTAGCAGAAACCATCTCTAGAACATGGACAGGAATGCAAAGATGGCACCAAGAAAGGAAAAGTAAGAAAGATGCTGCTTTGAATATTCAAGAACATAATGCACTTCAATATCCCAAATGCGATTATAATTTCAAATCAATGAAGCAAATCAGTTTTAATCAATGATAAGTTCGTGAAAGACTGAAGAGTTGCTTTCTTCTGATTATTAAAAAGCAATGAACTCTAGATAAAGCGAAGTTTTCAAGCACACAGTTATAAAAATAACTCCAGATGTGTTTTTTCTTCACTATTTAGTTCATGGCAACATAATGAACTTCAGGAATTGTACATATAAACCATCTGGGCCAAGAAATAGAAAAAAACACATCAAATATTACAGTTTTCTACTGTATCACATTATTAATGCATTTATTTGTTCAAATCCAGTATTTCTTTAATAAAATTTACCTACATTAGTTCTCAGACATTTAGACAAGAAGTTGTGCCAAGGTGGCCTTCTAAGCCACCTGTTAAGAGATTTAGCATGGTCTCTGCATGTTTTCACTTGAAGTTTCTTTAGGGGAACACAGAGAGAACCTTAGTGTGCACCATCACAGATACAAGCACCAGCATTCAGGCAAAAGCGATGCTTGTCCCAGACTTCCCCTAACAGAAAGCCTGACTGCTTCTTTAAAGCTTTCACTTATGATCTCCAAAAGCTACACTTTGTTATCTTCATTCTGGCTCCCTTCTGCTTGTCACCATCATTTGCCAACCATACTCCTCCCCTTCATTAGTGAGGACATCGAGCTCTGTCCCTTTTGCCAGTGTGCACCACAACCAACACACATGTATTTACACAATTATTTGAGGGAGAAAAAAAAAATAATTAGGAATGACACCTGCTATGTTTGGAAACTATCCACCTCTGTGCCATAACACTGGTAATCTCCTCCCTGTGAGGCGAGAAGGCTCATTTCATAATGCTGAGCCTTTGGTGTTGTCCAAGCAGCGTGCCGTTCTTCTGCTCCTTCAGGTGCTGGATCCACCTTTACTCCTAAGCTTAAGGAGCACTGCAAGGCACAGAGCAGTTTGGTTTCAAGTTTGTCTTTTCCTGACTCAGTTTTATAGCAATTTCAGGACTCGTGACCCCAGCTACCTATGCGACCACTGACCGAGACACAACTCTGGCCGACCGCTGCGCCCTTCCAGAATCCCTCCGCAGCACTGTTACCACACAAGGGCACAGACTGAACTCTACTCCGAGTGCATTCAAGCACTATATATTCCCCAACACAATTATAACAATCAGGTTTTTATCCTTTACTAGTTGACGTACTATGCCTACTAAACTGACAACATCCACTAAAGCTACCAAATCTACACTGACATAAAGTAGTAGATGAAGCCTAGTATTACTTTCAAAGTGAGAAGCTAAAGGAACCATAATCAAAATTAAATTGCATTTTCTTTTGTAAGACACAGAGATCTGTGCTTACAACAGGTCTTTATAGAAGACCTATTATGCTTTTTTAAAAAGTAAACTTCATGCTTGCTTAGAAAGCTGACATTCCTTGACAGAATTCAAGTACTGAGCAATCCTAATCTTCACTTCCCCAATAGACAGATGTGGGCAAAAATTTTACTTGCTCAATGTACAACTGTTGCTGGTCAAGAAGTGAGTGGGGATCCTAGTCACTATTTTCCCAGTAAAAGAGAGATTAGATTTGAATTGAGAAACAGTGTGGCTGAATAATAAGTAGTCAATATTATAATACATAGTAGTCGATACATTCAAGTAGTAAGGAGTCGATACATTTTTAATTAACAGAAAAAAAAATAGATTACTACTTTTGTTTTAGGTACTCAAAAGGACACACATGGCTCTTCAACAACAGAGAGAAAGGGGCAGAAGCTGAAACAAAGCTTAAATCTTTGCTTAAGAGAATGCAAAACTGTATTTGCACCAGAGACTGTCCTGTTTTACGCTGAAAACGTGGCCATGGCTTACCTTCCTTTCCTCTGCACAAGTAACACAGGAATCAAAGTTTAGCATGTTCTATGCTTCATCACAATTCAATTACATTTCATGTGGAAATTATCATATTCATTGCCTTTAAAGTAATCCTCTTCAGTTTCTGTCAGAATCATCTTAACCTTCTAGCTGCACTGAGACAGTTTAATGTTACGTTCATCCATCCATACTGCAAACTCTGAAAACAGCTTGAGATGGGGGCAAGAGGCTGTATTTTGGGACATAAGCATAAAATATGATTTTTCTTGTAAGAGGAATTATTTAAATATCTGCAAGTTAGAAATTACACAACGATTCCTGATAAAGTAAAAGCTAAATATGGGAACAAGAAAAATCATTCATGAAACACCCTCCTAGGCACAAAAATACATCATTACATCACTACAGAATTAAAGACACATAACTGGTATTCTAAAGTTTTATCAGTTTTATTCAGTAAGTCTTATCTCATCAAAAGCAGTTAATGATGTGAAACAAATATGATTAAATTTTCTAATTAAAAGTTTGCCTTACCGATAATCAACACCACATTATGCAGGAAACAATCTGAGATGAAGCTCACATTAGTACATAACCAATTAACTAGCACACAGAACTGATTCTGACTAAAAACTGAGGAAATACATTATAAAAGACCTGGTGATAAAATCTGCCAATGATGGCAGGCTAAAAAGCGCATTTAAGTCCCCCCCCAAACTTGTCAGGCTTACAAGGTACAACAACTGTGCTTACAACTCTCCCAAGCAGCAGCGTCACACACCTGGCTTTTGAAAAAAGGTAAATCATAAAAAGAAAGGCCAGGAACAAAGTTTTCTGGACGTATAACATTCCCCATTAGAGAGTACTTTCCACTTATCACTCTGTCGCACTAGCCTGTCTTCTATATTTACAAATATTACAGATTTCTAAGTTCTGAAAAGCAGCATGCAAAGGAACAGAGGCATCACTACAGTCAGAAAATCGAACAGAAAATCCCAACCTGCGATGACATGAAAAAGGACTGACATAACAGCCAGATTACTGCTCTTCTGCTACACGTGGAAATCAGATTATCTTACTTGCAGTGCTGCTGAGATGACTAGTAAACTGCTGGATTTAAACTTTCAAGAGGATATCTAAGTATGGGACTAGAATTGGTCTCATTTTGCAACTCCCCGATTTTGAACCACTCAAGAGTCAGGCCTGCTCAGTTAGACACCTGTGGACCGCTGGCAGCCCTACAAAGCAAGAGGAAAGCATTGCCCAGCATCAGTACGAGCTTTCTTCCTTTGTCACTCCAGTCAGAGTCTCTCCTTACCTCACCAGTTATCAAAGAATTGAAAAAGACACCATTCCTTCTGGAACAGAAAGTGGTGTGGTATGTAAGAAACACAAATGGCAGAGGTAAAAAATTAAACTAGTCCTGCACAAGGACACAATCACAACTAGTCTCCAGTACTTATTTTCCGAGAGAGGAAATAAGTGATCTGGAGACCCCAGCACTACCTAGTAGCAACAAATTTACAGACGAATTCTGGGTGTTACCCTGCTATCCACTATCAGGTGCTCTCTGTGTGCATCATAATCGCATTTAAAATAAAACCACACATATTTAAAGCTAAAGGGGTTTTTTTAATTTCAAAACTCCTTTCTATTTGTCAATTGATATAATAAATTTAAAACATCGCATTAAACTAAAATAAATTCCTAAAACTGAGAATAAACAGGCTTCTTACATAAACTTAAAAACTAACTTGAAACTCCCAGTTCCTGCTAAGCAGCTGCAATTCTAAGTGTCTTGCAGCTTGCGAGGAATATTGAGGAGAACAGTTTATTTTTCCAGAATTCCAGATCCTTCCAGTCCTAAGGAAGAAATCCAAGTGTAGTAAACTTAAGCAAGGAAGACCTAATTATATTAATAAACATATCTTTTGCTTGCATTATGTCATGTTCTGCTCTATAATGAGTGCAAGACTAACTGGAATGGACCAACTGCTCTAAATGACATTTAGCAGCAAAACAACAGATCCAAGTAAAAATAAACACTATTAAAGAGAAAATAAGGACATGGCTACAAACAGATGTAAAAACTAAATTCTATTGGTAAAAGTTTTCTGAAGGATAGGCATTTTTGCAAGAAACCAGGTACTGATACAGAGCTACAGTGTGACAGATCCAATACAACTAAAGAAGAAATAATCCTGCCTTACTCTTGCCTTTGTGCAATCCTCTCCCTTCTGTTTCACAGGTAGAAACGGTAGCTGCAGACGTAAGCAACTACAGACACCACAGAACCTTTGATTGAAGGTCCCCCTATCACCCATCTAAAATACATTTTTTTTAAGGAGGGGGGTTATAAGGAAAAAATAAAGGAAAAAATTAAATTGGCAATAATGTATTTTTGTATTAATTTAAATTATCAAGCTAAACACTGAGGACCCTTCTTGCAGCCCCAGCAGTAACTCAGTTTTCCAAAATAAAGCAGGGGGAACTGGCAGCACTACCCCTAGTGTTTCCAGTGGCCAAGGAACAGCCGAACAGCCTGTGACAGCCTGGCAGCAGCGCGGCTGCTCCTGGTCAGGGGTGACCAACACGAAGAGCCCCAAGTTACACCTGGTTTTCAACACACAGCCTGACAGAACCGAGCCGCTGCTGAGTGAGCAATTGCCAGAAGGCAATAAAATGCTGTCTTTCCCACAAGAAGAAAAGCTTCTGCCCTTCAAGGTTTACTAAGTGCCTGTAGTTCGAACTCCGTTTGCCTAATCCCGCACGGCTTCTAATCCTGTTCAGCTACAGAACTGCAAAACAGTATGGCACAGCATTTTAAAAAGAGATTTTCATCTGCAATCCACTGAGCATGCATCTCTAGTCCATGCAAGAGGAGTCATACAACTTATGGAAAAGATCTTCGGGGTGACTCAAACTCACTAGTAATAGTCTCCCTGTAACAGTCTAAAAAGGGCTACTTTCCACCTCACGTGGAAAAGGTAATAGCAGAGCAGTAGCTCCTTCATCCAGGTAGCACAAAACGAGCACCACCAAAAGCCTCAAAGTGTTCTTTACGCATATCAAAAGACAACGTACATTATATTGCTTACGCATCAGCAGCGACATAATAAATTGCTTCTTACAGATGTGCCATAAATTTAAGTAGAATCATAGAATCATTTAGGAAGAGACCTTTAAGATCATCGAGTCCAACCGTTAATCTAACACTGCCAAGTCCACCACTAAACCATGTCCCTAAGCATCACATCTACACATCTTCTAAATACCTCCAGGGATGGTGACTCCACCGCTCCCCTGGGCAGCCTGTTCCAGTGCTTGACAACCCTTTCATTGATGAAATTTTTCCTAATGTCCAATCTAAACCTCCCCTGGCACAGCTTGAGGACATTTCCTCTCATCCTGTCGCTTGTTATTTGGGAGAAGAGACCGATCCCCACCTCACTACAACCTCCTTTCAGGTAGCTGCAGAGAGCAATAAGGTCTCCCCTCAGCCTCCTCTTCTCCAGGCTGAACAGCCCCAGTTCCCTCAGCCGTTCCTCACCAGACCTGTTCTCCAGACCCTTCACCAGCTTCGCTGCCCTTCTCTGGACACGCTCCAGCACCTCAATGTCTTTCTTGCAGTGAGGGGCCCAAAACTGCACCCAGCATTCAAGGGGCAGCCTCACCAGTGCCGAGTACAGGGGCACGATCACCTCCCTGCTCCTGCTGGCCACACCATTGCTGATACAGGCCAGGATGCTGTTGGCCTTCTTGGCCACCTGGGCACACTGCCGGCTCATGTTCAGCCAGCCGTGACCAACACCCCCAGAAGTAATGCCTCCTTCCATGTGGCTGAGGGTCAGCATACTAATAGCTTATCCCAAATTCTGAAAAGGAGATTTCTCCCTTTTTCGTTCTTTGACCCATCATTACTGCCCCCTCAGCTGCGGAGCAGTCTAAAAACCCCAAAAGACTTGGAACATGCTAATTTGTTTTCCATTACTTCACTCAAATTCTTGCTTGTTTGCACATTACACATTCCACTGCACAAAGAGCTGCACTGGCACAAATTCCTGTCTGCAGGCACTACCACCAGCTGCTACGCATCTACACATTCAAAGCACATATCAGAGCAATAAACAAAACATTTTGTAGGTCTCCAGTCATATCAGAAAGTCTCTTTAATACCCAGGCTGTTTATTTTCCTTCCCGTTCATTCCCACAAACAATGAAATAAAAGCCATGACATACGCTTAATAATATTTTGTTGTGGGTAGATAATGTTCAAAAGGAAAGATCTTGGTAAATACCTGCACAGGGGTATTAAATCTGCTCTGAACAAAAAAGATCAAGCATTACTTATTACACTTTATTTTCCTCTTTATGACAAGAGAAGAACTTTTAACACAAACTGAGATAGTTAGAAAAGCAATCCCTCTCACATAGCAACACTTCCTGAGGAAACTGTATTTCCAGAAGTTAACTGAGCTACATTTCTTCCACCATTAAACATAATTATCTACCTTAATAGTATTAAGTATTTAAAACTCAGAGTTATCACTAATCCAAAATGAGATGTAAAACAGCACATGATATAAACAACTAAAGGCCAGTACATAAAATAAAATGACATTTTACCAGTCTTTAGATCGTGATTTTCTGCCCAGTCCTTGTAAAGCTCTGTTTTAGTCTTCATGAAGTAAATCTGTTTGTTTCTAGATCATATTCTAAACCAGTTTATCAAAAATGAACGGGGTAAGTTCTCCTCTTCCACTTTCAGCATTTGCTCCCCATAACCGAGGCACTCGACACGTGCTGCTCCTCCTTCAAGGCATGGCCCCTCTACAGTTACATGAGCTGCAGATATTCAAACAAAGATGCCATTTGTTAAAAAGAAGTGTCATGCAAGCACCATGCTAGTGTTCTCCACTGCAGCCCACAGCCCTGCATTCCAGCTAATAATAAACAAGAGGATTTGAACAAACAGCCTCAGAGGACGTGGCTCCTGTAACACATCACTGTTACACTCTTGGGTAAGAATTCTTACTGGTATTTACCAAGTGATGCACAAAAGCATCTTATTTAAAGGACTTACTAGAAATGGGGCTTGAAGTACCCTATTTCTGGCTTATTACTTAAGAAGCCATGAAATTAAAAAATTAAAAATACAGTTTAGATTTCTGTAAGTGCTTGGCATTCCCTGCTTACAGGACAGTGAGTTTACATATTTTTTGTTTAAAACTGTTATTGTTCAGAATATTTTAGAGACCTGAAAAACCTAGGAGCTGACAAGAATGTTTTCATTGATGAAAGTATCAAAATTCAAGATTCAATATTAGTAGAATTCACCTGCATCCTCAAAACCTGAAAAAATAAATCTCCATGGCAAATATTCAAGGACACACCTATCAAGCCATTCTCCTGCATAGGTTTTAGCCCTTACACATGCGCTCTCAAGCAAAATGTCAGCTGCTACATGATACCGACAGCCAAGAGCCAGCCAGTTTCAATTCTTAACCTAAGCAAGTCAGAGCACACATGCTACCAGACACAGCTTGGAAGGCTTGTGTGGGCTTCCAGCTCTTTGTGAAGCCAACGGAAAGATGATCCATGGGACTGCTCAGCTGGAGAAGAGAAGGCTCAGGGGGATCTTACCAACAGACACAAGCACCTGAAGGGAGGGTGCAAAGAGAACAGAGCCAGGCTCTTTTTGGTGGTACCCAGTGACAGGACCAGAGGCCCTGAACATCAGGAAACACTTCGTTGGACTGAGCACTGGCACAGGTCACCCAGGGAGGTTGTGGAGTCTCCATCCTTGGAGATATTCGAAAGCTGTCTGCACACGGGCCTGGGCAACCAGCTGTGTGTGACCCTGCTTGAGCAGGGGGTTGGACCAGATGACCTCCAGAGGTCCCTTCCAACCCCAACCTTTCTGTGGTTTCCTTGCACCTTGAAGAGTGTTAAAATGTCAGGAACAGGAGAGCTGACCAGGTGTGTTGGACTATTCTTTTTTCCCCCAGGATTGGGAAAAAAAAAAGAAAAAAAGTTCCTTCAATTGTTTTCTTCTTCTCCATATCGCCTGGCAGAGCACTGAGCCTGGAAATGAGCAGCAGCTCCTTTGTGTTTACCACTGATTACTCCTCATGGATCCTGCCCAGACCCAGGTGTCAATGCTTTAGTCTGCGGATTCAGTACTAGTTTAGACTGAGCTGCTGTGCTATCCACCACTAGGCAACGTTTCCCTCAAAAGCGGCATTTTCTTACTGCTGACATTCTTACACACACAGTAGTAATATTCTTGCTATACAAAAACTGTCTTCCATTTTTCTGAGGACAGAACTACTGAACTGGTTTTGTAAAACCAACTTCTTTGTTTTCATACCTGAGAATGTATTTGTGGGGAAGACAAAAAGAACTTGCACACAATGAACACGAGCACTCGTTCCAGATTAACTCAACAGGTACCTTCACCACCTGAAAACAATTTGCTTTTTAATATTGCTGGTACTCTTCTACCACACACTACCCTCAGGCAGCAAGAAGTTAAGAGCTATATTACACTGATATTTTTCTTATATCTTTAATTGGTTTTCAAGTTTAGCATGTCTACTTTTGTGGGTGTTTTCAAGTAAAGACTTACAGAGACAGAAAGACAGAGAAAAGGGAAGATTTTGGCTTAATTGAAATTTTTCTCCATTGAGAAGCAAAAATAAAAAGCGCTAAAGGTGGAATAAAACTACTTGTAACCTCAACATATTCCACTATGCTCTGCACCAAAAAAAAAATTCCAACAGCCAAATACATGCACCCTTCACCCCTCAATAATCAGCATTTCTTCAGAGTAGAACCTGTTGCAGTTTTACCGCATGAGGAGTAATAGGAGAAGACATGAAAGTAAGGATTCAACTTTCCTGAAGAAACACGATTGAACTCTCATCTTGATGAAAAAATTAAGTTTCACTACAGCAGAATAGCTGCAGTTCTGCAACATCCCCTATGAGACACTGCACAGTCACCAATGGAAAATGGTTATTTTGGAAATTAGTAGAATTAACTGCTGCTAAAAACTATCTCAAAGCAATTTTAAAACGATCCGCAAAGGACCCAAAGCAAGAGCCAGGAAACCAAGGCAGCCGTGCCAAGTAATATTGCACCGAGGAAGCCAGTGTCAAAACATGAAATTAGAATTTAAGAGTCTGATATATATTGCAAAGAATTTAAATCAACTACTCTTACTATCTCGCTTTTAAGTGGCAATTGACTAAAGGACTTACAGGAACTCTACTAATATTAACCAGTTATTGCAATACGTTTATGGCTTTATTTCTAATAACACAACCTTGCTTATATATATTAGTTAAAAGAGCGCTGAAAGAACAAAACTCAGACTAAAACAGAAATAAATCAAAATGTAACCTAACAAAACACAACTTGACCATCTCCTTAGTCTTAATTCACAATTATTTTAATATGCGTTTCACATAAATAAGTACACCTTAAAATTAAATCATCTCCATCAGCTATGCCTACAACTAACCCAGCTGGAAGCTGCCGTTTGAATGCTCATGTCATCACCTCACTATTATGCCTTACAAATGTTACCACAAGGGTAACAACGTGGAGCGACAAGAACTGGCAGGGTTCTACTGTAATTTCATTTTACAAAGTGTTGTGTGTGCAGTCATGAGCCAGAAGATAATTAATTTGCTGAAGGTTAACATAATCAGTTGCAAAGCCAGAAGAAACCATAATTACTAATTTGCGACAAGCTATGCTGAAAAGACTAAACCCAATTTTGAACAATGCTCCTTTCTTAAAAGGAAAAAACCCAACAGACAACCCACCCTCCTGCCCAAGACTCTGTCAACACAATCCAGAACATTTATGGCGGCTCTTAACAGACTTAAATGTAAAGACTTCGGCTGGGTATAATTTGGGGCTT
Source organism: Leptosomus discolor (assembly GCF_034619465.1). Classification (NCBI taxonomy): domain Eukaryota; kingdom Metazoa; phylum Chordata; class Aves; order Leptosomiformes; family Leptosomidae; genus Leptosomus; species Leptosomus discolor. The sequence continues at coordinate 212,335,254 of NC_141391.1, read as the reverse complement.
GTCAGTATGCCAAGACTGGTCTGACTTGTGCAACAACCAGCTAATGTCTTACGCCTAAGCTTAAGTCATCCTCTGTACTCCTTCTTCCCAAGGGCGTAGTTGGCATCCGGCCTTTTCACTGCTTTATTACTATTTTTCTCTTTCCTCACTGCTATGAAAGGGCAGCATTATGACCATTACGAAGTGGTCATTCACCTATACTTTTCGTCTTTAAGGAGGTGTAAAACACTGCCGCCTTAAGTAACGTCAGCCCTACAAACAGCTGCTCGAGTGGTGATCAGAACAGATTTGCATTCTCACTGTTCGAGGAGATAGAGAAAGCCTTGTTTCTGCAACACATGATAACCCAGCAGCAACAAAACGACAAAGATAGTCTTCACGGGAAAACACAGGAGGTTTTCTACTACATGGAAATCATTTTGCAGTCTTCCACCAAAGATTACATTTCCTGGAACTCCTACTGTGGCTAGAACTGATCCCGCTGTAACATGTAATCTGTTTCATCTACAGCCCATGAGTATTACTCCCACACTCGCCTTGAAATCCATGACCTTTCCCAGTACTGATCCTATTAAGTAATGTCTTAATAAAATATGCTGCAAATCAGCATACGGTATTATACGGTAAGATCAGACACTCGACCACAGAAGCAGTATTGGCAGATAAAAAGCAGGACTATTTCAGGAATTTTAGCCTCAACGAAATGTAAGACAAGTCATCCTTTCCACACTAGCGCCTTTTCAGGTATTGGTTATGACTTCATAAGCAAACTTCGCTGAAAACGCAATTTTTTTTGATCCCTTGCACTTTAAAAGTATATTATGTCTGCAGTCCCCAGAGGCTTTTGAAAACTAAAATATCCCTTCAGCACACTGACGCTATTCATACTCCTTTTAACTGTGTCAGGCTACTAAACATACAAGCAAAACCATCTTTCAGCAAGATTGAACGTAGCAGTTCTCTGCAATAAATTTCCTCGTTTTCCCAATGCCATACATCAGGATGACATATAAAAATCATTTTTCCCAGCAATATAAATCAAAGGAACATTAAAAAAAAATATCTGAAATTGACATAGTTTCAGATTTCCAGTATTGTACATCTTCATTAGGGGTGGATTGGCAATGTTTTCACACCACTAAGATCTGCAGTTATCAATTTAAACAGTAAAATGGTTCTAATATTTAGATTCTGACACAAGCCAGAACATTTCGTAAGAAGAGTTACACTTCCCACGTTAACAGACTTCAATGAAAGTAGTCAGATGCCACACTCGACTAATTACGTTAAATCTCCCGATTAATCATTTTAATCTCAGCATTAGTCAAAATTAATGGGGCAAACAATAATTATATCTTAAAATTCAGTGTTCATGACGTGAAGTCTATTCCCAGCTTAAAACATCACCAAAACAACGCTCGTGCATACTCTGGAAAAAGTTTTTGAAAGGGGCTCATCACCTTTGAGGAAGCAGTTTCATTTCGTCTCTAGGGCCAGAGAAGTTACAAAAGTTCTCTAGTTGCAAAAGTTTCGTCTACACGTGTATCATTTTACTGGCTAAAACAAAAAGGTTTGTCCTCCCGACATACACACAGTCCAACTCATCATTTAATTACACAGCCAATTTAACCGATTAAAACAGGAAGAAAAGGAGGGTTTGTTTTTGTAGCAGACATTATTCTGCCAGTTAACAAGACTAAATAGCTCCAAGCTAGCTCAGAAAAAACACCAGCACTGACTCAAGGTGGCAGAAGTAAAACTTTACCACATCATGGGGAAGAAGAAACTCCCCTCAACCTGCCCGGTGACCAGAAGCCATTACCTAACGGCTGCCCCTCTGCTCTTGCTCAGTTAAACCGGCTGCTGAAACCTCCTCGGACCTCACGCGATACGGGGAAGGAAGCGCTCACAAACAAGCGACAGACGAGCAGTTCCTAATAGCACCAGCTTTTACTTACCAGCTGCACATATACCACCAGTCTTCTGGTTTTCTGCCTTCTCCTGGAAGAGACCCGAGGTACCCAGGGACCAGACCTTCCCAAAAAGCCTGAGAAAACCAGCCTTGAGCCTCTGTCCGCACTTCAACTCAGGCCTCCCAGATGCCAAGTGAGTGCTCTGCCTATTTGGGTGCAGCCTCTGCACAGGGACACCTCAGGATTTATTTTGATGTTTCAAGCTCAGTTTCACCTGAACACACAACAGGAAAATAAAATCTTTAATACTGCAGAAGTTCTGGCAGGATGAAAAAGGATTTCTTGCTTTATTCCAGCAAAAGCATGTTATACACTAGTTAGTACAGGCTCCTGGACAGGCTGATGTGACCTGTACCAAACAGTGTGGAGCTAAGGTGTCCCTCCACCTACCATAGCAATACACTGAAGGGAAGCATCAGGAATCACAGTGTAAGCTACAGAGGAGCTGCAAGGCGATTCTGTATTCAATTTATAATTATAATCTTAACATATTAAATCATTTCCACAAAAAAAAAAAAATAAATCGGAGTACTACATGCTACAGCTCTGTTCACTTGTTCACTGTAGCTGAACAGCTTTCTTCATCAACTCTGTCTGAGCTATTCATCTTTGAGCAGATAAACATTTTAACTGCAGTAATACCCTAAGTACAAATAGGATCCTCTAAGTAAATCCTATGAAAAGTCTGAATGGCACCAAGAAGCTCCTGTGACACTAAACCTACTCTTGGTGACTGATTAGATGGAGTAAGTTGCAAAGAGACATCAAGGCAAATTTAGATACCTGCCTGCTTATAGCATCAGTCATGTCTACACAGCACGAAAAGTTGCTTTGAAAAATCTGAGTAATCAGCTACTTAAAATATCTGTCATTCACTTTATTAAAAACCAAAATGAAATCTGGAAGAGGAAAAAAAGACTGAAATCCTTTCTGAACATTTGAAATTATCTCAAGCATCATGCAGCAGTATATCAACGGGTTTTTACGTTTATAAAGTAGTTATAGGATGGGCTGGAGGAATAAGAGACAACCAAACGAAGGGTAAACAAGTTTGTTAAGCAGCAGCAGAAACTGAGGAAGAAAGTGCTATCAGTTTCTTCATCCTTGCTAAGAGAAAAGGAAGTTAGTGACAGAGCAAGACGGTTCTGTTGTTTTCAGTTTCACTGACTGAGGACTGGTAAACAAAACAAAAGTAAACAGCCACAGCATTTCCCATGCGAAACAGGAATTAGGGCCTCAAAGGCTGTCCTGTGCCCTTTGGGTCCCAGCCTCAACCTGAGGGAAACCGCAGCAGAGCAGCTGCAGTACAGCCCAATGGCATACCCACCAAACTGACACCAGGTTACATTCATCCTGGTGCTTAGCAATACCAGTACGAATTTGTTTGCATCAGCTAAAGTATTTTTTTAATATAACAGAACTCCAGAGTTTGGTGAAAACAATACAAATTTAAAAAAAAAAAAAAAAACAACAAAAACAAACAAGATCAATCCCTCAAACTTTGTGGCTGGTTATCCACAAAACACGGTACCAGTAAGATAAACCTTCTGGCTACATTATATCCATTACCTTTATTTCAATTAATTTTTGCTAGATGTAACATCTAGTTAGTTTTTAGATTTAATCTAACCATAAACATCAGGACAGTCTGGCAAAAAGTCTGGGATTTTTTTCCCAGCCTCTGCTAGGGAGATGGGAGGTATCAGTTAAGCACAGGCAACGCTGAGATCCCATTATCACCGTGAGGGAAACACAAAGCTGCAGGAGGATAGGATCACAAAACAAAAATGAAAAGGCTTTTGCTTAAATATTTGGTTTTAAAGGATAACACAGGTTAATCAGAACAGAATTTGTCACAAAGTTATAAGTCTCCTTCAAGTAAGAGATCACAGTGAGATGTACCATTTGGCTCATCATTCTTTGGATACTCTGAAAATGCTGTACAAATATCTGGTGTTCACTTAAGATGACAATTATTAATTTGTTCTGCTGTTGCAGAAAAACAATTACTTTAGTAATCAGTGCATTAACAGCTATATTGTTAATGCTTTCTTTGCACCGGTTTAGAGGAAGATTGCAAACCGTGAGGTACCTTAATGGCGCTTACAAACCCTCCATCAAGTTTTCAATGCTGCTTCTCTCAGAATCAATACTTTTATTTCAACACTGATGCAGATGAAGAGCTACAAGCACATGTCACAATAAGAAGTTTCTATTACAAGACAAACACAAGGTTAATTCTAGTCTAGGCCTTGTGCACAGGCATCAAGCAAAAAATCTATTTATTTGTTAATGCTGAAGTCAATGATTCAGTAAATCTACTAATGAAGATCCACTTTTTTTTTTACTACTACACTGTTATAAATACAAACAAAACAAAAAACACGAACCCAGAAAAATCTGACCATTTTTCACAGACTCATATCTCAGCAGAAAATTACCTGAAATGGCAAAAAAGCGCTTTTGAACTCAGCACACACAAAAGACAGTCTACTTCATCTAACCTGAACACTGACACAACACTTCAGCAACACCTATTCCAAGTCACAAGGATCAGCTCTAGGGTAATATGCAAATAAAGCATTTCACGATCTCAGTCCTGCTCAATAACCTATTTCATTCCAGATTTCTCTCAGCCTCTGCAAACTTCACATCCCTTCTAGAATCAAAACCCACAGTAAGAGTCAAGATTGGTCGAGCCGGTGGAGCTGTGTCTGGCAAAGCAGCATCACATAACCTGGTGAAAGCAGACTAAGTGCAGAATCCTCCAAAGAAGGGCAGACCCAGGCTGTCCTCTCAGCTAGAGAGCAAGGAGAACAGCACGTCCGTACTCAGTGAAGCACAAGTTGAGATTTAAACAGATCCACCCACTGTCGGCACTGTGCTGGTACACAAGCAATTGGGACACCCAGCACTCTGGGCAGGGTTCAAGTTCTCATTTGTGCAGCCTGGACAAACCAGGAGCAACAGGGCTGACTGGTTCCCCAGACATCAACTCTTCACAAGAAGGCAGCTTTGAGCTCTAACTACAACCAGCAGCTGCAGATAGAAAATGCTCTGGTCAAAGCACCTGGCATGCCTAAATTGCCTTTAAATCCTCTTTCTGATTTACAGATGTAGCCACGGTGGTCAGACAGGAAACCATCGCACGAGGTGCAAAACTCATTCTAAAATGCATCAACTTCACATGAAAGTTCGGCAAGTTAACGTCCAAAATTGTCATCAGTGAAGCTAAACGCAAAATAACTTGCGAGGGGAAAATGTATCTTTGTTAAGAATGTTAGTTCCCTCTCACCACTGAAGAGGTTTCTGCAGTACACATTAAAATCCCAGCTTTCCATTTCCAATGTTACTCTAAACAAAGCCAAAGTACCTCCTTGAAACAAGAAGCTGTGATGCAGCAAACTAAGGCATCATCTCTGCAAAGGTACTCCCGGAAGGTCTAGCAATAGGATAGGAAATGAAGAGGTTGAACATAATAAATGTTGCTTCAGTTATGGCATTTCAGAAGAATTAAGAGTTATCACTCCAGTGGCTTCAAACTTGACGAAAATCCAATAATGTTTCATCAACTGTTCCCTCTTCAGCAAAAGTACAGTTGTCATCTGCCATCACATGTCTGAATGCAAGTGAAAATTACCGAATTTTCTCCTGTTTCAGAATATTTTCTGAAGCTGGTTAATTTAACAGCAAACTTCTTGTTACAACAGCAATTTTTTGAAAGAATTTACAAATAAGTCAGCCTGCCTTAAGGCTGGGAGGAAAAAGATAAGTCAGATAATTTTCAAGTTAAATTTATTTTAATACAATCCACACTAAAGATAACAGCTTTTGGTGTGTGTTAACCATTAGTACAAACTTTACTATACTTAGTCTAGAAATCCTCTCACTTTTTTCCTCCTTCCCTACCTCACTTTATTTCCTGGCATAGAAAAAACAAGGGGTATAACTACTGAACACAGTAAAACTACTCACACATACTCTTTATTTGCAAATACCTGCTGTTTGGAAGAGCGCGTGAAACCTAAAAATTGACGATACAGACCAACAGCTCACATCAGTGTGCTAATGTGTGCTATAAAAACATAGAAAACCAAAAGCATCAGAGATTACTTTGTACCTGAGGTACAATAGGCTGTTTAATCCCAAGGTAACATTTAAGCCATGTCAGACACGTGTTGTTAACAGGTTTCCCAAAAATGATTCAGATGCACGTCCTGGGGGAAGTTGTCTCTCTGATTAAAACACTATCACAAACAGCCGTTATTCTTCAGGTGCTATTGAGCCAAGGTGGTGTTTCACTGAATCACAGGCTCCAACACAAATTAAGCCACACTTTTTTTTTTTTTTGCAGATAAACAGATCTTCGAGCAGTTTAAGCAAAGGCACAAGGCAAATACATGGATTTGCAACCCAACTAATCAGGTTTTACCAAATCAAAAATCCTTGGTGGGAATGTAATGAAAGGCTACCACTGTTGTGAGTGGTCCAAACCTATTCAGATGCTGTGGATGCAAGTGAAAGCTGTAACAAAGCTACAGCAGCCAGAATTTCAGGGCCAACGGAAGTATCGCCTAACTGCTGAGGCTGGGCTCAAGGCACTGCAACCTGTACCCTGACACCCAACGCGCTGAAAAGAGGCAGTGACCTGTGTAATTGCTTTCTGATAACAGAACACTTTCTGAGGCTAGAAAAGCACAAGACTGACAATTTACAAGGTACACCTAATGAAAAGCACAAATGTGAACAATATGAAAAGCGGATACAGGAAGAGGGGGGTCGAGTGTGACGTGTTATTTAAGGAATGGAATTTGAAGCGAATGATGTACAGAACTGCCAGAATGTAATTAGCTATCAAGTCAAAGCATGCAGAGGTCATCATCAGTAAGGTGATAAGGGACTTAAAGCCAACAGAAAGGGGTTTTAAAACTATACCTTGCATCATACGTATTTTAATGCACAAAACTACAAGAAAGCAACCTAAAAATTAAATTAAAACAAATGAAAAAAAAAAAATCAATGAGCTGCTCTAAGCTTTCACTACCTTGTTACACAACTAATTCCATCAGATTTGAGTACCAATTTTCCCACTGCCTTGCCCCTGTCTTCATCTTCACACCTGTACATTAGATCAGCAGTATTTTATATCTCTCTGCATACACAAACAGTGCTGAAATGAAAAAATAAATTTAAAAAAAAAAATCAAAATCCTAAAGGAAAACTTACAGAAATTTCCTTTCTGTGAATACGGAGGCAAAAGAACTGCATAAGCTTAGAAAGATGGAGAAGAAACAGGACACATGAGGCTGCGCCAGAAGTGAAAGGGGTCCACTGAACTGTAAGTAACTAACTTTCTGAGTGACCAAAAAAAAGAAAAAGAAAAAAAAAAAGAAAGTCATAAACAGAGAGAAAAGCACAGCTGGTCTCCAAAGCCCCCACAACTGATACCTGGGGGGGGACATGACACAAATGACACCACACCAAAACAACCCACCAACTTATCAGCACAGAAGGGATACAAACAAGGTGACTCTTAACAAATTGCTTCCATTTCAAAAACGTTACAGCTACCTTTTAGGCAGCTCCAAGTTAATCAAGAAGGACACCATGCGAACAGGGAGCTGCCGTGTTTATAAACTACTGTGCTGGTCTGGCTGCCAGATCCAATCGCTACGTGGCCACTTCAGGACAAGCAAGGCAAATCTCATTCTCAGACCTCAGAAACTACTATTTCTCAGTGAAATCCGTATGCTATTACCACTCCAACACTAGGCAATTCCCCGACACATCATTTAGCCACCAGTATTTTAAGTTCAAGCTCGTAAATTCATATAAACAGAATACCAAACAGGTACAGCCCTTCGCATGGGACTACAGGATTTAGACCAAATTTTAAATCGAAGGACTTTTCAAATTTGTCTCAGAATGAAGAACGGTTTGGAAACAAACTCATCTGCAGTTAATTGTGGAGGGAAAAAAATGAAATAATTCAAAATAATAAAGAGAGACCTGACATAGTTCTCATGTTACAGCAACTTTGTAACATCTTTGTATTAAAATAAATCTTGCAAATCTGAAGTAGATTTTTTTTTTTTTTAGGTTTTAATTGGAAAAAACTGTTTTCTCACTAGTAAGAATTCTATGAACTTTACTGCTGAAAGCTGCGTAACAGATAAAAGGCAGGCAAAAATAGGTTGGAGAAGTTCATACTGAAAAAAAGTTGTTTTAAATTAAAAAGGAATCAAAAATTGCCTAGAAAGGCCTAAAGCTTAGTCAAATAAACAAAGCCCAAACCACTATTACATAACAATTCTACAGCAGTAGGAATGTTTGCGAAGTGTCAAATAAATGTTGTGTCCCCCTCGTCCACCTGCCTCCACCCCCAACCACCTCACATCCAAGTGTATTCCCATTAATCCTAATTTCATCATCTCCTACAAACTTCCCATCTCTGTCTCGGATGCAAGAGAGATAATTTGTTGAGCTTTCCTAATGGTGGTAATGACTTCAGTAGTTCTAATACTTACCAGATAAAATTGCTCAAAACACGCCACTGGCATACCAATCAAACACTGTTTCAACACCAATCACTACAGATCGGTAGTTAGAAATGTTAACAAGGGGGTTTTTTGGACAAGCTTATTCATTTTTTTAACATGGACAGATTATATCTAGCAGTAGGTTAAGAGAGCACAAAGGAATAACGTAGAAGGACATCATTCAGACATCCCGCCCTGGATTTACAGCTCTTGAACATGTCGTTCCTCTTTGTCTTCAGCTCTGCTGGAAGTCACTGCTCTGGGCTGCGCTGGTAAACAGGATCATGTGAGCACTCTGTAATCCGTAACAAGAAAAACAAAACTGCTGCATTAGCTCACGCTACCACCACTGGCAGTTTAAGGGAACTTGGACTGGAGAGGACTCGCAGGAACACAGGCCTGCACAGTTTAAGTCTGTCCTCACCCTCGGCATAGCTGTAGTGGGTTGACCCTTGGCTGGCTGACAGATGTCCCCCAAGCTGCTCTCACTCCCCCTACTCACCAGGACAAGGGGAGAAAATAAGATAAAAAAAAGCTCATGGGTTGAGATAGACAGGGAGATCGCTTACCATTTACCCTCATGGGCAAAACAGACTTGGCTTGAGGAAATTAATTTAACGGCAATTAAAAATAGAGGAGGATGGTGAGAAATAAAGCCTTCTTCCCATGCTCAACTTCAGTCCTCTGGTCCCAATTCTTCTATCTCCTCCCCACCTGGAGTGGCACAGGGGGATGGGGAATGGGGGTTTCAGTCCTAGTCCAGAACACTTTGTCTTTGCTGCTCCTTCCTCCTCATGCTCTTCCCCTGCTCCAGCATGGGGTCCCTCCCACTGGGTACAGTCCTTCACAAACTGTTCCAGTGTGGGTCCTTCCCACAAGCTGCTGCTCCTGCCAGAAAACTTGCTTATGTGTGGGCTCCCCTCCAGGGGCCACAGCTCCTGCCAGGAGCCTGCTCCAGCATAGGCTCTCCACAGGCTGCAGCTTCCTTCAGGGCATAGCCACCTGCTCCAGTATGGGATCCTCCAGAGGAGGGGATATCTGCTCCACTGTGGTCCTCCATGGGCTGCAGGGGAACAACCTGCCTCACTATGGTCTTCTCCAGAGGCTTCAGGGCAATCTCTGCTCTGGCACCTAGAGCACCTCCTCCCCCTCCTCCTTCACCAACCTTGGTGTCTGCAGAGTTGATTCCCACACTTTTTCCTCACTCTCCTTTCTTACAACTGCTGCACTACACTTGTTATCCTTTCTTACCTACCTTATCACAGAGGTGTCACAGCTTAACTGATGAGCTCAGCTTTGGCCGATGGCAGGTCCATTTTAGAGCGAGCTGGAACCCGCTGCATCCAACACAGGGAGCAGCTCCTGGCCTCTTACTCCTACAGGCCACCTGTGCAGCCCTTGCTACCAAAACCCTGCCACATAAGCCAAATAAAGTGGCCAACTAGAAACTTTCCCATTAATTTAGCACTTAATCTTGAGAGGCAGAGCATATGCAAACACCAGTCATAAGTGTGAGTCTTCAATAGCTTAATGCATAATCTCTTGATCCCCTTTCTGCCCCTGAAATATCAACCCTTTAGGACTTCCACTTATTCCTAAAACACCTCATTAAGATATTCTAGCCAATGTCAAGATCATAAACCTGGGGTAAAAGACTACTGACATTCCATGCGATTCTAGAAATACCATTTTAGCTTAGATTGAAGGAGTGCTTTTGGAGCAAATCTCCAGACCATCTCTTCTGGTCTTCAGCTTGCACTGGGAAGCAATAGGGAAGTACACAACGCGGGGGGGATTCCTTCCAGCTTAAACTCCCTGCGAGATGCACTCCTAACTCCAAGTTATGTTCTGTCCAAAGGCCAAGGCTTGATCTAGCCTGAAAAACCTGCTGAAACACAGAGGGATGCTGGACCCTCAGTTTTGCTCTCCAGATCCATTACTACAGCGCCATGCTACTGGCTAACAAGGACACAGTCAACAGACTGCTGTCACACCAAAGACACAGCACAGGCCCCAGCACAACTAGTCGTCCTTTGATTTGCATAAGCATATTTGCTCATTTTTCCCTTTAGAGCCTATCTGCACTATTTATAGAATGGCTTTACATTCTTATTAGTTACCAGACAGTGATTGTTAATACATGTTCCATCACTACAAACACTCTTCTGTGAAGCTTTATACGTTATATAAAATAGGCAATTATCACTGCACAGTTGAGAAGGTCATTCCAACGCCTATAAACTAAATAGTAATGGGAATTGGAGCCTGTGCAGCTTTTTTTTTAATTATTTTTTCATCTATGGATTTGGCAAGCTCCAAACTAGCATTCATCCCACATATTTTAAAACCTAAACTAGGGTACTAATTCATAGCACAGAATTGACAAAAACATTTTTATTGATCTATGTATCTTCGATTTGTGCAACACGCACTCCACACAACAGCCTGAGAACACAACATTTTCTTTTACTGAGTGGTGAGACATGGTGGCTCCAGGACTCGACGCAGCTGCAGCATAGATGAAGAAATTTTTCAAAACACATTAAAGCCTTTTCAATGTACAGCTGTGTCAAAAAAAAAGAGAAGGATTAGTCAGGTTTTTTCTTTTTAGGAGAAGAAAATTTAGGACAGAGCAACGGTGCAGCCATTTATCCATCACACAGCAAACTGCAATGCCTGAAGTCAGCAGTGTATCACACACTGGGAAGCCCTGGAAGCATCCCAAAAACACCCAACACTTGAAAATTACGAAGAATTGTTCTACTAATCCAAACAATGTCACTTTAAATAAAACAGAAAATATTTCTCTATGAAAGATCACAGCATAGTCCTGTTACCAAAGTCCCTTCATTAGGACAAACAGTACTTCCTTTTCTATCAGAAAGAGGAAGTCTCAGATCGAGGCAACTTCTCACATTCCAGTTGAGATCCGTGAACTGAACTATTTCCTTCAGACTACTGCTACCTCCCACTCAAAACTTAGGTTTAACAACAAAAGCGACACTTCCATTCTAACTGTGACAGGAATCAGTGAACCAAAGTCACTAAAATTAAAATTCCAAATTATATTTCCAAAAGAAAGACTGAAACTTAGCCTTAACTTCTGGAAAATACTCCTGACAAAAAGGAGATTAAAAAAAACAGCATGCAAAAGAGGCCTTTTAGTCAAATATTTTGGGGGAAAAATCTAGCACACAGTGTAGACTAGCAGACATGGTGAAACTTGCCTATTCACACTCAGCTTCTGCCCCCAACCCCCCCAACCCCCCCCAACACTTAGGTATTTATCTTGCCTGCTACATTAGATAAATCTCAAAAGAAAAATACATCTTATCTAAAAACAAGGAAAAGAAAAACACAGGCATTTTCTCCTTCAGTTTCCAGGGAATAAAAATATTTGCCAGGCAATAAACGCAGACAGTTTTGTGCAACCTGATTCACCCATACCTTACGCTCTGCCACTGCCACTTGCTTTTGGAGAAATAAAAAGAAAGATTACTGTCTGAACATTTCATGTTTGGATATAACTGGTGCCTACATTAGTCAAGGAGAGGAAGGTGCGGACATCATTTATACCACTATGACATGCACGCTGAGAAAAAAACATTTTTATTTTTATCTTCTTAAATAGAAATCTATTTTTCAATGAAAAGTTAAAACAAAAGGAAATAAAGATCTTTCTTTTCCTACCATCTCCCTTGTATTTCATTAATATCTGTGTTAGACTACTATCACATAAAGCCACCTGCTAACGTGTCATAGGAACGGAGCCTCTGTACTGTGATAACGTGTCATTCGGAAAGCACAACAGGGCCATATAAAGAACGGTTATGTTTAAGAACAAATAAAAACCACCCCAAAAACACACAGTGGGAAGGGAGGGAGAAATATCAACCACTGCACACAACTTTCACTCCCCAGGAACAAGTGGTTTCAACTGCGTGCATTAAGGCTGTACCTGGCTTAAAAGCTACAAAACCCCCCAAAGCCTTCAGACCACCCTCAGGCTAAAGGCACAATTAAATTCTATAAGACTCTTCAAATAACTCTTGTAGATTGATTACTCAAACTGCAAATTCTGTGTTAAGTATGCACTCGAGCTACTGCCAAGTGGCAGTAGGAAACACCTGCAATCCAGCAGTGGTACTGCAGTGGTATCTGGCAAACCAGAGTATCAAAAGAAGTCCACAAGCTGAATATCAATGAGCTTCTGCATATGGACAGAATCTGCTCACAAGGGCTGCGGTCAGTGAGCCCGGAGTCATTTTACAACAGAGCCCACACACACACACAGAGCCCTCGTGGCCAGCAGGTTCTGAGAGTTGTATCACGCTCATCACCGTGGCCTGCAATGAAGAGCTAAGCCACCGTGACCAACAACCGTCACACCTGACACGGGTGTCGTGCTTTTCTCCAGGACAGGAGCATCAAGTGTCTTCATATCTATTTTATTTTATTTAAGTATGTTGCCATGTAGTAATGCTACAGAAGATAATGGTAGGAAAAAGAAACCTACATCATCTGCAGTGTGATGCAGAAGGTTGTAGGGTTTGTTCCTTGAGGAAAACATTCCCACCCAGGACCTGCCCCCTCCAGGTACAGCTAGAAAACGCTTCGTTAGCTGCTTTATTAGCAAAGAGACAGCAGCAGTCTTGGGCATCTGTGTACTCATTTTCTCATTTCCACGAAGAATTTAATTAGCTGCCATTAAGTTTTCTGTTTGATCTGGAAATTCAGTTCAAATTAACATCTTTATGGATAGTTTAATTCTAATGCTGGCAGATAATTTCTTTTAGAAGAAGCTGCTTGGACTTGCAACAAGAAGGACGAATCAGGGGATCCTATTCCACTGAGAAACCAGTATTTCTATTTGCTGTTAGACAGGACTAACTAAAAAACTTGGGTATGTTATCTGATTTGAGATGTCTGGATGTTTTGCTTACAAGCTATACCAAAAGATCCAAAAGCTCAACAGGAAATAAAAATACTTTTGGAGAAGCCAGATAAGATATCCAGGAAAGTTGTGAATTGTCAATAGACACCAAAACAGTAAGCCATCCAACTGCTGTAATTATCTGTTGTAGATAATGTCCAGCTGAGACCCTGTCAGTTTGAAATATTCACCACATTTTAAGTCATTAAAAACAAACAGGCAAACTTATCAGCATCTGTCTCTGCACTGTTGCTTATTCCCATTTACTGCAATTTAACAAAATTGTCAACTTCTTAAGCTGTAAATGTATTAAATAAATTCTTTGCAAGCTTCACAACCAATAAACGTGCACACTAGCATTCATATTTAGCAGACTAAATGAGGCTAAAATACTGGAAACCACAATTTAAGGCAAAGAAAAATGAGATGATCCCTCATTGCTTTAAGCATGCCCATCTCAACAGCACAAGTTTTTCCTTAAGAAAAAAAAAAAAAGTACACTTTATAGTGTCAAATAATGTCAACATTACACTTTGAGAGCCCACAAGAGGAAAAAAGTTGTACAGACTTGAAAAAGGCATACGCACAATTGCCGTCGTCTTACCAAAATCAAGGTCAGAAAATATATGTTCACCTGAACTACGACAACACAAGACAGAGAATGAGGCTTGTTTTTCTAGACCCTTCATGAAGAGTCCCCAGCCTGTTCTCAGAAAGTCTCCAAATCCAGGACTAAAATGTTTCGCCTTAGTTGTACAATCTAGAAGGAAAAGTGCAGGACACAAACGCCTTTTTTGCAGTATTCAGATCCAGACTCGAGATCTCATCTCTATTCCAAACATACTGGACAAATGCCTCGGGCAAAACAGCATCCTTGTCTCAGCTGCAGTACCACTGAAACCAGAAATCCAAACACATTTATCCCACCAGCTCAAATTCAAAACTATGTAACCCATTGACCTTTTGAAACGTTAAGCAAGTACTTGAAGAATCCTTAACTCCCCACACACAGCTGTCCTCTTCTTTCAAGAAACCGAATAAAGCCACCTTGTTCTCAGCTGGGCTTTCCACCCAACTGCCAGGTTCTCTCTGCTGCGCTGAAATCACAAGAGGGAGTTCGCACCAGTACTGCTGCTCCAGCTCAGCGCCAGTCCTGTGCATTCCACAGACTCAGTCCGGACGGATTTAACAGCATAAATCGCATACTGCAACAGGTGCGGATTAAACTGAGCCTCAATACCACAAGTTTTAAAAACAGATTTATATGAGGCTTTGTTTCTTCTGTTTCTACTCAGCCATCAGGCAGGACCAAACCGTTGAATCTGAACTGTAAAAAGCTCTCAAGGCCACACAGGAACATCCCGTCACCTGCAGAATTTAAAACCGCAAGACAGCCCATTACCAGAAGAGGATGAACAGCAACTTACAACCATGTACCATCATTTAGTCTTTCTAGCTTGCATGTTGCTCGCTTCCATTTTTTACTACTTTGTGTCAATAAAAATTTTAACCAATGCTATATTCATATTTCAGATTTTTGACGTTAGCTGAAGAAGAGAAGCTTGTTTAGACCCTTGCAATGGAAGTGAAACCAGTCCCGAGTTTGCCGCTCACCACTACAAGTGAACAAACCCACCCCCACTTAAAAAAAAAAAAAAAAAAAAAAAAAAACAACCACAAACACACACAACAATAGGTTTTTTTCTTGGAGTTTTTAAATGGTGGATTGGGGGCGGGGTAAAAAAAAAAAAAAACAACCAAACACCACACCACCACACACAGCAAGTCAGATCAGCTTCACTGATGCCAACACAGCCGTGATTTATACCAAACTCAATTTCTGTCCCATCTAGCAGAAAGGCCACTGAACTGTTGTGGTTCTCCCCATTACATTACTGCACTGTTCCTGACTCTTCATTCTTTTTCAAACCTGTTTTTTTTTTTTTAATAGGAATATTTTATGATAAGCTGACACATTTCCCATATGCTACAAATAAGGAACCTAAAGTTCGATTTCAGGTTTACTGAGAATATTACAGTTGATTCATGGGTTTAGGGTCCTACCCCCCCACCCCCATAAAGAAAGAAAAAAAAACCCCAACACATACTGGAGTAACAAATCATGGTATGAAGCTGGAGATCAGTTGTCCTCTGTGCTTTTCTTGTAAATTAGCTCATTCCAGTTGACTAATATTACTGCATAAAGAACATGCAGCACTTCATTTTTCTGTAGTTCCTCTATAGCTAAATCAAATTCAAGCTATCTGTATTAATTTTGTTAAGCCACAGATCAATTCCCAAGATACAACATCTAAGTACTTTGTTAAATGATGCTACGTACCTAATAAGCAAAGACCAAATAAACAGACACTAAAGTAAATCATTAACAGCTACATATGGCTAAGCAGCACTGTGACCTTTCTTAATCACTGCAGCTGGCATCACACAAATGAGAAGAATTATTTTCAGCAATTTTTTTTTTTTTTAAATAAAGTAAAAAGGCAATAAATTGTCAGGCAAAGAAATGCAACAGAAAAGCCACAATGTATGTACATCCCATGAAAGTTATTACTCTTCAAAGTGAGAGATAATGAAGGCCAGCCTCAGAAATAGAGTATTTTAGGTAAACATCATCTAGATGAGTCACTGTGTGTCCAGTTGTTCAATGATCCAACTGTATTATTACTTGCTTGGGGTTGTATCTCCTGAGGTAGAACTCCTCACACTCTTGCCGTGGCAGCCCATCTCAGCAGCACTTCAGGCCAGCACCACCACTGAAGGAAGGCCACCCCCACCTACTCACATCCCACTGCTGGCTCCTCCTTGGAGCTGGCACGCACCTTTGTGAACCTGCATCACCAGCCGGATTACTGAAACTGATCAAGATTAAAACTGGCTCAACAAGAAAAGTATAGTTTAATTTGGATCGGCTTCCCAGTTCACATCACTGTACGACGATACGAGTGCCTGCGAAGCTCGATAGGGATTTGAACCGGGATGAGGAGACATGATGAGCAGCAGAAGCAAGCCAGGAGTGCATCTTCAGGAGGAGTCACTTATGCCAGCATTAACTACCTGTGAAACCACAGGCGAAAGGCCTAACTTTAATACAAATATAATAGTGTCAGCAGAGCCTGTTGAAATACAGTTAAATTTTGTCACACTGGTAAAAACTAAATAAAGAATGGAACCTGTGTATATATGTACTGATGAGCTGCAGAATACAGTAAGTCATCTTGACTGCCATGGGCACAATTTCATATCTAATGACACAAAAAAAGATTTAACTCCCTGCTGTCAGACTTGGCGGCTCACTGAAGAACTTGCCCAGTTCATTTTTATTTTAATTAAGAAATAAAATTTACTGCTCGTCCACATTCTGGCCTTATGAGAAAAAGGCCGCTCTTCTCTCCTGTCCATTCTACCTCTAAAAAACCGAAGTCATTTAAGAATAAGTTTATAGGTCTAGAAAACGTTTACTTCTACTCAGCATTTCTCAATTAAAATACCCAACCAACTTTATAATAATATACCTTCAACAATAAAATACTCATGACTACCCAAATTTCATTCATACTCATGTGAACTGTAGTAACACCGGTTACATGGACGAACCGCTACGGTCAATAGCCCATCTTCAAGCAAGAGGTCTGTGATAATCTCATCTACTCTACATACCAATTTTTCACATCAGCTTTGCTAGGTACACTGGAATGAGAAGACTTATTTTCTTCCTCCTAGATACAGCCCGAGGAAGCTGAAGTTCTTCTTAGGGTTCTTTTAACTAAAATAATGTTTTTGTCAATCAGAAGTCACCACAGGGTATGAGGTGCAATTGTTTTTGAAAGAAAAGACAGAGGAACTCTATGTATAATTAAATCACATGAACTGAAAAAATTCTTGAAGCAGCTCCAAGAGGGGAAAAAAAAAATAATCTGAATTGCATTTGATTTTTATTTTTTTTAAGATGTGAGAAAAAGTTATCTCCATCTACTCTTTTTAATGCAGAACACCATTTGGGTTTCACTAACAACTTAAATGTCTCCAGAAGTTATCCAGTCCTGCTGCATTCCTTGTCTGTGTTTAGCTTCCCTGGAAGAAAACAGATGATCAGCCTGCGAGAAGAGGTAGAAGATCAGGACCACAGGAAAAAGTTCTGATATAGTTAAGTTGGTACCAAAGAGGTACAGGCAAAGAGCTAGTGTGGGTTTGTTTTTTTTCCATACTCCTGAAAAAAATCTAAGCAATCCTTGAAAGCATTACTGATTTGTTCAGTAACTTGGTTCTGGCTCAGGAGCAAGAGGGAGGCAGAAGAACTTTCTTCAGAAAAATAATCTTATTATTGGTTTGCATCAGAAAGCATGCGTATCTTTTCATTAATGTCACTTGCTCAATCCAATTACACAAAAAATACCAGTCACCATGACAGTTCTTGCATACCGCCACCCTCTGTGGGACTAACCAAGAGCACAGCAAAAAGAACATGAGATTCTCCTGCGACTGAAAAGGAATCAGGATCTTCCATCACCTGGATTGGAGGAAGAATCACAGAAGATGCATGTTGGGCTATGATGTATGCCAAAAGCTTGAACAATTGGGCCAAGCTTAGCACAAATGAGATGCTGTCAATGATGGTCAAGAACTTGTCTCAGAAATTCCTCAAGAACTTTCCAAGCTTTAGGCTGCATGCTGCATTCAATCAGCTCATGTGCATGCTTGTGGAACCCTACTTGAAAGCAAACTGCAATAACATATAGCTCTGCTTTTCAGAGAGCCCAGGTCAAATACCAAGAAGTCCTAAGATTTTTATTTTAAATAGACATTTCCTACACAATGTTCTTTGCAGAGTATTTAAAAGTGGGGCAATTCTAAGGTAGTGAAGGAAATTCCTATAAGCAGACAATGAAAAGTGAAAGAAAAAAAGTATTTTGAAAGAGTAAAAAATGGTTTCTTGCATAAATAAAAAGACACTTAAGAATAAAATACTAAATTAAAAAAAAATAATAAACAGAAAGGGAAAAGTATATAACTCTTTCTGGAGGAAAGCAGGAAGTTAAAAAAAGAAATTAAAAAACAAATTCAGGAAACCCTGAAACCTCCCAGAAGACGCAAAATTCTCAGCCTCCTGTGCAAAGATGTTGTAACAAACAGAAAAATCAAGAGACTGAAGAGCGTTTCCACCATTTCACTAGTTGCCTTAAGGGAATGCATTTGATTATACCTTTGCTCTGCTATCACCAAAGGTAATGAGAAAGTACCATGGCTACTTGATGCAGGACCTTTATTTTTTTTTCTCCATCTTGCAACTAATCAACTTAGTCCATTCCAAAAGAAAGAAACCGAAAAGAGACTTGGCAAGAAATCTGCCATCTAAGTCTGAAATACAAGGTTCTACCATCTGCAAGTGAATCCAGGCAGTAAGTTCCGATGTGTGAGCTATTAGTGGCACATTTAAACAGGATTATCCTTGTCTGGCCCAATGTTTACATACCTCATAGGCCCACATTTCCAGAATGAAAATTATCTTTGAAACTGAAGATATCCATAAGCTTTGTCTGAAACCTCAAAGGCTGCGATGAGATACACTGCCTACAGAACCGCAGGGGATTCCTGATGAGCAATATCGTTGGCTCACAGCCAAATACCGCAGTGACCAAACCTACATCTCCTCTCACAACCCGTAAAAAACTCAGACCAAACTCTTCTCTCAGGTATCTATCTCTTACACTAAAACACTGCAGGCCTTTCTAATGCTATGACTTTGATTTAGTTGTCCCATCTGCTAGCAGCATTTTAATACAACATCTCTTTTTATATCCTAACATCAAGGTGATGTTGCCATTTGTAAAAGGAAGGAGAGAGGAAAGACATCAACATGAACATTTCTTCATTAATTTTAAACAACTTGGATTTCAATCAAGATTTTAGTGATGGAAAAAAATAATTAATAGATTTATACTCTACATGGATTTCTCTAGAAGTAACACTTGAATTATTTTTTAAAATTCAGAAAGGTTTCAGATCTTGTGAAATGTTCGGCTTTGAATTAGAACACTTACCAAGAGAATTTTATACCGCCATGATTCAGGGCTTTATCCAAAGACAAACTTTCAATTTCATGAATTGTTTAAGAAATTCAGTCTTATAAAATAAAATAATGGCAACAACCTCTTCAAAATTTCTTTATAACTTCATGTTCACCTTCAAACTTCTAGAGTATGCAAAGTGTTACCCCTTCGACAATAAACAGACTAGAAACAATTTTTTTTCCTTTAACTGACCTGACATTATCTAAATATAGTAAAGGTCTGGGGTTTCCCAAAAACAAAAACCATAAAAAGCAAACAAAAAACTCCACGCACTCAGCTTTCACTGCAATTGGAAGACTACAGGACACAATTACAGGGCGGGTTTTTTCTTTTAAAAATGATTAAAGGATTCAAATTAAGCAGCACAGTATTAAAAACAAGGATGGAAACGTGAGACATTATAAACCAAAATTTACCGGTTAGCTCATTGCACGTGTCACTAAGCAAGCACCTAAGAGGCCTACTGAACTGAAGGATTTTCTGTCAGCCTCAAGCCAAAGACTGAAGACAAAGCCATAACCACAGGACTTGCAACTGGGAGACAAGGTGGGCACCCATACTGACACTGCATAACTATCTGCAGGATTTAGTCTTGTATTTGTAAACCACCAATTTATCACACTCTTATGATAGAGAAAATGAAATTAAATTTAACTAGTGGTGTGGGTCACAGCCACGATGAAAACAAACTCTGGCCTGTAAAAACCAACAATTAGACTCAGCAGCTTTGGCAGGTTCAACTATCCTATTAAATTCACATCTCAACTCATGAAACGTTAATAATGGGTTTCTTTTGAACAACATTCTGCAGGAATTTCTTCTGCAGGGATTGAATTTTCTCCTCCACAGTAGCCATACTTACCACAGACCTTATAACAAGCTTCTGTTGTGGAACCATGGATGCAAAAAGACACACTCTTGGCTAGGTCTCACCCCGAAAAAAAGTGTTGGGAAAATCGGAGGCCAGAGGAATCCTCTCCCCCATGACCTTGTGTACTCTTTAGAAAAACAGTACTAGTTAGGACATTCCTAGGTAACTAGGTACAACACATGGAATAGGCAATTAATACATTGCACTACTTCGTAACATTTTCCTCCCGAGTGCAAGTTAGGCCCCTACTGAAGGCTATGCTCCTCCTCCACTCCCCACGTGCAGCAACCCTTCTGCAATTATCTGCTCAGTTATTTTCAATTTCAGTTTCCCGAGTTCCTATTTTGCACAACAAGGGACAGATTTTACAGAAATTTTTCACACCAGTTGAAAACAATCCATTTCAGACTTCTACCCCGTAAATCACATTCTAATGATAAATACATTTTTTTTTAACGGGAAGAAGAGGACACACCAGAGGAGTGAGATTAAAAACCCTCACCATTTA
This sequence comes from Leptosomus discolor, assembly GCF_034619465.1. Classification (NCBI taxonomy): domain Eukaryota; kingdom Metazoa; phylum Chordata; class Aves; order Leptosomiformes; family Leptosomidae; genus Leptosomus; species Leptosomus discolor. The sequence continues at coordinate 212,314,341 of NC_141391.1, read as the reverse complement.
CCAACACCAATTTGAAAGCACATTGGTAAACACTTCACATATCATCCCTCATGTCTCAGTGAATTCACCTCACATTCACACTGGGCTTCCTAGCAACTCTTCCTTTACAAATCCATTTTTCCATTTACTGAAAACAATAATGAGAATGAGTCATTTCTGTAGAATACAGTCCTTCACATACACCAGATGCCTAATGTTGCATGCTGTGGGGGGGGGGGAAAAAAAACACACTAATGCCTACTCAAATTGCTGTATTTACCACAGAAATCTGTCAGCATTTTGCATCTCCTGTAAATATTTCGTTGAGAATGCTCGAATTTTTTTTTTTAACAGTAAGATCTTAATACTTCTTGTCAAAATGTATTACCAAGTTCTGTAAAAGCTAGCGTCTAATTAGCCCAGTTACTGGTAGCTTGAGAATACCATGCAAACAATGACCCAAAATTACTGTCTTTTAACAAGGGAGTAAAACAAACGGAGAGAAAAAAACCTCAGAGCTTTAGAACTGAGAGAATGAGCATTTCCTTATGTTTCTCAAGGCTTTCCCTTCCAATTCCATTGAATCTGTTCCAATAAATAATTTTTTATATATATATATATGTATATTTGGTCTTCTCTTTTTAAACCAGTTTTTTACACTACTACTATAAAAACCAAGCTAGCTACATGCAGAACAGACAAGTGGAAGTCCTGTCCCCCTCATTCTTCTCTGTAACTAGTGGAGCGTTAAGTACACAAATCAAAAAATGAACAGTGAACGTAGAACAAATTGAGTAATTCACTCTGATGAAATTATAAAACTGTTGGGTGGGATGTTCAACCAATCACTGCAAAATCTAAAGAAGTAGGAAGCTCGGATTTATGAAATACATGCCTTTTTTTCAGAATAAGAGTATAACAGCAGAGCCCAGTTCTACCTTTACTCATTTTGGTATCTTACAGAGGTGTTTCATCAAGTAACTCATTAGAATTACAGCAGCCTGATGTTATTAGATGAGTGAGTTAAAATAAGGGCGCTTGCCTATAGCCACACATTACGTAGAAGGGCAGAACAGAACAATGACATAGTAACAGGCAGACACACACGCTGTAGATCCTAAATTATTCATGACCTATTCAATACAAAACACAACAGTCCTCGAAAATTAATTCTAGTAAGAAAGGAATGCAATTTTTAAGACATCTCTACAAATTACTTAATTCCTCTACAAACCATATACTCAGCAATTGCAAACAATTAAGATGTAAAAGCAAAGATGAGAAAAAGTGTTTAATCAATTCCTAATTAGATAAGCATGCCAGATACCACAAAGGATGGCACTACTTCAGCGAAGAAAAACCAACAAACATTCAACACACTGAAGAGAACAAGAAAAGCATTTAACATCAATTAATTTAGAACAGTAATTGAGTATTTCACGTCATGTTTTGTACACTTGCAAGAGCCATTTCGGATTTTGAAGTTAGTTGTAATCTAGAAATAATCTCATTGTAAAACCTAAACAGCAGTGCAGCTGTGTACTTCCAGTCTCTCTCATTTCCATAAGCACTAAATAAGCCTGGTTTTGCTTTTGTTCTCATTTCGAATATTAAGACTTTGAAAGCTATTCTGATGGGATTCCACAGCATACAGTTGCTATTTTCACAGCCTGAGCTATCCACACAAGAAAAAACATTTTTACCATAGAAAAATAATGAAAAGATCTAACAGTAGCAGTTACAAAAGCTGACATAAACTCCATCTTCAGCATAAAAAACGTCATCGGGATTCTCTTTGGGGAAAGCTGCAGTTGCAAAACGATAATAATTAGACTGAATATAGTTCAAAGCCAAATTATAGCAGCAGTACATGCCACAAGAAAAAATATTTTTAACTATCAAGTACACAATTTAACTACAGCCAAACTCCAAAATATTTCTGATTTACAGTAAATTACTCAGAACATTGAATATATCCCAGTGCTGCCCTTACCTTTCTTAGCAGTATCTGTTCTCCGTCTTGCTGGCGACACCAGATCCTTTACAATCTGTAGCACTTGAATCATTGCTCGTTAGCAAGATCAAAGAGACTAGATGCTCCTCTAAAATTCCAACAGGTTTCATTACTACATGTTATTACATGGCTGTCCTCAGTATGCTCAAGCAAAACTGATGCAGGAACAACTCATCTACCTTCACAGAAAGATTTCTGCCTGATGACTCTACAGGCTGGGGTGATGGATTTAAAGTGACTTCAGCACAAGGAGACAAAAAACTGCAAGCAGTCCTAAATGTATTTCTACGGAACATTTTAAGATTATTTACTGCAGAGAACGCATACCAATCTCTCTAAACAAAGTTTAAAGAAAACGTTCATACCACAAAGTAACTAAAGAAATCACCACTTGAAATTAATGATGACAGATGCAACGTACTCCCCTAGCCTCAGTATCTAACATGCACTTCTGCGTCCTCTTATTAAGTCTCTCTCAGTTCACGAAATTTCACGTAATGCTTTAAGAGAGCTACCGGTGCAGTGTAGAGCCAGCATCAGACCTACTAACAGAATTATAATTAAATCTAGCTTGCTAAACTCCACCAGGCACAAGCAAGCACCTGCTAGAGAGAGTCGTTCGGTTCCTTTTCTCCCCCCTTGAACACGCACCTCTGACACCCTTGTACGTGACGGGAATTCTTGCACACCAGGAGACCCGCTGGAAATCCTGGGAGTATTTCAGGCGTTCTTCTCTCTCCCACCACCAGAGGCCCAGAGAACTGTTTCAGCTAAGGTATTATCATTACTTCTGTCAGGTAATTTAAGCAGACAAATTACGGTATGTGCCCCACAACATTTTTAATGCCATTTGGAAAACGTACAAGGGCACTTCAGAAATGCCTTCTGTCAAAGCCTCTACAGAGCTAACACAAAAACGCATGAGAAATCGTGTTTTATATAGTCACGTTAAATAACTGTCAGCCCTGAGGAGGCTCTCTAAATGCTCTAGGAAACCGAACCCCTACACAGCACTGCAAGGCCTTGCCTACACAAAGAGAGCGATTTAGGAAGCCAGCTACATTTTCTGAAAACCATAACATCAAAACAAACCACAGGCCATAACCAAGGCACAGCAAGACACGTTCTCTGGCCTTTAGACCTTCTGTTCCCATTGCTTAAGCGTTAGATGGGGGGGGGGGAGAGGTCATCTCTTTCCATTTCCAGCTGCTGATCACAGGCATTTCAGACTTTTAGATTTGCTGGCGTATTTATCCACATGCATGTCAGTCTCTTGAACCACACACAGCGTAGGCGCGACAAACTGTTCTATTATGTCAGCCTCATTTACAGCTTGCCCATTAATCCACCTCTGCCAGAAGTAACAGCAACCCAAAGTACTATCGTCTTTGGTTTGGCAAAACAAAGACAACCAAAACCATTCTCTCTAACAAGCCGTCTGATTTCTTCTCCCACCCTGCAAATATTCAAGTGTCTACTCAATAGGAAGCTTGTAGACATACTGTGCAACTGTAATTTACCTCTTCCTGAAAAAGGATTCTTCGAATCATTAGACACAGAACACTCAACCTTCTGTATTAAGAATCATTTCTAACTTCTGTACATAAACTTAAATTCCAGGTTTCAGACAAATGATTTATAGGTAGAGAGGTAAGGAAAAGATTACCATAAATAGATGCTTCCAGAATAGCTACAGTTTTAAATCATTTAAATAAGATGTAGAACGCAGGGTTGTTTGGTAAAGTTTACCTTAAGGTCCTTCACTTAATAATCCAGTCCTCAAAATCCCTGCTGTAAGAACTTTCCCACCATTATCTTACCATGATGTGTTCTTTTTTCATTTGGTTGGGTTATCAAACAACTTGCCTTCGAGTTAAAGATATAAACTCAAAGGAACACTATTACTTACAGCTACATTACACTGCAAATTTCTTCTGAAATGCCGACTTCTGAGTTGATGGTTCATAGAAGAACATGACTACCTCTACAGCACTACTACACTTTTGATGGTCTTTATATAAACATATTAAGGATAGAAAAAAAGAAAACAGGAAAAAAAAGGAGTAAAGCAGAATAAAATCTTCAGTAACAGCATCTGTTTAACCACCTAAAGCATAAGTATACCTTGCAGATCCTGAAGGTGAATTTAACTGAACAAGGTTATCTCATTTCTACAGCAAGGTTCTCAAGTGCTGGAATGAGGAGAGGATGGTGGACTGACAAAGAGTAACACTGGGGAAAAGGGAGCAGAGGAAAAGGAAACTATGTCAAAAATTACTTAAATGTGTCAAGATTACTAAAAAAAAAAAAAAAGATAAAATGGGCATTTCAGTAGCTGGGAACTAACACCCGGGAACAGGTTACAGCTATCCCTGACTGCAAAAAGGAGAGTTACTCCCTTTTCTTCAAAAGGACCCCTTGTCCTGCTGGTAACAAAGACGACTAACTGGAAAAGGACAGCAGATGATTTGCCGGTCTACTGGACTATGGTGAGAATACAAACCAGTACCTACTACAGTCTGCAGAATAGCCATTAGAAAGGCTTTCATCCCACGGTCACCAGCATCTCTTTCTCCACCAGTGGTAGGGGTATTTTAAACAGCTGAAGCCTGCTCTGAGCTTTTAAGAGAGAGACACACAAGAACTTCAGGACTAGAAATCGTTTTCACACACACCTGCTTCCCTTGACATGAAATAATCTCCAAAGATGGTATGCACATTAGTTTCTCCCTCTTCTTTATCAGGGAAATTGTCGTGTAGAAAGAAACTGCAAAAAAACCCTAAAGTTTTAAAATAAATTTAGGAAAATGTAAACAAGTTTACTAAACATCCTGCGTTCAACAAAGAAAATGGTGCACCTCTGAAGCAGAGCCATGGTGTTCATGATGAACAATGCAACAAACTTCAACAAAGCACTCAAACTTTGAAAGTTCATACAATAAGCTTTGTGGCTGCTATTTCTCTTTACTCAAATCAATTCAAACACCTACCATGACAGTAATATCAGACCATGACACCCGCTTTAAAGGAGTGGCAATAGCAAAAATGACTTCAAGGGACAGGACACAATTAACTAGCTAAATCATGTACATTCAACTGTTACTCATGAGTGATAACTCAGTTATGGTTCACTCTTACCTTTAAATCATGAAACTGAACTGGTACTTCCATAGAATCTGTCACTACAACTGCCATCTCTCAGACCACATCCTAACAAAAAACACAAACTGCCGGCAAGGGTATTCACCAACCCAAAGTTCACAGCAGTTCTGACACAGATACACAAAGTCAACCAAAAAGAAACCAAGTGTCAGAAATTCAGTGTGACAATTCTAACTAGATTCTGTTTGAGGAAGACAAGAGTGTTACACATTCTGTACGTATCATGCGAGTTTCTACTAAACATTTTTCACCTTCGACAGCTAGTTTGCTAAGCAATATGTGCTTGATGATGTTCTTGCATTTTGCTTTTCTTCCTTAACTGCAAAATTGTAGGGAATACAGAAATCATGCACACATTAGCAATCTGATGAAAAACACTGGTATAAGAAGGAACAGTTAACCAGGATGGGATTTTATGGATCACTGTGGGCAGCCCTTGACCTCTCCTAACCATAATAAAAAGAATGACCTGCATCCTGATTAGTCATCAGTCATCACTCAAAATAATAATGCTTCCATTAACATAATTATAATTAACTGGTCTTTGAAAGCAGTTCTTTTTCATAAAGCATATTGCCAGGAGGTAACATTTACAGCACAAAAGATGCATCAAAAGCATGGCTGAGTGGGTATTTGTCAAATGACACTTGGAAAAGAAAAAAATATTGGAATTTAAGTTGGAGGAAAACTTCATATTTTCTCATTCACTCTCTTCTTCCAATCTGTAATGTTTATATATTCATGGCATTCTGTCTAGGCTTTTAAAAACCCATCAAGAACCCTCAGGGTAAACCCAGGCAGCACTGCAGCTACCCAAAAAAGCACCTGCTTGTTGTGCCCTCATTTATAGAGAGATGTACAAGCTACTAATAATAAAAAAAAAAAAGCCACCAGACTCAAATTGCTTGAGGGCATTCATTCATATGAACAAAAGGCCTGCAAAGTTACTGTGACCATTCTTTTTCCATCTCCCATCAACCTGAACTGGCCAGAATTCAGGCTCCATACAGATTATTCCACCACATCTCTGCAGAAACCTATGCAGATCTGTCTTCCTAACCTTATGCTCCTCATATCCAGAATTACTTATGTCCTTTTCTCTATCTGCTACACTCTAAACAAGCTTTCAGCCTGACAGAGAAATGCACAGCCCATAACACAATGGCCAGTAAGTGACCAGCCTGAGACCCAGTCCTGTGGCTCCCTATCTCAATGGAAGTGGGATCACGCCTTAAGTCTTGCCATCATTACCTAGAAAGCACATAAATATAAAACTCCTTCCGGTATCTCTTTAGTTCTGCAAAAGAGCAAAGTCTGACGACAACAGGCAGGAGATGGGGATTTAAAAGAGCAGGGGTCCATTTGGAGTACTGTACCCAGTTCTGGGCCCCCCAGTTCAAGAGGGACAGGGAACTACTGGAGAGAGTCCAGTAGAGGGCTACGGAGATGATGAGGGGTCTGGAGCATCTCTCCTACGATGAAAGGCTGAGACACCTGCAGCTCTTTAGCTTGGAGAAGAGACAACTGAGGGGGGATCTTATCAACACTTATAAATATCTAAAGGGTGGGAGTCAAGAGGATGGGGCCAGGCTCTTCTCAGGGGTGCCCAGGGACAGGACCAGGGGCAACGGGCACAAACTGGAGCACAGGAAGTTCTGCCTGAACATGAGGAAAAACTTTTTCCCTGTGAGGGTGACAGAGCCCTGGCACAGGCTGCCCAGAGAGGTGGTGGAGTCTCCTTCTCTGGAGATATTCAAAACCCTCCTGGACACGTTCCTGTGTGACCTGCTCTGGGTGAACCTGCTTTAGCAGGGGGGTTGGACTAGGTGATCTCCAGAGGTCCCTCCCAACCCTGACCATTCTGTGATTTGCTCTTCAGACCCTTCTTTCTACATCTGTAAAATACAGACAGCAATTCCATGTGTTACAGAGTCAGCAGGACTATTCTAAACAAGGGCTATAAAAAGTCAAGTCCCAGCAAAACCGAGGGCAGCTGTTCCTAATGACCAACCTGAATATTTGCTTTAAAAGCTGCAGTTTCAGAAACTACACATGGCACAACTGCTTCATCTTTGCTCCCGCCTTCGCAAAGCCGCTCAGAAAATGAAGCAGATTTTCTCATCAGGAGCAACAACTATTTCATAAGCAGGAGACAAGTTTTCAGCAATAGATTAAAGGATTAAGGAAATACATTAGCCAGGAAAAGATTCTTTAAATACCAAGTAGAAGGAACAGCATATTGTAAAAACATTTGCATAGCGAGTTCACAGTAAAAACTGCTATTTCTGGCAAAAAAAAAAAAATTCAGATAAAGTTTACCAAGTCTACCTAGCAACTAAGTCCCAGAAACACCTTAAGTATCAATAGAACCATTTTGGTTTATGATACTCCTCTCTGACTCTTCCTGTCACAATTAGTCTTCAAATTAATATCTCAAAATAAATAGGCATTGAGCTCTAAAGCAGGCAATATATCATGATACAAATTATTACTAAAGCAGCTATAAAGTAGGTTATCTATCCTTTCTCACTAATATTTTGAACTAATTTTCCAATCTGTGAGCTGAATCCCACAGTTTATATTAAGTTTTAAACAATCTCCTGTAGTTGGAATAGGAGAATTCTAGAGTTCCAGATCAATAACTAACCCTCCCCATAAATCTCCAAAACTTTAAATTTTGTTCTTCATTATTGTCTAGAGATTATTCTTTGACAGTAATGCACTAATATGAACCACGAAGAAAAAAAAGAAAAAAAAAGAGAAAACCTAATGCTCTCAAGAAATCCTCTGTGGAATTCTGGTAGCCTTTCCCGTGAAAATGTCTGCACCAGTGATATACTCCATTTATTACTCATGGCATTCATTTTTCAAAGATGACTGCTTTTGGCTATGCCTTTTGCAAAGCATCCATTTAAATAAATAAATAAATATCCTCAGTCTTCTGAAAGGTCCTACAGAGTCAGTAAATGTCATAACTGCTTAATTCAACAGAATTTGCATTCACTTTGGAATATATTTATTTTTTCTTCATTTTTGGCACTTTGGCTACAATCTTTAAAGCATGAAAGCACGGCTGCAGTTTTTAAACAAACTGATGTAGATATACGACCCTCTTTTAGAAGAAAACTTGGGAGCAGACAGAAGCTTGATCTAGAGGCTGAAGAAATAATAAATAATTGTAACAGAAAGCTAAGTGAATGCTGATTAAAGAGGATGAGAGGCACATTTTTTTAAAGTCTGTATTTCTTTTGACTTTAAACACAGAAGAAAGCTGTTCATTAAATTTAGGATGATTGAGAACATCAATAAATGGTCAATGAAATTAATTTCACCTGTTCCAGGGGAAAAAAACTTATCAACCCCAAAAAAGAAAAACAAATGCTAAAAAAAGAAGAAAGGGGGAGACAGAAAAAGATACAGCTGCATTCAGCAGCCATTATTGCACACTTTGAAGTTTTAAGGAAAGAAACTACACATTGCAAAATCCTCTCACTGCACAATACCCTTACTGTTACCCTTCTTACTCAATTTACGTTATTTTTTACCCCCTTAGCTCTTGCTACAACACATTCTGCAAGTGGATCTAGATGACAGCAAGACAGACAGCAGCTTTCCCAGAGAGCCACAACCAAGAAAAGGGAACTGCTCGTGTGGATCACTTCTATCATCCTCCTGATAACAGACACCAGGCACTAATGGAGATCAGTATCAGAAGTTTGCGTTCAAACGTGTCTTGATACACTCTTAAAAAAAAATTTTAAAAAGCATGTACGTCTGTTTTATTTTTTCCTCCTGATAGATGTTTTATACCTATCACCTCCATAAGCAAAGTAAGGGCACTGCTTAGTCTTTGCTCATATATTTACTGTAAAACAGTACCAATAGATTTAGATATACAAGTGTGTCCAAACTGCACAGTTTAGCATCAGTTTAAAAGGCTTCCAAAAGCCCTTAGATATTGAATCTGTAAAGGCTCATCAAAAGGAACAGCTTAGGCTGCAGTGCAGAACTCCTTAGACACAACAGAGAGGTACTTCATGTCTTTTGGGACCACGTGATTAGGATTGTGTCAATCAAGCTACGTAGATGTTACGATAAAGAGTAACTATGAAACCACAAATTCTTATTATGGATACTCCAAGTCTCAAAAAGAAACCAAACATTTATTAAGTTGTAATTACGGCAACAGAAAAGATTTAAAAGATTTTTCCAAACAATATGCATTTCCTGCATACGCAACAGTTTTGCATTTCCTGGATTTGGGTCACGGCTGTAGTATTAACAGATTTCTCTTCAAGCTAAAGGATATTATTAAATATTTTGTCAAACTTAAGCATACAGAAAGAAGCCATACTAGTCATTAAAATATTTTTTTCTTCATTTTTCAAAATTAAACAAAGATCAAAACTATTACTCTCTTACATGTGTCAATGCTGAAGTCATTAGTTTAATCTGGCAATTACTGATAAAACTGAGTGTGTGTCCAAGTCAAAGAAAAAAGATAAAAGACTTTGCTTTTAATTTAAACCTTTACTTGGTTTTCTGTGGAAAAGGGTATGAATTATATTAATAATCTCTTACCTCCTTGAAGCAAAGGAAAAACTACAAAATTCTGTGCACCACTACTTGTTAGCATCATTAAATTGTTTACGGCACATAACATTTCTATGTCAATATTTAATCCAAGTAATAAAATGCAGCTGTCCACAGCCACCAGGAAGAACATCCAACTTCATTAGTCCACTGCAAAACACACAGTATTCTTATTAAGCCTATGTATTTGCAGGCTTAATTTGTGTAGCAAATAGTCTACAGTATGGCTTTCTTTCTCTGCAATAAACCAAAAATTTTTAAAACAAGTTTCTGAATACTTTGAGATGGGCTAATTAACACTAAAGAAGTACCTATTCCCACAAATATAGCTTACCTGTTGATGAAAAAACTGTTAGAGACACATAAGCTAGGTAAGAATGAATTTAGTGCTACAAAAGTAACTGAAGGAAATTAGCCTGACAGTCACGCAGATCAGAAGTGATCCACCCTCCCGTGAAAGGAAGGGTACCTGGGCCTGGCTGCTGAAGCTGTGTTCTAACGGGAGGCACTATGAACTGTTTGCCCTCAGACCTCTGCCTCCTCCTCTCCCTGTACATTCACTCAGCAAATGTAGTCTTTGAAAACATAGTTTAATCACATGTTTAAAAAATCCAAGCTTAGTACTTGAATACAACAATCATATTGTGAGACCCCACCTGCAGTGCCGCGTCCAGCTCTGGGGCCCCCAGCAAAAGAAAGACATGGACCTGCTTGAGCAGGTCCAGAGGAGGCCACGAAGATGATCAGGGGGCTGGAGCAGCTCCCCTGTGAGGACAGGCTGAGAGAGTTGGGGTTGATCAGCCCAGAGAAGAGAAGGCTTCAGGGAGACCTTATAGTGGCCTTCATGTGCTGAAAGTGGGCTACAGGGAGGGTGGGGAGGGACTCTTGATCAGGGAGGGTAGTGACAGGACGAGGGGTAACGGTTTTAAATTGAAAGAGGGGAGAGTTAGAGTAGATGTAAGGAAGAAATTCTTTACTGTAAGGGTGGTGAGACACTGGCACAGGTTGCCCAGAGAAGCTGTGGCTGCCCCCTCCCTGGCAGTGCTCAAGGCCAGGCTGGATGGGGCTTGGAACAACCTGATCTAGTGGAAGGTGTCCCTGCCCATGGCAGGGGGGTTGGACTAGATGATCTTTAAGGTCCCTTCCAACCCACACCATTCTGACTCCATGTTAACCATGACTACCTACAGTTAATGCTAGAGTCACATTTGAGAGAAGTATTCTGGCTCAGTGGCTGGTTGTGGCTATCTTTGCGGTTCTCTGGTTTGCCTCTGTTCTTACAAATGGATTCACTTCACAGGGCGCTGTAACTAGCATGTCACACCTGCTCCATGTCCAGTCCTACTTCCCGTAAAGCATATATGTGCCTCAGCTACTAACAAAGAGTTCTCCTATTCCCTCACCAGTGGAAAAGCAGGGGAAAACCCTGGGCATTTTAACACCACCACCTGCAGATAAACTACACCAGACAGAGGTAGGAAGGGGCAGCGTGAAACAGGCTTCTTCATTCAGCTTCACTTTAAGGCAATCAAATTATCCAAATGAAGAACTTCTTACCTACCTATTACAAGAGCCAAGACAGAGGAATTGTCTATGCCCTAGTGACTCAGTCCCAATTCTGGCAGGCAGAGGACTGTAGTACATTTACTCTTCCCCACACTCTCTCTGTAGCTGTAGAGAATTTAAAACGATTCAATGTTTCATCCAACAACTGCCCATGGTGCAGACAAGAAGAGACTGAAGCGCATCACTTTACCCAATATCATAGTCAGGCATTTTAATCCACTATTTTAACTACCAGTGGTACTATACCAGTGCTAAAGGAACAGTGAAAGTGCCATCATCCTCCATTTGCAGTACATTTATCCTTGAACTTCATCTGTTAGGTTTCACTGGACAACACACAGGTAACCTGGCCTTGCTATACCATCTACTAGGACTGCTGAATATACAGCATTAAACAAAACCACAATTTCAGAGTTAGTTCTCCAAAACGGATGTTCCACTTAATAAGCAAGGCATTAAAAAAAAATTTAAAAAAATACCACCACGACCCTTACAGTGGTTACAGGTTAAAGAGCCTTACAGCAAGTTTCACATAAATATTTCTTTTAGTTTGTTTTAATGCATGGGGAATAAATAAATATTGAAATGTCACTAAAAGTGACTCCTTAGCCTTTACTTTCCTACCACATAAGGTAAAAACTACAGACATTTCTGTCACTGCTTCCAGCATAGAAAGCAGTATGGTGGGGGGAAGAAGTGCAAAATTGACATTTTTCAGTTTGTATCTAATCTTTCTAAGGCAAACTATATACCTGAATTTTCCTCTCCCATCCTCTTAAGACCAACCCCAACATCCTTCAAACACTCTTACAGCAACTTGCTGTAACTGGGGGGAAAGAGGGGAAAAAAAAAAAAGCTTGTCTCGTTTTTACAACCAGATACAAAGTGATATGAAATATAACCGCTCTGAAGCGAGGAAGGCAAGCAGGGTCTGTACACCAGCCTGCACACAAAGTGTGGCTGAAGCACAGCATCACTAATAAGAACAGAGCTGCAGCTGACAGGCATCACCTCCAAAAGTTTGGGGGAGGTCAGGGAAGGAGGGTTATATCATTATAGTGTTTGTAAAACTTGGAAATAGTATCAGAAAATAAAACTCCTCATACAATGCTGCACAAAATTCTACTAAAAAAAAAAAAAAGAAGGAAAACAGAATGCAACAGAACACATTCTGGTGAGAGACTTATTTCTCTGTGTCTCAAACTCCTGGGAAGTCTGACTACCGCTCAAAAGAGCTCCGAGTGAGCCTTTCAGCACTTCACCACGGAACTAGGCAGGTTTTCAAAGAGCTTTTCAAGGGTAAAACAGAAAGACTGCATTCAAGAATCATCTCCTATGGCAAATCAAAGTGCTTTATTAAAACAAAGTGCCGTCTTATATTAGTGATCTATTAGATTAATGACTGCACTGGAGATACTATAGCATGTTGGTATGCCTTCCACTCCAGACAATTATTATGTCATAGAAAATAAAACAGGAGGGGAAAAAAAAAAAAAAAGAAAAAAAAAAAGAAAACAAGAAAAAGAAACCACAACACACCAGCTTCCCAAACCAGCCTGGAAATCCTGCACAGCCTCCTGCTCGCTTCAGAAATTCCGAGTAGGGCAGGTACAGGCATACCAACAAGGTACAGGCATACCAACAGCCTTGAGAAAACTCCAGTGCTCCCTTGTCAGCCTCCCACTTAATTTTAAGAATTAAATTCTTTTAATTATAGGGGGCTCTCTTGCAATGAGAGATTAAACAAACCTTATAATCTGCTGATTGATAGAATATCACGTAAGTGCAGCTACTTTTTTTTACGCAAACATCTGCAACCATCCTTTAAACGCTGAAAGGACAACAGATTGGATAGTTTAAGTAAAGGAAAGATCTTAAATTTAAACAAACACAGAACCAGTCACAGTGCCAGTAACCCTGCTGGGATTACTTGCATAACCCCACTTATGGCAACAACCCTAAATATTTTCCATCCATGCTACAAATCAAAGAAATTGTTTCCTATCAAAAACTGGGTACAGAATGTCAGAGTAGTTTTTCTTGAAATATAGTCAATTTAGCTTAAAATAACCACACAGTTTGTAAATCTGGTGGATTGTTTCCTGAATATGAACATAAATAATATAACATAAAATGAGGCTGCACCTTCACTTATTTTTCTTATCTGTGATAAAGTTACAGTAATAAGGAGCAATAGCTTCACTTTTCCAACACAGTGGTGCATATTATGCACCCGTCTATACAGAAAGGGAGAACAACATGACTCACAACAGGCAAGGAAAGTCCTCTGAATACCTCACTTAACACTGCTGTTGGAAAAGTTCTTCAGCCCATTTCTAATCCTTCATCTGACTCAGCTGTTGTTTTCTGAATTCCCTAATTCAATAGGAAATTATAAACACCACTAGGGAGCTTCACACTGCAGCCTCTAGAAAGTCCTCCCTGCAGTAAGCAGAACAACACCGCTCTGTGCCTACACAGGGCCTTCTGCAGAGAGGGGGGTGCCTGCCCAAACCTCTACGTTTACAGCTCTCGCTTTTCATCTCTATTTCAGCTGTGAGTTTCAGAATCCTTCCCCCTTTGGAATGTACTTGACCACCACCCTCAACTTATCACAGGATGAATAGAATCCCAGAAATACGAATTGCTTACATAGTGGTGGATACTTGACACTCACTCCAGAGAACAAGGTTACAGTGTTCTTTTGCTGCTCGCTCCTGCTGCTGCAGGAGTACTGGAAGACCCACAATAAAGGCATTATTGTGCAAAGTTCTACATAAAGGAGTACAGAGATAGGCCCAAAGACTACGATTTAAATTTAAAAAAACCTGTAATGGGAGAATATTAGCATGCCAAAGGCATGTACTCCTGTGTAAGCCAATTAGTGATAACAATTCAGCGGTCCTTACCGGCCATCAATCAAAAAAGGGAGAGGCAGACAAAGTTAGAAAGAGGACTCTCCCCCTCTACATACACACATATAAATAAAAGAATTGTTATATATTTTATGTATATATAATTTATACTAGAAACAGAAAATAAGTCTATAAAAATATATAATACAAATACATTTAAACATTCATTAGATGTTCCATGTAATTATTACAACCATATTTATATCACCTTTGCTATTTTAGGGACATGCACACACACAATTAGTGTTACAAAGGAAATAATTCGTAAATAATCCACCCTTAATTTTCATTGCAAACGTTGACAGGATAAATGTGAAGTGCAAGTGTCTAAACAGGACATATCGAGGGAGCAATAAGTGTGTACACTAAAAGACTGGTCCTCCAACATTCATGATGGCCATTTTCCTGCCACAACTCTCCTCTCAGTTCAAAACTAACAATATTTTCCTGCGCCAGTGCCAACATCTTGGTTTACAAACAGAAATTACTTTGGTTTAAATGTAGGTGTCGTTTTGCACTAACTTATTTAGAGAAGCCCCGTCAATTTGACCATCAATTTAAACCCGCAGGGAGAAAGCCCAACCGAAAGGAGAGAGCTTTGAAGCTCCCCTTATGGCAAAAAAAAATTTAAAAACACCAACCCAACTTTTTTCAAGTGTTCAATAAACATATTTGAAATACATGCAAAGGGTTTTAAAAAATTTAGCTTTACTATGCACTATTAACTAATTTAAATGAAACAGTTGAGACTACACAGTATCTGTTTGTTGACAAAGCCTTCTAGAAAGTGAGGCTACTGAACCTCAACATACCACCTGGAAGCACAGCTTCTGAACTTCATACATTTTTGGTAGCTGCATCCTCCTGCAAAGCTTAAGAAAAGCAAGCAACTTCACTTCAGTCTATGGAGATTGAAGACTTATTTTTTTCAGTTAAAAAAGTGACAGAACAAGACTCAAAAAGTTTGTCTTCCTCTTCAACCTAAAAATAAATTCTAAGTGCAAGGAAAGCCATAACTTACCAGTCCAAAATATCCTAAAGTGATCAAATAAAGGGATTATGACAAAAAATTAATGTAAGAAGTCCTTTTAAATACAGACAAATTTCAAAACGCTTTCATTGGTGTTCTGATATACTACACTACTGGCAAAAAAAAAAAAAAAAAATCATCACAAGGTCTGAGATGTTGCATTATTAGGTCGAGTCATTAAATAAGAAATCCAACAACAAAATTTGAATATTAAGAAAACAAGTAAGTTTCTACTAACACACCTACATTTCCTCAGTGTGACGCATCCGTTCTGTGCAGGTGAAGTATTTGGGGTTCTATTTTGTGGCGACTAATGCACCCTCTGCATTTAGAGGAGCGGTTTAATTACAGCACTGGTGAGAAACTGGGTCATCCAAGATCTGATTAGCCCTCTGGAGATGCCTCTCCTCACTTAGTACAGAGGAAGCCTCAGACAACTACATTCCTAAATAACTTGCACTGTAGCTCCATACACACTTCAAGCAAGGGAAAAACAGCATTACCACTGGAAAGGGCAGTTTCGCCCATTGACCACTCATTCTCACCCCTGCGCTTCTCTCCCTGCCTTGCAGCACTACAACCAGTCACGCAGCTATGCAGCACACAGCTTAGGGAGCCCGCCCAATTCCCATCAACCTTGGGGATGCTCCCACAAGGAAGAATGCAGGAATTCAGACAGGGAAAGGACACCACCCCCTCTATTGGCAAGGGCAACATTTTAAGGGGGTCATGAAATTTTAAAGACCCTCAGTTCAGCCTTGGTTCCTACAGGCCAGATCTTTCTAACGAAACTCAACTTCATTCAAAGTTGTTCCACAAGCCCATACAAGGTTTTCTGTAACTCATTAACTCTCACCTCTGAATCTGCATTTCAGGTCAGAAGACTACCTCCAGCACAGTGGCTGATGGCCTCCCTGGAGGACTAGCAGCACCACACAGAGGGGACAGCCAGCTGATACCGCGTTAACTAGCAGTATCTGAAGAAAACACAAGTTAAGACAACATAGAAGAGTAGCAGTGAAGATCAAGAATGGCAGGTGCCTCTCCTGACCACTAGGTTCAGGAGCCAAACAACTTTGTATACATGTATTTTTCATGCTTCATCCTCCCACTACCAAAAAAAAAGCTACTACGCTATTCTGATCCAAGCGCTCACGTGTCACTACAGTTCTGTACAGTGGTAAATTCCCCTGACAGTTTCAAGAAAAAGTAGAGCAAACACAAGAGAAATGCTAATGTTATCAATTAAGTAATTTTTATGGGGTAGAGTAGCTTACTATTTTAAGTATCTTGTGGGTTTCATTCTTTTGCAGATAGTTCAATTGTGGGGGTGGGTGGGTATTATTATTTAACTCTTAAAATATTTGAAAAGTATCCCAAGTCTTCAAACTAACCTTTTCCAAATCTGCATTAGGGTTCCTTATCCCCTATGTCCTACAAGTCTTCATCATTCAGATCTTTGCTTTTTCAAATTTCAGTAAAGATGACCTAGGAGACAACAGCTTCTTCTGTATTTCTCAACTCACAGCATTTCTAAAGATTAGAAGATAATTAGTGCTGCGGAATCAGAAGAACAATTGTTAAAGAAAACACGTCACATACTGTATCTTCAAGCTTGTATTTTATGAATGGGTTTTCAAGGTTCGTGGTTCAAAAATAAAATAAAAACTTAGCAGGTAACAGAATAATCCAACATCCTTAGCTGTTCATTATTACACTTCACTGTAAAGGTGTTTCAGCTTACTTCTACGCCTCCCTTCCCCAGCACACAGTTTTACGTGTGAATCACAACTGAAGCGTTTCTCCTTTCTTTTAATCTCAGCTCACTGAGAAGAACTGATGACTACAAAGCCTTTTAAACTACATCAATGAACTTTATAATTATTTGCAACACTTTACGCAAAAATACACAAAATGCACAGCCACCTTTCCCAGCAGTTAGTTCGTGAAAGTTTGACTTGGTCCTCGCTTCACTACAGACTCATTCTGGCATACAACAAGGGGAGGT
This sequence comes from Leptosomus discolor, assembly GCF_034619465.1. NCBI lineage: Eukaryota > Metazoa > Chordata > Aves > Leptosomiformes > Leptosomidae > Leptosomus > Leptosomus discolor. The sequence continues at coordinate 212,297,074 of NC_141391.1, read as the reverse complement.
TGGAGGTGAAGGGTGAAAATTGAGCCAGCCTTAACCCAACAAGCTTTCCTTAGCCTAGGAAGCTTCACAGAAGGCCAGACCATAGTTTTCTCAGTTGCAAGTATAGGAATCACAAGGCATACTTGCTAAAGCATTCTATCTTTATCTGCTAAGGCTGACCTTAACATCTGTTTTAATTCCCAAGTTTACTGCTCATGAACAGAGAAACTGCCAGACAAAACTATTTCTTTACACACAGTACAAGAACTCAAAAAGAAAGGAAACAAATTTTTTTATTATTTTTTTATTTTATTTTTTTTTGGAAATCACAAAACCCTAAGGTACCTCTGTGAACACAAACTAGAAAGCCAGCTGTAATGAGAGGTCAAGATAAACAACGAACCATGGAACAGAAGCAGCCTTTAATCACACCATTGAGGTCTTGATTTGACCTGGTGAAGCAAAAAATTTCCCACCTCATTACCAGGCCACACTGACCAATTTCAAAATATAAGATTACATCGCACAGCATCTCTCCAAACACACAGAAAGCACTCCTACCCTCACAAAGAAAACCTGAAGAGATGATACTGAAATATGAAGAATAGCAGGTTAACTTCCCAATTGCATGCAGTGTTACGTTTTTAGGGTGTGGGAAACAAAACCAAAAGCAGAAAGGCAAAGACAGGAAAGAATTATTCTGTACAATTTATTCTGACACTAGAATAAGAAAAAAAAGTTGGCACTGCATCCTATACGTTTAAGGGGAAAAAAATGAAGACGTCAGCAGCTTGTTGCAACAGTACACACTAACGTTTAGTTTAATTGTTTGCAAACTAAGTTCATTGCAGCAGCTCAAATAAGTTCACTGCACTGACCCTTCTTCAAAGGAGAAAGCGCAGCAAAACTCCCAAACATAAAGAGCACAGTTTATAGTCCTAAGAATTTATCATGACACTACACATTTTCTGGCAGCTAAATGTCAACAACTGGAAAACACACAGAAGATTAAACGAACTCTTTCTGCAGTGTGACATTCTGGGCAGGTTACATACAGCCAGGACTTCTCTGACAAGTTATCTTTAAATATAAAATAAATCAAAATCGATCTAAGTTAGCTACACTGTGTACTCCTACCCACCCTTAAAGCATGTGACCCCACTGTCCTGTGGGGCACACCATGTTAAAGTGTAATTTGAAATACAGATTTGTCTTACCCTTATTTACGAAAACAGACATCTATAAAGGCATTCCACAGAAATAGAAGCCTTAATAGAGACTGACACAGTTTCAACCCCTTTTCAGATTCTCTGTATTGTCCAACAAGTAGAAACAACTACCATGAATGGTGGACTTGGCCATTCTGTCAATACTCTTCCACAACGCTGGAGAAGATCCAGTATAACAGGATCCAAAGCACTTACCTACACACCTGATAACTATTAAAAGTCATACAACAGTAGATCCCCTATTTACTTTCCAAAAAATTTTAACTTATCATTTGCTTAAAAATAAGCCTGTGTGTGCCTCTTAAGTACCAAGGTATTACAGATGTACTTCTACAAGCTATTTCTACGAGCTAAAATAATATGTTCTGTGTAACAAATTGCTAAAACGACAAGTATGACAAGGTTAAAAATGACTTTTCAAGCTAATGAATAAGGCTGGCAAAAAAAATTAATAGATACTAACTTCCTGTGAACAAATCTAGGACAGCTATTAGAAGAGGGACTTAATCATTTTAGGACTGAGATTGTAGAACAGCCCTTCACAAACAGCAATGAAAAGATATTTGCATCAAGCAAACCAGTATTTCCCTTCAGCAATCTCAGCTAGCAATAAGATGCAATACAAAGATATTCTTTAAAACACAAAAACTACAAATAATTTTACTAAATAAGTATATTGCATCAAGCAATATATATTTGCACAAGAAAATAACAAGTAGGATTCTATGCTATAGCCTGCACATAACAGCACTCTGAACTTTTAACCAAAAAGTTATTAGCCTTAAGTCTGACATTCCCACATTTTAGATGATCATCTCTAATAGATTTTCAGTTTGAATTACACTAGGCTATGCACAAGTTCAGAATACTAGAGACTCCCATCACTTTCAACACACCCAGCTATTCTAAGTGCCCACAGACCTTGTGAACAAGCCTACACGTACGGAAGCATGCAAATAAATGCACGTTCATAAGATGACAAATACCTTACAGGCTGAGGTATTTAGTAGAGAGGAGCCTAAAACTGTGCAGACTATGCTTATAGTTCAAGTTTCTCTGAAGTAAACTGTAAACTAAGAAATCCAACACCAGCTGAACATAAACATTTAATCTTCTCTAAGACATAATTTCAAGAAATATGTGCCCTCAAGCCCACCACTTTGCATGGACTTAAGCATCTAATCTACCACAAGAATGTGGTGTCCCGCAAAGAAGAGACCATATTTTGAGTAACTTCATTATTACCCACCACAAAAAGTACTGCCAAAGTGTTATCTTTCCTTTGAATAAGGGTCTCCATTCTTCCTAATGTAAAGCTAGGCTGTCCAGTCTGGAATCTTACCAAAACCAATCGTGTTTTGCTCAAGTCATGACCCTGTCTGTTGTACTCAAGGCAACAACATCAGAGCAGCACTTTGGTGAGTCACACTTAACACAGCAACTATGATTCAAAAGGTAAAAAGACTTAATAGTTATTTCTTATGTTTAAGACTACACATAAGGCAATGACAGCACACAAGATGCTCTATAAACAAATGAAGATTAATATAGCAGCGTTTGACAAATCAGGATATTCAGGTACTTGAGTAACTGCCTGTAAAGCTGTCATCTACGCAATACAGCAAATTCATTCAATGTCAGAAAGTAAACAAGTTTGAACAGCAACATGAAAAAGAAAACAGATATAATTCTACATAAATACTAAACCAGTTCTACCTACACAAAGCATGAACCCTAGAGCTCAGCAATTCTTTCTGTCCTTTTTTTTTTGGTGTGGTTTTTCCGTCACTGCTTTTAGCAAGCATTTCCTTCATCATTCTTTTTTTCTTCCAGACGTCAAGAACAGTCATTTTTCATTTAGTTTGACAAGAAATTTAACCAACAATTTTCTTTACTCACTTCCTCCCAGAAAAGCAAATGGTCTTATTTTACTAACATAGGATATAATTATCCTACAAACTAGCTGCTTGTTCTTCAACGAATTCAGTACAGTTGTGTTGAAACTAAGCTACATTATAAATACAGTTTCTGTGCATATGAAGTTATATCCTTATTTCTATATGATGTAAGGCTAGGTAATGTTGCTGCCAAGAATTACATTAAGAAGTTGCGCATCCGCAAAACTGATGAAAGACCTTTAAATACTCAAAACAGTTCGCTAAAAAGAGATTATCTTACCCATCAGATATGGCCCAAAACAAAACTTCTGGTGTCTTTCATCTGTTTTTTTTCCACCAAAACAGATCTTACAGTTTTCTATGGCTCAAATCTTTCCAACACATGCCAAAATTCCTTTGGGATCAGACCTCTATACTGGAATTTCAGCAATATATTTGTTTTTTCCCATAAAATGAAGTCCATTCATTTTATGTTGGATTTTTACCAGTTATTTTAATTTACTGGACAGTCACATATTTTGGAGCTCTGCGCAAATCCAAGACATTTTCCCCTCAGAGTTAGATGTTTTATTTATACTGGAAAAAACAAACATCAGCTTGTTACAGAACTCACCTTCCTGAAAACAACACCAGACTATCAACACAGAAGTCTTAGAGAGCACACATTGATCAAACATTGGCACATTAAGAAAAGCCTCTGCTAAATCTCAGCTTTATTTGGTTATTTTTAAAGGACTGAAGAGACAAAACTCAGTATGAACATTTTTGAGGAAGAATCACCTTCCAAAACCCACTACAGAAGTACACTTCTAAACTGCAAACTAAGGGTTTCTTTTTTCTTAAATAAAGAAATCTACTCACTCATGACTGGAAATGTCTTTGCATATAATCCAAGATAGGTCTTGAAGCAAGGTGTCTTGTTGGAGAAGGTTTCTCAGAGGTATACATGACCTGATGATGGTAGGAAAATAAAGAGACAAATCATTTTTTCAACTTCAAATAACTCAAATAAATGTTTATCTATAAACTGTCTTTCCTACTATCTTTTCATCCTCCTTGTTGAAAAAAGGAACACAAAGATGTATTTGCTATGACTGAGAGCTTTACTGCTTATGGATGTATTTTTAAGTTTATCAACTAAAAACATGTACTTTCTTCCAACATTCACATTATAAACGTGTGTGCCTGTACTAGTTCATAAAATATAACTGCTCCCAAAAGATATCATTCTTAAGAAGTTAAAAGTACAGGAGTACAATACAGACATAGTAAATGAAAATACCATCAAAGTAGTATTTTCCTTCAGCAACCTCAGCTAGCAAGAAGATGCAATATAAAGAAATTCTTTTAACACACAGTATGGGTTGGCATTAGTGTCCAACACTTCCTCCTCAGAAACTGAAAAAGTTACCATTTATGGCAACTGTAAACCATCAGATCAGTCAATTCATAATCAAAACCAAAGAGATATCCAAGTAGGGCAGATATGGATTCACTAACAATATGCCTGGCTCTCCCTGAAGCGAAGTACAGAGGATTTAATCTCCAACAATGACAGCACAGCAAGTACATTTTGGCAAATTTATTATATAATCCCCATCCTGCTGCTAAAAGCAAGTTTATACAAATCTGATAGAACGAAGTAACTTCACCCCACAGCTGAGATGGAAAGAAAAAAAACAAATATATCTGTTAAACTATAAAGAGTGTTCCCCCAATACCTGGAAAAATAAAGTTTCTGTAAATTCAGGAATATTACGTGATTATTTCCTCTTTTCAGAGCCAATTAGAATGTGCTGAACCTGACCACCTGTGCTAATCCAGCCAGATAATATCTTGTGCTGACTCAGATTTCAAGTCTCAACTCTCCTGCTCTCTTAAGGTTTAAAAAAAATAATAAAATAAAATACAAAAAGGCATAGAAAGAGTTAGATCTCTTCTTAAAGTACGACTTCACATAACATTTCCAGATTCACAGCACACGCCAAAGAAGTAGAACTATCACACGACTGGATTCACATCATAAGAAGGCTCCTGTATCAATTGATAAAACCAGTTTTGTAAACAAAACAAACAAAAAAACCCACAATAAACCAACAGAAAACACAAAAAACAAAGCAAAAACAAAACCAAAAAAACCACACCACCAAAACCACCACCAAAAAAAAAAATCCAACTGCCAAAAGGAAGACTTCAATAATGCTGCAGACTGAAAATTACAACCAGCTTCTTTTGCATTGAAAAAGTAACAGAGGGAAGAGGCTTGATGGGGGAAAGAAAGTGGTATCATGCTGAAGAAACACGTATGCAAACTTTATCAAAAACACACAGAATCACAGAATGGTCGGTGTTGGGAGGGACCTCTGGAGATCATCCAGTCCAACCCCCTGCTAAAGCAAGTTCACCTACAGCAGGTCACACAGGACTGCAGCCAGGTGGGGTTTGAACGTCTCCAGAGAAGGAGACTCCACAACCTCACCGGGCAGCCTGTGCCAGGGCTCTGTCACCCTCAAAGAAGCTTTTCCTCATGTTGAGGCGGAACTTCCTGTGCTCCAGTTTGTGCCCCTTGTCCTGTCACTGGGCACCACTGAAAAGATCCTGGGCCCATCCTCTTGACACCCACCCTTCAGATACTTATAAGGATTGATAAGGTCCCCTCTCAGTCTTCTCCAGCCTAAAGAGCCCCAGGTCTCTCAGATGAACACAAAGCCACTGGATGGTGCAGTAACTGAAGAAGAACAGTCTGAACTGCAGGTCAATTCTCTATCAACAGCTGCTAAATTAAGTATTTAAGCACACACAACCTAATCAAAAATGAAGTGTCTGGTTAAAACATACCATTAGAACCGTAGTCTTGTCACCTTCCCTTTGATTACTGACATCAAAATTAGCAAATATAACTTCCTTGACATTTAATTATTCCTGGACTAATTACAGCTATTATGTGAAGATCATCAAAGAGCTCATACACACAGCCCTCAACTCAGGTCCAAAGCACTTTTGACCAGAGCTCCATACTACCTTGGGCTCAAGTTGTTCTTCAATTTTATGCAGTCAACTAGAAGACTGAAGTCTCCCATTCAACTTGATTTTCCAATCTACAGTCTCACCCTAGTTTTGTAAACATGAACTAACAATGCTGTGCCTCAGAGACACCTCGTTACACGGCGTTTTATTGTGTGTATGTTCAGGAAAAGGCTGTTCATTAGCAAAAAACAAAACATCAGTTCTGAAAACCATTTAAGGCTAATAATAGCATAATTATGCACTATATCTTTTATAAAAATCTAGTCACGTAACACGAAGGAAACAAGTAGGGGAGAATGTAGCAGTTACATACCACCTAAAAACAGGTGTCACAACCATGAAAAGTGAATGTTTCGGTACACCACAGCAACCTGAACTCCAACTTCCAGCTGGAGTAAAATGTTACTCCTATCTTGCCTTCTCTGTCTAAATATTTTGCTTAGCTATTGCTAATATGTGTTTATTAGCCAATATAGCCTTCTGGTTAAATTCAAGTTTTGTTCTTTGAAATAACACTGCATAGGTGCTTTACAAAGTTTTCCTTGTTCACAACTTGATCGTTTTCCTGAAGGCCATTCACCTGGACTATTTGAAAGTGCTTAAGTCCCTAAAAAAAGGAAAGTTTCGTCTTTTATCTTTAATTTTGATTATAGCAATAGCAATTAGTATTGGAAAGTCAGGAAAGTCAACACTGCCATATATCAGAAGGTCTGTACTTTCTGTTGCATTACAATATTGATGATGCTTTTCCTAAGGACATGTGTTAGAAACTGAACTGTTATCTCTTGGCTCTCTCCGCCAACAGCCTGATTTATTTCAATGCTTGTAGGGTTCTCGCCTGCACAGAAACACTACAAACTATTACACAACAGAGAAAGCGAGACTATTGCTGAAAGATACCATCTCGGAAAATACCATCTCCATCTTTTTATTCAAAATAGTACCTGGCGTCCTTTATGCCTTCCTGTGCAATTAGCAAGGCTATAAAAAAAACCCACACACATACCTTTGATCCTTCGCTTTTCCTGAAAAGCTAACCCTTGTATTCCACCCCATATTTCCTCCACTAACACGCATCTACTAGCCCTTGGTGGTATTCACCTTCAGTAGTTGTGAAACTATCAGCATTTCAACTTAGATTTAAAAGGAATACTTGAAGTGAGAGAAGCTCAACTTCAAGCACACTCATAACACATTCAATTATCTGTTTCCATAGCTAGTGCCAGGTCTCTTTTTTACCCAATACTCTATTTCAGCATAATTAATATGAGCCAGACTGCAAGTAAATTATCGTATATTATACTTCTATGTACTACGACTCTACCCAGAGAAAAGATTTTCCTTTAAGTTGGCAACTAAAGATTCAGGTCTAGCCCGTGTGTATGTTATTGTAGTATCTGTTTAATTTAGATGCTAAGGAGCTAACATTAAGAATTTATATCCCCAATTACCAAGAACAAGAAATCACAGGAGCAGCACCCAACTGCACTGCTTAAACACACACACAAAGACAAAATAGTCTAAAGAGACCCTGCCTGGCACAAATCAGTATTTTACTGTCATTTACTTTCTTCTTTAAACCAAAATATTATGGCCCCTCAAAGAAAACAAATACAGGGATTTCAGAATCACATATTTTAAAGTTTTATAGATAGCTGGCTGGCAAAACATTAAGTCTGAAATTACTGGTTTCCATGCTGTATAATCAGAGGGCAAACGAACAGCTGGTTAAAAGTCAGCTCTACTAAATACTAACTTTACACTGCATCTGAGCTGAATTAACTTCAAAGTTACAATCAACAGAAATTAAAAAGAAGCAAAACTAAGTCACTTAAGACCGTGGCTATTAAAGAGAACATAATAAAAATTCCTAATTTAGCACCAAGCTTCTGAGCATCTCAGCTCACTAAAATGCCCAAGACAGCACAAACATAAGGTTCACAACAAAGTAAGACTACTACTGTTCAAGAACCTACACAAAATCATTGACTGGCCACAAATGAGGAAGCACATAGAAGTACAAATGAAACAAGCACGATGACACACCCTCCTCTTTGTTCATAGCAGGAATATTTACACCACGAAGCGTTGAAGCAAATTGCTTTTAGTTTCAAGCACTGCTGATTGGCCACTGTATCCAATACACACACGCCTAGCAGAGTTTGAGTTTCGACTGTCACACGGCAGCTCTAGATGGCAGGGCATGCATCAAGCTAAAAAAACCATAGAGAACAATTATTTAATGGAATTATTCTACTTGAACTGATCCTTCACAAAATACATTTGTTGTGAACAAGGCAGATGCACATTCGCTTTTTCATTCCGCTGTAATTCAGCGAAAGCTAAAAACCAGCTACTCTCATAGCCAGCTTTCTGTGCAGCTGCCTGCTCCAAACAGAAAACAGCACAAAGAAAGTTATTCTCAAGCGTATGCGGGCAAACAACTGGTACAGGAGTTAGGCGACACTGTTTTAAGTCACCACTTGACTCTCGTTCAGCTGGCAGCTCAACGGCTTCGGTGGTTTCCTCCAGGCAGCCACCCACACCGCAGAAAGAGCCCGAAACATCTGATAATTGGCTCTTTCGCCGACCGTCCCAGCAGAGCCCAAGGACTAAGAGAGGGTTATGGAGACTGAAGTCTGTTGGCAGCACAGCCTGTGGGAACGCACAGGGCTGCGGGCTCTGCTGCGCCAGACCACGACTCTCAGCCTGGCACTTTTCACCACGCACATACCTGAGGTATTACTACAAGGCAGAGGAGGGAGCAGGTACAGAAAGCAGTAGTGCCAGAACGTCACCTTAAAACAAGGGCTCAGCCATCCGAAACCTCTCTGCTCCCCACACAGGCTGATGTTTACAGCCTCCCGCCTTGACAGAAAAGGGGGACCCTCGGGAAGGCCCCAAGGGGTCCAACCCACAGTTGTGACCCCCACCAAACACAAGCACCCCCCCTCCACAGACTCCCCTGCCTCAGCCTCAGCCCCGTTCTGGCTGCAGAGGCCCAGGCCTCCGCAGTCTCCCACTCCCCCGAGGGCAGCACACCCCTCATCCCCTGCCTGGGGGTGCCTTTCCCCGAAGCGGCCGCCCCACCGCCACCACACCTCACTCAAGCCTTCCGATGGGACCCAGGGGCATCTCCAACAGGGCTCCCCTCGGGCTTCCCAGCACACTCGGACTCCGGCCCCCCAGGGCTCCCCACACGCTGCCCCTCTCCTCCCCCCACCCCCCGCAGCAGAAATAGTAGAGACCCTCCAAACACACACACCCCTCCGCTGGGAATGGAACAGTCTGAAGCACCCCAGTACCCTACGGGAGCCGGCTCCCGCCTCTTCCACCTCCCCAGCCCCGCGGGTGGTGCGCGCAGCCCGGGCTCCCCCCAGGGGAGGATGGTATTGCCCGCCTCCCCTCAGCTCTCTAGGAACTGGGTCCCACCCCGCCCGCTTCAATGGAGAGGTCCGGCCCGGCATCTCCCCCCCACGCACACACGCGCACCTCTCCCCCCCCCCCCCCCGCGCCCCAGGAATGCAAGGGCCCAGCCGGCCACCCCGCCGCGCTCCCTCACCCCGGGGGGCCGCACAATGGCCGGACATCCCGGCTCGCCCCTACCTTTGCTCGGCTTCCTCCTCCTTCCGGGGCTTCCGTCCGCCTGCCTCCCCAGCAGCACCTCCCTGCTTGCTGCCCCGGGACCGGCAGCCTCCGACCAGGAAGTGCCCCGGTGTGACACCGGCGGCCGCCGCTATGGAAACCTTCCCCGCCCCCGCCCCTCCCCCGCCGCCGCCGTCGTCCCACAGGGCTGACCCGCCGCCGCCGCCATCTTGGACTCACAACGAGGCGCGGAGGTGGCCGACAGCGCCGCGCTCCCTGCTCCCGCCGCCGCCATCTTGGGCTCGTAACGAGGCCTCGGCAGCGCCGGGCGGGCCGGTGTCCGGACGGCGCTGGGAGCCGTCCCTCGCTGAGGCCGGAGCTGCTCAGAGATGGGCGCCCGGCAAGACTCAGGTGTTTGGCCCCAGGGCCAAGGCCTGCTCCTACCAACACCCGGCTCGGGCATCTGCCCGGCCGGTTGCCCGGGAGCCGCAGCTGAGCCCACTCGTCAGCGCTGAGGCACCTGGCAGGAGCAGGCATCCTGTGAGGAAAAAAAGGGGGGAAGAACACAATACAGGCCTTGTGCCCCTCAGATTTGTCTTGGCCACTTGGTTGGGCTGCGTGAAGTACCCAGACCCTCATTTTGAAAACCCCATTCGGCTTTTGTTGGATTTTCTCTGGCAAATCACCAGCACTGGATAATGGAGGGCTGAAGTACAGCTTTATGGGTGAGCTTCGCAGGCTCATGTGTGAAAATACAGATGACAGGATGGGCCGGGTTGCTCATTCCAGCTCTCCTGGCATCGTGCACACATCACAAGAGGGACTTTGATCCCCGCCCAACCTCTTAAGCAGAGTGCTCCCACTCCCTCTGTGCAAATCGCTTATGCATATACATCCCTGTGCTTTGCATGGGGCAGTAAACCAAGTTACAAACAAAACCGGAGCAGAGGAAGCATAGAAATGCGACAAAACAGCTGCTTGAGACTATGAGACATCTCAAACGCCACAGCAGTGTCATGACCAGAAGGGCTAACTGGTTTTAAAAAGAAAACCATTGTGGTTAAGAGGGAATTTGAAGTAGCAATAAAATATGTTACATTGGAAGCAAGATTAAAATAAACAGTAGTTAAAATGTGCTACCAAAAGACATCCAGTAATGATACAAAAAGGGAGCAATGTTCAGTAGATGCTCTGAGTGTTTTAAACAATCCCGTGTTTATGTAATGATTATATTTAAATATTTCCTATTCAAACAGGAATGAAGGAATTTAGCATAATCTACTAAAGATAAACTCTTTAAATAAACAGTTCCAGACAACTTGCACTATGAGTTGTAGGGCCCTCAAGTTCCACTATTAAATTTTACTAAATCTTGTAATAGGAGGACATTTCGTGACAATTTGTTGAAAGCACTGAATAACTATTGACTGGTTAGCCGAAGATCAGTAAATCCTCTCCACAGACATTTCCATTTTTAATAGGTTTTCTGTCCTCAGAGTTCTTTCTCATTATAGATGAAAAATAGCCTGAATAGTGTTACTTCTGGAAAAACTGAAAGTATCCCTGACATAGGAAATAGCCATGCCAGCACATCTCACTGCCTCTGAGAATCTGGGAAATCTCCACAGCCGTGTATGAGCATGGTTGTATATGACATTCATTTCGTGTAGGAGAAGATGGCTAAAGGCAGTAAGACACCAGCTCGGATCGCTTTTGTCTAAATGTTTCCTCCCCTTGTGTGGAGGAAATGTAACAGAAAATAGAAACTATTTATTGCTCTGCAATACATTTCAGAAAGTAATTGTGATTAACTAGCCTGTCAGTATCCCATAAATCCCGAGAGGGATACTGTGGTCAGATCTGACTCCTTCCAATTTCAAGTCTTAATTGTCTTTTTAAAAATTTTAAAAGGTGTTGGGAGTATAAAAACATACTTATATTTCTTCCAGCTAGGGATTTGTTTCCTCCCAAAATGGCTCATTAGTTAAGATAAATGTCTTCTACTTCATCTGAACCATCTTCTCTCTATTTCATACATTTTCAAACTATATATCATCATTTTTGTTTCCCCATATGCTCATTGTTTCCTGTTGCACTACTATAACTAGGATGTGGCACAGTTCTGAAATCACAGCTTTCCAAGTGGCTGACAGTGATATCATACTTGTTTTATCGCTACTCCCACGTACAAATCCTGCAATATCATTTCTACCAACACTTCATCTTTTATTACAGTTCTTAGTCTGAAAAAGTATGTGCAATCATTGTTATTTATAATGCTTAAAGATCTGTGTGGCATCGCAAGAACATAGAAGAGAGATTGCCTGTGTCTCCGCTGTCTATGCGGGACCGTGCTCCAGGAAGCAGCCAGATTCAGTGTGGTTGTCCCCAGCCTTTGACCACTGCTATACCCACACTGCCCTCAAGACTAGTCCTTTACATAGCCTGCCAACAGACCCCATCCTGCTTGGCTTTATGCGATTCCCAACGTGCAGATGTATCTGCCATGTCACGTAGGCAGGATGAGCAGTGTGGGTTACATGGTAGAAAACTTGCCTGAGTCGAGTCCATCTACTCTAAATGAGAAATCACAGAATCACAGAAGGGTTTGGGTTGGAAGGGACCTTCAAGACCACCTAGTTCAACCCCTCTGCCATGGGCAGGGACACCTTCCACCAGACCAGGTTGCTCCAAGCCCCATCCAGCCTGGCCTTGAGCACTGCCAGGGAGGGGGCAGCCACAGCTTCTCTGGGCAACCTGTGCCAGTGCCTCACCACCCTCATGGTGAAGAACTACTTCATTACATTTAATCTAAATCTTCCCTCTTTCAGTTTAAAACCGTTACCCCTCATCCTGTCACTACCCTCCCTGATCAAGAGTCCCTCCCCACCTTCCCTGTAGCCCCCTTTATGTACTGGAAGGCCTCTATAAGTTGTCCCCAGAGCCTTCTCTTCTCCAGGCTGAACAACCCCAACTCTCTCAGCCTGTCCTCACAGGGGAGCTGCTCCAGCCCCTTGATCATCTTCGTGGCCTCCTCTGGACCTGCTCAAGCAGGTCCATGTCTTTCTTATGCTGGGGGCCCCAGAGCTGGACACAGCACTGCAGGTGGGGTCTCACCAGAGCAGAGTAGAGGAGGAGAATCACCTCCCTCGACCTTCTGGCCACGCTGCTTTTGATGCAGCCCAGGACGCGACTGGCTTTCTGGGCTGCGGGCGCACATTGCTGGCTCATATTCAGTTTTTCACCCACCAGCACCCCCAAGTCCTTCTCCCCAGGGCTGCTCTCAATCCACTCATCGCCCAGCCTGTGTTTGCGCTGGAAAGCTGCAGTTTGCTCACCGAGGATAAGCTTGGAATGGAGCGATGTAAAGCACGTTTGGATTTCTGTTGGGCATCCCATTTATGATGCAGTCCAGACCTTTTCACTAAATTACGTTCTGAACTGGTAATGTCTGCTAACGTCAGGGAACATTCACCTCAAAAGGTGACCTGGTCTGTGTTTAAGATCTTGTAGCCACCTACAGCTGTGGCTGGAGCTATAGAAGTGAAGACACCGAACACCTGCAAAATAACTCTTCATCTCATCCAGCCTGCACTTAGCATACACCGCATCAAGATGCTGAGCACTCAGCATGGCCACTGACAGTATTTGGCCGCAGTATTACAAAGCCAGAGTCCAAAGAGCAGAGTATTAACATTCCCTTTTAAAGTATCCTATTCCCTGTAACATGGCAATCCTTCCTACAGGACTTCAAAGGAACACAAGAATTCATATTGCAAAAATTATGAGATTTTCATCAGCAGTTATTTCCCAGTGTGCTTTACCCTTTGGGGTTTTTTTTTTTAGCTATGAAGCTTATGAAACATATTCTCTTCAATAAACAGCTTTTTAAAAAATTAAGCAGAACACAAAGCATATGTGCAGAATTATGCGCTAACTGCAACATCTCATGGAAATAAATTCGTTTGTCATCGAGTTCTGTTTACACTCTGCCCTTACTGTGTCGATGGGCTTCCTAGCTGAAGCAACCCTGTGAGATATGGGTCTTGCAGTGGGACAAGGGAATGAATTGGATGACCCTTCTTGAGCTTCTTCCTTCCTTCCTGGGTTTCCCAAGTCTTCAGAGCACACTCAGCTCTGCAGGGCTGTGTGCATAGTGGCGCATTCTTTTGCCCTTGACTCCCTCAAGTCATGGATAGAGCTGTAATCCCCAACAGAGCGAGGTTTCAGAATAGCAATGGCTTTGAAAATCAAAACCCTGGCTTTGAATTGGCAATTGTAAACTGGAAGTCTGTGGAAGTTTTGGAGTCCTTTGCTGGGATGGCCTATCCCTAAGGCAGCCCATGGGGCTGAACATAGAAATTCACATAAGGACAGAGCTGCGGCCGTGAACAGCTTGACTTTGACTTTACAAAGTTCAGCATTCTGTGAGCTGAAAAGACAGCGGTTAGTAGAAGTTAGTTGGTCCTAAAATAATTTTTAAAACTGGCTTTGGACTGTTCCTTTTCAAATTGTGTTCGTGCTATAGGCTTGGCGTAGCTTCTGGGGTGTGTAGGATTTCGACATATTTTCTGCAGCATATGGCATTTCCACTTCTGCTTGCAGATCGCTTTCAAGGCACATGAGCTAATGATTTTTTTTCAGTGTCATTCAAAATACAAACCATTTACGCACAGGCATGTACCCCAAGAGTGAGGGGCTCGGAAGACCCTGCAGGTATCCAAACAAATACAAGCCTGTCTGTTAGTCTTAAATTCAAACAACTGCCTGTTCAACCTCTGAGGGCTGTCACTTTTAAAACCTACTCTAATCATTACAAAGGATATCATTCAAAATACCTGATTTGCTACGAAGTGTTTATAGGGCGATGAACAATAGGTGGCAGATGGCAATTCTTTCCAGGATCATGAAGTACATCAATATTCCATAAGATTAAATGTACTCAGCTACTATACCACTTGCTGGGTTTGCTTTTGTTTATCTTCCCCAAAATGAAAGTGGTGGGTGGCTGTGTTTCAGGTGTTACTTGCAGCCCGTCACTTGCCTGATCGTGTCATAGACATTTCCAGGGGTGTAGCGTCATCCAGTTCTGCGGAACTGATGATTTAGGCAGAGGTTTGCGTGCGCACGCGTGGCGGCATCAGCCCACTGCCCTATATTGAAACACTGCGTGATACTGAGGGAGGGACCTGTTAAAAGCAGGGATGGGAGTGGGACTCTCAGCGGGAGGGTTTGCCCTTTGCTTCATTATTGACTGCTGATGTCATTTTTCTGGCCGCCTAAAAGACCGTTTTCTCTTCCTTTTGGTTTTGATTCTTCGCTTGCCTGCACTCAGTCCCATTGTCTACAGGCTCCCTTGGTTTGCTGAGGTTCAGGTTTCACTGATTCAGGCCTTTCCTCCTGTTTTTGGAGGCTCCTGCCATGGGAATTAGATTTGAATGTATGCAGCAAGTGCTAGTGCTGCCTGATGAAAGGGGCTATTTCTGTTCCCTCTGTCTCTCAAGACAGATTTTCTTCATCTCCTTCCTTTTCCCCCAAACTTTCTATCATCTCCTCTAGCATTTTCTTGCCTTTTCCCATTTGCCTCCTTCTGTCTTATTCCTTCCATTACTTCAATATTCTCTCATTTCTCTCTCTCTCCCCTTTAAAGTGTTGGTTTAGCTTTCAGTATTCTTTTGTCTGTGACAACTACGCATAGAACAAAGTTTAATACACTCATACAGCACAATACAACTTTTTAAAATGTCTTCTTAATACCGAGTAGTTTTTCAGTGAATTGAAAGACATCACAATACCAAAAATGTGTCACTTACCTGTATATCCCATGTCATTGGGATCCCACCTGGAGACCCCTTTCTGCATTGACTAGATTAGGCAAGATGGCTACGTGTAGAAAATGCAGAAGCCTGACTGAAGGAGCCACGTGTGGCTCTATCAAAACTGAAGCATATGATGTGTTTAAGACATGACATTGGGGTGGTTTCTTGAATCTGAATTTTAGAGTCTCGTAACCAGATTTCATCCCACTCCCACAGCAGAAGGAGAAGGGATTTGATGAAAGAGAGGGAAAAGCTGTAATCAAATCATACAGCCTTCAAATCAAGGAAAAGTAGAACATAGAACAGAGAAAGAAAAGGAATGAGAAGACAGAAGATCAAGTCTTATTGGCAATGACGCACAGCAGAACAAAACATTAGCTTCCTCTTTGTGACCCTTAGTACGGTTTTCCAGGCCAGTAGTTGGAAGATACATTTTTATAAACTCTGAAGACCTGATGAAGAGTTACAGTACGACAAGGAACCTGGAATCTCATGACAGTATTTTATAGAGTCAGTTTTCAGAGCACAGTGAAGTTTATTATCGCTCACCCGTAACCACCAGAATGTCAGAAGTTACTCAGAGTTAACAGAAATAGACTCATATCTTAGATATCAACAAATTTAAAAACCTCAAAGGGATAAATTTTGGTGAAGTTACAAGCAAATGAAAGTGGGAGCCTATAATAAAATGGGTAGGTGCTCTGTGCAGTAGTAGTGTATCCTGCAAAAGGTGTAATTACTTGTCTAATGTAGTGCAAAAGTTAAATCTTTATGACCTTTTCCATCTGCTGCTGAAACGAGCAGAGAAGTGTAAATGACTGATGGAGAAGAAATGTATTCAGTTAGTTCGGGTAAAGCTCCTTGTGGAAGATCAAAATAATTTTTTTCCAACAGCGTGGTATTTAGAGTCTTTTCCCAGCTCCGCTTCATGCAGAATTTATATAGCACAACACGAAATGGGGGATGCAAGCTGGGCTTTTAAGCACGTTCCTCCTCCTCTGCCTTGAGCCATCTGTGTTGGGTCAGCCTCCTGTTCGGGGCGAAGCAGCGTGAAGGTTTCCTATGAAGCCTTAACTGTAGCAATAGCTTGCCAGGGAAATGGACGTCCTATCCCTTTATCTTTTCCCTAACCAAGCCCCGTATGGCAACCGTCGAGCCAGACAAGCCAGCCAGAGGGAGGCCAGGCTTTCTCAAGCCGTTTCAGACCAGTAAGCAGAGTTCATTTCCCAGGGCAGGGCCATTGCCCAACTGGCAGCAAGACCACCCAAATACGGGCACCATGGGGTACTTCACATTCCTGGCTGATGAAGGAGCTCTGCTCACAGATACTGCTGAGGCTGGTGTTTACACCAGCTCTTACTAGGAACCAGTTACCCCATTTCATCCTGTAAGGAAGCCAGGGGGCCCTGTAGACAGCCACCATCCTTCATAAAGGCACCGCTGACCTTTGGCAAACAGAGCCAGCTTCAGGCTGTAAAGCAGTATGACGCTTCCCAAATGTTTGGCAAACACCTCTGGAGTGTAAACATGCTTCATCCTGTCACAAAATTTTTATGCAAGGAAGGGCTTTCTGAAAGGTGAGGCACCAACCACCAAATAACAGGCTTTTTTTCCTCAGTTTCCTTATAATCCAATAATTTACTATCACATTTGAGTTTTTTCTCCTTCCCTAACCCGAAATAATAAGCAGGATTCAATCTGACCACACTTCAGATCAATCAACATCATGAAAGGTGGATTTTCTTAAATACTGGGTTGAGGGGAAAGTGAATTTGTGCAAGGACACACATACCTTGAGATATATGAGCCAATCGGCTTAAAATGTTGTTTTGTCCTGACCTGACAAGGCTTGCTGTCTCTGGCAACGCGTAATCTCTTTTAATATACTACCAGGAAGGTGATGGCTGTTCGAAAATGCTTCTAAACTGCAGTTTATCTCAAAGGCTGACACCTTAATAGAAACTATACCATCTCTCTGGGAAGTCTGTTACGAGCAGATATTAATAAGGGTTTGTGTTGATTCAGGAGAGGAATGGATAAGGAAAGACTCTGAATGAACTTTTTACAGGTTTTGTGCAGAAGTTTAAAAAAATTGTCTGCTGAGGATTTTCAAGTGGCCACTGCCAATGGAGAGACCTATTTCACTTGATACAGTCATGAGGCTTTGTCCCGCGCATCAGTGTGTTTTCCTAAGGGTGTGCTTCTCTCATTCATCACCGTCAGCATGATTTAAAGTTGTGCATTTAAGACTCAAGTAAGCTTCTTTGCAAACACTCTTGAGAATAGGATCAAAATGGGAAGAGATTACACGTAATCTAATTATGTTAGGTTCCATTTGAAATCCTTCGGTGTAAAAATTAAAAGAATACGACACAGCTTTGCAATATGCTGTAGTTCACACGGAAATTATATCAGCATGTGTAAAGGAGGCCACATGTGAGAAAATATCATGTGTTGAGTACACAGCTTTCAAGAATCTAAATCTGAGGACTAGAATGGGTTGGTGAACTAAAAATAAATTAGAAGAACTTTACCCCCTATGTCATTAATGTGAATTGCCTCTTCCTATCCGTCCACAGCTTATATGACAAAAGCTGGCGATGAAAAGATCTGTATCAAAAAATCAACACCAAACATGACATTGGTCAGCAAGGTTATGGCTGGAGCAGCACTGACACTGAAGATTAACATCTGTTCATGGGACAGACCATGAATCTCTGCTGCTAAGTGGTCTGCATTTTACACCGTAACGTGTGCTCTATGGTAAGGGCTGCAAGGACATCCACAATCACCAGAGGCTTTTTGAGTAATTCTTCATTTTCACTATCTTTTCAAAAACACACAAGTGAATTAAATTAACTTTGGTTGTAGGATAAAAGAGAGGTAGTTTCACTGGAATGGCACCACCTTAGGATCCACATTGAATCAGGGCTCAAATTATGTATTAGAAGTCTGATATTCACGTGTGCTCCAAACCTGCTTGGAGGGAGGACCTAGAAAGCCCTGTAGTCTCACTTACCTCGTGCACCAAGTGCTTCAGATGGTCTGGTGAGAGGCTCAGGTGCAGTACTTCCACCTCACCACCACATCTCCACATCACCACCAACACTCCTGATCCATGCATGATCAAATTCAGAACTGGACTATGCTTAGTTTGTCACTCGGGTTTCGGAGTGGAGGCTGTCCTTCGAGGCTTGGGTCTAGAGCACCACCCAACTTCCCAAACTCTTCTGCGAGATTCCTCAAAACTGGGACTGTAGAAAGCTCACGACAACTTCCTGCCCAGCTGTATTTCCATTACCCTGAGTTACATCAAAACTGGATTCAGAAAACGGGTTCCTTTCTCATTTTGAATTTGATCTACGAGGTTAAGAAGTTTCTACAAAGTGCCCCCAACAAGAAGTTGGATTTCTCTTCCGATTTTTCTCCGATTTTAGAAAATGGATCAAGCTGCAACATTCAGAGCTGCATTTTGCCTGCCGCTGCAGGACTCGCATTTGAATTCACTGTAAGACTACAGATCATTTGCCAAAGCTATTTCTAGCCAAATCCCAAACATTTGGGCACATCTTGATCTCATGTTGTAATCTGGGTCTGTCTGATCACAGAAGAGCAGCTGGAGAATCCTCAAGTCATGTGGTCTGCAACCAAAAGAAACGAATACATTTAAAACAATGAAATGAGTTCTGTACCAGTTGCTGGCCAGATGGTATTGTGAATTGTTGTAATTCATCAGCAAAACAGAGGAAGGAAGTGTTTTAAAGCAAGATTATATTATTTTCCTTAAGTTCTTATTATGAAATCTTCCTGAAGTGAACTTTCAAAACTTGAAAACGCTTCCAGAGAGAATGAATGGAACAGGGCAAACCGGAGACTCGCTGGGGAGTAGTTAAAAACAAGGGAAAAGTATAGCATGCCAGTGAAATAAAGGAAGAGCCCATGACCGAGTTTTCAGTTTGGGAAGACAAACAAATCAAAACACAAGTAGCAGAAAAAAAATAAGTTGTACATAAAAGTATATGGTGTTTCTGTCCTCTTCATAATTATAGATTGGAAAGCACCCAGGGTCTTCCCTCCCACTGGAGGGAAATACGCCTGAAAGCTGAGAAAGCAAATAAGGCAAGCAGTGATAGATTCACTATATAGGGAGACTGCAAGATTTAGCAAATTACTGCCAATATCCTTAAGAAAAAATGCCGGAAAAAATGTGTTTTATTTTTGCTGTCATTTAAGGAACAAAATACATTTGAAAACCATGAGAAAAAAATGTGTCTTAAATGAAAATGACCCCTGACCGTTAAGTTCACTCCAGTCAAATAAAACACATCCTGTTTTTGTAACTTTTTCATAAAAGGCAGATCCTGGTCTGTATGCACTCTTTCCAGCCAAGGGTTTGACCGATAGTTGAATTTTAATTAGGAGCAGGGGAGGTGATGGACCATACAAGGTGCTGCTCCCACTGCAGTTAAGACAGCGGGTGAAATCTGTATTTGGGGAAATGCGGAAAATGGAGTAAGTTCGTTGTACTGCCTCTGAACTAACATTAGTTGGTACAAAGAGTTTATAAATCCTCTGGCAGGGCCACCATATCCACTGTATCAGTTGATTAAATGACACACAGTTTGTCTCTTAAAATACATCCTGGACTTTCCATGCAATCTTGGAAATCTGTCACACAAGCCGCATCAGCCTGTTCTTGATAATTTTGTTCTCAAAACATCTGTATTGAGATAGAAAAGCATAATCATGTTGTGTCCTGCAACAGTCGCCCCCAAGTCTTTCCCATGGGAAGAAGGAATCATTGGTGACCCCCCACCCTTATTGTGCATGAAGGAATGGGTTTTTGCCTTGTCTAGACTTTGTGGAAAAGCTGGAAGAGCCTGGTACGTGCAGAGTCTTCGGGCAAGGCACAGGTGAGCGGGATCACGAGTGTATCTAACCACCTTTTTTGTGAGACTGCTTATCCAGAGACTGCTGAACTCAATTCTGCAGCCTCTTTCATGCAAGGCGTCAGAGGAGAGGATCTCCTCATCTTGTAGCCAGGGAGGGTAGGATGGATTGATCTCACTTGACCTTAAGTTTCTACAGTGTACGTGCCTATACGTAGACTAAGTGTCTCAGCTCCAGTTCTGGTTGCTGGAGAGAGCTAGTCAGGGTTTAGGGCATGACTCAGCTCATTAGAACACAGACACTTAAGAGTTGATTGGACTAATCACACCCTAAACTCCACTGACCAGCTCTTCATTGATTATACTGGGAAATTACTCAATAAGTACTTGCTTAGATTTAGATGTCTGTTTTGTAAAAGCCTGAGATCAGGTTCAGTTTGCAGTCAGAGACACCCAACAGCATGTGTCTTCAAGATGCCAGTTAAGTGTCTAAGCTTCCTGTACAGAAAATGGTGATCTGATCAATAGTCGGTGACTCTGGAGCGCTCTCAAGCTAACCAACCAGAGGTGCTTCCCCTGACCGCGACGGGAGCCGCCACAGCTCGCTCACATGTAAACACCTACGTGCAGACACCTAAATTTAGGTGTCTTAATCTGCGTGCTGAGTCTAACCTTTACATTAGGTAAATGAATCTGCTTCCAGTCAACTTGGTAGAAACACGGGTTTAAAATCCAGATTTGAATAACTTTGATGAACTAGAGAGAAGTAAACGGTTTGGAAAATATAATCTGAACTGCATTTAGGGCTGACTATAAACCACTATAAGAAACAAGCAGGAATCTGCTCTGTAGGTGTGGTGTCTTGTCTTTAAAGATATACATACCTCCTACTCAGCTGTTCAGATGCCAGAACAGGATCTGCCTCTGTAGAAATAGAGCAGGATCATTTGTCCTCTTCATGATTATAAGCTGATTATCTATTTTTGAGTAGATAAAACACTTTGTGATCGTTCATCCTTACTGACGAGAAAATACTTACCCTTGCATTGAAATCTACTGCATGGTTGATACTTTCAGTCATTTCAACATTAAAATCAATGTTGATACATTAACAATCTTCATGATTCTTGGTATCTCTGTTGCAAATGAAAATCAGGGATTTATAGGTGTTAGCGTTCTCAGGTGATGACACTGCGTGCCCCTGTAGGTCTAAATACCTGGCATTTAATGCAGTGCAAAACCCATCAGGCACACACTCAATTTTTGCCAGAGATGGTCAATGTAACTACGTTTTCAATGCTAATTAAGGCATTCTCACACGACGACGATGAGTGTTAGACAAATGCCTTGTAATCAGGCAGCACTCCAAATCTGCTCCTGTGTTCACACTGGATATTGCTGATAATTATCCTCTTCCCAATCATATTGCCACAGAAAACAGAACTGGAAGGGACACTGAGATGGGCTCATACACTGCATTCTCCTACCCCCAGCTGGATCGGCTATACCTAAAGTTTCTAAGTAAGTATTCCTTTTTAAAAAAAATATTAAAATAATATCTTCTTTATTGTTTTCTTTGCAGGACTGGATGTTGTTTTATTTCTTTTGGGGGAACAGGAATTGTTTGGATCGAAGAAATAGGTCAAAAAACCCCACGCTTTTTGGTGTATTCAGAATATTGGACAGAACGCAGCTACAAATTACCTGTCCATACAAAGAAAGGAGACTGGCTTTTTTATCCCAGCTGTCATGTTAGGACGTAACTGGAAGAGGAACAGTAGGCTTGAGGTTATGGAGAGGAGAGTTACTCTTCGTCAAAAGCCTACCTCTTCCTACAAAGAGTGACAGAGTCTCCTAATGATAATAACAGGCCTCCAAAAGCCAGAAAACTATTTCTGAGCAATACCAAGTCATGCAGGTCTAATAACAGGAACAGGACCAAATTATCCTCTTGGATGCATGTCAGTCTTTTTTTACAAATGAGTGGAAGCAGTAGGTGTAGAGCTGAGCAGGATATAGTTCACAGCCTGCAACATTCCTCATACCTGAACCCCTTCCCATGGTGAATCAGAGTGAAGCTATAAAAAGAAAATAGGAATTCCTCAAGACAAATTCTAATCCCTGCTCTAGCAGATAGGAGCAGGTGGAAGAAACAAACAGCTCGATGCGCTACAGGAGAACTCCCTCAGCAGAGGACAAATCCTGGGGCGGCCTAGAGCTGATGTAGTGAAGAAACAAAGGGGCATCAAAACATCTCTGGTTTTATGTCATGTGATCAATGAGGCCGTGAACAGCCAGATTTAATTTAAAACCAGCATTAGAGTTGCTCTGATTTAGCTTGTGGATACCTAGATTTAGTTCCTAAATTTGAAGATCTCGGCCAATGTTTTCAACACATTACTGCAAGCATCCCTCCATGTACGCTGTGTGTTTCCTTAAGTCCCAGAGAGGGAAAAAAAATAAACTATAGGTGTCCTGGCTCACATCTGAAATGACAGCAGCCCCCATTTCTGGGGGAACCAGGTCTCAGATGGGGAAAAAGCAAGCCGTGAGAGCAGCTGCCGAGGCAGGAATGACAACCACCCCCGGAGCCATTCTGCAGTTCTGGCTCAACTTTCACCCACGTTCACTGGTTGGTTGTTCCAGCCTCTGTGCTCAAAATCTCTTTACAACAGCTTCATTCCACTCCTGTTATTCCAACAATCCTCTTTTTACTATCTTTCCTTTTGTATTCTTTCTCTTTTCTTTCCATTTGTATTCTCACAACTAGTCTTACATCACCAAAATACTACAGAACCTACATGCTTGCTGTCAAATTGCAATCTTCACTTTTACACGTACGTTAAGCTGCTTTTCTTGAGCTCTTTTGGAGCAGAGAGTAGGGTGGCTTGTGGGGGGAGCCTCATACTTTCTCAGCCTTAGGCACTCGAGTAATAACCATGATTTACTTTCCTAATGTCCCTGTAATTTCACTTCTATAGATTGATCCAGACCTAGACAACTGATTAATGTTAATGTGCGCTGAAGAAAAGTCTTCTACTATCAAAAAGCTGTGCAATTACGTACTTAGGCTGCTCTGCAATTTTGGGAGCACCGGGGAGCCAAGGTGCTGTCTGAATTCCATTTTATACTGATGTGGCTCGGAGAGTGCAGGGCCGTTATTAGCACCGCATACCCAAAAGCTGGAAGTAACTCTTCATGAACCGTTACGAGTTGCCACCAGCACCAGTGCTTGAGAATTGCTGGTCCAGAAAACCAGCAGGTGGAAACCTGGTGCCGGTGACGTCCGTAAGAATCCAGCCATCAACTTCAAGCAGGACCGAGATTCAGCTGGCTTGCAAAGTCAGACACTCTTCCATCCCCAGCAATTCAAATCAAACTTCATGCCACTGTCAGGAACCAAATCTGTAGGTTCATGAAAAACATGAAGAACTTGAAAAACTTCACAGCCACAATTAATTCATATGATCATATTTTGGTTACCTCAGATGTCCAAATATATGCTCTTCATCTCCCTGAAGGCTCCTGCTGAGAATAGTAGTATCACTTGAGGTACCCAGGTTCCTAGAGCTGAACATGCCAAACACAAAAGATACTCCTGAAACAAAAAGAAATGAAAAAAAAAAAAAAAAAGTAATTTAAATCAGTTACTAACTAGAGATGGTCTTTTTTTGGCCTCCTCCAGAACAAAGCACATAAGTACAGATGAAGTAGAAATGCAGGTAGCCCTGTTTTAAAATAAGCGATACATTAAACTACATTATTTTAAAGAGACCAAGCCAAACCCTCATATTTTGCATACTGTGCAGATCTAATTGGACAAATAATGTAGCCAGATTTAAGGAAATCAATGTCAGTGGGATTAAACAGGATGTAAATTGGGGAAGCATTTGATTTTCTTGGCTCTGGTGAGAAGAGAGGGGGAAATCAGCGTGCACACGTCTCTCCTGCTGCCTTGTGAAGCCCAAGCATGAGTTTCTCATACAAATGGCGTGAAAAAATGAAAAACAAAGATAAACTAGTCAGTTGGATCTTCTAAATAAATGGAACGCTAAAAATTCACTAATGTGAATAGTTCGTTAAAATGTTCATTGATAATTGATAAGTCCATTGCCATATTAAGATTCTTTCCAGTACTAATCAGCTCAGCTCTCAATAAAACAGTTACCTAGCGATGAAGGTCTCTAGTTTACTGTAGTGCTGCTTTGAGCAGGAGGCTGTTCTTTGTGAAAACAACAGTGTCATTTTACATGTAGGAGTTTAACATCATGGAGGTTATTTTAGCCTGGTTTCCTTTGGAAATATGGTCATACTCTTTGTCTCCTGCTACATTTGACAGCAGGTTGGGGTTCTCAGGGGTCTTAAGTATCAACCGCTCTTAAGAACACTGTTGGCCAGACAGACTAGAGACCCAAATTATCGCCTGTAACGAGGAAACGCTGCAGAGTTCACTGGGCTCTCGTCTGCTGTGTTTGACCTGCCAAAACCCCGCACTCTTCACCGCACAGCGTGTCTTGCTCCGTTAACGGACAGGGTGATCGGGAGGCCTGGAGGTACGGTGGGGGACTGAGAGGGTAGGTGACACAAAGCGTTAGGGATGTAGCACCACGAGTTATTTCTTCAACTACAGAACTAGTGAAGACTGTCTTCTGCAAATTTTAATTCAGTCATGCACTGGCGCAGTAACCCAAAGTTCCCCTTATATATAATCCCCCCTCTTACAGTGCCTCTGTTTGGCACGCGTGCAAACACACGGTGTCTCGGCTTCCTTCCACTGCCCGTAACTCCTCGCTGGGGGGGAGGCAAGGCTGCGCCTGGCTCCGAGCGATGCGCATCGATTGGCACATGCAGGCCGATTCATTGGTCGGTAGGTCACACGAGAGGGATGATCACTGAACTTGTGCCGCCGCCTTTTCCTCATAGCAAGCATTCATTTCTGCCTTTTTGTTCTCCTCAGCGATAATTTTCCTGCAACTTTTAACATTTCTTCTCTTCCAGCTCTTTAACAGACATGGGTGACTGGCAGACATAATTCCTTGAACCTCTTTTTTCTTCTTCAAAACTAAAATAATCCTTTATTCTAGGAACGCCCCTTTCATTTGTGGGTTAGTATTCCCTAAATACAGAATCATTTTCTTTGCTCACTTTATGTATTAATATTTCCTCTGCCTGGAAACAGGAACCACGAGCACTTTGACACAGAGAGTTACAGGATGTTTCTCCACAACACCAGACAGCTGTGTTGAATCAGGCCCTCGCCCCTTCCTTAGTGCCAACACACTGCAAATTCAACATGTGTCGCCTTGATAAGATAAATTGGTGCAGTGAGAGTGTTTGGGCCAGCTGGCTCACGGTCCGAGCCCAAACTCCTACCAGGGTTCCCTCCCAGACGAGGGAAGAAAATACACAGGAGCAGTTGGAAGCTTCACTGGTGTTTCCTCGTCCTGCCTCGTGGCTGCCACATGTGACACGGCACAGGGGAGATAAGATGTCAGCCAAGATAAGGTAAAATGTACAACATTAAGGTGCAAAAGTCACTGACAACCCATTAACAAGCAGCGTTCTGGACCAAGCTTGCCCCTTGCAAGAAACGTTTCACCGGAGGACACTTGAAAGCATCCTTCTCCTCTCACCCCAGCCTGGGATTGACATGCCTGCCTTCTGCTCCTAACAACAGACCTGATTTTTTCTGTGACTGTGTAAACTTCTCCCAAGGTGGATTTTATCTGTGTTATACCCATGGGCCTTCTGACTTTGGTGGTACCAAGGAACCATTAACTGTTAGGATTCTGTCATTCTCCTATTTCCCTATAAAACTCACACTCATTTATAAGATTCTGGTGTTCTTATGGGATAAAAATCCTATTTAATTGAAAATAAATTAGTATTTTCCCCAGTTCTAATATGATGCCTCTGGTGGTTGTTATGGAGTGAAAAGAAAAGGAATGAAAGAAAATGAAATGAGCTGAAAATTGGCCAAAGAGCAGGAAACAGGTGAACCAGAAGAGTCCAGAAAATTCATCATATTTTGCTATGGAAAAGAAGTTACTCGCAGAGGTGGGGACAAGGTGGGCAGAGGGTGCAATTTTGTGGTGAGAATTGTCCTTTGCAGACGTGGCTTGGAGCAAAGCCATGCCACGACAGTGGCTGTTCCCCAGCGCGGAGAACTTTGGGGCAAATTTTTGCTCTTGGCCCCAAACAGCAGCTACAATTTACCTCTTCTTTCACAGCAGTGTTTTTAATCCGTAACCAGAGCAGGGAGACACTGATACCTGGAAGTGAACCCTGAGATACCGTCAGATGATCGTCAGGCTGAGAGGATTCTGGTACTCCGTTCCTCCAGCGAGATCCCTGCATTTGTACCTTTCGTGTGGGCGAGGGGAGCGTTCACACCATCTGCGAGAGGCATCTGACTGGTTTCCCTTGGTTCCCTTCGCAGCCACGAGGGAGAAGCAGGCAGCCTGGGCAGGCACCGGGAGCAGGCATCAAATTTAGACACTCCGACCAGCCCCGCGGAGGAGCACACGTCTCTGTTCATTGTGTCGGGAGCCTGGCAGGATTAAATATCTGAACTGGGGACTGAAGGTTAGATCCTCTGAGGGCAGGAATGAAAACCACCTTTTTTCCAAGCCTGGAATAGCCTCCCATATATGTCATAATTCTGAACATTGTTCACATCTTAAGAATCTCATAATTGGAAGGCACATACGGAAAATCTAATGCGAAAGCCAGGGAAATAAGAATCACTTGAAAACCTCTGAGGAAATGAGGACAATGAAGGATGAAAAATGAGTGTGGGGAGGGTAAGAGAAAAACAGCAAATAAAGAGGAACGGGGATGGGTCTAGTGACACAAGGGCTTTGATCATTCACCTGGTTCTCAAAGGGAAGGGAAAATAAGTAGCGTCCATTCCGTGGAGCAGTGCTGCCACACCGTGACAGAGGAAGAGATCTGAGCAGCAATCGCAAAAAACTGCAGCAATGTGACACTTGGAGCTTGGTGTTTGGTGTCAAAGCCAAACAGGACACTGGCTTTTTTTTGCCAAAGGAACGCTAAATGCAACCACAGGAGGCAGGAGCACTGCCAGGTAAGGACCTAATCTGAGCCTGACTGGAGTGGCAGGTGTTGAGCCTGGTTCACAGGTCATTACAAGGTATCAATAGCTGTCATGGAGTTAAAACCTGCATCAAGTCCCTTCTTTTAGCAGAATAATCCATATTTTTTAAAAAATCACTTTCTCTTAAGAGTACAGGCTAAACTTTTCTGATAGTCTGCTATACATTGATCTTATAACTGATTTTTAATTACTTTTAGTAATCAAAGCCTCTCTAAAAAGAAGCCTGGTATATGACATCTCTTTCTGCAACTAAAGTAAAATGGAAGAATGTCTTTTCAAAGAAAAAAACAAGGCTAGGACCCAAAGAAGGTTAGGTAGCAAAGTCGTACGAATTCCAGGTGTGGACAAAGAGCCCTTAGCTTCATGCCCTTAGAAAATCCCAGCCCAAGTGAGTATTGCCCTGAAGTTTCCACGCTATTTCTATCTTAATAGCAATATAGAAAACATAAATTGTCTAAGGATATAGTAAAAAACGTTACACGGAGAGCACCCATCATGTGGTGCTGGGACTCAGCTCAGAGTCCTGGCTAAATGGGAACCAAAATGCAAAAATCTTTTTTCATCTTTTCTTTAGGCAGTCCTGGAGGGTTCCACATCAGAGAAACCGTAAGGTGATAATTCATCTCTTTGCTAGCAGAATTCACAAAGCAGGAAAAGAAATTCTCTTCCTTGGCCTGGGTGCAAGAACAGGATTCTGCTCCCTCTGTTATCCTGGAACTACTACGCACCTGACCAGAATTAAGCAGTCCTTGAGTTTTAAAGGTGCTGAACCCCTCTGGCTCCCAGTGGGACTTGAATGCCTTCAGCAGTGTTGAAAATCAGCTCACAAGATCCTCTGGGAATGCCAGCGTTTCACGAGAAATAATTTGCATGAAACTCAGCTGGGGATAGGCCCGCCTCACATTCCATAAAATAGTCCCAATTTTTCATCACAGCATCCCAATTAATAGGTAGAGGTGTCTTTATGTATATCTGTACTTATTTACATACGTGTGTGTGTTTGTGTTTTACAGTTCAGCCTCATCCCAACAAGGTCTGCCTTTGCCCTGGGATGAGCTGCTAATTCTGACCGTTGGGGTGAAGCAGGTACTCCTACAAGATGCAGGATCCCACCTGAGCTCATTGAAAGCCGAGGAAATAAAAACCCAAATAAATACTTGTGCTTCAATCCCGTATAGTAGCTTTGCTGTCCACGCAGGCCATCTAGCAACTAGAATGGAGACCCCAGAGTGCTTTATAGCAGCTAAGCACACCTGAATTTTCTACCCCTGCGTGATACCCTGGAAGTTTCTGTAATGATCTAACAATGAAGTTGCGTTACGTCCCTTCTCATCTCCGTAGTTATTTTATATGAAGGATCAATACAGCTAAAGGTTAGAAAAGCCCCGTCTGGTACTTGCAATCCTGGCTCCTGGTTGTCTCCAGTGTGAGCTCAGCTGCAACCACAATGCTGCTAGCAAATGCTATAAAAAGGAAAGCTGCCTGAAATTGGGGAAGTTTTTTCCAGCACTTTCTCAGAGAAGGCAGCAGCAGGTCTGTTTGATGCATTGAGGAAGCTGCAGCCAAAAAAAAAAAAATCTGTAATGGGGGTGGGTGTGAAAGGAAACATGCGGTTGTCAATCAAAGTGAAAAAGAACAGAATTTCTAGGGAGCTGGAAATGCTGTATTAAAAAGAAGCTTTTTGGAGAAGACCAAAAATATTCTTTCCTTGGTGATGGACAGAAAAAGGACAAGAAGATGGAGAAAGAGAAGGAAATGGAGGGGAAAAAAAAACCAACCAAGATTATATTCACAAGGCCAGCTTGAAAGAGGTCACTGGTCAGAGTTGCAGGGGACTGAGCACTCCTCGCAGAGCTGGCACACACTCTGTGTTCTCTGTGTGCTGGCCTTTGCCACACCAAGCAGAGACTTCGAAAACTGCTGTGATCTACTCAAGATGATCTCATTTTCTTCTAAATGGGCAATTTTTTTTTTTTGCTACAGATTCCTACCACATATTAGAAGTAAATCTTGGAAGGACTTTTCAGTGAACGGCCATGAAGCACAAACAACCATGAGAAAATGAAAATGGGCAAGTGGGGAAAGCCCAGGGCAGACCTAGCTCTCAGGCCCCTCAGTGTCCTTCAACACTTTAAAATGGACATCAACCCACTGCTGCTGTTACAGTAGAGCCACAAAGCCCAATGGTCTGATGGGTCAGTGGTTTAGGCAATATAAAATCAGCAAGCAGAAAGTGCATCCCCACACCAAGCTGCCGCTATCTGTATAAGCAAATATATTATTAAACACAAAAATCAAGTGGTTCCCTTATGGGGCTCATGCTCAGAACTGAAAAGCCACAATTGCCGCTACAGTCAGGAGAAGCTGCAGGAGTTCCACAACAGACACTGATGAAAACTAGAGACATGTCTGGGAACCTACCAGTACTTTGCAAGAACTCACAAGAATGGGGAGATCAGGAAGCAGGAGCACAGATTTACATTTACAAGGACCATATGCCAGACTTCCATCTATTTGATTTTAGAGTACCCACTGCTCTGCCAGAAAATAGAGCACAAACAACGAAGACGTGCATATGCATAAAACACTTCAATTACTAATAGCTTCCCCTCGCATTTAGGGAAGGACACACGATAGGCAGGTGTGATAAGAGCTGGGAATCATGACTGGGGCAGCCTGTGTCTCCTGGAACAACGCTGCTTCGTCTTTGGGCCCATCGGCATCTCACGGCGGATGAGACTGTTCGCTAGCTGCCTCATCCGCACAGCTGCTTCTTTCCCAGGAGACTCCCTGAGCCAGGTGTGAGGAAAGAGAGGTCATCGCTCCTGCGAGGAAACAGAGAGCAGGAGAATGAAAGAAATGTGAGAGATTACTCTGCAAAGTGACATTTTCTAGAACTATTTTGAGTAATTGGGGTCTGCAGAGAGTCGTACGTCTCTCAAACTAGAAAGAATTACTATGCACTGTACCAGCAGCTGGCAAAGGAGAGCTTTGGGATTCAGCAGAAACACAGATATAGAGGGACACATCTCCCAGACCCGTGCCTCTGGCGACCTAGGCAGAAACATCATATAACCCCTTTTAGAAGCCTGCTGAGCTCCCTCTTAGGAAGAAAACCAAACCAAAAAACCCCAAAACTCCAGATTTTATCCATGTGGCTTCTATGACAGGGTTGTTCCACAATCTCTCTCCCCTTCTGGCTCAGAGATGTTAATGCTCGGTGTACACCCATTTGCTATAGTGCCTGCAAAGGTCTCCATCTCCGCTTTTTGCCTTCTCAAAAATGCCTGTCCTCTGGAAACAGCACACATGAGTCCTTTCCTGTTTGTTTTGCTAGACTCAAGGAACAATGTTACTCTCATCCCTTGTAACAGTCTCTGCTATATGGTGTATCTGTTCTCTCTGTCCCTCTTTGAGTTGGGCTTCTTGAACGTGGATGACTAGAAGCAGTAATCAAGATGAGCTGGGAACGTACCTGTATGTCTCTAAAATACTTTGAATTTTAAAATCACATTTGAGTTTTAAAATAACCTCTTAAAATTAAATTTGTCTTTTTTTTTTTTTTTTTTTCTTGGATGCATCACACGGACTGCAGACTGACTCTGTGGAACCAATTAACATACCCAAGGTCTTCTCCACCACCGTTTTGAGGTGGTGAGCTCCCAGTGGATAAATGACGATCTTATTAGTTCCCAAGTAAATGACCCCAAACCCTGTTGTCCTGAATTTCATCCCAAGCACCCGGCCTCAAACCGCTCCCTGTCTCTCTGCGTAACACAACCGTCCTCTGTCCTGACGACACGCCCCAGCTCACCGTCACCAACACGTTTGCTCAGCACAGCCCTCATCTCTGTCCCGTGGTCACAGACGCAAATGCTCAGTAGAACCTGAAGAAATTACAGCAAAAGTCGGCATTTCCCAGCACCCTGCAGCATCCCCCAGACGCTCACTAATGCCTGCCAGCCCCCTCCCAGGCCTCGCAGGGCCAAGCGGTCCTCGCCGCTCTCGTCGCTCTGCGGCCCCCGCATGGGGGCGGTGGAGCCCGAGGACCGACCCGGCGGCAGAGGGACGGGCTCTGTCGCTGCGGCCTGACCGCCGGCAGCACCCCCGCCCGCCCCCGCCCCGGCGCCGAGGGCAGCACCGCCCCGCGGCGGCCCGGCCCCGAGCCCGCCCCAGCCCGCGGCTCCGGCCCGGCCTAGGGGTCGGTAGCGAGCCGCCCGCCGCGCCCGTCCCGTAGCCATGGCCGCCGCCAGGCCGTGGCGGCTGAGGAGGGCCCTGGCCGCCACCTTCAGCAGCGCCGCGGCGGCGGGAGCCGGGCAGCCGCCCCCGCCGGAGAAGCTGACGGTCCGGCGGCAGGCGGGGGGCGTCCGGTGAGGCGGGCGGGCGGCGGGGGGGGGGGGGGGGGGGGCACAGCACCGCTGGGGGCCCGTCCCTGAGGCTCTGCGTGCGTTTGGTTGGGGTTTTTAATAGTGACCCCCTGTGTCTGGTAACGGCTTGTACAGAAACGTCGTCTTGAACAACCCGAGGAAGAGGAACGCCCTGTCCCTCTCCATGCTGCGGTCCCTCCGGGAGGACCTGCTGCACGACGTCAGGAGCAAAGACCTCCGAGTGATCGTCATTTCAGGTACTGCCGTCATGTCAGGCCGCCGGAAGGGAAGGCGAGAGCGAGGGAAGGAGCAGAAGCGGGATAATACGGAGTTTAAACCGAAATATCTCCCAGAATTACCGAAAATGGGACGGGGAGGGACTTGGGCGTTGCTCTCCGTGCCGCTGGCCAGGCCCGGGCCCAGGCAGGGTGTCCCCGGGTGCTGCCACTCCTCGGGCCCTGCTCTGGGGCCGTGCTGCGGTGCTCGGCCCGGTTTCCACTGGCATGTGCTGGATTCCTGGTTCTGGAACACGGCATTAACAGTTGGCTTGGGGTTTGTTACCTGTTGGTGGAGAGTTCACACGTCCGAGAAGAAACAACACGTCCCAAAACGTCAAGTGTTCCAGTGCAGTGTGTGTACAGAGTCCGTGAGCTTTTTCCCTTTTGTAAAACCAATCTGTAGATTAAACAACTGGTCTAAAAACTATATGTAAAGAATGCTTTAAACAGAGCAAAACCCGGGTTCTAATGGTTACAAACTGAAGAAGTAACATTCCTAGATGGGGGTTTTCATGCAGGAGCAGGCTGAGCCGGTGTGACGCCGTTTGCCTTCGGTGGCAAGTGGAGACTGTAGTAAACAGGGCTCACCAGGTTCCTTCAAGTCGTGTGCTCCCTAAGTCGGGATCAGCCTCATCATCTTTGCCACTGGTTTGTCAAACCTGTTTTTAAAACTCTCCGATGAAGGAGAGACCGTAATAGTGACGCTGCAGCCACCCATAACCTGCAGATGAAAAACGTTCTCTCTCAGAGCCTGTTACAGTTTTCTTCCATGTAGGTATTACCCTGTAGAGTTTTTGAAGACAATGAAACTTGAGCTGTTCCTAAGCCATCTTTTTTCCCCTCTGCTATTTTAAGATAATGTTCCCTTGCCCCCCTTCCAAACATCTGGGAGAAATAGGTTTCTTAATGTAGGATGCTGCTGTTCCCTGGACACGGAGGAAAACACTCTGTTAGCGCACACACACACTAGCGTGGAAGTCAGCTAACTTCACAGGGGGGAGTTCAAATACATGTATTCAGCGTTTTAATCAGCAGTTACAAATTTTGTGAAACACTTCAGTTTCTTTGGGAGTACAATTGCCTGGATGTTTGTGAGCACGATTTCATGCAGCTTTTTGTTTTAGTTTAAAAAGAAACTGCATGTTCCTATTGATTCCCAGTTCCCTTGCTGACGGCAATGCAAAGGAGGAAATCTCAAGAAAATCTAAGACTTTTCAGGGAATGCTTTGAGTCTTCCACACAGTGAATTCCTCTTCAGTGAGGCACAAATGCAAATGTCATTAATTTCCAGATATGTATCGCTGACCCCGTGAGCTGACTGATGTTAATTGTGTGGGTATTTCTGGGCAGACTGTGTCGCAATAATCTGATCCATAAGAAACAAATGCTTAGGTGAGGTTGTGTCTGCGTAGCCGTAGCTGGCAATGTCACGTCCTTACAAATATCTGAGAAGTTCTGAAGGATTCAAAAGCATCAAATTGGTTTATCCTCATGAGAAAGGAAAACTGTTGTAAAGATAGTGTACCTGTACAGGGTGTTTTGATCTTGGCTGGCGCTGGAGGCAAACAAATCCAAAGCTCAGGTCCACAGAAACCTGCTCTTCTGCTGCCCAAACCCTGGACATGGTTTTTGGGATTCTCTAGGCGACTGTTTTAGCAGTGGAGGAAAAGATGCCCCAGCAACCCCTCTGGTTCTCCTCTACCGGAACGACCTTTTTTCTTTTTTTCTTTTTTTTTTTTCTTTTTTTCTTTTTTTTTTCCCATTGTGACCTTGAACACCATGACACACAAATCTTGATGCTTATTTAGCAGAAGTTAATCATTAAGACCAGGGGCACAACAAGTAGGGACTAACTGTATCTGTTAGTCCCAGAGCAGAGCAGTCCACCCTTGCTCCAGCTGTCTAGTTTACGTCGTACCAAGGAGCTGTTTAGAACAAACGGGGCTCAGAGGGGCTCAGAGGTGTGAAGTGCCTTATTTTTAACCGAGTTAACTTCGAACGGAAGTAAAACTCGGCCTTTAAAAATGTTACTGGGTGTTACTGTGGTTAAATGCTGCGTTGTGGCAATGTAAAGTTGTTACAAAACCCAGAACGCAGCATTTTGGAATTCTTGTCTGAAACTCCCTCCCCAGGTTCCTTTTTGACCGTTGACATCTCACTGACATACCTTTAGCTGGGGCACTGACGTGCTGCTACCCCTGGTTGTGTCTTGATTAATTCAGACTGACTTTTCCTGAAACTCTTTACAGCTGAAGGACCTGTATTTTGTTCTGGCCATGATTTAAAGGAACTGTCAAGTGAGGATGATGTGAAGCATCATTCCCAAGTGTTTGAAATATGCGCAGAGGTAAGCGGTTCTTCTGAAGTGCCACCCCTTTTGCCTGGTATTAAGAGCAAGCAGTGATACTGGTTTCAGGGTTTCAGGAGGGACAGCATTACTCATCCGCTAGCCAGAGGACAGGCTGTTGCTCCAGATTCCTTGCTTTTTGCTGCTCTGCCATTTTAATACCTGATCCTGGTGAAATGATGTTTTCCCTGGATTTCTCTACATGCGAATGAAAGGGCTAGAATGCCAACGTGTGTCTCCTACGATGGGCGTTCCTTAATTTAGCCAGTGTTCCTTACAGCTGAGCACGTGGGCAGTGTCTTTCTTAGAAATCTGGGGGTAGCCACCTTCAAATCACTTGGGATCAAATGTTCTTTCCCAGCACCTAGTTAATCCCTCAAGACCAGCTTAAACATCAAATAGACCATATGAAAGTAAGATCTGCCTTGCTGGTTGCCACGTGAGCAGGGCGTACAAGTTCCTGTTACAAAGGCACAGACGTGGAGGTCGGGAAGTGCCTCCTGGAGCCTCTGGAGAGAACGGCAAAACCCCCTTTGACTGTAGTGGCGCTAGAATTTGAACCCTGATCCTGCCCAGTGTGACCAGAGAAAGTGATCTGAAACCTTTTGTTGTAGTTCTGCATTAATAATGATCTCTATACACGTTGTCAAGTCCGTATCTTACAAATGCTGAAGAAGCCAAGTGTGAAAGTTAGCCCTGAAGGGCCTCCAGGGTAACATGAAGGAATGATCCTGGCAGCTTTGCCTGGATTCCATCTTGGGGTGCTGGTCACAGAGAGGTAAGCCCAGATACGATAGAACCTCAGGTTAGTGCCTTCATCAGAAAGGAGCCAAGGTCCCATAGTTGAGCAGCCGATAGTTTAATATGAATTTTGCAGTTGCAGGGCAGAACGCGGGTGTGGGTCAGTGGAAAACTGAACGATGCAGCTGCTGGGTCACAGAATAGGGAAGGCCAGGCAGAAAAAAGAGTGAAACGTCTTCCATACAGCATGAAATCCAGAGTTGGTAACTTTCTCAATTTAAGGACCAGAAGAATTTCAATTGTCCTGTATATATATCTAGTGTCGTGGCTATATTCAGGATCAATGAGTAGGAGAGCAAGCTTAACTCTGATGAATAAAGAGAAATAGCAAAAATTACCAGAATGTCAGCATTTAGAGTTGAAAACAAGCCTAGCTTTCTTTGCGAGGGTGGTGCCCTCGGTACAGTAAGCTCAGTAAGGGAGCATTACTATAAATCAAAAATGGTGACCGATTTCAGATGAATATTCCTGAGACCATGAAACTCAGGGATAGGGAGATGCTCAAAACGCAGCCGGACGCTGTCCTGGACAACCTGATGTACCCAAGCCTGCCTGAGTAGGGGGGTGGGCTTGGTGATCTCAAGAGGTCGCTGCCAACCTAAACGCTGCTGTGAAACTGGCAAAGCAAGTTCTGGAGGAAATTAGATGTAAGAGGTGAAATGGCACTTGAAGCGATTGCTTTTCTGATGTTCATGGTAGTGATGAGGGCTTTAAACTCTCTGCCTGAGTATCCTCAAGGGATTCAAGTTCCTCATGAATCACAACTCGCTGCTATCCCCATGGAGGAAGAAGATCTTATGGGTAAATAATAATGACACTTCATGGGCAAACAAATAATTTATCATTATTTTTATAGAATTTATAAATATTATTGTATATAATTTATAATATATTTTAATAATATAGTTTATAAAATTAATAGTTTAAGAGTTAATATAGGATCCTAACTAATATCTAAATTTTAGTTGACTTTTGCTTTTTTTTGGTCAATAGAGAGAGAAGGCTACTTTTGAGGGCTTCCAAAATGGCATCATGTCTTCCTGAATTTCAGTACTTAGCTGGAATGGATCCTACCCTAACTGACCTGCCTACAGCATTGTGGACTAGGGGGTCCAGAGCGTGGGACTGGTTTTCAGGAACCTTAGCTTCTACGTCTGTCTGCGACTGGTGATCGTAAGCAGATCATCTCAGCCTCTGTTTCCCGGCGCCCGGAGCAGTGGTAGCAGTACTGCATAATGCAGTAGCTGAGAACTAAATACTTGCCACCTACCAGTCTGCGACAGCGGGGAATAGCACTTCTCCAGAGGCTTTTCCGATACAGAACCATAAGTACTGGGGTTGGGTTTTTTTTCAGAGAAGCAGCTGACTTTCAATTTTTATAACCACAAGAGTTCCCTGTAGTTGTTTGTCTGCACACGTGCAGGTATTGTGGCTCTTTTGTTGTCTGCTTCTCAAGATCCACTGAAAAATTGTT
Source organism: Leptosomus discolor (assembly GCF_034619465.1). Taxonomy (NCBI): domain Eukaryota; kingdom Metazoa; phylum Chordata; class Aves; order Leptosomiformes; family Leptosomidae; genus Leptosomus; species Leptosomus discolor. Next base: position 212,260,264 of record NC_141391.1, on the reverse strand, counting down.
TTTAAACAAAGGTAGAGAGACAAAGACCAATTAAATTCAAAACTGAACCTAAGTAGTTTTACGTAAGCAACATAAAATTTGCTAGACTTCATCTACTGGAGAAATTGAAGTAGCAGATGAAAATTTCTTACCTTGCTACACCATGCTAATATGAGATTTATTTTTTTTTAATCCAGATAATGACTGTAATCCTTTCACTAGCATTTTCTGTCTTCAGGCATTAAAATTAGGTGAGTTTGTTGATTCCCACTGTATGGAAGGAAAACCTGAGGTAGAGAAGTTAAGACAAATTCATTTTTCTTAACTTCAGCTATCTGAAGTTGGATGTCCAACCATCAAGAATTACCAGAGAGGGTGAGAGACAGAATGAGTGCGTTTTCTGATCTTATGTCTAATACAAATAGGAAAAATTGTTTCCTGGCGGGTAAGTCTCTCCCTGGAATGCAGAGTAAGCCTAGAAAGACGTCCAGTGTTTGGGTGAGATCAACCCAGGCTCGAGATCATGTGGAAACCAGCAAGAGGCTGGTTGAATTTCTTGGGACAGAGATTTTTATGAAGTCAGTTTTCCCCTGCGGCGAAAAGGAAGGGGGGGATGGTGCGTCTCAGGCAGGCGTCGTCCCGCAGCCGGGAACGCTGGACCAGCGGTGCAGGGGCACGCGGGCTCCATGCAGAGCTGGTAACAAGGGTTTCTGCCTTTCACTCGTGGGCTTTCCATCTCCACTGGAGTTGGCAGGACCAGTCGTGCTACATAAACACAGCTGGGCAGGAACTGGAGCAGCAGTGGTCTGTGCATTGGGACAGGTTTTGCAGTTTTTACTTCTTTTACTAGACGCCAGCTAATAAAGCTGGAAAACGCTGACTTCAGGTGTGTGAAGCAATTGCCAGTTTGAGAACAGCCACTGCTTGAATTTCAGGGACTGACTGACCGCTGTCCTTTGTACACACAGGTTATGACTTTAATCCAGAAACTTCCCGTACCGGTGATTGCCAAAGTAAATGGCTTGGCTACAGCAGCAGGCTGTCAGCTTGTGGCAAGCTGTGACATCGCAGTGGCAAGTGAGAAATCTCAATTTGCTACTCCTGGAGTAAACATTGGATTGTTTTGCTCCACACCAGCTGTGGCCTTGGCCAGATCTCTTCCAAGAAAGGTAGGCTTCCTTCCCAGACACTCTGTAATTTTGCAAGAAATAGGTTCCTATGTTAGGATTTTTAGTTCCGTTGCCTAAACTTTATTTTCCTGCAGTACAACGTTCAAAATACTTCATTGCAAAAGACATCTTCCTAACTCTTCGGACTGGGAAAAATAATAAAGGGATGAACTCTGCTTAGGGAATGTAGCTTCCTACTGGTGCGATTCCAACCAGCATGAACTCATACCAGCAGCACATCAGCTCAGCGATCCCTTTCCTTTCCAGCAGACAGCTCTGTGCTTTAGACAACGGTGTTCTCCTCTCATGGGGAAACCCCTGCAAGTTCAGGATGTCAGTCCCACTGAGGCATCAATTCTTGCCAGGCAGCGACATTTCACTGCCAGCATGATCTGCCTGTGTATAGATCAAGATGCTTTAAATAGCGTCTAAAACCCTCCGATACTTTCTTCCTCTTTATTTCCTACTGATTGTGACTACACATCTCTCAGTGCATAAACAATAGTATGAGCTGTAAAGCTTCCGTAATTGAAAAGAAATTTTAAGTTCTGATCCAGTTGGATTCATGCAGCCAGACTCTCCGGGCCCAGCAGGGCTCTGCTGAGATGCAGTGGCTTAATGGCACAAGTCCAGTTGCTGGCTAAGAGCTTCAGCTTTGAACTTCCCATCTGTAAGGCCATCCTGTTCAAATATAGTCTGTCTGGGGGGGTTTCCAAGTGTGCTATAATGTACAGTTATAACTGTTTCTGAATTAGTATTTCTGGGGTTTATGATTACATTTTAAAAATGTGTGGAATATACTTTTCTCTGTGCCATTTTTCAAAATAGCAAGACCATTCCCTACAGTTTTTGGGATTACTGGTTTTACCTTTTGTCAAATGAAATGTTGCCATTGTTTGTAGCTACCAGAGCAAAGATACTAATGAGGATAATCAGCTCTTATGGTTCAAGGCATTGGTCACTTGTATCAGGACTCATGGAAAAAAATCTTATTGATATATAACATTGCATAGTCACTGAGTATTTGGGGGATTTCTTAATTTGAAAGTACAAGATGCTGGATGCAGGAGGAGACTGAAATAGGTAAGAAGGACATACTTAAAAACACCCCGACCAAACTTAAAACTAAGGCAGGGATTTTCAAAAACCACACATTGACACAGTGACTCTTTATTCATTACTATGTGGCCAGCTTAAAATAGCGAGTTCAGTCATTTGGCACCGTGGACCCTCCACATCTCTTTCAACTCCTGCTGCAGTCACTAGAGATTGTGGGCTCTTGAAAAGAAACGCAGAGGTGTCAGCCTAGGCCAGCTGGGATCAGTGGGCAGGTTTGAAACAAAAGCCAGCCTTAGACCTAGTCCTTCTCTTTGCTGAAACCTCTTAACGCTTCCTTGGCAGTTTAAGAGGCCAAAAGATTTAAATCTTTAGTTTGTCAAAAGAGTAATTTGTACTTTAAGGAGGAAGCTGAAATTCCCCAAACAAACTAAAGCAATAAGGCGGTTGAATTGACAATACAATATTTTTTTCTTGCTCAGGTGGCACTAGAGATGCTTTTCACGGGTGAACCTCTTTCTGCCCAAGAAGCGTTAATGCACGGGCTTGTCAGCAAGGTGGTGCCAGAAGACAAGCTGGAAGAAGAGACCATGAAAGTCGCTCACAAGATATGTGAAAGCAGCAAATCCATCCTGGCACTGGGGAAAGCCACCTTTTACAGACAGATGACACAGGACCTCGATACTGCTTACAAAATGACCACTCAGGTCATGGTAGACAATTTGACTTTGAGAGACGGGCAGGAAGGTATTGAAGCCTTTATTCAGAAACGTAAGCCTGTCTGGTCACACTGTCAGGATGAGAAGAAATGAATCTTGTTCCTAAGCTAACCTTAGCTGTGCTTTATGATTCTTAGGCAGTTGCCTTTGGGAACTACATTTTTTGTTCTTACTGAAAGTTAAATTTCTCTTCTTACGTAATGCTAAAGGCACAATAAATTTATTCTAAGTATATAATAAATGTTACAAAAAATCAAACCAAATGGGTTTTTTTTAGCAATGAATTCGAATCTGTGGTTTTAGAAGGAACTCTGTGCTGCAAAATGCAGTTTAACATGTCCCAGGTTACTTAGGGAATCACAGAGACTGAGAGAGAGCTCAGATCACCCTGTTCAGTACCTGTCCCGTAGTTCTGGATGAGAATTTCCATTTATTGTTATTAATAGAGAATTAAAGGGCCTGGACACATTCCAGAGATGATGGTAGTATGTAGCGTAATGGATTCCAATACTGTTTCTAAGTTACAGAAAAAAGCCTTTCACTCCTCATGAACATATCTGCTGATGAACTGTATGTATCTCTGCTTTGTCTCCCTCAGCCAGTCCTGTTTTTCCACTTGTCCCAGCTCTAGACAATTTTGCTGTTGACCCCAGTGAGGCTGAGCATGGCTGGGGGTGTTCAGTTTCGCAAAGGGCACCCTGTGAAAAGCCACTGCCTGTGGGCTTCAGCAGAGATTCTCACCTGGCCGTGTTTTGATCCAGCTGTAATTTTCAGGCTGTATGTATTCAGTTTATCACAGAATCTTGGATGTGTTTGTTGGAAAGTCCATCCTTGTGCTCAAAGCTGGGCTTTTACTGATACTGGAGCAGGATTTACAGTCTTGACGACCTCCAGCATCAGGGATTCAGCTGCTCCTCTGGGTAATCTGTTACAGCACCGTGCAACCCTCCCGATGAAGTATTTTTTCTTAATGTCCAGTCTGAGCCTCAAAGCAGCGTTTTTTTGGCCATTGCCCTGTGTTACGTAATCTGATATTACTGAGAAAACTTCAGCTCCATTATATTTGTAACGCTCTTCCAGCAGTCACAGGCTGCAGCTGGACCACACTTAGACTCCTCTGTGCCAGACTGAGTAAGTCCAGCCTCCTCCAGTAGGTCACGTTCTCTAGGTAACCAGCTTGGTAGCCCTCCAGTGGACCAATTCCAGTTTCTCCACATCTTTTTTGTACTGGTTATGCCAAAACTGGACTGTATTACAAATGTGGCCTCGCCAGTGCTGAGCAGAAGAGAACAAAACATTCCCTCCATCTGCTGGCCACTCTCAGCCAGGCAGCGTCGCTCAGTGAGCGTTTTGTCTTGCTTGGGATGAGAGTGCACTGTTGGCTCGTATTCAGTTGGGCATCCACTGTAAGCCCAGTGTCAGCAGGACTGCTGCTCTGCCAGTCAGCTCCTAGCCTGTCCTGCTGCTTGGGGTTATTCTTCCCCGGGTGCAGAACCTTGCGTTTCTCCTTAGGTTATGGTTCTTCTGGATTGAAGCTGGGCCATTCGGTGGGTCGGCCGTTCCCCCCAGTTTCGCATCCTTTGCAAATTTGCTCAGGATGTATTATTGGTGATAGTAATGATACCAGCCTCAGTATCAATCCGTGGTGATCAACATGGGATGGCCTCTTGGGAAAGATATTTTTTCTGAAGTTCCATGTAGCCAAATCATGAAGACTCATCCACTTCACCCTTAAACAGGCATCTAAGAAAGACCAGGTGAATCACTGTATGGATGGGCCTTTTTTCCTTTGTTGACAGTAAAAGTAGCCTAAAATGCTTAGCTCAGACTTAGATGTCTTAACTTAGATCATAGCATGCATTGGGCTGGAAGGGACCTCTAAAGATCATCTAGTCCAACCCCCCTACAATAAGCAGGGACATCTCTAACTAGGTCAGGTTGCTCAGAGCCCCATCAAGCCCGACCTTGAGTGTCTCCAGGGATGGGGCTTCCACTGCCTCTGGGCAACCTGTTCCACTGATCCACCACCCTCATGTTAAAGAACTTTTTCCTAATGTCCCACCTCAATCTACCCTTTTCTAGCTTAAAACCATCACCCCTCGCCCTGTCGCTACAAACCCTTGTGAACAGCTCTTCCCCTGCCACCTTATAGGGCCCTTTCAGGTGTTGGAACGTCGCTATAAGCTCCCCCCCCCCCCCCCCCGATCAGATGAATCCTACCTACTACTACAACTCCAAATGTGGAAGTATCATGAATCAAGAAGGATTTTTTTAAGGTGTTTGTTTGCTCTCATGTCCTTGGTTCCCTGTCTGTATGAGTGTTATTTCATTCCTCAGTTCTCCTCCGGGGTCAATCAGATACCCAAAGTCCTGGGACAGAGTTCTCCAGGGATCGCCTACCCCTAGGCCGTATGGATGAGTCCACATGAGCTTTGGCTTGCTCAGCCCTTCACAGTGCTCTGATACGATCCCCATAAGCCTTGCCTAACGCTCCTGAGCATCCTCAGCATCGTGCTAAAACCCACCCTGCTGGCAGGCCTGCCTGTTACTTCAGGCACTTTGAACTGAAAAACTGCCGCCACAAAAGGTCGGTGCTTTTGTCTTTGGGCCGTGGAGGTGCAGAATGGAGCTAGAGGAAGCCCCGGCCAAGTGCTCTGCAGTGCAGTTCCTGCTACAGGACTACCTCAGGATGACCGAAGCACGACGGCCACCTTGCAAAGGCCCTTGTTGGTAGTGTCAGCCTTGGCCCGTGCCCCGTCACGAGCACTGCGCTCATGGGTCAGGCAGTCTCCCTCCCGCGTGGCAGCAATGGGCTGTGCTGTATCAGGTGCGCTGCTGGGGTCAAGGCCTTGAATGACACTTTGCTTCCTGAGTAGCAGAATTAAATTCTGTTATTCCTTATACTGGAGCAAGACCCAGAGAGTTTGGAGCAAAAATCAGCCTCTTTTCTTTCTAACCGAGCTATACATTTTTATTCAAACCAGTGATACAAATACTCGCATCATTTATACGTGTACAGCCCCACAAAGCAATTGCCTTTTCCATCTACAAAGCATATTCTGGATGAAGAGAAAGAAATTTCCGGTTCTGCTGCTATTTTTAATTTGAGGAATGGAAATTTAAACTTGAATTCACCACTAAAAATAGTTAGTTTCTATAGGAATGTGAGAAGTGTGGATCACTGGGAATAGTTGTTTAAAAAATATTTTGTTACCACTAGGACAGATAGGTGAGTTTTATATAAACTCACATCATTTATATAGGTTAGGAACTGTTATGAGCAGTTAAGAGATGGAAGGGTTAAATCTGTAGCCCAGTAACCTTCAGCGTGTCCTTTTTAATGCAGTAAGATGCTGCACTTAGACTCTGTTCCCACATGCTGCTCTAAAAGCATTAGGGAAGAGTAAATTGTTTTTAAAAATATTTATATTTAATGGCTATCTTGCAAGTACTCAGCAAATCTCTACTGGCTCTTTTGTTCCAGGCATTTAGAAATAAGTACATTATCTGATTTTTGCAGAATAGTGCTCTTTCCAACTAACAGCAGTAATAAAACGGTTTCACTGGCCATCTTAAAACATGAGTGATAGTTTAGATGAGCACATTCTTTCTGATATTTAGAAATTCTCCTTCTGCAATTGATTGCCATCTACACAAGACAGGGTTTGGCATTATTATTAACTCCTGCTTTCAATTTTTGAAGAAAAAAAAATCTGCATTTTGAAAGAATAATGACTTAGTTTGAAATAGTTATACTGCAGTGAAATCATCTTATTCCTGCACACGGATTCACTGAATTTGAATGGCCTTGTAAGACACTAATGTTACAGAGACATACGGGTATCCTTAGTGTCATACACGGCGAGCAGACTGACATTGATGGAAGCGCTATGTAAAGTTAGGGACAGGCACACCTTGGCAAGACAAAATGGTGATGGGAGGGGAAGTTAACTCTAAAAATGGGGTATTGGTTGTTTATAAGATAGGCAGAGGGCAGGAGTGTTACCTTATCCTTGGCTTTCCCTGCAAAACGCCAAACACCACAACTCCACGAGCTCCTTCCCCATTCAAATCTGTGGAAGCTGAGGAAGCACAGCGCTCTGGACGACAGTTCCGGTATTCAAGAGCCCTGCTTTTCTAGGCTTGTGGGTTTTTTCAGTCTAATTCACAGGTGTGACAAATGTTTGTGTTGTCCTTTCAGACCTTGAAGAGAAAAAAATATGTGTAAGTATGTTTTAACTCAGTTTTCACATTTGTGTGTACTATTTCATGCAATAAAGTAATTGTGTAATTAGTAATCACCGGTTCCAGAAATGGTGGCATCTACCGGAACATTTCCCTCTTGCTTGAACAACTAGACAGAAAAGCTTCAGAAGGTTTTAGAACAATACCTGTGGATTGACAAAGCAACATCATTTTTAATTTCTGACTTGTGTGGGATTTTTATTTTTGCCCACATCTGCCTTTATTGTTTAATTTAACAGATTTACGGGCTATTACTGGGAAACAGACCAGTTCCAGAATTGTTACTCAAGTTCTCTCAAGTTAGAGCCAAGAAACAGCAAAATAAATGAAAGACTGGGAGCCTTACCGCTGGAGCTATCTGCTGCCTGAGGAGTGAGCTGGTCCCAAAATAGCAAGGAGTCCCTCCCTTGTCACCCCATTCATTTTTATTAGTCTGCTCTGCAGCGATGTCTGCCAGGTAATTAGCCTACTTTCAAGTGGCCCTAATGGCATGTGGCACACACTCGGCCTTCTCTGGAAACAAAGTGCGATTCCATCTGTGTACGGCTTCTAGGATGCAGCTTATCACTGCAAGTGGCAGATGGGGACATGTTTTCTATTCATATACACTGGAACAGCTGGAAAATGGTCAAGAAAATGCAAGCAAGGAATTGCCAGGATAAATGTAATGAGCTATCCAGCCACTGACCTCGTTGTCTGTGGAGGCCTTGGAAGAATGGCTTTGAGCCTTCACCTGGAAATTTTAGGCAAAATACATAGGCAAAATCTGCAGGATATGATTGTACCACTTGTGAGGTGGCTTCAGGCTCCCCTCACGAACAAGGCAAACAAACAAGCCAACAGCTAGAGAAACGCTCGGCACAAGGTGGTTCCTGATTCGGGGGCCAGGCAACAGCCTGCCTCACCACATCATTTTGGGGACATGTGCTGAAGATAGAGTTAAACAGAGGACTCGGGTGACGGGCAAGGTCTTTATAGCTTCCACGTTCCACAGAGCCAAAGAACAGAATGTGACTTTAGATAAGCTTTTATATAAACTTCATGTGGTTTTCTTAAGGTCACCCAACCCCAGAATTCATTAGACTGAGTAAGAACCAGTTTTGCGTTGGTTTGAATTAATCTCCTGTAGCTGTGGAGGAAAGAGCTTGAGCATATGTACTACAAAGGCACACAAAAAGCTGGACGTAGTCAACATGAAAAATACATGACTAACCCCTTGGCACAAGTCAGCATGGTAGCCTGGGCTGTCCAGCTCATGATCCCTGAGCATTTGGATGGCAGCGCCGAGTCCTTCGCGGAGTTGCCTCTGGGTAGTTCCTATATTGTCATTCCTGGGTCGCAGATGGGGAACTTGAGGCCAAACGTGCTCTGCCTGAGGTCCCACGGTGAGCCAGCGGCACTGTAACAGTGGCATTCAGAAAGCCGACACCTGCTCCTTGAACTTCTTCAGTATCAAAGTTTTCAGGAAAATCAGCAGAAATGCAGGACGATTGCATGCCCTGGAGAGATTGCAAAGGCTTCTGAACAGGAATTATGAGCTACTGCATCAAAGGCCCCATGCTTGACATTTATTGGCATTTTGATGAATGTTGGGGTAATTTTACTGTCAACAGTTTCTCATTAGGAGCCTGGCAATGTTCTTTCTGACCATTATCTTGCTCAATATCACACTGGGTTCCTACAAAGAGCAGAGATTTTATGTAAAACCCATCTATCTCTGTAGCTGAAAAATTTCCTAATAATTCTACATTTAAATAATCTCATGGAAATACTGGCTGCCTTCTCTAAGCAATAAGGAGAATAGACAAATGGTTAAATTTCCATGAAGACCTAAAGCTATAGGACAAATCTCCTACTGCGATGATAGGATCCATTTGTCTTGATTTCTCTGGCATTGCACCTCAATTATACTGAGTTCAGCCACTGAATAATGCAGCCCTATCCTGTTTTACACTTGGAAAGGAAGGAAAAAACCATCAGAACTATACCTTTCTCACTTCCCATTGTAGGATGTATCATCTCCTGGCTGCTTGTTGTCAATATTAGGAATTATTTTTGTCAAACCCGTAGCTTCTATAAAAAGAAAACAGTAGAAATGTACCCATAATACCATTGCGTATTTGGAAAGGGAAAAATCATTCATTAAACTTTGATGTGGCCAACTGTAGTAATTTCCATGGCAGGACTTTTTAAACATTAATACTTATTTTAAATATTTGTATCCTGGAGTCATGATAATGGGAGCATCACAGAGTTATTGTCTGGTTTATTGGTTGTATTTGTTACACAGAAAAAAAAAAATTGAAAACAAAACCAGATGATAAAATGACAAATTGAATTTGTAGTACTAAAATTTAAGCCAGATTCACGGGTTTGATTCATGACTGTTCATAGCTACTAAATACAAGAGACTTTAATTTTCCCACCTTAGGTAGGACAGTGTTTTCAGCCTGCTGAAACCAAAACTTGTAACGCTGTGGAGTTAACCAAAAATAAGAAACATTCCTGTAGCCTCGATCAAAACACACCCCACCGTTTAAACTAACGTTCATCACAGTGCAAGTCAACCTGTTGGGCGTAATGCAGGTATTGATCTCATCCACCGACTCTGCTGGAGGAAAGTCACCTCCTGGAAAGGCAGAAGAGGTGTGGATGGCAACATCTTAGGCTATCAGCAACTTGGCTCATTACAGCTGTATGTCAGTGAGGTCTGATGTAATGGGTCATGTCAGAGAGCGGAAACTCCAACTGTAGTCTGCTTTCTGAAGGCGGTTTTAAGGACAAATTAACTGCAATAAAAGAATGTTGACATTGAGGCTGCCTCAGCTGCTGCTGACAGAGAAGGTGTTAGGTCTTCCAAAGTGGCACTCAGGTTTTATTCCAGATCTGTCCTCCTATAAACAATTACAGTGGATGAAATCATCTTTGGAAAGATGAGCACTGTTTTCCCTGTCAACTCTGCCCTGTCAGCACCAAGGATAATGTGATATATACCTGCTCTGGTCTTCTCCACTTCCTGGCCCAAAATCATTCTCAGTGTAGACACCAAGTGATGCTTCTGGAAAGAAACAATAAAGAATTAGTAAAACCTATATAGAACACAGGGGAAAGGAGAAAGCAAATGAACACAAAGTCATTCTCCTCATGTGGTCTTCAGTCTAGATATGAACATTTTGTTTCTTGTACCTGTTTAATGAAATATACTCTTCATGTCATTAAAACTTCAGCATCTGTCATTTAAGGGAGTTCATCCTATAACAAAAATCTCTACTCTGAGTGTTAGGATGTTGAATAAATATAGACATGGCAAATTTTTCTGAGTTAGTCTCCTTTCTCTTTCAAGACCTCACTAATTAGGTTAAAAATATTTTAAAATTCATATCCTTTTTCTTGCTTTTTTGAGTCCTTAGTGTGAAGTCAGAACTCTTATTCCATTTCTTTCTCTCCCTCCTTGGGTTTTTTTGGGATTTTTTAATGAATGCTGAGATTCTTACATAAGTACACAAATCTGGAAAGCTTTACAAAATACCACATATCCCATTTTACAACTGGCAGCACTGCCATAAATACTGGAATAGGGGAAAGCATCAGGTTTTAATGCAAAACCTGTAAGAAATGCAAGAGACACAGATGAAAGCACAGGGTAAGGAGAGAATTTGGTTCTCTGTAAGGTGCCCCTGCAGCAGAAATCCTGAGGTGCTCTCCAGAGCACCCATGCAGAGGACTGGAAACCTGACCTAGTTTAATCACTTTTTCATTGAGACCAGCAAAAATATTCACTCAAAGACAATCAGCCCCTTATTCATTAGCCTGAGGTTGTTATTATTAATTATCTATATTATTACTTATTATTATTGTTGCTATTATTCTTGCTATAACCTACTTAATCCAGTGCCACCACTACACTTGAGGTATTTAAGTTCTGATGTCTCCTCCCCAACGTTGGACTTGGAAACAGGTCTTAATCACTGAAATCAGAAGCCTCTGCTGCTTGAGCTGGGGAACAGCATTTGTCTGGAAGCAAGACCAAACTTTTATCCTTTTACACAGCCTGTGAAAAAGCACTTAGTACTTAGCACGTACTCAGCGTGGTAGAATGGAAGCTGTCAAAGATAACCGTCCTTTTTGTTTGCTGCCTGTGGATATTCCTGTAAGCTTTTAGTCTTCTTCCACGTGAGCATTTGTTCAGAGCAGACAATCCATTTCCATAGACAGCCTGAAATCTTTATGAGGCACTGGATGGTTGAAATGCAACACCAGTTTATTCAGCACTCACAGCTACCAAACTAGCAAAGTCCAAACAGTAAATTTAGCACAGCAAAAGTCCTGGTAAAGCGCTCAGTAGCAGTTCATAGGCTAAAAAAAATACCTGTTAAAATGTCCTAGACCTTTCTGTCCAACTCATCGCTATAATATTTAAATACATTCCTATAAGCCATTTGTTAGATAATTTTGAAATGTTAAGCAAGAGGAAAAAAGATTTTTTAAAGCCCTGGGAGGGGAAAAAACAAATAAACAAGACCCAACTGTATTCACTTCCTCACAAAACTCCAGTGTGACCTTGGGCAAGCTGATAGAGGCAGAAAAGAAACGTGACTGTCTAGTCCAACCTCTTACTGATCACAAGTCATTGCTTCTTAGCCTGCTTACCCCCATATGGCATTTGACTAAATCGCAACTTTGGTTGAGCTAAGGCATTGTCTAACTTTGCAAATAAAAAAAAAAAAAGAAAATAAGAAGAAAAAAAAAGAAGATGCCGACAGTGTGATCCATTCTCCTTGCAATCAGAACTTGTGGCTTATTTCTGCCTTGAATTCATCTGACGACAGCTTCCAGGCAGGGTAATAGAGCTGCCTTTTTATGGGCTCAGCTAGATCTTGCAGTGTCTCAGCAGCCTACATGTAAAATGGGGCTGATCATTCCTTTCTTTTCACTGTCCTTCACCTGCCTCGTCTCTGTAGACCACAAGCTCTCCAGGGGAAAACTGCCTCTCGCTATGTGTATGCTCCGTGCCTTGCACAACAGCTTAGGCTGGACTTATCTTCGATGTGGGATGATTGATTTGTAGCATATAAGTTACAGTGAGAAAAACATTTAAAAAATCAGACAACAAACCCCAAAAATCTGTCTGAGAGAGATTCCTTCAGCTTACTACTGATCCTCAGAAGTCCTTGTTTGCCCTACAACAGAAAATACCTCATTTTTAAAGCGATGGCACTATACAGGAAACGGTCAGCAGAGGGCAATAACAGCTCGCATCTTGAGGCAATTCCCGGTTACTGTGTTCGGCCGGTTCTGCCAGCGGTGTTTGTCTGCTTGACGGCTCCCAGGGAATGAGGGCCTGGTTTGATCAGGCAGCTCTCCGAACAGCACGTGTGGAGCCATGCGAGTCACGGGTCTGAACTTCTCCCACCTTCCCTGCAGCCCCTGCCTTTGCACCCTCACCGCGTACGTTGGAGGACCTGTTGCAATCCAATAGTCGTGACAGGTGACTTGGCACCAAATTCTAGGAAGATCTTTGGAAGCGAGAGCAGACTCTGTTCTGCTTCAAGAAATAAACCCATGAGACATACAGATGTGTTTGGGGACCTGGACCATTCAGCAGAGCAGAGTTTGGGAAAGCCAGGCTGTTCTGGCTTTCCTAGGGAGTTTTAATTTCAGATCCAAGTGAGTTTGTGTAGAGGTTCAGGAGGGAACAAGCGCTTCAGAAAGACCTTCCAGGAGACTGGATCAGCAAGCCAGGCAGAAGAGGTGAGTGGAGTGTGACAATCACGCCTTCGTGCCTCAGATTTTTCAGGAACAGGTAGCAATCCAGAGGATGGGTCTCCCAGCCAGAGTTCAGCCAGCCAGGATCACAGTGTCACCTCTTCCACCCTCCTTAACAGCTGAACTAAGTGACACCATCTCTTCTCTCCATGACTCAGTTTCCCCACCTGTAAAGGAAGTTACAAAGTTCTCTGTGAATGATAAAAAACAATCAACTGTGCTACTCCCAGCTTGGTGATGAACTAACGCACTAGTCACACTGCTGGCCCAGAGTCTGCTGGGTAGAGACAAAAACTGCCGAAGGTGTTAGCCCAGATGGACTGTAAATGCCAAGGCATGGCAGGAACTGTTGAAAACCAAAAATATTCTCCCAACAGGAACAATATTCCCATTGTAATGCAGATATCTTGCCTAGGCATTCATCCCTCAGGGCAGGTGAATGCTTTGCAAGAGTCTGCAAAGGTAATCATTAGACTACTGTAAATATTCAAGAATACAAATGCCAAGAGGTGTCTCTTCATCTGAGCTTCAGCTTTACGCCTGGCTTCATGAAAAGCAAGAAAGCATGACCACACATAATGATACCATTAATAATATTAGGGGTTTCAGAGAACACTGGCTATCAGCCTGAATTAACCAATTCTCCCCAAATTCCCATACTGTAGAAAAAGGATGGGGTTAAATTACATTGTTCAAAGCCCCCACGGTAAGGGAAGCCTATAACTTCAAATATTAAAAGAGCCAGTACACCAGGCTGTGCCGAAGCTGCAGAGGAATTCAAATAAATAGCATTCAGTGACCAGCTCTGGAATGCAGTGAACCCAGCTAGGTCAACAAGCACACCGATAAGCGTGCAAGGTGACAAGCGGGGTCCAGCACAGGCTGAACCTCCAGGAGCCCGTGGTACTGGGATAGAGGTTGTGTCAGCTTTGTGGCCGGCAGCTTCTGGACAACTCTCACCAGCAGACTGAGTGGAAGATGTCATTTAACTGCTTCATCAGTTTTTACTACGAAGGCTCCGCTCAGACCAGAGTCATCCCTGTCAGTCACGATTCAGTGCCTTTTCCACTAGACAACCTTTGGTCCTGCTGTACAGTTGTGCTCCCAGACAGCTGAGACAGAGGTGATCTGTGCCCTCTGTTTCATTTTCCTCTCTGCCACTTTTGATCCCTCTCTGGCACTGTGTGGAGCCTTAAGCTGGCTCACGCAGAAGCCGTTTCAGACTATGGCCATCTATAACCGCAGAAATTGAGCCACGGCCAGCAATAACACTGCAGGCAAGCAATTGAAACCTTGAAACAAAAAGCAAATGTTTTTTGCTCAGAGTGATAAGCAGCTATAATAACAGACCTGGCAAGACAGTTTTTTAAGCCTAAAGAAATGTTTTCCCAACCTTTTTTTGAAAGAAGCTAAAATGTTGGTTGTAGGAAAAAGGTACTGAACATCGGTTTTAAGCAAAGTTTTTCTTCTTCTTCTTAATTAAAAACTTACATCTTAAAGGGTTTAAACAAAAGTTTATCCAAGCATTTCCATATAGGTGAAAAAAAAAACACGTTCTTTTATGTGGACAAAGAGTCCCTGATAAGGCGGAGGTTGCATAGAGGATATAAAAATAGCTGGTAATGTCAGTATATACAGGATGCTATTAAGAAGTCAGGTGCTAATGAGGCTGCTCAGGACTGATTCACGGCTGCCCTGTGGCTATTCCATGACTGCTCTTCCAGGAGGTGTCTCTAGCAGCCATGAGTCAGATCCCTGCCTCGGATCTATCCTTCTGCAGGGAACTCCCTACAGAGAAGCTGGTAGGTACATCCTTAAAGGCAAAGGAACCAGGGTCTTCCCAAGCTTTACCTCTTCCAACCGCAAGAAGAGAGCACAGAGGCAGCTTGGAGCGAGCACGGATGAAAGCAGCCCGAGGAGTTTCTGTACACTGGCACAGGCAGGAACCCGTCAGCATTGTCAAGGTACAAGAGGTGGCTGTGAGCCAGGCGTGTTCCTGTTGGTCCTTGAATTGATGTTGGCTCTGACACTCTTGTGATCTTGAACATTCGGGCCTAGAGGACAGCCTCTTTACTGCCCGAATTAAAATCCTGCCCTCGGTTACCCTAGGCAAGGTTAATGACTATAATTTATTAAAAGGCCTTTAATGGTTTGTTAAATGACGTTGAAAACGGTAGTTCTGTGAAAACAAGTTACAGAGCGTCCTGGCAAACCAAAGGTTTGCACTGTACTTCCTTTTACATGGAGCAGTCAGAAGCCATGCGTTTGGCACCTCTTTTGGGCCAAGAACAATGCATCACCATGTACCTGCCACATACGTACAGGTGCCCTATACCCTACCGTTCGCTCATGTGCCGAATGCCACCGCGTGATCGCTTCCTTCCCGTCGCCTGCACCCCACAGACTTCACAAGAACGGCACCTATAGCAGAGCCTGCATGGAAAGCAGCGTGTGCGCTAGCTGTAAACCACCTCTCTCATCGCTGTCTTCCTCTAGCAATGCGGTCTCGGTGAAGCAGCACCCTTCCTTGGGAGAACCAGCAAAGTATCCGTAGGCATTCCCTCCCTCCCAGGAGGCAGGGCTGGCAAGAGAGGAAGGGATTAGTGTACACGTGACCTTGCCTGTTCTGTTTGTTCTGGTGTTATTCATAAAACACTTTTATAGTATTAAAGAAAAACCCGACATTAAAGACTGGCAAAGGTACTCGGGTGTTTAGCATCTGCAAGAGACCTTGCACAGCTGGAACTCGAAAAAACCTCCAGCATTCAAACATTTTCTTCTGTTCCCAGGGTCATATTCTCTCACAAGCCTATTGCAAAGATCCTGTTATCTGGTGTCTGGTGTTCAGCTGCCCAGCCAAAAAATTATATCCAAGCCCAGAGCTAATTGTCTAAGTTCCTTCTGCAGTTATAAAGAGAAATAAATGACCCAAAAGATCACCCAAAATCTTGCAAGGTGCAAAGCTTCAGGGGCCAGTAGGGAATAGATGTCTCTGAGCAGTTGACCTTTACCAGGGAACTCCTTGGGAGCTGGACTCTGACGCACTGTTCTGAGCACAGGAATATTTTCAAGAACAGAACAGGGCCACTGTTTTCCTCTTGAAACCCACAGAAGATTCTACAATAAACTTTAAAATGTTATTTCACATGTATATATAGTGACTTTGCACTTATTTAAGGGCCTGAATATTGCTCTCATCTTGACATAAGCCTTTTTTGATACACCTGTTTTTTGTGAGTTGGGAGTGCCTCTCCCATTCCAGTTTTAGAGGTGCACATGACAGCAGTGTTCTCACCTCAGGGCCATTAGTGCAAGATCTGGTACTAATTGTCACACTACTTCTTCCATCTGTCTTTGTACAGCATCAAGAGGAAAAAAAAAAAGAAGCAGTAACTAATGTGCTTTCATTCCTCATTTTAAGGGTGAGATTTTGCTTTTATGGGGTGATCTCTCAACTTATTCACTATCAGAGCCTGATACCTTTAATGGTACCTTCTTTACCCAGAGAACAAATTATTCTGTAAAAAAGCCAATTCTTTGCTTGTTGCCACTGCCAGCTGCACGCAAGTACAAAATTACAAAGCACTCACTTAGATGAAGTGACTACTTCATTAAACAATCAAGCAATAAGGCAGAACAAAGGCTGTGGTTTCCAGGCCTCGTTCTGTAATTGTACCCTACAGCATTAGGGAACCAATGCTCAAGCATGGGGTTGCAGTTTAGGCTGGGATTATCCTCTAATAGCCTTGTCCTGTGGGATTAGAGGATTGCCATGATGGGGGATTTTTTTTATCTGTCAATGGCAATGTGAAATACATGATTTGTCCTTGAAGGTCTGGAGGTGAGGATCTCCATTCCTCTCTCACCTTCCTACAGTAGCCTTTATCTCTGCTTTCACTTTCTGAACCATGCGGGCTGTCCACCAGCCCAGTTTCTGTGAAGGTACCATACATAGAAACCCAGTTCATGAGTCATTATCACCAAGTCTCCCCAAACACTCACTTTGAGCCTGAGTGACACTGAGGATGGAAAATGCGTGAGCCACAATGCTGAGTAAGGTTAAGTTTGTGCTGAAATTCTCTGTTCACCTCACACAGCATGTGCAGCTAGTGGGCTTCCAGGTCAAACTGAGAGGCACCTACGTGTTTACATGTCTGGTAAGTAGAGATTGTTTGTACTGCAGATGAAATTTAAATGGCTAAAGTGCACTACACTCTGCTATTGGGGCCTAAACCCCTTTCATGATCTAGTAAAGGCCTGATTCAGCTCCTAATGAAGTCACCAGGATTTGTTCCACTGACTTGAGGCTGGCCCTGGACAGAGCCACAGCCCTACCAGAATCCTCTTCCAGAACAGTTACCAAGCATCCTGGATGACAGGAGCAAGTCCTTCCCTCAAACATGACATATAAGGAATCCCTCCACGCTGCTCTCCTGCTCCATAAACCGTTCAGTTCTGCTGAAACAGAAAACACAGCTCAAATGCCAAATACGGCTCACTGTATGACAGGACACCCTGTCCTTGGGAACTGGAATTAAGATCCTCCAGACTCATATCACGGGCCAATGGAAGTCCATTAGAAGAATTAACTTTCAGGTCTAACAGAAATCCAACCAGAAATCTAAAAAAAAAAAAAAGGGAAAAAGAAAAAAACCCACAACAATTTAAAAAGGCAAGTTTGTTTCCAAGTATATGTATTTTATGCTCTCTCAGAATAAATCATTTTCAATATTTCTTTGCTTCTACTTGCACTTCTCCCCTTTGGAAATAATATGATTAATATTTAATTCAGTTCAGTGACACACATCTCCATTCCCCACAGGAAAATCAGTTGCATCCATTTCAAACTCGCTGACGCTGGGAAATAACGGGCTGTCTATACTCACTGGGCCGTACGGGAGAACAAACTATCATTAAATGTCAGAAAACATGTTTTAAGCAGTAGAAGCCAAGGAGCAGCGATTAGATACACTTCTGTATTGCATTAATGCTACAGCAGCCTGCTAAAATGGGGCCACTTTCACCCAGATACTGCAAAACCAGTAGAAGGCCGTCCCACCCCCCTCTAAACAGACAAAACACGGGAAAAGGGAAGTATTTGCTCTAAGAGTAGGATCTGCGGAAGGAAAAGATGAAGGACTAGATCCAATAAAGGATTTAGGAGCTGAAACTAGAATTTAAGTGAAACTGAGGTACTAAATGCCAAAAATACACCCCAGCTCCCCGCAGCTGAACTGCAGACAGACCCTGAAGACAGCACAACTCATTAGGTACCTTCCTCTGTAGAGTTCTTCTCACGCCCACAAATCTTGTCTCACTAGTGAGGTGCACTAACATCAGAAGTAAGGAGAGGAGAGGAAATTAGGTCCAATTTACTGGACAACTCACTAGCATGCCTATCAGATAAGGCTCTGGAGCCACCAGCAAGGAAGAGGGACATGGCTTGATGGAGAGAGAAGGCAGTAGGAAGGCACAGAGGCAAAATGGAGAGTTCTGGGGAAAGAGGGCAGGTCAAGAAGCACTGGTGGGGTGGAGGTGATGGTGGAGGAGGCCGAAGGAATGGCTTGGGGACGGTGAGATGGCCTCAGCCATACAGGAAGAGATAAGGCACTGAAAAGAGAAGGGGACAGGGGTGAATCTGGGTTTCCAGAAGAAAAAGGAAGACAGTGAAGAGTGGCTGGAGAGACGTTAATAATCACAGCTCTCAATACAGCTCTGCTTCTGTACAGGCGCAGAACGACACTGGCCACGGCAGCTTCAGGGCTATTTCTCAATTAGTGGAGAACATAAACTGGGAATTAGATATTCTTCTGGCTTAATCACAAATAGGATTAAATCCTAAAGGTGTTCCTAGAGAGTGTCCAATAAATGCTGACTGTCTCTGCTCTCCACGGATCCTATCTTGGCCATTTTTTACAGCAAGTGATGGTATCTCACGTGCTTGTCTAGGAGACTCGGTTCTGTTCAAATTCATCTCTCACTTTCCATGCCTGTGCCCTAATCACCCAGGGAAGGAATGGAACTTGCTCTCTGCAGCTCACAGATATTCCTGTCCCTATGGCAGCAGATCTGGTTTCAGAGGCTGGTATCCGTCTCCCTCAACCTAAAGTTTGGGTTTGTCCCATGACACTCTAAACTAAATGCAAAAATACCTGGGTAAAAAAAAATTAAAAAAATACAAGCTCCTTACAAAAATGTTCATAGAATCATAGAACAGCCTAGGCTGGAAGGGACCTCGAAACAGCATCTGATCCAGCCTTTTATGGGAATGGGAGCCTAGGTGAGATTATCTAGCACCCTGTCCAGTCACACCTTGAAAACCTGCGGCGATGGGGACTCTACCATGCCCCTGGGGACCTTGTTCCAGTGAGTGATTGTTCTCACTGCAAAAAATGTTTCTTATATCAAGACAAAACCTCTCCCAGTACAACTTGTACCCATTGCCCCTTGCCTTCTCCTTGTGGGTCCTTGCGAAGACACAGCCTCTGACCTCTTTGTAGCAGCTCTTTGAGTACTGGAATACCATGATGAGGTCTCCCCCTAGTCTTCTCTTCTCCAAGGAGAAAAGACCTAACTCCTTCAGTCTTTCCTCACGAGGCAAGTTCTCCAGCCCTTTGATCATCTTAGTGGCCCTCCTTTGGACGCTCTCCAGTCTGTCTGTCATTCTTGAATTGCAGAGAACAGGACTGGACTCAGTACTCCAGGTGTGGCCTGAAAAGTGCTGAGTAGAGTGGAATGATCATGACTCTATCTCTGCTAGTGACGTCTCTGTGGATGCAGCCCACGATCCGATTTGCCTTCATTGCTGCAGCAGTGCACCGATGACCTGCGTTCAGCTTGTTGTTCACCAGGACCCTCAGGTCCCTCTCAGCAAGGCTGCTCCCCAGCCACACAGATCCTGGCCTGGATAGGGCTCTTGGGTTATGTTGTCCCAGGTGCGGGACCTTGTGTTTGTCTGTCTGAAACATCGTGCAGCTCTTGCGAGCCCGCTCTTCCAGCCTGTCCCGGTGTCTCTGTAAGATGGCTCTTCCTTCTGACATGTCCGCCTCACCACCCAGTTTGGCGTCGTCAGCAAACTTGGTGCTTTCAATCCCATCATCCAGTGTCGAACAGCGTGGGGCCCCGTATCAATTCCTGGGAGACCCCACTTGTGACAGACTGCCAGCCTAAGTGAAGACCATTGATCACCACCCTCTGAGTGTGCCCTGTGAGCCAATTTCCTACCCATCTCGTAGACCCCGTACCCTGCCAGTTTGTCTTGTTCATTTTAATCTAGACCTGACTGACAGCACCACAAAAGCCATTGAACTGGCACGAAAGAGGCAGCAGCGACATCTGGGCTGGGACGTCAGCCTGCTGCTGAGTCACAGACGAAGCCCAAAGTTTTGATTACTGTTAAGTTTCTCTCACTGTTTGGAAATGCGTTCTGCCAGCTAGGCACTGAAAAGCAAGGTGTGCTGTGACACCAAAGCCTTTCATTGGCTCGAGCTGTAAGCGCCCTGCCAAAAAAAGGACACGGTCAATCATGAGGAAAAGTTGTATAAATGAGTCATGAAGCGCATTTCATGTGGGGTTACTGATTATAAACAAGAATAACAGTGACTGTACGCTGCCTCGTATTTGTACGTTACTTTGTACAATAAGCCATGGTCTTGCCTTGAGGTTCCCAGTGGCCACTCTTATACAAATAACGCCTCATAATACCATGTCTATCACAACAGTAAGTCAACTATAACGACCGCAAACGTAACTCAACCTTCACTTTGGCTAACCCCTGTTTCCTCCATGGTTATCTCATATCTCAGTGCACATCTATTCCCTATTTCGTCTTCCTGTTGCCTTATGTTCAAAACACAAATTACCGGCCTTCTAAAACAGGATTTTTTTTTTTCCACTTTATATACACTGCGTTGCACAAAGGGGCCCTGAATTTTAACTGTGGAGCCTTCTAAGCCTTCTGAAATTCAAATAAACAACAGATAGTTTTCCATCGTTCTACATTTTCTTTCTGACTTCTCAGTTCTACCAATTGCTTATCAAGTCCAGGCCACATGCAGAGAAAAAAAAAAAAGACCCAAAATGAAAACTATTTGTGAAGAATCTTCTTTTTAATCAAGACTTTTGTCTATAAGTAATAGTTGTAAAGTAGGTATTTCAGCTCAACTTAAATCTATTTTAGTTTATAGTTTAGAGGTTATTTACGTTTCACTTAATATGTAAGACTAGAACTGGAAAAAAAAGAAAGTTCAAAACAGGGGAATAAGATCCTCTTTAACCACAGTTGCTGAGTTCAATGTGTCTCAGCTGCTCCTTGAGGTCCCTTCCAACCTGGTATTCTATGATTCTATTTGCAGTGATAAATATAATAAGCACATTCTGTGAGAAGAAATTTGAATTTGGCTCTGGTTTAGGCAGTGTTTCCAGAGGGGCTGCAAAATGGGCTTCCCACACATAGGACTGGACTGGCACTGACAGTTGGGTATGTTGTGATGTCGATGCTGGCGTGCGATAGAAGTCAGAAACGCACATAAAACACTGTTTTGCTTCATTAAGTAGCAACTAGAAATGTCAGTATCACATGTTAATTAATGATTAATGCTAGAGGAAGGAGATGCATGCCTGACATATTTTTAAACTGGTATAACAAGCTTTCACAGTGCAGAGGAGGGAAGTTCTCTGTCATACATAGTAATGAGCTGTGCACTTGGAACCGGGCACCACAAACTTCCCCACCTTCAGGACAGAACGTGTCAACACACAGTTGCTCCCCTAGAATAAAGTCAGTGCCGGGATTAGCAGTCGGTAATGCTGAAGAACGAGGAAAGAAGAAAAAAACATACAAATGATGATCAAAAGGACAAAAAACTCTTTCAGACAGACCTGGGGCAGAAAAATGTTGACAGGGCACATTTTTAATCTAAGACTAGACCTGATATTACAAGGTGCTGAGAGTAAATCAAGAAATAAAGAAAATAACACTGTGGAGCTGACAAAGCCCTGGAACTGTAAGATCTTCCTCAAGGTGATGTCCGGCTTAGCAAGGAGATCTTTAGCTCATGCAGGGTGAGTTTGCATACACATAATGCTGTAAGAATAATACATTGAAGTTACTGAACATCCCACATGGGTGAATCTCAAAGCACTCTGCAGCTGTGCATTGATATTCCCACACTGGAAATCAGTAAAGTACATGACTGCCTTTAAGTATGTTCTTGAATTCATTATGTTTCATGAAGAAAGATGTTCTCCTTCACCAGGGTCTACGTGCTATAAGTTGCAGATATAGACACCACTCCCACTTTGCTCCTTGATGAAATAAGGCACTTTCCTCCCCCGTACTGTTGTGTTAGACGGGACAGTCATACGGTCCTGTACCAAGTTGTTGGCAGAAACAAGAATAAAACATAGAGGTGGGATTCATCTAGCCTAACATTAGCAAGCTAAAAACTAGACCTCCAGTCAAGACAGACATGTAGGACTTTGGTCAGGCTTCACCACTCTACAGCCACTGGAGACACATTTCCTCACAACATGATTTATCCAACATATCTTCAGCTGAGGGACATACCCTATCTCTCTTGACTGTGAAATGACCAGACAGCTTAGATTAGACACTAGCTTTAAAATAACCAAAAATTACCTAAGGTTAAATCTCTTTTGGGGATCTCAACCATTTGCTTTCCTCCTGGACACAGCTCCTGTAGCTCTGGAGGATGCTCAAAAGAAAGCTGCACATTGGGGATGGTCTTACCATTTCCCAGCCCTTGCTGACCCACATGGCACAACTCCCCCTTCCTGGTTCTGTTATGCCCTTTATTTTGAGTAGGGTCGCACCTTTTTGAAACATCTCCATCTTCCGTACTTTGAGGTACTTCCTGCTCTAGCAGTATTTCTGCCACGACAGCATGAGTGAGAAATAATGATTCCTGAGAGCGGCTTGAAATTTTTACAGCACAATGCGAGTCAAATCATTAATTTGATGGCTGCCGTGGCCTTGCACAATGAAGGAGGGAGGGGACATAATTACTTGATAAATAGCAGTGTGTATGATGATATATTAGCAATAAATGAGTACAAATAGGCAATATTTGTTATTGAGCTGTTAAATATAGGGGTGGCGCAGATTAACAAGGCACACAAACCCCTTCCTTTTCCTTGCAGAAGGTGCAGGCCCAGGCAGGGAGCATGCAGCCCGAGGGGGCAGCATGGCGCTGGGCCAGTCATTTTTGACCCTAATTTTTTATTTTTTACCCTCAACGGTTCCCAGTAGCTCAGTGGTGGCACAAGCCTCACAGGCACCAGATCCCACAATCTGTCCCTCACGATCAGGGCCGCCCCCGCCGCCCTGAGATGCCAGGGTCGGGCAGGGTTTTACCTCAGAGCTCTCGGACGAAGCCAAAGGTATCGCCTTCCCCCTCACCCGCTGCGGGCCGCCATGGCGCCCAGCTCGCCTCCCTCACAGGGGGGCTGTGGACACCCGCGTCCCCCACCCCGCGCACACTGCTGGGGGGTCAGTGGGGGCCGCTCCGCGGTGGAGCCATCTCAGGCAGCGCTTTGGGTGCGGGGACACGCGTTTAAACCGCGCTCCGGGGGGGTTACGTGGCAGCACAGCGAAGCCCCCCTGAGCTGAGCTGAGCTGAGCAGAGCACAGCAGAGCAGACCGCACCGTACCGTACGCTGCCACCCTCGGCTGCCTGGGAGGGAGGAGTACCGCCCTTATGCCCTGCCCAGAGAGTCCGGGACAAAGGCGACCCTCCCGCCCAGGCTAGGCGGAGCCGTGACGGGGCACCGCTCCCCACACGGGACGAACCGCCCCAGCCGAACCCAGCCCGGCGCGGCGCCTGTCGCTTTAACCGTCCGCCGTGGGTGGTGGCGGGGCGCAGTGCGCATACGAGATCGGGGCTGGCTGCTCGGCGGAGCCGCGCCTGGCCGGAGGGGCTGCTCCCGCCACCTGCCCGCTGCCGTCCTTCGTCCGGGCTTGTTCCCGCTCCTCCTCCTGCCCTCTGCCGCCCCAGCCGGGAGAGGTGCGGACTGCTCCCTGCAGCCGGTGAGTGCGGGCTCCCCCTCAGCGGGCTCCCCCTCAGCGGGCTCCCCCTCAGCGGGCTCCCCCTCAGCGGGCTCCCCCTCAGCGGGCTCCCCGCGCGGTGCTCTGGCTGAGGAGATCTTGGCTTCTCCCCTCCGGCTCCGGTCTTCGCCTCCCGGGAGCTGGCGGTGAGGGGAGCCGCTGGCGGGAGGTGACGAGCTCCCGGCGCTCCGCCTGCCCCCTCACTCGGTCTTCCTCAGCGGCCCCTCTGGGGAGAGGCCGCGCAGCGCTCCCTACTTTGTCAGCCCTTGATAGAAAATGGTTCAATATTGGTGTTATTACTCACGAAGGGATGTTTAATTACCCTCCTCACGCCAGTTGCTGCGGTTCCGAGAGCGGCAGTCGGGAGGGCGGCTGCTCCGTGCCGCTGCGCGGGTTCTCGCCCCGCAGCTCTCGGGTCGGGTCGGGGCGCCGGGCTGGGACCCGCCGGGCTGGGACCCGCCGGGCTGGGACCCGCCGGGCTGGGACCCGCCGGGCTGCTGCCCGCTTCTAGCGCCGGGCCTGCCCGCAGCGTTGTCGGCGGGAAGGGGAGACTAGCCCAGCCCCGGAGAGGTGCTTTGGACTTGGTTTAGTTTTGTGTACAGAGGAGGGGAGGAGAACCCATTAGCTGGCTGCTTCCCTGCTGTATGTGAGGCTTAGTTTCCCAGTATTGAGTTGTGTTAAGGATTTTTTTTTTTTTTCCCCTTGGTTTTCCTCTTCTTCCCCATCATATCCTGTCTGAAACCAATTTGCATGTGCTAATTGGCAACTTAAAGAAAAGAGAGTTAAGGAAAGGTTTCATACCCGTGCATTGTTAAACCTTGGATGTCTGGTGTTACTGACTAGCTAAGGGTGATGGGAAGGAGCTGCCTTATTCCTCATTGTTTTCTGACTGTCTGCAATTTAGTGTTGGAAAAACTGTTGGCTTAAGCAGTAGCAGATTCTAGTTCAAAATACTTCTTTTCCCTACCTCCTGTCAGGTGCCTTTTCCATCTGGAGATGGTAAGTGAGAGATGGCTGGTGCTTCTTAAGATCATAATCATGGGTAGTTCGGGTGAGGTTTAGTATGTGCGAGAGTAACCACAGCCTTAAAAACATTCTTTGGATTTTCAGTAATCCAGGATCTCAAGGGCATGTTTCCTGAATAGATTTTGTTTTAGTGTGGCACAGAGAGGAGGTAGCTGAAAGCGGAGCTCCGTTGTGCTTGGCTGTAGCAAGAGAGGATTCCTGTGGTAACAAACATGCAGGTGAAATTGGAAGAGGTCCTCTGTCTCTGTAAAAAAACTTTGCAAGGATTTTAAACTATAACAAGTATCAGAAATGTAAGTAACAATTATTCCCCTTCCCCTTCCTTATGTAAAAACCACAGAAGGGGAGACTTCTTTCCAAGCCCTAAAGCATAAGTATTAGTTTTATAAAAGCTTTTGCAATTTCTGGCTTAGGCTAATAAAAAGGAATTGTTTTGAGACTCTTCTACAGATCCTTGACTAATGCAGCATTGCAGATGGACTTATACAGGTACTACTGTAAAGAATAATGATTGTGGCTTTTCTCCTTCCTTTGCAGTAATTACTGCTATATAAGGGGGGAGCTGGTGTTTAAATATAAAAGGGGAAAAAAAAAGTTCCTCACTTGGATCTCCAAGAAATGAAGATAGTAATTATTTCTCAGAAATGGAATAGGTTTTTCTAGCTGTGCCTTTCACATCAAGGATTTGTTTGGGGCTTTTACAGTGGAGAGCGAGTGAATAAAATGAAGATTTATGACTAGAAGTACAGGTAATGCCTGACATTGGAAAGGAAGAGGGAGATTCTGTTGTGTCTCTTTATTGGGAGATTCTATATTGCATCTCACTATTTTGTCAGTTTTGTCAACAGTAAAACTCTTCTCGTCCTCATGGTCATAGCTGCTTTTTGTCTGCATGCCTCTGAGAGACGTATTAACCAAGAATGTTGGCAGAGGGGCTTGCTGGTTGGATATAGTAACTGGAACAATTTAACTCCCGAGCAGTTGACAAGTCTCAGGCTGACTGACCTTCTAAAATACTGGAGCATGAAAATAAATGAGCATATGAATGTGGCTCTCAAAGCCAGCCAGACAGGCTGTGTCAAATACTGTTACCAAGTCCTCCCTCTTCCTTCTTTTTTTTTTTTTAATTAAAAAATAAAAGCAAGGAATTTTAATTTCCAGTGTAACTAACTGCTTAAAGATAGCCTTTTTAATTGGGTGCATATTGATTATCCCTGTACAGAGGGAATTCCAGGGCAAGATTTACTGCTTTGTTTTGCCAGTGCTGTTTTCAGCTCTGTTTGCCTTGGGCAGGCAGACCTTTATGTACTTACACAGGAATAAAATGTGCATTAAATTAGCTGCTTTTTAAAGTGAACACCTCTTGCTTTGTGCTTCAGATGTCTTCTGCCCTCCTCCCTGTACCAGCCCAGCAGTCACAAAAAGAAGGCAGCCTAAGATCCAGCTGTGCAACTGTGACATGGCCATACTAGGGCTGAAAATTACCTTGCCACCTTAAATACTTTGTAAAACAGGCTTTGGTTCACCTTTGCTATGACTGTAGGAGCAGTTACATGATGAAACCCTAAACCCCAGTGATGCTACCCCTGTAACAAGACAGAAGTTGACTAATTACAAAGGAGTCAGTGTCTGAAATTGTTTATGTACGTTTCATGTTTCTGAAGTGTTGGCTGACATAGGTAGCACCACCCCGATGTTAACAGGAGAGATTTAAAAAGAGTAACCTTAAAAGAATTGGCCACTTTCCTTGTTGAAACTTGCATAAGGACATTTGAAGTCAGAGGAGACCTCAGCCATCACCTGGATGTGTTTAAAGCCCTGTACAATACTGGACTAGACAGCTCTGGGTATCATCTGTAGTCTTCCCACTGAGCAGATAATGGTCATCAAATCTCAACCAGAGAGTACCAATGAGAGCCTTACCGTTATCCTTGGGTAAGACATTAATCTGAAGTAACTACTTGTCACTGGCTATAGTTTTGTGTTTAGCTGGGGCAAGGAGGGATTCTGTCGCTGTAAATGCATGGGAAGTGTGAGCACTTCAGGGATCTTTGGTGGTTTAATTCACAATGTTGTATATGAACCTTTGCCACTGGCCTTTGCTTTAGGCAACAGGATTCATCTGAAGCTATTGATGTAGTGAACCAGGAGCAGAGTTTACTCGCAAGGGATAAGGCAGGAAGAACATCTTTACAGTTTTTTCCCCCAGATAATTTCTGTCTTGAGGGTGGACCAAATCCTGTGTTGGTATTCCACTGTCTGTTTTAAAAGAAGCAGCACTTCCCAAACACTGCAGAGAGGATGATGAGGTAATGATGATCTAGGCTTTTGCAAAAGGTCTCTGGTCTTGTGTTGGCTTGGTTGTCTGCAGTAGGTAACAAAGTTTCTAGGATCTCAAAGAACTAAAAAGGCTGTTCTTGAAAATCCAGAATGAAGCACGGTATTGAGCCCTCTTTTTCTGTATCTTGAGGCTTGGATTAATGTGGTCGAAGGTGTGACCTTAAGCATTGTTTTTGAGCAAAGCATGATTTGGAGAATTCAGTGTAGTAATTGAATTATTACTTAGCTGACGAAATGTTGTTTTGTGATTGTTTCCTTTCTTTTCAAGTGGTTGCTACATTTAATTTGAGATCCAATTCACCAAACCATTTAAGCGTGTGATGAAATATCCTAGTCAAGTCAGCTGGATTTAAGTTTTACTGAACTGGTACCTTGCCCCATCTAGTTCTTTTAAAAACTTACGTACACAGGATTACTTATTTCACTGTTGGCAGCTCTCGCAAATTCTAGTGTGAGCTGTATGAATGACATTCAGTGTGTTTCTTGAGGTTCCCCTTCCAGATTTAGAGGACTGAGAATCATTGTTTTTTGTTTTAAAACTAACGGATTTTGTAGCTCTCCAGCCTGTAGAGTAACGTTTGAATTGTCACGAATGCACCACAGCAACCAGAAAGTTTAAAAGAAAATACTGGGGTTATTTGCATTAAGTTCTCTTGAATGCTGGGAGTTCTGTCTGGTTGTTAGCCCTCTGATTACTTTGGTTGTAGCTGCATGTTTGTCGTGGGCTGCTGTGCTGCTGCGAGAGTATCCTGAGGTCCCACTTTGCTAAACATTGTTCAAACTTACTTGACACGCATTCCGAAAATATCAATCGGAACTGATGTCCAGGAAAGTGTCTATAAAAATGCTGCTGGCCTGGTTCTTGTTCAGAGGACCATAAAGAGTCATAGACTGGGGGGTGAGGTGTATTTTTTTTGTTGTTGTTGTTCTTTTTTTTTTTTAATGGCCAGCGTTTCTGTTTGGCTGGCTGTACTAGGATGACAGTCCCTCTCTAAACAAGGGCAGGAACATTCCCTGGTTACTGGATGTTGAGTAGCCATGACTGTTTTGGACAGACAGGATTTTTCATGAGCAGATAAGGAAAGTGCATCATATTAAAACGCATTAGCACAGTATCATAAGCCTCTGCACTTACCATATGGAGAAGAAAAGTCAGAATTTAACTGTGTTGGCCAGTTTTGGTTTACCTTGGTTTCTAAACATCGAGTGTGGTTGATTGTTATTTCAGTTTTGGTTTGACTCTTTCTATAAGAACAGCTTACAAATTTACTCTCTGGATCTAGGGTTTTTACGTGCTCGAAGCAATACGTCTTCAGTCATCCTCAATACCTCTTCAGCCATCCTGTGTGCTCCTAGAGTTAGTCAACTTGCCTGTGAGTCTTGTCCTTTGTAGGCAGTACTACCACTTTGTCTATTCCTCTGCTAGAAAGCTTAAATCTTACTGTATACCCCAAGAGTAGGACATGAGTTACCTCTAAAGCTCACTCTGTATTTCATATACTGAAGGGGAGGTCAGAAGAATGCAGCTGCTGATAGCTCTGCTCATAAGGAGGAAATAAGTCCACCACACTGGATCAGTTACTTCTGAGCAGTTTGTGGCTCTGTGAAGACATGTCATGGGCCAGCTGGTTTGGTTTAGCTGTGGTCTTGTACAGCAGGTTCAAAGGTATGTTGCAGGAGCACTCAATACAAGGAAAAATTCATCAGGTTATTAGACACAAATTCCTGGCCTGTTTTGGGAAGCCCTGTGCTCTCTTGACCACAACGTACAGGACTCTGAATGAATTCCTACCCTCTGCTTGCCTTGTTTTACATGCTCTTCCCTCAGCATCTGCTGCTGTGAGAGGCTGACAGAGATAGAGGTCTCTAGTCTGCCCCTGTACCATCATTTTTACAGAACCTATCCCACAGTAACGCTTGGAATGACCTCAGAGTACTTGCAGGTGTTTTTCCCAGATGCTTAACTCTCCAAACTCAAGCGCTGCCATGGAGTGCAAGAGGACCAACGGTGTGCGCAGAGCTGGGTGTGTGCGTTGGTATGCTCAATCTCTCAGGTACAGCTGAGAGATTAAACAAACTTTGAAGTTCGCTGGCCAGTTCTTTTGTTTCAGTTGTACCACTGAGAGAGCTGTTTCAGAACAGGCAAAGTGTGTCTGATGCTCACAGTACAGTGTAGGCTTAGAAATCTAGCTTAAGAAATGATTCATGCAAAGAGCGTTCCAGAAGTTGTATGTATAGTGAAGGGAGGGAGAGACTGATATTGTGCCCTTTTAAAAATGTATGATAACTTTCTAAAAATTGTCGGCTCTGCTGACCTTAAATATAGCATGCAGTAAATGGCGTGATGCTGTCTGCTGGCTTTCGGCTCCTGGCTTATGTAGCAGTTGGCTTTTAGCCTCTAAATATCTTCCATTTTTGTGGGATTGATCTTTTTGCCTATTAAGCTAGTCTTCAAATAGGATTGCTAATAAACAATTTTTTCAATCTCCTGCTACTAGAGACACAGTCCCCTGTAAATACTAACATTGAACTTCAATGGAGAAGTAATCTTAGTCAGCAAAACTATAAAAATGTCCTTTTTAAAAGGACAGACCACACCTTATCTTTGATGGCAGCTTAATACAGTCTCTCTGAATAATGTGCCTCTGTCAAAGCAAAATTGAATCTTTGGAGGTAAAATTCAATGTTAACTTCAGAATATTTCAATTTCCTCCTACTACCCTCTGACAAACAGGCGTGGTATGTGAATTGTATTGTTTTAAATACCTCATGAAGGCTAGCTCTAGTGTAACCGAGAAGTGATCATTTCGGCTGATGGAATCACAGATGCCCTAAGATGCTTTTTTGGATTAATATTTGTGATTTTCTCTCCAAATAGGCCTGGTCCTGTCACACTTCTGCACTCTTGTATCATAGTCTGATTTTTTTAATAATCCCAAAATCCCTAATAGTACAGGCACACAAGTCTCAAACCAAGCAAAAAAAACAAACAAAACAAAACAAAAAACAAAACACTACAATGCATTTAATAGACCAAGCAACAAATCCTGTTGTGAGCCACTTTCATATTTAATGCATCTCTGAAGGTCAGGAGGAACAGCCGCCTGCTGTCCTGCTGTTCTTGCTCTCCCTGAGGATGGTTACCTTATTTCTGACCCTTGCTAGTTACCTAGGCAATCCTACTGGAACAGTTGGTGGGGGTCTTCTTGAAATTCATTAGATTCTTGGCTATTTCTATCTTAAATCCATGAAGTCTCTCACTTAATAGAGGGAACATAAGAAGGTTGATGGGACTTCTGAGTTAGCCGTGGTTAGGAGGGGAATTTGTCTGTAAAGCATGCTGTGTGTGTTGCAGCAGTGGCTGGCAGCCTCACATCAGCTGTAGCTGCACTAGGCGCTGTACAAATACATAGGATTTTCTCCCTTGCAGGATAAAAAACACAGCAATGTGGAGAAGTCATGTATATGAATGAGTCATGAACTTATTGATGTGTACCCTTGAAGCGTTAAAGATGATGTGAAAGATAGAAGGGAAAAAGATCTTCCCCCCATGCCCTTTCTGCAGGCTTACAGGCTGTCACAGAGCTCCTGAGCTTTTCTGAAATGAATAAA
Source organism: Leptosomus discolor (assembly GCF_034619465.1). Lineage (NCBI taxonomy): Eukaryota > Metazoa > Chordata > Aves > Leptosomiformes > Leptosomidae > Leptosomus > Leptosomus discolor. The sequence continues at coordinate 212,229,287 of NC_141391.1, read as the reverse complement.
ACTTCCAAAGAAACCACGGCTTGCAACACAAAAGCAGAACCAGTGCCGTAATGCGTGCTACATGATCTTGTGTGGGTGGCTCTCTTAACCAGTCGCAGTCACCGCCTTTATTCATTGTTCAGGAGCTTTGTGAAACGTCTGAGTTTGAGCTCCAAAATGAGTAATAAGAGCTTGCTGGAAGCGGAGTTGTTTGTTGTTATTTAGAACTTGTGGCTTTAATGTTTATTACTACTGAATCCGTGTGTTCCTGTTCTCCTGGATGCAGATAGCCCACTATGAAGCTTAGGCCTGGTTATGCTGAGGTTTTGCTGTTGGAAGAAGCAGAACAGTACTCTTAAATACTTCCTTTTCCCTCAAAGTTTTGGCCTGTTAATTGGTTTCTTGGTGACTTGGATTAATATCTTCATTGGGTTAGTCTTTAAACGTGGGTCTTGTCTGTGATATTTATTGCCATCTGGAGCTATGACCTCTAATAATGTAGTTTATAAAATGTTCACAAACAGTTTTGAGTATAATTCTAGAAATCTGGTAGTTGTCTATAATACATCACTGAAGGACTGAACAAACATGCCGTGTCCACTTTATACTGGGGACACCTGGATAAAAATTGATGCTGCAGCTTAAAAGTGCTGATGAGAAATAATACTCACCTTAAGCTGGATGTCAGTAGTAGCACTCGCCTCTTGCTGGTCCTCCTGTAGGAAGATACTCTTTTTCCATCTGAACATCACCTTCAAATTCATGGGATGAAATCCGAAGTCAGTGGGAGTTTCCTGTGAATTTCAGAGGTGTCAAGGTTTTCTCTGATAGTCTTGCCTTCTAAAAATTGTATATATGTAGTATGTGTGTTTGTGTAGCATTTCAGAGGAGCCAGGATTTTCACTGACAATGTTGCCTTCTAAAAATTACATATATTTACCTGTGTGTGTGTGTCTGTGTAGCTATTCAGTGCCCCAGGATTTGTAGATGAAGCTACTATTGCAGGATATGTTCTAGACTCAGTCTGCCCTTCTCTAGTTAAGCTTTCAGCAGCACGGCTTTTTGGTTTGAGCCTGGGTATGTGGCAACCAGAGGTACAGCTGCTGCTGCAATGCTCTTGTGTCCGCCTGTCTTGTGATTCTGAAAACCAGGACCAAGAGCATGTTTCTACCTCTGTGGCATCACTTAAAGACCATTATCCTGAGGATGCATTGTATCTATTTCTAGCTAATGTTATTAATAGAAGAAAGGAAGAATCTTCTTTTGATGTAAAAGCAAGGCTAAATCTTAATCATTAGACCTAATGTTCATAGGAAAGGCTATCAGATGCTTTTATTGTAGCAATCCAGTGCTCTGTGTATGTGACTTGTGCTTCCAGGACTTGCTGGACTGCAGCCTAGCTACGTTGTGGGGGAGCCTTCCCACAGGACACACGTTGGAGGGAGCTTTCTCACATACCTGTGGTAATGTCGTAGCCCTCTCCTGGGAGGAAGTGATCAGCGGGATGGAATTGTTGCTCACTATTGGCAGATGCTATCTCACTGCTATGAAACGCTAATCAGCTTACCAGGAGGCTCTGGTTTCCCAGCCCTCTGCTGACAGGGGTAGGCGGAAGGAGAAGTAATCCAATTGAATTGGAAATGCAGGTTTGACTTTGCTTCTCATGTCGCCTCTTGAACCGTAATAAAGGGAGAAGCACTTGGGAAGCAGGACCATCTCATTTCGTTTGTACAGTGTCAGGGTAATGGTATCCGGTTCCCAGCTGGTTGCATACGATGTGGTACCTCGGCACCAGCTGTTTTGAGGAAAGCATCCCTGCTGTTTCCTGGTCACGGGCACAGCGGGGTGAACAGGTGGACTGTTAGAGGACAAGGCAATTGCTTGTTGCAAAGGGTGTTTCAATGTATTGGAGAGAGAAATGAGCTAGGTTCTACTTTTTACCCACGCCCTGTTTGCACTGTTACTGCAGAAGGGTGACTTTTGTCTTTGTGATACTTTGAAAATGAAGGGAGAAATTCTGCCGGAGTGTTTTGGGAGATGGTGACATTTCAGAGCGGTACTGCAGAAGTGAGCGCTAGGATGGCTTAAAAAAACCTGGGGGCTTTTGCTCCGGTAAGCGCCGGTGCGTATCTGTTCCAGTAAGCCTCTTCTGAATGTACAAGCACCGTTTCTTCATGGTTGAGTGAAATAAAAGCTCTGTAAGCTTTAAAATGCAATTTTGCTGTGTAATGCGATGGTGCAAAAATGGCACTGAGTTCTGTCCATGGATCCTTCACCAAAAGCAGCTGGCATAGAGCCGCTTCAGTAACATGTGAGTTAACTGCAGCAGTGTTAGGAAATGAACTGGATTCTGTTTGCCTAATGTGATCTGATAAATAGAATTCTTGACTAAAAGCTAGTAAAAGATGAAGATATTTGAACTGGGTCAGTTTGTATCTCAGCCAATGGGATTTTATTACTGTTAATGATGTGTCATAATGGAAAACACAAACTGAATCTGTAGGACCAGCTTGTAATTGTAGACATCTGGTTTGGAAGCACATGAGATGGGGTACAGAACCTTGCTATGTTGAATTTTTAAAGTCACCTTTTAGAATAAGACCAATTTTTTTTTAAAAAGATGCCCATAGGTTCCTTCTAAACCATAAAGAGACACCCTTTATTAACTTGTGTGGGCTCTTTTTTTACCATATATTTTCCACTACTTTTCAAGTATTCTAAAAAACCCCAGATTTAAAGGTAACACGTTGTTCTCTGTTTTCAGAAATGAATAAAGCTAGCAGCCCTACGTAATATGCTGATGGCATTCTACGCTGCATCGGGACCGATAAGTCAAGAGAGTGTGATGCCTGGAAATCTTCTCTCGGATTCTCTTGAAATGGCATCCCAAATCTCTCCAAAGCAGGCACGTGGGAGCATGGAGAGGGGTGGCAGCGTGGAGAACCGTGGCAGCCAAGCCAGGTGCAGAAATCTTGCCTTGGTAAGTGTTTAATGAGCCTTATCCTGAGTGATCCAAATTACATTACTAGCTTTGTTCACATCACAGAAATTGTGTTTTATTAAGCATTGATTTTTGCTATTCCTAGTCCTAAATTGTTGCTTGTGGTCTTGGTTGTTAACAAACTGAAAGGCCAGAAATAACTACTCTGATTTGGTGCAACAGCTTGTTATTCTGGTGTGATTGTTTCCAAGAGCTTGGGGAGTGCTTCTCTCTGGCTGCTCATCCCAGTGAACCAGGAACAGGGGTAAGGAGCATGCGCTACACTGGGCTACCCAGTGCAACCACCTGTGTGTGGTGTACGGTTTGGTGCACATCTCTGCCCTCGCTTTGAGTAGCTCGAAAAGGAACTTAAGGATAATGTTGGTTCTATACGCTTAAGCTCTTTGTTGACACTACTGGATGAAGGTCTGTGCTTATTCCACCTTCATGTAATTAGGTGAGTAACAACTACGTCACCATAAACAAAGCTGTCTTCACATTAGTGAGTATGAGTGTGTGGCCATTTAAATAGTAGGTGAGTAATTGAGGGAGTAGGATGCACTTCTGCATTTTTCCAAGTAGCAGGATGATTCAGGCAATGAACTCAACAGTAGTTTGTACTGTGACAGGCTAAGCCTAGAAAGCAGGTACAGTTCCTCGCATTTTTTTATCACAACCATTTGAAAAGCATCCATTTTTAATTGATGAAAGAGCACTGTGGTAAACATGCTTTCCCTAAATGGAAATCTAAATCTCTGTCTTGCCTTAAACATGGAATTAGGCCTTCCGTATCTTTCCCTCAGCCTTCCCTGCTAGCTTCCTTTTAGTGGAGTAGTTTTCTGTGAAAGAATAAGTGGTGAAAATAAGTCAGCAAGTTGATATCTGTATTTATCTATGTACTTCAGAAATGCTCAGTGTTTTTGTGCTACATTTGTAGCTTTTTGGCAACTGCAGGTAATTGTGAAGATGTTCCCTCTTGGTTGTTTCTAATGAAAATACAGTAACTCTGTTAATATTATGATGTATCCATCAGCTTGTGTTGCTAGTTAAAACACAAAACAAGTATGACTAAAATTAGTCCCTTAACTGTTTCTTATCTGTGCTAGAAAAAATTTGTGAAGGGTCAGGGTGGGGGAGGTTGAGAACATAGCCAAGTACACCGTTTGGACTTGGGTATTTAGAGTATGTTCTTTTATTATATGACAAGTGACTGAATCTTAGAGAATTACAGTGGGAGTTGCTCTTTGAGGAATTACAACTTGATTTTATGAAGAATTACAAGTTGGTTCTATGCATAACTCTGACTCCAGTTTTCCAGGTTATCAAACCAGTAGCAAATCATATTTCCATAGGTTTTATTCTCTGCTGTGGTAGCAGGGATGAGACTAGTCATTTGAAAAAGTCAGTATTGAATAATGAGGCTATATATAAATCAGTATGTTTGTGCAGTCTCATCCAGAGTCTGCTGTGTCAGAGCATTATGTAGATTCCCTTAGTCCAACTGGATCTTACCATGTGATAACCCATATGATGATGCATCAGCTAGAATTGGAATCCCTTCCTGCTCTGTAATGCAGTAATTTATAGATGGAGTAAAAGCTGGCTGCAGGTTTAGGCAATTCCCATCAGACCTGTGCATCAGCAAAAGAAGTTCCTGAAGCCTTTGGTTTGTCTTGTTTGAGACAGCATCTGGAATACTGGGTCCAGTTCTGGGCCCCTCAGTTCCAGAAGGACAGGGAACTGCTGGAAAGAGTCCAGCCCAGAGCCACAAAGGGGATCAAGGGGGTGGAACATCTCCCTTCTGATGAAAGGCTGAGGGAGCTGGGTCTCTTTAGCTTGGAGAAGAGGAGACAGAGGGGTGACCTCATGAATGTTTATAAACATGGAAAGGGTGAGTGTCAGGAGGATGGAGCCGGGCTCTTCTCGGTGATGTCCAGTGATAGGACAAGTGGCAACGGGTGCAAGCTGGAGCACAGGAGGTTCCACATGAACATGAGGAAAAACTTTTTCCCTGTGAGGGTGACAGAGCCCTGGCACAGGCTGCCAGAGAGGTGGTGGAGTCTCCTTCTCTGGAGACATTCAAAACCCACCTGGACGTGTTCCTGTGTGACCTACTCTGGGTGGTCCTGCTCTGGCAGGGGGGTTGGACTAGATGATCTTTCAAGGTCCCTTCCTACCCCTAACGCTCTGTGATTCTGTGAGTTAGTGTAGTAGTATAGTAGGTAGCATGCCCGATAAGGAACAGTATTGTTCCACTGGCAGATACCTTTTGTCTGTTCAGCGCTGAAACAGGTTTTAGAAGTCCTCAGGATAGAGCAGTGTTCTTCCAATATTTCTTTTTCTATATCCTCGTGTAATTGTGTATTAAAAGCATGATTTTTACAGTCCACTAAGCAGATCCGGGATTTGTAAGAGGAAAAGCTAATCAGTGGAACATGCTCCTAGAGACCTTCTTGCTTCAGTAGTTTTGTTATGAAAGTTCAGAAGATGCAGAAGCTTTGATGGCCTAATGAGGAGGAGGGGATAGATAACTTTGTGAAGACAAATAATTTCTTATAAGACCAATTCTGAGAAAGGAAGGGGCAGATTTTCAGGCACGCCAGACCTCCATTGCCCTGAAACAGAAGCCACTACAGACTTACCTGTCTCTTCATTTAGTACTTTTCTGGGTCTGTTCACCTAGAGATACAACACGGAAGGTCAGAGTTGACTTAGAATTTTTTTTTTAATGGCCTTGCAAAGGGAAGAAGTGTAGCAGTGCTTTTCTGACTGCTGCAGGTTTCTTCCAACTCAATTACAAAAAAGAGGCTTTTGAGCTTCTCGGTGTCAAACTACATTAGTCACTAAATATAACCTTTGTGTTGCATCTGTGGAATTTAAACAAACCTAGAGATGTGATAGTAGAGACAAACACTTGGACTGGCTTTAGCTTACGCTGACTGCTTAGAGCTGGTTTGGCCAACCGTTGGCTGTTCTTGCATACTGTGTGTCTGCGCTGGCATTACTTGCTGTGGAACTGGTGGTTGGTTTAGGAATGACTAGGAGATGGACACGAATTGCCATGTGCCAAAAAGGTCTTAAATTCTGTGTGCGTGATTCTCACCAATCAGCTGTTCAGTTTAATTTTGCCAGACTTCTTGGCTGCTTCTTTGGCGGGGGAGTTGGACCAGATGATCTCCTGAGGTCCCTTCCAATTCCTGCCATTCTGTGATTTTTACCTACACAATGGTGCTTTTAGTTACTCTTTGACAATTGCAGTCCTTAAAGCCAAATTTATTGGTTTAGATGGAAAGCAAGGTGCTGATGTCCTGTCTTGATTGCAGTAGGATTTTCCATACAAATGACAGATGTTTGTCTGGATTTATGCTGCCAAATCTATCACAGCAGCTGAAGACAAGTATAACAGCCTATGTTTGGATGGGAGGAATATTTGCCTTGATTTTCCTCTCACACCAACTTTTGTAACCATAAAAGTTCTTTTATATGAGGACATGAATTTGCCCATATATTCTGTTTTCTTTTTAGTGAAGGTGGTATCCATACATATGGTTGGCAAAAGCATGAGACAAGTGTACCTTCTCGATATATGGAATCAGTTGCACTACCCAAGGGGGAGGGGAAACAAAACCACTCTGTTCTGCTTGGCAGTTCTGTCTTCCAAAACCCATTCTTGAATTGCACTCTCTGATAACGTGGTGTAAGAACTGATTTGCAGTGAAATACACTTGCAGCAATTTAAGGACATTTAATTCAGAGATAAAACTAGGTCTTGGCTTTTTTGGAAGCAATTTGTCTTGTTCCATTGACTAAATAGGTACAGACCAACTTCTTAAAGCCCATCCTTCTTTTTCAGTGCTTCACTCTGGTAATTGTGCTGCGTAGCTATTCTTAGGCATAAGTAACTGCTTTAGTTTCTAGGTGTGAATAACACGTTAGGACAATAGTATCACCTATGAAAATCATACCAGAAGGTGCTGGTTGTACCTCAAGTGAGCTGTGCTACTTGGAACTGTACTAGTACTAACTAAGCTGTGTCAGTGCCTTGGGTCTGTTGATACGACTTCAGTACTATACTTTCTGTATCTGAACACGTCTTACTGAGTGATAGGTTTGAGGGATAGTGAGTTCTTGTTTTGCTCAATAGATCATGCTGTGGGTTGTGGTTTTTTATATTATTTGTGCCTTTGGTTCAGACAGATCCTCACTTAATGCCACAGTTTATCACCACTCTTTTTGGGGTAGTGGTGACCTCCAGAATTTGGTCAATTGTTTCTTTTGGTCACCAATCAAGTGGCTTAAATTGGCAGATGGGCATGATTCTAGAAAGATGTCTTATTCCATTTGTTATTTCTTCAGACAAGCTGCCTCTGTGGCTCTAGCAAGGCTTGACCAGGCACTGAAGATGGTTTGTTGCTGCCAGACACCTTGTACAGCACAGGTGACATTTTGAACATTGCTTATATAGGCAAGAACAAGTATTTTGTGAGTAGTCTGAGCTGGCTCAGTATCTTATTTCACATACTCAGCCATTTAACTCAGGGTTGACCCAGTTATTTTGTAGTTATGATGTCTTTTGGAGTCTAAAAATTGGTTGCTATGACCTTTATCCTCTTTGGATCAGTACAGATAATTCAAATGCAACAGACCTGGTCCTCTAAGTGCACCGTGTTACTATCTCTTTGCCTCAGCCTCTCTGAAGACATCCTGGATTCCAGTGTGGTTTTGGGAGTTACTGGAAAAGGTCTGTTAGCCCACTGCCACCTTTTTTTCCTCACAATTCAAATGTGCAGAGTCTTGTGATGCTGAGCTTCAGTTAGGTTGAAGGGAAAGTTCTGAGAAAGACTCCTTTCATAAAATTAATGTGGGTTTTTTTCCCCCCTTGATACTGATAGTCTGCAGGCTTTACTGTACTACAAGGTCTTTCACCATGTGCAAGTACTTTGCCAAATAACAGTACAAAATAAGATGAGAAGTTTTGACTTTGATACCTTCTATGGATACAACTGCCTTTGGGCAGGTGGAAGCTATTCCTTACAGGGTGTGGAGAGAGCTGTGCTATGCTTCATCCGCTTTAAATTGATATTAGCATGACTTGGAAGCAGTATGCCTTGGAAAAGTAAGAGTCACCGTTCCTACCAGCAGGGCAAGTAGAGAGGAAGAGGGGCTGGAGAAGTGCTTGCTTTGGACCGTGAGTATAGAACGAGAGTGAAGATCCTGACTCCTAGAAGGAATGACCTTGCTGTAAAACGTGCTGGTGAGAATATAGATCCTGAAGGCAATTTGTGCTCTGTGCACAAACTGCATCATTCTGCTTCAAAGCAGGATCTGGTAGATTAAGGTTATTCCAGCAGGTGGGCAGCACTGCTCTTTATCCTGCACTGACAGACATTCCTGAGCTTCCAAAGCTGTTTCTTTGTTCTCTGCTACTTTTCAAGCAATACTTGGATTAGAGTTTTTATAATGTGAAAGCAAATTTCCACTTCTTTTCAGCGCACATAGAGAAGACTTGTAATGATAGGGTGGTCAGCTTTTGATAGGCCTGTGTCTGCCTACCACCCATTCATTCTCCCCCGTTTTAAAACATAATGGGCTCCATTCTTCCAGCCTTCCCGTGCAGCTAAACTCTCAGCACTCCTTGCTTTGTTCTGGACCCTGTCCAGCTTGGCTTCATCCTTTCCAAAGTTCAGTGACTGAAGCTGAACTCTGTGTACTGGATGAGGATGTGCTGTTATTTCATAACCCTGGTTAATGTATCCCAGAATGACATTCACATACCTGAACAGCGCCCTTTTTCTTCTTTCCAGCACTTAAACTGACCTGCAACTCCTCCTGTCTTGTATTGCCGCTTAGACATTTTTCATTGCTCTCTATTCACGTGAGTTTCAACTGAATTTCAACTTGCAGGCCACCAGCACACTTCTATGGCTCATGAAGCTCTCATTCTGTCCTATCTAGTTCTTGCAGCAACATCTTCCAGCATAAGGGGACTAACAAACACCAAGTTAATTGTCTGCTGTTGTTAGTGAAGTTATCAAAAAGGTGCAGGGATAAATCTGTTCAGGACTTGTCTTGTTTCATTACACAATTTATGATACATCATGCCGCTTCTCCAGAATAACAATCTCTCCCCTGCCCCCCAGGTACATGGGTGACTTGCAGTGACTTCATCTAGGCATGGTTTCCTTCTTCTTCTCCGTGTATTTTTGCAGGGCCATGTCATAAAGCCTTCAAATCAAGGTATATGACATCTTGTGCTTAAACCGGCTGTCCCAAGTCAGTAACCCTCTCGTGAGAAGTCAGATTGGTGTGAAATAACTCGATTTTTGTAAAAACAGCGTTAGTGGCTTTTGCCTGAAACATCTCCCGATTTTTCTCAATGTTGTTCTAAAATAGAAATTAAAGGAAAGAAGAAATTATAAGCTGGTTAGCCGAACTTTGATAACCAGAGAGATGTCTTCAGAGTTTATGTAGATCTTGCATTGCTTTAGCTTGCTTTTTCTAAAAGTAGGTTAGAAGTATTTTAACCGGTGTGACTTCCGTTCATCTAGTTTATATTTTAAATACTTCTAGATCATTTGTTTCCTCACTTATGACCTATTGATTATATGCTTTGCTAACTATTACGAAGCACACAGGTACAATTATATTAATAAACTGAAGAAAACAACATTCGATATTATAGTTGTCTTTGCCAAATGAAATGGTATTATCAAAATCATCAGATAGTGGGTTGTAAAGGAAGTACTTTTTGACACAGCACACAATTAAACCATGGAACTCATTGCCACAGAATGCTGTGAATGCCAGCCCTTTAAATGGGCTTAAACAATAAGATGAATTCATGCTAGAAAGGCTTATTAAGGGCTATTAAGTACACAGATGCGGATGCAACTGGGAAGTCCTTAAGCCATGTATTGCTGGAAACTGGAAGGATGTAAGGAAGAAAAATATAAATCCATGCAATTTACAGCAGTACTCTTCCCTCATTCCCCTGTCCTGTGCATTACTGGTGGCTGAAGGCAGGCTGTGGAGCTAAATGGACTTTGGGGTCTGATCCTGGATGGAAGTTCTTCTTCCTCCCTGTAATTCACTTGCTTCCAACTCGAGCAACGCAGCAGTACGATCCGTTCTGTTTCCCTTTCCTGTGGATATAATCAGAGGTACTTGCCTCTTTCTTTTGCACTGAAGCTTTTGTACCTGTTCTGATACTGCTCCTGCATGCAGGGCTTTCCTTCCCCCCCTTTCCTTTCACAGGTAGAACCGCCTGCCTTGTTATTAACAGGCCAAGGCCTAAGTGGTGCTCAATTGGTCTCTTTCTACTACATGTTACAATAGTTTGCTCCCTTTGTGGTTTTTTGAGAAGCATCCAGTCACTGCTCTCCCATGGAACTCTGCCTATTAATTCTTTGGCACTGTCAAATGACTGATGATAAATCAGTTGAATCTGGTGTTCTCCTGGTATTTTGCTAATTGAAGTTTGGTCTGTAGCAGTTTTCAGAAGAATGACTTTTTTTTTTTTTTTAAACCACTGCAAATGTCTTGGGATTTCCCCTGCTATTTGTTTTGTGTCAAAGCTGAGCTGGTCTTAGGATTCAAGGTCTGGATGTGATGTTAAGAATTTCTTCAGATGCATGTGAAAAATTGTGGGCCTCTGCTGTCACTGTTTTGGACAGGTAGGATAGGGGTCTCTTCTGTGAAACAGGTTCTGTTGTTCTTTTTTCTTTTTTCATCTTTTATACCAAACACAATCATAACAGACTCTTTCCTGTTTGGCTTAAGCAGGAAATGTTTGGCTGCACAGAGATCTAAAATATTAATGCCAGCTGAGCATACTCAGCTATTTCAGCTGTTTGCATCCAAAATTTCTTCTGTCCAAGCAGTCTGTTTGATCCTCAGCTAAGGCACAATTTTCAAGTTTCAAATTTAGGCTATCTTTTGACAGTAGATTTAAAGTCAGTAGTGTTAAGTGGACGTGAGATTTAGTTTTGGGAGGTGTGTTTGTGTATTAAGAGTAGGGAGTTGGTGGAAAGTATGAGGCGAATAACTCGAGTCGCTGAAAAGACTCTGCTTTGACTGTTAGAAACCCAGGTTCTTCAAGGAGAAAGGAGGCCTGGAAAAGCAGCCCAAAAAGGATATGAACTGTTCCAGTACTTGGGATATGTGTAAAATGAACTAATTACAAATAGACTTGGTAACCTTAGTTAAAACTGGCACCAGTTAACTACAACAAAATTCCTCCCATCTTTCTGAAAGCGTCACTATAATACAGGCAATACAAGTGGGTATTTTATAATGCACTTCTGTTCTCGGACCAGTGGTAAAGCAAGTCACTGCTTGCTTCACATCTCTGAGTGCCTTTGGTTTGACCAGCTTGAGTAGGTTTGTTTTCACTGTGCTTGAAATGGGATTGTTTCTTTGGCTCACAAACTGAAACATGCCTTGCCTGGGGGAGTTTCTAGCCAGGCTGGATGCCTTGCATCTCAGATGGTGACCTGCCATAATGCTACCTAATCTCTGGAGCTGCTGTCTGTTTGGTTGGTTGGTTTTTTGTTTCCTGAGGAAATGTGACATTGGTCATCTTGAAGGAAAACTGTAGGAGGAAAGAGATCAAAGTGCTAACTGAGATGAGGTTGGCCTTTCAAATCTAGGTATGCCATTTACTACAAATGTATTTGCAAAGGGATGGTTAGTCATTTCAGATCCTTCACCTAACGGGAAACTGCTCGCTTCAGCAAGATCCATGAGGGATTGTAAATCAGGCAGAGCTCTGCTGACCAATCCTCCTGCAAATCTTACCTGGCATGGAAAAGCGCTCAGTCTTGCAGCACAGAAATGGAAGGAAGGAAGGGCGGGCTTCTGACAGTCTCTGCTTCAGTTCACCTGCTGTTTTGCACAACTCTTGATCGATCGAGTTAAGCTCATGTGGGAGCAGTTGCTCTTTCAAATGAGCAAAGCGGGGTGCATTCGTTTCTGTACTGCACCACAGTCTGGACCTGCTGCTGCTATGAACTTCCTAAACGCAGCCCCCCTTTTTCTTTTTCCCTTTGCCTGCGGAAGTCTGGCTCTTGCAGTGAGCTCACCCGCAACAAAAGCTCCTCGCAGTGCTGTTCAGCTCCAGCTCGGGCCTACCTCACAACGGCTGCTTTCCTGTCATTCTCTCGCCTGCTAGACATAGCAGCCGTATGAGTATTTGGGTGGGGAAGGAAGGAGATTGCAACATCCATTAAGGAAAAAAAAGAAAGAAGGCTAGTCTGTCTCTCACTTTTCAAGTGCGGCTGTAAAACTTTCCTTGGCCTTTGAAAACTGAGCTCTGCCATGTGGTGGTTGCGAGCTGTGGAATACGTCAGCCTTTGAAGTTATTCCTTAAATAGGCAATTGCAAATGGCATCCAAATTTAAGCTTTTATAGCAGTTTTGCTGCAAGCTGGAATAAGTTACTTATTCTGACGGTACTCTGTGAGTGGTAAGACCAAGTTACAAATTACCCACACCTCTGTACCTGTCTCCCAACCATCAAACAACATTCACCCTGGTGACAATAAATCTGAATCTCTAGAAATGTGGTCGTAGCATTAAAACCAACTTTTTATTTCCCTGCAAGACTTCAGTCTTCTGTTTTAACCAAAAACTGTGCCTGCTGTGACTGAAGGCTGCTGTGTTGACATGATTGCAGCCACAGATAAGCAAACCTGTCCTCAAGTGTCTGAACAGCAGTGCGACCGTCTTCTGTATTTTGTTCATTTATTTATGGGGAAAATGTTCTACAGGCCACACAGGAGAAGCCACCTAAGAGCCCTAAAGCATTTATTTTCTCATCCGTAGCATTTTGAGTGCTTAGAGACTAACTGCTGCTTGGTACGACACAGCAGTTCATAGCTCTCAATCTATAGGCCTTACTTTTCTACAGAGGTACCATTGGTTTTATTTTTAATGCCAGGGACGGGGATAAAAACCTTTGTTGGCGCAAGGAGCTAACAGGTAGAGCTGCAGACAGTTTTTTTCTAGTGTAATCTAACGTAAGATGATCTGAACAGGCACGGTGAGTTTGAAGCAAGTCGCGCTGCCCTAGCAAGAACATGTCTACCTCTTCCATATTTGCACTGCATACCTTCATGTATTTACCTAAATTCCCCCAATCCACCGCTTAGATGTAGCCTCCATGCTAAATCTGACGTCCCTGAAGAAGTAAAAAGTAAAGATGAGAAAGTAGACACTATTGCTTTGCTGGTGCCTTCATGTCAAGTTACTGACAGCCCACTTTCCCGTGTATGCCTGGTGGGAGAGAAATTCAATCCTGAAAAGGGAAAACCTCACTTACTTTTCAACAATACTTAGCTACATTCCAGAACTTACACAGCTCTCTTGGGAAATTTCTTTCCTGTATCCATTGTCTTAATGTGGTGCCTTTCCTAATCATTCTTTGTCATCTCCAAGCTTCTGGAAAAGTGAGTGTTTCCCAGGGTGTAGGTGGAGGGAAGAGAGTTTGCGCATTGCTGCCTGGCTTCTCATAGCAATATTCTGTTAATCAAGAGCAGTGACTCATAGAAAATGAAGACTGGATAATCCAAGTGATTATTTATCATTTCAGTGGTCTAAAGGATTGTTTCCTGCAGGAGAAAATAGCCCGAGGCACTTTAGTGCTAGGGAACACATCTTCCTACTTATTCTAAATTTTTCCTTTCTGTAACTCAAAGGTAAAAATCTTCAGAAACCCTCTCCCTCCTTAGTACTTCTTTGTAATCTATCACAACTCTGGATAGCTCAGGGATTGCAGTGGTAGAGCCAGATTGTAGCTCCAGCTCTGCCTCTAGAAGCCAAGTTGCATTTTGGTCTAAGTAATAAGGGAATCAACCCGTTTGTTGGACTGTCCCAAGTGCACCCTTGCCCTCCCATGTTGCTCCCCAAGCCTTGTCCCTGAACCTGACACAGCAACTGAAACAGCTTACTCCAGTTTGGATCCTGAAGAAGGTATCTGAACCCTTGTAAAGGTTCAGGTGTGGGCTGGTTTTTACCTTTTTTTTATGTCTGCTCTTATGATCTTTTAGCAATTTGTTCTGTCCAACCCAAATGGACACTTGTCTGCTGAACTAGTTAGGTACTTTAAAGGATGAAATACCAGCTGCTGTTCTTCAGTCAAAACTAATGCCCTGTAAACTGGCTTTTTTTTTTTTCCTCTTGCATTGTAGTGGCTGAACGCCTCCTTGGGAAGGGCTGAAACAGCAAGCAGGAGATGCTTCTGGTGGGACTGCTGCCTGTTTCATCTTGGCCCTTTCTGCCTTCAAAAAGGGGTGCTGTTTCCTCTCAGGGTACTTTCCTGTACTCACCTGTAGGGCGTTAATCTTTCCAGCTTTTTTCTTTTTTCTCCATAGGATGATGAGAGTCTGAAATACTTAACTCACGAAGAGCAGGATGTTCTCATGTTCTTTGAGGAAACCATAGATGCCTTAGAAGATGACTTGGAGGAGCCAGTCCTACGTGACAGTGGCATCCACTGTCAATCTCCAAGGTCAACGGAAGAAAATGTGTCCAGTCATTCAGAGACTGAAGATATCATCGATTTAGTGCAGTCAACACCTGAGAGTAGCGACCATGAAGGCCCTCCTAGCAGGGATCCAGAACCAGGTAGTCGTATTTCTTGAAAGTGTGTTTTTTTTTCCCTTTGACTTAGCCCTGACATACTCTCCTTAGTAGGGAAGGTACAGAATTTCTTTAGCTGTTTCTGCCTCAAGGTGAATCTGTGACAGATCAGGAGCTCTAAGGACTGTGATTTTAATTTGACTTAGGATTTCTGAAATTCTTGCTGTTACTATAACATTTTTTTCTTTCTCATGGAGGTCACGCACATAATTAAGTTGGGGGACTTCTATCTCAGTCCCCTACCCGGTGACTGAGTTGTAACAGAACTGAGTATTATGCAGAGTCATCGCAGCGCAGCAGACTGCTGTTCATCAACCTCTTCACGCTCTGCTTCTAAGACCTCTTAAGAGTTTCTCTAAGCGCTTTAAGATGGCAGATTGTTTGTAGTGTTACTTAGTGTGGGACTGAAAGACACATGATCCTGCCAGTAAGTTTGTGACAAGACAGTGTACGGCATGTTGTTTTCTTCACCCTGTAGAGCTGGCTCTCTCTGTTTTTTTGGAGAATGGGTTTATCAGCTAGCACATGCAGTGGGCTGTAACGCGTCCTCTCCTGGCTGTTAGAATAAACAATAAGAGTTGCAAAGCTCTTGGAAAAAGCAGCCGTTGAAACGCAGTGAAGGTAACGTGCAGATTGTGAATGCGTGGCAGGAAGGGCTTCCAGTGAATGCATTGTAAATATGGGGACGTGAACTACAGCGTCGCCTACGAGATGCCGATGCTAGTTCAGGTACAGCTGCCTCTGGCAACGTGGGCTGAGTTTGAGTTAGGAGGTTTGGGGGAGGGCAGCACTGGTGCTTGCTAATGCTGGGTGAAAGCAAGCCTTGTGTTCTGCTCTGTGCGAAGCCCTAATGACATCGTTGCTGCTTTGTCTTTTTAAGTGCTGGATGCTACCTGGAGAGCTGAGAGCCCTAAGCCAGCTGCACCTGCTGACCTTCCCCCACATCCCCCTGTACCACCACCACCAATGCCCGAGACGCTTCCTCTTCCTCTGCCACCCCCTCCTCCAGTGCAGCATCCGAAATTGCTTCGTTCTATCCCCACTCCACTCATCATGGCCCAGAAGATGTCTGAGCAGCAGCTGGAGAGCAAGGCGCGCTTCCCCAGCGCCCTCAAGGAAGGGAATTCGGACAGGAAGAAAACCCCAGTGCCCAACGGTGACTCTTTTGTGGCTCCAAAGCACCCTCCTGCACCCGCACCCAAACTGCACCGCTTCCCCAGCAACATCAACATAACGAACGTCAGTGGCAAAGAGTTCAATGAGACCATTTCGAAAGCAGCAGTTAACGTCCAGGAGCGGAGAGCTCAGGTGCTGGCCAACATCAATGGAGGAGCTTTTCTGGCAGCTGAACTGGAGGAGAAGCTGCAGAAAAATGATTTCTTGTCACGTAACAGAAGTTCTTCCTTAAGGGACCTCTCCTCTGAGCAAACACGATACGAGGCTCTGTCAAAACTTGGCCTAGTTAAGGGAAAGCCAGCTCAGGACCAAGTGGACCGTGCCCCAAGCACTCAGCAGCTTGATGTGCAGCCCAAGCAGGCAGATGCTGTTCCCAATGGATATCAAAACATCCACGAGATTTTAAAAAGCGAGCCCAGCCCTTTCCTTCCTGTGGGCAAAACGGTAACAATCAAACCAGAGGTAGCTCTTGCTGCTAACAAGGCCAGCGGTGCACAGCAGACCACAGCAAAAACTTTTAATGATTATAAACAACCTAGTCTAAACCTGGATATGAGGAGGAGATCGGGATCACTGCCTAGACCTTCAGGATTTCGATCCCAAGGGATAACGGTAAAGTTTTCTGGCCGTGGCTCAACAGAAGAAGCCAGGAGAGAGGCACTTCGGAAACTGGGACTGCTGAAAGAGACTGCATAATTCGGACAGGCATGTTGTGGCAGCGGGGGGAAAGTCATAGCATGGCTTTGTGCTGGAAGAGTCCGAACAGGATTGGGATCGAACAGGTTGAAATAAGAACAGGGAAGTTCTCTGCTTCAGGCAAGCTAAGGAGGTACTAGACACTGTGGAATGACCGCGGGTGTTCATCCCAGAAGGACTGGCACCACGTATGGTCACGTACAGCAGTGGGTTTCGGCTCTCCTTCCTGCAGAGATACTCATCTGCTGCTCTTTGTGACTAAGAGGAATTTTATTTAAGTGATCCTAGACTACAGCAGACAGCATCTCGGCAATGAGGCGTGCAGCGCAGTGTTGTTGTACATAGCAAACCGAATGGCGAACCTTCCGTTTTGTTCTTTCTGAAGCCAAACCAGAGCGCTCCGTTTGTCCTGCCCACATGTGCGTGTCTGTTCGTGGGAGCTTGAGATAACGTCAAAACTGGAATTTCTCACCAGTGTGACACACTTCGGTGACTTTGTTGTCTGTATTATCTGGCTTGGCTTCGTTCCCTACCAGTGGTGGAGTCTTCTGCTTCCTTTCCCTGTGCCCACTTGACTCAAGATCGTACAGGGGGTGGTTTCTGTTTTGACCTTCTCCTCGACAGAGTGGCCCCAGCTTTGAGCGGGTGACTGCATCACTCTGCTGCTTCGCTTGAAGTCCTGCCTTTCTTCACAGCCACCTGCTTCTTGGTCACGCTCTGGCAACCCACGTGTCCAGTGAGAGACACGAGCTAAGCCTCAAGGATATGCACCGCGCACCGGTTCTCGCACTGACAGCCAAAGAGTCTCCTGACAATCTGTGACCCCAACTGTTCTGTACCAGTGATGATCTTAGAGCAGAGAAGCCATAGGAACAAGTTACCTTTGTACCAAATGCGAGAACCTTCTGTCAAAAGTCTTTTACATTAGAGTTCCTGTGAAGAAACTGTTACTTTTTTGAACAATAGCTGTACTACACTGAATAGTTGCAAGTTCTGTTACTGCTAAAAACTGTCGTTTGGTCTTCCTGTAGTTTGACAGCCCTGATAATCCTCTGTTCACAGCCTTATTTGATTCTGCCCTGCCAATGCGTAACAGAAGCTACAGCCAAAATTCTTGCAGGCTAAGTGGAGTGGGCTGTATGTAAGCCCACGTCGCTCCTGAGTGGTCCAAGTAGGCGTTACTTTGCCTTTGTTCAATAGATGTGCTTTTAAAGGTGGTCCCAAAATACGTTTGTGTGGTTTTTTTAATATGGCAAAGCTGCTCTTCCACGTTAAAACCCCCTTCCCTTTTTGTACACCAGAAAACATCAAGAATAGCCATTTTAAAATCAAATGCCAAACTCCAGACCCTCGAAATTTCTTGGTAATCCTGCATGTTTAAGAGTTCTCAGTGTTTTGGTTTTTTCTAAAGGGAAAAACTCACTTATTCTCTGCACTTTCTAAAGCCTCAAGCAACCCCCTCTTTTTCCCAAGCGACTGAGTAATAAACCTTGGAGAAGAGGAGGGAGCGGCTATAATAGAAACTGACACACCCTTCAGCGAGGAGCTCTGACATAACTGTGATAAACAAGTTTGGAGTTCTTGTGATAAAGTATTTCAGACTTGCTGAGCTGTACTTGTAAATGAAGCTGTTGTGAAGGAAAAATCTTTGCATCATTCTCAACCTGCCTCATAAGTTAAAGGTTGTTTTGTTTTGTTTTGTTTTTTTAAATTATCTGCTCGCTGCTTCAATTTTTAATTGTGTTTGTTATGGTATCTGGCTGGTTCTGTTATGTACTTATTCTTTTCAGCCTTTTCACTGGGTAAGTGATCATGTTCCTCGTTGTGACGGGCATACTATACATAAGCAATCAGTAATTAAAATATGTGGCCATTCCTCAGTCTGGCGAAGCACTTGCGCGTGCATAATCGAATGTGAGAAGTGCCGCTGAAACAAAAAAGGCTGCTTGTATGCTGCAAGTAAAGCACATCCCTGTTTTGCTGGGCTCTGAATCTGTAGTCCTAAATCAGGAGGACAAGCACGTAAAATACATCCAAGCACCTGCTTCAGTGCAGCCTGGAACGGAGTCCTGCATGTGGATGATGCATCATAATTTATTAACATAACCTGCTAAGTAAATGTAAATGTTTCATGACCTTTGTGCTTTTAAATACTGTTAAAGCAAATTCTTCATTATGAATGTGAAGTGCCTACAGAGCAAACTTCACATCTGATCATTTCTTGCCAGCTCGTCTTTGGGTTGTTTACAGCTGAGAGTTCCCCCACTCCCCACCCCCACCCCCCGGCACTAATTGTTCCATTGAAATTCAACCCTGTTCAGTAACTGCATCGTGTCACCTTATTTAAAAAAAAAAAAAAAGTTTAATATCTAAAATTGCAGTATGCTGAATTAGCTGGGTCATGTTCTCTCATCCTTTGTGCAGGGCTGTGTCCTCAACCGGTGGGAAATGAGAGTCAGATCTTCATTAGGTAAATCAGTTTCTGCCCAGGGAGGACTTGGAACGAGGTATTCATTGTGGCCCTTCATTACAGCAGATACCCTACCGGTAAATTCTTCTCTGTGCCTAAAACTGTAGTAAGTAAAGCCATGTACTAAATGAAGTTAAGAGTCTAGCTGCTAATAACCTGTATATAAATTTAGCTCTATTTTGTGTATCTTGTTTCGTGTGTATATGTTGCTGTGATTTCCCCCCCCCCCCCTTATGTTAGAGGTAACTGTCTTGCACAAATCTGACAAATCATCTATTAAACTGGGATAAAACCAATGGAATGACGGCTGATGGGAGGTGGAATCTTGTTCTTTGTCACTCAGTAGCGCTTATCTTTCTTGGAGGAGGCAAGCGACTTTTTTAATGGCTAATATCAATTTAATAACTCGTCTTTTTGCAACTGTGGATGTGTGTTCAGTCAGAACAGGACAGCGTTCAGTCCTGTCAACCCATGCGTGAAGGAAGAGGAAGGGGGGAAAAAAAACCCCAACAAAAGGATTATGTCTGTGTTCTGTCCAGAGATGTGTATTCTCACTGCTGGGCTTCAGTAGCAGGGACCAGGGTCGCTGCAGGAATGAAGTTCATCCTGAACGGTGTTTGAAGTAGGCAAAAGCCGCCCTCTCCCGAGGTTTTGCAATATGAAAATGGCTTCTCCAAGAGGAATATCGGATACATGGAGGAACAGTACCTCATCTTTGCGTTCCCATGCCTGCCTTCAGGGGTGTTACTGGGAGCGTGGTGCTGCTGAGGGGTAGCAGTGTGTCTTGTTGGGCAGGACCAAGTTCCCCTTTGGAGAATGTTCCTACCCCTCCCTTCTGAGCGGGCGCCTGTGCGTTTGCTGCCTTTCTGTCTTTCGTTTGGGTACTTGCCCATCCAGACTGCTCAGGTGCTTCCCAGCAAGGATCACTGCTGCCTCTGGCACACGCTCCTGCTGCTGAGCACAGAGGTGAGGGTTGCCTAATGAAATGCTACATAGCTGAGGTGGTGGCTAAGTCATCTTGGGCCGAGACTTGTCCCGCTCCAAGTAGGGAATGGTTTACAGCCAAAACGAACAGACTTTGACTTGACAAGGATGACAAAACCCTCAGGAGCTGATCTTCAGGAATGAGCGGCTGCTTTTTTGCTCAGACTGCCCAGAGCAAGGACTGCATTCAGCGGCTTCAGCCCCGTGTTCCTCATGCAGGCTGCCCGGAGGAGGAGGCTGGAGGGTGGCACTACCGCCCCAGCTTGTACCTGGCAGGAACCCTCAAAAACTATTCTGCTGTTTTGAAGGTGGATTTCTTTCTTTATATACGGGTGGTGTTGAGCATTCACACGAACGTCATGATTCACAACAGGCAGAGTAGAAATAATTCTAGGAAAAAAATTAACCCCCCTTTGCATGAGCTACTTTTTCTATCGCCCAGGTAGGATGGTGGGGGTAGCCAAAAAGCATCAGCAGGTCTAGCAGCCTGTCCCTACGCTTTCCAGGGCTGCCTCGGGGCCCAGCCAGGACAGGGCAGGTGGCCTCTCGTAACTGAGTCCAGCTCCAGCCTGGAGCCAGTGTGAGAGAATGTAACTTGGCTCAATGTATAATGAAACTTAGTTTAAGTTACAGTACCTCACCTTTGCTGCAGGGCAAAGCCTCACGCAGCTGCTCGGTTACTGTCAGCATTTCAAGTGGCTGCAGCTTTGGGAATAAGCTTTTGATGTTTTGACTCCTCCTGCGCTTGTTTTATACACACGCATGCTCACAAATAAATTTGGCTTCTCCCTTAAAAACAAACAGTTTCAGAAAGTGTTGCCCCTGCCCTGCTCAGGGAAGGCATGAGCCTGAAGGTAGCTGATGGTTTTAGCCCAGCAACTTGGGCTGGTTTCTGTGCTGCTGGAGCCACAAACAGCAGGACTGTCTATCACTTACAGCGCTCCTGCGTGACCTGAAAGTGTTTTGTAACCGAACCCACCAAGGTAGAGTTGCAGAACACCCTCGTTACGTGGCTGGTTGGTCATCGGTGCTCGGGCAGAGCGGGAGCCCGGGGCAGCACCGCTCAAACACAGCGGGGTGTGCTGCAGTCATGGCGTGGGATTGCTGGGGCTGCTCTGGAGGCAGCTGCAAGGCGAAGCCCTGAGGGTTCAGTCTTCAGGAGTGCCCTGTTACCCCTACAGCACCCACAACTCCAGCTAACTTCTTGATGGCTTGGACCCTGAGCAAGTTGTTTGGTGTCTTTAATAGGTCAGCACTGAAAGATGGGCAGGTGAATGTGGAGGGAGTGGAAAAACTTGCAAGCGCTTACCTTACTTAAACACATTTACTCTAACCTTCGTTTTGCTCTAAGGATTTGAGAGCAAGTTGGCCTGGGGTCATCTGCCAGCCTGATACTCTGAGCGGTTATGAGCTTACACCCACGCTGGTGTAGCGCTGGCTGCGGCTGTGGCGGCAGAGCACGGTTCGAGCGGTCTGTCGGGGCCTGTGCTGGGAGGGCGCGCGGTGGCGGTGACGAGGGCAGAGCCAGGGGCCGAAGGGCCTTGGAGCAGGGACTGCTCAGCCCCGCCGGAGAGGAGCCGGCCCCTGCCTGCGCAGGTGCCCCCCCAGCCCCTTAGCTGCTGGTTTAGCACCGCTTGGCCAGGCGCTGCGGAGCGAGTTACGCTCGGTGGGTATCACCTGGTTGGCACCAAATTCTGTTGTGGGCTTGCTCCAGTTAACTCCCCAGAACAAGCTATACCGGCGTAAGCTCCTGTACTGGTGCTAGGAGTGGAGTTTAGGAAGGTGGTTTTAAAACAGATCAGTGGGTCAGAGAGGGATGCTCCCTTAGACGTGGAGCTTATTGAGAAGAAGTCTTTAATTCATCGCTTCTTGCATGCAAACCTCCACCCGCACAGGTTCGTTGTTTCAGATAATCCCTGCATCCTGTAGAGGCGAAGGCAGAGGAGTCTTCATCATGGTGTGGCCTCCTAAATTATAAATGTCTTTTCCCCTGAGGTAAGGAGGGTCCTTGGAAGGGTTTGGCTCCATGCAGTCTAAGGGAACACACCCTTCTCTTACATGTTTTGTTTTTGTTTAGTCTTTTTTTCCCCTGGGAAGGGGGTTTTCTGTTCCCATGCAAGGTGACCCCTCCCAAACGAGGAAATGCCTGCCTTCAACACTTGTTGGTGCATCCCTGACTCCTTCACCGCAGGGTCAGACGAGCTTTTACCTCAAGGGCTCGGCGATGAAAGATTATTTTTGTTGACAGGGCTCGCGCGAACTCCTCAGCCTTTGGATTTTTCTGCTGGGTCATAATCACCTGCTTGCAGAAAAGCAGAAGAGGCTGCGGTAGCTTTAGGCTTAAACTGAACAGGCTGAGGGACAGCAGATCAAACAGCGGGCAGGCCTGAAGGAGCCACTCCGCTTCAATTTGCCTTTGGACCTGCCCCTGAGCTTCAAGGGCTGTTTCATAGAGCCCCAGATATCGCAAACTAATTCCGAGAGGCACTGTTAACCTGGGTGTCTCTGTATCACAAAGAAACGTGCCTGTTCCACTGTCCTCACCTGAGGAACAGAGTTTTTTGGGGTTGGTTCTTTTTTTCTCCCCCCATCATTTAAAAAAAAAACAAAGTGTAGTTACCCTCCCCCACAAAATAACTTGATAGGTTGAAGGTTTGAAGTTAAGAGAAAATAAATACACAAAATCCTTGTGAGGCTGAACACCCCCCACGTCCCCATGCTATAGCCAGCCAAGGATGCTGTCGAGCTGCTGCCTGAGGTCTGCCGTAGCTTTAGTCCCTTCACGTGCGATCACTGCACCCAGTACGGTGTCCCCACCGATCCCGCAGCGGTGTCACCTCGGCCGCCCTGCTCTCAGACCAGCCCTCCCACGTGCTGCAGCAGCCGCCTGAGCAGCAGAACACGGTGCAGGGCAGAAGGCAAGGGCTGTCGCGCCTGATCTCTTGCGAAAATTCACAGCAAGTCTCTTTATTTGTTACCTGACAGCCCCACGTGGAGCTACGAGTAACCTGGAGGAGAAGGTTGGGTTAGGAAGTGTGGTGACCCTGTGCCTCTCATCATGGAGGAGAGCGCGGTCACCTTCCACGACCAGCCCTGGGTGCTGCCATAGTGGAGGAGCCAGAACCTCCTTCCTCTCCCCTTCCCAGTTTGCAAATGGAAGATTACAGCAGAGTTACTGGGAAAGCAACTGCCCAAGAGACTAACGAGATAGGGCTGGCATCAGTCAGGGGATGTTTTGCCCAGAGAGCAGCCAGAGCTGGGGGAGAGGCCAGCTTAGTGGTTACTGCTGAACATCGCGCTTAATAGTTGTGAGGTGATGCACAAACCTACATCCAAGCTCTCCCAGTAAGTGCACCTCCACCTCCCAGCACGGCCCTGGCTCCCTGTCAAAGCCCCACAGAGGGCAGGTCCTGTCTCCTTACGCCATGGCGATGCAGGAGCCTGATGGAGCTCAGTGCAGCTGCACAGCTGCTGGTCGTGAACCCGGAGAGCCAGCACGGAGCTGCACAGGGCCTTGGAGCCCCCAGCCCTCCCTGGGCACAGCGCACGCTGGCTCGCGATGGCAGCCGTCGCAGCACTCCACTCATCGCCGACAGTGACTTCCCGTGCAAGTCATTTCCCTCTGTGATTCAGCCTCGGAGACCTCTGTTACAGCGGGATCGTGCGTTTCCTCAGGGGTTGGGGGAGGTCAACTTCACCAGCACATGTTCACAATGTATTTTTTCCTAGAATTTCAACGGAAGCTCTCTCCTCTTTGAGCTTCTGTTATGGTAAGCATCAGAAAATCGTGTAATTTTTTATCTGTTCCCTGCTTGCTTATCCATCCGCGTGAGGAAGGGCCAGGGCTGCATTTCCCAGATGGGAAACGAGGGCAATGATGTCAAGCCAAGAAAATTTGGGCAGAGATGAGCCTGACCTTCCCGTTCCCAGGCTTATGCACTAATCCTGAATCATCCTTCCTCTCCCACCACCACACCTACCGCTTCGGGAGCATTTACTTGACAGCCCAGGAGAAAAACCAGCCTCCTGGAAGCTCAGACTCGCGTGTGCAATACTCACTGATTAACAACGAGAAGCCACCCCCTGTACTGATGCTCAGAGGGTGGGATGACACCAGAAGGAACAAAGTATTTGTACAAGCTGTCATGGCAGGAGGGAAACGATTTCTTCCTCTTTGAATGTCTATTAGGAAAGATTTGTCAGCGCAGTTCTATTCCCAATACACAAGCCAGCACAAGGGTAGAGAACCGACAGGGGCTTCAGGCTTCATGACACAAACTTCGTTACCATGGAGCATTTCCTGCCTCCTAAATGGATTGAGTTTGCCTGATTAGGTTTAATTTTTATTTATGGCATGAGTTTTCCAGCACACTCAAGCCCAGGAAACGGGCGCTGTGGGGCCAGTACGGCGGTTCCTGGTAGGTCCTGTCACAAACCCCTGGGCTCTGCCCGGGCCACGCCGAGAGCGGAGATGTTCCTCTGCGGCGTGTCCCCGGACAGGCAAGAGCAACACTTTCCCTGAAACCAAAAGCAGGTTTGATTTTATGTTAGGTAATAAACCCCCAGCTTCACAGGGCGTGGGATTTGGGACCAACGTGAAGAACAAACCACAGGCAATTACACCTCTCGGCCTTACAAGGAAGGGAGAGTTTGTCTAAGTCCTGCCGCTGCGTCCGTCTTTCCGCTGGAAGAGAAAGGCTGCTGCAGGAGGGATGAGGAACCCGTGTCTGCCTGGAGCAGCTCGGCTGAATTCCCGGAGAGAAGCAGTCTGCTCCTCCCTGACCAGGCTGAGCACCAGGTCTTCCTCCCAGGAGAGGGCTCTTCCTGCCGTGAGCCCGAGGAGGAAGCTGGAGCCCCCATCACCTCACGAAAAGCGTCTTGGTGCCGCCTCCGAGATCGCTGTCACTGCTCCGGTACCTGGGCTTCATTTCCGTCACTCCAGGGATGCAACTTCCAGCAGCTCGTAGCAATTTAATAACCACTTACTGGATTAATACACAGCAGAGACACCAAACCTCTCTTCAGGTGGGTAACGAAAGCCTTACTGCTGCATTCCAGTCTTGCTTCCCAGGAGAGACCATCTGAACAGCTTCAGAGTAATATGAACAGATCGATGAGAGAGATACAGGTCTGTGCAGCTATATAATATATATAGTTTTAAAAATTGGATACTGGTGCAGCAAGAAGGACAACCAGCTCAGCTGGGCAGTGACACCGAGACACGGGGCAGCTCTGCAGCCAGGCACAGCTCTCCCTTGTGGAGCAGACGCGGGCTTCCCGTCACAGCTGGAGGGGCTTCCAGCAAGCCTTTCCCTGAAGAGATGCAAGCAAGGACGAGTGGTGGCCCCCGATGCCAGGCACACGCAGTGGGTGTGGTGACCTGGCCCCGCTGGTGTGGGAGGGTGTCTGAAACCAGCTGCTTTGGAGCACCCTCTGGCTCAGGAGAGGGGGGCGCAGTCAGTCAGTCACGGCTCTTTCAAACAGGAGCTGCCCGAGAAGCCAGCTAAGGGCTCAGAAATAAGTATCTATCCCCCAAATGGGGATATTTTGATTTTATTTTATTTAATATCATTTTATTTAATCAAATTAGCCAGAGAAGAGGCTTTTAAGAGACTGATGAGTGGCTACAAGCCCTAGGAGGTAGGAAAACTGCAGTCCTGAGCAGGGTCCTTGGGTATCCCCATCGCCTGTATTTGCACGGGCTTTTTCTTGCTCGCAGGGGAGGCGGAGCTGGCAGCAGTGGCTAGTGCCAGCAAAACTGAGCCTTCCCTTAATGCTATTCCAGCGTTTCTTCTCCTGCAGCGAGCTGGCTGCAGTCAGAGCAACCCCGTTCGCTTGCTCACACGTATTCAGAGATGTTTCATGCCCTTGCATGCCCCGTCTGAGCCTCTGCTACCACTGGAGAAGGACACAGGTCCCATGCCCTTGCATGCCCCGTCTGAGCCTCTGCTACCACTGGAGAAGGACACAGGTCCACCCCAAGCCCCATATCATAGTTGCCAGTCCCGCCCTGACGCCCTGGGTAACACCTCTAATAGCCTCAGGCACCTGCAGGATTCAGCACCAGATGAAAGCACCCGAATTTCAGTGGCTATCCACATGCAGGACACCCAGCTCCCGCCACCACAATGGAGACCTCACCCGTGACACCTAGGCAGTGGCTGAGCTCATCCTAAAGGAGACAGATGCCCAGTAGCTGCTGAGGCTTCACTGATCCCATCTCACCAACTGCAGCAGGACCTCGGTGCCTCTCGCACAGCGTAGACATCTCAGCCCGTTTCCACGCTTAAATGGCCGTTAGAAGCAAGAAGCAACACCCGAGCAATTTGGCAACAACATGAGGTTCCATGGGTACTAGAGGGCTTTTTTTTTTTAGTGGAACCAGCAGGACACAACACATCACTCTCTACGGCATCACTCCCTGACTGATCACATCACCCTTGGTGGTGCTTCCGTGGAGCTTCCTGCATTTTAAGGTCTCCTTCCAGTTCAAATTCCTAATTTGAGGAAGGGCAGTACACAGGGGGAGCCTCCTCCCACACACAGAGCTCCAATTCCTACGTCTGGGAAGGGAATTCGCAGTAAATAAGATACAAACTCCTACAACAAGCTCTGTCTACCCTGAAATGAGGCTCCTCACCTGTATCACGGCAGGATACTGATGCCAATAGAGGAGTGGGATGGCTGAAACACCGTGAGGTGTGATGGAGCTGGCTCAGGACCAGGCAGCACTGACAGGCTTAGCAATAGTTTCTGAGGTGCAAAGGCAACACCCTGCAGTAGTGCCTGGACAGGAGTGATAATGATCAGCACACCGCACCGGCGCTTGGGCACGCAGAGATGTACCGTCCATTAGGACAAGCTGCCACAAAAATCATCACTGTGTTATCAAGGGGGGTTCCAGCAGCAAGAGGAGAACTGTCTAGAAGTATTTTCTGCAAATAGAGCTGAGTGATGTAACCAGCCTTAAAGTACTGGATAATTTATCAAGAGCAGGCCAGTGGTGTTACTTCTCAGGGACAAATGTAGCCCCAAGGATTTCACACCACGTAGACAGAATCATAGAGTCGTTGAGGCTGGAAAAGACCTTTAAGATCATCGAGTCCAACCATTAACCTAACACTGCCAAGTTCAACCACTAACCCATGTCCCTAAGCACCACATCTACATGACTTTTAAATATCTCCAGGGATGACGACTCCACCATTTCCCTGGGCAGCCTGTTCCAATGCTTGACAACCCTTTTGGTGAAGAAATTCTTCCTAATGTCCCATCTAAACCTCCCCTGGTGCAACCTGAGGCCGTTTCCTCTCATCCTATCGCTTGTTACTTGGGAGAAGAGACCAACACCCACCTCACTACAACCTCCTCTCAGGCAGTTGCAGAGAGCAATAAGGTCTCCCCTCAGCCTCCTCTTCTCCAGGCTGAACAACCCCAGTTCCCTCAGCCGCTCCTCACCAGACCTGTTCTCCAGACCCTTCACCAGCTTCGCTGCCCTTCTCTGGACACGCTCCAGCACCTCAATGTCTTTCTTGGAGTGAGGGGCCCAAAACTGCACCCAGCATTCGAGCGGCGACCTCACCAGTGCTGAGTACAGGGGCACGATCACCTCCCTACTGCTGCTGGCCACACCATTGCTGATACAGGCCAGGATGCTGTTGGCCTTCTTGGCCACCTGGGCACACTGCTGGTACTTATGCTGATCACCACACCACACCCCTCCCGCCCCACCCCCGCAGGTCCTTTTCTGCCGGGCAGCTTTCCAGCCACTCATCCCCCAGCCTGTAGCGCTGCACGGGGCTGTTGTGACCCAAGTGCAGGACCCGGCACTTGGCCTTGTTGAACCTCACACAGTTGGCCTCGGCCCATCGATCCAGCCTGTCCAGATCCCTCTGCAGAGCCTCCCTGCCCTCCAGCAGATCAACACTTCCACCCGATTTAGCGTCACCTGCAAACTCACTGAGGGAGCACTCGATCCAGATCGTTGATAAAGACGTTAAACAGAACTGGCCCCAACACTGAGTCCTGGGGAACACCACTGGGGACTGAGACTCAATACTGAGACCTGGGGAACACCAACTGGATTGACCTCCATTCACCATCATTCTTTGGGCCCAGCCATTCAGCCAGTTTTTTACCCAGCACAGAGTACACCCGTCCAAGCCGTGAGCAGCTGGTTTCTCCAGGAGAATGTTGTGGGAAACCGTGTCAAGGCTTTACTAAAGCCCAGGTTAGATAACATCCAGATAAACTCAAAGTTACTGAGGTTTAACTTAAAATTTCAGTAACTTCCATCAAATGGAAGGAGCAGAGCACGCCGCCAGGTACCCACCACAATCACGCGACCCAAAACACAGACACCCGCTGCCTTTCCCATCATGCTGCCAGCGCCAGGGCTGCATCGGTCCGGCCGCCCGCGCTGTGGCAGAGGGAGGTGGTTCACAGCTGTGGAGCTCCGGGGCCCGCAGGACAGCGATGACGCTTACCTGGATTGACCCACCAGCTGCTGCTATCAGAATTACAAGGAACAGAGGTGGGATGGCACAAAACTACAGTCTCCAGAAGCTAAAAAATAATCAGCTACATCACAGCTACAAGGTTGGCCCAGTGATGGCACCTTTAGCGGAGAAGACTGACACCAGCATCCAAAATCACTTCCCAGGTCTCACTCGGGAGCATTACAGCTGTGAAACACGTTAACGAGAGCACAATGGGGTGTCCTTACCAAGACAATCCTGAGGTACTACCAAAAAGTTGCCCAAAAAAAAAGAAAAGGGGGGGGTAAATACAACAAGGTTTTCAAGCTCTTGGGCTGTCAGTCATGACTGGTTTCCACCACAAAAGGTCGCTCCCTTTTATCCCATGCACAACAGAAACTCTTCCTGCAGGTAAATGTCAAAGAACAAATAAACATCAGAAAAATCTAAATTTCTTCCTTCTTTTTAAGTGTCTCAACCGGGAGGGAGGGAGGGAGGGAGGGAGGGAGGGAGGGAGGGAGGGAGGGAGGGAGGGAGGGAGGGAGGGAGGGAGGGAGGGAGGGAGGGAGGGAGGGAGGGAGGGAAGGAGGGAAGGAGGGAAGGAGGGAAGGAGGGAAGGAGGGAAGGAGGGAAGGAGGGAAGGAGGGAAGGAGGGAAGGAGGGAAGGAGGGAAGGAGGGAAGGAGGGAAGGAGGGAAGGAGGGAAGGAGGGAAGGAGGGAAGGAGGGAAGGAGGGAAGGAGGGAAGGAGGGAAGGAGGGAAGGAGGGAAGGAGGGAAGGAGGGAAGGAGGGAAGGAGGGAAGGAGGGAAGGAGGGAAGGAGGGAAGGAGGGAAGGAGGGAAGGAGGGAAGGAGGGAAGGAGGGAAGGAGGGAAGGAGGGAAGGAGGGAAGGAGGGAAGGAGGGAAGGAGGGAAGGAGGGAAGGAGGGAAGGAGGGAAGGAGGGAAGGAGGGAAGGAGGGAAGGAGGGAAGGAGGGAAGGAGGGAAGGAGGGAAGGAGGGAAGGAGGGAAGGAGGGAAGGAGGGAAGGAGGGAAGGAGGGAAGGAGGGAAGGAGGGAAGGAGGGAAGGAGGGAAGGAGGGAAGGAGGGAAGGAGGGAAGGAGGGAAGGAGGGAAGGAGGGAAGGAGGGAAGGAGGGAAGGAGGGAAGGAGGGAAGGAGGGGTCTTTTTAACAAAACAGTTTGTTCTTCGAACAACCATCATAAACACCAAGTGCTTTAATGACACAATTGTACCCTGACAATAACAACTTAAAAGCAAAGTTTATAATTCAAACACCGCAAGTAAATATTTTGACATTTACTCACTTGTTCGATTCTCGCCAAGCAGTTTCCTACTCCCAGCACGCTGGCATCTCCTTAGGAGTGGCTGGAAAAAGACTATTTATGGTTGAGTTCTGAGAAAAGACAATAAAGTGTCATCTCAGACGAGCATCTTCAGCGTGGCAGAATGGCACGTGGCCAAGCAAAAACCACAGTGTGGAAAAAATTAGTGATGAAGCTCAGAAGAAAAGGAAAAAAAAAGGAAAAAATATGTATTTATCAGGGGGCAACAGCAGCTTACGGTATTATAGTTGTATTTACTTTTAAAATACACGCTTAGGTGGCTGGGATATGTGGTCTTAATACTACAGCACAACTTGGGGGGGACGGCAGTAATGAGCAAGTTGGTTAACTTGCCTTTTCCCTCCTCTCCCTTCATTTACACCTCCTGCTAGGAAAGCACAATGACCCATTTCGGTAACGAGCGAGTAGCCGACAGCGGCTCAGCCACCCTGCTCGGGCAGCGCCTCCGGGTCGAACGCGCACGGACTGTTCATCGCTCGCCCTTGGCCGCAGCCGCGCTGAGGCCCATCGGCCGGCCGGGCTGGGAAAGGCCGCGCCGCGGCCCACGCAGCCCGTCCTGGGTGGTTCCCCCACGTCAGGGCTTTCCAGCGGCACCGGGTTCAGTGAAGTCGAAGGCGTTCCTGTGTGAAGAGAAGGCGGCAGCAGCCAACTGCCGGAGCCCAACACGGTGACTCCTCGCAGCCCTCATCGGGCCGCCCCGCCGAGCACACAACTACTGCTCTGCCGGGAAGGGCAAATGAAGAAAACCTGAAAACTTGGGCAAATCTGACTGTCTCCACCATACGGAGGTGGGTTTCCAAGCCTCAATGTACATAAAATCTCATGTATGAAATACACGCACGTCGACGCACAGTTTTCTCTCTGTAACGGAAACAGCACAATGGACTTCTTTCTCTGAAGGCCTGGGAAGGTGATAAAAATTATACCAAGTCTGAAAACTCGGCAATTAATGAAAAAGAAGATTTACTCCTTTTCTACTTCTAGTAGAATTACAGCATTGCATGGTAGAGAAACAGGGTCAGCTCCACCCGCTGGAGCTCAAGGTGTTGCCTGTGAGTACTGACATTCCCAGATGAACCCGGCACTTTCTGATTTTGGAGCTTCCCAGCCAGCTCGGCCCCATCCCACAGCAAGGACTAACAGCACCTCAGCTCAAACAGGCTTTCAAGCGCTGTGCCACGAATCACAGTTCCAACCCCCTGCCATGGGCAGGGACACCTTCCACCAGACCAGGTTGCTCCAAGCCCCATCCAGCCTGGCCTGGAGCACTGCCAGGGAGGGGGCAGCCACAGCTTCTCTGGGCAACCTGTGCCAGTGTCCCACCACCCTCACAGGGAAGAACTTCTTCCTGATGTCCAACCTAAACCCACCCTCTTTCCGTTTAAAACTGTTGCCCCTTGTCCTGTCACAACAGACCCTGGTAAAAAGTCTCTCTCCATCTTTCTCAAAAGCCCCCTTTAAGTACCGGGAGGCCGCAAAAAGGTCTCCCCTGAGCCTTCTCCAGGCTCAACCACCCCAACTCTCAGCCTTTCTTCACAGGAAAGGCGTTCCAGCCTCTGGGATGCCCTAGGGTGCATCTCATCAGGTCCCATGGACTTACGTGTGTTCAGGTTCTTCAGGTGGTCATGAACCTGATCTCCTACAACGGAAGGGACTTCATTCCCCCAGTCCCTGCCTTGAGTTTTAGGGGCTTGTGAGATGCGGGAAGAGAGATTACCATTGAAAACTGAGGCAAAAAAACGGTTGAGTACAGTCATGCAACACCTTTTCTGGCTGTCAGCAAGCCAGCTCAACGAGCCTTACATCAGCAAAGACACAACTTCAAATGCCTGGACCTGATTGGAGTCCAAATTCTTTCCAGAGAACGATAAGATAACAGAAATCTTTTACGCAATCAAGGACACGAAACAATTTCTCCTTCATCTATGTACATTTTCCCAGATTTAACTACTTCCATGCGTGCTCGGGAACCCTGCTTTAGAAATACTCTTTGAAGAGCACCTTCGACTAGCATCCCTTGAGAGCTGCTCCCAGAGGAACATCCTCTCCCCCCTCAAACCATGCCACAGCTTGAATTTGGCAGGATTTCCTCCGTGTTGCACCTGCGGGTTATTGTACCATAGAAGGGGAGCAATGAGATTAGACATAGCTTCAGGAATTAAGATCAACATCCTGTAACGTGGATAAAGCAGCGATATTCACAGGTAACAGACAAGCGCTGACCAAAACACAGGTTATTCCCCTGTTCCTGTATCAAAACCAGGCGGCTCACCTGACCATTTTAATTCAAGAGTCTTTAAAGGAAGACAAAGCATCCCAATGACATGACACGAACGGAGCTGCACAATCCCTACAGCAACAAATTGCAGGTGAACCAGGTGGCAGAACTGCCCCGCAAGCAGCAGGACGGCATCGAGCCGCACCACCAGGCTCTGGGGCCAGCAAACGAGGAGGCAGAGGAGAAACAGGACATGAACATTTTTCCCGCTGTTTACGTTCAACGCTGACTGTTTTGCTCACAGGGATTTTTGACATAAGACTTGTATTCAGCATAACATTAGAATAATTTGTTTTAAAATTAAACTTCGAAACGTGTCACTGAATGGGTTTTTGATTTCAGCCTGAAGCCAGGGAAATCCCCATTCGACCCCAAACTATTTTCAGCAAATATTTTCATAAAGGTATTTCCATCGATCCAAACTCCATCCAAGGCATTAGATCGACAGATACAAAATAGAGCTGATGCGAGTTCAACGTTTTATTTTTGTGTGCTTATTCAATCTGGATGAATTAAATGCTTTTGAAACCAAGCAGCACGTTGAGAAAAGGAAGTTGACTTTAGTTTGAACCACAATTAGATGCTTAATTTGCTATTGGGAATTGGCCGGCATTTTTCATCAGGGAAGTGGAAATTAGATGTGACCAATGGATACGGTCATATGGCTGTAGAAGACATTCCTGGAGGAGCTCAGAGTTACAAACGCGATTAATAAACATACCCATAAATTTTATGCGGAAGAAAATTGGCATGAAAAGAATCACACAAGTCTGGAAACGAAGGCCTGGTCTTCCTACCACGTACTCCTCCTCGCAGGGCACGTAGAGCCCACAGCCGCGGCCCGGGAAGCACCTTCTCCGAGCAGAGACAGCCGTACCTGGAGCCAGTCGTGAAAACGTGGGGGGTTTTGGGTGACCGCAGGCTGTCGGGACACTTGCCTCCTTACGAAATGAGGTCTGGCAGAAATCCAGAGAAACGTCCGCTTGTGACAGCACAGGAGCTTCACGCCCGTGCTCTGCAGACTGCCTTCCACCAGCGAGGTCCTCGGGGAAAGCACGCGCTGATGGCTCCAGCGCCCCTCAATCGCCGACCGCCGGTGCAGCACGTGCACGGAAGAGGCAGAGCTATTGCTGCAGCACCAGCTTTTCCACTCTCAGTGTTCAGTTCTGGGATTAAAACCCCTAAATTTTGTAAAAACCTCGAATTCTTCTCTCTGAAGTACCATTGCTTGATTCCGCTCCGGCCAGCGTTCTGGTTGGGTTCACCAGGCGGCTGCACAAGCCCTGGGTCTGCACCACACAAAGGGGCCACAGGGAAGCTGGTGTTGGAGTCGCTCCTTTTCGAGCCGCCGCCTGCACGTCACGCCAGGGGAAGCGCTGAGCTCCGTTCCACAACGCCTGGCGGAACAGCAAGACAAGCCTGCATAGGCTGATGGGGCTGCAAGCACGTTTCCTGGGGAGGGAACCCTCCTGCTTCGGTAAAATGCCGAGCTACGGCCCCGTGATACACCCCCAACTCTTCGTCCTTTCAGAAGAACAAAGTCAACGTAAAGAGACAGACACCAGTTCTAAATTACAACACTTTATTGCAGCATTGGCAAAGGTCAGATTTCTGAAGCTGGTGAAGATCGGGCGGCATTTCTGTATGAAATGTTACAATTTTACAAGTCTCTCTTCCTACATGCAGAAACCAAAAACAGTGGTAAAAAGGATTTTAAAAGAGCTAGAAAAAAGAATTAGTAGTAACATACAGATGAGCTCCTTAACTCAGTTAACTGCCTCTACCTGAAAGCAAACAAAAAACTATGCTAATAAATAACAGATTGTCAGAAACAGACCAAGAAACCTCATTTCTACTTAGAAAAAAAATAAAAATTCTACCTGTTTCCAGACTTAAACTTTTTTTTTTTAACTTTTTTTTTTTTGTTTCAATAGACACAGAGGCTTACCAACCCATGAAGATCAACAAAATATTTGGATCCACTCCTCGACATCCTCCTGTTATGCTGACTGGCACATTTTGGTTTTCAATGATACATACAATGGGCTCAACTATATCCCTGTCCTTAGGCTGGTGTCAGGCTGTTCCAAGCAGTACGAGTCAACACCCTGTGTTAATCAACTTCACGTTCCATTTTAAACCTTAACAGACATTTTACCTCCTTGGCTCTTAAGTTTTTCCACCCCTCCCCACTCCCTCCTTCCTGCTTGTCTGGCAGCAAAAGGCTATTCCTTAACCAAAGGCTCTCTCGCTGAGGAGTGCTGGGTAAGAAGTTATCCTGCTTGTCAGGGTTTTCCTTGAGATTTCACCGTTTGCTCTACATTTTTCTACTGTAGATTTCTCTGCAGCCCCCCAAGAATATCCTTCCAACACAAAGTGCTCGATTCGGAGATAACGTAACCTGCGTCAAGTTCAGAACTTTGTTCTCCCACATACTGAGCTGTCAAAGACCTTTTCCACTCCAGTGTAATCCATCTGAATTCCAGGTTGATCTTTGTTTTCACCGAGCTGCTCACTGGTCAAGTGAACCATCTCGTTCATTTACTTCTGCTCTTATGAGAAAATGAACCCTCAGTGCAGTTCCCATAACAAAAAGCGCTTTTTATGGGGTTTTTGGGGGTTGTTTTTGGTTTTGTTTTGGTTTTTTTTTTTTTTTTTTTTTGGTAGGCCAAGACTGGAAGCTTCCACTCGTTCTGTGTGGGGTTGGGGGAAGAGGGGAGGCTGTTGTTTCTGCCCCACGGCCCCAGCCTGTCCCAGGTTTCGTTTCTGAACGCTCTAGACTGACATGCTGAGATGTGTCCACTGCTCTCGTTTCATCGCTGGAGGACTCCACTATCCACAACATCAGAGATACAGGACCTAATGAAATGACACTTGCTGCTGGATCAACGTCTCCTAAGAAAAGAAAAGAGAAAAGAAATAGTTTAATATGAGATATCCAATACTGTGTGGGTTACCAACCACTGAAATCAACTGCTAGTGATTTTGACATTCTTTTATCCTCCACATCTTGAAATTACTGAAGTGTGAATTTGTTGAAATACAAGTTTTTTTCAACAGCTTTCATCTTTTTGTGCTGTTTCTTAGAGGAGGACCGCAGAAGCGTTAGGAGTGGGCTTTCTAGAGTCAAATCATTTTTAGAGAGTCGACAGTTGTATTAACAGCTTCACTCACCCCTTGTTCATCAAAAACACGTCCCTACCCAGAAAGAGTCACATTTCATTCTCTTTAAGAAGGTAAATAGCTGCTGAAAAATTACAGCGATTTGCAGGCATGTGATTCAGCAAGACCAGAGTAATCTAGCAGGAACACCAATCTACTATCACTAACTTCAGCACAACTGTCAGTTGCTGCACCTGGGCTGGTGTTCAGCTGATTTCTCGGCTGCCAATTAAAATTTAGTAATACAAAGCAAAGTAAAAATTAGACATTTACAATTATGAGAAAGCTTCAGGGCTACACACCCAAGTCTTTTACCACAGAAACAAAACAGTTCATGTTTCTTTACATCAGTGCATAAACCGCAAGCATTTGCTGAACGGTAATTTAAGCTAAGCCTAGGTTTTATGGTACATCTTGCCAGAAAAATGAAGACACTCCAAACATCAATGAGTTGCAGAATTGTGCTTTTACCTTTCCATCCCCCTTTAAAAAAAAATAATTCTACCATTGATGGGGAGGGAAGGAGAAGGGCTAGGCCTAGCCGCATGTATTCACAAGAACACTTGCAGCCAGAGGAGCAGCTGCCAGGGCACGCTGGCGGCAGGTAAGGCAGAGTAAGCAGCGTTTCCATGGGATAGGGAGAGATGCTGCTGGTGGAAATCTTAGTAGCAGTTTTTCAAAACACAGATACTTCATAGGACACTTCTCTCTAAACTAGTAAACTCGATCCAAACCTGTATCTGGCAAATACAGGTCTGTACGTAGCTGTCACTACAGACATCTTGAGCTGTAGGTGTAAAATGAATCTGCTTTTTGCAACCTACTCCCCCACCTCCCTTCTCTGCTACTACCACAGTTATTAATTTGGATTAAAAAAAATCTTATGTCATCTCTTCAACACCACTGTGTAAGTATTGATACCGCCTACATACTCCATGTGATAGAGAAACACACGGATATGCTTCCAACCACAGCTGAAGGAGAAAACTGGAACTCAAAGACGCACTGGAGTATGACACCACAGTACAGGCTAGAAAATAATCCCATTGCATGTGTGAAGTTGGGAGAATCTAAGTCAGCAAGACAACGTTACGGCTTAAATTGCCGTAACATGCCCAGGAGAATATAGGAAATGAAGTCCTTTCTGCACATTTGACACCACAAGAATTTCTTACTATTTCTTAACACACCAGACTTTGAAATTAACTTTCACACTTCTCCCTACTCTCTTCGTGGTCTCTACCAACCCATAATGCTCTACGTATTTCTGAAGTACTGTATTTCTCTACGAATTTCAGGCATCTTGCTTCTCCAAACCTCTTCTCAAAACTCACTCGCTGCTTTTCACAACTACCCTCAGCCTTGGTGCTCTCTGCTCTCCCCCCCCAACATTAACCCAAACCAAGAGCATGAAACAGGAACACATCAAACACCTGAAATTTGTTTTTAACATAAGGCTCGTTCATGAACGGTTCTTTTCTTTGCCTGCTTTACTCTGCTGAACACATTTTCTTGCTTTCAGGTGCAGGAGCTTTAAGAGGGGAGGACAGCTCTTAAAGAGGAAACCAGCATCTGAAGCCCAGACTCCTGCTCTGAGCTGCTCCCTGCATGGAGAGCAGAGAGAACTCGGAGACCCATCTTTGCTTTCAGCTCCCCTCCCCCAGAGCTGGCCTCTGAGCACAAACAGTATGTATGTGTTCCTGTATAATGGCAAGAGGAGAAAATTCCTGGAGAGCGCTAACTTAAGTTGTGGGAAACTTAAATTCAAGTACCTGCCATGCGACATTCACAGATCTACGGAATTGGACAAAACATCGCTTGTCTTCCACGTGGGAGCGTGCAAGTAGGTTCAAGTATCAGCAGTGACGGGACTGCCCAGTAAGGCATGCAGCGACAGATTACAGACATACTGCACCCTAATGTGGGCTGGAGAGGAAATCAACAACTGCAAAGGTGTTGGGGCTCACTCTAAACCCGTTACTACTGCTGGTGTGACTACGGTCTCGACAGCAAAACTGG
Organism: Leptosomus discolor; assembly: GCF_034619465.1. Classification (NCBI taxonomy): domain Eukaryota; kingdom Metazoa; phylum Chordata; class Aves; order Leptosomiformes; family Leptosomidae; genus Leptosomus; species Leptosomus discolor. The sequence continues at coordinate 212,192,087 of NC_141391.1, read as the reverse complement.
CAATTACATCCTGCAGAGGGTTAAGCCAGCCATTTTGTATGGAAAAATAAAACAGCCTTGGGTTTTAAATAGCTGGTATCAGTTCAGCCGTGCAAGAATATATTCTCAGGAACAATCACATTTCAGAGCACGTGTTTCTGGAGGAATAAAATACTAAGGCACCCATGTCATTCCCTAACAAATCTGAACTATCAGCTTCCATAGTGTAAGCATCGCAGATTCAAATAACCCTCAGAAGCTAGGCTCACCTAGGTAAGAGAATCTAAAGTTGTGCAAGTTATTTTATATTCCCATCTGTTCAACAAAAATAAAATACTCTGGCAAAATCAAATCACAGTCATAGTATGCAAAGAGGGCTGTTACCAGGAAGGTGTTTTGAGGATGTGTAGCCAGTTTCCAGAGGGCCACAAAGCTGCAGGGGGTTTTGTTCGGTTTATTATTATTATTATATTGAAACAACCTTTTTTAAACAAAGAGTCTTTATAAATGAGTATGCTAATAAAGGAAATCTTGCCTTCCTTTCCCTCTTTCCCTCTGAACTGTAACTGTGATCAGGTCTCTCTTCACCTTTGCTATATGGGTTAGACTCGCACCTACACTTGCTGAGCCCAACAAGCACCACGTTGCCAAGACAAAAACCCGAGCACTTGGCTTCTTTTCTTCTTTTTTGTTCAACTCCAGCGCAGGCCACCAGAAGAAGCTGCAGATTTTAGAAACACCCCCTTCATATTCCTACCCTGGGCTTTCCTCCCACAAAACAGAAAAGGGAGGCTGCCGTTTCTCTGCTGAGTTTGACCGGCTTTCATGGGAGGCTGCGCCAGCACGTGTACGCGTCAGGGAAAAGGACACAGTACAGGATCAGGAGTGACAGCCGAGAAAAGGTCAAATGTAAATACTGGTGGTAAAGATGGCAAAGAGTAAGGCGAACCGAGCTAGCACACAACTGAACAGAGCACTGAATTTTTTAGTATTTATGATATCTAGAACGTGCAGATGGGAGCCACTTCAGCCTAAAAATCCCCCAAGCAAGAGCAGAATATTACTGCTGAAGTGATGACCTCTTTTTTTTTGTTAAATACAAGAGATCATTGAAAATGATGGCTAAGGAGTTCAAAAGCAGCGTGATGAATGAAGGGATGGGTCTATCAGTTCAAAACAGGGCTATGCCAACACCCCAGAGCCTGTCTTGTTTGAGACAACGACAGCCCACAACAACCAGCTAAGACTGAGGCTAATGGAAAAATTGGATTTCGTCTGCCCGAGACTTCAGGTAGGTCAGTAAGAAGTGAATTCAAAGCTTCCAAACAGAACACTGGTCAATACATCAACTACATAGCGGGTGAGGTATGAAGTGTGTTTGTCCAGTAGCTGAAACAGGAAATAACGTTAAATGCACATTTTTCCTTATTATCTATACTCTGATTTTTCAGCATTAATGAAATACTCTATTATGAGAATTTTAGCTAATAAAATCCTAGCATCCTGTTACTACCTTTATGCTTCATTTTTCTTTATTAAATGGGTTAAAGAGAAATAAGAGGCAGATGCAAACAGGAGACCTGAAACCACCCATTAACTTGAATCTGACTTACGTTTGTCAGCTTACATCTGCATCCCAGGGGGCCTTTTGACCCAGACCAGTCCTCTTTGCTATACTTTCAAAATAGCAGTGAGGTTTGAGGTTATTGCTTTTAATAAGAGGAGGTTTAACAAGTTAAAAGACTCCTCGGTAAGGCCTGCTTATCTATAGTCAAATTTCTCACTGCAATTTTTAATTTCAATGTTTTTAAATAGATTACATAAGACGTGGTTATTTACATTTCACTTTTTAGACAAGTCATTTAATGGATCTCAATCGTCTTTAAACAAAGGAAAAACTTTTTTTTTTTAAGTGAGTGGCTGTTCTCCAGAACGGTAAAAGAATATTTGCATGATAATCCCATCACTGAAAAAAACCCTACTTTTGTGAATTTTGTGTTTCCTGAAGGTATCTGTTTAACAGCCTCGCAGCCAAAGTCCTCTTTCAATACAAAAAAATCCCACAGAACTGGAGGCAAGAATGAAAATTATTGCCTTCCCAGTTCTGCTGCAGCAACTCGAGGAACCCTACTTTTAATTGAGTCACAATAAATTATCTTTAAGGCCTGTCAGCCTTAAACGTGCAAGTCCCCAAAAGAATCTCCTCCTTGAAGGATTAGCAAGTCTTAAAACCTGAGGCTATACAAGCAGGCGATTACAAACAAAGAGCAATAAACTCCAATTTTTTGATACAGCATTTTGCACACACTAAATAGTAAGAGACCTGACAAAGCCTGTAAGTCTCACTGCATTCAATTCAACACAGGAAAAGGACACTAACAGGTAACCAAGTAAACACCGCAAAAGGTTTCTCCCTTGCTTTTGAACAACATGCATGCTGTACGGCCACAGCCACTAATTCCTTCTTCCATTTACTGGGGTTTTATCACAGGCAAAGGAGGTGCCACATTTGTGGGTGTGTTTGGGGGGTTTTTTGGGGTTTGTTTTAGTTTAGCACCTTTCTAGACCAAAGCAGAATCACAGAAAAATTTAGGTTCCAAGGGCCCTCTGGATGTCGTCTCGTCAAATCGTGCCGTGACAGCAGGGCTAGTTGCAAAGCACGATCCAGTTGTTCAAGGACAAACGTACAAGAGAACTCAGTGTTGCCTTCACTATTTTTTGAATCATCCCATCTGATCAGCAGTTTGGGATGTGAGTTTCTAAAGGATGTCTGAAACACGGTGCTTAGGGCATGTTTAGCCACACAAAAGTGAAGGTAAAACCAGAAAAATAGATTTTGCTACTCTAACAGTACTTGAACCGCAAGGAAGTTCTCATCCCAGCCTTATCAGAACCTGTCAGACTGTACATTACAAGGGCAGCAACCAGATTTACTTGCTCAGATTATCCCCAACCTCAGGAAGTTTAGAATAAAAAGCTGCACACCTTAAAGAAAGTAACACACATTATTATTTCCAATAAATTTGAGTTACTACTGCAATAAAAGAACGTATGTCATCTTCGTACACGAAGAAGAAATTACCCAACACAGCTCACTCACCATCTAAGTGATAACATCTGTAATTATACAAATTGGTTCTATCCTGTAGGAAAGTGAAAACCTCTCCAACCAAATACTAAAATTAACAGCTCAGCTCCTATTTGCTGAGAGCAAACAGGAAGATACCCCATGGACTCTGAGGACACTAGATTAACTTCTTAACTAAACATGAGGGTAGGCTGGGCACAGGGACTGCAGCTCACCCTTCAAAGTCAGTCGGAAGACAATCTTCAGTATATGCTCTAAATCAGCAGCTCTAAAATGTGTGTGACAGAATCTATACCAGCAGCAGTAAATCACTGGTGGACCCACAGCCTACAACAAATAAGTCTTTGCTTAAATATCTTTCAGTTGGGTTTAAGAAAAGTAACGTTCCCTTACTACAGGCTAAGATGGCTCAATGATGCATGACTGCAAGCCTGAGCACTGCACTATACAACAAATAAAACAGGCCTGCTAAAACCAACTTCCTGGTACCTGCTCTAAGGAGCTTACAGATTAAAAGGAACAAAGAGTAAATTACATAACACAAAAGTACATCAGAACTGCAAGCACATAGCACAGTTATTTGAACATGCAAACACTACTTAAACTGTTTGCTGGACAACGTCTGACCTAGTTTACAGTGGAGTCCTAAACTATGTTTTCCCTAAAACATTTGAAAATAAAAAGCTTACACAAGAACCACATTATAAAAAATCTGCAGGTATCACATCTGCTGGTCTGGCTGCTGTGTTTAAAGAATAACTGCAGTCGGTTCCTCATACAGATCGGAGAGCATCTGGGAGACATGACTGTTTCCCACAGCATTCTCCTGGAGAAACTGGCTGCTCACAGCTTGGACGGGTGTACTCTGTGCTGGGTAAAAAACTGGCTGAATGGCTGGGCCCAAAGAGTGGTGGTGAATGGAGTTCAATCCAGTTGGCGGCCAGTCCCCAGTGGTGGGGCCAGTTCTGTTTAACGTCTGTATCGATCTGGATGAGGTGGACCAAGTGCTCCCTTAGTAAGTTTGCAAACGACACCATGGGCAGGAGTGTTGATCTGCTGGAGGGCAGGCAGGCTCTGCAGAGGGATCTGGACAGGCTGGATCGATGGGCCGAGGCCAACTGTGTGAGGTTCAACAAGGCCAAGTGCCAGGTCCTGCACTTGGGTCACAACAACCCCACGCAGCGCTACAGGCTGGGGGAGGAGTGGCTGGAAAGCTGCCCGGCAGAAAAGGACCTGGGGGTGTTGGTTGACAGCCGGCTGAGCATGAGCCGGCAGTGTGCCCAGGTGGCCAAGGCGGCCAACAGCATCCTGGCCTGTATCAGCAATGGTGTGGCCAGCAGGAGTAGGGAGGTGATCGTGCCCCTGTACTCAGCACTGGTGAGGCCGCCCCTCGAATGCTGGGTGCAGTTTTGGGCCCCTCACTGCAAGAAGGACACTGAGGTGCTGGAGCGTGTCCAGAGAAGGGCCACGAAGCTGGTGAAGGGTCTGGAGAACAGGTCTGGTGAGGACTGGCTGAGGGAACTGGGGTTGTTCAGCCTGGAGAAGAGGAGGCTGAGGGGAGACCTTATTGCTCTCTGCAACTGCCTGAGAGGAGGTTGTAGTGAGGTGGGTGTTGGTCTCTTCTCCCAAGTAACAAGCAATAGGATGAGAGGAAATGGCCTCAAGCTGTGCCAGGGGAGGTTTGGATTGGACATTAGGAAGAATTTCTTCACCAAAAGGGTTGTCAATCACTGGAACCTGCTGCCCAGGCGAGTTGAGTCACCATCCCTGGGTAAAGACGTGTGGATGTGGTGCTTAGGGACATGGTTTAGTGGTTGAACTTGGCAGTGTTAGGTTAACGGTTGGACTTGATCTTAAAGGTCTTTTCCAACCTAAATGATTCTATGATTCTATGAAAGAGAAGACTGCATAGTCACCTGTGAAGCACCTGCAAGCATTACAGCCATTCAGGGTAAGCAAATAGTTTGTGTTTCTATGACGGTATTATGACAGTGACAGGAAAAAGCTAAATGAACAGCACTGCTCAATTTATTGAGTTATATCTGGTTAATCTAAAAAAATACATATCTTAAAATGCAGTCTGTTTCCAAAAAAAGAGGTTTTTTTAATGCAAGCAGTATCTGTGTAGGGTCTCAGTGGAGCGAGTGATCATCAGGAAGTTATAAAATGCCTGTTAAGAGTGTACCAGAAAGAAGCTGGCAATGGTACTGTAACATATGATTATTACCTTACACTAACTTATTTCTAGTTTACAAAGACAGACCCATTAATAGGTAAACTCTCCCTTCCCACTTGCTGCTCCCACCTATCCACCTCCAAAAATAACTTGCCAAGAAAAGAGAAGCATGATGTCAGCCTGTGCTTCACCTCAAACTGTCTATTCAAGTATGTACTGCAGGGTTAATTTAATGTTTTATTCTCAAGCTTCCTCTGAATGAGAAGAGACATACAGAGATATATTAAAGCTGCAGAATGACTATCAGGCAATCCAGAATAGCTCTTTTCATGTTAATACTGTCTTTGGTATGCTCTTGCACACCATAAACGAAAGGTTCTCCTCCCTCCTCCCCACCTTCACTTTATTTTCTTTCCATTCAGGGCTTCAAATGCAGAAGTATAGCTCACAAACGGACCAAACTGAAAAAGCACAATGGGAATTTTCTCTAGATATTTTTGAGTATCCTCTCCCCCCCTCATTCAGAAAGCAGATTGCATCTTTTCCCCTACAAAAAGAGGCTCAGACTACAAGCATTTCACAACAGAAAAATGATCCCGTCTTCCAAACCTGTCAAGGAGGTTTTTACAGACACTGTGTTAGAAGTACAAAACAGTGCTCAGTATTTTAACACAATGCTTTAGAATGGAAACTACCAACAAATGCATTACACAGATCATTATCAGTTTCAATTATGAAGGTAATTACTTGCCCAGAACGAGAATTACCACATTTAAAGGAAGATTGTCCTACCTCCCACCAGTTTTAAAGATTAGATCTGCATTAGGTGCTCCCTTCGGATGCTGGTAACGAGGCCGCCGTTCACGATTAGTATTTGCTGGAGCTGGACGCTGTGCCAGAGACTGCAACATTTCTGTAATTTCGTACAGGAGAAAGTTAAATACATGTTCTATGCATCTTTTTAAAGAGGAATTTACACAAGCACATTTCGCTGCCACGTAGTAAAAAAGACACCTTATTTACACTTTGCTATACTTCAGGGTTAACGCTCCTCAAGTTATTCCACAACAGCTGATTTTAAAGAAGTTACTCAATTGCACAGACAGCTTTGACAAATCCAAGCTACTCCACAGTATGAATTTGTACTTCCAGATGTTCCTACAGAAGGAACTGCCGGCAATGTTTTTCATCACGGGTGCTTAAAGAAAGGAGCTGTGACCTTCTCTTTCTAAACATATCATCCACCACTTTCTTTATCAATGATCACAGACAATGCTTCACAGCAGGGCGAGAACCCACAACATTATACTACCCCGAAATAGTAACAATGTTCCTGCCAATTAAAGACTCAGCAAGAAACCTGTCCTAAAATTAGGCACTGAGAAGTCAGGTATTTAAGTCTAAGCTAGCCATAATAGGATCCTTTTACAGAGAAGGCAGGCACCTGAAGACGGTGACTCAGCTGACCTACATTACACCAGCTGTCTCATGGATGGAGTTTTTCACTTTATGATCAGCAGGAAGAAATAGGTGGGTGCCGAAAGAAGCCTGCACTACCCAGTTGAGTCCTGGACATCCAACTTTTGGGCAGTTTAAACTAAATAAGTATTGTGTTTTGACATTTGGTAAAACATTTCTAAAACTTTGTTTCTTGGTTTGGTTTTGTTGGGTTTTTTAATGCTGATGAAAATGGCTCTTACCAGGCTAAGTTAATGATTATTAAGTACCCAATATAATTACAAATACATCACAGGAACCTCCATGCAACCTCTGCCCATATGGTAGTGCAGTTAATGGAAAGTATTTCTGACAGTCCACCTGTGCAAGAATCTACACTGCTCAGCAAGCAGATGGAACAAATGAAGGGGAAAAGTGGAATAAGCCGTTAAACAGATTATGTTTGAAAGTCTGCTCTGTCTGGTTCTCTAATCTCTGGTAATCTCATTGGAGACACACACCCATCACCTGCCAGAAACAAGCACTAGTCTCACAATGACTTGCACCAGGCAAAACTGGAGACTCTAATGAGATTCTCTCACCATTTACTAAGTGCATGTGAAACTTCTGGGAAGCTATCCAGCCAATCTTTGAGAAACTGGGAAACTATGAATGATGTAATACACAATACTGGTGTCAACGGTTAATAAACCATGTAGTCACACTCTGTATACTCAAAGGCAAAGAAAACCATTCAACACACTGACAGTCCGCTTTTGTGAACACCACGAAATAACATCCTTCAGAACAACTCTGTGTGCCAGGAGAGATCCCTGTTGGCCACGATGAGACCCAGGAAGAAAATAGGAAGAGATGACGGTACATTGCCAGCCGGGTGCTAGAAGCAAGCAATGAGCGAGCAAGTACATGCATGCCTGTCTTCTGTTTTCCACACTGTAGGTGAAAAAGTATCAGGGTTTGTGAAGAGTCAGTAACTGAGAAGTTGAGTAATGAAGGAGATAACAGAAGGAAGAAATGGTGAGGGAGCACAACGCATCAGCTAGGCTGAAGGCATGTCACCCATCTTTGGTTTTAGTGAAGAAAAAAATACTTTACACAGAAAAATACTAGTCTAAATTAGAGAGTCACCCAGTTCCCAATATTTCTTTAAATTAAAAATGTTTGTAATACTAAAACATTGCTGAAGTATTAAACAATTATCTGATGCTACTCTGAAGAAGTAATTTGAATTTTCAAGTCTATTAGCTACACTGTGCAGATGAAAAAACCCAAATGTATGCACAAAGGTTAGGACAACCCTGAGGCATTCTTCCAGAAACTGAGACTTCATCCTCCCTTGGTAACTTCAAAGCTTGAAACAGAAATTTAAAACCAACCCTTGCTTTCAGTGGGTACATACCAACTCGTTACAGGCAAGCTGACTCTTCAAAAGTAACAATCAGCTGCACAAATCTAGACAAAAAATAGTTCCAAAGAGGAATGTAATTTGGCCTGTTTAAGTTAACCTGATTAAAAGGTCCTTTTTAGTCTGGTTTTACTGTGTATATTACCTAGGTTAATTACAAAGAAATACACCAACAGCTGTTTTAAAAAGGGATGTCAATTATGGAAAAACCTATTTCTTCTGTGTTGATTTTCCTCGTATATTAATGATAGCACCTAGGAAAATCTATGAAAAGGTAAAAAAAAATTGCCAATTACTGATTATCAATTGGTATCGGTTGTCCGATTCATTTCTCTTGGACAGAGTCAACGTGATCCTTTTTTGGATAAGAAGCACAACTGCTCACAATAAAATCCTACATTAAACAGTTGGGTTTAAAGATACCAACAAAGTCACATGATAAGGCATAAAACCCCAAATGCCCTGACCAGTTAAAATATCAGAAAGATCATTAACAAGGAAAATCTCCCCAAAATTCTGAGAAAAGCACTTAAATGTCTAATTCCAGAGTCTATTGTTCCTTTTTCACAAGTGGGCTTTATAAGATGGGAATGTCTCAAAAAAGAAGTTTTTCAGCTCATCACTGAATATATTGTGTCACCATTTCAGAGCTCTGTAGACACCCCCTTTGGAAGAGCACTCCTTTTTACAGCTATGTGTTTAGTTCTTGAACTACCAAAGCTCTGAAAGGAGTGTTAGATTCTGTTGTGGTTTCAGAATTAAAGCTGCTTTCATTTAAATTTCCCATTTCTTGATAAATAATGACCTTTCACTAAATACCTTAAATGAGATTTCCTGCTAATTAACTACTTATACTGTGATTACCACCAGACTGCAACATCCTTGCAAAAAAAAAAGAAAAAAAAAATCACAGAGCATGAACTGTGGAGATGTGAAATGGAAATACTAACGTTAAGAACTGAATATCATCAGTTTTATTGGTCTGGCTTTGTTCACTATCCAAGCCAAGGAAAGTTGACTCTAGGAAAAAAACCCAAACCAAGCCACCCAACAAACAAATACATCAAGTGCACGAGTTTAGGGGCTGTACGATCTGTTGTATTCACTGTTTGCTTCAACCTGTTCAGATTCCAAAATGTCTGACTTGCATATCTTTAAAAATACAAATTAAATCATATACTACGTGTGAAACCTTCATTCTGTTAAGATGTGTAGCACTCCTAGAACCTTTAGCAATATGAAAGTAGAGTGACAGTTTTTATTTCTCAAATGAAGACTCTCTCTTAGTATTTGTAAGTCTTAGCAAGACTGATGAAGATTCTAAATACTGTTAGTATCTAAAATACCTATTAATATCTAAAAAGCAGAGTTTAAGTTGCACAGAATTAATTCCTCTTGTATCCAACTCAATTGTCTTGCAGTAATGGAGATGATGCCACAAACATCAGATTCATTTTCTGTTATCTTATTTTTAAGGAAAGAATCTCAGTTCCTCCCCTTCCCCAAAATGAACAGGAATGCTGAGATTTGAGGCTTTCTTGAAAAGTCCCTTTCATGGAAGGGCTATAAAAACTTCTTCAAGCACAGAGACCAGGGAATAAATAACGAATGACAAACTAAAATACAGGTTTTCCCCTGAAGTATTGCAAATCAGTATTTAGAACTTGAGCTGCTAATTATCACAAATAACATTTTTCTGTAGATCCACAAAAAGTTCCTCTGAAAATAAAAATTAAATACTCTGATTTTCTCACCCTGGTAGTCCTCTTGTTCTTGCCGTTCATTGATATCCAAAGTGAGCTTTTTCATCCTCATTCTCTCCTCCTGTTCAGCTTGCTGCTGGTTCCAGTGGTTTGCAGCAAGTTGGGAAGACATTGGTACATTCAGGATCTTAAACTGCAAATGAAAATAAGTTTAAGTCCCTATCACAGAAAAAAAAATGATGACAGAACAAACAAAAATACAGAAGGGTTATGATTATCTGTAAGTTATTGTCATCAGGTACTTCCCACAGAAGTTTCAACTGGGAAGTGTGTTGTTTGGTTCAGTTTTGGTTTCTTTTTGGTGTGGTTTTGTTGTGGTTTTGTTTGTTTAATTATTTCACATAAGGAAGTATGAGAAAAACACGAGCTATTCAGGCCTTCTAAAGGCACAGAGGACATACAAAAAAAGGCTGATGTACTGCTAAGGCGAAAGACTTTTACACAAAGAATTTATGGGAACGAAATTTATTAGCTTTCATCAGGAGCATACAGCTATATGCTTGATTTCTTATTTTCATACAAGCCAATAGCCTCACAGTGAATTACACTGGTCTTGAGATAAAAGCACCAGAGCTGACTCAGAAAGCTGCATCTCCCTCCAGAAGTCTCTAACTTCCAAAGGGATGAAGCTCCTGAGCAGAATTTCTACTATTACACCTTGTAATAACGGACAACAAACACTCCAAGCACTTCAGATATCCCCCAGCATGCCTTGGCCAGTACTTTTCCTTTTACAACTGATTCCAGCTCCGCAGCGCTGCTTATTAGTCTGGAGACAACTGTGGTGACAACACTAATCTTTCCCCCTTTCCCCACACCCAAACATCTACATGACACATTCAACACATCTGATATGCCACAAGCTACATTAAAGGTAAGCTCACTACTACTCCTATAGATGTACCCTCTCTCTGAAAAATACAGCTGAGACTTTCAGAGAGACACAGGGAAGACGCTTTTTCCCCACCCCACCCCCCCCGACTGAGGAAATCCAAGGTTTTATTTCCACATATTTTTTTTTATAATTGTTCCAAAACAGAGAAGTGATTCTTATCTGCCACTGAAACAATAGTTTTCAGAAAGCCCTTAATGCTAAAGTTTGTGAACCTATTTAGAAAAATTGCACTTCCTCCTTCAACTGCGCCTCCATTAGAAATAAATATTTCTGTGCTCTAAGCAGGGTAATGCACTTAAGGATAATCACTCTTGATATTCCATAAACTACACTGAATCCTGCTGCTTGTTCTTGTCATCCATTTCCGCAGAAACAGAACAAATGTAAGTGTTCTTTTCTGGTCCACTGTCAAAAGCTGCAGACAGAAAGACACACTATCAAAGCCTCTGTTGAGAAGGTATACAGTAAAAGCAAAATCCTCACTGCACATGGTTAGCATTTAATGCAATAATTACTAAGAAATCTCAAGGTATCTATTAGATAGTAGTGCTCCACTAGCAGCAGATGAATAACAAGTGTGAGAAGACACCAAGTACTCAGATGCAGCATTTGAAAACAAACTGTGTTTGAAACAGTTAAGACAGACTCTTGCAAAGACTTGAGAAAAACCTGAGTACAGTGAAAACCTGTCAACCAGAAGATTTATTCGAGACAAAGAGGTAAAAGATGGGGGGCTGGCGGTAATAGCATATTATATTTAACACAAATACAAGCCTGTTATTCAGGCATGTGGGGAACAGTAAAAATTAAATTTCTTGAAATTCCAATAGAAACGTAAGCTTTAGTTACTGGTTGCTGAGCAGACTATGCACGTTCCCAGATACTGCCAAATGAGATCTACACAAGCTACACAAATAACTAACCCGTCAGCAGCATTTCATGCTAAAAATCATTCCTTAGCTTCACCAGTAGCTCCTCATCCATCTTAACGTGTCCTCTATATTTTATCTTTCTATGGCTTTAACAGCTTAATGGGACTGGTGTTTTCAGACAGGATGCTTAAAGCAGAAAAAAGAAAACTGAAATATAGAAGGGTGTGAATGAAAGAAACAGATACAAGAAACAGACTTAATCAACAAAATATCACTGAGTCGCTATGTCAAGCCAATCGGACAGTTGCCATCTGAAATAAAATCACTGATAATAATTACTAAAGGATACGATGATTACCGAGCAAATGAAACACTTCTGATTTGCAAACAGTGAAAAGGTACATCAAAAAACTCTTATAAAATCTGTGAGATGAGGACAGAACATAAGGACTTCACTTAGACGATGGCAAACTGAAGAAAGATCAAAAGTGACAATGCAGAAGATGAGATTACAGATTTCATGAAAATGTCACTGAGATAAAGAACTCCACATTCAAGGACAGACTTGACTATTCCATGGATGTGACCATTCTTTTACGGAATCTTGCTAAAAATCTTTCAAATGAAAGGAAATCTTTTGCCTTGGGTATTGATCAAATTTCTTGACATCAGGTGACTTTCTTTTTAAGGTATAAATCTCACCTTAGTTCACACCTACCTCACATAAAACTTCTCTGACAGTTTCAAAAACACCAGACGTATCAGATAGACCTCAGCTCTGATCCCTTAAAATGGTAATATTTCTTTATTTCCCCTTGCTCTCACTTGGCTCATGGATAAATCACGATTGCCACAGTCTAATTTCCAATAACCACGTTCAGTTCTACTACTACTAGTTTTGGAAGTTGTGTGACAACTACTCTGTTATAGCCGACAGGCAAAAAAATACCCAGCCACCTATTGCAAGACACTGGTCTGGTCTGCCCAAAATCCTTGCTATTGCCTGTTTTTGTAAATTAGTGTGACAAAAAAGGATAAAATACAACGTTCTTGTTACTATCAGCCTGCAGTGACTATTAATTCAGGTTGCATGCTGCTGGTAAATAGTCGTTCTTGTGTTGCTTCGAAAAAACAACTCGTCGTCAATGCTCCACTAAAACGTGGCTGAACACTGGCATGTGAGCTGAATATTTAGTGACTGGACCTCAACACCAGATATTAATCTCCAGAAGGAAGCACAGCACGTTCCATTTTCATCAGTAGGAACTTTCTTACAGTGAAGATTTCCAGTTTCAGCAGCACTGCTGACAAAACACAGATACCCAACCAACTGCTAACACAGCAAGCGATTAGGCTGATGCTGTCCTGAGCTGGTGATGCTTATCATTCCAGTGACTGTGCAGATGAGAGGCTACCTACAGCCTTCCAGGTTGTCTGCAAACTCCTTCTGACTGTTTTTAAACAGCTGAAAGTTTACAGCTGTAACTGAACAGTAAAGCATGCATCCATCACTTCAAAACTCTGCGCGCATTCTGCTCACGCAGATTCAAAATAAAGCACTATAAGAAGGAATAACTATTTTCTTTTCAACTCCACCTCTTCTGTCCTACTTACTTTTCTATTAAAACTGACTATTAAGACATAATTTTTTTCTGAATACAGAACTATGGACAAAGAAGCCTTTCATCGACTCAAGAACCGAAGCAGTCTATAAAGCAACCGTTTTCTACATTTCTAGAAACAGAGAGGAGTTTTGGCAGGAAGAGCCTACTCCCAAAACCAAATATTGGGGGAGGAGCAGGGAAAACTCCTGAACAAGTCCTTCTTTCTTTTTAAGCCACGTGTCAGTAATATTTTCCCCTCACACAGAATATTGAAGATCCTAACATTCTCGGTAACTACAGATATTCCCAGTAAATTATCCTGAAAAAGCTAAACATCTTTTTTAAATAAAGTTTTCTTAAATCCCTTCCCAGCCCGATGGCAACAGTTAAAATTCCCCACTCAAAACTTCTGTAGAACTCGGTATACCACATTCAAGTTCCAGGAAAACAGAATAACCAAACAAATGTAGTAAGGAGATCAGTTAACTGTCACTGCTAAATGCGAGCACATTTGTGCCCACTCAAACAGGTATCACCACTTACACTTTCAAAGCACTTAGCACAGCACACACTCACTAGTTCACATGTTTTAAGAGAAGAGACCTTCTCACTTGCTACAAGGATTTTTGAAGCCTCTTTCATATGATGGAAGAGAAAGACTCTGCCAGCTTTACATACCCCAACTGTTAGACGAGTGTCACAACTCAGGTAACAAAGAGTCGAAATCAGGTAATGACATGGATCTAAACACTTGAAAGTACAGATGTGCGGAATGAAACAATGCCTTGGTTTAGCTTCCCACCTAAACTCAGTCATTCGTTTTCATCCTCAATTTATACAACCAAAATTAAAACATTTCTTTTAAAGACCTAAGCCATGATGAGAAATGCACATGGAATGTGTTAGGTACTGATTTGTATGCTGTGCGTTTGCTGACCTAGGAAAATTCAAACATACACGGGAGAAAAGAGCCAAGACTAATACACAGCTTGGCTGCATGAAGCAAGGGGTTTATTTGTTTCATCAACATGATTTCCACTGAAGTTTCTCTGAGAGATTCACTTGGTGCATTCTGGAGTAATCCCCCAAAACTGTCTTCAGAGATAGTGACTTTTTTTGGCAAGTTGAACAAATTCAGCCAAGCGGCAGTTACTTAGGAAACAGAATTTAGCAAATGCCATATATCTCGATTTGAAGCTGAAAGTGTTTTCAAAAAATCCGCCAAATCTCAAAGTTTCTGGAATATTCCTTTTTTCCCTACTCCTTCCAACGTTCAGTGGCAGTCCACTAACAGCATCCGTTCATCTCCTGCAACTACGTGTAAAATACACGTAAGACATACCACTGGCGATTGCTGTAACCGCCAAACATAATTAGTAGTGATATAATCTAACCACATAATTTCTCTACACTATTTCTATTAACAACCAAGAATTCCAAGAAACTATGGTATTTTCTGTTTATCAAAATCAAGTTGTCTGTACCCCATTCTGAGAAAAGGATGAAGAAATAAAAAATTCTGTGACTTCAAAAGAGTGTGACTTTCAAAAAAGTGAAAGGATTTTATTTATTTAAGCAGTATCTATACTTTACATAAACTCTTACCTGCTGTTTGTTGCCTTTTCGTGTTAACATGACAAATGGCATTGTGTCTCCAGACTCTGACTCTCCTTCCCCACCTCCAAGTGGGGGACCCTTCTTGAGCTGACTTTTGAGATGTAAAGGAATAGCAACATCCAACTGATGTACTTTAACAGATTCACCACTCCGTTGCTATTTAAAAAAAAAAAAAAAGGAGTAAATTCCCTAAATGACTACATGCTAAAAGTGTCAGTCAGTCTGGCAACATTCGTATTTTCATGACTGAGAAAAGGTTTAACCTTCCAGGAAAACAGAGCACGAACAAACAAACGTATTAGGCTTTACTACATTTTCCTTCGGTTTCCCTGCTTGCGAAACAGAAAGTTACAGAGACAGAATACTTCAAATTTTAAAGTAAGTCTGGATAACAACCTTTTAAGAAAAGAAATCTAGAAACTTGATTAGACACACCTGAGAATGGACATTCCACATTCAAGGTTTTTTGCAGCATCTTATTACTGTATTCCTCATACAAGGCTCGCTGTACTCAATACCTGCCCATGGCAGGGGGTTAGAACTAGATGATCTTTAAGGTCCCTTTCAACCCAAACCATTCTATGATTCTACGACTTACCAGACAGGACTTAAAAAAATAAAAAAAAGAACTTAAAGGTTACGTAAATTTAAATGCAGCTACATTTTAAACACGTTAAAACCTAGGCTTAGGTAGTCTAGCATAGTCAGAAGCATTGCATAGTATCTGATGCAGTTGTTATTCATCCAGTAAAATATATGTCAGCAAGCCATGTATTCACTGGGCAAACAATACAATTAACAGCTATTTTACTGAAAGCTACTTATCCAAACAAGTCAATTGTGGAGAAGAGGCCACAGCTAAGGGAAAAATATCCATGTATGGTAAGCTAAGCATGAATCACTTATTTTTAAAAAAAATAATCAAATACAGTTAGCTGTATAAATTACATAAATACTTATTTTTAAAATTAATACCTGAAGATTTTCCAGCATCATTTTATCCAATGCCTGAATGAAGTCCTCATCTTCTGCACAAGGGACATGCTTAAGTCCTCCTCCTTTAATCATTACTTCCTATTGCAATGGGGAAAAAACCTTCTATTACATGAGTTTCAGAAATACAAGTGTTCAGTCTAGAAATAAGTGGAAAAATATCCTTATGGCTTCCATATCACGCATAATCAAAAGCTTTAAAAAACCAAGTTGTTAAAGAAAAATGTTTCCAGCCTGGATTATTTTCTTGAAATATTCCTGATGTTTATTGCATCAATTATTACGAAGGCTGGCCTCTCATAATATTCTGACATACCAGCATACGTGTACAGATACATTCTAGATATGGCAACAGTACAAAGAAAAGCCTCTACCCCACCACACCTAATTTAACTGATTTTTCCATTAAGTCCCTACGTCACATGGTCTTTTCAAGACAAATATAATCCTTCAGTATTTGGAAAGCACAACATGACAATAAAAATGTTTGAAGTCAGTACCCCAACACACTGTTCTGCAACAACCATTACTTTCCTTACTATCTAACTGCAATTCAGGCTCAACGAGATGGGTTCTTTTACTACAGATGTTATAATCTGCCAATCCCAAATTTGTGCTTCTTGAGTTTCTTGGTTTGCCTCCGTCTCAGTTTTGAGATCTAGGGGAGTGTAACCAGTTTACCTTGTGGTATCATACCAGTTCGCTACAATTGCTGGCACTGCAAAACCATCATTTAGGCAACCTTTTCCAGTCTAGCTACCTGTGAAAGTGCAGTCCTGTGAAAACATGCTGTAGTAAAGTTGACAGCGTAAGTATTTTCAGAAAGTAATATTGAAAGTTTGCGAATACAAAAATAAATAAGCTCCAAAATATATTTGAAAGAACAGCTGGGAGCGTTCTTGACACGTTCTCCCAGATATGGTATGAGCAGCATTGGCAAAAAAACATACAGTAAAGAAAACCAAAGATGCAAAAGCCAACTCAGCTACCTAAAGCTACAATACATACTGTATTCTCCTCATCGGTTTCATTTTCCTTATTGGAGTCTGTAAGATAATCTGTGTTTTCTTCCTCCTCTTCTTCACCTTCTTCTTCCTCATTGTCAGACCCCTCCTGAAATATTCAAGAATAACTTCTGACTATTTTAAAACAAAATTCCACTTGCATCTGACTCCTCATAGACATTTTCTGCGCCTTTCCTACCCTCTCCCCATCCGAACCTGTTTGGTTGGTTCAGTCTTAGTAAATTTATGTTTTGTAGTTGTTTCAGCTCACTCAGCTTTACCCAACATTTTCACAAACACACAACAGAAAACTGGGAGTAGTGGCTGATACACCAGATAGTTGTGCTGCCCATCAGAAGGAACTCAACACGCTGGAGGAGCGGATTGATGAGAACTCATGAAGTTCAACGAAGGGAAACGCGAAGTCCTGCACCTCAGGAGCAATAACGCCATTCACCAGTTGAGGCTGGAAGCTGCCCGTCTGGAAAACAGCTTGGCAGAAGGACCTGGGGGCCTGGTGGAGAACAAACTGACCAAGAACCAGCCGTGCACCCCTGCAGCAAAGGCAGCTGACTGCACCCTGAGCTGCATTAGGAAAGAAGTGCTGTCAACGGGTCACAGGAGGTGATCCTTCCTGCCTGCCCAGCACTGGCAAGACACATCTGGAGCGCCATGCCCAGCTCTGGCTTCTCCAGTACAAGACAGATACGGACATACTGGAGCAAGTCCAGCAACAGGCCATGAAGATGATTAAGGGTTTGGAGCACCTGCCATAGGAGGAGCGGCTGAGAGAAACGGTGGTGTTTAGTCTGGGGAACAGAGGGCTCAGGGTGGGGGGAGATCATCCCAATGCGTGTAACACCTGAACGGAGGGAGCAAAGAAGAGAAGTCGGACTGTTCTCAGTGGTGACCAGTGACAGACCCAGAGGCAATGGATACAAGTGGAAAAATTTCATTTAAACCTAAGAAAAAAAGGCTTCTTTACTGTGATGGCGTTTGAATGCTGGAACAGATTGGCCAAAAAGCTTGTGGAGCCTCCATCCTTGGAGATATTCAAAACTTAATTGGACATTGCCTCAGGCAACCGGCTCTAGGTGACCCTGCTTCAAGCAAGGGAGGTTGGACAAGAAGATCTCCAGAGGTCCCTTCCCCACCCTCCAACTGTTTATGATTCTAATGACATTATTAATTTGTGGGTACAGGCACAAACCCAGCCAAATTTCAGGAACTTTAATGCTGAGAAGCATAGACCAAAAGAAAGCTTACTAGTAAACCAGCCAACCCAAGCATAAGGAGAAAAAGCGTTTATTTCCTTGATGAACTCATTTTCTCATAACGCTACCATTATCATGTAATTTTGCTGTGTCATAGTGACAAGTTAGAATTTCTAATGTACACGTCTTTTTTTATTGGCTCCACTTTTGACACAAAATATTATTGGCACAGTAAACAAGGAAGGTTGTTACGCTCCATAAATCTTTTATTTATTCATATTATACAGGTATACTCTGAACACCTGTTATTTTTCCTACATGACTGCTCTGACATCTAGTCAATAAATTTGCTTCTAGAACAGATAAGGAAAATTATCTGGAAGTGTTTTCATGCCAAAAAAAATGAAGGCATCTTTTTGTTGAGAGGCAGGACATACCCTAAGCAAAGTTGTCAAGTTCAAGTTTCTGCCACCATTTCTCTGGAATAAGCCTCAGACACTTTGTATTCAGTTTTTCATATACACAAAACTGGGATGGAAACACCCTCAGAGTACCGACTGGGCTGCACATACCCACGTTTCACCTGCTAACTCTGTGACACGGAAGGGCTTCAGAAAGTAATGAGTAATCAAAATATTGATTACTCATCCTTTTTGTGAGGCAAGGTAAATTACTAAGTTTACCTCTTCTTCTGGCTCATTTACTTCACTTTCATTCCCAGATTGTTCCTCTGTCTCTGCTCCACCTTCCTCCTCCTCTTCATCCTCTTCCAGGTTCTCTCCTTCGGTAATGGAATCTTTGGAATCTTTGTCATTCACAATTCCTGAAATTTGGAAAAAAGAGAAAGGATTAGAATAAGGAAGTAGAACAGAATTAGAACACATATAACCACTCAGGTTGTATGTGGAAGATCACTTCAAAAGTCTGTTGTTACTGAACACTAAAGCTTCCAATGGGTTGTAACTTCATTCAACTTCTGAATGAAACATTTTCTACATAGTTACCTTATTCATAAAGGGTAATAATTTCCCTGCCAGAAAAGGAGGAAAATATTTCAGAGAATATTTAAAGACTGCCACAGAATAGCAACCAAGAAGCTGCACTGCGCAAACTGCTTCAGAATATCCTCAAACTAAATGCACGACCTTACTGAAACACACACTGAAATACAAGCACTAAGGTACAGCTGCTCTACAAAAGCAGCAGAACCCAGAAGACACCAAGCCTCTCCAGTCTTAGTTCCAGTACTTCACACTACTGTCAATTAACAGTTTTGAAATGACTCTTTTCTCAGCCTATAATAAATCTTTCTGACTCTTTTCTCATGTCCCCAGACTGCACTTGAACATATGAAGATGCAGGTGCCTATATAAAATCTTTAGGAAATGAGAGTCTCTTCCAAAACTATTACCTAGCATGCTCATCCTACCTGCAGACAAGACTGACAGTTCTTTCACTGTGTTTTAGTTCATCTTGCAGTTTTCCTTACTGACCTGGTTGCCACATCTATCCTTGAAGACATTTTAGTTTACTCTATATAAGGTATCAAGAGTGGCTCCCTAAACCTCTGCTTTCTTTCAGTAAGGTATCCTTCAGTGCAATATCCTTATCTATACTATTCCCACAGCAGTGAAAAATAAGTTTTAGCTTCTTTCAGTGCTTCAGTGTTCAATTTAGTCTTAGCTATAAATTTCAATCAGAATTGTTTTCAGAGAAAATATTTAAGAATTAAGCATGGCTCTGATTCAGGAAAAAATGAAGATCTGTTTTTAGAAAACAGCTATGGCAAAAATTAAGCCATCCAATGCAAAAAGGAACAAACTTCCAGCATACGCTATTGTTCTCATACTGTCTTATTTTTTTTCATTAATTTACAAAGCCACTTAATCCTCCAGGGGATCATAGCTCGAGCTAGCAGAAAGCGATGCTGATGCCAGCCTTCTGCACCACAGCAGATCTAAGCCAGTCATTTTTCAAAGATTTTACTAAGAAGTCAATACAGTTACCATGCAGTTTGTCATTCATATTTTGACACTACACCAACCACGCTTCGGGTCAGCTGTTAGCACAAAGTTTTTTGGACAGCAAAGGAACACACCAGAACATTGCCCAGAGAAGCTGTGGCTGCCCTCTCCCTGGCAGTGCTCAAGGCCAGGCTGGATGGGGCTTGGAGCAACCTGGTCTGGTGGGAGGTGTCCCTGCCCATGGCAGGGGGTTGGACTAGATGGTCTTGAAGGTCCCTTCCAACCCAAACCACTCTACGATTCCATCATTCTCTGATCAGTTCTGTGCTCGTGGCACTCCTTGTTTGCTCTCTGCTATATGCAAAGAACAAATGCAGAAATGCAGTAGCACACAAATCTTAGGCAGAAGTCTAGATTCTGAATATACAAGTGGTTCAGAGCATACCAGATTTTTTATTTTTTCCACCTTCAGATACCTTTAAGAGATGCAATATGCAGACACACAGAGCCAGGTCTCTACAAAAATTTGACTAAGATCAAAGATGAGCTTTAAGAGGAGGTGAATTTTGAGAGACACGCTCAAATTTGACAAAACTCAGAAATAAAATGAATGGTATATATGGTTGTATGGCAGTTATCGAGGATTTGAGTTCTGTGTGAACACAGGCGCGCACACACACACTTCCTCCTTCACATTCCAGAGGTTTCAAAGCATTTTTTTCTCCCTATTCATAAGCACTGTGCTCTTCAAACTATGTGCTGCTCCATAATTATTCAAGCCTTTCTTTTGAATCACTCCATATTCTTACAAAATCACCAGAGCGGCACAGGAGCCAACAGTCAGTCCCCAACGCAAGGTCCGCAGGCAACAAGCCACCCCACTGTTCTGCCGAGAATTACACTTCAGACTGACAAAGAGCAAAGCACATCACGGCTTTCAGCACAATACCTTCTCCGTGTTATTACTGTCCATGGGCCGAGGAACTGTGGGGACAAATTGATCAAGAACTGCAGCTTCACAAGAGCTTTTGCTAAAGTATTAAAAAAACTAATTTCCTTCAGATATGCCTGCACTTATTGTCATAACCTTCAAAGATCAGAAAAGCAGATGACAACGTTCCTGAGTCCTAACAGCAGGACTAGGAACTATTCCACCCTATACTGATGTTTAATAGCAAGCAAGTACAATCAATAAAGAAAAGCAACACACTTGGTGGGGGTGGTGTGTGTAGAACAGGAATGACACAGCCCCCTACAGCAGAGGCTGTACTGTTGAAGGGCTTGGCTCAGGTCAAAATAAACACAACAAAATGTTCTCCAACACTCACTCACATGCAGTGACCACGTATCTCCCCCTTAACTACACCGAATCCAACTGCTGTAGCTGTGGTGACTCAGAGAACAGAAGTTCTTATGATTTGTGGGAAAGTAGTGCTGGGCATCTTTCAAAAGAATATTACAGTTTATGTAACTAGTTGTAAACTACTTCTTGGTTATCACTTTGAGAGCATAAAAGCCAGTCATTTATATATATATACACCGTAAGGAAATTTTTATCTGCATTTCAGTTATGACATAGGTAATTTTAAGGCATGTCAATTAAACAGCATATTAAAAAAATAAATTCCTCCTAAACCAGAACTTGCAGTGTCTTACCTGGCCATTACACCTACTCATCCCACTGGATTAAAGGATTATTCTGAAAAATTGAACTTGTCTAACTAGATGAAGTGCTATTAAGGCTGCAGTTAAACACTTAAAGTGTAAAATTTACATATAAAATATTTTCATGAACAAGGTTGTCTTCAAACAGAAATGGAAGATTAGAAAACAACTCCATTTAATGAGAAATGAGCGCCAGTAGTACCCAGTAATTAGTAAGAACTGGTATGTACAAAAGGTTTAAAGGTAAATATGATGAGAGTAGTTTTAGATACACACTAACCAATATTTGTCAACTGAGCTGCACTGCAAGCTCAACTTTTTTCTCCTGAAATTAACCGATTTTTAACACAGCAAGAATTACAAATACACATTACTGCACTTTTAGCAGGAACTACTACAAGCTAGCACACAGCCTAGCTGACACATACGTTTTAAGAAGAAAAAACCCTTTAATAATCCAACCAAAGCTCTAACTCACGAAAAGGAAATCATCCTCCGGCCTCTACTGAAATGTAAAGCCCATACAAAATCATTCCAAAGGAAGTGTAAGCTCAAAGCACCTGACAGCATTTTAAAAGCAAAACATGTCTCTTTTATTGTAGCCTTACACTAATGCTCGCTTCGACACAGCAACTTTAGTCCAGAAGCGGGGAAGGAACACAGGGTTGCAAACAAACCATCTACCAAAATGACCAAGCTGGCTTCCATCAGTCCTTACCAACCAAGAGGCTGCAGTAATCGAGCACACAGATAGTCCTTGCTTTCCGTAGCAGAGCATGCTTCCTAAATGCTTCTGGTGAAATTCACAGGTTTCTTCCTCATCATTTGCACCATACTATTCCACATACTAATACACATATATGTATATGCACACACACACACTCCCCCTCTCCAAATACTACTATATTAATAGTATTCATTTTGACTTTTTAAACATTCATTTACTTTATAGAGTTACGGAGATTCCATACGATCTCTATGGTGATGAGAAAAATGCAAAGAAGTTACAAAAATATTTCTATTGTGAGAATAACAATAGTTAGTTATCATCATACAAAAGATAGTTTTAAGAAATACAGGGATTGTCAAAAAAACCTTATTTCCCTTGCGTTTTTTCTTACCTAATTTTATTAGGAATTCTCGTTCCAAGTCTTGCACCTGTCTGATTGCTTCTTCCAGTGAATTGCAGAGCTTTATCTTTGGTCTCAGCAGTTCCAGCGTATCACTGATCATATAGTCTATGTCTATAGGAAATGGGTGGTCTTTTGTCCAAACATCCAGACTTTTTTTCCACCAAACATACCGCTAGAATACAAAATATTCTAATAAATTATATACACACTGGCATTTATAAACTATTGAACTTACGAAGTTTGTAATGCCTAGCCATGTCTGTATAGTAGAAAATGCAAAAGATCTCACATCGCTACTCTCCTATTTCATACAACTATTAAATATTTTGATATCACTAAATGTTGTTCGATAACATTGGATATCATGAACATTAAGAACATGCTCCTTTTATCATAATGACTGTCAGAAGCATGAAGACTGAGCAAAAAAGCACTGAAAAGAAAGCGCCTTCTAAGGGCAGATTCTTCCTATGAGAAATGAGCACTTAATCAGCCAGCTTTCAATTCCTTCCTCCATATATTTTCAAGGAAATTAATTCCCCCAAAGGCATATTATGGGGAGAAAGGGGGAAACATCACAAAGTTTTAAAACTGCAGCTAGCATGAAGTGACTTATCCAGTTTGCTTTATAACAAATTAGTACATACCCCTTACATTAAAATTGCAAAAAATAAATGCTGATCTTAAGTGAACCTAACAGCAGAATCTGAGAACAAAGGTGTTGCAAAAATTGTACCTGAACATGATGTACGAGTAACAGAATCTTTACTTAAAAGGTGACATGGTCAAAAGGAACACTTACTGAAATGATAACAAAAATATAATGACTTCTTCACTGATAAGTTTATTTTGGGTTTAAAAATAGGACGGGACTGTACTGCAACACATCATTTTATGTGATGTATATACAGACGAAGGATATGTATCCTGAAGGTCTGAAATAAGTCATCACCTTAATTTTTATTTTTCAATATCCTTGTTTTAGTATAATTTAAAGAGAAGCAGAAAGAAAGAAAGAGAAATTAAGTCCAAAGAGTTTTAGCATGAAATCCATGGACTGGAATTCCTCATTTTCTGAGGAACCCATTCCAGCGTTTAAACACTCCCATCATCAACTCTCTCCCCCCCCCCCTCTGCTACATCTATTGAGTCAGGACTTCCCTTGCTGCAACTTGTGACCGTTACTTCTCACCCTTTCACCGTGCCCGAGAAGTATCTGGTAACTCCTTCTCTACAAACACTATTAGCTGAGGACAGCAACCTAATCAGCATTCTCTTCTCCAAGCCGAGCAAACCCACCATGCGAGAACCGACAGCCCTCCGATCACTTTAGTGACCCTCCACTGGACTCAGCTCAGTTTGCTGATGGCTCTCCTCTCACCTACCAGGCAGCCCTAAACTGGAAACAGTGCTCCAGATGTGGCCTCACAAATGCCAAGCAGAAGTGAAAAAAAAAAAATTAAAAGTGATAAAATAAATGCACTTTCCTCAATCCGCTGGCTATGCCCTCGCCAACACAACACAGGCTGCTGCTGGCCTTCACCACCCTGATGGTGCAGAACTTAACGCCACGTGCGTACAGTCCCGCAGTCCCGGCTCCGCTCCTGTAAAGCTGCTTTCGAGGTATCCAGTGCCAGGCAGCACCGTTGCATGGAGCTACTCCTTCCCAGCTGGCAGATACTTACTTGCCTTTGCTGGAGTTCACAGGGTTTCTGTCAGTGCATTTTTGCTGAGACTCCTTGAAGGGGGTACGACTAAACC
Organism: Leptosomus discolor; assembly: GCF_034619465.1. NCBI lineage: Eukaryota > Metazoa > Chordata > Aves > Leptosomiformes > Leptosomidae > Leptosomus > Leptosomus discolor. The sequence continues at coordinate 212,167,496 of NC_141391.1, read as the reverse complement.
CTTCAGTGAATCAACTGCTGCCCCAGCATTCTGCAAGTTTGTTGGAACAGTGACATCTGCATACACCTGAACATACACATCACTTTCAAACAGAACTGCTGTTGGACAGACAGGATTCTCAGAATTACAGTGCTAGAGAACAATGAGAGAAATATGTAACAGACTGACTTACACTAGCTTGTTAAAGAAATCTACATAACTATATAAATTTTAGCTTAAAATACCTGAAAATACACAAGGAAGCAATCAAGTTTTCGTTTGCTGGATCCTCTGTCAAAATACTGCCCACAGGTATCGAGGATAGTACAAACTAGTCTGATTCTGAAAAGATGCTCTGGAGGGTCCAGTGGACTAGGACTACCATCAGGGTTCACACCAAATGATGTGAAAGAATACAGAGTTCGAAATATTACAGCTGATTCCACCATCCGATAATTGTAAAGCTCCCCCAAAAACTTGGCACTGCTGATCCGCCGTTGGTTAAATTTTGGCTGGTTAACCTTTATAAAAAAGGACAGAAAATTCACTTTATCATGCATACACAATAGTATCTTCGCAAAAGGTTTGTTGTTTTTTTGTTTTAAAGAAAAAAAGCAGTATAAAAAATGATAGAATTTGTTATAATAAAAGATGGTTATTTATGGCTACATACATTACACTAAATCAAGCATTAAGAAGTACTTATGAAAGCTGGTCAACTAGTAGTTACTTCAAAGCTCAAATACATTTAGCATATGCTCTATCTTAAATCTAAGATGATTCTTTATTGCCCAGAGAATTCCTGTAATTATAGCATCTATCAAAATATGGACGTGTCCCCAGAGTTACTTGAAGTTGCATGAATCTGACTACACCATGAGAGAATAAATTGCAAGCCCTTACTATGACAAGGGGGGCAAAAAAATCTGTCCTAGTAATCTTTGGAGTTTGTTGGGGTTTTGGGTGGGAGGTTTGGTTTATGTAGGTTTATTTAAATTAAAAAACAACAACTGAGGTAGAAAAGGCATCAGACAAAAATCCAGAATCCAAGGATTCCTTTCTTTAAGCAAGATTATTTTACCGTTTTCCTTTCAACTTAAGTAGATAAGCACAGCTTAAGAAGCATGTTGGTTGTTTACCTCCATTCCTAGTCGAATATCCTCTAGCACTCCATCCACAACGTGAATTCCAACATCTTCCTGGTAAAGGACCAACCCTGCTAAGAGGTTGGCTACACAGTGAATACTATTATATTTCACATTCCAGATGTTGATCATACAGCATATAACATAGTCTTTTACTTCTGCGTCCTGCCAAGGCAGCTTGCGCATCTGTCTCAGGACCTAAATCAAATTTTAAGACAAGCTCAACATTTTAGCAGGCAAAATACTCACTGTCATCCCCCATCTCTCATGGTTGGGATGAAAGCCCTGTAAGCACCTGCAAGCAACCTCATTCTCTTTTTCAAGCATCCTCCAGACCTGCAGTAGCTACAGAAAACTTTATCTATGTAACCCAACTGCTCTGCTCTAGCTACTAATCAAGCTGTCCAAATCTGTTCTGTAATTTCCATGCTCTTACACTCTGTATTTAACCGTAGTCTTTTGTCTCTTACTCTGAACACAAGATACTTGGCACAAAGATTCTCATTTCATTCTCTATTTTTTCAGCACTTAATGCTGTGGAGAATGCAGGCCCGGGACCGGAGCTTGTATGCAGTACAATAAAAGAAATGAAACTATCTTAATCAGGGATATAAAAACGATCCCTCTTCCTTGCAATTAAAAAATCACAACCCTCCCCAAACCCTTTGTAAGTAAGTACTACATCACTTCCAGTAAAACCTGTATTAAAGATTTCAAAAGGATTTACCTTCTCTGTGGTGACCTTGGAGAGATCCTTGTACAGAAGCTTACGAATATATTCCTGCAGAGGAGGACGTTTTTTCTTCACAGTTTTTTCAGCTGGAGGGGGATTACAGTAGTAATAGGCATTTTCTACCATTGTAACATAGCGGGCATCAAGATGCATTGCTTGTTTTTTTCTCATCATTTGTTCCTGAAAATAAATGCAAATGATTAAAGATGTTGACATACTACGTCTTCAAGTCAAAGGCTTTCACAGTTTCATCTGGAATAAAGGAAACATGAACAGTTGCAGAGAAGTAAGTTAAAACCTTAGGTAGAGAGAAGAAAGGACAAAAGCACATATATGGGTTTGCGTGGCTATTTCCAAGGTCATTTTTCTTTACAATCCCTATTTTTATAATGGTTCACCTGTGGTGAAAAAGGTTTCCGACAAATATTTAAAGTTTAACTTGGCATCTAAATGTTAGTGTTTAAATAAGCAGTTAATAAGATTATTAGCCACTCTACTCAAAACATGATTTTATTTAACTGAAGTAGCTGAAAAACTTGATGGCTTGACACAAGCATAGCGAATTATCCTAAGAGGGGCAATCTACTTTCACATCAGTATGCAACTCCGGAGAGTTTATACCGATGGTTTCACATGAATTGTCAATGGTTTAGGCAATGGCATTTTCCTTATTACATGCTCCATTATTGCTGGTTACCCAAGCAGAATGAACTGCAAGAAAACCAGTACCTACCATAAAGTAGTATTTCAGAAAAAAATCAGACAAGGTTACTACATCAACACTAATTACTGTGCTTAACTGTCAGGATTGTCCTAATTTTCCTCACTGAATACAAATCTTTTCTCCTTACTCCATTTTGGATATGTACTTTAAAGATCTATTTTGTGGGTTTTAAAAACTTCTTGTATCTAAAAATTCTGTACAAGAACTAAAGTAGCAGTTCTAAGCTGCTGATTTTTACAGTTAAAGATGAAGATGAGCTTAATTTCATTATAAAATATTTTTTTTTAATGCATGTGTATATGCATGTATGCGTGCAATTCTGTAAGTTGTGTTACATTTTTATGTACATCATACGATCCCATATTTTCTAAATCGCCCTAAGGGGGATCAATAGGAAAAGAAACTGCACTGGTTAGGCTTTAACAGAGGTTGGCTACACAGCAATTTACATCAAACAACAGATAAACAAACCTGAACTGCAAGTACTGTTTTATCACCACACACAAATGTTAGTATACATATTCATGCAATCCACTAAACTACTGAAAAGAGTTTAAAACTTCTTTGTGAAGAAGCACAATTTTTCACGCTGATAGACTTTCTGCTAAACTTGAATAATTTCAAGTTTCTTCTACAAGGCAGCAGTTCAGTTCAACTCAACTGTAAACGTACTCAAACAGCTCCTTAAGCTGGAGTTTCAGCTACTAACTCAACGAGGAAGAACAGTTTTGTGTAAGGCAGTAACCCAACAAATAACGCAGTTTTCCTGCCAGATTGTATGCATCTATTGCCGGGGAGGTCTCAGTCTGACACCAACCCTAAGGCATTTCATTTTTAACCTTTTCCATGAGACAAAGGGCTTCCCCTTTGATTCCCTGGGATTGTTCCTTTCCAAATGGGAAGTTTCTGTCTAGTAGCAGCATGTTTATCTACAGGTGCTTAACAGAGGCACAGCACTTCACAATTCAGTAAACAGCTTTATGTGGGGAAAAACTACTTACAGCAGAAAGTTCCAAAACCTTACCATGTCATACATGTTTTCACCTTTTCTAGATGGAACAGGGTAACATACTTTGCTGCCTTAATGACATTTATCATGTTTTACTATAAACTGAAAAATGAAGTAGGGCAAAGTAAAGTGTAACAAAGAAAATGGCAGAAGGGCTTGCAAGTCAATTAAAAAAAATGGTAAAAATACATAATTTGTATATTTTCGTATTATAAAAATTCACACATTATACTCCAAGTAATATTTTATAATTAAAATGTTTCTTCCCAGAAGAGACAATAGGCACTACTCCAAGTCTCAAAATCACTGTAATTTATCTTTTTTTTTGAGCAATCCCAAGTATGCATTCTAACTCTAAGTGGATGGTATTAGTCTTAATCTCTACTAAAAGTCACCATTATTTTAAGCAACTGTATGTGTTTCAATCCTTTTTCATTTAAGGCATCACATCAGATGGACAGGCAGGAAAGAGAAACTGTAGCAATACACTGCCTACAACAACAAAAACCTTGACACATTTCAGAAGAAAATACAAGACCTGCAGTCTAAAGCACTTTAACTATTTTGGGTCTTCATTTCACTGCACTGAATTGAAGAACTACAAAGGTAAAGCATTAAATTTGCAGATTAGGTTTCTGGTTTTCCTTTGATAAAAAGAGATCACATACAACATCAAAATATCCAAGTTAAAACAGTAAAAGGGTTTGGTTTGGGTTTTTGTTGGATTTTTTTGTTGTTGTGGTGGGTTTTTTTTCGCTTGTTTTGGTTTGGTTTTGTTTTGCCTTTTTTTGCTTTGTTTTGTTTTTTACTTGGTGAGTAACAAAACCTCTCTGCATGTAGCACATATTGCAGATGCATTTCAAAAGAAAATCTGGTGAGAATTAGGAGGTGTTCCTCTGGTTAGTAGTCTTGCTCCCGTCTCTGCCCCAAACCTATTAACACCAATTTGCATTGCAAGAAATAGAATTTTTGCAAAACAGCACACACAAAAAAAAAAGGGGGGGGGGGAGGGGAAATCACCAAGTAAAACCGAAGCTGCAGGAAAAGCCCAATTCTGAAAAGCATTTCAGCATGATTGACATTTAAATTTTCAGATTGTAATAAGATACTGAAACTGGTCAGCTCCTCCTTCCCTTTACTACTTGCACTGCTCTGCCCTATTTGTTCCAACAGTTCAAAAACCAAAATTTTAAATTTCTTGGAAGCACACTGTTGTTGTGGTGAATTAACAGTCTCATTCCAGCTACAATTACTTTGTCACAATCTCTGTCTGTTCAATGCTCTCCCACAGTTTCAACTCCATCTATAAAAGGAGTCATCCCAAGAAATAAGCCATCATGTAGCTTAAGTTCTATGCCTATAAATACAGGTGATCTTGCCCTAAAGCTTAAAAATACAATTTGATACAACTATCTAAATTGAAGGATTAAAAACACATCAGAAGGCTTTTAGTACCAAAACTTCAAATTTTCTTTTAACATGACAGCATAACACAAGAATCTGACATTTTAACATGATTACATTACAGAAACATAGATCAAGATAATGCTGATCTTCCTTCCAAAGCACTAATTCAAATAACCTATTTAACAAACTAATCCTAAAGCCGAGTTAGTTTTACATTAATATTTTAAGTTACATAAAGGACTCTGAATTTGAAAGAGTTGCCAAGAAGAATAATTAACAGAAATAAACATTGCCCTGATAAAAGAAGAACCTTTAAATAATTTGCGTATCATGACAGTAGTTCTACAAAACTAGAATTTGATCATTAAATGTTTCTCTAGAATAAGTCACTTAGTGCTGCTAAATTTGTGGCACTCTTACAGAAGGCTTTACTTCTTAATAATTTCCCTTAATTACTTTAAAAATCCATTCTTAGCTTTCTTCCTCCCCAGGACAAAGCAATATTGTCTTTAATAGGAGACATACAGTCTGTTTGGCATCTTATTACATAATATATCATTATATATAGTAAAGATTAAGACCAATAATTATTTGGAAGATCAACAGGCCTTAATACTACCCATAAGAGTCACTGATAAGATCAGCTTTACATTTACTTAGATTTTTACCACAAGATCCTGATTAGCTTGCTTTGGGAATAATCTTTTCTACAGTTCACACTAACAGGTACCATAAGACTACGATCCAATTTGTATAATACTATTTAAGCCAAAATTAATCTCTATGGTTTCTATAGGGCAACGTTAGAAGATGCAGCTATTAGGATGGTTGTAGAACATAAATCCATTTAGCCTATTTTACATCTTAATCAATAGATATTCCAAAGATAGATATTTGCCATCTCTGTCTTCTCCTGGTTCCTCAATGCATAAGAAAAGACTACTTATCCAAACCCTTGTGAGGCTTTAAGCCTCAGTTATTGCAACACTGTTTGCAGTTTGTCTTATGCTTCACAGCTAAGTCACGTTGAGCATTCACCCAGCGGGTCTCAGCCATACAGCTCACAGTCAGCATTTTTGTAGTGCACAACATTAAGCAGTCAGTTACAAAAAGCAGCTCTGGTAAAGGTATTTAATTGTTCCTGACTTCTAAAATTTTTATTAACTACAAAAAAATGGTAGCAATGAGTAAAGTGTCTTTTAAAGATAATGTGTTTTCAGGGGAAAGATAACTTGATTATGGAAAGGGATATATTTAACATATAATAAAACACATCAGCTGGCAAACCTTTAGAAAATTGAGATCCAAACCCTTCAAGATACAACAAGCACAAACCAAGAACTTGCAGTTAACATGTCCATCTCTTTCCTCTTATGACTACACCACCACACAAATCCTATGATATTCAAAGAGGTCCAGAAAGAAACAGCAATTCATGGAAAAGAAATTGCACAACATATCCAAGTATGTACCAATTGCTTCTCCATTAACTCCAGAGCATGTGGAGACAGGCTACAGAGTCAAGAGAAAGACCTGTCAAGTGTAAGCCCGTGCTTTGATAAGAAAGGGGATGAGTACAGCAGAGAGTGATATCTCACAGCTTAAGAGCTGTGTCTCTAGAGATTCCCAGCTCCTAAACCGCTCCCTTCCAGAAGGGCAAACCATGCCCGCTTCCTCCCCCAAACACAGAGACTGCTTTATTTATTACACATACCACGTCTATACTCTTCCTGCAGTGCACAGATTTGAAGGGAACATTAAAACATCCAGTCAGACTTTTAACACAACAACATCGTCTATTAGTTGGTCTGTACCTGCCTAAGCTGCTTTTAATTTAATGCAATTTCCTATTGCTAGTATCTTTGAAGGACTTCAACCATGTTTGTCTCAGTCTCTTGCCTTGGACACAGACTTCTAGGATTGTCTCTCAAGCTCGTAAACATATTATTCAAAAAGACTTAAACTACTCCTCGTTATTTTTAAATCTTTTCCGCTACTTATATAGATTTATGGATACCACTTCTACTCTCACCTTAATTACTAAACTCTATTTCTAAAATCCCATTCTCTAGTGTCTTCATAAAATTTTCCTTCAAATTTAGAACCCCAGATCGTTACACAGGGCACAGAAACCACCTCTTTCACAACTGTCTTCACCACCAGCTGAAATACCTTGTCATCTCTGGTTCCATTCATTACCATTTCCCCTCAAACAGTACCTCAGGTGTGTTCAGATACAGTCACTATATTCTTTCAACCTCATTCTCTATTTTTGCCCTATCTCTGAATTATTTGTAGTTAAAATGTATTCACATTTTCCTTTAAGTCATGAACAGATTTATAGGTCAAGTGGAGTTCTCTGGAATACTTTCAGAAAGCTATTCTCACAGGAGGTGCTATCTCAGAACTGAAACAACACTTGACAGGCTACGAATAACAAGACAACATAAGTTCATAGGCTACAAAGGCTGATAGCGCCAAAGCAGCCTAGGACCTGAACATACGTAACACCAGTCCATCTCAATCCCATTCCACAATGAGGAGTCAAGATTTCATGAAAACCGATTCCCTGTCCTCCCATGCTTGTCTTTGTTTTTATTAAAGAATCAAGAACTCTATCCTCCCTGAGCACTCCACATAAAACTTAATGAAAGTTATCACTTACCAGTGCTTGAACACTGTAACTGACAATTAAGAGATTAGTCACAGTCATCGTTATGGTCCGACCACATCACAAAGCCAGAAAATAAAAGCAGTAACTGGTTTAATTCAGTGCGTGACACATTCCCCCATAAGACAACAAGTTTTCTCTTACCAGAAGAACACTGGTTCTTAAGTGAGATTCTGGTGATCTAAAGAGGAATCTTCCACAGGTTTCCAGCAGAGTACATGCCATTTCAATATGGTGATGAGAAAAGTCTGACAGAAGCATCTGGTATATATTTATGTAAAAACACAGCAAGTTAAACATCTTCAACTGCAGAAAACAGTAAATTATATCTACCAGACTTTACACTACTGTGATGTTCCATATTCTTTAAGAAAAAAAACACAAATTGATTTCACTGATCAGATATTAATAAAATTCAAAATAATCATCTCATTAAAAAAAAGTATTACAATAACAGTCCAGAGCCCGAATTTAGGCTCCAGAAACGTGAAAACCAGGATGCTTCCTAAGCCTAGCATAAAAAGACTACAACATTAAAACAAACACTGTAATCTCCCCCATACACCTTCCAACTCTGTCATATCTGCTTTAAAATTCCTGCTGCTAGACTGGAAAATCACCAAATAATACTGCACAAGGACACAATAACCTCAAAGCACATGGAAGTTAATTTTATTGTTTAAACTAACCAATAACAAAAAATCGAGCTTTGCATTTTACAGTATTTTATAGACAAGTGAAGAAAAATGACAAGTGAGTGTAATTTTTTTAAGAATCCAGGTTCGACACCTAATGAGTCAATGAACAGAAACTATTCCCCCAGAAAGAGATCTTAACCCACGTGAGTCTTCAACCACCTTTTATAAAACACATTTTCATGTTTTAAAACCCATTTTTAATTTGGGACCTGACATCAAAGATAGGTTTGAAAGTTTATCAGCATGCAAACTGAGATGATATGCCTAGAGATTGCTGCTTTCCCAGGGTTTATTTTGCTCCTTAAACAAAAGCACCTGCCAAAACGGCACATAAGCCTCTCTGCGCATCACTGAAAAGCTTTCTGCCTCTGACCCCTTCCCCTTACTGTTATTTCCTCTGTAAAAACGTTAATTGAAACCAACATAACCAAAGTTTTGCAATGAATAGCAGATGAATAAGTAGCAATGTCCACCATCACTTTACAAAGAAAATTATTAGCAACTTGGTTATGTCCAAAGTTGAAAGTTCATTTTAATATATTCCTACCATTAGAAAAATGAAAACACTAACTTCTAGAACAGCTGTACTCCAGGAGTATACTCCTCATGCACAGTAGCAACAGACATCAGGGTTTGAAATATCCCATGCAAATATCCATTAATTAATGGATAACATCAGCAACAGATATATGAAGGGGAACAGGATGGGGATACACTATCAGCATACACAGCAGTACAGGAGTATCACAACACCAACCTTTAAACAGTGGAGAGTATCGTTTTTGGAGAACATCTTAAACTTGGTAAGCTCACCAATGAATCTCACAGTTTTATTCTTTGTTTCAATGTTGATCTGGTCCTTTTTTCTTACCTAAAAAAACAAAACAAGAAAAAACCCCAACACATTTGATTTTAGGCCCTCAAAAACACCTACCTCTTAATTACTTTGACCCGAATGTGCGTAATAAGCTTGGGAATTCAGCAGTGTTTGATACTGGTTTGGTTCCTTATGCTCGACTTTTACCTGTCCCAGAAGTCCCTCTACAACTGTGTTTCTTCACAGCTTTTGAATTTCTTTCCCTCATCCCCCCCAAAACTAAGTCCCCTAACATACCTACAGTTACAGACACACATCAGTCTGGCCACCCCCGCTTCACCACAGTGAAGGCGTGGTTAAGTATTGTAGATTCTATATTTTTTAGAATCAGTAAGTAGCCCCATTATGAATAGGACCACTTGTACAGTCCCTAAGGAAAAGTATTGTCAGCTTTTTCAAGTCAGCTTTAATAAAAGGCAGACTTTTTGTTTTCTTTTCTTTTTTCCTTTTAAAGCTACTGACACCCAGCATGTTACTACAAAGTATAAACTTGTATCTATGGCTAAGCATAATCCTCAAAATACAAAATTTTATTTCTCCCCAACAGAAGCAGCTTTTCCTGAGAACAAAGAAGTTAACTTCAGAGAGTTAGGACTTAAGTAAGTCTGAGCAATTCATACACACTTTTAATGTCAATATTAGGGGAAAAAAAATGAAATCTGTGCCATAAAACTCCAAAAATAATGAAGGAATCACTGTGCACCATAACCAATTCGATTACAAACTTAGAACAAAATGAAAGAAACATGTGAAAAACACGTTTGTGAAGAACAGAAAATTTTGCTTGATGAAAACTGTAAAAGATAATTTGAATTAAGCACTGCATTAGAATAGCAACCACTAATTACAACAACTAACCTTGTACTGGGGAACATGTCAGGTATTTTAAATGCAAGTTATTAATTTACAGAAACCTCTTAACGCTTACAGCTGGAGCACAGTTTCTCACTTTTGCAACTTGTAGCTGTTGTAAAGTTTATTTTAATATATATATGCAGGCATATATGGTAAGCTGTAAAAATTTTTTTTTTTTTTAAATGTACAGATCTAGTATTCTAGAACAAATCTACCCAGATGACAGAAAACATTCACTGATTTTAAGAACAAGCATCTACATAATATCAAACATTATTTTATTCCCCAAAGGATGACTATTATCAGATTGATCAATTTGCATGCAAAAAACTAAATCCACAAAACATACATGAAACCTGAAATCCCCTTTCAGCATGGAACAAAGATCCTCTGCTACATCAGACATACAGGGATGCAATGTGGCAACCAGTCTTGCATAAAACGGTAGCAAATCCAACCTGCAAATAAAAGCAGATGATAAAATAGGCAATTTATAGACAAAAATGTATGTACGTGTACAAGTATGGGTACCATTTTACTTGTGAAAAGAGTGACAGAACTGTGTACATGCGATTTTACAGCCTCACACTTCAGATTGCAACATCATTGAAAAATAACATTACAAGAAGGTATACTACCACATCCTGCTGGAATCCTTCACAGTTAATTTCCTTTCAAAACCACTGCCTTAGGTAAAACGCCAAATACCATCTTAACTACAGAATTCTACCTTTAAGAAACTATCAGACACAAACAAAATTCAGAACCCTCTCAATATACAAAATGAAAAATTCTTACAGACACCTCCATTTGTTATCGCAGTTTTTTTGTTCGTTTTTGAGTAGCAGCAGACATACAGGAAGGTAAGCACATCTCAATTTCTAAGGTAGTGAACTTCTAAACGAATGTAGTAGTTACTACATAAAAAACCCTCAGCAGATGTGGCAACCCTTTTCCCTAAAGCTCAGTAGTATTTCAAAATTTTCTACAGAACTTTCCTTATTTTCTTTTCTCTTTCCTTGATTACCTGCCTTCATACCCATTTCATAATACCACGCTTCCCTTAGGGAATTTTGGAGGGCAATTTGTGTTTTCCTTAGTTCGTACTTTGTTTCTTCCAAAGACTACCTGGTTGTAAAGATAGGATAAACACCGTTAAAGCTGGTTTGTGGCATCGTGTAACAGGACACGGACTATAACACAGCCGTTTTGCATAAAAGTGCATGTATTACTTTTAAATGCAGAGAAACCAACTACACTCTGAGGCCTCATTTAACAAGCTGAAGACAGTATTTTTGGTTTATTTCCAGAACGTAAGTTAATGCTGGAACATTAACGAAACACAGAACATGCCTACTGTTTCGCATGGAGAAAAACATCTTAAAATTTGCATGCTTCAAGTGAGAAATCGCCTGTAAGGGAAAAATGAATCTTAAGTTTACACTTTATGAAGGATTAAGGTTTTCCCTACTGCTAGGGAAAAAAAACAACCAACCAACCACACACAAAAACCAAAACACAGTCAATATCCAGAGCTTGCCCTGGCACAAAGTAAAACTGGAAAAGCAGGAAGACAAAAACCCCAAAACAAAGCATACACAACTGCCTTCCCTCTCCTTTCTGCTGCTGTCACAAGAGCACACTTCCAAGATCTCTGACATCCACTCACAGAAAGAGGGATAGTTATGTATTTAAATTGTGGATTAGAAGCACCAGAACATACTACCCGAAAGAGGCATAGCTAAGCAGCCTCCCAATAATAACTCCTGGTGAAACATTGCAGGTACCCCAGTTACCTATTTAACAGTTTTTATTCCCTCTTGTTAATCAATAACTGAAGCAGTATTTACACTTTTCAAGCTTGTTGGAACACACAGTCAAGGGTGACTAGCCACAGCAAATTACTACAATGTTATTAACCATTTAGCCATTAACTCTCAGAGAAGAAGTGAAAGTCTCATTACTTCACACACACATACAAAAGCTAAACTAAAAAAGGACTTTGGCTGAATTGAGGGGGTGTATTTTAATTGAGGGGATTTCTGCATGGCATCTCTTTTAAAGACAAACAGCAGAAAGTTTTATTCTGGTCTGAACAAGTACCTGCCTGCTGAAAGCTAATAATTTCATCTCTGTAAACTGAACATACCTGGGGGAAAATTAAAGTCTTAGAGCACACTGTTGTTTTTCCCTAACAGAACACAAAAGGTTTCTTCATGGAGAAGAATACAGAGACTGGGTATTTCTAAATAGGTGAAATATAGTAAGGAAAAGCCTTGGGTCAATTACTGTGAAATTGGCAATCGGAGATTGGATCCATTCCCTCTCTCACAGGGAAGACAAAAATCCTTCTTCATAAGCAGAGCAATCGCAGTATCAGTGGCACCATCTACTGGTACCTGCATTAAGGGCTAGTCTAACTGCGTTGTTTGTTTACTCCAAAAGCATTTTTTTCTCTGAAGACTGGCAGAAATTAACTTAAAAACCCACAAAACCCCCAGTATTGCTTTCTCTTCCTGCCCTTTTACATTATGAAGCAAGATTTAGCATCAGGGTCTATGTTAAGCACCCTAAATATAAACTATCATGGTAAAAAACCCCACGAATTCTGAGCATTGTTGTTTTGACCACATACCTTGGATTGAAGTCTAGCCAACTCTGGATCACATGGATTGCACTTCAGTGAAACGTCTAAGAGTACACCTTTTTTTGTAGAATGTCAAATGTTTATAAAAACAAAACAAAACCACCCTTACAAAACACTTTGCTCAATTAAAGTCCTAATCGCAATCTCTCCAGAACAAGCGCATCCAAAATTTTACACCCAGAAAGAACGATTGGGGTATTTTGACCATTTATTAGCTGGGATTCTACCAGAAAGACAGCTTAACAAATGAAGCAGCAGAGCAGGAACTCCTGCCTCACGACCACAATCATAATCCAGATAGATGCAGTGTACCCACAGGGCCTGAACAGCTACGAAGCACCACCCACACTGCTCCGTGGGAAGAGAACGGTGCTGTGGAATTGGCATGCTCTCGGATAAGCACTCTTTGCTTTTGGTTCGTAGCCATGGCATAAACTCCTTATCTCAAGCAAATTCTTCCATTTTATTCTCAAACAAGACAGGCCACTCCAACACTAGTAAGTCAAGTCCAATTGACCAAAAAGGACCCTGCTATTGAGGATTCTCAGGATAAAGAGCTGGAAGAAGGTAGATATATAGGAGTTTTACAACTTCCAAGTTAAAATGCTCAGAACTATTTAACACTTAAGCAGCAGCCTAGTCCTGATCTAAAGAACAGACAATGACAATGCTAAAATTTTCATATGATGAACTTCATAGAACGCCACAGATGGGCACGGCAAAACAATCAGAACCCACAACAGCCTCTATTTACTGTTTAGCATTTGTCTAGAATTGTTTAGAGTTTAAGGCTTAAAGATATTTTAAACTTCACATATTAAAGTTTAAAAAAATTCAACAAAACTGCAGTATGCAGTTGAACAAAAATAACTGTGTATCTGTACGGGAAAATAATTCAGCTAGATAGCAAAGAATTACACATATATGCCCTAAAGCTGCAAGCACTATGGGATAAATCACTGTACTGTCACTTTGGTGTAAATTATACAGTCCTGAACTAAAAGGCTAATATTTTGTTTTAAATCAATCCTCCACTGTAAATCTGAAAGCCACTTGTATACTAGCATTGAAAAAAATCTTTTTAAAAGGCTTTCTGTGCTGTTGGGTTGGAGGTTCAAGTTGCAGCTGAAAATGAAAATGTGATCCATTTGTAAGTGTTCAACAGAGCAGTGCAATGATGTTGTATTCTAACACTAGTGTACAGTTAGTTGAGGAAAAAGTCAGCCTTTTTTGTCAAATTAAGTTTTCTGTCTTCAAGAACCCTGCATTTATCCTAATCCATCCAACCCTACTGGGAGCAAGAAAGCTCCCTGGCGACACTGCATAATGACTTTGACTTTACAGTGTCTGCATTTCTCCTTCAACGTGAAACCAGTTTTGTACTTTGTTGGTAAAATTGTTGTGTCTGCACATTTCCTAAACCTGATCTCTCAAGAGAAGAAATAGAACTCATTCTGTTACTGAAACACCTTATTATGGCTGCCAACATAATAGCAAGACTTAGCATTATCTGAAATGCTTGAAGACTAAATGCATTTGGAAAATATACTGCTTTATCTACATCCTGCAAAGACACTGTTCCTCTGAACCTTTCAGAAAAAAACAAACCAAACAAAATCAAAAAAAAACACAGCAAAAAACCTCCTCAAGAACATAACCACAACAAGCTTTCTTCTCCCATGGTATACTGGAGAGATACTGCAGAAACTCCTGGAATTAGTAAAAACCAGTATGCAACAACAATAATGGAAGTAAAAGACATATTATTGTGGCTCAGTGAACAGACACATGAAGCAAAGCCATTGTTAACACATAGTATACAAAGGTTTGAAGCAGGGTGTTATGTAATTTTTTAAATCCATTTGTAGCATTTTATAGCAACTGTTAGTACTACGTGCCATATACATACCTGCAGTTTTTCTACAGGGATTATAAACATTGATTTCAAGACAGAAAGCAGCACTGATACTTTACCAGCTGCAATAATAAAGCTAACTTCAATACTAGGATAGGTTGTCCTTTAAATTCATCTGCATCTACGGGCAATTCAGCTGGTATTTTTGTTGCCACTGTTTGTGGTTCAGAACCAGAAGCCCAGTCAACATCCTCTTTCTCCTGGTTAGTAGCCCAGAGATGGGCATCACTAATGCAGGCAAAAGAACAGGCAGATAAACACAACCACACCCAAGATCTTACAGCTGGAAGCTGGAGTATTCGTTAGTCCAGCAGGTCTGAGAGCAGACAGCAGAAAAAGGTACTACAAAAAGTACATGGAATACTAATATCTGTTAATTATAAATATTAATCTTTAATATTAAAGACCAACAGTGAGATCAGCTGAACCATCCGCTTCAGTGTTAGTACCAACTATTAGAGAACAGAGCGTCATGAAGATAACAGCTCCCTGAACCACCCACACCATCTATACTAGTCTATTGAGTTCCTACAGAAAAATTAATCTTTTTAAAATTATTATTATTATTTTTAAAGCAGATGTGGGATAATGGGACTACCATTGGGAAGACAACACACCAGTGGCAATGTAAATGCTATACACATTTCTAGCAATTTACTGTGTTCCTAGTACAGCCTGATCAAAGACACGTGTTTTTTTTAATACTACAATGCTCTAGGAATTTAAATTCTGTTTTCACGGTACCTATGAAACCACACGGCTCAATTTACAACCCATCATGTCGTTCTTGTTTGAAAGTTTGAAAAGTTTGCTGTGCACAATCTCAACAAGTTCCTTCAGGTCATTACTCACTTCATAGAACTATGCAAAGAAAATCACGCATCTTCAAAGAGGTTCCAAGAGTTAATGATCAATTTGAGCAATCTGGAGTCTACAGCACCAGGAAGAAACACAGGGCAGTGGTACCAACATTACTGTGTGTTCACAGACCAGCCAACAAGCCACTTCTATTTTGCAAACATGGAAAATTCTCTGTTATCGTAGAGCTGAAGACAAAGCTTAAGTCATCCTGCTGATTTACATTGCTGTAGATGTTCCAGGCCATGAAAAAGAGTTCTTCTCAAATGGTGTTCTGATGCATTTCATGATTACCAGCAGGCTGATAAATAGAAACGTTATTCCTCTACACCACAGATTTGGGCTGAAGAACATCTTGTTATATCTAACACAGAAAATACTCAACTGCCTGCCTCCTCTTTCAGTAACTTGTATTTCAGGCACGATCAGGCCTCTATCAAAGTCTCCAAAGACTGAGGTGTCAAACCCATAATTTTTAGGGCAGAGAATACATAAGAGAACGAGATACGACGTGCACTTCTAATTACAGAAACTATTATCAACATAGAATCAGGTTAACACACAGTCAGCAAACAAACCACTGGTTTATACACAGCTGAGAGTAAGGTTATTAGCACAGCAAATGCGTATTACAGACGGGATGTAGAAATGGGCTAGAATTAAGGCTGAAAACACAGGGCAAGAACTAAGGAAAACAAAACACCGAAGTCTGTTTATTCAAAGCAGCAGTCGACACAAAACAGATACTCAAATCATGTTTTTTCCCCAGTGTTAAAAGGGAACAGAATCAAAGTGGTGTGAACTCTAACAGGAAAGCCAAGATGATGAAGAAATGTTTGAAACTAAAAGCAGCAGCAAAACAATCTCTCAGGTGAAACAGGGCAAGGTGGAGCAAACATAGCGACTCCTTCATAATTGCACCTATTTAAAGTATAAGTTTACCAGAGAGATTTATTATTATTCTTCCAATGAAGTTAACTTTTTTTTTTTTTTAGTATTTGCCTTCATTTTTTAAGCAAGGCGCTTCCTGTAAGTGCAGCGACCTTGCTTACGCAAAGAGAGGAAGAAGATATAGCAAAACTCTACGTGGACAGATCTACATGGACAGAAGAGGCCAGGCTCAAAACTGTTCTATTTCCTTTCTCCAAACTCAGCCTAGAACCAGCTCTGTTCCAGAAGATACAAGGCTATTATAATGGCTATATATTGTATCAGAATCAACATATCATAAGAAATCCTCCTCCTCAAACTACATTGTGCTCTAACTACTCAAGGGTTCTTATATTAAGAAAGCACACATTCTCCTGAATGAAATATATCCTCCTTTTTTGATAGAAGGTAGGTTTTGCTGCTGTTTTCATGGTTTAAAAAAAAAAAAAGTCATGAGAAGATCGACTACAAACACACAAGTCCCAGAAAAGATAAATTAATTATTAAAAAGAAATTTACACTGCTATGGCAAAATATTGTGGCAAATTGCTTGATCGTTAATCCTAAATATTTCTTTGGTGCTCTAGCACAAATCACTCCAGAAGTGTACATCAAGAATAAATAAATGCAACTTGGAATATGCCCTGGTTTTCGGTAACTTAAAACACTTAAAAAATATATACATTTGTGAAGTTAGGATCCACAAAGGGTGGACCCAGCTTGTTCACCTTCAGTTCCTACCTTTGTCTAGGAACTATGAAGAGTGCCCGTACTAGTTTTCTTCTGTTGGCTTTTGTATTCATATTCATGCAAAAATCCATTGCTGCCTATAAAGAGAAAAGTCAACACAACATCTTTAATGCAGCGGTTTTTTATTTAAAGTAATATAGCACGCGTTTCAAAAGCATCTTTTGCAGAGCTATTCCTTTTACATTCAGCTGCTTTAAGAACAACCATAAAGAAAAATCTTCATTTTTTGTCCAGAACGGACATAGTTCGAAAACAAGTCCAGTTACAGGAATACAGACTGACTCTTTGGATCACCAGAAGAAGAAAACAGCTTTAGGTAGATGGGGAGTAATTTGTTAGGGAGTGATGGGAGGATAAAAGGAAAAAACAAGTCTACTTTAAACAGACTAACACATAAGAAAACAGGCAGATGAAACCAATATCACACAGTATTTTAGCAATGGCTAAGTGAAAAAAAGGAAATATTTCCTCCAGGTTAAAAATTAATTCAGCTACTACTGGACTCCAAAGCTTCAAATCTTTATTTCTGATCTATTTCATCTAGCATTATCGTTTTTAAGAGTGGAAAAAATGAAAACTATGACTATACCTTGTCTATGAGGTCTCTGTTGACACAGTTTGGAAGCTGCTGAAGAAAAGCATCTACTATAAGTTTTAAATGAGATCCCGTACTGGCTTCTTCATCCTCTTGTTCTAACAGAGTGAAATAAACAAGCAACACACATCTTTAAGCTATGAAACATAATTATTAATGATCACATTCCCCAAACACAGTGCACTTGTAATGTTTAGGTGTCAAATATTTTTCTGAATCTGTGGATGAGTAAGATATAAAGATGAATACAAAACTCCACTTTCTAAAATGCAAAAATAAATCCATCGTTTGTCTATGCTGACAAAAGTTGAAAGTATCACCTTTAAAACTTTACTTCCTAGTCGTGAAGTTCCCCACCTCCTAAGTTATACTGTCAGGAGCAGCAACAAATATGTTCCTAAGTAAACTGTGGCAATTCCTTTAGGTGATAAAAAGAAAACCACAAGAAGGCCGAAACATGGGTGAGAATAATATGGGGGGAAAAAAACCCAACACATAATTGTGGATTCTACTTTTTTTTTTAATGTGTTTGCCTAAGAAATAGAATTTTTGATCAAAAATGTCCATTAAGGCCATTCTTTCATCCAGTATGTTCTTGACATCTTTTCACTTGAGGCTGTAAAAGCCAGAGGTCAACTTAATTCCTTCAGCTGCACAGAAACCACAGTACAGAACCATGAGGTGACAAGGATGGAGGGCTGATCACGTAGCAATTGCAAGGCAAGTGACAGCTCGTTTTTGAAGCAAATGATTCTGTGTAATTTGCAACACAGGAAGCAGCGACAGTGACGTGAGTCAACAACACTACTCAAGTGGAAGACTGCAGGACAACTTTACCACTGGAATTCAGACTTTCTGACATCAGCTACGAAGATCTCACCACACCAATCCCCCTATAGTTACCCCCTAATTACAAAACTTGTAGTATGCTTCAAAAAAATTTCCAGATTTTACTAAGCCCTAGAGAAGAGTTTAGTTTGCTCTATAGCACAACACAAGCCAAAACAATGAGTTATCACACAAACATTTGGAGAGAACCCCTCCTTGGCCAAAGCAATACAAAAGAACCTGCTTCCTGAAAAAGGAACATGATGAAGCTTGGTTTTCATTCAGTTTAAGGACGTTCAGCACTAACAAGAATACCTAGGAGGTATTGAAAGTAAAACAGAGGCAGACTTCAAAGAAGACAATATGGTGGTGGTAGAAATCACACCCAAGTAAACTACAAAATACTCAACACCTGGTAAAGTCACTGTCTTTACAGGCTGCACGGCAAGATAAACCAGCATGGAACACTCAAGTTCCTTTTTCAAGTCACTGAAAGGCAAAGAGATAACAAAGATGCTACATTATAGGACTCTTCTTCCTTGTTTTTGGAAACTGCTAGGGGCAGGGGTTCAGCTTTGGTACAGAAACACTAAGAATTGCTCCAAGGAACACTGCCAGCTACCCAGTCTTGAAGGTGCTAGAGATTAAAGACAACGACATTGCCTCTTCTCTTGCACCAGCAACCAGAAGTCAGAAGAACGAGAGAGAAGGGTTCATTAAGAAAGGAGAAAGAAGAAAAGGAAGGTGTTCCAGATGCTCAGACAGAAGAGGACCATGAAGTTTTAAAAACTTAATGGAATCCTGACTCTCTCATCACCCATAGACTCAGAGTTAGAGTTCATTAGGACGAATGCAATAGCTCAAAACCAGACAATTTTTACTAGCAAATCTTCTTTTAATGCACTTTTCCATTTAGATATTTCCAGCCATACTTTCCCGTCTCCTTCTAAAGTTTTTATCTTCTCCTTTTTCCCTTACAGCAATTAGTTGTCTCACCTCAGTCTTCTGCTCAAACTGACTCAACGCTCTTGAAATAAATTAAAATAATTAAGTCTTTGACAATTCAGTCACTTTTCAAGACAATCTTTCAAGAGCCCCTGCTATCGCATTCAATTTCAACAGTTCCCAAATATATCCCCTCTTTCACTGGTCGTCTACAGATATTCTCACATCGTATGTCTAGGTATTTCTTTCTCATCACAGTACACTCATCTTTTCTAACTGGAAAGGCTCTTTTGTAGTACCTGAAGGAGGTTTGGGACTTAGGACAGAAAATGAAGAATTTTACAGTGACAGGAAATTAAACAGTCAGGGCTTCCTTCTCCAAGGCAAACAATAATTCTAAGCATGCAATTCATGCCAAAACCGAGTTCATTTCTTGCTTTTCACTTTGATCCTCTCGAGTTCCAGTCTTTCACCATCACCACATTTTAAAAATTTACTGCAAGTAGTAATGTATGACAGTTACAGTTAGACTATTTGTAATAGCCTGTCTGGGTGCAGATCAGATCATGTAGTATTAACATTACAGAGACTGAAAGAAAAATATCTTTTTTCTGTTTAAACACCTTTACATTTAACCAGAAATGCAGCCGATCCTGCAATTTTCAGGGCGCAGATCTGAGGCAACATCAGAAGACACGAGGGATTACTGAAGTCCGTCTCCTGCAATAATTGGTGCCAAACAACCTTTTGCTTCAGCAATGACAGTTATTTGCTTCCCCCTCTCCCTACACACGCACTTTCTGGGAAAGCCCTGGCTCCCTTATTGTCAACTTTTTTAATTTTTACCAAATTATAACCTTACAGAGGGCTCTCTCCCGGAAACTCTGCTCTGCCTGAAAGCTTCAGTCTACTTTGTATAGCATCACCCAGACAGTGGAAGTAACAGAAGCGCTTTTGTAACGCTAGCAGCTCTTCCTCTGTGAGATCAGTTTCTGTAATGAAGTCGATCATGCGGGAGCCCTCACATTCAGACGGTACGAACCCATACTGTGACCAAACTGTTGGCTGGATCCCCCTCTCTGCACAACTTAGGCATAACTGTAATGTTAAACGTCTTGTTGAATCAAAGCCTTACTGAGGAACGTGTGCAGCACCTAGTCCCACAAGCCCCAAAATTATTTCTTTTCTTTTTAATTTCCTGCTCTTCTAGTTGTAACTTTGCCAGCTCTCTAAACAGTGCAGCAGTTAACAATGTTGACTTAATACTCACTTCTACACATCACCTCTGATGCTCACCAATCTTACAAAACCTGGCACTAGACATACATTAATATCAGACCCCTCCTGCTCCCAGTACCCTTGATGGCTTCCACTCTGGCTGATCCTTTCACATTTTTATCTCCATTCACACAACTTCATTTTTAACACTTTATCTACTCTTTTAAAAACAGTTTCAAAACTCACGTCTTTCAGCATGTTCTCCATCACTATTTTCAGCCCCGGTGCTACCTGCTCCCTTTCTCTTCCCTGAGCATATTGAAAATAAGAAAATTAAGATTCACTCAAAGTTAACACAACAGAGAAGCAAAATAAATTAGCTGAAGTCCTGCTAAACAAACCTTTTCAACTAATTGCATCAACTTTCCTTTTACATGTCGTATCAAACTCAGCTGACTACGGACTCCAGACTTTTTTCCTAAAGTGCAGAAACAGGCACTGCAATGCTGTAAAGGATGCTACACCAGGGCAGACATGCTTTAAAAACCACATACTTTGGGAAACTGCCTCATCTCCCTCATATTCACACAGGGGAGAAAAGACTGAAGAGAAGTGACAGGAGGAGATGCAGAAGTAACAAAAGGTATGCAGCACCCACTGCTCGACTGGACTGTCTACCCTATTTATCCTGTTTTCCCCTCTATAGTTTACTTATTTCCTCTGCCAATTAAATCCACACCCCCAGATTACCACTATAACTAAAGCTACTTTTCTTCATCTCGGAGCTTACATCAGGCTGGACAGGGCTCTGAGCAACCTGATCTAGTTCAGGACGTCCCTGCTCGTTGCGGGGGGGAGGGGGTGCGTGGACTAGATGAGCTTTAAAGGTCCCTTCCAACCCAAACTATTTTATGATCTAAGACTCTGCTATACCTCATGCATCCTCCCTTTTTATACCAAAGGCCCATCCCAACCTAGGAATACTCTGGTTTATGTTTGTAGTAGTGTCATAATATAGTGGTTTCATTCTTTGCTGGCTTTGCACAAAACATGCACAACCACTACACAAAACTACTAACGT
This sequence comes from Leptosomus discolor, assembly GCF_034619465.1. NCBI lineage: Eukaryota > Metazoa > Chordata > Aves > Leptosomiformes > Leptosomidae > Leptosomus > Leptosomus discolor. Next base: position 212,145,631 of record NC_141391.1, on the reverse strand, counting down.
ACTACTACACAAAACTACTAATTTACCTCAATTAGAGGCACAAAAATCCAGTACATATGAAGAAAAATTAAAGCTGTATTTTGCAGCTAAAGTAACCTAGTTTTTGTAATTTCAAACTAAGTGAATTTTACTTAAGAGAAAGGCTGAAAAATCTACCAGTTCACTAGATGGAAATACATCACAGAACTTAAACACCTAAATTCAGAATTTTGTTAGTATCTGGTGATACCAACTAGGAGCATTCAGAATTACACAGACACCCACCAAAAAACCACTTTGTTTCTCTGTATGTTTCAAGTAACACTTACATGCTGCTATTTTAGAGCCTACTTTTCTAGCAGAACAAGGATGTGGCCATCATGTCTATGTTAATTTCCATCATTAATTTATGAAGTTACTTGTCAGTAACAAAGAAATTTGACAAAAGGTATAGAATTCAAAGACACTAAGTTTCTACGTTTCACAAAAAAATAAACTAAACTAATGAGCAAAAGACAATCATGAAGCAATGATAAAAAATAAACCCCATTCTAACACATTTTAGATTAACCTTTCAGATGGAAGTCTGTTTGATGCTCAATGTCTAGTTTACGAACAGAAACTAGTGTTGATGGTTAATATTTTGTATTATGACAAAACACGCATCACCTTCCTTTTATAACCAAAAGCATGATCACCGATCCCTTCTGTGCTACTGTACATACTCAAACTGGCATTGTCCCCCAGTAGGCTAGCACTGTACAGAGACTGCACCTTCTATTTCTGATCTCATCTCCTGTCATACCTTCCTCTTCCACAGGATCTCACTCATGTTATTTGACTTTGTCTTTATATTTGGAATAATCTTCGTCCCCCTGTCAAGTCAAGAATACCTTCCAAAAGAAGGAGGAAACATCCACGTTCCTTTAGATGTCTACTAACAAAGTATTTTTGGCCTATCTAGCAGGCTATGACCAATCAATCCAGGATGAACTACTCTTTTCTCTTTTAATTCCAACAAAGGGCCATGGAGATGGTCAAAGGTCTGGGAGGCCTGCCATATGAGGAAAGGCTGAGAGAACTGGGTTTGTTCAGCCTTGAGAAAAGAAGGCTCAGGTGAGACCTTATTACCACGTGTCAGGATTTAAAGGGTGGATACACAGAAGATGGAAACTCCCTTTTACAGTCACATGGAAAAAGACAAGGGGTAACGGGTACAAGTTACTCCTGGGGAGATTCCAATTGGACATGAGGGAAACTTTTCACTATGAGAACCATGAGCCATTGGAATAACCTCCCCAGGAAGTGGTGGATTCCCCAACATTGGACACTGTTAAGACTCAGCTGGACAGGGTGCTGGGCCATCCTGTCCAGACTGTGCATCTGCCAAGAAAGGCTGGACCAGATGGTCCTTGAGGTCCCTTCCAACCCGGTGTTCTATGATTCTATGATTTCAAGAGAACATCTCTGTGTTCCCCCCTCACAGACAGCCAGAACCAGGCTCTTTACGGTTTTGTTTCAGATCTCTGACCAGAAGATAACGATTTATTGAAGATGAACATCCTGCAATTAAAATGTAACATCTTAATGAGCTGATGACTACCCAGAGAAGAACATAAATGGAAGGGAAAATTTATTCCAAAGAGGGTATGGCTTTTTCCAACCTGCCTGGGTAAACAAAGGAAAAATCTAAGGAAGTATTATACAGAATTACTTATTCTGACAGTTTTCCTTTCAGAAGGAGTCTGAAACACTCTGCTCTGGAGCGGTCTAATTTCTTTGAATTTGTCAGGTGTCACAGAACAGCATAGTCCCAAGATTAATTTCAGCTCAACTAACTTTAGGTACACAAGAGAGTCATCCAGTTTAAAGATCCATATGCCCTAACCCATCCTTATCGTCAGCCGAGAGACCAGCACGCTGAGGAGCTGTTTGAGCTACTCAGCACCAAACCCACAGATCCCCGCACCAGCTTGGTTAGATGAACCCTCGCTTTAGACACCAATACACAGCCTTTGCCAGGGCCTGAACTTCTTTGCTTTGATGTGAACTCCAAGGCTTGAAGTTTTGGCTTTAATTTCTTAGCTTTTAAAGCCCAATGCAGTTTCAAGCAAGAGGATGAGTAGATTAGAAATCCACTAGATCAGGTAAGATTTTCACTTTTAAGCCACAGAATCTCCAGCCTGTGGACTCTAGATGTGATTTTTTTTTTTTTTTCTCCACATTCTACCCACAGAACAAGTTTCCTGCTTCAGAAATGAAAGAAAAGAATCTGCATTTGTCCTTGGAAATCCAAACAGCAAAACCGATGTGTCTTGCAAACTGGGCTCGGAGAAAACACCTCACTTGCTCTTCTATGAATTTGGCTCTTAACACCTGATGGTGCTTTTCCCACTATTCAGTACCACTGAAAGAAGAACTTGTAATTCTTAGAAGAATTATTAAGAAACATTTTGCTGCTTCTTCCCCTAGTAAAACTAACAGCTAGACTTTCACAGGTGCTATTTGCAGCCCTTTATGCATAAGTACAGGTCAGAATTCTTAAATCCTCATATGTAAAGCCATAACATCAAAATAAGTCTTTAACAATTAAAAAGATAGAAAGGCAGAACTGAATCTTAGATTTCAAGAAGTTAAAAACAGAAAATATTTTTACTACTTTAAGCACATTTGATGAGAAAATAATTTACGTACTGAAGTAGACATACTTCTTTCTAGCCACTTTTCAGACAACTGCCTTTACAGTTGAGTATTCTTAAAAGCTATATGAAGGAATCAGTAACTTTCACTACGTAAACCTCCATATAATACTTATTTGTATCTGAATGTCCTGTTACAAATACGTTTTTGACCACAATCCTAACAGTTTCTAGCTACTCATTTCATAAATAAATAAATAATAGTTCTCCCTGAAGTCACTCTATCTACTGACCATCAAGCTCAAAAAAAAACAATCAGGAAACAAGGAATCCCTAAAACCAATTCTTTTTACCTTGCTCATCAAGAAGCTTTTTTGTAAGATCTTCTGCCTCATCTCCACAGTCTAACTCCAGGGTATCATCATTAATATCCAGGTTCTCCAGCTCCAACTCCAAATCCTCACTCCCAGGTGCTTCCTTATTATCTTTGGCATCTTTTGAATCTATTTGAATGTTAAGTAGAAATAGTAATTATTAAGTACTTGCAGTCATGATTAGAATACAGGAAGACTTATGTTCCTAAACCAACATCTCTTTAGTGTCTTAGTCTTGTTAAAAGGAAATAGGGCAAAGAATATCTACCTCTTAAAACTACGCTGTCTCACTGTTAGGTGTCAGTGGTTTGATATCCTTCAGATAGCTTTACCCATACGTCTGAAAACTGCAAACATTTACCTACATTGGGGTCTATTAAGGATGGATGACAGTTTTTAGTGCTTTAGTTTGTTCTGAACTACACCTGGTACGCCTTCACAGGATGACATGCATACATTCAAATCGAGTAAGATATTCAGAAATGTAAGAATCTAAGTCCTAAAGTGCTTGAAATGGATTGCCAGGTCATCACATGGAAAGTGCAAGCAAAAAAAAAAGACAAAACCAAACTTTCATACTGGCAAGGTCAGACAGAAAAACGTTATCCTCCAAACCCCAGTAAATGAGTATTACAAACATTATTCAGAGAGTCAGATTCAAAGATATAGAGTCTAATTTAACATGTGCACTGCATATTCTTTGTAACTCAACTGATAACAAAATTGACAAAACAAGGTAAACAGAAAGGGTTTTACACAGACCAAGAAAAAAAAAAAAGGCAAAAAGCAAAACAGGAGGAAAATACTGAAGAAATAATGTGCTATGTAGAAGGTCAAATAAAAATCACATTTTCCTTGAAAACAAATCATCTATGATTCTCTAGATGAAGATTCAGAAAGGAATAGCTAATATTTTTCTTGGACAACAACACTGGTCCGGCACAGAGCATTTTTCCAAGAGATTACAACACTTCACTATTCTTTCAGGCCTCCTTCAAGCCTCATTTGCAGACTATGCTTCATGAAAAAATAAGCTTCAAGGCAAATAACCTTATTAAAATACTTAAATTTTTCAAACAAAAATGTAACAACTTCTAAACAGTGCACAAGTCAAAGCAGACAACCTATTCAGAATCACAGACAAAATTAGTCTGGAAGGGAACTTGGTGAGGTCTCTAGTTTAACCTTCTGCTCAAAGTGAATGAGCACTGTATTCACACCAAATTTCTCAGGGATTTTTTGCAGCTGTCTTGAGAAAAATCTCTTAAGACAGAGATTCCAGTCTCCCTGGGCAAGGTGCTCCAACAACTAACTATCCTCACAGAGAAATTTCAGACTTTAGAAATCAGAAATAAGGCCATAAGCTATAAAGTTGAAATTCCATTAATACTCAACACTGACCTGCTACATGTGTATTAGAAAATCATGTAGCCTGTGACTGTCTTGGCATTTCCTCAATGCCAAAATGCTGCTTTTATCCAAGCACACATCTTCTCTTACGCTTTAGGCCAGTGATGGTGAATGTCCTTTTTATCCCATTATAACTGAAGTCTACCAATGCCTGGTTGTGAACCTAGGGCTGCATCAGAAGTGAGGAACCAACCAGGCCTTTTAACCTACTGCAATTTTATACTGAGACAGTTCGCTACCAGTAACAATTTAGTGCAAAACCCAAAATGAACACTAACCTCGTTCAAAGAAAGTAAACTTTAGGTTTCTCAGAGAAAAGTTAGTATTTGCTCACATTGGCTACTCTCCAATCATTTAATTTAAAATTCTAGCAATATTAAAACGCATTTTTTTACCTTCCTTAAATACCACACCCAGATACAACCCCTATCACACACACCTTCCTCCCTAAAAATTCAATACTGTCCTGATCACCACAAATTATTTCATTAGAGACTCATTACTTCCATCAAATTTGCGTATCTGTTGGACAAGGTATGTTAAAAAAATACTCATCTAAGCATTCTACCTCTTGATTCATCTTTGCTGGAATCCTTGTTCTGGGAACATTTTTCATTATCTTTAAACAAAATTGCTGGCACAAAAGCCTTTAAGTCAATGAGATTCTCATAGAAGTTTCTAGCATCTTCGTCTTCCCAGATACCCCCCTCCAGGTCATACTCTCCAGGCTTTCCTGGTGTGAAAATATCAATACCAGGTCCATGTTCTGCAAAAACAGTGAAACCATAAGAAAGTTATTTATACAAGTTTCTGATCTTTGAAAGGGAGGCACCTTTACAGATTAAAAAAATACTTTTCGAAACACGTCAACCATTACTACAACTCTTTTCACCTAAATGTTGCAATGTATACTTTAAAGTGCTTTTAGCAACCCAATCTTAATATTAGACATATCAATAAGTAATCTTAAATTTGACACTGACAGAAAACAGACAGTATCAGAGTGACAAGTAAAATCAAGCAGCACATTATGCGGTATTAGAAATGAAAGCTATAACACACTTTAACCACATTAGCATAAAAAGTAACCACTGAGTATGATAAACTGTACCCATGGCATTCTAAGAACAGATGCATAAAAAGAATAATTCTAAATTGGAGCAATTCAAGAAATACAGCTTTTTTTAAGCTCAAGATCATTTCAGACAAAAAGTACACTCGTGATTTCAACAACATCTCTAAAACTAAAATTTGAGATTCATTAAGGCATTGAATAGCTCTGCCAGTTAACTGCTGTGCTTCTCAGGAGGTCAGAGAACCATCTAGTGACTTATGTGGCTTAACGGTATGTTCCTGCTTGTAACATCATGACCCAAAATATACCTCAAACCCATTTTTGAACAACATCAGATTTTAAAACTAACACATACAGTTCTTTAAGTATTAAAAAGGGCAATATATTAAATGGAAAGGATTAGGTTAGAAACATTTTAAATTTCCTATTTATTCCTATATTACCTGAAACAAATCTAAAGATATCGTACTAAGGTACTTACACAGCACATGTAATAGTTATGGTTACACGTTAGGTTTAACTACTTTAATTAAAAAGTATTATTCATTTGTTGATATCCTTAAGAGGGAAAGTCTAAACAAAAAAAAAAACAATGGAGAAAAGACACCGGTAAGGGGGCTTGGTCAGTCTTCCCATGACATGCAAGCCAAGTCCATTTACTCGCTTTGGAAGATGGCCTACCCTCAGGTGTTGGTTTCTCTTGGGGAAGGTCAGGCATATTTTCATCCAAAAGATCAGCTAGGGATTGAGAATTTGCCAACAGCTTCTGATAGGACATTGCAAATTCCTCATATTGCTTGTGTCGATCTTCACTCAGCTCTCCTTTGGAGTGAAGAATGCGCCTACAAAAATCAAAGTTACAGTAAGACAACCTTTTTTCTTATAATGCATTTGAGCTATGCTGAACCACTACCAATTTCGCTGAGCAAAGCTAACCTTTCTTGTTTGAGGGAGCTGTGAGAACTCTAGTTTAGACCACAATAGCAAAATTTGAGCACCACTTTTTTATTTCCAAGCCAACCATACTGAATTACTGACTTCAATATCACTGATGATAGTACAGTCCACAGAAGCTCTAACTTCAGTGTCCAAAGAGAAAGGCTAACTTATGTTTTTGCCATGATTACCCTGTAACAGTCCTGCACTATGAAAAGAATTCTGCAGTAAATTAAAACATTCAGCTTACATGAAAGCTGGTTAAAAGTTACTTTGCATCTGTAACAATACATTTCCATGATTTTCAAATGATAAATGGGCAATCATTGCCAGAAGACTCAAAAAACCCCTGTACGTTAAAACCAGCCCATTAATTTTCCAATGAACGCAGTTATTTCAAGGCTATCACTGCAAATTAAGCAGTTACGCTTGCTTTTTCACTTGCTCTTTGTTTTCTTTTATGAAACTATCCATACTTATTTTAAAATCTCATTTTTAAAATTGAAATACGTTGTCAAAAGCAACTTGCATTTGGAACGTAATCCCTGCTTACAAGTGCATAATAAAGCAGTTTCAGGATTACATGCAGAACAATACAGCTCAATTCTCTTACCAAACTACACTTAAGGCCATCTTGGATGTCAGACAAAAAAATACTAAGAACTTTCACTACTTCGAACCAAATGTACAGAACAAGGTAACTTCTGCTAGCCCACGGCTTGCCACAGAAGACTGATGAAAGACTGTTATCCTTGATTTTGGGTTAATTAAGAATAAGCTGGTTGCTCATTAGCAATGTTCTACTTTGTCCTCAACTAGAGCTCCTGAGAAGCACCATCTTCCCATCGGTGGATAAACCACTCTGCATGAACAGTTCTTATACGGATGAGGCACAGTCAGTTCTTTACCACCAAGGGACACTTTGGGCCAACTGAGCTGTTCGGGGGCCTGCTACAGCAAAGATACAAGTGGGCTCAGATCAAACGTATGCCTCTCAAAGGGAAGCTGACAGAATGAGCTTGCCTAGCAGATTTCCAGTTTGGTTTTGAATAACGCCAGTGACACTGGACTAACTCGCTGTAACCACTGACAACACAACCCGCACTGAGATGACAGTGTCAGAAGACAAAGTCTGAAATAAGGTGGCAAATGCTGTAACTTCTAAAGCATGTGGTATCATTACATTATCATTAGGTTTTTATTAAGCAGTAAGTATACAATAACACTCTTGCCAAAAGACCCTGAATTTTTATGGCATAAAAATTCTAAAGCAGTTTAAGCAGTGTAAGTGCTTTCCTCAGTTCCAGGTTAACTGTAAAACAGAAGTCATCTTTGTACACAACACATTCACAGCATGAGCAACAAAATCCCTTATATCTGCTCAGAACCAAAACCTGACATAGATGTCTTGCTAGAGGGCATGAAGCAGTTACACCAGCAAAAGTTCTATTTCTCGCCCCTCATACAAACTCAAACCTATGTAACATGTATTACCTGCTCCAGCAAAGCAGAGCAAGAAAAGTTTACGAACTGAATAACCACTGACAATTTCTGAAGTGCAGTAGTTCAGTTTGGATTCAGGAAGCAAGTTAGATGCCAATTCGTAGCCTTTCCATGGAGACAGCTAACCATTAGGTACATATTTTAAGTTTAAAACATACCAACAACCTCATAAACATCAGCACTGATGGTCTGTGCTATTATTAAAAAAACAAACAAACAAAAGGGCAAAGTGCTGTAACAACAGTACAAAAGTTTCAGCTCTCAGTTTCAGTTCCCAAAAGACAAGTGTTAATAAACTCAAGCAAGCTAAAGCATACCAAGCAAACTTTAAAAAGCACTATTTGTTTTTTAATAAAATTAAAAGTACAGCATACAGTAGTCATTTCCCTTTATGTCTCCTCAGAATTCCATGAAGTGCCACAACACAAGTTCAGCAGATCTTAAAAAACATGCTTACTTTAGACAAAAGTTTCTTCCATATCTAACACTCATTTTTGAGAACTCGCACTAGAATTTGGGAATCAAGTTATTTCCTTCCAATGACACAGCCTGCACAGATACTGCTGTGCCCTTAGCTGTGTAACCAAACAATCATCAGTTCTACTGTCAAAGCATAACTCGAGGTAGTTTTCCTAATTATCCACCTGCAGAAACCCTCGTGTCTAATAATGCTTTAATTTTTCTGAAATGATTCAGCAGGTAACACAATAGGAAAGCACTGTTAAGGTCAGCATATTAATTTTCAATTAACTCAATGAATCTGTACAGCCTGAATTATTTCACAGTCACTCTCCTGACACAGATAAATTCAAGAGGTATTTACATGACAAAACATCGTAACCTAAAGATATGACATGGTTGATGCACAAGAGGGAACAGTTTGCTCCCTGTTCACTTCACTGGTTCTGGAATAACAGTGGGAAAAAGGCTGGTGCTGTCAGCAAAGCGGATCAGGCTTCAGATACACAGAGGACTTTTTCCAGTAGGATTATTGTTTTTTTAAAAAAAACAAGAAAACACCAAACAAACAAAAAACTCCCCCCAAAAAGCAAGCAAGCAACCAACGACACAATCACTTTCCCAAAATCCACCATTTAGGAAGATTTCTATACTATTCACAGACTTCTTACTAGGCAAGTTTCTGTCTTTTGACCTCATGCCTTGCCCTTCTACAGCATGCAAAAGCCAAGAGGCTCTCTTTGTTACAGACAGGTTGTGAGCAAACAAAATTAGGCAGGAAAGATTTTTTAATGTCTTGTTTTTTAACAAAACTTATTCCCCAACTCTTGTTAAGCAGTTAAAATAAACACCTTAAAGTTCAGATAGAGACTAATAATAGAATTATCTTAATCCAGTCATAAACGATAGTTCCTCCCCAAACAAAGCTTTGTACCAAAGTTCATAGGGATAATTCATATGATACGGTGCATAAAGGGGTCTCTATCTCATCTGCTCAAAGCAGGCTCAATGATGAGAACAGGCCAGGCTGCTCAGGGCTCTAGCCAGTCATTTTTGTGCAGCTGTGCAAGTAAACTTTAAAGTATATTTCCCACTCCTAGATCACTTATGTTCTTTCTTTCTTTACGGTTTCTTAACATTCTTTATATCCCCTGGAAACTTTTTTCACTTTATTTCCTGTCATATAGATTTTGTAACACTCACTCATTGAAATCCCAGCCAGAACGAATGAGCCTAGAACCAATTACAGTTGTGAAAGTATAAAACTTCATATTCGTTAACTTTTAAAAAATAACAACTAAATCAGTAACACACTTTAAGTACTAAGGTACTTGTCGAAACAACAGTAGCTGAAAAGTCAGTTTATGGTCCTGTGAAATACAACACTGAGCTGACCGAGACCGGATAGGACTGCGGCACACCACTCATCACCATAGCGGATCCAAGTTTAAAGCCTTGGTTTGAGAACATCCAATTTTAATGCATTCCAAGCATACATTTGGCTCTGGATTGATGTTCAGCCTTTTTGCTGAAACCTGTGCCTACACACAGTAACGTGTTCATTTGTATCTGCCCAGAATGCTTCCACAAGGATTTAAGAATGACCACGTTTTAAAAGCAGCAGTTGGGTTTAGGCTGTCCCAAATAATGACAATTCAGGACGCTTTAAAGCAAAGCAAACAATTACTAAACAATGTGATCATGATAGAAATGAAATTGTACAGATCTCAAAGGTGTGTATATTTGTATGCTTCAATATTAGTATTTCACAGAGACATTTAAGAGGATTTGAATCGAATTATCTATACCCTCCAACATTTTAATACATAAAATTTGCCCACATTAAAGTGTAAGGGACACTGTTAATCCTAATTTTTCCTCCATACTGGTACACTAAAAAAAGTAAACAAGCCAAAGCTATTGTGGCATATGCTCCATCAGATACGTGTGGGTGGAAAGGGAGAAACCAGATTGTGCCAACTGGAAAAGCACAGTACCAGCTGGGAAAGAAGCATTACTCTCAAGCTGCTAAGGGAGCATCACCAAACTAACAGAGCTAAGAGAACTAAAGCTAAAGGACAATCTCTATTTTCTTTAAAGATATTTGAAGAGTCTATTTGTTTTTTTAAGTACTCAGAGCAAATTTAGAACTTTTTTTAGATAAATTGCAGAATACACTTATCTTTTACACACCACTTACTTTGTTTACTAGTACCGCAACAAACCTAGGCATTTCTTAAATGAACTATTTTTTTTCTCCATAAATAAAAAAACAACATTCAAGTGTCACCTGTTTTGTCTTTCAATATTTTGTAGCTCCCTGTGGTCCCTTTTCAGGTGTTTGGTCAAAGACGTAAAGTATTCCTTCAACAAATTCTGGAAGGGCTGCTGTTTCTCTGGGCTAATTATCTCACTAGGAGGAAAGCTCAAGTTAAACTTCTCTGCAACAGTTTTTACTTTCCTCGGTACCAAGCCAGCAATGTCATCTCCACAGTGCCGACAAAAGCTGATAACCACAGAAACATGAGTGTGGGATTCTCGATCAGCGTTAATAATATTTTTAAGCTGCTCATAGATTAAAGACAGACCTTCCTTGTCAGTGAAAATCCCAACTATTGTCAATTCTGCAATGAAACGCAAATCAGTTCTTAACTTGGTAATGTTGGGAGTTTTCTCTTCTTTCCTTGCCTCAAAATGTTTTTTCCAAGCCTGAAGTAATGAAGGAGCAAAATCAGCGTAGCGCTGGTGAAAGAGGGAACACAAGTGCACAGCGCAGTTCACATCGGATATTTTCAGTTTGGCTTCGACAATAGAAGCTACAGCTTCTGCAATGTATTTGCTTAAATTCAGGCTGTTAAAGTCATGGGACAAGGAGTCCCTTTGTTGCTCTGTAATGGTTTTTAGCTTCTTCACAAAAGCTGTGTTCTTCTTCAGACTGGAATCCAGTCTGCTGAAGAAGTTTTCCTCAGGGCGATTGTCTGGTGCATTCTGGTTTTTGCTGCGAAGCTCTTTCCTTGCCTGATGGCGTTCCCAAGCCTCTTGATGGAGCTGATGTGCTTCCTCTTTTTCTCTAAGAGAAATAAAAACTAGTCATTTTCATTACAGAACCTTATTTTCAGGTTAACAGTGCAAAGGGAAAAAAAAAGTCATAGTCAGAAACTCTCCAGTAGGCCTAAACACTATTTCCCCTTAACATTCTATTTTTAAGTATTTAAACAAGTTAATCCTAGAAAGCTCGAGCATCTGCTTCGTAAATTCTGTTTATTTTTTTTTGCTGCAAAAGGCAAGTACTACTTGTTACAAAATGAAATTTCTCAAATATTTCTAAGCAGAACATAGTAATCCCAAAAGATTTAGAAAATATAAACATAGAACTCCATTTACTGTAGATGCAGATGAAGTTCAAACAGAATAGGACAACAACCTTTCAACAGGTTACTGTATTACACAATTAAGGGAAATCTTTTACTTCCAGACTACTGAAATTACACAGAATGTCTTAAACAAGTGAAATACATCTGTCCCAGCTAGAATTTGGCAACGGCATTGCCTCAGTCTTAGAAAGTGACATATTTCAAACACAAGAATGTATGGAATTTTGGCTTTATTGGTCTAAAGATGTCATCTTCAACACTTTTGATAATATACTAAATACTGTCTTGGTAGTATCACGTTTTGAACTGCCAGGTTACAATCTGTGTTTGCCATCCAGGTATCAATTGTCTCTGATCGATTAAAAGAAATTACAGCCATCCCTCACAATAGATTTGCTCCTGTTCTGGTCTGTGGACCTGTTTGAGCCTGTATCCCAAATTTTACGACGCTAACACTTCTCCATCTTAAAAGAAACTGTGCTGCTTTATTGAAGCATAATTGTGCATTATACAGTCATCACATGGCAAACACTATCAAAGACCCGTATTAGAGCAATAGAGTTTAGAGGGGAAAACTCAAAATTACGTAGAAATCATAAAGCATACTCAGCTAGCCATGTAAAATTTGTAACACTACACACAACTCACAGCAAGTACCTCAAACAGGTCATCTTTTATCATTCTGCCCACAATGCTGACAGCAGGACTACAGCATTTGGCACAATGAAACCATTAAAAGACAGCTTACTTCAGTTGAGCAGCTGCTTCTTCTTGTTTCTTTTTCTCTTCCTCCTCTTGTTTCTTTTTCTCCTCCTCTTCAAGTTTCTTTTTTTCTTCTTCTTCTTTCTTCTTTTGCTCTTCTTCTGCCTTTACTTTATCCTCTTCTTTTTTCTTCCGCTCCTTGTCTTCCTTTTTTCTTTTATCCTCTTCCAGTTTTTTCTTTTTATCTTCAGGAACCTTTAAAGTCTCTCTCTTCACACCAACCTTGACATCTTCTTTTGGCTTCTCCCTGGTGCTTACTGGTCGCCTTTCGCTGAATTCTTTGTCCTTATTATTTAACGGAGATTCTTTCTCTTCCATATTTGCTGGCTTTTTGCGCTCAGCTGGCATTGTGTTACCCAGGCAAGCCTGCAGAATCACAGGAAAATAAGTACTTTTAACTGGTTGTTGACAGATTAGTCACTTTCACAGCCCACCCCTACCCACTTCGTTCTTAACTAAGTAAGATAACTCACAAATGCCTAACTGATCAGAATAAAATACAGGTCTAAGGTAAATTCTCTTGAACTAAGGAACGGACCTAACAACAGGCATTTTGTTATAGCGTTACACTGCAAAGTTGTCCCCAGCATGAATTGTGCAGTAAAAGTACTTGGAACTTTCTACAACCCAAGGAATAGAAGATCTTGGAACATAAACAGAAGTTCATCTGAAAATATATCCAAGACTGATGAAAGCAAAGTACCCCCAACTTAAAAATAAATAAATATTCGATTCATCAGCACGCACCTGTGCCTCACCGACCCTTCTACATGTCTCCCAAGCACACTCTTCCTTCCGCTACCTCTACTTGCAACATAGGATAATCCTGTTTAGACAAGACCTCAAGGGGTTCAACCTCCTGCTGACAGCAGGGTCAGCTATGAGGTCAGACAAGACTTCTCTAGGCTCCTGTCCTGAAAACCGCCAAGGACAGAGACTGCACAACCTTGCTGGCCAACCTGCTCCAAAGCCTGACTGTCCCCATTGTGAAAAGGGCCACGTTGCTCTCCTTTTTCCTCACCCCTCCCAAGATTCCCCCAGTTATCTCGGGCACTCTTCCCTACAGCACAAGTACCAGCTGGAAGAGCATGCTGTGCTGACTAAGGCGTACGCACAAACTTCCCTGCTAGCAGAACAAACGGAAATAACAGCAGAAGAGTTACCAAAGGCTCCAATTTGTATCGGTCCCTACCCAACCGATGTTTTTCTGGGGACTTGTAGGAGCTTTAGCATCTCTGGGCTTTCTAGTCCTCTAAGCTTTAGTTTCATTTGGCTAAGGACACAGAAGATAAAATATATTGAACAAGAAAGGGTAGAATCACAGAATAATTTAGATCAGAAGGAAACTATGGAGGCCACCCAGTTCAACCCCCTGCTCAAAGCAGGTCCAGTCAGACCACAGACTTGGCTATCCAAGTTCTGAGTATCTCCAAGGATGGAGATGCAAGGGCCCCCTCTGGGCCCCTGTTCCAGTGCCTGAATAACCACACTGTGAAAAAGCTTTTCCTGATACCATCCTGAAATTTGCTATGCCCCATCTCGTGTCCATTTCTTTTCATCCTATCCCTGTACAGCTTTAAGAGGAACTCAGCTCCACCTCCTCTACCCTCTCTGTCAGGTTGCTGTAGACCATAATAAGACTTCCCCCTCTCTTCTTACAGATTAAGAAACCCAGTTCTCTCAGTCTTTCTTCACGTACCGCATCCCCCAGCCTCCTAACGATCTTGGTGGCCCTCCAATGGACTTGCTCCAGCATGTCAGTCCCTTTTTGGAACAGAGAAGCCACAACTGGATATGGTGTCCAGATGTAGTTTTGTAAGTACCAAACAGAGGGGAAGACTCACCATCCTCAACCTGCTGGGTAACTCTTGCTACTACAGTCTAGAATGCAGCTGCCCTTCACGCGAGAGCACTCTGCTGACTCATGTCCGGGATCAGACAGGGCCAGACCCGGCTGAAAGAGGCAGTTGGAACCACCTAAGCCTCATTTACTTCAGGCTAAATTAATTTCTTAAAACAAAAAATAATTTTCACATATTTATGTGCTTCGAGTTAAATGCATATAGAGGCAGGACTGATGGGACATGATTGCATGTGATACAGCCTAAAGAACCATCACTTAGTTCTCAGCACTAAGACCAGGCTGGTTCCCAACTGCCACCCTTACTTTTGCCTTTCTAATATTTTACTCAGACTGGATGGTGAAAATACACTAGAATCACATATTTCCTGCATCTGCTCAACAAAGTGGATAATGAGACACTCACATTCCAATCTAATGTAGACTGCTTCCAGTATTAAACTATTTTGAAAGACATTACACTAAAGAAAATCTCCGTTTCTAACCAAGTATTCCACATTCCCTCCCCCACCTCTCAAACAATAAAACGACAAATTCATATACCAACTATCCCACATGGAATGCTGTGTTACAATTTTTAAGATGTTTGTCCAGGTCTCCTGAAGAAAAAATCGTCTGCAAAAATTCACAGCATACTCATATACGGACAGTGACAACTTCCCAATGGAGAACCTGCTCAGGACTTGGCCTCTTTGACAGGAACTGGCAACAGCACCAATGAGGAAATGTTTCTGACACTGATTTATGGAAGTGAGACCAATCAAATCAGCATTGCTTAAACAAGCACTAGCAAATCTGGCTCCCTAATGCATGTCTACAACTAAACAGTTTCACAGCTCAACATCTCAGAACTACTTGGATTTCAAAAACACTCATCTACATCATCTATTGTTATAAAATGAGATCTTAACCAAGGCAGAGGTGGGAGGGTGTCAACAAAACCCAAACAAATAAGCAGCCCCCCCCTTCCTATTACAGGTCTGAGCTAATTTTTCCATCTCTGAAGGCCAGCTAAGCAGGACCTGTTCCTCACAGTTCATCTGGGAGATACAAATCCTCTACGTGCTCTGTTACAAATTCAACAACAACTGTTTATTAATCTTTTCTCACTACAAATTGACATTCCATCAGTTTGAGACAGCTAAACTCTCTCTCCTACCATTTTTAACAAAAGGTGTTTGAAAGGGAAGCTTTTAGCATTTCCTAGTAAGATCAGGTCCATTAGAACATTGCATGAGACTCTCCAGTAACTGTATTACAATGTTTTTCACCAGGAAGTCAATTAAACAAAAAAAATAGAGTAACACATTCATTAAAAAAAACAAGTGTTAGTTTCTGAAAGATAATAAATTAGGAAATTTGAAAGGAAAACATTTGGAAAAAAGGGTTGTTCGGTTAAATAAATGCTGGAAAGGCATGACACAATTCCAGTAGTCCGGCTTTTATCTTTGTCCCCCAACTGCTGTTAGTAGGGTAATTGAGTAACAATTTGGAAAAAAACCCCCACAAAAAACAACAAAAAAACACAAACAAAAGCCACACACCAAAATATCCAGATACAGGTGTAACTTAACATGGTCACTTACCAAAAATCATTACAGTTCTCAAACTCTTATTAAATTTAAGAACTCACAATTTCTGTTTAAAGGTGTATCTGACATTTGCTTGTATAAAAGCAAAATAGAGAAGATGGGATTAAAAAAAAAAAAAAAAGGTGGAGCATAATCGGGTATGTCGTGATTTTGACCACAAGGCAGCATTACCCGCTTTTCCCCCCATGAACACTGGTGACCAAAAAAGGCCCCAACAATCCAGTTTACAAAGATTTCTGATGTGTATCACAGAACAGACGTCACAATACTCCTCTCTACCTGCTACGTATGGAACTCCTTATCTCACAAACCCCTCTGATCGTGCTGCCAGCTCATTTATGCCTGCCGACCACCGAGGGCAGGAGGCAGCCAGCGTGGCTGCTGCCTCCGAGCGATACCCGGGCTGATTCCCGGGGCCAGCACAAGGCACAGACAAACCAGAACTGTCCACTGCGCATATGCTATCGCCCTGCCCTCGGCAAGAATGTCCGTGTAGACCTCATTACTTTTCCTCAGCTACAAGTTAACACCTAATTGGACTGAAAATGGCTGAAAGGTTCAAAAATTGCGGGAAGCAGAGAAAGATGGAAACAGGCAGGCAGCAGGGTTGCCTGGGTCCCATTTCCATAGGAAGTCAGGCTGAAGATACACAGTTTGGTCCAGATTAAGGGACTAGTAAGGAAACATTAAGAGAAGTTCTATTTAATACCTAACGTTTAGGTGACTGTGCTGATGAAAAGGCAAGATAATGACATGAACTCCATAAGCCAGTAGATAGGAAGAACTGGTGCTCACAGCTAAAAATTAGAGAGGATGGACAAGACAGATACAAGACAAGCATTCCATATGCTTTTGGACTTGTCAGTTCACTTCCATAGTGACCTTTAGATGCTTTTAACACTCCATTGTCTCAGTTTCACCACTTACAAATACTATTTTTCCAGAAGAAACTATTTTTCTTAGTTTTTCACTATTTGACCTACCTTAGCTCAATCTTGGTTAAGAAATCTTTTATTGTACCTGAATTTCTACTTTTTTTTTTTTCATACTGATCTCAGAATTTGAAAAAGTGATGAGATTGTGTTGATGATACTCTAGGCTCAGAAATAGGTCTTTAAATACACAGGCAACATTTAAAATAAAGCATCTATGTGTTTACTCTCAAGGGAATCAGACTCATAAAAGGTATTCAGCATCATTAATCTAATCACCATTCAGAATAAAAGCCTGAACATCAACACCTTGGCCTGATACGCTTAAATCCTTGCAAACCACTAAAAACAGCCTATTGCCACAGACTGCAGTTCCATGAAGCATAATCTCAATCCTTGCAAACACAAGCATGGGGGGAAGAAATACTGCGTTATTAAACCAAGCATATTGAGATTATTCACATTCTTTTTTACTGCTACTGGAAATTAAATTATCACATAAACATTCCTTTATTCAGCTACTCTGTTATAAAAGAGATAAGGGAGATAAAGAACATAGGCAAGATGTCCCACTTCTGCCTGGCTGGAAAAAAACTCAAAGAGCAACGAACTCCATCGTTATAAATCACACCACATGAGAACTAGAAGCTTCAAGGATTGAAATACAATTAAGGTTTCTCTTAAGTAAAGGGAGGAACATAACGAAAGACAACGGTCAGTCAGAACAAAATAAACTGCCACAAGTTTTGAAAGATAAGACACAGAGCAAGACAGGAAATTACAGTGCAGAGAAAGAAGCCCCCCTGCACAGCGGCAGAGAAGGCAGGCCTGCCTAACCACCCGGACAGTTTTACTTTCGGTTCCACACGTCTCGGAGGAAGCGTTTTGCTGTCAGATCTGCAAGAACACACTTTTCACTGGGAAAAACAGGGCCTACAGACAAGTCACTAAATACACGCGAGGCAAAAGACTTCTTAGCCAACAACCCTCCCCGCTTCCCGCAGGACGCCCCTACACATGGAGGCAGGCTCTCCAACAACCCCGTCTCAGGCTCTGCCTCCCCGCTCGCACCGCCACCCTGAGAAAAACAGCCACCTGCCTCTCCCCCTGCCACCGCCTCCCTGCGCCCTGCCCGCATCCCCACCCTAACCCTTCCTCCTCCTCCTCCTCGCCCTCACGGCCCCCTCTGCCCGGGCACACCTCGGCCCCGAGGTACCCTCTCCCCGCGCCGCCTCACGGCCGCCGCCTCCAACAGGCCCCTGCGCCCTCCCACCACCTCCCCCGGCGCTCTCTTCCCCACACACCGCAGCGCCGCCCCACCTTCCGGGCCGCCCAGCGCTGCCGCCGCCCTCCCCAAGCGGCCGGTACCCCCCGCCGCCTCAGCCCCGCTACCTCCGCCCGGTGCGGACATCGGCCCGGCCTCCCGGGGAGCGCCAACTCCGCCGCCCGCCGCGGCCCCCTCCCCGGCGCGCGAGGCCCCCTCGCTCTTCTCCCCTCACGACGCCCGCCGCGCTCCCTGCCGGGGCGCCCGCCGCGCTGCCTGACCCACAGCGCCGCCCCGGCCGAGCCCGCGGCGCCCGCCCCGCGATGCCCAGGAGCGAAAAGAAGAGAGGCGCCGCCTAACCTCGCCGTCGCCGCGGCTCCGGCCGGCTCGGCCAGCGGCGCTTCCCGACAGGCGGGGGTCAGGCAGCGCCGAGGGCAGCCCCGAGCGGGGTCCTGACGGCAGGCGGCCCTGCTCGGGTTACCGGGAGGCTGCGGAGGCGGAAGTGGCGGAGGGAGGCGGGGCGGGGGAGGGGGGGGGCTCGGTGGTACAGGAGGGCGCGTCCCTCACAGCAGCGAGGGGGAACGAGCCCTCAGTGGCCCTTCCCTGGTGATCCCAGTGCACGATTTGCCGTGTTGCCCCGCGTGACGTCACTGCCGTGACGTATCTTTGGCCGCGAGGCGTCACGTCGCGTCAGGCTAGCCGTCATGTCAAGGGTGGCCTCTCTGAGGGGACCGCGGGGCGGCCGTACCGCACGGGTGGGCACCGGGCACGGCGCTGCCTCGTCTGTTCAAATGCCGCCATGATAAAAATCCTTGGCATAACAGTGGCGTGATACCAAGTTATTACATAACTGATGACTGAATGGACGTCATCTGGTGTAGTCTGAGCCTGGTACCTCCACTTCGGCCTCCTGTCCTCTCAGTATTCCTCCCTGGACACCCGAAGGCATTTCCCAACGGTAAATCGAGTTGCCCAGAACTCCCCAGTTTATGTGAAACGCTCCCGAGCCGCGCGGGGGGCAGGGCGGTGCCCGCTGGGCAGGAACTCTGAAGTTGCCCAAGCTGGAAACAGCCGGCACGAGCCAGCATTTCAGTGTGAATCTGGTATTTCTTCTCTGTTTAGAGTCCAGATTCTGACAGAAGCTTTATTCTTAGGTATGGGAAAGTGTTTACACGCCGCTAGACTGACACCGAGCACACGCACACGTATCAGGCCGTGACAGCCGGCGCAGGGCTGGATGTGCGTAATGAGATCATTCAGCTGTTACAGCCACCCTTTATTCAGAGGCAAGAGTCGGCCCAAATAAAAGACTCTGTTTACCGATGCAGGGGTTTAGGTATCCTCTGCCAACTGGTACAGGACTAGACAGGTTTTTTTTCCCAGGAGAGAGCTCTCCTCCCTGTTGTTGTGTTTTGCAGACACAGCTAAAAATCTCTTTCTGGAAAAGTTTGAAGCTTGGGATTTACACACATCATTCGAGCGTCCCTGCTACACAAAGATTTCATTTGCTTGCCAAAATATCTTGAGTTACCACATTAATTAAACCGATTCACTAGCGTGGAGAAGATCCGTGTGCTAAACAGAGGGAAAAAAAGGGTTAAATGGGGAGGGCAACGCCATGTTAGTGTTGATGCTGTATTTTCCAAAGGCACCAATCTTGTCAGTGGATGCCTCTGAATTACTCCTTTTTTTTTTTTTTTTTTCCTAGGACTGGTTTGAAAAGTGTTATTATTAGACTTAAGTATCAGTTTCAGTGGCATTACATGAAGAAATGTTGGCTTGTTTTCTTCTGAAGCATGATATTGCTGCCTTTTCTAACGTGAATAAAATGCACTATCACTAAAATGTTGAAAGGAGACAAAAGCTCCTTATGTATTTATACCACATTCCCACACAGCTACAAGTATGTTGGAACTGTCTTTTGTAAAGACCATGCGAATAAATCTTGTTTTACCTTTCTCTGACGACTTGGAAAGCTTTTCCTTATAAAGTGCCCATTTCCTTGGTGGCTGCTTACACACCGATCGAGTTTTCCTACTAACTTCCCAAAAAGAGAACCAGGCAGATCTCATTTCCTGAGCCTCGGATATAAACCATGTCTTTCAATTTTTTTAGTTCCTGAAGCTCTTCCCAACCTTTTCCAATATGTTTCCTGAATTACTGGCACCAAACACGCCAACAATATTCAGACAGGAATCACAGTTGTGCCAAATACTGGCCTAACGTAGAACCTGTAGGTGTACTCAGTATTTCCTTGTAGCCAAATCCAGAAAATGATCTTTTTTGCCAAGTGAGCTGATATTCACATAACTTTTTTAGACCCACCTGTTTAATTCCCATGATTTTCGGAGATTATTTATAGTCACTCCTCCTCAGAGAGGAGCTACATTTTAGTGCATATACTCTTTTCCAGCTGTACAAGGTGGCATCGCGTCCTGTCAAAATCAATCACGTTTGCTTATGTCCAGCCCATCCTGACACTCAGATCCAGGATAACCTCTCTTCACCACATACCTCCAGCTGACACACTTTGTCAGGACTGATTTTGTGAGCAGTTTTCTCGGGCTGATATAACTCCTAAAGTGACAAGGACCATAATCTCTTTAGAAATACTCCCAGCGGATGACGGATTCCTATTTAAAATTTGGCAAGTTTAGATCTGCTAGGTAGGCCGCCGTATACTACTGGGTACACACAACCTCGATTTTGAAGCATTTCTAGTTTCTTAGCCAGAACATCAGGCAGTAACTGAATCTTCCTCACACAGGAGCTTTCTCTAGGACAGGCTCTCTGTGCCAAAAGAGTCAGGCCAGGAGAATCCCCTTGCAGAGCCAGAGCATCTGCCCTTAGCAGCAGTGTTTCTGCTGGCAGAGGTACCACTTTCTCACATTTAGACATGAGCCAAAGTCAAAAAAACCTTTTATTGACCTAGATATAGTTACAGCAAGGCTTTTGCCACATGCAATCGTGTCCTACTCATGATGATTATGCTGGCAAAGTCTGCAAAGTAATTTAAATCTGGATTAACTGAATTTTGAATGACAGGAAAAAACCCAACAAGTTGACTTGACAAGATATATGTTGCATAAACCCACGCTTAGACTTGATCAAACCAGTAAGTGAATCCATATATACAAATACTCCATTTTTTTCTCTGAGATCCACTTTATGTGACTGAATAATCTCATTTAGTCCTTTTTAACTTTGGAAGACTTTTAATGTTCAAAGCTTTTCCTATCACTTGCTAACTGGGAAATAGTCAACTAACTCTCTATCTGCTTTAAAGCAAACCCACAATGATATCTGCTATTTGACTGGTATTTGCTTAAGAACTGTGGAAATGTATTTCGTCATCATGCGTTCTGCCAGCAACATTTGTCTTTTTCCCCAAGCACAGAATGGAAATATTTAACTATATCAACCTTCTCTGCCTCTCTACTGGCACAAACACCACAAAATCACGTAATGTTGCAACATTATTTTCAAGGTTCCTTTGAAAAAGTCAATATTCGAAGCCACGTTTCTACTACATTTCACTCTGTTGGCCACCTGACATCTGTCCTGCTATAGCTGTATCCTTTTGGTGCTGCCTTTGCAGCTTTAAAGGTTATTCACTTTTGGTTTTCTCCCAAATGGGCTCCTACAAATCTGCATAAGACCGGCCATACAGGCCTCAAGGAACACAAGTGGCCCCTCTCCAAGAACTGTGAATATCATAAAATCCCTGGCCAACTGGTGTCTTAACTGATTCAGTTGCAAAATCCAGTTCCACCCATCCCAAAAGCATATAACCACGGTTTGATTTGAAGGAAAAAATACTCTTTGATTTCCGCGTTGTGAAGGCAACCCACAAAATAGATTCATGGGCACAACCAAGCCTATGGAAAACTAACTTGCCAGTCCCCCTCCTGCCTCCCAGGCCCGCATTCACACTAAGTTTACAGGATCACTGAATGACTGAGGTTGGATGAGACCTTTGGAGGTCATCTGGTCCAACCCCCTCCCTGCTCAAGCAAGGCCACCTACAGCAGGCTCACCAGGCCCATGTCCAGACAGCTTTTTAATATCTCCAAGGATGGTGATTCCACAGCCTCCCTAGGTGACCTGTGCCAGTGCTCGGTCACCCTCACATGACAAAGTTTCCTGATGTTCAGAGGGAACCTCCAGTGTTTCAGTTGGTGTCCATTGCCTCTGGTCCTGTCACCGGGCACCACTGAAAAGAGGCTGGCTCTGTTCTCCTGTTTGCACCCTCCTTCCAGGTATGTGTACACATTGGTAAGATTCCCCTGAGCCTTCTCTTCTCTGGGCTGAACAGTCCCAGCTCTCTCAGCCCTTCCTCAGGTGTGAGGTGCTCCAGTCCCTTCCTCATCTTCATGGCCCTTCATTGGACTCTCTTTAGTGTGTCCATGTCTGTCTTGTACTGAGGAGCCCACAACTGGACACAGTGCTCCAGGTGTGGCCTCACCGGTGCTGAGTAGAGGGGACCTGCTGGCAATACTTTATTTAATGCAGCCCAGGATACCATGTGCCTTCTCTGCTGCAAGGGTACAATTGCTGGCACCTGTTCAACGTGATGTCCACCAGGTCTTTTTCTGCCAACTGCTTTCCAGCTGGGTGGTGCCCAGCATGTCCTGGCGCGTGGGGTTGTTCCTCCCTGGGTGCAGGACTTTGCACTTCTTGCCAAACTCTGTGATATTCCTGTTGGCCCATTTCTCCAGTGTGTGAGGTCCCTCTGGATGGCAGCATGACCCTCTCATGCATCAGCCACTCCTCCCAGTTTTATTTCATCTGCAAGCTTTCTGAGGGTACACTTTGCCTCATCATCCAGATCATGAATGAAGATGTTAAACAGGATTGGAACCACTACAGACCCCTGGGGTACACTGCTAGTTACTGGCCTCTGACTAGATGTTGCACTGCTGATCACCACCCTCTGGACCCAGCCATTCAGCCAGTTTTCTGCTCATCCAGCCCCCAGATCAACAGCTTGTCTACGAGGATCTTATGGGGGACAGTGTCAAAGGCCTTAGAAGTCCGGGCAGACAGTACCCACTGCTCTCCCCTCATCCTCTAGGCCAGTCACTTCATTCTAGGAGTTTATCAAGCTGGTCAAGCGTGGTGAAGCCACGCTGACTGCTCCTGGTGACTTCCTTGTCCTTCCTCTGAAAAAGGCTCGTGGGCACCTGAAAACTTTAGACAAAGCTTTCAGATTTTGTTAAAACTTTATAACTCATGTCTTTTTTTGGTAGGTTTTTCCAGAGGTGATGAGGTTACTCTGTCTTTTCCCAGTCTAGCCGCAATCCCGCGTACCGCATACACAAGATTAAGCTTTGATACTTTTCAGGAGAGACTGTTTAATAGGAAATTTAGGCAACCTCTTAATAGGAAATACTGGAATATACTTCTGAAAGGATCAGGGAAATAGTCTGTTCGCATTTAGAGGATACACGCACGGCCGAGCCCCGCACGGGTCCCCTCAGCCGCCGGCCCGCCAGGGCCGCCTCACCCCTCCGGGCGCGGGGCGGGCAGCGCGGCCCCACCCCGCCCGGGGGCGGCGGCGGGGGAGTCGTCGTCGTCGTCGGGGCCGGCAGCGCGGCGGTCATGGCGGCGGCAGCGGCGGCAGCGGCCAGCGCCGTGCGCTGCGCTCTGTGGCGGGGCGGCCTGCGGCGCTGGTATCGCACCGAGCGGGGCGTCTACGGCTACAAGCCGCGGAAAGCGGCGAGCGGGCGAGCGGCGGAGCCCCGCGGCGCCGGGGCGAGCGGCAAAGCAGGTTGGACACCACCACCACCCCCCCCCACCCCCCCCCGGGCTCCGCTAGGCTGAGGGGAGGGCGGCGGGGGCTGCCCCGGAGCGGGGACGCTGCTCGTCCCGCCGGGGCCGGGGGCGGGGGCAGGCGGGGTCCCCGCGGCGGCGGCTCGGGCTCTGCCGGGCAGCCCCGCGCTCGCCTCAGGGAGGCGACGGCCCCCCCCAGCGCTGAGGGGCCCAAAGTCCGAGGGCGTTGAAGCGTCGATCTGAGGCGCTTTGTAGCTTGTTCTGGCTGCGGTGATGAGCGCCGTCCGGCGCCGCCGCATCCCCTCGGGGCTCCCGGCGGGCGTTCGCTGGCCGTGAGGCGGCGCTTGGCCTCCCTGCCCGGCGGGGGGCGGTGCGGGTCGGTCCAGGCCCCGCGGGCTGGAGGGGCTGTGAGTGCATCGGCAGCGGGAGCTCCGTCAGCCCTGTGCCCCTGTACCGTTCTGCTGCTCATAAAATGCCATGCGCCTGTGGTTTTCCTTTTTTATGTTATGGCGCTTCAACTGGCTAAGTGCAGGTGACTCCTGTAGCAATAACTGGTTTTAGCTCAGTTTTATTTTGCAGAAAAAGATTTTCAAGCAGAAAACCTTTCAAGGGTAGGAGTGTCATCCCTGCCTTAACGCCTCAAGAGGCTCCTGTAGGAATTAAGCCCGTTGCATGGAAGTGAAACCGGTTTGTTAGCTCCTGAACGCCAAGTCACATCGCTAAGTAGCCTTCTTGTTTAGCAGGGAAAGGGTTAATATCTTTTTATGTTACGTTTTTAAGAGTGCTTTTAAATGGCTTTCTTGCTGAGAGTATTGTGGGAGATGTTAGGGTTATGTTCTTCTGTGGTCAGACCCGTTGGAGAGAAGGACCTGTTTGGAACGGGCCAGCTGTGTGAACACAATAGCTAGAGCAGAGTGCCGGCAATGGAAATACAAATGTCAGAGAAATAACTTTGTGAAATGGTCTCAGATATGGCATTGTTCTGGAAAACGAAAGTCTTCAGACCTGAATGCTGTCAGCGCTGTGTCTTTATAGGGGCACCCCCCCCCCCCCCCCATTAGAAATCCATTATAAACTGGTTCATATCGTTAATTTGTAGCAGATTCTGCTTGCAATGTGTTTTACTGGCTCACAGTTTATAGACCTGGTCTGTGACATGTGCTCAATGACAGTAATGTTGTGTGCGTGACCCTTCAGTCGTTCAAGTTTTGCTTATGTTGATCATTTTTTGACCTTGATGCAGAATGCCTGCAGCAGTGTGTTGCTGGTGTCTGTTGAAAAACATATTCATGTATTTCAATTTTTAGTGTGTCTGGCTCAGCACGTGCCCATGCTGTTGGCTGGTGGCTCCTGCAGACAGAGATGTTTTTTGAAGTCATAGGAGCTGGGTTATTGTTCAGACTCTTATCTTCCTGTCGTTCCCGCCAGGAACAGGGAAGCACAAGTGGTACGATTCGAGTTGGCTGAGGAAATAGGACTTTGCCTACTGGTACTGTGCCATTCTCGAGCTGGACATACCTGTTGTTGTAAAGAGATTCAGAGCAAAATGAAATAGTTTTGCATATGTTTAGAGGAGCCTGAACTGCAAGGGGAGCCACGGGAGAAATCTAGAGGGTGCTTGCTTGAAAACTTGACGGGTGAGAAGATTTAGGAGTTTGATGATGGAAGCTGTTGTGTGGTGATATGGTGAAAACAACTGCTTAGAAAAATTATCTTTCCAGCCAGAACTTTGATGATTATCTGTGGACAGCATACTCCTGTGTTGGTGCTGTAAAAGGACTAGATGTGAGCATGTCTGTGATACTGTTCTGTTTTCTTTTTGGTTTTAGTTGACCATGCTCTTGTTCGTTTAATAACTGCATATGCTGAACATGGCCACAAAGCAGCCAAAATAAACCCACTGTTTGCTGGCCAATCTGTTATGAACATGGTACCTGAAATCCAAGAGTTGGCTGAAGTTCTTCAGGGGCCTCTCATTACTACAGGTAAGTCTGCAGCCAAACTGTCTTCACGGGTGATTTATTGAGAGGCTGTGTCCACTGCAGAAGAGCCAAATATTGAGTGGTGGTTCAATCCATAATGATTTGTTGGATGGAAAATTGTTAACTCCAGCCTGCTTGTATGTTTGTTGCAGAAGTCATCGTGTAATGGGTGGCTACCTTCTAGCATCTTTGGAAATCATGAAATTTTTCACTTGTTCTTAGAACTGCGCAGGTTATACATTAATTTCTTGTGTTGCTGTAACATTCTATGGTTTACTGTAATACTTAACACCGTAGTGTTAAGAGCACTGGGGCAGAAGTCAAAACTCATCTTTTCTTGGATCGCTCAGACTCTCACTGTGGCCTTGAAAAAAGGAGGATCTCACCATGCTTTATTTTCTCCACCTGCAAAACAGGTTCTTATTTACTTGTGAAGCAGCTGGGATTGTAGCTCATCTCTCTGAGCCACAAGATACCAAGTACTATACTGAGTTACAAAAACAGTGACTTTGTGTCATTCGTGGTAAACTCTTCCAGAAAGGCATCTTGAGCATGTTACAAATTAGCCTGAGACTCTCATATTAATAACACTGAAGTGTGCTTATAAAAAGTGGGTTTGAGTTTTGTCTTGAAATGAAGGAAAAGAAAACAAGACGTGAATTTGTACTCTCAAAGCGTTAGTGTAATTGCAAGACAACAGTTAGGTCTTAGTGCTACCCCCTCCTTCCACAAAATGGCTAATAACTTTTATTTCCCACCAGGGCTTCTAAATATGGGAAAAGAAGAGGCTTCCTTAGAGGACGTGTTGGCTTACCTTGACCATATATACTGCGGGCACATTTCCATAGAAACGAGCCAGCTTCCAACTTTGGAGGAGAGGGAATGGTTTGCTAAAAGGTTTGAAGAGCTGAAACAAGAAGCGTTTACACCTGAAGAGAAAAAGCACTTGTGCAAGCTGATGTTGGAGTCCCAGGTACCTTGTTCCCTGTTGTTGGATTGTAGTTAGAGTCGTGCAGTCTGGCGTGAACCCTTTACTGCTCCAGACATTATTCATGCAGAAGAACAATCGCTATCCTGAAAAGCCTTGATGGTGTGCAAGAGGAAGAAGTACAAGGTTTTGCCTGAAAAAATTCAATGCACAAATCCAGGAATCTCGCTGGAGGTTGCTCTTGAATTTACTGAGCAGCCATTCTTGAAACAAACAGATACCCTTTGGTTTGAATTGATTACTTTGGAAATTATTTCTAGGAAAATATTTCCAGCCAGTTCCAAACTCAAAAGGCTTTTAGAACTAGTTAGAACATAGATTGTGTGTGATATTTATTCGTGTGACATATATTCTTTATCACCTGGAGACACAAATCCTTGAGTAGTCACTCTTCAAAAAAGATTCTCGTAGGCTAATGGTATGTCAGCTTATATTAAATATTATTGATGGGAGTGTGAGGCTGGGCAGAGCTCTATGAAATTTTGTGCTCTGGTGTAGCTGTTCTGTGTTTTCCTTTCATGCTCATGCTGATCTGTTTTACTAGCTCTGAAGTATGATGTCTGTCAAGGTTTTGGAGAGCCAAACAGAGTAGGGCTGAGGTGTTGGCCATATAGCACTGGCAAATTTGCTGCTTTTCAGCAATTCAGTGCATTCTGTAAGGAAGAGGGAGATTTATGTACTTGCAAGATGTATAGAGAAAATTTATTCCAGTACTTCTGTACTGTGAAAAGTGTTCTTTTTTTCCCTTTTCTCCCCACATTGTTCAGAAGGATGGAAAGGTAGAAGGGCAGGATCTGTAAAGGTGTCCCTGTTTCCAGTTTTTCAAGTGGAAGGAGTGTTAAATGTAATATTTACTAATGACTCAACAGAAGTATATGGCACATTTTGTATTTTTCATGCCTCTTTGGCAGTTGGAGGAATTTGACAGTGACACAGGAGGTTGAAATCAGGACCTTGATGCACCCTATTCTGCTTTCAGTATGACCAGAACTATACTTAGAGTGTAGAATTTAACCCTGACAGGACAAACTGCTTCTATGTGTGAGTAGTTTTGTATACGTTATTCCTTAGAAATAAATGTTTCTGAACTAGAAGGTATGCAGCAGTTGGCTCGGATCTTTGGCTGTGGCTCAGTCTTCCCTTCTCAGTTACACACTTCATTTATTTTCAGTCTTCAGTTGCAAAACACTGCAGACACTTCCAGTGCTTCCAAAATGTTGTCATTTATGAGGGCTGTCTAGGAGAGGATGAATGAAGTGAAGTGGGAGGAGTGAGAGGAAAATGAAATAAATATAGATTCATTATTTTCCTTCTCTCAAGCATTTTTCTACCTATATACTAAGGCCTGTGTCTAATAGTAATCAAAATGCAACACTGTGCTTCTGTAGCCCTTTGCATCTCAGGATAGTTGAGGTTTACACTGTAAAGAGCACTATTCCTTAATTTCCACCTAAAATAGGGAAACTATCAAGGAATTTGTACATTTTTCTGGTTTTATATTGCTTCATGCATCTCCTTCCACGTTAGGTAGAGAGAGTTTGGTCCTTGAACTAAGATTGTTTTGCCTAAGAGGAGATAAGAGCTCGTGTTTTGTAGTCATCATAGCTTCTGGTCTTAGACTGTGTGGGTGGAGAATAAGCGGAGACTTTCAAGGGGTATGCTTAGGTTTGGATGCTTTAAAGGTACAAACATAAGTTGTATTCCAATTTTATAAAAGGAAGACTGCTGCTTAAAATAGCCTAGTACTGAAGTGCTCCTGTTTTTCACAGGAGTTTGATCACTTCTTGGCCACAAAGTTTGCCACAGTGAAGCGGTATGGTGGTGAAGGGGCAGAGAGTATGATGGGTTTCTTCCATGAGTTGTTCAAGATGTGTGCGTACAGCGGTGTGACGGATATCATTCTTGGAATGCCTCATCGCGGAAGACTTAATCTTCTCACGGGTTTACTTCAGCTTCCACCTGAGGTAGGAGGTTTATAATCTCTGTGCCTGGTTTATCTGCAATAAAATAGAACTGCAAAAGTTTGTCATGTTGCAAATGCTGGAGCCAAAAAAAAGTTATCTGTGTGAGAGTGTTTTCTCCTCCTGTCGGCACTTCAGCCAAATGGCCGCAGGAGGCTGTTGAAAGAACTCTAATGAAGGGGTTTATGTGCTGTTATCTGAAGCATCCTTGCAGTTTCAGGAGTAGGAGAGCACGCGGTTGTGTAAATGCTTTTCTTTCCATGTATCAGTGAATCGGAAAGGGGTTTTAACCAAATTTGTTTCCATGCAGCTCATGTTCCGTAAGATGCGTGGTTTGAGTGAGTTTCCAGAGAATTCAGCAGCCATCGGGGATGTTCTCTCCCACCTGACATCTTCTGTGGATCTCGACTTCGGTTCCCACAGGCCCGTGCATGTCACCTTGCTACCTAACCCCTCGCACTTAGAAGCGATCAATCCAGTGGCCGTGGGCAAGACACGAGGAAGGCAACAGACTCTGCTCGATGGGGATTACTCCCCAGAGAGCTCCGCACAGCCTGGAGACAAAGTTATTTGCCTGCAGGTAATTTGCTTACAGTTTGTAACTGATCTTTGTAAGACTTCCTGGACTAGCCTGTGAACAGAAACGGTGTCTGTGGAAATACCAGACCAAACTGCATTAATGTAGGGCATCAAGAACTGGGATCCTCTTTGTGGAGAAGGAGGAGGGCAAGGAAGATTTCCAGGTGACATATGTGATGATACTGGCATTTAAACAATTTTGTTTCTAAGATTTCTGAAGAACTGGTTTGATACCTTCCTTTCTTTTAATAATACTCTGCATTGAGAGCCACGTGTGCCTTTCCTCACAGACCGCTTTTGCATTTAAACCACCACTGTTAGCCTTCTTTTAAATGAAGTGGGTTTGGAGACAACCTATCAACAAGATTGCAAAATATATAGGAGGATTTAGAATTTTGTCTCTCTGTCGTGGTACTGTTGGAGAGTCTGCTGGAATTGGTTTTTACTCCTTGAAGTGTCTTTTATAGCTGTGGAGGCAGTCCTAAATAGTTCCTTGTTCAATTTTCTTTTCTTGCATTGTATCCAGCATGGAAATAAAAGTCAGCCAATCTCTTAGACATTATTAAAGCCAGGAGTAAAAACGAGTTGGGCCAGAACGGTTCTCCTATGAAGTGTAGTAAACATGGAGGAAGTTACAGATAGAAGTGAAAATGTATTTCAGTTAAATAAATGTTTTGCTTCCTTCTGGAAGGATGTGGATACTGAGAAAAAGCAAAAAGGAGGATATGAAACACTGAGAAAACTGGAGGCAAGTTTGGGTTCTTATTGTTCTTATTTTTTTATTACGAAAAAAATACTTTGGGGCATGCAAGTGCAGGAAGAACGTTTTGTTGCCCACTGCATCTTCTCCTCATCTTTCAGTGCAGTTCTGTCAGTTAGTTTGCTAAGATACTATTGCTTCTTAGATTCTGTCTGTCTCATAGTGTTAGATCTTCACCACGTAGTAATGGAACTACTGTGACTCTAAACAAAGATTCTTCAGATGTCTTCAGGATAAGTGGATCCTCCCTGTGCAAGAAAAAATTAACTTTTACTTTTTTGAAGGGGTAAGTGGTAGGGAGGGTTGCATAGTAGAGAAGAAAAACATTTAACTTGGAGCTGGCCACCTCTGTGTGGGTAAACTGACTCAAAGTATTCCCAAAAGAGAGAAAATGTTTCATGTAGTGTGAACACCAGTACGCAGGATTAAGTCTTTAAGAGGTCCAAGAGTTAGATTAAAAAAAAAAAAAGGGCGAATTTTTACAGTTGTGACCGTTAGCTGCTCTCATTCAGCTAATTGAGAAGAAAGAGATGAAAGCAGACACTTCCTCTTTCAGCATCTTGGTTTGGAAGTTTCTCCTTGGGCTTTCTGTTTTCACAGTCCTTCCTCTCCAGAAATGTAAGTGTAGAAGCTCTGAATTGAGGTTTACTCTGGCATTTGTCCTGTTCTTCCGCTAGCCTGAGTGCCAGAGCTTGAGGGTAAAAAGAGTAAAGATCAACTGAGGTGCCAGTGTCAGCGGTGAGCCTAGTTGTCCAAAGTCAGAGGATCTTTTTTGGAACTTCAGTGTATTTGGAGTATATGAAAACTATAAAACTCTTCTTGGTTGACTACAATGGACACTTCTGCGATGTTTAATTGTTCATCTCTGCTGAAGAGAGGCTTACTTTTCACCTCCCGTCCCTGAACTCCACTTACTGGATATCAGACAACCACTGGTGTTTATGGTTTGGACTGAAATCTGAGAATAAGGTCTCCCTGAAATAAATTTCACATTTGACGTTCCACTGTCAGGGTCACTGATGAGTTAAACTTGATGCTGATCTTGCTGATGTGTTCTTTGCTAGTGCTGCACAGAAAACACATGTGCTAGCAAAAATGGTTTCCAGCTTTCTGCTAGAGTGAGTAAAATTCTACCTGCAGCACAGGAATTGAATCCTCTAGGATTTGAGATGCATATGAAGAGTCTTGTGTAGTTGGATAGTCACATTGTCTGTAGGCTCTAATGCTTTGGGAGTTACTGAAGGCCAAAAAGTTCTTTCAGGTGTTCTAGGGTCTTCACTCAAATGGTATCACCGAAATACCTAGCCTTCTTATGCAGCGAAAGAAACCAGAGGGGAAAAGTGAAAACCCAGCACTTCAGGAGCAAGTGTGGCATGGTAAGGGGTAGGGCGGGGGTGCTGTGTTGTCTCGCTTGCAGTAGTTTGTTTTTCTGCGATGCCTTTTAAAAAAAAATCGCTGTATTAGAACTGTATAAAACCCGGTGCTGCCATTTCACTGGCTGATTACACCTCTACTCTCTTCCAGGTGTACTTGCACCTCCAAAGTCTCTTTAGGCTTGAAACCATTATCCTGTAACTAGAAAGCAGAACTATTACTGGGTTTCAGTAAGAAACTACATCAATCTGCCTAGTGACTTTGATCTGCAAAGGATCGAATCTGTATTCTGAGGAAGCTGGGATCTTATTCATCAATGGAGAACTCTCTCTAGCTTCAGAACATTGACATGCTAGACAGTGCTCATTCTAGCCTTTTTGGAAACCTGGGTTGGATATCACAGTAGTCTCCCCTTCCAAACTTTTTTTATTTGCAACATGTATTTGCAATTTTGAAATGGAACTAAGTACTTAGGTTTTATTTCCTTTTGAAAGCTTTTATTTGCTTTGAAGTGCTTCCATTCAGTTCCTTTTCCACTTTTTTTTTTCTTGTTGTGTCTGTTCTTGACTGTGTTTGGTAAGGTGGGAGTAGGCATAAATCCCAGTTCACCGTCATTGGTGGGCAGCAAGTTGGCCATGAGCCAGCAATGTGCCCTTGTGGCCAAGAAGGCCAATGGTATCCTGGGGTGCATGAAGAAGAGTGTGGCCAGCACGTCGAGGGAGGTTCTTTTCCCCCTCGACTCTGCCCTGATGAGGCCACGTCTGGAGTACTGTGTCTGGATCTGAGCTCCCCAGTTCAAGAGAGAAAAGGAACTACTGGAGAGAGTCCAGTGGAGGGCTACTAAGATGATGAGGGGACTGGAGCATCTCTCTTAGGAGGAAAGGCTGAGAGACCTGGGGGTCTTTTTAGCCTGGAGAAGAGAAGACTGAGAAGGGACCTTATCAATGCTTATTAAGTATCTAAAGGGTGGAAGTTGAGGATGGGGCCAGGCTCTTTCCAGTGGTGCCCAGTGACAGGACAAGGGGCAACGGGCACAAACTGGAGCACGGGAAGTTCCGCCTCAACATGAGGAGGAACTTCTTTCCTTTGAGGGTGACAGAGCCCTGGAACAGGCTGCCCAGGGAGGTTGTGGAGTCTCTTTCTCTGGAAATATTCAAACCCCACCTGGATGCAGTCCTGTGTGACCTGCTCTAGGCTAACTTGCTTTAGCAGGGGGTTGGACTAGGTGATCTCCAGAGGTCCCTTCCAACTCCTGCCATCCTATGATTCTGTGATCATTTAGCTTTTGGCAAAGCGTGTAGCGAGTGCCGTGGTGACTGGCTTCCTTCTGTGCAGTGGTCGGTGACTGGCTACTGACAGCTGCAGCTTTGCTATAGCCATGATGCTTGCAGTCACCTATACACTGCTGGGTCAGTTTTAAGAGATTATAGGTCAGTTCCAGGTAGGGATTACATCAGGCAGTCATGTACAGATGTTGACCTTGTGTTAGTGATGAGACTATGTAAACTCTCAAACCATGAAGACAGTAGTCTGAAAGGGGTTAGGAAGTGGATCTGGTTGAAACTGTATCTGTTCTACCTACTCAATTTAAAAGATCTTGCTTAATGAGTTACGGTTTTGGTGTTCCTCCAGTGTTTTCTCATGAGACTTTTCCATCTTCTTCCCTAATGTAGGTTCACGGTGATGCTGCTTTCTCTGGGCAAGGGATTGTTCCTGAAACACTGACCCTCTCTAATCTACCACATTTCAGAGTTGGTGGGAGCATCCATTTGATTGTTAATAACCAGCTGGGCTATACCACTCCTCCAGAGCGAGGAAGATCATCTCTGTACTGTAGTGATATTGGTATGTATAGTTGAATCAGAAGGAAGATTGCCTGTTGTGTCAGGAAGGATTTTTAACTCCAGTGTGAACATATGCCATGCTATGGGCGTTTTATAGCAAGTGCCTATCAGCTCCAGGGAGTTAGATGAATACATCTTCATTTTCATGGCAGAGTAGAAATTAAAATTATTGGTTATTGCCACCTACTAGCAGCAATTCAGATGCTAAAAATACGCCCTCCCACATCTACTTTGTGGCAAAGACTAAATATCAAGGGAAAATCTTGTCACATTTGTACAGGATGTTATAGAATATGTGCAGGGTTGCTGTGAAGTCTTTATAACTCAATTTCTGCCTTTGACAGCTTTTAAAAATATATTGTGATGGAGTGTATAATAGGTGTATTTTAAATATATCTTGTTAAATTCAATCAAAATCATTTCAGTGTGTTTTCTGAGCAAGATTTAGAAGTCAGATACTCCTTCATTTTTGTTTGTTGTCAGGTGAGCTTGTTGAGCTTTTAATCGAAAGATGAGGCTCATGCCATTTCTAAGCTTAAACTAGAAGTCTTGTTTTGGACCGGTCGTTCTTAGTGATAAACCTGTATGTTATAATCAGCAAGATCAGAGACATAATAGTTGGTTCCCTTGTCTATGTCTCCTATAGTTAAAACTATACTAATTGTGTTTTTAAGACTTAACATCAAGTGTTTGTCTTACGGTTTCATCAAACCAAACGGATAGATTCATTAAATCTGATAAGGTAGATACCATATGTTATTACTACTTTTTCCCTGGGCTGGTTTTGTATTGTGGGTTTTTTTGTTTGGATGGTTGGTTTTGGTGGGGTTTTTTTCCCCTCAATCCTTAGTTTTCCTTTCTTCTTGCCTGGTCAGTGAGGAGGGGGGATGTTACCCATTTGAGCTTCAGGACTTGCTGGGGAGGGAAATGACGGAGGTCAGGAATAGCCGAACTATCTTAGTTTCCCAGAATTTGGGCAGATAAAGTAGAAGAGCAGCATGCTGTTGCTGGGAAGATTTGCAGCCAAATTGTCATACAGGAGAGGTTGTTAAGGCCTTTGAATTTTGCAGTATTCTCTTTAATGAAAAGACCTTGCTGCCTGGAGGAATAGCAGATTTCCATCCAGATTAGTAAGATGCAGGAACTGTGAATAAGAAGTCCTCTAGGAATTTAGTGCTGCTAAAGAAGTTGTGCTCAACCTGTGACAAATACAACAGGTTGGACTAATGTACTTTCTCTTGGGGAAGACTCCTACTCCTCACCCCAGCTGTCATCACAAAGAGCATCTTTTGTAGATTTGTTCTTGTTAAATTCACTTCACATGAGTTGTCTGTGGTTTTCAGCAGAGTAGGTGTATCCCCGCTTCCTTTGGAAGGGCTTGGGTGTGGTTACTGTTGTTATGTTTGGAATCTCTGGGCAGGTAAAATTGTTGGATGTGCAGTTATCCATGTGAATGGGGATGATCCTGAAGAAGTTGTCCGTGCCACGCGACTGGCTGTCGAGTACCAACGCCAGTTCCGCAGGGACGTGATAGTAGACTTGCTGTGCTACAGGCAGTGGGGCCACAATGAGCTTGATGAGCCGTTCTTCACCAACCCCAGCATGTACAAAATCATCAGGTAAGGGTAACACCACCTGATGGGGGAACCCAAAATGTACTTGTGTCTACACCAACTCAGTATGGCAATGTTACTGTGATAAAAGCCTCTGTGTAATGAAGATCCTTTGCCAAACCGACTGGTCTTGAAGTGTAGGTACGCTACCAACAGCCCTTGACTAAGGTGTGAGTCTGATAGTGAGATGTTAATGAAGGTAACCCCGAGAGTTCTTGAATGTGCAGCTTGATGCCCCTTGCAGGATAACCTTGCACATAACGCTTGGATTTCAAATTCATAATAGCCTGTAATAACAAGGCAAAGTTGTCTTCTGCATGCCAGAGGGAAGCGTAGATAATGTGGGAGAATGGGCAGGAAGCCAGTATGATGTTTGTCTCATCTTTGCCTGGTCCTGCTGGTTCCAATGGGGACTCATCTTTATGAGCATTTAAATGTATTCAGATTCCATCCTTGTCCCCAAAGAAAAATACTCATAAAAATGTACTGGCCAATGAATCCTGGTATTTCAGGTGAAGCATTTAGGGAATGGATGGCTTGATTCTCAGCTAAAACTGAAATCCTACTGGCAACTTGTCTGAAGAAAATACACGATAGCACAGAGTCAGTTTAACTGGGAGGTTTTTTTGGCTTGCTTTTACCTGTAACTGCCAACTACAGCCACTTATTTTTGATTGAGGACTGTAAAGCACATATCCAAGAGAACTGTTATCTTTCTGGAAATGCCAGGGAAGCAAACTTGATGTAAATGAGTATAATGCAGCAGGACGTAGTTTATTTTAGTGTTCCGTGGTACCTGACAGTGGTAAGGTGGCATTTCATTGTTCTGCAGTTTTCAGGCTTAATGTCTATGGGGTTTCGTTCCCTCCCTGGCAGATCCCGTAAGAGTATCCCAGACACGTACGCAGAACACCTAACAGCTGCTGGGCTCATGACTGAGGTTGAAGTATCTGAGATAAAGACGACGTACTATTCTAAGCTGAATGATCATCTTGCCAACATGACTTTGTATAGTCCACCTCCTACCAACCTGCAGGCTCACTGGAAAGGGTTTGTCGAGCCTTCTGCTAAAATCACCACTTGGGACACAGGTATGCCTGTACCGCTTCTGCAGTTTATTGGAGTCAAGTCTGTAGAAGTGCCTGAAGAGCTCCAGATGCACAGCCATCTCCTGAAGACCTACGCACAGGTCAGTAGAGCATAACGATGCTTCTAGTCGTGTTGCTCAAAGATAGGATCCGTTACAGGAAAACTAAACACAGCAAGGCTGCCAGTTAGAGAATAACATAGTAGTCTCTAGGAAAAACAGCTCACTCTCTTTTTCAGCACTGAGATTATGTCATTTTTCCTGCAGTTTTGAAGACAGAAATGTTCTCTCCTCCAAATCTGACCATATATTTAGTTCTGTTATTTCAACAATATTTTGTTGCAATGAAGAAAAAAGCTTATAGAAAATACAGTTGTTTATTCTTACAAATAATAGGAACTATTATGATAAATTACTCTCATTTATATACTTTACGATTATAATGAGTACTTTGTGAGGGAATGTATTTGGAACTTGGTAATAGAGTACACGGTTTCTAAAGCCAGTAGTGAGTGTTTATGTTCTATATAAGCGTACATATGTGGCCCAGTTTGACAGGTTTTGATAGCTCATCAGCTTGTGTGCAATAATTGGATTGGTTTGGGTTTGTGAATGTTTCCCTTTGATGAATGAATGATGACCATGCACAGGTGTCTGCTTGGCAGCCACAGAGAGGCTGTGAATTGAGTATTTCAGAAGACTGATGTTCTTGTCTTCCCAGCCCAAGGCAGGAACACCACAGCTGGTGTTCATATGATCCTTTGTCTGCAGGCCAGAACAGGGGAGAGTTCTGGAGGCCGAAATACTTATGTCTCCTATCTTTCATCACTGCTAACTAGACAAACCAAAAGTCTGTCAAGAGCACGCTCTGTGCTGTGCTAAGATTTTTAATATTTTCAGACTAAGGTCTAATTTGTCAGTCCACAGTTTGTTGACTCGTAACTGAACACGTGGGTCATCCATAGTTCTGTGTTCGTCAGGGCAACCTTCTTCTGGATGCGCTGAAATAAAGACTGTGCGTATTCCAAACCGACCTAAGCTGGCTGCAGGAATATAGCGTTTCTGTCTATGGTGGTTTATTTTTTTCCCTAACTTCTAATATTGATCTGTGCCACCAAAAGAGCTACAGACAGAAGAAGACAGAATAGTAACTTTTTCTTGTCGTTTACTTGTTTAGTCAAGAGTTCAAAAAATGGAGGAAGGAAAAAAGCTGGACTGGGCAACAGCTGAAACTTTAGCGTTTGGTTCCCTGCTGAGCCAAGGTAAGAGGCAACTAGACAGCAGATAGTAAAATATTTTTGCTTTGATGTCAATAATGTATAACCTTAGACGACTTAGGTGTTTCTAAGTCTAAAGATTGCTATGATGTATAAATTTGACAATTTGCATTTGCAAGGTACGAAGAGAAGGTAAATCTGAACCCTGTATGTCACTAATATTTGTGGATTGAGAACTAAACGTCTTCAGAGAATGTTGCTCCTTCCCACTCCCCAAAAACATTTGTGTGTAGAGCTAAGCACGTGAGCAATGCAGCTGGCAGCAGTGGGGCCTCACAAGTACTTCTAGAGTGTGTTTCATGCTGCTCTTTCTTTTCCCTCCTTTCTAGCCTAAAGTCATATCTCTGTTTACATATGATACAGAGTGCATATTTTTTTGCAGTTTCCTTCAGTGTATTAAACCGTTTACCACAAAATAATTCTTGGTGGCAGAGAGGAGAAAAGAGAAATGTCTGGCTATCTGTCTGCTTGTGAGGTGGAGCTGCTGCTGGTTAAGAATTCTGTCTCAGATTTGATATTGCTGGTGAGGGGAAATCCAAGGACAGAGATAAC
Organism: Leptosomus discolor; assembly: GCF_034619465.1. NCBI lineage: Eukaryota > Metazoa > Chordata > Aves > Leptosomiformes > Leptosomidae > Leptosomus > Leptosomus discolor. The sequence continues at coordinate 212,107,682 of NC_141391.1, read as the reverse complement.
AAGAGAAGTAGTATTTTAAAGGGGGGGAGTTGTTGTCCTGCATGTTTTCTTTTTACATGCCGTGCTAATTCAGTGGTTTGTTTATTGCTTGGCAAGGGTTTAATATCAGACTGAGTGGACAAGATGTTGGCAGAGGAACCTTTAGCCAACGACACGCAATGTTGGTTTGCCAAGAGACAGATGATACCTACATTCCTCTGAATCATATGTCCCCAGACCAGAAAGGTTTCCTAGAGGTAGGTTCTGTGGTCCACAAGACAACCTTCTTCAAGCTGTGCTGAAACAGAATGCGTATTTTAAAGCTGCTGAGACGTGCGTAGGTAGCATGTATATTCTGGCCAACCCCCGATAGAGAGACACAAAAACTGTCAGGGCACCCCCTTTCTTCATAGTTACCCTCTTCACAAGTTTAGCAAGGAGTTTTGCTTTTCCTTGAGAGATCAGCTGTTACTCTTTTCCCCTCAGTGTCTTCATTCAAAAGCAAAAAAAAGAGGTGACCATCAGTTGCCTTTAGGAGTGCATGTCCTCAGTGTGCCTAGCACTGATGTGCCCGTTCCAAAGGTTCTTAACCCTGGGTTGTCTTCTTCCTCGCACACCCCTCCCACCAATTTCCTTTTGTTAGGTGAGTAACAGTCCCTTGTCGGAAGAAGCTGTGCTTGGTTTTGAATACGGAATGAGTATTGAGAGCCCTAAGTTACTGCCAATTTGGGAAGCTCAATTTGGAGACTTCTTTAATGGAGCCCAGATAATATTTGACACTTTCATCTCTGGAGGTGAGTGTACAAGGAGCTAATATGTTAAAAAATGAATCATTTGTACTAAGCACATTTTTAGAAAATCCTTCATCTTTCAAGTAAAGGGGCAACGTGTTGAGGAAAGAATTGTGTTTTCTCAAGAAGTCTTGTGAGCTTGCCTGTGTGGTCCTGACTTCTGTGCAGCTTTTCTCTGAAGACAGTTCATCTAAAATGAAAGGCACCCCGCCCTTAGCAGAAGACAGTCATTCCAAAAGGACAGTTGATTGTATTAATGGCCTTTCTTTCCCCCATTTGTTTTACTGTGTGTATATACAGTTGATTGCTTTTTAGGCTGTGTCTTTCCTTCATGAGGCGTCTGAAAAATTCCTGAAGCAATACAGAAGGAAAATAGTGATTATTTAAAACAAACAACAACACCTTACGACCAACCTCTAAGTTTGACTCTAGCTTGTTTTCTAAGTGCTCAGATAAAAGACCTTTCTGAGCTGGAACATGCTGAGAAAATGCTACAATGGATTTCTAGAGTGAGATTCCTTGTATGTAAGCATCCAGATTTTTGGCATTTAGCCTCAGCTAGGCCTCTGCACTCCCTCTGTAATCACAGGTGGAAATTCAGAGGCCCTCTGATACTACCCATCCTCAGCATGTATTTGAGGGTGGGATGAATTACCTTTTTGGATTTGACTGTAATCCCTTAAATAGCACAGGAGGTTTGACAGAGCTCGAGGGAACTAGCCTGTGGCTAGCTCTGCTGTGTGAGCTAGGACTGGCTCACAGGGTGCCGTCTGGGTCACACCTGCAGAAGACCAAATGACAAGGCACGCAGAAAATACGCAATGAATTATGGCTAGGGGTTTTCTTACTGGAGAGTTACCATTGAGGACCCCTGTTAGTCAGGAGGACAATTCCATTAAGAGGATTCTTGCATACTGTGATGATGTTTTAAACTAAGTTTTAAAATCGTCACAGTGTCACGTGCTCCACATGGAGGCTTAAGTCTTCTGGAAGCCCAAAGTTACATGATAATTTCAGAAACTTCAGATCATTTTATGTGAGCTGCTTCACTGTTGTGAATCGCACGGCAAAATGCCAGCAGCATGATTCAGGCTTGTATTTAACGATGTGGAAATCAGTTATTCCTTTTTCTCGAGTAGTTTGTGCAAAGTAATATGTGTTTTGTGGCCTTATGTTCTGTGGAAATCGTTCTTTCCTTCCTCCTCATTGTGTGTTTTTAGGTGAGGCCAAATGGCTTCTGCAGAGTGGCATAGTAATTCTTCTTCCCCATGGCTATGATGGTGCAGGCCCTGAGCACTCGTCCTGCCGGATGGAACGGTTCTTACAGGTACCCCGCCACACCTCTCCGATTCACATATCCCCCATCACAGCACTGGCAATCAATGCTCTGGGAGTCTTGCTGCAAAATGCCTCCTTCCTGGTGTACCTGCTAGTGACATCAGAAGCTGGAGACATACCAGGATCATAATGCATCATGATGAGATAGGAATGGGCTGGGCTGAAAGTTGGGGAAGAAAGGGGACTGTGATGAGAAGGTGTAGGTCTAGAAGTGCTGAGGAAGCAGTTTGGGGTTTAAATGCAGCCGCAGCAGCTTTGCTGCAAGACTCTGATTGAACCTTGTAATAAATGCTTACTGTTCGTGTTGCATCTCTGTCACCTGCCCCAGTGGGGGTGTGGTAACATGAAATTCTGTAACGTGAGATTTGGCACAATGCTTGCAGAGGCCCTGTGCCCTCTGTAAACAGCCCCAGTGGGACATGCTTCAATACCGCCTGCTGTCTTTTTTGTGATTGCTGCTCCTCAGCAATGTCACTGTGCCACAGGGTGAGTCCAGTAGCAAGACAGAATTGCTGAATGGCAAATAGCAGACCTCTAACAGGCGCTTCTTATAGAAAACATTTTGGCGGTTGGCATCAGAAATGGGTACCCACCCTCTTGTGCAAACCACTCACAGGGCATACAAACAGAACGGCGGATGCTATTAAGTATCAGTAAATCTGTGGCAAATTTTTACCAAAAAAACCCCCAACCCACTGTTGTGCCCTTGTGACTGTAGTAAGGCAATGAAAGCCTTTTCATCTGAGCCATGGCTTGAGGAGGGATTTGCAGCATGTTTAGAGGGATGATGCTGCTCTGATGAAGAAGTCAAGACCTCTCCAGTGTTCGAAAAACTGTCATGCTCTGGTTACAATGTGCTAGAAGGAGGCAGTTAAATGCTAAAGCCATTTCCTCTCTGAAGTTGTTCTTCATTTGCAATCAATGTCTGAACTGGTATATTGCTCTTCTGTGCTTATACTAGTCAGTGTGCCTTATGTGCTTGGATTCTCTCTTGCATATTTGGCTCACTACTTGCTTCTTGACAAGGTATTGCTGTGATCCCCTTGTATAGATGTGTGACAGCTCAGAAGAGGGAGTTGACGGGGACCAAGTCAACATGTCAGTTGTGCATCCCACCACCCCAGCACAGTATTTCCATTTACTCCGGCGGCAAATGGTCCGAAACTTCAGGAAACCTCTCATTGTTGCTTCTCCCAAAGTGCTACTCAGGCTTCCTGTAAGCTGAAAAACTTTCTGTTCCTTTTTCTTATTTTTTTCTCCTCTTCTTCCTCCTCTTCTGTGTTTTCTTCCCCTTTCTCTTCGTTCTTCCTCTGTGTTCTCCTCTCTGTGTTTTGGAGCCAAATCGATCGGGCTTTGCCTAGTTGGGGCAGAATTGAGGATTAAAGCTGGGTGGAGGTGAGCTAGACATAGGGTTGATTCTAGGTCTGGTGGTGGTCTTGAAAATCCTACCATCCCACCTTTCAACTGTGGGAGCGGGAATGGGAGGGAGAGGGAAGGTTGTATCTTCAGTACTTACCAAAACCCTGTCTCGGTATCCCCTCCCCAACTCTGGCCTGAGGGAAAGGCAGCAAGATTTGGTAACTTCCGGCTCTCCCCCATGTAGGCTGCTGTATCAAGTTTTGAAGAAATGGCTCCAAGAACAACATTCAAGCCTGTCATTGGTGACTCCTCTGTAGATCCTAAAAGGTAACTCTACTTTCTTAGAGGAAAAGCTCAGAAAGGAAGTCCTGTCCCTTTCTGTTACCTAACAGCTCAAGTTTGTGGTGATATGAAAGAGATGATTTGGGGGGAAAAAACATTGTTGTAGGGTGGGTGACTTAGTTTTCCTTGTTTATCTCCTTTTCTTCTGCTTACTTGGTAGTTACGGTATCTGTGTGCATAATAGTGAAGTGTTCAGCCTTTCAGCCCTTGCCCCTACAGGGAGGTTGTGACCATAGTTACTAACCTGATGGGCACCGTTCTGCACCGTGCCCGTTAGCTGACAGTCACTGGGAGCAGCCGTTAGGTGAAGAGATGCAGAATTTTTTGTTCTGGCGTTGGAACACGTGAGCTGATGAAGTCAAGTCAGGGCAATAATAAATTGTGTGTGTGTATCTCCCTCCCTTCGGATGCTATAGAGAATCCTGTTCACAATGGGCAGTTCTGGCCTTCATTTTTTTTTGCTCTTAAGGTCTTACCTGGTCTTTGCCCCAGTAGTACCGGAGTCTGACAGCGTCCCTGATCTTTGCATCCTTACTCACTATCAAAAGGCTGGAAGTGTCTTGGCATCTTGGGGTTTTTAAGTGGGATGGTGAGGCACAAAGGGTGAGGTTTATCTCCTGGCCTTTGTCCAGTGGGGTTAGGCAGCCAAGCCCTCTCTCATTGCTGGAGGGTATTGCGTATCTGCAGCCGGCAGTTCCTCTTTGGCCTCTCTAGTTTATTCTCTACGGAGAGCACCTAGATGACCAGCTTTGACTGTTAATTTTTAGTTAGTTAAAGCTAAGAGAAATGAGTCCCGTTGTAAGGTAACTTTCCCAGGATTACTGAAGAAACAGGACCTCTGGGCTCCGTGCCCAAAGATTAGTTCACCAACTGTTGGAGGATAGTGGGAGGGAAGGGAAGGCAAAGAAGTGAAAAGATGGTCTAGGGTAGCAATTTACTGTCATAAAGTTGTCTTTAAAGTTTGGCTGGTTGTTGAAAATGTGAAAGTGTTCCGCATAGAGTTTCTGTAAAACACTAAACTTGGAAACATTCTTTTTTTCTTTAGTGTGACCCAAGTGGTGCTGTGTTCTGGTAAGCATTACTACGCTTTGGTGAAGCAAAGAGAGACACTAGGAGAGAAGCAGCACGACACAGCTATTCTGAGACTTGAAGAACTGTGTCCTTTCCCCCTGGAAGCTCTACAGCAAGAGCTGAGCAAATACAGCCGTGCAAAAGGTCAGCCAGATTTTTACCTTTGTGTTTCTAGACTCTTTGAAGTAGTGAACTAAAGCTGTTGCCTGCCTTTTAGGATGAGGATGTGTAGCAGCTTTTCCCTCTTTGCTCTTCCCTCCCATACGTCTAGTGTTTCTGGAGTGGGATAATACAAATATTTATCACTTGTGCTAAAAGAACTTGTCTCTCTGCTGTTGATAGCTTCCGTAAAGCATTACTAAAAATTCAAGTGAACCACTGGGGGCATGTGTTGCACTGGGCTTTGCAGTCCAGTCCGTTAAGTAGCTTTTGAAAACGGCAGTAGAAAAGCAGAACATACCCACCGTATACCCTAATGGTGGGTATAGTTTTGGTTTGACTTCAGCAAGCTGTGACCTGCAAGGGAATTCAATCTGACAAGCCTTCATTTCAAAGATAGTGCCGAGACAAAAAAAGTAGAGGTGCTTAAAAAGAAAAAAATGTTTTTCTTGACCTGATGAACAGACAAATGTGTGCATTTGTAATGTACCCTTATCCTTCCTTCAGTCTTCATCTGGAGTCAGGAAGAACCACAGAACATGGGTCCATGGTCCTTTGTGTCACCACGGTTTGAAAAGCAGCTGGGGGTTAAGGTAAGATGCCCCCATGGTGTTTTAAAATGAAGTTTGAAGTTCTCCTCGAATGCAAAATTCTGTGGTGCTTACACAAAAAACTAATCCTGATGCCTAAAGCAAATGTGTGTTCTAATTTAAGCTGCTTATGCTCTTTATAGCACCATTTAGTGGTGATGAGCAGGACTGGAGCTTTCTTTTACCCAGTGTTTAGTCAAAGTAGACAGGATGATGAAAGATCCCAGGTGGGAAACAACATGCCCGAAGTGAGTAGGAGAATCCAAAGCTGCTGTTTGCTCTGGCAGATTGTGCGCTGTAATGTTCTTGGAGCCATGGTCTTTGGGAGATGGAGGATAACTTCCTGCAGTGCTTCCAGTTGGGTCTGCCCACTATGTGACAGTAGATATCACCATGGCATCAGAAGACCTCAAGATGTGGCCCTGTGCTTGTGCCTCATTAATTGTTTCCTCCTGACTCCAATTTCAGCTCCGTCTTGTGAGCAGACCTCCTTTACCAGCCCCAGCAGTTGGCATTGGAACCCTACACCACCAGCAGCAGGAAGACATTCTTACCAACACTTTTATCTAAATTTTCAACGGACAGACTACTCCTGTCAATCATGTTTGGTGCCTCCTCCTGTGAAGAAGAGCAAAAGCCAGACCCTTAAGACTCTTAGTTCTCCAAAATGGAAAAAAAGAATGGAACAAGTTCTGTAATGATGAAGCAATTTTTTCGTCTAGGGGAATACCTAAAGATAAGGGGTGTTGCCTGTCAAACTAGATACTTTTTGATCTTTTGTAGTATTTTCTACAAAACATCTTTTTAAAGTTAAAAAAAAAAAAACCAGTCCAGGGGGCAGACTGGTGAGGTGGCTATAAAATACCTTGTATCACGTTGCTTATCTGAACTTGACCATTCCCTGGAACGGTGCGGGTGTGGAAACAGTTTGTTTCCACAGAAGCGTTAGTGCTGTTTGGTTGAATAAATGCTTCCCCGTGCCTGGAAATGAGCCATTTCTGTAGCAGAGTGTTGTGGATTTTCTCATTTCTTTTCCTGTGGGCCAGGAATGAAATCTGTTGCAGCTGTTGGTGCTCTTCTCGCCACATGAGTTGTTAAAGCAGGATTCCTGGGAGGCGCCTTGCAGGGTGGCTGCCGAAGGCTTCAGGCACCAGTTTCTCTCACCAGGAGCAGCAGTGCTTTGTCATCAAGCTCTCAGGGTGCAATGCACGCTGCAGGGATCGTGCCATATTTTAGAACCATGTTTTGTAGAGGCCAAGACAGTTTCTGGAGGCTGGCCTGAAGAGTGATGCTACCTCCTACCTGGGAAGTTCTTCTCGGTGTCGTCCTTCTGGTTTGTTATTTTTTTTTTTCCTTAACCCTAAGATTGTACTGTTAAACTGGTCCATTGGTTTAGTCTTCTGTGTTGACAAAGATCACGTAACTTCTCACTAGTAAAGCCAAAGGGAAGTGCAGTTAAAACTCTTTTCCAGTCCCAGGCTGCTGTGCTGTTTCACCAGTTCTCAGGAAAACAGGCCTGTTTTTGAGGGCTTACTTCTGCTCAGTTTCTTTCTTCAGTGGTCCTTAGCTCCCACACAAAATCCTGCTCATGCTGGAAGAAGGCTGAAGTTGTGACCAAGTAAGAGCAACAGAAAAGAGTCTAAAACTGTGGCAAGCTAAACAGAAAAGTGCAGTAAGGCAGGCTGCAAAGAGTGCGAGGGACAACTTGCTGAAAGGTGTAATAGCGCGGCCTCTATCAAATACACCAGAAGCTGGATGGACAGGAGGTGGGAGAATTAGGAGGTTAAAGGGACTTACCAAAAGAAGTCTGGTGTAGCAAAAACCCCAGATCTCACAGCTTTTTTGTGATTTGTTTTTTGGGGGAAGTCCTCATCTGGAGGCCTGTTGGGAGGTTCCTGAGCAAAAACTCTTCTTTGCAGTGTAGGTATCACAGACTTTGCCTTGAAAAGACATGCTGATAAAACAGGTTATAGAAGAAATCAGTGAAAGGAACAGCAGCAGATGACAAAACAGGAGGGTACTCAGCCAGGTTTTCTGAAGGAGCTGAAACACATACAGTTATTCAAGCCATTTGCAGAAGTTCCCAAAATGCAGCTTTGCTCCAGCAACAGGACAAGGTGAGCAGGAGAGGACAGTGACTAAAAGGGGACAGTGACTAAAAGGAGTTCAGCTTTAGACCTCACAAGCAAGGAGTGACCACAGATCTTCCCCTTCTTGCAGCTTCTCCTAAGGGCCCTGCGAGGGCTTCTCCTGAAGGCCATCTTCTTCCACCAAGAACAATTCTTCATCCCTCCACAGTAGGTGGGAGCTCTGCATCCATTTAGAGGACTGGTGTGTCAACTAGAGCTCCATAACAATCTCTGTTCTGTTCAATGTCTTTATCAACAATCTGGATAAGGGGATCGAGTGCTCCCTCAGTAAGTTTGCAGATGACACCAAGTCATCCGGGAGTGTTGATCTGCTGGAGGGCAGGGAGGCTCTGCAGAGGGATCTGGACAGGCTGGATCGATGGGCTGAGGCCAATTGCGTGAGGTTCAACGAGGGCCAAGTGCCGGGTCCTGCACGTGGGTCACAACAACTCCCTGCAGCGCTACAGGCTGGGGGATGAGTGGCTGGAAAGCTGCCCGGCAGAAAAGGACCTGGGGGTGTTGGTCACAGCTGGCTGAGCATGAGCCAGCAGTGTGCCCAGGTGGCCAAGAAGGCCAACAGCATCCTGGCCTGTATCAGCAATGGTGTGGCCAGCAGGAGTAGGGAGGTGATCGTGCCCCTGTACTTGGCACTGGTGAGGCCGCCCCTCAAATGCTGGGCGCAGTTTTGGGCCCCTCATGCAAGAAGGACATTGAGGTGCTGGAGCGTGTCCAGAGAAGGGCAGCGAAGCTGGTGAAGGGTCTGGAGAACAGGTCTGGTGAGGAGCAGCTGAGGGAACTGGGGCTGTTCAGCCTGGAGAAGAGGAGGCTGAGGGGAGACCTTATTGCTCTCTGCAACTGCCTGAGAGGAGGTTGTAGCGAGGTGGGGGTTGGTCTCTTCTCCCAAGTAACAAGCGATAGGACAAGAGGAAGCAGCCTCAAGTCGAACCAGGGGAGGTTTAGATTGGACATTAGGAAGAATTTCTTCCTCGAAAGGGTTGTCAAACACTGGAACAGGCTGCCCAGGGAAGTGGTGGAGTCACCATCCCTGGGGATATTTAGAAGACGTGTAGATGTGGTGCTTAGGGACATGGTTCAGTGGTGGCCTTGGCAGTGTTAGATTAATGGTTGGACCTGATGATTTTAAAGGTCTTTTCCAACCTAAATGATTCTATGATTCTGTTAGGGCTTCCAGAAGGCTCTGTTACACCACGGCTGTTTCCCTTCTGCTTGTGTAACTTTCTCAACTAAATGTGTTTGGGAGAAATGTGAAAAAAGCCCTTGGCCCTCCCCTCCCAACTGCTGAGACATTCTGTAGCCACATGGTCTGTACCCCTGCAGTCGCTCTGTACCCCAGCAGTCGCTCTGTACCCCAGCAGTCGCTCTGTACCCCTGCAGTCGGTGTCCAGCTCCTGGCAGGAAAGCCCTGGCACTTCCTGAGGGAAGGTTTCAGCACAGCTGGAGTCTGGGGAAAGGAAGGAAATTGGTCTTTATTGGGAAGCAATGGATAAATGATCAAAACATTGATGTTACGCAGGAGAATAACGAAACTGGATGGCAGAGGGAGATAAAAGCTGCGCAGGCAGACCCCAGGGTTGACTGCCCTCCTGCTGCCCCCCGGCAGCTCTTCCATCGCCGCAGGATGTTTCTCAGCATTTTTTCTTCTCTGGTCTAGCTGTCAGTGTGAAGTTGGCACCTCCTTACTCCTCTCAAAGCTGGCTGGGGGAGCGTGCTTGAGTAAAGCAAACCACCATGAGCCAAAGACCTTTTTGAAAAGAAACGAGTGGGGTTTAACCAAATCCAGCAGTTCCAGGTGGAAAGTCGCGGTAGGTGAGGAAGGGCAGATCACAAGCAGGGTGCGCATCCCCCTGGCGAAATGGGTCCCAAAAGCGGCTCTCAGGCCTGCTTTGGTATTTTGTCCTAATTAATTCACACGTTTCCTTCATTAGCTCTACATGACCCAGAAGTAACCTCTGTAATCTCTGTTCTGTTGTCTGTTTCATATCGCTGCTTTAGCACATCCATCGCTGTGATATGAAACCACGTCTCTTCCACTTTGCTCTAGCAAACTTCACAACTTCTTACGCATTCGGAACAGCTCCATCTAGTCAAGACCTAATCCGGTTTAAACTTCTGCTCTGAGATTTCCAAGGATTTCTTGCCCTGGTCCCTGGGCAGTAGACTCTTCCAGGTTGAGATCGCCTTTCCTGAGAATAGCTGGAGCTCTGCCTGTCCTTTACTTCTGTTTTTAACCACGAGTCTTGTCTAGGAACAGCAGCTGCTCTGACACAGGGGTGTGGTTACGTTTTGCTGGGATGTAATACTTGGCGTGTGTACTTGTTGGTTAGACACTGTCCCCAAACAGGCACTGGTGTCGTGTTCGGTGCCTTCTGTACAGTTTGTCTCCCGATGCTCAGCTCACAAAGAACCTCTATCTCGATAACAAGAAGCCTGAAGAGTTAACGGTGCTTTGGCTGCAGCTGTAGCTGAGGAAGTTGTAGAGCGCAATCATCAGCCTTGACTCCAAGCTGATGATGACGCAAACCCACATTTTTTTTCACCATGACAGTCAACACAAGGGAAGAACAGAGCCGGTATTTTGAGTTTCACGTGACCTGAGCCTGACCTTGTCCCGCAGCCCTCGCAGGCGGGCCGTGCAGGGTTGGTTGCCTAACCACGTAAAGAGGGCTGGAGCGTTCAGAGCCTGTTTTACCCTCCCGGGGGGAGACGCAGCTATTTCTGTTGTGCCGCTCGGCTAAATGCCCCCAGCCCAGCCTTGCTGTGCCGTGGAGCCCCCCAGGGATGCCGGGGTGAGGAGGGGGAGCTTCAGCACAGCTCTCCTCGGTATTGCTGACGCAGATGGCCGGCAGAACCCTGCTCTCCCACGACTGCTAACTGCTACCAGGAGCACGACAAAGCACTTGCTGACTCGGGGGTTAACGCCGTTTCTCCCACCAATTTTGGATGCACACAAGGCAGTTCTCAGTCCACGGGCCATGCTCTGCTCCGCACGCACTCGGCTCTTCCCACGTGAGTGCTGGATTCCTTTTGCGAAAGGACATTTTGGGAAAGAGAAGCAGAAATTGCGAAAGCCCGAGATGGGGGTGCTACGATGGGAGGGAGTTTCCTGAGTGTGCAGGAGACTTAATTCAGGGAAGTGCCAGATGAAATGGTGTATGAGTTGGGTGAGTGGGTAACAGAGCAGGTTCCAGTCCTTGGACAGGAGAATTTTGTGGGTCATTAAAATGAACAGAAATGAAGCGTTTTGTGCTGTTAGATGGCCAAAAAGAGAGAGAGGAAGCGTTAGGGCACCTGTGCATTGTGGTGGGCTGAGATACAGACGTAATGACAGAAGTTGTGGATGATGCTGAGGATTTTCAGAGTACAAAACTAGAATTAGAAAATAAAGACATTGAGGGAAAGAGATGTTAGACTGAGCAGTTCATTAAAGACAGCAGAACTCTGACAGGAAGAAAACACATCAGGAAAACAAATACTTTAAACCAACTGTTTTAGTAATGGTGATGTTTTAGATTTAAAACAAAGAACCTAGGCTGCCCTGGTTCGAGCTAAAACAGAACTGACTCTCTTCAGTGATTTTACTTTTCAGTTAAGTCTCTTCTAAGCAACTGCACTTTCTGAAATCAACAGCGTGTTTTCCAGACAGTGACTGCTTCTGGCAGTGATAACACTTGAAGTTTATAGCCAATACCATGGAATGGGATGCAGAAAGGCTCTTGCTTTTACCTGCTCCTATAGCTACCAAGGTCACTGCTGAATCCCGTACCCCATGTTGAGGTGCCGGAGCAGAAAGGGGTCCTAACGAAGTGAAAGGTCGCACTTGCGGGGAGGAGCGAGCCGGACAGGTGACCCCAACCTGACCAACAGAGTGTGTTCCGTCTCGTATGTGTCATATCAGTATAAGGCTGAGGGATCACGAGGGTCAATCTCTCTTCTTTGATGGCCGACATCTGAGGAGGACTCTGTCTGTGCTTCTGTTGTTGATCCCGACCCGTGCATCCCTGAATCCAGTGCCTGAGTCCACTCCTGCATCCTGTTCCCGTCTGCTGCCGAGTCCAGCCTGGGATTGCCCCAGTGCCAGCCCTGCAGCGTGGTGGTGATGTATCGTCACCAGGGTGGGGGGAGTTGGGTTCGGTATTGGTGTTGTATCTGTTTGTATATATTTTCTTATTCTTACCTTTTATTGTTATTGTTCCATTAAAGCTGTTTTAGTTTTCTTTTCCAACCTGTAAGTCTCTCTCCTTTCTCCTCCTGGGGAGGTAGAGGGGCTAATAGAAAGCGTCTGTTATTCCTTAGTGGCCGGCCCAGCCTCAAGCCGTGACAAGCCCGAATTTTGAAGGTGCAAAGTTTTGAACACCTCAATCGCATTCATTTGGAATGAGCAAAGAAAATAATACTGCATTCTGATTTTTGTCATTTCTGTCATCGGGAACCCATTTGTAGGTGACACTGTAACATTTCTTCAGCACACCTGGAGTGGTGCATCTGTTAGTATGGACTGAAAAAACCTCCTGGACCTTTTATCAATCACCAACACATGGACCAGGACTTTACAGATAGGAAGGTTTGCTGTCAGCGAGCAAGCTTCAAGACCTGTGATTTAAGGCACTTTGAAGATAAGATTGGCTAAAAATCTGAACAAAGGGTAATTACAAGAAACTTCCTGAAGTTTAGCTATTAACCTAGCTGTTAATTTGTAGATTATAACCTACAAGTAAGATGCTAGGCCAATTAATTATGGGCATATGTTAGACTATTCAGGAAACTATAGGTGAAAGTAAGTGCCACAGGGTAACTCATTCGTATTTGTAAAATTCTGACTATATAAACTGTTAGAAAAATCCTTTCTCAGTGATTTCAGATGAGGGAGGCTATTGAACAAAATTATTTGAAGACACTATAGCAAGGTTTTGGTTAAGAGGATTTCTTCTTGGGGAATGCAGAACAAAATGCAATATATAGATGCAAGGGTTTTGGTAATTTAGCCTCAGCCAGGAAGAATACAAGCCTCTGCATAGGATGAGTTAACTCAGAAAGAACAAAGGTTTTAAACCATCTTGTCTAAATCATGCCATAAATTCTGGTAACCCTCTTTATTACAGATCATTGCCTGTTGTAACTGAGAGCTCTGGAGAAGGCTTGATACCCGCTTTGGTGTTACCCCTCTCAGTCCAGGCACTCTTGTCAGGTTTACTTCAACCACAGAGCTGTGATTTTATCTAATTACATGTGAAATTATCATATCCACCCATCCATATGGGTGGATCGGGGTACTGGTAAAACACACCGGCACCAAACCGTGCCAAATCTGCCCTTTTCAGATCGGTACTACTGCGTCAACGACATCAAGGAAACCTACCCAACCCCCCCGAGGACTCGGAAGATACGGCCAAGGCTACGGTTCAAAGCGGGCAGGAGGTATTTATTTTCCTCCTTCCACGCCAGCCAAAACGAAAGAACGGCGGGATGCGAGGGGCTGCTCCCGCCCAGGGGAACGGCGCAGTGCGGGGCTGTTCGCGTTTCGGGAGAACGGCGGGGTGCGGCGGGGGGGGGGGGGGGGGGTGTCGCCCCCGCTCCCGCCCCCGGGCCGGTCAGCAGCGCCTCAGCCTCGAAGCGCCGGTGCGCGGGAACCGCCGCCCCTCACAGCGCGCAGAGCATGCTGGGGGCACGGCCGCCCGCGGGTCCTTCGCCGTTGAGGCTGTCCGCTGCCAGCCTGATCCGCCCCGTCGCGGCGATTAGTCGCTCCCCGCCGCGGCTCCCGTTCCTCTCGCTTCGGAGGAGGCCGCGGGGCGGCGCCCAGCGGGCCGTTGGCGGGGGCGATACCGCTTTTCCCCGCCGAGCCGGCAGCGCCGTCCCCTCAGGGCAGGGATAGTCGTCCGGAGCGACGCCTGCGTGCCAAGGGGTGGGGCCCTGCGGCCGGCGTCACGTGACGGCGCCGGCCGGCGGCGGAGGGGAGCGGCGGTGACAGCGGCTGAGGCAGGCGGCCGGCCCCGCCGCCGCCATGGGCAGTGAGTACGGGCGGCGCCGGCCCGACGGCGGGGGGCGGCCCGGGGAGCCGGCCCGGGCCGGGGGACGGCGGCCCTGGGGAGGGAGCGGGGTCGTTGCCTGCGTGAGGGCGGGACGCAGCCGGCCGCCGGCCCGGCGGGCTGAGGTGGCGGCGTGCCTGCGGTGCCCGCCCCAGGCAGGCCGGCGGGGCGGCGGCAGCGGGGCTCCCTCCTCCCGAGCAGGTTGGCCTGCAGCCGGGCAGAGGGGGAGACGAGGCACCACTTGGCACCGCTTCGTGCTGGGTTATTTGTTTTTTTCCTCTGGCCTTAGTATTTTAACGTGGGAGCCGTGCCGCCTTCTGTGGAGCAAGATGCACCATCTGATGAGCTGTCTGAGGGCTTGGAATAAATAAAGGAGAAATAATGGCACAGCAAAGTGTAAAAGTAAACATGGCATTTCGACCAAAATGTTACTTAACTTGGCTTGCAGTGTAATAAATGCATTTGCTTTGAAGAGGTACTGATGGTTGTTTTCTATGGCTATCCAAATGTGTTGGGGCTGGGAATAATGTGCAAGTTGTGGAGGACTAATTCCCCACCGAGCACATGTGCTTGGATTTATTTGTTTATTTTTTTTTCCAGAGAGAGTTCAAACTGTTGAGCCTTTTTATGTTTTTAAAGGAGAAACTGTGAAGAGAGGTGTATCAAAAGTTAAAATTCCCCAAAGTTCTGATCAGAATAAGCGTTGCCGTGATTTAAATTATGATTTCTGAACGTATTTTAGCAACTGAATTATTTTCTCAGCTAAATACTTCTGTAAAATACAAGATACTAATCTCTACATGGATGCTTTTTGATGTCAGTATCCTTTGCATCCGTGTTTAACTAGCACAGACTGATACTAGGTCATTTATTTTTAGATGGAATACAATTTAGTTCACTTCTGGTGATAGATACAGTGCCACTTCTCATCTGAAACGATTCCAGCTGTGGAAAAAAGAAGAGGCCATATCTGATTAGAACAAGAATTCTCTGTCACACTTTTGTCCTGTTTTCAACTGCTTTAAGAAGAGGGCGTTAGTTTTCAGACATTGAATTAGACTGTGTGTTGATGAAATAATTCACTTATAAAGTGTTATTTATACTTTATGTTTTCTCCTAGAAGTTAAATAAAGTTGCATGAAGTTTTGTAAATTCATGAAGGTTCATTAATATATTTTTTTCTGTTCTTTTGTGTGTGTGTCTGTTTCCTTTTTTTGGAACAGTAAAATTTTTAGAAGTTATTAAGCCATTCTGTGCAGTGTTACCTGAAATCCAGAAACCGGAAAGAAAAGTGAGTGCCACGTTATGTTCTTACTTTTATTGGTTCACAGATAATAGAGTATTGTGATATTAGAGTCCATGCTCCAACATAAATACAGAGAGTGGGCCTTGAACTGGGATGTGTTCTTTGGAAGGCGGGGGAGTCCACGTTAAGGTAAAAGATTACCATGATGATGAATTCTTAACAGCCTTCTGATGGATTGTTCCACTTGGTAATTGTGCTAACTAACTTTTGAAAATAAGTCTCATCTCTAGACTAGGTTTATTCACAAAGGCTTGTGCTGTAATTCAGGAACCACAAATTTAGTTCTTCCTTTCCCACAAAATATTTTCCGCTCCCATAGCTGTGATTCACCTTGATGAGGTGGGAAAGTGATCTGTGATATAGTTCAGGTAATTGCTCCCTGTTCATCTACTGGATGTGACACTTTTCCTTGTTCTGAAATCAGTCAACTGATCTCATTTACAGCTGATCTCTCTATTCCCCTAGCCCTAGAAGCTCCTCCCATTTTCTAGATTAAAATTAGTTAATTTCTACAGATCAGAAAAAGACCTGCCTTGTCAAAAAAAAAAAAAAAACAACCCCAAACCCCACCGTGTTTTACTTCCAAAGCTCAAGCCAGCATGTATCGCCTAGTTGACAGAGGTTCTAATTAGAGTAACACATTTACCTAATACTCATTGTTATAACCGGCATGAAAATGCCTTAAGAGCTAAATGTTGATATTTTTTTTTTTATATTCACAAAAAGGAAATGCATAGCTGGGGACATGACACCATCCGAGAGAATCTTTTGCTGATGAGAGATTCGCAAAGGTTAGGACTGGACGCAGAGGTGTTTGTGCCAGTAACCGTAGCTGAACCTACTGGATTGAATGGAGAAAATTTGGAAAAAAGGGCTGATTATTCCACTCTGGAACTGATTATTAAAAAGATTGGGATTTATCCCGTGGCTCTTTCCTCCCATCTGTCTTTCCTTGTTGCTTTCCAGCATCTTTCCCTCTTGGGACAGGTTTCCAAACAAGTTACTTAGGTCAGACAAAGGCATCTCCAGCGTCAGACCCTGTGCTAAGCTTTGGAGGCACCAGCTCTGAGTGGCAGGTACCCACCTTTGTTTCTGCAGCAGTGAACCTTGGTGCAGTCTGTTGGTGCTGGCTGATGGCATATCTGTGATGAGTTGGTTACATCCATCCCATTTTTGTCAGTGAAGTGGATGGGAAGAGGAAGCTAAGATCAATCTACAGATAATGATGTTTCTGGAAGCTCGTTGACAGTTGTGATTTTTCTCTTGTTCTTTTCCTCCTCCCTTTCTGTTTGCCAGAGAGGACGAGGGGCTTGATCTGTCCACGTCCTCCAGCAGCAGATGAAGGATGCCTAGAGGGGTGCTGAGATTCCTGTCCTCCCTATTTGGGTCACTTTGTCTTTATTACTATCTAGGTCGCTGTCTCGGCAATGACTGCCAGTTGCCAGCTTTGTACACATCCGAAGTGAAAATATAATTGGGAACATCTTTCCGAGCCCTTTGACCATTTTAAGTTATGTTCCTTGCTTGTGTGTAGTTTATCAAGTAACCTAGGTCATTCTATATAACTGTAATTCTTTGTTAGTTATTGTTTTCTTGCAAGCCATCACTGGCAGACATCATTAGTAATAGTTTTAGCAGATTGGTTAAGGCCAGGACAAGAAATTAAGATTAAAAAAATAGAGAAAGGAATATATTTTCTTTAAACTTGTATTGATTGTTAAGTGAAGATGAAGTTTTGGTTCAGTTGGGCTCTCGTTGGATCATTTTGCTGTTATTGTTGGCGAGGGAAGTGGGCTTTTTCTGTCACTAGGGAGTGTTGCTTTTGTGTTTTGGCCAACTCCATTAACAGCAGCAGTGGCTACTTCTGTCGTTAGTAGTATCTGTTCGTATTTCCCTCATGGGCACAGATTTTTCTAAGTAGAACACGCTGTTCAGAACACCAAGAGGATAACGCTTAAGTCCCTTCATTTTCATAAGTTTTAAGATAAATGTCAAAGAATGAAATGTCCAATTGAATCTGATCAGAGGATGAAATGTGCTGTCCCTGTGCTTGTTACCATTTGTGGCTGGCATATTTGGGTACCAGTCTGTATTTTGCTCTTCCTGGCATACAGATTCCGATGCCTCCTTTTTCTTTTTTTGTCTTTTTGAATCATAGAGACTGTTTTCCTTGTGAATAACTGTGATTTGGGTGGTGCAGGGTTTCTCTAATGCTCCTATTCACTGCAGTTACAGGGACAGCCAGAGGAGTTGTAGAGCTTGACTGATGCCTCAGAAGCTAAGGTTAACTGTTGGGCTGCAGTGATAATTTGGTGAAGCATTTTTCTTTTTAAAAGTTTCTACTTAAAATCTGAATTACGGAATTCAAACAGCACTTGGTAAAGTGGGTCAGCACTGCATAAAGGCTAACACAAGATACTGTTTGGATTTATTTGCTGCTGTTGCTATTTTTCTTTTTTTAACTTTGTACTGTAAGTATTTTTAGCATCTGGCCTCTTTTAAAGAGTGAGGCAATAGCAGCACATAAATTAAATTACTGGGCTTGTTTTGCTTCTAGGTAAGTGCATGCTTTCACTTGCAAAGATACAGACTGCTTCTGGGTTTTGTTTTGCTTGGGAAGCTGTGCGGCTGCTGCGTCGGTTTGTAGGCTCTCATTTGTGGGTGTTCAGTACCTACAAAATCAGGCACTACTCTTTTTCTTGTTACCTCTCTACAGGCAGATTCAGTGGAGGTTGGAGGCAGAAAGCTGGTATTTCTGCTGTATCTATCTTACGTGTTAGTTTGTGTTATGTTTTAGTAGCTGCTGTACTCTTGCCTACAGTGAACACATTTATCCTAATGTTTACGGTCCGTGGAGGAGAGGTGGGAACTTGAACATAGCACTGTATCTTAGCGCT
Organism: Leptosomus discolor; assembly: GCF_034619465.1. Taxonomy (NCBI): domain Eukaryota; kingdom Metazoa; phylum Chordata; class Aves; order Leptosomiformes; family Leptosomidae; genus Leptosomus; species Leptosomus discolor. The sequence continues at coordinate 212,089,677 of NC_141391.1, read as the reverse complement.
CTCTGGTCTCTTCAAGTGCTTTTCTTTCTGTCCCGTGCTTCAAGTAATCCTCTGGTTCAAACTTAAATCTTGTCATTCTTCTCTTCGTGCACCCTGCACTAGTTACGGTTGCCTCAAATGTTGTCACTCTGAGATTCTCTTCAATGTATTGGTGACTAATAGTCGTTGATCTGACCTTCTTTGAAGTAATATATAATCTACATCGATACAAATATTTTTGGATGGAAAAAAAAGAGTCTTTAAAATGATTTTGTGGTCTTTGTCCATGAACGTACAATGGTGAATTTAAGCTTCCTTTAACAACCTTTGAAGAACTTAATTCTAAGTATTTTGAATTGCTCTCCAAAAGTCACGGTTCTTCTAGTTTTTATCACTTGTCTTCACAGCAGTTAAATCCCTTAAAAAACTTTATAGTGCTTTAGTTTAATAACTTCCAGCCTTACAAAACAGTGCCTCTAATCCATTGAAGCCTAGAGCACTGAAGATAAGGTTTTTTTGCATTAATCTTTCATGTTTGTTCTGGGGTGTCCATGGTTTTAGCCATGCTGTTGCTTTACTACAGTATTAGAATACTATATATAAAATACATTCTACTGACTGAATGTCAGCTACACTGTCTGCCACATCCCATCTAAGTTTTCTTTGACTACACAGAAGCCCATGACTGTCTGTCTCTATAAAATCTGAATCATATTAAAAATAAATCCTAATGAGCAATGATGCCTTATGGTTCAATATCTTCACATTTAATTCTGAATGATACAGCATGTAGTAGTAATGTGAGAGTGCTGTGAAAATCCTACATACAGTGAACACCCTAATACCTACAATCTGTTCTGTAGATCCAGTTCAGAGAGAAGGTGCTATGGACGGCTATCACGCTCTTCATCTTCTTAGTGTGCTGCCAGGTAGGTGCTGGTGTTCTCTGTGTTTCAGAAAATGTGCTTCTGTGCATCTGAAAAAAAGAATGCGGAAAGTGTGAGAAGTTCTTGTTTCATGTTGACCTACCAGTTTCAGTCATGTATTTTTATGGTTAAGTATTTAAAGAAACCTGATTCTCTGAAAAAGTCTTTATTATTGACTGTGTATGTTTTCAGAAACTAATGTTTTCTGTTTAGTCTAAAATATATAATGTTTTTTTCTTGTTATATGAAAGGCCCAATCAAATGATGATACTGGCTGCAGGATAGATGGCCAGGCTAATTATTCACTGAGTAGTATAAACACACTGAGCAATATTATACGTTCTTTACCCTCTGTTCATAGATAAATTTAAATTTTAGCAGTAACAAATTTGTATGTGAAATAAAGTGACTGCTTTTACGTGATTTCTCTTGAACAAGCGGATGGGTTGTAAAGATTTCAGAAAAATGTTTTTCTAAGATGTTTAAAGTCTCATTTAGAACTTGGGTGGGTTTTTTTTTGTGAATATACTGGCAAATATATTAGCTGAAACCCCTCCAAAACACAGGTCTTTGTAAACACTTATGTGATCTTTATTGCTCACAGTTTCAGGAGTTCCTAGAACCTGTACCTGGGTTGTAAACAGATAGTGTTGGGTTTTTTTTAAAAGAATACTCGGATGTTGCAGAAGATGAGAACTTGATATATATCTTTTAGAACTTTTAGACCTCTTAGGCTGTTTAAGATTAACCATACATCTTCAGAATCGGGCTTTTAGGTTATATGTATTAACTTGCCCGTTCCAGACTCTGGAGCAGTAGTTTAGTAATTTTGTTTACAACTCTGAAGGACCGTTGAAAGGCTAAACCCACCTCTTGTACCTACCTGTTTTTTTGGAAGGAGGAGGTGGGAATGATCCTAGAGCTAGAAAAGAACACGTAGTTGATTTGTTTCCTAGCTGCTGGATAGATGCATAATTAAGATTTTGAATCTGTGACAAAGGTTATAGTAGTTGAATGGGAGATCGGACGGCGCAGACTAGAGTTTTCAGGAATCTATAAGATTGACTAGATTCCTTGTCTACTGTTTTTATGATTAAGAAGGGTTTTAAAGAGCTCAAAATCCCTCTGTATTGACATACAGAACGTTGAAGGTTTTGTATAAACGTGGCTAACTTTGACAGTTCCGTGTATGGAATATTTTAAAACATATTCCCAGCCATACAATCTGAATATTTAAACTTGCTGGAGGAAGATATTTACATTGTAGTTTATGCTGTATCTTTAATTTGTACTGAAACTAAATGCTGTTTAGGACAAACAAACAAACTGGCTTTCTTCTGTCTTCTCAAAGATGTTTTGCTACAGTTTCTTCTTTTTTTTTTTTTAAACTCAAAATTACTGCAAAAATTTCGGTGAAATAAATAATGGAATATCATATAATATTTTTCCCTGTTCTGTTAATGATTTCTCGTGGCTAACCTATTTGTTTTATGCTTTTTCTGTTCTTTTGCGGGACTGTAGTACTCCAGAACTGTGTACGTCGGGCATTTACATCTTCAACTTCAGTAATCTGGTTTATGTGCACCGACTCTTCTTTCTAGGGGTTTCTGCATTTTCCTGTAGAAGGGTCTTACTTTACATAGTTTAGTCCTCTGAGTCATACCTCAGTTGGAGAATTAAAATAGATGGTGTCAGTATCTCTGTTATTGTATGTTCTGGTTTAAATGAAAAAAAAAAGAAAAGGAATAAATTATATTAAACAGTGTAACAGTAGAATCATTAGACGTTATGATTTTTGGATTAATGCAAGCTTTCTTTGTGTATCTGCTTCATACCGCTGTGCGCTTTGACAGATACCTTTGTTTGGAATCATGTCGTCAGATTCTGCAGATCCCTTCTACTGGATGCGAGTCATTCTTGCGTCAAACAGAGGTTAGTAGATTATTTCCTTTCTTTCTGTTCTGTAGGAGTGTAAACAGACCAGGAGTAAAAGGGTTGGCTGTTAAATTTCACACAACCCAGATGTCACGTTGACACACTTTGTGAAGTTCTTAACACAGGGGTAATTAAAATTGACCGATACTTGGGCAAGTACTTCATCTTAGGAGTGGGGTTTCCTTTGATGTGCAGATGAGATTAATCTTGATGCTCAAGTTTTGGGGTGATTCTGTTTCGAATTGTAGAGCAGTCTCTCCGATTAATACATGGGGCAGCGAATCTTAGGCCCCACCACTTATGAACAGCACTAATGTGCAGCATGAGAGTGTTGACTAGAAAATACCTTACGTGTGCAAGTTACTCCTCGTAATATTTTGGCAACGTTACAGGTGAGGTGGGAAAGCTAAGGGCAGAGATGATGAGGCTTATAGTTTAGCAAAGCCAAATGAGCCTATTTTGGACTAGACAAGTGAATCCAAATCAGCTGTATAAGGAGACTTAAAGTAACGCTGGAAGTCTAACACTTAAGATGGGTGACCTGATATGCGTGACTAAATGGGGACACTGACCTCATTTGTGTCTTGGAAAATTGGCTGGAAGTAAGAAAACCAGTGGAACCCTCTCAAGTGAAGGTACTTAGGAATGGCAAATTTTATCACACCAGTGAAGAAAATAAATTAAGGTAAATAAATTAGCTGTTTCAAACTCTACTGCAGAATGGGCATGTAAAAATTCTGTGTCTCGCTAGTAGCATGTGACAATAAGCTAAATATGCTATCCACTACCCAGAGAGAGTGGTACCAGTGGCCAAGGAAAGACTAGAGAGACTGTAAAGGCAACAAAAAGCCTGAGTGGGAAAGTTGATTTATGCCTAAGTCAGCTGACTAGATGTCATTGGAGGATGTGAGGTAAAGACTAAAGTTTTTGACATTGTAATTTTCTTGCTGTTGGAGAAGCAGAGATTTCCATGAGAGGTGACATGGTATTTAACGTGGTACTGAACAGTGTGTAGACTGTAGGGTGCAAGTATGAAAGAATCACATTATAATAATGGCTTTAATGCTTTCACATTTTGCATTTTGGTAGCAGGGAAAACAGTAAAAATAAAAAATTGTGCAGTAATGCTTGAAATTTTTAAAAATTAGAACTGAAATGAGGACTCTGGTGGTTAGGCAGAAATGAAGACTCAAGACAATAGGGGAGGTGCTCAAAACCCCTTTGTTAAATTTAGATTACTTATCGAAGGCTCTTCAGGAAATTAAGTTATTGCAGGATGAGAGGAAAGACCTAATGGCTTAAGAACTGATTGAAAAGATCAGAAGAAATGTCTGTACAAATCTGTAAGGTGCCACAAATTGAAGACTGCATGCAGTTTTAATCTACCATGTCACAAAGGATATAGTGGAACTAAAAAAAAAAAAAACAGTCAAGGAAAAGGCACCAGGGAGAATCTGAGATAGATGTTAATCTATAGAAAGAGATCCTAGAAGATAAAGGGTTTTTTGCTATGAAATGTGCATATCCCAAATGTCTTGTAAGTCTTCATCTCTGGAAAAAATGGATAGGGAATGAATAGTCACTTTTTCCTTATACTGTAAGAGGAAAGGGGCAGCCAATGGTACTATTAAGCAGCACATGTAACTCAAAATAATTCTGAATAAAACACTGGCAGAAGTTGCCAGAAGCAGTTTCTGAATAAATGACTGATATATGGGAAAAGGGAGATGGAGAATGATACTTCCCCCCAGAGCAGGGGCTCCTTTCAGAGGTGGGGTGTGAGGACAGAGAAGCTTTGAGGCTGACCAGCTATGGATATACTGTTTCTGCTGCTTTTCATCTTCCGCGTGACCTTGCAGACCGTGCTTCCTTCCCCTGTCACTGGTGGTTGTTGAGACTTGTAAGTCTGCAGTGGCTAAATAGTTTTTTATTAATAATTTTATTGGTAATTTTATAGTGGAACGCTGCTGTATTACATGTGAGAGCAGACTTCCACTTAAATCCAGAGTTCCACTTTCTCCCCTTCTGCTCCGCTCTGGTGAGACCCCACCTAGAGTACTGTGTCCAGCTCTGGAGTCCTCAGCACAAGAAGGACGTGGACCTGTTGGAGTGAATCCAGAGGAGGCCACAGAGATGCTCAGGGGGCTGGAGCAGCTCCCCTGTGAGGACAGGCTGAGAGAGTTGGAGTTGTTCAGCCTGGAGAAGAGAAGGCTCTGGGGAGACCTTATTGCAGCCTTTTGGTATTTGAAGGGGGCCTATAAGAAAGAAGGGGGCAATCGTTTTAGCAGGGCCTGATTGTGATAGGACAAGGGGTAATGGTTTTAAACTAAAGGAGGGAAGATTTAGACTAGATATAAGGAAGAATTTTTTTACTATGAGGGTGGTGAAACTCTGGCACAGGCTGCCCAGAGAGGTGGTAGATGCTCCATCCCTGGAAACATTCAAGGTCAGGTTGGACGGGGCTCTGAGCCACCTGATCCAGCTAAAGATGTCCCTGCTCACTGCAGGGGGGTTGGACTGAGTGGCCTTTGCGGGTCCCTTCCAGCCCAAACTATTCTATGATTAAATGTACATGATTGAAAATAATTCTAGGCTGATTCTCTTTTGAATTTCCCTGATGGATATTGTGACTTAACATCAGAAAAAAATGTGCATTACTTATTTCCCTTGAGTGACTGTGTAAAAGATGGCAATGAAGTAATTTGATCTGGCCTAATTGAATATTAAACTTGTAAAATGTGTTCTTACCCATTTTTCTTTAAGGTTCCAGCTTGGGAAATGTGGGAAGTGTGATCACTTGGTAGTTCTAGTTTTTTAATTTTCATCCAAATTTTCAACATTCTGATTTTTTAAGCTTTCAGCATCTTCAGATAGGAGAAAATTTTCTGGTATTAGCTGAAGGACAAATTAAATTTCAGAACGTAATCTCTTCATAATGCTGTTGCTCCAAAAAGATGATGTGGAAGAATGTTTCTGTACTGAGATGGGAGAGTATATTGTACAGGCAAGAGGCGGGCTGTCTTCCTCAGTTCAGCTGCTTTCTGTACGTTCAGTTCAGCTCCCACACTGCATTCTAATATAACTCAAGCAGGTATCAGTGCTTGAACAAGACCTTGCTGAGAATATTTCTAAATTAAAAGTATTGGGTAGTAGTTGGGGTGTTGCAGGTGCATCAGTCTGAGGATGCTAGCAAAATGAGTGATGCCGCAGATTTTATTACGCTAGATGAAGTGACTGGGAGGGAAAACCAGGCAGGTTTTCTGGATTATACACCTGTGTGCTGCAGCAGGAATGTTTTATGAAGTCCTGTCACCCTGTTCAAGTTGTTTACAGTTGGAAGTTGTTACCTTGGTGACATTGCGCCAGTAGATGAGTTGGCAGAGTAGAGCATCTTAATGGCATGTGTTTGTTTTGTTGAGAACTAGTTTAATCCTAAACTTCTGCGCCCCTAACTAGAGTCGGTGATTCAGAGAGCATCTTTCTTGTGGGCTTCAAAATTAAAAGTTTTGGAAAATGTGACAGTTGAAGCACTGACAGAGTAAACAACCAGGGGCAAGACACTTTCCAGTGAAAGGTTCCAAACAGCTCAGCTTCAGTGTGCCGTGACCTTTAGTGTTAGCCTGGTTTCACAAAAATACTGGGGAGTGAAAAGCCACGTTGTTTTTTCATGCTGCTTTCCAAATTACAGATTTTAACACAGCAGCCTGCGAGGAGATAATGGTCTTTGTTATGGTTATACTTGCACTGGAATATACATGTTTGAAGCGTTACGAAAAATGCTCCTTATAGGTCAGAAACCTTTCAAGAGACCTAATATCCTCAGAGTATAATTCTTTAGGAGAGATGCTTGAATGGCAGTTGTGTTAATTTTTCTTCTTGTTTAGGAACTTTGATGGAATTGGGTATCTCACCCATTGTGACATCTGGTTTGATCATGCAGCTGCTAGCTGGAGCAAAGATCATTGAAGTTGGTGATACTCCAAAAGACAGAGCCTTGTTCAATGGAGCTCAGAAATGTAAGCACTGTTCCAGTTAAAATTAATAAGCATATTTTTATGGGGAAAGCAGCCTGCCTAAGTGATAGTAGATGTGAGAGCTCTTTTGTAGGTGATTTCAGCAGATTTTAAGAGGATTTGCTTTCTCTCTTGTTTTAGTATTTGGGATGATTATTACCATTGGACAAGCCATTGTGTATGTTATGACTGGAATGTATGGAGATCCTGCCGAAATGGGTGCTGGAATTTGTCTTCTTATTATAATTCAGGTTTGTAACGAGCTATTTTGTGTTTAACTGAGACTGCGTAGATACAGTAGAGCTGACAGGAAAAATCTTTGTCTGCCTTTTATTTATTTATTTTTAATGCTATAAAGCAGCATCCTTTGTATCTGTCTATACATGAGAAAGTCTAAATATTCCATAAAGGAGGAGCAAGTTGGAATAGTTGATATCAAAAATGTTTCAGATAGGAGTGGCTGTTTCATTCAAAACACAGGAACTGGTAGACTTTGAAAGCAGTAGCTGCTGTTCAGTACCCTGCAGGACTTCTCACTCCACAGTGCAGATGCAGCTTGGAGACTTTATCCTGTAGAGCAAAGCAGTAAATGCACGAACTTAAATGCTTTTTTGAAAAGAAAAAAGTGCTTACTGAGTCATCTGTTCGCTAGCGTCAGTGTTGAAAAGTCACCGAGATCGGTGCCAGGTGAGATGCGCAGGCAGTTGTACGTGAGAGGGCAAAAATACGGCACTAAGGGTATTTAGATGAAAAACTTTAACGATCACTCTCCACCATGATGAAAACACTGAAGCAGGGAATTAATACATAATTCTTCACTTGATTTATTCTTGTTTCTGCTCAGTTTTGTTTCTTTTCCCGCAGCTGTTTGTTGCTGGTTTGATTGTGTTGCTGTTAGATGAGTTGCTACAGAAAGGTTATGGCTTGGGGTCTGGCATTTCCCTGTTCATTGCTACCAATATCTGTGAAACCATTGTCTGGAAGGCTTTTAGTCCCACTACCATCAATACTGGCAGAGGTACGTGTGCGATTACAATTAGTTACATCGTGTTTCAGTGTTACATAAACTAGCAAATGTTTACCAGATGGATATTGAAAAAAAAAAAGATGTTTTAATGTGTGATGATTAACTTCTAAAGTCGGTTGTCTGACATGGCAGATGAAAATGTCTGACTTACGTGAAGATTAATAACCTACAAGTTTGCCTTTGCTGATTTGAATTGCAGTAGTTTAAAATGGGACTCAAAGCTGCTTGACTGAAAATTTTTGTATTTCCAAACTGAAATAGTCTTGGTTTAGCATCACTTAGTTGATAGAAATAGAGAAGGTAAGAAATTCTGCATGTTCGGAGTTGTTGTTTATGATCCAGCTGTTGTTGGTGGCTATGGGATACTTTTGTGTTGGTGCCTCCAAATGACTTCAAGCTAGTTTGATTCTTCAGAGACTGCCATCTCTTCATTCCTCAGCCTGTCTTTGACATCCTGTCCTGAAATACCAAGTTAAGATACAGCCTGTTTGCATCAACAAGTTTACTCGTTTAATTTCAAATAATAACATTTGAAATCCTGAGCTGTCTCTTTAGTTTTCTTTCATTTTCACCTGATTTTTAGTAGTTCTGTCTATTGCATTTTATTAGTGTTTTTCTAAAGCTAGTTTTCTCCTCGTTTATCATTTCTTCCTTCCAATCATCTTCCTGCCCTCAGAAAAGAAAGAATATTCTTTCATGTGTGTGACTTGGGTTTGGTTTGTTTTTTTTTTTACCCAGGAATAATGTTTTGGCAGATTATTCTACATTCTGTAAGCTAAAACAGAATCCCATATTGTGATTCATTTGTTGTAACAGGATTTATGTCCTATTGTATCTGATTTTATATGTGTCATTCTTAAAATTTCCATCTTTTTTCATGTTTTTAATTCACAGATTAACATTTCTTCTTTATTTTTTTCGCTTTGTGCAGGAACAGAGTTTGAGGGGGCTGTGATTGCATTATTTCATCTTCTGGCTACACGAACTGACAAAGTCCGGGCTTTGCGGGAAGCTTTCTACCGACAGAATTTGCCCAACCTCATGAATCTGATTGCTACAGTATTTGTATTTGCTGTAGTCATATATTTTCAGGTAAAATGAGAAATTCCTCATAGCAGCTCTGAATAGGTAGAAGTGCACGGACCCCAGAGAGTAGAGTCACTGGGAGAAAATGCAAAAGTTACACTTGAGTAACTGAAGTATCTCAGCTTTGAGGACAAAACTCTCCTTATTTCAATATTCTTATTTCAGTAACGTCCCTCTGTGACAGTAAAGCTGTCTGACTGTGAAGTTTTACAGCCAGACGTACTTGTACTCAGACAGTGATGTGATCTCACATCCCATTAAATGCCATACATGCTATGAGGGTATTTTTACTAAAAATGGATTCTGGAACTGCCGTGGTTCCAGATATACTTGGTATATCTTCCAATAATATACTTGGTAGTAATAGTTGACTTAAAAGAATACCTTTGGGTAGAGCTAAAGAACTGTGCTGCTTTGGGGGGCGCGTGATACAGATTTGTTCTAGCAAACAACTGTGTGATTAATGCATAGCTTGCTGGTTTTCCCCTAATTTTCTTGAAATAATTAGCTAGTATTTCTTTTTAATTTTAAGTGTTCAGTGAAATGGACACTAAAGGACGTCCATATGGTGGGTTTTTTTCTTTTTGCGCGTGTGTGGCTAAAATGTGTGTGGGGGTTGTGTTTTGTTTTTTAAGCTGTTGAGTCAGAGTGCTGGCAAAAAACCTGAATTCTCTAGTTTTCGAAGCCATGTGGCTTTTCTTGGGTCTACTCGGAGAGGAGCCTGCCCCAGAAAACAGAAGGCTGGGCTTGCTGCACAAAAGCCTGCTGTTGGCTGGCTGGTTAAGTTAAAAGCCATTAAAGGCTTTTATCAACCCCTATCCTATAAGGTGTATTTTAGAGGAGCATCATTTAGCAGATGAGAGGTCGTGTTTATGTAAAAAGAATGTGATACAAGCAGGCAATAACACTTGTAGTTCCTTAAAATTTGTAATCCAGGCTGTAGCAGAAAGCCTTTGGGTTTTCCTGTCTCAGCCCTTGCACTCCTTGTTTTCCTAGCAGGAGCTCCATGGTCAGGAACAGCTTGTAGGCACACTAGGAATACCGTCCATCTTGGAAATCAGCTTGGCGCATTTGTGTTCTTTCCCATAGGGGTTTCGTGTTGATTTACCTATCAAGTCTGCGCGATACCGTGGGCAGTACAGTAGCTATCCTATCAAGCTCTTTTATACCTCCAACATTCCCATCATTCTGCAGTCTGCCTTAGTTTCGAACCTCTACGTCATTTCCCAGATGTTGTCTGTTCGGTTTAGTGGCAACTTCTTGGTGAACTTACTAGGACAGTGGGCAGTAAGTATTTTACCACTTCTTAATAATGATTAATATAAAATTATTTGGATATATGACTTTGTTGAACTTTGGTATTTAACCAGCAGAAAACTGGAATACTTACTTTTTAACATTTGTTCATAAGAGCTGTTTCAAACACTGAAGAGGAGTTCCCCTATAAATACAGGATAAGAATGTGAGAGAGCTGTGAGAAATAACTGCTTGCCTTTTTCTTCCCCTCTCATAGGATGTCAGTGGCGGTGGCCCTGCTCGCTCCTATCCCGTCGGCGGCCTGTGCTACTACTTGTCCCCTCCAGAATCTATGGGTGCAATATTCGAGGATCCTGTCCATGTAATAGTTTATATAATATTTATGTTGGGATCCTGCGCGTTCTTCTCAAAGACTTGGATTGAGGTGTCTGGCTCGTCAGCGAAAGACGTAGGTGTTCCGATAAACGTGCCTCGATGTTTTCAAACACTGCCTCTAACTTAGAACTGCCTACTGCTGACTGATCAGGTATTGCTCTGACTGTCAGGTGACTGTGAAACACTGCAGCAGTTTCATAAAATTCTGGTTTTTGCAGGTTGCCAAGCAACTCAAAGAACAGCAAATGGTGATGAGAGGCCACAGGGATACTTCGATGGTTCATGAGCTTAACAGGTGAGGAAATGCAGACTTCCAGCTGGATGGCTAAGAGTGCTGGGGAGGTGTCAGCTAGAGCAGATATTCTCAGAAAAATCTGAACCTGTTTCCACTGCAAATGTCAAGATTCTTCCCGTTCAGCTGTCGCCTTTCCTAATAATGCAAAAGGTGTTTATAGGGGTAGGTGAGAGATTCACCCGTAGTGTCTTTAAGTGGCATAATGAGGGAGTTTGGGCTGAATCTCTTCCATGTTTATAACAGGAAGATCCCTTGGTTTTTACAGGTGTTTAATTTACGGTTACTGAACTAAGATGACACAACAGAAGCGGTATTTTACGCAGTATGCAAAGCCTGCAGATCTATATTGAAAGGTAGATTTATCCCTACGTATCTAAGTCAAAGCAGTTTTTCTTGGTCCTGTGGAGGTTCCATAGCACATATACACATAAAATTGTTACACTTTTAATTGAAAAGCTTTGCCAGTGTTCAGTTACTCAGCTCTCCCATCAGCAAGTACTTATTTTAGTTTCTGCTTTGTGCAAATACGGGAGATTTTAAGGGCTACGGCAGAGTTGCATTTGCAAAGCTAAATTTATTGCTCAATATTCTAGTTGGTTTAGTAGGAGATGCATTGTGGGACTCCTTGGATGAAGAGTCATGATTATGAATACCTTTTTTTCCATTGGCACAGGTATATCCCTACAGCAGCTGCGTTTGGTGGTTTGTGCATTGGTGCCCTTTCAGTATTGGCCGACTTTCTAGGAGCCATTGGGTCCGGCACTGGCATTCTTCTTGCAGTCACTATTATTTATCAGTATTTTGAAATATTTGTAAAAGAACAGGCTGAAGTTGGAGGAGTAGGTGCATTATTTTTCTAGATGTCCAAATATTTCATGGTTCGTGTGAAAGGGAAAGTATTTTGACAATATGTGTCATTTAGTCCAATAATGCTATTTTCTTTTTACTTGTTTTCAAGTGCTACGTGTCCCATTACTGTAATGGGCATTGAGCAATGCCTGTGTGCAGCATTAGTACCAGCTGCCTTAAGAATAAAGTTTACATTATCTTGTTTAAGTATTATCTAGTGTTGCCTGTAATGCTGGAAACCAATTCATCTACCTTGCTGTTCAGACACTACAGTGAGATGGTAAAATGTATCAGTTCGCTATCGGTAAATGTTTTTGCACATTAAAATGTTAAATTTATTTCCCTCTCCTTAATAGGAAAAAAAAATAATCTGAGTTCAGATTGCCATGTGACAGCGTTCTGGACAAAATTTATTTGTAGCCTGTATTTTACATTAATTTATACACTGTTTACACTTGCATTTCCCCGTCATTGAACTCGGCACTCGTTATTCCTTTGTGGTGTCTCCACCCAGGCACCTTTCTCTTAATTCTAAGGGTGGACAAGCGAACATTTTACCGGAGACTGATACTCATCTCCCCTGTGAACTGGTTCTGTGGTGGATTTGCTGCATCGTGGGGCCCAGGGCGTTTCGGTTTCTTGCCCTGGGCCAGCATGGTAGCTGCTGTCACGTTAGCAAGTCAGCCCAGTAGTTCTGTTTAAACATGTACTTGTGAAAGCTGTGCCACTGAAACTTCACGTCCACTTTGCTTTTGTGAGTCTAAAGAACCAGGCCTGGTTCCTACAGCAGTGTTCATGGAAGCGAAAGGGGGGGGAACGAGGAGTTCCTGCTGAAAATCTATTTATGTTGTCGCACTTTGCAGCGGCAATGTAACAACTGTAAACGTTAGACAATAAACTTATTTAATTAAGCTCTCTCCTGTGTCTTCTCTGTGCAAGATGTAATTCATGTGCAGTTTTTGATCATTTCTATCACGCTTTGTTAGTGAGGCAGGTCTGGAAGGCTCCCTTTTTTTCTCTTTATTCTTTCTAGAATATAATTCTAATCAGTTTCTAGCAGCCTTAATTAAAAAAACAAATCTCGAGATTCCTCCCCTTAAAACTGTTGAGCTTTTCTGCTCAGCTGTAATCAGTGACTTTTTCCCTTTGATTTCACATTTTGATCTCTTCTGTCTTCTCTCATGCTTAACTTGAAAGTAACTTTGTGTTGTCTGTGAAGGTAAAAGAAAATCTTAGGCAAGTTTTCTGAGCAAGGAAAGCCTTCCTGATGATGCCTTCCTGTCCAAAGTCACTCCCGAGGCCAGAAGCTGATACTAGCGTAGGTTTATTGCAACTCTTAGATCCTCACCTTTCGGCGGTGGCCGTTGTCTGCCTAATTAGCAGCAGTCAGCTCTGCGCAAATACACTGAAGGTTTGTTTGGCAACAAGATTTCCCTAGAAGTGATGAGAAGGTGCCACCTGGGTCCGTGGTGTGTCCTAGGGAGATGGAGGACTCAGGGCTGTGTAATCTCGGGGCATGTAAGTCAGCTCATACCTTAAACAGAACCCTCTGGCTGGGGCCTACGCTGTTCCGATTTGCACCGGTGGCTGTTTTGTTGTTACTGTCATCATCGTTGTCAGAGTCGGTCTGTTCTTAGATCAAACCGACCCCGTTTCTCTTTCCAGATAGTTTAGTAAGTGCTGGGAGCAGAAGCAGCATCTCCAGGTCTAAATCATAAAAGGAGGTTCCTGAAACTGCAGTTGAGCACGCTGCAGTTGAGCACGCACGCTGCGTGCCTGTGCTGCTGTCCCTGCGCCCGCTGCAGAGGAGGAGCTGGACTTGTTGAACCGATGCTGCTGGTGCGCGTGGACAAGGCAGGAGCGCGTCTTCCTGCCTCTTCCTCGCTTTGAACAGGTGGTGGGGGCGCGTCACCAACCGCAGTTACAGTTACTGAAGTGTCGTCCTTGTACTGAAACACCAGTGCAGTGATGAACACAGTAAGAAAGCAGCCATTCTGCAAATTAAACGGCATTTTTATTACGATTATTCTGTCAAGGCTTAACAGACCGAGCAGTTAGCTGGAATGCTTTTTGTCAGTTACATCACTCCAGATAAAAATGTCAGAATCACTCCTACAAATACTTTCGTTTGCTCTACAAGTAAAGGACCTTTAGTACAAGAAGAGTTATACTTCTAAGCCATCTGAGCGGGGCAGTTTTCATCTAAGTTTCTCATCATCTACTTTTAGAACTTCATAAAAGGAACTTGGAGCGGTTTTTCTGCTGCACGCTTCAGGGCCAATGCGTAAGTATAAACCCTGGCATCCACTGCAATATGTTCTTCTGCTATGAGTTCTGAAAATAAACAGAAACAATTATGAGATGGTGTTAAAACTTCTCCTCTACAGAAATTTAAGTCCTTTACTAAAAGGTATAGCATCCAGCCATGAATTCTTCATGCTAGCACCTAATGCTGTCATAACTCTGTTACCTGGCCAAGTCTCTCACAGCTTTTTGTTTAAGATCCAGTGTTCTAGGATGAGAAACGCCCTGAGGAGCTATGAGAAGAGAAGCTACGGGTTTCTTGAAGCTGGCGTTAGTGCATTAGTCAGAAAGCTCTTACCATCAATTCTTTGCAGTAGGTCGTTCTTTGGAAGTGAAATAACTTCCACAAATTCTAGGAGAGAAGAAAAAATTAAACGCACCTTTAAGTTAGTGAGCAGCAGAGGAAGTTACCTCAGTGTGTCCAGTTTCTTACCATTTAGAAAGGGAAACAAAGTGACTTCATGCCTATCGCCATCCAAAAGCTGTGAGCCTTCATATGTCACAAAAAGGCCGATCGCAGGGGCAAGGCAGTGACCGGGGTCATTAAAAAAATAAGTTTGGCAGAAAGAAACTGGGTAAAAGCTGGGAAAAACAGCGTAGCTACAGCTGTGGAGGATAAGGAACCTTCTGAAAGGAGACCTTCTCCCTTCTGAGCATGGACAATACACTGTTCAAGTGGACTTTTGTTTGGCTTATCCTGGTGCAGTAATGGATGGTAGATGCGTTTGAAGACCAGAAGAGCACAGGGACAAAAGGTTTATACACCTCCCCTGTCTATCTGAATGAGTTGTCTTTGGGACTTGATCTACAGCTGTTGTGGAGTCAGTAATTTGTATTTCCCGAGATACTGGTGCTACAGGTGCAATACTTGAGATAACCGATGTGATAATGCCCCACAGGAATTTTTGTGTCTAGGTGAGGCCACTCTCATGCATGTTTGATTAGGGTCAGGAGATTAACCAAGCCCAGATAAAAAACAGTTTTAACTGACATTTTTCTAAGTAAAACGTGCCGTACGGAGATCCCACTTGACCTTACTGTCACTGTGAGCGCAGCTGCGTAACGTACCTCCATCATCTGCAAGTAAAAAACCCAAAACAGCAGTAAGTTAAGGGTTTTGAAATACACTAGAGTTTACAACTAAAAAGTATTTTGATAGCTGACTGATTGTGAGTGACACTGTAGTTACTTCCAGGGTCAAACTACAACTAAGAGGAATATCTTGGTACACAAGTGCTTGTGGCCCTCACTGAAGTTCGGCACCTACGTTTCCCATGCTGGGTGTGCCAACAGGTGACGCGTAACACCTAGGCCTCCCCAGTGAATTCAGCAAAGAAACGCGACTCTGCTTATCTAGACTGCAGGATATGATTTGAAGGACATACAGCATCTGAATCAGCTGGGACAGAAGAGCTGCAGTGGTAGGGGTAGTTCTTTTAAACCCATTCCTTCGTTATCTTCTCAGATTTTTCAAATAGATGGTACAAAACTCACCAAGCTTTTGCTTAGGTCTTGTATTCTCAGCCTCATCTCCGTTAATGGTGACGCTCACAATGTGCGTTGTGCTGTTTGACAAACCTGGGTCCAAGCAGAGAGCTGCCAGCAAGCACACAGAGAGGTTAATTTGTCAACAGCAGAAGTCGGGCACCCTGACGTTTTAACAACAGCTTTCACAGAAACGTATCTGATACAATAGGGGAACATATGTTTCTGCTGGGAGAGTGGTGAAAACTTTGTTTTCACGCGTTCTTTAATGTTTCTGTAATTCTCAGCTCTTTTACAGGTTCTTGTAAGACTTGTTTTCAGCAGCCAGGGTTACCTTCTGCTCCATGGACTGAAGATTAAATGTAAACTGTAATTCCCTTATAGACTCCCTCAGCTTATTAGAGGCTATTTTTGCCATCGCTTGTCTCCATCTCTCTCAGTCCCCAGCAGCTGTTCCCAATAATCAAGAGCCAAGTCTCAACTGCAATGACATTTACTTGAAATCATAGGTAAGCTGCCTCACCTTTCTACCTTCTCAAGTTTTATTTATGATCCCCATTTTGCCTTCATTTTGTTTGATGTAGGAAGCACTGGATTGGCAACAATCAATCCATAGGATCACTGGATTTACTCCAGTTACTCTCTCCTTTATTTTTTCCAGCTGGAGAACCTGAGTACTGTCACCTCACCACAGCTGACATCAAGACCAGCTTGGATGGGGCTTTGAGCAACCTGGTCTAGTGGGAGGTGTCCCTGCCTATGGCAGTGGGTTGGAACTAGATGATCTTTAAGGTCCCTTCCAACCCATACCCTTCTGTGACTCTATGACATGAGGGTGACCTCCACTTGGCAGCTATTTTTCTACCCATGTTCATGGATGCTGTTCACATTAAGTCCGGAATTTAGACCTTTATACTAAAAAGCCAAATCACAGCTTGAATAATTGGGTTTTGTGTAAAGAAATGTAATTAATAGCAAAGTGTTCCTGTATAGACATAAATCTTTTACTTTAGTCCTGTGCGTTGAACAGAAGTTCAGCAACTGACTCATCAAGGACCAAAGTCTCATTGGTAGAGCCGTGGGAGACTCCTCTGTGCTAATCTGCACAGACTTTTTCGCCCAGGGAAGCGGTGGAGTCCCCATCCCTGCAAGTGTTCAAAAAATGTGTCGATGTAGCGTCTCTAGGCACGGTTTAGCGGGCATGGGGGTATTAGGTAGATGGTTGGACTTGATGATCTTAGAGGTCTCTTCCAACCTAGTGATTCTATGATTCTATGACATTTCTGCATAGATTTTTCCTTGGCATTAGAGCACTTTAGACATGTAGAGTACCCATCGAAGACAGAAGTAGCTTTAGGTGGGAAAATACAAAAAGCAAAGACCTGGAGTACATTCCACGACTTCCCCCTTGTACCCCGTTTCTTCCTCCAGCTCTCGCAATGCAGCGCTTTCTGCAGTCTCATTTTCCTCAATGAGGCCTGTGAGATAAATAACACACAAGAGCAATGAAGAAGCTAGCGCTTCACCACACTACCCATCCTGAGATCTAATCCCTTTTCCAGAGGGATAAGCTGAAGCATTAGGAAGGATTCCAGTTCCTGGATTCATCAGGCTGCTGCCTACATCTTCAACTGCTTTTCCCCAGAACCATGCCACCTTCCCAGGGAATGGCACAAATATTCTCATGAGGGAAAGAAGCCAAATGCTTTGACTTTAGAGAAAGGAGGAGTGGAGGGAAATGCAATATTCTACTATGAAGACTGTGGTGCAAAACTTCTCCAATCTGCTAAAATGAACTTGTTTTCTATTATTCACTATCAAATATTCCTACGTCTGAACAGCACACTGAGCTAGAGAGCTCACCACGGTTTTCTAGTCCGAGCTACTTCATTAAGATTGACAAGCAAGCACATCTACACACACTTAGCTGTCATGTTTGTGTGACTCATCTTAACGTTCCCGTCACTTACCTGCAGGAAATTCCAAGCAATAGCCGTTAATTGGGGGCCTGAACTGTTTCACTAGGACAATGCAGTCGTAGTGGAGAGTTCTCTGTAGTACCGCTATCACTGCTACACCTACAAAGAGCGACGAAGACACAAGTACGTAGAATCTGAGTACAGCAGAACGTGAGTATTTAGGGCTAGATCTGGAGAGGAACCCGCGTACTGTTACTCTGAGCATTAAACAATCAGATGCCTGCTCCAGAATCCTGAATTCCAGCTCCTTGTATCATGTGTGGTGAGACATAAAAGCCCCAAATGGGACCTTCAAAGTATCCCAGCAAACAAGGGGCATATGTACAAAGACGGAGGCTCAGCCCACCAGTATCTAGGGAAGGGCTCTCTTGCCTGCAGAGGCTATTTGGAAGCCACTGTATGGAACCCCCTCCTACAGCCCTGCCATGGCTACATCATGTCCCTGTTTTGCCCAGAGAGAACTGTATCCCAAGCCCCTAACAGCAGACCCAATTCACCAGTCTGCAAACTACTCCATATCAGGGCATCCCTGTCATCTTTGAAATTGCTCCATTGTCCTTAAAAGGAATATCATGACCTTGGGAAAACACTCCTACCAGTAAGATTTTGATTCTTCAGCACTTCAGTTAGCAATTCATTAGCTCAGGGGTATAGCAAGCTCTGCTGAGCTATTTGTTCTGCATCCTCATCCATTCAGAAACAGATCGGCTCTAAGTCTGCACTGTGAGATTATCAGAAGAACTTTCCCAGGAAAAAATGCAAACAAAAAAAAAGTCACCAATGTCTTACCATCAGCTGAAACACCCTTCTTGTGCCCAGTACGCTTTACAGTTTCCCAAGTTCTGTTTAACACAAAGAACAAATGAATACGTAAGTCATCTTCTACCCTTGCTACCTTCGTTTAAAAGCAAAATATACCATCTCGCAGTGAGGGCCCATAAGCAAGCAGCTGGCCTTAGGAAGGCCCCCTCACACACTGGCACTGTAAAATGTCTGTAGTATAATTTTGTTTTGCCTGCTTAAAGGAGGGAGAGAGAAAATAGTTAATTAATGATTATTTAAGATCCCTAAGGGAAAGGCAAATGATTGTCACAGAACAGGCAAGCCTTGTAACAGCAATCCTGGAAAAGTGCAAAATAAAGCAATCTTTATATAAAACATGACAGATTTTGAAAGACAGTTCTGCAACAAGACCACGTGCATTCTTTTATCTCGCTTTTGCATAAGGTTTATAATGTAAGTCATTGTGAACTCTCAGCTCAGTTACTTGAGCGCACAAGGAGCACATAGGCAAGGAAGACCAAAGCTTCTCTCTCTAAGCAATGGGATAAGTAAAACCCCCAAATCCACCAGCAATAAACATCCTTTCACAAAGGCTTCAATCTTTACTATTTTTAAAAGGATACTTTGCTGATGAACTGGGAGGCAGCAGAGAAAGTAATCAGTGCAGAATCTAACACATTAAGGGGCGGGAAGGAAAGCCATGTTGTCACATTTAGATAAATACAGCAAAACTAGAGCATACAAAAGAATTGCCCAGGCGTGATGACAGACAAGAGGCCAGTAACTTGTCAACGTGCAAGACCCAGCACCATCAGCAGGGGAAAAGGAGCCCTTAATGAAGAACCAGAAAAGCCACGGGACGGACTGTGACCATCACCGTCTAGCTGCACAGCTAGGACTTGCTTCTGCACGGCGTCTTCACAGGGAGCTGGAGACGCAACGTACACCAGGGCCCGACGCGCCCCAAAAGGCTTTAGGAGCCAGGTTCGATCCCACATGCAGGCACACCTGCTAGAGTAAGAGGTTTTTTCCTCCACAGTATGAACGATAAGGGAATTGCACAACGAACAGATCTCATCTTGTGTTGAGTAACAGGTTTGTAACGCTCACATTCTCTAGCCTGGGGCTACTCCATACAGCTGGGAACATCAGAGGAATCTGCAATGCCAGAAAGGTGACTACCTGGTTTTACCGAAGGGATCAGTGTAAGTTGTTTCTTCAAGCTTCAACCATTTCCTTTCTACAATTACCTGAAATAAAGAATTCTTTGTTAAATACATTGTACAATTAATCCCAAAGATATTTAGGGGCTAAGGGAGGAACAACACAACAGTTTTTGGATTGTTTTGAAGACCAAATCTCAGCATCAGGGTACATGCAGGAACATGAAACAACGTTCCTGTAGCTAATGGTTTAGTGGGCATGGTGGTGTTGGGTTGACGGTTTGACTTGATGATCTTAGAGGCCTCTTCCAACCTAATGATTCCATGATATGGAAAAAAAAGCATTTACATAAGTTCTGGAACAGAAACAGAAAATAAGCCCAGTAACTTTTCTTAACATGACTCTTATAACTTTGTATTTTCAATGAATTCAACGGGATTTTATGAACTGGAAAGTCTTCACATTTTTAGAAGGATTTTGCAAAGGTCTTGTTTCATTTGAAAAAGGGTCACTGCTCTGCACAGACTAGCTACACGGGTGATCATGAGTGCCCACTTATCAGACAGCATGGCCTAATAGCTAAGCATGCAAGACTGAACACCAAACTATTTTGAAACTTTTCTTGCCGTGATCTCAGGCCGTGGCCTTGTGTAACCAGCAGTGATACACACCTGCCCTTTTAAGATTTCTGAGAGCTGCTGACCGAGTGCTTGGCATTAACTTCACTACAAAATGTCTTTTCTGAGTTCATTTGCTCTGTGATGTTTCCTCACCTTTTACGCAATTAATTCCTTTAAAAGTGAAAAATCCCTAGGCATTTAGCCCAGCAGTTTACTTCTTTTAACGTAATTTGTATTTTAAGCTCCACTAAAGGTATAGGCAGACAAGAAGCTTGTCTCTAGAATTTTGACTTCCAGAAGATCTGGGAAGAAAGCCCACAACATTAAGCAGCAGCACAGGATGAAGCCCGAGAGGTCATTCCTGTGGTCGGCACACTACAAGCCTCTAAGTGCAGGACAAGGAGCAAATAGGGCCCGTGCGGCCACGTACATCTTGAACTTAAAAGTGAGAGATTCATCAGCTAAACAAAGAATAGAGAGAAATGAAATGTCGTTTGTGGTGCAGCTATAGCTGGAGTACAGAAGCACAGTACAGCATCAGCTGGAGGCAGAAGGCAAATCAGAAGAGATTCAGGTGTCCAGTACATTATGAGTGAGCTGGAAGAACACACGTAATTCTTAAAATGTGTTCTTCAGAACAATTATTTGTATAGGCAATGGAAATAACAGTAGCACTCCTACGGTTGTAAATGTGGCTACATGTAATTTACATGTAGGAGTTTTTACATTTCTTTTGGGAAGCACAGTATTTCCACAAAACAGGAATTGGAAAGGGAGAGCTATGTGTTCTCAGAAGGGCTTTCTAATGGCTTTGTGATCCCAGAAACAGCAGGAAAGGAGAAAATGAAGCATGTTATGCTCATTACAGGAACAAGAAGTAATTCTGTTTGGAAGCATTCAGGTGTATTTTAAATAGCTTTGTATTCACTCCCAAATCACTGCAGAACTGGAGTACAGGAAGACCTAGAAGAGAAAAAGATGAAAATCCTGTTCCATTGGTTGTCCAAGGAGAGGAATATATTTACTTCAGTGAAGTAAACACAGCAGAATGTTCTGTGTTAATGAATTTTTTTAAACATTGCAGGGCACACAAAGGACTAGGTTATTGATCATGGTCCCATATTGCTGCAGCATTCAACAGAACTGGCGGATCATTATCCCTGTCACCACGTTATCATTTACTAAGCAGAAAGGGGAAAATGGCTGAAATCAGAACCACATCCCTGTCCCCTGGAATCTTAAGAGGAAAAAGAAATTCCTAGTCTATAAGAATGTAGACCTATCCATGCTCCAAAAAGACAAAAGAAAAAAAAATAAGAAAAAAGTAGGTTTTATGCGTGCAAAACAAACAACATCAAAGTGTTTTGGTTTTAATCAGGTATTCTTAAGTACAGCTTTTGGGCTACTGTCATGGGGCAATAGTTTAGAATATAATAGGACACGCAGCATGAATATTTACAATGGAAGTGGTTCCACAATCCTCTAAACTTGATGCTAACAGCCTACAGGGTAAGAAAACTGGAAGTTGCCAGGTTTCCCTAGAAGAAAAAGAGAATTTTGTCACCCACCTCATCGGGTGCACGATTAAAACCTGCAGAAGCTGGCCCAGAAGCATAACTTCTGCTTTGCTAAATCCCCTATTTAGAGCCTAAGGACACTTTGCAGGATGTGCTGCACTTATTTTAGAATGAGTTATTTTTATTGCTTTATCTATTACTTTGATACCTGGTTTTGCTTACAAGAGCCTGGCTGTGGGTTCCCAGAAACAGAAAGAAGGAGTTAAGATCAGCTGCCACTGTCATGGAAGAAGATATTCCAAAATCCAATCACATAGTTACTGAAGAACCACTTTTAATATAAGGACCACTGGCAGAGTCTCGGAAAAGAACAGAAGACTGGCGAGGAGGACTGTAAACACGCTCAAGTGACTTGCAGCTGGAGTGTTGAAAAACACACATATCACACTAATTGCTGTTTAGTTCTGCGTGCTTGACAAGCTGAGCAGCTGCGTCTCGATAACACAGGCCTGTCAGACTCAGAGGCACCTTATCAAACAGGCTTGAGGTTCCTGCCCAGCTGAGGGAAAGATTAAAGCACAGTAGAACACTACACCTGCAAAAATCCCTGATACAGAGGTGAAAGCAGCAGATTCGAAAGCTCTTTTGCTCTCTAGCACAGACTGAGCTCCACGGTGGCTGCGTCCCCGCTGGCGGCCTGCGCCCGGGTGCGGCTGCGGAGACCCGCCGGTTCGTGAGGTCACGAGAATAAATTTACTCTTTGCATTTCACCTGTGGTTTTGTGGTTGTTCCTGCCGGTGTCAGCTCACGCACAGAGGCACAGTAAATACTATCCTGTATTAATCCCACAAAATGACTGAAAATAAAATTAAATAGCTTAATATACATAAGATCTAATTACAAACGTCCAATGACACTGGAGTACACGATTCCAAAGAAGAACTAAGAGGCATTATGAAAAAAAAAAAAAGAGGATAAAATGAAAACGTTATCTGTAAAAACACAGCTCCTAATAGAAAACCCCAAGAACTTACAAAAATGAAACTCTTTATGCTTGATAAACATTCATATTAAAAAACCAGCCGAAAGAAAAAGCCGTAAATATATCCCAACAATGTGAGTCTCTTCTGTCCTGAAAAAGTTTTGTACCTTGAAACCTAAAGAAATGACATGTTCATTCCAAGGAAGGAACCCTGGATAAAAGAACCTACCTTGTGTTAGAACAGCGTGACGCTGTTGCCAAACCTGCCTTCAACACCAAAGATTAACTTTTAAGAATTCACTTAAAAGAGAACAGAAACAAATATAGGCAGTTTAAATTAGGGTGAAAGTGCTCCTAATAAGCACCCAGAAGCACCTCCAAATTCCTTCCTCAAGACCTGGTATTTTCTGATTCTGTGAAGATGCGAGAACAATATTTAAAAAAAACCCACCTTACTACCTCCTTACTAATGTCTTTAGAACAGCAATTACCTAAATTCAAACCCTTTCAGAATGCATCAAAGAAGGTACAGTCCTAAATGTTAAGGCAACTCTTACTGGTTCATCATCTTAAAGGAATGGAAAAGGCTGAGTTTCATGATCCTTGGATTTGTACAGTCTCTCAGAGGTATCAGCATTATTTCTGAACACCGAAACCAGCCTGAACAGACAATAGAAGAAACAGCTGCAAAATCCAAAAAAAAAGAAAAGGCAGCTTAAAATAATGCAACACTGGATTTCTCTCTCCCCATTGATAACCTGTATGATTATTTCAAAGAAGAGAAATGCCACCTTTTTCAAAGTGACCATCAGGAAGAAGTGTTTTGTCTACTGAACAGATACTAAAAACATACAGCATCTACAGCATTTCTTAGCCTGCACTCACAAACATTCTGATCAGTCTCAAATAATTGAGACTGTGTCAAAACCAAGCACGTTATACCTGTTCTTTAAGGACGAATTGTCTAGCAGTTTTTGGAACTTCTGTGGATGTCTCAGCTGCCATTTTCAGGAATGTCAGGCTTTTCCCCTCCTGTGCAAAGTCCAGATTACTATGAAACAAAGTCAATATTTGCTTTCAGAGTAAAGTTAAAAGGTTCACATCTGCATTCTAAATTAACAAATAAAACTTGCTGGAGAAAGTTAAGAACACGTGATGGCAAGCGCAATTCACATTTTCAGCTCCACCTGATGGTTTCAGAGTCAAGCGATGCAGAGAAGCGGAAGTTTGGGTCAAATCCCTGACTGACATAGTTGTAATAGTCCTATCAGCTGCCAAGTAGCTATGCTGGCTGAAGACACCCTCCTTAACTCCTCCAAGGTCAGACACACGCCGCAACAAAACGGATCCATTTCAGTCAAACTGGTTCACTCTGATCTGGGTGAGGTGCTCTGTCAATACAGCATTACCACAGCAGGACTACACACTCCACTGTGAAAGCAGAAAAACCCCCTGTGCTAAGAGGGCTTCAGGGGTAAAAATCATCTGCTGTTGAGAAAGAATCAGAACTCGAACCTACCTCCACCTTACGCACATCACAAATAAACACGTAAGTGACTCAATCCTTCCCCCAAAAAACGAGGTCACAAAGTCACCCGCGTGTTGCAAGTCTAGGTGGCACGTGGAGTTAGCGTGACCCAAGCATGTCTGTCTCTCTTACGGGGAGTGATGGGGCTAACCCCGTGCAAAAGGCAGCTGAACAGATGCCCAAAGCAAGGCTCTGCACCCTACCGCTCCCCAGGAAGGTCAGATTGTCCCACTCACTCTCTCAATCCAGTTCTAGCTGAAAGGCACAGCAGGCAGCAGAAAATTACGATGCATTAGGGATTCGCCATGAGTCCCCTGTCTCACTGCAGAGCTATGGGGCACTTTCAGCACAGAAACTCATTTCAGGGAACCTCACCTCTGGTATTAAGTCGTAACACTGAAGTCCTGAAAATCAACATGAATCATAAGCAAAAAGACAGTGCAAAGAAGCAAACCAGTTTAAACACCAGGAGAGATGAGATAATCTTAAAGATCTCCATCATTCTTTGTGTTGCTGGTTGTAAATTTTCCACAAAGTCAGCAGGAATCTTTCCGGTGACTTCAACGAGGACTAAATCAGCTCTGTGGGGTCTCCAGCAACGAGCAGTACCAGAAGTGAGTGATCACCTTCTCTGTCATACCTGATCTTAGCACTTTCATTTTTTACTTCATCTTTATCCTTTTATGATAATGCCTACTGCACATTTGTGAAACATTTAAGAACACGCAGCAACAAGCGGCTTTCTTACATATTAGATTTGCATTTAATTCCACAAAACAGTTAAAAGCAATAGGTAGCACGAAGTATTTCTGGTTATCAGCAGGATTAAAACTAATGTACATAAATCCGTTTCCTCAGTAATGTACATAAATCCTTCCTCAGGGCAGGCAGGCTCTTTCTTAAGACAGTGTTTTTGGGTGAGGTAGGTCATAGTGGTCAAACGTTCAAATTGGTTTTATGTAACAAAAGTCCTGAAAAGGAACCCTGACCTATCAAACCCAATTCTGTTCTTTCAAAAATACGTTCTATAATCCTTTCTTAAAGCAATGAAGCTCCATCTTAAAAAACTCTGTAGGTTTACTATCCACCTTACTACTGTTTGTATGAAAAACTGTTCTAGAACCTCACTTGTCTTCCAGTTTCTATCCCATGTTAGTTCAGTTAGCTGTGACCCATTTGTTCTTGAGCCAGCAATGTCTCAAACGCTCTTCCCTTTTACATTTTAAGAGCTGCACCTGGACAGTGGCTTCTTGCTGTGACTCTAAAATACAGCATCAAGCTTTCCACCCAACTTATGCGAAAGAAGCGCAGCCCAGCATAGCGGTTCCAAGAGGCTCCTGCTCATCCAGAGGCAACAGTCAAAGGAGGCTCTGTGTGATGCCCTAAGTGTAAAAACCTCACATACTTACCACAAATTCACCTCCTATGTTTGGAAAGAATTACAGCCTTTTTGATTGATGATACAAACATATCAAGAGAGTAGCTAGTGAACCATACCCTTGTTAAACTCTTTTTTTTCTTTTTTTCTTTTTTTTTTTTTGATCAGGATGAGTAAATCTTCCACTTTTAGTCTCCCCTCACAGGAAATCCTGTTCCATTGATCATACTAATCCTTCTACAGAAGCTTGCAAGCATCAGTGTATCTTTCTCAAACGCAGATTACCACAACTGTACCCGAAATCCCACAAGCAGCTATATCAATGGTTTGTACAACAGCATTAATACTTGCCCATACCAGTTACAAATCCATACTAGAACCTCATCTCATGGAAGAAGCTGTTTTCAACACAGCTTGCTCTCTTCTGCAGTGGACAGATTCAAGGGTGGCTTGCGACTTAAAAGAACAAAAGATTATACAGCTTCAGTTGGTTGAATTATCACTAAAATCTAAAATAGGTGAACACGAGAGACAGGAAGACTCATCTATCTCAGCTTCTGTAGTTCTGCTCTCCTCCACAAGTGGGTGCAATAAGCCTGTGTATGAGTGACATTTTGAACAGTTCCACCAAAAAAGTAATTTTTTCCAAATTCGGTGGACTGAACAGAAGTGAGAATTTCTGCTGAGGGAAAGCTGAAATACCATTTGGTTATACGAAGGCTGCAATTCCGGTATCTCACATTGGTCATGTTGTCAAGGGTGGCAACACCTTTTGTTCATAAGCAAAATTAGCTGCAACCGAAAATTAACACTACAGCGTTGGGTTTCTAAAGCCCTATGTTAGGTCTCAGAATAGACCTTGTCTTGCAGCCCTCAGACAGGAAGGTTCTTCTATCTCATAAAATTACCACTGCGCCATTTGAGTTAAAAATGCAACGCAGCTCGCACAGCAGCCGGGGAACCTGCCTGCCCGCCGATTACATGAACTCTATGAATATAAATTTTTAATAGTTATCAGCGCAATATTAAGAATATGTCAAAGTTTATCACTCTTAGCACGAAATCAGCAGCACTTGAACTACAAATCACGGGAAAAAGAAATGTTTGGTGCGCTTCTACCTTCTCTGATGATCTTTGTGGCTACTGCTGGGAAATCACGCTACTCGTTCCATTTATTTCAAGTGTGGGTCAAATTCAGACCTGAAAAAGGCGTACCATTTATAAAAGGCCTTAAGTTTATTCCCAGTGCTTATTCCCCGAGTGGCTTCTTTTCGACAACGTCCAACCGTTCCTAGTTTCCAAATTATCCTTCCCGGATGTTAAAATCTTAAGCCAACTGAGGCCTGTGAATCAGCTTAGAGAGTAGCCAAGGTAGTGGGGCTCTTCATTAACCTATCCAAGTCACGATAGATGCGTTACCTTTTCTAAATCACTTTTCAAAAGATGTTCTCTGATGCAAACTACACATCCCAGCTGACAGCAGCCAGATTTAATGGAAGCTCAGCAATGGCGTCCCAAAGCAAACTCAAGATGAAACAAAATACAGAGTTTCTTACTAAGAATGTGCAAAACCAGACACTGGCAGCGTTTTATACACGGTTTAACCAACATCACTGAAGGTAAACATCACTAAAAGCTCTTAAGTCACTTTAAACTTGTTACCATCAGTCAGTGCACTTGCATTTCAGTAATACAATTCTAGCAACACAACCAAGTAATTAGCAAAAGTTGATGGAAGAGCATAAAGAGCAGGGAAAAAATCTTTCATTTCTGTCACGGTATTTAGCAGCACGGATGACCTGCTCAGCACCAAATAATATACGGAAAAATAACCGGTCTCGCCCTGCAGAACACCACAGAGAGCATCTCGCATAACCAAAGGGTTAGCAGCATCTCCGTGTTGTTTTGTACCTTCCAGAGAACTGATGGGGCAGGGGGCTTGGGGGGAGACGGCCTCAAATGGCAGATGGGACAAAATTCAAGGACAGCATCGTGTGGAAGGACTCGGCCCTCCACGCAGGGGAACACACAGGCACAGAGACGACGGCAGAACCGTGGGGCTTACAAAGAACGTATCATTCAGTTATTACCTGACTCTCCCCAGAATAAAATGCAATGGCAGCCCTGCTTGAGGAGAGGGGGGAAGCTCTGCCGCTGTAGAGCTCCGTTACAGCGCTGGAGAGATGAAACCTTACCCAAGCGCAGGCAAAGCAAGCAAGCCCAGCCTGCTTGGCGGGAAAACACCCGCAGCTCCCCTAAGGCCACCCGCGCTCTCAACGCAACCGCCTGGAAACCCCCTGCTCGGGCCACGCACACGTACGAGGCCGGGAGAGCGGCCCCGGGCGGGGGAGGCCGGGCGGGACCGGCACCGAGCAGCGCTGCGGCGGCAACCGGGGTGACGGGGCGGCCGTGTGCGCCGCCGAGGCGGGGTCGGGTGGCGCCGCGCCGTGTGCGCCGCCAATGGCGGCCCGGGCGGCGCCGAGGGCTGCGGGGGAGGTTCCGGGCGGAGCGGGAGCTTCCGGGAGCACCGGGGCGAAGCGGGCCGAGCCGAGCCGGGCCGGACCGGGTTGGGTTGAGTTGAGGGGGGAGGATGAAGAAGGAGCAGGTAGTACACTGCCAGTTCTCCGTGTGGTACCCGCTCTTCCGGGCTGTCACCATCCGCAGGTGAGGGGAGCGAGGGGCGCGGTGTGGGGCTGGGCTGCGTGTAGGCCTAGGCCGGGCAAGGGGCCGGGAGAAGCGGGGGTGTGGGGGGCGTAGAGGAGCTGTGTGGGGGTGAAGGTGGGGAGGCCTGTGGGGCAGAGCTGGGTTGGAAATGGGCTTGTGTTGGGGCAGGGTTGGGTGAGATAGAGGGGACCTGTGTGGGACAGAGCTGGGATGGAGGTGAGGAAGGCTTGATCAGCTGGAGCCTCAGGAGCTGGGGTCTTGTCCCTGCACCCCGAGGGCGTGTTTTGGGCAGTCCCGGGGGCAGGCCAGGCACCCCTGTGCTCTCCTGGTGGGACACCGCACTGCGCACCAGCTGATGTCCACATCCACTGCTGTTCCCACTTGGTCAAAGAAACTGAGGCCGAACACACCCAAAACAGTCGTCTGCCTTTGGGTTTCTGTGTGTTTCTGGAAGCTGTAGCAAATTCTGCAGTTTCTGAGGTGCTGCAGTGGGTCATGAGATGGTTATGAGGACTACCAGTAACTCAGGAAAGTCAAGCTCGGGATAGTTGCCCTGTTGGATGAAGAAGCGCTGATGTCAGGTTTAGTAATTAAAACGTTTAATCTTTTATGGGTTTTAGAGTTTAGCACATACATATTTTTGCTAAGTTTAGTGATAGTCCTGCATTTTTGGAACAGTTGGGTGGTATAGACAAATCGTGGTTTGGATCTCAGAAGGGAAACCTTTAGTTTGAGCAACATGTTGTCTCCTCCTCACTGGCCACACACGCTCTATTTGAATTTCTCAGAGTTTTGAAGGAGTGGG
The DNA here is from genome assembly GCF_034619465.1 of Leptosomus discolor. Taxonomy (NCBI): domain Eukaryota; kingdom Metazoa; phylum Chordata; class Aves; order Leptosomiformes; family Leptosomidae; genus Leptosomus; species Leptosomus discolor. Next base: position 212,060,726 of record NC_141391.1, on the reverse strand, counting down.
GCATTTTTGTACATTTAATTTAAAATTTTTGCCTCTTTCTCCTCTGCTTCCCTGGAGGGAAAATGGGCATTGCTTTTTGGGAAGGGATGAGAAGGGAGAAAGAGAATTTTTTTTTTTTTTTCCGTAGTGTTAGAGAATAAAACATCTTGTTATTGAGGTATGTTGTATTAAAAAACAAATTCTTTTTATTTAACTTTTGTTATTGTTTTAACAGGTAATATTAATACTAAATTATTAAGGAAATTCTCGTGTTTCTTCCAGTGTTATACTTCCCCTGCCAGAGAATGTGAAAGAATATTTGCTGGATGATGGAACGCTTGTGGTTTCTGGAAGGTAAAAAGTATTCCCCCCCCCCCCCCCCCCCCTCCAAGTATGAATACTATTTTTTATTCACAGTGTTAGTGTGTATACACATATTATATTTTGCATAATGAGTTTTTAAAATTGACCAGTCTGGCTGCAGTAAACGTTGTGCTGTCTGAGCATCTGAATGGGCTGACTGTTGCTGTTAGTAAAACTTGACTTGTTGGTACAGATCCTAAAATCCATCTAATATGCTTTATTCTAGACCAAGTAGGCAGTTCTTTCATTTTTTTTTTCTCCACCTTTCCTTGTGGAGTCTTACCAGTCTCTCAGGGGCACAGCCTGCTGGTCTGTGTTTGGTTGCTCTGATATGGTTAGCTCCAGTTCAGAGGCTTGATCTGTCCCGTGCCATTCACATGCCTGCTGCCTTATCTAGGGGTGAAGTGACATTACCCGAGTTGCCTTCTTGATAAGATAAGCTATATATAAAATGTTAGTAATTACTGTGTATAATCATTTGCACACATGTAATCCATACGTATGACGAAGCTGAATGTCCTGTCTGTATACCTATGCCAAGATTTTTGGATGGAGAAGAATGAGGTGGATAGATATGAGAAACAGGTGCTAAGAACCCAGAAACAGTTCCTTGTTTTCTGCTTAGAATCTCGGTAGATGGCTTCCTGTAAAGTGACCGTTGCATGCATATATCCTGTTAACGATCGGGCTCAGAAATCAGTCCACACTCCATCATTTCCTAACTGGTAGTTTGCCTCTCACAGAGCAACCAATTAGGCTGTGAGTGTAAGGGAGCTGTCTCTAACTTCTTAGGAATCAATTTATATAAAATTGAAGCTGTTTAAACACCTTGTGAAGATGAAAGGTCCTTTCTAATTTTAAATTTTTTATTTTATTTTATTTTTTTTTAATGAAAGGTATCCAGAAAATTAGAGTTATTTTTTAAACCATTTTGGGTAGGAAGTAATATCGTCACCTGCTTCTGCAGAATTGTGCAACTTGTTCAGCAGCAGCCATTTATTTTTTAATAAGCCTTCAGAAAAGCTGAAACTGAGGGTTGGACTTTACAGCTTTGTTATACGAACAATTTCTGCTGTCTTCAGTGGAATAATGGACAGCTGTATAATTGACTTAAATGATATTTTTAAAGGTGATTCAATTTAAAATCCCTTTTAGAAGCCAATTTTTCTCTGAGTTGAACTTTCTTAGCTCGAAGTCAATGTGGTGATCTTGCAGTCAACGGCAAGATCGCTTTTAATATTTAGTGAAGTGGTATCTGACCTCTAGAGCTCAAAACCTGAATTGATAGTTTAATCCCTATGGAAGTGCATTAAGGGACTGCCGAGACTTAGCTTGTTGAAGTTGGCTTTTGGCAGGGACGTGCGTTTGAGTTTATGCTGTTTGCTGTGCTGACTTGCTGTGAATAAGTCTTCTTCAAGAGCTTGGTCTTCTCCTTTAAGATCTTCACACATACTGGCTAAAGAACTTGAGGTCACCTAAAACTCCAAAGGAATATTTGCAGTCAAGTGCCTTCTCCCAGATACGCTAGTGTTTACAACAGCAGATCTCAGCTGTGTAGAAAAAGGAACTTTTCAGGTAGAAGCTAATGACTGTGTATCCAGCTTCTGTAGGATCTTTTTTTCCATGCGTGGAATGCGAGGACATTTTCATTTCAGAACCAGAAATTCACAGGTCAACATCTGAAACTCAAGTTTTATAAATTTTTACTTGGAAACGGAGTATGGAGGCAAAGCGTAATTTAAATAGAATTTGTTTTAAAAAAAACAAAGTTTGTTTAATTTGTGCTTCTGTCAGAATACAGTAAAATTGGAAAAGAATGATTAATAGGGTGTTGTAAAGCTTTGATTATGGTGTTTTCAGAGCAAAAAGTGATCTGCTATTTTGAAAGAAGCAAAATGTTTTGGGTAGGACCCAAATCTAGTGCCAGGGTGCTCGATCTTCAGTTTTCTGTACTGGCTTGCTCTGATTTTTCTCTGCAAGGGGTTTTGAGGCTTAATCTTCTTACAAAAATGTTTTGAGATTAACAGCTGGTAAATGCTGTGGAAATGTAGTGTCAACTCAAACTCCAGTGCTTAATTTATTTTCCTGATGATTTTTTGTTTTAGAGAAGATCCACCAAGTCATGGTCAGGAGGGGAGTGACGATGCAGAGGAAATACAAGTCAGTATAAAATGCAACTTAATGTCAAGTCTCTTGAGAAAACTATGAATGTGTAACCTTTTCTGCGTAATTTATAGGTGAGGAGAGTACTTCACAAAAATAATAATCACATGGTACTTGCCTTGAAAAACTTCAAAAGTCATTATTTATACTGTTACATCAGGGAATGTTTGAAATGTTTCTATGCTCTTTCACAGAATACTTTTTTTTTTTATGTCTTGATAATGGCATTTGTAATAGTGAGTAGGGAATGTTGAAGGATGTTGGAATTGAGCTTAATGCTGTTTCATGCCCTGAAAAATTAGGAGGAGTACATTTGGAGGAGTTATTTTAAGAAACAATGAAAGTTTCTGAGGCCATAATGGCTCAGAAGAGTATTCTAGAAGAAAAACGCTGAAAAATAGTGCAAGGTGGCAGAAGGTACGAAAAGGAGATGAAAAAAGAAATACAAGTGAAACTAATGGATCACGGATCTAAGGATGGAAGTGCTGGAGCTGGAGACAAGCTTCAGACAAGGAAGACGAGTTCTGAAATGTTCAATTTGTGATATAAATCACAATTAAAATACATAATTGTTTTCTTTTATCCATACTTTAGAGTAGTACTTCAGCAGAATATACAATATATTTCCAGCCATAGTAATTGGAAGATGATGATGTTATGCTACAGGAGCTCCAGGGCAATGATTTGATCTATGTATTGTAGGAAGCCATTTGAATTCTGATGTTCTCATAAATTATAAAGGATGTCTCAGGAAACCAGTAACCTTTGATTTGTTGTTATTTTTAACAGTGGTCAGATGATGAGAATACTACAACACTTAAGGTAAGATCCTTAAAAGCCTAACATGTGGGTCCTTTCTGCAACCTTGCGATATAAACTTGTTGCCAGTTAGAGATATCTGTTGCTGTGTTTAACATTTTTCAGACCGTTCTAGACACATGGCAGTGTAGATGTCTGTAACTTTAAAAAGTTTTGCTGGCTTAATTTTATTTAACTAAAAATAAAATGCTTTTCTTCATCCCCAACAATCACACACTTGTTAGACTATAGGAAATGAACTGAAGTATGGCTCTAAATATAGCTGTCTTTCATTTTCACCACTTTGAATATCTCCCAATTACTTAATCAGGCTGGATGCAGAAGAAACCAAGCCCCTGCAGCTCAATTTTCACAGCTCTTCTCTTATACCTGTGCCATTATTTCCTCCCAAGTAAATTTCTTTCTATCTGTTGTTTTTTTTTCCCTTTCTTTTTCCTGTCTTTATGCTCTCCTTGCACTATGCCTGGCTTGGCATCAGGATCATGGTGGATGCGAACCGGGCTTCCTTGATCTTTTTTTTACATCTTTTTTGAAACCTGCTGTTGCCCTATCTTGTCAAGGTTAATATACTTGCGTCACTTATCTGCCATTGACACTATTTCCTAAGTCCTCTTAGCTCCCTAGTGTTCATCATGGTGTTGAATTGCTGACACTGGATTAGGTGCAGTATAAGCACGGCCGTGCTTTGAGTTGTGCTTGCGCTACTGCACAATTTATAGCTTAGATTTTAAAACTAATAGACGCCAAATTTGCACGCACTGATACCTTCAGTTTGAATATCTAAGCTTTGATAAAGTAGATGCCTTAGATTGTAAATTATTCAGAACAAGGATTTTGCTATCCATCTTATGTGAAAAAATATCACACTTTTGAATCAGGTTTCATTATAGTGTACAACACAGTAAGGAAGTAAATAATCAAGAGGTGTGATACTCATCAGAAGGGTGTAGGCCAGGTGGTTTCAGTTTGGCTGGGTAAGCATTGTGTCCTGTGTACGGATTGCAGCTTTACAAGTAGTGTTTTACTGGGGCTGACTGGGATGGAGTTCACTTTCAGCTGTTGCTGAACAGTGTTTGCATAGCATCAAGGCTTTCTCTTTTCCCAGTCTGCCCCACAACCCTCCCCAGCGACTAGGCTAGGGGTAGGGCAGAGGGGACAGAGCCAGGACAGCTGACCCAAACTGTGTTAAGGGATGTTCCATACTGTATAACATCATGCTCAGCAATAAAAACAGGGGTAGAGGAAGAGGAGGGGTGTTTTGGCCTTCGAGGTGGTTCTTGTTCGGAGAGTGGCAGGGCTTTTTTTTTTGCCAGACCTGGAACTTTGAAAATCGTTAATAATGAACATGGTTTGTGCCCATGGCTAGTTCCTACAAAAATACGCCTACATTTGGTCAAAGAAAGACTCTAAAAGTGAAATTTCACAGTGTGCTTTTTACCATCTCGTAAATTTGGTGGATGATTGCTCTGAAGACTCCATCCATGGCAAGTGTGTGTTCTCTACCTGAAGCCTAGGTACTGCTCTGAGGCCAATGAGTGAAGGGAAATAATCTTCTGTGCTTTTAAGTGTTGCCTGTTAGTCTTTGACAGTGATGAAGAGCGAGGAAACAGCCTGCGTAGAATGCAGAAGGGTGGGGAGCTGCATCTGGAGTTACCACAAGAGATGAAAATGGATCAAGTAGCAATGTGGGAGCTGAACAGGGACACACTAGGGAACATAATGGGTAAAGAGTAGTGGGCAGGCTGGAGACTGCTGTTCTGCATTTGCTGTCAGCCTAGGGCATTTGGGTCTTGCTAACAATAAGTCCCAGGTTATAATCCTCTTGGTTTCTTGTCTCAGGGAGTAGTGAGGTGAGCTGTGGTTGTGATTGTTCTGATTTGATGACCCACCTGAGTCATCAGGTAGTTTGTTTCTCTTGCCCCTTCTATAATCTGAAAAAGAATTAGAATATAAGATGATAGAAAATGCTGTGTTTAAAAAAAGCGTGCATTAATATTGATGGCTGCAAAGTCAGGCATTCACAGTTTAGGAGATGCTAGAGTCTAGCTTGTTTATGCAGCCTTAGAGCTGTCCTCTTGGGTATCTTTCTTCACTTGCATTAGTCAAATGACATGATAGTAACATTTCCCCAGGGAGGCTTAGTATGTGCTGGTATTACATATATAGTATGACTCCTGACTTCTGTCAAAACAACAGGAGATTGGATCAGAGTGCAGTGGATGAGGAGCTTTACTTCTTTCAGGAACAATTTCTAGAATTGACTGAAGCTCTAAAAATAAAGTAAAATAAAAGAAGTGCTTTTTCAGTTTTTCAAGTGTAGTTTCCCATGGAGACTAGGTAACGTACTAAGGAAAGATTTGGAATGTTTGAAGTTCAGTCCAGGTCACTGCACTAAAATGTGAGAGGGTTTGCGTTTGGGGGGGGGGGAGCTGCAGAAAGGAGATGCCAAAACGTATGAACTTTTCTTGATCACTTGTGTAGCTGTGAGGGCTTTGTTGTTTTAGAGACATTAGTTAGCTTTAGCCTAGAAGTCATCTTCAAGTTGAATTTAAAAATACTTGGGCAGAAATAGTGTTCTTATATACGTTTTGCTATAAATCCTATTACATGAAAAATCTTTGGCATATACCTGAAATCCCTTCGTATTATTTTAAAGGTCAGCAATCTGGGTATTTTTTTCTCTTGTATCACATTCAGAGTGCAGTTTATAGCATCCTGAGGAGGTTTTTTCCCCTAGCTTACGTTTACAATATTGACAATGTTCTTTACAAGACAAGGTTTTCTAGTCCAACCCCCATACCTTTGCAATGTGTTCTCTCTTCTGATGCAATATATTGTTAAGCTACTTTAAGACCTAATTTAAAGGCTGATTAGTTAAAGTATTACTAACAACATTTTGTAAAACTAAAGCTTAAATGAGGAGCCGTCGTTCAAATTGCCTATATGTTGTTTACTTTTGCTCTCTTGCTGTGCTCCTAAATGCAACTAGAGAACTATGACAAAACAGAACTGATCTCTTTCTACCTTTTAATACTCTGACAGAATGCTCCAATGTTTGTATTTAGATTTTTTAAAGAGATGCTTAATTCTTAGCAAACTATTTTTGAAAGTTTGTTTGGTTTTAAATCTCATTGGATCTTATTTGTATACAATAATCTACCATCAGCTATAAACCAGCAGGTATGTATTTAAGGTCTGTTCGTTTGACTTGCCTGTTTGCCAGCTGTTGCAGCTTTCATGATGAACATTATGGAATTTTGGGTTTTCCCCTGAAGTTCATGGAATATTGCTAGTGATGAGAGTGAGAACTAAAAACGTATTTTCAATTTCCTCTGACTGAAAGAATGTCAGAGTTGATTCTTAAGTGATTTATTTCTGCAAATACATTATTTTTGTGGGGTTCTTGGTTCCTGATTTTGGACATGTTCATTCCTTCTACAATATGTATTTCTAACGGTATTTAAAAGATGGCTATTAAATATATTGAATGTATGATGAATTAAATGTATTGAAATGGATATTGTTGTTGTTGTTCTCTGTTCAGGCACCAGAATTTCCTGAGTTCACAGCTAAAGTTCAAGAAGCAATAAGTTCCTTGGGTGGTAGTGTTTTTCCTAAACTTAACTGGAGTGCTCCAAGGGTAAGAATGCTGATTTCCAAAACTTGTAGCAGATCTTATTGTATGGATTTTATTTGTTTGTTTTGTCTTAATGCATTGGAAAGTAGAAGAGACTAGTGGTTCTGATGAAGGGAGAAATGATAGGCAAGATACCAGTAAAGTATGATACAGAAAATGGTTCTGGTGGGTTAGAGCTAGATGGTGCACTGTTTGGTGATACAAGACAGCGCTGTCTTTCTTATATAAAACCCTGTATTCCTGTCACAGGTAACGGTACGATGGTCAGACTCTTCTCGTTTAGGATACTAGTGGAAAACTTTGCCTGGGATAAAGATTAAAACCTCCACATTTTTTAAAAAAGCAATAAACTTCTCTCTAGTTGTTTTTAGGCACTCTGACTATACCTTAAGGATGGGTGGGTGCTTTTGTAGCATGTTCTGAAGGGAAGCTTGTGTTCAATCAAGCATTCCAAGAAAGTGCCTGGAAGCAGTAAGGCAAAAACTTAGTTTTTTAAATGGATTTGCTCTGCTTTCAACAGAGTATTCGTAAGAAAAGCAATGACTATTGTATCTCTTCTAACAGCTAATGAAGTTTTCCTCAAAATCAAAAAGCATAATTTTCAGGTGTAATTCAAATGTTACATAATATTTAGATAGATCTGCAGCTTGCTTTCCTTCCTGCTAGTAAAGGGGCCTTTTTGGATAATCTCTTTTATTTAGGATGCCTACTGGATAGCAATGAACAGCTCTCTGAAATGTAAAGCTCTCAGTGACATCTTCCTCCTCTTCAAGAGTTCAGACTTCATTACTCGTGACCTCACTCAGCCGTAAGTAGATTTCTAGCAGACTATCGTGTTTATACCCAGTCAGAAACCCCCCCAACCCTCTGAGGGTAACTTTTCAGTTCTTTTGAAAGATCTTGCTCTTTGCTGTACAGTAACCATAAATATCTGCTGCAAAAATACATACTCATGTGTGAAAGTTGTTCAGGTACAGTAATGTAGGTTTCAGGTACAGTAGTAAGTTAACTGTTCTCTGAAGCTCCCCCCACCCCTTCCTTCCTCCTTTGTCCCCCTCCACAGTGCGAAAATAAATACCGGGTCTGACATCATGCAGAGAGTTGCAAGGCAAATTATCTTCGTTGTTACTTACTGTGAGCGAGTCTTCCCTAGTAAACCAGAATTGTTTACCTGGCTTCAGTCAACAAAAGAAGAGCAGCCTTCCTTTGATTCTTGTATTAATTCTATTGATTTTAATATGCAAATAAGTGAAAAGTAAAACAGCAAGTAGTACATGCGAAATGACACTATGGACTAACGCTATTTTGATTTTTCCAGAGCAAGTAATGTTTTAATCTTGGGGTTTTTTGCCTTCCCACCCCTCTTGGCATTTACTTGTTGCTACCTCCCTTATTGTTGCCACTTCTCATGGTAACACAGCGTGACCTTACCGTGTCCCTTTCAAACTTTAAAGCTGTTGAAGTTTGTGTGGCTGCCTGGAAGAAGCCCAAGACTTCTGCTAATGTATTCCTACAGCTCCTTCTGAACCCATGTTCTTGTAGCTCTTGAACAAATGCACTCCAGGAACCGTGACTAGCCTTGTTAGTTACATATAAAATTACAAATATGATGTGCTTGGGGTTTATTTGAGCTGCTCACATGAAGGGAGTACTTCATTGTACAGGAACAGTTTCCTCCTGTAGCAGAGAATCACAGAATGGTAGGGGTTGGAAGGGACCTCTGGAGATCTGCATCTGAGTCATGTCACTCGTTTCTAAAATACAGCCTTTTTCTGAAAGAAAATAGACTCATTGGAATTTAATGTTCTTGTTGCTATTATTACTATTATTTTTTTCAGAAAAGTAGAATTTCAATGAAAAAAGGCAATCCATACTGCAATATTTAGGAGACTCAGTCAAATGCAGGGCACTTTTTCTAGGTGCTTTATTAGGGGGTTACCGAGCATAATAGTCCTGTGTTAAGTAGCTTGTGACCCAGTAAGAATGATCTTATCTAAAATGTGAACACAGTTGCATTAATGCCTTCTTTTTCTTTATTCCTGCCACTCTAATAACACTCTTTTCCCCCAATTTGTTGGTACATTAAAAAAATGATAGGTAGCAACATCTTCATCCTTATCTCTGCATTTATGGAGTGCTAGCGAACGCTGTCAGTCCAGTTCCGATGCAGGGTTTTATGTTATATCTGACCTACAACGTTATGAGGTGCACGGGAAGAGACTGGGAAGGAGGGGAGAAGCTGTTGGAGTGAGAGCAGTTTGAAATGTTGGAGTAGGGAAACAATTGTAAGCGTTGAGAATTCATGATTCTGGGATCACAGAGGATGAAAGGGGTGGAAGAGATGAGAAATCTGCAGTTCACACTTCAGACATGAGTAAATAGTGATTTCAGAAGACTTTGGTGCCTTATGAAGGAACTTTTTTTCATGTTTTCCCCTAATGGGAGGGTAGGTGACTTGGCCAGGTGTCTTGAGGATGAGTTTGCTCAGAGGGTTGAGCACTAAAATTTAATGTGTCCTTTGCTGTAACTGCTTTCAGGACTGAGTCTTGTGGGCCCAAAAAGAACTGTGTACTTTGTACCATCCCTTTGTGAATATTAAATAGCGCAGGTTTTGTATTCTACTATCCTCATGTATAAAGAGGTTCAGCAAAAAGTACCCTGAGCTCCTTGGAGAATTCCTTTGATTAACCACTTTCTAATGAGTTTGAGTTTGGGACACAATCGAGTGTTTAGCCAGCACCACTTGATTTGGAAGATATGGCAACTCTGTGTGTGTGTTTGTGCTCGTAGTTTATGCCGTTTGTATGGTAGAATGAGTTGGTTCAACCACCTTCACTGAGACTGAAACCAGCGCAATTTCTGTCAGGTTTTATCTCGTACCAGGTAAAATTAGTGCCTCAGCTACTCACCTTGCCCTCTGCAGATGGTGCTGACTTAGTGGCAGAGGCAATGCATGCATTCTAGCTCCTGTGTTGTGAGATTTCACAGCATGGGTGTTAACTTGAGCCACCAGTAATTTCACCTGAAGTTCACACCAGATTAAGAACACTGGTGGCTGAGCAGCATGTAGCAGGCACGCTGTCTTCTACTGATGCTGCTGTGGGAGAATAACCTCTAGCAGGAAGTCAACACCTCAGATTGCGGTGATCCAATCCATTTAGACTCCTCTTACAGTGTGACAAGACCACATGCACCGCCAAATAGCACAGCTCAGCTAGTGGGTGGTAAATCAGCAAACCTTGTGACATGATTGTGGGGTCATCACCTACTATAAAGGTTGAGTTTCGTCTGAGAAATGTTATATTTTAAAGTCTAATTCTGATCTAATGTTGGTATAAATTTGGGTTATGTTGTTTTTTCTTTTTTGTCAGAACAGGCTTTGTTTTTTTGGTAAGGTAGGGTTAATGTGGGCAGTGCAGCCTTGTGGTTTCCCTTTGAATGGAAGTTCGTACACTAAGGGAGCGTGTAATGTGTAAAATCACTTTGGTCTCTATGTATCTTCTATTTTATGAATATGTTGTACTTGATTAAAGTACATATGATTGTCCAGTCTGTGCATGGTATTTCTAAATTACTAAGTTATTTGTACAAAATGTCCCCACCCAGTGAAATGATTGTTGCTGAATCAGAGCAGCGGTCTTCCTTAATTATACTATTGATTAGTTGCCTGTTCCCTAGTCCTTAGCAAGCAGAAATTAAAAATGTAGCTGGCATAGGAACATGAAGTGCTGAACAAATGAAAATTGGATACATAATACGTCCAAATCCCTTGGAAGGACTACTCAGAGGGTGGATAAATGCACCGTATTTCTAGTTCGTTCGTTAATACTCGGTGTGGTCTAGAAGTTTTTTGCCCTACATAAGTAACAGATGAAAATTTGTAGACCTGTTTTGTTTTCTTTTCAGTTGTATTAACTTAAAAATCCACTTCATGGGTCATAATATGGGAAAGACTTTGCAACGGCAATTTGAAGATCTGTTTCTTAATACAGCTTTGCCAGTGATGTCAGATGAGGCAAACCACTTTCTTTCCCTCTTCCTTCCTCCTCCATTTCCTATCTGCTTATCTGGTATCGATCTATACATTGTTCAGGTCAGGGAGCTGCCCTTGCTGTAATTCTCAACTATCTCAAGTTCTGAGAAAACTTCAGCTATGCAATACTTCAGTGCAAACCATTAAAAAATATGGCCTTAATGCAAATATACTAAGGCTTGACTAGATAAGCTTTGGCTATTTTAAATGTTTGGATTCTCTCACAATGCTGACACTTTGTTTGGTTGAAAAGTTCAGAATAATGAGTTAACTTTCCTCCTTGTTAATTTTGTATAAATTAACAAAGACTTCAGAGCAATGCATTCCTTAATGTAGTCGATGTTGGTTCTGCTTCAAAGTAAGCATTGCATTTTACTTAGCGGAGTTAATAAAAAAAACTTGTGGATGGTGTGATCCTTAACTTTTCAGGTTTTAATGTAGGCTTTCAAAAACTAAGTGTTGTGGATATGCGATATAAAATAAATCCCTTTCTAACTGGAATTTCAGTTAAGTGATTAAAATTCCTCTTTTGAACAAAAAATCCTTTTAAAACCCTGTTGAGTGTATTGGTTTGGAACACAGCTTTCTGCCTTATTGTTAGAATTTGTAGACTACGTTTTGTTACGACGATTGCTCACTTTGAGACTGGTATAAATATTAGCAATAGTTTTAATGATGTGATAATGCCCATTCAGTTACAAGATAAGCTCGTTGTTATACCATGCTCATTAATAAACCTTGGAAATGTCAGACTTTGGAGATTGCTCCTGTTTTACAGGGCAATACTGGATGTTTTAAAACTGCAGGTGCTACTATTGGGATTTTGAATGCTAAAGTGTTCTTATTTTTCCATTTTTTTAATAATCACAACCGCAGAGGTGAAATAAGCCCTGTAAGTTCAACCTTGTTGAAAACCAACCTAATGCAGAGAACATCCTTTGCTGGGTTTTGCCCTTTGACTTATTATAGATGGGCAGTAGGAGTCACGTGCAAGGATGGCTGTTTTCTGATGTGCACTTAAGTGTTGTAAATTGACTCACAATATCTTATTGGGCCAGCTGATGCTCTGGACCTGTTACTTCCAGAAGTTCATTCCTGAAAACTTTTTGAGAAGCTGGTTAGACAGGTGAAGTAAAGAGTGTAAAAGTAGCCGGTGAGAGTGAAGGAGCCACCTGTTTAGTAGGTAAGAAATACCTACTAGGTTAACAGAGCAGATGAAACAACCCCCACTGGGCCAAGGAAAAGTTTCCAAATCTGTTAATGTGCAGGATACAAAGGAATGTGAGGGGAGGCGCAATTTTTTTCATTTAGGTGTTTATAAGAGGGCTTGGTTAAAATTTAAGTGCCTGTTTCTGAGGTCAGTTGAGAAAGTCTGCTCTTGAGCGAGGTTTAGCCCATCAGGCTCCTAAGCACATTGGTTCTAAAACCTAGCAGATGTTTCAGTCCTTTGTGTTTTTAAGCTAGCATTCTGACTACATTTTTGGTACCAGACTTAATGCTTCTAAATACTGAATTACAAATTACAAAGAAATTATGATGTTTTTCTGAGATGTGGAGAAATAGCAGCCTGTTCTCCTAACAGAACATAGGAGGCAGTGTTGGCTCATGAAGATGTGATTTGGCTCTCTGGATACTTTTTTGCAAGGACAGTAGCTGTTGGTTTAGACTTTAGTATAAAGTGTTTCAAGATAGATAGTTCCATACGAGAGGATATAGAAAATAAGGTCTTTGATGTTTTTTTTTTCTCGAGGTTTTACTCACATCCCTTTTTTTCCTAGCAATTTACAGTGTACAGTGTAGTACAAGATCTTCTTTTGAATGGTGCATGAATCTCCTATTTCTTTTAGTCCTTAAAGTTCCAGCAAGGTTCAGTATTCAAGAAATAAAGATGCAATTCAAAGGCTGTTAGAAGTTTCTCTTTTTTTTTTTTTTTTTTTTAAGGATTTAAGATAAACTGTGAGATGATAGCAGGGGAACTGTCAGGTACAGAGTAACTTTTACAATTCTCACTATATTCATAATAGTTTATTATCCACAGAATAATCTCAGTGATTTGCAAATGAGTTCATGGTGCTCTTAGCAGGATAGATACTGCAGGTCTCGCAAACCTCCTTAAATTGCCTTTGTCAGTGTTGAAAACTGAACTGTGTAATGGGTTCATGTAGTGTGTCCTGTTGTTAAGTGTGTGTGTTTGGATATTAACTTACAGCTGCTACATGTAGAGACCTCGATCCTTCTGTTCTTGACATCTAAGTATAAATGTGTAAACGAGCTGTTAACCACAGCACAAGGCTTAGAGTTTAGTTCCTTCACCTTTAGTAGTACCCAATATGACAATTTTCAAAGGCTTCAGAAAAGAGAGCCCAGATATCTCTCAGTTTGGGTTCCTGAAGTCTTTCTAATTGTTCTTTCAAACCTGAACAGGATCTGGGTTAAAGAAACCCCACTTAGCCTTGTGCCTCTTATGATCAAAAGGCCATGTCTAATAGATGAATTTGTCTGGGTCTGAACAACTGATGCTACAGTAAGCAGGGAGAAAATATAAAATTGCGACTACCTCAAGTTGCCCAAACTTAACTTCCCAAACAGGGGTGGTAGTAATGCCCTTTTGTTAACAAAAACTCATGATACTATTTAGAAGGGAAATGAGACTACAAAAACCTGAGTTTGTCTTTGCTGCATTCTCCCATTTTTTCCTCATTTGTACTTAGTCCTGTGTCACTAAGGCTCAAGAAAAATAATACTACTGCGTCTTGCAGTGGTTTTGTCTATATTCATCATTTTGCCTGTTTGCTTGATTTGGCAGCAATACCTGAGAGTCCGTGCAGCTTGGGATGGCACCCAAGGATTTCCATTTCTGACTTATAAGGCAAGAGGAAGTATCTTTGCCCACATAGCTTTCACCCAAAACATTTGAGGGTTGAGCAGGGGATAGTTTTGATTGTTCATAAGGCTGTTTTTTTGACTGCTAGAAGAGACTGCGTGTTATTGGAATGAAGCGGATTGCAGGTACCCTGATCTCAGATATGGAAGCCTGTGAGAAGTAATACAGGTCCTAGTGTGCAGGGACTGTAAAACTCCATGTGCTGGACTTTATATATATATAGTTCATGATTTTTTTTTTTTTCTGGGGGGAAGGGATGTTTTCTCGAGCATGGTAGGCTTGTATGCTAGGCAGGGAGGAATTTTGAGTCTAGCAAAACTGCAAGCTGTCATGAGTTTGTTTCTATTGCCTTGACAGATCTTAAATTGTGGGGAACATAAACTGTAGTTGAAGGATGTTATCTGTTTACATAGGCTTACAGATATATATGATCTGTTTGATTACAGTACTTTTGTAAAGCATGCCTGCTATCGCCCTTTTCTGCGTGTAGTGGGCATTAAAGTCTAAACTAAAGTGTGTGAAATTTATTTCGGCTGGCAGCATACTGAATGAGTTCTTATGATAGCTCTTCACTTCAAACCGAGGGCTGGGTAGCCACATCTTATAGATGCAATGCTTATATTGGAGCTGTTAAATTTTTGGATTGCTTAACCAAGTTCCGTGCCAAAGGGAGGTAGTATAACTGTTGCCATTTAGGGCTATTGCTCAGCAGTGACCCCTTACACAGTTCTGTGCATCAAAGTGGTTTGTTGCCAATAAGGTCAGGGAGCACACTTTGAAGGAAAATGGATGTTCTTTTGCTGATTCTCTTTGAAAGTTGCAGGATTCATTGCCAGGTTTGCTGTAAAACCACAAAAAGGTACGCAGAAGTTGGCTTGGGCATAGTTCCTGAAAGGTGACACAGAGTCAGCTACTCACAAGGGACAAAACCTTGACATCTGCTTGCAGTTATGGAAATAGTTTTGTTTATTCCCACTCTCAAGAGATTTGTAAGGGAATTTCTTAAGGCTCTTAATTTAGAAAGATACTGTGCTGTGGAAGCAGAAGTGCCGAGTGGCACTGTTTTGCATCCCTTACTCGTGGAAACAAACTGTTGTAAGGCATGATGATGTGTCTCTGTTGTGTGGTTTAGGAAGTTAAACATTAAAAGTACTAGCGAAAACATGCTGCAATGAAACTAGATGAGGTTGCTCAGGTTTATCTGGTTCTTTGAGAATCCAGTCATGCCACCATAACAATAAAGAGGAAAGGAGCAGCGCTGTTGATTCAAAAAGGAGAAACTCAGCAATGAATAAATACTTACCTTTTAGCCGTGTCCCTGTCCAAATTTCAGTGCTTCCAAATTACACTAGATGAAAAGTGGTGATTCCCCCCCTGATAATTGTCAAAAGGAAGTTTGTTACTGATGTACTGAACTTACTTGGTTTGTATGTCTTGGAGATAATTTAATAGCTGGTTTTGTGAGTCACTGTTTGGAGTTATTGTTCTCACTATGGCGAAAATCTTGTATGCGAAAGCAGATTTTGATGCCTGTGCCTTGCTTTTCCAGATTTATTCATTGTACTGATGATTCTCCTGATCCTTCCTTGGACTATGAGGTAGGACTCTTTGCATGATTTCTGGGTAATTTAAATGAATTGCTTGTGAGCAGGGTGCTGTTTGTGCTTGGGCATGTGCCCATAGAATTTGCTGTGTTTGCTTTGATTGTGTGGCTTGGGCATTGTGAGGAAATCTGGTTCAACACTACAGGTCATAAGGAGTTCCTTTAATTACAGATCAGATGAGCCACGGATCAGACTTTTGAAGCTTCCTTGGAATTTCTTCTCATGTCTGTCAGGTTTTGCCAGGAAGGACAAGTTCAGTAGCTGAAAGTTGTATATTCTTGATAGTATGCTGCTTGTGAGTATCACAGCTGAGGTCATGAAGAGAGAAGGTAGCTGTAGTGGCTGGGGACACTCTGAACTGGTCTATCATATCTTGTTTCATAGGCTCTTTACCAGATTAAAATGTTAAGCTAGTGGTGGAGATATTAACAATGCATTAAACCATTCCTGTGGTGCTGTTGCTTTTATAATAGCATCTAGTCATTTCTCTAATAATAATTTTTATGTAAATACAACATTTGTCATCATCCTGTGGGCTTAAAGGGCTTTAGAAAAATGAATGAACTCTGTTTTTTTTAAAGCACTATCTAATGTGCTTTAAGGATACAGGACATCTAAAAGTTGGAACAAAGAGTTTCATGTTTACACTGTAGTTAGCAATGTCATCTTTGATTACTGAGGTTTTTCTGCTGCAGGTGAGAGGTGTTGGGAGTCTCCAATATCCAGTAGCAGTAACTGAGGCCTTCAAAATAATGGATCCATCTGAATCCTTCAGCTTAGGAAATGCAGAAACTTGAGAAAGTGCCAGAGAGATGCTTTAATTACCAGGCAGTCTGTCCTATTGACTATAATAGTTTGGTTACTATTTCTATCCTGTGTCCTTATTTTAACTGGTTTGCGCCTTCAAAGGCGTCACAGAAATCTGCTTGGGTGTATACCAGAATAGAGGTTGATTTGGTTAAATTTAATTCTGCTCATCAGCTCTTTTGACTAGGGAGCAACTTTCTGCCAATTCCGTGACAGATTGTTGTGTTGTACAGCAGGGTTTTTGTTTTCCGTCCTTTGATGTAACTTCGAAGTCATTTCATAAATAATTTCACAGTTAGAAATGCCGTACAAAGTGGAAAAGCATAAGATTATTAAGGTGGGAAAGGGCCTCAGGAGGTCTCTAGTCCATTCTCCTGCTCAAAGCCGGGTAAGTAATGAAATCAAATCGAGTTGCCTGGCATTTTATCAAATCTGGTCTGAAAACCTCAGTGGATGGAAGGTGCGCAGCCTCTACGAGGGAGCTGTTCCAGTGCTTGACAGCCCTCATGGTGAAAAAGTTTCTTATGTCCAGTCTGAACCTTTCTACTTTAAACTAGTTTGGACTAGGTGGTCTTTTAAAGGCGCCTTCCAACCAAAAGCATTCTGTGATTCTGTGAAATTAAGTCTAATTGCTTTGAACTATTTGTTAAGATGATTATGTGAACTGCAAGTTAAGATTGTTTTGTTTTCTTGTATCAGGAGTAACTTCGGAGGTCGTCGTATCATTACAGCAAACCTGTAGCTCTAGAAGGTATACCTGGTATCAAAAAGTTACCTGTTACTTTCTGAAACAATACTTTGTCACTTGTTTTTCCTCTATAGCTTGTTCTTCGCAAATGGTGTGAACTAATCCCTGGTGCAGAATTCAGATGCTTTGTCAAGGAAAACAAACTTATAGGTAAGGATTTTCTTAAAGATAAAATTATTAGGTGCAAGTTCTGAGGAGCTTCTCTAATCCCTTGAATCAGCACTAAAGATGAAGACAGTTCTTTCTTCACACACCTCATTTCTGGATTTTTTTTTTCCTTCTTTGTTCTGTAATTTAAAATGTGGCATGCCATGTTTCTCTTTCCACTGTATTTGAAAGCCTGATGACATAGCACGCTCAGTATTACAGCGGGAATATTTTTAATTCTAATTGCCAATTCAGAAACTTCACCCAAAGGCTGTTTTGCAAGTGATTCTTTTATATTGAGGAGCAAAGTGCATCATCTCCAACTTGCAGAATGAATACAGAGGAGTTGGGTATTATGCTGATAAAACGTGACCACATGTGGATATTCTATGTGGAAAGTTGAGGAGGTCAGAACATGTCCACAGGACTAAAAGGTGTCTGAGCTCGTATTATATTCAGTGTAGCTTAGTCAGAAAACCTGCCGATCTGTTACTCTGGTTCAAAGTCCGAAAAGTAAAGTGTTTGAAGCGACACTGAACAGCTGGGGTATCCACAGCATGCAGAGAGCTGGTGGGTGCATCGGGACACCCGTGATGGGTAGAGGACAGGCAGATTGTGCTACAACATGTATTTTAGGTAGCTCTAGGGTAACTTCAGCTGAGTTGTACTCCTCTGGATGTGTTGACTATTCTCTGCTGACTATAGCAGGAGCTTAGGCATCTAGTGCACACACAGGTTCTTGAATTGAGGGATTTCATTTCAGGGTAAATACTGTTCTGGAGTTTGAATTTGTTCTTGGTGTGGTCTGTCATGCAATCTTGAAAGATGAACAGAAATGTAAATAGCACAGGGCTGGTGCATATTTGTCCTTAACAAGATTGAATCATTCTGCCTAAATTTTTCTAATATATAGCAAAACTCTAATCCAGACTTTATAGGAAGGAAGGTGATTTTTTGCTTTGAAACAAAACCAAGTTTGCTCATTTTGTCTGTCTTATACTTACATATTCACAAGCACCGAGATGCATATATACAAGTGGTCTATCTAGGATTCCTTGTGATGATATGGAGGTGGAGGGATATTAGCTAGCTATCTAGTCCTCGTTGTTTCTTCTGGCTGCTTCTCAGCATGGTGACTCTGTGCTTGTTTTGGATGTGCTGTTTTGTACCTGTTAGGAGCTGCCAGCAATTTGTCTCTCCATCCTGTCCCAGCTCTGTGAATCATTAGGAACTGACTCCCTGTTCTTTGTTTCCTGATCTGGGTGTCCTGTGGAGCTGCACGTAGATGTTTTGGGATGTGCTAATCTAGGTGCTGTCAACACATACCATTGCCATAGCCCTTTTATTTGGCTGTTTCTTGTGGTGCTTCCACACTCCTCTTCCCCTTCTCTCTCCATTCATGCCAAGTGCAGGGTTTGTGACAGTTCTTTGTAACAGAGATTCTCCATTAAGCTGGTATTGCCTAATGGCTGCTGAAATAGCTTTTGCACGGGGGAAGTGCTGAATCCTGTCCTGTTAGGTGCTGCTGGAACACAACAACTGCCAGATACATGTATCACCGTAATAACCTCTAAAACATTTGAATGTAGATTTATTATGGAACATCTATCTAGTGATGTTTATTTTCAAATACCTCAAAGCGTTTGTACACTGGCTAATTAACCACTCTATATGTTTCATTACTGGGTTTTGAAACCTAGTAGATCTACCTGGATGGGGTTTTTTTAGCTAGTACTCCAGCTGCATTTCTGAAGACAGCTACAAGATTTTTCACAATATGTTCCCATGCCTGTCAGTCAAACTAAGGAGTGATACTTGCACAGTGTAGTGAATGTTTTTCCAGTTACACGTTTGTATCCCCTAAGATGCCACCATCTTTTGATTTTTTTTTTTTTTTGGTTTTTTTTTGTTTTTAGACCCAAGTTAAGCTTTGCAGTGGTATTAATAATTCAAAGTTTCACTGATATCCTAAACTTTGTATGAACTTTTTAAAAGAGCAAGTCTTTGCAGGTGGTCAGCATTGTCTTACAGTAAAACTTAATCTGTGTTTTGTGTAACATTAAAATAGCAAACTGCCATCATTAATACAGCTCTCTTGGGGGATTCTGGCTTTTTCTGCTGCTAAATAGTACGAGTTACTCATTCTGCAGTGATGAGGAAGGTCTTGGTTTGACATTTGTCCAGCTTATGTTGACACATCCTGTATGAGAACTTATGTCACTTAGGATGCATGCAAGTGTATAATCCTGTTGATGTCAACTTAAACTATTGTCATGTAGACAAACAAATGTCTGAAATGAAGAGCTTGTGATGTAGCTGGGATAGTTTATCTAATGTCAGATATGCAAAACAGCCTTTGAGGTGGGCAGATGGAAGAAATAAGGTACTAGACTGCATGCCATCTCGTTGATTTTAGGATTTAAGGTCTCACCTGTAGTGCCTTATCAAACAGGTCTGTGTTATTCCACGCTTAAAAAATTGGTTAAATGAGAATCTTTATGGTATGCTGGGATCTATCATCTTTGCTAATGTGCAATCTTAGCCCCTATCCCTTTCATTTCATATTTCCAAATTCTGGTCCCTACATCTGATGTGCAGAACAGAAAAGGTTTTTGACCAGAGTAACCAGGGGGAATAAAACTGAAAGGAAAAGGCAGGAATTGGAAACTTAAATGCAGGCAAAAGTTCCTTCTGGAATTCACTTAAAGTAGTCAAAGAGTGTACATATAAAATGAAGTTCACAAAATATAGGGCAGAACTGTTCAAGGAAGAGATTCCTAATGGAAGTGTTTTAAATATAAGAGAATAAAGCCAAACAATAAATCATTGGTAATGGTTGTAACTTGGGAGAACTCTGTCTTCTGAAATATAGATTATAACATGCTTATGTCTGATAACTGCATTTTGTCTGGTTGGGTTTTTTGCATTCCTAAAGCTCTTTATAATCAACTAAAATTATTGACAGGTATATCACAGAGGGACTACACTCAATACTACGATCATATCTCTAAGCAACATGAGGAGATCTGCAGATCAATACAGGAGTTTTTCAAGAAACACATACAGTATAAATTCTTGGATGAAGACTGTAAGTATCTTAAAGCTTCAGTTAGCAAGGGGAGCATGGGGGAGGGAAGGAGGATGTTTATGAAGGTTTTTAAATAGGTAGTGCACACCTAGTTCCAAAGACTTAAAGCCAGAAACCTCTTTGAAGTTCTTTTGCAGGGTGCTGGGAGATTGGACACTGAAACAGCTTGCAGGGCAAACGCCACCGAAATGAGACCTGAGCTTGTCCCCCCTTGCTCTTGCTGGCTCGTTTCCTCCACAGCACACCGAGTTGCACTGTGCTATGTTCCAGTTTACTGCTGGAGATTAGCGGAAGAACGGGTACTTCTAAAAAAATAATGGCATTCTCAATATTTTAAGCCTGTGGTTATGCATCTCTCTCTTCACAGCTATTGCTTTCACAGGGCTTGATTCTTTTTAATTTGGGACAGTCTTACAGCTGTTGTGGCTAGAGCATGCAGAGCAATGTCATTTTTGAACAACTGTAAAACTGGGAACAAAAAGCCCTGAAGGAATAGGCTGGAGCTTTCCAGGAAAACACAGTGTGTGAGTGAAAGATCCCTTCAGAAGGCATAATAACTTTTTTTTTTTTTTTTAATAAGGCTTCTTCCACTTATACTTACTTTTAATGAAGAAAAATTCTAAACCTGAGAAGTGAGGAGGTCGGGAATGCTTAACAAAAGGCATTCAGTAGTAAGAAGAATACTTGTTTATAAAGATGTCAGATGTTTGCTGCTGAATTATTGATGTATTGAAGTATTTCTTGAAGAAAGGATTTGTAAGTTTCTTTTCAAGAAATTGTCGTCATTGCTCCTAGAATATTGATGCACAGCAGTTTAGCTGCTGAAACTTTTGAATAAAGGCCATGATAGTTGATACACCTAGGCAGCCCAAGTACATTGCTTGGTTCTTTAAATATGGAGTCCTTTGTAAATCTTACTGGAGATACTTTCCTGACGTGGTTGAGTGAGAACTGAACAGTGTTCAGTGGTGATGGATGATCAGGAGTGGTGAAAAATATGATCAAGGAACTTAAATTGGGTTTGATGTCAGCCAAACTTCAGTTTAGTAAAATACATAAGAATTGTATATCAGTTGTATTGTCTTTATATAAAGCTTTGAATACTCAATCTTTAGGTAAGTTTTGAACATGGTTAATTATTTTGCTGAGCCACCAGAGGAGTCAAATAGACCTGTCCTTTCTGACTTTCTGAAAAAGATACCTTCTAATGCCCTTCTCTATTATATTAAAATCCTTAATTTGACTCTGCAGGGTTCCTTTGTTTCAGTCCAGAGAATTTCTCAAGGACCACTGCTTGGAGAAGACTAGTAGTCTGGAAATCAGTATACTAATTTAATAGGTCCATAGCCCTAATGTTTTGAAGTAAGATCAGTCATATAGATCTGACATTCTGTCATCTGATCACTGTCTTTTAATTTTCCTCTGAGTTCCAATGTAATTTTAGCTAGTATATAATCAACTGATAGATAAGAATTCAGGGCGCTATTTTTGGAAATTGATGCCTAGATTTAGGCTCTGGAACTGCTGTCTGGTGAACTGAAAGCTCTGAAGTGTCGCCTTATGTAAAGGACATAAAACTATGCCATCTGAGTTACCTTCTGGGAAAAGGAGGTTTCAGGGTGACCTTCTGGGATGAAGGTTTGTTAGCCTTTTGTTCTTAGGCACTAAATGCTGGTGACATGTCCATCTGCAGGGAAATGCCATGCAGAAAATGTTTTCTCATTGATTTACCACCCTTCGTTCTTCTCCTGTCATATCCCTTGATCCACTGTCTGGTAGCATATGTGTTGTTAAAAATAAAAATCTGGCCTTGCTTGTTTGTTTGCTTTTAAAAGGAAAGGTATTAGAGCTTTTTTTCTGACTTCTTGTTTCAATGGGGATTTTGATGCTGTTTGCTCTGCTTTTTCCAGTTGGTCTGGTAGCATCTCCAGATGGAAGAGTTGAGTCAGAGCAGCTGAAGCATTGCAGAGTAAGAGCAGTAGGATAACAGATGGGTGAATGCTTTATAAATACTTCTAAATGATGTTAGAACCTTCTAAGTACCTTTCGTAAGAGCCCAGTAAGAACAGCGTTCCGGAGGTATTAATGCTTACTGTAGAGTCAAGCCTTGGCTTACCCTCCATTTGGAGCAACTGCTGGTAAAGTTTTACTAGAGTCTTGCCAGCACGTGACACTCCTGCTCTGAGGTGGTCCCTAAGAAG
Source organism: Leptosomus discolor (assembly GCF_034619465.1). Taxonomy (NCBI): domain Eukaryota; kingdom Metazoa; phylum Chordata; class Aves; order Leptosomiformes; family Leptosomidae; genus Leptosomus; species Leptosomus discolor. The sequence goes on along the minus strand of NC_141391.1, from coordinate 212,038,253 downwards.
AGAGAACAGTTCAGGTTTCCTTCTCTCTTCAGTGTTTGTGAGTGTCCTGAGCTAGTCACCAATGTGCAGTCAGTCTTTACGGGGATGGAAATCCCGCTAAATGCTGTTCGCCTTGATGATTGCCACACACTTGCTTTAAGCTGACAGGCATCATTTTGTAATAAAGCTCAGATGCAAGTTTTCCATTAATGAAACATGATTAATGAGAGTACACAGTACAGGCAACAAGTTCAGTTGAACATCTGGAGAAGAAATGTAGGGTTGCTGGGCTCCTCTTTGTATGGATGACTTACTTAGCTTATCTTCTCGAGAAAATGTAGCACTTAATTCCGGAGTGACATTTTAAATTGACGTAACTGAGCTTCTGCAAAAAGCGGTTACGTGACTGGCTTTGGTGCTGCTGAGTTGTGGTTTTGCCCACCAGCTTCACATGAAATAATAGATTAGGCTGCTGAGTAGCTTTACATGCCTGAACATGACCAATGAACATCCCTGTTACTGATGGGCAGCTTCCTGAGTAGCTGCAGAGGCTCAAGTGTTCTTCAGTCATATCCTGAGTTTAGTTTATCCCACATGTATTGGGAAATCTCTTAGCTGGAATATTCCCTTCCTTATTAGTGAAGGAAGTGACAATACAGCATTTGTCTGAGGTTTTTCTAAATCTGGCTTTTCTTTTTCTTTCTTTCTGCTAAACTGGTACAACTTCTGCATGTAGTCACGCTTGAATGCTTATCTGTTGATTTCCCTTGCTGAATAGAAAGACAAAGATTCGTTTAACCAGACAGAACAGAAGCTAATAGGGAGATGCATGTACAAAGGTTCACGCTTAATTAAGCCAAGGGGAGGGAAAACAATGGAGCTGTGCAAATCAGCTCTGCTTCAGTCACCGAGTAGCAAAGGGTCTGTTTGAAAGAGTTGTTGATAATCAGTAGGTGTGCTGTATCTGCTGTGGGTTGCAGTAACACAGCCATTTCACTGCCACCTCCTCCTCAGCACGCTGACCCCTTTGTTCCTGCAACCTGTTTGTCTTGTTATCTGCTGAAGCCCTAATCTCCGTCAAGCAGGAACTTTCTCTTACTAAATGTTTGTGCAGTGTTGAGCACAGTGGAGTCTTGATCCTTCCTTGAAATTTCTCTGTTCTGCTCTAAAGCAAACAGCAGTAATGTCGCTGAGCGTTTATCAAATGTTCTTCATTGGGGGAAAATTCAACAGAAGACACCAGCATTATTTGGAAAAACCTGGCAGCCTGTCTCTCAGTGCATTAACAGTAGTTCTTGAAATGTTTCAACTCCCTCTTGGAAACGAACCTAATTCTGGCTTCCAGTTCTTTAGACATACGACTTTGCAGATTGTGCTGTGTACAGCAGTATCTATTCAGATTTAGACATCTTCTGTGAAACTATAAATCTTTTAAGATTAACACTTTTTTTTTTTTCTCCTTTTCAGTTGTTTTTGATGTGTACAGAGACAGCAGGGTAAGTGAACAATAGTCTGTATATAATTGTTTGTTCTGTGGAAACTCTTCCTGAAATGCTAGAGATGAAACAAATAATACCTTCATCTTCCTAGAAATGATCCTAGCAAAAAAAACCCCGAACAAAACAAACTATTACTTGATGTTATCATTGTGTTCCCCAGGTCTTTTTCTGTGTTAGACACTTTCTACAGTAGGAGAACAATAGGATTAGGGGTGTAAATATGTCTGTGCCAGTGATGTAATTATTTAGTAAATATCTTCCAGAGAAATAGTCTGGTTTTAAAGCGCTTAACTTTGGCTTCAGCTGGAATTCTGTCAGTTCTGTGAATTTACTGGAGGCAATTTAGTTTTCATTGTGACATGGAGAGTCTTTGCTGAAATAATTTAGAATAGACTAGAATGTTTCAGTTGGAAGGGACCTACAATGATCACCTAGTCCAACTGCCTGACCATTCAGGGCTGACCAAAAATTAAAGCGTGTTATTGAGGGCATTGTCCAAATACCTCTTAAACACCAACATGCTTGGGGCATTTTCTGTTAAGTACTTAATCAGTATCATGCAATGTTACTGAATTGTTTTAGCAAAGCACTACCTGTTGCTAAGGTTCCTTCTGCATAGTGCTTACTCTGGGTCCTTTTGACAGAAATATATCTGAACACTCAGGCAGAATGGCTGTGACTTTCCAAAAAATATTTTGGGTGATATTTTGCTCACTAAAAACATCTGTGATGTTTTTCCCTATAGCATCTGAACTCGTCAAAACTAATCATCAATATTTCTTCAGATTATCCATGTGAGGTTGGAAAATGATAAATTGTACTTCCTGTATGGAAGTCTAGGGTATGAAGGGATAGTTGTCAAAAGAGTGTATGAATGTGGTGTGGCCGGTTTGTGCCAGATGGAAGCTAATTTTTTCTTTTCAAACGGTTCCGGCTGTGGTTCTGAGCAATCGGCAGATCAGAACCCTGAACATCCAGATAGTGAGGGATTGGGGAGAAATGTCCCATCTGAAGGGCAGGTGCCAGTATCAGAGTTAGTCACCTTGACCTCTCCTAGTGTCGGTGGAGAGAAGTAGGAGAGATGAATTGTGCTTGAAAGGCACACGTGTTTGTTTTAAAAGCACACAACCAGAAATGCATTATGTAGCTTAAATCTCAAAAGTTGATCTTGGGAATGACAGCTGATTTGGGAAATCACATTAGTGCATGAGAAGTAGGTCTTTGGTTTAGCTTAATTTTTTTTTTTTCCAAATTCTAAACCAGAAATGCAAAAAAAAAAAGGCTATATGCTTTTGCTATATACGTTTATGAGTCTGACTGACTTGTTCACAGTTATGGGATTGGAGAAGGTCTTTATTTGAGTTGAGTTGGGACTGTTTGTAGTAAGTCCTGACTCTGAATGTTGCTCAAGTATTTTGTAATTGTATAATAGTAAATCATGCCATAGTTTGCAAAGCAGAAACTAAACAGGAATGTGTGTCATGTGGAAAACAACTGTTGTACTGTTACTCAGCGCAACTTTTAATGTAGGTACCTTAATTAGGCTATGGGTAAAACCAGCCATGCTGAATGGTAATGAAAATTATCTGGGTTCAGATCATCAGACTTCAGGATGCTGTAAGGCAAAATGAGGAACAACACTTCAGCATTGAACCAGGCTCTGCCACTGGGTACTCTGCCTCACAGCTGAGGCATGAAGACAGATTACTGAACTAAAAGGTTTCAGCCTGTGTGATCTCAAATGAGCAGTGTTTCTTCACCTGTCAAGATAAAATACATCTGTTTGTAGATATCTCTCCCGTGCCTTCTACCCTGAGGACTTGTAAACTGCCAGATAGTGCTTTGTGTGTCAGATCCTCCTCCTTTCGCACATACTTTTGTGGTTTGCAACTGTATTATTCATCGCTCCCGTTCTATGTGAGTTATAGGCAGCAAAAGAATATTGAGTGCTGCCGAGTGTGATTAATTTCCAGAGCCCATGCTCCTCCTCAGGCTGGTTGCACAGCAACCTCACCTACAGAATGAGAGAACTGTCCAGTGTCTGCTTATTTTAAATTCTTTCAACTCTAAATATTCACTTTGGAGAAGCTTATTCTTGGATGTGGTTGAGAATGAGAGGAACCCCCTCCCCGTGCTTGCTTTAGCTACTCGAGAGACCTTATGGAGTAGGCTGCCGCAGGTCCTGCTCGTTGGGTTGGAGGGTGGCATAGAAACAACGGAGGCCTGGTTCAGAACCAGCTTTTATGTGTCTGCCTTTCCTGTTGGCTCTCTTCACCGAGCTCGTCTGAGCTCATGCCTGACTTTGCAGACAAGTCATCTTTTAAGGAAGAAGCGCTGCAGTCTTCCAAGCTGGGTGACCTGGAGCCCTAGTCCTGAAGAGGTTCTGTTGCAGGACTAGTAGCCTGTTTTCATTTGGATCCATCTTTTTTTTTTTTTTTTCTTGCTGCTAGTGGTTCACAATTGCTGTGCAACAGCTGACAAGCCTGAGAATCAGCTCTGCTGTTGCTCTTTGCCTGTCTCCCAGGTGTTAACAACTTGTAACCGTGTTCAAGACAAGTCACTGTGGTAAGACAAAGAAATGCAGTGAGTGGATCCAAACCACCGCTAGCTCACAGCTAGCTCTTGGTGCAAACTAGTGCCTGTGTCTCTGCCTGGTGAGCCTTGTCACTGTGTGTGAAGGTGCAGCTGGTTAGGGAGATGTAACAGTTCAGTTTGCATTTTATCTATCTTTTAACTTCCTTTAAACAGTCTTTGTCATAGGCACTTCCTTTCAGCAGCATGTTGCTTAATGGTTTAGTAAAACAAAGCATGAAGCTGACAGGATCTGGTAAATCTATTGGTTCCTGTTACAGAATGAGAAAAAAAAAAAATCCTATGTAATACAGTTTGGGTTTGTTGGGTTTTTTTTTTTTCCCTTCCAGATATGCACAACTTTGCTTTCCTGGCTTGTGCATATCTGTGCTCTCATGTGACAAAGATTGCCAATACTAGAAGATGGCAGATAAATAGCTTTACTACTGCTCTTTAGATACACAGTGCAAGTCATCTGAAACTACATTTAAATCATGACATTGCATGTAAGACTTGAAAGAGTGTTTAATCTTAAGAAAAGACAGTTTGGTTACTGACCCAGAGTTATATACACTCCCTTTAAAGAGCTCTGAAAAGGGATATTTAGGGGTTTTTGCTACTTCTCATCAATCTGCAACTACCAAAACTCCGTACAGATTTAAGACCATCTTAAGGAAACCATCTCAGTTCCTGTTGTAGACGGTGTACTGCTGTCTGCAGGGAGGGAGAACTACTGCTAGGTGCTCACAAAAACCAGTGTCACTCTCAGTAGCCTCAGAACAGATGTTCAGTTTTTTCCAGGGTACATTTCTTCTCTAGAGAAGTGATCTTGAGTTCCAATGAAAAGCTGAGTTTCATGTGTTTGGGGTGAGGAGGAGTCTCTGTGAAAGCCTTTCATAGGGAAGTCCTTTGTTGAGTGTAAACATTTCTGATTCAAGGAAAGATTCTCTGAACTGCTGGACGAACTTTTTCAGCCATTGCTTCTGTCTGTGATTAAATTGGTTCATTACCCAGCTTTTTCTGGTGTGGTAGAATGAATCTAAAATTACAGATTCCTCCTCCTGCTGCCTTGGAGCTAACAAGATGTCCCCATTAGCAAAAGTAAAACATCTCTTATAATGAGAATTTGTGACTGCCTTTTGAAGAGGGATGGAGGTGGAAAATGCCCCTGTTCGCTCTCGGCACCGATGATGTCAGTATCAGTGCAGAGGTGTTGCAACTTAGCCATACATATTTGCGCTTCTTCACCCTTCTGAAACAAGTAAGAAACCACTCCGGGCTGTGTCCCTGCAGGTCACAGTTGCTTTTGTAGCCATCTGGTTTCACTACTGCTGTTGTGGTGCGTTGGCTTCTTCAGATCTGCTAGGCGAGAGCTGTACCTCGTGGATCTGCCCTGAGAGAAAGCCTGTGTGCAACCACACTCACCAGCCGGGGTGCTGGCTCCGTTCCAGTTTACAAGTAATATCACTGGTTTCATCTGTGCTGGGACTCCCCCCCATCTGCATGAGTAACTCGCTACGGATGATAACAGACCAGGCAGAGCATTTCTGCTCTCTATTGTATGGGTTTCCGTGCGTTTCCTATGCTATAGTGCGTTAGTGCCTGTGGGGGTGCCTTAGGTAGTGTGGGTGGGAGAGGAAGTCTCCACGTTACTCTGACTGAAGGCTTCAAAAGTATCTTTGTGAGTTGGAAACCAGATGGCTGTGGTGTAAATCATTGAAGAGACTTGCTGTTTGTATCGAGATGGGGAAGATCTTTTAAAGAAAAAAGATCCTTCAGGAATGAGGGAAAGAAAGAGAAAGCAAAATAAGTTTTTAGCTACGTAATCTTCAGGTTTGTTTTCCAATTCCAGTTGATCTTCAATAAACACAATAAAACCTTTTGGTCCTGCTTGTGTTACAGCAACCTTATTCTTTCCGTATTTGATGGATCTGGTTTATTCCAGATGTAATACTTATTTTGCAAATTCTTACTAGCAGTTGTAGTCATATTTCATTATAATTTATTATATATTTTTTCTTAAATTAGAATAGATGGCACTTTCTTGGGTAAGAAAAGATGGCCCTGTGCTGAGGGTTGTATCTTGAGATGACTTGAGGAACGCAAACTATTTCTTGCTCCCCTGCAGACGTCTCTGTTGCCTTTTAGTATGCCGTGTTAGTCTCTCTGCTTTCATTTTTCAGCTGTGAAACAGGCGTGCTGTTGTGCATACTACCAGACCTGCTTGGAGCACAAATGTGTTAAAGATGAGGCAGGAGAAACTAGTCTGGACTACTAGTAATGGCTATATTAAAAACGCCTATAAGTTATTCTTTATTTATCTATATTTGTACAGCACCTTTCAGCTTTCATGATCTCCACGTGCATTTTGCAGACCCTGCTGTGTATTTTTAGAGTCCGTTCTGAGGTCAAGAACAGCAGTTCTTGTAGACTGCTGGATGTACAGCAGTGCTGAGGTGGCTTTTGACGGAAAGCAAAATCGCTGTTTTGGTGGGGTTTTTAGTTTGGGTTGGTTTTGTGGGTTTTTTTTTATTTGGTTGGTTGGTTTGGTTTTGGTTTTTTTTTTTTGTGTGTGGTGGGGTTTTTTTGTTGTTTTTTCCGTTCCTTGTTCATGATGCCTGGGGATCTTGGACCATGGACATTAGACAGAACTTCTGTGGTTATCTGAAATCACCTCGCATAGAAGTGAATTCAGTTTGTTTGATCTCTGTCTGATCTTCTGTTTAAAAAACAATAAATAAAATAGTCAGTCATAGCTTGCTGTGCTTTAAAACTGTGTCTAATGTAAGGGAAGTTAGGATGTTTTAAGTGCTTAAGGTGATTTCAATTTTGACATCATTTTATCTAAAGACCAAGCATTTTACAATAATATGTGTGTATTCTGCTTTTTTTTCTTTTCTTTTTTTTTTTTTTTTAATTCTTCTATTGTTCTATTGCAGGGTAAAATTTGGTTAATAGATTTTAACCCATTTGGTGAAGTAACAGACTCCTTGCTGTTTACGTGGGAAGAACTGACCTCTGGGAAAAACTTGAAAGGGGACCAGGGTGAAGGGGAAGCAACAGAACAGGTACAGCCCTGTGGTGAGGCAGGCTGGCTAACAAATCCAACAGGCTTTTTTTTTTTTTTTTGCCTGTCTTTATTTATTGTAATCCAATTGTGATGTCCTTAACTCACGAGATGTAAGCTCTTTGTAAGTAGAATCTACCTTATTAGACAGTAGTTAATGTCAAGAAATATTGCATGCTAGTTTTAGGTGCCTGCAAGGGAATTTTTTGTTCACAGTCCAAGCCCATATTGCAGCTTTGACCACACTGCGAAAAAGATGCCCTGAAACTTGCTTTTGTGCAGTTTTGATGCGCTCTATTAAATGCCTTTCAAAATCTGTTACTTTTCTATATAATCACTTAGTTCTGCTTTTTTCCTGATATCTGCCATACAGTTTCCCAGAGCTCCAGATTTATGTTTATGAGGAGGCAAAAAGAAGCTTAACTTGTGTCTCTCCCTCATACGGAATACCCTCAGGGAAGCCTTGCCCTCTGGTTGAACTCCCTGGACCTGCAGAGCAGGGCTCCTCTATCCCTCTTCCAAGCTGCGTTGCCTCCATAAAAACAAATAACTTCCTGTTAATGCAGAGAGGCAGGAATAGTCTTGTTTGCACTCCAGCTTTTTTTCTGACTGCGTGCTTGAGAGCACATCCTCGTATCTTGATGAGTCCTTAGACAGCTGGACAGAAGATAACAAGAAGCATGTTACTTGATACTGGGAAACACTGGGTAGTTGTCTGAGAAGAGATGGCTAGTCAGATAGCGTGGGCTTTTCTTTGTTTTCTAGCTGTTACACTGCGATAGAGGTAACTGAAATGACATGCTTCATTGAGCTGATTTTAACATTTGAGCTTTGCTTTAGTTCTGTCGCCGTTCTCCTAACACATTGAAAGGGAAATACACCACTCTGCAGGATATCATTCATGCTGTTTTCTTAGTCTCACCGTGTGGCTATTGCTGTATGAAAACCCATTCAATGAACCTTCCTGCTGAAAGCTGTGACTCCTTTGTTAAAACACGCTCCCAATTCTTGAGCAGTCCATGGAACACCTGAATTTTGTTTTGAGGATTTCTTTTTTCTCAGTGCCAGATACTTTATACAGTTTTCTCCAGTGTAACACTGGATGAAAAGTAGAATGACTTGTCTTCATGGTTCAGCTTACATCTGATCACAGAATCTGGTGTGAAGTTACTCAACTTTTGTCTTTGAAATGAAGCTGCTTGTTGCCATACAGTGGGCAGTTACATTGCATGTCAGTAAGTTGAACTGAAAATTATATCAAGTTACCCAAAACCTGTTGCTATGTTTTGGCATTCAGAGAGATTTTTTGGATATTTTGTAGAGACGTTTTTTCCTTCAGTAAGTACATTGGTTGGAAAGTTTAGATCATGATCTCAGTCAGGTTATATTTGCAAACGTGGTTTAAACAAGGAAGTTGTGAAGACAAGTTTAGGGATTCTGTCATAAACATTTTCTTTATCCACATACTTACGTAGATATTATTGCCCGAGGTTTATTATAGCTCCATTATTACAGCACTGTTATAAGTGTATATATATTAAATGCATTAATAATTGGTACTCTATAGAAACTTTAAAGCGAGGGAATGAATGCCTTTATTTGACTGTTATTAACGTTTTGACTTTTGCTTTTAAGTGGGCAGAGTTTTTAATAAGGAAGCTACAATTTTTAGAAAGCGCAGGTTTAGTTGAATGAATGTCAAATGATCTCATTGGCAAAGTGACTCAGACAACCTCATGGAGGAGTTCAAGAAACTTGGCTAGCTTTATTCATGTACACTGCTCTTGTCTTATCCAATGTCTTTTCCAAAGGACTGTCCCGTTTTCCGTTGTACAAACAGTAAAGTTACCGTCCAGCCTAGTCCGTACCTGAGTTACCGACTGCCGAAGGATTTTGTGGACCTTTCTACAGGAGAGGATGTTCACAAATTGATTGACTTTCTTAAACTGGTAAGAAGGAGTGAAAAAAATTTCTGACCCTCCATCTTTGTGAAATGGCAACATCAAAGTGCCTGGAATTGTGCTTTTGTAATTAACATAGGTTACATAATTACAGAAAAAAGTAATGTATGGAGCCATCATACAGTGTATTGTTGGGCTGAACTTTTTAAGTGCTGAGGAGCAAGCTTTCATGCTAATCTCATTTCAGTTAATTAATTTTGTCTTTATAGGAAGCAATGAGTGTTGTTTGGCAAATCTTACTGAAGGTCCTAGCTGTTTTCTTTCTTTTTTAAATGTAAATACTAATGTAGTATAAATGGAAATGTGGTTTTTGAGTGGCTGAAGCCAGTGCTTTTAGGAACTACTTTAAAGGTTAGAAGATCAATATATTAGGAAAAAAACTTAAATACTTGTTCCTTTTTCAATGCAATTTCTTTGCTCCTTTGATGAATAGCAGCATGAAAACATGACACCTTTGTAAGCTGGGGAAGGGAGGGCAGGTTGCCTTATTGACCGCTGACTTCTGCGACCATCATGTTTTCTGGTTCTTGTATATTCTGTTGGTTAATGTATGGGATGAATCTCGTTCTTTACTGGAAATGAAATCCTATAGTTTGGGGTGGGGGAGAGGGTTGATATTGCTGTTCCATTATCTCTCACCGTTCAAAAATGGCTTAGAATTGCAGTCATGGTCTAATATCCATTGTATCTGGAATCACTTGTCGTGATTTATTAGTGCTCTTACTTCAGATAACTGTGTCCTAACATTGTGAACTCTCCTGTTCCGTTGACAGAAAAGAAATCATCAAGATGATGACTGAGGTATCAAGAAGCATTACATTGAATTACAAGCAAGAAATGAGGCAGAAGCTGTATTTAACGTAACTATTAAGCTATCGATTTAAAGAAAACCTGCTTTTTATAGTCAGTGAAAGAACTGAAGATCTGTTCATCCTGCGTGTTGGTTTATATAAAAATGTAGAAAAGCTTTTTCAGGGAAACATGGAAGGTCAGGGTGAGTTCTCACTGGGTTCCGGGTTAAATGCAATTAAACCGTGGTGCAAGCAAGCAACAGTCTGAATGCAGCTGAACGACTGCTTCCCATCTCATAATGTGAAGATGGATGCCGTTGAAGTATGCCGTCGGACTCTTCAGTGATAAATATGACAACACTTAATGCTTGTGCAGTTAAAACATCAAGCATTCTCTGAATTTAGGCACAGTCTTGCTTAAATATAGTATAGGCACAAGGAAAGAAAGGAATGTACGTTTTCTTCTGTAGTAACTTTGTAAAATTGTAAATTGACTTTCTTTTGGGAGCACTTCTCATCCTTTATGTAAAAAGAGAAAAGAAAAAAAAAAGCGGAGAAGGGATTTTTTTTTTCTTTGCTATGAGGGCTGATACTTCATCTCTGAGAACAGCTGTAGCTATAGGAGACTACTTAAGGTTTGAAGACTTTGTATGTCAGGAATTTGAAATTCTGAATGCATTTCAAGTAAAGTAACATTTTCACAGTAGCTAAAGCTATGAAATTTTTTAAACTTCACCAAATTTCATTTCATTTTCATAGTAAAGCTTTCTTGAAACTTATTTTTTAACATGATTCATACTAAACGTCATCTGTGGCTTTAATATAAGAAGTTAAACATAACATCAGCCTGTAATTTTGTATGTGGACTCAGTCTTGTTTCTTTTGTATCACATCTCTGAGTTTCTTAAGAAAATTATTACTCTTTCAGCGCTGAAAATAGTGTGTTCATTTGGTGGTACTCTTTTTTTTTTTTTTTTTTTTGCGTATAAAAGGCAGCTTGGCTAAATTTGGGGAACCAGAAGCTCTTGTTGCCGATTGCTCTTTGTTGCCGATTGCTCTTATTTGAGACGTGGGGAGAGGACAGTTTCAGACAAAGAACCAGCTAGCTTTTGGATTTAGGCCTTTGCGTGGCATCAGTAATTTGTTAACAGTGTGTACAGTTCCTGTGGAAATGAAAGGACGTTTGGAGGTGCTCGTAGCCCCTGGAAATTGGTTCCTAGTTCAAACCAGTTCTGTGATACTTTGTGTGTGTATATAAAGCTGTTCATGTTTCTTTGCCTTACTTTTGCTGTCAAATTGATAGTGTTCGGTTGCAATCTGCTCTTAGATGTTAAATCTGAGCTTAGATGTTCAATTATCATTTACAGTCTTTATTTAGTTTCAATTTTGAATGAGTACTTACTCTAGTTAAAGATTATGCAGGTTAAGAATCCAGTTCTACCAAATACATTGATGAAACATCACTGGAGTCTGAGAGTACAAGATCTGCCCTACCCTTGAAGCAATAGAATCTCCTTCTCAATAGTTTTTTTTGTACACAGATTAGATGATCATTAACTCAGGGCTGGGCTATACCTAATTCTGCTGTACTGCAGGACTGTGGATGAGTTTTTCTCACCCTTATCACAGGGATTATTTGAGTATAAATGCCTCTAAATCAGGTAGGAGCTTCAAAACATAAAAATCAACAAAGCATTCCTTTTTCTTTTCAAGTTTCTACCCTTAGCTTAAACTATCATGATGATCTAACCACGCTTCCTTTGCGCAGATAACGCCCTGGAATTTCCAGCAGATTCATAAATGCTTCTGAACCAGAGGTTATTGTCTTTAAAAAATACCGACTCTTGGTTCAGAGCTGTAAGACAGTTTCCTGCAACATTGTTGTGGGCTCCACTGATTAATTTACCGTTAGCACAGCTTTCTGTGCTGGATATTCCCCAGAACATATATGGTGTCAGGACCAGTTGGATGGAACCCTGTGCACTCAAGAGTGTCCCTTTAGGTGAGCAGGCTGGAGCGGCAGCCTTTTAACAGTCCTTTGCTTCCTGACGTTGTTATTTATCCTGAAAATGGCATCACCAAGTGAACTGACCACAACCAGTGCAGAGCTCTTAGACTTGCCGGCAGCTTTCATATGTCTGCAAGAACTGCAGTCTCCTGTGGGTGCTCTGCCGGTACGGGTGAGCTCTTCTAGGACAAGTTGCAGTGGAACTGGGCACTGGCCCAGCACCTGGCTCCCTAAACGGCTTCGCTTGGTGCTAGCCTGTCCTCTAGCTAAAGGACCACCATAATGACATGCTGTGCTGTTCCCGTCTCCTACCCAGTGCTCTCTGGCACTACCCCTCCACCCCTCATCAGTTTCAGCAGCTGTTTAATGTACTCAAAGACTTCTCTTTATAGTCCTGTGCTAGGCATAATTAGAATTAAAGTTTGTTTTCCTCCCTTATGATTTGCTAACAGATGACCAGTCTCAATTAATGGACTGCTCAGCCAAGCTATCGAACACTGGTAACTAACATTATTTCAGAGGTGCAGGAACTTACGTGGCTTCCCTTGGGCTTAGTCTTAATGAGGAACCGCAAAAGGTAGCAGAGCAAAAATACTAGTCCCATGTTCAGGTCCTGATACAAAGAGTCTCCACTATAAAAAATCTGTTCTAAATAATCAGATTCCTCAAAATATCATACAGTTCAAATACGTGCTTTGTATCTACTTTGCTTCTTTCTCCAACTTCAGGTAACCGGATGTTAAATTTCTTTTGTCGGCTAGATTAAAGATTCCTCTTCTAAAAGAATTTACTTCCCATATGACCTTTTGATCTGCAAGGATAATTAACAAACATATTCCTCTTGGGGAGGTGAGGAAGCTAATGTTGATACATTAAAAATGCTTCAGATCACTTTTAGACTGAATAGTATATGACACTTTTAATTCTGTTTCAGGTCACCCTAAAATCAGTTTCTGCCTCTAGCCGTCCTACAGAAGTTTGAAAATACAAAATTCCAATTGGTCAGGTCCTTGTTCGTGTGATTCGATGATACGATCACTATTTGCTGAGTAAGGGCTAACTATATATGCTTAAAACATTATCTGAAGATACCTGTAATCTCAGCTGGAGGACAAACGAGAAGTTTGAGAGGGAGGTAGCATGCAGTCTGTTTTATACAGATATATGCTCGCCAAACCCTTGAGAAGTCCGGCTATGTGTAACGGCTCAAGGGCGGTGAGGCTCAGTTCTTGGACTGCAGCTCTGCCAGGAGCGCCAAAGAGAAGTCTTCACTGTTTCACAGCCAATGCTTGTGTTATCTCATCTCCCAGCTGGATACTGGGGATCAGGATTCCAGTAACCCCGTAAGCAGGAGTCATTAACATGTACTGGCTTAGTTCAGGGTTTGGAATCGTGCTCCTGTACTTCTCGGCTGCAGACTGTCCATTCTGTTCGTACTCCTTTGACTCTTCTTTTTCCAGTGTTGCCCTCGTCTTTCCTGACCCACCAATCCAATGTTCGGCTGAATGTTAAGATCAGAATAAGCCACAGCATGGGTAATACTGATCTGAATGTTCAAGTGTCTCTCTGTCACTTTTCCCTCCCTCTTAGAGATTTTTTTGTTGTTGTTTTTGAGTGGTGCTCTATAGTATCCGAAAAAATCCCCTAAAAGTAGGGGAATAATAGCCAGCTCTGAGTCTCAGTAAGTGAATACCATTTGTTGGATTCTGGTCACAGTGTACAGCTGGTAAAAATCCCCGTAACTGGATCTGGTCCCCTTACCTAGAACCTCCATGTATCTCACTGTCACGCGCTCGCCCGCTGCTGATGTCCAGGATGCGGTGCTGGCTAGACAAAAGGTGCTCAGTGAAACGCAGTTCAGATGCCTGTTGAAGCAACATAGGCTATTAGACTAAACTATCAAGGTTTCAGGCTTTCAAGAAGGCGTTGCCAGATGGAAGGATTCCAAAATAGATCAGTGGTATCCTGGAGATGGGAAGTAGTGTGGCACAAACCTGTGTAAAAATACTCCTGGTACCTTTGTGCATGACTGAGTGTAGCTTTCACAACCTGTCCCAGATCTGAAGGGTCAAATAGCTGGAGAAGACCACGGGGTATCTGTCCGTGAGTATAAACAGGCAAATCAGCTTGGCAACTGTTGAACCTTAGAGGCCAGGAGTATACAGTTCAGGTTGTGTTTGGAGAGCCAGTCTTTCACTTCAAGAAATAACATCGAGCTAAAATACGTATCTTTGGCTAAGAGAAGATAGACCTTAAAGTGTAATACAGAAAGGGACCGTAGTGCTTTTGATTCATGGTGAATACTTGGTAATGCTGGTATTTAGAGACTTAATAAATCTGTCTTAACAAAAGTTTGCCTGGATGTTGAATTAACAAGTGTCTTTGGTTTTGTTTGATGACCTCTATCAGGAGAAAGTCTCCAACTTGTTGTCATCCTGAAATTATATAGAATTAAAACAAGACTTGTTGCCATAACTTGGGTGTTTTGTGCAGACCTGAAGCTTTCTCAGAGGTACAGAGTCCTTAAGCAGCAATGTGTGACTATGGGTTTTTAGAGTAACAAAGACATCGACACTGCAGTGAGAGTGGGGTGGGTTTTTTTTTGCGGGGGGGACCTGCTATATTTCTGTGTGCGGACTATTGTAGCAATGTACTCCCTAGGTACCGAGAGTGGTTTTTTCACTGCTCTAAGGTCCTCTTAATAGCTGACCAGGCTTCCAACGGTCTGTTTTGGCAGATTGTAGGGAAAGGTTGGTTGGCTGGTCGGTCAAAAATGCTGACTTCTCAGAACCTTTCTTCATGGAAGCACGCTAGTTGCAAATCAACTTTCAGGATAGATTTGTGACTCCTAAACAGCATTTCTAGCCAAGAGAAAGAAAGCAGTACTTGTTATTTCTAGTCTGTAGGGCTCAAATCCAGATGGTGGAGGGGCTTGGAGCTTTGGTTTCTGTCATAGCTTCTGCCATGAAACACTACATCCTGACAGACTGTTGAACCTCATTGATGTAAATGAATTATTCATTGGAGCTGGGACTGTAAGAGGCAGGAGAGAGAATGAAGCAACTTGTTAAGGTAAAACATCTGTACATGGGTACGAGGAATACACAGGAGGAACTCAATGTCAATGTATGTCAGAAATGTCTGATGGGCATCGCAGAGACTTTGGGAGATAAACTGCAGCACTGGAACAAGAGACCTACGGTTCAGGAAGGGCTGGAGGTGTGATGCTGAACATCAACAGTGTCCGCATTTCCAGAGCTTGGGAATCATAAGTGTCACAGAAGGGTTTGGGGTGGAAGGGAGCTTTTAGAAATCACCTAGTCCAACCCCCCTGGGCAGGGACACCTTCCACTAGACCGATTGCTCAAAGCCCCATCCAGCCTGGCCTTAAACGCTTCCAGGGAGGGGGCAGCCACAGCTTCTCTGGGCAACCTGTGCCAGTGTCTCACCACCCTCACAGTAAAGAACTTCTTTACATCTAATCTAAATCTCCCCTCTTTCAGTTTGAAACCATTACCCCTCCTCCTATCACCTCAATCCCTGATCAAGAGTCCCTCCCCACCTTTCCTGTAGGCCCCCGTGAAGTACTGGAAGGCCACTCTAAGGTCTGCCTGGAGCCTTCTCCAGGCTGAACAACCCCAACTCTCTCAGCCTTTCTTCATAGAAGATGTGTTCCAGCCCCCTGACCATCTTCATGGCCTCCTCTGGACCCGCTCGAGCAGGTCCGTGTCTTTCCTATGCTGGGGGTCCCAGAGCTGGACACAGCACTGCAGGTGGGGTCTCACCAGAGCAGAGCAGAGGGGCAGAATCCCCTCCCTCGACCTGCTGGCCACGCTTCTTGTGATGCAGCCCAGGATGCGATTTGCTTTCTGGGCTGTGAGTGCACGTTGCCAGCTCATATTCAGTTTTTCATCCACCATTATCCCCAAATTATGAAGTCTGGTGGAAATGGAAGGTATTTGCTACTTGGGTATCTGTTGGGAAAGTAGCACAGCAAGACCTGAAAAGACAAAGACTTAATGTTGGTTTGTTTTTTTGGTTGTTTTTTTTTTTTTTTTTCCCAGAGGGCGGTTTGTATTTTGGAAGGTTCAGCGTGTTATTCTAGAGTTGGCTGTTCTGGGTTACAGTCAGGTGTATTAGAAGTGGTTAAAAATCTCAAAGTCAGAGGCAGTTCAGGTGAAAGTGGCTGTGGAGTTGGCATTTGGTGCTCTTGAGAAAGCAAGGAGATGAGAGGAGCAGAATAAGGACCTCAAAAGGCAGTTTCAGTAAGTGTGGGTGTGGGTGCTTGGGTTTGGGAGATGATGGGTGGGATTACTGAAGAGAGGTGATTTTTTTAATGGCCCAGCAGCAATCTCCTAATGTGAAGGAAAAATGGCATAGCGAGGACTTGTAAGGATCAATCAAAATGAAACTGCAGAAATTGGAAGGAAAGGCACATGATTAAGTGTGAAAAGATGAGGGGATGGAGAAAAAATGATGGATGATTCAGAGAAAACTGATGCATTTAATGTTTTCTTTGCCTCACTATATCCTTTTTACAAGCAAAAGAAGGAAATGAACTAAATTACCACAATGTAGCAGAAAAATTACACTTTGAATAGCTATTGGTATGTAGCCAGAGAGGGTATTTTGAGTGAGACCACGATACATTTTATTGTAGGGCCTGTATTTTTCTGTAACTTCATTAACGACTGGAGCGGTGAAATGAATAGCCTGTATAAAAATCTGCGGTTGCCACGGACTTGAGAATACGTGCAGGCACTTTCGAGGGTTGTATCAGAATTTGAAATGGCCATTATACACAGGGAAAATGGCCTGAAATAATGAGAAGAAATTTGATAAAGGCGAGTGCAAAGTGCCATAGTTAGAAGGAGAAATCAGGCGTTCAAGTACGAAATGGGGAAAGAGCTGGCGGAGCAGCAGTGCGGTGGGAGTGGGTAAGTTACAGTAGAGACCATTATATGCAAGGCGATAATAAGCTGTTGGGGGAGGAAAAAGGCAGGTGTCATTCTGGGCTAGCAGGAGAGAGGGATGGAAGAAATGAGAGGTTGTTTGATGTGGGGATGGTGCACTGCGATGTGTCATTTTAGGCACAATGTTGCAAGAAATACGTTGGTCATTGGAGAGCGGCCAAAGATTGACTCATAGAATCATAGAATATCTCAAGTTGGAAGGGACCCATAAGGATCATCAAGTCCAACTCCCTGCTTGCAGGACTACCTAAAACTAAACCATATGACTAAGAGCATCGTCCAGACACTCCTTGAACTCTGACAGGCTCAGTACTGTGCCCGCTTCCCTGGAAAGCCTGTTTCAGTGACCGACCAACCTCTCAGTGAAGAACCTTTTCCTCACGTCCCATCTGAACTTCCCCTCATGCAGCTCCATTCCATTTCCTTGTGTCCTGTTGCTGGTCACCAGAAAGGAGATCAGCACCTCTCCCTCCCCTGCCCCCCTTGAGGAAGGTGTAGAGTGATGAGGTCACCCCTCAGCCTTCTCCTCCCCAAGCTGAACAAGCCAAGTGCCCTCAGCTGCTCCTCACAAATCTTGCTCTCGAGGCCTTTCACCACCTTTATCACCCTCCTCTGGACACACTCTAATAGTCTGATGTCCTTCTTCTATTGAGGCACACAGTACTGGAGGTGGGGCTGCACCAGTGCAGTGTAGAGCAGGACAATCACCTCCCTGGACCAGCAAGCTATGCTGTGCTTAAGTTGTGCAAAAGATTGGCCCTTTTGGCTGCCAGGCAAGTGTTGGCTCATATTCAACTTGCCATAGTTATATACATCGATGAGATCCTCCCTGGGCCTTCTCTTCTCTAGGTGAAACAGTCCCAGCTCCCTCTGCCTTTCCTACAGGAGAGATGCTCCAGTCCCAGACAGATTTCTCCAAGGGGCACCCCAGAGACGGAGGGCAGCTGTGAACTCAAAAAGCTTAGAGGAAAACTACTGCAGTCCTGAAACATGTTTTTCTAACTTCGGTGGATGATGGGCTCTAATCCCAGAAGGAGCAACGTGGCCTGTCATACCATCTTTGCAGTCCAGCACAAGGTAGAAGGTGGCAAAGCAGCCGGCCTGCCTTCTCAGGCTGGCTTTTCCACATTATTGTCTCCTGTTTTTTCAGTAGCAAGGTGCCACTTGAGTCCTGGGTTTGGGGTTGGGAAAGCGCCAAGAGCTGCCTGCAGCACCTGGTGCTCCCCACGCCCGTGTTTCTTCCCATCCAGGTCTACTTAGGTGCTAGTGTGGTGCACCAGGGGGCTGGGCAAAGCCCTGCTGCACATCACGTACTCGCCCCCCTTTCTCCGTGCTCCCAGCTCTGCCCTCAGACGCTCCCCTCCTGTGCCACCGGAGGAGTACTACAGGGGAAGTAGAGAGGGAACCAAGAAGGAGGCTTCCCCACAATGTCTCTGTCCTGGAGGACTCAAGATGGTGTTTATGCAAAAGGAACAACAGGGACCCCCCATGAAAACGTGCTTGCTGCTTGGGGTGAGGTGGCAGTCAACAAAGGGGCTCTTCCCAAGGACCAAGGTCTCAGCTGGGTCCGCAGCACGAAGCTTCAGTGCAGTGGCAAGTGCTGTGATCTGTGGCTTGAAGAGTTGCGCTGAAGTGTAGGAGCCCTCCTCGTGCCAGAGGCACTGGCTGCCCTCTCCTGCAGAAGCCCGTGCCGGGGCCATTGCTCGGCAAGCTGACTCTGCAGAGGTGCAAGGCAGGACAGGGTGTTTCCTGCTCTCCCTGGTCCAGCTACCACCCTTTATGAACAGGAGGAGCAGAGCAGGAGGTAACTGCAAGAACTTCTTGTCACAGCAAGACTTTGGATGACTTCCTCTGCTCACAGGAGCCCTGGGGAGGGAGGGTGGCTTGCAGAAGGATTGCCCAAGCCCTGTGCTGAAGGGGGTCTCCTTACGTCCTAGGGGAAAGGGCTCTGCAGGACTCCAGGCTGAGAGCACAGGCAATATTGCCCTCAGCTAACGAGCTACCTGGCTGCTTGTGGCGCAGCAGGAGAAGCCCCTGGCCGAGGCCAGGCTGTGACCTGACTCTGTGCGTGGCCACCAAGGGCAGGGCAGCCTTGGAGCCAGCACCCCAAAGGCCTTCCTCCTGTGTGGCCCTCCGTTTTGACATGAGAGGCCCCGCCACCCCCATGTCACAGTGCCACCACCCAGCAATGCAGCCATCACCGTGCCCGGGCAGGATAAAAGGGACACCCTCCTGCACCCCACCGCCAGGCTGCGCCATCGGGACAGAGCTGGCCGGGGGCTGCCCCACGGCGTGGGAGAGGACGTCTTTGAGGGGACAGTTGGACTGATTGGAGGGGCTGAGCGGGGAAGACTCAAGGCTGGATGAGGCTGCTGGAGGTTCTCTACTGCAATCCCAGCTCCTAGCAGGGCCACGCTCAGAGTTACATCTGCTGGATGAAAATCCTGCTTCATCCTTCCTTCGGGGAATGGAGGCAAGCTCCTGGCGAGACGAGAGGCACCATGAACACCTGGAGGTGCCCAAGGCCGGATAGCAGTGGCAATGGTGGCTTGCCAGGACCACGGGAATACGTTCTCAGCGCTTGAGGAGCACCGCAGAGCTCGCCGTCCTCGTCCCCTGCAGAGCCAGTGCCATGAAGGAATGGGCTGTGAAGGTGTTTGCAAGGGGTATCAGCGTCAGCGCCTTCCACCAGTGCTCTGGAGCACCCACCGGTGTCTTGCCAGGCACGGGAGGCCTTCTTGCCCCCAGGGGCTTTTTGCCACTCTCGGGACCCCCTGAGGTGGCTCTGGGATGCAGGAGGGAAGGGGTTGGGCAGTGGTCGTGTCCCTGGTATGTGTGACCACCCGATAGGGCTGGGAGACAGGTCTTGCTCACATGCTCAGGGAACAGCCGATCGCCAGCCCTGGGGTCAGGAAGGAATTTTTCTCCCCCGGGGCAGACTGGCGCTGGTCCACGGGGGTTTCTCACCTTCCTCTGCAGCATTGAGCACGGCTCCTCGCCAAGGCTCCTCTGGGCCTTTTTGGATAAGCACCTGCCTGCTGCTCTTGCAGCACCAAGACATCACTAGTGCCCTGGGTCTGTGGTCAGGAAGGATTTTTTTTCCCCCTGGGAGATTGGCGCTGGTCCCCAGGGTTTTTTTTTTCCCTTCCTCTGCAGCATTGAGCAGAGCCCCTTGCCAGGGCTCCTCTGGGCCATTTTGGGTAATTTCCTGCCTGCTGCTCTTGTAGCAGTTAGATGCTGCTTTTTCAGCATGAAGATGCCAGCGGTGCCCTGCTCTGGGCTCAGGAAGGATTTTTTTCCCCTGGGGCAGATGGCACTGGTCCCCAGGGGGGGGTTGCCTCACCTGGCCACATCGAGCACAGCCCCTCGCTAAGCCGTTTCGGCTAATTAACTGCCTGCTCTCTTGCAGCGTGAAGGTGCCACTTGTGCACCGGGTCTAGGGTGAGGAAGGACTTTTTTTGCCCTGTGGGTTTTTTGCCTTCCTTGGCCACCTTTAACACAGCCGCTTGCCAGAGCTTCTCTGGGACATTTTGGCTGAGTGCCTGCCCGCTGTTCTTGCAGCACGAAGACACTGTGGGTGTCCCTCATCCCCTGGCGCCGCCACTTTACAGCTGTCCCTGCATTCAGTAAAAGTGGAGTTTTCTCCTTGATCTGCATTCGTGTTATGTAGGTGCTGGTCTCAGCTCGGGAGCCTTGTCCTGCAGCTGTGCTGACAGCAATGGCATGTGTCCTGGTTTGGGCAGCATGTATGCTCACGCCGTGGGCCTGGCAGCGCCCTGGCAGAGCCAGGAGGGTTGGGTGGCTGCCCAAGCCTAGCCTGGGTCAAAGTGTCTCAGCAGCCAGAGTGCAAGGTACGTTCAGCCACTGCCTCCTGGCCACTTGTGCTCAGCCTCAGGGATGCACTATGAGCTGCTTTTAAATGATTAGTTTATAGGACAGTTCATTGTTATCACAAAAAAATGGGATTCACTAGAAAAGTCTGAATCCTTCAATATGGGAAAAGGCGCTGAGCTATGTGTTGTTTCTAAAAGAAATCAGCTAATACGTGGCAAAGATGAGCAGGCAGAGATCTCAGAGGAAAAAATACTCTAATCCCAGCCCCAAGGCAAGCTACAAGGGGAGTCTGGGGAACCTGCAGGAGTAACATTGCTTACGCTCAGTCTTATGTGAAACCCTTCCTCACCCTACTTCTTCAAGATGTGGTGAAAATTTCTGCCTTATCCAGTGGGACAAGCCCACCTCAAACTTCAGATCTCACCTGTGGGTGCCATGTGCCCTTTTGAAGTTGTATCCACGCCTGATTTCACTGATTTCAGGTGGAAGCCCTCGGTGTTTTCCTTTTGGGGATGTGGTGGTCCAGCCCTTCTCAGCACACAGGGATGGAGAGGAGGGGGAATGCAGCTCCAGCACTGGGTTTGGTTTTTCTCCCTTTTCCAAGAGTCAATGATCCACACCAAGTAAAGTCAGCTAGAATCTGGGAATAGCAGTTAGTCTCTCATAGAAACCGGTTGATTGCCATCACTGAGCTGCAAAAAGACCTGCGGGGCTTGACGATAGATTGTGATTGCCTGGAGAGAGGTTTTTCTCTCTAATCTCACAGCAAGGGGAAGAAAACTCGTCTGGTATCTTTTGTACTTGCATGCATCTGGGAAAGGGATAGAGGATCTTTTGAAGAGGAGATGCAGAATGGGATCAGGCACATGAAAAGGAAGAAAGCATTGTGTTGGAAGTCCTC
The DNA here is from genome assembly GCF_034619465.1 of Leptosomus discolor. Lineage (NCBI taxonomy): Eukaryota > Metazoa > Chordata > Aves > Leptosomiformes > Leptosomidae > Leptosomus > Leptosomus discolor. The sequence continues at coordinate 212,016,669 of NC_141391.1, read as the reverse complement.
TGTCTCAAAGAGTTTACCTGACAGCATTTTGTGTTCTTTGGAGTGTGAATACCCTTAGTGACGAACAAAAAAGAGGCATTCATATTATTTGCTGGTAATTTTGAATTATTTAAAATCATGTGTGATGATGCTGTATGTCTGTGTTTACTGCTCAATCCTTCTCAATATTTAACCTAATTTGATCAAGAGCTTTCTTAAAAATATTAAATATCATGAAAATAGGCAACTAGACGGAGAGATGGGCAAGAGTGAGATGCTCTGAAAGCCCCCTCCTGAAGGAAAAGCTGCAGCAGTGGTTCCTCTAACAGTCAGTAATGAATCCATGAGAAGAATCTATTGTGAACACCGTGAGGGCAGGAAAACCTTCAGCACAAGTTTCTTTTAACAGTCACTGTAGAAACAAACCCCAAAACTGAAGTCTGCACAAGCCTTGCCTACATTCTGCTACCTAGCAGGTAAACTTCAAACGAGTTTGAGTCAGAAATGTGAGACTGTTAGAGAACTTTGGTTCACTTTTGACTTGCTTTCGATGACCCTTTTCCATAAAGACAACCTGAAAATAAGTGCTAATGGGTGCTAATTGCAGCTTTTTCACCGCTCAGGCGCATCAGATTTATTTCCTGGTTTAGCCATTAGGGAAGCGGTGTGGATTTCTAAATAAAACTCCCAACATCTTAAATTACTTGGCAGTCAGTAAAAGAACCACCTTTTACTTCTCGCTCCCCGGATCATGCTCAGCGTGCTTCCCTGTGCTTTAGGGAGAAAGACCTTTTCCCTAAACCCATGAACATCTGAGGCCCTCGCTGCACACAGCCTCCACCATGTGCATTCAAGAGAGGAAGCGCAGCACTGCCCAAGGATGGAGGCCGCTCCACGCTGGGCTCTCCGGGTGGAGCACAGAAACTGGTATGTGATACGTGGGCGTCTCGTTCTCATTTTTCTTATTCAGCCTGAGATTCTTCTAGGTATGGAAACAGTTATTTCAATTGGTGCTAATTTCCTAAGCAAAAAATTATCTGCTTCTCTTTAATATGGACATATAATTTCTTAACTTCAATTATGTTGTTTTAATACACATAGCAAAGATAATTCTCTTTAATTATTACCTTGAGCACATGGCTGCAGATGCTGTTTACAGATCTTTTTTTTTTTTTCAGTGGGAAATCTGCATTAGTCCTAAATATTAGAGTGTTTTTCATTATCGAGGGTGCTAATAAGTTATTCAGCCTACAGCGTTCATGTGTCAGGAGATAAGGGCTATAGTGACTTCATGGTTGCAAAGCCCTCTTTAAAATTAACGTAGGGGAAAAATAGGACCCAACCCTGACATAGATTAACTGGAGTCATTCCAGACACCTGCAGCTGCCACGTGTAACCATCAGTCTTGCAGCTGACATTTATAGCTGGAGAAACAGGTTTCTGTTTGGAATGGCATTAACCAGCTACTGGCAACCCCTGAAGCCTGAGAACAGCGTTGTGTGCTGCTGCTGGTGACACGTTCTCTTCTGAAGTTTCTTCAGCAAGGACTTCTGGCAGCAAAAGGTCCTCCCTGGGCAGGAGGTTCTCCCTCGTGCTCTGTGCCCACTGTAGGGATGTCCTTCAGCAACAGGAGCCTCTCTAGGTGATCTTCTCCTGTCCATCTTGAGGCTGGAAGGAGAGTGGGGAAGGGGAGGAGGCATGTTGGCAGGATGAGTGTGTTACACTGAGATCCAGGTCTCCAGGCCTAAAGAGGCTGCTGTAAACCAGGGGAAAACAGTGTCTTTCAGCCTTTTTCAGTTCACAGAAGTTTCTCCAGCAGAAGTGCAGAAGCTCAGCTGGGAAATCTGTGCTGCTTGCCTTAGTCATCTCTTACAGGCACCTACGTGTGCATCCATGACCTCCAGGGACTCTATGGTGATGGGCTGAAAACCACAGCTACAATCAAGGAGGAGGAGGTCTTCCCAAGTGGGATATTTCTTTGTAGCTCACTCTTGTCTGCTGCGATAACCCATTATGGGAGTCAGGACTTCCGGCACAGGCCTTGCACCCACAGCATCCCAAGCTGTGCAGGGAGAGGCTCTTCATGGGGAAGAACTGCAGGACTGAGCATCCCTGTGGAAAAAGGACCAGAAGGAGCTGAAGCAGAGGCTAAAACAAATAAATGCAGTAAATTGTTCTGCAAACAGTAGGAAACCAAAAACTGGTTTCCAAAGGCTTCACATCCCCTGCGTCTACAGAGGCTCTCTTGCATTAAACTCGCGTCCCTCCCACATGCCCTCTTCATCCTCAAACTCTTGGGCTCCTCAGCCATGGGCAAGGCAAGGCACAGCTTTCTGGGGCTAATTTTGAGCTGTGCCTGGGCTCACCAGCTCGTAGGCTATCTGGTCAGCCAGAAGGACAAGCAGAACAGGTAACTGTTGCCCTTACACTGTTGCTTGTTAGGGAAGGCGCTAATTTCAAACTCTCCTTTTCCTCTACCCAACCCTTGTTTTTCCCAAAAAGTGCAGCTGTTTCACATCTTTGATTTCAGCTGTCACTGTTGGTAGAAATTGGCCACTGGACCACTTGTAGGGACAGAAGGAGAGACAGAGCAATCACAAAAGCCTTGCGCCTCAAGGAAACCGGTCTAAAACATGGGGTGTGTTTTGCGTCTCAACATTTGTACACGTTTCTTCCATTCCTCCTCCGGCTGGAGTTGCATCTATCATGCTGCCCGCAGTCCTGCATGCACGGAGCTGTGCTCAGCCCATAATATTTCACAACGTTTTCCATGAACCTCCAACTGCTTGTTAAACAAGATAATCCTGGCTGCATACTTCCTACAAATGTTTCCATTCATAGATCCAGCACTTGCTTCTCCTAATTAAAGGCAATGTTCCCAGTTCGGGTATGTTTTGTCATCAAAAAAGTGAAGGGCATCTTTAAATTAAATAAGAAACACAAAATACTATTAACATGAGATAATAACACATCTGATAACTTAAAAAAGATGTTTTCCCACTCTAATTAAAGTACGATTTATAAAATTTATCTCCTAGACTACACTTTTTTCCTTCCTGTTTGATGATTTTTCTTACAATATTGTTCAGGTCTATTTAAAAAAAAAAAAAATTTTTTTGTAAATATGTACCTAAGAGCATCTTTTGGCAAAAGTAAGTATAATGTTTTGGGGCAAAATTAAGACAATGATTTAGGATTCTCAATGACTTAATGCTGACTTCTGTCTAATGTCAGATTTCAGTAAATTCTATTAGTTTAAGAGTAAGAAAATAAGGGACAGAAAATTACTAGCATGGAATATAGGGGTAAAAATGGAGAGCAGAACAGGAGAGAGATGGTTACCTTGATCCAACCAATCAACACAGGTTAACCTTGCTCAGGATTTCCGTTGGACTGGAAATAGACAATGTTATAGACAATGACACCATGCTCTTTGCAGTGATGGATTTGTAGATACTGAGCGGAGCCTTTCCAACAGTGAGACTCCTTGCAAGTCGAATACAAACTTAAGTATGCCAGGTCTGGTCTTTGACATAAAAAAATTAAAAAAGGAAGCATAAAATATGCCTTATTGCCTATATACGTGTGATTATGTATCTCTAGGGTAGTGTAAGGTGACTCTCTGTTCCAGCTTGAGTGTTTTAACTGTGCTTTGGGTATGTGGGTGGAGATGCTTTATGAATGTGTGTTTAGCTTCAAGCACAGTTATGCAAGAGCATGTTTCTTAAATAGAGGAATCCCGGGAAACACAGAGAGATTGCAGCCCCCACCCCCACCCTGGAGCATGAAAAAACCTCCGCAGAAACCTCACACCTTCTCCAAGATACAGCCCCGAGGGAGAACAAGGGGAAGGCAGCAGATTTACATGGTAATGTGCTACATGGTGTTAATGGAAGTTGCAATAATCCGATTTATTTCCAACAGCTGGAGGGGCTGTCCACGAAATGACATCAACCAGTCTAAAGACTCTGGCAACTGAGCTGTCCTTGAAGTTGAGGGAAAACATGCTACAAACGTGGTTCCTGGTGCAGCGGTCAAAACAAAACCCAGCATGATGGAGCCCCCCAACAGACTGATCCTTGAAACTTGCTTTTAAGTGTGTAGGTTATTTTATTGGACATATAAACAAAAAAACCCTCCACCAAAAATGAAGAAAAGCGAGCAAGCAAAGTATATTTTCAGTCTAAATTATAGGATGAGGCCAAGGGATCCATTTGGCTCTCAAAACATCATCTGTGCTTGATCAGGCGAATTAGGTGTGTGTGGAGCCAGCTTCTGCTCTGGACAGTGGTGAGAGAGGAAGCAAAAGGAGCCAGAAACCCCAATGCTCAGGTTACAGTAATGAAGGCCAGCTGAGCAATTAGCTACATCCCATCAGTCTGTCCTGGGCCACAGAGGCTGCCAAAGAAAATATACTAAGGAGATGTGTTCTGGACCTCCTTCTGCAACTTTGAACAGTAGGTGTCAGAGCTCCTCGCTTGGACTGGCCCAGGGGCTGCCTGCAGGGTGTTTTTTGGGGAGGACACCAGAGTCTGGGTCCCAGCTTGCTCCACAGTGGGATGACTCCAGCATTTTGGACATCTCACATAGGTTTGTCATTCCTACCGAGTCGGATGTGGGCTGAGCCCCTCAATCCAGGGTGTTGCAGCATGGATGCTCACATCAGAGCAAGACAAACCACTTCGTTCTGGAGTAAAGCCGCACTCTTGGCACAGTCTGCTTCTCCGTGGCTTCCTCTTCAGCATCAAGCCTCTTTGCAAAGGTCTCAGGTAAATCAGAGCAGCTTTTCACCTCTACCATTCCTGTCCCAGCTCCTGGAGTGCATTTGGGAACAAATAACTTAGCATAGACATTTGCAGTTTCCTAAAACAAACTGGGGGAAGCAGACAGAATCATGGAATCATTCTCTTCTGGCTGTTTTTAAGTTTGAAGACTCTGCAAATCCTTAGAATTTCATCTTTGTCTTTTTCTTACTCAGAGGCCATGCACCTCTCTGCCCTCCTTCCCCCACTTCCCACTTTCATTAATTTCCTTCCACAGAACCATTTCCGTCTTCCAAACGTGAGCTTGATTAAATTGCATTCGTAGCTCATTAAGGCCTGCCAATTCATCTAAGGGAGCCCAAAAGCCAATATGCCTTGTGAAAAGCCATTAAAGCCGGAATGCTGAAGAAGAAAGTCACCCACAGGCCTGCTCACAGGCTTTGTGATGGGCTGCAGTACAGAAGCCCACCTGAACCTGAAAGACTCCATTTGCCGAAGCTTTGCACCAGCAAGCTGCACTGAATGTGCAGGGCTGGATATGGACGTGTCCTGACCACCACTTGTGCGCAGAGCTCCTTGAAGCACCTTTACAAAGCCACAAAGCCACATCCTCGCTTGCTTTTGAGGGATCTGCCAGTCCAAGACACCAAGGGAGATGACAATGGAGTGTCCTGCTAGAAAACCAGGTTTGCGGCAGTGGAAGGTGCCCAGGACCTGGACCAAGGGCTCAGCTTGGGATGCAATGGCTTATGGGGTCTTATTGAGTTTTTTACATAAATTTGAATCTTGGTATGAAAAGGTGAGTTGCACTGTCCAGACAGTGGCCCGATGCAGAAGCTGCCAGGGAGTAGCTCCCTCCCAGCCTCCCCTGGCTCCTGCCCAAGCCCTGTGAGCGAACGGTAGCCCCAGACATGCTGCTAGGGCAATTCTGCCTCCATCTCCCCCTTCCCCCCCTCCACGACCCCTTTAGTCTAGGGTCTCCAGCTTGGGCATTGCATGGGGACAACCTATACTGGGCTTTCCTGGTCCAGGGCTCACAGGCCCATGCAACATGGTGCAGGATGGAGGGGACTCGCCGCTTGGCACTTTGAACGCCAAAGTCAGGAACCATCCTGCACAGCCGGGTGCAAGCAGGAATTTTTGATGTGAATTTGCCCAGCATTAAACTGGCATGAAAACTGCCTTGTCCACCAGCCTATCTGCTCTGGTTGCTGTCTTGGCTTTGGGGAAGCAAATGTCCTGGGCTTGCTATGAATAAACCTTGTGGATCCACTTAAAGAGAAGTTGGCAGTATAGCAGTAAAAAAAATCCTTCAGAAGCAAATGTATCTTCATATATTTTTCATTCACAGCCTCTTCTCCTACCCAATAACCCAATATCTGTTATAACGGCTATGTTATACACAAAATATATACTATAAGGAGAAGCAGTCCCAAACCGATACCTATAAGACCTAGCCTTGCATCAGCAGCTCATGCACGCCCTCCTCCCCGACCACAGACACCCTATGGGTTTTCTTAAGAAAAATTGCTTCCTAAAAGGAAAATATTTCCACTGTTCATACACTCATATGCCCATATGGCTATCAGCCTGGTTTTTCCAAATTAATCCAAAATCCACTTAAGGGAGAAGGCAAGGAGACCTTGTCACTGTTTTTCTTAGGGCAGCAGAGAGGCGTAATAAGAGCAATAAGTATAAGAGGAAAAGAGGAAATGGTCCTTTTTTCCCCCCATAGGATATAATCTTAAGACAGCCATTCTCACGCAAACAGGAGCTTTTCTTCTGGCTGGGAGGCGATTTAAGGAGAGCAAGGCACCATGTGTATTAGTGCAGAGGTTCCTCTTGGAGGAAGAAGCGGCACAGAGCTGGGGAACGGGAAGTGGCGGCAGGGTGGATGAGGTTGTTGTGCTGGGAGGTAACAGGAAAAATAAACGAGCCTGTGCTGGGTTGAAACCATCACAGACGTGGCTATTACAGGCTTTCTGGTGAGGCGGGTTCCTGGAAGAGAGCTGTTTGTCTGAACAGCCATCCTGTGCGCTCTAGCCTGTGACAAACACAGAGTAACCCAGGGTACTAGAAGACCCATGTCACGGTGCTGTAGTAAGACACGTGGCATCAAGAACAGTATTACCCCTTCAGGAGAATGGCAGGCATTTCTGGAGCAGGCCTTTTCACTAACTAAAGAAGCTGTTGTTGAAAAAAAACCCGTCTGAAATCTTAATTTTCCCATTTGATGCATAAATTAAGAATCAAATAGGCTGGGCCAAACAGACTCTTCCCATCTGCCTCCTGATGTGAATAACCAAGGCTTGTAAGGAAAAGGCAGTACTGTTCAGGTATGAGCACACCGCCTGGTTTAGATCTGTTCTCGTTTGTGCGGTGATTTTTAGTTCATTGCCTTTGGTAGATCTGCGTTGCTTTAACAGTCTGAAACTGCCTGAGCAGTGGCCCGGCTGGAAACCAGCCACCCACCTAAACTGCCCTGATGATGGGGGGCAAGAGGGCAAGAATCCGCTCTGTGTTTTAGATGTACAGTGAGGTGGAAACCAAGGGAAGGTTTTGGATGGGTCACATCTGATGAAGCAAGGTGCTGAGCCAGCAGCCCTGCTTTGCTCTGTAATGAGTACTGAGCAATGGACACCTCCATCCCCTTGGTAGGTGTCCAAGGTGGGCTGGATGGACTTAAGCAAGACAGCAAGCTCAAACGTGGTGTGTGCTGAAGGCTGAAGGTAGGTGAGATGAGTCCACGTCTTTGTCATGGGCTTCTAGGGAGAACTGCAGGTGCGTTGTGGCTTTTCCAGGCCTTCATCCACAGCGTGATCGCCCAGTTGAACCGTTCTGGTGGGGAGCAAAGGCCTTGCCTGCACAGCAGATGCACCCAAAACCTAAGGGTAAACGTAAATGGTGCATGCACAATCTCCAAGAAGCCTTTCCAGACAGCCCCTGCAAGGCTTGGTGATGTTTGTCTGTTTTCACAAGATAGCAGAAGGGTGGAAGCAGCTGTACAAGGGCAGGATGAGCTCACCCTAACCGCAAGGCTTTGCTCACACTGGTGAAGTCATCTGGCCGTAGACCTGTGACTATCTGTGTTAAGACACCTCTGCCAGATAAATAAACCCTTCTGTCACCTCCTTACCATTTGACCCTGGCCCAGGGTTCTTAGGTAAGGCTAATTAAGACTGTAAACAGTTGTATAACATGCCATCAGTGCACAATCCAGCTGGCTGAGGAGGTATAAAGTTTCCAAGGGTCTGCACACTGCAGTCTGGCGCATCATTAGTCTTGAAATAAAAAGGATTTAAGCACGGCAGCTTACATGGGAGTTACACTGGTGGACACCGTCACTTTAATCTATTTTTTAAACACACAAATCGTTGCAATGGCATTGGGTTTGCACAGGTAACCCTGGCAGGTTTGCCTTAACAGCTATAACTGACAACTGGATTGTTAACATCCAAGACTCAACCTGCTGGTTGACTTCAAAGCATGGGAATGAATCAAGTCGAACCATCACTGCAAATGAAACCAAAGCTTATGGGCTCTGATAGTTTAGGAAGTTGGAAAGGTGAGGCTCATGCTTCAGTTTTCCTACAGAATATCCACCAAGGCCCATTTCAGAAGGGACGTTATCGCTTTGGTACTTGAAGCCCTACCATGGAAATGGGAACAGGACAGAACTCTGCAGCAGCCAAACTCTAACGTGTGATTAAACAGTGATAAAGCAAAGGCTGTGTAGGACAGAAAACTGTTTTGTTAAATGGATTGAATTTACACGGAAGTGCTCAGCGAGGAAGAAGGTGGCGCACAACATAAAACCTTGCACTAGGTGGTGTTTTCCTGCCCGCAGAGCCCTCGTTAGGTCTTGTCTGACCACAGCCGGCACAGCTGGTGGCACTGGAAACACACAGACATGGCAAAACAGTGCAGTCCCACTCAGTAAGTGACCCAAGGGAACGAAGAGTGACCAAATGCCTCTCCGCTGGGAGGGTGATCCATGGCTGTGCTGGGAGATGTAGTGTATGCAGAAAAGCCAAAAAACAGGGCTCGATTTGAGAGAGGAAGGTACCAGGGTGTAGCTAGATGGTGTCACTCATGGGTGTAGCGAGGTGGTGGGAATACAGGTTGAATGATTCATCTGGTAGATAGTTTTGGGGCAATGGCAGCCTGGGGGCTGTGAGGAGCTGGCAGTAGGTTGCTCCTGCCCCATCATACCTGGCTTTTTCCAAATAGTTGATTTTGTGCTCATTTTTCTTGCCTCTCCTGCACACAGCCAGGTCCCAACCCAACCATGGAGCCTCACAGGTGCATCACAGAAACTGTGGAGAGATGTGAGGCACCACTATTTAATTGGTCTTTTTGGTCCAAGCTGTTACCAAAACTGAGTGAGACTGGAGGAGCAGCTGGTGAGAGATGCCCAGCTCCAGGCTTCTGTTTTAGTTGGAGACATGGACCTACATTTGGGGGCCGAAGTTTAGGTGTCCATGAAGGGTTGTGTTAAGGTGCACGAGTTTCAATGACACTCATCCCAATAAAAACGTTCCAGTGACACGGATGATCAGGCCAATGGCTTCTCTGCACCTCAGTTTCCCCCTCAATAATGAGCATGATGATGCTGCTTATCAAACCGCATGCAGCAGGGAGAAATCAAGACAAGAGCCTTGATGGCAAATAAGACAGAGAACATCATATTCCAGCAGAAATTACTGCAAAGTCAAGGAGAGGAGGCTCTTTTTGACAGCTGCTGGGGTTTGATGTGGCTATAGAGAAGACTGTCCGCAGCAGTCACTACTCATAGCTCCGTGCATGTGGGAGACGAGGGAGGACAAGATGACAAGAGCCCATGAAGGCATGATTCAGCCCATAATTGGCCCAAGAGAGGGTTTGGCGGCTTGATGGCAGAGGAAAAAGTAGGTATTGCTAAATGAAAGGAGCTGAGTTCGATAAAGCACCCTGGCTTTCCTTGCTTTCTATGCCTATGCAAATTTAATTAAGGGAGAGTGCTTAAAATACACCATTCAATTAAATGAGTTTTCGAAGAGCACAAAGTGGACTTCGGTTCCATCAGAGAAAGCCACCCACATTGTAGCACAAGGCTTGGAGACACCCGTTGGTTTAAACACCATGTAACAACCTTTGTGGGGCTGTAGCTTTCATATCAATGAGATAAAAGCACATTTTTCCAGCTGAGTTATAGAGCTCTGAAAAATGAGATTCAACCTTCTACTAAAATCCTTTCCCTCCCCACCAAATTCTGCAAACCTCCTGGAGATCTTTTCACAGTCTGCTCACATCCCAGCAGACACGAATTTGGACAGCTGGAAGAATTGCACCAGCTGACACTGGCACTGGCATCCTGAAAGTCAGGAATTCCAGTAAAACTTTCCAAAAAATGTCTGCTTTCGCTAAACACAGGCAACTTCTGTTTTGAGATCCGGCAGTGAATGACACTTTTAGCTACAGTTGCAAAATTGGACCCTTTCTTTGCTTGGCAGCTCATCTGGTAACCGTGTTGTGTAAACGGACTGTGACTTGCAAAGAGTGGAGGGCACTGATTTAGCCCTTGGGCAACTTCAGCTCAACTCGATCACTTGTTTGCTGATGGGGACCTTGCAGAGCGAGATAGTGTTTAAGACTAGATCCAAAAGATCATCCCAGTGTCCTACACCAAGTTTATGGCTACTCCATGAATAGTGCTTGATTTTGTGAACAGGACTATCACCTGCATTAGTTGCCTTTTATCAACCCAACTGGTACCTTTGAGTTCAGATCTGTACTCTCCATGCAGAAGAGCTGAGCTCAGGGCACAGGCCAGGCCACTCCTGATGTCCCTGTTCTGGAGGAATGAAGCTCTTGTGCTTTTTTCTAAAGCATTCACTGAATTTGGGATTTGCCTGCCAGAGAGCACTAGGACATGGCCTAAGCCCATTGGAAAAGCATGTTTTATCTAAAAAAACCTGAAAAATTTGGATTTCAGAGAGCTCACGCTTATGTGAAAGTCTACATTTCCCTTCCAAGCTAGTGGGACCCATTTCTCCTATAGGTCCTCCTCACCCTTTAGCTTTTTTTCCAACCCATGCATGAGCTTTTAATGGGTCCCACCCTGGATTTGGGGGTCTTCAGCTTCCCGTGGCTTGTTAAGGTCCACCCAGCTATTGAAGGACTGGAAGAGGCCGGGATATGCCCAGCAACATTTCTTTCTCCTTTCCACCGCTGTCACTGCAACACAACCCTGTTGCCAAGGACCTAGTGCTAATGGCCTGAGGTTGCCTCATGCGGGCCCTCAGGGCATGAATAACATGATGGAGAGAGAAATGGGGTGAATAAATGTGAGATCAGGCTGTGTGAGTTGCTTCCCAGGTTGCTGTCCAGTTAGCCAAGGATTCTGGTCCTCACCTAGGGCTTGTGCAGGAGGCAGGGGAGGAACGTATTCCCCAGCAGATCTCCTTGTTGTCCATCAGGCTTCCCTCTATGTATGGAGATCTCTTTGTGGGAGATAAAAGTCCTGCCAACTTGATTTTTTCACTGCCTGCTCAAAAGTATTAACTTTTTTTTCTGGTAGCCAACACCCAGAGCAAAAGACCAAGGGGACAAGCTCAGCCTTGAGATGGAGAGACGGCTCCAAATGTGTATTTCTGTGTCATATCATGATGAAAATATATCTAATAGTTTTAACTTGGAATTCTATGATGCTCTAAGTAGTGGAAGCCACTGCAAGCAGGCCTAAAAACGTATTGGGAAGAGGAACCTGCCCATTGCTAAAGACTAAAACACCTCATCTCTCTTCTGGGTTGGTTTGGGCAACAAGACTCAGCTTGGCTGTGGTCTCAGGTGCCCATCACTGGCTGATGTCACTGTGCTGCTTCTTGCACGTGAGTGCAATGTCAGCCTGGACTTAATGCAGTGGCTGCAGTTCATTAGCAAAGCTCCTTCTCTCTTCATTATTCAGCAACGTTAACATCTGTGGAAGGAAAGAACAAAATGAGCCAAGTTCATTTCAGTTCTGTGAGAAACATGGGAAAACAGCAATGTTCGCCAAATGAGAAAGAAAGAAAAGGAGAGGAAAAAAAAAATAATTTCCAGCTTCTAAGAGAACTTTACCAATAGCAATATAAAAGATAGCTGAGTGTTCTGCTTAAATGAAAAGAGTGATTACTTCGCAGGCGAGTGAATGGCATTCTGTATCTTCTTCTGCCGCCTGTGTCATTTATTTTTTTTTCCTCCACTCTTCACTTATTATTTGACTCCATCGGTGTGGTGAGACGGTGCTGGAGGCTATTGACATTTCTCCTCAGTGCAAGCAGAGAAGACAACCAGAATAAGTCTCCTCCTTTGGAGAGGACAACTCTAGCCTGTCGCCCCTGGAAGTGAGTTGTGTTGACGCAACATTCACGTTCAGATGAGCACATCAAGCTCGGGCAGATGAAAACTCATAGTAGATGTACAGCCTTAACAGTAAAATTAGATGAAGCTAAGGAGTTGTGATCCATCCTTAGGGTGAACATGAACCCACTGCAAGCATGGGCCAGGCTGGACATGGAAGAGAGGCTCTTCCACAGTGATCATCAGCATAGCGGCGACCAGTCACTGCTTCACAGCTAGTAGGATCTGGCCTCCATGTGTTATTTTGAGGTTCAAAAGCCCAGTTCCCTGGTAGATAAATGCATCAGGTGAAAGCAGCGTGGTGGACAGCTAAACCAGCGAATCCCCACATCCTACAGACTTGTGTCTCCAGCTGCACTTGCATCCTCTGCTGTCTTGCTGATGTCCAAGCAAAGCAACCTGTCTTTCCAGGGAGGAGTAACTGGATCTTTTCTCTCTACTCTGCCTCCTCATTTGCAGAATACTTCTCTTTTTGGGCTTTCCTAGGGTGGCATTATATGTGGCTGGAATTGGGTATGAGAGCCAAAAGTTATTGGGGGTGGAGGAGACCAACAGGCACATGTGTGGAGGTGGTGCAGAGAGAGGGTGTGATCAGATAAACCTCCCTTCCTCAGGGTACAGGCTATAAACCCCACATGCAGTCTATAAGGTTGTAAATTCAAACTTTCAGGAGATTAAACAGCCTGCACAGCCACAACGGGGGCCTTTGTGCACATTGAATGTGATGCATCCTTTAATTATCTGATCACCTATCATTTGGGGTTATTTTAATTCAGTGAATTGCTCTAGGCCACATTAACACATGCTGTTCAAACCACACACTGAATTCAATATTAATTTCCTTGCGAGAGCCTCTGTAATGCTTCAGCATCTGATCAATATTAATGCGTTTATCTTCACAGCGCTCCTGTGATATCACCAGCTGGTGAACCGACGCACAGAGAGATTAAGGCCGAAATGATCAAACATGCTTGCTAATTTTGGGTGCTCAGTTTGCAACACCAGGGATCTGATCTTCCAGAGCACTTGGCATTTCACCACACTTTGTGTTCCCAAAGCACAATTCCCGTTGTCTTGTTCTGTCTCCCAGTGCAAATCCATCCTGAGTGTCCTACGCGGGGCAGCAGGTATAGGAAGGAGACCCGTATGGGCAGCTCCTTCACTCTGCAGCTGAATGCCCTATGCTGAACTGTTCACAGCAAGGGAGAAATCCCAGGGGAAAAAAAAAAAAAAAACAACCCAAACCAAACCCCAAGTAAATCTGTATTGGCTGAGTATGAGCCAGCAGTGTGCCCAGGTGGCCAAGAAAGCCAACAGCATCCTGGCCTGTATCAGCAATGGTGTGGCCAGCAGGAGTAGGGAGGTGATCGTGCCCCTGTACTCGGCACTGGTGAGGCTGCCCCTTGAATGCTGGGTGCAGTTTTGGGCCCTTCATTCCAAGAAGGACATTGAGGTGCTGGAGCATGTCCAGAGAAGGGCAACGAAGCTGGTGAAGGGTCTGGAGAACAGGTCTGGTGAGGAGCGGCTGAGGGAACTGGAGCTGTTCAGCCTGGAGAAGAGGAGGCTGAGGGGAGACCTTATTGCTCTCTGCAACTGCCTGAGAGGAGGTTGTGGTGAGGTGGGGATCGGTCTCTTCTCCCAAGTAACAAGTGACAGGACAAGAGGAAACGGCCTCGAGTTGCACCAGGGGAGGTTTGGATTGGACTTTAGGAAAAAATGTCTTCACCAAAAGGGTTGTCAGGCATTGGAACAGGCTGCCCAGGGAAGTGGTTGAGTCACCATCCATGGAGGTATTTAAAAGATGTGTAGATGTGGTGCTTAGGGACGTGGTTTAGTGGCAGGCTTGGCAGTGTTACGTTGACGGTTGAACTCTATGATCTTAAAGGTCTTTTCCAACCTAAGTGATTCTGTGGTGTTGAACTGGAAGTCTTTCGGCAACTTCTTTTTTTTTTGATATTTTTGCAGCTTTTGAGGCCTTACCTCACCACCTAATGTTCTTTCAATGTAAACTTTGGAGATGTGATGTCCCAACTAGTGCTCCCCCCGAAAGACAAGTGTGCGAAGCCGAATCAGCCAGACCAGCCAGCGAAAGATCCAGCTCTCATTTTGACCATTGGTGAGGCTCGGCCTGTTGGATCCTGAGCTCAGACCTCCACCTCCACAGCTCAGGGACTGAGAGAGGAGATGTATGAAGAGGGTTTATGTTAGGCATGTAGCTCTTTTAAGTTAGGAGACATGTTTGGCCAACTGGGTGCTTGGCAGCAGGTAAACACCGAGATCTGGGACTCCAAAGCTCAACACCAGGAACCGAATGGGGTCTGCGGTTTTGCTTTCTGTAAATTTTGCCACTGGGAGCATCTTCTGTCCCTTATCCCTCTGTCCTGCCCATTTCTCATCTATTCCCTGCTCTCCTGTCCAGCTCCTGCCAGCTCTCCCATTGCTCACATCTGTCTTCACCGTCATGTTACTCCTCTCTCTTCGGCTTTGGCAGTGACAGGTGTTTTTCCTCCTGCTACACTTTTATATGACTGTGATTTACAACCCTGAGTTTAAAGATTTACTGCAATGCACACATGGCATGGCAGACCTTAAGCGATGTTTTCAGCCTAGTTATTATTCTTTTAAATACAAATTTTTTAATAGCAACACAAGCGGCCTCTGCATCACATTATCAAGACTTTTGTCCCCGATCTTCTTAGGTTTATTCAGATGAGAATAAAAACTGGCAAGAAATGTCACAACTTAAAGAGGCTGGCTGGCATCCATCAACCTCAGGAGTAATATAAGCACCTGTGAGCTTAACCAAGCACCAGATGGTCTTCAGGCAACTAATTGCAGGCTGAGGATTCCATCTATATCGGCGCTTGCTTATTCCACTTTATTGACATGGTCAAAAACCTTACGGCAACTTAAACTCCCTCTTCCCTACAAGAAAAGCAGCACAGGCAGCAACCATCTATCATGTGCTCACCCTTGCTTTTGTACGTTTTTGGAGCGTGTTTTAGCTATCTAAGATGAGCAAGGGCCTTAGGTCATCTTAAAGAGCTTAAACTGATCTAAGGCTTTAACGTGCTGAAGGGTGGTGTAAGGACATTGATTATATTTAACCCTAAAAGAACACAAAACACCATGTATCGATGACCTGCAGAAATCTCTTGTTTGGCGTGGATTTTTTTTCTTTTCTTCACGTGCATCCTCTTGATGTACAGACCAAGTCAAAGTCCCCCAAAGTCACTGAAAAGTCTTCAGTTAGCTCAAAGGAGCATTGCTGTTGGCATCAGCTGCAGCAGGTTCAGCTTGGACATCCTCAGAACCAAATTTATCATTTTCTGTACTGAACTTGTGGTGTCAGAACTAACCTGGAAACCATTAAAACCCAGCTATAAGCGCTAGTTTCACTTGTGGTGGAAACTCAAAAACCCGTGGTCCCCTATCAAAGTGCACTTTTCAAACTGCCGGTGTTTTTAATTACTATCCAATGAAAGAAATAGCAATGAAACACTTTTTTTAAAAATAAGCAATTTTCTTATTTAAATCAGCATTTAAATTTCTCATTTAAAATAAGCAGTATTCTCTCTCTTTTTTAAGTAAGCATTTCTTGTCATAAGTTAATTTTCTCATGACTCAGCATAAACCCCAAGAGGATTTTCTCCGAATTTCCAAACAGGTCACCTTGGGTCAAAGGCTGGAGCTACAACATTCCCACCCTTGAAAATGCCAAGAAACGTTGTGAATGCATGAAAAAAAATAAAAAAAAAGGGAGTTTGGAGGGAGTGTTTATCATCCTAGTCAAACCTGGCATCTAAAAAAATTAAGACGGCAACCCGTGCTGCCAAATTTGAAGATGCCTTGCCTCAGGATTGTATTTCTTCTTAGGCTTGTCCTAGAGGCTATGCAGCATCCGAGATGTCATTTTGCTTTGGATTGCTTGCCAAGGTCTACACTCGCGCATGACAGCGTTGCTACAGCCTCCACGGGAGCAGACCAGCACCAAATAACCTTGCTGCTGCTGTACTGCAGTTCGCGTGTGCACGTGGCCATGTGTGTGAAACCAATAATCCACCTTCTCCCTAGAGCCGGCCCAAATTTTTTGGATGCTGTTGCAAGCAGAAAAGCCACGATATGAGGTTGTTAGGTGGTAGTAAGGGCAGCAGAGAACAGCTGTGCGCTTGAGTGTTGTTTGCTTTACATTGGAGCTGCTCCGGGTCAGATGTTGGAGGCTGCTGCCTTGCAAACGACAGCTTGCACGTGGGGTTTTAACCCTAAGCACGGACGTGGACATGCGGGTGTTCCTCTGTCGGGCTGGGACCTGGGCAGCTGAGCAACAGGCACGTTTCGCTGTTCTTGCAGAAAAGCATCAATAGTGCTGATTTGTGATTGAAGATTATATTGCATGACTCAGAAACAACGTTGGGAAAGAGATCCAGTATTACAGTATTTAAGCAGAAGAAAACCAGGTTGCAAGTGAAAGAGCTTGGAAAGCAGACGTGACTCTTTTATTTATGCTCATTATAATGTAATTTGCACAGTGCCCATATTAAGGGCCAGCTGGGAGCGTGGCTGAGCCCAGCCGTTCCGTATGTGAGCAACCCCAGCATCATTTGAAAGGACCCAAGTGGTAAAAATATAGTTTTCACTAATACTCCACAAATCCTATCACTATATTCTGAAATAATATATCTCATATAGCAGTTGATTTTTAATTTCTCCCCTAAATTTCCAGTATTTCCATAGGAGGCTTTATAAAAATGTTGGAACTTGTACATCTCTGGTATAAGGCTTTGGGTTTTTGTTGCACCGAGCGATTGGGTGCACGTGCAGCGTGTGTAGCCATTTCAAATGCACACCAGCCACGCCTGGTCATGAGCCATTTTCTGACATGAACCCTTGGCAGAGCTGTGGAGCATGCCCAGGTCATGGGATGTTGCCACCATGCAGCCACAAAAAAGGCCTGAATGGATGTTTTTATCGGCAGCCTCAATTCTGGCATTTCTGAGTGTTTCATTTTACTACTCTATTAACGTTCTTGTAAACTAGTTGTACGTAATTAAACGTTGACTACGGCTGTACAGAGCCACAGAGCTGCAGCATGCCCTGCATAACGCAGCCACTCCAGAGAGAACGCTTTCTGTAAGATTTTCATTTTTAAAAAATACCTGTTCTTCAAATAGCTACAATAGCTCTGCAGGAGCTTGTCAGTCAAGAAAGATTACAGATTCCCTAAATTCAGCCTGACATGACAGACCGTAATGACTCTGAAGGGGCTGTTACAGTCTACTGTGCCAGTGGTCCCTGCCTAATAGAAGCATCTCGTACACTTCCCATTAAAACTGTAATGGCTCCAGAGATTTCTTTATGATTGGCTACTTCAAATATGAGTATTTTATCAGAAAAAAAAAGCACATTCATGTGATGCTAAAAGTGCAGGTTAAATAAGGAAAAGAGAACTTAGATTTACAGGCTGACATTTACCTTATGCAATTTTGATGCTAAGAAATTGCAGCATTGGCAAGGATTTGAACAATTTTAAGCACAATTTTTTCCTGCTGAAAGCGGGAATGGAAAAGTGGGAGATGCTGCCTGTGCAGTGAGGTTTTAACGTGATGCTGTAGGGACCAACACAACTTCATAAATAATAGTGGTGGATAGTTTTGGTATGCCATAGCTCCAAGACAAGTTACAGCACTCGTCTTCTGGATGGATGAAGCTCTTTGGCCTCCGTCGTGCTGCAGATCAGGGCAGACGATCACACTTGCCCTTTCTGGCCCCAGGCTCTCTCAGTCTTCTCCTGAAGACAGGAGGTTACGTTTGGCAGCCCCATTCAGCAAACCCAAATCACAACGTGGCATTTCTGACACCGAGTGATTTACATGTGAAAAAAGAAAAGTGGTGTGGGTTGAAGGGTGCCTTGGATTTGGTAGTCAACTGCATCTTTTTTAGGTCAGTCACATCTTTCACTTCCCAGATATGCAGTGGCATGGAGAGCCTGCCTGGGGGGCTCCTGGTCACACCACCACGGAGCAGATCATAAGGATCACGCGATGAAGGAAATCCTGAGGGTAGTGAGAGGGTGGGAATAAGTCAGGAGCCAAAGAAAAGCTGTTCAAAGAGCACGTCGTGACAGCACTTAAGCACCCATTGCAGGAAATCCCAAGCTGTTTGGACTGGCCATGCAGCTGGACAGCCACCAAAGCACCACACTAGGGGAGTGCAGTGATAAATCGCAGGAGTTGGCACATGCAAAGCCGAGTGGCTCTGCCCAGCAGAGGGTAGCATTGCCCAAACGCCCCAGCCTGTTTTCCAAGTTGACACCTTCACGCACCGCTGAACTCCCACCTCTGCCACCTCCCCTTTGAGCTGGGAGGCACAGCTCAGCCCAGACCCAGGGAAAGTCTCACAGGCTGATGCCTTGTAAATTCTGCTCATAAACTATAAGAAATCTAGAAAATCAGCTTTGAAAGTAGAATTTTAAGGAATCTGTTAAAGGACACAATGCATGTTGAACAGTTAGGTGCATACAATCACATCTGTTTCTATGCGAGTGTTATTTAGCTGCTTGCATTAGGATTTATTTCTGGGTACCTAATTCGATGATCAGGTTTGGAGCTGCCCCGAGGCACAGGAGTGCTGGTACCTGCCGGCAGCAAGGCCTCTGATTTAGCCACCTCGCTTGGGTGTCCCAAAAGAATCGCACTTTTTTAGCGTTTTGCACATTCTGAAACAGAAGGGCAGCGACATTAACTCGGGACGTCTTTCAGTTGCTCTAGACCATCCTTTTCCCTGATGTCTCTGACGAATCCTGCCCGTCGCCCCGCAGCAGAGCCCAGCCCCGATGCCCGATGCGACGTCGCTAGAGGTCTCAGCGTCGCTGAGAAAAAGCTGTTTATAGCAATAATCTCAGCGGGGCCACGCGTGTGTGTGCCAGGCCCGTGTGGTGCCGGCGGGATGGACACGCTGCCGGGGCTTGGGCCTCTCGCCGAGGCTGCGCGGAGCCCATCCAGCCGCCTCTGGGCTTGGTGCTGCCCAAGGGGGGGACCCCGGTGCTCGGGTGCCCCTGGCTTTGCGGGGTGCCCCGAGGGATGGGCTGGGCAAGGGGGGGGGACACTTGTCAAGGGGCGAGTTTTCGCATCCCTGGAGCGGGGATGTGTGTGTGTGTGTGTGTGTGTGCGGGGCAGGTGGGCGCCGCCACCCCCGCGCATCCCCGCGCAGCGCCGCGCAGCGCAGCCCGGCGGCGTCGTGTGGCTTTTAAAATTTTTTATTTATTTATTTATTTTTTTTGCTGCTTTCCCTTTTTCTTTTTTTTTTTTTTTTTTTTTTTTTTTTTTTTTTTTTCTCTGTGTTTTCCCTCCCCTCCCGTTTGACGTGCGCGGTTTTGGTGCAATGCGAATTATCTCCAGTCATTCAGTCAGGAGGGGCAGCGCCAGGCAGCAGAGCAGCGGCGGGCCTGCCTCCTCCTTCTCCTCCTCCTCCTCCTCCTCTTCCTCCTCCTCCTCCTCCTCCCATTGCCATAACAACCGCGCACAGCCGCTGCGCCCGCGGTGCCGGCGGGGCCGCACCGCTCCGCACCGCTCCGCGCCGCGCGGGGGGCTGAGCATCCCACAGGGTGGGGTTGGAGGGGGAGGGGGCGAGAGAAACCGTGACCTCCCTCCAAAAAAAAAAAAACCCCAACCAAAACCAAACCCCAAAAAAGAAAAAAAAACAACAAAAAAAGAGGGACTTTTTCGTGGGGTGGGTCTTGTCAGGGACCGAAGTGACCCCAAGCCGGGGGTGCGCGCAGCTGCTGCGCGGGGCGCGGAAGGAGGAAGGGACGGGGCAGCCCCGCGAGTGCCTCCGCGGGGGGGCGCGGAGGAGGGGAGAGGAGGGAAAGGCGGGGGGAGTGTGTGTGTGTAGGGGAGGGGGGGGGGGCAGAGAAAGTTGGGAGGAAATAGCCCAGGAAAAGTGACACTCACGGAGCCCGCCGGAGCGCGGAGGAAATAAAAGCGGCGGCGGGCAGGAAGTGTGAGGAGGAGGAGGAAGGGGAGAAGAAGGAGGAGGAAGAAGAAGAACAAGAAGAAGAACAAGAAGAAGGAGAAGAAGAAGAAACAGCAGCAGCAGCAGCAGCAGCAGGCGCTGCTGCCGCGGCAGAAGAGAAAGCAAAAGCCGCCCGGCGGCTCGGTGCCGCCCGGCCCGGCATCCGCGGGGCTGCGCGGGGCTGCGCGGGGCTGCGCGCCGCGGCCATGGCCCGGGAGAACGGGGACGGTGGCGGCTCCTGGAAGAAGCAAGCGGAGGACATCAAGAAGATCTTCGAGTTCAAGGAGACGCTGGGGACGTAGGTGGCGGGGAGCGGAGGGGGGGGGGGGGGGGGCGGCGCTGTCCCTTCCCGCGGGGATGCGCGGGTCGCCCCGCGGGTGGGTGCGGGTGTGGGTGCGGGGTGTGTGTGTGTGCGCCTTCGCGTGTGCGCCCATTGGTGCTGCTCCGCGCCCCGCTCATCCATCCGAGCAAGAAGTCGGGGCGAGCTGGAAATACGGGGAAAAACATAACTGTGGGGCAGGAGCTGGGCTAACACCCCCCCCCCCCCCAAAGTAAAGAGGAAAAAAAAAGGGGGAAACAAAGTGTTTTAAAATATTCATAGAATGAGGAGACGGGGCAGGGCTTTTTCTTGCTAGTGCAACTGTAAATAAATGCGGTCTGACTTGCACGCTTTCCCCTAAAGCCGGTGGCTGCAGCTATTCGTGGACAGACGAGCAGAAATAATCGGAGTGGATTGGATGTGTTTTAGCTACGACGCTTAACTGTTGTTGGGGTTTATTTCTGTTATTTATAGTGGCGGGGCATAAAGATTAGTAAAACGTTAGAGTTTTTTTTTTTTTTTTTTTCAGAAGGCTGAGAATAAACATGCGCAGATGGTGCAAGGGAGCGGGGTGCAGGCTGATGCTTTTTTGGCTGAGCAGAGAGTTTTATTTTTGTTAGAACAAATTTTCGCTTATAGGATACTGGAGAGGTAGAGAGCCAGGAGTGCTGAAGGAAGTTGGCATATGGGCTGCTGTACGTATACGTGTTGTAATTAAAGTTCAGTCGTGTTGGGAATGCTCGTCATCGCTGTGTCCCCCCTGCTTTAATTGCGACTTTAAGCGTGTCTCTAAATGAAGCGTTGCCAGTCCCAAGTAGTGCTTTTCATACTCTGCGTGCCACTTCCAAAATACGGTTGAACAAGTTTCGACTGTAATATTTCAGTTTCTTTCTGCTTCCAAGGGAGGGCTCTCTATAAACAGAGTATTTCTGGTTCGTGGGTTCACTGATTCCCTCTGAACAAACCGTGAGTAAGAATCAGGCTGGTCATTTAATATGGAGGTGGGTCACGCCGCTCCGTTGTGATGAGCAGGTAGTGTAGCCCTCAGAAAACCACTGACTTAGCATATCAAATTAATGTCTGTCTGAGCCTTTGAAGAAGCAAAGTGCAGCATAAGAGCTAAGTGTTGTGCTGTATCCTTGTCACCTTCACCGAGTTTTTGCTGTCAGAATTTCATGCTGGGAGAGACTCGCCACCTTAGCTAAGTGTGCAGGTCCCTTCCTGAGCGAAGGGGTGTTGGGGAGGAAAGTCTCAGTGCAAAGAGATTCGTTAGAGCAGCAGGACAGTTTGCTGGGGTTTCCATTATACTGCGCTCTATCATCTTCCTGGTTGTTGTGTGTGAAGCCATCTGCGAGGGTTAATTTGTGCTGCTGAAGAGGTCCAGAAAGAATTAATGTTGTGGCTTTGATCCATATCCCACCGAAGTTAATGGGAGCAGGTGTAAGTCTCAAGGAAGGTAAAGTTGGTTAGAGTTAGTAGTTACTCATTAGCACAGCTATTGCAAATTAAATTCATTAAATATGGCCAATTAGTGTCTCAAACTATTAACCATTGTCTTGGCCTCACAGTTTGGTTAGCAAGTCCTTTCTGATGAGAGTGGAAGATGTGAAGTTTTTAAACTTGACTTAGCACTCAATCTAGAAAGTTTTAGAAAATTAAAATAACTGGATGACAAACCTGGGCCTGTACAAAGAAAATAGAACTGTTTTCTTTTGCGGACATAGCCATATTAGTTATGAATGTATGCACATTTAACAGCCTACACATTGGTTGCCTTCTGGTTGTGCATTCCTTCGTTTCAGAGAGCAGGCTGATAATTAGAAGATTTGAATCTGAGTTTTGGTTCTGTCCTTCGCCGCCCACCAGCGCAGCACCTGCAGTTCCTACCAACTCTGGTGTGACTTACTAGGGTGTGAATCTTTTAAAAAATTTAGGCCATTGCTGTGCAAATCATTAAAGTACTTGTTCCATTCCCACTGAAGGCAATGAAGGTCTGTTCACTGACTCAAGCAGCAGATGTACAGGGTGCAAATGATGGGACACATTCCTAGTTATTGATAGGAAAGTACTCAAATAGGAATTAAGTAAAATCCTAAATACCTTTAAAGCATCTGGACCAAAATGTTTTCCTGTGGCATTATTTAGGAGCAGGGATAAAATCTGCTTTGATCCCTCCTGCACTGTAATGCTGAATTGTGTTGGACACCCATCAGCTGATCCCACCATCTAATAGATTTTTCTCTAGCATGGATGGCCTTGGAGTGGAAAACTTGGCATGTCAGATGAGATGCACTGGGTTAGTGTAGTAGCTGTATTTTGCATTTCTCTGTCACCTTCCATTTGAGGATGCCAAGGTGCTAAACGCACTTTTAACTTTTAAGCAGCCCTTTTTCATGCATGAAACTTAACTGCCTGTGGTAAAATTGGTTAGAGAATGAGAAGCACTAAACCCCCAAATTAGGGAAGAAAGTGAAAGAGAAACTTTAGAAGCATGTTTAATTTCAAGCACATTGATTTGTGAATGTTAAGTCTATGTGTATACTCTATTAATGAGTCGTTCTCTGAAAGGAGTCTTTCATCTGAATAAAAGCTTTTCACCAGATCTTTAACATGGGAGAGCTGAAATTGCTGGAAGTATTAAAAAGGTCCTAACTCAGTTAATCATTATATCATTTGGGCTTCAAGGAACCTCTAATGAGTACCGAGCTCTCTCTTCCAGAGCTGGAATTAATTATTTACATGTCCCTGTAAATCATGTCCAGCCACACTGATACTGAAATAGGCATCTTGAATTGGATGTCACCTCCAGATATAAGAAGGTAGCCTTTTCCACCCAAAGAATTGTTTCCTTTGGTGGCTGAGATCTGTGTTCTTTGCTCTGCTCAGTGCTGTTGGGCAATAGTGTTTTTCCTAAAGAAGTTACCAGCAATGCAGTGGCTGGCTCACATGGTACCCAAACCTGTATTTACCTTGTTCTGTATTGACGCAGTCCCTAAGCTTCGTGTGTGGCTGCAACCTCTGGGGTACCAGAGTGTCAACAAAATAATTTGGTAATGCTAATGAAGAAAAATATTTTTGAAAAAATATTAAAAAAAATATTTTATATATATAAAAAATAATATATATATGATGGTCCTGATCCATTCTTGAGCTGCCTCAGTTTGGGGGTGCTGGTCCATGTAGGACTGCAGTAACGCGGCAGTGAACCGCGCTCTGTATGTGCAGGTTCAGTGTGTGCCGCTTCTTGGAACTGGACCTGGTCACTACTAAGCCACTGAAAGTGAGGTTACAGATCCTGAAAAAGGAGCTAGGGAGAAATACATGAAGTAAATCAAGGATAAAATAAAATCACAGCAGCGGGCCAGATCCTCAGCTGGTGCAATTTAGAGTCCCTTCCAAGTAAAGACAGATAGGCTTGAGGAAAGGAGAGGATCCGACTAACTGTTTGTCTTTTTAAATTACCACAAATTCACCTGTTGTAGCTCTACTCAGTTTGCAGGCCTGCATGGAGAGGGGATTTCTGCCCCAGCGCTTGAGAAATGTGAAGTTTCACAATAGCAGGAATCTGATAAGATGATGAGTGATCACTGAAATGTCATTTTTTCTCCGTATTTAAATGCCTATGGCATTCTAAACCACAGATTTTGACATTCCAGATGTCCAAAGTATATTCCAAAGTAATAAGATACACCGTGTCATCCACCAGCCAAAAAAGGAAAGCGTCCAATCATTTGGTCTGCCTAATCGGATCAGTCCCGCATTTCTAAGGTTTCTTATTGACATTAGAGTTATGATGAAGTTATAATATTTAGAAAGGCTCAGGCTTAGTAACTATGGAAATACTGATGCTAACCTTAAAAATTATGCGGTAGATTCCTTAAAGCTAGTTAATGATAACACAGGGAGTTGCGTGGACATAGCCATAGCATAGTGAGAGCTGGGTGAGAAGACAAATAGACTTCGATGATGTGTCTGGTACTTCCCTAAAATACAGTAGAGAGCAAACTTGTAGGAGGTTCTGTTTTTCTCGGGGGCTCTATGATAATTTTTGGTTCATCTGTGTCCGTAGATGTTGATACTCTTATGCTGTTTGACGGGCTCGTGGTGCTCTTCATGACTTCTGTGCACCCAAACATGCTCGTTCATGCTGTGAAGATTGAAGATCTTGTCTGATTTCTATTTTTCTGCTGACGTTACCAGCAATTTCTGCCTCTCTCTTACAACACCCCAGTGAGGCAGCAGTGGCTCTGTTAGACTGTTTCATCTTTTTCTCAGTTCAGTATTTTCCTTTTTTAAAAATTACATTGAAGAAACATTTCACCTTAAAAAAATATCTTCAGGGAGGAAAATACAGTGTCCAAAGGGCTAAAGTTAAGGCACATGTTTTCAGGGGGAAGGCTGATGAACCGCCGGGGCAAACTATGAAGGCAAGTGGTTTCCATCTCCTCTGGGATGATTTGCTGGGAAAAAAATGTTTTGCCATCTGAAAGCTCACAGGCCTCATGCAGGAGTCACCAGGAAGGAGCCTTTTGTCGATGTTTACAGAGGAAGATCTGTAACTCTGGGAATCTTACCATTAAAACCACGTGGGGTTAGGGTTGCTTCGTGCTGAGAGGTGCATGGTACCTATAGCACCTCTCTAGCATCTGTGGGAGGAGGAGTGAAAGTTGAGGTCCAGGTATTAATGTTGAACTTAACACTGTGAAACAACTCAGGTGTTTCAGTTTGTGCATTCTATATAGGGCAAGCAGAAAAATACTGTTAGGACTTCTTTAAGGTGACATGCTTGTTTTAAACTGAGTAATCCTGTTTGCTAACATGTGGTGTAGTTTACTATCCAGTGTGTTCTTGAAGGCTTGAAAATAACGGGTCTCTACTATTGTGAATTGTAGTATCTTGTAATGGAGATTGTTGGTCTCCCTTCAACAGTAACAGAAAATAAAAGGTTTGAGCGTTCAGCTGGAATTAAAATGGGGAAAAAAGAAAAGCAAGACAGCCAATGGATTTAAAGGCTGATGGAGAGGACTGGGAAAAAAAAGTGCAGCCATTGTTAAGAAGGCATTTTTGACAGCTTTCCAAGCATGGTTCATGGGTGCGTTTTGGACAGTGTTCGTTTGGGGGAACAGCGTAGCCTAAAGGTCAATTTTCTTTCGTTGTCTAAAAATAAGATTCCAAAATACTCAATAATCAAAGGCTTTCGGGTAAATAGATCATTTTGGAGACACCCAGTTTGCTGTATTGGCAGCTCCTGTATGTGCTCACGCTTCCTTCGTGAGCCTTGTTTTCTACTAGTTTTGACGCCTTACCTCTTTTTGCCCTGCCTTGTCTCTTTTTCCATGGCTTTTTTCTTTCAAGTACTTCTTTGCCCTGTCTGAGCTCTCTGCTGCTGGAGCATACCTGCTCACCTGCATGCCCATGCAACCAAGAAGTGTGCTTGACTGGCAAGGTGACAGTAAGATGTTTGGGTAGGGTTGGAATAGGGTATTTGGGCTTTTTTTCCCCCCTATTTTTTGCACAGGGCTTAAGAAAATGGGAACCTCGCCTAGGCCAAAACTCAGTATTACTACTCAGGACCTCAGTATAACCAGTGATCTCTAGAGGCCCTTCCAACTCCTATTGATCTGTGATTCTGTAATACTGAGTTCACAACTGCTCTTTGTGTAGATGTGAGCTGAGGACAAAGCATGCATAAAAATATTAGTTATTTTTGTGAGCCACAGAGGTAGCTGACACCCCAAAGCTCACCAAAAGCAAAACCCAGAGGGTCTGAAGACCTAGTGGGGAGGTAGTGGATGGAGATGAACCCAACTCTTTGGAGTCCTATAGTAATCCCTTAACCAAAAGTCTATTCTTCCCATCACAGCCACAACACAGTGGGTGTGAAAGCCTTCTTCGCCGCCGCTCCCACCATCTGGAGCAGCCTGTCTGCTTCCTTCACCCTCCATCTGCTTTCGCATAGGAGCTGAAACATCTCTTCATATATTTTCTTCCTTCCTTTTTGTCTCTTTTTCTCTCCACCTTGGTAACTGACCTCAATTATTTTTGTCGCCCTTCACACAAAATTCTCTTGTCTACGTGCAGAATATTGGTCAGAGTTATTTAATCCTTTCAAGCATCCAAGGATACAATTAATATTGAATAAAGTTGTATTGTTTTGGTTTGCGTGACAATAACAAGCATTTATAATAAGATTCTGAATTTATTGCCAGTAATGGTATTTACTTAACCGGTGAGTCACAGTTTATATTCATGATTACTTAATAGGACCTAATTTTCTAGTCATTTTAGATAGCATAAAAACAAGTTGGAACTAAACGGGTACTTTTGGTAAACAGGTAATGAGTGAAAGGAGGGATGAAAAGGTCCTTGGGGCAGCGATCTGTCATTTTCATTGGAATTCAAACCACCTTGCCTTTCAGTGCTTTTATGTAAATAATAATTAACAACAATAACAATAATTTGCAAACATATGTGTGTGATTGGGCTGTTCTTGAATGACAAATAGCTTAGCAGTCAGAATATTTCTCTTTTCTAGAAATCATGGTTTTCCGTAATACCTTCCTATCAAATCTTAACACTGATCTGTTTTTTTGTTATCTGACTTGGCAGTTCCTATAATTTTCCTCTGAATGTTGTGTCAATCATTTTTAAAAAGAAAACTATAAATAACAATTGTTAATAAACTTTTCAAGGCCCTTCGCTGATGTTTTCATGTTGAAAGCTGTGTATTGAGTTTTATGCCAGAATTACTCACCAAACAGATTGTATGAGGTTAAATTAAAACAATACTCTTCAGCAGAATTTTTTGGCTGAGTTAAAAAGCTTTTTTTTTTAATTTTTTTTTTTAACACTGTATGTGCTAAGGAAAAGCTACTGGGAAGCTCCGTTTTGGATCTGATGTGTGTGTAGAACAGCTGAGCACAGCGCTGGAGAACCTCTGTAACAATAGATCACTGATTTTCCTTACTCTTTTCCTGAGCAATATCATATGTTACATTTAGAACATCAGCAGTTTTGGACAAGTGGACTACATAACCACGAAGCTAGTTCTTAAAATACTTTTTTCAAGAGTTGAAAGGGGAAGAAGTGCATGAGAGAAAACATGCTGGCTTAGATGTATCGAGGATTTATTTTGATTTTTGTTTTGATTTTCTTATATTCCAAATTGGAGATTGACTAAACAGTTTCAGTCTGCTTACAGTTTTCAGGAGGGATGAAAGAGAGATGCTTTTAACGAAGCAAATGAACATGAGCATTTAGCATCAGCAGGAATAGGGTGCAGCACCATAGCACCTCTCCCCTAGACCCTTTGCCTTTGCACTTTTTCTGCTTGTTGTGGATTCTTCTCATTGTCCTGCTCTTAACGCTCTCTCTAATTTAGGTTGAGTATTTGAAGGTATGTTCTTTCAAGCCTGTGCACCCAAAATTTGGGAATTACATCTGATGCTCAGCTGTCAGAGTACAGAGGACCTAGAAATTTCATCCGTGGCTGATGGGAGTAGAGCAAGGTCAGGACCTGTGGAAAGGTTTGGGAGCCTTTAACCTCCGTGTTTATTTTGGTAAGGGTTTGTGTGGCAGTTTGGAGAGCGAGGACAGTACTACCATCCTTGTTCATCAGGGGTTGGGTGTGAAGGTTTGCAGGTCTTCCTGGGGGCTCCAAAGGAAGGGTTCCTCAGACATGGCAAGCATCTCTCTTAAGACAGTACCACCCAGTGCTACAGAGTCATTCTGTGACATTGGGGTGTTTTAGCTGAGCAGTGTGTTTAAAACATGCCTGCCGACCTGATGCCACGTGCACTTGAGAAATGTGGCCGCCCTTGTCCCGCCAGCTACGTTACTGGCTGCAGAAATGGACAGATGTTAAGGGTAGTACAAAATAAAACAGTATAGCCACTCGTGCTTACATATAAAGATCTGCAAAGGCTGAAAAGTCAGTGTGTATTTGAGGGTTTGACACTAGCAAGTGAAATATGAAGGGTCTGAAATATTTGGGGGTTTTATTGCTGTGCCTTTTGTTGGCCTCAAATGAGATCAGGCACTGTTGAGCTAGGAATATTACAAACACCAGAGTAAAAGACTATTTGTACCCAGAAGATCTTATAATCTAAATAAATAAGACAAAAATGCTAACACTGTTTTGTTAAAGACAAGAAAGTGTGTCACTTGTAAACCCAGAGCTGAGCCTGAAGCTTAACTCCGGCTTATACGGTGGACTGTCCTGCTTCTTTTAATAGTGGGCACTGTGTTAGCACCAATGTCTTAAAAAAGTTTTTATTTATACGTGGTTCACCCAGCATCATCACGTCTAATTGTTTTTTACCAGTTAAGGTTTGAAGATGCAAAGCGCTGTCTGTAAGCTCTTGGTAGCAGCGCGGGTGCTTATTGCTGTGTTGTTTCACAGACCTCAGAGGAATCAAGGTCTTCCCAGAGCTATAAAGAGCTGGAGCAGATCAGGCGGTTCTTGGGGCGATGTGGGATCGCTCCCAGCAGGATCCCATCCTCCTATCCCGGCTTAAATAATTCAAGGGACCAGGCTTCAACCAGACTTCAATTTTCCAACCAAACTCATTAGCTGTGACCCTGCCATCCCCCCCTGTGACAGGCAAGGGCTGAAATGAGGGAAACTATTGGATAAAAAACTGTGGAAGAAACCCAGGATAACATAGAAAAACCCAAACAACACAGAAGGGAACTGGGTAGGGAGGAGAAGAGCACTTAGAGGATTTGCAGCCACGTGGAAAACCCCTCTAGGGAAGACACAGGTTGCTAATCAAATTCAGCCGTAGTTGAGAGAGACTGCTGGAGCATCCCTGAATAATCCTTCACTGTTATGTTGAGTTGGCTTGGAGGTTTCCTCCCACTGCTCCCTCTTGTCTTCTCCTGCCTCTCAGTGTAAGTAAATCAGTACAATATGCCCAGCCCTGAAGCCTGCAGCGTTTTGGAGATTTCAGGCACAGCAGAGTGCTTGGTGTGTGCTGTCAACGGCAGAAGATACTGTGAATGTACTGAACTTGTTTCGTGCTCCCTACCCTGTTTTCTTGCAGAGTACTGAACAAATGCAAAGGCTCTGCCTTTTACTTTGTCACATTTTGTAGCTGGGGTCTGAGATATCTTGAAGACTATCTGAAGCTCTGGGATCATCGTCGGCCTCACACCTCTGCGTTAATGGGATTTCTTGCCGTAGGGCTGTAATTAATTTGTTCAAGAGACGCAATATTCTTGAGGGGAAAATCTGACGCTGTGGAGCTTCTCCGTGGGCTTATGAGTATCATCATAAAAACACCACCTCCTTCTCTGAGTCCAAGCCATGGTGTTTTGAGACACCTCCTCTAGCATAATTACATAGCAACCTGAATATTGCAAAGCAAACAAGCCCTTCCTTCCCAACATAAAATGCTCTCAAACATAAAAAAACCCCACACAAAACAACACTAAAACCCCTACTAGAAGACTGCTGGACCTGTGTGCCCTTCTTTAGGGAGAGAAGAGGGAGACAAACAACATGTGGCTTGTAAGCCAAGTTCCTTGATGCACCGTGAGAAGATGCTGAGATAAAAACATTTATGGAGCAGAGTAACAGTGTGACTCCTGTTGGCTGAATGACCCAGGCACTGGGGCACAAGAGGAATAACTTAGCAGGGAAATGTCTCATGTCGCAGATTTGACTTATGGCTTATGCTTTTTAGGAAGCAGGAGGCTAAATATTTAGATGTTGGGGGAGAATGTACCAAGAAATGAGCTGAAAAAAACAGGGTTCCCAAAAGCGCATAGACACAGGATATACAGGTATTTCAGGCTGCAGGGAGGCTTCTGCTCTTGAGTACGTTAAGGTGTACCTGGAGTAGTTCTATTGACTAGTTTTCCTGGCTGTAGCCATGTAATTTATGTCATGGACATAAATCCTATGGTCTTAAGAGAGAGACCCTGAAAAAAAATCTTGCAGAGCTTTGTAGGCAAATCCACTGAATGAGTTTCTCTGATGAATCTTACATTTTTAATGGAAAGAAAATAAAGTGATTCTAGGATTCCTGAGTGACAACTGAGATGATTTGTGTCCAGAAAACAGACATGTGCCCTTCTGGCACAGCTGGAAGAGAACATAATGAGTACTAAAGCTG
Organism: Leptosomus discolor; assembly: GCF_034619465.1. NCBI lineage: Eukaryota > Metazoa > Chordata > Aves > Leptosomiformes > Leptosomidae > Leptosomus > Leptosomus discolor. The sequence goes on along the minus strand of NC_141391.1, from coordinate 211,986,100 downwards.
AGAGCATGCTCGTTCTGCTGGTGAGTGGAGCTGCACCAGGGGAAAGCCAAAACGGAGAGGTCTGGGGCAAGCAGAGCAGTGGGATTCAGCTACAGGTAGGTGCCAAGAAAGACTAATCTAAATGGAGTGCTTTAGCTTAATTGACTCTAGGTCCCCCTGCTTGTTCATGAGATATACAGCTGCAAAAATTCATAGACGTGGGTCCTTTGACCAGGATAGCTTGTACACTGCACCAGGCAACACCTAAGCATTTTCAGTCAAGGGCCACTAAAATGACCAGCAGCTTCAGCGCCAGTGTTTGCTCTGGAAATGGTGTGATGCTGTGACACCTTTATCTTGCATTGCCATGTGGTTATGAGGAAGGTGTAGGAGCCATTTATACACGTAGAAGTAAATATAGTGTCTATGTATATATATATATCTCTCTCATGTATATATATCCACACATTAAAAATACTATTTATATAGTCATATATAGTGATATATAGTGCTAGTTTCTTGCCACACAGCCTGTTGTTTGGCTTCATTAATAAATGCATAGAGAATGACCGGTGCCGTTTGGTAAAAACTGTTTAAGAGCATTGTGAACATTGTTAATTTATTCTGTGGTTTGAATTTCTCTTCATATCTAAGCTTCATTATACCTAATAAAGGGTCTAACTCAAAATTCAGTATGAGGATATCACCAGCGATGAGGAGGTTATTTGTCCTAGGATGCAAACTGGCTTTAGCTGATTTCAAAATGCCTTTGTCTATGCAGTGACTTCTTGGTAGATGCTTTTCTGATGCCTTGTTGTGTCCTTCCGTCTACCGAGACAAGACTTGGGTCCAACCAATGGCTCTGTGTTTCTGCTCTTGTTCATCAGTCAGTTGCTTTCAGTGATGGAAGTGGGACAGTGGCTTTTCCCCAACCTGTCATCTTTAACAGGGATGACTTTGGTAGTGGTCCACAGCTGTTGAAATACGCGGTGCTTGAACTTGCTCAATTTGTCAGATCGTGGAAAGCTCTTGGAGGCACTCTTGGCTCTAACTCTGTTTCGGAGACATTTCTGATAGGTCCTCTTAAATATTGGAACGAAAATGCTCCCTTTGCCTAAGATTTAAACAGGAGCTGCGTGGTGCCCTCTTGTTCAATTAGCTAATGGGGGTGAACCCAGTCAAATAATAAGTAAGAGCCTGATGGTCCTTCCTTCTCCTCTTCTCCTCCATCTCCATGTTACCTCTGCTACAGTGAATCACTGCTTTCCATCTCCTGTCTGAATCCTGCACAGACCCCTTGGTCTGTGTCACATCCTGCAGGTGTGCACAGCTGGGAAGCACAGCTGGAAGACAGCAAAGTGTCTTCCTTCAGGTCAGTTAAGGGCTTTATTTGTTTAGATAAAGCACCCTTCACGTGGGGAAATGAAGGCAGCATGGAGCAGACGGAGTCTGTTAGAGCATTTTGGGTGCAAACTTGACCGCAGCAAGTGTAGGGTGAATCAATTAACATTGTGCTTGATTTTAGGAGGTCTGTCTTGGGTAGCGTGTGAGGGATTCCCCTCCGTAGAGGGGGTGGTTGAAGTATCTTCACTGACCACATTTAGCTCTGGTCTGCACCACTGCCTGCAGGGTGATGGCAACTTCTTGTTGCACTCTGCTGCGGTACGATTATGGCTTGCAAAGTCGCATCAATTAGAAACCCACCCTGCTAATGTCACTGTGGTGGTGGGTACATTAGTTTCTGTAATTAATTGCCTTTCCTGCTGTTATTTAAGGAATACCCCTAGGGAAGTAACAGAGGCTTAGATATTCTGTTACTCTTAACACTAAGGCAAAATATGGAAGATGTGGAGATTGGTAGTAAAAATATTTTAAAAAACCAGTTTTGTCTTTGGAAGTTGGCTGTAAAATGTCGTCCTAGAGGTCTCCTTGTGTGTTGGCTTAGCTCTCTGCATAGATCTTCCTGAAGTCAGAGGGTAGCGCACAAAAGCACACCAGGCCTGTTTCTCTTCTGATTTTCTCTTAAATCATTTGTAGCAGCTCAAAGTGACTGTAAAATTCTGCCTTTGATGCGCACAGCTTGGAGGTTTTCCTTTGGGAGTCAAGAAAAGCCTATACTACCCAGCAGCTCGCTGGAATAGCAGCATTTTATGCTCCTTAAGCTCAGGTTTCAAACATCAATATAAAGTTACAAGGCTGTGGAGGAACAGGTTGCAATTCCGGGACAGAAGAGGAAGAGGCTGAGCATATCCCACAGGGCAGTTCACATCTTCTGCCAGACCAGTTGTTTGTTGGGATGTGCCGTGAATTTGTTCAATAAAATGATACAGGCTAAAAATAGTCCTCCAAAAAGGAGGTGGGGGAAGCGGAGAAAAACAAAGTACAAGAAGTTTTATTTCCTTTCATTCCATAGATGCTATAAATCAGCAGGGAAGTCAGTGGCGGTTTGTTTTTTTCCTTCTGCCTTGCGTCGTTAAAAAATCATCAGCCACTACACTGAAATGGTTTGCAAGAGCCACTTCGCCAGGAACAATTTCTGACTGAGAACAATAAAAAAATTGGTAGATGCCAGGTTGAATTTGTGTGGTAGTGGTTACTGAATTCAACTTAAGAGCTGTAAATGGAACCAATCATCATTTCTTAATGAGATATATGAGAACGAAGAATCACAATGCTTGAATAATCTGTCACATCTCTATCAATGCTGCTTAAGCAATTATTCAGTTTGTTCAATGGTTTGACAAGGTAACACGACAAAATCAATTTACAAAGCAGATTAAATATAAATATGCAGTGCTTTTTTTTCCAGGAATGTAATTCTTAAAGCCTTATGTTTTTTATCCTTACAATCCCTACCCAGTCATCTGTTTTCAGTGGTGCTGCTTGGATGAAGTCCTGCATGACCCACAGTGATATTATTCACCAGATCATTTGTCATTTATCCATCTCTGGTCTAATGAGACTGTCGTCTGGGCCTTGGTAAAAATGAATGATGCAGTGCTCCGACATACAGCGTAAGTATGTTTTTCACTTAGTGCTAAGGCTGTATTTTTCCAGGGTCCTTAAGGAAGCCTGGCCCTCAGCCCTTATTGCACTTAATGTAAATCTTTCTGAATATTTTATTCATTTGGCAGCAAATGTAGGAGAAACGTGGTATGAGTTCCCTAGGAGCTAAATAACAAGCATTGTACACGGAGGTGATACGTTCATCTATTTTAATAGCAGAGCTTTCATCACGTCGCAGCGGACTGTGACTGGGACGGTCCCGTCCCTGTTTGTAGCCATGGGTATCAGCAGCAAACCACCAACAGCAACAAGTACAGGGACCGCTGCAGCGGACACTAAATGCTGTCTTCAGCAGCAGGTGCTCACTGGTCTTACCCTTTTCTTCCATGAATGAGTCCCCATACTTTGAGTGTGCTTGAGTAACGTGGTGTAATGAAGCTGTGGCACAGAAGAGATTATTCCCCCCACTCCTGTGAAATATTTGCACCTCTCATCTTCTCCGTGGGAACTCAAGGATGTAAGTTTTTTGCTCCCTGTACGAATAACTCTGGGGTTGCCGCAGTCTGTTTGTGTTTTATATAGTCTAGAGGATGCCATTGATGTACCTGGCTGCGTATCTCTCTATGCCTCTAACGCTGTATGTCACTGGGTTCTCAACAGAGATGCCACAAACAGCTTTTAGGGAATTGTGAGCACTTTTCTTTTTATTTCAGACAAGGCGACAGTGTTCCCGGCAGCTTCTTAAATATATCAGGGGATTGTGTCATGAAAGAGAGTAGTATTTCTTAACTTACCATTGCCATGACTCCCATTACTATAATTTCTGAGCAAATGACAGTCCTTACAAAATCTGTGATACTGAAAACTCGTATGCTTATATTTTCGCTACATATATGCATGACATATGGACTTCCAGTATCTGGTTACTCAGTTTCTGCTCAACATCTTGTATTTTCTGGTGACTGCTGAAGAATCTGAATACGTATGGAATTTCCTTATCTATTATTGGTGTTGCTGAGGCCTGTATCTTGTGGTTTGTTGCCTAACTGTCAAATACTCATGGCTTCATTAAGAAACAGATGTACAGGTCTACACTTCGTTTCTGTAGCTGCACTTTTGACATACTGTAAATGTCCTTAATTGATTTTGTTCAGGATAATACCATCTGCTGGCATCTGTTTCTTCTGTGGCTCTTACTGAATACTTGTGAGCATCGTGGTCTAGAAGGACAAATTACAGAGTTTCAGCAAGGTATTGTCTTTTTTTTTTTCTGCAATAAATGGGAGCAGAATTTCAACATTGGGTGACCTTGTATCTACATAATTTAATATCTAGATTAATACAGCTTATTCCAAAAAGCATATTTCAGGCAAGAATCGGGCCCTCTGTCTATGTTGGTCTGTCTTAATTTATTGCTGGCATGTCTGCAGACATGTCAGAGCTCCCAGAGTGGGAGAAAAGCAGCCTTTGGGTTTGTATTTGGCTGCCCTTGATCATGGAGGGATGCAGACTAAACTTTTAGATCTGCCTGAAGCCTTGACATAGAACTCTGTCTAACAAACAGTCAAGATAAGTCATCTTTAAACATCACTTACTGTATCTGTAAGGTTTATGAGCTTCTTGTCAGCTTTTAACATAGCCAAATGTGTTCTGATATGAAGCTTTTGGTGGCAAAAGCGGTACTGGACAGGCACTGGATGAGATCTCTGCTGAGGATGCAACTAGGAAAACATGTGCTGTCTCTTGAGAGTCCAGAACAAATTCCTTTTTGTGTAGCCCACTGTCATGTTGGGTTTAGCTCTCCATCCTCAGCTCAGTCCTTTTTATCAGATGGCATCAGCATTTATAGTAGATTTTATTGCAGTTGCTGTGCCCGTGTCTGAGCTGTGAAACGCGACAGAAACTCCATTTCCCATCACTCTTTGTCTCAGGTCATGACAAATGCAGGCAAGTGTCAAAAAGTATCTAGGTTAGGATTTAACTGTAGTGTCCTAACTCTGCTCCCAATAAAGATAGTGAGAGTTAGCGAAATGAGAGTCCTCCAAATACCATTGAAGACAGGGAGACAGGGGTGCTTAATGTTTTAATAGAAGTGGGTCACTACCTGGGGTCCCAGCAGGGCTGGATTGTCCTTGAGCTGGAGTTGTCTTTGTGGTGCTTCACATGGGCAGGATTCAGTAGAAAACTTAAATATGGAGAGCCTTTCTGGCTGTGTGTATGTATTAGAGCTCACCTGAAGGTCATTGCAAAAGCACAGGTTCTCCTTTTGTCTTGCCAACCAGTTTCTTTGGCCCAGTGTCCTTGCTGTTGCTATTGATATCCCCAGTATTGGTACCCCCATATTGGTACCTGCTCAGGAGTCGGACTTTGTAAAGTCATGAGCTTTGGAGATGATGTGGACTACTGGCAATCTATTGTGTGAAAGATAATGATTCGGGAGACTTGGGTTTTGTTTCTGACTGTGCCACTGGCCATTTTTATGACCTTGGAGAAGTTGCAGCACTTCGCTGGCCTGGTTTCCTCATCTGTCAAACAGTCACCGACCTACTTTGTAACTCACTTTGGGATCTAACTACTTGAAGCTTGCTCTGCAAGGTGTTCAAAATGTACTACGTAAGGTGTTGGTTTTGTCAGGGTAATACAGGAGGGATCTCCCCTGTTGTATCTGCGTATGTTGTGAACTTGACTGCAATGCTCATGTTTTGCAGATGATGCTTTGTGTGGGGCATGCTTCTGCAAGAACCTGCTCCCTTTCCTAAAAATACTGCTGATTCCAAAAAGAGGTGGACAGCCCCACCTCAGAAACACTAGAAATGGACAAGAGAGTAAAGCCAACTGCGGTGCATTTTGCTTTCTGAAACTGTAGTTACCTTTCAGTGTGCAGGGAATCCCAGCAGAGCAGAAAGACCTTCCAGAAATGACTCTGAGCTCTCAACTCCAGCTGGCTGATGGGTTTTCCAGTATTGGTTCGCTGGTGGGTGGACATTAGGGAGACAACTGGAAAGAAATGTAAAGCTGTGAGGCAGTTTCCCCCCTCCTGTGTAATCCAGGTTATAAGCGGGAGTCAGAAAATAGCAGTGGTTCTAGCATCACGCTGCCCACAGAGTGGGATTTGCAGAGCAGTGGATAAGAATTTGTACTGCACTGAAGAGCCCTCCAGTGATAAGACAATGTGGTCTTGCCTTAAAGGTACATCTGTAGCATTAGCGATGTGTTAGTTATATGCTAATTAGGTTTTTTTTTAATGCCTAACAATATTTGTGCCTCTTGAAAATCAGTGCAGTAACTGAAGTCAGCATGGTGAGTAGCTGTGGTGACCCTGAAGCGATAAGCTTTTTGAAACACCTTCAAAAAACAATTAAAGCAATTGGAGGAATGACATGTCCCCCCATGTCTTCATGGGGAAAAGAGTGGTACCTGTGAGATGCAACAGGAATAGAGTTGTGTTTCCAGTCACCGCAGCGCTACTGTTTTAAAAAGCTTTTTTGTAGGCAGAGTGCATTCAGTTTTTTCCTCTGGTTCTGGGAAGAAGGTAAAGTTAGTGCATAAATTGGAAAGCAGGCATTCATTTAAGCTGCATGATTTAGATCTGCTGGTGAAGGCTGCTGCTGTAGAGCATTTGGCATTCATCAGAAAAATCTCCAAGTCTAAACAGTTTTATTATGCAAAGTTATATAGTTGGAAGGCAAAACACTCTGTCGTTTTCCACGTTGAAGAACAGTGCCAGCTGATGGATGTCCTGTCAAATTTCTCATAAGCTTGCAGGGAAGGTGAATAGCTATAGGTCTCACTCTTCAACCTATGGCTGCTATAAGCAAGGAGCCCTGGTGGAAAAGGATGCTTAGCCGGGCTGTGGGTAGGAGAGGAGCCGTGCTCAAGAAACCGTGTGGGTATTCTCAAATAATGTGTTGAACAAAGTGAGGGTTAGCAAACCATTGACATCTTCCCAATATTTGGATCTTTCCATTCAGATATTATTAGCACAGCTTTATACTTCTTACCAGACACTCCCACTGCTCCACTAACAAAGCGTACAATGACCACACTTTTACGTGAGTGTAGAGATTTTCCTGAAGTGAATTTTCCTTAGCAATTTAGGGAAAACCACACTCCACTAAAATATTTATTGAAGCTTCACCCTGTTTAGTGTGTGATTAATTTGTGTATGCAAACTGCCACGTATGCTTATCCCCAGGCACATGCTACAGTTCTATGAGAGGTGTGAAGTCAAAGGGACGTCATCAGGAGCAGAATATTATGCATTTCATTGCTTTTTTGGTAGGTATGGACTGCTGAAGGGTGACCAAGAACAGTCCTCCTGAGTGATTGTCCTCTATATTCCTGTACCTTTCTACATGATGCAAGGGACCAGGTTTGCAATCCCACCCAGAGTTCATTGCAGCAGCTGTAAAAGCCCATGGTTTGGGGGTTTGGGTTTTGCTTTTTGTTTTTTTTTTCGCTGCAGCTGAGTAGGGTGGGAGCTGTGGATCAGACCTCAGCCCTGCTGGGACACTGATGCCAACACCACTGGCTTGCCCAAACAGGGCAGCCTGAGCCGTGGGGACAGCCTTGCAGAAGCAGCTGCATCTGGTGGGGATGCCTGGCCCTCGGTGTCCTGCACCCACCCAGCACTGACTTGCAACGAGTGTGAATCAGAGCCCTGTTAAGCCATTTTGTAAAACATCACCGCAGAAGTATCTTGGCAGGGTGAGAGGGAAAAAACCATTTAGCTTAGCACACTGTTGATGCACCATAAATATTTTTCTCAATTCTGTAAAAACTGCAATAAGGGAACACCAGCCTTCATGAAATGCCATTTAAAATGCAGTAAGAAAGCTCAATATATTTATAGGTTCCTATTTAATGAAGCAATCCTTTAAAAATAAAATAAACTCTGAGTGCTCAGAAAAATAACTTTCCTCCATCACAGGCAAAGGAAATGTGTTGTTTTTTATTTTTGGATAGCTTTAGTTTTTCTGGGAAGAGGACCGTAGCAGAAAGAATAACCCAGGGCAATAAATTAGGCCTCGAACAAAAACAATTTCTTGCATGTAATTTGGGTTTCTTCTTATCTGACTCTGTACTTTAGGTGGGCTGTATAAAACTTGGTGGTCTTTCAAAATCTTGAGGAAATACAAGAAAGGACGTATCTCTCCATCTTGTGCATTGCAGCATCTGCAGAGATTGGAAAAGTGCTGCTTTTTCAGGCAAATTGCTGTTTCCTAGGAATTACTGTTTTTTTTTAAAGGCAGTAAGGAGGCTGGGTGGGATTCACTGCACCTACAAGGGTTGGATGCATTTGCCTAAATTTAGGCATTCAGTGTCATTTGGGATGTCCCAGAGTATCTGAAACAGCCACATGAAGCTGGCAGGGGTGACACTGGATGACACTGGATGATGCTGGAGACGGGCACCCTGTGGGAACTGAAAGTTGGGTGGAATAGCAGAGAGGGTCTTAAATGGCATTAAATAGCGTATAGGTATGGTATACCTACAGACAGCTCAGTAGCCTCCCTGGATGCTGAGATTTGGGTCCTGAGACAAATGGAAGAGCACAGTCCTGCATGACTGCGGGGGCTGGTGGAAACACCTCCTCATCTGAAACCAGTCCAAGGTTAACATAGACCAAGAGTTGTTGCATCAGGGTAGGGGGAGCCTGATCTACTGGTTTGAGGAGGCCTGAGCTCAGTGAATGCTGTTCGTAATATAAACACTGCCATAAGGGATTTTTCCTGATGGTTCATGGTCTTACAGGTGAAGGTAAACATTTGATATCTCTGGTGCTCAGCTGCCGTTGATCAATTCATCTGAAATTAGGCCAAAGGTACCTCAAGCTAGGCCACCTTAACAACAGCCACCTTGAAAATGGAGGTATGTGATTTGCCTGTGCTCACCTGTGAGAAAACTGGTTGTTTCATGTTTCTGATCTTGCAGCATGTTGCTGGGGCTATTGCTAGGCAATTAAGTTCATGGCAGTTGAGTTTGTGCAGGATTGGGTCCCAGGGATGGGATGAGTATAGCAGCTGCTTCTTTCTCAGTTGGATCTCGTCCTTTTACTGCATGTAAAATCTTCCATTAAATAACTCTGGCAAAAGTCAAAATAGTTTTGGTTGGGTCTAATTTTATTCTCTTCACTTCTTTTTTGCTTCACTTTCCAGATTTCCAATTATCTCTGAAACTTAAGATGACCTTTTTCAGTCCTCCAAGGGTGGTGGTAGCACTCTCTCTGGATTTGGCAGAAATAAGACATTCCTTTAATGTTGGTCACTTACAAATAAGCTCTGGCAAAGAAAAAGTAAAACCACACACCTCCCCGCTTGGTACCACTTGGGCTGTTTTCCTGAAAAACCTCTGCTGTGAGAATTTCATATTGGGTTTGTAACCCAGCAGGGAACCTGTGTGATCCACTGTTTCTGCATCCACAGTAATTAAACATTAACTCTACCTTTGCTTGAAAATAGCTGTCATCATTACTCTTTGAAGCCGTAAGATATTTTTTTTGTGTGTATACTGATTATAAGCTTTTAAAGTACATGCCTACTCTTTATCTTAGTTGGTATTTACACTGAAAGGTGATTTGGATCCTGCGATTTCATGTCAGTGCAACCAATCTGCTTGAAATTACTTCTGGATCATTATGCAGAAAACTGTGAGTTTTTTGCTGCTGGTTTAGTGGGTGATGGAAAAGCCTGTTTTCTGCCTTCACACGGTAAAATCAGCAAGAGCTCAGCTTCAGCTGAGTGTCACTTCAGGGAAATGTGGGTTGTTGGAGGAGGCACGGGCAGGTGGGAAATGGAGACTCCAGCTCTGTTGTGGGGCTTTCTTCAGCCTCGTTTTCTCTGAAAAAGCTGATTCTCCAGCTCGCAAAATCCCCCTCCCTCTGCGGCAAGGGGATGGTCAAGTGCAGGACCGATGGCTGGTTTTGGTCCCCTGGTGCACCGTTGGCTTTGAGGTTGTGTTACTGTTGTCCCTCTCCTACACGAAGCATTGCTGCACTGGTATGATGCTGCCTGGGGTTTGTGGATGGTGGGGGGCCAGAGGGTGAGAACACGCAAGAATTGGAAAAACAAAGTAGGAGAATGGGGGAAATATGAGTCATAGCTGGATGTGCTGAGTTCGAGTTGCTTCTTAGGTGGCTTTAAAGGAAAATCACCACACAGAATGGTTTCATGTCTTGAAAAAAAAAGAAAAAAAAACCAGCAAGAAGGAAAAAAGAGTTAAAAAAAGTAAAAAGGGTAAAAAAAGAAAAAAAAAAAAAGGAGAAAAGGAGAAAAAAGTTTAAAAAAAGGAAAAAAAGAAGTTTGATCATTCTTGGATTACTGAAAAGTGAGCAGCACAGCATCCTCATTTCCAGGGCTGTGCGAGCTCTGACCGCATCGTTAGATGGTTTCCAGTTCAGGGCTGGCTGATGTCCAGCTGGCGGGGAGCATGGCTGAAGGATCTCCAGTCTGTCTGTGAAGCGCTGCGTAGATGCACCACGCGCCGGTCGAGCATAAACTCCTCCCTTTACAGCACAGGCTGCTCTTTAGACAAGAAAAAAAAAATATTGTTAAAGTCCAGAGGAAAAGCTCTGCCGAAACACGGTGTTTGAACCCTGTAGCAGACGTTGTGGTTGTCGATCCACAGGTCCTTCTCCCAAGCTTGGCCCCACCTGAGGTGTTTTTTTTGGGAGGTTTAATTCCCATAACATGGGGCTGGGGAGCGGGAACAACTCAGACACGTGTGTCTTTTTGAGCAGTAGCAGCTGAAACAGAGAAGTGAAGTTATTTTCCAGATTCAGCAGTAACCGCTGAGCACTTTCCATACCTTCTGCTTTCCTGTCTGAGTAGGAAAATTTCCTTTAAGTCTGGGAAACTTGCATAGTGCAAGTGTCAGACTGCCTACCCGGAGGAATTTGTGGTGATTAAGTCCAAAGAAGAGGCTGTTGGTGGAGTGAAGCTGCTGCAGGCTTCTGTAACATTTAACGAGGCAGATGTGAAGAGACAAACTGCTTTTGCAGACATGATGGGCTTAGAGGCTGCAAAAATCCAGCCTGCTCCTGAGTCTCCTGAAGTTAGTGAGCGACATGGGAAGAGGATGGGCTCTATGGGCATCTCCTGCCTGGCAGTCTTTAAAATAACACCAGCTGAGTAATTTTCACCATTTGTCAGTGCTTGCCGCTTGCTGTATTTTGTATTTCTTTCCTGCGCAGGTGTGCTGAGCTGTCGCGGGTTGGGGGCCAGCGCTGCTGCGGCGATTTGCTGTGCATCTCCCCTCGACTGGGAGGCAGCCCTCGGGAGGGAGATCGCCTCGCTCGGCTGCACGAGAGCCAGAAACATGCTGGTTTTCTGAGGTTTTGATTTTTAACCTGACTGGCAACAGCAGGGATTGAATTATCTGCTTGGGGAGAAGGTGGCTTCGTGCACTGGCCGTGGCGCTGACAGCAGCTGTGACTGCCTGACCCCGAGACAACTTAGCTCCAGCGCCTGTGCTGAGAAGTCAGATCTGGTTCATCTGGATCTGGTTGTAGGCTCAGTTTAATTAATCTTTTCTTCAAAGCAGATTAAATTGATTGCTGTGCAAAAGAAAAAAAAAATAATACCCTTTGCATTTTTTTTTTTCTTTCAGTAGCCAGCTGGGAAAAATCAAAATTAGGTGGATTCAGATGGTTTTCAGTTTTAAATCTTTATTCAAAAAACTATTGAGTATGAATTAAGATGCTGTAAGAGGCTGTCCCCTCATTTTTAATGATCCTAGCGTGACATGTCCTGCAAAAGGAGAAGCAATAATGGAAATAAAAATTTGCTTTACAACCCAGTAAATGACGAGAGGTGGCTACAGCTCAGAACCACTCCATCCTCTCCCTGGAAGGCCCGAAACAGACCAAATATAATGTGTTAAAGCACTGCTATTTCCATTTGGGACGTGTGTGCACACACTCTGTCTGCTGTGCTCAGAATATCCTCTGCACCTGGGATGTGATGGATTTACTACACTTGCCTGGAGCCAGGGTTTCACGTGCTGCATGAAATTGTACATTGGGGTTTTTTTGTGGATGCACGTGAGCTGCATGTGTGGAGTTCATACTGACCACGACTTCTGAGATTTTGGATGTCCCAAAAGTCTTGCACAAATTGCCAGCTCTCTCACTTCTTGGACTTAGACAAAATTTTCAGACAGAAAAGAGGATCTCTGTGGGGAAACTCAGGGGGGAAATAACCTAAAACTGGAGCCATGATCAATGAATTTGGGCAGGGTGGACGTTTTTGTTGAGTTGTGGTCTGGGTAAAAATTGTTTTTGAAGAGAAATATTTCACCTGGCTTGTTAAATCTTTGTTTTTAAACCTTTTTGAGTGCTGCAAAATAAGAATGTTGTTTTGAAAAGGGGGAATTTGGGGTTTGCTTTTTTTTTTTTTGGAAAAAAACCCCAGTGATCCTTTTTCCCAAACTGAAACTAGTTCTGATGGCCTCCAAACTGTATGGTCTAATAAACATAATATTAATTTTTTTTTTTTTTTACCCTGCAACTGCTTTGAATTTCATTTATTCCATCTGATAGCTGAGGATAAAGAACAGCACATTCCTCTTTCCAAAACTGCTTTGAAATCCACTTCAAAAAATCCTGGGCAAGTGCTGTCTGCTGTTGTTCACTGCAAGGGGGGATTCTGCAGGAAAGCCGCTTGCTATGAAAATTTGATTGCAATTTGTGTTAAGTTTCCATTTCCAGGTAACTTGCAAAGGGTTGATAAATGATTAGCAGATCTTTTGAATAATAACTAAAATAGCCAAGCAGAAATGATGTCAACACTGTGCTAGCAGCAGCTGGCTATATCTACTTGTAATCCCTCCTACAGATGCATGCATTGCCATTAATACTATGTACTGATGAACTCTCCCAGTTCCTCTTGGCCATTTAACTGCTGGAATCAAAGTTTGGCCTTTGCCCATGTCTTCAGCTAACCCACTGCCCTGCTCTTTCAACGGGCTGTTCAGAGATCTGCTTTTTCGTGCCATTCACCCCCATCTTAAGCTTTTTAGGTGGAGTTTGAGTCTGAAAGACGTGTTCATCCATGTGCTGGCTGAGAGGTGTCCCCCACCTCCGTCCTCCCGCGCCGTGGGTAGACTGCAGGAGTTACCTGCAGCAGTGGGAATACGGATGTGCTACGGGGGTGATCTCCCATCCTGAGAAGTTGGCATAGACCAGTTTTCCATTCATGGCCACTTGATCTCTTTTAGCATGTGTGAGCGGAGCGGAGCAGGTCTCTGTCCTCTGTGGTTCATGCCACCCTCAGCTAACATAAATGGCCGGGGGCGTTACCAGGTGTTTCCATACTGACAGAGATATATGCGGCCAGACATAAAGGGGTGGATTTATTTTCTTGTCTATACCTAAAGGGTCTACACCCGTGCTACACATGGGTAGGTTTGAAATCCAGACTGCAGCTTATGGCTGACCATCTCCTTTTGCGGCAGTGCTGGTGCCCTGTGTCCCCATTGAGCACCCGTCGAGCTACGTCTGCTCTCCTTGTGAGTCCTCCGTTACAGCCTGGGAGGAGGCATTAGAGGGCTGTCGGACAGGGCTGTGTTCACAGTTCCCTTCTGAAGGCTGGGCCAAGCTGCCTTTTCAGGGGGAGATGAAGCAAAGAGGCGCGCAGGACCTTGGGGTGCTGCAGAGAGCTTTTATTCCCCGTTGGGTGCTGTTCCCTTCACCCAGCACCAAACATCCCCCAACCTTGCATGTGGCTTTTCCCCTGAGCATCGAGACCCCCGAGGTGAGGCTTAATCCTTCCCTGCTGGAGGTCAGCATCACTGCTGGCTGTGCTTGGGACCCCCAGGGGTACCGCCACACAAACCTCCCCTGGGAAGAAGACATGCCCGGGAGTCAGCCTGAGGCTTGTGAGAGCTAAAGATAAAAGTGCAAAAGTTCACAGTGGAAAAAGGACTTCTTGCATGACTAAGGGCTGTCTGCTGCCCATAGTTTCCTACCACGATAATTGGAGGGTGGACTAATCTGGGGCAGAGGTGGAGGAGGAGACACGGGTGAATGTAGGAACCGGAGCCGGGACCATGACATCATTGTGTTTTCTTTCCTTGTGTTGCTTAGAGCATGTGGCTATGTTTATCTGAAAACCTCATCATAGCTTATGTAATTTGAGCTCAGTTTTAGGGATTTAGCATGTTTTGGAAGCCACATATTAAGAATAGGATTTATCCATGTAATGTTTTCCTATTTTTGTGGGACGCAGACAAGAATGTTGGCGCAGGAGCTTTATGTTGAGGGAATAATTCAAATGAATATAAGTATCTGTAAATCTTGGTGGAAAGTTCTTTTTTTTCAGCAATGCAAAAATATCAGCTAAGACGGTTCGCACTTTTTAAGTTCCAGACCTGCATGGGTCCCAAGGAATTTTCATCTCCTGTTTGATTCGGAAGGGATTTTGTGAGCCTAAAAGCCTGTGTTCACTATTTGGGGTGCATGTTGGGGTGTCAGCTGCTCTGTCTGCCAGAGCACGGCTGCATTTCAGATTGGGTAGAGATGACAGAGGAGATGATAATGGGGTGTTGAGTTTAGAGTTGGCTGGGAAACTCTTCTGAGGAGCACGGTGAGCTGTGCACCACTGGGCTTGCTGCTCCATGAGGGACAAATTCTGCTCTCAGTTGCCCAGGCATAACTTTGGCTGGTTTCCGAAACAGGCGTCTAATCTCACTGTGGCTTATTGACTTTAATGGAGTTATTCTTTTAATTTTTACAATGGTGTAAATGAGAGCAGAATTTGGCCAGAAGCCACCATAGTGCTGCATTGGCAAACAGAGTGAGTGAAATGTGCAGAAGCAAACCCATCACAGGGTGGTTTCAAGTTTTGAGATACCCACACCCACAGTTATGGGTCCAAGTTTCTTATTTTTCGGGATTGGTAGAAGGGAGCCATCCCTCCCCAGTCTGAACTCAGCCTGTAGAAATAAAGAGGCTGGGACCTTATTCCCAGTTCTCATTCTTGCTTTCATACCATTTCTCCATCCCGAGCTATGCACGTTGAGTTGATAAGATACGCTGCATTGTCAAGCGCTTCTTGATGAGACACATGCTTATTCCATCCAGGATGATAAAGACCAAACAAGAAGGAACGGGCAAAGCTGTCGTTCCTGTGCAGAAAGCCAGCGCGTGACTGCTGGCTCGTGGTGACACCTTCTGACTCCAGCAGTGGAGGCAGCAGTCTGGGCTTTCAGAAGAGCAATAGCTGCGGTCTTTGGCAAGAAAAGATTTTCTCCCTGGTGCCATCCTCCGCCATCCTCCTAAATTTCCCCTTTTTAGCACAGATCAAAGAGGTTTAAAGATGTGATGAAGTATGAAGCTGTGCTTGTAGCTGTAGTAGGAAGGAAGTTGTATTTGTATGTGTGATCAAGTGAGAGAGGAGGGGAAGGTGAGGACCCGACCGTGCACATAATTTCCTAATGATTTTTGTTGCTATTTATATATTAATTCCATTGCTGCTGCAGTCTCAGTAGCATTGTCTCTCCTCTTGCTCTGCTCCTGGCAGAGGCCTCCACCAAATGCTGTGGAGGGAGGCACGGAAGGCTGATGTGTGGGGTATGATCCCTCCCCACCGTACCTTACTGCAGGTCCTTTTTGATTTCTTATGCTTCAAAGACTGGCTTAAGCCCTGAACGTGACCTTTAATATGCATTCAAAAGATGTTTAATCATTAGCTGTAACTCTGCTTCATCTTGTTGGCTGTATAAATGCCCAGTAGTATCACACAGTACTATCAAGCTGGACATATATTTAATTAGCTCGTGCTTTATATTTGATCTGATGAGTTTAATCCAGCAGATGCAGTTAGCTGATCAGTGTTTTCGACTTGGATGTGGTCTCCCTCTCTTACTGCGAATACAGTGTGTTTATACTCATTGAACATGCTGTAATCCATGCACACATGTACAACACGGATGTGCTTTTTGGGTGCACGGCACATGGAGAACAAGGGGAGCCACCTGTAAGAGTGAGCCTTGGCTGCTCTCTGGGCTGTGTTTAACTGGTAGTTTTGCACTTGGAAGAGATTTTCTTTATTTGGCAGTCTCTGCTCTTTCGTACTGTTCCAATTTGTTTTCAACACAGCCTGAATGTAATTGAATGGCCTCTTTTATTTCTATGTAAAAAAATGTCTGGTTTACATGCCTCCTGAGGATTAGGCAGTGAATTAAAAGCAAGTGGTTTTAGAGAATCACAAATAATGCTTTAACCTCCCTCCCCACCGAAACCAATGAATGACTCTAAATGAATAGATTTTCTCTTGTATACATTGGGCTGGAACGAGACAAGAGTCTTTTCCACAGCTGCTGTGTCGTGTGTCGTCCCCCCCCCCCCCCCGAGACCGTGGTTGGACCTCGGTGGCATGTGAAAGTTACTGTGTGTTTACCAGCAGCAGAGTTCATCCTCCCTAGTGATGGAGAGCTGCTGAATTACTTCACACATGGGTCGCCTGGTCATCTGGGTCGGTTTTATCTTAAGTTGCATAAAGAGTTTAGAACAAGAGTGTTCCTCTGTGGCTCTTTGACTATTTTTAGTAAATCTCTGTGACTTCCCTACAGCTCTGTTCCCCCTAATGCAGCTTATACTAATAGGCAGAGACAGTCACTGGGGACGTTAATGACTTGTCTGTTGAGGTCTGTCACTTGCTGGCGACTTATGTAGTCAGGTGGTTGTTTTCTCCCTAGAGCGCTCCGGGATCCTTTATCTGAGCCTCTGTCTCTTGTATCACTGGGATTGCTATAGAGATTTTAGTTGCAGGTGCACTTCATGGAACATGGAGTGTTCTGCATAGTTTGATAGACTGTTTCTTTGCCTCCTCACACATGCTTTGTAGAGCCACTTGTTGAGCAGAATGAAAAAACCTTGCTCCTCTCATATCCAAGGACTCTGTTAGGAGAGAACCAAGCACGTGTTGTATCGTGAGGGTTTAAGTCCGTATGGATTATGTGATGGGTGACAAAAATATTGTGAGGAGGAGAGGTGCTGACAGTTTGGATGATGCAAGTCTTGTAGCTCCTGTGTTACTGCATTTCTCTTAAAGGGTCTGTCAACAATGCCCAGACTTTTGGATGATTTCCCTTTAGTCAGGTTTTCCTTTTGCATGAACCGTCACAACGTGCTGTTTGGGAGAGCATCTTGAGAAGAGCTGGGGGATGCTGTAACTCGCTCACCCTTAAACATGCTGGATTTTCTGAATGGATGATGCTGATTCTGTTGTGGTTTTTTTCTTAATGAAGAACTCATGGGTTCCTGTCAAAGAGCTTGCTTTCATGTTAGGAGGAACTCAGGCACCTGGCAGATGCTGCACAAAATTGTCGTGGGTGAGTGGACTACTACCTAGAGTCTCTGTTTTCGGACTCTGTTGCTGCAATAATTTACAGTCCTGCTGCCCACTTAACACTGCTTAATTTGATGGCAAAGACCAGGCCTTCAAGGAGAGACTTTCAGCTGTGCTTATGGATTGAAACTGGGAGACCATTGACAAGAGTTTACCCTACCATCTGACTCAGCAAGCAGATACTCAACCTGTGGTCTATAACTGTGCTGTGTTTTACAACTTTACAAAGCTATAGCAAAGCCAGATCTCTGCCCTTTGGCTCTGATACCCAGATTAAGTGGCTCCACTTATGGTTCAGATGTTCAGTGTATTCTATGTAGTTTGTTCAAGTTGTAGCTGGATGTACCCTAGTAGTACAAATCATGTAGCTAATTTCTGTCATGTGAGGCCTATTTTTCCTCTCCTCCTGGAAAGACAGTAGAAAAAAATGTTGAACTGATACAGAATTGATAAAAATGGAATATGGAGGTATTGCCTTATACTGCGTTTGGCAGCTGTAGATATCCAGAAAACGTGGAATAATATGCCCACTCTAAATGGTCTTTCTTCTTGGGTAATTAGGTTAAGTAGCAATAATGTTTTCAAATCTGCCTGACCTTTAGGGAAATTTTAATATGAATGCAGAACTGGCTTTGAATTAGAGAGTATAGCTCTACTGTTGGGTCTAAATGTGACTCCAGATCTAAGCCTTTGGACTTTAGTCCTGTATCTAACCATAATGGTTGCTAAGGGAGTGAAAGAATATAATAATAGAAGAAATAACTGCATGAGAAACCCAGAGTGTTGTAATTACAGGGCCAGAGAGGTGAAAAGGGGGTGCTGGTATGGCATTTTGCCTCACTGCAGCAGCCATTAGGAGAGCAGGATGCCCCACTGGTGTGGAGGGACCTTGCCTCTCAGGTGTCACCTTCCTTCCATGTGAGTGTCTTCTTGTACCAACAATGCTGTGATTGCAGAGGAGATCTCCCTGGGGTTGGAAGAAGCAGTTGGTGGCAGTGGCAGGTATAGCTATCAGATATAGAGGGAGCTGGATTTGACACACCTGCGAAGATTGCCATGGGGACATGCCTGTGGGGCACAAGGGTAGATATCATGGGTGTCTAGGTGAGTTGCTGCTGGATGTAGGGTAGGAGTAGGTAGTTTGTGTTGGTCCTGGGGACATGGGGGAGCATGGGAGGGATGTTCTGCAGGATAAATTCATGTCGCTATGTGGGAAACTGAAGTCCAGGATCTCCATGGTTAGCACTCTCTGAGATACTGCCAATGCCATAGGTGTATCTGGAGAGGTGGGCAAAGATCTGCAATCTCAGTGCTTGGATGGGATAGCACAGAGAGTTAGGGGTACTCTTTGGGTCTTCAGGAACTGGAGAACTGGGGATAGGAAGAACCTGTATTTACAGAATCACAGAATGGTATGAGTTGGAAGGGACCTCTGGAGATCATCTAGTCCAACCCCACTGCTAAAGCAGATTCACCTACAGCAGATTGCCCAGGACTGCATCCAGGCAGGTTTTGAATAATTGCAGAGAAGGAGACTCCACAACCTCCCTGGGCAGCCTGTTCCAGTGCTCTGCCACCCTCAAAGGGAAGAAGTATTTCCTCATGTTCAGGCAGAACTTCCCGTGTTCCAGTTTGCGCCAGTTGCCCCTTGTCCTGTCACTGGGCACCACTGAAAAGAGCCTGGCCCCATCCTTTTGACAGCCACCCTTTAGATATTTATAAGTGTTGACAAGATACCCTCTCAGTCTTCTCTTCTCTAGGATAAAGAGCCACAGGTCTCTCAGCCTTTCCTCATAAGAGAGATGCTCCAGTCCCCTCATCATCTTCATAGCCCTCTGCTGGACTCTCTCCAGTAGTTCCCTGTCTCTCTTGAACTGGAGAGCCCAGAACTGGACACAGCACTCCAGATGAGGCCGCACCAGGGCAGAGTAGAGGTGGAGGAGAACCTCCCTCAACCTGCTGGCCACACTCTTCTTAATGCACCCCAGGATACCGTTGGCCTTCTTGGCCTAAAGCACTTGCTGTCCAACAGGACTCCCAGGTCCTTCTCCGCAGAGCTGCTCTCCAGCAGGTCGAACCCCAGCCTGTACTGGTGCATGGGGTTATTCCTCCCCAGGTGCAGGACCCTAGACTTGCCCTTGTTGAACCTAATTAGGTTCCTCTCTGCCCGTCTCTCCAGCCTGTCCAGGTCTCTCTGGCAGCACAGCCTTCTGGTGTGTCAGCCATCTGGGGCGTAGGTGGGCCATAACTGTATCGAAACAGATTAGGATTCAGAGCAAGGCTGCTGACACTGAAAAATAAGAGGGTCGTAGAGGAGCATTCAAACTGGGAGCTGGAAGAAGGTGCAGTGAAGCACCTGGCTGAGACTGGTACAGCCTGTGAGCTGGATGTGGTTGATGCTCAGTGCACATTCAGAAAGTCCAGGAGAGCTGCACAGAGCAAAACTAGAGTAAATGGGAAAGGCAAATCAGACTGCCTGCAAAAGCAGTTGAGTGACGTGCATAGTATTAGGTGCTGGAGTGAAGACAAAACATACAAGTGCTCATACCCCAGTGCTGGAAGCCTGAAAAAATAAGTGAGGGGAACCAGAGGGCTTGGTGTGAAGTGACAACCAATGGTATAGCAGGTACCCCAGGGACCTGGTAGAAAGGAGACAGTCAGAGGGATGCAGTGTTGCCAAGCTACCAGCTTTATAGAAGGGCTGAAGTAGGATGTATAGGCGGAGGAGTGACAGTGCAAGTCAACGATAATACAAAGTGCAGCAGCATGGAAATGTTATGGGGAAAGGGAAGCACTGTAGTATCCTTGTGGGTGGAAATCCCAACTCTAATAATAAGTGTAGTACTAGGATTGTACTACTGACACACCCGCCCCCCCCAACCAGGAAATACTAAGTGAGATTAAAGAAGCTGCAAATTTAGGACAGGTATTAATAGCAGGAGATTTCAACTATCCGTACATAGATTTGGTCAATGCCTCATCGGGTTGTGATGTAGCGAGAAAGTTTTGGATGGAGTAAACAGTTGCTTCCTAGAACGATTAATCCTAGATTCTGTAAAAAAAAGATGCTATTCTGGATTTGGCCTGGAGTGGTGCACAGGACCTGGTCCAAGAGGCATTAGCAGGAGAGCTCATTGGTAGCGAGTGCAATACAATTAGATTTAACATCGCAGCAGGAAAAAAGCAGGGCACATAAATCCCGTATGTGGATATTTGGTTTCAAGAGAGGGACAAGGTAAATATGAGACAGACTTTAAAAGGAGCCGTTCAAAAAAGCAAGAAACCTGCATGCAGCCTGGAGGCTGTTAATAATAGTGTATTAGAAGCTAAGATAAAATGTGTGCTGCAATTCGAAAAGAAAACAAAATTGTCCCCCAAATCCCCTGCAGACTCAGTAGGAAAATTAAACAGCGTATCACAGGAGGTGGTTGGCATCTGAGAAATGGAAAGCTTGTTCAAATGAAGAGAATGGGAAAGGCTGTAAAATATGGCAGGTCGAAAGTAAACAGAAAATTGAGTTTGCAGATGAAGCCAAGCTCCTTTGGGTAGTCGGATGCCATGCGGATGGTGAGGAACTCCAGAAAGATCTCATAAAAATGACTGAGTTTCAAAAAGGGGGCACATGAGCTCCAGTGTAGATAAATGTAAGGTAATCCATCAAGGGAAAATTAAACCATGCCTTCACGATGCTGTACTCAAGAACTGGGACTTACAACTTGAGATATCTTGGAGTCATGGTTGGCAATCGTCTGCAATCGCCCACTCCGTGTGCGGTGACATCCGAAAAAGCAAACCAACCCTTGCGCGTGGTCAGGAAGGGTGCTGAGAACTAGATGAGGGTGTCATACTGCCACTGCAGGAAGGTTTGGTGCACATGTGACAGGGCAGTGCTGTGGGCAGTCAAGGACAGAGTTGGAAGGTCGTCTGGAGAAGAACAGCAAAAATGACTGAAGGGATGGAGCAGCTTCTTACCAGGAGAGATTGTGGAGACTGGGACTTCAGCAAGGAGAGGAGAGGGCAGGTGGTTGAAACCAGCAGGTAGTTGGATTAATATCCAGCAATTTTAATCCAACTGAAAAGAAATTAGCCAACTGAAAGTAAGAAAGACAATAAGGTAATCCAGCTGAAAGAAGGTATTTTTTTGTACTTGGCTGGTAGTGAGCTTCTGGAGTATGTTGTCCTAGGAGGCAGTGAACCTGCTGATATCAACAGGTTCAAAAGGGAGTTAGTCCAATTCGCTGACAACAGGTCTGTGATACTAGGAGTACAGGGATATTCCCGGTAATGTCCCATAACAGAAAAAAAATGTGTGTACTGGAAGAGTAAGAGTGGAAGAGACTGAAAGCAGAGACCAGGCTCGCCTGTTCTCCCTGAAGAGCACCTCTACTGAGCCAGTGCTGGGCGGGTGAACCACTGATCTCACCCAATGTGACATTTTTTGTTTCCCTGATGTGATACCCTCACCTCGATGGCATTCGGGGTCTGTGTGCTATCTTCTACTCTGGTAACTTCTGAAACTGTATTGTTCCAAGCCAAGGGCATCTTCTAAGTATGCAGAAATCTACTGATTGTAAAGGGAAACAATAAAAAGGGGTAAATGGGGAGATGCATGGAGCTTCTGTAATCTGTGACTGGGCAGCAGCCAATCCTTATCTAAAAATCAAACTACTAGATGAAGGCAGCTGTTGATTCCTTGCAGTATAATTTGCCTTCTCATCAGCTTTATTTTACACAATGGCCCCATGCAAATTAAAATATTGCTGCCCTTATTTCCCTAAAGGACAGAAAGGAAATGATGATGGAGGTGGTAGGGGAAAGACTGTAAAAAGAGCCCTGTTTAGTGATGTGAGAAGGACAGAGCATCTAGGATAGTGCAGAGGTAAATGCAGCGCCCCAGGTGCGGTGGAGATAGTGTGTGGAAAGGGTAGAGTGAGAGAGAATTTCATGGGGAGGGAGTCACAGAGCCCTGGTGTGGGGCTGACTGGGCGAAAGCAAGAGGTATGTATTATGGGGGTAATTCTACTACATTTGTAGAAGTATGGTGTGCATTTAGGTCCAGTCACTCCCACACTAGACTGTAGTGCATACATACCATATATGTGGTTGTGTAGTAAAGGGACATTAGCTGATTCCTTCATAAATCAGGGTTTTGGTACCGTGCTGACTGGGTGCTCTAGAGGCTCCTAAACCAAACTGTTTTGATGCTCAGTCAAATCTGAATAGCAAACATATGAATCCTGCCTATTACCAAAGCCATTAGAAGGCTGCCCACCCCAAAACTAATTTTAATACAGATAGGAAAGCAATTTCCTGACGAGAAAGCTCTTAATAGAGTGTGCTAATCGTGAACAGCAAGGAGAGCATTGTGGGCTCTGGTGCAGCTTAGCAACCATGCTGGGAAGCAGAAGGAGACCAGTGTTATGAAGAGTTGTCCACAGTGGCCAGGGTGGGGATGGCATTTCAGGATGACCAAGACCAAGCTATGAAAGAGCCCCCTTTGCTTTGTGGCTGTGGAGATGGCAGATGGCCTCAGTGATTGCTTGCCACACAGAGCAAGAGAATAGCAGCACTCCTGGCTGTTGCTGGTGTGGCGCTGGGGTCATCTTGGAGGTCCTTGGCCAACCAGTGCAAGAGAGAAAGTAGGTGTGGGTATGGGTGTGTTTTTATCGGTGTTACAATGTTCTGAAATGCCTTTCCAGGCAAGAGGCATCTCATTTCCCACTTGTCTGTCCCTGAGTTCGATCAGAGGACTTGGAGTCCAATAGGCCGAGCAGCAGAGGATGGAAAGCCTCCAGGAAACAGCATTTTCCCTTGGCTTCCCCTGTTCTTCTCACTTTCCTCTTCTCAGTTTGCAGCCATGTGTATTGGCAACCCTCAGTCCCCGCGAGGGCTGAGGTACTGAGGTTGGGGGTGTCCTTAGAGCCTGTAGGAGTGCGAATTTGATGCTCCCAGCTTGATGGAGGGGGCAGGAGGCCTCCTGACTCCCTATAACCTGTGTGGTGTGGCTGACCTCAAGCTCCAGGTCTGTTGTCTCTGGCTGCCTATAGACCTTTGTCAGCTGTCTGGTTTTCGGAGCAAGCCCTCCTGTAAGAGTCAGCTTGCTTATAACAAACCAGTGAGTCATGCAAGTGCGGAATTTCTTTCTGCTTTACCGTAGGACCTGGTTGTCGCATAAGCCGACTCCACAGCTTTAACCTGACGAGGCTCTGTTTTGCTCTGGCATCTCTTCTTCTCCCATGGGGGCCTTCATTTTTTTGTGCTTTTCTGAGCTGCTCCGGGAAATGCACACAAAAATATGACTCCGAGGGGGGAAGAGGGGATTCTCTGTCTGCTGCTGGTGGCTCCCACATGGACCTGTCCTCTCTATGCACTGCAGAGCAGTGATGCTCCATTGTGGCTTGCCCCATGTAGCCCCTGTGAGTGAATCTGTGTGTCACGGGTGGTTGAACCCTGTGGTGAGTGCCTCACGTCCCACGATGGAAATAAAACCAGGGCCCTGCTCTGAAGAATGCGTCATGGTGTCTCTATTTTGGGAAACTGCCGTACGAATGAAAGCGGCATGCATCAAATCTAGGACGTGTGTTCGGCTCTGGTAGGGAGCTGGAGGCTGGTTTGCTTTTCACTGTGGGGATGGGGTCCTCTGCTCATCCCAGGAGCTGTTACCATGCAAAGCCCCCTATGTCTGCAGAGGCCACCCCACCAGGGCTCCACGGAGAGCTGCAGGCTCTGCCTCAAAAGCAGGGGATGCAGCAAACAGTGTAACCTCTCATCTTCTAACCACATCCTAACCATGCCACCCTCCAGAAAGCAATGTGTCACAGTGTCTATTTATACAGAGTCTTCCATTGTGGATGCTTCATACTCATCTAACTTCACTCTTGGAGGCGGTTCTGTCATTACAATTCAGGCCGAGGTTTTGGTTGACTTGAAAGTTGGTAATGGCTCTGCTGTGAATTCATTTGGACACAATGAGAAAAGGTCTCATGGGGCTGAAGATTTCACCTGAGCTAGAAGCACCAACTTGAATCTATAGGATTTATATTCTGGAATCCTGTGGGGGATACAGCAAATCTCAGCCTTGGTTCCAAGACTGTAAAATGAAATGGAACCTCTGGCCCAGGTGCAGTGGGCAAGGATAGAGTGGGGAGACTATTTAATTAATGGTTAGTCTCTTAGGACTACAGAGGAACCGCATGTAGCGACACAGAACTGGAAATGTGATCATAGGGTGTAGAATTGAATCTGATGGCTGCACTCATCTCAAACTATATACAAGAGCTGCTTTGTCCAGCACTGGAGTTCAGCCCAGTGCACTGGAGGCAGATGTTTAACACTGCCCTGCTTATCTCTAGGTTGTGGTAAGACATGAAAAACTTCATCTTGCAATGGAAGAACAAGGGGAGTTTAATTAGCCAAATTACAATGACCCAAACTTGGTTTCCCCAAGACAGAAGAGGCTGGTGCCAGACACTGTAGCACTCCCGTTCCCTGTGGAGCTGAGCAGATTTACACTTAAGCTAGAAGGTTGAAATGTGCATTCAGTAGAGAAAGTGTTACATAGGATCTTGGAAGAAAAATACTTTCTGTCCTTTTAGAAAAAGAGACTCAGCCATGCTGTTTTGTGCAACACAAGTTGTGTGGTACCAGGCCTGAGCTTTGCTCAGCAGAGCTGGGGCTGGTATCTCCCCAGCCGTGGAGTTTGCAGTGGGAGATGGGCACACGGAAAAGTCCCAGAGCCTCTGTCACTAAGTATTTGGCTTTGCTGAGTGTTTCCCTTGCTGAATCGAAACCACAGGTCTGGCAGACCTTCACCTGAACATTGGTTGATAAGCTTTAGGTCCCCGAGGATGGATGTATTTCATAAATGAAAAGAGTGCACATCTCCAAATGCAGGAGGATCTCCAGGGACCCCTCTGGCTGTTCGTTTGAGGTGGGTTTTAATTCCCCTTCCAACTTGGCCTTGGCCCCCACAGATGAGGTTTCTTTGCTGAACCTATTAAAAGCCAGATTAAGATCTCTTGCAGAGGTCACATAGCAAACAGTGAGATGAATTGGCAGGCCCTTCTCTAAGGAATACTTGTGTTCCTCTCAGTCCTCAAAACAATCTGGGAAATGTGTTTGGAGTCAGCCCGTTTCTGAACTTAACCCTCTCATCCCCAGCAAAAATCGTCCATGTGCTGCCCTTGTGCCTGGGATGGTGTGAGCTGGACCCCAGCCCTGACTTCCCAAGACATGCTGATTTTCTGGAGCACGTAGAAGGGTTTGTGTTGTGTGGGTGGGTATGCCGTGACGAGAGGGTGACTAAACGCGATGGGTGTGCAGTTACCTAAATTTGCATCATCCTGTATGTTGTATGTAACGCGCAGGGATGACTCAAAGGCAGGACCTGCAGTGTCACTTAAAGTCTGCTGGCTGTCAGTGACTGACAGCCTGGGGCAAACCTGCCAAATTGGTGTTGGGTCTCGTTGGGTGCCATGGGTGCTGGGGGTGCCGGCTTCTCCTGCATCGAGGCATTAGGGATCAGGGAAGTTTAGTACTGAGCCTCTAGGGCTGCAAACAAGTCAACCAGTGAGTCAGCATTAGATGGAAATCCAGTATTGTATATGTGGGCTGTTGAAACGCAAAACAGCTGATAGGAAAATGAGCCCCATGTCTCTATGGTGGTGAGTCCGCCACTGCCCATAGGAGGTGAGATCATGTTTAGATGTAATGATAAAGGATGGAGTAGCAGAACTCAGTTGCAAGCCTGTCAAGCTCAGAATCCAGCCCAAAAGCGCAGAGCAAACCACTTTGGACCACTGAGAAAGATTTTGCTGGTAAGACTCCTCTCTGTCAGGAAAAAAAAAAAAAAAAAAGAAGAAGAAAGAGAATGTTATATCTGGGACTCAGTGCACTCTTTATGGCAATCCTCAATATTCAGACTCATGCCTTCCAAATTGCAAGATGCAAAAAAAAAAAACCCAGAATTTTAATATTCAAATTAACTTTCTTGGTTATGGAACTTAGATTTTCATGCTTTAAATTTTTTTCAGTGGAGGTCAGAAGCTTATTTGAAAAAAAAATAAGGACAGAAAGCAGCACCCCATCCCACTTTCCCCCACCCCCTTTGGAAAGCCTGGCTGGATAGCTGGCTCCGAGAGCCAGAGTGTTCGGAAAAGGACCAGGAATCACAGGAGCGGGCAGTGCTGGCGCTGTCTCAAATCCCTTGGTAATAAACACGCTGACTGAAGCCAGATGGTAAAAGTGCATTTTTATAGTATTTTATGTGGATTAATGATTTCAATAAACATTTTTCTCATTTGTATGTGTTCGGGGCAGCATATGCGTGATGTCTAAGAAAACTCACGGAGCTGAGCTTTCCCTGGCTTTCTCGGTGGCTGCACTTGAAGGCTAAGTTTGTTTGATCTGCCTCAATCCCCTGTAATATGTCATTTGTATTTAGCCACAAGACTGCAGTGAGACAGTGGTTGCCGATCCCTGAGGGGTCTGGTTTTCCCTTGATGTGTCTGTAACTCCTTTCATAATAATAAGAGTTATTTGTACATACAGAGGGTATTAGTTAATGACCTGCGATGCACAATCCACTGGAGCACGGCTCTCCAGTGACTACTGGTACATGATGTGCTGTGGTGATTTCTCGAGTGCTTTGGAGACTCGCCTTCATTAAGTTTCAGTGCGCAGTAAAAACAAGTATCGCTGCCGTCGTTTCAAGATGGGAAAACTGAATCATTCCCCATTTGGTGGGTAAATAACGTGAGGTGCTGTGAAGTGATTTATTGTACATACGGTCAGGGTGCTGTGGTTCAACAAGTCACCTTTGCTCAGCAGTGCTCTTCTAGGGGCCGTGGGTATCCTCTTAACCGGGGCCAATTGCTGGGAAATGAGCTTAGCCTGAGAGGAGAGGCGATTAAGCTGACATAGGTGAGGTTAACGTGCGCATACATTTCCCATGACTTTGCTTGTGAGGTTATTTGTAACGTGAGTGTTTCTAAGCCTCTGGTGTCGGATGCGGGAACTGGGCTGGTGGCACACTCAGGACCGTGAAGTTGGGGCTCAAGTCTGTGCACATGCCCATGCTTTCCCAAAACTGTCAGAAACGGTAGGAGCAGTTATTGAGGGAGAGCATGGCAGCATGAAGGCTTTGCTAAGGCCTCATTTTGTCAAGTTTTTCTGCTCGTTGTGCAGTGTCTGTGCTGATGTTTATACCTATGGTAACCGTGTGGCATGCCCCGGTTTCCCATCAGCCTGATGTAAAACCCGCATCCTGGGGCTTACTCTGAGGGTGGTATCTAGGGTCTGGGAATGACTCATGTAACTGCTGTATAGCACATCTACTCCTGGCCAGATGTAAAATTAAACACATGCTTTTAGTGTTATCTTGACCTAGACTAATGTTGCTATTTTGAGGTTTTATGTCAGAGGCACAAAAATCCTGGAAATCGCTGATGGAAAAGACCTATGAGATCATCCCTTCCACCTACAGGATTGTTCCCTGCAAAATATTCTCCAATGTTTTGTCCAAAGCAGTCAAAATTTGCTCAAGCGAGGGGGATCCTAATGCTTCCACAGAGGGACTTGTTACATCTTCCAGCGTGCTTGGGAGGACTCATTCATCCCCATTCTACAGTCCAAAGTTAATTTTGCTTGGTTTGAACCTCCCTGTCCAAGTTCAAAGCCCCGATACTGTTCCTGCTCTTCCTGCTGTTCGTACCCAGCATGGCAGAAGAACGAGATGACACCCTGTGAGCTGAGCGCCGGCTGCTCAGCCCCCTGTAGTGGGATGAGTTTGCAATCAGCCCTCAAGTAATTGCCCAGGGGCTCCCTGTCTGTACCGCTGTCACAGCGGTGGTGTAGGATAGCAAACCTCATGTCCCAGGGCTGCATCTCCTCCTTCCTTCTGAGGCACAAACCTCCCACAGGGAATTTTTTATTTTGTTGAAATATCTCGCTTGCTGCGTCATGGGATGCACAGACCCAGAGTGATAGCCCAGTTGTGTTTTCCCATCAAAGAAAAAGGCAAAATTCCCATTGAATGGGAGTGGGCTGCAGTAAGTACCTGATGGACAAGAGCTGGATTAAACCATCTCAATGTGTCCATGTTCTCAGGGTCCTGGTGGGAGCTGCTGGGGACACCAGCCCTTCCATCAAACCTTGTCGTGTCTGAGATGCTGCAAGCTATTAACAACCTCTGCTAATGAGTAATGTAATATCATTGAGGGGTCTATTTTTAATATAAAATGCAATTGCAAAAAAAGAAAGAAAAGAAAGTCCCCACATAACAGATTTTATAGATACGTTGGAAAAGAAAATAATCTCTGTCTGCAGGGTGGGGGGGACTTCGTGTGCCAGCTCCCTGCTTTGGCCCAGCTGAATGCCCCATCTCGCCCTCACGTCCCCTGGGAGTGGAAATGGAAACCTCTGTGCTGAGCTCTGGCAGTACAAGTGGATACCAGGGAAACTTTTTTGCCAGTACTTCACAGGAGCCAGCTCTTGCTTCACTGCAGCAGTTAAACACATGAGTGCACCGAGCCCGTACAGCCCTCCTGGCACTGACTGAATAGGTATCTGTGGGGTTTTTTGGTTTTTGCACAGAGGTCATTTTTGTCGTGGGCTTCTGAGCACTTGTCTGTGACACGTGAAATTGCCTGACCCCAAAGCTCATCTCTGGGTTGGTGAGATCCATAAGCTTGCAGTGAACAATATTTTCCCTCCTTTATACATGGAGGAATCTTCAGACTGCAATTACTCAGCAGCCGGCAATTTTCAGCTATCTTTCCTTTATGTTTTCAGTGGGATTTGAACATCTTTGGAAGGTGTAAATTTACAGCCAAGGATCACAAAATGAGGCCTCACTCTTGGGCAACCTTTATGTAGAGGCCAGAGCTGCCACTTCTGAGGAGCTAGGATGGCTAAAGGGGTGCTCTGCGGGACCCATCCAAGATGCCCGGGACTTCTCCAGGCTGCACACAAGGGATGCGCCAGATTGTTCAGTGCTGTAGCCTGTGTGCAGACTGAGGGGATCTTTTGCCTGGTAGCAGATCCGAGGTAAACTGAGATCCCAGAGCTTTGTACAGGGCTGGTGCAGCCCCTCTCAGCCATTACAGGATGCTGATGCACAAGTGCTAGCAGGAAGGAGCATGTCCTCATGTCCATGGACAAGTCTGGTTCATTTTGAGCATGTGCTGGGGGGAAAAGTTGTAGAGTGAAAAGCGTCTTTCAGATAACCAGCTCTTGCTCTTCCTATGTTACTGTCCTGCCTCCAATCCCCAGGATTTAGCTCTACCTTCCTCCTGTACAGCTGCCTCCTACTAGCAATATTCCCTTGTCTCACTTCCATTAATCTTCCCACATTCATCTGACTTTCTCCTGTCTGATTTATTTTGTTCTGTTGGCATTTATTTGCTCTGCAAATTCTTCAGGCCAGGGGCTGTCTCTAAAAAGCATATAGTGAATGTCCAGTAGAATTTCACTGTGTAGCTTTTTTCAGAGTACACAAAAAAGGCAACTCCAACCCTATAGGCTGCTTCTACAAATTGCTCCCCATTTGACTTGGCCCAATTTTTAAAAATAAAATTAATTCCTGTAACAAAAGAATGTAAACTTCAGTTCTCATCAGTTTGGTTCTATAATAACTGAAAAATATCAAAAAAGATGCAGAAATTCTGTTCTCCATATCAAGCACAAACACTTGGAGCGTATTGGGTTATTTTTCATCATTGCCAGGCTCTGCAGTGCCTGTATCCATTTCTTACCACCCACAAAAGCTGCTTTCAGAGTAACCAGGCTGAGTCATTAGTGTCCTTAGCTGCAAATTTTGCTCTTTGAGCTTCAAGCTGCTTCTTTGCGTAGTGCATTTGTGCCGATTCACTGAAGCATGGATCATTTGTTTTATCGATACATCCACGGGACAGAGGACTGAGTTGAAGGGAGCCTGGGGTTGGGGTATCGAACCTTTCATCTCAAATCATTGCAGCGTGCCCTGGGCTGCAGGGGACAGCAGCCGTCCCAAGCTGATGGCCTTTGCGCAATGATTTGGAGGTCACAACTGTGCTCGTGGCAGCCGGACATCCGTGCTGCAAAAAACTCGCCACCGGAGCTGTTAGGGGAAGGCCATATGGACGATGCTTTAGCACTGTCAGCCACGCAGCAGGTCAGCACGCGACCTTGCTTGCCATGCCAGCAGCAGCCTGTGTCTGGGGGAAAACCGAGGCTGGTTCTCTCTCCTGTGCCCTGCGGACAGGCTCACTGCCTGTAGTACAGAGCAGACAGTCTTTTGCGATGGCATTGTAAATTCTAGACCAATTATTCTTGCTTCACTCATGCAAAATTCAGAGAAATCGACTGTCAGAGCAAAGCCCTTCCTTGTTTCCTGCCTCGCATTCTTTTCCCACTAGCAGTGGAACCACAGAATCTCTCGAGTTTTATTATAAAATTATTAAACAACCAAGAGGTTGAGCCCTTGCTTTAAGAGGAAGCCTCAGTGCAGCCTCAGCTCTGAAGCCGCTCTCCACTTTTGCAATTATCCATTTACAGTAAATAAGAGAATATGATATAATGGACTCAGATACATTGCTGTTAATTATCGGCAGTACTGTAGACTCAGCTGGTACTTTGCTCTCGTGTTGGAGGTGCTCTACAACAGTGCAAACCAGAGTGCTTATGGCTTGAAGGAGGTCAGCTGAGAAGCTGGGGAAGACCTCGATGTTCTCCCAAAGCCATTAGCTACATCCATTTGTGTATAACATAGGAAGGAGTCAACCACAAACCCACCAAAGCCTGAGGGCAAGAGGCTGTTCATTATGCACATCTCTTCACTGGAGCACACACACCAGAGTTCCATCTTTTATTCTTTTTCTGAGTTTCCATGAGCTGCTTTCTGTCAGCAAAAGTCCCCTTTGGCATAACATAACCGTACTGAAAGAGAACAAAATCCTCACGTCTGTGCTGCAAACACAGGGTTTGCTTTGGAGGCTGACCAGGAACATTTCATGTCTGCACAGAGAATTTCCCCTTATCGAGGGTTTCATACTTTTGGGAATGCTGATGCCCCCAGGGGCTCTGGCACTGTAGAGACTATGCCAGCATTTGTGGGAACTCAAAGGGACCAGGTTCTTGATTGTAAACCCATTGCTTAGAGCCCTGATAATTCATAGGTTTTAAGAGCTTCTACATGCCACAGAGCCAAGTATTGTGGGACCACCAGTCTCACCAGTGCCCCAGACTGGTTGGCTTACAGCTCCCAGAAGGGTTTGCAAGGTTGATGTAGCTAAATTGCATCTGGAGCCAACTAATTTGGGGTACCTTTGTGTCCTGCATGGCTCGATCACATGCTAGCCCTGTCTCAGATCTCCCTCGGGTCTCCTGCAGAACAGGTCATATCCAGTAGCTCACTGGGGCAAAAAGTATTAAAAATTTGGCCATCAGTGTCAAAGCAGGTGGATGTTTTTTTGCAGCAGTGATGTGGCTGAGGCTTTGCAGTAAGGATTGGTTGACCCCAGGGATCTGTAGTAGCAATTCAAAGAGAAACCTGTGCTTACCGTTAGAGCTAAACAGCCAGGCTCTCCAAACAACGTTCCCATATCCCGTTGTCTAAGCGCAGATAAGGGCCATAAGACATGATCTCAGCAGTGGATTGGTTTGTGGTGCAATCCCTCCTTGCTTTTTCAGAACCTGGTCTTTTTTGTACAAACTCTCTAATAAAAGCATTTGTTTGCAGAAGCAAGAAACTGCTGTCTTGCTGCTGCATACTTTTAATGAATAGGGGAATGAGAGGTATAATCTGATTGTTTAATGGAAAAAAATTAGAGTATAAGTATAGGCAGAGATGGCAAAGGAGATGGTCAGCCACAGAGAAAAGGGGGCATTTGCAGTGTGAAGCTTTATATAAATAAAATACTCCAGATAGTTCCTGCAAACCAGTGGCGTATATGGATGATTAATAACAATAACACACCAGTTCCAGTTGGCAGGAGATGCTCTTCAGCATTGGCATGTAAGTGCTGAGAGCTGAGCAATCAGGAGTTTTGCATATTGTGTGGGTACAAAATCAAGATGTGGTTCTGCGGCTCTGGCGTGTGAAAGAGGCAGGAGGGTTATCAGAACAAAACCCATCTTCTTTCTTTTGGCTGCATCTTTTAAGGGGATAGACTTTTTTAAGGTTGAAGGCGTGGACTGGGTGCTAGAATATGTAGCTTTATTGCTGTTTCTTGCAATGATTCCTCGCATTCTCATGTCTAAAAAATGTGACTCTTCATCGCCTCTATTTCCGTGCCAATAAAATGGGGAATCACAACATCACTTATCTCACAGGAGTATTACGAGCTTGAATGAATTAATATCTCTGAAGCGCTGTGACGGTAGGTACAAAGTCTTTTCATAAGAGTTCATGATTCCAGCTAGAAAACAGTTTTGTGCAGTGAATGCTGAGGTTAGGAAGGTGTGAAGCCAATTTAGTTTCCAAGTGCTGTGGGCCTTGATTCAACACCAGATAATCTGTGAATTCAGGGCCTTGATGCTGAGTGGTTAATCAGGATCAGGCACTGCCACGCGCTTGCTGAAGCCAGTAGGACTATGTGCATAATACAACGCTGATCAAAAATCGTGGTAGATGCATGTTCTGTGAATGATTTTTTTTATGCACCTCCTAGATGTCTTGAAAAACAAAAATAATTCTTCAGGCTTGATGAACAGGAACTCTTTTTTTCTGGGGAACCTCTTATTTGCTGATTGAAAGCTTTTTACCCTACAAAAAATAGCAATCTTGTCACCAGTTGTGGATGTGGAGTTCATCACAGTGTTAGCACTGCAGCAAAAGCTGTTTTGCTGTTTTAAAGCTGGAGTTCTTCACAGGGCCCACGTGTTTGTGATGACTAATTTCCCACTCTTATCTAAGAGTTACTTAATCTAAGAGTTCCCAGTGGGATAAATGAAACAGGAATGAGGGCGATAGTTTGCAGCTGTCAAGGTGAAAAGAGAGAAAATACCCACATATTGCCCTAGGCGGGCTCTTAAAAAATGTGCTAGCTTTGCCAGGAAAGATAAGGGTCTCTCTATAGCTGCAAAGTTTCCATGAAAGATACTGTAAATACTGCAAAGATGGAAAAATGGTCATCCAGACTGTGCCTTGGGAATGGTCCCCAGCCTGTGCCACAGCTGCTTCATGCCACTGGTACTCCTCAGTCTTACTGACACAGGCATAGCTTGTCAGCCTCAGTTCTCTCTGAAAAACAACGATAAAAGCATATCCCTGTTTCCTTTGGGGTGCTTTGGTGCTGGGCTGGTGGGAGTCATGAAGATATGCATAGAAATGCTGAAGTTATATGACTCTGGATATTCAGAGACGAAAGGCAACAAGTGTGTTTCTGAATACTGCCCTTTTCCCCTAAACCCATCGCATCCCACTTGGGAAGAGTAGGGAACCACAGTGTAAATGCAATCTGCTCGTACAAGTAACTCTGATTCCCAATCTGAGGGGTGTGAGGCTGCAAAAGGGGATGTTACAGCTCCCTAATCGGACAATTTTGTGTTAGGTCTGGCCCTGATGTGATGGCCTGGGAACCTCTAGAGCTTAGGATGACACTAATCTGTCCAAGCATAAGTAGGTACCTACGTGAGAACTGGTCATCTTGGGTTCCCTTTATGGGAGGTCAGAGGCAGCAAGTCCCTCATGGGTGGGATTTTCTACCCTAACAGGGGTAGTTGGGATGGGTCAGATAGGTACCTTTTTCTCTCTTGAATACAACGTGATCTCGGGGGGTGAGGTAGGACATAGCTTTGCACACAGTAGGTGTGTCTTGCAGCTGCCATTGGGTCAACACACTCAGGGTTCATCATTTTGAGGGCATGATGGTTTTCCTTAAAACCACTGCTCAACTACCCCTTAATCCCGTGGACACTCAAGCTTCTCTTGGTGGATATAAATGAATTACCCCAAGTTCTGCTGTCAGCTAATGAGTTGCCCTCACTCCAGATGAATCCTCAGGGGTTTCTGAATTAACTTTTAAATTAAGGAGAGGAATAGGGTCTGATATCATGCCTATCATTGATCAGGCTAGACGCTGTCTTTGTTTCGCTCCTGGATCTTTAAAATGGATTTGGATTGTCACACCTTGTTCCTGGAGTGAGGCACGCCAATAAACGGTGTTTGTGTGGGCATGTGGGGCTGAATGTGGGTTTGTCATTCAACAAAGTTGGAAATTTTAGTTCAAGAATCACGAAGTGTGGCAGCCTCAAGGATAGCATGTGCATCTGCAAAGACCTAGCATTAGCTACAAGACTGCTTGGTGTTACACTGTGTCTCTGGATGTACTTTTATAGAATAAATACCTCACGCTGAAAATTTAATTAATCAGAGAATGGTTATCACATTACCAGCCTGACTGAATTATTTTTTAGTGAAAAAAATGTGTGTTTAAAAGTCTAAATGCTCCTGTTACAATGACTAATTATCTCCTGAAAATTGAAAGCACACAAGAAATTATCAAGAAAGAACATTTAGACATCATCTGTCTTCCTAAAAACACTTGTCTGAATGTATTAAGAAGAATATTATTGCAGCATAGATGTTGGCCATTTGGAATATATTTTTTCTGCCTTCTCTTTAAGTGCATTCTTGCTACAATTTTTTTGATACAGTGTCTGAAAGGATTAAAGATTTATTGAATTTTTAAACTGGAATGATTCTCTGGAGAAGATTGATTTCCCTGCTGCCTCAGATTCAGTTTAATTTTTGTGTTACTTATGAAAAAATGAGAAATATACATCAAAGTAATGGGGAGAAGCAATGGCACAGAGCACTGGCATCATGTCACAACGCGTGGGTCAACAAGGAGTCTTGCCTCTTGTATTTATGAACTGTGATGGTATCGCAGGGATCGCGGCTTGCAGAAGCATTAAATTGCCAAAGCCAGAACTAGTGGAGCATACACCCAGCCACCTATAAATCTGTGTACTCTTATTCTTTATTAACTGAGAATCAGGGTTTATTAATTATATAGGACTTGATGATGACATATCTTGTAAGAGAAAAAGAAGCATATAGCAAAACTCGATAGCTTGACATTAGGCAAAATGCAAATAGGACTGTTACAGCCCAGCATGGGTTTAGAAAAGTAAAATTTACTCCTGCTCAGAGCATCCTTAGTTTTTCAAATGGGAATTTAGCAGTGGATTAGCCCTGTGTCAGTCATTCCCAACAGACTGAAAATTACAGGAGGGAAATAAACAGCATCCTGTTGCTCTTTCTTAGGAAACAGTGCAAAACCAAAACAAGAAACAGACCAAAGGAATCCCGGGCAAAGAAAAAGAGATAGTTATGTAGATTACACAGGATGCACAGAGAAATCAGCAAATGTGTATTTGATGACCACTTTCCTGGCTGATACAAGGTAGAACTAGCACTGTAAACACTGCCTCCTAAAAAAGAGCCAAATCTTTGTATCAGAGAGCACTAGCAGTTTACACCATCGCTGGACCAGCCTGGAAGAGAGTGAGTGGGATAGAAACAAATGCTTCAAAACAGCACATTTTTAAGCCAGTCTTACTGTAGGAGCCAGTGTGCCATTGAACCAATCCCTCTGAGCTTTGTAAAACTTCTGTCCACTAAAATCTTTGGCTCATTACACAGGGCTCAGTATCATGGTCTGAATTAAATCCATTTATAGTAGCTTTGGAGGAGATCTGGGCTGGGTGGAATGCCTTTAGCAAGGAAACTGAATGTTAATAGCCAGCCCAATGAAGCCTGTCCAAAGAGTTAGCCAAAGAAAGTAACAGTGACATGAAAAATAAAGTACCAATTCCTCCTGCCTTTGCACATGCAAGAAGTTCTGGGTTCAGCCCTGCACTGATGCTTATATGTGATCTGAGAGTCAAGAACGTCAGTCATGTGTCTGAGCATAGCAGGATCAAGTGAAATTTATTCTTAGAATGAGTATTATCTTTTGTTTTCTGAACATTTCCAAGGCTGAGAAAAGGACTTTTGTTGCACTGCTATAAATTTTGAGCCAGATACTCCCCAAGTGTCCTCAATGCTTCCATCCAGCATGTTCAGATATGCTTATATATAAAAAACGGAGAGAAGAAAAAAGAAATCAGTGTTCAGACACATTAATGGTCACGCATAAAAGAATAAGTGGATATTGTGAATTATTCTCACTTTTTTCCCCCTAATCATTAAGAAAGACTGCACTGATGCCAGTAATAAATAAAAACCAACTGAGCACATTTTGGAATTACTGTGGAGCTTTTCATCAGCAGAAAAGGCCTAGCCCTGCTGCTGTAATTACATGATGCATAGCTCAGTTGTCTCACCCTTCTTTTTCCATCAGGAGAACAACAACCACTCTGTCACACTCACTGTATTAAAACAACTGATACCTCCAAATAATTACTTGGTGCTAATTATGCTCTTAAAAAAACTTCATTCCAAATAATAGCATCCCTTTATCATTTGTGCTGCAAATGAAGATGCATTCGTTTCTGGAGAGCAGCACCATCAACTTTCATCATGTCCTCCCAGCAGAGCGAGTTCTGACATCCCTAATGCACTATGTGAATTTCTGTTGAAAGCCTAAACAGGCTTGAAAGAGATGCTGCAGCTATTCTGAATTTCAGTGAGTGAAGGAGGCTCTGTAGCCACAGCTTGCTCTCTCCCAAGCCTACCTTTCTGAGCAAAGGAGATCTTTTACCTGATTGTATTTTTGCAGTTGCCAAGCACACAGTCACCATTTCTTGGTGTTGGTTTTCAACATTCACCACCCAACCACAGACCCCAGAGAAGGGACAGAAAAGTAATTCACTTCGATAGCTGATAGATCAAAGGTAACAGGAAAGAAAAAAAGGCTTTTAGGGATAGATTTGCCCAGACTGGTCCTTGTTTAAGAGGTCTAGTGCTGTGTTTGGTTTAGGACCAAAAAAATTGTGCGGCTTCTGACCATAAGTGGCTGTGTTACCAGAGTTTAGCGACCCACTGTTGTCAGCTGTATGGTGACTTCAGGATTTATCTGGCTGGTTTCACTTCCCATTGTGGGAGGAGAAGCGAGCGGACACAGCTGGTTATTGCAGCTCGGCCGTAGCTCCCCAGGCACTAAGTCCCTCGCTTCTGGGTGTACACCTGTGTCCTGGCACTGCCATAGGGAAAGCACCAGTTTTGGGCTCCCCGGGTGCCTATGTCCCCCTGAACTCAGAGAACAGTAAGGTAGCGTGGGGCTGGAGGACATGGTGCATCAGGAGAAGGTGAGAAGACTGGTTTTGTTCAGCCTGGAGAAGACATGACTCAAGGAAGACCTTTTTGCTGTTTCTAAGCACCTAGTGGGAGGGTGTAGAGAAGATGGGGCTTGACTGCTCAGAGGTGTGCGATGACAGGACAGGAAGCAACAGGCACAAGTTGCAATGTGGGAAAGTCCAGTTAGATGTAGGAAAAGCTTTTTTACCATGAGTGTGATCAAATGCTGGTGGAGGTTGCCTAGAAGATCTGGGGGATCTCCTCTTTGGCAGTGTTTGAAATTCGGCTGCATGTGGCCCTGAGCTGCATGATCTAATTGGCTGTGCTTTGCGTGGTGGAGTGCACTAGAGACCTCCAGGGTTTCCTCCCAGCCAAAATTGCTCCGAGATTAATAACAAATCCCACTGAAGGCTCAAAACCCAGGAGGTGAATAAACTTCTATCTCATATGTTGGTTCCCCCACCCCTTGTGTGGTGGGGCTGGGCTCCTGATGTGGACAGTGCTGTCTATGTTAGGGTAGATGTGGGTGTCTTAGACGCAGATGGGAGACACAGATTCAGCGAGGGATGACTGACTTGCAATGTGGCACCATACCTGCTATGGGGCAGGACCTTCAGACTGGAGGCTGGATGGGCTGGGAGGAGGTGGAGCCCAGCTGTAAGCTGAGGGGGGACGCTGACTCGACTGAGGACACATGTGATGGGTTTTTACCAGCTATTCAATAAGCCCAGACCTCGAGTTTCTTGATTCCTTGGAAACTTCACGTAGACGAAGGATGCTGTGCTTTCTGGCTTGTTTTGATCACCACTCCTCGAGCCCTAGCCGTTGAGCTGTCACCCTGCCACGCTAATGTGCCGTTGAATGTCACAGTGTTTTATTGACACCCCTTCAGCAGAGCCACGTGGGCTTTCCAGCCCTCACCACCGAGCCTGCCAGGACCTATCAGCCATTCCCTCAACACTCCTGCCCTTTTCAGCTGGTCTCTGGCTCCTGCCTCTTATGGATGTAGCTCAGTGCAAACAGAGACCTCAGAGCTTGGCATGGAGGAAAGACATGAGCTAAATTTACCTCAATTTTTTTAATAAGTTCAGAGCTTCCTATACCAAAGGTGGAATTTTCCTCCTTGCTGGAAATGCCACCTTCTGTGTCTTGCTGTGTGCTTGTTAAAATGTGCCCAGGAAAGCAATATTGGAGGCAAAATGGGGGAGGCTCTTAATGAGGTGTGGAGCATCTCTTTGGAGTCAGTGTGTTGCCAATTTGCTCTCAGACTAAAGAAATAACCTGTGGTTAAAATGGCACTGAAGTAAGCGGATATTTTCTGGACAGGCTTTTAAAGACCTTCAAAGGCAGCTAAGCTCTAGGGAATGAAGTGAACCAGGCTTGCCTGGAAACCAATATCCACAAGCTGAATTTTCACATTTTGAAAACACAATCAGTTCATTTGGGTGCTTATCCATCCACTCATCCTCAGCTGACTGCTCCAAACTATTAGGTGTGTTATGTTCTTTTCTACCTGCTTTATGTCTGCTTTTATTATCTCCTCTTGCTGCTTTATATCTGGTATGAAGAGATACGCAGCTAGTGTCTTCAAAAAGCAGGATTATTTACCATGAAGCTTTCTTTCTGGAGTTTTAAAACTTGCTTTATTTAAAAATCTCAAAACATAGTGTGGACACCAAACAGTTAAACCTAAAAAGATGTATTTAGGATTGGAAAGAGACGTACCTTTAGATTGAGGTCATGCATTTATTTATGATCGAGATCAGCAGGGAAAATAGTGGGGAAAAAAATTAATTTGAAAGTTTCCACTGCACCTGTATTTTTTGCATCTCCCTTTTGAATCCCAAACCCAGTCTTGCCTTGCTTCCCCAAAACATATGTGTCCTGGTCTCCCACCTGGACTGTTCTGTGCTTGTGGCAGCTGCCTGGCCCAGCATAACAAAGCTTCAGCACAGGGAGGAATAGAGTGTCCTGACTTTGGACAGATTTCTTCCTGTCCTCAGGGGACATTTTTTCACATTTCCCAACCAATTCTCTGGAGCCCTGAAGAGGAGCACCCATTGCTCCTATTGAGAGAGAAAGAAAGCAACATTCAGCTTGCTTACTAGTAAAAATGCTACTCAGCAAAACAGCCATGATCTGAAGTAACCAGTTGGGAAGCTCTCAGTTTTCACCTAGCCCTCACTTCTTCAAGTGGCTTTCCTCAGCTTACCAGACCCATTTGCTCTTCAGACAGCTCAGATGAAAATATACTGGGTCTCACCAAAATGCAAGAGACTTTTCTGGGCCTGACCATGGGCAGTTCAATATCCTTCCCAAAATGAAGGGGCAGGGGGATTATATGAGCTGCGTAGCACCTAGGGGAGCGGAGGCTGTGGACGTTAAGTGGAGCTTGTAAAAGCAATTTGGGCGAGAAGTGGGGCTGCCTAACAAAGGTCTGGTAGGAAACCACTCAAGCTTTCTGCTAGGCATTAAAGATTCCCAGTTTTATGAACTTTGCTGCAGTCATGCTAGCGAAGTGAAATGCATTTCCCGATATAACTCA
This sequence comes from Leptosomus discolor, assembly GCF_034619465.1. NCBI lineage: Eukaryota > Metazoa > Chordata > Aves > Leptosomiformes > Leptosomidae > Leptosomus > Leptosomus discolor. Next base: position 211,946,001 of record NC_141391.1, on the reverse strand, counting down.
GCAGATTTCTGTTTAAAGGCTGCAGCAGATCTCTGCCTGTGGAGGAGAACGTCAGAGCCTGGGGCTGGGGCTGGGGACAGCAAGTGTCCGTCTTAGAGAGGCTTTATGCTTTCTTAAAGGCTGTCTGGCAAAAAAGAGAAATGCTGGTTGTACTTCACTATTGCTGTAATTGGAAGATAAAGAAGGAAAGTGGAGTGCCAAAAGCAGAGGGGTGTAGGATCAGGGAACAGGGTGGTGTTAATCGTTCTCCCTCTGTCTGGGAAGGAGTGAGGCCATTGCTCATAAATCTCAGGGTGCCACAGCACTCTAGTAATAAACTCCATCTCAGGCAGTAAGACAAATGGATTTGAGGAATGCTTTAACACTTCCCTTGGCTTCAGACCAATGTTTTGGGCAGTTCTGTATTTTCCAGTGTTTCACTGATGGCGCTGGGTAGGCTAAGGCCAAATCCCCATCTGCCCTGTGTTAATGAGTGATGTGGGATGGGGAAGGTCAGCAGGGGGAGGTGAATTGGAGCCAATTTCTCCTGTTGCTGGTTTTGAAGTGATGGGAGGGTAGTGTGGCCGTTTGGCATAAGTTAGATTTAGGTAACATGGTCTGTGATGTGACTCTAGTTGACCAGCCGAGGTCATCCTCCTACAATTGTTATCTGGAGGCATTGGCAGCCAGGGTAATGCTGGCTAGTCCAGGTGGTGCTTAGCCCGCGGCAAGCATTTGCCGAGGTCTTCACCTTGGATTCACGCTACGGCTTCAATCAACCTCAGACAGATACATGGCAAACAAGAAAGTTGAACAGGTAGGAGACACATGGGGCATGGCTGAAGACCCCATCAGTCACCCATAACTGCTTGTGTGGCACTGTGATGGTTGATCTCAGTCTTCGCTTTCCAACAGTGCCATATATCTACTCATTTGGGGTGAAAGGGGATCATTCCTGCAGGGCATGAAGGTCAGTTTGGCTCAGCTGTTAATCAGAACAGTTTGCTGTTTATAGGCTTGTTGATGATAATCCTGGCAATGTGGAAGGCACAAGGCAATGTGAGGTCTGCCGGTAGTATTTTACACTGCTGTGCTTTGAATAAGGAGGAAAACTACCAGGTACATAATTTATTCCTAATATTATGCTACAAAGCTTTTTGCTGCTTGCTGCCCTGTGGATGTAATTAGTCTTGGGATCTCTTTTTTAGATGTAATTACACTATTAAGCATACCTTCACTTCAACCGCGAAAATGCATGGTTGGACTCCATAATTACACCACTTTATGACATTACATAATTCTACGTAAGAGTATATGAAGCAAACAGTGTGTGGCTCAGATTCCCTCTGGCTTGCTGCTGCTTTGATCTTCAAAATGGTAAGTGGGACTGCAAACTCTGCATCCTGCCTCTGGGAGAGTTGAGCTTGGAGAAGCCAAGTTTCTGCCACAAAGCACTTCCACTGAATCTGGTAAGGCCATTCAAGTTCCTAACTAATCAAAGGATCTGGACTTAAGTCACTGGCTATGATGTTTTCAAGTTTGTGGAGGTTGTTAGTGGTTTGGTGACTCATCATAGCCCAGTAGCTGTTGGGGTTGGTGTCCCCAGAGAAGGGAGGACTTTAGGGTCAGCCTGGTGAGGGACCAGAAATGTAAATAAACAGTGTGGAGGGGAGGACCAGGAGTATAACTGCAATGTGAGAGCATGGCCTTGGCAGATTGGTGGACCTTTTCATGGGGACTGGACTGGCTGGAGAGAAGTGTGCCTGTCCTCGGTTGTCCTTGACCCTAGTAACTACAGGTCTCTACACTTTTACGTGTACCATCTCCTCCTGGACTCTTTACATTTTCAGTGTTTTATAGTTTTGTGATTCGTTTTTACTGCTTACTTGAAAAAAAAAAAAAGAAAGCGAAATTGTGTTTATTGTGTTTCTTTAGTTAAAAGAATCAAATCAGTCAAATCTTAAAAAGAAATCACAACCAAACAACAGGAGCTTGGGAGCTGCACAAGTGGCTCACTTCCTCTGGGTTTCTAAATAAGTACATGTCCATGAGATGTGTTTTTGTTCCCATTTCTTCTATACACAACATTGCGGAAGCTTTAAGTAAAATCTATCCCTAAATAAGCATCTCTGCGATGTGCAGCTGCCAAAACAAAGATCAGGCAACAAAACTGGGCTCGTGTCCTGCAAACAATTTATCTAGTTATCTTTTTTCTTTCTCTTTAATCCCTTCCATTTAGTTTTCTTGACACTTTTTTTTTGAATAATACTGTGCCTGGACAGTGTTTCGTACTCACTCTTGGGGAGACTGCAGCCACTTTTATATCAGATCAGGGTTTCTGGCAGTGCCTGTGTGAGCTGCCTCATGCCCTGCCCTGGGTAAATGCTCCAGCTGTAGGGATGGCTGGAGGGTTGGACCTCCGTGGGACTGTCAGCCAAGGTATAAGTTAGTTTTGCGTTTGTTGGTGGCTTATCCTGGCTTTTTTCACAATTGCTCTGATACCTTTTTGGTGGTGGGTGTATTTGGGCTCACACAATTAAATTGCGTATGGTTCTGTGAAAAAGCAAAGCTGGAAGTAAAACTTTGCAATGACAGACTCAGCTTATTGCATTTCTGGTATCTGTGTGGTTACTAGGACAGTTGAGGAACTTCTAAATTAGTCGAGTCCGTCTTCTTACAAAAGCACCTGATTCCCTTTTCTAAGTTACATTAGGCTGCATTTAGGCATCATGTAATCGTCTGCACTTCTCACACATGAGCAAAATAAATGTCTGCTTACACAGATCACCCTTTTTATTTGAAAGAAAACTTTATTTACTACATAGGCCTACATAACTTGTCTGTAACAGGATATAGATGTCTTAAAAGCATAAGAATACTCTTTTTCAACTTTAAAGAAAATATACTTTGTAGGAATGCTTGGATTTAAAGCAGATGTTTTCTGAAGCCTATTACTTTGTTTATCTTGTCATGGAAAGGGTTACGCTGCATGCCTCCATCTCAGAAAGAAGCACATGGTAATGGACTTTTTATAGTCTGAGGAGACACCAATTCTGAATTTAGGGCCAATCTAATATTATTCATTATAATGTTTTCTCCATCTGCATTTTTATTGTTGGTTCGGTAGCTTCTTTGTTCTCTATCAGATTCTCTGAAATTGCCTGCAGAATAGTAGTTTGTTAAAGACCAGAGCTGCACGTCTGGCAAGGAGTTTGGAGGCAGAAGCTGATCTCTGCCATCAAATAAGGAGAAGATGAAGGGCAGAGAAGAGGCTGTGCTACCTCATCTGGTGCCCTCTGAAGTGCTGGTGTGGAAATTTGGACCACTCTTAGCGCAGCTTATATAAACTATAGCTGCGGTTTGGGAGCTTCTGTCAAAATTTACAATGAAAAGTCATTTAGCAGCTTTAGGACACCTCTTTGCATGATTTTCACTGAATTTTGTGTGCACTAGCAATGCTGACCAGCAGGTTTCCTACTTAGCAATGTCAGGCTGTGAACATTTTGCCTCTGCTTCTGCCCTTTGCACTGGCTCCCCATCAAATGCGCCGTCCAGTTCATGCCCTGTGTCTGCTGCAAAAAATCTTTTATTGAATCATGACCATCGCATATAGAATTTTCCCAGGATGTGAATTAAAAGCATGGGATTTGTTGCTGCAGTTTGTCAGATCTCATCTCTTTCCAAATGAAATGAAAAACATCGTGCTTTGGCTTGGCTCTTTTCGGCAATGTCATCATGCTGCCATAGAGATGTATCCAAAGCTGGGCAAAGAAGCAGGGCTGGGAGCAGTAAACCTCTTACATACCCTGCAATCTGAAGGGGAAGAAGGTGACTGCTGTTTGCCAGAGGGATCATGAGACAAATTCTATTCTGCATCTTTGTATGTACCAAAAGTGCATGGATGAGCATTGCATATGACAATATCTGGAAACACCAGTAACTGTTTCGCTCTGTTGGAGATGTACAGCCACAGAGACAGGAGAACAGCACTTTACTATGGCACTAGAGAAGTTATGAATGTGTGGCAGAATTCTAGGGTGTCTAAACTCTCAGCTGAGTGAAAAATTTTGCAAAACTGCAAATAGCCATAGTAGGTGTTACAAAATCTAGATTTTCTCCTCTAATAGCATATATTCAGGTTCCTCTCTAAACCACCGAAGCCCCGCAGTGGAACCACTGTTTATATAAAACAAAGCAAAAGGAAACTTGAAGTGTGTCTCAGACCAAGAAGGATTAGTGATTTGTAGAACTTTTCTCTTGCAGTAAGTTGCATCCATATTGGCTTTTCTTGAGAATTGAATTCTCCTCTCCAGTGTCCTAAATACTATCTGTAGATGAGTGTGCAGATGTGAGCCAAGAGCATGGCATGTAGCCCATAGGTTCAGCATGGACAGTTATGTGTCTCAGAATACTGATCTAAGAATAGCTGATTTCCCAACAGATGAAAAAATCTTAAGTGTGATCTCTTGCATGGGAGTTACCTTTACAGTACCTCTGTCCACCCTTTTCCCCCCCCCTCTCTGCTTATAAATGTGTAATTTCCTGAAACATTTCCCCCTACACACTTATTTTTAGACTTATGTTTGTTTACGAGAATCTGTTTGAAGCTGAGCTAGATAGCAATTCTGTATCCACTCATTGATTTCCTAGCTCTCATTAGCTTCAATACTTAATTGAAGCAGAGGGTAAGGAGGTCTTCAACTTTTATTTTAAGAGCATTTGGTTTTAAGATGGCCTTTTGTGATCTGTTGTATCTGAATCAATTTAAAAAGGGACCATTTATATTATCATTCTCTTTAATGTTTACTTTTTGGCATGAGCATCTGGTTGTTTCTGTTTTATAGTACTTTGAAACGGAAACTAAGTTAGATACAGAAATTAATGAGCTCACTGATCATTTGCCAAAGAAAACAAAAGATCCATGTAACAAATTAACCCCAAGATTTCCCTAAGAAATGCCCTTTCCTTTATCAGAAATAACAAATGTGGAACAATTTAATGATTAAGCTTATTATTTTGTTTCTGAGGGAGTCACTGTGCTTTTTGGAAGGCAACAGTCATCTAATGCAGTATTAGTAAACCCTGAATGCTGTTCCCAAAATTGATCTTTAATGCCTTCTATTAAGTCACTTCACTTTTCTGAGCCTCTTGTTACCATCTGTTACATCTAAAACTCATCTTTTTATTATAAAATGCTTTGAGACCTGTAGGAAAGTACTCTAGAAGAGCCAAAATGAGAACATTTGTGTCAGTAGCATGATTTGAGCCGTGCTTCAGCCTTTTATCTGTTCTTGGGCAGGGAACACCTTCTCTATACAGTCCATATAGCTCAGCAATATGTTTTATCCTGGTCGGTTGTCATAGCATAGCAGGGTCTGGATTTTCTTACTGCCGAGGCAAGATCTTAAGGACAAAGAGAGTCAATTAACAATACGTTTCTTTAGAGGCAGAAACAGCTCTCATGTAGGAAAGTCCAAGAAGAATGAGACACTGAAAGTGAAGAGAATAAGTTGTACTAGAAAGGCTTGTTTTTTTTAAGTTGGCCATTATTTGAGACAGAAATGAGGGAAACTTTGAAGGATGAAAATTATAAAGAGGATATGAAAGTGTTACAGTCACTAGTTTGCATGGTTTTAACACAAACCCTTCTAATTTTCTTAAACTTTGCCATGAAGAGCAAGTATTTTTTCATGGGGGTGCACCCAGACAGCAGAAGTGTCTTGATCTGCTCTGTAATTTCGCCGGGTCTGACTGAAAGCCCAGTGGTCAGCAAACACATTTCATTTCACAACTCCAACCAGCTGGCTAAAAGGAAATGCTTTTTTTTTTTTTTCTGCACAAATACATTATTACACAGTTATAGAAAGAATTAGTTGTTATTATTATATAGTTAAATAAATTATTACAGTTTTGAAAAGTTAGCTTCACAGGACAGTTTTAAAATCATGTCTCCTCCTCCAATTTTCCAAAAGACCCAGCTGAATTACTGAGGCTGAGGCAAACAAGACCTCGTGGTTACCCTCCGTTTGCCCACCTACAGGTTTTGGTGGTGCAAATGCAATATTTACCATTGCCTAGATGAATGCTTTTAAAAATGGACTCTGAGTGCAAATCTAGGGGCATGTACACAAGCTATCAGTATATTTGATCTTCAGACCCCAAATGCAAACATCTTTACTGCTACAGCTCCCAGCTCTCTGTTCTTCCCTCCTCTCCCCTTCTTCTCTGCCTGTTTCTATCTGGAAAGGAAACTGGTTGCTTTGTGTCTCCCAACCTGGGCAGTACATGGATTGGTATGTAGAGCCCCAGGGATTGGTGGGTCATAAAAAGCATCTTAAACATCCTGTGAGTTACACTTTTTAGTGAGCCTGAAGCTTTAACACGGTAGATCAGGAGACATCTTTGGATTGAGGCTTGTAGTGTAGATATCTTGTTGGTGGTCAGTCCAAAAGAAGTGTGTTTTCTGTAAAGAAGTATAGAAGATTGCCCTCAGACCCGAGGCTCAGGTGTCATCATTCAAGATGTCAGGTCAGTGTGTTGGGGAGCTTGTATAGCGGCTGTCCTCACTGATGCCTGTTTACCGCCAAGTACAGAGGAAAGGAAAGGTGAGCAGATTGTGAAGGTACTTCTGCAGAAGGAGTATACATTTTTTGGTATTATGAAAATTACAAAGGTCAGGCTGCAAGTGAGAATAATTTATTACAAAAATTCTGCAGTAGACAGCTAGCCAGAATACATAAAATTTCACTGGAGGAAGATTTATTGAAGCAGCGTGTTTTTTACTGGGAGAATATAATTGCAAATAAATGCAGTACTCTATAAAATATTAGAAGGGCAGAATGGCATGTTTCCAGCTTTCGGTGCTGAAGTCTGATGAACAAATATTTGAACAGAGAAGGGGGAGGGAAGGGAGAAGAAAAGATCCGTAGCATTTGCATGGGCAGATGATTTTCAGCTTGCAGTTGTTATGTTTCAGTGGGGAATCGGTACTGTCAGTTGTTTAGAAAATTCTGTTGACACAGAAATGTGAGACTTTAAAGAGTAAAATTTGGGTTCTTATCTTGCCAACTCATCCTGTGATGCTGTCAGCCTTCAGCAGCTGAGCAGAGCCTTGCTGAGGATATTGTTTGCTTTGTTTTTATTTTTCATCCTGGAATCCTACTTTATTTATCTTTATTTCTTTCTTCAGCTCCATAATAAGAGACAGTCCTCACCCCAAAGAGTTTGTGGTCTAAATAGACAGAAGATGGATAAATGAATGCTGAGTTGCAAAGCAATTGAATAGCAAAAGCAAATAGAGAAGCCAGGTGTCCCAGCCTCCTCTCCACCACCCTGTGTCCCAGGAGCTGCCACATATTATGATTATCCATTTCTTTCTGTAGCACTTGTGGTACTTCACGAACCACCTGAGCAGAGATTGCCCCTGTGCTGCCAGATGGGTTATTCAGGCTCCCAGCCCTGCTAGACTGATTCTCATGTAAATACTTCCTTCAAAGGAGCTGCTCCTGTGAATGGTGGTTATTGATATGAGGAAAGGAAAAGTCCACCCATAAATAATGAGCCAAGTATAATGCAGCGAGAGCAAATCTGTTTATGTATTTTGTGTGAGATAGTCACTGGGTTCAAGTCAAACCGAACAAAAAAAGGTAATCTGCAGATCAGGGACTGGGATCAGCATTGATTCCTCCCAAGTTGCCAGGTGGGTTCCATCTCCAATGCTCAGCATCTGCGTTTTGGGAAGAGGGATGAAGAGCTCTGCTGCCATAGCACTGCCTTTGTGGTGGTTAGGAAGCGCCCCGAAGAATTTTGGGTGTGAATCCCTCAAGCTGGGGAAATTGGATATTGATCTTCCACTGGTTGTGTGAGTGGTCTGGTACCATTCTTTCCCCTGCTGTAGCCATCTCGGTTAGTTGTCCAAGTCTAAGCAGGTTGTGTTTATGTGGTCAGTGGGGAGAGAGCGAGAACACACCTCATGAGATCTCTCATCCAACCTCCTGCTCACAGGAGAGTCAATCTTGAGATCAGACCGGGTTGCTCAGGGCTTGATCCAGTTGGGTCTTAATGGCTGGACACTGCCCAACCTCTCTGTGCAGCCTGTTCCATCTGAACCTGTACTTCATCTGAGTATTTCCAATGGTTTGCAGCCCCTCATAAGACTTATCTCGAGGCCACCTCTTACGTGAATCCCACAAGTTTATGTGCACAGGTCAGGGGACTCAGTTTTGGTGGTGCCTCCTCTAGGACTGCCCAGTGGCAGAACTAAGGTGACAAAGTTTTTGCCAGGAAATGTAGGTTCAGATGGCATTTCAGGTGATAAAAGAGGTTAGACCATGGTTCTTGGATTGCTGCTACTCTGCTACTTAGTCATTGCTGCTCTGTTTGTGTTGCACTTTAAGCAGTAAGTGCTATAATTTGGGAAGTGTTTTGGGGTGAACGGTGATGTTTAAGTGCACAGCTTCAGAGTGGATTTGTACGTGCCAGCCCTACGAAGCCTTACAGCATGGACTGCTTTGAGAAAATTTGCATTTTTTCCTGCCAGGAGAATTGGGTCTTGTCCAGGGCAAGTGTTCAGAAAAGAATCTTTTTGGGTTCTTTTAAAAAGGGATTGTAATGCTTGGTAAGAATCACCTCTAAATGTCTCTTCTCATGCATATTCTGTGTGTGCAGCTTCACTGTGAAGTGTCAATGAGCGCAAACTTTGGTGCTCTCCCTTCTTCCTTTAGGGATTCTTTGTATAGGAAGAAAAAAGGAAATAAATAATGAATTTTAGTTCACAGAGAACGCATCAGGAAACTTAAAATGAAGAGTTTGGGCAAAGAAATACTGTTTGGATTCTTTTTGCTCACTGCTTGACTTCTGAGCTTTTAAGGTTCAGGATTTCAAAGATTCTTCCACATTCAGTTGAGTAATTGAGAATTTCTGTTTTCTTTCCTGCCTTCCTGAAGCAACAGCTCAGCAGGATGGTGTGAAGAAAAATCCGTCTCTCCTGAGCCTTAACCTTAAGCCCCAGTTCTGCTGTTTCATAATGATGAAGCATCCCTCATAGCCTCATTTGCAGCTGCTGCAGCAGGCAAAACCTACCCCTGAGTATTAGCAGTTGTAAACTGTCCACTTACATCTATCTGTTGCTTCTGTCTTTCCCAGAAAGCTATTATAATTTAGGAATGATGTGGGAGCCTACGAGTGTTATTCTTGAGCTTGACTCGCTCCTGTGGTGTCATTTTGATGTTATTGCCCAGAGAAAGCTCCATGGCTGCAGAGATTTATTGCTGTGCCAAATCTCGGCTGGATGTAGAGTAATCGGTGGCAGTCCCAGCTTTACCTTCTTCAGGGTGAAAGAGAGCAAAGTAGAGATGCTGCTCGGGCTGGGGTTGTTCAAGGAACCTCTTTCAACCTGCAAATCTTCTTTGAGAAATGAACTTTGGGAGCTGACTGTGTGGGAGATGAGTATGGAGTAGCCAAAAAGCCCCACACAACAAGCAGTACCTGTGTCAGGACAGAGAGTGGAGCAATTGCTGGAGGTTTTGGTACTACGCAGAAGACCACGTTCATCTCTGATCAAGTTCTCTTGCCATCTGCCTGTCCATTAGGCCACAGGTGGGGTCATCCATAAGGGCTGAAGTGGTCACAAGCTACATGTATCTATGGTGGTTTTGTATTCTTTTGAAATGACTTAAATTATCTTCCATAGATAAATTTTGTATCATTGCTTTCCTGATAATGAGTATTTTGAAATACAGTATGTTACTATACAAGTCTATAAATCCATGTATGTATATAGTCTGATGTATATAACTGATACTGGGAAACCTAAGACAATGTTAGCTGTTGGAGTGTACTGTCACAGCAGATTTTCTTCCCTTTCTTGCTGTGTATGTTTTATTTCACTGGCCTTACAATGAGGTGCGCCTGGGCTCTGGGACTGTGGCTGTTCCTGGATGAGACCAGCTGAAACCTGACCAGGACCTCTGCTCTAGTTCCCAATTTGGGCTGTTCTTTGAAAGTACTGTATTTCCAGTTGTGTTTGGAGGTGTTGGATCGGCCCCCAATAGTTGGGACCTGGAAAAACATTTGGCCTCAGACTTAAGCTTTCCGTGGCTCCGGTTGTGCCTATTAAGTCTGCATTTGGCTGATGGAGTTCAGTGAAGTGTCCTTTCATTCAGCTACTGACACAATTTGAGCCTGATGGCTTCCAGTATCTTTGGGGACAAGCTTGTGCTTTCTGGAAGGAGAAATCAGGAGCAGGGATGGATCTGCGGTACCCAACTACCAGACACTTATCATCAGAGCCATTGCAAGCTCTCCTTGCAGGCAACCCTTCAGTCACAGTGGTAGGATCAGGGCTGATTTGGATGCTCCTGAACTGCCTTTAAAAGAGCAACTGGCTGGGTCCCACTCATGCTGTAGGTGAGCCAGGCCAGGTCTGACCCCTGGGTTCGCAAGCCCTCCCACAACCTTGCTCCTCGCACAGCCTGAATCTGCCCAGCTACAGTGCTGCAGACATGCCTCTTTTTTGCAGTAATAGCCTCAAAGCAAGACTCAGTTCCCCTTTGGCTTACCTGAAGGTCTGCATTGGGTCTGAATAGCTGTCTCTTGCGGAGTCTGTGGAGAAGCTTCCCTTTTGACCATCACATCTTTTGCTGGGTGCAGCTCTGAAGTTAGCCTGTGTGTTTTCACTGTGTGGCTTAGTGGCGTGTGAGGGTTTTGCTTGGGACCGTGCTTTTGGCTGTGGCTGAACTTCCTTCCTCAGGAGGAGAATTGAAGAAACCAGTCCACGCATGGGCCTTTATGTGAGGGTTATTGTAATTTTGTTTCAGGACTGAGATACGGCAGTGATCAGAAAGGATGTCTTTAACAGGGGAAGACTTGATGGGAGCTAAAAACACCGCTAAACCCACAGTGAGCGCTTTGCCATGGCAGACAGATGTGAGAGCCCTGAATGTGAGGATCATCAGCCCTGAGATAGGGCTTTCAAGAAGGAGCCCCAGTCTGCACAAGTTTTTGTGATAAATGGCTGGCAGCAGTCTCAGAGACCTGTACTTTTAATAGCAAATCTTCTCTCCTTTGCGTGGACGTAGCAAGCCCAGGGATGTCCGGAGTTGCTGCAGTTTGGTTGTGTGATTCCAAGGAGCAGCTCTGCACTTGGGAGCCCTGTGCTCTGGCATTTCTCTGCTTTGAGCTTTCAGTCCCCCTTGAACTGACACTTCTACAGAGGTGGGTGTCACCGAAGTGGCATTTTCTGCAAAAAGCAGGAGGCTGCAAGCTGGTGTCTGATAACCACAGCTGTATCAAACCTGGATGGCTGTGTACAATAAAACAGGTGCTTGTTTAGCGTGCCGCGGGGTGCTGATGGGACTTGCGTGCACTGCTCTTGTAGCAGCCACCACCCCGAGGTCAAGGAGAGGAGCCTGTGCCCATTTCCCAGCGTGGTTCCCAGTGGGAAATCGACTTACATGGGCTTGTGCAGGGGGAAGAATTTAGCACTACGCATTTGTGCAGAGTTTGGTTTCTCACCATCCTCGGTGTAGTGTCCAGGTGGAAAACGATGTGGGGAAGCTGCAGGGGACGAGCAATGGCAGCCAGCGTGTAGGGCCATGCGAGGGGAAGAAGTGTCGTGCAGAGAGGGAGAAATGGGCATTTGTGACTCTGTCGAGTAAAAATAGCGCAGTCCCAGAGGAGAAGTTGTTCAGCAACCTTTAGGAAACCAGATTTCTTTGGCAAGCAGAAGCATTGTAGGAAGGTGAAGACAAATTTATCCGTGAATCTAGTGATTTTATAGGGGTTATATGAAGGATAATTTTGTCCCCGTGGCATAAGCCCTTTAGGATAGAAAACTCTTTTAACTGCTTGGTAGTAAGAACAGTGAATGTTTTCTAAACCTCAGCTTTTAGGTGGGTTTTTGCTGGAAATGAAAAGTAGTATCAGTTTTTCTCAGAGAAGTTTGTTAAAAGTCTGGTGTGTTTTTCTTCTCTATATACAGTCAAAATGTTTAGAAAATAAAATGTTATCAAGAAGTATTCATTTTTCTGTATAAAGGTTTGTGGAAGGTACTCCTAAGCCTGCTTCAGTGCTGTTCTGCAATAACCTATCCATTTACTTCAGAAGCTTCACTGATTAATTTCATAGTTACACTCATTTCCTTTCTTGGCTAGCCCTATATTTAATTATTTTTAATAACAGGAATATGAATCATATTTTTCAGTATCTTACTATTACTCTTAATCTTTCCAGGGATGACGGAAATAGAGAAATTTGTGCTTGGCATTTTGATGTACATGGTGGAAATATAGCAGATAGATATTTTTCTTCAAGAGTATTAGTGCTCACATAGGTCTGTGCGTATTGCCTGCAAATTTAACTCAAATTAAATAGTGCACAGAGAGCCACATGAAATGAAAGCCCATTGCTGCAAATACCTGTGAAAGGAGAACCTGTGTCCCAAAAAGATTTCAGTGACAGATGGAGGGTAAACTGATGAGGTCCTGCTGACAACCTGTAACCCAATGGGATTTGGAGCCAGGTCTGTTGAATTCAGTCTTCCAACCATAAGACCATCCTTCACTTCCCAATGTGGTGAATTAAAATTTTAGGCCAGTTTTTCCTGAATGCTGAGCATCCACCAGTTCCAAATAAGAAAAGACACTGCATGGCCATTGATTTTTTTAAAAGGGAGAAAAACCAGTCTATGCTGAATGTAACCTTCCTGGTGATATTGTGATCATTGCCAGCAGACTCTCTCAGCTACGAGTCAGTGTTTTTTTTTTTTTTAATGAGGTACACCTCTCTGTTGTACTTCTGTCCCCTTAGAAGCTGCTTTTTTTTTACAAGCTGATCTCTGATATTGTGCCTTGGGGCTATATCCTGCAGTCAGGCTCAAACAATACTCCTCTCCAAGTCATATCACATAATGACTTGTGAATGAAAGATATTTCAGATCAAAGAAAACAGGAAAGTTCCGTGCAAAAAAATAATAGCACAGCTCTTATCCAATTCTTTTCATTCCCAGGGATTTGTGAAGGAAACTGTTCATTTATTATGCATATTCTGCACATGGGGAAACACCCAGAAGTTCCAGAATCACTCAGCAAAACAGAAGTGAATCAGAACTAGGCTGTGGGTCTCAAATGTCCTGGCCGATCTATTACCATGCCGTTTTCCAAAATTATTATTAACTAGCAGAAGTTTACATGGTTATTTTTGGTGGGAAGTTTTTTTCCTGAGTCAACACTAGATTTTGTTCATTTAGTTTTCCCAGTGAATTTACCAGAGAGATGTGTTGGAAGATGGGACTTTTTTTAACCAGGGCAACTGGACAAATATCTGTCATCGAGAGGATATCATTGGTGGAGTGTCAGAGGTAGGGAGAATATTTTACACGTTGGGACAGAGTGAAGTATCAGCATCTGATGGCATACTTCAGCCGGAACACGTGTCCCAAGTATATCAAATGGTTCTGCCAAGCTGATAAGGCCTGAAAGTTGGCCACGAAGGCTATTTCATATTACGAATGTTGCATAAGAACACGTTGGCTTCTCGTTTATTTACAGGAGCTTGTATATAAAATCTGAATTCTGTTCTCTGGTCCATGGTTGCATGGTTGTTTAAAGGAAATAGGAGAAAGAGGATGTAAAGAATCCTTTTTTTTTTTTTTTTTAGATTTCTGTACTCATTTATCTGCAGAAGAGAAGGCATTGCCCCATACGTCCCTTGTATCTGGTTTGCTTGGTATTTCTGGGGACTTGGCTGCATGCAGCCCTGAGTGCTTTGCTAATTCTGACAGAGCACAATCTGTTTGAGATAACGCATTAAGGAAGCTGGCTGTTCATACTTGCACTTGTTTGCTGTGTAGGATTGTAGAAAACAAAAAGGGTCTTCAGCTGCCAGGTTTACATAGGGCCCTTGTGCTTCTCCGTGGCCAAGTGATGCTTACTGATACGCAGACCGTGTACCTGCAGGTGCTGCTTTTAAAACAGATCTTAACTTTTTTTTAGGCTTTAGATCGTTGCTTATCTCCTTTTAAACTCTGTTCAGTCCCATACAAGCTACTGCTTGATAGGAAAGGAAGGAAAAGGAGACACCTTTGCCTCAGCTTCTGCAGCCATTCTTTATGTTTTCATCGTGTTTGTATCATTGGTAATAAAGAAACATTGATGTCTTCAGCCATCAATATTCATTGATTGAAGGAGCTTCTTCTGATTTCTCCTTCTGTTTGTCCACGTGTGTAAAAGGAAGACCAGTATTAAACTGACATCCTGAATTTTCTGAGGAAATTGGTAGCAGTGAGTGATTCCAGTTTTGGCCAGCCAGATCTTTAATGGAGGCTTACTTGGGAGGATGGATACATAGTTGGGTCTATGGAGGCACAGGGCTCTGCGCATATCTCGTGTAGCATGCGAGTGTTCAGAGTATCTTCCTTCCTGTTTTTACCTTCCCTCCACCAACTTCCAGTATTGGACTCTTTGAAATAGTTGTTCTTACGCCATCCAAAGAAAGAGAAAAAAATAAAAATAAACCCTGAAATTTACTATCCTTAAGACATTTTGGAGGTCCTGAAACAGGCTGATCACTGCCAGGGGTCACAACATGCCCGATGGAGAGAGGAAGGAAGTGAAATTAATAGCATAATAGGTAAAAGCTCATTTTCATGCTCAACAGATGATTCAGGGGAGTTATAGCCCTGGAGAGTCTGACATACCCGCTCAGCACATCAGGAAGTTATGGTAGATTGGAAAAAACCAGTGTTAGTAACAGGGTGAACATGGTCTAAGGCTTGCGGTGGGACTTTAGATGTTCCTTCCAGATTTTTCAGCACACGGCATTAAACAAGCTAATGCAAACTAATTTCAAAAGCAGAGTGATGCAGAATCTGATGTGGAAACGGGAGTTATGGCAGGGTTGGAGGAAGCTCTGTGAGTATGGTTTGCTTTGCTATTAGTCTGTTTACTAATTTTGAGTAAAATGATTAAATTTGGTTTTATGTTGGTTTGGCATCATCTGCCTGGCAATGAAAATTGGTTTAACAGCTAAACCAACTTGAGACAGGCAGACCAGGTCATCTTTCCTATGTAATCAAACCACGTGTTGCAAGGAATTTGACCCAGGAGAGCTTGTTTTATGCCTTTCTTTGGTAGGCTCCCGAGGTTGCATTCTCTGAGCTGGGAGTTTTGCGGAAGTATCACAGGGAACAATGACTTGTTTCAGAATTAATTACAGTGAGATAAGGGTTGTGAAATAGAGCTGTTCCTCTTGGGGCTGTCAGCGTCTCCCTTGTGCTTGTTCGATGGTTGTGTTGCCTTTTGTGGATGCCAGCGGTGTCCCTGGTTATTAAAGCCACTTTGTGATTTGTACCTTCTACACAGGGTGTAGAGAAATCTTTGTCTACTTGACATTGAGATCTGGTATTTCTGTGCCATACTGTGAATATTTTCTCCATTTGCCCTTTTGTTGGAAATAGTTGAGGTCTGATATGTTCTGAATGTTATCTGTGAATTTCTCTGAACGAGGACTGAGAAGACTTCATGGGTTTGCGGCTTCCACAGGATAAATGCAGCCAGGATCTCACAAATCACCAAAAAATGGTCACCCAATAGGTCTTACTGACTTAATCTTTCTCAAGGGGGGTATTGGAAGAATTGTTTAGCTGAAGTGACTCCTCAATTGCTCCCACATAGGCAGCTGGTTTGGCAGTAGTTACTAAAAGTAATGGGATGGTGGGAAGAACAATACTTCAATCTGACAGATTTGGAAGTTACGTAATTTTAATGAAGAGTTTGTCACCTATTAACAGTTATTGAATAGCTTAAAGAAATAATATGTAGAGAAAGCTAGAGGCTAAAAAGGTGAAATTGGTGTCTATTGTCTTTATTGTGCAGCCCCATCACCTCAGGCATGAACCTATCTTCACTCCTCATGGGGCTCACTGTCCCTGCAGTATTTGGGATTTAGTGTAGGCTCTGGTACTAATGTGAGATGTTTAGTCAGTCTGTGTCTCTGTTTTACCATCAGTTAAATGGAATAATATTTGTCTTTTTTCGCAAAGTGCATTGAGATGTAAGCAGAAAAAAACATGAGAGAAAATTAAACTACTATCAATTATGGTTGGTTTATTTAGTGTTTTATTGATTTAATGCCATTTTATTGTTATCTTCAAAGATTTCCAGGGATAGTTCCTAGAAATTCAGAATCTCCAAGAGGAAGAAAATTCACAGAGGACTAAGTAGTGAGAAAAGAAAAAGGTCTCTGAGATTGTATCTTATTAAAGGAGATGATGGCAGAGTCTTAGACATCTTTCAAAATGTAAATCATACTTTAGGGACACATCTGAAGCTAATGCAATTAGGCATAATGTGAGATTGATATACTTGTTTCAAATTATCCTATAATCAATCTTTTAATGAAAGCACTTGGTCAAAAACCAGATAAATGCTAATGATGAGTGATTAGAAGGAGAAAGTTCTTGAAGTTAGTGAGAAGTAATAGTGGTCTCCATTTCTGCTTGACTGCAGATGAGACAGTCTTCATTGGGTGTCCCATTTTACAGGTGGAAGAACTGAGGCAAGGGTGAAAGAGATTGTGCTTTTCACCTGTATCTGCGCTGCTGTCTGCATAGGATGAGCGTGACTTGGGCTCTTTTCTAGGGTCGGGAAGAGAGGAGGTGCCGAGATACGAATTATGCTACCGTCCCTCACCAACTGTTAGTATCAAGTACATTGTCAAATGGGTGAAAAGCAATTCTATTTGATGACAGCCTTTAGGTTTATCCTTTAGTGATTCAGATGTGATTTGGTTTCACTTATTAAAGTAAATATGATTTTGACAAATGTAGGCAGTTACAACTCCTCTGTGAACTAGGACGCATTGAATTTTTCATTGTTACCAAATAAAGGAAATGCGAATATGACTGAATTTTTCAAACACTAGCCCTGCTGTTATATATGCACTTATCTATAGATATGTGCACACACATACATTTGCAAAACAATAATAAATTTGCAAAATGCCTTTCTGCTTTTGTGGCCAAGCAACAGCCTCGATTTCTGACATCTCAAGTTACATTAAGAGAAGACTGGCTTCTCACATTAGACTTCCGTGGATTTTGACATCTTTCTTGCTAGCAGTATTTCTCTCACTGTCCTTTAAAAACATTTTTTTTTGAAAGTAAATATCCTGTGTAAGTATTTCTCTATTCTACTGATTTGATGAGCCATTATTTGAGGGACCTGCTGAAATCATCTTATTATAATGAAGACTTTAGGGTTTTTCTAGAATTTCAGTTAATAGTTTGTCTCCAATATGTGGCTTTGAAATCTAAATTACTGATCTCCTTGTCTGTCTTGTTGTAGGGTATCAGTTTACATTTAATATTGTGTGACTAGAGAAGTCCTCCCCATGTCACAGTTGTTACCTGCATTTATTTCAGGATGGGGATGTCTACAGGGCAAAGCTACTATCTCCAGGAGGACAACTTGCCACCTCTGTAGGAGGTCTCTGCAAAGGGACTAAGGATTAAGCAAGCGGAGAAAACTGATTTTTTACAGCTGCCAAAAGAGGTTTGAGACTCACTGCAGGGGCAGCAGGAAGCTGTCGCTGCATCTCACCAGCGCTGTGATGGGCTCGTTAGAACTTGTCTGAGTGCTTGGTCTGGTCCTGAGACCTTGTCAGTCTTAAGGCCGGAAGAAGTAAGAGTTGGGATGGGAGGATGATGTTACCTGTGCCTTTGTGCCCTGTTTGGAGGGTCTGGCATATGAGACCTATGTGGGTAGATTGAAAATTATTCCAGTAAAGAATTCAAAAATATGCTTTAAAAGTTAATGGAGCTTTTTGTTCATCTAACCAAAGACTAGACCTGGAGGGCTTGCTGAGAGTTTTTCAGAGGTGTGCAAGGAATAATAGAGGATTCTTCAGTCTGTCAGATAACATCTCTCAGACGTTTCTTGTGATGCTGAAGCTAGACATATCCAGAAGAAAAATACAGATTTTTGATGTGGCCATTCATTACTGGACACAAAATAAATAAGTAATGTGTTGGATCAGGCATGCCCTGAGAGACCTATGTTCCTTCCATGTGGGATTAATTCAAGGAGGAGGTCTGATGTCGAGCTGTACAGACCATCTTCGTGGTCTTTATATTCATTAATGAATGCTTTCTGTTTAGCTCTGCTGAGATGATCCTGCATGTTGGAAGATCAAGCGTTTTGTGGTTTTTCTTTCTGGCTTTCTGATTTCTAGCCTGTTCATTCACCTCGATGGTGTTCCTGAGAGTGAGTCCCCCTTTCTGGGTGTGTTTGCCCCACCCGGGGTTCCACGGCTGCAGCTTCTTTCTTCTTCCTTCATTCTATCTCGTGCAAATGCACTCATGCTCATGTTTCTTCCTTCCTAATCACCTCTATACAGGTGAATTCTGGACCTAATGGTATCTTTCATATGAAGGATGGGCTTTCGTTATTCTAGAGAAATCATCCATATGATTTTTCACTAGGATGGAAAAACTCAAATACAGCTGTCTCTTCATTAAATAACTGTTAATGAAATGGGATGCACACAGAACAGCAAGGTTGATATTTTCAATTCCTGGTCTGTTCATCTTGGGTTTTGCATACATATTGCTTGCTTATTTAGTGGTTACTTTCTACAGTTGATCCATTCAGCCTGAGGATATGGCAATTTAATTTCTGAAATCCTGCTTCTGTAGCACGTGTGCATCATCATGTTGCGGAAGCCTTGCAAAGGTAGAGTGTTTGCCTGTCTCTCTTCTTCAGGCTGTTATTTACAGTCACTCACTTTCTTTCTCATTAGTTTTGTTCCCATATACAAGAACGTATCTCAGGATACACTGTGTGCACTCTCACATATGGATTTGGCTTTTGGATGTCATGGGCATCCTAAAATCAGAGCAGACAAGGCCTGAAGAGAACACCTGTAGTTCCTTATTCTGCTTATATTTGATGTTATTTCTAATTCTGGTTAATTATTTAATATGTCTATTTGAATCAAGGCAAATGGGTTTAGGAAGCTGTGCTAGCTGCTGTAATTTTTTGGAGATGTAAAAGGAAGCAGTAGTTTCCATTTGCCAACTGAACAAATGAATGTGATTCTCCTGATCTTTTCACACTTACTGAGAAGTAACTAATTATATCACTCAGTACAAATTAATATTACATCATCATGTTTATCCATCTGTATTTGATAGTAATGCATCTTTACAGAAAGGAAGGAATAATGTAATTAAGGATAAGCAAGTACATGGACATAAATTTGCCTCTGGTTGACTTGCTCCTTGCTTGAGGTTTAGTGAAACTTGTTTAAGTCTAAAAATGGCTTATAAAATTAACTGGGGCCAAATTCATGCCTCAGCTGTATGGTTGTATGGCTGATTGATCCAGCAGGTTAGACTTCAGCCCATAGCTGCCAGCACACAGGCTTGTACCTACCTGTAAGCTTACGATGAAGTGCTGTAGAGTAAAGGACACCCCTGAAATCATCGATTTATGAATTTTTCTGAAATAAATAGTGCAGCTCTCCCCATCCTTCCAGACTGGGGCAAATAGACCTAAAAGCTGATGTTCAGACTTGATCACAGCCCCTTCATAAGAACACAAAACTGGGGGCTGTCAGACAGTTTGGCTGAGAACTATTTGTGCTCATTGAATGAGTGATTCCCAGGATCAGGTTTTCCTCTGTCTCTCCACGATGTGTTCATCTTTCAAATATGCATTACTATAGGAAAAGTTCACGTTTCTGCAACTGCAAATGGCTGGTACCCTAGTTGGAGTACACAGAAATGTTGCTGGATGATGCTCTGCAAAGTCTTAATCAGCATCCCGGGGCTTGCCCTCCTGAGCAGTGCAGGCGGGGGGGTCTCAAGAGGGTCGCAGTGGCTGCACGCTCAGATGTGGGTCTGTTAAGTGATTGCCAGCCCTGCAAGAGGACCCATGTTTTTGAGAATACAAGCCAGCATTAACTCCCTCTTCTGTATGGAATTTTTTTCTTTGCTTCCAACGTGCAAGCCTTGCAGCAAGGAAGGACGGGTCAGCAGCTGAAGAAGGATAAACCCCTTTAGCACCAGCCTTGGACCAAGATGTGCCCAGTACCTGGTTTGGGTTTGCAGCCACTTTGGTCTCGGTGTGCACGTTCACAGCAGGGCCTATTCCTAAGAAGGGTGGGGAGTGAGACTTTCTTTCTCTATTTCAAGGAGATTCTCCAAGGGCAGAAATGCAAATATCTGAAAAGAAGGAAATATGTTCACTCATAAATACAGCAAAGAGAATCAGCCTCATCTAAATGCTGCATGAAGCCCTCTGCGCTGCCAGTGGTTCAGGCGATGCTTATTTTATATGTATTTCTTTATTGTTATTGTTTTCTGTTATTATGTGCTGTGTTATTTCTGCAGCCATAGCACCTAGAAAACATGTCTCTTTCTCCTCCAGAGTAAATGCATTAAAGCAGAAGCAATTTATCCCCCAAGTGCAATGAGGCAGGACCATACTCACAGCAGCTGCTGTCACCTGGATGGGAAGCACTTGTGCCATCTCTTTACAGCCTAAGCGCACACTGAGAGGCTCAATCTCCTCGGATGGGTTCACAGTTTAAGATGGACCAGAAAGCATGTAAAAAGTCACATATATTATCTCAGCTTCTAGCGTATGTGCCCTCTTCCTTTTATAGAGTTTTCTTGGAATTAAAGACTTTTTTCTAGTTGCGAACATCAATTATCCCACCAGCTTCAGTTAGCAGCTTTGATTTAGACCTATGAGCCTGTTCTCATAAGTAATCAAGGCTTTTAATAACATTAGCTATAGTGACGCCCTTGTAACTTTGCTAAAAATTACCTAACACCTGTCAAGAGATTTGTTTTATTAACTTGAACAGTGACAGGATTTATCCAGTCAGTAGCCAGTCATTCTTTAAAGAATCGTTTTATTTTGGATGCCTACCCAGTTTTTAAGTGCTTAATGTTTGCATGTTTTTCTCTGTCATTCATGAGCAACTTTACTGCACGTTCTGCACTACAGAAGCTCAAATTGGAGGTCCTTGTTGTACAGTGCTTGCAATTAAAATGAGAGGACCAGACATAATGAGAGCTGGCAACAGACTGTGGAGGGTTATGCAGAGAGACAGTACAAAACATGGCAGGTATTCATTCTTGAGAGAGCATTTTTTTATAAGTAGTACAATTTGTGTTATGCCAAAGTCTGGATTTGGAGCATCTAATTTCAAACAGTGATGGGATTAAGTGGGCCAAGTGCCTATTGAAGTATGAACTGGGTAAAAATCTTGATCCTACAAATTCAATAGATATTTTGTCCCTGACTTCAGTGCAGTCTTTGCTCTGCCATGTTTAAGGAGAAGGTGATTTTGTCCGTGCTAGTCTAGTCAGCGCATCTGGGAGGATAGACACATATTCTGGGGCTCTTCTGGAAGGTTGCTACCGCTTGATTTAGAGAGGCAAGCATCTCCCAAACTCAGCAACTGCATTGCCTTCATTCCGGGGATTAACTGCCTTCATTCAGTAACAGTCACATCTGGAGTTTGCCCCGTGAACCACCTCTTGGGGGAAATAACCTCACTGTGTATCTTCAGCCTTTTTGCCGTGCTGTTGGGATTTTAAACATCTCAATGGAGGGACTGTGTGTTTGAGTGAGGCCTGAAGTGCATGAGCTCTGGTTTTGGTTGAGCACTCCGAGTATGATCATACAGTGATTAATCCCCATTGAAGGTGTGTTGTCATGCCGTAACCTGAGTTTTGCAGGAGAGCCTTGGTGGAGCTGTGTCTGCTGCTTCTGGAGGTGAACAGAGCTGGCATCACGTTTTCACTGATGATTTCAGTGAGTTTTTAATTCATTTTTTGTCTAAATTTGAAAATCAAATTTTTAAATAAAAAATATGGGTTTTTTTCCCCTCTGAAGCCCCTACTATTTGTAGGGAAAACAAGATCTTGAAAGGTTTTTTCCATTTCTGAATACTCCCCAAAACATGCAGCATGTACTGCTACCCAGGGAAGCACAGCCCTCAACCCAAACCTGCTGGAAAACTGCATTTTTTATTTCTGTTCTGTCTGCAATCACCTTCATATATGCCACACACTCCCGATTCACATAAGGGACTTAAAGAGACAGTCTGGCCCAAAGTTCCTTGAATCAGAGTAAACTGAGCCTGGATGTTTGCTTTGAATGTACTCTCCTGCCTCAGTTTTGCAGTAGAAATGAAGAAATTAATTCCTGTCCTGTGTGCGTGAAATTTTAGCCCTGCTTACACAGCCAGGGTCAGGTTTGGCACAAGCAGTAGTTGGATGTCTTTATGGGTGCTGCCCAAGATGCACTGTGGAGCTCTTCTGGAATAAACTGCACTGCAATGTATATTTAATACTTTTACCTTTCAGTTGGGTATTGAAAACAATATGTCAAGTTGAAAGGCAAATAAAAACCTTTGTGTAAATACGCCCTAGAGGTAGGTTGATTGAACTGTGTATTTTTTATTATTCCTGATTTCTTGTGAGAAAATCTTTGTTGGAGAGGGAATGTACTCTTGGATTTTATAACAAGGTTCCAACAGAAATTCTAACACAGAAATAAGTGTGGACTGGGGTTTGGGTTTTTTTTTGGTTTGTTGCAATTCAGCTCAGGTTCTGCCGTTTAACTACACACTTTCTTGTAAGAGTTTTATATAGAGATTCTTGACCAATTCATGTTAGTTTTTAGGAATCTCTCTTTGCTAATGCCCAGCATCTTTCGTACTGTTGTCGCTGGTGGGTTAAGTGTTGATGGCAAAATCCCATCTTCTTCCATAGACCCTGAATTTCAGCACACTCCTCAAATATTGATTATGGACTGGATACCAGCTCATTTTATACCAGTACAATGGCTGTACATGCAATATTAGATGTTGCCTATTTTTTTTCTAGTTTGGTGGTGCCTAGATGCTCTAGTAATGGGCGCACTTAAACTGAGGCTGTGGTCAGCAGGGATAGAAGAGTAGAGGGATCTCCTCAGCATTGCCTGCAAAGCTCTGGCAGATGGTCTCCCATGAACACCCCCGAGTGAACAGGGAAGGAAAAGGCAACAGATCTCGAGCTGTGGATGTTTTGAACTTACATGTTGATTATAAGGGGCTGTAATATAAAAGGAATTCAGATGCTAAATCTAACACTGTAGCCAAGTCAAGTCTCAGAGTTTAGAAAAAAACCCCGTCCAGTCTTCCTGGAATCACAAAAATCTCCCTAAAAATAGTGAGATTATGTAAAAATTTCAGTTGTGTTCTTGGTTTTGAGCCTTTGGGGTGTACTTGAGCCATGCAGTCAAACTGTTGACTGTAACCCTGAAGGCTAATAGACACCAAAATAAAACAAAATAAAAATGAAAGCTGAACCACAGCATTACTCATGTCTTTAAAAGCTCAGACTTCATAAAAAAAGCCCAAAATACCCAAAGACTGAGGACAAACTTATAAGACTTGGCAATATCATTACTATGAGTACAGGAAAAGCAGAGCGAAGTTGTCTAGAAATTGATGGTGAACTTAGGTGGTCTGGACTAAAGTGTGCGAAGAGAAAACCAAGGGCATTATTAATGATAAGAAAATGAGTCTTGTACAAATTCTTTCATTTTTTTTTTCCTTAAATATATAG
Organism: Leptosomus discolor; assembly: GCF_034619465.1. Taxonomy (NCBI): domain Eukaryota; kingdom Metazoa; phylum Chordata; class Aves; order Leptosomiformes; family Leptosomidae; genus Leptosomus; species Leptosomus discolor. The sequence continues at coordinate 211,922,399 of NC_141391.1, read as the reverse complement.
TTTAAGGTGCCATTTGGAACTTAGGAAAGAAAATTTATTTTATTTTTGAAGATATATTCTTTCCAACTTGACAGTGCCCTTTTCAATAATTCAATGAGATCGGTGAGCAGAAAAAAGGAGCTGTAGTGAGTCAACTTTGCAGCTCTGTGATGAGTGAGTGCCACTGCAGCCTCAACACGGATCATAAAAGGGAGAAAGAAAGAGCAGAGAAGAGAGCCTGAAAATGAATAAACTTGCTGAAACATTCCTTAGTGACAGACCTGTGGAGCAAAGAGAGACCTATTATTTCTCTTTCCTCTTTTGCATGAGGAAATTATGCCCTGAAAGTAGCTGGAAAAAATTTCATCACGTAGAGTGTTATATTTGCCCCTTGGATTTACTTTAATATTTCTTTAGTGAATTTTGCTGTGGGAAACACAGACATCAAATTTCATTTCACCCATGTTCTACTTGGGTTTTTTTTCTGTTCTAAATGTGTCCTTTCTGCTTTCTTCTTCAGAACATAAGGGAAGGGGAAGCAGCACGTAACCTCAGTTGGTATGAAATATGACAGGGTAAGCAATGGTACTAAAAGAAGAACCCCCCTTTTCTCCTTCCAGGCACCAGAAAAAGCTCACATCTTCATGCACACTGTACATTTTAGGATTATCTCTAACTGGGATGTACTGGACTGCGAGGTTTTAACCACAGACTCTCACAATTTGCTAAACTGGTCAAAGGGGAGCTTTTTACCAGCAAATCCATGTCTCCTGGGCCCATCTCTAATCATACACAGAAAGAGGGTGGAAAAAATAAGAAGCTGCTTCTCTCCACCCTCCCAGCACGGATCAGTGTGGGAACTTGGACTCCACTCCCCAGCAGCTGACAGAAGTAGAAACTTTGCCCTGAATCTTTGATTCCGGAAAAGCCCTTTGGTTTGCTGTCGCGTCCTGCTCTGGGGCAGGTTTATAGGGCTGTCAGATATGGGCTGATCCTGTAAGTCCTGCCGATTTTTGGTTAATGCTGGAGCTTCCCATTCTAAATATTTAATAGCTCTCCTGCTGATGCTAAACATCAGAGCTGGGACTGTAACTGGTTTCCCTGATCATAAGGTGACATGAATGAGAAAACTGCTTTTATGTGACAGACAGTGTGTTTCTCTGGCTTACTCTGCAGTGGAGGATGTGCTTTCCAGTGAGCACATTAGCATTGCTTGCACACAAACAGAACCTGGAAGGACTTGAAATGATAGACTGAGCCAAGGCAATGGTTTGCTGGGCAAGTGATGGCACTGCTGAAATCTGCCTGCCAGTTAGGGATGCCGTCAGCGTTTCATTTTGATGAAGGTGCTCACATGCTTTGCACCCAGTGCTAACTCCAGGACGTGGCGATATGGGCAGGAGGCCCATGGGGGCTAAAGTCTTTTAGAGTAACCAACTTCATCTAGAGATAGAAGCAGAAGTTTGGAGTAATGTCTCCAAATGAATTCAGATTTTCCTTTCGCCTCTCACAGTGATTTGTTAAGAAAGGGTGGCTGGAGTAGAGTGCACTGACACTATCAGAGATGTAAAATGAACTTGGCTTCCTCTGGGAGTAATCGCAGGTGCTTTCTTTAAAGCAGGATGGAGAAGCACAGTGTCAAGAGTGGTGTTGGCAGTGTGCTCATGGGGATGAAGGGCTATAGGTGTCCCACCTTATTTCCCCTGGCATAATGTAAAACAGGGATTAGAACAACTCAAAGGATTTCAAAGGATGAAAAGACCCACCTTGAAGGAATAAGCCAATATTTAAGTAATGAGGGTTAGCGCAAAGCTTTCCCAGGGTCAGGGTACTCTATTACAGCCCTGTGGCAATGGTCTTACACCTTCCTCTAAGAGAGTGAATGTAAACCTGTGTCACAGGCACCCAGCACTTGCTGGATTAGATCCACCTTCTCAATGGATATCTTGTATATTTGGCATCAGAAAATCTGTTGAGAGGGCAGAGAGGGAGAAGAGGGAGATCATCAGCTGGTATAAAGCAGAACAAATCCATTAACATCAATGGCACACAGCTGGCGCCAGCTGAGGCCCTTGCTTATATGGCTTTTCTCTGCAGAGCTGCAGTGGATTGCTTGGCTGAGAGCTGGCAGGAGGTGGAAATAGCTGCCATCTCATGTATATGAGACAGGGTCTTGCCTATGTGCGATGGGTCACTGCATGGGTGGACACACAATGATCCCAGTGTACCCTTGCACCCAGGAAGTCCTTGAATTACTGGTCCTGGGAGGTCAGGAGAGTGAATGAGGTGAAAGATCTCTCCATATTTTCTCTGTTTCTTATGCTTTTTATGCAAACGTCTTTTACAAGCTGGGGGGCATTTTGCTAGACTGCCCTTTGGTCTGACCCAGCGTGGTGGGTCTTCTCTTCTACACAGGCAGCTTGTTGAATGTATGAACTGTAATTTCCACAGGAGATGGACAAAAGGGAAGATACCGAACCCACTTTGTCTCTCTTGCTCTGCTTCATTTAACTTCTCTGGCTGAGTGTGTGTAAGCAGTACAGTGCTTCCCTTGCACAGTGAATGCACATCGAGGTGGTCTCCATTAGCGCTTTTCAGTGTACAGGCAAGAGGGCAAACCCTTTGCAAAGTTACTCACTGCGTGTGACGTTGAGACATAAACTTGAAAAACAAAGGGCTTGAAATCTGAAGAGTATTAGTTTGTTGATGACTGTGTTTGTGCAGCTAAATGATTAGAAATGCAGGCTGAGATTTTTGTGGCTGACAAGCGGTGACATCTCATGGGACTGTTTCCAAGCCTGGCCGTGGTCGCCTGGCCCGTGGCGTGGCGTCAGGAGCCCTGCGTTAGGCACGCAGAGCTGGGCTGGCAGCCACCAGTGTATTTGAAGTGATGCTATTGAGAATTAGACAGTAGGAAAATATAAACATGAGGTTGTTTGTTAATGCCCACTTGGAGCAGAGGTTCTTGAGTTCATCCCTGATTTGCAGCTTTGAAGCCCCTGCTGAAACATGTGTGGGTCCGTGAAGGCAGCGTGGGGTGCACCGGCCTGTGACCAGGTGGAAGTGAAAGGACGTCCATGCTGTAGGAATATCCATAATGTTGGAGCCATAGAGAAAATGTTGGTACTAAAGCAATCTGCCTTGTGCCTGACACTTTTCCGTGGTGCTCTTCCCATTCTTCCCCACCTTGCCTGCAGGGTTGATAGGGAAGGAGCATTGTCAGCCCAGGAAAAGGCAATTCCCTGATCCAGCTCCAGCTGCAGCCAGTGCTGTGACTTTGCCTGCAGCAGATTGGGCTGGCTGATGGGCAAGTCTTGTTGATTTGTGTCTATCGCCTGAACCAAGGATGCTCCATGCAGCTCCTCCTTCTGCATTTCCCCGACTGGTGCTCCAGGCATCTGCCCTCATCTCGTGTTTTATGTCACTTGGCATCAGCTGTATAAAGGGACAAGATAGTCTGAAAGCAGCAGCTTTGGCAATTCAGAGCTTGGTATGAGCTGATTCTTCCTCCTGCAAACCAAAATTTTTCTAGTTCAAAGCTAGCTCAGATATCTCTGCAGTTGTTCTGCTGGTGATATACAACAGGGACAGAATTCATCCCACTCTTGCTTAGTTAGACTGACTATGCAAAGAGAGTGGGGGTAAAAATCAACAAATCCTGATTTTTTTATTCCTCCCTGCCCCGAGATGTTATTCAGGATGCAAAGAATGATCAGGTTCATGGAATAAGAAGGTTCTTTTTCAGATGCTTTTTAAAGAGCTACACTTGAAGTGTTTTGTTTAGATTTTTAAATGTCAAGTCAGTCCTACTGGTTAATTGAGATTTAAATATTAAATAGGTTCCCAAATAGGCACAGACTGTTCAATGTCATGTCCGATATTAAACCTGCCACTTAGCTACCTGTCCCCTTCCATTTAAACAGCTCAAAATCAAGCACATGTAAAATTTGGAAGGGTTGCATTAAAGAGTTGCCTGCATTCCCTCATCCTTTCTCTTTGTTAAGTACTTAATTATTTTTGTTGCCTTCTTACCTATTCATAAGTGGGAACTGCTCTGTGTCTGATGTGGGTAATTTTTCATTGTATTGTGCTTCCAAATTGACATTTATAAATTAAACAGCAGTGTACTATCCCAGAGAGAGCACCATTGTGGTACAATTAGAAATGTAATTGCACAGTCACCTGGGAGGCAGCTGGGATGGGGAAGGCATCACAGATATTAGAGATGGGGATGACATAGGTTAACACCGACATGCAGAAAACTCGCCCAGACGATTCCATTAGGATTGCACTCGCCAGTTTGCTCTGGGAAAAGGCATTAGAGAACTGAGTGCAGGGCCTGCTTTCTTTGAACTCAGATGAGATTTTCTCTTTAACTTCACCCCGAGCAACATATCGATTGTTAATGTAGAAATCTTAGATGCTTTATGCCAGGTATGGAGAAAACACTGGAAAGAGCAATTAATTTTTCTCCTCTTGCGTGCTGAGACCTATTACTTGGCAAGTCCTCAGAGGGGACAGGTTGATGGGTCCCTGAAGACCCATGCTACCACCTCATCCCTTCCCAGGTGGGATGCTCTCTCAGATAACAACGTCGCAAAGGGCTGAGCTTTCTGGGTTGAATCAAGTCAGATCCAAGCTTGGAGAACTTGGCAGGGGAAACTGTATGCTCCCTAAGCTCACTGGAGTTGTGTTTACTTCTGCTTTTATCACACAGGTTGGCTTGTAGCCTCCTTTCAGATGTGATTATCATCCTAATTGGCCCTAATGAGAACTACACATGCAGAGGAAAGGGGCTAACATGTGTTCCTCCCCCCTCCAAGTCTTGTTCTGTCTCCGAATTACAGGTAATAGGAAAAAAAGATGTGTATCTATATATCTTCTGCATCATCGTTTCTCTCATCATGACCTTCAGCCCCTGGATGTGTTTAACATGGGATTTTTTAGCTTCTTTAGGCACATGAGGCCAAAAAAAATAATTATGGGAGATACTGTGCGTTATTTTTCCCTTCCTGAATCGAAGTTAAGACTAAATAGGCGACTCTGGAGGCATAAAGCTTCCTGCTGGTGACTGCTCATGGTCTCTCCCTTGTGCTGCCAGTGCTTGTCAGCCCTTCTCTGGGACAGGAAAACCTCCCGTGTGAAGCCACCTGGGTGTTTGCAGCTTGCTGGCAGCACTGCTGTCGCAAGGGACCAGTCTCAGTCTGTGCTCGTGGCTTTTGCAGCATGTGACTGGGTCGAATCTATCAAATTTGCTTCTCGCTGGGTAAACACTGCCGCGTGATAGCGTGCCAGGGACTGCTGACACTGGCTGCATTTGAACGAGTGACCTCCTGGGGAAAGGGGCCCTCAGCAGTTTTATGATTAACATTTTAATGGCATGCTATCAGGGAACTTTTTTCTCAGGAACAAATACCCGGAAAAACCCACATCTTAACTGCTTCTCCGGTTGGAGTTGTCACTGCACGTTTGTTAGGTGTGCTGGAGGCTGTCCAGGCTTGGGTAAGGAAGAAGAGGTTTCCTTGGAGCTTGCTGAGGTCCTCCCTTGTCACTGGGAAGGGGAAAAACTGCTTGCATGATTATACCTCCTCTGTTTTCTGCTTAACTAGATACGTGACACTCTGGACCATTAATTAGTCCAGGCTGTTTTGATTTACTGGATGATGTGTGGAGGCATGCCTCTGCGTTACTGGGGTGGCATCCCCTTTTGGGGTTGGGATTGACAGGGCGCTGCACAGCCTGGGCTTTGCTTGAGCTGTCAGAGCAGACCTTGAGCTGCCCTGCTACACTGGGGCGAAATTAGGTGCCATCCTTCATGTTTACATGCCATCTTGGGAGCAGGGGTCTGCTCTAGGCATAGGTGACATATGGAGCAGCAGCCAGAGACCATCCCTAGCTCACTATTTACCCTGTGTGTGTGCCAAGACTGGGAAGCATGAAAATGGACATGGTGGAGCTCGTCCTGGGGTACAGGAGTGAACCTCCAAAAGGCAGCGGATACCCCCCTAAACCACCTTCCTGGTAACAGCAGGAACAGCATAATGGGTAGCTTTCTAAGGGTTCCTTCCCGTCCTCAGGGCAGCAAAATTCAATCATCTGGCTTATATTGCCAAGAAGCTTTGAATTGACTCTGTCCTTAGCTGATGTGACTCAGCATACCATAAATCAGTATAGCTCCATCAGTGCAGTAACTCAGGTAAGTACCAGGAAAGGACCTGGCCCACAGATAACATAGAAATAATATAGCAAGCTGGGGATGAATAATTTCAGAATATAGATGTAGTCATGGTAGTAGTAATAATAATAACATTTTCCCTAGTGGGAGAAAAATAGACCTTTCATGGTTGTTGTGCCTGGAGCTATTAAATATGGATGAGACAGATGAAATGCTGCTTCTCCTATTACACAGAAATGAATAAACAGTAATTCTCAATCACTATATGCATCTCATGCTTAAAAAATCCACAAAAACAAGATAAATATGAACACCTGCTAACATTAGTGTATGATAAATGCTACTCTGAGGCTTTTGTCAACAAAGAGAAAAGATTTGCTTCCTTATAAAGAGTGATGGCAGCTCAACCAAAGTGTATTTACACTGCTAAAGTTGGGAAAATAGGTTCACTGTCAAGCATAGGTGTCCAATAAACAAGTTTACTTAGCTGTCGGACTCTCTGGGTTGAAAATGCTGCTGGTTTACTGCAGATTTAGTAGCGTGTGATGTAGAAAGCAAGAAACGCTTCTGAAATTGTAAATTTTCGTGGCAAGATGGGAAGGAATGATGCCAGCATTTCAGAGAATCTCTTTTCTGGGGAGGAGTTAAGCTTTATCCCTTACGTGGATGATAGGCATGTGGGGACAGCAGTCTGTGATACAGGAGGAGGGGAGGGCTAAAGCAAAAGGTCTACGGTGAAAACAGGCTGTGTCTGCAGTGTGACCTGGCAGCACATGAAGATGGTCTTCCAGTTCAGTAATGGGTGTTGGACTGGGGGGACCTGGAGTTTGTCCACTTTGTGCACCCCCTGCCCTATCCCCCTGTATTTCATACATGTGACAGTACTGCCTAATCCCATAAGGGTGTTGTAAGGATAAACGCATGAGAAATTTTGGGGGTTTGGGCTATTCTAGCTGAAGGGGTGCAAAGGAAAACTGTTGCATGACATTTAAGATGTTATAACTAAGTCTTGGGATGTAAGCTTTAGTTTAATATAGCGGTAGCTACCTTCTAATCCTGCAAGGAAGAGATGACTGTTATCTGCAGTGGCAATAAGAGGCCCATCATATGATTCACTTAAAAGCAAGAATAAAGGAAGACAGTGGTTATATTTATTACAGAGAGATCAGTCCAAAGATCACAAAGGCTGTTTCCTCCGTGGGTATGAGATGCACCTTTCAAAGCTGTGTTTTCCCTGGACATCTCGTCGTAATTCTCTGGTTTAATTTCTTTGAAATCAGAGTCACTAGGTGTCCTGACTGGGTTACATATGTGAAAATGCTCTTGTTGGAATTAGACAGTATTTGACATGCACTTTTCCTTGCTTTTTGCTATGGGTTAACCCTAAAGAAGTTCCAGTTTGTCTCAGTGGTGGGCTTGACTCTCCATGCATTTTGCATGCCCATTATTTCCCATGAGCTGCTGTCGGCTGCTGCTGGCTCCACTGCATTAATCAACCATAATAACAGCTGTACTGGGTCAGACCGAAAATGCAGCTCATCCAGTGCCCCGTCCCTGCAGCCAGTGCCAGATGCTTGGGGAGGAAAGTGTAGGTCAGTGTTTAACAACAATATAAGTATTACAATACTGTGGGTCCTTCCCTAGTGTTCAGTGAGTTGTGTGTAGGCATTTTCTGAGAGCTGTCTTTAGTGGTCTGGGTTAAATTTTATCACCAGTATTTTCCAGTTGTTTTCTGAATCATTGTTGATATCCACTGTATCCTGTGGAAAGAAGCCGGATGAAGTGTTTTGAAGTGGGTCCTTGCTACCGCTATGTGCTGTCACCTCATCCTTGTCTCAGGACAGTGATCACCTTCCCTGCTCCACTTGGAGCTTTGTTCTGTCCCCCTCAGTTGCCCCTTCCAGGCTGAAAAGTTCCAGTTGATTCAGCAGTTCCTCATAATGGGGCTGTTTCATAGTTTTGATCGTTCCTGTCGCCCTCTCTGCTTCTGCCATATCCTGCAAGCAAGGAGGAGGATTTCAACAGCACAAAGCATTCAGGGTGTGGCAAACTGCTTTCTTACTAATCCCTAACACTGGATATTAAATGGATTTACCATTTATTCCTTGCTGCTTTCTGTCTTTTAAACAGTTCCTTATCCATACAAGAAGGTTCTCCTATTCCCCTAAGAGCTCATTTGCTCAGAAATCCTACATTGAGGCACCCCACTGAAATCTAATAAACTACATCAACAGGACTTTCTCATCTGCATGTTCACCCCTCTAGAGTACTCCAGTACATTTATGAGGCCTGGCTTCCCTTCTCAAAAGCTATATTAGCTTTTCCTCAATCTCTCATATTCTTCCAGCTTTTCAATAGTTCTGTCTGCTGCCAGAGGGATATTTTCAGTTTTTACTGACCTGCTGATGTCAGATTTACTAATCTGGAGTTCCCTGTGATCCCTTTGAATCCCTTTTTACAAATCTTGTCACATAAGCTGCCTTCTGATTTTTGGCTACCCATAAAGCTTTAAGGAAGAAACTTCAGCCAGTGTTTGGAGCTTCAGTAGTTTCATGCCTAAGTTCCCCTAGAATGGTTCGGACAGTCCAGTCTATAACCCCTTCTACCAACCTTGTAAAGATTTCTGGTGTGAGAACCTCCCCAAACCTCTCTGCAGTGAGCATGAATGACAAAAAATTATGCTGTAAACCACATGACTATAGCCATGTGAGTTTATTCATGCTGCTTCTATACTTGATTGCTTCCTGGTCCATCAATGATGTGGGGCACTCCCAGCTTCTGATATCATTGCAGATGGAGTCATGCACTTCACTCGTAAAAGAGAAGCAACAATACACTTTATTGATATAAACCAGTGAATTAACGAAGTTCAGTGGTAGGTGCAAGAGTGCTTTAAACAAGATTTGATGGCAAGGTACACTGGATTAGTTACTGCATAGAAGACAGGGTCAGAGGTATAGTTCCAGACTTTGTCAGTGGTTTATGTCTAAAGGTCTATATACGTGCAGTCAATCCTTTATATCACTTAGCTAGGATTTGAAAGTTTAACATGCTGTTAATCACTTACCAAGAATCTGTTGTGCAAGGAAACTCTCAGCCTCGAGGAGTAACCTTGAGGGGTGTCCCTGTTCAAGGGGAGATCCTGGCGTGCAGCCCGCTGCCATGCAGGAGAGCTCAAGGGGCCCTGGACTCTCCACTATTTATGGAGTAAGATGATTGACTTAGTCATGACTTTGTCATATTTGCATACCAGCAAGATGTCTGGCTCACTGTTCCAGACAGCCCTTGGCTACCATGTTGCCATCTATCCCCCAAAGTCCAGAGTAAGCTGGACGCAGCCATCACAACCCCCACTGGTGGTTGTGGCTTAATCGGGGGGGGGGACGGGGACGCACACGGACGACATGACACATGCAACAAGGACACCGCCACAGATATGTGCAAAATAGTCTATTGAATTTCCTGCCGAGTGCAACTTGTTCTTCAGATGCTTTTCCCTGCCTTTTGAAGTTTTCATATTTTATCCACTAGAACTTAAAACCTATTTTTGTCTCCTCATTTGGACACACAACTTCTGATTTTGAGGATGCCGTCTTACTTCTCATAGTTTCTCTTGCCCAGCTGCTTGGCGTGCCAGACTTCTCTGTTTCTAGAGTTAGTGTGCATGGGGTATGTATTTGTTCTGAGTTTCAAGTGACAATGTTTTTAAACAGTCCTTATGCCTCCTGCAAGTTTTAACTCTCCTGGTTCCATCTCCTACGACCTTCTCACTTCTTGTTTAACAAGTTTCCTTGGTTTTTTAGTTCTTCTTTCAGTATTAGACATGACACTGAGGATTCAGCACAGTGTAAGAGGTTATACCTCCTTTCCTAAGAATTTTGGTTTTTTCTCATATATATCCCACTATAGGTTGAGAGTTTCTTGCCATGGAGAGTGAAGGGGAATCCAATTCTTGCAGACTTCTTTTGCTGATCGTTTCTAGCACCACTCTCTAGTCCTGGTTTAAAAACCATTCAGTACATTTGTGATTAAAACCCACTGTGTGACAGAAGAAAGCTGTTGGTTACATAACATACTTAAAATGTGTTTTACTAGAGAGTGATGGAAAGAAATTATTGAGCAGCAGATGTAAGGTGAACACACAAGAACTACTTTCTCATATAATTTGTACTTGGTGGAGCTCGATTCTACAGGAGACTGAAATTTAAAGTGTAAATGGGGTGAAGAAAATTAATTATACAGATTAGTAGAGGGTAGATAGCTAAGACATGATGGGTCAATGCAACTGTCACTTGAATAAAGGTCCGTTTTCTGGATCACTGACTGTTGAAGACTAAGGAGATAAACAGGGTGGAGAGAAGTCTTAACGCTGCGTGAGCCCCATTTCTTACACTCTTTCTTTAAATAACTGTTAATGGCTATTACTAAAGAAAGGACCCTGGACTGGGAGGACCCTGTTGCTTAATCCTGTTGAATATTTTTTGCCGCCTTCATGTCTTCCTTTAACCAGGTAAAAAGGATACATTTAATGAGCAAGCCATGTGAGTTGACATTTCAGGATCCTTAAGTCTCCATTCGCTTGGAATGAGTTCTCGTTCACTTAGAAATGGAAATACTTTAATGGGGAAAGGGCTTTGTGTGAAAGAGAGCGTAAAGTTTCTAACCAAATTAGGCTCTACTCATAGCAGAGAGCAAAACTGTTTTCCCCAAGGAAGTATCATGCTTTTCCTGCTATTTCAACAGTTTCACAGACATCCTTTTGACCTGTCATATTTTAAAGGACTCAAAGCTTATTTATTCATAGTGGACCTCCCTGTGTGATCATGGTGGGGAGAGGCACTGTCTCATTTTGGTCTGTTCCTAGAATGATCCCAGGGATCGACTTGTGCACTTGCTGTCAGTATTAAGTGTCCAGCCCTTCCTCCCCTCCAAGACCTTTCAATGACAACAAAGAGAAGCTCCCCAGGAGGCCAAATTTCTGGAATCTTTCTAGCTTTTTTTTCTTCAGTCAACTTTTAACCTGTTTTGAATATTCTGCAGCCCATCTCTTCTGTGGGCTGGTGTACCAACCACAGCACATCTGTGCCACATGCAACTTGTGGCAGCTTTTACCAGCTGGACCAGGCTCAGCTTAGCTCCTCAGCTCACTGCCGGTGGCATGCTGCTTGCAGTATTTTTGGAAATTAACTCTCAGATAACCTTTACAGTGCGCTGGGAGAGAGATTCCTGCAATTGTGCCTGTTCCTTGTCACTCTGCCAGTGTTCTCATGCAATTCTTTTGTGGGACTTTCATCTTCTGAGGTGCATGTCCAGCGGAAGTAAAGACATGGACCTGCTCGAGTGGGTCCAGAGGAAGGCCACGAAGATGATCAGGGAACTGAGAAGCTGTGGCTGCCTCCTCCCTGGAAGTGTTCAAGGCCAGGTTGGACAGTGCTTGGAGCAACCTGTTCTAGTGGAATGTGTCCCTGCCCATGGCAGGGGGAACTAGATGATCTTTAAGGTTCCTTGCAACCCAAACCGTTCTATGATTCTGTGATGTCACCTGGGAGGATAATATGCTGCTTCCTTTTTATTCACATTTGAAATTATGCAACAGCTTCCAAAGAAACAGAAATTATTGTTGTCAGGTTTGAAGACCTGTGTTCCCCTCTTCCCACCCTCATCCAGCTTATCGAGCGTGTTACGGTACTTCTCAGACTTGCCATCCAAGGCCTGGGCTGGGTTATCTGGGCCCGCATAAAGGCTGAGAAGCACGGTGGTAGCGATTGTCAATGTGTGTGTAGCATGTCAACCTGAGATGGAAATGAGTTCTGAGAAATTTCATTTTTAAAAATAGGAAGGGCGCGTGGCAGTCATCTCCTAGGAAACTCATCATTGTATTATGAAACTATAATGTGCTATGATTACATTTCAGATAAAGGGAATCAGCATTTCTGTCAGATTGTTTCTGCTGAAGTTTTCCAACACAGAAGGTCATCCCTATGCAGCAGCTGACTTTGGTTGGTGTTTGTGAGCAGGTTGGGGCACTGAGACGATTCCTCCTGTGCTGTTGCTTACCGGAGAATGGGAGGTGAAGACTGAGGCACAAGTAGCCCAGCACTGGCGTGTTTGGACTGTGTGCTGAAGCTGCATGCAGCTGGAGTCTATCACGGTTCTGGTGAGTCAGGTGAAGGTCAGTAGTAGCAGCTTTCCTAGGCAGATCTGGAGGTCTTCAGTCTTCATCTCCTTCTAGCAGTGTTGGTAAATAGTTTAGTGATTGTTTTCTACGAAGAGTAAACCGGTTCCTATTAAACAAGGAATCCAAAGCCTTTTTATGGATGGTATGACAGAGATTCCAGTAGCTGTCTCACTGCTGATGGCTTCCATGGACCATCTTGGTGACTGATGGCTTCCATGGACCACACTCAACTCTTTGAGTGGGGAGATCTGTCCTCTTTTCAGATGAAATGCAGGAAACACCAGCACCTTTTCTCTGCTGTGATTCTCTAATGGCCTCATCTAGTTTGGTGCAGGTCTGCAATGCTGGAGGGACTCCTTCCCTCATGACGCTGTCTTCTACCATCATATGGGCAAGGGAGCAGAAGGCAGGGATGTCTCCCATCCTCAGGGGATGGGATTGCTTCTGTGTCACTGGCCTTCTCTGCTCTTAAAAGCATGGGATAAACCCAGAGGACCTCTGTTGCCAGGCCTCATGCTCCCAGCTTCATCCTGATCAATGCTGAGCATGGTTTGGATGGAAGCTGGTGCAGCTTCTGGTTCCTTACATCTGGGAAATTTCCTTTTGGCCATCCCCATTATAACTTCGTGACATCAAAAAATGTCCCTTCAGAGCAGTGTGGAGTCTCATGACAGTAAGTTTATGGGAGGACAGTTGTGCTGGTGCTGTGTCTGTTTTGTGAGTAACCTCAGTAGTCTCCATAGCACCTTAAACATGGAGCCATGGAGAAATTCCTTGTCAACAGAAGCTGAAAGGAAAACCATTTTTGCACTAAGATTTGAGTGAGAAGACTGAGGCTTGCACACGTAAAAAGTGTGTGGCAGTTCTTTTTGCAAAAGTATCTATGAGTTTCAGAAGTGCCTGGTAACTTCTGTATACAGTTACACTGAAATAATCTTTGCCAAAATGTTTATTTTCAAGCTTGCCGGTTACTAGGCAAACCAGTTTGCTAAGATTTCTTAATGTACCGCAGCTTAGACATGAGATTGCATGTGGATACATGAGTGAAGAGGCTGGGGAATAGGAAAGTAAACACTCTTCTAGTGCTTTAAGAGGTGGCCATTGGAAGTAAGGCTGCAGATGGAGCTCTGGATATCCTGCAGTGGCTTTTCCTACCAGAGCTCAGTTCTGAGCTATGAAACAATTTGTATTCCATTGTATTGAATTGTGTTTATCTTCCCTTTTAATTTTATTTTTATTTTTTTTTTTTTGATTCTAATCTGCAACTTGGAGTGGGCAAGGATACAAAATACACATCATTTTTAGTCCAAATATTTAGAACAGATATGCAGGACTGGCTGGATGGGTAACAACAGGATGAGAACAAGCCAATTAGAGTTTCATAGCGGCACAGAAGGGCTCTTACACACTGGGAATTGTTCAGCTGTGCTTGTGACAGCTCTGAATCCTGTGGCCTCCTCTTTTGGTGGCTGCTCATCATCTTTATGGGGAGTGCTTCCTAACGTGGGTCTGTAGATTGGGTCTAAAGGATTAAACTGGAAAAGGTAGATCCTAGGAGATGTGCCTTGGTTTCATGGTCTGATTAACTAATCAAAATTCGTCCTTAGAATAGGTAGGAACTGTGCTCCTGGGTGTAGAAGCCTTACATGTCCTATTCTTAGTTTTATTTTGAATATGTGATTGTTCTGCATACTCAGGTCCTATGAGTTGGGGAGGAGATTTGTCTGCCTTAGCCTTCAAAGTGTCCACACTGTGAACATCTTCATCTCTTCCCCTGGGCTCCCTTTGCTCTCAGTGAAGATCAAGAGATGTATTTGGGTTATGATTCATCTGACCAGTGTTAGATAGTTACCCCAGCACTGCTGTATTGAATATCTCTTGAACATAGCAGGAGCCATGGGGTGAATAGCTTAGATGTCAACAATACTCATGTAGATGTGGTCAGAGGACTTTCATTCTGGGTGGTCAGATTCTGGTTTCTTTTGAAGCAAGAACAGATCCTAAGGCTGGAAGTTATCTAACTTAATTGCAGCTGCCTGATGGGCATCTTGGCACTAATGTCTGGGTGTCTTGGATGATCTCTTTGACCAGAGTCAGGCAGCAAATGGAGCAGGGGATTTTCAGTTGACAGGGTTTAAGAATTTCTACAGAGTCATAGTGTGCTGCCCTCAATCTGGTTTTGGATGGGATGTAATAATGTGTTGGAGATGATTCTCTGAGTACAAAAGGAGTGTGCACTTTTAGATTATGCAAAGTTCCCAGCTTTCAAAAAATTAAAGCTAGATAAGAAGAATCAGTTCATGTGGTTCCTGTTCCTCAGGTCCTTCATCTGTAGAACGGACCATACAGTTCATGAAAGATAGCTTGGTGTTTTAAAATCACAGGTCAAGTAATACAATCGTTTGCTTACGATCACTGAGAAAGACCACCAGAACTGATATTTTGCCTTTGTTTTTGTAGAGAGATAAGTGCCACCTGAAGGAATGAGGTGCTGTGCAGACTTTTGCAATTTGGATTTGTGAAGGTCCAGACACCTTTAGGCAAAACTGACGACTAAATGGGAGTTTCCCATGGTTTAGACACAACTGCAAAGTTATTTGATCTTTAGGTAGCTGCTAGTTTCAGCTTAACTGAAGACCTTCTCTTTAGAAACTATAGTGTCTGCACTGTCTTGCTTTGCTTTGTTTTTAAAGATGCACTGTCATCTAGTTGTTCCTTAATTGATCCAGCCCCTTAGAGAGCGCCTTGGTGTGCCAGATCTTTTCTTAAGTTTCCATGTCGAGGAAAAAGAAGAAGCATGCTTTTTCATATTGGTGTAATCTGCTTTATATGGCCAGATAAGAACTCCAGAAATCAGATGTGTTGTAGTAGACCCTGCATATATCAATGTCAGAACAGGGAAATGCTTTGAAAAAAATTATGGAGATCACTTATACCTCAAGAAAGATTTGAGGTCATTATTAGAAGAAGAAAGGTTATTTCCTTGTGAGAGGGCTGACATCAGATAAACCCTGGGAGACAATGAGCTCCTTTTGTCTTGTAAGATGAAAGTGGAAAAAGGGTACTTAAATATTCACTTTGGAAAGAAAGTGATCATCAGTGGAGAAAATAAACTGCTTAACAGCTCATTTGTGAAGTGCATAATGGAAGGAAGAGCTCGATACAGAAAGCTGTATGTTTTGCTTTTGATTGTGTCTAGCTTTACTGTGATTGCCAATGAGGATGTAATGTAAATGTAACAGGCCTTTAAAGACAACAATTCCCTTTCTAACAGGGGTCAGGATTAATCAGAAAGGAGAAGACAGTTCAGGAAAAAAGAAGACTGTAATAACAAACATGACTGGGGATCTGTGCCGGGCCAGTTTCCCTTTTTAGCATCCATGCATCACTGTCTCAGAACAGACTGCATAGCATCGTATTAAATTAGCATACACCAGGCAGCTAAAACAAATTAGTTCATCTCAGAAAGGGAAGAGATTCTGCAGAAACTTTTCTTTTTGGCTTAATTGCTATGCTTTATGTGGTTTACTCATCTTTAAACCTAAGTTTTATGGCACTGAAGCCCATACGCTCTACGTGTCATAGCTCTTCTTGCCTGGGAATCTCCTTGGCATGTGCTTTGGTGCCTTCACCCTGCTGGTGTATGAGATGGAGTGCCCCAAGCACCATGGGATTTCCCATCTGGAAGCTATCCCAGCAGTGCTCTGCTCTCCAGCCTGCAACACAGGTCTCAAGCTTGGCGTTTCCCT
Organism: Leptosomus discolor; assembly: GCF_034619465.1. NCBI lineage: Eukaryota > Metazoa > Chordata > Aves > Leptosomiformes > Leptosomidae > Leptosomus > Leptosomus discolor. The sequence continues at coordinate 211,906,318 of NC_141391.1, read as the reverse complement.
CCTGGTTGGTTCATTCGTGGTGGTGGGCAGGGAGAAGTGCCCAGGGTGCAAGGGAGCAGTGCAGCACCCTTGCTGATGCCTCACAATATCACGTTTGATGGTGGTGTGTGCCGTGCCCTGCTGTGAACTTGAAATTCATCCTGGAGTAAAGAACTAATTTCAACTACAGAAAGGTTTTTAAAGAGTTTCCAGCAGTCTTTCTTTGGGTGAAAATGGTTGTTGTCCATTAAGGAGGTGTTTGTGTTCTGGTGAAGATGGTCCAGGGGAAGAGGCAGGGGTGGGAATGAAACCACCTTGACTATATTGTCATAATTTCATGCTTTATAATGTGCAACTTTAAATTGGTGTTTTCTGGCTTCACAGAAGTCTCTCTCTTCTAAGTAGCTTTCCTTTAAGTAGCTGACACGGATTTTCAATCTTAATTCTACTTTTTTGTGGTGGTGGTGGTGATTTTTGTGTTGTGTTTGTGGGTTTTGTTGTTGGGTTTTTTTCCTGAGAGTATAAAATATTGAGTAGCTAAACAGAAGAAATGATAAGCCTCAAATTGGCATTAAAATCCTTGCGGCTGACTCTGGTGACAAAAACTGTCAAAACACAAAGCAGTTGTTGTAATTGTAGATAATAGTACCCCAAAAAATGGAAATTAAATCCAAACAAATCCAAACACTTTTGGTGACTACACAGATGAAAGCTTTGTGCTGCTCATTCTATCGCAGCAAGTCACCCTGTAACAGTGGGAGAAAAACAAACTGATTTATACGGAGGGGAAGGAAGAAGCTCTACCTGCAGTACAATATCATCGGCTGTCTGTTGTGGTCATGACTATAAGTCCCAGCAGAGATCTGTGTAGTGATGTGGTTCAACTCTCCCAAAAATTATCTTAGAGTGGGAGCAGCAAGGTGGCTGGAGAGGTGAAATCTGGAGCCTGGGCATGATGATTCCTGGGCTCCTCTCACACTGTGGGGAAGCAGCTGCTCGTTGGAAGACCCCAATGGTCTTAATGTACCTTCTAACTTGGACAAAATGCTGAGGGTATTGTTATGGGGCAGTAATTCAGGGCACAGAGAAACATGTCGGTGGTCCAGAAAGGAGATAACTTGCTGCAGGAACACTCAGCAAAGAGTAATTTTACCCCTTGCCATTGTTGTTTGAGTGTCCATCGGGCTATAGCAACAGCATTTTGGCACCGTTGGAAGTGCTGTTCTTCATCTGTAATGGGTAACAACAGCCCCAGGCATGAGGCAACTCTATGGGGACGGGGGACATCACTGCGGGTGGGGATCAGGATCAGCCCTGGGGAGGTGAACCAGGGTCAGCCACAGCCGAGGGCCAGGGCCCTGTCTGGTGTTCCAGCAGACACTCACTAAGCCCCAAGGTAGAAAACACCATTTTCAGTTGTGGCTGGGTGGCTTAGTGGAAGTTAAATGAGTAGTGAGGCTAAAAATACCGGTGTTAATACAGTGATCATTCTGCTCTTGCCCAGGCGGAGGAAGCATTGCCATAGAAGGGGCTGCAGGGTTGGGACCGTGTATTTGATGAATGAAAATAGCTAGAAAAAGCATTTGTCCTCTAAAGAATAGATGGCTGCAACCAGATTAGGCAGTGTGTTTCTTTTCCCATAAATTTGTATTCAGCTCTTGGGAATGTGTAGGGGTGTTTGACTTCTGTATCATGTGTAACACAGTCCCAAAATCCTTCTTTGCTCTTCGCTGGGTAAAATCACCCTCCATACTTTGGTTTTCTTAACTTTGCATTCAGACATCACTGAGCTATTGAAAATTTCATTGTAAATTCATTTTCATACAGCTGACAGGACATTCACGGTCATGACTTTGGAGTGAAAAACTTTTTTTCCAGCCCTAGTTTGGGTTTATGTTGGGATGTGCCTGGAATTTGGGAGAGTGAGAATGTGTGTACAGAAATGACTGAGTAGAAAATTTAATAGAAAAAAAATAGGACATGACTTGTGCAGAAAAATGGCTTGGTAGAAAAATAGTCTGCAGGACCAGAATCTCCCTGGTGTGTGCTGGTTACACAGAGCCTGATCTCATCCCACAGTTAACTCCTTGAGGGAAAAGCTGTGAAAATGCCAGACAAGATTTTTTTCTTTCATACTTGCCTCTGTTTGTAGTGCAGTTCAAAGTCACCTTTCTTAAGGGGAGTCAAGGAGCAGAATTTTGTGTGGTTGTTGAAGCTACGCTACAGAAGTGACCTTCTTTGATTTGGTTGGGCTCACTTTGATTCAGTTGGTCTCCTGTCTGAGGGTGATCTTTACTGTGGACATGGTATATTTTTCAAATGATTAGTGTTCACTATTTTGTCCCATGGTTTGGCTGGGGCAAAGCACACAGAAAGTGAACTGTATTATAATTAAAATCATTAGCTACACACAGCCTGAAGAAGTGAAATCTGTTTCCTGACTATGTCTGTTGATTTAGTATGACACAGCACCTGCTAATGCAGTAGAAGACTGCTCAACATAGAGGTCTCTGCAAATGGAAAAATTAAGTTTTATCCTTCCATCAACTCTCTGTCTTCGTTTTGTCAGTATTTTTGTGGCAGCAAATTTTTTTGATGAATGAGAACAGATTTGCTGTCACAGTATATATTGTTCATTGTATTTCAGAAATTGTTCATATTAAATTATAGTTAAACAGATGAAGGAAAAAGTTATTTGGCCTTTATTTTACTTTGATCTACAGGATAGCCTAGCCTTGAAGCCATTGTTTTCTAATAGAAAATCCAGTCTGTTTGGGTATGAACGCTATTCGTATTCCAATGATAATCTTGAAATCGTCATCTTTAAATCTAGATTAAAGAAAATAACTGGATAAGAAATAATTTAAGCAAATAAAAACTATTAAAGATTGATATCTCATAAGAGACTGCATGGTCCAGATGTGTGCAAAGAGGTGAGGAGTCAGAATGTCTCAGCCACCTTCTAGAATTTGCCATTATCTCAGTGTGACATGTCAAGTCATTTAACCTCTCTTTTTTTTCTCTTATGTTGTTCCTAATTCATATAAAAATGATCTCGCTCATAAAATTATTCCATGCCTTAATCAGAAGTTTGAAAAGAGTCAGTCCTCCAGGGTAAATGGTAACTTCATCAGAAGTTTCAAAAATAGGTTCAGTTGCCACATACGTATTTCAGCTGTTAACTAGGTGGTTTATTTTGCAGAAGTTTCTCATTTACGCATTTTAACCACTGTCCTACTTCCTCAAAACCGTGATGCTTTTTTATTTGTTTGCTATAATCTCCAAGCAGGACAAGGAAAGGTCCTGAAGGGGATTGAAGCCCCTTTTCAGAGAGATGAAGGCTCGGTCCCCAGGCATGTTGGAAAGGTCACAATTACCTGTTTCCCAGATGAAAGGAACAGGACATCCCAACCATTGCAGGCACCTTTAAAATCATAACTTTTAACCAATTAAACTCTTCTCCCTATTTTTTTTTTTAAATCTGTGTTAGAGTGTGAAAATGATTTTTGGAACATATTTTTTGTGAAAAGGAGTTATAAAACTCCCCAAATATTTTCACAGAGTAGACACCTTCCTCATTATTTCACTGAATAAAAAAAAATCCCAATTCGCCTGTATACTTCACAGAAATTGTGTTTTTCGTTGCATAAAATTTCAGATAAAACCTCGTAATTCAAAATACAAGATTCACCAAGAGATTTGTGAATCATTTTCTGGCTCGATGCAATGACCATGGAGATACTGGCGTATGGGTTGCAAATGGCAGGTCTCAGGAATATCATGTCATTATAGATACAGTGCGGTACCTCCTAGGAGAGGTGGGGTTTTAATCCAGAGCTCTGTCTGAGCTGCAGGTGTGTAGTATTCTGGTTGTCCAACATCTCCTGTATTCTTTTTTTTTTTCCTTTTTATCGTGTAACACTGCTTGATGATGCTTAATGGAAACCATGTCTTGCCACTTCGATGGTGTAGAATGCAATGTTTTCCAAATCCAAACATTTTTATAGAACTTTGTACACAATTAATTCTTAACCCTCAATAAAGAATCATAATGAATTCTTAGAGATAAATTGCTCCTTTCATTAATGTCTTGATTTTAAAGGGCACATTAATTCTTTGGGGGAGAAATCTTCTTTAGCAGTCCTGCCAGGTTGGTAGTTCTGGGGAACTTTTTCAAGGAAGCAGAGAATTTTTATAGGATATATTGCTGGTAGCAAGAAAGTGAGCCTTGCCCTTCTGACTTTCTCTCTGGTATTTATCTATTCATGCACGAGTCAAGAGGGGTTTAGTGGGGGCTGGGCTGGATCGTTAAGGGTGGATGAATTCAGCTGTATGTTTGAAAGCATGATGATCACTTGCCCACCTATTCACTATTATTTCTGACTCTCCCCTGACTCCAGCAGACTCCAGGAGTGTCTTTGCTGCCTTTTCCTTGCTGATGCTCCCTGCATTTCTTTCTTCTTGCCCTGTACCGTTGTGCCCTATACACTCTCAGGCTGTGTTTAACTCTTTAGTCCTTACCTGCATCTGGTCCCTCCCTTCTCTTTCCTTCCAGCACTTCACTTACCTTTCTTTTGTCCGTTGACTTGCTGCTTTTCCCTCCCCGCCTTGCTCTGAGGAGCATATATAGTGCAGAGGATAGTGCAGACCCCCTCGCATCTCCCTCCTGCCTTCCCAGCAGATCCACCCCAGCGTTCCCCCTGCATTGCCCGGAGGCTCTTCCCAGCACCAGCAATTTCATGCTATGGCCTTATATAAAACTTGATGTAAAAAATCGCCCTGTCAGTGGCCAAGGTTGACATGTGAGCGAACACTTTAGCAGAGGTTCAGTTTATTTCATGCTTTAATGAGAAAGGTTGTTAAGGAGATACAGAATTGGTTTTTATGAGTATCTCGGAGCTCCAAAAAAAATTTCGTTTAAATTCTCAGAGGCTGTTTCCAGCCATTGAGCCCCATGGCTGTCCTGCTAAGTGGAGAAAGAAATCCAGCAAAATGGTGAAGCCAGCTGAAATAGAGGCATTTCCCAAAGCTGACTTTATTGCATAGAGGGATATAAAGGGATTTCCTTTATTTTGTTGTCTGAGAACAGCAATGAAATCCAAATTGCGTTGAGAGCTCTCTGTGTTTTTATATTGTAAACACTGGGAGAGCTGTGTGATCAGTAAACGACTGATATGGATATGCTGCTTTTCATACACAGAATCACACAGAATGGTAAGAGTTGGAAGGGACCTCTGGAGATCATCTGGTCCAACTCCCTGCCAAAGCAGGGTCACCTAGAGCAGGTCACCCAGGAACACATCCAGATGGGTTTTGAATGTCTCCAGAGAAGGAGACTCCCCAACTTCCCTGGGCAGCCTGTTCCAGTGCTCTGTCACCCTCAGAGTAAAGAAGTTCCTCCTCAAACAGCATTTAACATTCTTACTTTTAACAGCGTTTAACTCCTTTGACATTCCTCCATTTAACAGCATTTAACTGAAGGCAAAAAGCTTGTTCAAGACACAGCTGGAGTGAAGTGCAGCGTTGAAAGCTTAAGCAGATAGGGCTTAAGGCGTTCATGAAATATAGCTGAAGCTGATAAGCACTGAGGAGGCGTCTTAGGGCTTTCCAGTAAAAGGAAAGTTCTGGTCTGGCTGTCTCAAGCGTGAGGGTCAGAATGAAAACCCCATTGGGTGAATCGAATGACTAGGATGGTTGATAATAAGAAAGCAAAGAATAGGTCTTTAAAAACACTTTGGGTGGCTTGATTATGGAAGCCACTAGGATCAGTTGTGTGGACTCTAAATTGGAGCCGATGATGCTCTGACGTGCTGTGGTACATGATACACAAAGCAGAAAACAGCGAATTGTTCCTGTACTTCAAGTGGTGTACGTGTTGTCAGAGTCTGTCCTTTTTGGAAAAAAATGAGACAAAACATTCGTGGTTCAGAGTGTCACTGCCACATGTAGACAAGCTGTCAAACACCCACAGTAACAGTTTGCAAAAGCCTCTTTTCATCCATTCCTAAGCTTCCCGTTGCCATTTCCCTATCGCTGCTGGCTACAAAACCATTTCTGAGTAAACAGGCACTTTCTTTCCAAAGCCGCAGCCTCTTCCTTTTGCTTATCCACTTATCCACAGGCTTAATGATTCATTAGGTCATTTTGCAACTCGGGAACCATTGGTGAGGTCAAAGCCACTTGGTTGTGTCATCGAAGTGCATGACTTAAAAAGGAAGAGCCTGGCCAGGAAAGGAAACACTTCTGTTTGTCCACAAACATCTAGATAAGCAGCAGTTGTGGGGAGTGAAATTCTAGAGAAAGTTGGTGGTAGCCAAATGAGGCTTGTGATCAAATATTAACGTTTTAAGAGGGGGCTGGAGCATGATTGGGTTTGCTCATCCTGATCCCAAGAAGAGCAGAATAATTATTGATGGAGGGGGAATAAAATTCAGAAGAGTGTCCTGCCTGGTTTTATTTCGTGTAAGTAAAATACGATCCTTCAGCTGTGATCTGGCTAGACAAGTCCTTGGCTCTGACGTCTGTTGGCGAAAGCAGGTGCTTCAGGAGGTGGTTTTGGTGAATAGGAACAAAGATTTGCTGTTCCTCACCAGGCCAATGCTCTGTCTTGCCCAGTACCTCGCTGCTAAACCAGTAACAAACACCGGAACGTAAGAGTGGCCCCAACAGGCCAGAGCAAAGGTTTGTTCAGATCAGCATTGTCTGAATGATGCTCAAATGCTCAGAAAACAGTGTGAGAACTCAAAAAAAAAAAAGTATATATAGCACTGACTGTAACATTTTCCTGGCTTTTCCCCATTAAGGCCCAGATGCTTTGGAGGAAGCAATGAGAGTGCAAGAAATAATACACTGTTATGGAATAACCTAATGAAGGAGGGGCACTGCCCGCTCTTGGCAATTAGTGACTGACTGCTGTGATGAAGTTTCTTTATTTGTGTAATCCTCTCTGGGGTAACCGTAGGGAGGCTGCTATTAAGGCCGACGTTTGAACTTGTGGTTTAATCCGATTCGTTGGCTTTAGCGATTATACACACAGCAGTTTGTGTTGTGGAATAACTCTGTGTACATAGAGAAATTCTGACGCTGCTTCCCTGCCTGAGTCAGGGTTGAGCCAACGGTGAGGAGATGCTCTGGGATGCCAGGGAGGACCAAAGCGGGGGCCCTGACCTCTTGTGGTCACTGAGGAACCGGGAGCACTCTTGGCACTGGTGCGGCACTTAATTCTAGGGACTTTGTGCTGCTATCTGAATTAAACCTCCAAAAACCTCAGGAAGGTGAAAAGTGCATCATCCATCAAATCAGTAGCCAGACTATGATCCATGCCCCTGTGTGCAGAAATGGTACTTTGTGATTTTCAAGCTTAGCTCATACCTTTGCTGGACTATGGCTCTTTATTAAAATTGTTGTATTTGGTAAGCCTTTAATGTTTTGTGTCAATGTGAATGTCTGCGTATGTCTGTAAATGCAAAGAAAGGTGCTTGTAATGCCATTGCTATGATTAACAAGAGCAGCTTTCAAAAGACTCCAGAAGAACTGTATTCAATGGTTGTTTCGGTTAACAGCTTCCAAAAAAAAGGCACTACATAAAACTGGGGTTTTTTATTTTTTTCTTTCAGCGGTGCATTCTCTGAAGTTGTTTTGGCTGAAGAGAGAGCGAGTGGGAAACTCTTTGCAGTCAAGTGCATTCCCAAGAAGGCATTGAAGGGAAAGGAAAGCAGCATAGAGAATGAAATTGCAGTCCTGAGAAAGTAAGTATCAGACCTTCATTTCTGCTTCTTCGCTTCGATTTAGACTCCTGCTTTTAAGGAGCAGGAGCAGTGATTGACAAGTGTGACTGACAGGTTGTTCAGCCCGTCACAGGCGGACAAGATCACCCAAGTTTAAATGATGCTGAAAATGTTTCGAGAAATGCTCAGGTTGACTACAAAGTGGGAAAGAAGTGGAACTGGGCTGAAGTAAAACCTGTGATGCCCTAAAAAGACCTTATCCACTAATAATATCAGCAGTTGGGCCACTGGCTTTGGAGGAGAGCAGGAACAGGGTGATTATTTCCAAGTACTTAAAACAGTCTATAATTGCTCTAAAGCTAATTAGGCATGGTATGGATTGTCGTAGGTGGTGGTGTCAGCCTGTACCATGGAGAGGTACCTCTGCCACTGCTGGAAGTGACTTCCCAGGGCGACTTCTATTGTATCAGGGTTGTCCATGGTGTGTAATTTTTTTCTGACCATGGCTGGAAGATGTGGATAAGAAAAAGTCAGCTCACAACTACTGTGAATTCAGTGTATGAATTCAGTGTAGTCATTCAGTGTAGTCATGAATCCTGAAGGCAGGATTCATCTCACCTGACTTAAGACACTTGGATCTGAACTTGCCACCCTTGTCTTTCTTGTTAGGTAATGGAAAGATATTGGTAACTTTAGGATTGGTCCATGTAACGTGTTTTAAACTTCTAAAAGTGCCTTCTCTACTCGTTGAATTAAAGGTAATACAACTATATAGAAGCCTAGGTTGGACTGGGGCAATCCAATTCCTGCTGCACTGCTGTCCCTAGTGGGACTTCTTGCCCCAGCTCTTGGTCACGTAGAAGCTGGTGGCTGATCATCTGGGTGTCATGTGGCAAAACTGATCCTAAATCTTAAAAACTAACTTGATACTTCTGAACTAAATGCTCAGACAGCCTAAGCCAAAGGAGCAGGTTCAAGGGCAAACTCAGCCATCTCAGTAGGCAGAGGGGATCCTTTTCAATGGAGGCAGGGGGGCTCCAAACAGCTACAGGCATTTGTTGCAGTTGCCTTCCCATTGCTGGACCTGTATGAGGTCAGTACAATGTAAACCAAGTGATAAAGGCAGCATGTTGGCTTGCTGTGTAGTGTTATTGAGAACCTGTCATAAAGCTCAACTGTTGCCATCTCCATAACCAGGTAATGATGGCCAATAACTGGCAGCTTAAAACAGTCTTTGCCTGTATGGGTTTGTCCCCTGATACTCATGTGTGGATGTAAGAGCGGCAATATTGACATGCAGTAAGGATTGCCTTGCATCAGCCTTGACCCTAAACTAGCAGAGCAGAGAAATTATTTATGTTATTTCTTGCTTCTGTGTTGTGAAACATTTCTGTTCTCTGCAAACAATTTCCTGAGAAACCAGGAGGCAGCACTCGAGCTGTGCTATTCCAGCTGCAAGGGCAGGAGAGTGAGTGGGCGGAAAATTCCTTAATTTCATACAGTTAGATCTACTTGCTCTCTTGTCCTATGCATGTTAGGATCTTAAGAGAGTTTTTTCCTTTTCTGTCTCCTGATGTCTTCTACTTAGCTGTTCCTAATACAGACTTTGCATGTCATTGTATTTATTCTGAAAATAGACATCTTTGCTAGCAGACAGAGTATTGAGTTTGTACGTGCCACCAAGGAAACGCTTGAAAAATAACAAACTGGATCTGCCTACAGTTGAGGAGAGGGGATATCAAGCTGTTTCTCTGTTCAATGAATTCTCTGCTTCAAAAGCTGTCAGTAAAAATAGATTTAAGAGAGGTGGAGCAGATCCTGAGCAGCTGTTGCTAAGCTCCAAAGGTATCTAAGTGCCCATGCTTATGTTTCTGGTAGCTTAATACTGAGTGGGGATTGCTAGTTTGTGTGTTGTCTAATTAGTGGGTAGGATGCCAGAGCCCTAGGCTGTCTTGCATGACTGTGAGGTGCCACAGTCTTAACATGCCATGCAATGAACCATTGCTTCTGAAGGGGATGTGCACAGAGGATGCCTGGCAGGAGGAATTGGTTCCTGTTCCCTGAGAGGAAGATGCAGAGCCACAAAATATGGATGCAATGAAAATATAAATACGCACGTGTGTTGTTCCTGGTTTCCCTTTCTGGTTTTGCATTATGTCTTTGAGGGGTGCTTGAACTCCAATAGGATAAAAGTCCTAAAGGACACCCTGCCTAGCTGAAATGCAAGCAGACTCCTTGTGATCCTTTAAACAAGGATCTCTTGTCTGACACTGGACTTTCTCCTTCTATATTCAGTCATTAGATTTTTGTCTTCCTCCTGATGAGGTACTTGCTTTCTGGGAGACATCTGCTGAGTGCAGTGAAATGCAACCCTTCTTGAGTTCTCCTGGTTGTACGTCAAATGTGCGTCTACTGGGGAATCCTGAATATACTCCCTGCAGCCTCTGCCAGCTCTCAGGTGAGCTGCTTGTGCCCCTGTGTGTGGTGAGCAGGCTTTTAGGGACAGTCAGAGATTGTGCTGGCTGGGCCCAGGACTAGTACACACAGGTATCAAATATACTTCGTACCCTCAGGCTGTCCTGGTGGAGGTTTGTCCCCTTGCCAGTCCTGCCAAATCATCCAGATCTGGCAGAATCAATGTGGAAAACAGTTTGAATGGTGTCATGTGTTGAATTTGTATTTTAAATAACAAAATAACATTTTTAAAATTCAGGATTAAAATTCTGTGCATGGAGTACTATAGGATGTAGAACCTGGTGATGAAAGCATAAATCCATTGACCAAAACCCCCAGGTCTCCTCTCACTTCTGCTGCTGACTTCCTACGTGACCTTCCATCACAATATTTATTTGCTGTCTCAATATTTCTTGTCTGTGAAACAGCCTTTATTCAAAAGTCGTTTGAATGAAAAGTTTTACCTGCAGTTCGTTTTGCAGTCCTTTCTCGTGTCAGCAGACTTGGTAGAGTGGGTGCAAGGAGGGAGGTTTCTGGGCTGGGCTTTTAGTGCAAAATGATTGCAGCCTCCTGTCAGTCCTTCTGTGAGTCTCAACTAAAAAAGCTGTTGGAAGTATTAATCAAATGTTCTGTGTTGGGGAAGGTCAGCGTTCCCCATGTGAAGTACATGGAAGGTGGGAGATTTTATCTCTCTGTCTGCGGCCTTGGACGCTCTCGCTGCCAAAACAAAATGACACATTTTAGAAGCGATGTTCTGCTAACAGAGGAGCGAGCTGCCAGCCAACTGATCTGCATGTTTGTGTGAGTGCCAGAGTGAATCATGCATACTCCATCATTTTATTTTTCCAGCCATGGCCAACAAATCTGTTCTTAAAAAAGAAAAAAGGCGGAAGAGCCGTTAAGTCAATATTTACGCCTAGCAACCTTAACAGGGTTCTTCCAATATGGACTCTTTTGTGTCCCGTGGAAATCCATGGCAACATTCCCCGAAGACTCGGATGGGTGGAGATGGAGTGGGAAGGAGCTCGCTGTCGAGTGCAGAGCCGCAAGAGACTAAGTCTGCAGTTAATCCAGGAGCCTGAGCCCGACAAAGCGTTTAAGCATGTGCCTAATTTTAGACAGTTATTCCTTCCAGTGAAATCAGTGAGTAGGCTGAGCTCACCATGCTGAGCTCAGGCCCAGAGGGATGCTTCAGAGCAGGGTGAAAGTCCAACTGGGCACCTGTGTTTGGTTCCGCATCAGGAGGGGAGTTTTCTTAATGTTTTTGAGCAGTGCCAGGATGATGTGCCAGTGCACGAGGATTGCTGTTTCTTGTGGTTGTGTGCTGTCTGCCTGTAGCTGGACATAGGGCAAAACACTACATCACATCACAAAATGAGGTGAGAAGCTCAGCTGCATCATTTTTAGGCTTTAACATTTATTTCTTTTGAAGTGGAAAACATGCTATGGTTTAGAATCTGATTGAGGAAGAAAACTGGATCTCTAGGACAGGACTGTCCCAGCTCTGTTAACTAACTGGCTGTGGGGAACGACAGCACATGGTTGCCTTTGTGTGACACAGACTTTTCCTGGCCTGAGATGTGGGGAGTTTCATAATCTGCTCTGAAAGCAAATGTTTTCTGGTTTTGAGCAGAGGTAAATGCAATCCTTTCCATTGTTTGCTGTAGAATAGAGGAAATTCTTCCATTTGTGGTAATTCTGCAGGTGTGAACATGCTGAAAGATGAATCGTCTGTTAGATGGGTTCCTGAAGGCAGTAGGTGGTGTGAAGAGTTGGACTGCAGAGAAACACCAGTCTGAGGTTCTAGTTAAAAAAAACCCACCAAAACAACCTTGTAAGAGTCACAGAGAAAAAAATGTGCCCGAGTTGTTTTATTTTTTTTCTTGGCTACACCACTATTTATTACAAGAAACTTTCTAGCTGCCTGCGTAACTTTCTAGCTCCCTGCAGCTGAGTCAGAGCAAAGCAAGAGGAGGAAAAATAAACTGTGTGTAGCCCTGCACCCCAGTGTATTGATTACTTGATAGCAGTAATGTGCACAAATAAGTGTCTTGTTAAGCAAATACTGTTTAGCTAGCAAATCATCCTCTGCTTTAGCTAGTTTCTGCTGAAAAGGGATTTTAAAAATAATTTCTAAACTATTTCAGTATCTCCTACTCTCAGCCCCTCCTCTTTACTCTCCTAGATCCTCTGGGAGAGGCACCATTAAATTCCTTATTACAAATCAGAGCCATGCCTAATTGCAGATTGAAGCCGTTTTTCCTGTTAAACAGCATGATCGAACTGTTTCTAGCAGGTCAGCTAAAATTCTGCCGGTGCTTTCCATTCCCGTTTCCTTGGAAGACCGGGTGGGGACTGGGTGTTCAGGGAGTGATTCATGCCCAAGTGCCTGTCTCGCTCCTTATATGCCTGCACCTACAGCCAGGAGCTGCTGCTATAATAAGGAGCAGGGAGGCATCCTCCTGCAAAGTCTGGGAGGCCAGGGCTGTACCCATCTCAGAACTAAACAAAAAACAGCAATGAAGGGTTTTCCTAAAGTGGGTGAAAGTGTGAGTGTTCCTGCGCTCCCATAAATCAGATGATGGTCAAAGGGGCCCCTTGCTCCATCCCAGGAGGCAGCGTCATTCCTGACATTAAAGAGGACACCCTTGATAACAAATGTGAAAAAAATCACCCCTTCTCAAGATTTACATGAAGGCTAAAAGGGTAGTTTAAAAAATTGTACATTTTTCCTCCTTTTTCAGTAGCCCATTGACAAACTTCCCCTAAAACCTCTCCGTCCCAGATTCTTGTCTCTGTAACGGCTCATCCCTCCAGGGCTAACCCGATAGCCTCTAGGAAGATGAATCCAAATTTAGTTTTGAAGCCCATTAGTTAGCTCTTATTAAACTGTTCTGTGCAATTTAACTCGGAATCAAAGGCTACATTAATTCTGAATAAAATTGGCCATGCAGAAGTTTAATGTGCCCTAACATAAATTTGGGCATTTAATTAATTCAGATGAACGTTCCCGAGTGACTCTGGGACAGACCCATCTATTCAAGCCACGGCTGTCTCTGGGTCAAAAAATACAGCCCTTGCAGGCCTGGATGGTCCCTACTCCAGTTTCCCAGTCTGGAGACTCTGTTGCTGCCCACTAATGCTCTCTTACGGTAATTATTTTTCTGTGTGAGTTCGTGCAGCTGGAGTACAGGGCCAGCCGAATTGGAGATGCTAGGATCCCGTGTTGATAAGTGCTGACATAAAAGTGATAGTAATTAGATTGTGTAGCTGATGTACAAACCCTGTGGGACTGGGGTTTAAGGGGTTAATGACTAATTACCTCTTTACACCCCAGCAATAAGAGCTCTTTTTTCCTGTAAAAAATGAATAGCATGGTTAGGAAGGGAAAAAATAAATAAAGCACTTGGTGTCTCTGTCTGTCAGGTGACATTATTTCTCTGAAGCTTTGCTTACCCTATAGACATAACAGGCTTGCTGATTTTTTTTTTTTTCTTCCTTTTTTTTCCTCTCTGTGAATAATGGTGAGAAGATAGGCTGCCTCAGCAAGAATTGAAGAGACAGCTGGTTGTTATATTAAGTAATCACTTTCAGAGAAAGCTTTTATGTAGATTTACTTGTTAAAACCTGGCTTGCTCATGCCATTGCAGTTGCACTGGGGTGACAGAAGGCTGACTCTGCCCTCCCTGCGTGGCCTTGCTCCAAGCCCTTCAAGCCCTGCCAATGCAAATCCTGGGCATCCCAAAAGCTGGCTCCCCAGTGGGGCCCTGCAGCCCCGAGGATGGCTCAGGTTGCCCAGGCGTGTGGCTACCAGTTAGGGGATGATACCCAGTGGTGCCATTAATGATGTCGATGTCAGTGGTGGAAGAGTAGGGCCCTTCCAAGAATATTTTTGTTGGCATCCCGCATGGATAGACTTCAGTATTCCCCCACGCATCTGCTGGGCTGACCTGGGTGCCTTGGTGGGACCTCAGTGCCCGCCCTTGGAGCCACCTTTACTGCTGGGCACTGCTGCAGGCATCCCTGCTAGGGGGACAGGTTAGGCGTGGAAAGGAGCCAGGACCTACAGAACACTTCAGGGTAGGGGGACAGTTGGGCATGCTTGGAGACTGACATCAGATTTAGACCATGAGATCATCTCCTGAATCAAGGAGATGCAGACTGGATGAATTGCCCTTCTCAGGTTTCAGGCAAAAGTGAATCTGATCGTATATATGTGGGTATGGCACTGGACAGCTCTGCCTTGGCACTGGCAGTTGTCCTCTTGTTAAGCAAATCGTTCTACTGCAATGAATTCATGCGAGTGAAAAAAATGTGAAACCTGAAACAAAGCTGACACCATTTTTGATCACTGAGATGCTGGAAACTTTGCAGGGGAAGACTTTGCAGCCAGGACTGCCTGGATTGCATTTCATGCTAGATTAGATGTAAGCAGATGTAGGGAAGCAGATCAAGGCGTCTTAAAAATCCTAAAATACATTAAATGAGAGAGAAAAATCCCCTCTGAAATAGTAAACACAGACAAAATCCATTGCATCTTCTCTGGTCTTACACAGTTTCATTTACATGCAGTGTGCTCCATAATAGCTTTAGCAATGGTGCGTGGCATTTCTGTGTTTCAGCCTGCCTTCGTGCTGTGAATACGCAGACAGTTGTGTTCCTTCAAGTAGGTTATAGTGTGGTAAGTCATTTCACTGTAGTTGCTGGGTGACAATGCAGCTGTCCTCTCTTCTGGGTGACGATAGTTTATCAAATGTCCCTTGCATAACTGTTGTTCAAGGTCACCCCATAACCTGACTCAACTCAAAAAATGGGGTATTCATGTTGGGAGAAGGGTGCAGGTCAGAGGGGATGAAGCTACGTCGTCGCTCAGAGCTCTGGCTTGGAAAATAATTCGATGTGTTATGGAAGAAACAGCTGCTTTCTGAAATAGTTGCTCTAAGATGCTTTCAAATTAGCAGAATGTGTTTTTCAGCCTTAGCTGGAGTCTGCTTCTATGCCAGATGTGTGTTTTATGTGGACTTCATCCTGTGCATAGCTGGAATAACAAAGCTGGGGTCCTTTCAGAGCTCCTAGCTAAAGAACGAGAATATATACTGTATTTCCCGGTATTTATTTCTTGGGAAGATGGTTACAATTGTGTTTCAGTGGTACAAGTATCTGATTATACATGCTGTTGTCTGTTACCTAAAAGGAAAGAATTAAGATGCATAAAGACTCTTTAATAAGATCTGACAGTTTGATAAATGACTCAGCTGTATAACTGGATACGTAAGGTCTGTCTTTGTTACACCCATACGTTTAAAGCTAAGAGTTACCTAATTTGCGAGCACATGCCCTTGCTTTGGGACTGTGGAGCTCACAGAAGCCAAGGTGGGTTAGTCTTTGCACGGGAGGATGTGCAGCTGTGAGACTACCCCACACCACGGTAGATGTGGGCAGTTACAGGTTGCAACGGCTCTGTGTGAAGCAGTGCTTCAGCGTAGAGTTTAGAAGATGCAGGGTTTTGGGTGTTGCAGCAGTAGCAGGGAAAGCATTTTCACAAGCTCTTGCAGCCCAGATCTTCAAGGATGTATTGGTACCTAAAAGCTGCTGAAAATGTAGTCTTCATTAGGCAAATGACTTCCTTTTCTGTTTTTTTGTCATAAGATTCTGGAATATTTTGTCCAAAACAAAGGTTTTTTTCTCCACTGAAGTAATTTCTTCATTTGGAAAAAATTATAAAAGGCTGTTTAAAGGTCTCATGGCATTAGCAAAGTGAAGATGTCCTCATCAAAATATTATCAACATATTGCATTTTGCCTGTCTTTTCTAACTTAATCATGAAATATTAACTGGAGGAATTCAGTGTTTTGTATTAAGCTGTTGTGACGTACTGTTGGGAGCCAGTTAGTTTCCATCCACAAGATGGCCATATTTTGATGACGGGTCAGTTATTTACATGCACAGTCCAAGCACCTCAATGGATATTCCTTTATCTTACTTCTATGCTATTAAAATCCATGGCATTAACTCATAGAACACTGGAGTATCCGAGTGGTGAATTAGAGTTATAACTTGTGAAGCACTGCATAAAGGAAAACAAGTAAATGCAAGGTAGGATTCATCTGGCCAGCTGGAAGCATCCTCAAGGTATGCAGCTGCATCTGAGCTCAAATCTCACTTGCTGTGGAAATCGTCAAATACACATTTCTAAGTGGATCAGAATGTACAGGGAGGAAAACCAAGTATTCTAAAAATGTCGGTTCAAGAAGGTGGAAACAGAAACTGTGTCAGAAATGATCGTTTTCATGAGCGCTCCTTGTCCAAAGGAGTTGTTCGCTCTTAGCTGCGTGCTAAAATGTTTTATGAATGCAAGTTGCTGTATTTTTGGCCTCCATTATATGAAATTAGACCAGTAACGTTATCGGTGGGCAAGTTTTTTGTGATGCGTGACCCCAGTGTGCATTTAAAACACTCCATTGGCAACTTCAACCTCCTGTTTTCATTTATAGAAGATGAGTCACAATTACATTTTGTGTCTCATTAAGGTAATGATTCTAGGTGTCTTGAACCAGAGTTTGGCAGAGGAGGGCTGGCTCTGACCATAATAAAATGGGAGAATATTTGCACTCCATCCCGCTTTCAACTGTGCCAGGTTAAACCTAACAGCAACCTCTGTGTTTGGAATATATCCAATATATCCTGCACTGACAGCTGCATAAATTAATTGGTATTTGGCCAACTAAGCCTGCAGTTGTCATCTGTAACACATATTGATTCACTCTTACAATGCTTACTCATACAACACTTTGTGTTCAGTAGCAGTTTTGAAGGAAAAAAAGTTAAAAAAAAATTAAATCTGTACGTACAGACTCTGTCTTTGCTAAAAGAGACTCATTTAGTTTGTGGGCTGCCCTAGTGCTCAGTTTGACCAAGGAAATGGTGATGACAATTTAAACATTTTGTTCCAAATTAAACGTTGATTTTTTTTAAATCAGAAATTCTATTTTTTTTTTTCATTTACAATGCCTTGTATTCATAAGGCATTGACTTAATCAGAATAGGTTGCTTTTTTTCTGAATTAAGCGTGGCCATACTAGGGGGTTGTCCTGACTTTAAACCTATTAATCAAATCAGTTTTCAAAGTAAAGCCTAATATTTTCCTTGGTTGCATCCATGTTTCTGTGTCTGTGGCTACCAGAGACATATGGCTATACTGCCCAGTTCTTAAATCTCTGTAAGTGCAGAAACCTGTGGGTTAGTTTTAATATTGACAATTTGTATTAATAAGTGGACTATGAAATCATTTCCCTAAGGATATGTGACAGCTAGCTTTTACTTTGCCAGATATGTTACCAAATTAAACTTATGGAGCAGTACATTAAACAGGGATGTTATTGCCTCCTTTACTTTGCCATTATTTTTTTTCCCCTTGAGAGTAGACATAGGTGAATTCAAGCTTTTTTAGAGACAATATGTTCTCTTTTGAAGTCATTTAAAAATATAAATAGTAGAATTGATTTCTTTTTCTTCAAAGTTTGTTCAATAACTTTGAGAAGGGATATTAGTAGGAAGCTTTAGCAAATAATCTAATATATATTGCAGCTCCATACTGAATCAAAAACAACTGACAAATGCATAGCAATGAAGTGTGCCAGATATGTTTTTGCACACCAGCACTGACTCCTTCTGAGATTACTCCAAAATTTCTATATATAATCTCTTTGATTCCCACCAAATAGAATAACAGCCTGCTTCAAATATCTGCATACCTTTGTGATATCTCCTGTCTTGACTGACGCACCAGGGATTAAACTGGGACCTTTTTGGACTTACGCATATATATCTTTGCAGCCTCAGCTAAGCAGCCGTTCCCTGCGGGCAACTGGAACAGATTCAGACTTTTGTGGACCGGGCACCGAGTGCAATAGTTAACTCATGCCGAAATACTTGTTTGAAAAATACACATTGGCATGGGGTTGTTTTTCAGCTGTTTAAGACTTTTTTTCCCCCGCCACCAAAAGCAGAGAGTCCATATACAGCAGCTGCATTTGGCATGATAGATTTTGTCAAGAAGCATCTCTCCAGAGCGAAGCAATCTGGTCACTGCCATGTCTGCCATGAACTGGATAATTGGAAGAGAAAACAGCGGATGTTTGCTCTTAAAAGGGATAATATGGGATTTCTAACTGAAAACAAAAAGGAAAGGGCTTTTTCTTTATTTTTAAAATGCTCTCTTATGTGAGTCACAACAAATATGTGGATATGGCATGACCCACAAAGATGTAGCTTTTATTGGCATTTATATATAGAAATGCCAGTTCTTCCCTTTCTAAAGATAAAATGCTGCTGTAATAGCGATGGCTGTCTGATTTTATATTTACTACAAGTGGGTTTGTGGGAGGGAATTGAAAACTTTGTTGAAGTTTGAAGGTTTTCCTTCTTGTGTTTTTTGGGCGCATGAGAAAATTGCCGTTGAGTGGAGCTGCTACATGTCCCGCAGTGTTTATGTCTTGAAGGCATCGTCCTTGCCATTTATGGTGTACAGAACACGCATCCAAGCCATGTGGCATCAGCATGGATAAACGAGTGCTCGTCGTTAACAAATAGACATGGGTAATATGATCTAATGCTATTCTGGTCAATAGGAAAATTCAAAGTTGTTGAACTTGGTTACATGACTCTTCGAGGCTCCCTTGAGAATCTCAGCCCAAAGCAAACGTGAAAAGAAAGCCTAAGCTGAGGTTGCTCATGAGGATTGTGGGGTTTTGTCTTGTGCAGTCATGCAATGTGGACTCAGGGCTTTATACATAGCAGACGTGCTGCACAGCCTCCTGTCCTGGTTTCCAGTGCCTCCTGAATTGCTGTATCTAAAAAATAAAGGCCATAGTCCATAATATGTGGCTTTACTCTTCCAAATGCAGTTACTCCATTTTCATGCCCTTGTAACTCAGGCACAGCTATGCTGACACAGCATCCTGTCGTTGCTGTAGGGATAGCTCTCCACCGTCTCTGGATGGTGGGTGGGAACAGTGGGTGTTTTATGGTGTTACTGCTGATTTAGGCTGTAGTGGCTGAGGCCAGACTCCACCCTGCAGAGGGGGAATCTGCCAGGGACTGGCCATGTCCCCTCTCCACCCTCCATGTAGCCATAAAGCTGGAACAAGGGAACCCAAAAGGCCACTTCTGTGAGTGCATGTGGAACACGGTCTGCGTCTTACAAAGTAGGGTTTTCTTCTGCTAGGTCTTGCTGCTGACATTAAGTTGGTTTTCCTTCTAGAATTTGAAAGACCAAGCACAGAGTTCACCACCAAACTTCACCCTGAAAGGATGGGATTGGCAAGTAGAGGTTTTCTCCCGTCTTGGCTCTGATTTACTGTTAGAGCCCTGAATTGCTGACTTTGTTTAAAATTCCTTCTCTTTCATTAGAAGCATATGTTTCTGATTTTCTTTCTTATGATGACACAGTTTGCACTCTTACCCAAGAACCGTTTTCTTAATAGGACCAACTATATTTGGAATCACTCTGAATTGCTCTTGAAATGGAAGCTTGATGTCAGTATTTATGGCAATTTTTCACTGTTTTTCTTTCCCCATAGTTGTGTATTAACTATTCAAGCTGGGAATACCTTTACTACTTTATTTTAACATGATTTCATTTGTTTTATTTTAGTGCTGCATATGCTCCTAGAGTACCTGATAGAGGTAAACATATTAGCAGGGTGATTTGTGGAGAATTTAGTAAATAACAGAAAAGGTGTATCAGTGAGTGTGGAGGGTTGTGCTTTGCATCAGTTTATGCACAGGGAAATCCTACAAGCTTTAGAGACCTGATCCTGTGTTGACTCTTGTCACATCCATGTCTTGAGTAGACTTGAATTGCAGTTTTAAAAATGTCTGCACGGGAGAGCCATCTGGATCCCATTGAAATCCCCTATCCAGGGGATGTTAAAGGACCTCATGGGTTTTGTTAGTCAGGTATACAATTTCCTATGTCATGATTATGCCTACAGCATCTATGTGGGAGATGACTGCTTTCTGTTCTTGGGGACTGGTCGTATGGAGTCATAGAATCATAGAATCATTTTGGTTGGAAAAGACCTTTGAGATCATCAGGTCCAACCATTATCCTAACACTGCCAAGGCCACCACTAGACCATGTCCCTAAGCACCACATATACACGTCTTTTGAACACCTCCAGGGATGGTGACTCCAACACCTCCCTGGGCAGCCTGTTTCAATGTCTAACCACTCTTTCAGTAAAGAAATTTTTCCTAATACCCGATCAAAATCTCCCCTCGTGCAGCTTGAGGCCATTACCTCTTTTCCTGTCATTAGTTACTTGGGAGGAGAGACCAACACCAGCCTCACTACACCTTCCTTTTAAGTAGTTGTAGAGAGCAATAAGGTCTCTTGTCAGCCTCCTCTTCACTAGGCTAAACAATCCCGGTTCCTTCAGGCTCTCCTCATAAGACGTGCTTTCCAGACCCCTCACCAGCTAGTCTGTCACTGTCCTTCGAGTCCTTCGCTGTCTTGGATACAAACCAAGAAATGTGAGTCCTGTCTCCCAGGGCCCAGTTGCTGGGTCTGCCTTTGTTAGCACTTCAGTCCCTCTCAGCATCAGCCACAGCTTTCTGCTTTCCTGAACGCAGTACGTTAGAAATAATGCATACCCTGGAGCATCTCAAAATACAGGGTTTACACTCTCTTTAGGATAAATTGCATTTTAAATCCAATTTACGTCTCAGGATAGTTTGGATTGTGTTATGTAAGAGTAAACTGGAAAATAATGGTAGCAAGTCGTGCCTCTCCCATTCTTGAGAGAGAGATGTGTCTGGTGTGAGAGGGAGCACTCAACTCAGTAAGCTGCTAGTCTTGGTCTTGCACCATTTTGGAAACCTCTTTAAGACTCTCTTGTAAAAAAGCAATATGCCTTTTTCCAGAAAAAAACCAGGACCCGAACTGCCCAAGAGTTCAGGCTCATTTTGGACTAGACTTTGGGTTTAGGCAAGCCCTCTCTTTAACCTCTGTTTAATTCTGGAAAGAGAAAGTCCCTCACCTGGTCTGACCTTCTTCATCAAGTGGGCCGTGTTATTTCATCTGTTTATGCTATATAGATCTTGGTAATTGGATTCGATTAATGCATAGTGCTTAGAAAGGTAGCCAGGCTTCATGGGAGTCTCCTGCTTGTTCACTAGAACTGTGAAAGCTTCTCCTATAGTCCTTCCAAAAAATACTCTCTTATTCCCATTTGTCTGGGAATTTGTCTGGGTTTAACTTCTGTTTACTTGTGGGTGTGTTTCTCTATGTATTCAAGAATCTGGTGTTTCTTTAATTTTCTACCTATATAGGTACTTGTTTTGTGTAATCTGTGTGGTTTTGCTAAGCAGAATTAAGCAGGGTTCTTCTTTATAGACGCCCTTTGGCACTTGGAGAATATTTTGGTTATTCCTCGTGTGTATTCTGTAGCTAGAAGTGTTCTCATGGCACGTAGTGATTTATGGGGAGCGTAGCGGGAGAAACAAATGCATTTTCAGAGTGGGGTAATCCTGAAAAGAGCACTTGATTTGATAATAATCCTGGTGATAATCCAGATTTTATCTTCATTTATTAAGTAAGTGCCCTTGTGAAGTTTGGTTAACTGAGAGGCAGGAAGAGCTGATTTGAGGAGCACACCGATGGGGGCAGGGACCCATAGCCAAGGTCATGAAATATCTGGAAATGGGGCAAAGGTGTTTTGATGGGGGAATCAGCTCCCTGACTGCCGTGTGTGGTTTGTTTCTTGGTTTTAGGAAAATGAAAGAGCATAAACCAAAGAGCTTATTCTGGAAATGGCTTTATTTGTTCAGCCATTTGAATAGGCAGGTACTTTAATCAGGGCCAGCTCCTGTGCAGCAATTTAATTTGAAACTCATGGATGATGGATTTACTTCTTTAGTTATCCTTTACAGACCCTGTGAAGCCCACAGATCCCCAAGGGTTTGCACTCCCCAGGGTGGAAGCCACCCCTCTGAAGCACGGAGGGGTGAAAAGAAACTTAAAAAAAAAAAACCCACAGGAGAAAGCAAAAGCTAACAGTGTCAGGTTAAAACTAATACAGAGGAGCCGTGCTGGATGCCTCCAGTAGCAGTACAGTTGTGAAGGAGTTAGTATCGGATGTGGTTTTCAGGCAATCCCTGTATATTAACCTTTTTTATTTTTTTTTTCCTAGTAAGTACTGGAGCTCACAGCATTTTTGATTGGCCTTGCAGGAATCTCATCCAGTCCTTGCCCATTCCTGTGCTGTGGCCTCTCTACAAGGGAGAAGTAGATGTTAAAGGATGTTGGTGTCACTGAGAGTGTTGGTGTATGTGTTTTTGTTCTTGGTCCTGGCCACAGTTTCCCAACATGGAGGAACAAGCTCAGAAAACAGGATTTTTCTGAGCCTATTCCAGACTAAACTTTTCATTTGAGGGTCCTAAAAGAGCATCTCTTCCCCAAACCTCCTCCTGCAGCCACATGTGTCCTAGGGTTCATTGGGTGGTGGCAGAGCCCCACTGAAATAACGTTTTTGAAGCAAAATCATAATCATTGCTCAGCTATATAAATATCAGTACTTGGCACTGTTATACAGAGCCAAAAGTATTGCTGGGAGTAAGCAGTTAATTAAAAACTGCTTTTCAGTGCTGTGCTTTTCCTTGTATTAAAAATAAAGCAAAGCATTGTGAGCAGTTGGTCTTGCTGTTTTGTAAACAGTTTTCCCCACACTTTCTCCTCTGTACTTTTGATAATGTTTAGCAATTATGCTGCTGATCAAAGAAGCTGCATAGAATCTGCTATGGTGGGAACAGAAGCTTTTCCATAGCTCTGCCAATAGGACTTACTTGTCCTATAACATAGCAAAAATGCTCTTCGCTTCAGATCACTACACTTACAGTCATCCACTCTTCCCTAGGAGGCATAACACACGCACATCACTCTGAACAGAAAATGCATTTAAGCCTGACACCTGGCCACATGGATGCTTTTGTGACTGAGTAACCCAAGAGAAAGGGGGAATGGAGGAGGTATGGGAGCAAGACAAAAAGGGTCAAGAAAAAAGTTTCACCGACTCGGATGCTGAAAGAGGTTCCCAAACAGTTAATTCCTGCTGCAGGTTTTGTGCTCCTCACTTAAAATAGAAAAAAACCTGGAAGTGTTTTCAGATGCTAGGAATTCAAACGGGAACTGTGAACCCCCTTGCAAACATGCAGCTTGTTTGAATTCGCCTTTAGTGTTTCATAGACAGTGGAATTTTACAGGTAAGCTCTAAAAGCTGTAAAAAGCTGAGTGGAATTATGTGCCAGATCACTCCTGCACTCCAGGAAGCCGTTTCCAAATGTCATCAGAGGTGCATCCCTACCGTTGAGACTCTAGGCCAGCCGCTGGCCATAGTCATTTAAAACGCCTGGACAAGGGCTTGAACCTCTCTGGTGTTTATTGCCTGAGTCACACCAACATCGAACAGGGCTCAATAAGCACTCAGGGCTGCAGAGGAATGGGGGTTCAGGCGCTCATACAACCGGCTAACCCAGGTCTGTTTCGCCTGATGTGCATGATGCAGGGATGGCAATCTGCTGCTTGAATCAGTGCTTCCCGTTCCTCCTTGTTCTGCAGCGAGGTGCCCACAAGGATTTGTGTCAGTCTGAGAAAGCCAGTTTTGTGTGTAAGTTGTCTCGTACAGAACACAGTGTGCAACATGTATTACAAAATAGATTTGTCTGTAAATGATGCTGACCTTTACCATGGTGCGGTCTGCTTGAAAAGAACGCCCTGAGGAGACATACTTCACGGAGTAGACAACACTGTGATTTCTGTAATTTGCGTGTGGTATTTCTGACTTAGAAAAGGCTAAACCATTTCAGTGCTGTCACTCCCCGCCAGATACCTTAACACCTTCTTGTCCAGGCTCTGGCTGGTAATTCTGCTCTAAGCCAAATTATTTTGGTAATTGTCCCACAAAGAACGCCAGTATTTTTGCTGTTTCCTTCGGTTGGAATTAATGGGGTTCCTCACACAACTGACTTGGCTGCTATGGGCAAAAAGGCCACATGCAAGTTGTTGTTGTTGTGGTGTGCATTGTGGTATGGACCATATCATAAACTCATTTGTGTGTGCGTCTCTTAGCCCCAGTGGAATATCTTTAACCATCGTGGTTCATAGCTGTGTTTCACCATGGTATTTTGGCACTGTGTTTGCAACACTGCAGACAGTGAAGTGTTAAAAAATCCTTCTCTGCCTAAGAAGAGGTGGAAGCATTTTCTTAAGGTCTGTGGGAAAAACAGGTCCTTCAGCAGATCTGATGGTGGCAAGGACGTGGTTATTGGTAGAAAGCATTTGGATTGTGGTGGTGCTTGAGGGCCCATCTTGAACTAAAATCCTTCAATAGTAATTCCTGTAGAAAAACAAAACATAACTTTGCCTGGACACGTACTGTGTCCCCTCCTGCTCTTCTTTAGGAAGCTCTCCCAGAGTGTTGGGTCAGTCATTGAGATGTCTTTTCTCCTTTCCCTTTGGACCTGTTAAACCTGTTGTGTCTGACTGACATTAGTGAAATAACCAAGTCTGATAGAGAGATGGATGCTCCCAGGGACAGCTTAAGCTTAACTTAGTGTAAGCGTTTTTTAGATTAGTACTAAAACCTGTTTTTGGATGCCCTACAGAGCAGGGGACTGGCACAGGCTGAAATATTGTGATGTGCTGCAGCACACGGATGTTTGATCGACCCACAGTGAGAATGAAACTCGGCAGTGAGCCCAGTTTCTTTGTGAACTCTTTGGTCAGAGACAGGCAAGGCAAATATGCTCACCGGGAGTCAAGGTGGTGATCAAGTCTTTTTGTTTCCTTTCTGGGAACTGGAAACGGTCCCACCTTGCTCAGGACATTATTGCAGCCTCAAATGGTTAAGTGCTGATGCTCGTCTGAGATATTTCCCTCTTCTGGGAAATGTTTTAAGCACTAAATGATGCATGAGCCCTGTTGGAGGGAAGTGTTACATTCTGTATGAAACTGTACACAGACTATTTATTTTTCACTGATGATTTTATTCTGGTAGCCAGGTGTGGTTCCAGGCTAACTTGACATGCTAAGCAGGCCCCGAAGCAAAGCAGTAATTTGCGTTGCTCTAAACAAACACATCCTCTAATTACTGTTTTAAAGGTGATCTCACATAGGAAGAAGCAATAGCAAATAATTGTATAGGGTGGGACACATGTCAAACTGGCACTGGAGTGAAAAATATGTCTAGAAGTTGTAACAACTTGTCTTTATACTTGGCATGCTGCTTCACTTGTCCCAAATTTAGCAAGATCTTGGGTGTGATATTTCCTAGGAAATATTGTTATCTTAGCCATCAGTGTCTGTCCAAATTGCAAAAAAGGTGTTTTTCTCATCAGTTGGCCTCTGCTTTATATTTTTTGCTTTTATTATTTGCTTTTTCCCATGCATATTTTAACAGGTGAGCGCTTGTAAAGACAGAAGATGCTATAGTCTAAGTTAGAGGAGGCCATCTCTGCAGGAAGGGTTGTAATAGACTCTTAACAGCGACACATGGGGTTATTAGAGAGGGGATCCAGAATGTGCAGTCATCAAAGCGTTGTATCTTGAGGAATGCACAATCAAGACAAGCCAAAATCTCTTAGTAATTAAGATTGCAGTCAACTATCATTATGGAGCCCTGCTTTTGATCCTGTCTTCACCCCCTGGCTTGTAAAATTTAATTGTCCTCAAAGATGACATATTTATTTTGAAATAGGCTGCTTTGATTTCTGCAGACTGGAAAGGAAATTAATCCAATTCGGTTTTAGTGACAAACGACTAGAGAAGTTGGCATTTGTTGAATACTTGTGTGTGTTCTTCTGAAGTTGACATCCACTACCTTTACCGTGCCACCAGCAGCGATGCTGGGTGAGTTACAGGCTCTAGGCAACGTCATTCTCTGCTCTCCTCCATGAGAGATAATAATGACAGCAGCTTCAATTTAAGCTTACTCTTTTATTCCATGTGTTGACTAGTAGAGTTAGAAGATCTCCTGTACAGCATGTTGGAGATGATGACTGTGTAATTATATTGTTTATTAAATGTCTTTAAGAACTCCGCAAATGTTCTTTATGCTTTAACTTTTTTTTGAAAAGTGAAAATATTTAATGAAAAATCAGTTACATTATTAAATGAAATTGCCTTTAGTTACCTAGGTTGAGGTTGTTTCCCTCTTACTTATATTAAACTTTCCTGTCATTTCTGTTACGCATTTTGGGTATTATGAAACCCTCTTTATCACACTCTGAGAGGAAAGCAACGTGCCTGGATAAAGCAACCTGTTAGAAAACATCCCAACATTCAAGATCTCTGCTGTCCGTATTAGTAACAGAGAGAGAATAAAGATTTAATCAAAAGTCCCTGTCATCTAATAGTTGTTCCATGTTTCAACAAAACACGTGTAATATTACCACTGACTGCAGCCACAACGTGGCATGGCAGTGTGTCCAGGAGTGGGGCACGTGTACCAACACTCGAGATAATACCCAGACAGATACTCAGCAAAGAACACAGGAATATAAAGAACAGAGAAGGGGAAGAAGACTTTTTTTAGCAGTAGTGCACTGTATGGATCAGTACGGCTCACCACAAGAGACCTGTTTGAATTTCAGAAAACAAACACTTGTTCAAACAATTTCCTTCCCTTAGAATTCAGTCAGAGGCTTATTTGTTCAGACTCTTCTGAGATGGTTATTTATTCTTAATCCAAAAATATATAAGTTTCATCAGAGTGAATTCTAGCATGCTTCAGCTAGCAATAACTTGAGTTTGCACAGTAAAACGTTGCGGCCTCTGTCATGGCAATAAATGGTGACTTTAACAAATGCATGCTCCCTTTTCAAAGTGGGATCGCTTGTGATACGGCAAGAATTGTATGCAGACTGAGGGACGTAGCCATTGTTTGTATGAATATCATGCACAGCTGAGTTTACATATTTGATACGATCCTGTCTGACTCCAAGGAGATAAATTAAATTAAGTTCTCAGAAGGGAAGTAATTAGACCATGAAACAATGGCAAAGATAAGGCACTATGGGAGAAAATGTCCTTGAATAAACAGGGAGTGGAGGGAGCTCTTAGTGGAGAAATAAAGATTTCCTTAGCTCTCAATAGAATAGCAAAGCTAAGACTTCTCAAATTAAAATATAAACCAAAGGGGCTGCTACAGATCTGACAATTCTGGCTTTGGGGAGAGAAGGGACAGGTTGGTTGGAGAACAGTGTGGTCAAGAAATCTCCATCAGAGGGAAATGCTGGGAAGGCTCTTCAAGGTGGGTTAGATCCAGGCTTCGTTTAGCCTTTTCTCTTGCTTGCCACAGACCTTTTGGGAAATAAATAGTGACGTTGTTTCCTACAATCAGTGGCCACAGAACAAAGTCTGAGACGTGCCAGAAGTAGAGGGACAACCTGAATGAAGGTGCAAGCAAAACAAGGAGTCTGCACATTAGAGTTGTGGGGTAAGAGGGTTTAGCTAACAGCTTTCAACCCAGGCAGAGGTGAGAGAAGTGAAAGAAGTGCTTGGCAAAGCGCACTGGCTTTGACATGAATTTCTTTCTTCTAAAACTGAACAAATTCCCAGCCCTGATATCTGCCTTTGTAGTGACTGAGATCAGATTTTTTATTATTTCACCTGACCTTTACTTAAACAAATAATAAATGCAACACAAGAAAACACTGTCTCACCTTCCTGTTAAATTATCTAGTAGCATAACTTGTTTGTTTGGAGAATCAGGCTCTAAATCTCTTTCTAGTGATGTTAGTTTTACATTTGTTTTAATTTTTTTTACTTCAACAAGGTTGTTTCTGAATTAAAATCCAACTGGATGTAATCAGCTATTAGCATGAGCAGCTTGCAAACAGTGCCAGTGGGATGCTGAAGGTTTTTTATGTGGATCAGCTAGAGCATCTGGAAACTCACGATTGTTAGAAGCAATGGCTTATTTTCTATATGAATGCCTGAAGTAGCTGTTGTACCATCTTATCAGGTTCATGTGAGCCATGGATCCCTAAAGAGATCGATACTGCTTGGTTTTCCATTGGATGAAAGATGGCATCATGGTTGGCACTATGCACAGGAAAGATCCTCTTTATCAAACAGCGTATTTAATGATACAGAATCCTTAGAAGTTATTTAAGTTTGAAATAAGTCTTAAAAAATTAATTGATTCTGTAAAGTGTGTAACAGTTCCATTTCAGGGGCAATCACCTGGAAATCATGGGTCTCTGCATTAGAAATCCATGAGTATTTGATAAAAAAATCAGGCTGCGGGTGAGATTTCTCAAGATAGTTGGAAACGGATGGTTATGCTGAGGGACAGGGAAGCAGGCACTTCTGCATCAATTCTGGACCAGGATCTGAAGCTCAGTAAAGAAAACGGCCTCTTGATTTCAGCTGCTGGCTTCACTCCTTGCTATGGACGGACACTTCATCCACAGCACCACTCAGCATGTTTATAAAATGATGAAAAGTAAATCCTGTTTGAAATGGAGGATTAATGTAGTCAAGGGGCTGCAGTGAGCAGAGAGGCTGTACACCCATCTGTCCTCTTGTTTTATACTGCAAACCACCACCATGATGTCCAAGTAATGCATCAGCAAGATTTGGAATTGCCAGGTCTCTGGCAAACTTAATGTTAATTGCGTTATAAAATACGGTTCATACACATACCTGCTTGCTGTTTGGAGGCTAATTTTAGATTTCTATGTTTGAAAGTTCTTTTTAATATTTTTTGTGGGTGACCTGGGTAAGCAAGAAAGCAAGGAGGAGTTTTAGTCTCGAAAGAGGTTAGCAGTGTTTGCCAGAGTCGTGTTCTAGCTTTTTCTAACCACCTTTAGAAATGCTTTTCATAGCTAATGTCCTCAGCAGACACGTACACAGGCGAACTCTGGGACGAGGAAGCATCTTACACAGCGGTGGATTCATTCTGGGAGGCAGCTGACAGTTATTTTCAGAAGGCAAACTCGTTCCTCGGGGTTTCTGTAAGGGAGAGGAAGTTTTCAAAAGGAGCTGTGCTCACAGTCTGCCAAGTCAGCATATCCTCAGGCTGATCTGCTTAGGCCTTGTTCCCAGCTGGCATATCTCTCTCAATGGGTGCTGAGAGAGGTCTCAGTTCATTTCCAGGCCTGCAGTTCCCTCCCTTGGTGAATTTTTCCACTTTCAAGGGCCATTTCTACTTTAATCAACTGAAAGTTGAGTTCCTTTGGACCATTAGACATCTGTGTTTTTCCTCCCAAGAGGACTGTTATTCTGGCAAAAAAGAAATGGAGGTTGTTTATCTGCACAGCTCTTTGGCCAAGTCCCACCTTCAAACTGTAGCATTGTTATTTGGAAGGAAAAGGAAACCCTGAGAGCCGGGGTAGGATGTAGATTGCCTTAATGTGGTCCAATGCCTATGGAAATGATCTGCAGAGAAAGCTGGGAGCCTGAGAGCAGCCCTCCAGAAAGTCAAAATGTTGGATGGAGATTTGCCTAGAAGTAGGCAAAGGCAGTGCCTGAGCTCCTGTCCCTCTCTGGAGCTTGGAGACCTACCTCCAGGCAGTACATTAGCTGTCTCTGTTCA
Organism: Leptosomus discolor; assembly: GCF_034619465.1. Lineage (NCBI taxonomy): Eukaryota > Metazoa > Chordata > Aves > Leptosomiformes > Leptosomidae > Leptosomus > Leptosomus discolor. The sequence goes on along the minus strand of NC_141391.1, from coordinate 211,876,560 downwards.
TCCTAGAGCCAGATCCTACAGCCCTTTCTGGAGGTGGTTATCCAGCTGAGAGGGGCTTACTGCTTGTGGTTGAGTGCTGCCTGCCTGGTGGGGATGCGTGGCCAGGTGATGAGGCACCTGGCAGCTCCCAGGTCCCATCTCCTATGTGGCTTTGCCACCTGCCACCAGGCTAACAAACCTCCTGGGTTTAGGTATTTTCACCTCTTCCTAATGAAAGTGGCGCCAGAAATGCAGGATTCAAGGGTCAGAAGGAGACCAAGACATAGTGTGATCACCTAGTTGGGACTTGGAGCAGGCAGATACTTGTTCAGTCTGCTCCATGGGTATGTCCTCTGCCTTATAGACATTGAATTGGCAGCAAAGAGATCCCTGATAGCTAAAAGCTGGTCTAATGTGGTGCAAAAAGAGTTCATGCCGCAACGGAACACGTGGTATGAGAGACAGATGCAGGTAGGTGAGATAGCACAAGGAATTAGGAAGATCATTAGAATCATAGCATGGTTTGGGTTGGAAGGGACCTTTAAGATCATCTAGTCCAACCCCCTTGCCATGGACAGGGACATACAAGACTGGCCAATACACCTTGTCACCTTTAGGAGTGGCTTTTAGGACCCTAGAAGAGTTGTGAGGAGGGCTTTGGTGATGGTCACCCTGAAGATAAGGAACAGCTCCAAAATGTGTGGGCATCCAGTGCACGTCACCTGCAACATAAAGGTACTTGGTTGAAAATCTGGTTCTTTTCTTGATGAGAATCACCACCTTGTTAGAGATGAGAAATGAGTATTCAGTGCGGTAGGTACGATTGGGATAGGCTAAGAAGGTCCTTAAAGAAGGAAATGAATGTGTTAAGTTTCAGGGAATAGATAACATGAGAGCTAATGGATAGTACATAGATGTGCACAGTCGAAAACACAGACTAGGAAATGTGCTTTGCTGCAATATGAGTGAATGAAAAAGGCCAGAGAGGAGGAGATTGCAGTACCTGAAACGTGCATGTTTGGGACTCTTCCCTTCCCTTTCTCTTGTTTCTCATTGCTCCCCTGAGCAGGGTCTCACAGAAAGCACAAATGGAAGCACAAGCCTTTGGAAACTGTATGTGACCTGCTGTCATTACGTGACATGGCTGGCACAAACAGCAGCCACAGAGATGACTTGTATGTGTGAGACAGCCTGCCATGGAGAAGAAAAGAGATTTCCACCTTCAGGTGGACTTCTGACAAAGAGTAAATGGATGGGGAGGAGGCAGCTGAAGCCAGAGGAGAAACTAAGACATAAAAAACCCACCAGAAGTTCAAATAAAACAGGAGGCATTGAGTAACAATTAGACTAATGCAAGATTAATTTTAAGTGTTTTAGCCATTTATGTTGGGTGATTAAGTGCTGTGAGATTTGACGACTCTGATTATATACTCAGAAGTGTATTTATGCCTGTCAAAAGAAAAATGACATGTTAGAAACAGAACCTCACCTTCCCCACCTGTATCTCATATGGAGTTCATAAAGCATAATTCAACAGTCTGTATTAATCAAAATGATGACAGTGAATTGTGTCTGAATTAAGCTCATGCATGACTGATGCAGTATTAATTGCTCAGCAGATTTTGTACATGGGATTATGACTATGTGATTTTACCAGTATTATAGACCTGGGTTCAAGTTGCTGAAACCTGTCTGCACCATGAGGAGTCAGCTTCTCCCTTGCGTTATATGTTATGGTATCATCAGAACCAGCTCAGAGGTACCACACCAGCGTGGTGTGGACCAGCTCAGGTGTAAATAAGGACACAAGGTTTGGTTATCCTGTCATCTAACTTTAGATATCTACAAGTGTATGTCCTTGGATTAAGAACTGCCATTCTTCTGCCTGGTCCAGCTGACTGGTTCCACTCAGTTATATGTTTCAAAAAGATATATAAGGTGACAGAGAGACATTCCTTGATGTCTGGTATCTCTGGAGGTTTCTGGCTGGTTTCTTGGCAGTAGGTTCATGGCTTTCCATGTGCCTCCTAGTTGGCATGAAGTCACACATTGAAACCTAAACCTATTTTGGAAATATGGGCTCATGATTTTTTTCCCCTAAATATTTCCAAAGTATTTTTATGTTTGCTGGTATCTTGTGCCAGCCTGAAGCCTGTGCATGTTTCCATGCTAGCTCTGGCTCCTTTGAAATGCTCATAACTTCTTAAACAAATTCCGTTGGCTTTGGAAGCTTTAGTTTTTGGTCCTAGCTCAAAGGTGGATTTTTTTTTTAAGTGTGAGAACAGTGTTTCCAGTCACACTTCAGAGCTATATGAATGAGGAGCAATGTACATGTCATGGTTTAACCCCAGCCGGCAACTAAGCCCCACGCAGCTGCTTGCTCACTCCCCCTACCCGGGTGGGATGGGAGAGAGAATAAGAAGGGTAAAAGTGAGAAGTCTTGTGGGCTGAGACAAAGACAGTTTAATAGGTAAAGCAAAAGCTGCGCAAACGAGGAATTCATTCACTACTTCCCACTGGGAGGTGTTCAGCTACCCCCAGGAGAGCAGGGCTCCGTCATGCACAGCGACTACTTGGGGAGACAAACGCCATCACTCTGGATGTCCCCCGCTTCCTTCTTCTTCCCCCAGCTTTTTATTGCTGAGCATGATGTCATATGGTGTGGGATATCCCTTTGGTCAGTTGGGGTCAGCTATCCAAGCTCTGTCCCCTCACAACTTCTTGAGCACCCCCAGCCCACTCACTGGTGGGGTGGTGTGAGAAGCAGAAAAGGCCTTAACTCTGTGTAAGCTCTGCTGAGCAGTAAGGAAAATATCTCTGCGTTATCAACACTTTCTCAAGCACAAATCCAAAATATAGCCCAATACTAGCTACTGTCAAGAAAATCGACTCTATCCCAGCCAAAACCAGCACAGTACTTTTTTTCCTATGCTTGGTTTGAAGGTCATGATTTCATAATGAGAAATGGTTGAAGTTAGGAGGTTAATGGAAACGCAGAGCTGAAGCATTAACTCAGCAGGTAGCTTCCTCTCTCTTACGGTCCTATTGAGAACACACAAATGTCCTCCTGACTGGAGGAATTAATTATTTCCATTAAATAAGTTGTTATTTTAAAATCCCACCAGAACACAGGGTAACATGGTAATGCAGTAATATACAAGCTCACGTATAACTACATGGATAGAGCAATAAAACAGGGCAAAAAGAGTAGGACAGGATGCCTGTCAGGATGCAACTCCAATGCAGTTTGGAGTTGAACTTCAAGGGGCATTATGCAGGGGAGTGTGAAACGTGAGAAGACACATAATTGATACGGACCTGTGCAATTCTATGTTTTAAGCTTATGCACAAATTAGGAATTGTATAGGAACATCTGTGCCTGTATCTGTGTTGCATTTGGAATTGAGATGTTCTGTAAATTTTATTCCAAATCCAGCTCTTGAGAGATCACCAGATCGCAGATGATAAGACCCGTGAGAATGTGTACATTCATCTAGAAATGAACTTCTGACCTCTGAATTTTGTGATGCTAATCACATCGCCGATTACTTTCCCAGCAGTTTTTACTTATTGTGCTCAGCATCTATGAAGAGCTAATACACTTGCAGTTTGTGACGAGGCATTGAATTTATTGATGCCACATAAAGCTGAGGTAATGATAAAAAAGAGATAGGTTTGATGATTGTTTCATGATGTGTCGTAAACCAATGCATTGTTCCAATTAAGCAGACAATGGGCAGGAGTGAATGCTATAAAATTACACCCTTTGCTTTGTACCTCCTTTTTTCTTGTGGGAGAAGCCAAGCATTGAGTAGCCTCAAAGGCTGAGCTGCACAACGCCTTCTTCCCAAACACATGCTCCACCCAGCTCGAAATTGATGCACCCTGTGTGAAGCAAGATTTGTATTAGGAGTCCTTTAGCATCATCTCGGCAAGCTCTATGGCAGATGCGCTTTAAAAAGGGTACAGCTTACATGTATTATTTCAGCATTATTTGTGGTGAGCAGCACAGGTTTTAGCAGAGGAGAGGGCGATGTTACCAGAATGTCCTGTGTCCGTCAGCAGTAAGGCTGCATTTAGTACTATTTATTTTAGACTTCATCTAATAGCTACCTTTCGTTCTAAATACCTTGAATTAGTTAGATGTATTGCTTGGGAAAAAATGAGTCACTATGTGTGGCTTGTATGTGTGACTTGGCTGCATAAAATATTAGAAATCTATAGCACTGTAGTTTATAAGTCAGTTGGTTAGGAAACATTCTCTTGAATGCCATGAAGCAACCCACTTTTTCATACTGATTTCTTCTTAGTTGAGTGAACAAAAACGAGGAATTGACAAAGATGTATCTCTTATCATCGTGCTTTGAAATAGATTTATAAACCTTTGTTTTCAAAGTATTTTCATTCCCATTTCTGCTTCATCATGACATGCAAAAAGTCAATAGGCAGTAATAAAACCTAGAATAATGGAAAAAATAACCCACATGTCATTTCAATATTGCTTTTTAGCCCTACTGTTCCTACAGTTAGACATGCATTTATTTTACATGAAGGATTTGCTGTCTTTTAACATTAATTACGGCTTATGACATTAATATTCTGCTTGTTAGTGTCTGAAGTATTGGCGTTGTTACCCTCCATGCTCTGGGTCAGGACAATGCCGCAGTGACATATTCAAAAAACATAAATTCCATCTGCAGTGGTTATTAGGGGTTTAAAACTATGGAAAGATTCCAGTCTTCCAGCCCGTTAGTGCCTATATCACCTTTAGAACTCATTTAGAGATACATTTTTAAGATATTTAGCTATCTGAAGATACCCAGGAGGATGTTTGAAAGTGCTTTGATGCTTAGTTACTGTAGGAAGTTACTTGCATCATGAGGTGCCTAATAATCTTTAGAAGTCTGGTCCTTGACTAAGTGGGTGTTTTTGAAAATTATACTTCCATGCCATAGGAAAGAGGGAACTGCAATTTAAAGTACTCTTTACTGGGGGCAAGTGGCTGCAAGTACAGACCTGCCTTCTGGTTCAAACTCCTCTGTTACCTCCCGAAAGGCGCTCTGGGGACATTTGTGAATCCAGGTTTCTCTCTCCTAAAAATAGAAACCTATACATAGGGTCTCTGTGCTCCACAGTAATAAAAGTAGCAGGAATAAATGAACTTCAACACTATTTAATTTTTAATTAGACCCCCTTTATCATATCCTCTGTAGAACTGGGGAGATTAACTTTCCAAAACTTATTCTCACCTGGTTAAAAACCAATTAGCTGTTACACACAAGCCAAATGCATCGTTATTGGCAAGAATTTCTGCTAATTATATTGTTCTGGTGAAGTGACTTTTCTGCCCGTTGGTGTGTCAAGTTCAGATCTACTTTGGACTATACAGATGCTGCCAAGATTTGAAATCCAGCCAAGTGAGAACCCCAGTGGTCTTGCCTGATTAAAGATTTCAAGATTTGGCCGAACTGAATTACACTACAATTAATTCTGCCCATTGCTGGGAGGTTTCTTTCTCTTCCATCCTTCTGCTTCTTTTCTGAAGACCGCATGCAAAGCAAGCCAAATAGCAGTGGAAGTAGAAGTATTTTTGTCTCCAGTGTCTGGGAAGATTGAAAATAAAACAAGCTTGAACATCAGTAGCCTTCACTTAAGCTTTAAAATGGCAGGTTCAGCTAGGGAAGGCTGAAGCCGTGTTTTCCTCTGTCATTACCAGCTGTGCAGAGAAGTGGCTCCAGGACATTCAGTAATCCCGCTGGTTTCACACAGGTGTCAGGAGAAGTGAATCTGCCTTTGAATTTGGCTTTCTCTATGCTGTGATTGAGGACAGTAACTCATAATGAACACAGAGGGGTGCGGTTGTCCTCCAAGATCAATCCCCCGCTGTGCAGAGCTTTCCCACTTACTCTCTTATGGTATAGGGTGTATATGACTCACCCGAGGGCTATTGGCACTTCCCACAGGCAACTGGGGGAGCAGTCTTCTGTGTAGGAGTGTCCTAATGCAGTGATGATGAAACGTGGAAACCTGCCTAGCCTCTTACTTATCCTTCTGTCTTTCTCAATAAATAAAATAAATTGGCTTCCCAGTAGCTTGATGGGAAGGGGGGGGGGGGGGGGGCGGTTCTGGCATGTTGCTGCTGATGAGTTTGTCATGCGGCTCATCCCTGCAGACCGAGCCTTTGAGTCAGACCACTGCCACGATGCTAGCTAAGGATTGCCCAAGGAGACCTGAGAGAGCTGCCCTCCAGCGTCTTGGTCTGCGGGGCTTCACCGCTCCCTGGGCACGGGGCCCTGGGGCCAGTCGGGTGGGCAGGGCGCAGGCCAGCACAGCTGATGCACAGTGGCCCTAATGACACAAGGACATTGAGACTTGATCAAGACTGCAAACCAGACATGCTAGGAGAAGTACAGTAATTATTATTATAACACCTGCACCCCTAGGATCTCCCACCACTTTTGGAGAGCATTTGCTGTTCCTCACTGTAGGAGATGACTGCAACCGGGCAAACCTGACACTGTTGGCCTCTATCACGGCACCGAGGAACTGTAGTGGGCTTGAATTATCACACACACACTCAAGCTGATGGGACTAAATGGGCTTGTGATTTTTCTAGGTACCCCAGCAACAATATGTGGTAGCCCAGCCTGCAGAGCTGAGCATGCAAAGGACTCATCAACTTCATCGGGGGCAAAAAATTTATGCTCAGGGTGTTATTTGTGCTTGGTTGCTCCTTTGCTTTTCCGCTTCTCTTGTGGAGAAGATGCCGTTTTGAGGCATAAACCTCTTTGGATATAACTGTAGAGCATAGCCCTGCTTCATGCTCTGAGCCAGTGTCCTTTTGGTTCCATTGCTGTTTTCTGAGTTCATATGCGATCTCCACCTTTGTACTGTTACTTGTCCCTAGCATCACCAGTATGGCTCCACCTCACCCATATGCACTAGCTTTTAGGGTAACCCAATAGCTAAAGATCCTGTACAAGCCACAGCTGGGAGTCCCAGCTCTGTTACATCTCCAGGGTGATAGTTGCCTTTATTTTCCATGCAGGGGAATGAAATACCTAGTTTTGTTACATTTTTCAATCCCATGCTTGTACAAATAGGCAGTTATCCATGTTTTTGTGTAACTTATCTCTACAGGTGTGTGGGTGGTATAACATTCACCCTTCATTAGTATGTATTCAAACCAATGAAGGAGATAACAGTAGACAGCAACATCCTTGTATCTGTGTCAAATGGATATTTCACAGATGGCAGAGCTTTCTTTTCAGAAGAGTAGTATCTGCTGCCAGGTTTCAGATATAACTGAAGGTATGTGTACATACTGCACTTGTCTGAGAACCAGGAGGCTACAGAAAGAGTGTTATACCAGTTATTCAGCTCTTCATTCACTGTAAACTAAAAGCTTCTCGTTTTGTGAGGCAAGGTATGGGGATAGTTGCTCTGCGTGCAGCCAGATCACCCTTCCAGGAGTGCCAGTCTTCCTTTTTAGGGCAATGTTTTTCAAGGGTTTTGTGAATAGACCCTCCTTTTCTTGTTCATCTGTTGTTGCATGAAACCCCTTCAGAGCAACTCACCTCAGCCCAGGAGCTGCTTACCACCTTTAAGTGCATGTAGCTCCTCACATCTCCCAGGCAAGGGAGTGGAAATCAGCTATAATTACTGGCTGCATATGTAAATCCACACTCCTCCACACTGGGAAAACAGGGCTGCTGCCAACAGCTAAGAGGTGTTCACTGTTTTTGGCTGAGCTAAATCCTTGCAACCACTACTTTTATCTTTTCACCTTTAATGATTAATTCATCATTAATACTTGTTTTTATTTGTTTCAAATTAAACAGTCTGGAGGTTTTTGCTCAAGCTTTGCAAGCCTTTTTGAATGCTGCCAGTTGGGATCCACCACTTGGAAACCATCCTTCTGGTGGCTTGGTCTGCTTCTTGTGGAAATCAGGGATATTCCTGAAATCAGAGATGTCACTGATACAGGGATATTCCTGTTGGCTTAAATGGGCTGCAGGTCCTACTGTAGGAATCCAAGCATTTCAGAAGGTTATTTGGTCCTAATCTTCCCTCTAGAGCTGCAAGTTATTGCAACAGAAGAACCAGAACTTGAATTTCTTTTTCTTGAAAGGCTACTGAGCAGCATTCACATGATGATGCTTGAGACAACTGAACACAAGGTCAGCACCTAACTCTGGGTGTGCAGTCTAGGAATCCCTTATTTCTATTCTTGAAATGCCTATGTTTATGTGGGATTACAAAGTTCAACCAGTGCCTAGCGAAATCCCATACATCTGTGCTGGAGATGTTCAGCCTTTGTCTGAGCTCTGTTGTGATGCGGACGCAAAGCAGAACAGGGCGTAACCTCAGCCTGTGTCCCGGGGAAGCAACGAGTCTGTGGGCTCATTCGTTGTATGCTTAATGGACCCAGCGGCACGCCCAGCACAACAACTGGAGTCAGCTATTGTTTCAGAAACTGTCAGGATGCTGCCTCCAGCATCCCTTTTGCACTGTGCGTGATGGCTAGAAAGTACCTCCAGGAGGAAAACACATGTGCTCTGGGCCTGAGGAGGTCCATATGTCTCTCTTCCCTTCCCAGGAGGGAACCAGGCTATTTTTTAAGATGAGCAAACACTCCCCCCTTCTTCAAGCTGCACTGCTGTGTGGAATGGTGCAGGAAGGCATGGCAACATGCAGACTGCAAATGCCCCTGGCAGTGAAGGAGCCAGACCAGTCTCTGCTCACAGGATCTGGAGAAATTAGAAAGGAAGGATTACGCTGCTAGGGACTATAACATGAGGTAGGGCACAGATCAGAAATTGCCAGGTGTATGTGGGTAGGTTTTGTCACAGCCCGTTAGTATTACAGCTGCTTAACTACACAGCTCAGGTTTCCAGCTGCAAAATGTCTCCAACTTGACATTATCACCATAGAATCTCATGAGAGTGTTTTATGAACATGGTATGCAAGGCTGGCATTCGTGATAGAGGACATGCCACGCTGGGGAAGAAAGGCCATTGAAATTGCTGGAAAGATTTCTGGGTCTTCACCCTTGAGTATCAGGAGATCACAGAGGTGATGAGTAGGATCTGAAATATGAAATGGAAATAGGTCAAGTTGTATAAGCATGATTCAAGGTCTCCTGACACCTCTCCATCCTTGCTCCTCCATGTGGTGCATTATACCCTCATGTAAGCCCCAAAGAAGGCAGCTGCATTGATAGCAGAATCACTCAGCATCCTGCTAAAGCACCGGCTCAGGACAAATCCCATTGTGGCTCATTTCTTTGCAAATAGTGAGAAATAGAAAATTACATGCCAAATTGAAGTGTTAAATCCTGAAATAACTAAACTGGCAAAAAAATGTTAGTTTAAAAATCATCACCATCTTCTAAGGCTAATAGAAGCAGGTCTTTTGGTGAGCATCTCTCTCTCTCCTGAATTTTGGCTGCCCCTGTTTCATTTGAACGCCTGCTCTGAGCCACTGCTTCTTGCTACCAGCACTGGGGCTTTTCATCACAGTCTCCTCTTCAGTCACAGCCGAGGGAAGGTGTACGAAGTGATTCATCCCTCCACGTTTGCCTTTGTGTCCCATCTTCTAGGGCATCCAGGGTCTTTCTCTTCTAGTTGGTTTTCCAAAGCAGACAGAACAGTATGATGATGTTTCCTCCCTGAGCCAATTGACCTGACGGAAGCGTAGAGATCTTAAAGATATTAGTAAAGACATTAATTTCCTCCATGTGTTGTGAGCAGTCTGTGGTTTGGAGACAACATGTGACCCCAAAGTTCAACTCCTTGGCCTTTTAGCCACAGAGATTTAGCTAATCTTGCCAGGCAGTCAACATATGGGCACAGAACCATCTGGCTTTGAGCTGGAATTAGCTCTCCCTTGCCCAGTTGTTAGATCAAGCAAGGCACTATGGACAAATGGGTGGGAACAAAAGGTATTGCGGTGGTAGGAGATCAGAGGAGGTCAAAAAAGCTGTCTGGCTGTGAGCCATAGCACAATTTCTGTCTTTCTGCTCATAAATGCAAGTTCTCTTTCATTTTTAGTATAAGGGAGTATTCAATACTGAATCAAATAAACCTCCTCCAGCTCTTTGCAATAAGCAAATTAAGGATGTAACTTCCAAAAAAATAGCAATCTAAATGCAGTAACAGAGAAAAAGAAGATGTTTTGGCTTTGTAAGCATTATAGATCCACCTTTGCTAAGAAAAACTGACATCTGTTTGGCTTTGTTCACATCTCTGCTCTGTGTCTAGTTGAGGTTTTGCTACCTTTCACGTTATTTGCATATGTGTTTGTGAGTGAGAAAGAAGGAGACTGCTGATCTGAGATGGTGCAGACCAAAGCCCTTTCTGCAGCCACAGAAGCTGTCACCACTGCAGTAGCACATCCTTGTTGGCTGCAGGCGGGCGGTACAATGTGTGGGATGTGAAGTAGTAGAAATTAATCTCAGTGCCATTAAACATTCCACTTTTCTTCTAAAACTGTCTCCAAAGATGTCCATTTCCAGAGAGTGTGGATGGCTTGATGATATAAATCTGATAGTCTTTATTTACTGTGGGCTGCTGAACCCTTGGATGGTACTAATCCAAGGCTACTATCTCCGTGTTGGCATAAGCATTTTTAGATTTATGATCTTCCAACCCAGAACTTCACTTTTATGTGCAAAAGAAAATAAAATCAACCAACTCCCCCCATTTTTTTCCCTTTGCAAACTTTACTGCAGGCAGGCCCAACCTGTGCAGTTCCTGCTTGCTTCTTGTGAAACGCTTGGGGCCACCTCTCATGGCTGCTTGGAGTCATCGTACGGTGCTGTCAGCAGACTATTTGCTGACTGTGCAGTGGTGGTGTAAAAGGCATTCCTGTTGAGTGGCCTGAAATCATCATGGAGACAAAAGGTTTCAGTCTGAGATATAAAATCCCACAAGACAGTTTGTACCCAGTTTGAGGGGGAAAGGTCTGCTATAAATTCACCTTTTGCAAGATAGAAGATACCAGAGACTCGATGGATGAGAAAAACCTGATAAATACCAACTGCACAAAGAAAAAAAAAATAATCTTGAACTGGAGTTTACATTTCTTCTTTTCACACCAGAAAGTCCACGTGGGAGGGAAACCTGGACGATGGGAGAAGTGTCATGCTGAACTCTGCTCACACAAATATCAGTGAGGCTATATGGGGAGTATCCATCTGTAAAATAACCATCCTGGAGGATGTTTGCAGACTATGGGATAAGAAAGGGAGGAGATAGAGGTAGAGATATAGTACTTCATGTCATACATGTCCGGTTGATTTTCAAAGGTCCAAATTGTAAGAGGCCTTGCATCAAGGTAAGGCACTGCAAATCCTATGGACAGAATCAGTATTTGAAGGTTTTCCAGACCAGGAGCATTGGGCAGAGCTCTGCTGCAGTCAGCCAGCCATTTCCAGGACAGCCATCAGTTTCTTTCCCTGTACCAACCCTTGCCATCTCACCCTGTTCCCCTCTTAGCAGACTTGTCACATTTTCCCCTTGGGAGCAGGCTGGTTTGTACCCATGAGTTCTCACATTATTACAAGCCATCCTGAAGATTTTTTGATAGTTTTCTTTCATGTGGAAAATGATCTGATACGATCACTGTGTGAATATGTGTGAGACTATCCTAAAATCTGTTGAAATTATTGACTCATTTCAACCGAATAAGGCAGCTGAGCAGAGGTAAGCTTCCAGTGTCCTCCAGAGCAGAAGCTGTGATTTAAGCACTTCCCTTGGCCAGCTAGTGAATTCATCAAGCCCAGTAACCCCCATGGTGCTGGCAAAACTCTCTGCAGTGTCTATGTGGAAATAGTGGAACATTTATTCGCAAAGACATTTGGTTACTCAAAGCTACAAATCCTTACAGACTCAGGCTTTGTTAGTTCTGGCTTTCACAAAATTATTTGTGCTTTCTTGTGGCATTTTATCCATGACACGTGCTGTTCACGGAGGTGCAGCATTAAATGTCATGTCTTGCAAATGTAACACTCTGACTCAGAAAGAGTTGTTACGGAGGGAACCTGCCCTACTTAAATGGCTCTTGTGTTTGCCCAAGGATTTTCTTCAGTATTCTTCTAACTGATCCTAGTTTTCAGTGTTAAATATGATGGATGTTAATGTATTTCAATCGTAGTTTATAGCAAGCCTTTGCAGCCGGGGTATTTAACATGTTCTCCTGGCAGCTCAGCAGCCAAAGCAACAGCAAAATCTGGGTCCTCTGCTTTTGTCTGTGCAGAACGCTGCCCCTCTACTTAACAATTCGCAGCAATATACAACGCGTTTGCTTTCAGCTCTTTGGCCTCTGGGATGGTCAGGAGCTGGCAGAGATGTACAGGAAGCCCAGTCATTAAAGGATTTAGTTTCCCTTATTGTACATCAACTTCCATGTTTTAATCCTTTGCTTCTTAAAATCAATCTCCAGCCAAAGGCCATAGAATGTATTGGGTTTTGGTGGGTTTTTTTCTGGCGAATGTTGAAGTGAGTTTTGCCCATTAGGGCTAGTTCTGGAGCTACAGGGCTTGTGCTTTTCTGGTGGCAGCAAGTAGGACGTGGCGGCTCTGTGCTGGCCAGTGGTGAGGGTGACTTCTAGCATCACAGGAGTGCCACGCCATGTGCTCATCACTCCTCCCAACGCCGCAGCACACCCAGTTTGTCATGATGGAAACTGTCATGCAGGGCCAAATGCCACTCCTGGTCAAGTCAAGTCTTGTTTCAGCTCCTTCAGAGGCAGATGTTTCTTCAGGAGCACTAAACGTTGTAGCAGTCAGGGAAAAATGACCATTCCCTTATCAATGCTCTTGTGCAACAACTCCGCAGCAAGCAAAGGGGACCGGTCTGTGCTTGGGGCTCTGCAGCAGATCAAACGATCTCTCGTCGGCCCTTGTTTGCACAGCTGCCATGCTCGGAAAAGTCGCACAAAGTCATTAGTTGCCCAGTTCAGCTTGCTTCTTAAAGTCTTGGCTAGGAATTTGCTCATATGTTAAAATATTGCTCAGGTGCAGCATCGCCTCCATTCGTTTGTGTTGTTGACACCTTTTTGACAGCACATGGGCAGAATCATAGACCTGAAAGGCTGGAGGGGAAACTTGATAGTTTTGTGTAGCTGCATCGAGCCTTGTGGCTCATGTCTGCCTGCGGCACGGCATCCAAACCAATGCTTCTCTGAAAATGGTGAATCCATCCATTCTTTTCATAGTTTCTTAGCAGGATTAATCACTCTTCGTGGGTTTTTTTGTATATTTAATTTCCCCAATTCTCACTTCTAGAGTTATTTTCCTCTTCTTTGTCCCTTGGGTTGCAGCATCTCATGGGCCTTGTAAGGTGAAGAGTCCTGAGTGAACGGGCCTCAGAATATTCCTGAAAACGAACAAAGCAGCAGGGGCTGGAGGTAGCACCTACCCTTCATGTCACAGATGGGGGGATTTGCGGGGACACATCAGAGTGTGAGCAGCACCTGGGGTTTGTCAGGAAGGAGGGAGGGCATCAGGGAAAACAGCAAGTGTGATGAAGGGGAGGTTCAAAGGGTGGTAAGGGAGATTTTCTTAGCTGGATGTTTCCTTGTTCATAACAATTTACGTAATCTGATCTAATTTGCTTTAACCAAACCCGTGTTTTGATGTTCACTTTCAGGGCTTTTTTTCTTTCTTTGGAAACAATTAATGGGAACTGCTGTCACCCCAGCCCATGTCCGTGTCCCCTCTGCTACAGCCATAATGTTGCACCATCACGTACTGCAACAACATCGATGCATTGCTTTGTGCAGAATTAAACCAGGGCAGGTTTATCTATTGCAGCATAGTTGGGAACGGGGGAGGCTGGAGAGGGAGGAAAGAGGGAAGAAAAAGGATGTAGAAGAGTGGGGTTAAGAACCTCTCACTGACATGGGAAGGCGAAGGGATGGGAATAATAAGGCCCATTGGTTAAGATGATACTCTGGGGTCGGGGGATCTAGTTTCTTGGCCCCCTCTGTTCCCTCTTCTCATGTGTTTACAGAAAAACTTCTAACGTTCTGCACACCGCTTTCCCATTTGTAAAATGAGAGCAGTGCCTTTTAAAAAAAATAAATCCTGGCAGGTCTTGAGGAGATCAGTCTGGTGGGTATTTCTGCTAAGAGAGATCACCACTGGGGCTGTGTGGAGGCATTTGGAGGCTTAGCAGAATGAATCCTCTGAACCTTTGAGATTTACTCGGCACTTCTAGAGGAGAATAAAAGTGGAGTTAATTAAGCCATTCCCAAATCCCTTCTCATCCGTGACCATCAAGTAGCTGCTGCTGCACAGTGCTTTCCTCGGCTCTTGATGTACCCAAGCATCTGATCGAGCCAGAAGTGTCTGACTGTTACCCGCATGTCTGCCACCACCGACCTGCTTGCAGAGGAGTGGGACAAACTCATCCCAATCTCCATTGGCCTTTGTGGTACCTGCAAAATGCTGTGACGATACCACACCTGATTTCCCGAACACCCAGGGGGGGTGTTACTGTAATGAACAGTATTCAGCCTTGAAGGGTTAGTTATTGTGTATCAGGGCTCTAGGCGATTGCTCACCCGTGCTTTAAAGGGAAGAAAGGCTCACACTAATTTCTGCCAGTGGCGTGTTGCTGGCTGCAGTGACCTCTGCTGGGAAGCCCACGGCTGCTCTGGTCCAGCTTCAGCAACACAACCCACAACTTGATCTAAACCGTAGATTTCTCCCCAAGTGATTTCCATCGATTTTTTTTTTTTTTTTAAATTTTGACTTCCGTTTTCCTTTAGATGGCTTGTCATTTGAGAGCCCATCTGAGTAGAGAGATGCTGTGCAGGACAAGCTGCTTCATTTGCAGGCGTGTGATGTGCACTTCACCAGCAATGTTAAGCACTGCGTAACTTCACAATTAAGGCCTTGCTGGTCTTGGGGAGGCTGAGAAAGAGGGGGAAAAAAATGACTCCTTCCCATCTCAGCAAGCCACTCCGGTGCAGTGGCCAGCAGTGGCTGGGGTGGCTGGTGTGCACAGGCATCACCTCCCAAAGGGACAGCTTCTTCCGAACACTCTCATCCCTATGGGGGTGGCTCCCCTTGTGCGTTGAGGGTGATTCAGCCTCTTCTGCTGCCTTCTTTCAGGTTACACTTTATATTGGCTGCCTCCCTGAATCCCACGTGCTCACGTCCTGCGTCTGGTTTCAAAGAGGGGCTCAATACAGAGGACCCTGCAGTGGTAGGACTGAGCCTGTTCTCCACCCTTCACTTTAGAACTGAGCAAGTTTATCTGCCGTCGGAGGGCCCAGCGGCACAGTGCCCATTTGGTTTGCAAATCAGAAAGAGGAGACGGTCTCGCGGCAACCCTCAGCGTGCGGTGTTGCATGTCCGATGAGCTCTTTTCTGGCCTCTGCCTCCCCTAGCTATTTGTCTTTGTGGGTAACCCACCCATTAGCCACGTGTGTGACAGTTTGGTGTTGCTGGTAGCTGTCTCAGAGGGGGTTAGGTTGGTTTGGGGAACCTCTGAGGTTCTCAAAAATAGGAATGCAAAGCATTAATATGTGCATGGTAAAAACTATATGGCAGACTAAGTTGGAGGCTTTAAACCATGTAGATTATTTGTATTAAAACTGCCTTCTTGATCATGATGGTATGCAGTACACAAACAATTGCTTGAATGTGCCTGTACACAAAGGAAAATGTATAAATACATACAATAATTTTCATTAAAAGTGGCTATTTACTTGAAATGTCATCTGGGATCCTAGTGTACCTTCAACAAGGCAAAACTGCCCTTGCCCTAACTGTAACCCTTAAGGGACTGGGCACTAGACCTGCACAGCAAAATAGAGGTTTTGCAAACATGAGCTGCGTAAAGCCAAGTGGGTGGTGTGTTGGTTTCCTGTTGTCAGTATTAAGAACTTAATTTGTGATGCAGTCTACCTGGAAATTTTGCTAAAATATAATGGGATTTTCCAGATATTTGTGGAGAGTGAGGAGCCTACTCATGTATTTGTTGCTCTGACATTCTGTAGTATGTTATATTTGAGTTCACTTATTGTTGATGTTAAATTTCCTGTTTGTGAAGGTCGTTATATGAAGGGAGCTTTTGATGACTGATAATGGGTGTAAATTCAGGTCAGTCATAATCTTTCCAGTGAATTCAGAGGAAATTGGATTAGTCTGCATTCTTACAGGAAAGATCCTGTTGGGTGTAGGGGACCTTCTGCTCTTAGTATCTTCATGCAGATGTTAGGACACTTAGGACACTTGAGACCATTGAGGATGAGGTCCTGACATGTGATTAAGCATCTTAATTAAGCTACTTGAACCTTGAAACATGTAGGGGGTTTTGCATTTGCTGATGATGCATTTTTACTTTCTTTCTGAATGTGTCCATCTGTTGGTTAATGAGTGGTTTCTGCTTAGCATTTCCCAACTTTCTCTCGCTCTTAGAATGATTGTCTGAAATTGGTGTAATTAATATTCTCCCCCTGGAGTTGTGCTGGTAGTTGCTTTAGGGTTTGCAAAAGTTAAATGTATCCTTTGGAAATTATTGGTAAGCATATAAGGAGCAAACCCAGAGAGGCATTGCTCTAGTAGTTAATTAGATGTATGCTTATAGAGATGATTTCTCTCTTTAAAGCTAGCGTTTTGACAAGAGGCTTAGTGGGAATGATGGGTGGGAATGGTGAGGATGTAGAAAACCTGTGAAGATGCTTACAGCCATTGCACAGAAAGCACATGGTCCTTAATAACACTGCAGGGAAATTTGGATGTCTAGACAAGGTATGACATCGGAGCAGGACGAATTTGGAGGGAAGGAGCATGGGGCTATCATACAGCTGCTGCCTGCCTGTGCCACTTCTGTGTGGGGGCAAATCCCTGCCTTCTCCCTGGCAGCCCGCAAGCTGCCTCCGTCATTCCCTCGCACCCTGCTTTGTTGCTGTCCTGAGACTTCAGCCTCCAACCAACCACCTTCATTCATCTGACATGGGAACTGTAAACCTCTAATGCCCCAGATACTTAACCCTCAAACATTTTGGCTTCAGAGAGGGCTAAAGGAATTTTCTGTGAGTAATAACAGTATTCTGGGCTGTGAAGCACTCCTGACTGTTTACTTTGGTCAAAATCTTATTTTATGATGTTGAATAAAGCACTGACAAGTAGTGTCTAACTAAAAATAGCTTTATGTTTTGCAGCCACTTAAAAAAAATAAAAATCACTGTTTCATCTTATCTTATATTGTGTTTTTTCAGGATCAAGCATGAAAATATAGTTGCCCTGGAAGACATCTATGAAAGTCCGAACCATTTATATCTGGTCATGCAATTGTAAGTACTGAACCTAATGAAGTTTTTGTGTCAGAATTGCCAACTCTTCTTGATCTGGTTTTCTTCTTTAACCCAAAAGATGGGATATGTGAGAGGTATTTGTCTTGTGTGCCACAGTCTGCAAAATCCCTGGCAGGTGGTTAAAAATGGATCTCCAGGTGTGATGGGCTGGGTTGTTGTGAAATTGAGAACTAAGGTGTTTTGTGAACAGTCTCACCCAAATCAAACCAGAGTGAAGAGGAGATGTTAGGGGGATCAGAACTGGCTCCGTACATACGGAGCTGCCACAGTTCAGTTCAATGTGACTCAACAGATACCTGCTCTGTACTGAGCAAGAGGTGACCCGAGGTGCCACATGTGCGTGGGTGCTGCATTTGCAAGAAAGCGTCATCCTTGTCTCAGCAGCAGTGGTAACTCATACCATTGTTCCTGACATGTTCCTCTCTCACCAGAGCCCTTCTTCTTCCTCATTATTCCCTTCTGATCCTGAGAAGACCAGGATCCCATCAGGTACATGATACACTGTGGCTGACCTGGTCCTTCTGTCACATCTGCCTGGAGGGAGGAGGGAAGTGACAGACAGATGCTCATACATTTTTTTCCCCCTCCTTCTGAAATCAATTAAAACCCATGAAGTTAAAATATTCTCTTACCAGCCTTATGCTCTCTCTTTTTCAGTTATGAGTTTACCTCAAATAAGAGCAGAGCAGACAGACAGGGCAGAGGGATAAATCACAGCTGGGAAGAGCCAGATATGCCATAGGGAATCCTGGAGCATCTGATAGAGGCATCTTTGGGATTAAACACCCCATGGGAAGCCCTTGGGGACTATGCTGGCCCCTTGGCTGTTAGTAATGTCCAGGCATGGAAATGTCATTAGAAGCTGTTCTGCTGGCAGTGTGGGAAGAAAAGTGGCCTCTAGATTTTTAATTCAGAGTGCTGCAAAAGGACTCGCACAGGAACATCAGTGTCGCACAAATTCCAACAAGCCAGCTGGTTTGTGGGAAGTACCAATTTTGTGATCAGTTGATTTACAAATCCTTATTTTTGTTTAATCTCTTTAGAAAAAAAATAAATCAATATTACTGCTACTTATTATTATCTTGTTTAATGTAGTGTAACCCTCACTTCTCTAGATTTTTTACATCCAGATCATTGGGTTATCTGAAATGTAAGTCTGTAATCATAGGTGACACTGAATATATATTAGTATAAGTTTCTACTTGCTCACAATTCACCACTTACTAGGGAATTATCCTTTCTGTTATAGCTGTAGTTGTAAACCCAGACAACTAATTTTCCAAGGGCCAAGCATTTAGCTGTTCCAGAGGGACACAGTTTCACACTTGCCCACCAGGGTGGGATGCCTGCCTGAAGTCAGCAGCCGGGAACCCATCTGCAGCATTCGAGGTGGCAGCTCTGAGCACTCCCCAGCCCTGACGAAGAGCTGTGCCTTGTGTTACAAGATAGACCAAGATATCCTGCATACAAATGCATTGAACTGAATCTGCCAGGGAGCAGCATCAATGCTTTTTATCTTTCCTATTAAGAAAAAGCAGGAAAACCCCTCAAAAACTACGGGGACGTTTTATTCGAATGTGGGCACACACTTGAATGCAGTCAAGTGACAGCACTGTAAAAAACCCACTCACACAGAGAGCCCGCGTGATGAACTTTGTGTGTGTGCAGCTTTTAATCTGCCTCAGCTATGGGGTACAACATATTAGCTTAAGCTTATTTTATTAGAGTCATTTGACGTTGTGCCAAGCTGTTGCCATTAGCCCTGCTTCCTGCTGTGAATCAAGCACGGCCGTGTTGTCCTCTGCTCTGCACAGAGTATTTCCAGGGAATAACCTTTCTGTGCTTTCTTGGAAAAGGGTTGTGTTATCCCAAGATGGCCAGGTATGCATTGCTGTGGACGTTGCATTAGGGATGGTGCAACCTCTGCGTTGCCTCTGAATTTTCATTAGTAGTTGGGATTTGGATCGATTGGCCTCAACAGTTGGGAGGCAACTCCACAAAGTCCAGAAGACTTAAAAGCGATTCTGCATGTCTCCTTTCCCAGTTTCTGTATAGGAGAAGGTGTGTACAGATAGATAATCTCTTGTTTCCAGGGTAACACCGACTTGTTGATACAATAGCTGCAAACCGTTGCATGGTGTGAGGTATCTATTTGTTAACATATCTGCCCTATTTATTATTACATTCCTTGTGGGTTTTTTAGCTTCTCATTTTTGTGCATTCCTCCTAAAGAAGACAACAGTTGCCTACATTTAAAACTGGGGCTTGATATGAAATAGAAGGGGTTCTGATCAAGCAGCTTTCAGGAAGCAGCACTGAGATTAAAAAAAAAAAGGGGGGGTAAAAATTAGGTCCACTCAAAGATCAGTATCATGGGCACCACAGATCTGAAATCCATATGCCCTTCTCCCTGGCTCACTGCTTGCTAAGTGGGCACTAACTGATGTTTCCCAAGGGAGACTTTTTTGTTGCATGGACGGCATTTTCATTACAAGCCTTTAGAGCACTCCTTGCAATTACAGCTCTTGAGCATCTCACACCACCTCTGTGGGAGGAGGCTTTTGGAGGAAGACCAAGACTCCCTGTTTATGTTTGCCTCATCTCCTATTACTTGAAAGCCATGCTTGTTAGCAGGCCTGCTTAAAAGATAAATATTTCACCTTGTTTATTCTGTCAAAGATATGGGCAAGCACAGGTGTCGGTGTCAGTGCTGCACTTGGTAGGAAGGGAGGTGAGGAGGCAGTTGTCCGTGTCTACTTGACAATTTATTCCTGCCAGTCCCTCTGGGAGCTCTTCACAGGGTTATGTAGCTGTTTGCGAATCTGTCCTGTGTGTTTCCTGGCACGTTCATGGGGAAATCAGATCTCTGGCCTGATTTCCCCACCTTGTTTTTATGTACATTGTATATAAGCCATCATAAAACTGCTCAAAGTGTCACAGTCCTCTTTGTGCAAGTAGACCAGAAGTCCGGCTTGGAGATCGCCAGATTTGAAAACTCAGAATTGCATGTGCTGTCTCAAAGCATTGATCTGTTCCTTAGAAACAGTTGGGTCATTTTTTCTGCATTTATTTTCCAAAAATATAGCATATTCCAACCCAGTGACTCTAAGTTTGGCAAGGTTATGGACAACTGTGTGCTGTCTTTTGCTCCAAGCACTATTACTTAGCTTTGGTATGAGGTGGAGTTACCAGTGCAGCTGCAAAGCAGAATACAGATGTAGGATAATCGCTGCCTCTTCTGTGATGATTCGGCTGAAATTTTGCAGGCACTATAGAGAAGTACTGTAGAGCATTTAGATTTTGCCATATTTCTATTAGGATGATGTGCTTTCAAACCAAGCAAACACCTGCTCCTTTCCAAACTTGGGGTTTCCTATAGTATTGTTAAGACCTAAATAGGCAACAAAGACGAACACTAAAATACTCTGAAAGTTTCATTCCTTCTTGATGCTGGGTGAGATTTCCCCAAAGGATATTGCAGAAGACAGGGGGAAATAAAGTGCTTTTAGAAATACAAGTTTTATTGAACTATGTCTCGACATGATAGTAAGCTTTGTTAGTGAGCAGGTACAGGATTTTTTGTTGCTGTTAGTGCCACTTGGCAAGAATTACCCTACTGTGTCTTCTAAGCTGTCTGCCTTACTTCACCTCATCAGTTTAGGGAAATAACCCTGATAACCTGTTGTCGTTAGTATTGTCAGGTACTAATTCTTCACTGGCATAATCGTCCTCTTTGGGTATTGATTCATTTTCTGCATGCTAGAAAGTCGTGCGTAAAAATGGATTTACATAAACACATCTTTTCCGTCTGAGTGTTATGGGACTGTTGGCAAATGCTGTTTCTGAATGTGCTGCCTGGGCAGGTCAGAGCAGATTCCCAAAGCTCGACTCTGACTTCATGCATATTGTTTGCCTGCATTGAAGCATGAACCAGCAAAGTTTGGTTTCCCGCAGATTTGTGTGCACCCTGCACTTGTCAAAGCTGCAGGAGCTGGGGCTGTTGCCTCTCCAAAAGGATATGGGGCCACATTAAAAATCGACGAAGACATTGATTTCCTTGTTCTCTATTCATCCCTATTTGCTTAAAATATGTAGGAACTTCGAATTTTTGCTATCTCTACTCTTCTGTCAAAGTTCACCCAATGGGTCAGGAGTTACTAAGGGCTGTAAAACTGGGACGGAGAGCCATTGCCTCACTGCCTTTGGAAAACAGGTAATAGGTCTAAAAGGCGCCTCCAAAACTTATGGAGCTGTCCCAGAGCAGGATATGCTGCCTGTACCGACTGGTCAGGCTTAGCAGATATTTTTCTAACCTGTTGTTAAGAATCTCCAGTCACATGGTCTCCAGGGAATCAACACCACTCTTTAATGTCCTTATGGGTACAGAGCATATGCTAATAACTAAGTCTTCCAGGCTGCAATTTTAACCTGCTATGCTGGAAGTCTTTTTTTCTCTAATTCCTCCTGAAAGTAACGTGACTGTTCAAATGGGGAAAGGCTACAGGAGCAGGCTCTGGAAAGCATGTAGCTAGGTAAGTAATGCTCAAACTTGGAACACCCACCTCTGAATTTCTCTGCACTTTTTTTTCACAGTCAAGAATAGTGCCAAATCCAGAGGAATTCCCGTTAATACCAGGATCTAGTTAAAGAAAGTGACAACTGTACTGCCAATCTGGTATAGCTTGCCACCCCTCTGGGGGGCTGTGCTCCCAAAGAGTGGGTCTGATCCTCTCAGTAGGAGGGCTGCTTTACCCAGGTCCTGTCATCTGGTGTTTCTGATTCTCCAGGGAAACCGGAGCGTTTTCCCTGTGTGAGGTCTTTTGAGGCTTTGACGTCTCTGCTGAGAACAAGCCTTTACGGCGAGCAGCCTGGTGCAGCCAACCCCGAAATGCTTCTCCCTACCTTCACAAAAAAAAAAAAACAGCCCAAACTGAGCCAAACCCCCTGACCTTGGGGTTTTTCCACCTTGGCATCTTAACTCTGCTGAATTAATCAGATGATTCCAGTAAGCCAAGACGACGGAGGCTCCTTCCTGCTGGGTGCAAGTCACGCACCGAGGAGAGCCCTGCCCAGAAGTTTGCAGGCTCAGAGTCCCAGTGTCCCATTCCTGTTGTTTATCAGTTCTCCCCTGCCACACGCAAGTGCCTTATAACCCTGTAACGTCTTGGGAGGCAGCTCAAACAGGCGGGTACCTACCTGCCATAAAATCTGCAGAAATTTTTATTATTACTGGGACTACACTGCATGTAATTTTGCCTCTCACCTGTAAGTTTTGCAAATAAGTAAGTGGAGTGCTAAGCTGTGGTGAGTGCCGTATTCCCTTTGTTTTTTGAAAGCACCAATGCTTGAGCACACTCCGAGAGCAGCCAAGCATGAACGGGGTGTGCAAGTGACATTTCAATGAAAATATTCAGCCTCCAAGAAAAACAACAGACAATGGAGGGAAGTGCTGTGTTTGCCAGGTTCCTTGAGGAGTCTAGCAAGGACACACTGTGTTACAAAACAACGATACACACGCCAAGCCACTATCACCTCAGGATGCTAATTAAAACAAACCATAGACCTGCATTCTTTAGGTGAGTTTTATTCTCGTACTTGGGTGTTTTTCTGCCTTTAAAGCATTATGCAAAAGACAGAAGGAAATATCTCTGCATTCACAATGGGATTTGTATGAGTGATAAAAGCAAACAGGGTTCTTTAGCAGCTTATGTCCAAGCATCTGAGAGAAGCCTCTCAGCGTCACCTTTTCTGTGGATGATGTGTTTATTATCATTATTGATGCGTTTATTATTGTTATTAGTAATAACAGTAATGGTAACAGAAGAAACACAGCTAGAAATGAAGAACACTGGAGCTGATGACTGTAGGCCAGGGGATTCAGTTTGTTTCAATGGTACGGGATGGGAGACCAGCTGCACACCCACAGACTCTGCTTTTCTTTAATTTTGATAGCCCTGGCTTGGATGAGGTGTCTCAAAAGGGCCAGCCCATATTAGTGCCCAGCACCCATTGAGAATACACTGGGTCTGTGTCAAAAGCCTCGGATCCTATGCCTCCTGCACCTTCTCATGCTGCACAGGAATAAGATGTGTGGTAGATGTACGTGGTAGATGGATCTCATGGGGTTTATTGGCTAGGACACTTAATGGATGGGCCAGGGAAAGACCGGTTCCCAAGTCCTGGTCAAGCACATACACACAAATGTTCATTTGTTTGTGGTTTTTTTGGTGCAAATACTACTTCAAAGCTAGCATGAGGAAGGCTGATGCACATCTGGGCATGCCAGGAAGGAGCCTGCAGGGTGCCAAGGGAGCTTGCTTGGACTTTAACACAGCTGAGCAGAGACTTAGGGGCTCTAGTGAGGCAAGACTTCGTTTCCTCACAGCTTGTGGGGTGAGGCATTAGTGATTTGGGCAAAGCAGCCTTTGGGAGTCTGCAGTGGAACAACAAACAGCCCTAACTATGCCCTGTGGTTGGAAAAAGTCTTTCACTGCTTCTGTGGACAAGAGCTTTTTGAACTGGGAGGAAGGTGCTAAAGAAGGCACAGCTCTCTAGGGGTGGATCCACCTGGTGAATGTGGGAAGCCAAGTGGGAAAACAGCAACAAGGTTGAACATCTGTGACACCACAAGAGCATCAGACCGTGATTGTGGAAGAAGCGCTCAGGAAAATGAATCCTGGGCCCGTCACAGCCTTTAGTGTGGACCTGTTGCAGACATGGGCCCAAATTGCAGAGCTGGGATGTTAGATTTTTTAATCACTCTTATTATTTGGGCATGTGTAATACAGATTTTGGTTCCACCTTCTTTCTAGTGCTTAATGCAGTCAGAGCATGGTCTATCAGTATAGCTCAAAAAAGAAATATCTTCAAAAAATCATGCCTTAATCAATAACTTTGAAGGCATATTGACTGAACAACACAGGTTACCCTGTTAAAAGGCTAAAAAACTTAATCTCACTGTACTTCAGTACTTTCCCACTACTCTGCAAGCTGTTGACCACATAATAAACTGACCCCTGGCATCATGCCCCTGAGATCTGAGTAGCAGGTATTAATCCAGCATGAATCTCACATCTTTTTCTTTGGGGAAAAAAGATTATTACATCAATTGGGTTACACTAGTGAGTGTTCAATACAAAGGAGTATCTCGCCTTTTCCAGTGTCTGAGACATTATAAGCAACTAGGAAAGACTGATGTCGGGATAGAGATCAGATTAATAGACTACAGAGTGATCACCAAGATGACTTTTAGACATCTGTAATTGTGTACACTGTGTGTGATCCTGCAAGTGTGAATGTGTCTGTTGGATGGTCCTAGCTGCCCTTAGCACTTTGGTTTTTCTTCTTTTTTTCTGGCTATGGCAGGACTTTGGTAGCTCCTACTCCCATTGTCCCCTCCAAACACAGCACCTTCTTCCGAGAAGGGCAGTGAACAGCAGCGCTGTTGCTTCCTTGTGCTGTACTATACATAAGGGCTTCAGCTCTGGCTAAGAGCAGGTGTTTCAGAGTTCATGGGCATCAGTCCAGCCTTTCTACAGCAACACAGGAATGGTGGGAATATTCTTCATCTTGGGGACTATAAAAGACTTTCTCATGATGATTTCCAGAGCCACTTATAGGCAGTCACCTTCAACGGGTGCAGACAATTGTCAACATCCTTGCTCCAAAGCTTGCACTCATTATTGTTAGCTTAGCCTGAAGTGTCCCAGTATGGACTCATTACCAAGGCAACACTGAGGGTTTTTTTTTTCAAAGCGCTATGCTACATCTGATGGGGAGTGATTTTTTTTCCCTGTAGCCTTGGGAATAAAGAGATAATGGAGAAACATTTCCACGTTTCCATTGAACAGACAGCGTTATAATGTTTGCTTTTACAGAAATGTGAACGGTTCAGGTGAAAATGGATTTTTTCTTTAAGATACCTATTGTTACGAAGCTGCTGCGGACAATAAGGAAAACAAGAGATTTGGCCAAAATTCCAGATAAACCTTGTTTGAATGCATTATTCTTTAAAGTTGCAGAAAGATTTGAAGGTCTCATAAGTCTGACAAGCATATCTGATTATTTTCCTGTACTGGTGAGTACAGTAAACAACTACTTTCTGAGGGTTATTTGATGTCATGTCCAGTCTCCAGCAAGGTCCAGTACCATATCCTTAGGGTGAGAGTATGTGCCTTGATTGTTTTTTTACAGCAATGAATTTTGGCGGCGTTGATTTGAGTTTCTTCCGTCAGCCCACCAGCAGTTCTCTCATGAACTAACTCCCCAGTTAGGGCTCCCTGTTGCAGCTGGGCACAGGGGCATATGTGCCGGTATTGTATAGCTTGGTCTGGTTATAGGCAGTTCATGGGGCAGCAATATATTTGTGCCAGTAATCCTGTATAATATCACTGCTTCCCTAAGAGCTGGAGTGAGGCATTTCTCTCTGAACAGCAGGCAGGTGGCTATTTAGAACCCCAGCAATTTTCTTTCCATTTTGTTGGCTTTGGATAACAATCTCCTTCCTTTCATGCTTTGCCCAGCTGGTTTCGTTGCTGGTTACTTGATGTTAGCATGGTCACTGAATACGTCTTTTACATTTAGTTCCGCATCTCTCAGTACCTGGTAATTTACGCTGTGGTGTGCTGAAATCAGTTAAATAGCTGGGGTTTCATTCAGGAGGAAGGGGCATTGCAGCAAGGCAGATAATAAATGTTAAATCCATATATGCCACAGTATGAGAATTCATTATGGTACAGTAGGATCCCTCTCAGGCACAACGTGGAGGCATTCTGATTAAATGGTTACACTCATTTAAACAGAAAAGAATTCTCATAACAACCTGGAAAGCTTTGAAGTGAAATAGCATGGCATTGAAGCAACACGCAAAACCAACACCGGCGTTCACAAGTCCGTTCTTTTTCATGGTGAAACCATTATTAGAAGTTGGTTTTCCCTCTTAAGTTTTCTTCTGGAGGAAGGTTGTTCAGACTGTGGTGAAGGGGACAGTAGTAGATTCACAAGTGTTACACGTCAGTGCGTACCAGAAGACATTTAAGGATTTTGTGGAAAAAAAATAAGCTCAATTTCCCGAGCATGCTCATATCTCAGCTCCAACCTCTGTTCTAGGTACTATAGTCAGATAGGTTACTCTGGTTGAGGGTCTATATGTGACTCTAGAATCAGTGTTGCACTAACTTGCACATATCTTTTTATTGTATTATCAAGAGACTCCATGTACAACTTCTAGAAGAAGAATCCATTAAGCAAGGTGATGATGAAGCATCATCATCCCATTCATATTCACGCTGAAAGAAAAGGTCTCTTGCTTTACATTTCGTCTGGTACTTGCCCCAGAAACTCTACGTAGGGCATATTTTTAAAGCCAAGGAGATTCATATAGTTTTCTGCAGCTGGGCTGAGGACCAGGACTCTAAACAGGATTGTGTAAAACCTAGGTTTTTTAATGGAAATACAGGTTGCTGTTTGAAATCCTGTTTTGACTTCCTTTTGTAATGCTGTGGTTAGTTCTTCTTACAGAAACTATTTTCATAGGGCTGCAGAAGCTCTTGCCATAGTTTTATGCTTTAAACATTCTCCCTGGAAAATTATTCAATGGAAAATAAATCTGGAGGAGTTTGGGTTTTTTGGTTTTTTTGAAACAGTGGTTAGGTCTGCTCTAGCCAAACTTCTACTTTTTTGAGCATTTTGTAGAAAAAGAAAATACAGCTGCTGGTGAAGCCTTTCTTTGATGCATTTATAGAACATGCTCGTTTTATTCTGATTCATGCCACATAGTTGTATCTTAGCCTATAAAGGCCATTTTTTCCCTTAAATTGGAAGAAAAGTGTGTTCAGAGACCCAAATACTTATGTCTTCCTTTCCCTTCTTCTCCAAGACAAAATTCCCATTTGGAGCTGTGTGATCCTGGCTTAGCTGTAAAAGGCTTTCTTCACTAGAGTACTGAAGATGGTTTGGAGGAGTTTGGTGTTTATTCTGTCTGATTATTCTGTTGGTTAGTAACATTTAATCGCTCTGTAATTCTATTTTCTTCATCCCTCATTGATGACACTCTAAGGAGCACTGACATCCTTGAGTGAGACGTAGTGGAGCCTTTAAATGTCCATATGTCCCTGAGAAAAGAAGATACCCCTCTCAAACATGCGTTGTAATGAAAAAGAAGTGAGAAATACGACTTGAAATCCACTGAAAAAGAGCTGAGATTTTAAGACCTACATAAGCGTACAAATAGGCAGCATTACTAAAAACTGGGGTTGGCATTCTTAATATTAAAATCCAGTTAGCAAAATAAAATTCATGCAACTATTTATCTCTGCCTTAGGGGTTTTGCCATTAAAACTCTGGCATGAGTCTCTTACAGCTCCAGAAAAGGGGTCATTCCTTTAGGAGAAACCAGAGCCGAGCGTCAATCCCACCATCATTATGAAGCTCCTTGTCATGATGGCAGTATTATTAGATATACTTGGTCCCGAAGTTTATGGTCATCCTGTTGCAAATGTTACCCGGTGCCATTGGACAGGAGAAGCGTAAACATAATTAAGTGATACTGAGCAGAGAAGAGGGAAACTACCTTGCTCTGATTGCTCACCAGGCTTATATGCAGGAATATTTATCTCACCACAGCCCAGTGTCTTTTCCATCAATTAATGCTTGTTTCCCTGTAAGCATGGGGCAGAAAGTGCTCCTGGCATTTTGCTTCTTGCGGCTGGAGACTCTGCCAGAAGTTTTTTAAGCTGCTCTTTTCAGATGGTTTTGCAGCTCCATTTGCTATATAGAGGTTTTACTTCACATTGGTGCTGTCTTGCCTAGTTTGAAGGGTGGCAAGGGAAATGTAGGTTAGATTTCTGTCACTGAAGATTGGGTCATACTTTACAACAGATGAAACAAATTTTAAAAAGCAAATTTCATGAGGAAAGGCATTTTATCTTGCACCCTCTTTCCCAGGAGCTTAATATGGTTGTAGTTGGAGTCCCTTTCCTCCCTATTGAGATGTGGCTATTCTCAGGAAAGCCACAGCAGCTCCTAGAAACAGCTTATGGGAACATTTTGGGGAGAGACCATTCCTCTGCTGTGTATGGGCATTTACTTATAATGGAGTGGGATTGAGGAGTGCTGCCTGCAGGCAGGAGCAGGCAGGGCTGCTGCTGGCAGCACTTCCCACCAAACTGGAGAGAGGTGCATTTGAACACCTCCTTTAGTCCTGGCCCCACCCGAGCTGCATTAACTCAAGGAATTTACTAGTGCATTCATGGCTGTGTTCAAAATTTAGTGCAAAAAGGCAGCTGTTTGCACAACAGCGCAGGCAAAAAACAAAGGGAGAGGAAGAGGAAAAAAAATAAAATAACTGATGCAGGTGGTGCATGTGAATTTAGAGGAAGGTCTAGAGCTGCTCACTGGCCTGGATATACTTTTCCGTAGAGTCTGCTGTTAAATGTGACCAGGTGGTAGTCATATAACAGGTTATCACTTGTGGCTGAGCTTCTTTCCTTGGCTGCGTGTCTGCTCTCAGCCCACTCTGCTTGCGTGTATCTTCATCCAAAGTGTTCTTCCTGCGCAATGTGTTTTGCTACAGGTTTCCCTTATCACACAGGTGGACATACTGCTTTCCAAAACTGCAGCGGCATAGTTTGCTGGAGACATCCCAGAAGGGACTGTACTTGATATTCATCTCATATGCTGCTATAGGTCACCTAAAGCCAATCTGTACATTACAACCCCTTGGATGCTGGTGGGAGGCAGGTGCAGGTATATTTTATTGCTTGGTTGTTTTTCCTGGTGTGTGACAGCCTCTGGCAAGGCAAATCGTAGAATCATAGAATCATTTAGGTTGGAAAACACCTTTAAGGTCATTGAGTCCAACTGTTAACACGGCCAAGTCCACCACTAAACCATGTCCCTAAGCACCACATCTACACGTCTTCTAAATACCTCCAGGGATGGTGACTCAACCACTTCCCTGGGCAGCCTGTTCCAATGCTTGACAACCCTTTCGGCGAAGACATTTTCCTAATGTCCAATCTAAACCTCCTCTGGTGCAACTTGAGGCCTTTTCCTCTCATCCTATTGCTTTTTACTTGGGAGAAGAGACCGACCCTCACCTCACTACAACCTCCTTTCAGGTAGTTGTAGAAAGCAATAAGGTCTTCCCTCAGCCTCCTCTTCTCCGGGCTAAGCAAACCCAGTTCCCCCAGACGCTCCTTATAAGACTTGTGCTCCAGACCCTTCCCAGCTTCGTTGCCCTTCTCTGGACACGCTCCAGCACCTCAGTGTCTTTCTTGCAGTGAGGAGCCCAAAACTGCACACAGGATTTGAGGTGCAGCCTCACCAGTGCCGAGTGGAGGGGCACGATCACCTCCCTACTCCTGCTGGCCACACCATTGCTGATACAAATGACTTAATGGTGTGTCTCTAACGTTGTGAAGGACCAGTGCAAATACCCATCAGCCATTAATGAGTCGGGAAGGATTGGCTGGCTCTAAGTTTCGGTATGTTGCTGTGTGCGCTGCTGGTGCAGCCCCCGGAGCAGGGGCACCTGCTGCCACCGCAGGGACAGTGGTAGAGGAGACAGCTCATGGCTTAAAAGAGGAGGAGGGAAACCAGAAGCAAAGCCATATGGTAGAAGAAGTAGAAGCAGACAGAGGATCTCAGTGGTGGGTGCTCATTAGACTGTCTCTGATGTGCTGGGAAGACTGAGTATATTCTGCTAGAGGAATTGCAATGTTCTTCTGTAAGCTAAAAAATGTAGCAGTGCAGAGTGGGTAAGGGACAGGTCTCTTTATCTATGGAAAAACATTCTCACCTGTTTACCACCAATGTGTAGTAGGAACCAAGGTCTGCTGCTTTCCAGACTCTTGCAAGGATGTTTTTGTGGTTAGAACACACAGGTCTGAAAATCTTGAGCTCTTGTCTTACTGTGTCATTGATTTACACTGTGGTCTCAGATCATTTTGTCTTGTAATTTCCCTGCCCACAGAAAGAGAATAATTTCCTAATTAATTCTGGGTAAGATTAGTTGGGTTTGTTTTGTTTTGTTTTGTTTTTTTCTCAAGTCAATGGTACTGTTCATGCAATGAGTTGTTAAAAGAAATAAGAGCACTGCAATCTGGCCTCTGGTGTTGTCCACCAAGGAGTACTGTGGTCCATCTGGGAATAAGTAAAAGTGAATGGGCTTGTTTGCAAGGACCTATTGACTGTTTTGAAAAGCATATTCAGATATGCCTTGATCCTCTCTGGTGTTTCCCTAGGTACCTCATGCTGTACGATATCTGTGCAGTGGCTTTGTCCCTCCATCCCATCCACGTCTGTGCAGAAACCTATACAGAACATAACCCAGGCTTCCTGGTGACTCAGTGTAGCAGCATGACCAGTGATGGCCGTCATCACTGCATAGTTTTATTTATCCTTATGGTGTAGATGTGTGGAAATCTGAAACAGCAGAGGTATGACATCCAAAGTTAAAAATGCACTTACATAAAGCCAGGATTTCACCTACTGTGCGTAGATGTGGATGCAGCCAAATGCATCATACCAGTGATGGAAGGGAACAAAAAGAGGCATCAGTTAAAACTTGGTAAGGGAAAGCTATAAACCAGCAGTTTAAACCCAGCAGTATCCCAAATTCTAATATCCATTTCTTTATGCTGCAGGTAGGTGGAAATGGTTATTGCAAATATGGGGATGAAGGAGTGATATACCAAAGCACACGGTACAGTGAGCTGGCTCCATCTCCTCCCTCGACTTTGGGGACCACAACTCGAGCTCCCATTGGGCAGCAGGAGTGCAGTGTGCCTGAATGCGGGCAAGGTGGTGTGGGTGATTTGGAAATCCCCAGTGTGCCCAGGTCCCCTCCAGGTCAGAAAGGCGCACTAGGTCTCTTCCCCATCTCTCTCTTGTTCACATGCAAAGGAGTGATCTCAAAGTGATGGATGCCCCAGGAAGCATTACAGTAATGAGCAAGATAACTAGTAATCAGCTCTATGTTTGAAATACTTACTGGCTTCAATAATAGACACCAGAAAGGGCATTTGGAGGAGGATTCTTGAGGGCATGAGAGCCTTAGACTTGATATATAAGCCTCTAAACCCACCCGCTCTGCTGGAAAAGTTGTCTGGGTGTACTTGGGCATCTTATTCCCAGTCTGGGGAGTGGATATGAATGACCTTTTTGACTATATCTGTACCAGTAAATAAAAAAAGGTCTGTATTGGTGCTATCCACTTGAGCTCTATCCAGGCACTGGCCAGAAGGATGGCTGACTCAGGGTGAACTGGCCTGGGGTAGTATGCCAGCAGCCCTGACAGTGTGGGTGATTGCAGGGCAGTGCCCTGTTCCAGTTCAGGGACAGGCGAGGCACAGCCTCCATGCCTCTGCTCCTCCCTTGGGAAGTAGAAATAACAGCTCTTTCTGCCATGTATGAATGCTGTGAAGATAAATGTGTTAAACTCTATGAAGTTTTGAGATAATAATATCAGTTTAGGCATGTAAGTGCCTCAGACATATATAGTGCAAACACTGAGGGGTTTAAAGTGCAACTTTTGGTACAGTGATATTGCTTAAAGGTTAGTTTAGTTTGATTTCAAAGGGTTTTTTGAAATAACTAGTCTGAATCCTGCTTCCTTTCTGCAAGAATAGACTTTGTCACCAAAAAGCCATTAAAACAAAAGCAAAGCACCTAAAAGATTTCTCCTGGTTTGAGTTTTTAGGTTTCAGAGCAGGACACATCAGTTCATCCATTAAGCATTGTTGGTCTGGTGCTGGTACTGCTGTCCATTGCCCATTTGTGGCACAAATTACTGTCACAAGAGCTTCTTCCTGGAACACTTTTTTCAGAGCTTTCTGACACAATTCTAACTTCAGCCTGTCCACAGTCTCACCGCTGGCATGAACACAAAGGTTTTAGAAGTAGTTGGCAGAGTTATATTCTGCAACCTAATTCCCACCTGGGGATGAAAGCCCTTATTTAGCCACAGGTACCTCTGCGTGGTGATTAGGTCTCTCCCAAATGCAGGAGAAGGAGAAGAAGAAATGGGAGAGGGAACCTGAACTAGCATCAGGAGAACTGACTGTCTTCAAGACACTGTCTTGTGTACCCTCAGCCATGCATACACCACGCCATGTGGTTGTTAACGCGGAATTTACTTTATTGCTGTTTACTTAATCTGCAGCCTCTTGGTAGTAAATTATATTCATGGCCTCCGGGTCTTGGTCCTGTTGAATAATAGTTATTTGTAAGGCAAAGGAAATACGCACTGGTTTTATTCTATTTGGACTTTGAATGCATAAAATAGTCTCTTTTTTTCAGTCTGAACACGCAGGTGCCCTTTAGAATGTGAATATTAACATTGTTTCAGAAAACTTATTTTCTTTCCAGTGCTTTACTTCTCATGTAATGACCCATTTTAGAGAATTCAGCATTATTTCAGAGACATTCCTAAAACAAAATGCATCCTACTTTCCTTCATACTGAATTCACACTCAGTAGATAGCATCAGAGTCCAGTGCAGCCCTGTCTTGTACAATTAACCTGAGAAGCCTTTGCCTTTGCCATACTCATTGGTACGGAGACATGGAAAGCAAATACAATTGCTTGTAAGGTTTTTCTTCTGGTGATATGTTCAGACTTTCTTTTGAAAATGCTAAAACTTTATTTTCTGATAAATCATAGAATCACAGAAGGGTTTGGGTCAGAAGGGACCTTTTAAAGGTCATCTAGTCCAACCCACCCTGCCATTGGGCAGGTACATATTTCACTAGATCAGGTTGCTCAAAGCCCTGTCAAACCTGGCCTTGAACACTTCCAATGATGGGACATCGATGACTTCTCTGAGCAACTTGTTCTCACCACCCTCATTGTAAAGAATTTCTTCCTTATGTCCAGTCTAAACCTACCCTCTTTCAGTTTAAAAATGTTGCCCCTCGTCCTGTTGCTACAGGCCCTGGTAAATGGTCTCTCTCCATCTTTCTTATAAGCCCTCTTTAGATATTGAAAGGCCTCAATAAATCGTCCCTGAAGCTTTCTCTTCTCCACACTAAACAGCGCCAGCTCTCTCAGCGTTTCTTCACAGGAGAGGTGTTCCATCCCTCTGACCAGTTTTGTGGCCCTCTCCTGGACCCTTTCCAACAGGTCCATGTCTGTCTTGTACTGGGGGCCCCAGAGCTGGACGCAGCACTCCAGGTGGGGTCTCACCAGAGCAGAGTAGAGGGAGAGAACCACCTCCCTCGACCTGCTGGCCACGCTTCTTGTGATGCAGCCCAGGATACAGTTGGCTTTCTGGGCTGTGAATATGTATTGCTGGCTCATGTCCACCTTTTCATCCACAAGTATTCCCAAGTCCATCTGTGCTGGTGGACGACAGATCCAGTAACACTTCTCTGATTGGACTGTCTATCACCTGGATTAAAAAATAGATCTTCAGTGCACTCCAAGAGTCTTCTGGACTGCTTACAGCTTTATGGCTGCTTTTGCAGCAGATGTCAGGGTGGTTGAAGTCCCCCAGCAGGTTCAGAGCCTGCAACCCTGGTGCATACTGTAGTTGAACTAAGGATGCTTCATCAACATCCTCTTGATCGGCCAGTCTGTAGTAAACACCAACCATGAGGTTTCCTTTGTTGGCTTGGCCCATTCATCCCTGTTTTTCAAAGAGAGCTCTGTGCAATCACTCCATTTTTTTACATACTGGGCAACCTCACTGCCTCTCCTTCCTTGCCTGTCTCTCTATATAAATAACGGATAATAAAATTTGTAATAGCGGTGTCCCAGTTTAGACACAAAGAACCAGAGTTTAACCAGCACCAGCAGCTAAGTTTGACATAATGAGACTTGTCCAAAGTTCCTTCGCCAGTTACTTCCTTTACTGGAGCAAAGCCTTTGCACCCTGGCTGGGCCATGGGATCTGCCTGTTCTTGGAGTTCCTCTGATATACATGACATATACAAGATTTCCCTTTTAAGACCAATCTCTTAATTACTTGTCTGATGTGTGGTGAGGACTTTGCCTTGGTTCCCACAGGTAGACAATGCTATGGAGTCAGGCCACACAGGGGTTCCAGCTAGGCTTCTGCAGACAAATCATCTGAAGGACTGTTTTTGAAAATTTTGGGCTCTTGCATTTGATTCACTCTCCTTGGTGAGCTGAAAATAGTGTGCATTGTTCTCATAATCCCTAGCAACTTGAAAACTGCCATAAATTGAATACTTTTTAATCTTTACCTACAGCAAGAAAATAGGCTAATTCAGTTATTCCTGCAGTTACTTAGCTAATGCTAATTAACTGAGATTTTGATGGCTTTGTTTTGTTCAGCAGTTTTCTAAACATTTCACTTATCATTTTAATGAGTTTTTACAAATCTGAGGCGTAATGAATAGACTTGTTTCTACTGTGTGCATTATTAAGTCAAAGCAATATGTAAAAATGTAACTGTCCAGGAAAAAAAAAAAACCACTCTCACAATCTTACAGATTGTCAAGATTCATAATACCCTGGTGTGGTGGTTTGACCCTGGGTGGGTGCCAGGTGCCCGCCAAAGCTGCTCTATCGTTCCCCCTCCTCAACTGGACAAGGAAGAGAAAAATATAACAACAGGCTTGTGGGTTGAGATAAGGACAGGGAGATCACTCAGCGTTTAATGTCACGGGCAAAACAGACTTGACTTGGGAAAAATGTAATTTATTACCAGTTAACTCAGAAAGGTGTAATGAGAAATAAAACCAAATCTTAAAACACCTTCACCTCACCCCTCCCTTCTTTCCCGGGCTTAACTTTGTTCCCAATTTCTCTCCCTCCTCCCCCTGAGCAGTGCAGGGGGACAGGGAATGGTGGTTGGGGTCAACTCATCACACTGTTGTTCCTGCCGCTCCTTCCTCCTCACGGGGAGGACTCCTCACACTCTTCCCGTGCTCCAATCTTGGGTCCCTCTCACAGGAGACAGTCCTCCATGACTTCTCCAGCGTGAGTCCTTCCCAGGAACTGCTCCAGCGTGGGTCTCCTCCATGTTGTGCAGTCCTTCAGGAACCGACTGCTCCAGCGTGAGCCCCCTCACGGGGTCACTAGCAGCAAACCTGCTCCAGCGTGGGCTTCTCTCTCTCCATGGGCCACAGGTCCTGCCAGGAGCCTGCTCCGGTGCAGGCTTCCCACGGGGTCACAGCTTCCTTCAGGTATCCACCTACTCCAGTGTGGAGGCCCTCCACGGGGTGTAGGCAGTCATCTGCTCCACTGCCCATGGGCTGCAGGAGGACAGCCTGCCTCACCATGGTCTTCACCACAGGCCGTGGGGGAATCGCTGCTCTGGCGCCTGGAGCATCTCCTCCCCCTCCTTCTGCACTGACCTTGGTGTCTGCAGAAATGTTTCTCTCACACATTCTCACTCCTCTCCCTCGCTGCAATTACTGCTGCCCAATAACTTTTTCCCTTTCTTAAATACATTATGACAGAGGCAAAACCACCATCGCTGATGGGCTCGGCCTTGGCCAGCGGCGGGTCCGTCTTAAAGCCGGCTGGCGTTGGCTGTGTCGGCCATAGGGGAAACTTTTAGCAGCTTCTCACAGAAGCCACCACTGTAACCCCACCGCTACCAAAACCTTGCCGTGCAAACCCGTTACGCCTGGATATGTTTTTTACAGGGAAGTTGTTTATAGTTGTGTCATAGGACAAAAATAAACTAAGGTGATGTTGAGAAGCGGTACTGCATGTTAGTGGTACCACACATTGGTGGAGTTGTAGGGTACGTACAGGACAGAGACTACAGATCCACCAGACCTAACAGTTATGCCCAAAATTGATGTGGAGGACTCTGAATTCCAACTTTGGCTATTTTGCGTACCATTTTGAGCTATACTTGCTTTATTTCCCCTGAAATCTGCTCCGTCTCAGTTAGGTGAAAAGCAATTTGGTGTGGTCAGATAGATTGGTTGAAGGCCCTAAGTAGATAACTTCAGTCTGATACTAATTGCTTAAAGGTTGAAAGGCTGTAGTACATCTAGGAAGATCACCTCTCAACCAACCAGTACCAGTGACCACACATGTTGTGCGATGCAGAGGAAGCACCATGTATATGTCTGCATCATGGCGGATTTTTCCCTCAAAAACTAGGGAATGGTTGTTCTGCATGGCTATTCTGTGGCTATGATGATCCAGTGCTTACCACCGGTTTGAGAAGGGGTTACAGTTGTATCTTGAAAGCCTGTTGACCCAGTGATTTCTGCCCTGATCTGGTTCCTGGGCTCAACAGCGTTGAGCAAAGGCCTGCCTCTCCTGTCAAAACTGCATTAGGCAATGGACTGATGAAAATTAACAACCATCAAACCATCGGGGACTGTTAGATAATCTCATTCCACATTCAATAAGGAATGCTGTCCTCCTTTTACTGTGCAAACTGAATGACTCAAAGTGATCTTCAAGGACTGTGTGGAGGGCGTGGAAGCAAGACAGAGAACAAGCAGGACTAGTGGGATGAGGATGGGGGCGAGCAGCATTGATCTGCTTTCTGCGCCCAGCTGAGGAGTAGGTGTCAGCTCTGATGCTCCCTGGGGCTTTCTCAGACCTGTGGAGTACTGAGGGTGTGTGTCCATGCCCACATCTAGGGGCACAATATGCTGTTGCTGGATTCAGCTAGAATTTTTCTGCTGACTTTGATAGGATCAATCCCATAGGTGAAAGATTAGACTTTGCCTCTGGATAGATCTGTAATAATTGATAAAATTTCAGCCTTGCATGGGATGGTAGAGTGCTTGTGATAAGCTAGGGGAGTAAAAAATACTTTGGTAAACAAAATTCCCAGATAAAATACCTAGAGAAAGCATGGGCATGGACTACATGTGATGTTCACAGTAAAGAATTCTTCCCAGTTCTGGCTGGATCAGATTTGCTAGATAAAGAGGGTAAGGGGCTCATTCATGATCCCTGGGCCAAGTGTTTAGGACAGAATTGCACCTACTCTGCTTATGACCAGTCTGCTCTGCATCTCAGATGCATCCATGCCAAAGAGCGTTTGGCCCTTGGTCACCTCAAGGCCCCAGATGGTGCCATGGTGGCCCTCACACATGATCAATATGCTGCTTGGCTTTTCGTGGTTCACTGTCTCATAGGACATGAAGGACCATGTTGCAGTCCACCACAACAGCACTTTTATGGCATGTTGCTGAGGGTGTGAATTGCATAACCTGGCAACCACTGTGGGAAGATGGGAGGTGTTGGAGAGAGATCTCATTGTAGTGATCCAGAACAGTGCCAGGGTGTAAGCTAGAAGGGCATCCATGGACCTCAGGCATTTAGTGTTTAAGTGAGTGCTTAAGCTCATTTTCTGGCTTTCATTTAGTTGGCATTTGTAGATGTGTCCTACATCTCCCTCCCAGCAGAAGGAGAGCCTCAAATCCTGAAATTGGATCTGCATGGTCAGATCCTCAAGCAAATCCACAACCACCTTGAGATAACCAGCATGTCTCCCATCCCAGCCAATTTCAGGATTGAGGAGGGGGGATCTTAAGGCTGGTCTTGATGTCTGTAGTCCTGGAGGCTGGGCTGGTTGCTACCCTACCAGGGCGGAGAGGCCGTTGCCGATCCCAAGTTAAACGTAGCAGCTGGTGGGTAGGAGTCAGCGCTAAGGCAGCATCCTGTGCTTCCCCGGCGGTGTGAAGAGCTGCTCGGCGGTGAGGGAGGGGAGGAGGGAGTATGTTGGGAGGAAGCTGTCACGGATCTGCCTCTCATTGCTGCTCACAGTCCTACGCTGGCTGAGTCAGAGCTGGCGGGAAAGGCAAGGCACACAGGTGGTCTCTGGGAAAAATCCACACTCAAACCCAGGTTTATGAGGAACCCTCCGTCTAAGGGTTTCAAACATGAAGGGCCGTGCCTGGTGTTACAGAGTGGACAAGGGTGAGGAAGACTATGCTGGAAGGTGGTGGACAGGTGTTGGTGTGCTGTCTCACACTCCCAGGAACCATGAATTTGCCAGCATTGTTGGCTGTTGGGAGACTCAGCTTTCTGCGTGGACCAAGCCGCTGCATTTGAGCTGCTGAGAGCAAACGAACAAGATGGTGCAATCTCCACCAGAGCATCCAACAAGTTTCCCTTCCTTGCTGCCCTTCAGCCCTTGTGTTGTGGCCATCCCAGCACACACAAACACTGTTCTCTTCAATAACACTTTTTAAAAATTCTCCAGGAGCTACTTAAAATGTTTTATGTCGTTTTCAGTTCAGATGTGCAAAGCCAAACAGGGCAAGCTTTGAAATTGAGCTTATGTTCGGCAATAATCCAGAGAAGAATTAGCAAAGACTTCAAAGTTAAATTATCCAAGATAGCATGTCAAGCCACTGAATTTCAGTTTAGCAGCATGCCAAAATATCTCAAGATGTCTCTTATGATGTATTTCATTGTTTCTTATAATTTGAGTAGTAGAAAAGTGATTAAAAATAAGACTATCCTTCTGTTTTTCTTTGATTCACTGTCTAAAAATTCAGGATGTTTAAAAAGGTATTTGTACTCATACATTTAGGCTTCAGCAGTCATTTGTTTTACTATGCAGTTTGAAAGTGATTCAGTTAAGCAATTAAGGTCTAAACTAAATTGTCACACACACACACATGTTATTTGCATATATTACGGCATCCATTTCAAGCTGATTTCCCAGAGAGAAACATGGGTCTTTCTGTTCCTTCCTTTCATCTTTCCTAATAGTTTTTGAAACATTGGCTAATTTGAGATGTATCTGATGGAGGAGTAGAGTTCTTGAATGTAAGTGGATCTCTGATTTTTGTGACAGTGTCTCACTGATAAAGAGAAAGGCTACAAGTGCCTTCCACAGAGGGAAATAAATACTCTTGTGAGGTTTGAAAGCAGTAGCATGTGCCCCATAAACAGCTCAGTGTTTCCCGGTGGCTGAAACAGAGAAGTGTTTCCTTTTCTAAGTATAGTGTGGTTATTTTGAGGGCTTGACAGGGGAATGTAGAGTTTCATGCATCACCCACGGTGTTTGAAAAAGCATTAGGATATTGAGACTATCTGTGACAAGAAGTATAGAAATTATTTAAGAGGCTGGCAGAAGTGCCTGGGAAGAATTTAAAAGAGCTCAAGAGGTTAGTTTGACCAAGCAATGATTAATACGGGATATGTTATGCACAGTATCTGGTGGATGCAGACTGCTAGGGGAGAGAAATTGACTGCTGCTGGAAAACTGTGACAGACCTTTTCTGATCACTCACTCTGACTGCAGGTGTTTCAAAGCCAGGAGAACAGTTTCTGCAGCTCTGTTAATCTGCAGCAGCAAGTACAGCTCTGTAAACCTCTCTCTCTCTGGAGAAGCAACATCAGCCAGCACCCAGTCTAGGATAAACTATGCTCTGGAAGGACGTTTAGGTTAATAGCTTACGTGTGCATGTGGGACGTTGCTCAGAGCCACTGAAGTCACTGTGACTTTTTCCATATGCTCGGTGAGCTCTGATTCAGGCTCTTGCTGAGGTGGGGAGAAGGATGTATCCATTTTTTCAGAGAAAAGCAAATATCGTCTGCAGAAACTTCTGTTCAGCAAGAAATTCCAAAGAAAACTTTGGAGCTCATCTTTCCTGTGACATTAAGTTATGGTAATTTTAACATATTCTCTTGAATTTTAAAAAAGAGTAACATGTGCTCCGTGAACAGCTTAGCGTTTCCCGGTGGCAGAGGAGAGAGGCGTTTGTGATTTTGGTACTAGTGATGGGGTTTCCGTACACCCTCAGAAGGAGGAGAAGGAGATCCTGACAGGGTTTATGTTACAGCAGCAGTGGTGATTCCAGCAGTAGCTCACAGAGGAAGAGCAGGAGAATTTGCACCCAGGTCCTGCTGGGTGCAAGACCTTAGGAAACAGCCACCCACCCAAAGGACGTTGAAGCTGGGGTTTCCATAGTGGTACTGGTTTTGAGACATCTGCCTCAGAGAGGGTAGCAATGCTGGGAAAGTAAAAAAAAGAATGAAATGAGAGAAAAGGAAATTTTTATTAGGAGTATGAGGACACTTTTCCCTAATAATTGAAGTTATCCTCTGAATGAACAGATCTGTCACTCAAAGCTGAACAGGACAGAGAAGTGGGGAGCAATCCTGCAACTTCAGGGGAAACAATCGAAAGGTTGATGGACAAAACAATGCAAGAGTTTTTCTCCATGCTTCTTTCAATTGAAATTGCTTCTAATGCCAAGAAGATTAGAACAGAAGCTGACCAGTAATTCAAAAGCTTTGGGTATGGTCATGTGTGATCAGTAATGGGCCATATAATTAATTTCCTTCTGAAATTTTGCAAAGTACCTTTTGTATGTTAGGGATGGAAAATTGGGCTCAGGTTGATTCTTCTCTGAAGAGTAAGAATTTTCTGAGTAACATTTAACTTCAGGTTTTACTACATTTCATAAATGGCTTTGTTCTGTTTTCTTTTCCCAAATAGGAAAATTCACTCCGTAAAAGAAAATTCTTTCAAGATCGAGCCTGAATATAGAAACTACTTCTGTGCAAATCTGAATATAAACTTAAGAGAAGAGAAACTAAGAAAACCTCTTGAGGTTATTACGTCAATCTCGAAGTTAATAAGCTGGAATAGAATGCATTTTACATTTTGTATTAACTTCCTTCAGACTAAGAACCATTTTTCCTTGCACTTCAGTTTCCATCTCATTAATTTATTAATAATTAAACACCTGAAAAATAAAAGATCTGTTATTTCTCATGTAACGTCAATCTATAGATTTCTAATTAACCAGCCTTAGAGCACCGAGCAGCAGTTCCTCCAGCAACTGTTGCTACTACCAGCAAATTTTAGTGGCAGAATTTAACTATTTCAAATAGAGTTTAACTCTTTAAAATAGAGTTTAACTGTTTTTCTGTGCCAGAACATTGATCAGAAGCCAACTGAGATTTTTCTTAGCACAAGGGCTACATCTAAGGTGGGAGCCAGGGAGCTTCTCCCAGCATCCTGGGCCCACATATGTGTGTCTGGGTGGATCCTAGTTTGTGGGACAATGCATCCCATCCTCTGCTGGTTGGAAAACCAGAGAGCATGGACAGGGAAGGAGCCATCTGTACTCCCAGCCTGGCTATGGGAGGTGCTGCGATGCTTTGTGCTAGGAGGCTAGGAATGGCATGGATACATTGCTCTAACCTTGGAGATCTCACAAGCCCTGGAGCTCATAGCTGAGAGAAACAGCAGAAGGTGAAATGAAAGCATTTGGAGGGGATGTGCTTTAGGGCACAGAAGGAGCAAAAAATAAACATAATTTTCAAAACCTAGTTTTGCCTGTTTCCAGGGTGAAGCTGTCTTACCAGCTACTCTGCAACACTTCAGAAATCTCCTGTGGTTTGCTGGAAGAGAAGTTGTTAAAGGTATATTTTGTCTCATGATCCTGAAAATGCTTTCTGATGTAACTTTGCCACCATAAATAATCCCCTACACAGGGAATTGAGAATCACATTCTCAAATTATAGCTCCCAATGCACCAAGTACCTCTGACTAAAGAGGAAAATATCTCTAGAAACTCTTCCAGTTTGATCAATATGCTGTTTCAGAGTCACTTAAAAAAGTATTTCCTGGCTAATAACTGGAAGGACAGCTGTGTATATAGGGTGAAACTGCAAAAGCTCTTCAGCAATCTCGAATTTTGCCTGCTAGAGCGGTACTGAGGCTCCTCCTGTGGGGATCACGGGGAAATACAAATGATGAGAATACTGGAAGCAAGTAGAAAAAGTGGCTGAGGAGCAGGAGAAGGAACACCAACTGAACTGGGAAAGGATGAAAGTCTTAGCAACG
Organism: Leptosomus discolor; assembly: GCF_034619465.1. Lineage (NCBI taxonomy): Eukaryota > Metazoa > Chordata > Aves > Leptosomiformes > Leptosomidae > Leptosomus > Leptosomus discolor. Next base: position 211,834,493 of record NC_141391.1, on the reverse strand, counting down.
AATCATAAAAAATCACGACCAAAAGTATAAACCAAGACCAGTATCTGTCCTCCACTTGCTACAAAGCTTCAGAAATGGCTTTTTTGTTTCTGAGTAACTTTTCTCCTCTGCGCTTTTTGTTGGAAGTGGTGGCACTGATTCAGGCTGAAATCAGGGTCCTATGGGTTTGGTTTTTTTTCAGGGAAACCCAGGCAGGATAATGATGGTGTTTGAGCTCTAGGAAAGCCCTGACATCCCAGGGTTCAGGCTTTGCTGCCTTCCAGAGAGCAGCACAGCATGGCTTTGCTGAGGCTCAGGCTCCTGTCACCTCTTCTGGGAATGACGCCTACTCTGTCCTCCTGGAGAGGACATAATGCCTTGTCCTCATCTTTCCTCGCTCTTAGTTAACACTTCTTCGTAGTCCAAGGGGAGGTTTGCACAGTTACCAATGAGCCTGTGCAATGAAGCTCTGCAAAATTGGCTTTTCTTGCTACGGTCGAAAGACCCAAGCACATGGATTTGCTTGTCAGATAAATCCAGTAATGACAGTGGTGACCCTGTTCGAGATTGGGATTTATCATGAGAGTAGATTTATCATGGGAGTGGAATTATACATCCAATCCGTTTAGGAGGTTCAGATCTGGGAATAAAACTTGCAGAGGCATGTCTGTGCAGGGATGGAGAGATAAGACCATGTCTATGCAGGAATAGAGAGATAAGGGCCAAATGCCGAGAGTAACTTGGGCATCCAAAATTACACTTAGCTGGAATATAAACGTTGACATCCAAAGTTGTCATAATGAAGACTTTCTCTCAGCTGCTGCTATCCCTGAGGCTAGGAAGAGCTTCCTAAGTTGCCTGTTGCTTTTTGCTCCAGTCTCTAAACAGTAATGAGCAACTCAGGACTAACCTAATTAGCCAAATTATCAAGTCCTTCCTCTGCCGAGCCCTGCAGGAGCACAGTTTGGCAGCGCTTAACACACACCAACATGGTTAGTTCCAACAGCAAATGGGGCTGCAGCTTCTGCTCGTTTCAGACCTCTGCCCCAGGAGGTGGTGCTGGGCTGTGACCTCTACCCTTTCCATAGCGGCTTCCAGGATGGGTACCCTTCCAGAAACTGGTGATGGGGCTTTGATTCCCTCCTGGAAAAAACACCAGGGGAATGCCTGAACTAGCAGTAATGCTTAATTTCAGTATCTGCTTTTTTTCTTTCTTTTTTCTTTTTGTTTTATGTATTTCCAGAGGCACAGATATATTTGTCTTTCGAAATACATGAAGTCATGGCACAAAATGGGGAAGCTTTCTAAGAAACAAAACATCGATTCCATAGAAATGCAGCATAAACTTACTTAATACTTTACTTCTCTTTTTCCATCATGGGGGTGGAGGTTTGTGAAACTATATTCAACTTCTAAACTTATAAAAATTATGTAAGAAATCAGAGAGTAAATGCATCATTCATGCTTTTGTGGACAGCTCATGTTTACAAAGCAATGGCAAAATCTTGTCTGAAATTCTGTATACTTAAATTTTACTTTCACACATCTTATGATGCTTAATTTCTTTGCATTTATGCTCTGGGCCAGCCAATTTAGCTCAGCATCAGAGGAAGTCAAGAGCCCAAGAGACGAATTTTAATTAGACAGCAATCAAACCACCAGATGGCTCTCTGATGTCTTAAATCTCCACTTGGGTGAAATAAATTGACTTTTCTTGAAAACAGTGCTAGAGTAAATTTTAAACAATGCCCCAAAGCTGAAACATAAAGTAGTTTTGCATAGTTGTGAGAATAATTTGTAGACTCTGAGGCATTAGTTGGAGTGTTTTATTTGTTTAATAAGAAGCATTAATGTCTAAATCACTGGTTGCTTTTGCACTGTGCCCCATGATCTGTTCTCAGTATGGCTTTTGTTTAAAAATATTTTTAATGTTTGGGTTTAGTCATACCTAATTACAAAAAACAAGCAAAAGATAAATTTATTCTTCCCAATTCTCAGTTTCAGTGTCGTGTCCCTTATGAGAGCAGTGGCAGTTTGTGGTCTGAACCCCCCCAGTGCTGGTGGAGGTGGGACGGGTGTTTCCCAGGTGGGGTGATGAGGTCAGGGGGAAAAGGTGACCTCCCAAAATCGGTGAGCTATGAGCAGAGGTGGAGCATGGTACAGATGCAGCGTTGTGAGATAAACTCTGAGCATCATCAGTACCCTAAACCAGGAGAGGCCAGAAGGAGGAAACCTTCCTCAGGGTGAAAGGGGAGAGCAGCATGAGACCTGGGAAGTCTGTAATACCCGACTCACTGTATTGGGACCTGCTGAAATCACTCGTTTGTATTTTTCCTAGGTGGTTGCAGTCATCTTTCCCTGAAGCTAGGGTCCTTCGCGAAGTATCCATGGGATCACATCTTTATCCCATGTCCCATCTGTTGCTTGAGGACTTTAGGGCCAAATTCAAAGCCCATTTGTAGTCAGGGGAGAAAATGCGTGTTGACTGCAGTGATTCAGACCTCAGCATCTCACTGCTCCTTTCAGTATGAATACTGAAATTTGCCATCTTGGCTTGGTTGTTGGCTCATGTGCCAGTGTGTGGACCAGGTGCCAGCAGAACTGCATCCTCCCGCCCCAGAGCTGCTGCCCTGCGGTGTTTGCATCTGCTGCTGCAGGAGCAAATATCCTAAAACACGGCCGACTTAGGCAGTGAGTACAGCTGCCGTATAGTCTGGCAGCTCACTCTGAGTTTCTAAATGATCTACATTTTTGTGCCTATAAATAACAACGGCAGCAAAAATCGTGACTATTGTTGTGCAGTCTGTCTCTGGAGCAAGCCCAGTCTTGTGATCTAACTGCTCCACCAAGGACTTGCTGCTTTTTTGCACGCTTTCTATATATTGTATTTCTCTTGCCTATGCCCCTGGGGGGGTCCTGGTGTCAGGGTGACCAAGAGGGACACTGCAGAAGGCTGTAGGTCTCAGGGGGGTCCTACACTGCAAGAACAACCTGATTGCAGCTGCAATGCCATTGCCCCTTCCGCATCGTTGGGCCAGGTTTGTGGTGGTGTCTGCATCGTCTGTGTGGGACATGCACACCATGGTCCTGCGATGGACACATCAGACTGTCTGAGACCCAGCACCTGGTGTCTCTTGGACTAGATGCTAGGGAGCAGGGAGTTCTGTTCTTGCAAGCCAAAGTGTTTTGGGATATGTTTATTACTCTGCTACAATATTGTCAGTCCATTATATGGTCCATACCTGCTTGAATCTGGAGACTGCTGTGTGTTACCTAATTAACGTCTTCTTTCTGCTGGGGGACCATGTCCTTAAGGAAGCTGAACCATGGAAAAAATTATAAAAATGCAGCTTGGTTTTGCATCTTCAAATAGGGGTTTGGTCAGCTCTGAAAGTCAGGTTCAGCTGTTTTCGTGTCTGAGCTTTCAGCCTTGGGAGCACTGGGATGTCAGGCATTGCCTTGCATGAGGGCTGGGCACTTCCAGCCTCAGTGTTCAGGTGATGACACTGAACATGGGTGCTTAAGGTAGGACAGTGCAGCACAACAGCAACAACAATTATTTAAAAAAAATCCCAAATCTTAAAAATATCAACTCCATTTTCCCAATAAATAGTTTATTTTAACTGAGTAGTATACAGAGGTGCTTTTAACATAGTGGAATAGCACTTTAACAAAAAGCGCTTTAATAAGAGGGTTTCAGCCTGGTGCTTAACAGCTACAAGGGGGGGAAACATTTGGCATTTCTGTTTTCCTAACCTCCCAAGAACACACCAGCAAGATTCCTCTTAATTGAACCCTTAAACTTTTAATGCAGTCCCTGGACTGATATGCATTTGCCATATGTTTTACTTAGCTGTTAAATGGTTGACTAAGGCCTTTCCTTGGCCTGTTAAACTGAATTGATGACATTTTAATATTGCACAGGGAATACCACAGCCAAATAGAAAACAGACATCTGTGGCCTGAGATGGGTCAATCCTGGTGCTGGGCTGAGGAGCCAGACCAGGGAGCTGAGTTCTTGCAACCAGAGCAGCATAAATAACACAGCAAGAGCAGGAGAGCATTTTCAGCAGTGGCTTTGGATGTTTGTACCTGGTTATAACTCATTGTTTAAGGGCTGTCTAAAAGCACTTTATAAATCATCAGCGTGAAATCTGTTTTCCATACTGGTCTGTAACGAACGGCTAAAGTGAATGGCTTCTTCCACTGTGTAAATACACCTGGGTTGCCTGCCGGAGAGGCGGACACGCTCTCTCCCTCTGCAAGACCAAACTTGGCTTGGTGATTTTTCAGTTAGTTATGGAAGACGTGGGCTAAGATTCCCATCTATTAAAAGCATGACAGCATGAACATATTTCTTAAAGGGATGAATCTGGATCCCTACAAAGGTTAAGGGAACAATTGACATTCATTTTAATGGATCCCGTTACTGCCCGATGACATTATCATCAATAAGGCAGTCGCAGTGCTGAGTAAGTGTTACGGCGCTGAGAGAGTCTTGAGCTATTTTCTGAGAGGTGGAACGTTTTCAGAAGGAAGTATGGAAAACACCCTGTGGTTTAAGGCACTTCCCGAGCATTGGAGCTATTGACTTGAATCCCCCTCTTCTCTCTTCCAGCTGGAGTGGGGAGCAGAGTTTGTGGCCCACGTCCTGGGAGCTTTGCTGCTCACAGTTGGCCGCATGGCAAGTCTTGACAGCAGCAGAACCTAGGTTATCTGAACCATGCATTTGATCATAGATCCCTAATTCTCCCTTGAGGGACCTAAATCCCTTTTTAGATTCATCCTTCAATGGCTTGTCCAAGGTTGCAGAGGAAATTGGTGGCAGAGCAAAGGTTAAACACAGCTCCCCTGAACTGAAGCTCTTGCCTTGGCCATGCTTTCGTGTTTGCATGGCAACATGATGATCCTGCACTTCTCACACACCCTTGCTTGCTAACACTCATATTGAGTATCAGATGTAATTGTTGCAGTAATATTAATTTCTTTGCCATGCCTGGTGTTAGTGAAACCTGGCTTGGTATGTAGGCAGCCAGATTGCCCTGATCAGCAGAGAGGTCAGACCATCTAGCCGTGGATGTTTACCCTCTTAGCACTTTTCTTTGGTCTCTTTCTTTGGACCGGCATAATAGCAGTTTAATGACTTGAATGAATTGGCTTAGGGAGACTCGGTGCCTTCCTGGCAGTGCCTGAACTGAGGGCACTGAGTTTTAATAGCATTTCCTCTATTTTCAGTCTCAGAATCACTCTCGTGCAGATAACCAGTTGCACTGATAATTTTGCCCTAATCCTTGTGCATCAGTGTGCAAGCTCCAAGGTGCTCGGAGGCAACTGCTTGATGAAAGCAGGGATCCTACAAAAGCTCTCTCGTGTTACATGCACATACAAGGCACAGACATTTTAAAAGCTAAACTAGCAGCATTCTTCAGCTAAGTGCATTGGGCAGGCTCCGTGATGCTCAGATCTCATCGGTACTGGAGAGTAACTGGAGTAGCTACTATAGATAAGTTTCCTATAGATATGGTCTATGTCAGAATAAAAGGCACTTCAGACTAATTGCTCTGTTATACAAATTGCATCACTGCCTTGCCGTGTCCTTTTTCGTAATCTTAGGGTGATTGCTGGTTGCACTGGCTGTGGGCTTGCTTCCTTGTCAAGCCCCAAATTAACTCCATTTGGGTTAAATCCTCCACTGCTGTAATCTGCGCAACGCCACTGGCGTGTCTGGGTCTGTCCCAGTTGGTGTTTGCCCGTCACTTGTCAGATGCTATCGCCAAATGCAGGACAATCAGGATCACTGTGCAGGGCTTCTGAGCCCTGCAGCCAAAGTCTGTATATCATTTTTGTCCATGAGGTTTTGCAGCGTGCTTTGGGGTATTCAAAAGCTGCCTGGACATGATCCTGTGCAACCTGCTCTAGGCAAACCTGCTTTAGCAGGGGGGTTGGACTAGGTGATCTCCAGAGGTCCCTTCCAACCCCAACCATTCTGTGATCCTGTGATTCTGTGATTCTGTGACTGCCGTATTAGCAAAAAGCCCTAAGTGTCCCGTGTTTTCTCAACTGGCTGGTGTTCTTAGTGTGTAAATCACATAGCCCAGAAGTACAGTGAGGGTTATTTGCTCAATTATTGTTTGTGTTTGATCTAATCATTAGTTTTGGATTGAGATGGAGGAGGAGCTTTTGATTCTCATTTTCACATAACTGTGTTTATAACATATGCAACAGATGCTAAAGACCCAGGATTGTCACTTAGGAGTATCCCTATAAAATGTAAAAGGAAGATTAAAACCTTTTTTTTTTAAGTCACAGCTGAATCCACGAAATTGTGAGGTCATGTTACTCTGTCAGCAGGAATGCCCAGGGTCTCATCAGATCCTATACTGGTCAAATTAAGTAGACAGCAATTAAATGATCATGCCGAGGATTCCCTATAGGATGTACTGAGCTGTTATGGTGGCAGTTCAGACCAGCTCAGCATAGCATCCATCAGCACAACCCTTTGCATCCCCCAGAAGTGGGGTAAGGTACCAAACCACATGTGCTGGCTTATACCTCATCCGTGGCCAGAGTGCCAGAAAGCACGCTCTTGGGGTCATCTCCTGCTGTGGGCCTCCCCAGAGCAGCAAGGCTGTGCTGGGAGGAGCAGTTTGATGGCTGTAATCTGAAGCTGGTGTAGTTTTACAGCTTGAATTTTCGCTGTTGCTTGGGGCTTGCTAGCCTTGAAATCCCTTGAATGGGATTTTATAGGGCAGTTTAAGTATAAAATGTGAAACATGGGGGAATTATATCCTTTACAGTCCCCAGGAGGTAGGGCTGAAGGAAGAACTGTGCACAGCATGTGGCAAATATTAGGAGGCAGCCAGTTCTCTCTGAGGCTTTGAGGTAGTCTTGTTGGATGCTTTGGAGGCTGGGGGTCTTGAGGGAAATGAGGACCATATCCTCACTCTTTGCCCACTGTGCTTTGGGGTGGTGCTTCCCACGAGCTGCCTTTGGGGTCCCACTCCTGGGAGGGGAATTGTTATGGTGCTGTCGTGTGGGATGGACAGGAGTGTCACTGTGCCCTGCCCCAGCACCACTGCCATCCGCACAGTAATGGTCTGACTTTGAGAAGATGACCCAGGGGATTGCTGTGGGAGTCTTTGGACTGTGCTGCTTTGGGCTTTTGGTGCTGGATGCTGCACAGATTGCGGCATCTGGTTCAGCTTTTCTCCATTTTTCCAGCTAACTTTGATTATTTGTTGTATCCATCATGGTTTTGCTTTTTTCAAACATCAGCTTTTACAGTTTGTCACTAATTCACGTATTAAAAGATATCACATAAATAGACACAGCAATTGTAACAGGAACTCCTAAAATATTGAACATGAACTATAAGGGTTTGTTTTTTGGAATTGATTTGCTCTTCTGTCTTGAAAATAAAATTACTGTGGGGCTACTTGTGTTGAGTAACAAAGGATTAGCTGAAGACTTTAGTTTTCTGTGTCAAGGCAACTATGTAAAGTGTTACAATAGACGGCAGCTTTGGAGCAATAATGTGTAAGTGGGTATTTAAAATCTCTCCCAAGGCCATGGGACAGTCCCAGTAAAAACCAGAGTGCTTGGCAGTTGGCCAGCCTGGTTTGTTAAGACGCAGGAGCAAATAGCTACCTTTAAAAAATAACAGATACGTAAAATCTTCCCTCTTGCTGGAGTCCTCATTATTAGCATGAACATGTGTTTGTTTTCATCTGCATGATTAGATTCTTGGAAGTCGTCGCTGTGATGAATTGATGATTTCCATTAGAAACATCTCAATGGCCTGGACTAAATCAGCCACCAGTAAGGCAATAATTGAAGAATTATTAAAATAAGCCTCAAGGCACATTTGTTTTATGTAGGGCATTCTAGAAGCTTTCTCTTTTGTGTACTATGCTCTTACTATATCTTCTAACAAATACTTTCCCTCCAGGAAGGGTGGTTTGGTGTTTTTTTTGTTTTCAAAAGGCAGTAAATTCCACAATTGCACAGAATAAAACCGATAAATATGTGGCAATTGCAGCTGGTCTTAGTGCTAGGCAGCCAACATGGACTGAGGAAGCACAGGGCATTGACAGGATCATCCTTTCTGCCCTCTCCGTGCCCAGCTGGTTTCACTCGTGGTTTCCCAGCATTTTTGGAGGCTGTCCTTTCTGCTGGCTGGTTTTGCCTGGTTGCTTCATTGGCTGCTGGTGGCACCTCATTCCTCCCATCTCTCATGGGGGTGCCGTGGACAGCATCTGCTTGAGGAGCTCATCCCATGGTAGTTGAAGAGCAGAAATCACATAAGCCTTGGTGCTTCACATGCCCAACTTCTGGGTTTTTGGAGAATATCAGAATATCAGGAATTAGGACCAGATGTCCTTTTTATTTATTTTTTTTTTTTAAGAAACTGTCTCTTTTGTATATCATAAATCTTCCCTCGAGGCCGTGAGAGAATAACTGTGCTGCCCACCCTCCAGCCAAACCACAATATATCAGTGGGTCCTCCCGGTCCCTGCTGTGCCTTATCTGTGCAAAGGGCACAGCTTGGAAATTAGCTGTTGCTAATGGGAGAAGGCAGCTGGCAATGTGGAAATAAACATGAAGCTTTAGTCGTGAGTGCTGTTCCTGGCCTGTCAGCAATGCACAAGCAGCATCATGTATCACATCCACTCACAGGCTTCATGCACAGAGCTGGAAAAGAATGGATAATATGAAAAATGGCAATTAATAGGGTAGGTGACAGGAAAGTCTCAGGTGGGACATAGCAAGGTGTGCTCAGCATCATGGATTGCAGTGAGGTTGGAGCAGTGGGATTTAGACCACTGTGTTTGCCATAAACTGCTTTTAACGGCTTTGATCTGGTTGTGTATGCTGCTTGTCCTCACTCACCATGGCCTGTGGCCACTGTCCCTCTTTAGAGATGACTGGGCAAGAGATTAATCAACTTGCGTACAATTCTGGGGTTTCCAAATTCAATACCTGTTCCTCCTGGTTCTTTCTGTGGCATTGCAAGTGCCCTTGCAGCTCCAGTTGAAACTGAATTTACTGGCTGAAGATATAATATTGCTTTAAACAGTCACATAAGTTTTATATAGCTGAGACTGCATCCGAGCTGTAAGAATTCAGTTTGATGCCTCTATACTGCTCAAAATCGGAGATATTCACTCTCTGCTGTGGAAAACGGGATAGCTTGGTTGAACAGCGGTGAGATAAACATCATGAGATGTAGTAAACTGAACAAGTGATGTTCAGAAGAGAGTGGTAATTGGAAGCTCTATATTCTATTTAGAATATGTGTGATTCAATATTGAGATACAGATGTCTAGTAGTGGTCCGTATCCTGTCTAGGAATGGCTAGATCCTTACTGATGCAGGTGTAAGTGAAGCTACTTAGCATGGTAATTTGAGTTTCCAAATGGAGAACTGGAAATGAGCATCGCTGTATATGCACTCAGCTTCTAGTTAGCCCTCCACAGAGGCTATGAAGCAGCTGTTGATTTTTGGAGTTACCAAAACCTAAAAAAAAAGTAAAGCTTTAATGTAGCTAAAGATGCTGCAGGCAGTGTTGAAACGAATCCAATGACAGGACATCAGAAATTATCATCAGAAAAAACCTCAATGTAATTAGTCAGTGTGTGTAATTAACCACTGGACAAAGCAGACAAGGGATTAGTGGTATCTTCTAAGTCAAGCCTGGCTACACTGCTAAACGATAGTCTTTTGTCCAGCCAAGAGCTACAGATCTGAGGCAAAAATTGTACAGTCTTTGTTTTGTCTGGGGTCAGATTAGATTATCATAATGGCTTTAAAATCTATGAATCTGTCATGTTTGATTTTAAGTGAATGAATCAAAGGACTGACTTAACGTAGGTATGCACATTCAGACAAGAGTTGACTGAATAATTCAGTAATTATTTTGATTAGCACAAACATAAGAACATGAGTGCCATTTTATTGGGTCATACCGAAGATTCATCTGTTCCAGGATTGCTCCTCAGATGACAAAGGCTTCTGTCTTAAATCCACCACCTGCTAATTCCATTAGATCCCCCATTTCTGACCTGTGGTGTGAAATAATTCTTTCTATTTCCCTTTTTCATGCTCCATCCTCTTCATGATTTTGTAGAGCGCTATCGTATCTCCTCTGTCATCTCTTTTCTTTGTAAATGTGATGTCTCTTTTCATGGAGAAGCTCTGTGGTCCTGCTTGCTTTTCTTGTCTGCACTTTCCTAAGTTTGGTTATACTTCTGGCCAAAGCATCTTCAGGACTATTTTCCATAAAGGTCATCAAGGAGGGATTTGTCTGAATGAACACAGAAATGGACGTTTCTGTTCCTCACACCCTGAAATGTGCCTTTAGCAGCATCACAGCCTAGAAGTGCTTCCTTCCTTACATTGGCTGAAGGAGATGGGGGTGATAGCTCTCATATGGGTACTTATTCTGTAGACTTGCAAGATTGGGTGAGATGAACTTTGTCAAAAATATTGAGGGTGTGAGTGTACCATGGGTGTTTAGGGGGACAAATTATTTTCTGCTTTGCACTCAGTTTGCTCCCAGACCTTCTGCTTGCTTTTTCATGGCCACAGAGCATTTCAGGAGACTGTCCTTGATAACTCCAACTTCATTATAAGCAACTAAAATTGTGGGTTTTTTTATCAATTCTCTGCAAGTTTCTTCACACTTTCCCAACAGTTGAAGAGCACATTAATGACTTTTTAAATTTATAGATAGCTGCTGTAACAGTTTGATGAAATGAGATACCTATATCATTTAGAGTTAAGTTAGTCTGTTTGGTTTTAATGTTTAGCTCCCAAGGTATTGTTTCTACCAACTGCTTGGCAAGTTGATTTTTGTAACAGAATGTCTTGATGAATTGACTGCATTTCTTTTTTATGTTTGAAATAAATTTTCCTTGGTTGCATTTGTCCAGGACAAAAGGACAACTCAAAGTTGTACATCCTATGGAAAAGCTTAAAAAAAAAAGTGGAATTTATGTGAGATACGGGTGATATAAGGAGCTTCAGAGCTCTTTCTGCACTGAGGCAAGTGTTACTCGGTATTATCTTAACATTGGCTGTTTCCATGATGACATCTGCCTGCAAGCTTACTTGTGAGAAAGCCTGTGGAAATCAGACTCAGAAAAAGGAATATACACACAGAAGCAAATTTTTATTAAGTGTTATTCACAGAAAAGCTGGACTGTTCAAGCTCCAGCTGAGAGCAACTTCACTATACCTTTCTGTCATCCTTTTTGAAATTTAGGACAATTCTTAGTGCTGCATTCGTCTTATATTTCATAATTGTTTACTATACATTGCATAATTTACAGTATCCATTTTCAGTTACATCAGTTGTCATTATTTTTAGGTCTGTTCTTTCTAGTTAGTGCTGGCAGGACATCGAGGTTCGTTTCCATTGGAAAACAAGTCAAAAGGAAAACCAACCCAACCTATTAGTGCTGAAACATGACCTACTTTTAAATTGCTGTCAGGTGAGGAATCTCCTCCAGATTTTAACTGTCCACTTATTTTATGGAGAGCTGGAGGAATATGACAGCAGTTGGGAAATACATTGTTCAAGCCTTCAGATACTGGAAAACATATTTTGTGTGGTGGTTTGTCTACAGAGCTCTACTTTTCTGTTTTCTAGAAGTGAGAAGGCTGAGGCAACAAAATCACACATATATATGCATATACATAATGAGCAAGAGTGATTAGGCTGATTTACTGTCATCTCACACAAGGAAATTAATAAATCGGGGAGTAATTGCTTCTTTAAAACTAAACTTGAGTTATGCAATGCATATTGTGCATATTTTATTGACTTTCTAAAAAATGCTGGGTTTTTTTCACAGTGAAACCTGTGGTGAATCCATTTCATGTATGGATTCACATGTGGTGACATCAAACCATTGACTGACATGGTGGGAACAGGGGAAAGTCACTGTTGCTGAGCTTCAGCTTTGCCTTTTTGTTTAATGCAAAGCCATGAAAAGAACCAGGCTGAATAGCCAACATACGTGTTATAGAATCATCGAATAGTTTGGGCTGGAAGGGACTTTTAAAGGTCCATCTAGTCCAACCCCCCTGCAGTGAGCAGGGACATCTTTAGCTGGATCAGGTTGCTCAGAGCCCCGTCCAACCTGACCTTGAATGTTTCCAGGGACGGAGCATCTACCACCTCTCTGGGCAGCCTGTGCCAGTGTTTCACCACCCTCCACAGGTCTTTTTTAAAGTGGCAAGGAGCTCGCTTGTGTGTCATCAAGCTGCTAATACTAGATGATTCTTTGGTACCTGTGGAGGTGCCGAGCAAACTATAAGAGCTCAGAAGAGTGGAAAAACGATGTGCCCATCTTCTGCCCATCATGGTGTTTGTAGATGTCAGCAGAGTGATAGAGATGTGAAAGTTTGCTACAATATTCCTTAGGGTTTGATTGCATGGTGGGATTTTCGGTGCAGGTTGCTTTACTACAGATATAATAAATCGTGATGGCAGCACTAGGGGAGCGTTGCTGTAGCTGGCAGGTCCTAAGTCTCCTCCACGCACCGCTGCCTGAGGGGACAAGGGTAGATGGAGGCAAGTGGGCTGCTGGCATTTGAAGGGCTGTTAGAAGCTGTCAGTCAGTAAGGTTTAGTCACAAGACACTTAAAAACCTGAGGTCCTTTGTTATTTGATTGCTGTTAGTGCTGTCACACTTTTTTTACAGATAATGGAGCCAGGGGAAATTTCAAATAATGTTGAATATTTGAATATGGAATAAAATTCTGAATAAACAAGACAGCATCAACCTCAAAAAATCATGGACCTCAAAAGAGCTCCACAGTAGGGATTCTGTAAAGGAAAAATGTTGTCTCCAAAGATTTTAACTGCCAAACTACATTACATCCCTGACTGAGCTTCCAGAGACTTAACAGTCTTGTCCTAGTGGAAACAACTGTCTGTTCTCCAAAGCACAACCTCACTACAGCTACTCAGCAAAAGTCGTATGAAACTTTTAATGCAGGGAAAAAATTGGTTTAGTTTGCTCAGTTTGATTCTGAGACATGACCACACCATTTTTGCCCAATTTTTTCCAAAGTGACCCCTCAAGATGGGGGACAGCCCTCTAGTGCAGCCACCATCACAGTGGTGATGAGAGGCTGAGGAACCGTCAGCCCCACAGAATAAATCCCACAGCAATGTTGCGCTGAACAGCACTACCAAAGGAGAGGGTGCTAACACCCATCCATCCCTCTCTACCGCGTGCACACACCTGTATTCTAGAAAAATAAGCCAAAATTAATCCTCCCTCCTCTCTTTGGTGGCTTTGGAGCATATATTTATATTACCATTGGATTGTAAGGTGGGTGATTTAAAGCTACAGTAACAAGGAAAGTCCTTGCCTTCTTCAGGCTATATATTTGATGATGTGTTGCAAATTACAAAGCTGGTGCAGTTTTCTGAGATGTGTACTAAATAAAGCAAGTCTCTATAGGACATGCAGTATTTCTGTAGCAATATCTGTCCCTGCCTGATCAACACCCTAGACTATTGGCACAGGGAGAATTTTAATCATGTACTTATATTTGCAAGAGTTCAGGCTGAATAATCACAATACTCCTTTCTGGGTCTAAAATCTATTAATCTGTTTACTCATTTTCTTTTCATGTTTTACATTGTTTGAACAATAAGACAGGGGCAGCCAATTTCTTTTTTTCCTTTCAAACAGCAAGCTGACCAGGTTTGTTTTCTGATTCTCATGTGTTTTCATAATGCAGAGGAAGTTTAAAGCCAAACAGAAAAGCCCTCCATTAAAAACAAAATAAATCTAAAAAATGGAAATATTTGTATTAATAAGAATACATTTGTTAGAGGAAAGTAATACTTAAAGCCAGAACTTCCCAGGAATAGTCCTTCTAGTCTTTCTTACCTCACCTCACACTTCCAGCGTCATGCCCCGGTGACTAAGTTATGCGCTTTTTGATGTATACTGTAGGAAACTGCGAACACCTGTATGGCAATGCTCATATTTAACTTATTTTTCATATTGGTCTGGGATGTCTCCTGCCCCAGATTGCTGAAATCAGCCCTCTTTTCGTTAAGCATCCTTAATCTGCAGTTTTAAGCAGTATTAGTGAGTCCCTAGGGACGTCTCTGCCTTTCCACACTGGTTCTTCTAACCCAACGTGGTGATGCTTTGATGACTTGTCCAATGGAGGCTGGATCGTGACTTGAACAGCATCAGGGGAACTTCACGCGCTTCTGGAGGGAAAAGCCTACAAGCTCTGAATAGTTTTGATGGGATTCTTTGCGTAAATCCACCACTGATGAGTTCATCAATAAGACTTTTGATAAAAAGCAATTTAACTGTCAAGCAGTAAACAATGCAGAGCAATTCTAGCCTATACTCCAAAACAGATAGGAAAGAAAAACATCAATGTTTTGCCAAATGGCAAAGAAGTCAAAGTGATATTTCAAAGGGTGTAATTTTTCAAGCTCTTAAAACAAGCAGAAAGGTTCCTACACTTGATAACAATGGGGGATGCAGGGGTGAATAAATGAGAGGGTATATCTGTACACACAGGTGGTACCAGCAAGAGAAAGACAGGGTAACATGAGTGCATTAATATCAATATATGAATAACATCTTTTTAATTCCAGCATTTATTTGTTCTTTTATTTGTGTATTTATTTACCTGAAGGCTAATGTATGTAGGGATGTCCCTCGCCAGGCAGCCCCGCTGCGGTGGAGGTCTGGCAGGTACTTGGTAGAGTGACCTGCAACGCGCAGGTGGAGGTTTCACACTGCTGGCAAAAATGTCAGAAATCCAGAAAGATTGGCTCTTGGTTTGTGTTTACGAGTTTAGGAGGCTTAAATTATAAGGGCGGTTTTGTTTGGTGCTCATCTTTAGTCAAAGCATTTCTTTGAAACTCTGCACGTTCTGCTTTCCTGATAATACTGCAAAAGAATTAGTTGCTTCAAAAAAAGGTTGATCATGTCCTTTCTCCGTACCTGCAGCAGGGGCTGTTTTCTTTTTGTTTATCAATTTGGCTCTTTCCTGATGAACTTGGTGGTGAAATGGGTTAATGTAAAGTAAAAGTGTAATACTAATGCTGAAATGTTTCCTCATCTCTCCCACCTTATGCCTGTAAATCAAAAATTGCAAAAATACAGAAACTGTGTAGTGACAAGGACTGACACCAACCCTTATTATTAATTAAGCTAAGCCTTAATAATTATTAGGAAACTGTTAGAGTGAGCTCTCCTTTGACTCTAATGAGAACTGCAAGGTCCTTTCAGGTTCTGTGCAGGGTGTTCAGCCATTAGTGTGCCCAGACAGAGCCCAAATAATGAGCTAGATCATCCATATACACAAAAACATTCGTGTCTTCAAAGTTTTCTGAAACCCATCCTAAACTAAGACACTCAGTGTGGCAGCCTGTGCTGGAGGTTTGGATCTATATTTAAACACGAAATTGGGAAGACACAAGAGGCAAAATCCACAAATTGAGCCAGGAAAAGAAAATATTTAAAATATAACAATGGACAGCGATTCTGTTTGTAGCATCTGTCTCTGTTTCCTTGTTCATCTTCATTAGAGCTGACCGCAGAGCAGAGGTCTGTAGGAGTTTACTGCAAACTCCAGCACAAGGCTAGATCCTCTGAAAGATTTGCAGCATCTGCGTGAGCGATACATGAAGTCTTCTTAATGAAACACTGGATCCAGAAAGTTTTATCTCTGGAAACCCTGAAACCAGAGTGCAATCTGTGTCTCCCCATTGGAATTGCAGATAAAGTCTCTTTTTTCATATGGTCAAGTTGTGTCCTACTGCCCCTCTTCAAATTGGGTTTTGTGTCTTTCAGCAGTAGTGTGGCCAGCAGGAGTAGGGACGTGATCGTGCCCCTCTACTCGGCACTGGTGAGGCTGCCCCTTGAATGCTGGGTGCAGTTTTGGGCCCCTTGCTACAAGAAGGACATTGAGGTGCTGGAGCGTGTCCAGAGAAGGGCAACGAAGCTGGTGAGGGGTCTGGAGAACAGGTCTGGTGAGGAGCGGCTGAGGGAACTGGGGTTGTTCAGCCTGGAGAAGAGGAGGCTGAGGGGAGACCTTATTGCTCTCTGCAGCTACCTGAAAGGAGGTTGTAGTGAGGTGGGGATCGGTCTCTTCTCCCAAATAACAAGCAACAGGATGAGAGGAAATGTCCTCAAGCTGTGCCAGGGGAGGTTTAGATTGGACATTAGGAAAAATTTCTTCACTGAAAGGGCTGTCAATCACTGGAACAGACTGCCCAGGGAAGTGGTTGAGTCACCATCCCTGGAGGTATTTAGAAGACGTGTAGATGTGATGCTTAGGGACATGGTTTAGTGGTAGACTTGGCAGTGTTAGACTAATGGTTCGACTTGATGATCTTAAAGGTCTTTTCCAACCTAAATTACTCTATATTTCTATGATTCTTAGTGGGGTAGGGCTTGTGCAAGAGGACGTTGCTGTGCGTTCTGGCTGTTTCACTGGGTCAGGACTGAGAGTTTCTGTATTTCTCTATTTCCTGCAATGAGAAAATAGAAATAATATTTGTTCTGGCCTGCCTCACATTGATAGAAATGATATGTACTAAAGGCACGTAGCCTGAGGTAAAAGATGCAGTAGAAATGAAAGGTATTCTTATTTATGGCTGGGTTTGGGAGTTTTTCGTTCTAAACTCAATGAATCTTCTGGGCATTGTTTTGAAATCGTTTCCTGTATTCCTGGAGCCAGGCAGAGCATACGCTGGGGTGTCCATGTGCAAAGTAGACAGCCAGCTCAGCTCAGCCCTTCTTCAAGGGCTGGCCTTTCCCTATGCTGCTTGGTGAACCACAGGAGAGCCACTGTTCAGTAGCTGAGCAAGGACTGAGGGATGGAGCCGCCCACGCCTTGCAGGCAGTCCCAGCAGGCATTCATGCAGAAGATGCAACTGTGGCCACTTTGCTGATTTTTGCCCAGCTCTGAGTCCCCAGGCAGGGCTAATGCTACTCTGGATCACAGCATGATACTTTAGCTGTTCCCAGGATTAAATGCTTTTCAAGTAACTGCACTTGGCTACTCCTCCATTGACTACTTCTTTGGTGGGAACCAAGATTGAAATCAGCAGGGGAAAAAGGTTCCTTGTGCTGTTGTTTGGGACAGTGTGTCCAGCTCCATGAGCCAGTGCCAGCAGTCCTCTTCCCTAATGAGAAATCCCTCCTACCCTCTCTTTATGGTCACAAAATTTTGTCTTAAATTTAAGAGAAAGACCTAATTCTGCTCTTACTGCCTGCAGTTTCAACTCTGCCTCCTGTGCAATTGCCATAGAGAAGGCAAAGGTGGTGCTGCCATCAAAAAAAAAAAAACAACCAACAAATTAAACAAATTATCCCAGAATAGTAAAGACTAGAACAAACAAATTGCAATAGGGCTTTGTGAGTACCCAGGTCTGTTCAGAGCAGGATGCCCAGCCCTGTCTCAACAGTGTAGAGGCAGTTGTGATCCAGACTGGCTTTCGACAAACAGACCACATCTCCATCATGAGTTTAGAGCTCAAATGCTCTCCCACAGCTGCCCTTGCTGGTTTGCTCCTGGAACAGCACTGACTTATGTCAGTCCTTGGGCACCACGCAGCATTCCCAATGACATTACAGTTGAGTTAACCCTATTTTGGAGGAGAAAAGCCATATGGACATAAGATCCATATGGAAAGTAGGCATGGCCTTGGGTGCTAAGTTGCAAAGCATCCCTGGGAGGTGAACCACAGCCATGACTTGCCCACAGCAGGGTGACTCTATAGGTGAGTGCAAATATGTAATGAAAATCCCATGCAGAGTCACTGTGCAAATAAATAGGAGCACGAGTCCCTTGACTCGCATGTTCCTGGGATGCTGTTGACATTCTGAATAAGCAAGTGGCTGCAAATTTACCAGCTGTTCCTCCTGAGTCCTTGGATTAAGGTCTGGTTTGCAATGCATCATTTAAGAGGTTGCAAATATTTTCCGTGTGTTGAAATAAAATTATAAACAGATTGAGCCTGGGTACAGTAGATCCACTGGACTAAATTTGACTAAGAAAAGCTTTTGATTAAAGAATGAAGCTTAAGAGTGAGCTCGCATGGAGGGAAATTTTGTCATTTTAATGAAAAAATTTTTGTGGAAGTATACTCTCTGCAAACATTGAAGGAGAGAGTCCTTGTGCAGGAAAGCACGTGATGTAAATCAGTATCTACTAAAGCAGTCCACCTCTTGAATATAACAAAAGTAACTATGAAATTGCAAAACAGCACACACTGCATTTTCACGGGGAAATGTGCTGTATTCAGTCATTAATTACTGCGTGGGCTCAGTTTTCAGTACAATCAATCCACAGGAAACAAAAGGGCTGCAGGGGAAATATAAAAAGACAGTCAGCTAATAGGAGCCAGATTCAATAAAACCGTGTCTGCCTTCAGTGAACGGCGAGGCAGAGGTGTGACCATTCTTCCGTTCTTCCTTGGCAAGGCATGCAATGGGTCAGGCAAAGGGTAGGGCTGAGAGGAGCTTGGAGCAACACCACATCTATACATATACATCTATAGATAGATAGATATGAGAAATACCACTCCTGATATGAGAAACTAGGAAAGAAAGGGTTTTAACTCAAGTTGCTTTGTGCAGTGTTCAGGGCGTCATCTCAGAGCAGGTGGTTGTGTTTTGGCACTTCTGCCAGCGCAGCCTCTACCTGCCATGCCTCCTTCCCACTGCGCCATGAGTCAGGGGCTCTCCAATTCAGTACAGTACCAGAGCTTTCCCTTGCCCCCTGTCAGCCCACCGCTGCTGCTCCAGCCTCCCTCTGCCAGGAGCAAGCAGCAAGCCCTGGGGCTGCTGATAGGGCCAGGGTGGACTGCACACCCTGGGTGAACTTCACCTTTACGGCAGAGTTTCAGTTTAATGCCAATATTTTAGCAAGCTATTTGCTTTGTTTGCCTAACACTTAATAGGATTATCTGAGTTATTTTTTTTCTTCGAAGGTTGCTTTTCGTTTTCAAAGTTGAATGTGTTCATTTTTAGTGGTAGCCTTCTCTCCCATTCAGGCTCCAAACTTCCCTAGGAAGTGACCTCATGGCATTATTCAAGCAGATTATTGCTTGGAGTGGCTGAATTAACTAGTGTTCATATAATGGCAAGCTCCCAGTCCATATGTATTTAATGACTGTAATCGTTTATTATTTTCCCTTTATTAGGTTTGTTTTTAAAGAAAGTTTTACTGTGCTATTTATGATATGCTAAGTGGTGCAACTTGCTGAAAAAATGTATCACATACATTTTATTTTTTAATAGGTTTTGCTTGTTAAAATGGAAGTCTTTTATTTACCCTAGTAGGGCAGTTTTTTGCTGACAGTTTTATTATTTCAATTACTCAGACATTTCTTTCCTCTTTTGTTTCCCTAGATGCTCCTCCAGGGAGTTTTAATGTGTCCATTCTTTATTTAAGATTGGGTTCCGAATGTGTTATTTCTAGCAGGGCAGAGGAAAAGCATAATATAGCAGATATTAAATAGTGGGATGTCAAGGTTTTATTTTCTTTCCTCTTTGATTTGTGGAATCCTTTCTCCATCTGTGTCATCTGGTGATTAATTGTGCTGATAATCTGCTCTCCTTCATCAATAACTGTCTGCTGCCAGTGCCGGGCAGAGGCCGTGCTCTGCCTAAAGAGTTTGTGGCTGCTGATAAATTAATGTACCTGCATGAGAAAAGTGGAGAGACCTCTGAGAGCAATTTAAAATTGCCAGAGACACAGAGTCCTTTAATAAACTAACACTCTATAGGTACTGGCAGCAACTACTGTATGCGTTTCACTTGCCAGTGGGGAAAGGAGAATGGGACCATTCCTCCAGGGCAAAACCCAAGCCTTGGTCGGTGGAGCGAAAAGTGAACCCTAAGGGATCATGCTAGTAGGGAGCCTTACAACCTCAGCGGGCCAGCACCAGCGAGAAGGGCAGACCAAATTCGCCTATACAAATCTCCCTAGGATGGGACAGTGTAGAAACCCATGTCTGCTCCCCTGGCTCTTGCTGGGGTATAGTTGTGATTTCCCTCTGCAGGTTCTAGTGAGTCTTTGACCATCTCTGATGTCTGGTGGATTTTATTTTCCATTATAGCATGGCTAGTCCTTGGACTATGAGAAAACCAAAATCCAGTGCTTGTTGGGACAGTGTGAGAGCCCCCAGAGCTCCAGATGGATGTGTGCTTGGACTGCCTGTGGCTAGTGCGTGGCCTTGACCATCTTTTAGTGAGGATAGAAAGCAGATTACAAAGCATGTCCTCACTTCTGCATCCCATCGTGTTTTCCAGAGTGTCTGGGGGAGAGCTTTTTGACCGCATCGTTGAGAAAGGGTTCTACACCGAGAAGGATGCCAGCACCCTGATCCGGCAGGTCCTGGATGCTGTCTACTACCTGCACCGAATGGGCATCGTGCACAGGGACCTCAAGGTACGACCACAGCGTGACTCGGTCCTCCAGGCAATGTTAATGAAGGTTGCATAATTACGTGAGTCTAACACATGTAAGTCCAGCCTCTACTGGGACTGGCTGTTTCAGTAAGGTTTTACTGTAAGAGGGATGCTCTGGAGGCTCCATACCCTCCCATTGTAATTGCTTTTAATGAGGACTTTGCAATCAATGTTGTTACAATGGGAGTTTTGCATATAGGATGTGGGGAAAAAATCATTCATTAAGACCCAAAATGTTACATTAAGGCAGGAGACTCATCTCAGCTGGGATGTGTTTACTGCTGTAAAGTATCTTGCAGATTTGCTGTGCTATATTTACTTCTATGTAATAATTAGTGACAATAAATAGTGTAGGAAAGCTGAGTTATTTCCTACCATGCTATTTGGACCAGTGTTTTTAGAGACACTGTTAACAGCAAGGATTGTTCTAAGGAACAGTGTGTGCCAATGTGATTTTTAGATAATTTTCCTTTCAGCTGTACCATGTTATCACATCAAAACCTCTCAGCTTTTATGGTAAAAAAATGCCAAAACATTATTTCTGTGTTGTTTCTTTCCAGTATCTTAAACTGTCATTAAGATAAGCAGAAAGTCTTGGTTTTCGTAACACACAGCTAAACCTCCCCATCTTTAGTATCTTAAGTAATAAATTAGCAGAATACATTAGAAAAAGATACAAATGTCAAAAGAAAACTGTGGGTTCAGTTCCTGAGCTAGGTAATTCTACCAAAGTTTGCTGCCAGAAATGAAGAATTCAGTGAGTGAAATAACACCTTTAATTGTGTTTTGGAGGGATGCTCCAAACAAGAGTTTCCTTGGATGTTGATGCTGTGGCCTTGAATTGGCCCCATGTAAAGAGAGTGGAATTTGGTTAAATGGGTCATATTATGTAAAGGCTTAATGAACAATAATAGAGTCAAGAGACACAAAGAAGTTGTAAGTTTTTTTCTGTTTTTTACTTCTTAAACACAATTTTTAAATTAATTGTATTTTTAATATAGTCTAATATTAAACTGCACGTTTGCAATTTTTGGCAACTTCTCTTAGCAAAGATTGTAGTGGCAGGAATGTGACCTCGCTGCTATGCCTTAAGATGGATGAAAAATTGTGGTGACGAGAGATACAATTTATTTTATTTTTAGCTCCTCCAAAATCAGTGCTGATATGAAATGCTGTGTGATGTAAAATAATAAATTTTACCTCACACAGGCTTGTTCCCAAAACATGATGCAGCGGAGCCAAGGTAGAGCCCATTACCGATGTAACCACCAGCACCAGAGTTCTCCAAGGGGCAGCAGTGCCCAGGACAGGCAGACATGGCCTTGTTCTGTAACAGCCTCAATGCAGCCATTTCCTTCTGTTGCTCTTCGACTCCAGATGCCAATCTTTTGGCCGTGTGTGGGCTGTTCCTGTGGGATTGCGAGCTTTTGCACACCTTACTGCTGCAAGGGACTTGCTGCAGTCCTGTACACCTCTGCCAGAAGTGAGCATCCTATGATCTTTGCTTCAATAGATAGAGTAGAATAATAGAAGGTAGAAGCATTTTTTTAAAGCACTGGTTTAGCACACTTTTAAGGCAAAACCTTGAATCAACTGAAGGAAAATATACACTGATGTCCGCAAATAGTATTTCCTCCTCAGTCTTGTGCAGTTTGGTCCTAACAGTCCCAAATAATGGGTTTTCTGTAAGGAGGCACTGATTAGTCTTCCATCTCCTACAGTCTTCATGTGTTGCCCTCAGTTCCCGTTCATTTCCTGCTCTTATGCTGAAGTACATAGAAATATTCTCATATTTATTAGAGTTCCACTGCATTTCAGTATGGAAGTGTTGTTTAGTATTTTAACATGACCAGCTTTCTCCTTGGTTCAATTTGCAGGAAATAACTTCAGGCTTCTTTCTGCCACCAGTGGTTTTGGAGGGAGGTCTGAGTCCTCTTAATTCAGATACTCCATTGTACAAGCTCTTAATATCCCTGTCTTCATAATTTAAAGGAAGGCTGTGGCTCTCACTTTAAAACAGATTAATCTTATTTTAAAGTTCCTATAATAAAGTATAAGATCTGGTAATTGGGAAGTGGCTTCATCTACAAATTACTTTCAGAGTTTGTGTAAGGACATGCTGAATTTAGATCAAACCAACCTTCTCCAGTGGTATTTTGAGGGAACCACTAGCTCTTTTTCACTTTTTTTCATTTGCAAGTCTTTGTCAGTACCATATCAGTTGTTAAAATGACTCATAAAATATGGTATATGAGGAACACCTGCTGTGAATTTCTGTTAGCACAAACATACCGTGATGGTGAAAATAGAGATATAATAAGGCGGTTTATGATCTCAAAATATCAAGATAAGTGCAAGTTTCAAATTGTGATTCCTCAAAATGAAACTCTGGGAAAGAATCCACTCTACAAATATAACCCTTGAAACATCTATAACAATTATTTATTGTAATTATGCGTTATTCAGATACCAAAATAGTACTTGCTGTAGTTGGGAAAAGCAGATCTGTGCTCCAAGTCTCTAATCTAAATAACCCAGCCCGCAGATAACAAGAGATGGCAGCAGATGAAGTCCAGGGAAGTCCAGGATGTACAAAAGGACTGAAAGGCTCGAGCAGCTCTGCTTGGTACAGAGCCACATTGTTAACACTTCTTGAATTAACTAGCTTGAAGAACCAGAGTTCTTTTAAACGGGTTTTACGTGCGTTTACGTTTTAAATCAGTGGGGTTTTTGGCCTCACTAAATATAAGTAAGTGGGGGCCTGAGGTGATTTAACAGAAATTGTTGGGAAATAATTATATTTCCCTTAATACCAGCTCTACTAACCCCTCAGCAAATCGGAAGTGCACTAGTAAAAATCAAGAGTAAGTCCATCCAAGGGCAGATCATGGCATAAAACTGACTCACATGGTGCCTGAAAAGAGTATCAGCATTATAATGGCCAATTAAAGCACAGGACTTATGAGGTATCATGAGAAAGAAACATAAATGGTACAATTTCATAATTATTTTTACAAACAGAATTGTTTCCCTATTTGCCTCAGTCTCAGCTGGCTCACAGCTGTGGTTGCAGCTTGTAGATCCTCTCATGGCCCCTGTGTCCCATGGATAAAGCCATCACTATGTGGCTTCACACTGGGGCCAGGGAGCCAGAAAGTGCTTTAACCTCAACTTGAACGGGAACCTCAGAGTAGGGTGGAGGCGGTGTCACCCCCCTAGTGTTTCTTCATCCCCTCTTTCCCCAGAACAGGAGGTCACAGGACAGAGGAGGGCAGATAGATGCTGGTGCTGCTCTAGGGCAATTCCTCCTCCTTACACATCCAAGCTTGGATGTGTCCCAAGGAGTTTGATGATGTTTTATGGCCGCAACTGCTTCTCACCATTTCCTGAAGCACTCAGCAGGCTGATAGACAATATGTGCTGCATGTGGGTGAGCGTTTGTACCAGCTTCTGGGCAAGAAATCTACACCAGGGTTATGTTGAAACACTGGGTATCCGTCACTTTTGTAGATGAAGACCCCAAGGTCTGGGTAGTGCAATGGCACCCCGTTACCACCAGGCTGTCAGTGTGCCAGCAGCTGCTGGATCTTTTTGCAAGCCCAAATATTTAGTAGGGAAAGAAGTGTGCTCTCACAGCACCTAGCAAGAGCTTTTTTGTGTAGCAGTAGCTCGTTCAAAACTGGAGGACTATGCTGCAGCAGATGGAGTTAGTTGGGCTTTCCAAACCGCCTGGTGTTGGTATAAAGTCACAGGGCTTTGTGGAGTGATTCGTGTTTCCTCTCAGCATAAACAAGTTGCTGTGCTTAGTGCTGTGGCATTTTTTCCTAATTGGCTTTAGCTAAAACATCCTGGCTGAAAGTCTGTTAACTGTAAAGGCATTTCCCCTCTCATAACAGTTTATTTCCAGTGGAGAAGATACGGTAATGCTCTAACACCTACCGTTTTCCTTTTTTCTTTTTCTAAATGCTGTGTAAGAAAATTTTCATTACACTAACTGGATTTACCATATTTAACTGCCTTCAAATTAATCCTTCTGGTTTATCACTCTGAAGTGATCATATGTCAGACACATCTCACGAGTAAGGGACGAGCCTTAATTCTTATTTTAAGTGCCAAAGGAGAAGTTTGTATTCCCATGGAAGTTACTCAAAGCTCAAGGTGACAGCTTCTTCCATTAGTTGCCATACAGGAGTCCGGAGAGGATCTCCATGCAGGTTGTAAGAGCAACTCTTTAGGATTTGGGGGAACCAAATTATATTAGTGTATGATGTAACTAAGAATTGTATTAAATGCAATGCACCAGTCAACAGACACTGTTACTGGACTTACACATTCAAAACCCATTTTATTTGTTCTCCTTTCTAGCCCGAGAACCTGCTTTACTACAGCCAGGATGAAGAGTCAAAAATCATGATCAGTGACTTTGGATTGTCAAAGATGGAGGGTAAAGGAGATGTGATGTCCACAGCCTGTGGGACTCCTGGCTATGTTGGTAAGAGGTTCAGTTATGTTGTCCGTCCACTCTTCCCAGCTGCATTACAGAAATGTAGTGAAAAGGGAATAATACTTGTTTTCTAGTGCCACTACATAGCGCACGTGAGATTTTACGTTTGTTAGATTTCAGAAGCTGCTGGTGCTTTGTCTTGTGTGCTCTTCTCCTTCAGGTCCCGATCCTGCAATTCAGCTCTGGGTTTGTGGGATTCACTTTTACGATTTTAATCCTTTGCAGAATGAGTTCTCAAAGACACTGCGTGTAGCTAAATCAGGAGCATGTGAAGAATAGCCTCAAATGCAAGCACCCATAAAATCAAGAAGCTTTACCTAATATAACATATTATTGTAATTATAAAGGATAACATTTGCCAGACTCCCCTGACAGAAGACAGTAAAATGAAAGAGCTACATTTATTCAGACATGTTCATTAATCCTCTGTTACAACCATGTTAAGTTACCGACTCCTACATGTCAGTATGCAAAAGCTCTTTAGATCCTCAGGCCTTCTTGGACAGTATCAAATTGTTTCCTGTCATTTATTCTTTGTTCTTCTGTCCATTCAGTAGTGATTGCACCAGGCTACTGATTAGCAGTGAATTTACCAGCATCCTTTTAAAAAAACTGAAGTAACTGAGTGTGAGAATTATATGGCAGGTGATGACAGGGTCTGTTTGAGCAAACACTATTTAAAAGGCTGACTTCACGCATGAGATGGATCCAGCAAGCCTGTGCCTCCTACGACACCTAGTTAGCCAGCTGAGATGGTCAAATTAATCCGTAGGGTATCCATGAAATCCATGAAACTGAAATGACAGTGGCTTCCCCAGGGATAGATTTGCCTCAAATCTTTCTGTCAGAAAAGACTTGAAATTTTCCAGCATTCAGAGGCTCCTTTTGCTTTGCAGCTGCCACTTCACCTGTTTTCATGGCTCTGATGATACCATGGTACAAGAACTCAGATTATGTGGTTATGACACAGTGATCCAGATTTGTCCCAGGAATACCTTTTTCTGGTCATTATCTTCATGCTGCACAGACACACTCTATCCTGATAACATCAGGAAAAGGAACAGATTTCTCTGGTTTCCCATCGTGAAGCCATCAGCCATCTTTTTTAATTTTTTATTTTAAGACATGTGAGTCAGGATGCACTCTGTACAGCCTGAATAGCTGTCTTGTGTAATCACACCAGACTAGAAATCTTCCAAAGCACTAGGAGGAATTGAGCTGAGACAGCAATTTTCATAATTTTTGCTGTCAGCTCTTTGGTCTTTAATTAACATATTTTATTTTGTTCTGAAATGGGCACTGACTAGAATAAGTCTGCAAGACACGGGGAAGCTCAGATGATGTTTGCTGAAGTGCTGCTGAAAATGAGGGCGTGCAGCTCTGCTTGGACACTGAGAGATCTCATATGGCCTCTCAGCATAGCCATTTACATAAGAAAACTTGCTGTTTTAGAGAGGAAGCTCTCCGAGCATGTGACACGAATTGTAGTGCTTTGAGAGATGTTTGAGAGCTCTCATTACTCATGGTCTGGGCACTGATAGCTAAACAAGTGCCTCCAGGCCTGTTGTTACCTTACTGAACACAGGATTTACTCATCATGGTTCAAGAGGTCATGGCTGCTTATTTCTGAATTGCTGACGGGAGTTTTCCCCTCTCTCACAAAGAAAACCTCTTTAAATATTTGTTCTATTTCTTTTTTTACACAGGAGACAGCTCCTCTTCAGTGCTGCTATTTTATTTTTTTTTTAATGTAATTCGTTGCCCAGACAACATTTGCCAAACACCGAAAATTTTTGTTATCAGTCTGTGGTGATGCCCACAAATGGGCCTTCATGAGTGTTAAACCTGAAGACATGGGTTTGCTTCTGCGTACGTGGTCTGCAGTTTGTCCACATCTGAAAGCTTTCATGCCTTCCAGTGTCACTCCAATTTGCAGCACCTGCTTGATGCAGTTAGAGTCCGTCCTCCTAGTGGCACAACATGAATACGTGTCCTCATCTGGATTGGGGGAGACAGATGCCATAGTGCTGGCCCATGAATTGTCCTGTCTGCCACCTCTTTTTGTTGTTTTTGTTTGTTTGTTTGTTTGTTTTCCCCAGCCATTTTACCTGGAGTAGAAGTAACGCTCAGGGTTCTGTCACTTACAATGCATTTCTTGGTGCTTTTCCTGTAAAGATATGCAGAACACCCTATTTTCTATGATTCTATGAGGAGTTCATTATTTGTTAGTTAAGCCACTTTGCTTTTAAATTACTGGAAAAAAATTAGGCACCTACCACATGTCAACGGCACCCAGGGCTCTGTTAAGAGGTCATTAGCATTTGCTACTATTTATACTGCAACTCCAGAAACGGATCCAGTCAGATCCTGCTATGCAAAGTGCTGGACAAGCTTCTGACTTGGTAACAGATCTGATCTTAACCATGTCTGCTGCCCAAGTATTTGCAGCTATGCAAGCTCCCCTGTCATTTCTGTCTAATTTCCTGGATTAGGATATACTTTCAACTCTTTGTGTTTAAGTTTTTAACTTTTCTTAGTTTCCTCTCCAAAGACCAGGGGTTCCTGAGACACTGAATTCCTGCTTGTGTGGTTCAGAAATTAATTGAATAAGGGAGGGTGTAATTATAATTACACTTCTTTAAAAATATGTTTTCTTTCTGAAAATCAAAGTATTACTTAACGAATTAGAGTGTATCTAAAATGTGCATAACCAGTAGTGTATTAGCACATTAGCTTTTCAGGCTCTGCCTTGCAGATTGAACTACTGTCAGCAGTTCAGAGATCTTATTCCTTCAGGAGTTTTGTCAGAGACTTTGGTCATATAGTGAAAAGATCACGATTAGGATAATTTAACCCAATTAGTTGAGCCACTTTTGTTAAGATGCAAATCTAAATATTTACTTACTGAAGAGTGGGTCTGATAATACAACCTTTTCTAATGAAAAGGTCTTCCAATTTCTTATCTGCTTACCACTCTTATCTCTCTCTCCCTTTCTAATGGAAGGGTTCTGAGTTATAAACTGTGACTAGATGCCCAACTTCTAGATAGCACCTAAATTGGTTAAGATGAGGCAGCTTGTGTAGCTCATTTTATTGCAAATTAGGTGTGTGGACTGGCTTGCATGGGTCTCACCCCATCATCTAATCTGGAGAAGTGGTGTTTTCAAAACCCTAAGCGATCTGTGTGTGATTACGGGTAAGATATGTATAAGCTAGTAGTGATTTATCATTTTAAACATCATAGGTTTGGGCTACTGAGCTTGAGACCATTTGTAAGAATGTGATTTTGATGAAGGAGGTGTTCAAAAGTGCCTGGAAATGAGTCATCCTTGAGGTGTGTCAAGTTGGGCACTCACAGGAAGGTGACTGCAGTCACTCAGCAAATTCCTCTAAAGAGATTTTGGCTATTTGGGAATTAGGTCTCACTGACTGACTTCCAGTGAGATCTGCTCTTTCAAAAGCTTTGGTTACTTCTGCAGATGGGACTTAGACTTGCAAGACACTTAGGAGGATTGAAAAGTTTTGAAAAAATATTAGAAAGCCTGCTTCAGGCAATCTGATCTCATTTTGCAGAAATGCTGAATTATGAACTGTGTTTGTGGCTGGCTAATATCTTAATCCTACTGAGATTTAAAATTGTTGCTCCGAGTGCCAACCCAACTTCAAGTAAAATTTTCTTGTATTTCCCTGTCATAGGGATTGGGCTGGACCCTGGCTGTGTGGTTGGTTCCTGCACACTCCACCTCATTTGCTGTTTTTAGCCAGAAACTCAGTAGCAATTTTAGATCATATCAAAGCCACGCATTTCTTTTAGCCCTGTGCAAGACCAAAGCATTTAAGTAAGCAATAGATTTCCATGTTGAATTTTGTCTTATTTGGTATCCTTTGAGTCAAAGGCTTGATAATATTCAGTAAAGGCTTTGGAATATCCTTATTAGCAAAAAGCAACCCCAGGAGTTGTTTAGTAACGTAAGTAATAAAGTAAAAATAAAGCATGGGAAGTGCTCTCACCAGGGTTTGCTCTGACACAAGCTTGTGACAATTGCTGATTGCTCAGCTCCATTGCCGTTTCCTGAAACAGGGCTTGCTTGCATGTGGCTGTAGCTGCATTATGTTCCCTGACAGCTATCTAAATCTGACTCAGGAACATGAAATAGGGACAACAGGAGCACTGAAACCCTGCTGTCCTTCTGAAACAGCTCCAAACTTCAAAGTCTTGGCCAACCAGAAGAAGATGAACACTGGAGGACTGTGTGAAAGAGGGAAAGAGTTGTTTTCATCCCAGGAGTCAGTGGAAAGGGGACTCTGGTCTTGCAGTGAAGCTGCTACGTATGCCTCAGCGTGTTTGCACCATGAGCAAGACACTTTGTGTGGCAGCAGAGGAGCTCACACTGCTCTTGCACCGTCTTTGGCTTCAGGAGAGGGGCTGGGTTGGCCTGTCGTGCATCCAGCCATCTACTCAATGGTGAAGGGTTGTTCCTCTCTGTCCATCTTCTTGAGGTGGTACCTTCAAAAGTCCTAAGCAGTGGGGCTGATGCTATCTCCCTTTGGTGTCCCTTACAAACTCTGCCCGTTTCCCACCTTCTCTCTCAGATTTCATGGACAACTTGTACCAGTGCAGCCCATTTATGTTTCCCCTTCTTTACTTGCAGGACATGCCTACGTGGTGGAAACTGGCACTAAAGTAGTTACCAGCTGAACTAGTAGTCCTGGCTTTCACCAGGCCAATTTGCTTGGCCAGCTGAGCTATGTCCCTGCCAATGTAAGCAGGTCATTTTAACCCTATTTAGATCTTTCTATTCGTCCCTGCTGATTTGTCACTCCTATGGGGATCTTCAAAACCATCACCCTTTGTTCAAACGCCTCATTGCTTCTGGCATGCAGCTTTTGGGAAGGCGTATAAACCACAGAAAATAACTTTATACCAAGTTCTTGTGAGACAGCGAAATCTGCTGGGAGTAGCACCATCATGGGAGTGAAGGAGAATTGCTTTTTAAGTATGAGGCTGGTATACAGAACAGGCACTCTCATCACTTGTACAGTTTGTTCAACAGGCTTAAAGTATCAGAGCAATCCCCATCACTTGAGCTCCTTGCAAGAACATGGATTGCTGTTTTTGGCATCCAGCAGCTGCATTTTTAGGGAGCTTATTAGCATAGCTGTGCTCACTGGGAGTAATGGCATAGTGCTCTGAAAGATTTGCAAACATTCCTCTTTTGTACCTTTTCTTAAAACCTCCATTTGAAACAAGCCTTTTAATTTTTTTCTCTTACTAAAACCAAAACAGAACTAAACAAAAGCCCCCTAACTGTAAACCAGCAGATCATCCAGCCTGGGAAGCACATGTTCATGTACCTGCAGGTGGGATGAGGCCCTGGGACCATTACCCAGCATTTTACCTGTTGCTGGTAGCAATGCTGATTTGGCCTGAAGCACAATTCCTGGATGTGGAGGAAGGGTCCAGGTTTGCTTCATTGACTTCCCTGGCTCTGGATGACTGTTGTGTAGCATTCGAGCCCACAGTGGTTCCCTGGGGAGGTGCGGTACTGGAAGCTTTCGCTCAGCTGGCATTTCCTCTGTGCCAGGAATGGGAGCTTTGACTTTCCCCTTCCCCTTACTGCTGTTTTGTCTCCTCAGCCATCTGTGTTGATCCTTTAATGCTGTCAGCTCTTGGATTTTTTTCATCGCATCTCTGCTTTTGCCTCTCGGCACTGATCTGCCTTCATTTCTAAGAGCTCCCCTGACTTGCTTTTCAGCTCATTAAATATTTCTGTCTTTTCCATATATCAGAGGCAGATGATGCTTAGCTACGTTCTTCTGTTCCTGTTGCATGTCTGCTCTTTGGAGCAAAAATCGAAAGCAGCCTTTTGGCCTTAAAATAGTTATTTAAACCTCCTGCCTTTCTTCATTAAAGTTTTCCAAAGGGGATGTAATAGCCTCACATTTGCTTTGGGCTTGATCCTGTGGTGTTCTTACCTGATTCACAGCCACCATCCGCAGCAGCAACTGTCTGTTATCAGTGCTCTTCACTCCTTTAAAACAGAAGGAAATGCCCCAGCACAGCTTTGATGTTTTAAGAGGAAGAATCTTTATATAGTTCACATCCCCTCATCTCAGATTTGTTTTCTGTTATGTTAATGTGGCATATCTGTATAATGTCAGGAGCTCACTAGGATCCATGGTGCTCAGGAGCCATTTGCATAATATTTTCTTTGGGGGAATATAAGATGTATAATGTTTACCAGTCTTGAAAATTATGCAAACAGGAGCAGACCGTCAAAGGTAGAAGAGATACACAAATAAAATATTGGGAATTTGGAAGGACTGGAGAGTTGGAAGACATCTATTCACCTAAGGACAGGGGGAAATTAACTCCCTTCTTCCCCATACTTTGTCACAAAATTCAGTCACAAGGAACGGAACAAAGAAGGAAATTGAGTCTCACAAACCCTATTTGATGCACATTTCGAACACAAATTATTTTTAGAGTAAAACTTGGAGGCAAATTTGATGAATCAGGAAGGAAAGAGTCAGATTAAGGGACACAAGAGGTGTCTGGGAAGGTTGTCTTGAGCAACTTTGAGGAACAACTCTTTTATAAAACAGAAATGTAAATTTGCCAGACTGTCACAGTTTTCCAGGTTATCTGGGAGGCAGTGGCAGGACAGATAGAGTGGCTCACCAGTGCTTTGTTCTTTTGTCTTCAAATTCACCCCTGCCAGACTGACTAGCACCAAGCTGACACACAGTCCCTGACACAGCTGTTGGGAAAAGAGTTACGTTTTGAGCGCCAACTGTATACGCCTTTTACATTTCCACGTATCTGTCCCCTATTGTAGTAAGAACATTTTAACCTTTATTTTGATAGACTACAGCAGCATGCCCATGTCCTGGAAGGAGTCAGGGGCTTCTCAGAATTGGGATGCAGGTTTCTGCCAAGCACCTAAGGCCAAGTTAGGAGACATTCATGCTAGGTACGGTGGAAATAAACCTCCTTTGGCACATAGCGGATAGGTATTGGAGTACTCACACATTACAGTGATGTATTAGGATTAACAATATATGGACAGAACCATCATTTTAATTTCTTATACATGCAGTGGTCCAGTTTGATGGATGACTTGAAGATTGGGGTAGTATTTACCCTGTGCTGCAGACTGGGACATATCCCAGTCTTCAAGAGTCTTCATAATGTGGCTGCCAGCTATATTTTTACCCACATTCCCCTGGATTTTATTCCCTCTTTCAATGTGTGCCCAGTGTGACTTGACCCTTTCCGTCATTCTGCTGCTTGTGGAAATGCAACCTGGATGCCCTCATCTGCCTCGTGCACTGTCTTCCCTTCAATCCCTTCTATAAGCGCTCATGCCCGAGCACCAGAAAATGTTTTCCATTTCTCGTTACTGCTTCCTGTCCCCTTCTTTGCTGGCAGTTTTGACCTTAGTTTTGTTGGCTTGTCTAGCTTAAGAAGATAATTCTTTGAAAAGTCCTTACCAGTAGCCCAAAACATATGTAGCAACTAAATGCGAGGCTCAAGTTTTAATACATTTATGTGCTTCACAATTTTTTTTCACTGTTCTTCAAGTCACTAACTGCTTTGATGTTGGTAAGACTCCTAGCAGAGAAAGGTGTAACCCCAAAGAAATATTTTTGCTGGGACTTGCCCCTTCATGATTTTTTTGCAGCATTTGAACTCCAAAGTACTCAGACGAAATAGTGTGCTTTTTAAACCCAGCGTGGCAAGTCTGGGTTTAATAGGAATGCCACAACTGGTGATCTGTTGCATTATTGTGAACATTTTGCTTTGAAAAAGGCAAAATCTTCTTTACATGAGAAAGATTAGAGTCACAGGGGTTTAAAATTTAGGTTTAAGCATTTGCACCGAAAGGTCCCGACAGGGAAAACATAATACTTTCAGCTCCCAAACAAAAAATCCACTTTTTTAACTCTCACTGCTGTAAGATAGAAAAGCAGACCCACAGAGAGTTTCAGTAAGTGCACAGGCTCTCACTTCTAGCAAAATTCAGACTATGGTGGCTGAAAGCTACAGAGGCAGAAGGCTCAGTTCCTTTGTGCATGTGTCCAATTCCTGCTACTTTTTGTTTCTTCCTCTGAGGTGTCTGCACTTCCAGAGGCAGAAGGACAAATGACTCCCTCTGACATCCAGCAGGCTTTGGAAGGCAGCTGTTGGAAGGTGTGGTGACAGCTTTCCTTCCTCTCCTGCAGATGTAG
Organism: Leptosomus discolor; assembly: GCF_034619465.1. Lineage (NCBI taxonomy): Eukaryota > Metazoa > Chordata > Aves > Leptosomiformes > Leptosomidae > Leptosomus > Leptosomus discolor. The sequence continues at coordinate 211,801,304 of NC_141391.1, read as the reverse complement.
AGATGTAGCTTATCGCCTCCCTGACATGCTGCAGTTTCTGAGTTGCCCCTTGAAATCCCCGGGTTGGCAACACGATATGGTGGAGCTGTGGGGCTGTCAGGGTCAATGTGCATCTCAGCACCAGTGCAAAGCTCGGCCTCATTTTTCTCCAAGTCTCCTGAAGTTCCTCTGACAGGGTGGTGATGGCCCTCTGCCTCTCATGCATTTTCCTGCACTTGGTTTTGTTTTCTGTCCTTGGAGTCAGAAAATGGGGAATTTGCTTCATATAAGGTGTCACCATTCTTTGTGAGAATATGAGCTTCAAAAACATCAGGATAACTGCAAATGCGAGGGCTGTATGTAGAGGGCAACACAAGGTCTTGGGGAGCTTCGAGTTTCAGGGTCCTACCTCTTGACCACATTCAAATGTTTGGTCTTGTAATATATGCATGTTTGGCTTTTTATTTTCAGCTCCTGAAGTGTTGGCCCAGAAACCCTACAGCAAAGCCGTGGATTGCTGGTCCATTGGGGTCATCGCATACATCCTGTGAGTATCTGTTGAGTTTTCAATCACAAGCAGCTTTGGGACCTGCAACATGCTGTCCCAACGTATAGTTAGCCACTTAGTCTGGGCCAAAAAAGTTAATCTCTGACACTTGTTATCTGAGATAACATGAATCCTGGGCATGTCCCAGTTACATAAAGGCTGAAATTTGGGCAGAAGTGGTAGGAAATGAACCAGGACCCTTCAAAAGCCAAAATCCTTGCTCCCATCTGAACTACATGGTGTGCAATAGTATGGGCTTGTTGTGACATTAGTGAAGTTATTACGTCCCCTGCTCAAATTAGCTTTGACAAGAAATGAATTTGGCCATGTCAGCAGGGCACAGCATTGTGCCCACAGGCATATCTTGAAGGGCCTCGTCTCTCAAGGCATCACCATAATGGCTTTTTGTTCCCTGGGGAGAGCACAGAGGGAGATAAGCGGGGGAGACCTTTTCACGTACTGTAGTGAATTATTCTCATCAAAACATAATACAAAGTATTGAGAATTTTAATGAAAATGAGGGATCATTTTCCTTAACACATTTGACCATCATCTCCCATAGGAGAGGGTGAGCTTATTGGTGCCCTGTCAGTTCTGTCACTCTTCTATTAAGCCATTAAGCCTCTGCATTCTTCGTTGAGATTTGCACCTCTAATGGAGCTAATTGCTGCTCAAAGGAGCGGGGATTTGTTGCTTGTGAAAGCTACAGGACCAGGACTTTGGTGCATTCTCCAAAGTGGTGGGTAGATCTCAGAACTCATGTGTTTATGGAGATTTAGTATCTATCGTCATTCAGTACCCGCCACCCTTCTTCACAAAGGCTTAATAGGGTAATTTAGATTGGAGGGAGCCTCAGGAAGTGCTGTTCTTGAGTTCAGACTAGATTGTTTAGTTGGGTCTTGAAATCCTCCAAAGACGGAGACTGCACAAGGTCTGTGGGCAACCTGCTCCACTACTTGACTGCCTTCATGGGGAAAAGGTTTTTCATTATATCCAGACTTGTATTCATGAAGGGGACAGCCAGTACTCTAGAGGTAGGTGCACCTTCCCTGCTTGAGCCGTGGAAGTAGGTAAGCCAGCTCCTGCACCAGCGACAACACTTGGAAGGACTGGAGAGGCGTCCTGGCCACTGTGGTCACAGGGATACCGTGGTACCAGTGGTCAGTAGTGCTGTCCAGAGAAGGGCACCATCTTTTGAATCCATCTCTGCATGCATGAGTATATGAAATCACTGCTAATATTTGGATTGAGAAGGAAATGTAGAACTTGTTGTCTGTGAACCTGTAGGAAGACTCCCTCTAGTTTAAGGGTAGTCTGATGGGATCTTGATGGGGTAGTCTGTGCTCAGGGCTCAGGTCTGTGAGTCTGTGCATGTCATTCAAATAACGATTGTGTAGATTGCATCTGCACAGCCTAGCAGGCTTTGAAGCAGGAGCTATCCATGTGGGTCTTCAAGAGGAGGTTAGGCTTTCACTATGGGCTGACTCAGGGCAACCACGCAGAGCACAACAAGCCTGTTCCTTTTGTGCAAGAGCTGCTGTGTAGCTCTGACTGCCACAGAAACAAATGTCTTTTCATGCCTGCATTACCAGTGCTTTCCCTTTTTTTTATTTTTCCCTTTTACACAACTGTCACAGTTACACAAGACTGAAGGAAAAAGCAGCTCCAGTGAGGCAAAGCATTAAAGCATTCCTACTTTGTTCCCTTCCTCCTTATGCAAACATTTCATGGCTTGTCAACATGAATAACTTTTTGATGGTGTAATAGAACTATTTTTGCCAGGACAAACCTCATTGCTGTATTATCCACTCTGTGCAATGTTCATTCTTTACATTTTCATTTAGTCTTGAGCATAAGTTATATGTTACCCAAAATAGCTTTTTTGTATTAAGGTAGCATAGGAAGGCTTGCTTTATTTGCATATATGTTTATTTATTTAAAACAAAGTCTTCCCTAAAAACATTAGCTTTATGACTGGCTTTCCAATCTACATGAATATTTGAAAACTTGTCGAGTACAAAACTTTGCAGGGGGATGGATTTATCTTGGAGCAACCATCAATAGCAGAATGCAAAAAGGTTTTGCATAACAAAGGAAAAATCAACAGTGCTGATTCTGACTTTGTGGCGAAGCCCAGCTGGACATGCTACAGCAGTGAGGAAGACGGCAGACATGCCAAAATACCTCAGAGGCTGCTTCATGCATCATTCCCTAGTGCTCTTTTAGATGAGGATGGTGTGTGCTGACCCAAACTTACCATTTTCCACAAGCAAACCTGAGCATGGAAAAGGTGGAAGGTTTCAATATCTCATCCATAGTCCTTCCCCCTTCCTAAGCAAGCTGGCTCTTTCTGCAAGGTTCAGCTCAGTTGTTTCCTGCTCTGTTTTCCAAATCAGGATATGCTGGGCTTGTCAAGCAAGGCATACACACTCCTTAAATCTGAATTCCCCATTTGTTGTAGGGGGAATTCCCAACCCTGAAGGCTTAAATCAGTCCTGTTTGCAGGACAAGGAAACCTTTTCAGAGTTCCTGAGCTTCATGTACTAAGGACTTGATTTGTATTATGTCCAGTCAAAATGAATGCCAATAATGCATTGCTGTAGCAGGAGCATGGTAATGTGTTTGCCAGACTGATACTGCTTGGGTGGGATTGGGCCTGAGATCAAACCACCTCCTTGAATATTTCTGCACATGAGCTACATCCATCAGCTCCTTTAACAGCCAGCAGCTCTCCAGGGCTCACTTGGGTTACCCTAACGTAGGTGCTTAGTGCTGTTTCAGTCACTACAGTGTCCCACCCGGTCTCAAGCTGTGGCTGCAGGTCAGTACAGCCCCCATAGCCCCATGGTGTACCTGCCAGCTGGGGACAGGGGTCCTGTGCATTCAGCAGCTTCTCCGGTGGCACTGGTCTTTGTGTGTGGACACCTCAACCCAGCCTGGATGGATGCAAGCAGTCATTTCACCGGGATGTGCTGTTCAGTTGCCTACACTTAGACATTTAGTGCCACGCTGGGGTGTCTGGGACAGCCACGTGGATTTGGCAAGTGTAACGCACTGCAGTGGCCTTTCTTCTGGAGTGGCAGATGGAGGCCAAGTGGGAGACAATGCACCATGTTGTATAGAACCATTTGCCCACGCTGAGGCTACTCGATCACAGCCCGCTCCATACTCAGACCCCTGCCTTCACAGTATGGTTTCACCTGCGTTATGGTACATTTGCATCACTCTCCAGTCTCTGTTGACTCCTTCTCTATTGACTGCAATGGGAGCTTAAAAACCCAGCCCACACCTCACATGTCCTAATCTTAAACTGGATCTTATCCTTGCTTCCAGGAATAGCCAGAAACTGCAGATGTGGCCTTGTAAGAATGTGGATGTCAGGGGTACAGTAAAGACAGAAAGGAAGAGTGGTCCTTCCCTAAACTGGAAGGAAGTAACCCTGCTGGACTGTCTGATACCACCAGTGATGGGCAGAGGTTTAACATCTAGGTTTGCTGTCTCAGCAGTGCCACACTGCTGGAGGTAGCAGAGCCAGTGTGCTCACAGTGCGGCATGGCGTTGAGATGCCACAAGCACGAGCAGCATAGCCACACTGATGCAATGCTGGTACTTAATCCTGCCCTGAGCGGGAGTTCTTAATTCCAATATATCACCACACCCATCCAGATACGCCATTTCCAGCTCCACAGTCAGCACAGTTGGAGCTACTTGCACATGCCCAAACCAGTCGGAGATGTATTTATGCATAGGACAATCCAAGCACATCATCCTGTATCACCTCCCCACCTCTCCCACAAATCCTCACAGCCACTCTGAACAGACTGTTGTCATTTAAGAAGATGGAAACTCAGGGGAATCCAACACAGAAGCCAGGCATAAATTAAAGATACTTTGAGCTATTATTACTGCAAGTGGTTTGAGTGCCTCCAGACACAAGCTCAGTCTTACATGAAAGCCTTCAGTTTATGACACTGGAAGAACAAACTGTTTCTGTGGCACCAACACTCTAGAGAAATATTTGTTTCTGTGATATGCAAGGTGAAGGATGTCTTAGGAAAGAATACTCTTGTTTCAGTGCCAGTCTCTAATGCTTTTCGTTAATGACAGCCAGATTGCAGAGGCTGCACCACTGGAGTTTTTATCAAAACCTGTTTTGCATGAGAAGTCATTATTCACACAAACTAATTTTAGCAGCCTGAAATTTCCTGTTATTCCAGTTGCAATATTTCTCAACTTGAAACAGCCTCATTGTTGAGCTCAGCTTTCTGCTTATCACAAGGTAGTTTTGGTACGTGTTCCACTTAAAAATATAAACCATAAGAAGAGCAAGAGGCTTCACTGGATTCACAGCAGCTGGACTGAACATTGTGTTCCAAAGCTGGAAAAGTACCCGGGGCCACAGAATGCTCTGCCTCAGCCCCTGGTTAGTCATACTCATATCATAGAGTCATAGAATGGTTTGGGCTGGAAGGGACCTTAAAGATCACCCAGTTCCATCCCCCTTGCCATGGGCAGGGACACCTTCCACTAGACCGGGTTGCTCCAAGCCCCATCCAACCTGGCCTTGAACACTGCCAGGGAGGGGGCAGCCACAGCTTCTCTGGGCAGCCTGTGCCAGTGTCTCACCACCCCCACAGTGAAGAACTTCTTCCTAATACCTAATCTAAATCTCCCCTCTTTCAGTTTGAAACCGTTACCCCTCGTCCTGTCACTACCCTCCCTGATAGTCCCTCCCCACCTTTCCTGTAGGCCCCATTTAAGTACTGGAAGGTCACTATAAACACCTCCTGTCTCTTCTGCAGTAGGCTGAATGCATTTTGCCCTGAATTTTCTTCTGATTCTATTCACTGCTAGGACAAGAAAATTACTGGACATAAATTTTGGGTCATACTTTCACATTTTGCTTCTGGGTTGCTTTTGATTTTCAAGTAGATGTTCATGAATCATCAATTCTGTTTGTATGCAAGGATTAACCAGGGACAGTACAAAGTGTATTATGCCAGAAGAAGTTTCAACCGTCATCCTGGGAAAAGCTGGTCAGTCACCTCACCTGCTGGGCATCACACACAAGCCTAAGCAAGAAAGTGAGGACTTACTTGTTTGGTACTGGAAGGAGAAGCAGTGCTGGCAAAATGTACACAGGCATGTTGGATTGCTCAGATTAACTCAGTTAAACACTGAGAAGACAACCACAAATGATTGATCCTCATTTTTTATTCCCCATGCTAATACGTCTTTGTCCACAGTTTCATGAGGGCACCAGTGTCAGCCAGTATGAGGGTCCGTTCCCAAAATAAGAATAAATACATGTGTTTATCCCTATAAATAGCACTTGGATGACTTCCCACGCCATACATCTCAGGTCTTTGAGCACTTACTGTATTCTTTGCTCTAATCTCGCTATAAAATTGGTTGTCGAACCAATCCCAGTGGCTTTTGTGTTACAGGCTGTACACTGACCATGCAAATGGGGTATCTAGCCTTTAGGATCACTCCCAATATATAACAAGAGCTTGCAGGGGTTACTTTCTCTGCCTGGTGAGGAGATGTTCCTGGTATTCCTCTCATGGTGTCCTGATGGCTTCTCGAAATGACTTCTGGCAATATCTTTCTTTTGGACATCCACCTGTGTTTTTCTTATCTGCATCCCATTCTTTTTAAGGCAAGACTGGGAATAGGAGGTTAAGCGAAAAATCTGTTGCTGATGTGATAAGGTTGCTAAATAGTTCTGAAAAGCTTTTATTTGGTGAAACTGCGAGAAAATGGTGACAACTAATAGCTGCCCGAAGCTCCCCCAGGACAAATGGGGGATTTTTTCACATTGAAGACAGAGGGGCTATTTTTGTGTTTCTGCACATCTAAAGAAAAGCAGCAGAACCTCTGATAGTGAGGTCATTTTTTTCACACAGAAATGTCCCAGCAGATGGAAATGAATTTGGTGGGATTTTGATTCTGTAAGAATTAAATAAAAACTCTATTATGGACTTTGGAAGGTAGCCCAGTTGCTGGAAGTCCAGCAAGATTTCCTCCAGCCATAAATTGCATGATAGGCTAATTTACTGGGGCTTTCCAATCCCTTACTGCAAATCCAGTAACTCTAAAACATTAAAGTAAGTAATGTTAAAAATTCTCTGTCTTCCTAAACTTTGATTTTAAGGGAAAGGACAGCAAGACTGTCTATAATTTGGCTCCCAACCCCACCCAAGCAGTGCCACGATGCCCTGGTGTTCCCCTGCCACATGCCACCTCCTCTATCTTAAGGAGCTTTTCCCTTCTCACATGCTTTCTGGTGTAGATCCTCAATGATTTGCCTCCTAGAGGAACATCCTTGGGTCCTGCTATGCAGGAGATTCATCCCCATCCTTGGCTGAGCCAGGACCAGCGCTTGCCCTGCACTCAGCCTGCTCTAAGGCACGGGGCTGGTTTGGAGGGATGTCCCTGCCCATGACCTGTAATGGAGACTAACACTTCTCAAGCTCTCACCAGCAAGGGAAAAGCAGTGCCAAAAGAGTCTGTTTTCTGCCTTGTTCCCAGCTTCCAGTAGCTCTGGCATCCTCCTGCATGGCGCAGACTCCTCGTACACCAGCCCTTTCACCATGCACCCCTGCGATGGGCTGCGGTGATCTCCCAGACACAGAGGTAGATACCCCAGACATGTGTAGATACTCAAGCCATGCAAAGGAGCAGGGGAAGAGCTGGATGTGTATAGGAGAGGGATTGAAAGGCTCTGGAGAGGCTGGGGCTCTTGCTGGGGTTCACGTCTCTCTGCTCCCCTGCCTTGCAGGGTTATAGCCCTCCAGCTCTGCGCTGCTCAGCAGTTCACTCCTACCTTTTGCTGCCACGACTGTGTATAAATCACAGCAGCCCTAACTTGTGCTCTTGTACCTTTGCCAAGGTAATTAGCACAGTTCACATTTTAAGAGAGTTATTTTTCTCTCCGGAGCAGCCTGCCAGTGCCTCGGCATGCACAGCACTGTCTGCTTGCCCTAAAATGTTTTATCAGAGCAGTTTGGTTTTGTTTAAGGAAAGTGCTGAGGAAGGCAAGAAATTAATGAAGGGCTGTCAGGCTTCTTATACGGAGCCCAGTGTTTCCCCCCAGGGAAGAGGGCAGAGCGGTGGCTCTGAGTGCCTTTGGAGGAGCAGCTTTCCTCCAGCCTGGACATCCCTACCTCAGTGGCCATCCTAATAGTTGCAGTGCTAGTGCACTGCACTTGTCAACTCAAGCCTTTCCAAACCCCTCAGAAAAGCACACAAAATCTTGAGGGTTGTGACAAAAGAGGAGGAAGGTGAAAATCAGTTTGTGTGCATCCTCCCACGAGACTGTGGGACATAAGCACTTATATTTATTACATTAAAGCTGGTTGTGTAAATGTTCTTCATAGATACCTGTAGAGCTGGTTGTGGATCTGGTTTCTGCATTCAGTTACGAGATGTTTTTCCTCCATCATCCAGGTGCATAGCGGCTTTTGGGTGTTTGCTTAAATGAACCATTTTTAATGACCCTTCTCCTTTGTCACTTCTACCACTGGGTTTCATGTAGGAGCTGCTGCACCAAGCCCCATACACAAGCACATGTCCATTGAGTAGGTATGCAGTCTTGCTCTGAACATAAACGCTCATCTGGCATGAGGTTATCTTGCTTTTGATAAAGGCAGTCATCCAGTGGGACACAGCTGAGGACTAGCTCATCTGCTTTGCAAGATAAGGAGATTTCTGATTCAGTTGAACCACGATGGTTTCGTTATAATGCTGCATATTTCAGTAGAGTTCTTCCAGGCCACTATGGATCTGATGCAGATCAGCATCTCACTCAGCATTTAAATTATTTATCAAGCGCGCATTGCTCCTTTCACCCTTAAGTGTTGAGTTGGTTCAAATAACCTCCAGGGCAGCCGGCTGGCTTTGGGTTATAAATAACTTGAGTATTTAATTTCTTACAGTCCCCCATCCCTTGCTTTATTGTTGCTGCAGTGTAGTGTTTCAGCTAGATCTTCAGTCTGTTTATAGTGGCTGGCTCTCTCAAATTAAATTCTTTATTGAGGCTGATTGACTCAGGGTTTAAGAAAACTGTAGGAAAAAGATAATTTCAGTATCGATGAAGTATGTGAAAGAATAATTTATGCCATAGACTAGAGATAAGAGGAAAAAATTGGGACATTATCTGTACAGAGACAATAGAGATAGGAAGGCCTGTTTAACTGTGAGCGGGATGGTTTTGCTTAGACCTCGGGCCAGCCTCAGAGATAAATGACACTTTGCAAACTGATATTAAAACCTGAAGAAGGGGTATCTTTGCCAGCTGCATGTCTGCAGAGCCACTGCACTGCCTCTCCACCATCTGGCAGAGTACAAAGCCAGTGTAAGTGGCTTGTGTAAGGTATTGGATGAGAACAGTCCAGAGGGACAACCAGGAGCTGAAGCCAGTATAGACAAGACTCCTGGATGGGGAATGGTTGTGCTGAGGGATGAGAGGGACTGGTGCTCTGTGCGTGTAGGGTGTAGCTCATGCAAGCACCTTCTGCCACATGTATTTGAGAGGACGGAAGGGTTTATGGCTGTGTAATAAAGTTATTCCTCTGGCTAAACACCCAAAAGCATGCAGAGGGAGGCCAGGGTATCTACATGAGTCAGTGTAGTATCAACAGAACCAGGTTTCCATGTAGAATTCCTCTTTGTCCAGGATGGTGTCAATCTTCAGAAGTGGGTTTACATGTCCCTGAACAAACTTCTCTCATGGTAGGGCTTGCCTGCTTGAAAACTTACTGGGGCAAGTCTTAAACAGTTTTAAAAGTTAAAAGAGTTAAAAGAGTTTCTCCTTCTTCTCCCTTCCTCTTTCACGCCTTCTTGGCAGAGACAGGTCCGAGGGTCACACCTCTCTTTTCTTGTTCTCCATTAGGCTCTGTGGGTATCCCCCTTTCTATGATGAAAATGACTCCAAACTCTTCGAGCAGATCCTTAAGGCAGAGTATGAGTTTGACTCTCCGTATTGGGATGACATCTCCGAGTCCGGTAAGAATCTACTGCTCATTTAATTGCAACAACCATGCGTGCATGCATGCCTGTTGCAGATATCCTCCTCTGGGCATGAGAATGCACCCTCCACCATGTGCGGAGCTCCTTTTAGCTGATGACCGTTGGGAATGTGCATTTGTTTCCGCTCAAATAGTTACGGGAGTTTATTTCTTCAGGAGAGCAAATTAAGTACTGTTCTGTCCAGCTGCACACAAAGCACTAAAACATAGCTGGAACAGAAGCTGAAGATAGCAGAAGACTGTCCCAAGAAGACAAAGCAGTTTAATTTCTCCATCATATCCAAATAAAAACCAGATGGTTTACGTGTCATTAATAATAAGATGGCAAACTAGTTTGGCTCTGTTACTGACGCTGCACTACAGGTCCAAAGCAAGTCTGCAGTATATACAGCAAAGAACCCAAGAAATTAATGGCTTCCAAATGAGATGGGTAAGCAGATTCAGAAACTGGGAGCGCTGTCTGCGTTGTTGGATCCAGATAGCTGCCCATATGCTTGCCCAGTTCCCCACCCAGTGCAGAAGACGTTTAACCTGTAGCGCCTGTCTGTCCCTGCTCTAGTCAGTCCAGCAGAGAGGCAGGTATACAAACATGTTACTGGCAAATATGCCTCAAGACTTCTGGCTCCAGCGTGGCTCATGGTCTGCCAGCATCAGTGGCTATAGGTGACAGCAGGGGCATGTTCAGCATTGCACCCTGCATGTGCCACTGACGTGCTGTGTGGTCCCCAAGAGGTCACGCAAGCTCAGTGTCCTTGCTCTGTACAACCCAGGGGACTGTTTGCCATTTCATGCAGGACAAGAAATAAATTCTAGGAATATTTTATCATACAAAAACATCCCTAGAAATGCAGTTTTCTGATTCATTAGTACTACTGGTTAAGGCAGGGGAGATAGAAAAATAAGTGGTTCATTTTAAAGATGATTATATATCCTGTTATCCTCACATAGAACATTTTCATGCCACTTACATCTGCAGTCCAGATATCATTGTGACAGATTGCCTAAAAATATATGTGATTACAAGTTTTTTTAAGCCCATAAGGGTTTTCAGAGAAAATATGAAGGTCTGCTGGCATACCCCTTTGCATTTTGGGGGAAAGGCTATCACCTAAATCAGCACAAAGATTTTCCTGCCATATTTGGCTTTGCTGTGGCACCTTCAGCTACTCCTTCCTGAAACTACTGGATGCATGCCATGCTGCAATCTCCCTTCCTTACATTATAGTGTCGATTAAAATCACTCTACCTCATGCTCAAGGGAGTCCATTTTCATCTGTAACTTGTTTTTAAATACACAACATGTCCTCACAGCTGCCCATGTCTGTGATTGCTTGGAGTAAGCAATGAGAAGCTCCTTTTACTGTGGCTTCTGACCTCCTCCTTGCCTTTCCCACGCAGTCTACCAGCATCTCCAACAGATGTGGCCATATTCAGACCGCTAAGATGGTCAGAGGCATTTGGCTGACGGGAGCTGGCAGGCTTGAACTCTGCTGACTCTGAATTATCCATCCCACTCCTAAATATACCTGCAGGAGTAGACACCTTCAGCTTTTATCTGCAATACTAAATAGTTTGGATTTATTCCTAAGTCACTTTGGTTATACCTATACTAATAAATGACAAGTGACCCAGGGCCGTTTTCTGGTGCTGTGGCCAGATGGCACTTGATAGTCTAGTCAATGCTGTTGGCTGATTGTCCTGCAGCAGAACTGGGCATCACCCCTATTGCTTTAAATTATTATCTCTTTTTTTTTTTTTACAGCTAAAGACTTCATTCGGAATTTGATGGAGAAGGACCCTAATAAAAGATACACCTGTGAGCAAGCAGCACGGCACCCATGGTAAGCAACAGTCACTGCTTTGTGAAACTCTCAGGACAGAGAGCATCGTTTTACATTTATGGGTGGAAGTGTTTTTTCTGTCATGTAGTATACTAACCTCTACTAAATAACTCTGTGCTTTTATTCTTCCACCCCCACCTTTGTCCTCCAGATTTTCCTGGAAAGCCATGATGGACTTTAATCTCATGCACCAATCTGTTGAGGATCTGTGTGAGGCTTCAGTGAAATGCTGAATTATGTATGCTGACTGTGTGCAGCAGTGGGATATGCCAAAATGATTGAACCCAGAAATCATATACGGGGGGAAAAGGTCAAATTCTGCAGGTGTACAGAAAGCTGGCTATCAACCTGCTCATGAGGTCTTTGCCAAGGTAGCATCAGAGCACTTAAGAGCATCCCATGAAATAGGAAGTCCTCATCTGTGCTTCACAGATGATAGTCCACCACCTGCTTGCAGTAAGGCCCTGATTTCATGCTGTTTACCCTCTCTTGTTGAATGGAAGAGATATAAAACCCTAGAGAGGGATAAGCTGAGTCTGAATTGGCTATAGCAATGCTATCTCTCTACAGAGACTAAAGAAAAGTACCTGGTCTGACTGTATTCATAGTTTAGACCTCTTTAAATGCTTTAAATTAGATGATGTCTTTGCACGTGGGTGACTTCACCGTTACCCAAGGATTATGTAACTGAAACAATAGTGGCTCATGTACTTTGGACCAGCCCTGAGTGATTTAGCATCACCCCACACTACTAGCTGCACCCAAAAATGTGCTTTGGATGTTAGTCTTTTAGAGCAGGGATCTCATTATAAATGAAGTGAGATATTATTTTGGTTGTTATAATAGCTGCCACAGAAAGGAGTCAATGGCATGACATTTTCACCCCAGGGGTGCATTAGACTGTGTTTTTACGCTATCACAATTACCACAAATGCCATTTCCTTTTGCAATTTCTGGAGCACTGGCTGGATAAATGCATTTGCAGGGGAGCAAAAGTTTTCCTCAGTGTCCATAGCCCTTCAGAAAAAGCAACTGGGCCAGTGTTGTAACTAGCTCAACAGCTTGATGGGCTGCAGAACTGTCCTGGAGATGCAATTTGAGCCCAGGGATCAGCCTCGAGTAGTGTAGTTGAGTATAAAATGCGTGGTAAGAAAAGCATGGGCATAGAAGTTGTCAGGGAGTTTTAAGGTAGTGCTGCTTTCTGCTGGGGGTTGGAGACATTCATTCAGAGGATGGAGTCTGCGTCCCTCTGAGTCTGGGGAGCTTTATCAGTGGGGCTTTGGTCGCCTCTGCTTCCTCAGAGGACATGGGTTTTGGACACATTCCTTGACCGTTCTAGCTCTGAAGGAACAGAACTTGGTACCCAACTTAAAAATCATGTTAAATTTCAAAGCAGAGTAAAACTTAATGGCTGTAGCGTTAGAACAAATAATTCAGTTTGGCTTCAAGGGGTTTATGCTCCTCTCTCTGACAGTCACTGGTTTGTCTCATCTCACTGCTGCTTTCACTCCTGGGACTAGATGGGAAGTAAATCCTTTCAAAGGTTTTTACCATTCTGGCTTACTTGTTGATGAAGTTTTACCAATACACAGCCTGATGAATTACCCCATCGTTAATTAACGATTTGGCACTCATGAAGGCATTTAGTAAGTGATGACTACAAAAGTGGTAGAAATACAGTGAGATGGCACTGATTTCTTCATAGTGGTAATGATGTACCAATGTCTGACTGCAGCTTGTCACTATGATTACAAATTAGGCTAAAGGGAAGATTGATGCTTAGCCTTTACAATTAAAAAGTTTTAGGAAAGGCTTGGGATGCAGAATGTAAATCATTGAGAAAAGCGAGGTCCTTGCTTTTCATCCTCAGTGCCAATGACAGTGAGATACATTTTGCAGATGGTTATTAGCTGCATCAGTGGCTGGCATCAATACAAATGAGAGATGAGGAGAAGTCAAGACCTGAGCCTGCCCTTTTTCCAGTGTCCCATCAATAACTGCATTGTCTGTGTGACAAAAAGGAAATTTGGGAAATTAAATCCAGCTTATGTGAGATGAAAAAAAAAAATACACTTCTAAATGATACTGACCTGAGCCTCAGGAAATTAAACAAGTTACAAAAGTCAATACTAGAAACACAGGATAAACAACGAGAATGCAACTCCCAGCAGAGAATGAGGTGAACATTTGTTTTACTCAGAGGCAGATTTTCCAAAGCCTTACATCCAAGATACACAAAATGTGAGCATCCAGCTCTTGGCCCTGCTACATCTGTGTTGGTTGCTGGAGCGCAACAAAGAAACGTGGCACTTGTAAGACACGCAGCTTCTGGGCCCTCCTAAAGGAACAAAATGATAAAAAGTGTTTTCATTCCTTTTTTTTTTTCTTTTTTTTCTTTTGCATGTCATGGCTGGGGGCCAATGGAAACTCACAGACTGATCCGTAATTTTTGATATTTTCTACAGAATCCAACTGACCATTGAAAAACAACCCCCAGAAAAGGGTTTTCCCACATTTCTGTGGCAGGGGATTTCTTCTGCCAGGCTATCTTTGCAAGGCAGTGGTTCATTTGCAGGGCCGCCTCCCAGACATATAAAGCACGGTGCAGGATCAGCCTTTGAGATGTCAGACATGCAAATGGCATCACAGTAGGGAGGGTTAAAATATTCACCATGTTTCCACCCCACATCCCAAATCCACCTCCCTTTGACATAGAGACAATATCACAGAATCACAGAACAGTAGGGGTTGGAAGGGACCTCGGACGATCACCTAGTCCAACCCCCCTGCCAGAGCAGGACCACCCAGAGTAGATCACATAGGAACGTGTCCAGGTGGGTTTTGAACGTCTCCAGAGAACCTCTGGGCACAACCTCTCTGGGCAGCCTGTTCCAGGGCTCTGTCACCCTCACAGAGAAAAGGTTTTTTCCTTATGTTGATGTGGAACCTCCTGTGCTCCAGCTTGCACCTTGCTGTCCCTTGTCCTATCATTGGACATCACCAAGAAGAGCCCGGCTCCATCCTCCTGACACCTGCCCTTTACGTATTTACAGATATTAATAAGGTCACCCCTCAGTCTCCTCTTCTCCAAGCTAAAGAGACCCAGCTCCCTCAGCCTTTTATCACAAGGGAGATGTTCCACCCCCTTCATCCCCTTTGTGGCTCTGTGCTGGACTCTTTCCAGCAGTTCCCTGTCCTTCTGGAACTGAGGGGCCCAGAACTGGACACACTATTCCAGATAGGGTCTCACTAGGGCAGAGTAGAGGGGGAGGAGAACCTCTCTCGACCTACTGACCACAGCCCTTCTAATACAACCCAGGATGCCATTGACCTTCTTGGCCACAAGGGCACATGGCTGGCTCACGGCCATCCTGCTGTCCACCAGGACCCCCAGGTCCCTTTCCCCTACGCTACTCTCTGACAGCTCAGTCCCCAACCTGTACTGGTACATGAGGCTGTTCTTTCCCAGATGCAAGACTCTACACTTGCCCTTGTTGTATTTCATTAAATTTCTCCCCGCCCAACTCTCCAGCCTGTCCAGTTCTCTCTGAACAGCAGCACAGCTTTCTGGTGCGTCAGCCACTCCTCCCAGTTTTGTGTCATCAGCAAGCTTGCTGACAGCACCCTCTATTCCCTCGTCTGGGTCATTGATGAATATATTGAATAGTACTGGTCCCAGTACTGACTTCTGAGGGACTCCACTAGATACAGGCCTCCAACTAGACTCTGTCCCATTGACCACAACTCTCTGACTTCTTTCCTTCAACCAATTCACAATCCACCTCATTGACAACAACTCTCTGAATATATGTGCCAGTGGATTACAGAAGGACACTTGTATAGTGAAAGCAAAGCATGGAGGTTTACAAAGATATGGCTTCAGATCTGCCTGTGTCCTCCTCAGTGCACTCTTGAGCAAAACTCGATATCTCATTCTTCCTTGCTCTGAAAAGCTTCCTGTAGCATAAATGTTGCAGTTATAGACCTCTCTGGAGAGTGGTGCAGTGATTTTTTGAAGGGTTTGGATCCTGTAGTGATAAATGCTACTAAAATAACTTTTCAGATAATCAAGGCTACTCACACGGATATTATCTGTTATTTCAGAGTTAGTGATAGGATCTCCTTTTGCCAAGCCATTGCTCAAGAAGCATTTTCCATCCAGACTGCTTATGCCAGGAAATAATGAGGATTTTACTGCTTCTTTTCTCATTCTAGCCATTATATCTGTTGCAATGGCATCCTCCCATCCCCTTTGAAGGAGAGGGAGGCCTTTTTGGTGGAGGAGGAGGAGAGCGCTGTGCTTGTTCTCAGTGGTCAGCTACGTCCTTCTCTCCACCTAGTCATATTTAAGTTTCCAACAAGGCTTGAGCTCCTCTCTCTCGTGGTTGCATTCAGTGTTGCAGCATTGACATAAGGGTGCATGTGTTCAGCCAACAGAGAGAAGGTACCACGACTTTTATAATGGGGGCATCCTATACCACCTTTTCCCATGAGCATGTGTTTTTCAGCATACATCCCCATTAGCAATATCCCTTTCCATAGTGCCTATGTACTGTTTTCTTTGTGTGTCATCAAAAGTAGTGAAGTACGTAAGACTACTGGCTTAGTGAGAAGAGTTGGCTGGAGCAGACTTCAAGCGATCCGATAAGTGATACTCTCCTGCAGAGTGCTTGCACTTCAAGTAGCCCTTAATGGCATCTCATAAAAGGTGGTTTTTTGCCTGTACAACTGGTTCTGTAGAGCAAGGTAACTGGAGAAGCATCTTCGAACCCCAGAGTTCGCATGAAGTGAAATCCTGATTCCAGTGAGGTCAATGGAGGAGTTTTGCCACTGACTTCAGAGTTGCAATTTGTCTCCTTGTCTCGCCAGTGGAATACAGAATGTCTACCCAAGTCACTGGTGCTGTGCAAATGGGCAAAAAAAAGACGTATATATATGATGAAGTGGCTCCATGTAGTGACATTTTCCAGCTTTCCCTTTTTCTTACTTGGGTGAAATTTGCCCCTGCAGTATCAGATCAGACGCAAATTAGGAAGAAATCTATCAAATCATGATGAAATATATAATCTGATCATGACGAAAATAGGTAGCTGTGCATGAGATGGCTACCTGGCCATGAGATTTTGTTGTTTCAATGTGTAACTTTTGTGAAGAACAAATTGATTCCAAAATATACCTCTTATTTTAGTGACTAGGTTTTTATTTAAAACTTTCAAACAAAAGAACTGGATCTTGCAAGAGATTATGTTTGTGCCTTTAAAGTTAATAACCTCTTTGAATTTTGGGAAACTGCTCTAGAATAGCCAGCTATTCACATGACTAAATGTTTGTACAGGATCAGACCCCAAAAAAAGTAAATACTTCTTCCGAATGGCCCACTTTTCTGTGCTGTATCTGCTCCCCACATGCCTGCATTTACGTGATGTTTTGCTATTTATAATCAAATGGCCTTGGCAGGGGGACGGTATGTTAAACTCGGAGTTGGCAGAAAAGGAGGCTAATAACTGCAGTGAAGTATGGCAGCTGAAACAGTACAATATGTAAGACTTGTTGGTATAATGATTACACCCCAGCCTGTACAATCTGTCAATTTATACAGATTTCTGCAGTTTAATATACAGATGATTTATGCTTTCCACTGGAAAAGTTATTTATTTTATAGCATATCTTTCACTGAGGTTTGCACTGTTTATGGTGTGTTGCAAAGGTGCAATGTTCTGCCTAGTTGTTCCACTGTGACTTTTTGAAAAGGACGTGGAAAATGAAGGTAACAAAAGAGTGGGGTAATTTTGCTGCAGCTTGATACGTTTTAGTGTTTCCCTAGCTCATATTAATGACAGCAATTAAGTTTATTAAATATATTGCCAGGTCAGAACCCACATCCTGTTTTGGGCAGTTGCTCAGGCTGAAGTGATTAAGGGTGAGCAGCAGAAACACGAGGACCTGTTTTTTCCCAGCTTTAGGATCACACTGCACTCCCCGTCAGGTCAAGCTGGGTCCTGCAGCCCCAAATTCAGCCTCCAGGCTCCGGTCAGAGGGAAAGAAAACAGCCCTCAGAGGGCAAGGAGAAGGTCCAGCAGTTAGGGAGCTAGTATAGGAATTGGAAGGTGTTGCCATGAATTTACTTTGTCATGCGTTACCCAAGTGACCTTAAATGGGATTTCGAGCCGTGTGCTGAAACTGGTTATGGCATTGAAGGCAACTGAGGACATAGAAATTAAAGGGTGACGTATGTATTGCCTCCCTGTATAGACTGTATAGGGGAGAAGGAAGTTGTGCCACCTGAATTAGACACCTGTGTCTGTGGGTCTGAGTGCGGCCCTTGCCTTTCCCCACTACTTGTGCAGAGGGAGAGTGGGTACTTGGGACGTGCCGACGTCCATCCCAGCTTATGCCGACAAATTGCAAAGCTTTGGCAAGAATTGAGCCTCTGCAAATTGTGACCATGACCCTGAGTGTTTATTATGTGCCAGAGAGCACAAGCCAGATAATAATTTCCATCCAGGGAAAGGACATAGTTTACAAAGAGCTCAGTTCTCAGACAATGTTGTTTGAAGTGTGAAAAGGGCTCCCTGAAGGGAACTGCTGATATTTACAACATTAAATCAAACTCTTATCAAGTTTGTCCCTGCACTCTATTTATTTTGGAGCATCACTGATATAGTATGTGCGTGTGTGTATTTATACTCATGCATGTGTGTATGTGTGCGTGTATATATATATATGTGTGTGTGTATGTATAGAAGAGTTATGATCCTTCAGCATTATCTATTACAGCTAACTCCATGTTTCCTGTCATCATACTCAAGAGTATTTCCAAGGACTGTTTGGCCAGCACAGCGTTTGAGTTGGCTGCCTTCACTATGAAGGTTCAGAAAATAACGGTAGATGAAAGACTCTGCCTGCCATTGTGGGCAGGGAGGATGCGAGAGACATATGCTTGCAGTATGCTAACAAAGAACCGTCCAAAGGAAATTTACTGGTTTTGTCTTTGTTGGAGGTTCCTCTCAAAGCTTAGAAGTGGTACGGCCAGATAAATTGCTGTGATAGCTTTGAACCCAGATAGAGAGCTAAAATAAATTGGATACTATGAAATAATGCTTGATCATTAGATTAGATTCCTCTCATGTGCAGGGCTAGATTTGTTACAGTTGTTCATGAGAAATACCCTTCTTTTAGCTTCAGTGGATGTATTCGTGACAGAGAGTCGTCAGATTGTGGCCCTTGGTATCCAATTATGTGTGTTGAGACACTTACATGTTTACAACTGGGTGTAAGACCAGCTTCCACATGAAGTTTCCCAAACCATTGTTAGGATGTAGCTGCTTTCAGGTGCTGCAAAATGGGGACCCCGAGTGAAAAGACCAGTTCCAGTTAGGCTAATCAGTCCTTGCTTGGTTCTGGGTGATGCTCAGCATGATAGCGAATCATTCATTATTCAGATTTGTTTAATTTGACTTTTGCATAGGCCTGTGGTAGGTAGAAGTAATATCTTCTACTGGGCCGACTGGTATAGTTGCTGAGAGCAAGCTTCAGTGCTGACACAGTTAACTTCAAAGGTAATGCCATCCCAAAAACTATTGCTCAGGGTTTGACTAGGTATGCATCAGTTTGATCACCTCTGAAACAGAAGATGGCTGTCTCTCAGGGAAAATGGAGTTGATTCCTGTAGGAAGGGTATGTGGCACAGGGGAGGGAGGAAAAAAGAAAGATGGGGTTTTTTGCCCTAAAGAAAAGAAAGACGGTTTATAGCCTGTGGACTTGGAGAGTTAGGGAAGGGTGGAAGGGTGATTATAATGTACTCTAAAACCAGTATCTCTATTAAACTTCATGCATTGTCTTCTCAGCGTGGGAACTAAAGTTTGTGATTAAATGAATTCAGTATCGATATTATGATGCTCACGATACCCTCCTTGGGGTAGGTTTGCGTGCCTAAAAGCTTATCTCATTTTTCAAACTCTACCAATTGATTGTATAAAAGGTATGACACCTGCCGGCTCACCTCCACCTCTCTTGCCTGTGTCCTTAAACCACCACATCTGCAGAAAAACACCGACATGGATGTTAATATTTCTTTTGTTTCCTAGAAGTAAAACTATACTATAAACACTATAACACTACAAGTATTTTGTAAAAGTTTCAAGATCCTCCAAGTGCAAAATACAACATAAAAGCACAGCCCTCACGTTACAGCATTGCACCATTAACAGGATAGTTCTTTGGAGGTGGCTTGGAGAACAATCTCACACCCGGCTTTGGCAGCTGGGGCTGCGTTTTGAGCCTCACTGTTCAGCATATTAGCACGTGTTTGAACGGATCCTGCTGTGCTAAATGAGCGCCAGCACTGCTGTTGTTTTGCTCTGATTAAAAACTAGCATCTGAAAGGTGCTAGTGCTGCTGAGGAGAACTTAGATGTAGGATGGTCCCCACCACTGTAGCATCTGAGGCCTTCACAGGGTGTCCGTCCCCTTGTGAAGTAAACAAGTGCTATTCTGCCTGTTTGGGAAACACCCAAATACCAAGACTTTTTTTCTGGAATTATGAGAATTGTCTAGTGAGCATAGAGTTAGTGGTGGTAGAAGACAGTTTGTGAACTATTTGAACCAGCAGTTTCTTATTGAAACCACTTGCATTTCAGAATATGATCCCTAAACTAAAAAAAGTATATAGCCTGTATTTGAGCTACACGCCTGATGAAAAGTTTCATATAGCAAAAATGCATTTGCAAGTCCTTGTGGAGCCTGGCAGGAAAGATCTTCTGGAAGAGCTGGCAAGGGTATCATACCCTAAGAACTTGTTCTGTCCCTGTTTCCAAAATAAAATTTGACAAGTGGTAAATGTGATCTGTGCTTATACAGCTTGTTAACAAACTTGTTCATAAAGCAAAACGCTTCATTAGCTTTGGAGGAAAAATGTTTTTTGCAAATGTAAATTTTCTCTTTGAGGCTTGGTCTTTTTGATCAGTTACTGAACGGCTACTTTGGCTTGTAGCTCACCACATATTAAGCATTTGGCTCAGTTTTCTTCTGCGGATTGTAGTATGATGGTCAGTGCTCCCAGGTGGTACATGTCAAGGGCACCTGCCTTCACCAAGGAGGTGTTCTTGGACAGAGCAGAGTGCTCACGACATCTTGGAGTCACTGTGGTAAAGCTGTAGGAGCTGCTTCACATGATGATTTCATGCTAGAAAAATATGGAAAATGCACTGTTATGGTGAGTGCAAGGCCAGGTGGGCTTTGTATCCAAAGGGTCTGTGCTGGGCCTGGCAATGTTCCCTGTGAGGGACAGAGGATGGAGCAGTGAACATGATGCTTAACCTAGATGCTGCCTCAGCAAGCTTTCAGCTGCTTGGCCCCAGTGGGAAATCCAGACCAACATGCATCCCTGTGGGAGAGGTAATTAGAAGGAATCTGATTGTGGAGTTGTGGAGTCTCCTTCTCTGGAGATATTCAAAACCTGCCTGGATGCCATCCTGGGCAACCTGCTATAGGCAAACCTGCTTTAGCAGGGGGTTGGACTAGATGATCTCCAGAGCTCCCTTCCAACCCCTGCCATTCTGTGACCCTGTGAATCCTCTTCAGAGGAAGATCTGAAGATCTTCCAGTTTTCAGTCAAACACCTCCCCTTCTCCATCAACAGCGTAGTGACCCAAGAGAGGATGTCAGATGCCATTTGGGAACCATGCTTTTGCTCATGATACCCGTTCTCTCTACTTGAGATAGAGGTCATGTAGCAGTGGCGGTCAGACAAGTGCCCTTCCCGGTTGGAGGCAGGCTACCCTGAATGGAAATCCTCCTCCTTCCTGCCCACAATCCTGCTGGCTCCAGTACTCTTGAATGACTCAATATAGATTGGCTCAGTTACAACAGGATGGGATTGGTGGCTCTCCACTCTTGAGAGATGGGGGTTTAGTTCCTCACTTTCCTCCCAAGAATAAGTAGTTCCTCTCATCTCTCTGACATCCTGGGTGAGTGTTGCCAGCAGGAAGGAGGGGAGCAATTTGGAGAAGACGGGTCCCAGAGAGCATTTCTTAGATGTGCCATTGACACAAAGGTAGAAAATGGTGCATATCCTTTGAAGAACAGGGTTACAGTTTGGAATGATCTGGGCAAAATCAAAGGAATGTCTGCAATTCACGGGACACATAAATTGAAACAACAGGCTGGGGTATGTAAGCAGAGTTTCATCTTTTAAGAAACACAAAGCAATGCTGCCATTCTGCTGCCTTAGTTGGAAAACAGCAGACAGTTTGGGTACCGCCCTCTAAAGAAGATGTGGACTAGTTGGAGAAAGTCCAGAGAAGCTCACTAGATCAGAGGATTAGAAAATATGAGTTATGAAGAAACACTGAAAGAATCTGTTTAGTCTGGAGAAGAGTAGACAGAGAGAAGACATGATAACAGTCTTCAAATATGTGAAAGGATGCTTCAAAGACAAAGGGAATAAACTATTTTCCGTGTCTTCTGGGAGATAGTGGGGCACTGGAATAGGTTTCCTGAAAAGTCTCCATCTTCTGGAGATCTTTAAGGACTGGTTAGCCAAATATCTGTCGAAATTATTTTGACAGAGCTGGGATGGAGGGAAGGACTAGATGGCTGCTGAGTCCCCCAGACCTTCTGATTATTTTATTGGAGGTCCCCAGACTGAGAGGCTCTAGGCCTAATGGCCTATTCAATTTCTTACAATTTTTTGTTGCTAATGAGCACTGGTTTTCTACACTGTGGCTAAAAGATTCATTTCTGAAAACATCACATACAATCTGGGAGGCAATCTTTGCTTCCTGGCATCAGCTATGTTTGATAGCACTAATTACCCCAGCACATGGCCCAACATCGGTTCACCATGGTGCCTACTCTCCCAACAGATCTCATGCCTTGAGGAGTTAAATGAATCAATAAAATTCCTTTGAAATAATTGTGTTTAGTGGAGATTCGAATGTGTCTTTATGTGTTAAAGAAACTGCACAAGATCAGTCAAGTTTTTAGGTTGAATGTTGTTCAGCTTAAGCTATTTGTGCAGCCTGTGCTGCTTTAGTGAGTGTCCATGTATCTGCTTTACTGTAAATCTACATTAATCATGATGAATGACTATGTACATTGCAGGGTGGCAGGAAAATGTCCAGTGCAAACAGAAATCAGACAGGTTGGAGTGGCTCTGGAAGCTGCTGTATGGCTGAGACTAAAAGTAGTCTCAGCCTGTTGATGTTAAATTTTTAGATGTAAAGAAAAAAAAAGGTAGAATGTTTTCATCTAGGGCTGTAATGGTGATAGAAAGCAGCCGCCCACCAACAAAATAAGGTCATACCTCTTTGTAGCTGCCAGACCTACAAGCCTTATCTATGCTTGCTTTTATTGCCCCAGATTTTCCACCACTGCTGCCAGCAGAGACAGCGTTGGGAAGTTTGAGCCTTGTGTGAATGAAATCATCATCACTGCAGGAGCAATCACACCTTGGACCAGCCTTCTCTGTTGAGGAGAAGAAGAAAAAGCATTCAAGGAGAGCAAAAGATCTCTTAAATTTTATCTTGTTTGTCCCTTTCAGGATCGCTGGTGATACAGCGCTCAACAAAAACATCCATGAGTCGGTCAGCGCTCAGATCCGGAAGAACTTTGCAAAAAGCAAATGGAGAGTAAGTGACCTGTCCTCAGGGAGGACGCTTAGACACATAACTCCGCTAATGCAGCGGCTATATGGCCACCCTTTCAGCGTGTTAGTGCTTTTATGGCCCAAAATTTTGGTCAAAATAGTTGATCCAGACTTAGGTTACATTGCCCTGCAGGGCCTTTTATAGAGGATGCAACTAACCAAGTATTTAAACATAATGAGTGTGAGAAATGGGGCTGGGGCTGCTCATAGCTGAGGCACCCATGGCTACTGTATGTGGAGATGGGGTCAGCACCACGGGGGGGACATGAAGCAATGTGGACACCCTGTGTGTTGGTGCACAGAAGGATATGTCAAATGTGACTTCCCCTGTAGACTGCTGCATCCCAGCTCAGTGCTAGAAGGAACGACGGGGAGCAGGACCAGGGCAGAAATGCGTATGATTTGATATTGCTGTTTTTAGCTTAGAAACTAGAAACTGGGAAAAGTTTGGAAGATGATGGGCTCATTCACTGCTGATGACTCTGAGCAGCCAGGAGAGGAGCAGAGGTAACCCTTCCACCTCTGATTTTTTTATTCTTTCTTTCTTTCTTGTTTTGTTTTTTTCTCCAGCAAGCGTTCAATGCCACAGCGGTGGTGCGACACATGAGACGGTTACACCTCGGCAGCAGCCTGGACAGCGCGAGCGCCAGCGTGTCGAGCACCCTCAGCCTCGCCACGCCACTTCCCGACGCAGCCACGCGGAAAGATTGTGAGTAGACGACATCCCCGGAAAGCTCCTGCCACAGCAGCCGAGCAAATTCGTGGGATCCCCATTTTCTCCTTGACCCCCAGGCTGCAGTCCTCACTGCCAGGAGGTTCGGCTTTGTGCAAGCAGGTGTTTAAAACAAGAACTGAAAAGGGACCTTCATTTTTAGTTTGGCCAAAAGAATAATGATTCAATTGGAAAAGTTTCTGCACTAAAAAAATAATGAGTTTTTAGCTTGGTGCATTTTTGAGAGAAAAGCACTCTTTCTTGTGGAGAAAAAGGGCTTTCGCTTGGGAAAAAGACCCAGACCCCACAGCAAAGAAGTCTTGTATTTGATTGAAAACTGAAAAAGTTTACTCAAACTGTTTACGTTTGAGTTTCCAGTATTATGATAAGACATTTTTCTGTAAAAGTTGGCTTACTTTCCATTACCGTTTTCCATGGAAGAGACTTATCCTGCCAGTCTGACCCAGCTTCCCTGCTCCTGGGCCAAATTAAGCTCCTGTACAAAGAGGCTCATTTGACTGAGCAGGACTCAGGCTCTACACCACAATGGGACTTGGCCTGCTGCCTTGTTTGTTATATGCTATAACTGAGATTTGCAAGCTGCCCGATGACGTCAGATGCTTGTGGTATATATTTTTTCTGAATGTCAGGGAAGGAGACATGGCAGTGAAGGGATCATTTGGAAGACAGAACTGCGTCCTTTGCAATGAAGCTTATTTAATCTCTGGCTTCCAAGCATTTCTTTTATTCTTTTCTGTCCATCTGTAGAGATTTTTATATCATGGAATGAAGGGATGTAAACTTTACAATTACAGGAGATTATTTTAAGTTGCAGAACCAAAAAAGAATGCTAATAGTTTATGGTATTGCCAGTCAGTGCTTACTTCACTGGGGACTGAAGTGGTCATTTCTAGACTATACCCTGCACTATTCTGGAACCGAAAGCACCTGCTATTCGGGATGGATTTTGGATGGCACTGCTATCTGCCTCTGCCACCTCTGCCTGCCAACCTCGGCTCCTTGACAAGGACATGCCACCAGCCACAGCCCCCACGGTTCTATATGGAAGCTGTGGTTTCTCTTGTTGTCATGGGCACAGTTCCTCCCACGGCTGAGGTGGGATCTGCCTTCTGGGTGCTGTGTGAGATGTTTTTCCCAGCCTGTGCTGTGGCTGAGACAGAGGAAACCCCCTTTCCTCTGCATCCCAGGCCTGATGGGGATTCATGCCCAGGGCCCGGTTTGCAATGCCCGGTGCCAAATCCTACAGCTGCTGCCGAAAAAGCGTCACTGTGCTCCTGGCACACATCTGGCACCTGCAAAAGAGCCATGCAGTGCTGACCGGCCGCAGAGCACAGGCAATGCAGCGATGCAGAAAACCCCTTATAGGGGAGAAACACACCTTGATTTTGGTTCCTGCTGCAGTAGGCTAAGCTGGACCACAGTTAGGTCTACAGCACCTGATGGCATGCTTTGCTGTTAAACTGGTGGGTGATTAATCTCCATCCATCCATTTGATTAATCTCAAATGGCGTTAATTAATAGCATTGAGTAGTCTGAATAGGAATGGAAAAACATCTGTGAACAAGAAGGGTGGGAAGAGACCAAAGTCTAACTGCTACAGAATCCAGCAGGTCCCAGTACAGAATCCGACTATATTTTGCAGTGGTGGAGAAGTCAGCAAGGATATGAAGGATAAAATTAGATGTCAAGTTTTTTCCTGTCAGAAATATGAGGCAGAAAAGTATCAAAAGATTTCTGAGCATCCCAGGCTAAGTCCAGCTCGGCAGACAATACAGAAGACCTTCCCTTCCTCAAAGAAATTAAGTGGAGTTAGGAGATGCTGGAGCCCCAGAGAACCAGTGAGGAGAGCCAGCAGCAAATTACAAGGAGTGACATTAAGAGGGAACTGACATATCAAAGCAATCCACCAAATACCTCCTGTTGGGAAAAAGGAAACCTCTGAGGTCTCTGTCCTGCCTCTTTCTTTCTCAGCAGTTTTCTCTGGGGACAGATTTCTTGCACGAGAAAGATCCCATGCAGCAAGTTACATGAAACAGCTGTGCCACCATTACAAAATATGGTACTGCCTAATGCTATTAATAGACATTTAATGAGCTCTCCAAATAGTTTCAAATGCAGCAATTTCACATCGTTGAAGACAATTAAATACAAGTAGGTTATGTCAGGCTGCATTCTAATTCTGTTCTCTGTATTAGAGCAGAGTAGAGGTGATGCATTGGGCTGGGTTATGCTACCTGTCAGGAAAGTTTAAGTGACTCGGTCGGGATTTCTCAAGTGTGTTAGCCTGTTTCTCAGTCCATGCCTGGTTTATTCTGTTTAGACATTATTGGACTGTCTAGGTTAATTACAGGACCTAGTTTGCTGTATTTTTAAGGTAATAGATAAATTGCAGCACGAAGCCAAGGTGTCAAATGTCAATACTGCTGGGAAACGGGATGTGGCTGAGTGTAGGTACAGCATAGTCACCCCTGAGGTTGACATGCCACCTTCAAGCGTGGAAAAGTAGTTGGAAGTTATAACAAGCAACAAAAAGATCCCAAGTAGTCAAGGGGCCATATCAACCTCCAGTCTGAGAATATATTAATATAGGTTTCATCCATCATTTATTCACAAGGCTGGAAAAATGAACTGTAGACGTAACCGCTCTGAGCCTGCATCTTGTCAGAGCGAGGTGACCGTGCCAGGTCCCCATTCAGCAGCTTTTTTCACACCGGAGCTACCTTTGCACATCAGTGCCTATGAGGCTGCCAAACTGCAAGGAGAGCTGCACGTGCTGGAAAAATCTTAAGGATCTCCCCTGTGGGGTCTCAGCCGCTGCTGGGAGAGGGGTAGTTCATCCACAGAAAGCTCTGGCAAGGATATATTTTATTTCTCTTAATGAATGCTTTCCATAGAAACTGCTGACGTTGTGCTGGAATAGCAAAATCTTGAATCTGTCATTCAAAACCCAGCCTACTTTGGGTTTTCAGGGGTTATACTTTGGAGGGTTTTGGTTTTTAAAGCTGTGGCGGATGGTTCACTGGAAGCGCACATTTTCTATAAACATTTTAATTTAGCTAAACCCCCTTTTTTTTTTTCATCAAAAATATCTGACAGAAGTCTTTGATTAGTTCAAAAGGAACTGCCTGGGTAAATTTTGAGTCCAGATACTCAACCTACGTCAACCTACGTCTCTTAGCTGCATGTCCTGGAGACACACCAGCAAAACCTGGAGCGATGTAAGCTGTCGCTAGAATGATGTCCAAGTCACACAAATTTGCATACCCTCTAGGTTTACTGGAACTCAGCGATGAATTTGATCCACCGCACTTTTTTATCAGCAGCTTTGCAGGATGCCTGGGGAAATTTTTTTAGTCCAGGTGCATGGTCTGTTCATTTAGCTAGGTGGTCATGATGAGAAGTTTAATCATCTTTAACATGACCATGAGGAAAATTATTCCGAGCAAGTACAATGCTGGAGGGATTTTTGAGTCCCACAACTCTTTGTCTTCACCCCCAGAAATGTGGAATCGGTCTGGTTGAACATGTACCAAAGCTGGACATCTATTCATTGCGACAACTGCTGGTGGTGGCAGTAGGCGAACGGCCCTGGGCCAGGAGGGCAGAAGATGCCCCGTGGAGGTACCCAGCCAAACCACCGCTGTGGGAAGAGCAGGAGTGCCGTCTCCAGCTGCGGTCCCCTCCGCTCTGTAGAGTGCTACAAAAGAAACTCAGCTTTGCCCACATTCCCACCTCCAAAAATAACACTGCTAACTCTGTTTCTGGCTTTCCTTTTAGGTATGTCTCCATCCACTCTCTGTAGTTTTGTTTCATCTGCTTCTTCAGGCGTTTCTGCAGTAGGAGGGGACCGGAGACCCAGACCCACCACAGTGACCACAGTGCACACAGGGAGCAAGTGAGAGACGGGGCGGCAAGGAGCGGGCAGGCGGCTGGGCTGGCAGGTTGCCTCTGCGCGAACCCACCCTGCGGTGCACGCTCAGCGAAGGACTAGAAGAAAGAAGATTTTTTATGGCCATATTTTATACTGCAATTCTGAAATGTTTCATTTATCACAAACTTCAATGACTCCAGGGGGAACGGATCTAACAGTCTCTGGTGCTGTACATATATATACATATATATAAATATATATATATATATGTGAGTCTAGCAATGTTCTAACTGATGAACACTCATTCTTTTCCCCAGCGTTTTACTCTTTTCTTAGTATAGGTAACAGTATATGTTGTATTTTTTTTTCCATTAACTACGAACATCTCAACTGGATTATTTAAATAGAGATACTTTTCTGAGCATTATTTTTTTTTCTGTTAAAAAGTACTTCCAGTAATGTCCCTCCTTCCAGTTTGCTGGGGGATAGGCTATTTCTGTAGGCAGGAATTGACATTAACTTTGCAACACGGGAGAATTTCAATGGCATGCCATTTCTTGCTCCTCAAATTGGACTGCAAATCTGTCTGGCTTTAGCAGAGCTGTTACTGCTCAGCTTAAGAAACTGCTGCTTTCCCTCCCCTCCTCCTTCTTGAAAGCCATGGCGAGAGTTAAATTGCCACCAGCTGGGAGTCAGCTCAGCCTTGGCCTCATTCCTGTAGCATTGGGGATCTGCAGCACCCTTGTTTCAGAGCAGAGGCACACGGTGCCAGTCAGGAGCTGACCAGAGCTGAGCAAACACAGTGACAGAGCATGGTCTCATCCTGCAGCAACCATCTCCTTCAAGTCGCTGTGTGTTACAAGCAGAGTGAAAGGAAAGGAAGGCGTCAGGCTGGGAGTTGTAGTCATCCTCTGACTTGCTGTGCTGCCTTTGAGCAAGACATTTATTTCACCAGCCTCCTCCCAGCCTGGCCTCTGGTGCGGGGCACATCTAGCCTGAGAGCTCCGTGCCAGAGGTGCTGAGCACCTGCAGCTCCTCAGGGCTTTGCCTGGCATGGCTGATGCTCAGCACCTCACAGAGTGGCCAAAACTAGGTATCAAAAACCAAATAGAAAAGTCTGGACCTTATTCTCTGCATGCCTGGGTTTCACCCCTGGGGAGAGGGGTGATGCCTGCACCCCTCTGTGAAGCTCTGGCAGGTACTTGGGTGTAAAGTGCAGGATCTGGTGTAGTGTTGCTCCATCACTCTTCGCTCTGGCCAAGGGCTGGCAAGGAGTGCTTGGCCTGGAAAGCAGGACCTCACTGAAAGGCACAGGCACATGCAGGGGCACTGGTGGCACTGCCTCCTTCTCCCCAGAAGCTCGTATACAAAAGCAAGCTTGATTTCCCCATTTTTTTTTTAGTTACTATATACATGCACTTCCCAGACTCCAGGTGCTGGTGCATTGTTTAGGAACAGCCACTATGACTGTTGTGCAGCCATGCGTCTAAACAGCTTGAAACAGAGAGGAGAGCAAATCTGCCCGGATTTGCTGAAAGGCTCCAGGTTACCTCTATGCCATTCCCAGCTGTGATTTCCCTTTGAGGAGGAGAGAAGGGAGGTGTGCAGCAGAGGCAAGCACCCTTCCCCTGCGGCTGTAAGCCTCTCGCACCCCAGACAGGTCCATACCCCACCAGAGGCACAAGCCATTCCCCACAGTGTGCTCTATTGCCACGCTCGCCTCATTTATCCTGCACAAGAAGTTGTGAAAGCCGATCACAGACACATCTGAATGTATCAGGCAATAGTGACCATGCTGGGAAAAGCCATAAGATCTGTATTTTTCATTGATACTTCAAAAACCTGCTTCAGCTTCAGCCAGTTGTCTTTAGCCAGCAGACCCGGGATTTCATCCATCGTACTTTGAGTGCTAAAAGCTGGAAAAGCAGGTGGCAGGGAGCGCTGACTCCATTTGATATAGCCACTCCTTTGGTGGTACTTAAAGCTGTTGCATGAGATAGATCTCAAGTTTCCTCAGTATTAAACTGCTCTGAGTGAGCCCCTGGGAGCTCCCGGTGCCCCAACCATGTTGCAGCTGGCATGGGTGCTCACACAGAAAGGCTTCAACTTCAACTTCTTGGTTTAGGAAAGATGCTAGATATTGGCCTTTTGGGGGTTGGTAGCAAAACTCCATATAATTTCCCCAGTGAGGACTCCTGACCGAGATTTGGGCAGACCGAAGGGTAGAGGATCTCCTTGCTGCAAGTCATGCTCCTGTCCCCATCCCCAGACCACTGCCACCATATACTCCTGCCCCACTGAAAGAAGAGTTTTAGGAAGAGCTTTATCGGTGTTTACCCTCAGGGGTCTTTGTATTTTGCTGCAAAGGTATCTGAAAATGAATATAACACAATCTAAACCCATTCTAAGGTCACTTAATTTTGACAGCCTGAGTAAGGAAGCTTTAGTTTAAGAGAGACTCCTACCCCAAGAAATTAAAGTTATTTTGAACCCACATAAACTCAGCTGGCCTATTCTGCTCCAGTTGCATGGATGTAAATAGGCAGCCCCCTGGTTTGGAGTCAGTGGAGTTACCCACGTTTACATGCATACAACCAAAAGCAAGATTTGGTTAGGTAATATTTTTGTCTTTGTATAGTTGTTTCAAAGATCAGAGCTCAAGCATTCCCTCTTTGCCTTCTCTTCTGAAACTCAAGATCTGGTTTGAACTTGATGTAGTTGTTGAGGCCACTAACCAAAACACAGCATCCAAACATATCTTACAGAAAAAAAAAAAAAAAAAAAAAGAGAAAAGAGAATGGATTTCCATCTGCAAAACAAAGAGCAGTGACGGGAGCAAAGGCAGACATGCTGTCCTGCAGCTGGGGGTGGTTCCCATATGCTGGCTGCCCCTCCTTGCTGGATGCTTTCTGTGTTTTTTGTTGGGAGGGGTATTCTTTCCTTCCACACTTGGAATTAGGGTGATTCGTTTTCCTTCCTGCAACTAATATTCTGCTATAGTTGTGTAATTTATCATCATTTTCTTTGGCTTGCTATCAGCTGCTGGGATCTTAAGACAAGAAACAGAAGCATTTAAAAGCAAAACTGTTTCTTTCTGCTACAATTTTGGGTGGTGGGAAGCTTTTCTTTTATATCAATGAAACACAGCTGGAGACCTGACTGGGGTTCACCAAATGCTTAGAGAGATCTCCTGTCATTGAGTCCTGAAGTATCTCTTGGTTGAAACTTCTCAGTTTAAATTTGGGTAAATCTGTTAACTGGGGTGGCTTAGCAGCCCCCAGGCTAGATTTATGGAGGGGGGTGGAGCCATTTGCCCCTCGGCAGCACGGCCTGGTACGGCAAACACTCCAGCATCGCTTGCTGGGGATGCTACGGTGCCATTGTGTGTCCTGCCCCTGCCCCAATGCACCTCTGCTTAGCCACTCTCACATGCGAATGCAAAGCCAGGATTAAATAATGTGTGCGTGTGGGAAAGGGCTAGTAGCCCCAAAGTAGAAGATTCAAAACAAATCCCCAATTGGCCTTGCCATGAAGGACCAGGTAGAAAAATCCCTCTGGGCTCTTTCCCAGTGAACCGTCCTACTAAACAGTGTGTGATTTGATCCTCGCATGAGGACTTCAGCCTGGACTCACCTGTTTTGTTACCCTTTTCTGCTTTACTTTACTGGCACCGATGTGTTTTTCCTTTGTAACTTGTTTTCCTCAGCTCCTTCCCCTTCTTTTTCTTTGCTTGCAGCTTTGATTGTTGATTTTTACCTCCAGAGTCACAGAGGCCATCTCTGATGCCAACAGCAGTGCTCTTGCTGGGAAAGCAACAAAAAAAATCCAGAAAGCCTCCAGCTGGCCCCTTAGCCTGCAGAAGAAGTTGTGAGGACAGGCTGCCTGTGAACTCTGCGAGCTGAAAGTCAGTATTGCAGTGGCAGGGGCTTCCACTGCTGATTTTGCATGTGACTTCATCCCCAATGCATCCTAACTTTCTGCTGGATCACCCCTTCTGCAGCACGAAATGGATATTGTCCCCACGGCACGACTAGTGGGGAAGTAGGAGTACGGGGAAAAACTGGCAGTGATGCTTTCCTGAGACTGTGTTACTTCTGCTGGTGATGTCTCTTCTGTCCTGGTTGCTATTGTACAGGTTCCATTAGAGTAGTGGGTGCAGAAAAAAAAGTAGGATTTTGCCTATGCCTTGTGTGTCTGTTATGGTTTTGGTGCTGAAATAAAACAAAGCAATGATAGAGGTTCGTTCCTGATATGAATCAAACCACAAAAAAGGGTGTCGGCCCACTGGTAGAGATCTCCATGTAGTTCTGCAGTAAGCATTAGGTAGGGCTTTCCATGGTGCCTGTGTCCTGCATACCTCCATGGCTATTGACAGTATTTTTTCTATAACCAGTTCTCTGTCTTCTGGGCCCCTGCCCAGCCCTGAGGGACTTCAGGGCTTGTCCAAAGCTTTTCCCCGCCCTAGGAGCCAACACAGCCTCTGATCTCTGGCTTTTCTCCCCAAACCCTCTGCAAACCAGAGTGTGGACCTCCAAGGTGCCCAAGAAATGCAGTGGCAGCTGGCCTGGAGGCTGCCCCTTCACTAAGTGTAACCCTATTTTTGGGGAAACAAGCCCCCAGGGAAAGTCGGATAGCTTTCAGCCATTGCCAGGCAGGGAGAATATTGTCCTTTGGTGTGAACTTGGTGTTAACTATATCAGATAGAGGGAAGCCTGTGCTATTATTTCCCCCTGTGATAAGAGCTCCAGCCCTGAGCAGGGCTTGGTGAGCACTGCATCAAAACACCAGATTGACTTTGCCAACAAGTTCATGCAGCCTGTAGCCTGTTGCTTTTGCTCTTTCCAAAGAGGATTCATCAACTGGCAAAATAACAGTTTGTAGACTGAGCCCTGAGGTACAGAAGTATCTTCATTTCGGCGTATGGAAATTCTCATTTAATGGTATTACTTGCGTTCTTGCTCCCATGCATATTTATCCATCTGAACTGGGGCCTGAATGCATCCCAGAAATTATTCATGGGAAGGGAGTTTTGCTTTCATTATCATGCCTATTTGCACCAGAAACTTGATGCAAAGAATTACACTCATTCAAGCAGAAAGTGGAAATACGCATGGAGCCTGTGGTATCCCAGGAAAACAGCATCTAAACCAAGCGCAGAGGATCAGTTGGCAAACCACTGTCAGCAACAGCTGAGTGAGGAAACAGCAACCTGCTCGCAAATGTTGCACGCGCAGAGTTTTCCCTGGTAAATCAGTAATTCGCTATTTCTTGCCCAGCAGCGAGTTTTACGCAATCCCTTTCGTTTTTCCCCACATCCCTGCAGCTGGGTCCTGCCTTCTCATCCTGTCTGCCGGGGTGGTCCGGTCTCTGTGACACACGTGTGTGCGCATGTGTGTGTGCTTGTGTGTGTGCTTGTTGTGGCCCCAGGGATCAGAGATCCCACCAGTGGGAGATCAGGAGTTGGTTCAGGTTTTTTTGGTCCAACTTTGCACAGTTGGGTCAAAACTGTGTAAATAGTGTTTGTAACAGAGGATAAAGCCTCTTTAGCCCAGACTCTGGTTTTCGAGACCCCTTCCCCACCACAAACTGTGCCACTGATCTGTCCAGGTAGCTATTTTTTTTCCCTCCTCTTCATAAATGATCAGATTAGAAGAGCAGCTCTTACATTTTTTCCATACTCCAGAGTGGAATCAGGGCATGTATGCTCGCAAGCGTTGTGAAAAAAACATTGCTGAACTAATGATGACATCAAATGTCCAATAAATGCATGATACTGCACTGCATGTATTAAACTGCTGTTCACTGTTTCTGTATTCCCCAAGCCTTTTCTTTATGCACATTCAACCCAATCTTTCCTTCGAGGGGTTTACTTCTACGTTTTGCTTTTAAATGACTCAGTGTATCTGTAACTCTAAATCCATCATTAAGTTTGAGTAAATGCAAAAGCTGATGTTCTGTAAACAAGATACTGCAAAGCCTGATAATGTATATTTTGTCTTTCCTTTGAATGCTCTGCAGCATGTACAGGAAGAGTCACCATCCAGAGCAGCTTAAAACTATGCAGCAGCCATGTACACACGCATAGAAACAGGGAGTCGGGGAGGGGAGGGTCCCTTTTTTAATACGCTTTAAAAAATTGATCCGCATCAAAAATTCCTTCCCTGAGTTGCTAATGCTCAGGACTACCAAGAAGTATGTTGGTGTGTTTCTTTGTTTTTACTTTTTTTCATTTGGTTCAGGTTTTTTAGTCAAAACTTAGACTGGTTCGCTCAATACTTAGTATTTTTCTCTGCCTGCAAGATATTCCTTTCTCATCTGTTGCAGAATGAAATGCATTTTGGGGACCAAAATGCTGTGATTATTTGCCTGCACAAAATAGGGCAGAGAGAGCTGAGCTAATTATCCCATACTTTCCAAAGCACCACCACCTAAATACTAGCATTTAATCCTTGAACCTCCATGTAGTACTGCCATTTATTTGGAGAAGTTTGCTGCGGTACTTTTCCTTCTTCCACCTGGAAATCACGCCCTTGCCTTCTCTTCCCTTAATCATTGACCCATTTTCAGTTGTGCTGGTCTTTCTAAGGCAGGGTACAGGATGGCCACATGGTACCTGTGGTACCCCTGGACCAATCCTCTTGTGGGCAACAGCAGGGCATTGGTCCCAGCTCCTGAGTGCTAGTGTGGAAGATGCTCAAATTCCCAGTACTCAAAGCAGAGCCATCTGAAAGGGCTGGGAAATTGCTCTGGGTTCCTGGCAAGGGCATGCCAAGCAGTGGGGCTGGAGAGAAAGCACCATGCTGGTGGCATAGGGAGCAAGTGTCATTCCTTGGAAATTCAGCCAGGGACTGCTCCGTGGTGCCTGAAAGCACCAAGAAGTCTTGAACCCATCTTCAGGGCTGATGCTCAGCCAGGATGCTGCGCCATTGCCAGAAGCGCAGGAAGTGCTACATGGCAGCATAAAAAATCATCATTAAGAATGGTTATAAATCAGCCTGATTCAGATTGCTGAGTCAGCACATGGTGCAAGGGCTCCCTGAGGAGTGGACGTGCGCTGCGGTTCCTGGTGGGTGACAGCTCCTAGGGGGTTGCTCACAATAGCTCTGACTTTTCCCATCTCTCATCTGCAACCCCTGAGCCCAGCATGGCAACGCACATGGTATGCCTTACGAAGTCAAGCTGTAGTATGATCCACAAAGTGAAGAGCATGGAAGGCTGTAGCTCAGTGGGAGGTGCGGTGTAACTCATGTTTCTGGTCAGCGCAACATCAGTGTCCTGTTGTACATTGGCCTCTAGTTAAGAAACAGCATTTTGGTCAGTTTGGGCCTTCTTTTTTTTTTGGATAGATATTTGATTTGGGTCAGCAAACAATGAAAAAAAAAAAAGCCTAGTCTGCCCAGAGTAGTGACTCCCCAAAAATCCCCAACTGCAAAACATCTCTCGGTTGACTTTTAATGAAAATGCAAGCATGTTTTCTAAAAAGGCTGAAATCTTAAGCAAGGAATGTCAGTGTGCCTAATATTGCAGGTCTTGTGATTGATACAAGTTCATAACAGCATCCATGTCCAAACAGAAGGGAGAATGTGTATTTACTCCATGCATGTATTAAGGCATCGCAAAAGTTTTATCTGCATAATGAGTTTGCAATACTGCAAGTTGTTAATGGGGCTACGTCGCAAGTGGTTCTCTGCCTTGACAATCATGTATACATATCGAGATTTCTATCATAATGACAATTTAAAGGGATGACTAATTGTTTTCCTCCAATAAAACCAATTAAATCACCCCGATGTGAAGTCTGATGTTTTTGAGTGCATGAGCCTCCACTGATGTGCAAGAAAGGGAGTGAATAATTTCTAAGGCCGCCTCACTGCTCTGTTGTGTTTTGTGTAGTTGTGTCCTTTTGTGTCTCAAAGGACAGTGAGATCTTTTTCCTCCCCAATTTACTCCATAGGGAAGTGTATTAAAAGGATGATTTATCCTTCAGGTGTTTCCTAAAGCTGCTGTTGGAAGTGATGCTGTGACAACATACGGAGACACGGCTGTCTCCTGGGGATTGAGAATATCTGTATGTGTCTGGGTAAAGGAGAGGCAATTGTTGGAGACCGCTGCACCTTTGAGCTGGTCCTGGTGACTTACACAGCCTGTGGTGGGAATCATGAAAGAAGATGAGATTTTTGCGTTTCCAAGTCCCTTTGCAGTCAGCAGTGGGCTCCAAGTGCTCTTGTGTGCGCTCCATCATTGGCTTCCTTTTCCTCCAGACCATGTTCCCAGTGTGTGTTATGACTTGCTTTTTTATTTTCCTCTCTTATTATTGATTTTCCCCACTTTTATTTCTGCTTTTCTAGCTTTCACTCACTGGCACACAGTAATTCCTTCCCCTTTAAAAATAGCTGGCAAAATCACTGCACCCCGACAAGCGGTGTTGGGCACCCAACAGGGAGGTGGGCCTGTGCTTAAGGTCAAAAGCAGGTGGTTTTAGACATCTGGTTCGGTAACAGCTAAAACGAACAGCAGTGATAATGGCCAGCTCATAGCAACATAAAGAGAAAGGCAAATTACTTAAATAGCTTTTATAGTGTGAATGAAGAAACAGCCACCAGAAACAATCTGATTATTCTTTCAAAGCTATGGTATGCAACTGTGGTCACAGAACTAGGATTAGATGCTGGACTGTACCAGAAGAGATGAGATGACCTCCTATTTGTGCTCTGGAAAAGCACATCCATGGGAAGGTACATCTTTGGAAAAGTACATCCAAGTACAAAAACGCTGGCAGGGAGTGGGTTGGAGGCATACTGTGACACTGAGGCACAGACACATGATTCGCAGTGTTAGGAGGAGCAGCAGATTCTGTAGGAAGACTCCACAGTCTTCCCATATGACACAAGCCTGAACTCTGACCATCCCTTCACATTCAGGACCACACTCACCTGTGTAAGTTAGCTCTCCTGGTTTGGCTCAAATTGTGCAGACTACTGTAGTCGAAGGCCTGTCCCACATTTCACCATGAAACAAAAATCAGCCAGGAAAACCTTCTCCTGTCTTGGTTTTAAAATCACTGGTTCCTCTGTAGGCTCAGTGGTCACCCAGTGTGCACGAAGCTTTTCCTAGCTCCCAGTGAGACAGGACAGAAGATCACCACAGGACCATTGAAATCCTGGTGCTGTAAGATGGGCTTTTGATGTCATGTCAGTATTTACTTGATCTTTGTGCATTTTCTTCACTGTTATGGGCTGAGCCACAAATTCTTGGCTGTTTGAAACAAACGAAAAAAAAATGTCAGTACAAAGAAGCCAAAGGGACAAGATTGAGATGAGGCTATAGAAAATATTATGCTTGCAACCTTGCCAAAATCCACAGCCATGTTTGCACTGGAGGGAAGGAGACTGTCCTTACTTTGAAGGCTTTCTGAGTGTTGGTATGTGCTGAGGGTCTGGGTTATGCCATACATCAGCCTTTCTTCATGCTATACCAAGCCCATTTCTCAGCTCCTTTGGTCTTCAGCACTGTCCCTCAGCAGAACCAGGGTTCCAGTGGGCATCGCTAGGCTATGGGCAGCTTTCTTCCACAGTCAAGAGGAGTTTTGCATGAGTGGTATATTTTAAAGCAGAGCATGTGCAGGTGCCCAGTTTCCAAGGCCACCCAACCTCAGCAGGAATAGACCCCCTGTGGTTCAGGGTCTCCACGGCCAGATGATGCTGAGAAGATGTTATGCACAGGGCTTTCAGCCACAGCACTTGTTTCCTTGCAGCATAGACAGCCCTACCCTTTCTCTGGTTATCCCTACACTGAATATCATCCTTAAGGCCAAACCTACCTCCTAGCTTGTCTGTGCATCCACAAAACCATGTTTTCAGATATGGGCTTGTGAGGATCCCTTTGGGGACTGCATGAGGAGAGAACATGGGCCTGCACTGCCCCAGAACAATCCCAGGACACCATAAGCTGCCACAGGGACAAGCGGACATGATGTTCGCATCACATTATACTTCCTTCCAGCTCTGGACATCCCTCAGGGAGGAGGTGCACCTTCATTGCTGTGGGTATGTGCCCTGCTCAGCACATTTGGGTGCTTGTTTTGGTGGGGCCTCTCTACAATGCTGAATTACTGTGATGATAATAGTTCTTTATAACTGTGGGGGTGGGGAAGAAGGACCATCTGGATCAGCACTGCAAGTATTCAATTGAGTATTTCCAGATTGTTTGGCATTTGGGCTTTCTGGATTACACTGGGATAAATTCCTGGCTTCCAAACTCTGTTTACTTATCCTGAATTCAAAAGTTTCTTTTCTTTTTTAATCTTTGGGGTTTTTTTTTAGTAATTGCACTATTCTGATAAAGTTATGGTCAGTTAATGGCTCATTTACCTTCTTCATAAAAGTGTTTTGTTTAGGGAAATTAATAATAATAATAGAGCTGAGAGGCAATTTGTTGTTCCCATTGAACTCACGAGCTTTGTGCTTTCTTTGGTGCCATATAGGCTCTTGTATTTCTTTCATTTTCTTTCTTTAGGGCAGAAGCAAGAGCTGTGTTCACATCTCTGCCTCTGCTTGCAGTCTAGCAGTGACCAGAAGTGCATAATAAATCTCAAACAAATACTTCTTTTTTTGGAGGCCAGCTGGGCAGGTACCCTCCATACTGAAGAGCTATATATCACATTTATAAGAGAACTACTTCAGGTTTGCCTTTGCTCAAAGAAGAATCTGAAAGGTAACATTCTCACCCAGTCTCTGATCCACCGCAACTCAGTGTAGCACCGAAGTGGGTCAGAGCCGTGGTCCACCACAAAGTTGTAATCATGGTGAAAATCTGTGCCACCAAAGTTGTGATCATGGTGAACCCCTACTGACCTTCAATGGGAGTTGAGGGATAAACTCCTGTTCTCAACAGAGAGCACAGGTACTTGACGGGCACACACTGGAGTTGTAATATATGTAATACAATACAATATAATACAACACAATGCAATTTATTATTAGATTATGTTATAGTATATTATAGTATATTAATATTATATTATATATCATATTATATTATGCTATGCTATATTACGCTATATTATATTATTATAATGTCTCTGCCAGACCAAAGCAGAGCAACAACATGGCATAAACTGAAGGTGTGGGACTAGGCTACTATGCCTTTCCAGTACTCAAATGATAAGAATTTATCATGTATTTCAGGTGTGGAAAGAAGAAGGACAAGCTTTCAGGTACTTTTTGGTCACAACATCTAGAGAGGGGATTCAGCTATGATCAGGCTAGGGCTGAATTCTTAAGACAATGTTTACCTTCACTGCCACCAAACATATCACCATCAGAGTCCACTGCTGAGTCAACTAATGATCACCTTGGAGGCTCGTGTTAAGGGACTTCCAACTCCCCATCACTCACTAAGTATTTGTAGTATTTATATGCTGACTTCTGATGTGCTTTGCAAGGATCTCAAGACAGCCATAGAATGGTTGAGGTTGGTAGGGACCTCGTGGAGGTCATCTGGTCCAACTCCCCTGCTCTACGAGCAGGATCACCTAGAGCAGGTTTCTCAGGACCTTGTGCAGCTTTTGAATATCTCCAAGGATGGAGATGCCCTAACCTCTCTGGTCATGGACTTCACCATTCCAGGAGAACAGACTTCAGCATTGACTGAGCCTTCGCTAACAAGTCCAGATAATGTACAAGTTAGTTAAAGATCCCAAGGAACAAAAGAGAAATTCAGATTCCACTTTCAACCTTCATCCTCTGTTTTGCTTCTTTTTTTTTTCCATGGAGAAGATGAGCATCTGTGCAAATATGCATTGGTAAGGTCAGTGGTCTAAATGTTTTCCTGAAGGACAGCTTGCCATGATGCTGGCTAGAGGATCATTTGGGGTCGAAAAGTCACATTATGCAGTGAGTGCTATGTGCTTGAATTTACCAATGGTTCACATTAAATCTAGGAACAGAACCAACTGTTCAGCAATTCCACTGGAAGAAAGACAAAGACCTTCAAGAAAGAGCCAACAGCTGTGGTTAAGAAGGATTTGTTAGCAGGACACCTGGGGGCTCTACTTATCTGTGCAAAGGAGGTGGTGATAGACTGATGAGATGATTTAGCTCCAAATGTGACTGAACATGAACAGGGTCCTGACACCTGTGCCTGGAAGTAGAGGTGCCCAGGGCTAAATATGGCTACTGCATGGCTCAGGAGGGCTGTTCTGCTGTGCACCCAAGCAATGCTCCCCAGCAGGCTGAAGGACCTGTACCAGGCTGTGCCCATCACCACTAAGTTGGTTGTAATAAGGTGAGCTGGGGACCTCAACTGGAAAGTATTTCATTCTTTAAATTCTCCTGTCGCAATGTTAATACAATAATTCTGTTTAGCATCAGCCTACTGATTTATTGATTCAGTCTTAATTGGGTCCTGAACTGGGTCAGTCATTGCATCATT
Source organism: Leptosomus discolor (assembly GCF_034619465.1). Classification (NCBI taxonomy): domain Eukaryota; kingdom Metazoa; phylum Chordata; class Aves; order Leptosomiformes; family Leptosomidae; genus Leptosomus; species Leptosomus discolor. The sequence continues at coordinate 211,761,223 of NC_141391.1, read as the reverse complement.
CTATCTTTAATTGCTTTAATGAAATTCTAGCAAATGAGACTGGTAATATGATTGCTTAGAGGGATTTTTGCCTGTTCATGCTTCTTAGTGAAATCCATAAAAAATGAAAAAAGAAAAGCATGAGCTTATCCTGCTGAATTGCCATTTGTATCATGGAGTCTGAGTGAAACTCAGAAAATCAATCTGAAGTGCCCTTGGCTCTTCCTCCAGATGCGTGTCCTCAGAAAGAGAAAACTTAGTACATCAGCAAACATCCCCACAGAAGAGAAATGCATGGAAGAAAATAGTAAAATGTGAAAGTACACCCTGGGTTCCAGTTCCCTCTTTTCAGGCTTCCTTTGACTTTGCATGCAAGTTGTTTAGGAGAAGACCTAACTACCTACTTAGATCCCAAAGGTGAACTTCAGCCCAGTGGCTAGAGCATACCCTGAGAATCACTCCTGTTCTGTGAGCCCAAATCTCTGTGGTTTTTTAGGTCTTCCATCATGTCCCAAAAAGTTTGTCTGGTCCGCCTTCTCTTTTCTGGCAGCTTGGTGCACAGACAAACATTTTAGGCAGAGGACTCAGCAGTACCTGTGAGAAGGATCATTTTCTCCCTACTGTCTGCCGTGACATCCATGAGAAGCAGCCTTGGCCATCGTGGCTGCTCTCCATCACCACTGGGTACTTGCCTGTTGCCTGCACAGGTCCTTACCACCTCTTCCCTGCTGGATTTCCAGCAAAGCTGCTGCACTTGCAATGCATTTTCTACCACTGGGCTGAAGAGCTCTGTGTTGCCAAGGCTGCCTGTAACTTCTTAATGTCCCCGTTTTACAGCTAGAAGTATGCTGCTTCCTCCCACTCCTTGCTCATCAGTGAAGACCGTACATCGCATCTCACTTGACCCTGGCTCCTGCTGTAGAGAAAATATCATTACTTATCAGCAATGCGAAGCTCCCCAGAAGCCCTGCTCACACACCCCGAAGCCTGTTTCTACAAAGAATACAAAGAATTGCTTCAAAGGTTGGTTGCAAAACCAAAGAAAATCTGCAGTTAATTAAAAATTATGAGAATTAAGCATACAGCAGATGAGGAATACAAAGTTCAGATCAGCTCCCCAGCGTGACAATGCATTTTACTTTATCCCTTTAGCAGAACAGGGATTTTTGTCTCTGCATGGGCTGTAACGATGCGGCTGGAAAGCTTCCATTGACTTTAATTAAAACAGTGTGATTACATTTTCCTTTATCCAGCCTGTTTAGCCCCTGAGTCAGTGCACAGAACTAGGTACATGTCAGGGTTGCTCTGAGTGCAGCATTAACCTTGCTCCATTGACCAGGTCTGGATCTGGAACACCAATAGAATCACAGGATGGTTTGGGTTGGAAGGGACCTTCAAGATCACCCAGTTCCAACCCCCCTGCCATGGGCAGGGACACCTTCCACTAGATCAGGTGGCTCCAAGCCCCATCCAAGCTGGCCTTGAACACTGCCAGGGAGGGGGCAGCCACAGCTTCTCTGGGCAACCTGCGCCAGTGTCTCACCACCCTCACAGTAAAGAATTTCTTCCTAATACCTAAACTAAATCTCCCCTCTTTCAGTTTGAAACTGTTACCCCTCAGCCTATCACTGCACTCTCTGATAAAGACTCCCTCCCCACCTTTCCTGTAGTGCCATTTAAGTACTGGAAGGCCGCTATAAGGTCTCCCCGGAGCCTTCTCTTCTCCAGGCTGAACAAGCCCAACTCCCTCAGGCTCCAGACCCCTCATCGTCTTTGTGACTCTCCTCTGGACCTGCTCAAGCAGGTCCATGTCTTTCTTATTCTGGGGGCCCCAGAGCTGGATGCAGCACTGCAGGTGGGGTCTCACTAGAGCACAGTAGAGGAAGAGAATCACCTCCCTCGACCTGCTGGCCACGCTTCTTTCGATACAGCCCAGGATGTGATTGGCTTTCGGGGCTGTGAGCGCACATTGCTGGCTCATATTCAGTCTTTCACCCACCAGCACCCCCAAGCCCTTCTCCACAGGGCTGCTCTTTATCCATGCATTGCCCAGCCTGTGTTTGTGCTTGGGATTGCCCTGACCCAAGTACAGGACCTTGTACTTGGCCTTGTTGAACCTCATGAGGTTCACACAGGCCCACCTCTCCATCCTGTCCAGGTCCCTCTGGATGGCCCTCCCTTCCCTCCAGTGTGTCAACCACACCACACAGCTCGGTGTGGTCAGTAAACTTGCTGAGGGTGCACTCAATCCTTGTCCATGTCCCCGACAAAGATGTTATATAGCTCCAGTCAACAGCCTGTCCCTGGGCGGCCCACAGCTCTAACAGCAGTGCCATGCAATCTTAGCCGCTGCAGCAGAAGTCAGCTGTCCCAAGCTGGCTGCACCTGAATTCACAATATGTGTTTTAAGACAGTTGCACCTGGTATAAAAAGCCTCCTACCAGTCAGACCCACCAGATCAGAAGGAGATACATTATATTTGCAAAGCCAATACAATGCAAGGTGGTTCAGTTTTGCCTAGAGAACAAAGTCGGCGAGTTTTGTGTCCACTGCAGGACAGCTTCATATTTGCTGCCTTTGTCTCATGTATTTTGTGCCTTACTGAATGTGGTTTGGGAGATGTGTAGACAAATAAGGAGACGATGGGACTTGCTTTTGCTCCATGACTGCAATGGCTGGTAGCTGAGACAACGTGCTGGCCTCTCGTAGCAAACAGCATCCGCATCAGCTGCATTTGGAGAGGGACCTGGCTGTGGTGTGAGTCGTATGTAGCTGCAAGGCTGGACTTGGATGATTGCACTTGCAAGGATGGGGCCTGGCAAGAGATGTCTGAAGTCTTGGGCAGTTGCCTGTTGCCTGACATCCTGGGGCCAGTCATGCAGCAAACATGCTCGCAGCTGGAGTTTCTCCTGCATGCCAAGGAGCCCTGCCAAGTGAGCCCCTCCTGCCCAAGACCTGGGTTGGGCTGCCATGCTGTTTTGGAGGGCAGGAAGGTCCAGTTCCATGGATGCTTCCCGGGCAGCGTTCACTTCATCACTGGAGAGGCTTTGCTGGAGGTGTGAAGGACCACTGCCTGCATAAGCGTGAAACAAGTGGATTCAGTGTAAGGGGATGTGTGAAAATTTTTTCCCTTCCCAGATACCCTGGCCCTGGATGACCCATATGGCTACGAGGAGAGCAGCCCCTGCACCCAGCGTTTAAGGTTCAATAGGTCCATGTGAAGCCACTATCAATGTATTATCTCCTCCTTACACTCACCTGTGTAATTGTGTAGAGGCTGAGAAGGCTCCTGGCAGATGTCAAACATCTCATTAGTGGTGCTGCTGTCTTCTGCCCCAGGCTGTGTCTCAACAGGTTGGGTGTTTGTTGCCTATGCTTGTCCAACATACCCTGAGTATAGATACCTGCTGAAGCACTCATGCGTGTTGCAGCACATCAGTGTATGTTATCCTCCAGGCCTGGCACCTTCGGGATTTTCATCTGGATGTGTACACTCACCTGGAAGCTGCCAGTCCTGGGCCTGGGTGCTGCTTGTTCCCTTTAATATTAAATTGCTCTTGGTTAAGAACACAAGATGAGCACCTGAATCAGGCTTTGGTGTGAAGGTTTCCTCCTGCTTTGGTCAGTGTGTTGGTGCCACCGAGCTTCAAAGCCACATCCCTGGCAGCAGGTCCTGTACTCCTGGCTGTGTTTTGGTCCAGGTCTGGGTGGAGGGTCCCTTCCCGACCTGGGGTTTCAGCCTCAGTTCACAGCTTGGTGAGAACGATGGGGGCTGAGGAGGGTTTTGAACCATGATTCTAACTTCCCATGGTCCATGTGTGCATAATCATGTGCTAAACTGTGTATGACATCATATATTAAAACCAGACACTGTCACCAAGATGGCAGTATTGGCTGGCTCCAACCTTGTGATTTTTTTAAAATATCTATATTGTTATCAATTTTGTTACACGTTATTTTACTAATACGGATTTTGATTTTGGTTTATTATTGTTCATCTTACTTTTTATTGTTATTATTATTATTTATTATACTTTTATTTAATATTAGTTTTATTTCCTTGGGTACCCACTGAAATAAAGGAACTGCCCAGTTACCTGGATTGTCCCTTTGGCCCAAATAGCTGCCATACAAGTCTCTATAGGTGCCACATGTGGTAGGTGCCTCTCATATGCCTGATCATGCCAGCTGTGCCCTCTACATCAACTCAATGAAAGCACTTGGTGAAGCCTGGGAAATCGTCCCACCAAGACTGTGCTGGGATGTAGAAATACAGCAGGGTTTAGCCCAGCAGCTTGAGCTTGGTCTGTCTCTGAAGGGTCTCGTTTCCCCCTCAAGGTGAGTCTTTGATTTGGGAGGACCTGTACTGCTGGCAGTGCAGTGCCTGCATTGACCGTCTAATGTTGCCCAGTCCCTGTCAAAACACTAACACTCTTCGTCACAGTCTCTATACCTTTCCCACGCAGTTTGCATTCTGCTCCCTTAATCAGCTCCTGATCACCAATCAATACGAAATCCTTTCTCATTTCTTGTTTTAAATGACCTTGTTGCTGCTGCAGTGGTTGTCAAACAGCTCTCCCGTCCCAGATGTGCCTGCATGGCAGGGCTTGGGTGACAGTTACCAAATGTAATGGAGGACTGAAGGAACGGTGGAAAAGTAGGATTATTTTATTATATTATATGCTATGCATCTCTTAGTGCACTCAGCAGCTCAGCATGTGCCATTCCCATGATCAACGTGGTGACTGCTATTGCAGCGGGCCTGAGAGAGGCAGTTGGAGGTGAGATGCTGGAAGGGATGTATGTAATTCTAGGTCTTGGATGAATTTGTTATGCTCTTGAGGTCTGATTGATGCTCAGGACCTTGTCCTGACAAATCTGATCCTAGTGCTTTATTGGAGACATCTTTCATGGGGGATTTAAAGATGATTCTCCCAAACTGCTCTTTACCAATTTGTCCACCTTGTTGACATCACCTTTAAGTGTCCTCCTGCCAACCCATCCAGCAGCTCCCTTCTTGATGGAGGAGATGGATTAATTTATTTCATCTCAGCCACTCTCTGGCTCACAGCAGTGTTTTGTGACAGGCCATTGAAGTGCAACATGGCTACAGCGCTGAGTGAATGGTAGTTCATGTTTGGTGCAACAATGACCCACCTGTGGGAGGCACATGGATTATCAAGAGAGCATTTCAAACAACGGGGCTGTGGGCAAAAGCAGCTGATACTGCCATGCCCTCTCATGCCACGGGGACACAAGAGAACAGGAGGGTTTTTTTTGAGCTAGGCAAGGTTTCCTGGTTTTGCAGGCTCACGGGCATGGAAAACAGCCTTTTTTCCCTAGATCTCAGTGGAAATGAGGCCAAGACCATTGGTTTTTGACCATACTCTCCATCTTGGAGCAATTCCAGATCAGTGGTGCTTTTTCTCTCCTGTAGGGTGAGGTAGCAAGTGTGTGGCCACAGGATGGGCTTCCCTGGTGACATGAGAATGCAACTATAGACAGTGCTTTCTGGCAAAGCCTTTTAGTAAGTGGCACCACTTGGACCATCATAGTGCACTATATATCACTCAGCTGTGGTACAATGCTGGGGATCCCACCAGTGTCCAGTATTACTGTGGTCCATAAGCCTGGGACAGTGAAACTGGTTAAGAGGGAGATTTGGCTGAGGGTCTGCAGCTGAAAAACTCTTAACCATTCATTATAACCTGCCTGAATTTGGGTGGATCTTCCACAGAAGTAATAGACTTGATATAGAAATGTCCACATCAGACTCCAGCTCTTTGCCCCGAAGATGGTGATGGTAAAAAAATCAGCAAAAAATATTTAGAGAAAAATAAAATGTTTTTCAGTTGCAGACAGCCCCAGAGATGGTTGGCAGTTTGGAAACTATTTTTTCCATGCACTGAGGCAGAGACCAGAATCAGCACGGAAACTTCCAACCTGAGAAGTGTAAATACAGCTACTGGAAGTGGTGCAAAATCACAGCTGTTCTGCTCTCCTGGCAAGCAGTGCTGGTTCTGGCTGCAATTATAAGATCCATTTCTTGAGGCAGGAATTAGCTCTTTATCCTGTGTTTATGGGGAGCAAAATGAAGCCCTCATTTTGTGAAGAAGAACAGATTAAACTAGCCTGAATCACCTATATATACACAAGAGAAGAGAGTTCAGATTATAAGTTGTTTTCTTTTACCACAGAAAAGGTTTTCATTGCTGCCAGCTTCCACCTAACATGCTATACCTATTGGTGTGTATTGCAATTTCTAACATCTCTGAAACAAATAATTTGAGGACAACGTTACCCATGGTCTGTTTTCCTCCAGCAAAAGCTGCTTTTCCTGGCATCAAGAAATGGGAAAAATAATTTATTGACAACAGTCTGTGACATTTCCTCTCCCTTATCTCTTGAGGCCAAGTCTCCAGCTAGCAGGGTATTTCAGAAATAATCATAAAAGAAATATTAAAAAGAAGAAACAAAAACAGTTGCCCCATTCCCATGGAAATGCATGGGAACGGTCCAAGCAAGCACCCCTTCACAATTTGGTTATGTGTTTGTCCTCGGACAGTGAGTGCAGATCAGGCATCTCATCCTCTCTGTTGTCTGTGTGGCCTTTACTGGCATGGCAGATCAAATAAATCCCTTTTGCCTTGGAGGGTCTCTGCTTCTCTCTGGCCGGGGGAAGTGGAACAGAAATGTCACCTGAGACATAAATAAGTGGTTGGGACAACCCGCTGGTCTGTGCTTTCCTTCTCCTTTGTTGACTGGTCCAGCCCTTCCCTTGTGTACCCTGGGTCCCTCTCTCCTCTTCCCAAGCCACCAGTGACCCTGCAGGAGCACGCCTGCCCAGTGGACACACTCTTACCTCCTGAGTGAGAAAGAGTTGAAGAAATTGGGCTGTGAAGGTTAAAAGAAGTGCAGCCAGCATGTCGAGGGAGGTGATTCTGTCCCTCTACTCTGCTCTGGTCAGACCCCACCTGCACTGCTGTGTCCAGCTCTGGGGCCCCAATAATAAGAAAGACATGGACCTGCTTGAGCAGGTCCAGAGGAGGCCACGAAGATGATCAGGGGGCTGGAGCAGCTCTCGTATGAGGACAGGCTGGGGTTGTTTAGCCTAGAGAAGAGAAGCCTCCAGGAAGACCTTATAACGGCCTTCCAGTATTTAAAGGGGGCCTATGGGAAAGGTGGGGAGGGACTCTTGATCAGGAATTGTGGTGATAGGATGAGGAGTAATGGCTTCAAACTGAAAGAGGGGAGATTTAGATTAGGTACTAGGAAGAACTTCACTGTGAGCGTGATGAGACACTGAAATAGATTGCCCAGAGCAGTTGTGGCTGCCTCCTCCCTGGCAGCTTGGATGGGGCTTTGAGCAACCTGGTCTAGTGGAAGGTGTCCCTGCCCATGGCAAGGGGGTTGGAACTAGATGATCTTTAGGGTCCCTTCCAACCCAAACCATTCTGTGATTCTATGATTCTATGAATAACCTGAGACACTTTTCAATCAGCCTGCTGCTACCCTCCTACTCTACAAATTCATGAGACAACCCACAAGCTCCCTTGTTGCTCTGTGGGAAGCTAATGCGATGCCTCTGATGCCATTTTCCTGCCCGAGGTCTCATACCCACAGAGCACATTTGCTTTACTGAGCAACCAGCAGTTTAAAGGCCTGCTTCCAGCTGCAGGTCCAGGGCTGCCAGGGAGGCTGCGGGCAGAGACGAAAATCCTGAGCATGTGGGCTCCAGCACTGACTCAGCCGAGCAAAGCCCTGGCAGAAGCAAACATTTCCTTTAGAGCCTGTGTGATGTGTGCATGGGTGGAGGGAGCACAGTAGATGACAGGGCAGATACTTATAAACTTCAGAGACAGGATTTGACTGAGTCCTGTAAAAATTACGGTTTGGATTATGGCCTATCTGCTAGAGTAAACAGAACAGAATAGGAAAAAAAGATGTGTCAAAAATCCTCTCTGCTCTCCAAAGAGCATGTCTGCTCTGCAAGGAAGCACTGAGAAAAAGCAATGGTTTTCCAGACTCTGCTTGTATGGGGAGTACTGGGAAAACTCCTGAGGCAGATGCTGCATGTGGTGGCTTACCTGCCCAAGTGCTTGTCATCCTCTACGCATGGCCACAGCAAAGGGATGATGTCCCCATGGTTCCTACCATGAAGGATTCCCCCGTTTGCCTCCTGCCAGGAAGCCTGCGAGTATCAGAAGTGACAAATCATGACAGTCCTCGGGAAGGACTTGGGTTCTGTGTGGGGACTGTGTAAAGACTATCAATAGTCAAAGGCTGTCAAAAGAGCTGTTGATGATGAGGAGCAGAAGAGACCTCTCAGGGTTTTGCTCCAGCCAAGAGTACATTTGTCTCATCCCTTTTGTTCAGCTAGGTGTGTTCCTGTCTCAATAAGCGATCCAAGTTTTGGCCCCTAATGCAGACCTCTCTGATTCATCCTCTGCAAGGAGCTACATCCCCTCACTGATGTGCTGGCATCTCCTCTCCCTGTTCCACTTGAGCAGCTGGCAAGAGATTGGAGCAGGGGCCAAAATTAGAGGATCCCTGGATCTTCTTATGCAGACCTGCCATTGAACTGCCATATGAATTAAGTGATTTACATGTGTCTTGTGCCTTTGCTTGACTTCGAGTGGAAGGGGATCATGCAAAGCCTTGCTTAAAGCATTTTGAGCATTTTAAAGACTCGACGTAGTCAGTAGAAAGGTGAAGTATTTTGTTGCATTTGTTCCCAGACTGTGATCTATGGGCTGCACTTTGGCAGCTGGTGGCCCTCCAAAACCGTGTGGGTTTGGGTTTCCTTTTGACTGCCTTCCTTGCAAAAAAGATCCCAAGAGTCTGTAAGAGCAATTAGAAATGGAGAAAAGGAGCCAGGCCACTTTGTGTGCTCTGGACACCGACAGCGATGGGTTGAGCTCACCTCTACTCTTCACCAAGTAGCCACCCGAAAGCAATGCCTCTGGGTCAGCAGCAAGCTTGCCTGGGTTGCTCCTACCACAGAGGTGATTGATGTTCATTGCTGTCCATGCTGGTGCTTTACATGGAGTAAGGACTGGAGCTATGTAGCTCCTGGCTGTTCTGCTCATACAAACCACATGTGTGATAGGAGGCTGTGTCTCCCAGAGGGATCTTTGCTAAAGGCTGCAGGTGAGCTGGGCATTTTTTAAGGGATAGGTGAGAAAAGGTCAGCTCTGATTGCTGAGCTTTATTTCACACTAATGAAAGTATGCAGTTGTAATCTGCCACAAGCCTGGCAAAATGAGTTTGTCTGCAGTATCATCAGTGGCTTGAATGTCATTGCTGCTTCTGCCTAATGTGAGAGGAGAACTGAGTCCATAATCTGTTTATGAAGCGGAGAGCTGGGTGCTGAAGACTGACACGTCTCACCACAGTGCCTGCCCACTCCCCTGCAGAGATTGAGCTCTCAATCCACTCCATGGATGGAGGAGCTCCTGCAAGTGAACACATGCAGAGATGTGAAGGACTTGACCTGGCCTCTTGCAAGCCCTACCAGCCAACTCCAGAACTCCTGAGACGTCAGCGACACAGTCAGGGCCAAAGTTGGTGGGAATGGGGCCAAACGTACTCAAGTACAAAAATGCCTCTTAGCATTTCTGATTAATAGTCTGCCCTAGTGACCAAGAAAAGAAGGACACACTAATAAACCCTCTCCCCTGGTGAAAGAGGGCACCAAGCAATACACTAGCAGGGTCCTCTTGATGTCGGACCAGTGTTTGAAGAGCAATGTGAGTTGAGGTGGTGCCTGTACATGGTGATGTGCCCCTACCTTCACAAGGCAGAGTACAGAGGGTGGGCTGATGTTAGCAGAGCAGATCCCACCCAGGGGAAGGGTAGAGGCAGGGTGTCATAGGGTGCCATGGCAGCAGCTGAGAAGTGATTAAATCTATGAGCTGCTGCATGCAAATTCTGGCTGCAAAGCCCTCAGAGAATTTCTTTGGTGGGAAGGAGGAAGGAGTTCCTTTGAAGCAGAACACCTTCTCCCAAAACTGGCCCTGGCCACTTTCCTCCTTCTGCTTGCAGGACTTGTCTAGTGTGTGTGATGGGGTGCTTTTGACTTCATTGTGTTCATTGAGGTGGGCAGTTTCTGGGTGACTTACTCTGCTGTGTGTTAGAAGGGCAGGATGCTGTTAAATCTGATTTTCAGAGAGTACAGACAGCTGTATTCAGAGAGTACAGACACCTGTCTGACACTCAGAAAGATTCATATTTGTAGGAAAGTTTCCACTCAGTTCCCACCTGGTCTTAGATCTAGGTAATCACAAGCAGAACTGCAGCTCCTACACACTGTATTTCCCCATAAAATGTGACATGACAAAACCCACTCTGAACCCTGGTACCAAGGGGCTTGGAGGGTTCAAGGGGCATGACGACATGGATGGCTGCAGACCAGCCTGATGGATCCGACTGCCTTCATTGCTGGCCGGATGAGTCGAGTGGCAGGGAAGCTACATACCCACATGCCTGAGCTAATATGCGGTTTTCTGGTAGTATTTGTGGGCACAGCACCAGCTCAAAGCTCTCTCCAGCTCATGGTTAGAACGTTTTCCTCAATCTCTGGTAGACTTGTGCTGCTAACACAGAATTTGGGTCTATTCTCATATCTATAAATTTTTCTCAGTAATTCAAAGTTAATCATCGAAATCGTAGCCATGCCTAGTGTTTGGACACTTGTCCAGAGAAGCAAGAGGTTTGGTGAGCTTGGATGGAGTCGGTTGAATGTGCTGGCTTTTGCTCAGTCCCTGCATTGTGCTGTCTGCAGCACCCTGTGTCTTCCTGCACCTTCCCCGGGTGCTCACCACCCACCAGTCCTCTGTGCGACTGTTTTTTAAGCAAACCAATACCTCCTCTCACCTCACTGAAATGTCACTGACACAACCGAGTCCTCACCAGTGGGGGCCCTTGGGCTCACTTACGCAGGCCCTTGATGGACAGTGCATAGCAAATGGCTCTCCCTTTTCCAGGAGTCAAATCCAGGTATACTGGTTGCCAGCTCCGTAAGAGCAATTCTGGCCCTATGAGTGCTCCAGCTCCAGTGTCTCTCCTGTGGCTACTACTTTTCTCTTTTCTGAGCTTGTTGGAGCACCCTCATCCTTATGGCTCCTCCCTGCGTGCACAGACCATAGCCTACCCCAGCATATGCCCCAGCCCCAGGGCACTGCGGAGGCATCCTGGAGCTGGAGATACAATAAAAATCTGCTTTTATTTTTCTGGCATATGCTGTCTGCGCTGCCATCTTTGGCAGCTTGACAGTCCAGTCAGGATGAAGACCCAAGATAGGCTGAGAAAGGTTCGTTAAGGGCATTTGCTGTGCTTTTAGCCATGAAGCACTGTGAAGGATTTGCTGGGTGCATGTGCGTTGCAAAACCAGACCATTTCAAAGGCTTCCTGCTGATTTCTGTTGGAGCTGGGGGGCATAAGGATGTGAAGGAAATTCTGCCAAATTTTGTCATGACTCCACAGTAGGAGTCTGCCAAAGAAAATGTCACTACACTGATAATATTTTAACGTTGCAAAACAATTATTCACCACCATGACCACCACCTTGCTCTGAGAAATGTCTCCTTCTTTATGGAAAACTTCAGTAAAAAGAAAAAAATCTATTCTTAGGCAGATAACCAGAGGGGAAGATGCCATTACACACAATTAACATGAACCAAAGCAGCAAGCAATTGCTAAGACACTCTCATCAGAAGAAACCATCAGGCACCTCAGGAGTGGTGTGATGCCACCAAGCCCATCAAATGGAAAACCAACAAAATCACAGAATCATAGAATCATTTAGGGTTGAAAATACCTTTAAGATCATTGAGTCTGACTGTTAACCCAGCACTGCCAATTTCACCACTAAACCATGTCCCTAAGCCTCACATCTACATGACTTTTAAATACCTCTATGGTTGGTATTTCAACCACTTCCCTGGGCAGCCTGTTCCAGTGTTTGACAACCCTTTCAGAGAAGAAATTTTTCCTAATGTCCAATCTAAGCCTCCCCTGGTTCAACTTGAGGCCGTTTCCTCTCATCCTATCGCTTGTTACTTGGGAGAAGAGACCGACCCCCACCTCACTACAACCTCCTTTCAGGTAGCTGTAGAGAGCAATAAGGTCTCCCCTCAGCCTCCTCTTCTCCAGGCTGAACAGCCCCAGTTCCCTCAGCCGTTCCTCACCAGACCTGTTCTCCAGATCCTTCACTACCTTCGTTGCCCTTCTCTGGACACACTCCAGCACCTCAATGTCCTTCTTGTAGTGAGGGGCCCAAAACTGAACCCAGCATTTGAGGGGCGGCCTCACCAGTGCCCAGTACAGGGGCACAATCACCTCCCTACTCCTGCTGGCCACACCATTGCTGATACAGGCCAGGATGCTGTTGGCCTTCTTGGCCACCTGGGCACACTGCTGGCTCATGTTCAGCCGGCTGTGACCAACACCCCCAGGTCCTTTGCTGACGGGCAGCTTTCCAGCCACTCATCCCCCAGCCTGTAGCGCTGCACGGGGCTGTTGTGACCCAAGTGCAGGACCTGGGACTTGGCCTTGTGAAACCTCACACAATTGGCCTTGGCCCATCGATCCAGCCTGTCCAGGTCCCCCTGCAGAGCCTTCCTGCCCTCCAGTAGATCAACACTCCCACCCAACTTGGTGTGGTCTGCATCAAATCTTGACCCACCAAAAGATGATTCCTCAGAAAGGTAGCATCGCTCCTTCCCCACTACATCTGTGTTGTGCCTGTCTCCCCAGGCATTAGTTCTGATGCCACCTGCGAAACCCCTGTTGGGATGACTTGGCCTGGTTTCCCGCACAGCCTATGCAACTGGAGCCAACAAGCCCTTCCAGCAATGCCACGTATGCTCAGACATGCTGTTTGGTTAGGGGATTAGAAACATGCCTAAAACCAAGTGCACGTTGGAAATGATGTTTCACACGCAAAGAAGTCTGGTTCGGAGGGAAATAGCAACATTTCTGTGATTAAATGAAAATAATTGGGGTTAAATGGGGAGGAAAATGAAGTTCCCTTGCAATTACTTGGATTTATTATAAGAAAGAATGACATACCTTGTCAGTTTTATCTGCTTTACAGAGTTTTCCCTTTATGTTTTTTCTTCTACTTTTAGAAATGAATTTGGGCTCCTTTCCCTCATTAATGAGAGATTACCTAGCTTGGCGAGAAGATTTGTGTATTAGAAATGGGCTTTACTGATGCAGCTCTGGAACACTGATGTGCTCTTCTGTTCCAAGAACCCCTTCTGCTAAAACCCAAACAGAATAACAGAGCTGTTTCCCTAAATTATTGTTCAAACATATGGAAGTCATTCCCTTCTCAACAGTTTTGGTGTTAAGGGGCAAAGAAAGCTGCTAACATTGTCTGCTCTCCGTAAATCCTCCCTTACTATATGGTTCTCCCTGAGCTACCCAGGTAGGGTTGTTAAACAGGACGGTGCTTAGGATTTAAGAGAAAATAATACATCTTAATTAATGCACTTTACCAAGCATCTACTTTCAAAAAACCCAGAAAATCCCACTGTAAATTCTAAAGACAGAAGGTGCTTTTGGGGTACAGATCAGCATCTGAAGTGTCCAGTTCAGCTCTGGTGAGACACTCCAACCTTGCAAAAGTTCAACCAGTGACTGAAATAGCACAAGAGACGTGTGGTGGTGGTGAAAAGAGGACAATCCCAAGATTTCCCCTTTCCTGTTTCCCTCTGTCATTCTCCTCTCTCTTCTCCAGCCTGAAGTCCTGGAAAATACGGTTGTTTGTTGTATGAAGCTACTCTAGTTTTGGGATTTTCCTTGTTGCCTCTCATTATACATTTCCTATTAGATACTTTTTTTTGAGATGGGGAATAACTGCACACTGCATCCCAGAAGTAAACATATCTCATACTTAGTGTAGTAATGGTCTCTAGCCCTTTGCTAACAGTTTCTACCACTTCACCAACCTTTTTGATTGCAGCTTAGTGTTGAGCCATTGTTTTCATAGAATGATAGGGTGTAACCTCTCTATCATCATGATACTAGATTGATCCAATTGATTGACTAATTGACCACTAATTACATACAATGATGTTAGCTGGATGATGCCAGCCTAGAGCATCTCATTTCATATGAAAAGATAGGTCTGTTTTTCTTTTCCCCCATTAATATCTTTTCACATTACCTACATTGCATTTCATTTATTTTTGTTGTCAGCCACTCAGCATCACTCAGCTAAGTCTACTCTTTGTTACTGCTCGTACCCGTTTGCTCTCTGTCCTTGCAATTTGTTGCTATTCATTTGTCTTCTTGTCATCCTCCAGATCCATCAGGAAAATTTGATTCAGCCACGACAGCATCCCTAGACTCCTCCACGGTGAAGATACTGAGAAGTCCATCCTTGCCTCCACTTCTGGCTTCATCTGCTCTGGAAACCCCCAGCACTGGCCCTGCACACGTTCTGGCAGCCTTCAAGCTCCTGATTTATTTGCAAAAGCATCTGTTATTAATTTGTAAAGCATCTGAACTTTTCATGGGGGGCTGCTGCATTGGTGTTGTTTCTAACCAATTGCTTTCCTCATTTGAACATTTCTGCTTGCTTTTTTTTTTTTCCCCTAGGGTTTTTTTCAGGTTTCTATGCCATCCCTTGCCAACCCATCTGTCCTGATGGATAACTAATTCTGGTTTAGCGATTTTACTTTTCAGTCAAGTCTTTTCTAAGCAACTGCACTTTCTGAAACCAACAGCATGTTTTTCCAGACAGTGACTGCTTCTAGCAGCGATAAGGCCTGATGTTTACAGTTCGTACCAAGGAATGGGATGCAGAGAGGCCCTTGCTTATACTTGTTCTTGTAACGACCAAGGTCACTGCTAAATCTTGTGCTCCGTGTTGGGGTGCCAGGAGTGAAAAGGGTCGCAAGCACGTACAAGGTTGCACCTGCAGGGAGGAGCGAGCCGGATGGGTGACCCAAAACTGACCAACAGAGTGTTCCATCCCATAGACGTCATGTTCAGTATAAAGCGGAGGGATCACGAGGGTCTCTCTCTCTTCCTCGACAGCCGATATCCAAGGAGGACTCTATCTGTTATTCTGTTGTTGATCCCGATCCGTGCATCCTTGAATCCAGTGTCTGAGTCCAGCTCCTGCATCCCGTTCCCATCTGCTGCCAAGTCCAGCCTGGGACTGCCGCAGTGCCAGCCCTGCAGCGTGGTAGTGACGTATTGTCACCAGGGTGGGGGGAGTTGAGTTCGGCATTGGTGTTGTATCTATTTGTATATATTTGTACATATTATATATATTTAATTTTTTCCTTATTCTTATTTCTTCTTTTATTGTTATTGTTTCATTAAAGCTGTTTTAGTTTTCTTTTCCAAACCGCAAAGTCTCTCTCCCTTGTTCTCTTTCCTTTTCCCTTTTTGGAGGGGAAAGGGGTTAATAGAGAGTATCTGTCATTTGTTGGTGACCGGCCCAGCCTCAACCCTTGACACCATCTGGCTATGCCAACCTCCTCTGCACTTCTGCACCCCAGTCTCTCCTGCATAGCTCTTCAAAAGGAACATACTTAATCATGCCTTTTGCATTAATTTGGAAAACGGCATGAAATTTTGCCCTTTTTATGGGTTTCCAGATTAGCAGGTCCCTTTAATATCTACAGTGGGTCTAAAAATTAGTGTCTGTGTCAGGCCCTATGTGATGTATACCAGCCTTGATGGAAGTAACCCAAATTCCTCTTCACACTTGTGTTTCCTGCCCGTACAGCCTCTCTGGTCACTCTCTGGATACTGTCACCAGCAGGGACAGGCAATCAATGGTGATGCTTTATTAGCATTTTTGTTTCGGCTTGGCATCCCCTGTTACTTGTTGAGAGGGTTAACTTGTGATCTGAGCTGACTGCTAGTCCTTATCTCTGGAAATGATCCAAAACAAAGAAGGAATGAAAGGAAAAACTTACAAGGAACCAACCTTTTTTTGGTTTTGTACCCAAAGGGGACATTTTGCATTGCATCTGGATTTTGCATTTGGGCATTTTGTTTCTGTTTTCTTTGAAAAGTAACAAAATTCTCACAAAACTGACAAGAATGAAATAGTTTACTTTTTTTTTTTTTTTTAGCTAGAGAAAGGTGGAAATAAGAAGAAAATTACAATCTTTTCATCAAGAGACAAAAATATCAGCCAAAAGAAAAAGATTTTCAACACTGTGTTTTGAAAGGTGTAGCTATATTAACTATACTTTCTCAGTTTTATACAAACATTTATAAAACATGAATGAATATCAGAGGGAAAATTTTTATTAACAAAAAATTAGGACACAAGCTTTTAATATCTATACCAGGAAAATCAGTTCATTTATTTAAACAGCAATTTAGAAAACGGGGGTGGGGGGGGAGGGGAACAACACCAAAAAGAATTAGTTACTTTCCTACGGATTTAACCTTTAGAGTTAAAATCCTTGATGGCTTCTAGGGAAGCCTTAGGTCTGTAGTAATTCTCAGGAAACAGCATTGCTGACTACAGCACAAAACAACTCAAATTGTGCTGATTCGGTAGGCAAAGCCTTTGAAACCGGTGGAGCTTGTGGAGGAGTCAGAATCTTAAGAAATGCCAGTATTATTTCAAGGGGAGGTGGGGGCAGGGGGAAGCTCTATTTCCAAAAGGAGCAAAACTGGAAGGTAATTAAACTCAGCAGCATCCTAGAAGCCAACACAAGGCTTAACTTCTGAGTTCAGCTGGGACTGAAGCTCATGGTTGAAAGCTGATATGGGCTTTTCCTAGTGCAGGGATAGTTAAAGCGTGTTTCAGCGGGACTGTAGCCTGGATAAACTCTGATTTTGAGTGCTGAGACACAGCATGGAGACCACGCAGTGATCTGGTAATGTGTGCAGGGTTAGGAGCGGAGCGGTGGTTTGCGCACCGTTACTTCTGAGGGCCTCACCTCTGTGTTAAAGATCATCTGGGTCAGTCCCCGTTGTACAAATCGGGTTTAGCCCTGGCAGAATGTCAGTGTTGCCCGGGGCTGGGTAAGGGCCAGCTGCCCCTGTCAAAAGCATGAAGCATATTTGTGCTTGGGTCTCATGCTTGGAGCAAGAAAGACTATTTTGAGAAGGAAAGAAAAACAAAAACTCTTCTACCTTTCTCTCCTTGTTATGAAGGAAGGTTGGTTGAGTACCAAGACCCAAGACACGCTCTGGTACATTAGCACAGCTGGAAATGTTATCAGCCATGGATACTGATGCCTTAACCTACGCTGCTTGAGCAGAAGACAGTTTGTAAATGTTTAATGAAGGACATGATGGACTTTTTTTTTTAACAAGTTAACAGAGAAATGGGATTTACTTCATATTTTAAGAAATTAGACTATATCAAATGTGTAATAAAAATATTTTCTATACGACTTTAAAATATATACATATATAAACTACCTTAATTTTTAATGCCCTGTTGATATTGATGTGGTCTCTACAGTATCTAAGTGTGACTAAGTGAGGCTGCCCAGCAACCTCCATTATACCTCAAAAAACAGTGATTACAAAACTTGAAGCCTTGTCCACACTGTAAATTAAACCTGCTTGAAAATGGGATCTGAAATTGTCTGCCGGGCCTGATCCAGCACCCGCTAACAGTCAGGCTAAGTCCAATCCTGAGCTAGATTAGGTTCTAGACGCAGGCCCGAAATGACATGTTTCCAACCCTGTTGGCTGGGCAATGATAAAGGCACCTGAGGGAGTTACTGAGACCTTTGAGGCACTTCCTGGTAAAATAAAAAATATTGGATATTTTATTTAGAATTATTAGGGATATTTAGACACAGTCTTAAGACAATTTGGGAACACCAATGCTTCATTTTGAAGCGGGGCCCAAACTGACTGTGTCCCGGACATAGCCTTTACTCAGACACTGAATATAGACTTCAGTCAAGCTTAAGGGAGGTTGAGAGCTTGGGGGCAATGATGGAGCAAAGAGCACTCATTCCTGCATCCTTCCTACAGCACCCATCTCCATATATCCCCCTGGCCTTGCTTGTCCAGCCCATGTGGAGGAGGTAAGTTGGCACCAGATCTTTCCAAGAAGATCTTCTGTGTCAAGTGCCTGCAGTGACCCGTGGGGTTGAACTGGCACTTTCAGCAAAGACAGTCTAAAACTGGTGATGGAGGTGGAGGGGTGTGAGGGCGGAGAAGCCTATGGCCACCAAGGACGTGGCTTTGGGCTGTGCCTCCAACAGGCAGCCAAACACAGTTTGCATTCCTATTTAATCTAGCACTGTGTCTAAAGCAAGTTCAGATTCATTTTCCATGCAAGGTCTGAAGCACAGTGTAGACAAGGTGTGAGGGCCAGATCCTCATCTAATGCAGGCAAAATTCGCCATTATCATTGGCCTGAAGCACTTACCCTTGCATTATACTTTAAGGTAGGTAGCATGGGAGTTCTCCTGCTTCAAAGAGTTAATATAGGGGATTTGACCACCTGCAGAGGAAAGTTTCTCGCTTAGCTTTCGGTTCATCTGCTCCATGTGCCTAGTGTTTTTCCTGGCTTGCCGGAGAGATCTCTTTACTTTCTTCACCCGATCTCGCAGCTGCTTGTTGCGCTTCTCCAGTGTCGCCACTTTCTGCTGCAGCTTCTTCACTCTGTCCTCCTCCTCAAACAGGGCTTTCTGGACCGAGGAGCACATGAGCTGAGGGAATAGCAGAAATGAAATAGCAACAGGTGAGCTTTACACAAAAACTTATCAAAGCAAGGGTTAATTCAGGTGTTGAAACACCTCACAGATCTTCAAAAGTAGAAAAGTAGAACACTTTTTTGGGAAGTTCTACTCTTTTTTTATACCATTTTTAGCAAAGTCCTCTCTTTCATATCTGTATTCAGATAAGATCCGAAATTGTAGATCTTAATGATACTAGTGATTCACAATTACTTTTATGAACTGTTTTGACAGACCTGTCCAGCCCACTAAGGCTACATTGAATTTATGGAGGAAGGCTGCCCTATTTCTGGTATGAAACTGGAGCTCAGGCCAAGGGTTGGTACTTTTGGAAAACTCTAGACTTGATTCAGCTTAGCAGCCCTTCAAAAACCCTAGATTTTGACATGAACCTGCCTTTTGCTCTTTAAGTCAACGTGTGAAATAAGGACAGCACCAGACAAACATAGAACTGGTTGGTTTTGTCTCTTCAAGAACAGAGTTGTCTTAATATCTCATTATATGGGCTTCTTTCAGACAAAACCCTAAAGGGTAAAATCTCAGAAATCTCTAGGAGCATTCAAGATCCCATAACTTTAACAGAAGTGATTTTTTGGGGGGGTCACTGGCTAAAAACTGCCCCTTCCATTCTATCCACTACCAACGTATTTCAATATCAAGATCTTGTCAAGTGGACATTAAGCTCTTGCAGCCAGGATTTTGTGTCTGTGTTTGTGCTGAGCAGCCAGGATGGTTAGTTGGTTTCATGGCTGTGGTTGACTTAAACGCAGGTTGTTTTGGGTTGTCTGTTGTTCTGGTGGAGGTTTTCCGCTGTCTCTGACTACATTACAACTAGGCAAAACAACCTTGGAGATCCTTCCTGTGCCCTGGTGAAGAGGTTGGATGTAGGGATGGAGAGGGAAGAGATCTGAAGCAGGCACTGCTGTGACCCTTGGGCATCAGGCAGAGGCAATCCATACTGGTGTGGAAAGGACATCATTATTTTGTGGCCTATTTTTTTTCCAGAGAGATATTTTCCACATTGAGAATAAGGACGCCCACCCCTGTGATCTGTTTGTCATTTAGGGCCCCAATATTTTTCTCTTGGTTACATCATGTGCTGAAAATGCAACTGTTCTTGCATTAACATCTAATTAGCAGCAGCTAAACAAATGTGCCTGAAACAGGAAAAGAAAGGGCAAGAAATTAAAGACGCAAAAGACGGGTTAGATCATCTGGCCCTTCCTTGGGGATTGATGTCCTCTCATGCCTGTGGCCCTTAGATAGACAAAAAAAGAAAGGAGCCAGCTTCAAAGGAATGAGATGAGAAACACCAGCAACAAAGGCTGCTGACTAGATTCAGTGCAAAGGAGTTGTGTTCCTGATGCACAATGTCACTTCAGATGGATTCAGGTGCCTTCTCTTAAGCTGCTAAAAGTGAGACTTGGGTCTGGGCTCCTCTCTTTCAGTTTTTCCTGTAATGTTTGCACCCTTCAAGAGGGTGATCTCCACCTCATAGGGCAGTGGGAGGACTCACCCTCTGAACACAACTCTCCCACTTCATTGACTACAAAAGCACCAAGTTCCATGCTTTCTACCTGGGCAACATTTTCCAAGCAGAAAAAGAGGAGGTGCCTGGTGCTCAAGGACAGCCCCACCATAAAGTTTCTGATCTAAAGGAGCCATCATTGAAATCTATTTCTGCCCAGGGTGATGTGCCTCCTTTCTTTTTTTTCCTGCAAAAAGCATCCTGAGATATTTTATTGTGCAAGTGGGACTTTCAGTTGATTGCTGCACTGGTGTGCTGTGAGGAAAGGCAGTGTCTTCTGCTGGACTTATCTCCAAAATACATGTAGGAGTTTTTTTAATGCGTGTCAAGCACTCCTGGAGCCTGGATGGGCTTTCTCTGGCAGAACATTTGGAACAGACAGGGAATCTAAATAAACAAGTAAATCCTCACTGTGATGATGAAGCATTACATGGTTCTTTCCATCTTACTTTGTAGTATTTTCAACAACTGAAAGTAGGGGAGGGAGCCCGCTTTGATGAATAACACTTCATTTGCTTTGGAAACCCCCAGCAGCTGAAAACCGTGGCCAGTCAACACAAACACAGCAACTGTTTCCAGTCCCCATAAGCTCTTGTTTTTTGTGCAAAAGCACTGCAGGGCTTTGCTAAAAGGCAAATGCTTGCCCCAACAGACCTCTCACTAGGGCTCTTTTATAAATGCATACTAGTGAGACTGGGAGCTCACATATACGGGGCCAGAAATTGCACTGAAGAGGAGGGAATTTGGTTTTGATCACAGCTCATTCCAAGTGCTGTTTGAAAACAGCCAGCACATCTTGGCTTTTGTGTTTGCCAAACCCTTGCAAAACTTCAAGCAGAAGACTTCTTGAATTTAAATCCCTGTAAAGGGGAGCACTGAGTTAGGAAAAGACTTTTGTTGGGAAGACAGGAGGTGGAAACTCTTCTTCATGAGGGATTTCTTGCATTTTCCGTTGGTGCAGTGATAAGCATGGCATATGACAGTGTTCACCGCACAGGAACAGACAATTCATGCAGCTGAAGTGTGCGGTTGTGCGAACTCAACTGTGTCTCACTTGCCTGGGCTGGATCGTGGGGGAATGGTAATGTCTGATGGCAGACGTTGGGGATGGCATTAGCTTCATCCCAGAGGCACTCCCAAAACTTTTGAGGATGGTCCTCTGTCAGCAGAGGCAGTCCAGCTCTACAGAGCCCCTAGGGAACTTCTTAAACATCATCAAAAATGTAGCCAGCTCATTTGCTTATGCTGTTTCTCTTCCAGGTCCTCACTCTCCAGTTTGAAACCCATGATTTAGTGCTTAAATTATCTGAGGATATATCGAGAGATAACTGGAACAACACAGTTATAAAAAACTGAGGTACTGTCAGACATGCACAGCTTTGCTTACCAACAGGGTAGGTGATAGGAAGAGCCTAGCTTGATAATTTTATGCCTGCCTGCAATCGCAAGACTACCAGCTGAAAAATAAACTCTTCGCTCCTTCTACATGGGGAAAAAATAACAAGGCGGAGTCCTCACGTTCTCACCGGCTGGTTACAAACAGTATTTTTCATGTGGCTCCGCAGTGGGGATGGTGTTTACATGTGAGAGCAGTCCCACCCTTGCTGTTACTGCTAGGGCTGCAGTTCACATGGGTACAACCCACTTATTTTTAAACTGGTGCTGCGAACCGTGTAACTGCGCCAGCTAGGAGCTCAGCACAGCCTGCATACCTAACCCAGCTGCTGAACAAATAGGTGAGAAGTTAACCAGCCCCCAATCCATGTTGCTATTTGAATACTTCTTGTTTACTTCCAGGTAAGATATCCCTGCGTTCCGCAGTCAATCCTATGGAGTGTTCCTATAGACAAGAATTTCACACCCAATTTTGTCTGGTCTCATGCACCCATAAACGTGCGCAGTTTGCACTGATGACCATGAAGACCAGATCTTAGTCCAAAGGCATTGCTAAAAACTAAAGAGAACAGGATTTTGTTTCTGGGAGTGGCCTGTGCCCCCATTCCCCATCACAGCTTGCTGTGTCAGGTACTCTAGAGAAGGTAGGGTGGGTATTTTTTTATGCAATGTTTAAGGGACAATGAAATCTCCACCCAGCAAGGTAAGTCACTGAGGAGCCAGTTCCACTTGGTGCCAATGAAGGAAAGGATGGGGAAAACAGATAGCTGACAACTCCTATTCCCACAAGGTATCAACAGCAGACAGTTAAGCAACAGCTCTCAAATGCTGCATTTAGCACAGCATACATGCCCACAGACCTGGGAAATGGAGAGAAGGACCAGGAAACGGTTCCTCAGAAAAATTTATGGGTTATTTTTCCAGGTTTCCTTCAAAAGTTACATTCTCTAGTGACCCATAGTTCAGAAGCATTGTTTCTTCTGGAGATCTCTGTCTGCACATCTGCTTGTTCCACAGTTTTGTTAGCAAGGCATTCTCACAGTGGTTAAACTCATGTCCAGAGCAGTACCAGGAGATGTAACAAGAAAGGCAGCACAACAAGAACCATACAGCTCCTTAGGATTTATCCCAGACAGCCTACAGCTGTGAAACTACAAATTAGTAAATATTTGAGTATTTGTCTGAAACATCCTGTCACAAATATACCCAGTTTTAAGTTTCACTGCATCTAGATGATTTACGAAATCTGTCCATCTGCCAAACAAATCAGCACTGTAACAAATCAAACTGATTTTCGAAGCATCACATTACAGGCATGCGAGCCTTTTACCAAACACCCTGAAATGACGTATATATACATTTGTCTGATTGACAGACACACACATCTGCCTTCTATAAGCTTCATAAGAATGAGACAGTGGCTAGAAAATGCCCCATGGATAAAGGCATGGCAGTAGTGTTCATCCACTACAAATTGTCCATAAATGGCTGAAGTTAGCGTTACCAGAGCTCAAGTCACTCAAAACCCAGCAGTGGCACTCAAGTCTTGCCCTTCAGCTACCAAAGAGAGAGAAGTTGAGTTCTAGCTAGCTCCTCATGCATGCTCCCTATGGGCAGCACTGCCAAAAAGCACTGGAGCCCCACTACCTAAAAGTCTTTAATTTCAGGTTTCCTAGAATATCTTTCAAATTAGATGGTATTTTTGAATGTTTAGATAGAGGGTGTCATCGGACAAGAAGACAGTAAGAACGTCTTTAAATGTGTGACAGTAAGACCTGATCTCTTCATGGACATGACATCATTTTAGAACCGGGCATGGGTCACTTTGGTTTCTTGCCCTTAAATCCTCCTGACCCGCACTGCTTACTGGAGCAGTGTCTAGCCAGGACACTCCCTCAATATCCCAGACCCAGCATCGCCACAGCACAACTTGTTGGGAGAGCCTGGTGGAAGAAATGAGCCTGGAAACAGCCCAACCTCTGCAGGTTGGGAAGCACAGCTCCTGCTCCACTGCCAAGCCTCCTCCACACTGCATCCCAGTGAGCTCACCACATCCTCACACCACTCTCCTCTTGCCCTTCCCTGCTATAAATCTGCTTCACAGAAAAGGTAAAAACTATCTGCATTTGCTGCACATTGACTTGCTGCTCTGTACTTTACCACTGTTCAAGTTATACAAAACATCTTAAACCGAAACCTTACGCAGCACGAAGTGCGTACCTCCAGCTCTATTTGTCTCAGCACAGCTGAACTCTCTCTCAAGGGGCCCAGGAGCCAAACATAGCTCTTCATTTTTCTTTAACTCCACCAGGATTTATTTCCCCAACCCTCACTGTGCTCTTAGCAAGAGGAAAGGCTCTGTGCCCTGGGGAAGCTGATGAGGACACAATACAGCTCATGGAGACAATCTTCACCTCTCCTGGCCGTGGTGGTCCCTTTGAGCCCTGCCTTACTGTGGCCACATTTCAGACTCAGATCCTTTGGGCAGGCTATGTGGGAGCGAGCATGTTGGATGGAAAGACGGATGGTCTGGCAAACGATAGCAGGAGGGGTCTGGCAGCGGAGGGTATTGGGTTTGGGATGGAGTGACTCAACCTCCAGTTACTGGGACTTTTCAGCCAAGACTAACACTCCTGCTGAAGTGTGGAAAAGCCCCTGTCAGCACTGTTAAACCATTGTGTTGGGTGAAGTGGTGGGGGCATGGCAGTGCTGAGTTAAACTACCTCTACTTGCTGCAAGACCACACCTTTTAGAGGTACCGAATCAGGACCCCAAGGGCAGATCCAGCATCACTGGCATTAATGGACACGAGCTGGAGTTTTACCATAGGAGTTCATATGAATCACCAAGATATGTAAGACCTGGATAGAGAGAGAAATGATTGCAGCTGTTCTTATCTTACTCATCTTACCAAATGCTAGGTCAGCATATGGCATGGGAGGTGTAAGGCTTGTGGCACGTGTCTCCAGTTCATTAAAAATATTAGAGATGGGGACTTCATTGGGGTATGAAGCACTGCCTGCAGGGAGCCTCTGTCAGGCTACACCCTCCTCAAGGTGTCTTGGCACTGTCAACAGTGCTTTTTTTCCCCATTTCGCTGCTCAGATTTTCACTTTAAATTCCTAAGATGCAGCCAGCCGAGGCAAGTCATGTCACCTTTCCCAACCATCGCTGGAGAGGAATGGGCACATCCAAGAGGAGACTTCTTGACTACCTCAGACACCTACCTTGAGTGGACCACTTCTGGGGGCTCCTTTTCATTGCCTAGACAACTAGCTCAGAGTGATATTAATCCCAATCCTAGACCCACAAAATGGCAGCTGACATCATTGACTACCCAGGCCAGGCTGCAAGGGCAGCATATATGTAGTTTTCTTGGAGTTTGGTGAGCCTTGCCCTGGAAACAGACCCAAATCCATGTCCACAGGCAATCAGGAGTCTTTAAAAACAGCCTTGTTTCTTCCGAATTGTATCAACCTGCTTCTTGGTGGAAAACCATCCCAAGAACTGTTGGAGAGCCCGCCAGGGGCAGCTCTTGGATGGTGCCTTGGCAGGTCTTTTGGGTGATACTTGGCCCTGACGTACCCCTGAGCGGTTGAGAAGGGCCCATGTACCTGGAAAATGTGAACAGTGTTTACAAGCTGTGACGTAAGGCCCGAGTGCCAGCAGCTCCACCAAGACACTGACTCAGCACAGAGGATGGTTTACTCACAGGGAAGAGTGTTTTTCACAAGGAAAAAAAGTCACAACCTATTCTTTTTCTTCTCAGCTTTTTAAAAATAATGATCCTAAGCTACCAGAGGATTTTTTTTAAAAGATAGTTCCCTGTAATTAAGTACTTTGAAAAACCAGATCTTCCTCTCTGGCAAGATGTCTGAATTGCTGGTGGTCCTCATCTGCAGTGGCTGTTGCAGGCATCCATTTCAAAACCCTACACTTTGCCTTTGAACTCACAGCCCTTGCACGCCTGCTCCCAGCCTGGGGTTGGTTTTAGAGGACACAGGGGGATCAGGAGGCACTTGAGTGCTGGTAGAAAGACTCTCAACCCTGGATGTACCTGGAAAGAGATCCCTGGCCCCAAAACCATGACTAGAGCATGTCCTGGAGTATTGCTTTCCGCAGACACTTTGAGCCCTGAAGCTTGAGACGCTGCTGAGGGGGAGGATGCAAAGATACCAGGTGACAGTTGCAGCCAGTCCCCTCTGCCAAAATTGGGGATGGAGGCGAAAATGTGTCTCCACAGCACTTGGATTGGTCACTGCCAGTACCCAGGAAGGGATCAACACCTTATTCCCGATACTTGCAAAGGAAAAAAGGCAATGGTTTAATGAGAACAAAACCCACACTAATCAAGAAGACAGGAAAGGGGAAAAAAAATATGTAGGGTATGAGCCAGGCTGCCTACCACAGGCACCTCACTTGTGCCAAGTGAGCAGATAAGTCAGTCCTGACAGTAAATCCCTAAATTCTCTGCCCAGGCAGTGGGAGACAGAAGGTCTCCAGGAAGAGAAAAATAAATCAAGAGAGGAGGGCCTTACTCTGGGGCATCTCCAACTCCCTTTCGTCTCCTTGCTGACCACGCAGGCAGTGAGGGAGACACACCAAGAGCCAGCCAGCTGCTTTTCCCCATTGTTCCGAGGTGGAGGGGCTCCACTCTCCCCTTGTTTCCTTTGACAACGTTCCTCCGAGCGATTCGCCCAAGATGCCACAGGAATGCGGTGGTGGATCTGGGAGGGGAGCAGCAGGGAAGTCTTATGTTTAAGTGGTTTAGCAGGAGCAGCCGTCCTCCTCCTTGCCTGGCTGCAGCCGCCAAGCACTGGGCTCGGTTCTCTGCCCCACCAGCCCCATACCTTGCGCTTTCTGCATTTCCAAGAGCTTCCCAGCCTTCGGCACCACTCCCAGCTCAAGGTTGGGCAATGTGTACCCTCTGAGACGGGTCAGGGCTGGGGGGAAGCAGAGGGTCTTACAGCTGTGCCAGGAATTTTGCCCCCAGAGACAGGCGGTGCCACCCTGCCAGCCTCTTTGCTGAGACCCATGTCACCACCCTCTGACTCCCTCCACTAAAACTACTCAGGGTGGCCAGTGAAATAATGAACTGTGGGGTGGCACACGCCTCCATAGTGTGCAAAAGCAGAGACAGCAGCCAGGACACTAGTCCACCCCTATTACAGGCGACGTACAGAGCTCATTGCAAGGACAGAGATCTCGTACACTTTGCAACACAGCTATATCCATGATATAAATTGCAAATACAATCCAAGGCAACCAAGCGTCTGCTCTGGTTCCTTCTAGGTACCATGCATGGGTGGTAGATATTCCTGACACACCTCTGTCCTGTACCTGGAGAGTACATGGTGCAGGCATGGATTAAGCTGCTTACTTACAGGTAAATGACACTGAATGTTCAAGTGCACTACCCAACTCAACTATGCTGAGCTTAAAGGAAAATTTTTTGAGTAAGAAAAACTAAAACCTTTTCTTTGTTGTGAGAAGCAATTTAGGTGCTGAGAACAAACATGATTTTAAGTGTACCTTACAAGACAGGCTGCTTCATAGGTCTCTGCATTTTGCTCTGCCTG
Organism: Leptosomus discolor; assembly: GCF_034619465.1. Classification (NCBI taxonomy): domain Eukaryota; kingdom Metazoa; phylum Chordata; class Aves; order Leptosomiformes; family Leptosomidae; genus Leptosomus; species Leptosomus discolor. Next base: position 211,734,056 of record NC_141391.1, on the reverse strand, counting down.
AATGCTGAAAAAGACTGAGTTACTGAGTTACTGCTGCTTCTTTTTTTTTTTAACTTCTGTCTCAGAGCTAGGGTTGCAGTTTCAGCTCGGCTTCAAAAGTTTCAGTAAGAGGCTTTTTTTCCTATAATGTGTACAGAAACTTTCCATTTCCATAGCTACTAAACTTTCCAAAACTTGCTATCCACTTTAATTTCCAACTCAGCTTTTTCCCACCTAGTAGTAGTATTATTGCAATGAAACTAATTACAACTAATATGCCTAAAACTACTTCACCAATATACCTTACCTCAAGTGTATTGTTCTCTGACTGAAAGTTGCTGTGTGACCATATCTCCATCTAAACTTGTTTTACTTGGCTTGTATTTCAATAGGATTAGGTCACCATTCCCCCCACACATACACACAGCGAATTAATTAAATACGAAGGAAGGGATAAAACCAACAAGACCCAGAAACAGTGTATTGTGTCCTTCCCTCTCTACTGATGGGAACACAGGGAAATGAGAAACCGTGGATCAGAGCAGCACAGCATCTTACGCTTTGCTCTTATTTATTGAAATGCCGGTGTTGATTTTTGAATGAGCTGACCTCTACCTCATGTTACAACAGCTCCTACAAACTTTATTTAATGCAATGATCCTGTTAAATAGACAGGATACACCTATAGCAGGGTAGCAGTGGGGGAAGTACAATAGATTCAAATACACCACCCCTAGATGCAGCTGAAGCTGAGAACCAGCATATATATCTTTACCGGTATTAATTTGCGTGAGAACAGTATTAGTTTAAACCACGGTTATACCTGGTTTGGGATGTTTACTTTAAGTCTAACATATTACAACTCGCAGGAGTTCCCTGGGGGTCCTAACAGAGGTGACTGATACTCCAGAGTGGCAGGTGCTGTATAGATGTCTCTAAGCTAAGGTTTAGATTAAACATAGCTGTTAGGGTACAGAATAACAGGTGGGAGATGCGGGCTGTAGGAGGATGGAGGGCACATGGAAACGGCGAAACAAGGTTGATTAAAGGACTTAATGAATTCAAAACCTCCTGTGGGTAAGGTAATGCCAGACCTCCGTGTACCCCTCCGCAGGTTCAGAGTGAAAATGCTCAGTGCCCACATCCTCCATTGCCAAGAAGGGAAGGACTGGGATCAGTAAATATATTAAAAAATATGTTTTATATATAATAGAAAAAACCCTTCATTTCTCTGCCACCTCTAAGTCAAAATGGGGAAAGAGAGAAGCAGAGCAAATCCCAGCAGGCTGCGGATGGGTATTGGCAAATGGCCACAGTGTGACTGCAATGCATTGAATGCTCCTCTCAAGAAAGCGCAGAAACAGGGACATTTACTTAAGTCAGTCCATGTCTCCTCCTCAGCAAATATATCATACCTAGGGGAACTTTTATGCACAGGAGGAAAACCCATGCTGCGAAAGGCAAATGTTTAAAGTTAATGCAACATCTATAAAAGTCATGTTGCCCTGTAAATCCCTCCACACTGGACGTCTTGGCTTCATACTTCCCATAAGTTGCTGCAGCTCAGCTGCCTTTACAAACAGATAGGATTTCCTTGGCTGCAGGCTCGGCTGGAAGCCCTGACCGTGCACTGCTGCTGTGCACAGCTTCTGGATTTCAAAGAGTAAATGCAGGTGCCCTGGGGCAACCTGCCATCCTCCAGTGCTGCTGGGAAGCAGAGGTGTCCACATCGCTCCCGAGCATCTGTTGGAACTGCCGGAGCTGTTTTACTTCATTTGTCAAGTCCTCTTGGGTGCAGGAAAGCAGGGGGAGTGAAAAGGGCATACAGAGACCCATATTCAGCTGGGCTTGGTGGATCCCTTGGGGCAGTCTTTGCACCACCCTACTTAGTGTATCTAAGATAGATGCTGGGTATGAAACATTGGTTTTCCGGGCTCTTTCTACATGGAGAGACAGAAATTCCTCAGGAGGATGAGTCAGAGAAACTAATTTAGAGCAGGGAATCAGGCACTAAACCAGAGCCGAGCAGTATGGAAACAACTCTGACACCATGCTTACGCACACAGCTGGAGACGCCCCTGCCATGGCAGGAGCAGGACAAGAGGCTCTAGTGACGCCTTTCCCTGCAAGCAATAAGGGATCTGTGAAACCTTGAGGGAAATGACAGCAGCGGCATTGAAATTAGACTGGATGAAGCACAGGGGCTTGACAAAGGGCATCTGCTCCCGAGCTGATCTGCAAGCCCAGAGCAAAGAGGAGACCTCAGCAAGGAGCTGTTTGCTGTGCCCCACACAGGCAGCCTCGGCAGAGGTGACCAAGCAAGCAGTGACGAACAGGCACATGCACAGCAGAGGACCAGGTTCGGCCCCCATTCAAGCACGGAAGTGCCGCAGGTTGCTACAGCAGTGAAGTGGAAAAGCTTCGGTGAGGTTGAAGAAGCAAAGACAAAGGGATGGAAAAACAAACATCTGCGATCTGCAGGCGCTCTCTGGCTAACGTCAGCACACTGAGAAAGGAACCGAGGAGGCAAAATGCCTGAGAGACTAATCAGCAGCTCTGAATAACAAGCTCCAAGCACTAACATCTGGCTGACGGGAGCTCACTGCTACTCACAGATATTCCTGTCCCACCGGGCAGCTCAGAGCAGCCTGTCCAGAACTCTGGCCGCTGCGTGGGCTGTAAATCCTGAAATGGCCCCAGACCACCCTGGATGCAATAAATGGGCAGCAGGCTACTCTGAGCATGGCAGGGTTTGGCAAATAGCCAGCCTTCAAGGTGCAGAGATGTGATATTTAGGGGACCTCCCTCCTGCTTGCCTGTGCTCAAATGGCCCTAAGCATTTGGAGCATTAATGGCTGTTTCCATAGGAGTCAAAAGTTGCTGTTTCACTCTAGTACAATCCCTCAGATACGGTCCTGTTCCTGAGCCAGTATTTCAATTCTCAGTAGAAATTTCAGGTCAGGGAAAGACAGGGACATATTTTAAATCCAGCATCATATTTAATGGCCAAAGTCTCTCCCTGCTGCTTTGCTGTGCTTCATATAGACACAGAAGCATCAGAAACTCCCATCACGTCCTGCGCAACTTAATACCTCATACAGGGAAAAGCTTTTCACACAAGACTGGTTACAATGCCCATGGAAAATAAGGTCCTAAGGTAAGCATTGAGTCAGGTCTCCCCATACACGCAAGCCTGGAGCCCTCTTTCCAGCCTGATTTCAGGAGAAGGAGGATTGAAGCCACAGCTACACTGGACAAAACGTCCACAGGGCTGACAGATGCCCTGCGATGAACTCTTCCCTGCAAGCCTCTAAATTATAGAGCGCGCACTCTGCTGCTGATTAATGTTATGATGGTGGCTCTCAACTGTTTAATCCTAGGTTAATAATTGTGTTAGAGTGAGATAATTACATAGCAAGTGCCACACCACCCCACAGCGAGCACTCAGTGATACCTCTGACCTACAGGTCAATCAGGCACTACTTTGTTTTTTGACTCCTGTGAATAACTGCCCCATGATCTGCAAAAAGTTGTGAAATCTTGCTGTCATATGTAAAATCTGCCATGGTTCCTGGCCAAATACTTAAGGACAGGTAGCAAGTATATCCCCTGTAAGTCTACGTTACCATTTATGTATGTGTGTGTGCATATGAAGGTTTTAAATCTGATTATGAAAGTAATTTTCTCTATCAGTCCAAAATTCTTCAGTGGATATTCATTTTGCTTTTTTCATATTTCTCTGACACAGGAGTTATCTATACTTTCACCAGCTTTGTATTGCATCACTTTAGCAATAGCAAGAGTCAGGATCTGGACCGTCCTGAAGAGCAGATGATCTGAATTGCTCCCCACACCTCCTGCAGTAGCAGTCACAGTATCCACACCAGGCACCACCTGCACAACCCCACAAGAATTGCCTAACATCATAGCAACAAAAGAAAACAAACAAACAAAAAACCACCAACAAAAGAAAAAAAAAAAAAACACACACACACACAAAAAAAATCCACTGTGAGGAAGGCTGGACCTGAGTTCCAGTCTAGTCTCATAACTAGGACACTTTCCTTGTCTTTTGGCAATGGTAATTTTGGAAGAGCAATATCGCAATTATTTTGAGCTGCGTTATCTGAACAGCTTGTTCTCATTAAGCAACACGTGCACTTCACACCTAATCAAAAAGGGCAGACAAAATGAATGTCCTAATCAGAGGAAAGGAATCAGATGTCTCCACTACAGAGAGGGCAATAATCAGGGGAAAAACAGTCCCTGTGAGAAGTGGTTTCTCTGCGCTTCAATTCCCCACCTCCAAAAGTGGGGATTATATGGCATCTGTGATTTACAGAGTTTTCTGAGCCATTATAGTCCAAACCAGAAAGGTCTATATTCCAAGTCTGGATAGTGCGGGGACAGGAGCAATAGAGGAGCTAGAACCCATGGTCAGATACTTCACTGGCATGCAGAGTGGTCTCAGTGCTTCTTCTGTGCAAATTCAGAGTACGAGCCCAGAAACCATTTTTCCATGAACAGTACTACTAGGCATTGCCTACCACTGCAGCCTTGTCTCCAGCCATTTGGAAACCCATTTTGCAGTAAGGACCCTGAATAAATGCCCAGCACTGGAGCACATAACTGATTTTCAGAGCTTTCAATAATTAGGGGTTCAGTCAATAAAAGTTTGTAATATAAAAGTTGTATATCTCTGTGTCACAGATCAAGACATTTAAGTCCACATTATCCAAAAATGGGAAAATCCTGGCTATGTGAACACTTGCCTTAAATACATGAGCAATGCCCATGGGATTTGGGTGTGTGCTGTGTCCCATTCATGACAGACAGGAGGAATTCTCAAAGCCGGGAGGATCACAGATCCCACTCAAAATTATTGGATGCTTTCGGAAATCTCCCTATGTGTCTAAATGATTTACCAAGAGTGTAAGTTTTCTCTGAAGAGAAGGATAACGTGGTTAAATGTGCTGCAATCCTGAACCCTTATTCCCTTAGATACTGAAGACAGGAGAATGAGATGCAGGTACGGCACTCAAGGCTTCAAGCTCAGAAGTTCTAACACTGGGAAAAGAGGAATCTCTGTGGCATTAAATAATGATTATTTTCTCCATATTTTTAATGCTTTTTTTGTAAATCCTGTTTGCCTGCAGGACAAGGACAGACCTGCTCAGGTTAATGAAAGTGGCGTGGCGTTGTACAAGTCCCTGGCAGGTTGAAAGGACTAAGAAAGGACTGTCATTTCACCACCTGCAGAAAACATTTTCTTTGGGGAGCTGAAGGGTGTCTCACCAGATAAAACCTGGGCCATTTATTAGTTGGTTAAACACCGTCACGTCATTATCTGTCATCAAGATGGGACAACTGTGCCCTCTGCTTGGTGCATGATCGTTGACTTGGCAACAGGCATTGGGGGGCCATGGACACATTCATACTTCTGCTTGGCTCCAGATGTACCCAGGGGAGGATGCAGATGGGTAGGTGTATAGCCCCAAGACCAAAGGTTTCAAGCATGACCAAAGGGACAGCTTCCAGCAACTGCCTTCATTGGGACATGGATTAAAAAAACAGCTGTTCTTTAGACACCATTCACTGATGGGGACAAACCAGGTGTGAGCTGTTGGGCAACAATATGCCAATGGTCACACCTCTTACTCTTCTGGACCTAAGGCTCAATAAACCAGCAGAAAAGCCAGCAGATGAATACACAAGGGGTTTTTACAGGAAGGGAAAGAAACATTTATTCTCACTGATTGTCTAGGACAGAAATTAACAGGAGTTTGAGCCAGTGTGGAAGAGCGCAGCAAGAACGTGGCACTAAGCCTCTGGACGGATTGGAAAAGACCCTTTCCTGCAGGTATCTGAGGTCTCTCTCCATCAACCAGATGTGATTTAGGGTTAATAGATGTAAACTGCAACACTCAGCTGGAAAGACTGGATGACCAATTTGTTTAATCTGATTCCCATACAGACAGATCTCTCAGATCTGCCTTGGTCTGTTTAATCCTGCTAATAAGTACATCGTGGTACTGGCATAGAGCACCTACACTGCTCGTGGCATCTGGAATTACTGAAAGGCAATCAAACGGGTGATCTACACTGCTCCCTCAGGACATTTGAGAGGCATTTCAAGTGAAGCACAAAAAAAAAATCATAAAAAATTGCATCATTTCAAGTGTTTTTCCTTCTGTATTCTCCTCACCCTAAAGATTCTGACACTTGCTGATTGCTGATGTTTCTTTATTTAATACATTCCTAAAATAACCTTTTACCATTGAGAAATTTGCAAGTGTTTGGGAGGGGGAGAAGTTGTTTGCTGTTTTGATGGAAGGAGAGAAACTAAATTATTTCCTGGCTGAGATTTATGTGTCAAGTTTTAGCTTGCAGCCACATTTTTTTTAGCCAAGTTATAAAATCTGAAGATAAGTCCAACTCTCCTTCTCAGTGACTTTTTTGAAGTAATGCCTGATATGTGCCAAAATAAAAGGAGACTCCAACCATGGAGGTTTGCAATGGAAATGAGGACACCCGTCCCTGCACAGATGGAAAGGGCAGGAACATAATGTCAGTCTAAGCAGAGCTGTCAGAAAGCACAAAATCAGTCCCAGCTTACTAAAAACTGTTGAATATGTTGATGAACCTGTGTCTCTTAAAAGCTTTGGATGCAAACTGAGAGCAAGGCAGAGGTTGGCCTTGACTGTGGACAAAATGAAGCTAAGTTTTCCTTGAGGCATCAAGCTTTTTGGAAAATTAAGAACAAATGCTTTGATGTGATACCTTAAAGATAGTCCTGATATGCTGAAAAAGTAAGTTTGATGCCAGTCAGCTGGAAGGTGTTATTGATCATATCTTCCAGCAAAAGGACACAGAAATCCCTCACTAAGCCATTGGCAATGTTGTACTCCTCCATCCCTTCTGTTACATTTGCCATGCCAGACCAGTGCAACAGTGATGGTCTGACCCATACCTGAGCAGGAAGGTGACCAGAGCAGCTGTCCATGGACTGGCTCAAACCAAAGAGCAAAGAGGCATCAGAGATGCATAACTGTCTGTGCGAGAAACCCATGGTAAGACTTGGGTGCCTGAAACTCAAGGTTTCGTGTGAGACACTGCAAAAAGGTTGGGTCTGTTGGCTGTGTCCACATAAGCAAGTCAGTTGGAGCAAGAGGAACCTATCTGCACACCGAAGCTCTAGAAGTGTTTGGGGTGAGCAAATATACAGGGAAAGGGAATCAGAAGGTGTATGAAGGACCAACAGTGGATCCTTTGTGTTCCTGTTAGGAGCTGGTGCACACCAGACAGGGCCTGGAGCCACCAGGCTGTGTTTCCCCTCGGAGCACTCTACTCAGTGTGCACCAAAACCTCTCTGTCAACTGAACCAACACTTGTCAAGTGAAACGATATGTCTCCTACTCACCAGGCTCGTTCCCTGTCATGAAGGAGATTGCACTGTTTTGACCTGTCTTCTTGTTGACAAACCTAAGATGGCTGCTATTCCCACTAGTGTTTTCCCTGAGCACTGTGGCCTGGGAAAACTTCAAACAGTAGACCTCACAACCATTGCACAGCCTGCAATGCAAACGGTCTCACACTTGCCTCCCATCCTTCCTGAAGGGCCAGCTCCAGCCTCTGGAGGTCTCGGCACTGGGCTGGCTGGGGCCCCTTGCAGCTCAGCTGTGGACAGGAGGTGGTGATGAATGTGCAATGCGGCTCCGGGATTGTGTAATCCAATTGTAACACAGAAATAGCAGCTGGCGTCTCCCCAAAGAGCCATCTACCACTGGAGCTCACTACGTTTCTCTCCCTGAAGTTTCACTTGAAAGCTCAAGCAAAGAGGAGGGCTGGCTCAGCTCTAAAATAACCCTCCTATTTCCTTCTAGTCAACACACTGCAAATCCTTACTGGTGCTGACATCCACACTCTCCCAAACTCCCACATTTTTTAAGAACAGTTGAACCAACAAGTGCTGGGAGAATGCCGAGCCCATGAAGCCACCTTGGCTGTGTTTTAATGCCTTCTGGAAAGATCCTAATGCAAGACAGACGCTCATGATATGTTTGCACTTGTAAGTAAGCGCTGGCTATACTTGAGCTTGGCTGTAATGAGCTCTCCCCAGAATACCACACATGAAAAGCAGGCAAAGAGACAGGGAGAGTGGTTTCAGAGTTACCTGTGAAGGAAGGCAGACGTCTAGAAGCAAGGAGTAGATATGAGGATCCTCATATTGCCTCTCAGCTCTGCTAATGACTGTCCACACCTTAAAGCCAGCTAAAAACTGTTTTGATACTCCAGTTGTGAAGTGAGTCCCTCAGACACAACCAGAACATGATTTTCAGATACACCACGAGGCCAGAGCTGGACTGAGTTCAGTAAAAGCCACAGATGTTCAGATCTACTAAAAAATGCCAAGAAATTGAGTTTACGCTGACTTTTTGCTTTGTGTGAGGGGATAAAGAGTGACATGTCAGAGGAGATGCTCTGCTATAGGCTCAAGGCAATGAGTCTAAGACTTGCTTACATGACCAGGCAGCAATTTGGCTAAGGTGACAGAAAGGAGACCAAAAGTAATGTCATAGCACCTAAAAACTGTCATTTGTCCAACAGCCACATGCCAGCTTACTTCTGCCTTTTGAAGTGAGTGGTATCATTGCTGGGTAGGTGTAAACTCATGTCTTGGGTCCCTAATTTGAATATTCAAATTCAGTGAAGATTATTGAAAATGCATGCCACATCCTTGCGTATGCCTTTGATTGCTGAGGGAATATTTCCCAGGCATCTCAAAGCTTAGCTATTCGGAGGCCTTCTCAGACAAGGCCTTTGATTAGAATAAAACTGATGCATACGTAACAATAATCAAGAAACAAGAAAATTATAGGGATAATCCAACATAAACCACCACTTGACACAATTACTGGGCTGAACGCCAGAATTCAGGCTCCTCCTTTGGTTTGCAGACAGCCTTTTGCCTCTTTGTTTGGCCAACCCCAAATCCAAGTTTACTCCAGACACTGATGAAAGAAGCACTCACAAAGCAATGTTCCACCCCTACTGCTTATCAAAGTAGACTAATACCCTAAACTAACAAAGCCACTTTTAGCCAAAAAGTTCTTCAGATTTCAAACTAATTTATTACTTTATTTTTGTATATACGGCTTACAGTTCATGAGGTCTACATAAAACCATATACAAGGGAAGAGGAAAAGAGAAGGATCGTGTAATAAACCCTACACTACCTGAAAAGATACGCAAGTATCTTCTAGTATCAACTCCCATCGATGTTAAATCACAAGAAAGGGTTATATGCAGTTACACCTAATCAGTTTTGAGCTGAGTTTTGAATCTCAGACGGTGACACAGTGGTTGCAGATGTGGGCTGCCTAGACTTTAAAAATCCTGGTTAAGAAATAACAAAGTTGCAGTACTGGCATGACAAAGCATGTCTGTAGCAACCACAGATGGGCTCTCCTTAATCTTTGTCTTGCATGTGTGTTACGCATTAAACCACTATAGGCATTACAGCACACGAATACTTCATGTACAGCATCTGCAAGGCTTGCAGAAGTTCAGAGGAAGAGGACACAGCTCTGCTCAGCTCTGGCAAATTACAATCAATTCACTGTTACGGATTTTCCACGTCTTCAAGGGCAATGCGGTGTTACAGTGCACTCTCACTCCTTGTAGCCAGATGAGTCAAAAGCTTCCTGAAGGCTATCTCAAAAATCTCTCTCCCTGTTTCCATCAGCACCCAAAAAAAAAAAAACCCTGTAGCAGCCATGAGGAGATGTTTTTCCAACCTCCCTTTCAACAGCTGCTGGACACCTCAGAGTGCGGAGCCGCACCGGCAGGACCAGGGTGATGCATCGCCATGTCCTCAGCTGGTGTGGTGGCAGGTCAGCAGTGTGCTACAGACCTCAATCTCCTTCCTGCTCCTTTTTTAAACTTGATGGTGTCAGCTGAGTTGAACCAGTTTTCTGGACACTTTCCCATTTCCTTAATACTTCAGGAAACAGCACTAAGAGTGTGAAAGGGCTCAGGGCACATTTATAAAGGAAAGCAGGCCTGACAAGCACTACTTGGCTGTCACTGCTGTGACGGAGATGTATTGGCCCTTGCTTTGCCCCTGTTTTTAAAGCTGTTCTACAGCGTGTTTTATTGCATTTGATGGGGAACTTTAAAAGGCTTCTGTTCTGAAGTGATTTTGGAAGACAGCCTCCAGTGCTTTTTCTCATCCTGACTCTTCAGCTATAGCAGAGCTTGGTAAAATGGTGCCTTGGACAATTTCTGACCTTGCTTTCAGGGCTGCTTCTTGTTCACTCCTGTGGTTGAGATTTCCTTGTAATCGTGGAAACAACGTTTCCTGTCGACCACAGGGAGAAAAATCTCCAAGGATGGGCTTTGGGGCAAGGACACTGAATTCTCCATTATGTGGCATATAGACCCAAAACCCACCTTTTCTGTTAGGCCAACTAGAAAACAACATGATGATCTTGAAGGTCTCTTCCAACTGAAAATGTTCTATGATTCTATGATTCTGTGTTGAAAACTCAGGTCCAGTATGGGGCAACAAGGCCAACAAGAATCAGTTCTGTTTAAAACAGATTAGATCTGATATCCTGCATAAACTTGTTAGAAGTCACACCTTACACTCACCAAATGACCTCGACAGGTGCACATCTTTCCTAGAAAAAAGGATCCAACCCCTTTTTCAGTGATGGGGAGTCCATCATGACTCCTGGCAAACTAAAGATTAATGATCTACTTCAGTTTAAAAAACCCACCGTATTTAAGTTGGGTTATATGGACATATATTGCTACCAATTCCCAGTTGCAGGACAAAAAAAAAAAAAAAAAAAAAATTTAAGGCAGAAGAGTTCTGGTTTGATTTTTGATTCAGGAAATCCTCACTGTAATTGCAGTCTCCCAGGTAAGTCACAATTCCCCCCAGCGTTCCCACCCACACCACATCCAGGTGTTTAAGCAGATACTACTTTCCTCTCCAGAGAAACACAGTGGCCTCTAGCAATCACTAATTAGCACTTTGCTGATCGACAAAGCACCAAAGAGCGTCTGCTTCTATATCACCACTAACCCCATAATCAATAATTACATTTTTGTCAGGCTGCCAAGGTCCTCACACACACCTGCACGCTGCCCACACGGTTGTTACGAAGAGATTTATAATAATTAATTGTAACATTCCTAACACACATCTCCCCACCCACTTCCAGCAGCGGCATGTAAGTCCAGCAACAGGCATGTCTAATTTCCCCCCCTTGTTAACCGGGTTCACAGCATTAAAATAAAGTCAGTTAAGAGTGTCTTCTGTTTGTATCCTTTGAAGTTTTTATTAATTTTTTTCCTGACATCTTAATTTAATTCTAGGTGAGGAATCACACTTTCTTTTCTTCTTCTATTTTCCCCTGATTATTTGTTCATGCCTTCCTGACTAGTCTAGACAGCCCTACCACTTATGATTTTCCCAAGATGGACACTTTCCAAACTGCACAGCTCTCCTCCCACACAACATGGGCCAAGCTTCACAAAACCAAACCTCTTCCCATGGATCACCATTTCCCTGGCTAGAAATTAATTTCCAAAGCTGAAGAGGTGGGAACTAAAGGCCATGTAAGATATTCCTCACCTCCAGGACCCTTCCCAATTTCCAAAGGCATCTACCATCCATGTAGCATCCCACCAAGCTACATCCCTCGTGCTGATATTCCTACTCCCTCCCTGCTTTGCGCTCATCCTTGGAGCCTCCTAAGCTGCAACACTGATGAGCCCCTGCTGCAGTGTTCCTCTTACTGGTCTTCATGGTGCCCTTCTTTGGGAAAGCAAAAAGCCCTGTTGAAATTTTCCTTCTCCCTCATTTGCTTCTAATCTGTTTTGCATTTTATTCTTTCTTTTTTTTTTCCCCCACACCATGTTCTGTTATTACATCCTTCTCAGTTTTCACTTTCTCTTGCAGGTTGCTGGCACTAGTGACATCCATCTGCACTTAATCTTTTTGGGGTTAAGTCTTACACACAAATATTTGCTTTCCCTGTTGGCACTTCCAGCAGTCTAGGCAAAACTTTGAAACTTCCCTGTGGCAATAGCAGTGGGAGGTCCCAGACAGAGAAAGGAAGGGGCTTTACTCCCTCCTTTCTCACAGACTTGCATCGCAGAGCATTTGTGGTAGCTGATTCCCATCCAGGATAGGACAGAAACAACCTTCTTTGAGGCTCAGACATCAAGCACAGCCTGTAACCTTGAGTTCTGTGCTATGAGAGGATATAGGATAGAGGTCTACACAATCATGAGTGCCATGGAGGTAGTAAGTAGAGACTAACAGCATCTTCCAGCAGAAGAACTGGGGATATCAGACGATATAGGAAGAATCAGGTTCAAGGCAATCAACAGTGGTGATTCTTAAGGCTGGACAGCTTCACAGAAGATAAATCCACTGAAAGTCACTGAATATACAGAAACAACTAAATATATGGAAGTTACTTCACCCCCACAGAGAGTCCTTCACCTGAAAACACTGGAGGCTAGGAAAGCATCAGCAGGAACAACCATATATCGTTACCCTCTTCTTCTGCTCTTCCCTGGGTACCTGGTTTAGATATCTGTTGGTATGCTGTGGGTCTTAGGGGGGCAGGGAGGAATGCTGGCAGTCTTTTATTGTATGTGGAAAAAACTAGTGCAACTAGTTCATTTCAGCTCTTCCACAGCCAAGCAGGTGGCAAGGACTATTTCAGCTCTAAAGCTCACCTTTGCCTGGTACTCCCTGGGTCACCACTGACCAGGTATGGGCACCAGATATAGGCAACCTGATTTTCACATCATGCTTGTTCTTCTCGATCCACAGACTTTGTGTCCTTCCTCCTTGCTTCGTCCTTCTTTGCCATCAATGGGAAACAGTTTATTGCCAATTTTAGACAGCAAGGCTGGGACAGGTGCTGGGAAGGAGCTCCCACCTCCTGGGAGGTACGAGGGGGGCAACCACTCACACAACCCAACAGAGCCTGTGAAAATCCCTTACAAGTTATTAAAGTCACCTCTTGCTAGCGCCAGAGCAAAACTTAACCCTCTGCCTTCCTAAAAACTCATCTCATGGACTGCTTGGAAGCTTGGAAGGGTTTTGCTGGGTTCAAGGATATTAACTGAAGAAATGCACATTTCAGCTTGATGGAAGCTTTTGAGAATGATTTTAAGAAAATTGGTTTCCTACTCTTATCTTCTGTTGTATTTTTACCTCTAAACATTTGTGTTTGAACCAGGAAACATGAGTCATCTTGATTTATTAATGGCACACCAGTTTGCTGCTTGCAACTATGTCTGAACATGTCATCCCAGAAAATCGAAACATCCACTTTCATCTCCAGAAGGTCCTACTTGGCTCCCCCTGGAAATTAGGCAGATGAAGGAGGAGTGGCCATGAAGAAACAGTTATCAAAAGCCCTCCTGGCTCACCTACAGCAGTATCTTTTTTTTTAGCAGTAAACAATATCACTGTTCCCATGCCAAATGAGAGCACGGCCTCCCAAGCAAATGATTTGGTTTCCAACACAAGAGAGGAGAAAATCCAGGACCAGAGGTGGGTGAGACCTCCGTGGTTGATGAAACTCCGCTGATTTTCCAGCCCTGAACTCTCAGCCATTAAACTGCCTATCAAGGTTTTCTGGCATCTCTTGGGGAAACACGCTTCACCTCTCCATGTCACTCTGCCCGGGTTAACAGTGGTTAAATATTTACCTGAACTCCTGGGAATTTCTGAAGGCCAGTACTGTGCTGGGGAGGGGTACTGATAAAAGCTGACCTTTGGTGAATGAGGCTGGTCTCCTCTGGACCCTGTTATTGTTAGCAAGTGGAGAAGTCCCTCCAGAAAAGCACTGAGAAGAGACACCCTGGAGGGCATGGGAGAACCTGCTCCACTGCTGCATAGAGCTCCATGAGCAAGCACCTATGCAGGACTCCAGCCCCTGGATTTGGCATCGCAGCTTTCCTTTGTGGCCTTCAGCAGAGGAAAAGTGATGCTAAAGCACCCCATAAATTCTGGGCACTGTCTCTGTGGTTTCTCAGAAAGTTCCCTTTTGCAGTGCCTCCAATTCACTCTAGATTTCAGTTTGTGAAGTTTCTGAAGGTTGAGGTCGTCACCTAATGGGCATGATGCCACGCCAGGTAAAAATGTGCTTTCTCCACCTCACTGGCACTCCAGGCCCAAGTTCCTCTTCACTAGAACGGGACTTAAACCCATACAAAATCAAAACTCTTCAAGTGTAGTGTGGGGTTTTTTTGCATGATTACTTTGAATCTTCAAGCCAAGTCCATTCAAAATCTTTTTGAGATAAGCAGAAAAAAGTACTTTTTATAGAGCTTTGTTCCACTTCATGTCCCCCAGGTCTGGATCCAGCTCTAGGTTAGACACTTGATTCTAAGGAAAGGATCCAGCTGCCCAAGTGGAGGTGTCTACCCTCATTTCAGGTGGTGCATATTTCAGATTGTGTGCATTTCCAGTCCAGTTTCTACCTGCCATCTGCCACTGCAGATGATTTAGTTTTCCAGCACTGCAGATGATTTAGTTTTCCAGAAGTCCTGTGGTCTATCTGCCAGCCCTGCGCTAAAGGTCTTGGCCAGCCTAGGGCATTTCAAATGGTATCAGGATCCTATGGTTAGCTAAGTGAATCCTGCTCTAGGTGTCTACATTGTAGATATTAATGTATGAGACGTTGTCTAAGAAATCCTTTATCCAACAGCCCTTGACCCCTGCAGCATCCACCATCCCAGCAACCCAATACCTGAGGAGCCTGCAGCTGAAAGCCTGAGGATCAGCCCAGCTAAGCAAACCCGTGCTTAGAACAAATCACATCAATTTTTCTTAACTGCATGTCCTTGAAAAGTTTAAGTTTACTGTATTGCTAGGCCTTAGTGTTAAATATGGCATGACTCGCTGTTCCCTTCAAGAGGTCGACCAGGCCTCAGGACTACTGCAACTACTTGGGTAACTGATCCTTTAATTTAGAAAGATGATGCTCAGGCTTCTTAGATCTGGTTGGACCTTCTACTTCCAAGTTCAGCTCTCCCTAGAAATGACAAATTCTAAATAACGGTTTGAGGCAATATAAACTGATACAGTGTCTCAGTTTCTGACAAGAGTAAATCTTCCCAGGACCCTTGGTATCCTTCAGGCAGCATGCTTGCTTCATGATGGCAAGAGACAACCCTATCTCCTCCCTTTTTCCTTTTCCAGAAATGAAGAATTTTCCACAAAAGTGCATTTCCTCTGTCTGGCATGGGGCAATCCTCTATTCAAACCCCCAAACAGAAGCAACATTGTGGTTGGCTTGACTTCTGCACAGCATCTTTAGTTTCCTCCAGCCCAAAAGAGAGCGAAGTGCCTCACACCGACTTTTTTCCATCACAACCACAGATTACACACTTCTCAAACCACAGGCACAAACTCAGAAGAAGGAGAAAGTGGACTATATTCCTTAACACATGATTCTTTTTCCTTCAAAGTCAGCAGGATCTTAACTACAAATGGGATGAGGTGGAAATACGTAGTGTATTTCCTCTAAGTAGACAATACAAAGCACAATATATTTAGCTATTCAACGAATTGCTTTACTTGAATATAGTTTGATTTCCGTTTCAAGCTTTTAAAATCAAACCAGCACCTATCTCACACTTATTTTATAGCCCCAACTTGTATGCTCCACTTTTTCCTCATAAGACCACATTTTCATAGAATCATAGAATCATAGAATCATAGAATCATTAGATTGGAATAGACCTTTGAGATCATCAAGTTCAACCATTGACCTAACACCGCCATGCCCACTGAACCATGTCCCGAAGTGCCATATTTACACATTTTTTGAACACCTCCAGAGATGGTGACTCCACCACTTCCCTGGGCAGCCTGTTCCAATGTTTGACTGCTTTCCTAATATCCAATTTAGTAGTGAGGGGCCCAAAACCGCACACATTATGCAAGGTGTGGCCGCACAAGCGCCAAGTAAAAGAACAGATTTTGCATCAATTAAGGTCTTCTGATATTGAAGCACCTGTCAAAAGGACTCCTGTTCTCCACTCTGCTGTTGGTTGCAGCGCTTTAGAGCCTTGTACACAATGAAATTCAGTCTTTCCTCACAATGCTGAAGTAGACAAGCTCCTTAACTCCTTTCAACTACTACTCAAAAAAATTCAAACAAGAAGCCAATCCCAAACCAGAACATTTATACATAAAATGCATGGAAAAAATATGTTCAGAATCCCATCTAGAGTATATACTTGGGGACTAAATATAAAAAGCCCTAAAATCAATGCTGAAGTAATTCAAAGAGCCCCATGTAAAAAGGTTGTCCTACATGATGCTTCCAACAACATTGCCTGAATTAGAAAGCTGATTCCAGTTGTTACTGCAAGCTTTGGTGTCCAAGGCTTTCTATGGTCAGAGACATTGTTCCCTTTTGATAGAGTATTGATAACATGTGTCCTCTTTCTTTTTCTTTTCCTAACACCATTATAAAAATGCTTTTCGTTTCATTTATACATTTTGCACCATTTCCTAAATTAGTCTGTAATTGACCACAAGCATTTTTAAAAAGGGGGCCAGGGGTTTTGGAATTTCAAAACACAAGGAATTACTTTAAAGCAATTTAGAAGATTGGATTTAAATCCACAAAACAAAACTCAACATCTTACTTGCATTCAGCAAATCTCATCCAAAAGGCTTTGTAAGCTAGAAGATAAAGACTTCAAAATGCATCATAAGCTTCAGCCAAATTCAAGACACCTGCTACACACAGCCATAGATATGGAAGGAGGCAGGCTGCAGCATTTTTTCAGGCTCTGGACTTTTCCACGATGCACTGAATCTAAGCCTAGAACTGCTATATCCAGGAAAAGCAGACAGTGAGACAGAGCCATAGTCATGGTCAAGGTGTTGTAGCATAAATGGTCCAGGACCACATCAGTTCCTTTTAGATACTAGTAACTCCGTATGGGGCCAAGGCCAGACCACAATATGAGCCCTGTTTCTGCAACATTAATATGTTGTCTTCACCTGAAATGCAAGCAGAATCTGAAACCACTATTTGCAGTGCTACCCTCACCACTGGGCGCTCCCCAGCTCTTTCAAGTCACATATTGCACTGGGCATGGATTTCCAGATCACTGTGCTGCTCTTGAGGAGTCAGGAATACCGAATGCAGCTGACACTGCAAGCACAAATTGGGGCACGGGAAGAACCAGTCTCAATATTTGGACTGACCACCATTCATGTTTTATGTGCTGCAAGATGCACAGTCCTTAACTTGTCACTTCAGTATAAATTTATGCCTGCAGAAAGCATCAGTGCTGCAAAGCAGAGGACACAATGCTGGTATCATGTAGCTGTTTTCTCAAGCACTTCTGCAAGCAGTATTTCTGTTGGCAATTCTCACATTTAAAAGACAGTTCTCACAATTAAATAAAATGAAGTGCGATTCACCTGGCCACCCTGCGACACCTAGTGCCACCTGAAATGCTCGTGTGGGCTTCAGCTGCCATTGGAGAAGGTGATGTTCCAGTGATGAACAGCAGGTTTGCTGCTGTTCCTGGTCTTGTGCCCTATCTCTCAGATCCCCTATGGCATCTCAAATGGCAACAGGCAGTTGAATTGCTCCTGTGAAGGTAGGTATCTCAGTCTGACCACTGGAGACCAGGAGACTCCTGGAATGCATTGAGGATAACTTAAGCCAGGTAATAGACAGTCCTAACACAGCAGATGTGATACTGGACCTGTTGGTCACCAACACAAGGGAGCTAATTGGTGACGTCAAGCTTGGAGGCAGCCTGGGCTGTGGTGATCATGCACTGGTGGAGTTCACAGTCCTGAGGGATATGGGTCAGGTGAAGAGTAAATTCAGGACCCTGAATTTTAGGAAAGCAAACCGCCAGCTTTTCAAGGAGTTAATCACAGAATCATTTAGGTTGGAAAATACCTTTAAGATCATTGAGTCTGACTGTTAACCCAGCACTGCCATTTTCACCACTAAACCATGTCCCTAAGCATCACATCTACACGTCTTTTAAAAACCTCCACAGATGGTGACTCAGCCACTTCCCTGGGCAGCCTGTTCCAATGCTTAACAACCCTTTCAGAGAAGAAATTTTTCCTAATGTCCAATCTAAGCCTCTCCTGGTGCAACTTGAGGCCATTTCCTCTCATCCTATCGTCTGTTACTTGGAAGAAGAGACCGATCCCCACCTCACTACAACCTCCTTTCAGGTAGCTGCAGAGAGCAATAAGGTCTCCCCTCAGCCTCCTCTTCTCCAGGCTAAACAACCCCAGTTCCCTCAGCCGCTCCTCACCAGACCTGTTCTCCAGACCCTTCACCAGCTTCGTTGCCCTTCTCTGGACACGCTCCAGCACCTCAATGTCCTTTTTGCAGTGAGGGGCCCAAAACTGCACCCAGCATTCGAGGTGCAGCCTCACCAGTGCTGAGTACAGGCCAGGATGCTGTTGGCCTTCTTGGCCACCTGGGCACACTGCTGGCTCATGTTCAGCCGGCTGTGACCAACACCCCCAGGTCCTTTTCTGCCAGGCAGCTTTCCAGCCACTCATTCCCCAGCCTGTAGCGCTGCACGGGGCTGTTGTGACCCAAGTGCAGGACCTGGGACTTGGCCTTGTGAAACCTCACACAATTGGCCTTGGCCCATCGATCCAGCCTGTCCAGGTCCCCCTGCAGAGCCTTCCTGCCCTCCAGTAGATCAACACTCCTGCCCAACGTGGTGTTGTCTGCAAACTCACTAAGGGAGCACTCGATGCACCAGGGGAGGTTCAGGCTGGATATTAGGAAGACTTTCTTTACTGAAGGGGTTGTCAGGCATTGGAAGAGGCTGCCCAGGAAGGCAGTGGAGTCATCATCCCTGGAGGTATTTAAGACATGGGTAGATATTGTACTTAGGGATATGGTTTTGTGGTGTTGATAGAGCTAGGACAAAGGTTGGACTCAATCTTGAAGCTCTCTTCCAACCAAAACACTTCTATGATTCTACTCTATGTTAGTTGATAAAGATTTTAAACAGAACTGGCCCCAATACTGAGCCCTGGAGAACACACTCATGACCAACCACCAACTGGATTGAACTCCATTCACCACCACTCTTTAGGCCCGGCCCTCCAGCCAGTTTTTTACCCAGCACAGAGTACACCCGTCCAAGCCACGAACAGCCAGTTTCTCCAGGATAATGCTGTGGGAAACCATGTCAAAGGCTTTCTGAAGTCCAGGGAGGCAACATCCACAGTCTTTCACTCATCCACTAGGTGGGTCACCTTGTCATAGAAGGAGATTAGGTTAGTCAAGCAGGACCTGCCTTTCATATACCCATGCTGACTGGGCCTGATCACCTGCTTGTCCTGTACATGGCGTGTGATGGCACTCAAGATGATCTGCTCCATAACCTTCCCCAGGACCAAGGTCAGGCTGACAGGCCTGTAGTTCCCCAACCCAAATTCTCCTTCCAGCCCTTCTTGTAGATGGGTGTCACCTGCTTGACCTCCCTGGTTAGCCAGGACTGCTGGTAAATGGTTGGAAGCGGCTTGGTGAGCACTTCCACCAGCTCCCTCCGTACCCTTGGTTGGATCTCATCTGGCCCCGTAGACCTAACACTTAGACTGTGTGTCTAAGTGGTGCAGCAGGTCACTAACCATTTCCCCTTGGATTATGGGGGCTTCATTCTGCTCTCCGTCCCTGTCTTCCAGCTCAGGGGACTGGGTACCCTGAGAACTACTGGTCTTACTATCAAAGACTGAGACAAAGGAGGCATTAAGTACTTCAGCCTTTTCCTCATCCTTTGTCACTATGTTTCCCCCTGCATCCAATAAAGGATAGAGATTCTCCTTAGCCCTCGTTTTGTTGCTGATGTGTTTATAGAAACACTTTCAATTGTCTTTTACAGCAGTAGCCAGGTTAAGTTCTAGTTGGGCTTTGGACCTAATTTTCTCCCTGCATAACCTCACGATGTCCTTGTAGTCCTCGTGAGTTGCCTGCCCTTTCTTCAAAAGGTCATAAACTCTCCTTTTTTTCCTGAGTTCCAGCCCAAGTTCCATGTTCAGTCAGGCTGGTCTTCTTCCCTGCCAGCTCATCTTTCAGCACATGGGGATGGCCTGCTCCTGCACCTTTCAGATCTCCTTCTTGAAGAATTTCCAGCCTTCCTGAACTCCTTTGCCCTTCAGGACATCCTCACAAGGGACTCTGTCAACCAGTCTCCTAAACAGGCCAAAGTCTGCCCTCTGGAATTCCAAGGTAGCAGTTCTCCACTCCTTACTTATCCAAGAATCGAAAACTATCATTTAGTGATCACTGTGCCCAAGACAGCTTTCAACCATCACATTACCCACAAGTCCTTTGTTCACAAACAACAGGTCCAGCAGGGCGCCCTCCCTAGTTGGCTCACTCACCAGCTGTGTCAGGAAGTTATTTTCCACACCAGGAACCTCCTAGACTGTTTCCTCTCTGCTGTGTTGTATTTCCAGCAGATGTCTGGTAAGTTGAAGTCCCCCATAAGAGCAAGGGATAGTAAATAGGACCTACTGGGAAACTGTCCTCAGGGACTAGGGAGCAGAACGGAGATGGCAGACCTTTAAGGACACCTCCACAGAGCACATAGCTCTCGATCCCTGGGTGTAAGAAATCAGGAGAGCAAGGCAAGAGACCAGCATGGCTGAGCCGAGACTCGCTGGTCAAACTAAAGGGCAAGAAGGAAATACGCAGGTAGTGGAAGCAGGGACAGGTATCTAGGAAGTGTATAGGGATGCTGCCTGATTGTGTAGGGATGGGGTCAGGAAGGCCAGAAGAGAAGAGAAAAGAAAAGAAAAGAAAAGAAAAGAAAAGAAAAGAAAAGAAAAGAAAAGAAAAGAAAAGAAAAGAAAAGAAAAGAAAAGAAAAGAAAAGAAAAGAAAAGAAAAGAAAAGAAAAGAAAAGAAAAGAAAAGAAAAGAAAAGAAAAGAAAAGAAAAAAGAAAAAAGAAAATTTCCTAGGATCTGTAGAGAAAGGGACAAAACCCCATCCCTGATAAATACTGAGAGCAAACATTAACATGCAATAGCCATGTTCCCAGCTCGGTAGCTGTGGGGTTGAGATGGACCCTGGACACTGCCAATGTGTATGTTAATGTTTAAAGATACATGTGGGCTCAGGAGCAGGTTAGAGTACACAATTAGCCCTGGGCAAGCCTGACATCTCTCCATTTCAAAACATAGGAAATGCTGTAAATACCATAGCAAATGCAATTACCAGAGCGTGACAAACACCACTTCGTTAGCAGGGACCACAGGAGGCTTCTCCTGTTTCAGGCATTTCTGACAATAAGCAGGAACCAGAGGTCGATCCTGAAGTCCGGACACAGAACAGGCAGGCAAATGCCTCAGGGATGCCTTCAGGCTGGGATTCTGTTTTTAGTCCTTCTCTATCCTGACACTGTGATGGAAGCAGCCTGCTCCTTCACATCCTTAACATCTGTAATGTGTTCCTGGAGCCACAACCACCCACAAGGAGCAGAATGTGTTTCAGTGGCTTCAGAGCGCCCCTGATTTGGAAACGCCGGGACATTTCCCAGCAGTTTGCCTGCTGCTTCTAGACATGGGTTAAATACAGGAGAGTTTTGTCACTGACTGTGGTTTTGAGCCAGTTTTATTGCAGAGGGAAAGATTTGAGCATAAAATATTATTTCCAGGATACATTTAATCTACAGCTCCACACCTTTGGGAAAAGAACCAAGAATCACGCTTGTTCCCCTGTCCTTTGAAATTGAGACGTAAGAAAACACAGACTCAATTAGGATTTCAGGGGACAGATCGTGAAGTGTTCACTGAACTCTGGCAAAACGTGCCTGAGCCTAAAACATGTAAAATGGCAGAAACCAAATCACCAATGGTAGCAATAAGCCTTCCCTGGGGTCTTCTTAAAACTGTTCGTTTCCAATCCATGGGCTTTTCCCAACATCAGCATTCATGTCCAGCATGGCTGTAGCTGTCTGAAGGGCCCAGGGAACTTGCAAGTGATTTTTAGAAAAATTCACCTCCAGGCTGTCTTTTCAAATCCAGCTGATGGAGGGGGGCTGTGGATGCTATCTAGTACCTCCTGGAGCTGCTCAGCCATAGCGTGGGGGATCTAAATCTTCTCCAGAGGGAGCAAGTCACTGATGTTACCACAGCCATCCAGTCTGAGGAAAAAGTGGACAGAGACAGAGCACTCTGAAACTCTATATAATCATTCCCAGAGCCATGTCATGACCAGTGCAATGGATCTTCCTGCAGAGGAAGGCAGCAAAAGGAGAATGTCTTCTTCTGACCAAGAGATCCACTGCAATCTCCCAGCTTGACCCAAGCCTTGTAAATGATGGAGATTTCACCACATCAGTTGGCTACACATTTCAGTGGTTTATTTCCTCATTTCCTATTTGCATTTGGGTTTTTTAAAATTTTCTCTCATTTACAGCTGTTATTTTTTCTTCATCTCTGCTTACAGATAGCTCCCCAACAGAGGTACTTACAGACCAAGAATCCAAGAATAAGCTGCCTGTTTCCTTCCCACAGACAAGCCACATACACAGAGATTCTCACTTTAAGGCACCTTTTATAGATCATGAAAAAAACCTCTCCCATCCATCTGAGACCTCAGAGCTCTTTTAAAGCATGGGCTGGCATCTGGCAGAGGATCCCCCATGACCACTGTGGCTAAGCCCCTTCCTCATTATCCCTCATCTTCCACACCGCAAGATGATGCTTTTAAGGTGGAAAAGAGCTTTCCTGCTCTGCAATGACATGGAGGATTTTGAGTGGATGTGGCTGCTAAGTTGATGCTTCAAAGGCTCTAAAACAGGATTTCTTTCCCCATGAAATGGGAATGGGGACTTACACATCTGAATTTCTATTCCTGTCCTCAGCCAATGTCAGTACAAGCTGTTCCTCCACTTTGACTTTTCTTCCACCAGGTAGACAGTGATGAAGTCGTGCGAAGAAGTCCTAGGGCAATGAAGAAATATTTCAGGGCCCTGGGACAACAGGTCAAGGGAGCGGGAGTGCAAGTTGTGTTCTCCTCTATGCTTCTAGTTGAGGGGAATGATGAGGTAGTAACCGAAAGAGCCAGCAGATGAATGCCAGGCTCCGAGACTGGTGCCAACAGCAGGGCTTTGGATTCTTTGATCATGGATTGATTTTCAAGACACAAGGCCTGCTGTCAACAGATGGGAAAAGCTTATCTTATAGGGGGAAGAGGGTCCTAGGACAAGAGCTAGCAGGGCTCGTTAACAGAGCTTTAAACTAGATTTAAAGGTGGATGGGGATGTATCTGGGCCTGCCAGAGAGGCACCTGGGGGTAGTAGCTTAGTACTCGTGAGGCAGCATACTAGTATTTCTGAGAAGCAAAAGGCCTACCACCCCTCGAGGGTGAAATCTATATGCTCATCTCCCTTCCTGAAATGCTTCTATACTAATGCACACAGCACGGGGAATAAGCAGGAAGAGGTGGAGGTCTGTGTGTGGTCACAGGGCCATGATCTCATTGCGATTAATGAGACATAGTGGGACAGCTCACATGATTGGAATGCTGTCATGGAGGGCTAGGTACTCTTTAGGAAGACAGGGCAACTGGGCAAGGTGGGGGAGTTGTTGTTTATGTGAGAGAGCACCTGGAGTGTATCGAGCTCTGCCGAGGGGGGGATGACAACCAAGTTGAGAGCTTATGGGTAAGAATTAGGGGGCAGGCTAACATGGGAGACATTGTTGTGGGCATTTACTATAGGGTACCTGATCAAGATGAGGAGATGGATGAAGCTTCCTACAGACAGCTGGAAGCAGCCTCACAATCACAGGCCCTGGTCCTCATGGGGGACTTCAGTCACCCTGATATTTGCTGGATAAGTAACACAGCCAAGCACTCACAGTCCAAGAGGTTCCTGCAAAACACTGATGATAATTTTTTGACTCGGATGGTGGAGGAACCAACGAGGAGAGGCGCGCTGCTAGATCTCATACTAACAAACAAAGAAGGACTGGTCAGGGATGTGAAGACTGAAGGGGGCAGCCTTGGCTGTAGTGACCATGGGATGGTGGAGTTCAGGATCCTGTGTGGAAGAAGCAGGGCAATCAGTAGGATCACAACCCTGGACTTCAAGAGAGCTAACTTTAGCAACTTCAAAGACCTACTTGGAGAAATCCCATGGGCTAGGGTTCTAGAAGGTAGGGGGGGCCAAGAGAGCTTGTTGCTATTCAAGCACCACTTCCTCCAAGCCCAAAACTGATGCATCCCTATGACAAAGAAATTGAGCAAAGAGGCAGAAGGCCTGCTTGGAGGAGCAAGGAGCTTCTGGAAAAATTCAAAGGGAAGAAGGAGGTTTACAACATCTGGAAAAAGGGACTAGCCCCTTGGGAGGAATATAGAAATATCATCAGAGTATGCAGGGCTGCAATGAGGAAGGCTAAGGCCTGTTTGGAATTAAGTCTGGCTAGGGACATCAAAGACAATAAGAAGGGATTCTTCAAATACATCAGTAGCAAAAGGAAGACCAGTGAAAATGTGGGCCTCCTGCCGAACGAGGCAGGTGCCCTGATGACAGAGGATATGGAGAAGGATGAGTTACTGAATGCCTTCTTCGCCTCAGTCTTTACTGCTAAGGCTGGTCCTCAGGAATCCCAGACCTCGGAGGCAGGAAAGGAAGTCTGGAGGAAGGAAGACTGCCCCTTGGTTGAGGAGGATTGGGTTAGGGATCTCTTAGCTGGACTGGACACTCACAAATCCATGAGCCCCAATGGGATGCACCCGTGAGTGATGAAGGAGCCAGCAGATGTTATTGCTAAGCCTCTCTCCATCATCTTTGACAGGTCATGGAGGACAGGAGAGGTGCCTGAGGACTGGAGTAACTAGTGGTGTTCCCCAGGGGTCAGTGCTGTGTCCAGTCTTATTCAATATATTGACCAATGACCTGGAAGAAGGGACAGGGTGCACCCTCAGCAAATTTGCTGATGACACAAAACTGGCAGGAGTGGCTGATACACCAGAAGGCTGTGCTGGCGTTCAGCGAGACCTGGACAGGCTGGAGAGCTGGGCGGGGAGAAATTTAATGAAATACAACAAGGGCAAGTGTAGGGTCCTGCACCTGGGGAGGAATAACCCCATGCACCAGTACAGGCTGGGGACTGACCTGCTGGAGAGCAGCTCTGTGGAGAAGAACCTGGGAGTCCTGGTGGACAGCAAGTGGACCATGAGCCAGCAATGTGCCTTTGTGGCCAAGAAGGCCAATGGTATCCTGGGACGCATCAAGAAGAGTGTGGCCAGCAGGTCGAGGGAGGTTCTCCTCCCCCTCGACTCTGCCCTGGTAAGGACTCCCTCATCTGGAGTCCTGTGTCCAGTTCTGGACCCCTCAGTTCAAAAGAGACAGGAAACTACGGGAGAGAGTCCAGTGGAGGGCTACGAAGATAATGAGAGGTCTGGAGCATCTCTCTTAGGAGGAAAGGCTGAGAGACCTGGGGCTCTTTAGCCTGGAGAAGAGAAGGCTGAGAGGGGACCTTATCAATGCTCACAAATATCTAAAGGGCGGGGGTCAAGAGGATGGGGCCAGGCTCTTCTCAGTGGTGCCCAGTGACAGGATAAGGGGCAACGGGCACAAACTGGAGCACAGGAAGTTCCACCTGAACATGAAGAAAAACTTCTTTACATTGAGTGTGGCAGAGCCCTGGCACAGGCTGCCCAGGGAGGTTGTGGCGTCTCCTTCCCTGGAGATATTCAAAACCCACCTGGACATGTTCCTGTGTGACCTGCTGTAGGTGAACCTGCTTTAGCAGGGGGGTTGGACTAGATGATCTCCAGAGGTCCCTCCCAACCCCGACCATTCTGTGATTCTATGATTCTATGATTCCTTTCTCTTCCCTACTACCATCGAGTTAAGCAACTAACTGGATGTTTTCCACAATAAAAAACATAATCGAAAACATCCAGAAGAACATAATTGTGTTCAGACCCTGTCTAAAGGCTCTGGAAAGACAAAAAGCAAGCCAAACAAATGAATGTGCTTTGAAATGGGTATACAGTGAAAACAAATGGAGGTGATAAACTCATTGCATTTTGAGGCAACGTGAAGAAGGAAGCCAGATTTCATATGACCAACATGCTTTGGTTTGAACAAACAAACCCCAGCTGCTGATGTGTTACCCATCTGAACATATCTCCTTATTCAAAGTACGGCACTGCCTGTGCAACAAGGCTGGAAGTCACGGAGCAGAAAGGGGAAGAGCACAGGATTTAGACAAATAAGTTTACAGACAGAAAAAGTGTTCAGACAGTTGCTTGGGTCGAAGAGAATTGCCTCCACTGGACTGGGATACAGAGCTTAACACACCTGCCTTGCTTTTATCATCTGCAGAATGGGATTATTGTCCTGCTGCCCCTGCATGGTGATGAAGACGGGTCAGTGAGGACAACAATATGTAAGTACTAGCTTGCATTTTAGTCCCACATCTTGCCTCATCATAAACACTGCACTCACTTACATTCCTCCTGCAGTAGCTAGTACTTCTACTGGTTCCTCACTGATCTAGGAAATGCAAAAATACTGCAGAACAAGTCCATTAAGTGTTTTCAGATGTCAGAAATATTTTTTTGCTTGCTTGCTCTTAACTTTTTGGGGCAGAAATTCAGACCCAGCTTTCTAGGCGTATTATTTCACCTTCGCATTATACAGTGTCGTGGAAACCTGCTTCTCCCTCAGTATATTTTTCCCTACCATCATTCATTTTACAGATAACTGGACTAACAGTTGTAGCACCATTCTTCCAAAAAAAAATCACGAATTGGGGCAGCAAAAGGAGGCAGTCACTGCATCAGCTGCCAGAGGCACCTGCAATGATTTGAGCAGCAACCAGCTGCAACTGGTCATACCAAAACTGTATCCTCCCAGTCCCTCAAAACCAGCCGCTTTGGTTTGTCACTTCATATTAGCTGCTGTAAGGGGCTGCGTGCTTCCAGGGCCAGCAGCAAAGCCAAGCCTGGCACTACATGGCCTCTCCTGGCCAAGTGCAACGGGGCAAGGACACTTCTCCAGGGAAATTTGGCTGGCGGAGGCAGGACAGGCTTTAAAAGGCTCCGTCTGTAGCTTCCATTAGGGATTTGAACTAGAGCTGCCTCAGAGCCAACTTGGCTTGCTGTTTGTGAAAATAAACATCAAAATGCATGGGCAAGGAGAAAATACAGCCCAAATTGAAAGATCTCTTCTCCCTTCAAGTCGCAATGGCTGACCTGGTTACAGGCAGCATTACAGGTGTCCTATCTGCCAGCTGCCAGATGGATTTTGGTGGCTGTTAATTTTAATAAACATTTTGCTCTACCTTTGTCTGTATCTATCTCACAGGTGGGTCGGGAGAGAGAGAGAAGTGGAAAGAAAAGACTTTTCCCTGGATTCAAGGTCGAGAAACACAAAGGATGGATTTGCGCGTACAAAAACACCTAACACATCCACAGGCTCACAGATTTACAGACGGTCTTGGTGACTCCCAAAATTGGATCGAACAACAGAGAATTTGGGGCCATCTCTCATTCATTTTGGCTGCTTTTGACCCAGAAAACTTGCCTGAAACTCATTCTGAATGTGTTCCCCGAAACAGCTGGCCCAAACCAAGGTCTAGGAAAATCCAAGCAGATGAAGAGCCAGGTGCACCCAGCTCAGACGTTTGCTTCCCCCTCCTGTTCTCAACCCGATCAAAAGCAGTGAAGTAGTCCCAGTGGGTTACTGCGAGCAAGGTGCCAGGAGTCATATCTGAGCATTTTACAGCAGCTCTCAGGCTAAGCCAATACCTCCACTCTCTGAGGTTGAAAAATTTGGGGACAAGTATGAATAACAAGCACAAGTGAATCAAAAAACACCCATGATCTGCTTTGGACTGCACATTTTGTTTTGCCTTGGATTAGTAAGATAATACATCCACCTTACAAAAACACCAGCCTTAACTCTTCTCCTTGGAGACCAGGTCCCACGTACCCAGGGGAGCACCTTGAGTACAGGAACCTGTGTCAAGGAAGGTGATTTGGCCATGGACACAAGCACTTTCGAGCACATGTTGCCCTACACCACTTCATTTCCCAGCTCCAGTAACTGCCCAGGTCCCCACCAGCTGCCTTCCCTTGCCAGCTAGTGCTTCCCCCCTTCGCGGTCCATGTGCGGTGGGACGTCCTCTCTCACCTTCCCATGGTGAGGAGTTCATAAACAGCAGGTCAGGGCAGAAAAGCAGAGGAATCACCAAATTGCTTACACACAGGGAAAGAGACAAGGGACCGAAGTCAGCTTCCTGATAGCTTCTTGTTGTTACTTGTCCTGTGCCAGTGTCACCTCCAGAGGGTATGGATGAGTGGTCCACCTCTACAGCGCTGCAATTCCCTGCCCACCTTCACATGCGGGTTCTCAGGGGGGCTAGCTTTCAAACTTCCCCAGAGGGAGGTATCTCCCACCTCAGCCACTTCTGTGCTAACACAGAGGGAATGTGACTGGCTCAACAAAAGTCCATCTATCCTACCTGCCCCAAGACAACAGCAGCGACATCCTACCTGTGCTGCACACTATGGAGTTAGTCGCAGCCAGGTAGCTGTATCTTCCCGACATGACTGGGAAACGCATTGCCTTGGCCCTTGGCTGGGCGTCAGCGGTCAGGGGCTTCCAAAAAAATCTTTGTCCAGCTAAGTAAACACTGTAGCAGGATTTGTGCTCAGCAGCACCACTGCAGGTCTTTCAACCACCTCTGGGCTGGAAACCCCAAGGGTAGAGCACCCCTCCAGGCAGCCTTGGATCTGAAACACAGGAGGGACAACGGGTCCTTCTTTGTGTGTCTCAATGTGCAGAGCCCACAACTATCAACTGCCTCTGTGGCCACCAGCAGTTTCCCACCCCTGTGGCAGAGGCAGAAGACGGAGAACTGAAAAGGTGTCCTTGGGCCGGGGTCAGATGCCTGCACACCACCAAGTTCATGTACCGCAGCAGATAGCCTCATGCCACGAAATCCAGGATGATTTAGTGCATTTGGCAAAACTTCTTTAAAGTGTGGCTCTGGGTAATTAAAAGCAGCCTGGAGCTATGTGGGTCTTCATTCATTGCCAGTTCCTGGAAGGATTGCTGTTTTGCCCTTCAGAGGAGTCAGCCATGTACACACACGCACATACCCACAGCTGTCTAGGCATTTCCTTGCTTGGTGGGCTGGAAACCGGATATTTTTAAGGATATTGTGTACTTGGATGTGCCTGAGACATAGTCAAAGCGAGCTGTGCTCTGTAGTAATCTGAATTGCTTGATAGGGAGCAAGTTGGTTCAGACTCATTCACCAGGAGCTGGGACACTGATCTGGGATTTCCCTCACCTTGTGCTGCACCCATGTTGGTACCAGGAGGGTGCGAAGTGGGAGCCTCACCTCAGCAGCTCCCCACCGGTCATGGCTGCCAGTGGGGAAGAGTTCAGATGGGTGGGGAAAAGCTCCTTACTCAACCCCAAATTCAGACTGTTCACAGCCAATATCAAATCCAAGGCTCCCATGCGACCTCAGGTCATCCCTCCTGCATTGTACATGGCAGTCAGCCAACCTGCCTCCCAACACAGGGGTAGGTGCCTCTAAGAGACACCCTAAAACCAGAGAAATTTCCCCATTTTTCTCCTGGGAAGCATTCAGAACACCTTCTGCGTGCTATAAATATGACAAAGACCATAAGCAACTGAATCAACCTGTGGATATGACTATTGTGTACTCCTTTGTGATCTTTTATTCTGTATTTTAGCAGCCTGTGTGTGCATGTAGGAAGACAGAAAACTGATAGGGAGATGCCAGTCAGACCTCTAAGAGTCCCCTACCACAGCCTGGGTGGGAAGGTTTGGAAATGAGTCAATACCATTTCTATGCCAAAAGACTCTCGGGGATGTTACCCAACTGTCTCGTGGTCTTCCCTTATCCAAGAGACTTGTCAGCAGTTCTCCATTTCATCTAATATTGCTTACATGTATTCAAATTAAACACAGATCGTAGGGAGGGGGTACGCTCTGGGTGTGCTTCTGGGAGGCAAACAAAAGCGCTGTAAATCACTATTAAAACAACCCAGAAGCAATGTATACTTTCTATCATGCTATTAGGCTAATGGAGCAACAACTCTTCTAACAAATGGCAGAGCAAGAAACCAAACGTAAAACAAGATTTTCAAACCTCTATATATTGGACCTTACGTTCAGCTATTTCAAGGTCTTCTTGCCCTGCCCTTGCCCCATAGCACTGTTTTGAACTAAGAATATTTTCTATTTCCCGAGTGACTTAGGACCAGAGAAGGGAGGATCCTTTATGCAGCTCGTGCCACAAGCAAACACAAAAGGCCAGTACATGTGAATTTAAACTGTCTTAACCAAGCCAGGCCGGTGCTTGCTCTTTTCCAGACCAGTCCTTCCCTTAAAACTGCTGGCTCTGGACTCCACAACCAGCATTTTCCAGTCCTGCAATTTGTCTCCCAGCACTTGGTGCAGAGAAGAAACTTCTCAAGAGCAGAGGTTCTTAACTTTTAAAAGAGAAAAACCAAGTTGCTTTTTCATTCTGTCTCAGGGGATACTACAGATGAAATTTCAGGTGAAATCCATTACAGTTATCCGTTGTTTTTTCTAGTGGCCAGGCTTTGCATGATTCACATAGCGGAGTCACCTTCAGCATCACCAGTGTCCATCTCAGCCACAACAGGAAGAGCTCTGGTCCCTGCATCCAAGGCAGCTTGAGCTCTCTCCAGAGATGCCACAGGCCTGTCTCCAGCAGATATCTAGCCATGATACAATTTAATCACTGTCCAGACTTAAAATCAGGGAGGTCAGAAAACTTATGGGGACTTCCTCAACTTTCTTTCTTCTTTTCCCCTCTCCGGAGCACGTTGCCAGGGGAGATGGATCAAAACAGGTCCCACAAGCCCTACTTTGGTAGCCCAAAAAGCTTTTGTGTAAGTGGCGATTTCTCTGTGATTTAAGCCCTGCTGGTCCTGTGAAGTGTCACTGAATGAGACCTGCTACCATCCACCCAGTTGAGAGCATCAGGGCAGAGACAGGCTGGGGCCATTGCTGAGCAAATGGGCTGCTGCCCACAGGTGGGTTCAGGGAATGATCCAGCCCAGTGGCTCCCAGTTCATGCACATAGCCATTGCTAAAATACAAATAGTTCTGAAACTATTTCCTCTACTTCTGCAGAGGAAGAAAGCCATTTAATTTAATTTTTGCTTTGCATAATAATGACAAGGCCATTTATGCAATTACACTGCTTTTCTTATCCAGTTTGCTTTCCAGCTGCTCCAAAGCCTTGCAGGTGTCCTAATCAGGACATCAGGTTGTTAGAGCAGCCAAAGTGCCACTGGAGGAGAGTACTCAGTCCCAAAGATGCTGAGCAGATATTAGTAGACTGCCCTGCTAACCCACTAATTATCTTGCTTTTTATTTGGGACACTGACTACCTCATAAAAGCTTTATTATTACCCAGATAAATGTCTTGAGCCTCTCAGAAGGTAAGTCCATTCATCCAAATCAATTGAAGTAACAGTGTGTTTGTGGCTCTGATGCTTAGGAGGAGGAGAGGCAATGCAGGGAGCAAGGCTTAATAAAAGACATAATCACCCCCTGCAATCTTGCCAGGCTTAACTGAAGTTATTGGACTCCTTAAATTCCACTGGCTTTATCACAGCACTAGTGCTTTCACATTTGCCCATGACTGATTTGACAAACCACTGTTAATTCCCACTTTATGATGCACATGGAGTCATTTTGCAACTCTCCTGTGTAAAAAAAGGGGAGGAAGGTGCCCTGCAAACCACTGCATGGCCCCAGGTCGTGAGCACCTCTGCAGCTCACAGCGAGCTCCAACGAAGGCAGAATACATTTCCCTATCAACCTGTTGACAAAATCAGGAGTTAAAACCTCTCTGAATAATAAATAACGACAAGTGCTGTTTGACACTTTTGTAGACCTTATTATCACTAGATCTCGAGTCCCTTTGGTGTAATCCCTCATGTGCAGACAAGGCAATGAGGTCTTATTCGAGAGATCGCACCACCCTGCAGAAGGTTAAGTCAGGAGGAGAAATTTTGCACTAAAATGGTAAAACTGCAGGGGAGCAAGATTTCAATCCCAACCCACTGTATCACCCTCAGGCTTAGCAGCAGGCACTGTGAGAGGGGGGAAACCGCAGGGACGATTCCCACCTCCCAGCTTGAGCAAGTAGAAATCAACCCCCTGTGTGTAGAAAAGTGTCATTTATCACTTAGCCATAAAAAAAAATTGTCACGAGAAAGAGGCATCGGCACATATGGATGATCTCTGGGTCTTCGGGATTTTCCTGTTCCCCCTTGCCATCCCTGGAGGAGGCTGCTGGCTGCACCACCAAATGCTCAAACCTATCTCCCCCAAAAAAAAGAGTCTGACCCCTTGGACTCCTTTTGAGCAAGAAAAGGTCATAAGGCTGCTCCCTAAAAGTACCAAGAATGAAACACCAGCACCACCAGCTGCACTGGAGAATAACAGGGCAGCACACAGGGGTTTGTGAGCAATTTTAGGGGCACTAGGGGAAGCAGGGGGTAAAAGAAAAGGGATGTCTGGGGTGGCTTCCTGAGGCAGGGGTGACCTGGAGGCTGCACGCCGGCCGGCACAGGACAACCTGGCATGCCCACGTAGGAGGCTGTCAGACTTCACAAACTCTTTGTTACATCTGTGGGTCTTCCCTCAGGGGGTCAACATGAGACTTGGGTAAAAAACATGGAGCTTTTAAGAATTTTAATTAGGTTTTTATTACTTCTTAATTGCTCCTTTCTTTAATAAAAACACCTTATTAAAAGAAAATTGCTGTGACTGCAAGATTCCTTGGATAGGCGAATACTGCATTTCTCCCAGGGGCAGAGGGTGGGAAGAATCGACTAAAACTGTAACTACAAAAGGGAAAGTGAAGCATTCCTGTGTTATTATCTCCACCAACATCAGCTCTGGGACTAGGCCAAACCTGGGACCCAGGTACCTGCAATGTGCTGCAAGAAGGGGCCCCTTGCTCTGCAAGAAGTTCCCACCGCTCATAACCAAGACAGCTCCAACCCAAGCCTGGTGGGAACTTGGGCTTTTAGCAACAACCATGCGGAAACTGTGGCGACAGCAAGCCAGAGTAAAGCTGGAGGTCTGCAAACATCACTAAGGGGCTGTGAGAAAAGTCAGGATGGAGCCAAATTAACTACTGCCTCTGCAAACCTGGAAGCCAAAATGCAAATGCCTAAAGAAACGCCAGCCAGAGCTACTGCTGCTGTCCAGAGTGGCCAGAACAAGCACCTGAGTGAATTTATGAGGCTGTGGGGTTATTGGAAAACTATGGAAAGCAGCATCTGGCCCTCAGCCCGGACTGCAAGGGGCTTAAAAACGCAGCTGGAATTAGCTTCCAGTGACAGCAGTAGGCCCAGGATGTAGAATGTATTATCCCCAGCGAGATGTGCCTTGGATCTGGCCTCCTCTCACCATGTGCCATGGGGTTTTCTGAAAACTAAAAGGACTTTCCTGCGATGGAAAAGGCAGGTTGTGCATCCCAGTGCACGGAGGAGTTCCTGCACATCTCTGCTCACTTTTGCATCATCAGACACGTTGGCTCAGTGGAAGAGAAGGAGCTGTTAGAATTTTCCTCATTTCATCCATTAGGACAGCCCAGAAGAGGCTGCCTGCATGCAAGGAGCGCTGCAGAGAGAAGAGGCCGAGCAGGAGGACAGCACATCCACAGTCGCCTTTGGGTCCCCCACTCCATGGCCGGCCCAGGCACACCCCACAGAAGGGACCTCTCCCTGGGAGCAGCATTACCTGAGGCTAAAGACGTACACCCATCACAGGGCTCTCTCACCCCAGAGCTATGAACATGAATTACTCATTGCAACTGCACATGCTTCCAGTACCGAATTCTCCCTTAAAATGTGCACCCCAGAAATAGATCAAGAATAGGGCACAGGGCCATGAGCAAACACAGGGATTCAAAAAGTCTTTTGGACTACAGGATCCAGCTGTAAACGGGAGATTTCATCACTCCTTTATTCCACACCTACTGGGGCACATTGCTTTTTGACAGTGCCAGTTTTTAAGATGTCCCTGCACGCAGCTGCCCCAAGACCCAGAGGCAGGACCTTACCTACTAACCCCTGGAACCAGACCTTCACCCCAGCTGCCTTCTGCTGTCAGCATCTCCATCTCTTCCCTCCGACTGCACAAAACATCCATGATGGATTTTAACTAGCAGTTCAGGTCAGTACACAGCTGCTAGTGAGACCCCCGACTCCTCACTGCAGTGTGAGCTTCATCAGAAGACCCTTTTCTCTCTGTCTAGGTTCTTCACAACTTGACACGATTGCAGATGTCCTCAGGCTCCCTAAAAGACTCTTTTCCAAAAGCTTTAAGAATAATGCCCCAAGTAATCCTGACTTTCTGTGCCACGAAGCCAGAACACACCACAGGTTTGGGCTCGGGAGCCAGCATAGGACAGCTCAGCGGAGCGCATTTGGAAATGAAAATCGCTCACACTGTGATGGGATGCGAGCAGACATTGAGGTGGCAATTTGGGAAGTCACCATTGGATGTGATAAGGCAAAAAGAGTAGCAAAACACTAAAGAGAGCTGCACCCTGGACATGGGTGCCTGCATTGGGAAGAGCTGGAGAACAAACTCGTAATAC
Source organism: Leptosomus discolor (assembly GCF_034619465.1). Taxonomy (NCBI): domain Eukaryota; kingdom Metazoa; phylum Chordata; class Aves; order Leptosomiformes; family Leptosomidae; genus Leptosomus; species Leptosomus discolor. The sequence continues at coordinate 211,699,369 of NC_141391.1, read as the reverse complement.
CAGAAATGCCACCCCCTTCCCAGGCTGCGGCACACAAGCACCAGGAGCTGGTGGTCGGCTGGGCAAACACAGATGCAGGAGCTGAATGGGAGCACAGTCAGCCCAAACTATTTTTAACCGGTGCAGAGGAAGCTTTTACTTTTCATTACGCAGGGGAGACAAAGTGTCCGTCAGTTGCACTGGATTTATTCACTCGACGGGTGGGTGTTGAAGTATGTAAAGCCCCCAGCCCCGGGCTGTGTGACCCACAGCTCTAAACCCCCCCTAGTCCGCTCACAGCTGCGTGGGGTCAGGGAGCGCAACAGCTGAAATGCGCTTTTGATACATGTGCTTTCAGTTGCCCCAGCTTACTCCGGGGATTTCTGCCTTGGGATTTCTATTAAAGCTAACTGGCGAGATTCACTGCTGCCATAAACGAGCACCAAGCCATCCAGATCCCCTACATTCAGCTCAGCGCAGCTAAATAAACAGTGCTGAGGCATCACAAGCAGACACTGGGAGTTGGATCTGGTGGTCCCCCAATGCCACTTTGCTCCCCCAGTGTAAAATCCGTGGATTTGGCAGTGGCAATGCCTTTACTTGCCAAATATGTTGCTTGGGGCACTGGGGAGCCTGTGAGCTGGCAGGGAGGAGGCAGGGCTGAGACCAGGGCTCTCCACCTCCCCCTTCTTGCCCAGCCAGGGTTACGGCTCTGCAATCTGATTGTAAGGTGACTCATTTTCCCTTAAACATCAATTCCTGCTGCTGTCCCCAAATATATATTTGAACGTCACCGTTCCTCACTCCCTCCCCAAAATACCAGCAGTGAGAAAACACTCACTCATGGGGCATCCCAAGGAGCGGGGCTGTGTCACCAGCCAGATGGCCACGCAGCAGCTCAAACTTTTTATGCTGGTGGTCGGCCAGCTGGTGAAAGGAAAGGGCTCAGCCAGCTACCGAGCCACCTCCGTCCATCTCCCAAACAAGCCACTAGTGCATCTGCTGCCGTCTGTAAATACTGTGCCTTGGATGAATCCACAGAAGACACGAGCAGTGACACGTCCTGTCCATCCTGACCTAAAGAGATGCTTAAAATGTTCTCAGCTACCAGTGGAAACCACCAGCCTCATAAAAGAAGGTTTGGCACTGAAACAGCTCTCCAAATTCCACTTTTGCAAATGTATATGCACGTCCAGAACATGCACACACGTAACTGCAGGTTGTTCCTCACTGCCAAGGAAGCGTTTATTAAAATCCTGCATTTATTACACACCCTACAGCTCCGTAAAGGGGATCAGAAGCCACTAACAACAGGCATCGTTGGACTTCCCATGCTAAAAATGTACTTTCTTAAGGGAGGATCGCCTAGAGGGTGAACTACTTGCTGTGGCCTCCCTGGAGAGAAGAAAGAGATATTTCATTCAGCTTGTTCGAAGTAGGTGCCGGCATCATTCAGACGAACCATGCCCTCATCACTCAGACAAAACATGCCCTCAACAGTCTATTTTTCCCTAGCTGCTACAAAGACAGCTTAGGGCGATTAGTTCAGTAGATGTTTATGCTGTTCTGTGGAGTTAGGCAAGAATAATCCCCTACAGTCTGTCACGGTCCAGGCACTGTTCTCACTACATGAGATGAACACAGAAGTAAAAAAGCAAAGCTCTGCTCCTGAACATTTCAGCTGAGGTTAAAGTATGGGGTCTAAAGATAGCATACCCAGGAATGACCTGGGTGGAGTAGGACAGGATCACAAGCAGTGCTGGTTTCCAACCTATTGCTCAGGAACAGGTTGATACCGAGCTTTGCTCAGGGCCATGGGAAGCTAAAGAGCTAACACAGAGGTCAGCGTTGGAAACACCGTTCAATGTCTCCCCACCAGTGTGTTACTTTGCCAGTGATACCACCAAAGGACCAGGAAAATCAGCAACCTGCCGCTCTGCATTCATATACATACATATATATTCGCAAATGACACGGGAATGCCTCTGCCCACTTAGAAAACAAGCCCTGGAGAGCAAATAAACCCCTTACCCGGTTGTCCTCTTGAATCTCCCAGTCACTGGAGAAGCTCAAGACATGCTGTGCCTGCGAGCAGTTAGAGAACTGGAAAAGGCTGGCAAACATCCTTCTGTTCTCCTGGGTGTCCGGGAAAATCGCCTCCTGGAAGTTGACTCCGTGAGGCAGGAGGATGTAGTTCTCATCCATCCTGAAAGACAAATGGCACGGGCAGCCCACTGTGAGGCTGAACAGCACCTTCTCTCCCACAGAAATCACCCGTCGTACTTCAGCCTGGCTCAACAAGTGCCACCGAAGTCACACAGACAGACTTTTAGCTGGCATGTGGCGCTCAGCTCTCATGGCGCTCAGTTGCCAAGATGGCAATTTCCAGCATGGAGGACTGGACCAGGCAGCAGCAGTAAGGACCTAACAAGCTCCTACCACCCTGCAGACACCAGTGAATGCCCGTGAATGAGGGAAATCTATGTTTTGGTCCATGGTTCTTACTGAATTTGCATCACTTTGCCCTTAGTCCTGGAGTTTAAGTACTCCTTCAAGCAGCCAATAAATAACATGTAAAACGCGTTTAAAGATATTGGCACAGATTGAGCTCTAGACAGCATCGAACTGCGTTTTGCTATGCACCCAGTGTAAGAATATACCACGTATTTCAAAACAAGCCCCTGAGTAGTATTTCGCAAACGCTCTTGGATTGAAAGGTCACGGCGATGGCTCCGTTCCCACATTGTGGTTTATTTTCTTATTTTTTCGATGAGCCTAAAGTCAGGATTTGGCAGGCACTTGGAAGAGCCGAGAGAAAGCTACCAGGTGAGTACTTGGGGATGGGTTTGGAACTCTCACGCCGAAGTTCGGCGAACAGGCGCTGGCCTCTCTCCAGCGCCGTGACCGTCCCGCCGTGAAAACGACCGCAGCAGCTCCCCGGGAGCCACCCGAGAGCAGCTCCCTGTCCCTCTGCCCCCCGGCGGTGCCGCAGCATTGGGGTTAGGGTTGGGTTGGGTTTTTTTTTTATCCCGATGAAACAGGGCGCGCAAAGGGGGGGAGCGGCAGCGGGACGGAGCGAAGCCTCCCGGGCTGGGGCGGGCGCGCATCCCCCCGGCGGCGGAGATGCCCCGGAGCCGGGATGCCGACCCCCGCCGCGGGATTTCCCCCCTCATCCCGGGACTCACCGGAGGAAGAAGAAATAAGCGTATCCCTGCATGACGGTGTGCGAGTGGCAGGAGAAGTACCCGAGGCCGGTGAGGTTGAGGCGGGAGCCGGCGGGCACCTCCAGCATGCTGCCCCACGCCTGGTCGCACAGCAGCTCGATCTCGGCCGAATAAAAGAGCCCCCCAGCTCCTTGCTGGGGGCCGGCGGGGGGTCCCCTCTGCCAGGGCAGGTAGTTGTAGGCGCCGTAGGGGTCGGGGTGCAGCGCCAGCACCCTCGCGTAGACGATGATGGCGGCCAGCTCGGCCCGGCAGCCCTCGCTGAGCGGCCGCCACTCGGCCGGCAGCTGGCAGCCCCCCCCGCCGCCCGCCCGCCCCCCCAGCCCCAGCCCCAGCCCCAGCACCAGCAGCGGCAGCAGCGGCGGCGGCATCGCGGGCGGCTCCGCGGCCGGGCGGGCAGGGGAGGGGGGATGGGGGGGGGGGGGGGGGGGGACGGGGGAACGGGGCGGGGGGACGGGGTGGAAGTCCCGGACCCGCTGCGGGATGCCCCGGAGGGTGCGTGGGGGCGGGGGGGACGGGGGGGGATAGAGGCAAAAGGATCAAGGCAGGGAGGCAGCGAGCCGGAGATGCGAAGGGGCAGGGAAGGGAAAGGGAGGGGGTGCGAAGGGACGAGGCGGGGTGTGTGTGTGTGTGTGTGTGTGTGTGTGTGTGTGAAAGTGGAGGCAGGTACCCAAAGGGCTGAGATCCGAGCAGGCAGGGGTGCAAAGATGCGGAGGGTCGAGGGGCAGGGGGTGCGCAGGGGCAGAGCTGTGAGGAGCGGAGATGCGAAGGGGAGGGATGGGAAAAGGCAAAGATGCGAAGGGGGCAGAGAGGCAAAGGGGAGGGATGTAGACGAGAGAGGTGCAAAGGGGGAGGTGAAAAGGGAGGGGTACGAAGGGGAGGGATGGCAAGGCAGATTTGCAAAGAGGAGGAATGCAAAGGGAAGAGGTGGACAGGACAGAGAGTGTGAAGAGGCAAGATGTAACAGAGCAGAAATGCCAAGGGCAAGCGCAGCCCGGGGTGAGGGCAGCTGCTGCAAGACATCCCCGACGTGGGCACTGGTGGCACCCAGGGCTTTGGGAGGTGAAGGGATGGTTCATAGAGTGCTGGAAGTGCGAGGGTCCTAGTGGAGCAGGGGGGCTGTGCACAGCTCCTGCTGGAAAAGAAGAGCCCGGGAACCTGAAGATGGGGGGGGGGGGGGGGGGGGGGCGGGAAGCTTGTAACCCTGGTCACCCATTTCTCCCACTTCAGATGAGGATGGAGAAAAACTTGCAAGTGGAGGAGAGCAGCTCTTCCTAGGAGCCTGCAACCGTTTTTCAAAGTACATCTGGTGAGCAAGGTAAAAACAAAAAGCCAGGTCTCGACATATTTTCACTTCCCACTGTTTCTTCCTGGAACTGGCTGAGGCAGCTTCAGTCTTCTCCAGCTTTTTGGCAGATGGCTCAGAGACTGAGCCTCTCTCCCCGCATACAAACTGCTGTGGAGCCTCTCCCGAGGATCCCCGGGGCCCCCGCACCACTTGCAGCCCAAAATAGCCTCTTTCTATTTCCGTATTCTCCATTTCCCACATCTGAACTCACTGGGGATAACAGAGTCAGGAATGGGCATGGGACACTTAAAAACTTTTGTTAGAACATGAATATCATGGAGACATGGTCCCAGTTAAAACTCTTCCTAGCCGTGATGGTTACTAAAAGTTTGACAGCATGAGCTGGCTGGTTCCTTTAATCTCATCCTCCATCTGTCTGTATGTCTGTCTGTCTCTGTCTGCCTGTCCAGTCCTCTACAAGGACTAGGAGCTCTTGGGAGCAGAAGGTGCCTTTTTGTTCCATGTTCATGCTGTGCCCAGTATAGGGGGGGTCCTCGTGCATGATTGGTGTTTGAAATAATGTGCGAAATAATGTGCAAAGTAATGAATCCTCAGTTAAATAATGCTGAGCCAACTTTACAACTGTGAGACAAGACTTCTGCGACAAGCGTCTCCCTCTGGAATAGTTTCATCAGACTCAGCTGTGTGCTGAAGGGTTTAACAAAGGTAATATCTATATTTCATGATGGCGTGGCCCTACAATGTATTTCATCATAGCTTTACACAAAACCAGCAAAGTTGGTTCTTGCTAAAACAGAAACAGATTTTGACGGGTTTTTTCCCTGACAAAAACTCCAGAATGACAGATAGAGCTTTTCTAACTGTTTTTTTATAATCTGTTTCTTGAAGATCAACAAATTGCTTCCAACTTTCAGGAAAAAAGCTTAAAAGACAATCCTGAAAAGAATTTTTTGAAGAAAATATCCTCAGGAAATCCCTACAGACCAACGAGCTTGGTATTTTTTTAATGTTAACCATCAGGAAAAACTGCTTTTGCTTTGGAAACTAAAGGGATTAAACTGTGGTACAGAAGGTTTCAGAGCCTTATTCAATAGTTTTTAGGTGTATAAATAAGAACTAAGGAGAAAAACAAAGAATTGAGGCTGATGTTGACTTCAGATAAAGCTGGGGCAATCCCGGGGGCATTTTGTGCAATCTAGTGTACGTGGAGGCCTTGGTACGAACCTCAGATTTCTGTTGAGAAATGGTGCTTTGAGATGTTGATAAAGACATGGGGGTCATGTGAAGAAAGAGAGAAGTGCTGCAAGTGCTGGGAGAGATGTTCAGCCCATCCAAGGTTGTCCCTCCATGTGTCCCCATGGTCTTTCCAAGTGGTACAACTGGTATCAAAGCCTGTCAGCTTCACAACGTGAATCTCATGTTGGATGTAGGCAGCAACGTACAGGTGTGTTATTACTCCAGCACTGCTGCTGAGGAGGTAGAGCCCCAAAAAGCTGATGAGATGTTTGTAACCATAGGTTGGTTGATTTTGTCCTGGAAACCAAATCCTTAGTTTCTGTGAAACACAATGGCTATTTCTTCTGTGTGTACATACAAAATTGGTATCTTCTGGGTAGAAGAGCCTCATATTTAAGCTTCATCTCTGCTGAATGTGCGTTGCAAGTGGGTAATGGTCAACTGTCCTCAAACAACTTTGGAAATACCTAATCCAAGCTGTGATCTGTTCTGCTATTCCTCACATTTCAGTTAGCCACCACGTAGCTGGGAAGGAGGACAGGGTGAGAAAGGCAGAGACATGGGCAGCTCACCCCCAAAATGTGGATGTGTCTTTCCTTAACGCTACTGTAAACAGACTAAATTAAACTGCTTATATTTGGCAAAGTGTTTGAATCAGTGAACCATCTCAGAAAACACAACAGCATTTGCTGGCGTATGCTGGCTCTGGGTGATGCTCTCCAACTCTCTTTTTGGTGGTAATTACCGGAGTGTGGAAGCAAGTAATGTTCTTTGGAATTTCTCCATCATCCTGCAGAGTGGTTGTGTCAGTGTTTTGAGGATACAGCAGGAGTCCACGGAGCTGACTTCAGAGCTGAATGAGCTGAAAGGAGGTCTTGTCCACAACTCTGGAGCAGACGCAGTAGGTATGCAAGACTTCACATAAAAATAAAAATACCTCTCACTTGAAAGTGTCTGATTTCCTTGTTCTCTTCCATTTATGTTCACTGGTGCTATGCCCAGTGCCATTGTAAGGGCTTGAGGTGGCTCGTCTTCTTCTGTGCCCCCTGCGAGACGTCCCCAGCTGAGACCTCTCCCTGTCAGGAGGCTCTCGGAAGCCTCCATTCATTTCTCCCTGTCGGAAGGCTCTCCAGGAATTTCCATTCATCAGTGTGTAACCTTTCCTTCCCACCTCAACAAGCTGGTCCCTTAGGCTGTTGGCTGTTTGAGTTCATTAGCAACTTTCAGATCAGTAGTTTAGTAAGGAATTAGAACTGTCTACATTCAGATCACAGTGATTAACATAATTTTGCTCTTAAATTTCTCTCCACAGAAGCACCATCAATTTTCTTCTCTCTTTCTTCATTTCCAAGGTAGTGAAAAGTAGCAGCAGCACCTGAATCCATTCCAGGAGTCCTTTCTCTTCCAGCTCTGGATAACAAGGAATTAGTGACACGAAGTAAGGATTTAGAAACCCTCCCTGGAGACTGCATCCTTCAGATCTGTGTTTGCTGTTTCTCTGCAGGGCTCCACCGGCTGATCTGAGACGTTCTTCAGTGCAGCATGAATACTTTTGTGCTGTGAACCCAGCGTGGGTCTGACAAGTGCTGTAGCCAAAACCAGCTAATCAGAGGAGCACCAATAGAGCCAATTACCACTCAGGCTGTGCTTTCAGCCGCTCAAGCATGTGCCACAGTTATTCATTCACTTCCTCTGCTTAGATAGTCTTGTAGACCTTCGAGATAGGCTTGTGGTTTTCCCAGGCAGGAGCTCTTCCTTTTCTTCCATGCATCTTTACAGATATTTAAACCTAAGGCTTCTCCCTCTGGGCTGTGTCATTTTCTTTGCTGTTTCTGTGGCAATGCGGTGATTTAAGCCTTTTAATAAAGCATAGCTCTGCTCTGTCTCTCTCTTTGACTTTAATGTATTGACAGAGTTGAGCATTTGTCTGGGTATCAAACAAGAGAGCCAGGCTCAGAGTCTGGCTGCCTTTCTGATGGGTGTAGGTGATGAGAAACCTCAGCCCAGCTGCCTTTTATTTATATAGCCACAGTGATTCCTTTGTAATCCAGGGTACAAAATTTCAAACCCAGATTTCTTTCCCCCTGCCCACCCCTCTTTAAACTGGGCAACCTACAAAGATGAGTATTTGGCTGTGTTAGTGTCCCCACAGGAAGAGATGGTTTTGTTAGCTTCTTCTGTCTATGCTTCTCTAATTTGAGTCATTCTTCTCATAGATTGACATTTGGTCGATCATATTTAACTATTTTTGTACCAATGTCTGGGGTGGGGGATTCCTATTTAAAAAATATATATATATTCTCTGGCCAAAGTTCCCTGTAGTTCTTTATGTTTCTTTCTTTTGAAGACTAATCATGACCACGAAGAAACAGGATCTGTCTTTGGGGATCAGCCGGGAATACACTACTGTCTCAAAGTGTTTGCAAAGATTTACTTTCTGCACAGCAGTAAAGACTTTCTGTAATACCATTTAGAATTTGAATTGAAAAGTGAATAGAAGGATCAAAGAGTTGGTATGGATTTGCCTACACCTTCATTGTATCTTTCTGCCCTTTCTTGGCCCCTTTGGCCTTTACCCTTCCCCACTGTCCATCCTCCCTACCCTGCCCTCGCTTTGCCCACAGGGTCCTGCCCTCCTCTCCCTCTGCCCCAACCTCTGACAAATCTCTCCAATTTAAATGCAGTTTGCTTTGGATAGGGACCTCTGTACTGTAAGCTGTGTCCTCCTACCCAAACTCCCATCCCAGCCTGGCTCCCTGACATCTGGGGACACCTGGCCCTCATCTCAGACCCATCGTGGCTGAAGGGGAACTGTTACTCTAATTCCAAGTGACCCTTTCTCCCTTTCTCAGTCACCGGCACTATCATCTCCTCTTGTCCACCACCTGGGCTTACAACCTGGATGTCATCCTCACCTTAGACTTTCTTCTCTATTCTCGAGGTTGTGTAGGCACTTTCCCTGTAGTTTCTCCCAGATATGCTTTTCCTACCATTCACACAACGAAGATGCTGTGCAGGCTCTTTCCTCTCATTTTTGAGTCCTGCAGCATCTTTTTCTGGGCAGACTCAGCCTTGGCCTACCACTGTCTACCCACCTTGTTCCTATACACACTGTTTTTCTAGCTCATCACCACTGATCACGTTCACCACCCATCTTTTCCCTGGGCTCCCTTGGCTACTCACATCCACCCCTTGCTTCATGCTAGGCCCTTACAGAAGAGCTCTGAGGCAAGGACCTCCTCAGCTTTGCATCTCTGCAGCATCTGGTTCGTGAGCCATGACTGCAGGTCCAAGAATAAGAATAGCAACAACGTGCAAGTTGATTCCAGCCCAAGTCAGCGGAGGCCAGAAGCTGCTGCACTCAGAAGTCTGTTCATAAATCAGCGTGAAATGTGCTGTCTGAGCGCAGCTCCCAGTAGACATACATCTGCATAACACATACCACTGACACAACTGGCAATGGGAAAAATATCTAAACATATCGTTCCCACAGCTGTGGAGGAATGAATAAAGATGTCTAATTCCCCTGTCCCTGGGGTGAACCCTGGTCCAGGTAAATGCACTTTGTATAAATCAGAGGTTTTAAAGGCAGAGGGACCATTAGGGAAGTCTAATCTGACCACACTGGCTAGAAGATGTCACCCAGGGACTCCTGTGTCAAGATCATAACTGAATTTAGATGGGGAAAGTGCAAGAAAGACATCCAACCCTCACTTAGAAATCTGAGATGTGGAGAAGCAAACTGAAACCTTGGTGAGTTGTTCCAATGCTAAAATCTTGTGCTTTTTCCCATTATGGATTTGCCTGGATTCAGGTTCCAGCCATGGGATCATGTTGTGCTGTTCTCTCTTTTGCAAAAAAAAGAACCCTCTTATTAGAAATCATCACCCAGTTTTGGCATTTATAACCCAACAATCGAGCATTCCCTTGAATATATTGAATACAGTTTCTTTTACTTGGTGGCAGGATGACCAGCCTATCAGTCATTGTTGTAGCTTGATTGCCCAGGATTTTCAACATCCTTTTCTCCTGCAGAGACCAGAGGTGAACTCTGGATTGTAGAGACTGGTCTCCAAAGAGCCAGGGAGAGGGCAGCACCACCACTCCTATTTGGTTTTCTGGTCCTTTATACAAGAACCACATTTATTCTGCTGGCCAGCGTTGCACAAGTATGGAGCAATTTCCATTGGTCACTCCTGAAGAAAAATTGTATTGGCAGAGTACATCTGCACTTCAATCCTAGCTCAGTCAAGCAAAGGAAATTCTGGTCTGGTTTTGGGCCAGAGCAATCATCCCTCCAGCACCCAGTCACTCACACTGGGTCTCTTCAGCTGCATGGGAGTGATGAAGAAAGTGATGTTATATGTGTCTAAGTCCTAAGGCAGCAGTGATATTGTAGGACTTTGGCTTATTGTCTGGAAATAAAAAGACAGAGATGTGAAATGTTTTGCCTTTGCTTTAATAGCTCAAGTTTTCTGGATTTATATCCTGTCTCTCCTGTATCTTCAAAGAGTTAAATCTGTTTTAATTTTTGAATCACAGCTGGAGGTAACATGTCTGACACTGTTTTCTTCTAAATTTAGTGCTGCTAAATGGTAACAGATTGCCAGGAGTGACTTCTCTTTGTGCCCCTGGCTGAAGAGCAGCAGGACAAACCTGAGCTGGGGAAGGGATTGCCTTTCAAAGGGGCCCAGACGCTCCCAAACCAAAGCCCTCTCTGTCTTTGCTGAGTGCAGAGGTGGTGTGCAGGTAGATCCAGCAAAAGCAGGTCATCAATGACAACATCTCTCCCTGTGAAGCCTTCTAATCTGCAGGAACCACCGTACCTTTCCTTCATCACTCAGAAACTGGCATCTGATCTCAGAAGTTCTCATGTAGAGCCCATATGGTAACGAGAATCATGACTCTCGTGCTGTTACTGACTGAGCAGGAACAGGCATGTGTGCCCAGGAGGTTGCACAGTCCTGACTTGAGGTGATCCCATGCAGACCAACCTTTCTTCTTGCAGGTTGCCTAGATAAATTAAAAAGGGGAGAAAGGCACCTTATAATGAGACACTTTGTCACCACGCATAGTTAATGCAATTGAACTCATGTCCTGCTCAGTTTTCACAACTGGGTTCTTACTCTGACGAGTTAATTCCCTTTGATGTCCCTTCTGTCCCTCCCCTGCTTTCACTGAGCCTAAAATAACCAAACTGTCCGTGTTGCTTATGGAATTACTGAACTTTTAAGAGAACACAAAGTGCTCTCACATGAGGATTTGGGATTCAACCTCTCTTGTTTATGTTAAACATAACATGTTAATTCTTCCACTGCTGGAGGGCAAATGAGTCTCCACAACCCCAAAGAAACCTGCTTTCAAGCGCTGTAGCAAAGGTCAGTGTGATTTGTTTCTCATTACAGATGTTCTTTCCGGTAAAGTTGTCTCATGGTATATGACAGTTTCTTTTACAAAACACTTTTATGCAATTCAAAGCATTTTCACTTAAATATTTTCCATTGTAAAACAACATATGCTTAATTTTCAGCACATTTCTCTTCTCTCAAATGGCACTAATCAGCGGAGTATCTGACTTTTTTCCAGGGGTGTGGTAAGGAACACAACGGCCTACCTCCCATGTCTCATCCAACACCCAAGGGGCTCTGGATTTGGAGGGGGGACTCCCACTGAAGCTGGCATTCCCTGAACTGCGTTTGATTCCAGCCTCCCGGCTCTGGGAGTACATGTACTTTCTGTACAGAGGTGCCTGCACATCTGGAGAGGCAGAGCAGTGGGAAAGGGGGGCAAGGCAGCACAGATGACTGAGTGGTACATTACTGTAGCCTATTAGAGGGGTGAGAAATGAGCATGCACCCCATTAAGTCCCACAGACAAAGCAAATACAAGATACCATGAGGGATGAGGCAGACACAGGGATGCAGAGCCCAAGAGAAAACCAGACACAGCGGGGAAAAGGCAGAGGAATGGGGAGGAAAGGCAAGAAAAGACTCAAGACAGGAGAGAAAGGAGGGAAGCAACTGGTCAAGGAAAATTTTAGGGAAAGAAGGAATGAATGAAGGAATTACGAAGCTTGAAATTTAATTTATTGAACATCATATTGTAAAACTAACGAAATAGGGACAAGAAAGGGAAAAAAGGAGCAACTAGAACCCTAAGTGAGTGCTAAGTGAGCACTGCTTGCAGGTGGCCAGTATGAACACCGTCAGAGACACCTACACTTCCCTCCTGTAAAACCAGCTTTCGCTCGGCAGTCTCATACTGGCCAGCTTGCATTGCCTCTCATCCTGCAGAAAGCTGGGCTTAGCTTGAGTGTCATGCCCTACCTCTCAGCTGGTCCCCATGCTCCTGACTTGCCTGCAGCAGGAGAGCTGCTCTCCTTCATCTGCCTGCCTTCCCCACCATGGCCCCACCATCAACCCCTCTTTTGTCTCATGAGCATCCCCACATCTGCTTCCATTTCTGGGCCATTTAAATGAAGTACCAAGAGAAGGAGAGAGATGGGGTTTCTTGTCTGGGAAGGCTTTATAAGATATCTTCCGGACAGCAAGGGCTTCCCACCAACATCTATCAACACTCACATGAGATGTGCCTGCTCCCCACAAATCACCTATTCCTCACAACCAGGCAGCACGTTTCTCCCTTTAACGGCTACCAAGAGGGCATCAAACCCTCTAGACACACCTCACAAAATGTCTCAGTGCCCTGCTCCATTAGTGTATGAGCTCTGTATTTTTCTGTGTCCTGAGTAGATCTTGTTCTTCTGTGATACGTTTTTGAATAGGGCTTTCCAGGTCTTTGACACAGATGCAGTGTTCACAGAGCAGTTGACATGAAAGCACATCCCCCCTGCCATTGTGCAGGAGGTTTATTTGGATTTTAGAAATTGCCTTCAGCAAAAGATAAAAAAACTACACTTAACCCTGTGAGTTAACCCAAGCACGTGGCCAAGGTAGTGAAATGGGCTCTGATCCAGATCCCCCACCACAGATTGCTCCCTCTGCTCATGGTAATCAGCTGTCTCGTTGCTGAGCAAAACTGTCCTCCTGACTCAAGGGGATTTCATCCGCAAGGAGCTGGGTTAGCAATGCCACCGACATTCATGGGGGATTCATTCAGATGCTGGCGATGAAGTCCACGCTGCTGATGGTGTTGGTCACCTAGTTCTGCTTCCGACCTTCTTAGCAATGAGATGCTCCCACACACCATTGGCATTACCAAGGAGGAAACATCTCTACTTCTGAACCTGCCTTGGCTGAGTGAAAAGCACCCATGCAACTTGCTGATAACCCGTTGCAAGGTCATATGTCAAAGCCAGGACAGCTGTCCCCTGGCCACCACTTCAGAAGCTGATGACACATGTACAAAGCAGGTGGTGTTGGAGCCAGCAAAGGCCACAAAATTCAGCAGCAGCCGCCGAAGCAAATGATTTGCTGGATTGAATTGCCTGTCAGCAATGCTGCCTGGCTCCTGCTTGGATTGCGTTAACTGTTCGGGCTGAAATATCACATTTTGCATGTTTATCTTGGGTAGATTTATGTGGAAAATGTTTCAATGGTCTCTTCACCAGGGAAGGCTAAAGAGTAATGTCTTGTTTTGCTTGTGTTGAAGGCTGTGTTCCCATAAGTAGAGCCAAAGCCTTCATATCTGCCTGAAAGGTGGGGATGGAGAAGGAGATTGACTGGAAGGATAAGATTTGAGGACTAAAAAGCCAAGCCTGGTAGGTCACATAGGTACCATCTTCTTACTACATAAAGGGATTGCGAATCCACATCCATTAACACGTTTGTGGCACTTGGATAAAGTGGAGACAAGCATCACAGGAAAGCCCGAGTAGGTGTTAATAGTTCTGCCTCTCAGGTTCTGCCTCTCAAATCTTCAGCGATTCAAGGACAGGGGATTTCAGGACGTTTGCACACTGAGCAGTGAAGATAAAGCATAACTGCTCGCTAGGAGGGCACAGTCCAAACTGCCGCTCGGGGCTCACCACCTTGAACAAAAGCTTAGGAGACAGCAGACTTCTTGTCTACTGAAGATTTGCCACTGCTCATTTGCATCCGTGTGCATGTAGCACTTGACGAGACACCAGGAAAGACCTTCTCTGCTATTCCCATCTCCAATGCAGTGGGTAGAGAAGAGCTGCCTTCTGCAGACACCCTGTTAACAATCCTTGCTGGAGCTGCAGCTGGGCACAGGCACAGCCTGAGGTCTTGCAGGACTCTGAAACACTTCGGAGGGGCTTTCACAATGTAGACGGCCCAAAGAAATTGTCCTCGCTATTTGGAGGGCTAGCCCATTCCAGGAGGTACTGCGAATAAGAGTACAAAGTCACTTGCACCTCTTTCATCCTCTTGCTGAGATCACTGCTGGGGTTCAGCTCTGAGCCTTGTCTGCTGCACAGGTGATAACATAGCCATAAGAGGAAGGAAAATATTTCTTTCACAGAGATGTATGTTAATCGCCAGTTCTGAATAAATACATCCCAGCTGCTAGGAACAGCTGTGAATTTTTTTTCTTTGTCTTTTTCAAGTGTGATGCATTCCTCCTCTTCACCATCCCCTCCTGAAGTGGGGAAGAAGAGCAAAAGCCTTGCTCCAGGGCAAGAAAAGATCCAAACTGTGGCTTTGCATAAATCTGTCACTTTGATTCCCCTGAGAACAACTGCAAACTTGAAAAATGGCATAGTGAAGGAGCCACAGGTGTTAACTCCTCTTTTTTTCAATTGGGAAAAAACCAAATCAAAACAAAACCACAAAACCCAAACAAACAAACAAACAAAAACCCCAAACACACCAAAACCAGGGAGAAAAAGTTGCTGTGAACAGCCCTCAGAACATGATTTCTTTCACTCAGCTTTAAGCTTCCTTAGCACTTCCAGGACTATCTCTGTGTTGATAAAAATCTTATTTCTAAACCAGAAAGGAAACAGGGAAATTGTCCTGTATCAGTATCTGCTGCAAAATCCACGTTAATCACCCTTTTCCCCTTCTGCTGTTTTATTCCCTCTCTGGAACAATTTGTGAGGGGGTTTTGCTCTCTCTCTCTCACTTTTAAATGCTAATTCATCAAAGATTTGCTGGGTTTGGCTCGGGGGTGGGAGGGCAGTCTCTGAGGAGGCTCAGTGATGTCTTTCACCCCAAGGTCAGCTTTGTATCCTGCATTAAATCTGGCTCTTTTACTTGAAACAAAGAAACACTGTTGTTACAAACACTTCTCTTCTCCTCAATGCAGGCACTTTCATCCCTAAATGCTTCAGCAACAAGTGGCCAGATTTTGCTCCACGAGCAGAGGCAGCCGAGGGGGCTGAGTTCATCTTTGCTGGGGCCCAACACGGTGATGCCCTGGTTGCACCCCAGGAGCACTGACAGCACCGAGGAGGCCCGGAGGCAGCGGCTGCCCCGAGATGAGTGGAAGGAAGAAGAACCACCCGCATCAGGGGCATGCGTGAGGCCCCCCACGCCAGCAGGGATGGCACAGGCTCCCCTTGCCCTGCCTGGGGCTCCTCTCGTCCCCGGCCACCCCACGCAGACCCTGGCTGGCTGCAGCCCCGCTCCACGTCCCTACCTTTGTCCCTTAATATTTCATGCTCTCATGAAGCGGGAAGGGTTTTCCTTAAGGCCCCACTGAAAAGAAGGAAATTGCTTCTGCCACTGCAGTCCCAAGGGCTGTATATTTCTCAGGCAATTAGACCTTTATCAGGCTCTATGCTGCAGAGATAAGGCTTGCTGAATATCTGTTGGCTGACACAGGCTGACACAGACGTATAGCTTAAATAACATAAGTGAAATGCTTTGAAGTCTTTTTTTTCTTCTTTTGGGGCTGTTTGTTTGTTTGTTTGTTTTAAGTCCTTGCCCCGTTCATTGGTGAAACTGCATTTGCAGTAAATTAAGTGAAAATACTTAGGACTGTGTTGGGTACCACTAGTCACAGTGTCTAAGCCTGGCAAGCTGCTCTCCCCAGGCACGATGGACTTGGTGACCACGTCTCTCCTGTGACTATCTTAGAGGCACAACTTGATGGAACTGGAGAGCCCACCAGATTAACTCACCATGTTCCCACACCGAACTACCACAGGACTCACGGTGCTGAGCCAGGAGACCTGGCTCTCCCACTGACATTGGGGGAAGCTGCTCAAGCCAGGACAGCTCTAATCCTACTCAGCTACAATCTGAGAGTATATGGAAAATGGTTTACCCACGGAGGTAGTTTTGCATTTCAGCGCTGCTGTTGGGAGCCAAATTAATAATAAGGTTTGGCCAAGTTCTGCATAGGTTGAAACCTGACTTTTGGCTCAGCTTCTGTCTGACAAAGAGCAAGACGCTCATCAGCATCTTTGCTTCTGGGGCTGTCATTCCCATTCCAGCAAACAAGCCATGGGTGGCTTGCCTCCAGATTGAGGATACCTGCGGGTCTTGTGAGTTGTGGTGGAAGGGTGACATGGGGTTGGGTTTAAATAGATGAAAAGTCAGAATTTGTGAGGTTTTTGCAGCCTAAACAATTAATTCGTAACGACAGAGCTAGCATGAGTTCCACCACTGCAGTACATGGCTGTGCCTGGGAGCATGCAGACGTTTAAGCTAAGGTACAGCTCTGCCCGTTGCATGGTGACGGATGGATCACACTGAATCATACCAAGAGTTGTGCTGGATTGTGCTTGGAGTTTCTCGTTTCAATAATCTGCCAACCCCCACTGAAATCAATGGGAGGCTGAAACCGATGGTTTTAATATGTGTTGGCTGTTGAAACTCAACAGTATTTGAGACCATCTCTCTTACATTCTCCCCCTGAGATCCAAGAAATTTACTATGGACAAGCACCATTGTACATGGATACGATGAATACATGATATTCGGTTCAGAACAGAGTTCAGATCTCTCTTAAGCAACAGATCTTTCTTCTATCCAATATCCAGAACTGCTAGAAGACAATTTCCTGAGAGGAGTCCTTGGTTCTTAATATCACTTCCCCCTTGGTTGACCTTTCCTTAAAGGTATTTGAGAAAGTGATGAGTCCTGCATGCACTGGAAACTGCAGAACATTTTCTGAAAGCAGAAACGCACTGAAAGACAGTAAAACCAAACTGGCCCAGCAGGTAGGGACTTGGACTCAGGACACCAGAGTGTAATTCCCTTTTCTGCCACTGGCTTCCTGTGACACTTTGGGTGAGTGACTGAAGGCCATATACTTAAAAATATGAGTCTTTGTCCCATTGTATCCCAGATTCCCATTTGTAACTAGGGATAACACCACTTTGATCACAGTGGATATCCTGGAGTATCATGGTACTACAGTAATGGGGACCACATGAATAAAGCTTATGTTGTAGGAAAGACTACTAACAAAGAATTTAGAACTAGCAAATCGAAGAAAAGAAACACAGCAGTGAAATGTTCAGAACTGCTAACTGTGTGTTCAAAAGTTTGGGAAAATGCCTAGAGCTGCAAGTGGGTGCCAGAGAAATTAATTATGATAATAAAACTTCAGGGAAGAGGTGGAAATGTTGGAATGATCAAATCATATGTAATTACGAGGAACATTTTCTGTCTTCTTGGTAGCACAGAGCTGCAAGGAATGTGTATGTTGCCTCCAGAAATGTTAGAGGCCGGGATGTCATTCTTTCAGAAACAAAACAGACAAGAACTGAAAGAGGGAAAAAAAAAAGGAAAGAAAAAAAAAGAAAATAAAAGCCAAACCAAAGAAATGCCTCACAGGTCACGATGCAGCAGCCAGATCTTTGAAAGGCAGCCAGGGGAAATTCCCTGAGAAGCTTCCCTCTGCTCAGGTAGGAATTCCTTGCCCCTAACCTTTGCTTGGGATCAGCTGAATCATGTTATATGGTCTTATTTTTCACTCCAGCCATACACCTCCAGCCTGCACACTTCTGAGTGGAATATCAGGGACAAACAAGCCTCTACTCTTTCTTTCTTTCTTTCCTTCTGCCCCCATGTTTATGGTTGGAGCAGCTTTTCCAACATAGTGGCCTCTGCTGGAGCCACACTGGTCACAAAGGGTGATGGGTAGAGCCCACAAGACCAGAAGTGCTTGCTGCAGCGAAGAGCCACGTGATTGCTCCTTCACTAACGTATTTAAAGGCAGTACTTGACAAACTGCTGCTCATTTTAAAAAAATTATTCATAAAAACCCAGCCCTGATGGCAAGTTGGCAGCACAATTACCTAAACTCTCTGTATAAAAACTCCAGGTCACTGGTGACTGTTTAAGTCTGTGCTGTTTGAAGATGAATTAATTGCCTCCTGGGTTTCCCCCGGCTCTGCAAGGCTTTTCCTGGATCCACACATACTGCCAGCTGCTGCACAGAAAGACAGTGGGGAAAGATAGGACTGGGAGAGGAGATACAGACGGGCCCTGGCTAGCAAAGCTTTGGTTTCGTTGGCTTCTGCACATCACGATCTCTTCGTGCTGCAGCTCTTGTTGCGCTGCAAGCCATTGAAAAGAAATAATAAAAACCCACACTGCAAGCCATGAAAGTGAAAGGCTTGGATCTTGCTCAGCTGTTTGGAGGAAAGGCTGCAAACGCCACCCTGCTGAAAGGCACCATTAGCTGAGCATCTCGGAGACTCCTCTTACAGGCTTCATCCAAACTACAAACTGGGTCCACAACCGCAGCTTGTGCTGTCCCTTTAAAGGAAGCTTTGATACACGCTAGTGAGATTCCCACACTGACCAGTACAGAAGGTTTTCTTGATTCTTATCCCATACAGAAATGGCATGCAGCTCTCCACGGAATAAGTGCTCTGGTGCATCATGCCGCTTGTCCTCAACACAGCACCCAAAAGCCCTGACGCAGTGAGTGCTCAGCATCATCCCAGAGCACTGTCCTGGTGGATGCTCCCATCCCTCGGCAACATTTAACCACCTTTAAATCAGGCTGTCTGCCTCCTCACACTACTTAGGATTCAGAGCACTTTTCCTGGACACTCTGCAGAAGGATCCCTGGAGATCCCATAAATGAAAGGAAATCTTTACATTGTATTTTGTGTCTGTTGGCTCCACAGTGATGCTATCATGTATCTCCTGCTTTGCTGACGTCTTGGCATTAATCCTCATTGGATTTCTTTGCCAGCTACATCCTGATGTCTCAAATACGATTTATGCCTTTACTAACAAGTCCATCAATAGACAATCTACCCCACTAAAAGAAGATTACCCCTTAGAGAAGACCCCTGTTCTCAATATTTATAAGTGGGTTTTATCTAGAGATTCCCAAACTCAGTACTTTCAAAGAACACACCACGCAGGCAACTTCCATCTGTAAACTGCAAAAGCCACTGGGGTGGTGCGACAATCTGATGTATCATCCTTCTGCACTTCTTCCCGACGGTTTACTGGGATTAAGAGACCCTGTCCCTTAACCACTGTGTCATTTCACCAGGGGTGGTAGAAAAGTTTATTGCAGTTTTTTCCAGAGGTGACAGCATTTCAGTGAGGGGATGCTGTGGAGCATCATATTCTAGTGGGTTTTCATCCTGCATTGCGAGAGCATCCAAATGCCCTTCAGAAATGCCTCCAGCAGCATGTTTACTGCCTTTTTTTTTCATTCCCCAAGTTAAAAGCTATTGTTTGTCAGGCTCTTTTCTTCTTCATGTACTTTATATGATAAGCTCTCAATAAGTGCATCATTTAAGCTTTAGGATGAAACCTGGAAACAGCACTCAGACCCCTGGAGAGTTCATTCCTACAAACCAAAGACGCTTTCAAACCATTCTGCCTGATTGCATCCCAATACCGAATGATTCAAGACAGAAATCCTTATTCACTTCTGTCACTCTTTTGGTGAGAATCGAGAGAGCACAGCACAGCACAGGAGCGACCAGAGTGTTTGGCTTTTATTTTGGTGGTTTTATCCAATTTTACACCTCGGTCTGCACCTAATTCTTGGATATGTTGGCTCAAGCCAGGAAGTAACTCCTCTGATTTCAAGTGAGGTGGGGTTTACTCAGCAGGCTGCCTGCTTTGCTCAATTATTAATGTTGGAGCACTATCGATTTTGCCTCCCTGAGCTTAGTGGTGAACAAGAGCTGAAAAATGGAAGTGGCAAGCAAAGGAACACAGAGAAAACAGCATCTGCTTCCAACAGAGTTCAGTCATCTGAAATTCAATGTGAATTACATTGACCTGTGAAAAGTCGTTCCCACAAAGTTATTTTTTCTTTCTCAGATTCCTTTAGTTACTTTCACTGACCATATTCTTCATTTCCCAGGTTCAAGCATGAGGTGTTTTGGGGTAATGGCTTTGGGCAAATGATACCTTTATATGAGATGGCTGCAATCTAGGAAGCTCTTTGAGATTTGGTATGTAGATACAGCACCGAAGTGCTTACAGGCAAAACAAATTACAAAACCAAAGTAATATATTAGCCCAGCTCTCACTTTCAAACACAATCTGCCCCCCTCAATCCCAAAATGTGCTTTACTGGCTACAGTCTCAGGCAGTCCAAAATCTTAGATGACCCCTTGCTTTCAAAGAATAAAGAAGAGAAAATGCCTCTTAAGAAGTTTATCTTCATGAGCGCCCCACCCCTAAACTCCCCCATAGCTTACAGATCTACACAAAAATCCTCCAGGACCCCAAAGCACCCTCCAACACCATCTCTCTGCTCTGGGACACACTACTGCTGCCAAAACTCACCATGTCTAACTGGAACTCCAGCAGCAGCTGTGTTAGAGCCCATCTTTGGCCTCAAGGAGGAACTACTGGGGCTTTTAAAGAGATTTATACTAAATCCTCACCCAGAAAACAGCCTATAAACAGAGGGGGTGGTTTCAGAGGGAAAGTTATCAGGTCAAGGAAAGTCTTTGCAGAACTGGCCACATATAGATCAATAGGTTTTACCATGATACCAGGAGAGCGCAAGTCATGCACTATAGAAAAAACTGCAAGTAGAAGCAATCCCTCAAATGGAAACCCTGTCGGGAACAATGCCAGGCCTTAGTGATATTTGACCCTGGGCTTGACTCAGATTTTGTCACAGGTCCTTTTCCTGGGGAAGAATAGGCTACTCCAAAGCAAGAGACCTGGATAGGAACTCTGTCATTTGGGCCCTACCCTGACACCACAATGCTAATAAGTGCATCAGGTAAAAATAATATGTCAAACTAATAATAGCTTAAATGAGTACCTAAATCCTTCAGCGAGAGCAGATCCCTAAAAATCATTGCATTTCCTTCCCGTTCAGTGTCTCTTGCATAAATAGCCCCCTTTTAATCGACACAAGCTATGATGTAATGTAATCAAACATAAGGCTGACTTTTCTTTCTCTGCAGCACAAAAAGCTGAGGTCAGGTACCCCTTCTCCTTTGTACCCTCTAACCCACTGGCCAGCCAGAAGAATCAGGCAGCCAGGGAGAAAGGAGAGAAATTAAAAGAGACGGCTGCAAGCGAAACAGTGAGCGCCATAGGAATGACTGCAAAAACACTGCCTGGGGTCCCGTTCAGGTCTCCATCATGTCCTGTGCAACTCTGTTCACCTCGGGGGAGCTTAGCAAACAGAAGTAACCACATGTGTTTACCGCCTGCACACCATATTCTCCAATAATTTACCCAAAGAAAACAGTATTTCTTTAAACAAGAAAGCAAGGGAACAAGTGAGTGAAGAAGGGGGAAAAAGAAAACATCTCTAAAGCAAAGCATCAGCTTTGAGGCTACAACCTATGGGTTAACAAGATCTTTTAATAGGTTGTTTCTCTGTCCTCACAGAACTCAGCATGTCCAGAAACACATTTTTTATAGCTGGCTTTCTATAACATCAGCTTGTTTTCATCTCTGTAACTAGCTTATTGCAGCTATGATAATAATTGATCAACTTGTAAACCTGATTATAAAGTCTGCCCTCATTTGCTTTGTTCCTTGGCTGGCTCTTGCTTTTGAAAGCAGCAAGGATTTAGAGTGGTGGCTGGCTGCAGCATCCATCCCCTCCCCAGCTTGCCATTAACGCTGCCTGGTTCGGAAGTGCAGTCTGGCTCCTGTGGAGTGGCTGAGGACGTCTGGTTACAGAGCCTCCAGCCATTAACCCCACCTGGATCTGGTCCTAGCTGGAAAGAGAATATCGAAGTTGCGGAGGGAGAAATCCAGTGTGAATCACCCCTAGCAGAGTTGACAGGCAGAAACGAAATTCAACAAAGGGTTTGACATCTGGATATCAGTTTGCATCTCATCAGGAAGCTGGACCTGACTTCCGCATGCATGGAAGTCTCTCCCTTTAATGCCCAGGTACATCCTTATGTGGAGAAAACAGATGGTTACTGCGCTGCCTGGCTGTGCCGTGAGCAACTCCTGTGGTACCAAAGCCACTTTTTATCTCATTGGAAATGCTGAAATGGGTTGGGAATTCCAGATTATGAGTACTGAGAAATGATGTTTTGTCAGTGAAGAGAGCACCAGGACAAGAAAGGAGTGCTTTGCCATTTCTCTGCAACCTGTGCTTCAGCCCTCAGTGGGGAAAGCATGGAGTCAGGTAGCTCAGGAGCCAAGCCCTGTGCTCAGGGGTGACAGGGAAATCCTGCCTGAAGGCCCCATGCCAGCCGCAGCCTGGCTGTGTGGTTGGACCCGTCACGCAAGACAAAGAGAGGATGACGTTTGCTCCATGACATGATGTAGAGTCTTAGCTGCAAGGCACCTAAACGAAGCAAACGAGCTAGCCCATGCCGTGCCACGCGGCTCTGCACAGCTCGAGCTAGGAAGCACCACTACAGCCATGTTGTCATACACAAACCCTAAATTAAGACAATTTATTTCTGCATGGGGGGAATTCACCATGCACATGTGTACCTAAGAGGGATGAGCGAGACGCGCAACGTCAACTGGTCTTGCAAGTACCAGGTGCTTTAATTTAATTACCAGTGCTTAAAACCCAAATCGAAGTCTCTGTGGATGAAAAACATGGCAACTGACTGACATAAAAATCCTTAACTTTCTGAGCCAGTATGTCCCTTTAGAGCTGAAACAAGTATAGAAATCATTGCCATGATAACTAGAGTACTCTTTCTTCTCAAGGACATGAGGCATCCAACCACGCCAGACTTTAGTAGCAATAATTACTTGACTTAAATAAAATAAGCATAAGTATTAAGTGTATTTCAGCAAAATACACTAATTTTTTTCATAGCACTAGTTGTAATAATAAGGGTTAACAAATCAGAGGCATTGTTTCATGTCCTAAGGAGCTTTAGAAGCACGAAGGAATTAAGGATTTGCTAATAAAGAGTGGTGAATAAACAAAAATCACAGAAGGATTTTAAGAAGTTTGAATAAGCTACAGAAATCAATGGAAGATAAATGAGAACCCAGAGAAACCTGGTTTATAATAAAAATCCCTACAAACAATAATGTAACATGGTGTGGGTGAAACGAGGTCAGTGTATCTCTTTCCAGAACTGAACAGACATGCCCACAGCACAGAACCCACCACAACAGATGTCCTTTTCTTGGGAAATTTGGGACAGATATGGATGGTGATTCTGGCAAAGGCACGTCATGCCAAGAAGCAGACCCCAAAGGCAAGGATAAAACCAGGATGAGAGCAAACTGCAATAAGATGGTCAGAACATAAATATCTAGGTATATTAGCCTAACATCTTTCTCCAGTTCTACTTTTATGGAGATATTTGAATTCGTAATAAATATATAAACCCCTGCTGCTTCAGAAGGGGAAATCTGTGATCAAAGAGCTCTTTCAAGGTGCCATTAAAATGAAGGCACTAAATTTATGCTTGTACATAACTATTTAACCAGCTCTGGGCCTTTTATTTTTCAGCTGTTGGCAATGTTAGAGCCTAAGCCCCTGCCCAGGCTTCGCTCACTTTGACTCAAGCATCGGTGCATTCTAGTGTTTTATCTTAAGGCTCAAATCTGCAAAACGCCAACTTCACTTAAGAAGTGCTCAGCGCCCTCAGCTGTCTGAAAAGCAGTTTGTTTTCTGCCAGAATTTCAAGTCTGTGTTTACTGCCTTGAACAGCCTTCTCTTTTTCTTGCAAAACAAATTCTTCCCAGTATTCACCACTTTCCCAGTCACCGTGAACTGGCTGCCTTTGGATTTCTGGTCTGTTTTGCGAAGGATAAGATTACCCCCGTTGTGCCAGGGAGGCAGAGCAGAAGTGCTGAGCAGCCTGGGCTGACATCCTTCTGGGATCTGGGCATCACTGAGAGCTGGGGTACCCCTCTGTGGTCTGCAGGGCAGATGTCTATTGAAGGCCTCTCACTCAAAGTCCCCGTGATGATAAAATCCTTTCTTGATCCCATGAGTTCTCTCTGCCTTGGGATTCAAGGTTCTCAAACACACTGTAGTTTCATGCAGAGGTTATGCCAGCATAAACCAGCACGGACGCCGAAAGAATCAGCCCTTCTTCCCCTCTATCATAGAATCACAGAACGGGTTGGGTGGGAAGGGACCTTTGAAGATCACTCAATTCCAACCCCCCTGCCATGGGCAGGGACACCTTCCACTAGACCAGGTTGCTCCAAGCCCCATCCAGCCTGGCCTTGAGCACTGCCAGGGAGGGGGCAGCCACAGCTTCTCTGGGCAACCTGTTCCCGTGCCTCGTCATCACTCTCATCGTACAGAGTTTTTTCCTTATGACCAATCTAAACATATCCTTTTTCAGTTTAAACTGTTGATCCTCGTCCCATCACTACACTCCCTCCCCACCTTCCCTGTAGCCCCCTTTAGGTACTGGAAGGCCTCTATAAAGTCTCCCTGGAACCTTCTCTTCTCCAGGCTGAACAAGCCCAACTCTCTCAGCCTGTCCTCACAGGGGAGCTGCTCCAGCCCCCTGAGCATCTTCGTGGCCTCCTCTGGACCTGCTCAAGCAGGTCCATGTCTTTCTAATTCTGGGGGCTCCAGAGCTGAACGCAGCACTGCAGGTGGGGTCTGACCAGAGCAGAGCAGAGGGGCAGAATCACCTCCCTCGACCTGCTGGCCGTGCTGCTCTTAATGCAGCCCAGGATGCAATTTGCTTTCTGGGCTGAGAGTGCACATTGCTGGCTCATATTCAATTTTTCACCCACCAACACCCCCAAGTCCTTCTCCCCAGAGCTGCTCTTTATCCATGCATTGCCCCGACCCAGGTGCAGGACCTTGTACTTGGCCTTGTTGAACCTCATGAGGTTCACACAGGCCCACCTCTCCAGCCTGTCCAGGTCCCTCTGGATGGCCTCCCTTCCCTCCAGCATGTTGACCACACCACACAGCTCGGTGTCATCAGCAAACATGCTGAAGGTGCACTCAATCCCACTGTCCCTGTTGCCAACAAAGGTGTTAAACAGCACCGGTCCCAATGCTGACCCCTGAGGGACGCCGCTCGTCACTGGTCTCCACTCAGACATCGAGCCAGTGACTGCAACTCTTTAAGGGTGACCATCCAGCCAACTCCTTATCCACTGAGTGGCCCATCCATCAAATCCATGTCTCTCCAGTTTAAAGACAAGGATGTCATGCGGGACAGTGTCAAATGCTTTGCACAATTCCGGGTAGAGTATGTCAGTTGCTCTTCCCTTATCTGCCAATGCTGTAACCCCATCATAGAAGGCCACTAGATTTGTCAGGCATGATTTCCCCTTACTGAAGCCATGTTGGCTGTCACCAATCACCACCTTATTTTCCATGTGCCTTAGATTAGTTTCCAGGAGGATCTGCCCCATGATCTTGCTGGGCACAGAGGAATAGCCTGTAGTTCCCCGGGTCTTCCTTTTTACCCTTTTTAAATATGGGAGTTATGTTTCCCCTTTTCCAGTTGGTGGGAAGTTCGCTGGACTGCCGCGACTTCTGAAATATGAATGGTGTAGAAGCCAACTTCTATCTCCCTGAAACAAAAGCGGCCTGATGGAGGAAGATAAGGAGAGGAAGGGGCAAAGGCCTTCCCCTTAGGATGTCTCCAACACTTGCAAAGTACCCAGAAAACAAAAACTGTAGTCATGGGGGTGGATAATGTGGGCCTTGTACTCAACAACATTTGCTTGTCTCAAGTGCACAGGATGTGGCTGGAGAAGAGAGCCCTGTGGAGATCGGGCGGTTCTGCTCTGGCCGGACTTGTTTTGTTCTTAGGAACATTGTACCTGATTAATGGTCCTTTGCATATGTTAATGAAGATTAGCACTCGTCCACCCACCCAAATCGTGCTACACATTACCTGGGGAAGGGAGAAATCTGAGACTAAGGAGTGGGGTGCTTCACACTGATACAGTGAATATAAAAGGGGGAGAGAAGTGACACAGATCAGGGAGGAAGAAATACCAAGAAGAAAGAAGAACATGACAACACACAGAAGAGTGCTCCTAGGAACCAGAGAACCATTGGCTGGAACTTAGAGCCAACGCTGGAACTTAGAGCCGTGTTACATCTCTTTCTTTTCACTCTCTCCTTTTACTTTTGGACACTATCAAACTCCTTTTGCCAAAGTTGTTGTTGTTGTTTTGTTCGGGAGAAGTCCCTTTTTCTGAAGTTGTTGCTGTTTTGTTCAGAACTCCCTTTTGCTGAAGTTGTCGTTTTGCTTGGGAGAACTCTCTTGCCAAAGCTGCTGTTACATCACTTGAGAGAACTCTCTTGCTCAAGTCACTGTTGTTTTGTTCGGGAGAACCCTTGCCGAAGTTGTTGGGTTTGTTTGGGAGAATTCTTTTGCATTGCAAGTAAATTTGTGATTTAAATGAGCCTCTGGAATAACTGTTGTTATTCTGGATTCCGCACAGAGTATTTTAAAAGATCACCTTCCCCTAGTCCACTGAGTGGGACAGGACAGATGGATAGTGGCTTAGCCACCTCATCTGCCAGTTCCCTCAGGTCCTGCGGATGCATCTCATCAGGTCCCATGGACTTGTGCACCTTCAGGTTCCTTAGATGGTCTTGAACCTGATCTTCTCCTACAGTGGGTGGTTCTTCATTCTGCCAGCCCCTGCCTTTGCCTTCTGTGACTTGGGCGGTGTGGCTGGAGCACTTGCTGGTGAAGACTGAAGCAAAAAAGTCATTGAGTACCCCAGCCTTCTCCATATCCCAGGTAGCCAGGTCTTCCATTTTCTTCTGAGGAGGGCCCCATGTTATCTCTAGTCTTCCTTTTGTCACCGATGTACCTATAGAAGTTTTTCTTGCTGCCCTTGATGTCCCTGGCCAGATTTAATTCTATCAGGGCTTTGGCTTTCCTAACCTGATCCCTGGCTGCTTGGACAATTTCTCTGTATTCCTCCCAGGCTGCCTGTCCTTCCTTCCACCCTCTGTAGGCTTGCTTTTTGTGTTTGAGTTCATCCAGGAGCAACTTGTTCATCCACGCAGGCCTCCTGGTGGTTTTGCCTGACTTTCTCTTCATTGGGATGCATCACCCCTGAGCTTGAGGGAGGTGATCCTTGAATATTGACCAGCTGTCTTGGGCCCCTCTTCCCTCCAGAGCTGTATCCTATGGTACTCTACCAAGCAGCTGCCTACAGAGGCCCAAGTCTGCTCTCTTGAAGTCCAGGCTGAGGAGCTTGCTGTGCATGATCCCCTCTGCCCTAAGGATCTTGAACCCCACCATCTCACGGTCACTGCATCCAAGGCCACCCTCGAGCTTCACATTCTCCACCAGACCCTCCTCCCCTCCTTGTTGGCAAGAACAAGCCCCCTTTAAGTATTGAAGCCCCTTTTGAGTATTGAAAGCCCCCTTTAAGTATTGAAAGGCCTCAATAAGGTCTCTGCAGAGCCTTCTCTTCTCCAGGCTGAACAACCCCAACTCTCTCAGCCTTTCTTTGCAGGAGGGGTGTTCCAGCCCTCTGATAATTTTCACAGTCCTCCACTGAACCCACTCCAACAGGTCTAAAAGCCACTTCTTCACAGCCTTCCACCAAAGTTGTGCAAGCATGTGGACAGCCAGCACAAGGGAAACTGGTTCAGGTAAAAACTGATTCAGGTTAAAACCTGGTTCACTCTGATCTGGCTGTCTGTATGTCTCCTCCTGCACTTCTTTCATTGGCAGTGCTGTCTTACGCAGGCTCAAACACTATATAAACTCCACACTTGAAGCCTCCTTGTGGGACGTGCATTCCCAGGGATGCCAGGGTTTTCCTACAGTCATCACAGAGATAAGCCAAGGCTGCAACACTAGAAGGTCCCCTGAGTGATCAGAGAAATACTGCAATTTGTGAGATGCAAGCTTCATTTCCACTGAGCAGCAGTCACAATATCTCAAGAGCAAGATGAGGATATGGCCCTATGCCCTCTGGAGCACTGTTGAGGGTTCATGGCTTCCAGAGACAGAAGATGCCCCAGAAAAAAAAAACAAAACAGCTAGCTCCTACCATGAGTGTGATCTGGGGTCTCTCATTGGGAAGCTCTGTACTGTCACAGCCTCCACAATGTTGCTGTTGTTATTCTCTTAGTGGTTTGTAACATCTGACATGGTCTTTGCTGCATTCTATCAAAAATGCTAGTGCAGCTCAATTCACTACAACAGCAGAATTTCCCTCCTCTGGACTGTGTAAAGAGGGAAATAGTGATAATTGCATTTACACAATCCACCAGAAGTGCTATTTCCCACACTTAGTAGGAAAGCAGCTTGTGGAGTCAAAGAGCCCTTCAACCAAAAATCATAGCAAGACATTTGAGGTAAAAACAAAATAAGGGTTATGCATGACTGAAAATATTAGAAGAGGATTTCCAAAAGGATTTAAGTGGTAGAATTCATAAAGAATCCATTTGCCTCCAGGCTTTAGTCGAGAGTTATGCCTTTTAAAATAATGTTATGCTTCCACCCAAATATTTTTGTTTCAACCACCTCTTTGCAGCCAGGAAGCAATGTTTCCTTTATGTTATAATGCATGATGGGAACCTGGCTCATCTCCCCCTGGGGCCTACAAGGTGTTACGGAGCTGCGGGCACCATTCTCTTTTAATGATGAACACGGGTGCATTTCAGGATAAAGAAAACAGTATTATCTGTGAGAGATTTTTGCCACGGCACTTTCAGAATAGAGGCCTCTTCATCCCTGTTCTGGCTTAATTTCCTCTTGCAGCTTTGTAGAAGCACTGCAGATCTCCCCAACATGGAAACACTGAGGAGTCACTTCTTCCAAGGGAGGCATGCTGCACTGGACAGACCACTGCTCTCCCTCAACAAGGGACTGCTCCTTGGTTGTCCAAGACTTCTCCATCTAACCCAAAATCCCCATGTTTAATTTTCCTCTCCCCATGCCTCTCTAATTCTTTCTCAGTAATTTCCTAAAAATAGTCTCACTTTTACTTTTGACCATCCTTAGGCAAAAGTAAACCTCCCTCCCACGTCTCCTAGCCCTGGGTCACGTTTCCTTGTTGATCTGGCCATGTTTTCCTGGTACAGCTGTACTTGGCAGCAGTGCCACATTCCAAGGGCTTCAGACATTTTCTCAGTCTGCTGCCTTCTTGGTCTAAATTTCACACTCAGAAAGAGCAAAAGAAAAGGGCAAAGCTGCCGGTGTTTTTAAACACTTGCAGTATTCTGGAGCTCCTGACCTGTTCAACCGATGATGATCTGGAAAGAGAACTGGTGCCATCTATTGGAAAGAGAAAACAGAAACAGTCGTCTGTTTGGGTTTCAGGTTTTCTGCGCATTTATCCATTTTATTTTTTCCTTCCCCTTTACCACCAAGGGTGTAAGGATAGCAGCACCTGCTGGCACGGCAGCTGTTGAGTGACATGTGCTGCTCCCTGAGTGGACACCAGTACCTGTTGAGTGGTCAGGAAAGGAGAAGACAGGCCGAACAAGGATCCTATAGTACTGACAGTGGCAGTTATTCCGCAGTCGTGAGTCAGTTCATCTCTTCTGAACTGCCAGAGACAGAATCACGAAACCACCAGACCTGTGGTTAACATTTCGCTCTCATTCTCAGCAAAAAGTGTAAAGCATCCTACCGACAGACAGAAAATTACTTTGTCATCAGGGCTCGTAACGCAGGGCCATGTACCTAGAGGAAATAGCATGGAGTGCTTTTCTTGGTTGCTGCTTTTGCTGGACTCAGAATAAGTGGGGACATTTTTGCCAATTTGACTCCAAACACGGAATTTATCAGAAAAAAAAGATTGCAGATAACATTTTTTGACTGGTGCACGGAATGAGTTTGTTTCAAGAAAGAAATCAGAGCTGATGGCGAGGAATTCCAGCAACTTGGCACAATCAAACTGCAACTCATTTGAAGAAGGAAAAAGCTGACAAGGAAAACCATTACATTACAATTTCTCTACATACCAGCAAGCTCCAAACTAGATCATCTAAAAGCTGTGCTAGAGGTGCTATTTTTACTCTTCTATGTCATTTCACATGGATGTTATATAATTGCAGTTGTAAAAGAAGTTATCCATTCGCCTGCATGTGGGAGGGAAAGTGGTACATGATGCACTGTATTAACTGTGCAGAATGGGCCCAAAGCAATTAGTTAGATACATTCTAAAGCACTACCTTTGCTTCATATATCCTGCCCACAACAGGGTTGTCAGACTAAAAACATGATCTTGGGCCACCTTTTTCTACTCTTTTATTTCTGTCATCTCTTGGCTTCCTGGACTTCACATTTGACGATTCTCCCTTTGAAGGTAATAACAGTATCAACAGAAAGAGGTTCAATACTGGCCTGAAAATCAAAAATCCATGATGATCCCAGATCGAACATACCATACCATCTGTTCACAGCAGATAATTATTCAGATCATACATGTGACTTTCATGCTCTTTGTAGTTGTTTTACTGTAGATGACAATCTAAGGCCTGACACTGTTTAATCTGAATTTTACCAGCTGGCTCTGAGTCCTCTCTAGGCCATGGTAGCATTTAATTGTTGGAAGAAATGAATGCATTTCATTATCTTACTTCTCTCTAGGTTATGGTGACATTCATCACACAGTACTGCTGACTGCAGAAGTTGGATGCACTTTGTAACATCCCCTCTCCCCCATTTAATCTGCTCAAAGCCTGCAAAGAACGTATCTTTATGGTGTTTTCAAATTACCTGTCATTTGGAAATTAAGCTTAATCAGCAAATCTGCAGTCACAGCAGGCACTCCAACACTTATGCTGGCAAAAAGCCCAGGTATTAATCAAGGGTATTAGTCCTTCCATGGACCTGTGGATACCTCTGTGGACAGAACAAAGCGAAGGCTCTTTAGGAACCTGGGCTGCTCAGAGGAAGCAATCCAGACTGGTGTGGTGTATATTCATAGTGTCCCGAGGGAGAAGCCAGTCTTTGGGCTATGTCTGTACAAGATCTACGGGATCCTGGCCAAAATCAGGTGCTCCCAGCAGCTACCACAGCATCAGTCAGAGGCAAGAAGGCAATGCGGAGACTAGAAAGACAGGAAGAGCAGAACCAGAGTCAGAGACAGTGTGAGTTCCACGTAATATAAGACAGACAGACAGACAAAACTTAAGCCCTGTGTGTATATATGTAGAGATATACATAGAGACCTGTTCTTTGTACCAAAGCTTTCTGAAGTTCAAGCCTTTGTCCCAGCTCTGTTAGATTCTCAGGGTTCAGCTCCTTGACAACTGCAAAACCAGTATCCAAGCTGTTAGCCCAGGGAGACGTGAAGATAATTCAGCACAACCCTCCGCCATGTCAGACTAAGCTAAGCTGCGTTATCTCACATTTGCTAGGGAGTAAGGGCGTACACAAAGACTGCTTCTGCTGCTCAGCTGCCACTGGGGAATTTCTTAAGTAACTTGAATGAATCCGAGCCCTCAGACCCAAGCTGACCGATGTCTATTTTTGCAAACAAATGTTCTGGAGTGGCTTGGGGAAAACTAGATGCTTTTATACCTCTTACCTCCAGATATTGACCATCTGTGCAGTACAGCATAGACAGATGAGCTGCTCATAACTCAGCCCAGAAGTTCAGACCACTCATAAGGAGGTTAGAACAGAAGTCTCCTTCCTTCACAGAGCCAACATGCTCCACTCCTGCGCGTCACCCATAACCTGCAGAATGGACAAAACAAACTCATCACATCACAGAATCACAGAATGTGAGGGGTTGGAAGTGACCTCGAAAAATCACCTAGTCCAACCCCCCTGCTAAAGCAGGTTCACCCAGAGTAGGTCACACAGGAACACGCCCAGGCGGGTTTTGAATGTCTCCAGAGAAGGAGACCCCACCACCTCTCTGGGCAGCCTGTGCCAGGGCTCTGTCACCCTCACAGGGAAAAAGTGAGAGACTGTGATGAAAAAAAAATCTCAATAACACAGGTGGGCCCAATTGTTTTCTCCGCTGTATTCCCACAACGCTGATGTGTAACACAGGTTTTGTGCAAACACTTTAATGTTCCTAAGATAGAAGCAATTTTTTATGTAAAAAACTTGCATTCTCTCATTTTTTTATTTTTCACAAGGCCTCTCTGGTTATTTCTCTCCTTCCCCTATCTACAATGGCTTTAATTTTTCTTTCTTTTAAAAAGCAAAATGTTTCATTCCCATCAGAATCAGATACATCACTTCTGATTCCAAGCAACCCCCCTCCATTTTACAACTGCAAGCAGGGACTGTTCTTGCATTTGGGTCTCTTCAAAGAATTGTGAGACAGATAGATCTTACTGGCAGTGAAGCACACATCGAAATGCTCAGCGGCTACCCCAAAACTTGGATATTTGCTGTCTAAATAAGATCTGTTCCCAAAAATTAATTCTGGGTACCAAAACCAGATCTGGGATTACTGTGGGAACAAATAGCTATCAGAAGCGTAACGAAGTAGCAAATGCCTCTTCAAATTCCTCTCATAAGTAAAACTCAGTTGATCTTTGTTGCTCTTCTTTTGCCTTTGCTCCATGTGCAGTAAGGTCCTGCAGTTTGCAAGAACTTAGCTTGGAGCTCAAATAAAAAGCCACGATGAGCTGATAGTATTTCTGTTCCTCGTTCTCACAGAAGCCACTGCTACTGCCCCTCTAACTCCATGCACTCCTGTCTAACATACCAGCCATGGATGCAATGATGGGAGATGACACTAATTCAGAGACCACACTTCCTCAAACAGAGAAGATCTCAGTGCACCTACAAGGACCCGGATTCCATTCGTTAGCAGTGTAAGCAGACAGCACAGTGATTACAGGTTCAGCATGCATAAATCTGCTATCAGACCTGCTCTTTACCGTGCAGGTGTTCCCAAGTGTTTGCTGGTTTTATTTCTAGGGAGATTTGTAACCTGCACCCCCAGTTTGAATGCTGAAGTTCCTCAGCTGTAAAAGGGTTGCTCCCTGCCAGTGTCCACCATCCACCCTGCACCTCTCTTCTCTCCCTCGTGCCGGGGAGTCCCTGGCTGCAGCACTTAGAGCGCAGCTGCGGGGACCAGGAGGGCAGCTGAGTCCACAGAAAGGCACCATTTCATTAAACAGCAGACAGTTCACAACTCCTGGGAGATATCACAGCAGCGTTTTCAAACTAAAAGAGCTTATTTTCAAGCTATGCGGTTATTTAACGAAAGATTGGTATTTTCCACACGGAAAGCTGACATTTTAGCTAAAATGGCATTTTTTCCATTGAAAACAAAGGAACCAAAATATCATCGTTGGCCCTATTACCTAAGAACGGGCTCTGAGAGGTACTTCCAGCCCAGCATCCTACTAAGGACCATCACTACGCACTGGGAGTGTGTGGGACGAACTGCCCCGACTAACTCCACCCCTGGGAACCAGGCATTCCCAGGCCAGACGCTGCATCCAGCCGCGTCGTTTGACAGCTATTAACGGGCTACGTCCCCGCAGCGTGGCAGACCCCATCCTAACTGATTTGACCCCGTGCCAATCATCACTATAAAATGTCATTCCCACCTGTGTGAAAAGGGCTCCCTTTCGTTCGCCTCACGCCTGCTGCCCCATCCCCATCTTTTAGGCCTCGTTCAAAGGAAACCTTTTCTGATCATCCCTCTTGATGCTGCTCTCTGCTCCACCACATCCTCTAATCTTTCTTTCTTTCTTTCTTCCTTTGTGGAGACCCACGGGTTTACCCCTCGACGACCCCACAGGACTAGCGACCTTGCTTCTCCTTGGAGGATTTCGCTTCTGTTCCCCGCCCGGCTGGCAGGCCCTGGGCCCCTCAGGGCGGGAACCGGGGGGACTGTGCGGGAATGGGAGACGCTGTGTGCCCGGGAGAGGGCGAGGGCGCCGCCACGGGACGCCCGGCACCCGGGTGAAGGCCTTCAGCCCGTCCCGCCGCCGGGCGGGCCGTGGGCGGGAAGCGCGGAGCTCGGGAAGTCCCCGCGGAGGAGGCGGGGACGGCGGGGGAGGGCAGTCAGCTGAGCCGGGCCGCCGCCGCCATGGGCGCGCCGTGAGGGGGGGTGAGAAGGGGAGACGCGGGGCGGCGGGGGCTGCCCCTGAGGCGAGCCCGGCGCGGGGGGACGGCGGGCGGCGGCCGCTTTCCCTCGGGGTCGCCGTGGGCGGGCTCGCCCGGTGACTCGGCGGATCCGGGGTGGGCCTGCGGGGAGGGCGGGCCGCGCCGGGGAAGGGCAAGCGGGGAAACGCCGGTTTGCGGCTCCCGGAGGCCGGCCCCTGCCCGGGGGAGGTGGTGGTGGTGGTGGTGATGGTGGTGGCGGCGGCGGTGGGGGGCTGCAGCGGGACGGAGCGGCCGTGACTGGGCAGGGCCGGGCGCCTCAGCCTTCCCCGGTGCCGCGGCGGGGTGCCGGGTGTGCGGTGGAGAAGGAAAAGCGGGGATAAGAAAGCGAAAATGAAAGTTAAAAAAAAACAGCGGAAATGGAATCCCGGCGTGAAACGCAGCGTCGGGGGGCGCTGAGGCCGAGCGGGACGCGGGGAGGCGGCGGCGGCGGCGCCCCAGGCCCTGTCAGGGCGTCGGAGCCCGCTCTGCCCGGGGACGGATCCGCCGCCCTCCCGGCGGGCTGGCGGGCTGCGCGGGGCCAGGGCTGGGGAGGGAAAGGGGGAGAGTGGTGAGACGGGGGTGCTTGTTGTATCATTCCCGGAGGAGGAGGCTCCCGAGGAAGGGTGGGTTAGCCCGAGAGAGGATGTCTCGGGGATCTGTTGCTTTATTAATGGGGGGTTAATGGGATATGGAGACTCACGGGTACTCTGGTGTAGTGGGGTCAGAGAGATTGGAAGGTGCCTTTGTGTTATGAGAAGACTTGTGTGGCTTGCTTGTCTTAATAAAATGAGGGTATGATTATGTTTCTTTTATAAGCATTTATCGGGCAAGAAATCGAGAGTTTTCTCTTTACAAACCTTGTAGTTGATGCTTCAGAGATGTCCAGCAAGTTGAAAAGCCGTCCTGCTGAAAATGGAGAGCATCCCAGGAGTAAAATGGAAAACAGAACAGACAGCATGGCTGCCCCTGCCCTTAGTACCTACACCCCAGAAGAGATGGTACAACAGATGAAAGAACTAATCACTGAGAACAATGAGTTAAAAGGTGAATGTCTTGAAATGCAAAAGCCTCGAGTCTCTTCTATGGGGTTTGGGGTTTTTTTGTCCTATGAGTATGAATTCTGTGCTCATTTGCCTTTGCTGGATAACATTTTATACCTGGGTAGCATTTGCTGTGTAAGAGACTGTGCAAGTGGCAAAGCCAATTTGAGAGGACACATCAAATTGAACTGGTGTGAAGATTAGGGGGAGAACCAGCCCAATGTATGGGTGACTTACTTGCTTTAGAAGTATACATTTAAGCAGTATGGGACTGTAGGAGGTGAGGTGATAAATCTCTTTCTATGATGTGCTCTTTGCTCATCAACCTCTAAAAGCTTTTTTGGTTTGTAGTTTAGGACTGTTGGGCAGTTCCATTACAGACAGACTAACATTTTGCCATAGCTGCATCAGGAGGGGTGGGTACTGCGCAGTGCCCAGAACAGTTTGGGTTAGGATGCTGTCTGAAGGGACCTGCATCCACTCAGCAGAGAGGGGAATTGGGGCAGGCTGTCCTGCGCTGTGTGTGGTAATGACTATGAATGTTTAGATGTGGCAGCACCTTCTGTGCTTCAAAACAAAGTGGTGGCCATGGCAGGGTCTATTTGGGAGAAACCAGGAGGTTTCCCTGAAAATGCCTAATTTTCAGGTGAGCTTTTCAGGTGAGAAGGATTTGTTTCTGGATCCCAGGAGTTTAGGTATCAGATGTGATTTTTTTTTTTTTTTTTTTTTTTAAATGGATACGGTAAAATCCAAGTGATCTGGGAATTTTCTGTGTGAAAGACAGAGGTAACTCACTGTTTATATGACAGCAAAGCATGAAGTCATGTATCTTGTGTGCTGTGATTTTACACTAGTGTTTAAATTCTGCCTGAATAATTTTTGGACCTGGTCCAAGTTCTCTCCTGTGGGTATCTGGCAGGAAAGTTTTTCTAGAAGAGCCCCTACTATTGTACTAAAAGGTCCTATATCATATAAGAATGTTTCAGGACTGTATTTACAGCTGCTGTATATCATTGTAGAATCATTCTCCAGAGCTACATTTATTTACATAACCTGAAGGATTTGTTGGCGGTTTATAATATGACATCAGAACATAATGGAAGTTACTGTGAAATACAACGTATAAAAGATTTTCAAGCAACTGGCTTTGAGTGTGTTGCTTTAAAAAAAGCAAGTCTGAAATACTTTCATTAACTCTTCCTAAAAATCTTGTAAGCATTTTGCAGTCGTAAGACTGACGCTGTTACATGCACATGGCTTCCCAGCCAGGGGGAACTGACTAGGCCATGAGTGGCTGGGTATATTTTTTCAACACTTTCAATTGAATCTTAATCAAATGTTCAAGTAGAGCATTGCTGGGTATATTTGAGACTTTTGATTTGATAGCATTCGTTTTCATGAAGTAATTTACCCATCTAGGATGTCTGTTTTCCCTACCATGTCTCAGTAGTTTCAGAATCTCAGTTCAGTAGTTTCGTTTGGGTTGATCGTGTAAACAACACACGCAGCAAGATCCCAAGTACCTCTTGTGAACAGTACTTCTTGCTTGTACTTCTTGGTTTAGGAATAAGTCAAGAAGTGAGGGAGTGTGGGCATGTGATTTCAGCAGTGGATTTAATGCTATTTAATATAGTGCTAATGAACTATTAATAAGTTTAGTTTTGGTTTGGTATTTAAGGGACACGAGAAGGAGGTTCACATTTCACACCCAAGTATTGCTGACTCATTTGATGCTAAAGAATGCTGAGCTCAGTGTAGTGGAAATCTGCTGTCTCATTGACAGAGTATTAATGTGAATCAATGTCTTGTCTCTGGCTATCGTTTAGAAGCCATGAAGCTGCATAACCAAGCTATGAAGGACCGATACGAGGAACTTTCCGTCTGGCGAGAGAAGCAGAAAGAAGAACGAGAATTTTACGAGTTAAAGTTTAAGGAGGCTAAGGAGTGCTTGCTAGCCAAGTGCATTGAAAACGAACAGCTACAGCAACAGCTTCAGAGCTTAAAGGAAAGGGAAGAAGGAGCTGAAATGGTAAATAAGGAATTGGTTGGATTGATACGCTTTTGAATTGACAGTCGGGAGCATTCAGTCCCATCATCGCCCTGGGAGGTTTGGAGATTTGTTAACTCCATTTTTATCCTTATGCTCTAACGAGAGGTCTTGGCCTGACTTGTTTTGTAAAGTGAGGCTTCTCAGACTGTCGTAACAGAAGATTGTGCCACACCTGAGAACTTACATTTCATTAACATTTAATTAACAATAATAATTAACACTCTTGACGTAAGAAATAACAAAAAATGTTAATTTCTTAACTTTTCTTTATTTTGTTTACTGTTGGGTATTTGTTGACTTTATCCATCCCTTGCTCCTTAGATTATCTGTCTCCCACGATCGTTTCATTGTTTCTGTGTTTGTGCTTCCAGAGAGAAGCTGACACGTAAGCAAAAAAAAAAAAACAACCTTCCGTGCCATCTATTTTTGTTATATCATTCTCCTCTCATGAAAGCTCTTTCACTGAGCTCAGATTAGATCTCTACTTGCTGCCCCATTTCAGTCTGGCTGGGCTTCCTCCCTCTCTTATCTTTGGCTCTGTAACGCATCGTTTCCAATGCTGCAGGTGATTGCTTAGCAGCCAGGCAACGTTTTGCAGGTGGTACTGAAGACGTCTGTGGACAAAGCCTATTAAAACAAAACCTGCTTTGTCCCCCACACGGTCATGTCAACAGGTGTTTAACGGGAAGTTTCATGCAGAGCCACACTGACGCATCCTGGTATCTGGTACCTCCAGGACCCATGTGGATTCTGTGTTGCCTCATGGAGGATGAGTGTATTAGCCTTTTTCTCAATGGAGGCACTAGTAGACTCTCCTTCCCTCTCCTGACTGCCTGTTTTATGGAACTCTGTGAGAAATTTTTCAGCGTGTAAATCAAAATTGGCCAATGAGTTCAGAAGTTAGAAGAGGGAAGAAAGTCATGTATAAACAGTGTGATTGTGTAAGTGTTACTTACACAATCTTTACAGGCTAAAAGTTGTGTTTCAGGATTGTCAAGGAAACTCAGAATTTCATAAATCTGGAGTAGTTTTCAAGAGGAAGTAGAGGATTTATTCTGCCTCTACCTCTTTAGAACTTCTTATACTTTGAATACTTAAGGTATGTTATTGACAGAGTGATCCAACCGGCTTGAGTAATCCGACATCCAGAAGAGTAAAACTAAATCTCTCTTAATTATCTCCTTCCAAGAGCTTCATAGATTAAGCCCTGGTTCTTCCATGATTCTTTGTAGTTTTATCAGCCAGTGGTAACTGTAATTTAAACAGCAACATTTTAATTTCCAGCTATGATTTTCAGGCTGACAGTGTCATTTAAGCCACAGTTACTCTCTCTTGAATGCCTTAGTTCTACTTTTAATTCCTTTTTTTTTTTAATTGTTCAGAAAGAGCATGAAAAAATTTTCTCTAACAGAAAGACTGATTTAAAATTGGTCTAATTTCTCTCACCTGTGTTTGTTAATGGAGATGGTCTGTAGTAAATTGCTGCAGTTAAATGACGTCTCTGTTTCACTCAAAGTAAATCACAGATATCTTGTGTTACCTCTGTTAGGGATAAACCAGCATTCATAGGAGGGTTTCTCTCAAAACCGTACTTCTCTTAGCACAGATTGCTGTAAAGCTCTCTCTCCTTCACTGGAGCTGACTAGTTGCATTCTCTTACAGCATAAACTGTAAAAGCAGAGACTGCAGCAAGTTGGGTGGTATTGTGGGATGAGCGACACTGTCAGCTTAG
Organism: Leptosomus discolor; assembly: GCF_034619465.1. Lineage (NCBI taxonomy): Eukaryota > Metazoa > Chordata > Aves > Leptosomiformes > Leptosomidae > Leptosomus > Leptosomus discolor. The sequence continues at coordinate 211,660,502 of NC_141391.1, read as the reverse complement.
CAAGAGTTTGGAGATTTGGCATGACTAATACATTAGAACGTAATTCAGACTCCAGGAATTGTCCAGAACTTACAGTGCTGGTGTGTGGTGTAATAAAGGCATTACCAGGAGGTGCAAGGCTTGGATTACAAAATAAGGAAGAAACAAACTCACGGGGAGCGTTTGATAATGGGAAGGGGCATCTAAATGAGAGAAAAAAATTAGGCTTCCTGGTTATATAGAGGCTTAAGAGAGAGTTTTGAGGATCCTGGAGAAGGGGAAGAGACAGAAGGTGAAGGAGACGGTTGTGACTGGAAGGAGAGAGTAAGTTTGGGGGGAATCTTTGAGGGACAGAGGCTTTGTGGAATGGAAGGGATCTAGGGAGAGATTTATACGTGGAGATGGGGTACAGAGAAGTTGTGTGGTGGAGGAAGGCCTGAGGTGGGGTGTGTGGAAAAGCTGTCTGCCCACTGGTCTTTTCTGCCTAGAATCTCTGGTAGATTTGGGAAAAGAGGAATAAGGATGGGGTGGAAAAAGATGACAATTCTGGACAATAATTTAGTAGGTTGGCTGAGACTTTGTGTAGTAGTGAGAGGCGTAGATTCATGCAAAGATTTACATCCTCATTATCTGCTCATTCAGAGAACCAGGCCCATGTTTTCCAGGAGCATGATGCTCATCATTTGATTAACTTGGTTTCACAGACTTCTTGCTGTCTAGTGGATCAAAGCGTAGCTTAGGGATCTGTACTGGGCTTTTCCAGGCAAACCTAAACAGAGAAGGGATGTGGGACACCGTTGTTATGTCCCAGCTCTGTGCTCCTTGGCTGGTGTTTCCTTTTGGTTGGCTAATGCAGGGTTTGTTTGTCCCAGAAGGGCTGCATGGCTCCCGAGAAGGAAGCGAGGCAGCTGAAATCCCAGGTGCAGCGGCTCCAGGCTGAGAAGGCAGATCTGCTAGCCATCATTTCAGAACTGCAGGTCAAGCTGAACATCTCCTCAGCAGAGGATTCCTTTGTGGAGATTGGGATGAATGTAAGTGAAGGGAATAAAAAGAACACGGTGACCTGTGGCCAGAAACCTTGGTTCCAGCTTGGTCCTCCTTCTATTGCAAACTGAATTTTCTTCTCATGCAAGGCTAAATGATGCAGAGGTCAGGTCTGAGTGTAATTACAGTGACAATGTTTACTTGATGACATTCTACAGCGAGGAATTTAACACCCTGTCTTCCTTAGTAGAAAGGGTGAATCTGCACCTGTGTCAATGAACAGCCTCTTTGAGAGGGAATAGCAAACTGCCAGGAACAGCAGTAACACAAGATACAGGTGCAGTGGATTTGGGAGGAGTTGCATGGTCTCTGAGATCACCCAACGTGAGGCACTTGTGCGTTACAAGATGCAGTGGTAAAGGACTTGGAATTTATTTTTGTCCTTCCACTTTTGTGCTCAAAGTAAATTAATTTCATAGGTAGCCTCCATCACACTAAAAATATTATTTGGAAAAGCCAACATGGTCCAGCAGGTGACTTCAGACTAATTCAAAATGTTAAGAGTCTTATCTTAGTTGGAATTCCTGGGAACAGGAACACCTATGCATACAGGGGGGCTCTCTTTTGAGAGTGGGGCTCACTCTCTACTGACAGATACGTAGAGATGCAGGCAAACAAGACTGAAGTGCAAAGCTGTAGAGTGTTCCCTAGAGGCACAAAAATCTGCTTTTCCTACTGTTCTTGTATCTGAAAAATCTTGATAAGCAAAACGTGAAAATCTGGGTCTCCACTATCCCCGTAATAGCAGATCCCTCTCTGGAAGGTACAAGTGCAACAAGAAATTGAGATAACTTAATTAAAACTTGTTTGGAGAAAACTTCAGATTGCAGGACACCTACAAAAATTCTCCTTTGGGCTACAAAGATCAAAGAGTGAGTTTTGAAGTGGGAAATAAGAGTGATTGTTTTGGGAGGCAGAAGAGTGGGGGTTAGGCTTATATTTAAAGTCACCTGCAGTGATGCTGGCTGTTGCTGTGTGGTGCCCAGTCATCTTTATAGGGAAGAGTGGCCATGGAAGTTGCTGATGAAAGGAGGAGGGCAAATCTCATTGTTGTTCCTCTGCTCTGATCAGTCCAGAAGAGATATAGGGAAAGGCATGTGAAGTATTTAAGTTAAGAAATTCCAAACGTGACACTGGTCTGTAGGCGTTTTGTGTTTTATTTTTATTGCCGTGATAGTAGTTTTCCCTGGTTTTCTTTCTTGCTTAACTCAAGTAAATAAAACTGTGTCCTGCTTAGTCCAGATACTAAGCTAATAGTGTTTTTTCCTTTCCTAGGAAGGAGAAATGAATAGAACTGCAAAGGAACATCAAGAGAACAGTGGCGAAATCACCAGTAATGTTGCTGTCTACATGTACGTAGGTTCTTTTGTGATGTATATGATTCAGACTGCTGCAATGCGCTTTGTTTTCAATGTGAGGGAATGTTTTTCTATGAGGAATGCACTAGAAAATCCTGGTTTTCTGTGGCCTTGCATCCCTCCATTGCAGTAGCTTTACCTTCCTGCTGTGTCAGAAAGGCCCTCTGCTCTCTGACACTTTTCCTTCCAGTTTTCACTAGCTGACAAGAGGGAGTGTGTATTCTGGCCAGTGCTCCAGGCGTTTATGTACATGCTGGCTTGGCAACTTTTCAGGCTTTCTGAGAGGGGCCAAACAGAAAAGATAAAGGTAGAGGCTGCAGGGACTCCCTCCCTTCTAGTCGCTGAGGACCATCTAATAGAGTGTCTGTCCTACCCAGTTCTAGTGATGTTGGTAAGAATCAAGGGTCTTGTAGTCTCTCAGATCTGAACCTATCTGTTCTGTTTCTCTGTGGTTGGTACAAAGTGTGTCATGGTGGGGTAGACAGTGCAATTACATGGTCCTTGTTTTTCAGGTTACTAGGCTTAAGATACCAGCATTCTGTTTGGGTTACTTCTCAAAATTTGATCTTTACATCAGCTCCAGGGCACAAGGGACTTTCTTGCCCCTAGCTGAACCTTTGCTCCTTGTGGACATAGACAGCTGATACTATTAAACTTTCCATTTTGGACACTGCCCAATTTAGCAGCTAGATGGTTGTGGCTGAACTCTCTTATTTATTTTGTGGTCTTTGCTTTTGGAAGGAAAGGCTATAGAAAATGCAAAGGGCATAGCAGGCCAGAAAGCTGTGCTCCATGTACAGGTTGTCACTCCCTACGTCACTGCAAAGGGAGAATAGCATTTTAATGTCATGACATAGAAAACTTGTCCCTCAGCATGCAGTTAAGAAGTTGAAGGGGGAAAAAAGAAACTCGGAGAGTCGCTGACCACAGATCAGGCTGCAAGTATGCAGCTTGTTGTTAGTGGTTGCTTATGAGAACACTGATTACGAGAAGACATTCTCTGTGGGACTTGCGTACCTTTTGATGACTATCTGCGCCATGTCTACAAGAACAGGGCGTATATGTACCTCTTAAAATATTTCCTGTGTCGCCACGTGTCTTTGTCCAGCACTGAAACTTTAGACTGGTGCTGTTAACAGGTTCAGAGAAATGCGATCCACTCAGGATGGGTTTATTTCTGTAAGAGTAGAACTGTGCACTAAAAATCCCCTGATAAAAGTTATTTACTTAAAATATCCTGGCTGAACACTCTCCTTGGGGTATTGAATTTTGCTCACCAAAGATTTCTAGCTCTCAGGAGCACGTAGAGGACTGTGCTTTACTTTCTATTCTGAACTACAAAAGCAAGATTTTAAACACATGCTTTTATACAGCTGAGCTTCTGAAATGTATAACCTGTGTGTATAACCTGCCTGTCTTACAGTTAGGGGATTTTGACTTTTTGTCTAGATGGACATAAAAATGCAGGGAATGGAACACAGGATTTTATCAGCAGGAAATTAACTTACCTTTCTTTTTCAGGTAGTTTTGTATTTGTTCTGGTTCACTTCTACAGTAGCAGAATGCAAGTTTGAAAAGAGCTGTAGAATGTGAGGGAGGTGAAACATTGAAGAGATTTTTTTTTCTGAAAAAGAAACCGATTTCTGATGACCGTGTTTAGTGGAACGTGCCTTCTTTTCTGGGAAAGGAGTGAGATAGAGATAAGAAATGTTGCATGTTTCATTGGAAAAAAAATGACAGACAGCAGCACTTTGCAGAAGGGGCTGCAAAATAGGTTAGAATAAGTGCATTGGGTTCTGTATTGTCTGGACTGCTTTTGTTTTCCTTGGTTAAGTACTAAGTTGTTCCCCCAGCTTGAAGGGGACTGTCTGAGCACGGTGCAAAGGAGGGACTGCATTTGCACACACGGGGACTGTGGCTAGCGGCTTGTGGGCAGGTCTTGGTTCTTAGGAATGAGCCCTTTGCTCAGAACGTTGGTTTTCAGCACTGTGTGAAACGGTGGCCTCTCAGACTGGATCCCAGAATTAGAGATAAGGGAGCGCTCTAGTAAAATTATAGCTGTTGTTATTTATATCTGGTTTGGTTTGAAGCAAGAGCAAAGCTGCAGATGAATCGAAGAATTTGGAGTCTGAGGAGCTAACTGTGAGCCAGCTGCTCTGCTGCCTTAGAAATGAAACCCAGAAGAGGGAAAAACTTGAGAAGGAGCTGCAGGATCACAAAGAGAGGTATGAAGCAGGTGCTGTAACATTTGGAGCTGTTCTCTTTCAGGGCTGCTGCAGTTACCAAGTCTGTGACTGATCAGAGAGAAGCTGAAACATCAGCGTGACCTGGATGGGGAATTCCTAAGCACTCAGTAGTAATAACTTATTTTCATGGTAGTCCTTATAGGGATAAACCACAGGTTCTCTTCTGTGAGCAAAAGAGTTTCCATGTTTTATTATTATTTCCTATAGCACCACAGATCAAGACAAATTACCCATTTCCTTTGGGTTCGAACTTTCCCAGGTTATGTCAGAATGACACGATGACTAGTTGAGGATGTCCTCTCCACTCACTCCTCCGTAGTTATTTGGGTTTGTATGAATCATCTGTGTGTGGGGCCTTAAGCAAATCACTATGTATAAAACAGGGATAACAGTCCCTTCGTGATACTGGCAGGCTACATTTAGCAACGTGCTTAAGCAGCTCCTTAGAAATGTCTAAAATAAGTTTCATTCCAAACTTCTCTGAGAGAGTTTTTCCAGTGAGACCTCCATGAGCGTCTGTCTCGGCTCAGTTATATTGGTATAAACTGGCACGACTGTTCAGGTGTGGAAAATTGCCTCAGCAATAGCTGTTCCAAATCCCCACTTCGTGGAGACAGAGTAAGACTTCCTGGACATTATCTATTATGAAAGGTTGGTGTCATAGAAATTGCTTCTGCGTGGTCTTCCTAGAAGAGGTAATGAGCCATAGCCAAGTGATTCTTAGAAATCTCAGCCTCTGAAAACATCAGAGGGAAATAGAGGCGATATTAATTACTGGATTCAGTGAGCAGACTGACCCATTTCCAAAGGGTTAGCAGTTTTGAGGTGTACCAAAGATTGACCACTGGACTGAATGCCATTGTCCTTCACCACGCCTGCAGACTTATACATCCACTTCAATTAAATATACGTGCTGTGTGTCCTGTTCTGCAGGAACCCCCATGATTGTGCAGGTTTTGCTGCATATCTGCTTTCAATTCTGCCTTGTTTATGGCTGTAGTGTTAGAGAGAACATCAGTTGCATGAAATCCCTGAATAGTTACCATCTCCCTTTAAATATAAGCCAAATCCATCATTATTGGCTCCTTGTTTTCCAGACTGTCAAAGCTGGAGAAGGAAACCAGCAACTGCCTGGAGAATGGGACACAAACCGAACAGGAAGAAGAGGAGAGTTCAGAGGCTGTAAGTACCTGCCCTCGTGAGCTGAGACTTAACAACATAGGGCTTGTTGAGGCCAACAACCTCAGGGCCTAGATTTCCACTTGCACTCAGGGAACAAGGGGCAATTATCCCGCACAGGGTATGGAAGTGAATTTTGAACTCTCCAATGCATATCTTAGAAGTGGTTCCAAATTACACCAGCCACCGAAAAGGGGTGAGATTGGTGGCCCAGAATTAGGGAAGCGTGACGTAACTGCAGGTATACCTCATTGCCATGGCCGTGCCCACTAAACAGAGAGCGCTGCTGTCATTTCAAGCTTCAAAAAGTCTTCTAGACTGGGTGAATTTCCTTGTTGCTGGCTAGGTCAGCTTTTGGATCAGAATCCAATGACAGCCTACTGTAAAACAGTACTTTAAATGTGGAGCTCATATGGCACGTGGTTTGTTGGGGTTTTTTTTTCATGGTTTTTGGTGGGATATATTACAATGGTGGGGCATAACTGTCCTGGATTGAGATGCAGTTCCAGGCAAACTCAGTCCTGATGTTTCCAGTTAAGGGTTTGAATGGATGTTGGGATTGGGATTCAGCTCCAGATTCAGATGCCTAAATCTTGTGTGCCTACAGTTGGAAGCCTCTCTGTGTGAGGTAAGCACGTAAGCTCCCGTAGCAGTGGAGATCCATTCAGGTTCAGTGCAACTGCATAATACAGGCAGTTAACATATATGAGGTAGTGTGGGTTATCTGAGGTGCTGCACGGGGCTAGCAAATATGCTATGGGATCCACTGGAGACCTGTGCCCTTCTGAAGGCCAGGACAAGTATTTTAGGGCAGGGCTGGCTTAGTTAAACAAGACCAGTGTGCAGTCAGGCCAAGAGATGTCCTTTCTAGGGAAAGCAGATGATGTCTCAGTTAATTCTTTTCAGTATTTTTATCTCAACTTTGCCTGAGTTACAGCTTGAACCAGATGCTCCTCATCTAAGTGTGGACCATTTTTGAGGGCTCTGCATTTGAAGACATCCTGGGAGAGAGAGAAAAGTTTTTCAAACCTGTTTTGTCTCTGTTTGGAGAGTAAGGAGTGGCTGGAGGAGAAGAGGCTAGAGCACATCCCCTGCCTAACAGCAGCTGGACACTAACCTCAGCCAGGTCTCCTGAGATGAATCATCTTAAAGCACCACTGCAGTTTTTGCTCTGCCTTCCCTGGGAGGCTGCTTCCAAGCTTCCCAGAAGCAGAGAGCTAGGAGGCTTATGATTTAGGTCTTGCTCCTGTCCCGGGCAGGGTAAGAAATGGGTGTTGGGGAGAGACAGTCTGTACTGTGGGATGGGATTTTTTTTTGAGTCGGGTTAGCCTTTTCTTTCAGCAAGACTGACAGGCTTGCTTTCCAAAAGCGTGGATTAATTGTATTCCAGTTAAGTAAAATATCTGGAGTTACAATGGCTTTCACCAGGGACCAAGAATTCACAGTCCAGCTTTATTAGAAGTCAGAATTTTGCCAGTGGTATATGGTTTCACTTGTTGACTCATTTCTGTTAAGGCAGTTTCTACTGATGTCTAGTTTTCTGCAAATTGAAATGCCATCACCTTACAAAAATCGGTGCTTTCATCTGTGAGTGTGATTGGATTAGTTGGATTGCTGCATGAAATAATTTTGTGGCTTGTTTTGCAGCTACGGTGGTAGAACGATCTCTTTTTTGCTTCTGAGGTAGAAAAAGTGTAGTGCAACGTGCATTGTGAGTGTGTACACCATTATGTTCAGTCCTTTTTGCTTGGTACAACTGGTGAATGATATTAGCTTGGGCAGCTTGTGGAGGGTGCCCTCAGCAACATCTGTCAGGAGACAATTGTGTTCTGTCTGCCTCTCAGTCACGCTGGCTGTGTTCCACCTTCTGCTCTGAGGTGGAAGCTGGAAGTGCTTAGAGGTCATCATGGATTAACAATTTCTATTGCTTCAGTTCCCCAGGGGAGTGGACTTTCCCTGTTAGAACTGGAGCTTTTTCTCAAGGAAATAGGACAGCAGTATGCTCTTGGTACACTTGGTATCTTTTTAGCCACAGCCACCTAGCTGTTGCCCAAGCTGGACTGGAGACTTTCCGTGCATTTTATGTGATAAGACATTACCAATGAAAATGACAGTACTAGAGACAATTGAACTGATGCTAGCGTGATAAGATTCAGATGTTTCTTTAGGAAAGCTCCAGGATGTGCCTCTGGAGACTACAAACCAGCAGGAGTCAAAGGTTTCATGCCTTCTACAGTGTGGGGATATACTTTAAGAATTAAAAACTCTGAGGTGTCCTTTGTGTCCTGGGTTGGAGGACAACCCAGCTGTTGTTTCTTTCCTCCTCTTGCTTTTTGCCTGTCTTCAGGATCCTTCAGTGGTCTTCCTGTGGTCTTGAAGGCCAAATGAAAGGGCCAGAAACTTGCACCAAAACTGATTGTAGTTTCACTAGAAATCATCTCCTTGGTTTGCAAAATTGATTCGTGAATGCATGGTAATGGAGTTACCATTTGGGGTTGTGTTTTCTCCTTCAAAAGGGAAGACCTGAAGTCTTCCAGACCTGTGGTTCTTAGTGTGTAGTGTGGGAGAGGCTGGTATGTGCAGGGAGAGTCCCAGTTGGCTGGAGGGGTTTCATGTGTAATTAAAACAAATTACAATGCATAAAAACTTCTGTGTTCTCTGCTTTCTGCCTGGAACAAGAATGGAGGAAACTAGAATGGAAGGGATGATGCCAGTGCAGGATGTAACTGGGAGGAGAAACTCTGAGGTTTTAGTCTGTCTCATCTCCTTCTCTGCTTCCAAACTGCTGCTTCTGATCTACAGCTGCTGTCACAGCCCCTTAGAAAGAGCACACTGATGCTAGCAGACTGGAAGCCTGCCTAGGGATAGATCATGTATTTAGGTTTCTTGGACAGACTGTAACCGTTGCATAGAGGAGTCGCAGTGATCCCTAAGTCCGTCTCATGCTTTTCTCATGTGTTTTAAATTGTGAACGCTTGAGAAAGAAAATGTAGATGTGTTTCCCACCTGCATGAGGTGTATTCTAGCCAACATTGGAAAGTCAGTAATACTGTTGTCTTTGAGTCACTTGGACTTTATGAAGGTGTTCAGTCAAAATGGGGTTCTGCCATATTTAGGAATAATTGGTACCTGTGAAGCCTTGTGGATGGGGCCTTATTACTGAGCATAGAGTGTAATGGTGCGTACTGACTTACGCTGTTTTCTCTAGAGAAGGAATGATACTTACTGCTTAGATCTCAGCCTGCAGCTTTATCTTGAATTGTCCATATGTAATTTTCCTTACTTTTTCTCTAAAAGGTTGGCAGTGAAGTAGAAACCCTGAATTTGCAAGTCTGTGCTCTGTTTAAAGAGCTTCAGGAGGCTCATGAGAAGTTAAAAGAAGCAGAATTGATTCAGAAGAAGCTTCAAGAAAAGTAAGGTTCAGAAGAACAAAAGTTCTGCTATGACACCCAGTATATATTTATATGACAACTCCCACCTTGGGAAACTCACCAGCTCTACAAATATCAACTTAAATATCTGTTTCATAGAACTGCTGTAAAAGATTGCTACTTCTTTGAAAGTGGAGATGGAAGTACAGAAATACAGTAATTGTCAGAAAATCTGAGCTGCCAACCTAGTTCTGCAAATAGAACCCCAGTGCCTTAAATTGTAAGATTTGGGTTTTAACCCTTCCTGATGTAAAGGCAAATCTTTCCAGTTTTCTGTGCTTCACATAATGAATCCCTGTTCCAGTCTTAGGGGAAGAAGCTAAGGGACTGGTTATGACCCATTTCACATAAACTGTCTGTGCCTTTGAAGACCAATTGTGTAAGTTGTAAAAAGTGTTTACAAGACCCTCACTTCAGTTGCTTAGTTTTCTGCAAATTCCAGTTCCTTGAGATTCATAATAGAAAGTGAGTATTGGTTTCAGCAGCTTTGTTTTCTGATGGTTTTGTATAGATTCATGTTTGTCTTTCCTTGTTCTTCATCAAAATAAGCCTTTGAAGTGAACTACACAAAGATTCTTTTTGTAATATGCCTAGTGTGCCAAATCCATCAGGAAAAGATGAACAGGAGAGATCAACCTTTTTCCCTTGCTCTGTCAGGTGCCAAGTACTGGAAAGAAAAAGCTCGAGTGCTGCATCAGAATTGGAGGAGAAGCAGCAGCTAATATACACCATCAAGAAGCTGGAACTTCAGGTGGAGAGCATCCAGGCAGAGGTCAAGCTGGAACAAGCCAAGACACATGAAGAAAAGTGAGTCTGACTTGGTTTTATATTCCAGGGAGGTATTGTCAGTGAGGAAGGGAAGTCTGAGGGAACCTGGCCAACGGGGAATTGAGTCCAAAATACTAGTTTTGTGTTCTGCGCCCTTTGAAACCATGTTACATTTGTAGAGTTTGAACTAGAAACCTGCATTCACCTCAGCGCCTATGTCACTTTGAATCCAGAGCCTCCACATTAGGCCCAATCTGTGTTCTTTCATCTACTGAACCCCCCACTTAGGAAAATTTGAGCTGTAAGCTCTCACTTGTACCTTCCTTTTGTCATAAAGTCAAAGGTGGAACAGGGTCAGGTATAACATACAAGTAGAGGACGCAGAAAAGTGACAACAGCCGTCCCGCTGACCAGCAGGGGTAAATGCATCCACATCTTGGAGGGCGGGGACGAGTTAGGTGGTGACAGTGATGGGAAGGTGACATTTAATGAAGAGGTCTGCAGTCCCTGCAATACGTTTGCAGCTAGGAGAGGTACGTGTGCAGTGAAGCTGAGGTAAAGGGACTCGCTGTTTGCTCTGGCTGCCTGTCCCTTTCCTGTGCAGTCAGTGTAAGGAGCGTGAAAATGTCAGTCCAGGCTGTACAGAGAGGCTGAACTCCCTGCAGGACCTGTCTATAGCTGCTGGAGAAGCTGCTCCCTATCTTTGGAGTCTGTGCCTGCTTCTTCTGATGAATCCTCCTTCACTTGAAGTCTCTGAGTCAAGACTTGGATGTCTTCCTAAGAGAGGTGTTAGATTTTGAACAGAATTTGTGAGCTTGATGTAAAAATATTGGGTGATGGATTCTTCGGTATGAAATGCAGACGATCAGTCCATGGATAGAGCAGCACACAACTCATTGGAAGAGATATGTTGAGACATGGAGCGTGGTCTTTTCTTCTCAGAAATGCAGATTCATTTGCAAGGAGCTGGTGGTGGCTTTTTTTCTAAATTCTAACAGATTATGTAGATTTTAAAGAATTAAGTGTTTCAAACTTTCACCTCTTTTCTTGTCATAAACAGGGCAAGATATAGTAGCTTGCAGGATGCATATAGCAAACTCCTTCCTGAACTCACTGAGGCAATGAAAAGAATCGATGAAATGAAACTCAAAGAGGTAAACTCAGCACAAGAAGAAATCCTAATTAATTAGGGGGGGAGCAGGAAGGGATGGGAGAATGTATCTAGGAACAAATTTGGGCAGGAAACAATTGTCATCCCTTCCATGTAATACATAGCATGCAACATAGCAGCGTGGCTCTGATAAGCACAGATCCTGTGCTGTCAGTTACAGAAAACTTCATCCACACGTCAGCACTTCCACGGTGTTCTCTAGATAAGGTGTAATCCGCAGTGCAGTATGGAGTCCAGTCCTTAGATCAGTGATGTGCAAAGGCCTACGGGTGTTCCTGCAGCATAATTTGGAAACGTGGGAAGGCAGACCCCTAAACATTTTTGTAATCTTAAATAGAATGCCTGCCCACAGTGGGGTCTTGCTTATAACTGAGGCTCCATGGAAGTGCCAGATTCTTCCATGTAATTTTGGAAAGTGGGAAAACATCCCTTGTGGTGTCCATTAGGGAGCTCTCTTTTAACTTGATACAATGTAGTTTAAAAGCTCAAACCTCATCTTTAAAATAAAATACCAGTCACCACTGCTTAGTCCAACTGCCTTTGATGACCAAAATTGGAAGCTTTTCCAAGGGCAGGAGGAGTAAGAAGCAAACTTTTGCTTCAAGTAGGGTTGTATTCTGTGTTCATCTCATAATCCTAGTGCTTCCTTGCAGCTGGACAGAGTGGATAAAGTTGTGGTGGAGCAACTGAATGCAAAGGTGGAGTTGGCAGAACAAGCCCTTGCTGCAAAGCAGCTCCAGATAGATGAAATGAAGCAGATAATTGCTAAGCAAGAAGAGGACCTTGAAACCATGTCTGTGCTCCGTGCTCAGGTATCAGCTCTTCAGAAATTGGCTAGTTCCCCCAGCCAACATTCAGAAACCAGAAGAGGGTATTTAATGGCTCACTGTGGAATACTGAATACGTTTCCTCAATTCCAAAGCATCATTCCCTGACTCAGCCTGCCTTGCAGATCCCCGAAGAGCCTTTACCACCCTATCCTACGGCTCTGTAGGAGGAACTGTGTATGCTGGAGTCTGGCACAACAAACAAAAATTGGGAATAGATGGGTTTGTGTATTTAAAACCACTGTCTTCAGAATCACTGCATATGTTTTAGGGATGATTTTACTCAAACCAGCGTGTGTAAACCTTGACTAAAAAAGGCCTGCCTCACATTTAAGGCACAAAACTGGCATCTTGGCCCGCTTTCACTATCTGTGTCATCAGTCAAGTCACCTCCTCGCTGCTTGTCCGTCCCTCACTTCTGCCTCTGTGCAGCAGAAGGCAATAGCACTGTCTCAGACAAGACACTTGGAATTATCTTATACAGAATTCAGAAACTACTGAGTCTTCTTCACCTTGTAGGTAGTGCAGGACTTTGCTTTGCAGTGTTGCAGGTGCTGTGGGAGTGTTCTGAGCAGATGCAGGCTATGACAGAGGTTTGCAGTTTTGGCCTGTAATACATGACTATGGTTCAGTCTAAGCTACAGATTCTCAGCGTGATTTCATTTCTCTGATCAGATGGAGGTTTACTGTTCTGATTTCCATGCTGAGAGGGCAGCAAGAGAGAAGATCCATGAGGAGAAGGAGCAGTTGGCTGTCCAGCTGGCATACCTGCTAAAGGAGCGGCAAAACCTTGAAGATCTCGGCCGGTGAGAACAGACGTTGGCTGAGCTGCCTTTGGACTGCCTTGTTACCCCGTGTGCTGGCATTGACCAACATTGTCTTGCCAGCATCTCAGTAGAAAGGCAAACAACTTTGCAGACATTTATTTCGTGATTAATTTGAATTTTAAAAGAGGGAAAAAAAATGAATTGGCTGACTTCTCATTCTAATTTTGTGATAGAATCTCTGTGAAGTGTGTTAGCTCTTACTTGGGTGCCTTGACAGGTTTTCACTTTGGATGATTCATGCTTGGTAAATTCTCCCTGCTGATGCGTGTGAGTTTCTTTGGGCACTGGCCTCAATTTTAGGGGTGAATCTGCAAGCAAAGCTTGCAGGGGATATCTGCTGCTTCTCCAGGTGGCAGTGGTGAGTGAGTACCTGTCGTTTCAAGTGCTGCAATACCCTGGAATTGTACCATTTTTAGCACTCTTAGCTGTAAAAGAGAAAAAAGAAACATTAACCATGTGTTCTGCACTGATATTGTGGAAGCCACGGGCACAAGAAGAGTGCCCAGAATTTGAAGAATCAAGTTACATTTCACGTGAACCGTACACTGAACGCTTTTTCTGGTACAACTTGCTTTTCTACTTTAATCAAATTAGCAGTTTACCCTGAATAGCTGAGAGTCCTTGGAGTTTTCCAGAGGAGTGTGCCCCAGATCCCTAGATGCGTAGCTGCCAAAATCCTGCTGGTGTCAGTTGTATGACCCTGATCTCAGCAGGACCCTGGCGCAATCTCACAACGCAGCAGCGATTCTAGGTCCTGCTTCTGAGCAGCAGTTGTGAACTAAATGCGTGACCAGTTGCCATGATTTACTTGTAAATCCTTTGATTTATTTTGAATTCTCTTACCTTTGCTGGAGACAGAGGGGGAAGACACCTTTTGCCGAGTCTCTTTTCAGAGCCCTTGACTTACTTATTCTCTGCAGAAACTCTTTGGCAGAGATGCAGAATCGCCACGGAGCCAGGGCACCAGATCGGGAACACTCACCTCGCCTTGTCCAAAGAGGTACCGTAAGCAACCTCTCCAGCTCGCGGGGCCAGGCCCTGCTGTGTTCAGTTTAAAACAGCTTTGCTTGGGTGCAGGCAGCTCCCCAGCTCCCCTGTGGCTCTTCTGGCAACGGGGTAGCTGCAGAGAGCGTGATTCTCTGTCTGTTAGCAGCAAGCCAGTCCTCTGTCGACCACTCCACCAGAAAAATCAAGTAATATAACACGTGATCATTTATCTTCTCTGCTTGCAGGAACTGGTAGTCAAGACTGGCCAGAGCAGCGGAATATCTCCATGTATTCATGTCCCAAATGTGAAGAAATTCTACCTGATTTGGACACACTGCAGATTCATGTTATGGACTGCATTAATTGAATGATGCCCTCCAATTCTTCATCTTCTGGAATCTCACCTGCCAAACACTTTTTGTTTTTTCTTCCTGCTTGAATCGCACTCGACTCTACGTCCTGTGAAAGAGGTTTTTCAGGGGGTTTCTCATTAATTCAATGGGAAAAGGGTAAAATTACTCCCCTGCCCTGTACTCACTAATCTTGTTTTAATCTGCTTTAGGAAAAAAATTTTTATAGGTTAACAACATGGATGCGTTAAAGAACTCCCAGTGTGTCTGCTGCTATGAAATCTTTAAGGAACATTCCCCTGATGTGCTCTGCTCTTGGGGCTAGCCCGCAGAACAGGGCTGAATCACTGAAGTCGGAAGGGAGATGGGATATATGCTGATCAATTAAAAGTACTGTGAGCCTGTAAATACTTCCCCTCTCAGATACTATATAGCAGGAAACTAATGAAAAAGCTGTTTGAGGAGCTTTTGGCAAAATCGACTAGTGCTGTATCCATCAGGCATTTGAAATGAACCCTGCTCCTTCTCCAGATGGCAGTTTTATTGCTGCCCTTGTGACCATACTAATCTGATGTTAAATTTTTGATGGCTTATGTAACTTCTTGCTTTAGCCGGATGTGGGTAAGGTTTAAAACAGATCATTTAGGCCCAATATGTGTAGCTCCTGGTGTACCCAAGTCACTTATTTTGTAGAACTGTTCATTTTTAAGGTGTTGTCTTGATTCTCCTTTATTGTAATAAATTCCTTTGAACCTGTACAGTATTGTGCTAGAAAGCATTAAGATGGATGTAACGTAATTTAAAAAGAGTACAATAGATTTTCAGATCTCAAAATAAATCTATTGCAAGTGTAAAATTATCTGTGCCTGTGAATACTTTGGAGGCTGAAACAGGATTGCAAATCCCGATAGCTGAAAAGCTCATGTAGAAAGAACTGTAGTGTATTAGTTCTGCTCTTGCCCTCCCTGCTGTTTTTATCTCAAAAAAACCCCAGTTTGTAACTTGCCATTGCATAAGCGAGGAAAATACACAACTCAACAAAATAGGAACCAGAATGAGCAGCAGGAAACAACCCGAGCAAATTGCTGGGATCCATGAAAATGAGGAGTTTCGGGCCGTTCGCAAATAGCTAACCTTTGCACTGTTGGAAACCGGCAGGGAAGGGAAGGAAGAGATGCAGGAAAACCTTCAGCCAAAACGGTGTCTCCTTATGGCATTGTCCTCCTGCTGAAGGAAAGAAAGTGATGTTGGTCACTTTGGCCCTGCCCAGTTGGAAGGAAGCTTCCAAGTGGTTTTGGACTGATCTGCCAAACTTGGTGTAGGGAAAGATTTTTATTTTTCTCCTCCATTGTTCAAAAAAGGAGTTTCTGGAAGCAAATATGCCAGGACTCCTTATGATCCAGTAGTTAAATTTGTGCCATCTTGTTCTGTGGTAGGTCACTGAGGGGCACCGGCAAGGTTGGTTTGTGCCTGGGCCACTTCATTCTGATTGCCAGAATTGTGAGCTGGGTGTTCAGAAGGAGCAGCATGGGGTGATCACACGGCATCAGTATGAAAGTTCAACATTTTATTTTTTAACACCAATTTATTACTACTGGGTTCACCCTTGCGCTTCAAAGTTCACATTATAGTAAGCCTGAATGTTTCCCGATTTGACATGACAGCACACCGGTCTCAGAGGTGTTGGGTTGCCAGAGTTAGGAAGCCTGAATCCTCCTCCCTATACAGGCAGTGTGATCTGAGAAATACTTGGATCTCTAGAAGATAAAATGCAAGGGAAACTGCATTTATGACTAAAGCACCTATACTGGGGAAGGTTTAGGTAAAGGACAAAACTGTAACAAAATGCAATTAGCTGTTGCTTGCACAGTTGTACTGGCTGTAACAAAAGACGGGGTGCTCTGATCCCAAAACCTTAACCATGGGGTGTGCTTATCTGAGGGACCCGTTGGTAAAAAGTTGTTCGGAATAAAGGCAAGCCAGCAGGAATTTGTGTCTCTGGGTCTTAGGCAATGGCATGTGCCTAACACAGAAAAAAACGAGCAGAAGCGGAAAGGCGAGGGAGACGTCTTTTGTGGAGACGGTCACCTAAAATCCCCCTGAAGGACTGCATGGACCATAACCTTCCCACAGACCTAGTGTGAGGGAAAGCAATTGACTTCCTTCGTGTATCCAGCTTCATTAGGAGGGTGCTACAGTCATCATTAACTGCTACTCCCGTGCAGTCTGATCAAATACTAGCTTTTCAGCATCGGTCTCATAAAACAGTTAAAAAGTTTATTTTAATAAGAAGGACACGAATTCTACTCAGAACATACTAAATCAGGGCAAAAGACCATTGTTACATTAGTCATTCACCAAGCGAGCCTCAAGTTGCCCAAAGTGGGAACTCCTGAACAGAAATCCAACAGCTGTGATGCCAGCATTTACTGTGCCGAATTGCAGGCGTTACGGGAAGTAGCATTAGAGTCAGTAAAGCAGGCAAGGGCCAAGGGAGGTGGGACAGAGTAAGGTGAGTCCTGACACCCTCACTGGAGTGTTGCATGTGTGACGGCGTCACGGGCTCACCCTCCCTGGCGTGGCTCACGAGCGTCATCTGTAAGAAACACAAGGCTGCTCGATGACTGACAGCGACTGCTCCGTGGCCTTTAGTGCTGATTTCTTTCATGGAGGGCTTTCACTTCCAGAAACGCTGCATTCCAATTTTAAGAGCGATTAGCTAAAAGAAGCACCTGTTTTTGTCATTGCTTGTCCTCTCTCCACTGCGCTTAGGGGGTCTGTGAGAAGCTCCCAGCTCAGTGCTTTGACTGGTGAAGAGCAAGGGCTTGTTCCTGCAACTGGCAGAGGGGTTCTGGTTTGGGGATGGATGTTCTAGCGCAACAGGGTACATGGAAAACTTCACTGGGCCTCCAGCTTCAAACAGGGTAACGCAGACCATCCTCAAGGAAAAGCCATGCGTGGCACAAAGCCCAGGAGTTCCGCTGTCCGTCAGTGACAGCTAAGGGAGAGCAGCACCGCTTTTCGGGTACGGGGGCAGCAATGCCTTCCTTCCGCACGAAGGGAACGACCAGGTCACGTGTGGCTGTTCACCACGCTTCTGTGCTCCGACATTCTGCACGTCAAAAGGATGCTACAACCTGCGAGAGAGACGCTTGTGCACTGAAATGTACGTAAATAGCTTATGTCATCTTGTGATGTCGAGCAAAGGAGAATGGAACGACTCTGTAGGAGAAAGCCTTAGGGATGGTGGATACCACAGTGGAATGGGCAGAGTTATAGCAGGTATTTCGTACTTGTACGTGACAAATTCTTCTGGCAAACTTCCATAAATAAGTGCTTCTCCAAATTGTCCTTGGATGAAGATCCAAGTCACAGAGGAGACACGCTGAGCAGATCAATAGTGGATTTAGAAATAGCAAGTTTGGTGACTCAATATTTTACTTCAAGCCTGAAATAGAAACTATTCAAAACAAAGGCCTCAATAGTGTAAGATTTATGTTCCACTCTAAGCAGATGAATAGTCTTAAAATATACAGAAGAAAAACACCTACAGATGTTTCTTGGGCCAAAGAAAATCTTCCTTCACTGCACTTTTCATGTCATGCTGTCAGTGAGTTCTCAGCTACCAACACCAGGAAAAACAACCCCTTTTTTGCCTTTGTAGAGTGAGGAGTTGCTTTTATTTTGCTGGTTGTCACTGTTCTAATTATCTCTTGCAGACTCTGAGTTCTTGTTTTCTGTTAGGTACAGCTCATGTTCTCACACAGCTTCATCCGTAATTTCAGGTAACGCAAGAGCTGAGTGAAATCCATTGTGAAGAGGTATTCATCAGCTTGGTTGCAACCTTCTTCGTCAATAACAAGTAGTCCCAGCAGATGCACTCTTATTGGCTTTTAATTAGTTCCTTGTGCCAGTAGGATTTATGGGCTTTTTTCCCTGAATCCAATTTTATTACTGGAGTTTTGTGATAGTTAACGGTTTCTGCAATGATCAAAATCTGATGGAAACACTATTAGGCCAAAATCAAACTAATAGAATGATAATAGAGCTGATTTCATCTGAGGCGCATTAACCTTAATGAAAACACAGAAAATCAATGTGAAAGGCCAAAAGAGGAATTACTTACACATCCATCAAATCAAAATTAATTATTTTAAGAGGCTTCAGAAAGAGAGGGGATCTTAGCGCAGGAATACTAACAGGCAGACACGGGCATTAGCTGAAGTAGGTCTTCACAGAAAGATATTAGGTCTAACAGTGCAAAGGGACAAGAAACCGCAAAGAATAAACCCACAATCCACTGAAACCTGTTCATGCAACAGGGAGGGCTATTTTTCCGTTGTGGCCATCACTAACTGCAGTCCAGAGGGCAGATGGGCTATCATGACAGGTGGCCATGGCCGGCAGATGCTCACTAGCACAGGTTTTCCCTTAGGGGAAAACCAAGATAAAATGTATTTGTGTTTTAAGTAACTAAATACTACATGTCCATGAAACCCTACTTGTCCGCCTATCTCTGCTTTTAACAAAGGACGTTCTCAGTGTGTCCCGCGAGCGGTACCCTGACTCGATGTGGAACAGGAGCCAGAGGCGCTTCATTTCCACTTCAGATTTAAAATCCAGACAGGGAAGGGGCCAGAACAGTCCTGGGGGGTGGGCTTGAGATTTGTGAGCAGCAAGGTGTCTCTGGATTTGCAAACTTCAAGCCGCAGGAGCAGGCAAGCCGTCGTTACTCCAGCTAGATGCAGAGCAGGGGGACTGGGTGATGCTCTGTGATTAGCCAGGGTCACACTGGCAGTAAGCAGCCACAAGGATGGTGAACTTGAAAAACAAGAGTGTCCCAATGCCTGCCCACATGCCGAGATGCGGCACAAGGTGTTTCCCCGCTTCGATCCTGGATAAGCAGCAACATGGAGGAGCCCCCTTGGCCCTCAGCACCCACACGCTCCTCCCCAGCTCCTGACGTTATTCATCGCTCCGACTCCCCTGAAACACCTTTGCACGAGCATCACGCAGGTGGATGGATCCAGAATGAGGGGTTAGCCCAGCATGCCTGGGCTAGGCACGTGGTTTTGGGGAGAAAACCTCAAAACAAGAGAGTCTAACATGACACACGCCAGGCAGCTTGGTTGACAACTGTTCAGCAGAGCGTTTCTCTGAGTTTTTTCCTGCCATCTGCTGGAACTTTTTCTTGATTCCTTCAGCTACCACAGAATTCCTGTCCTTAATTTCTCTTTCCTAACCCAGTACTGGTACCACTGGCCTTTAAATTCCAGAGACATCTTCTTTCTTTGTGTATCGTCTTGCAGGATGGACTCAGTGCAAGAGCCTTGGGATCTGAGCTCAAAGCCTTCTGGTTTTGGGGCAATTTTGGGGTGATTTCTGCATATAATTGATGCAAGGGGAAAGTGACCAGAGTAATGAGCTGGTACATATTCAGAAATATTATTTTTCACAGAATCATAATTGCTTGCACCACAGAAATACTGAACCGGACCACAAAATCCTGTCACCTGCACAGGACAACACCTGGGTTTGCATGTGCTGGCTTAGCATAAGGGCCGAGATGATTCAGGTGATTCAGACGACTATGGCGCCTGCTGTAACCGCTGCCGGGGGACACTGAACCGCCACCGGCAGGTACTCGCGGCCGAAGCGGGCGCACCCGGAGCCCGCCGGAGCTGGGCGGACACAGGCCGCACAGGCCTGACTCCTCACGCAGCTCCACGGAGGCAGGTAACAATGGCATGACATCGTCGTCCCCACACCCGTGACCTCACTCAGCACAGCAGCTCCTCCCTACGCCACCACCGCCCCCTCCCTTGGCCCAAATCCTGGCGGGCATCCTCACCCTCCCCGCCGCTCGCCCACAACCAAGATGGCGCTGGGCGGCGCCGCTGCTGCCAGGAGTAACGGTGGCGCCCGGGAAAAAGCGCCTGCGCATGCGCGGGAGGGGGCGGGGCCGGATTGGAGTTTTGGCGGGTGCCGGGGAGCGCGCGCCTGGCGGTGAGCGGGGCCGTGTGAGGGAAGGGCCGGGGGGGGATCGGGGTCTCGGGGTCTCGGACAGCGATCCCCGGGCGGCAGAGGCTGGGGTGAGGGATCCGGCATCCATGGGGAGGTCCTGGAGGAGGTCGGGGTTCTCCTGAGTGGGGGAGGCGGCCGAGCGGGGAGGGGAGCCGTGAGGGGAAGGGGGATCCCCCGGTGGGAGCGGGGTGGATCCCGGGCAGCGCGGGGAATCGGGGATCCGCTGCGGGCGGGGATGGGGATCCCGCGGCTGCCGTGGTCTATGGGAAAGGAGGAGACGGCGGGCACGGCACGGCGGAGCTCCGCCGGGCCTCGGGAGCCTGGGGCTGGGCGCCAGGAGAGGGGCAGGGGGAGACCCCGGGGGGACCCCGCGGCCGCCCGGCCGAGCCCAGCAGGACCCTGGTGGGCAGCAGGGTGGATCCCTGGGCCAGTGTCACCGGCGGGACCGCGGGAGCCCTGGGCTGTGTGGTGGTCACTGGTCGCGCCTGCTCCTGTATACTTTTGAATTTTGCATTGTTCTTTCCTGAAAATTAATATTTTGGAGCAAGGGGAAAGAGGGGACTATTGTAAGTGAGTTTATGGGCAAAACAAAAGCCTCTGCGGCAGGAAGACCTGTAAGCACAGAGTTAAGGGTTTGGGTTTGTGAGTAACCCATTCCAGTGGATTTCTCTTCCTGTTATGTAGTCTTCCCTTGGCCATTTAAGTCTGCCTGTGCTGATTATTTTTCATGGACATGGGTCTGTGAAATGGAGGAGCTGTGAGAAATGTGGAACGTCTGCTTTTAAGAGTAAGAACAGTGCTGTGAGGAGAGAGCGAAACCCTGCTACCTTCTTCCATTTTCAAATGAAGACTGAATCCATTTCAGAAGATTTGTTTTAGTTAAATGCTAATTATGACTATAACACAGAACTGATGAGGTGGAAATGGTTATTACTAGGAGAACAGGGTAGGAATTTCTTAAGATCTGTGTCTTTTATAGGCTTTTTTTCTGAAAGTCGTGCCTTTACACTGCAGTGAGTTCTGCATAGGTCAGGCTTTAGATGTAGAAAATGTATGTGAGGGTTTTAGTGGAGTCCTCCTCTGCAGCTGTAAACAAAACCAAGCTGGTGTTTTGCAAATCATGAAATGAGGAGCCTGAACGCAATATGTATTCTAGCTGAGCCATATCTGCTTTAACAGTGTCACTGTTGTTCTCCCTGTAACAGAGAATATTTTTCCACGAGGGGCTCTTGAAGAAATCCTGGTGAAATCATGGACGGTAAGGGGGAAAGTACTCTTTCATCAGGGAAGTTGTCTTGTGACCAATATGTTAGTTAATAAGTTCAAGTGTTCAGAAAACTTGGTAAACTTTTTAACAAAGGAAATTATATTGCACTGACTTCATTTGCGGAGGTCTTTGAGGTTGCCCCTTGCCTCCATTATTGTCACCTTTCTGTGAGGCTGCTCTACCTCTTCCTTTTTTTGTTTTCTTCAGCAGCAAAGGCTAAATAACTTGTTTTGTTCTGAATTTCAGTTCCTCTCTGTCTGTACCATTCCTCTCTTCCTCTATCTCTACTTGATTTTCTTTTTTCCATTATTTGTCCCTTTGGTCCATGTTTCTTTGCTTTCTATTCTCTTGCTTGAGCGAAGTGTATCTGAGGATATGCTTTCTTGCCTGCCTTACATCTTTCTCTTCAGCTTCTATTGGCAAAAGCCACCTGGGTGTCTCTGTAGAGCTCCTGACTACACTTTCACAGGTCCCAAGGCTTTTCTTTCTAACAGCAGCTGTTGTACAGGCAGCTGCTTAGGAGGCAAAGCACTAAGTAGCCTGCAAATTTTCTGCTGACCAGCCAGCCTGGATCATAAACCAGGAGCGTCTGCAACCATGTTTCCAGCCAGCCAGGTGGCAGGGAGCTGCTTTATCTTGCTTTCACCAATCGTTGAAGTAGTTTTTTGAGAATGCCACTCACTGTTCTGATTTACTTCTGGTTGTCGTTAGCTTGTGATTAGAGTATCATGGATATTTTATTCCATGGCAGCTTTCCTCTAACTGGAAAGAAATAATGCTGGGTTTAATTTTTGCCTTAGCTGATGATGACTTGGATCTGTTGGCCTCCCTCCTGGAGGAAAGCGAGGCAACTGAGGAGGGGAATTGTCCTGAGGAGGAAGATGCCCCAGAGGATGAGGGGGGAGAACCAGATGAATATGATGAGCTCTTTGATGCAGAAGATGATACATCCTACACTGAGGAGGTCGATGCTGAGGACAGCATGATTGATGAACAGAAGGAGAACCTGGCTGCGCTGTTTGGAGATGTGGATGACCTGCTGGAAGAAGAGGAGGCAGAAGAACCTGTCCCCACTTCAGCTCCCAGTCAGGCAAAAGAGAAGACCAACCAAGAACTGCAAGGTTTCTGTAACAACATCTTTTATCTGTTTTATCATATGTATCTTGTTTCTAGAGAGATAATGGGCAGAATGTAGGGTCTGCTGCTTCTCAGTTTAGAATGCTGCCCAGACAGGGAATACAGAAAGCCCTTATGAAAGTTTCTAAGTCCAGTTTTCAGTGCTCAGTGGCCAAACTCACCAAACCTATTTCCCCAAAAGAAAGACAGAAGACTGAAGTAAGCCAGGGAAACTAAACTAGCTCTGCTGAGCAGGACAGAGAAGGTTGCCTACATACTACGCCTTGTCTATGAAAAGCAATGTTGCTTCAGTCTTCAGGGCTGTCATCCTGGCATCTTTCACCAGCACAGCTCTTCCTTCCCCCTCAGGACTTATCGGCAGGAGATTCTGCCATACTGGTCAGTGTGGAAGCAGAGCCGGCTGCTGAGGCTTCTTGTGTCCAGGCCACATATTTGATGATATTGGAAGCATTTCTTTGAATCATCAGCCATTTAAATTGTCTTCTGTTCAGTAGGAAAGATATATGCAACATAGCAAGAAACATACTATGGTCAAGTAAATTATTTATCTGAGAGAAATCAGCTCCAGGCTGTATGGAAAAGTGTCTCTTCACTGTGAGCTATTTAGAATCAAGTAAATCTGTATTGTGGCTCTAGTCTTTGTTTTTTAAAGTTCCTATGGTGTAGTAAAACTGCCAGACTTCCAGGAATCTCCCAAATCCCTGTTTGCAATGGCTTCCTGTTGTCTTCATTATTATCCTTTTTCTTCTCCTTTATTTCCTAGCTGAGCTGAGAAAATTGCAAGAACAGATGAAGACGTTACAGGAGCAGTTGCAGAAGACTGCTATTGGGCAGCAATCCAGTTCAGGCCCTGAGAAGAAAACCCCTGGTAATGAGACTAATTAAAAGGGTTTATGATTTTTGATTTGGCCTACCAACACGCAATTTATAAGCAAGTCTCCAGATAATCCTCAAGTGGGCACTGAGTAGCAAGGAGGAGTAGTGGTCTGGTGTATTCCCACACAGGTTGTTTCCCGCAGCTACAGACTAAATCAGTGAGCTGCAGTTTTGGTATCTGTATCGTGGGTTGATTCTACATGGGGCACCTTTCATGACTGAAGTGCTCCAGGGTCTTCTGGAAGTGTCCCTTCTTACTGGCAGATGTTGGTTCACCCAGAAAATACAGCCATGTTTGTTGCTGTAGCACATTAGGTGTAGTAATGAAACTACATGGGGAAATGGAAAAGGAAGGGGATGTTCCTACCTTCCGCAGCTTTGTGGTTTCAGTGACATCCGGAGTTTTAGGTCATCGTGGGGAAGAGTCATTGGGGCTTTTCCAGCTGTTGCCTTTCAGATGCTGGTAACTTAACTGAAGGGATTCCATGTGAGACCCTGCCTTGGACTTGTTATTCAGAGAATTACTTACTTTGGAGCCATTCTTAGTGTTTGAGTCCAGATCCTGAGATCTCATATTTCTTGATTTCCTTGGCCAGGTAAATCTCCCTGTCCACCCTTAAAGGAAAGGAATGTTCAGAAGCTGCAAGAGTCACCATGTTTCTCAGCCCAGCTGGGCAATCCTTTACCCCCAGCCAAAAGAGGAATCCAGAAATCAAAAGCATCCTCAGCAGGTACCATTCTCAGTCTGCCTTTCACTGAAACACACTGGGCTTTTGTTGAAAGCCTGTCTAGTTCACAGCAGCCACGTAGACACATCCAGGATAGTTTTACACTAGTTGGCGCACCAGTAGCGGTCTGGTCACAGTGGAACAGAGCTTATTGCAGAGTTAATTGTATTCTCTGCAATGAGGGCTATGCTCTGTACTGCTATGGTTAACTTGGGCACTGACAGCAGCCTAGTTTGCATCTGTGTATCCTACAGCTTAGCTTTCTTGGAAAAGGAGAGCTGCTCACCAGGCAGAGCTCATTGCTTGAGTTCTATGTGACTGATCTGGAGCTGTCAGTTAGTTCCCAGCTGACTGGAAGACCAGTTCAGTTCAGATAAGACAGTTTTACACCTTTTTCTCAAGTGTGTTATATTAATTAGACTCCTGTCTCTGGTCAGGTGTAAGTTAGGGTTATTTTTATTCAGAAGTTTTTGTTCATTATCCAGACTTTTTCTCTTGCTTTTTTTTTTCCTGCTAAAGAGAACAAGACTCCTCCTCCACGGCAAGTCCTTAGTTTGGCGTTCCAGCCTCTGAAGTCTGCTGTAGGGAACACACCCAGTAAGGTGACCAGAGAGAAGACTCCTCATGTGCCTCCATGCTCCAGTGCCACAACTCAGCCGGTGTCAGTGGAAACCTTCTCAGGACTGAGATTAAGGTCAGCAGCCCAGCACTGAGCTCTGGCTGGGGACATCACCCTCCAGTAATGGCAGAGAAAATGCTGTCGGGCCAATGTCCTGTGATGCAAGTCATGCAAGTGTTGGGTGGAGGACTGGGTTTCTGATGTGCTGTATGTACATCGTTTAACCATCCCAGATTAGCCAGTTGTCATTAGGTGATGTAAGTGAAGCCACGGCATTGGCTGGTTGGTCAGTAAATAGGTGACGTTGACTTTTGGCTTAGTACCAGGTTTCTGCGTCTATTTTCACCTTTGCTCTTTTCTAACTATCGTTTTGTTAGCACTGCCTTTCCTGGGATGTCCTCAGTGGTGGAGGAGGGAAGCAGTGGGCGTGGGCAAAGCCCAGCTGTGCTCCAGTTGAGCAGATTTTGCTGCACACCGGGAAGCCTCGGGAGCCACTTGCGATCCCCGTACTCGGTGTGACCACAAGAGGTCTCTGAATACTCACGGTGTCTTTCCTCACCAGAAACCATGCTGGGTTTCCAAACGGCACTCAGACCATCATACTCAGCCATTCCTGAAATGAGCAGAGTTAATGGAGGCTCGGGGCTTAATTGCATTGCAGCTATTTGGACAAAACCCAGGGTGATCAGTAGCTTTCTGATATTTGTACAGTGTCCTGAACCGAGGGGTTTTGTTCCAAGTGACCTCGGGGTGAAACAAGGCACAGAGGCATTTTGCAGCAAGACATAGTCTCCCCAGGAGAATGCTGGATGGGTTTGATTGTCTCTGTCTATTTATGCCAACGGGTGTGTTCTCTTTCACATGCTTGCTCTTGATCTAGAAAACCCCGGGTGTCTTCAGCTGAAATGAACAGGAAGATGGCTAACCGGAAGCTCATCCGACTGTCCCAGCTGAAGAGTAAACTTGCTGCAGAAAATCTGGAGGAAATAGACTGGGTAACATTTGGGGTCATAGTGAAGAAGGTCACTCCTCAGAGCACAAATAATGTAAGTAACTTTGTTGTGTCCCTTGCTCAGTCCAAGTGAAATGCTGCTCTTCTTTCCTGAGAAACTAGTTGGGTCTTCAGCTTAATCAACGGACTCCATGTAGTTAATGAAAAGCTGCTGTGTTAAAGGTCTTGGCTCGTCTGATTTCATGCAGAAATGACGCTTTTAATCCTGAGGGTGAGTCCTTGGCTTATCTGCTGCAACTGCCCCAGACTAATGTAAGAAATGTAGCCGTGGCATAAATCTGTTCATCCCCTGTTACATGTTAAATGCCAGTGCAGAAAAAAGAACAGTGATGCTCAGTCTTTCTAGTTAGCCCTCTTGTTTTAAATTGCCACCATGTTCTGCTTTCATCATTTCCCCAGAGGTCATTCTGTCCTATATGTTGTACGTGTCCTATAGAAAGTCATTGATGAAACAGAGATCTGGATATGCCTTGGTTTTATTTGTTCAGTGGGGTAAAAACCTCTTTATTCAGTGAGTTTATTCAAGAGTGCTGTCCAGCTTTAATATCAGGAAGATTGGTGATAGCAGTTATCGTTGTGCTGTTTTGGCCTTTAAGAATCCCAGAACTGGCTGTGTGGCATAGCTGGAGATATTTTATCTAACCTTCTGCTAAGGTTACAAATTGTGCTTTTCTGAATCAGGGCAACCCAGGGGAAAAAAAGATCAGAATAACTCTTTAAAAGCAACAGCAAGAGGGGATGCAGTCAGTGTGCCCATGCTGAGAGCTGAAAGGAAAACAAATGTCTGTTCCAGGGCAGAACCTTCAGTATCTGGCGGCTGAACGACCTACGGGATCTCAATCAGTGTGTCTCGCTCTTCTTGTTCGGTGAAGTCCACAAAGAGCACTGGAAGACAGACCAAGGCACAGTCATCGGGCTGCTCAATGCTAATCCTATGAAACCTAAAGAAGGCTCAGATGAGGTGAGAGGATTTTTCACTTGCCCATCAGATGTAGATAAAACCCCATAGCTGAACTTCTTCATATCTGCTTGAGATTTAGCTTTTTAACACATGTTAAGGCTGAAATTACAGCAGTTTGCCTAAACAGTTTGGATTGCATTCAGCTACTTGCATGGTGTGTATTAGCTCCTGGCCTTCTGGAAGACTGAACTTCAAGAAGTCCCACTAAGCATCTAAAACTAGAGTTTATTCGAGTGTTCAATCTGCTCTCGGTAGCAGTCAGCTCTTCCACAGATGTAGGGAGTGTATTTTCATTTCAGTTTATTCAGCTACTTCAGTGCAATGCCTGTTTCAGCCAAGAGGTCTCTAAAAGCTGAAAAAAGTGGGGAAGCTCATTTCTCACTCCTAATTTAAGCATGAGATGTGATTGCAAAATGTTTCCTTGTTCCAAAACCACCACTGAGAAGAAGCAATATTTGATTTATTAAATAAATGATGTTCTATGTATGGTGAGTTGATACACAGGACTTCACTTGTTTAATCAATTGCTTATAAATGCAGAACATGATGGAATTACTTTTCTCTATGTATCAAAACATTTAAGGTGTCTTCATTTTGCTAATAATTTTTTTTTTTTTAATATCTTTTTAATTGCACTGGAATGGAAACTGTTTTTACTGACTTCTGTCAAGGGGAATTTCAGTCTAGTAGCTGGTGATGTAGCGCTATGCATTTTAAATTCTCCAAATGGAAAAATTAGGAATCTCATTAATTGTCTATTAAGCTGTTGTATAATTGCTTAAATTAAAATGAACAAGCAGTAGAAAGTCCTGTTAGTGAGTAGAAAGGCATACTAGCTTTAATGTAAGGGCTGTGTTTAACTGGTAAGAATGGCTCTTCATAGCTAAATGTACACATTTAGAACTACATTAAAACTTACTTCTCACAGTGTTTCTTACCTACAAATACAAGTCCCAGTATCTTTGGTGTGGTGTGAAGATGACACTCTGCACAGGCATCAATTTTGTTTGGACCTAGACATATGGAGAAGGACAGAGAACTCCAGTCCATCTCCCCTTCCAATCCATGGCCAAATGTGGTTGCCATGATGGTGTCAGAGCCGAGCGGGTGTACAAGGACCATCGTCTATAGCACAACTAGATCTGCCTTTGCTGGTCTTTCGTTTCCTGAGGCTCTGAGCATAGAAATCCAACATCTTTGATCTCTTTGTGAGAAAGAAATTAATTTTTTTTCTTTTTAACTGAGCCTTTTCTCAATCTGAACAGGACATGGGGCTTTCTCAAACTAGGCCTGCATTTTGGAACTGCATTGTTAATACCAGAGGTAGCAAACTGGACCAGAGCCAAACCAGTGACATCCAGAGAGAAGCCCATCCAGTCCTTCTCAAGGTGTGTTCTGATTTCTTTCTAGGTGTGTTTGTCTGTTGACCATCCCCAGAAGATCCTCCTCATGGGTGAAGCGCTGGACATGGGCACCTGCAAAGCCAGGAAGAAGAACGGCGATCCTTGTGCACAGATTGTGAACCTGGTCTGTATCTCAGTGGTTAGGGCATCCTTAAACTGTTGGTAAAAATCTGACTGCTGACTTTGTGCTGATGCTCAGACTCTTTGACTTGTTTCTGGGTCTCGTAACTAACTAAAGTGTGTGGAGAAACTGAGAAATGAAACCCAGAGGAGCTGCTTCTGTGATGGCACTGTAGCAGCAGCACGGTAGTTCCCTAAATGCCAAGCTGGTGCTGCAGTGAAAAGAGATGGTCTTGACCCGTGACTGTCACTGTCCCCACACCCTTTCACTTTTCTTTGTGCTGCTGCAAGCTTTCACACACCGCACTAGAGAACTCACCCAAGGTAAAACAATAGGAGGTCTTTTTGGGGAATGATTGTGTTTTTCGGAGATTATTTTAACCTGATGAATTCCCTGGTGCAGCGTGCCTGCAAGCTTCCAGAATACTTATACCTGAATGTGGGGCACTGGAGATGACAGGAAAAAGGTGTTGGGATTCTTCTTTTAGGGGCAGTACTGACTTGTACTGGTTTAAAAGACTTGTGGACTATGTCACTTCATGGCCATGGTGGTGTTATGATAGCTGAAAGGAACCCTGTCTAAGTCAGAAGGTTTGTAGTTAGCAGGGTAGCGCATAGAAGGAGGAGAGAAAATGAAGGAATGAAGAACCGGGAGGAACTCGGTGTGTGGAGTGGGAGGAACACAAATACAGAAGGTATTTGTAAGAAAACAAGGCTGTGATTGCAGACCCACTCCAGGAGGTGTCTGTGCACAAGGCTGTCTATGTCAGTGAGATGTTCTAGTGCCACCTGGAACAAACTGGAGATGGAGGCTCTCCCGCAGAAGAACCTCATGAAGGAATTGGCTGTCTGTTTAATTATCATAGAATCATTAGGTTGGAATAGAGCTCTGAGGTCCTCAAGTCCAGCAGTTGACCTGACACCACCATGCCCACTAAACCATGTCCCGACGTGCCACATATCTACACGTCTTTTAAACACCTCCAAGGATGATGACTCCACCACCTCCCCAGGCAGCCTATTCCAATGTTTGACTACTCTTTCAGTAAAGAAATTTTTCCTGATGTCCAATCTAAACCTCCCGTGGTGCAATTTGTGTCAAAAAATGTTTGATTGTGGGATAATTGTAGTTATACAAATCTGGGGCAGATGAATATCAATGAGAATGGAGTTATTTTTTTGGTAAAAAGTTAAAGAAAACCCTGAGTGAGTGTGTTTATGGCACTGCTGTCTCTGACTGGCAGACTCACTACCTTCAGTTCAAAACTTCCTGAGACTGACACTGAAAACTGATGGATTAATTAGAAATGAGTGCATGAAATATCTTACTCCGATGTTAGTTTTCCTTTGTGTTCATGCCAGTAAGAAAACTGCATACAGTTCGGAGTCAAGAGTACAGAGTCTGGGCAAGAGGACTTAGAACATCGGTGGACTTGAGCCAAGGAATAGCCTTAAAATTCTTTGACACATAGGGGTTTTTTTCAGTGATTAGTTTGGGCAGTTCTAGTTTTGTTTTTCATTGCTGGAGCGTGAGCATACGTTGGCTGAG
Organism: Leptosomus discolor; assembly: GCF_034619465.1. Classification (NCBI taxonomy): domain Eukaryota; kingdom Metazoa; phylum Chordata; class Aves; order Leptosomiformes; family Leptosomidae; genus Leptosomus; species Leptosomus discolor. Next base: position 211,630,639 of record NC_141391.1, on the reverse strand, counting down.
TTGGCCAAGCGCTGGAGTACTACCGTAGAGATGTTACTGCAGTGTAGCCATAGAAGGGTGCGTGTGGGTGAGAGGAGTGAAGTAAATTGTAATTGCTAGTGTTCTGCAACAGCCTTCTCCCGTTTCTCTTCAGAACGACTGTGAATATTGCCAGTATCACGTACAATCCCAGTACAAGAAGCTCAGCTCGAAGCGGGCGGATCTGCAGTCCACCTTCTCTGGCGGCCGCATTCCCAAAAAAGTTGGTCGGAAAAATCCCAGTTTGAAGGAGCGGCTGTGTCAGGATGGGTTTTACTATGGAGGTGTCTCTTCAGCAGCATATGCAGCCTCAGTGTAAGATAAGCCACTTATTTCTCTTACTTTTGTACAGAATTTCCCTCCCAGGCACAAGTGAGCCTGAAGCTATCTCTAGGGGGGTCTAGTTAGCTAGAGATCCCTTTGACTTAACTACATTCACCAAAGAGGAATCAATGTTCCACGTTTGGTGTAATCCCCCTGGCCCCGTGGGGCAACAGAGCTGCTATTTGATAGGAGAATTTTAACAGGCAGTGCTAAGATGTGGTAAGGGGTATTTCTACCTCTGAATTCATACTGTGTTGTGAAGGCAGGCAGCATTGTGTTTCAGGAGATGAAATGATCTTTATCGTGAGATCCCAAGCATTTGTGTCTCTGAGATGAGTATTTTTCAGTGCCATTCACTTACCATATTTTGTTATGGCTCGTTGCATTTAATCCCAGACTCAGTGTGTTCTGTATTTCCTCCTCCTCTCTTCCTTGGCTGAAATAATGCATGGAGTTACGTATGTGTTAATGAAGAGAGAGTAGTACACCCTGTGTATTATTAAGTGTCCAAGATCAGTATGGGTCTCCTAACTAGCACAGAGGGGCCAAGTCCTTCATCCAAATCCCCCTGGAGACAGCTGTCACAGCTGGATCAGCCCCTGTGCTTACACACTGCTTTCATTCCCTCACCACTGCCCTCTCATAACTGGTGTGATTCCGCAGTAATGAAGCAATTCCAGCCGCCTCTCCATCTCTGGAGCTAACTGTAAGCAAAGCTTAGCCATTCCCTACGTTCAGTTTTCTTTCAATGCATAATAATTACATATCTCAACCCTAGGAGAAATGGGAGATCCTAAACAGTGTGCTAGAATTTGGATTTAGATCCCCCATCCTTCCCAAAGACAGACAGAGAGAGGCATCCTTTAGGGTGGCTGGAGTTTTGTTGAAGCACTGGGCTGGCGTTCGAGCTCCTGTCCTTGCTCTAGGCATGGGGAAAACACGGATGTTCTGATTTTGTTTCCTCTTTCTAGTGCAGCAGCTGCGGTGCCAAAAAGGAAGATTCAAACCACTCTCTCCAATCTGGTTGTGAGAGGAGTTGATGCAATTGTCCAGGAAACCAGGCAGAAAATTGGTACCTAATTACCCATGTAGTCTCTTCACCCTCCGGATATTTCCAGCTTGATGTGTAGATGTGTCCCAGGACCCTGCTACTCCCCGAAAGAGTCTGGCAGTTGGTTTGCTACAGAGATGGCCGTTTGCAGGCTGCTTTCTCAATTGATCAAAACTCTTCCTCCCTCCTGAGATCGCAGCTGCAAGGCAAATGTAACTAAGCAACTGTGTAGCTCCATGCATCTCTTTCATCACTGCCCCTGAATAAAGTCTGCTATTCTGTCTTTGGACAGTGACAGAAGATCTTTGCCAGATTAATGGGAATTGGAAGTTTTAAGAACTTTGAACCAAATAATTTATATTATTTGAATAAAATAAGTGACTTCTGTCAATTTTGAAAGCTTCCAAGGAATACTAAGTATAAATCAGAGTCTGGCCTGCAATGTAGGGGACCTCCCAAGTACCCAGCCTGTTTCTAGTGCTTTTCTTTTGTGATCTTGAAAGCTTGTTCCTTCCATAGCCTTTGGGATGTCACTGATCTTCTCTGCCTCCGTTTTTTTTTTCTGTAAAACACTTAATATTATGCCTTCTTTATGCTCAGTGGAGAGCAGATGACAGATTATACAAACTATGTGCTCTAGATGCCACCTACATCTCTTATTCGCATCTTCCAGCTCCCTCAGTTACCTCAGTTTCAGACAATGTGGTGTGTGTCCTGTCTCTAGCTTTTAGCTGCTCTTAATTCTCCGGGGATAAGATATGGTGGCTTCTGGGCTTTCAAGCATTCTAAAAATGGGAACAGTGGGAGCACCACAGACCGACAAGGCTGATGAGGAACTGACTGACTGATGAAATTGCTGAAGGGGTAGAAACATCTTCATGATGTGCTCTGTGAGGAAAAGGCCTTGGGCAAGCAAATATAACCTAGAAGTTGGCCTTGCTTTGAGGGGGTGCTCACTCAGGTGACTTGCAGGGGTTTCTTCCCACCTAGACTACTCTACATCTCTAAAGCCAGGCCTGCTTCTCTTCCTGGCTCCAGGCGCAACAAAGAGACCGATGCAATGTTCTGAGGAATTCAGGGAACTGCTGGCACAGCCAACTTTTGGAGCACGAAACCTCTGCAAACACTGGACCAGAGCAGGTATCGTCCTTTTGCCTGAAGGAAAACCCATTCCTGAAAACACTCAACTGCCCTCTGATCAAACATTAGTGGCTTTTTATTTTGGTTTGGTTTGGTTTTTTCCCCAGATGCTGAAAAGAAGCAAGGGGCCAGTTTCCAGTCTGTCTCTGCTTCAGCACTGCTCAAGCAACAGAAACAGAAATTGCTGGAGGCCAGAAAAAAACGATCTGAAGAGATTCAGAGGAGGTAATATACTGACTTCCACAGGAAGGGTTCTGTTAATGTGGCCCCAAGTATAACTGGGAAGTGTTTTGCTGTTTTAATAAAAGCTTCATTTAAATAGAAATACCCCAGTGTTCAGTGGAGAACCAAATGCTCCAGCACAGTGCCCAGCAACTGGAAGGCATGGTGGGAAGAGGCTGATTAGAGTAGGAAACTGGGGTCAGGAGTCCTGGTTCTGTCCATTGCTGGCTTGCCGGGGTCTTCTGACCCTTAAGATTTGCCAAGCATTTTGCCAACAAACCTAAGAAGAACCTCAGAAGACCCACCCTGGGTGAGACTGAGATTGATGTAGCCAAGTAGCCTCAAAAGGCTCAACAGGAACCAAATTACCTGAATAATGCCAGGCACAATCATGATGATATTTCCCCCAAATACTCTTCCAACCTACAACACTATGTATTTCAGGGAATTTACAAGCTAGAGGTGGTGTCTGTCACAGTATCTCTGAAGGTTGGGTTTTTTTTTTCCCATGAACCTCTCCAGCTTCTTCACTATGACCTATGTAAACCTGAGCGCTTAGGTGGCTCCTGTGACAAGGAGTCCCACTGCTTAACTACCTCTTCGGCAAAGCAGCCCATTTTTGTGCTTTCAACTCCCACCTCCCAGCTTCATTTGAGGCTTCTCTCTGTTTTTTGTTTTGGAAAAAAATTAGTCATTCATTCCTTCTGGTGACTTCTTCAAGTCACTCTTGATTTCAGCAACCCAGTGAGTTCCTTGTTTTCCTCTCCTGAATGCCTGAATTGCTGCGTGATTTTCTAGCAATAAAAGGCCAATTAGGGAAAAATCAGTCTGCATCCCTTCCACTCCTATCTGTTTCTTAAACCCTTCTGTCTCTTTGACTTGTGTCCATGTTTCAACAGATTATTCTTGTCTTACAAGGTTTCTCCAGAACACAAGTAAAGCTGGCAGCCCTGCTTTGCTGTCCTCCTCCAGACAGTCCTCGCTCCCTTCCCCGATACCTGGGGCAGAGTTCCCCAAAGCTGCAAAAATGTCAACTCCTCAAAGGCCCAGGCTAGGCACAGGCTTCTCGGAAGGAGAAGATATCCTCTTCTTTGATGGGTCTCCACCTCCAACACCAAAGCTAGACAGCTTGGCAGAAGCCAAAAAGGTAACAGCTCTTTGAATCTTTTAAGTATTAAGAAGGGGAGGTTTGGTTTGTGGTAGCAGAGGAGTCTTCGATCAGATATAGGCCATCTCAGTTCTGATGGTAGTGGAATTTCTGACTTGTGGGGTCAGACTGGCCTATATTACAGTATACAAGAAACTTGTGGTTCCTGACAGCTGTTAGTACCAAGGTCCGTGCTACCATCTTGCCTGTGGTCAACCTCCAGAGCAGTGGAACAGCTACTGAAGAAGGCCTGCGTGTGTGTGACGTTTGGCCACCAGAGCTGGTATCTCTTGCTTGTTCAAAATCCACCTGAACTGGTCAGAAGGGAGTTGTTACGATCTGTCTCCTGTGTGTGCTGCTCGTGACCTTGCCCTTCTCAGGAGGCAAGCATCGCTGAAGCCACTGCACAACTGGCAATTCCAGCAAGTGCCAACTGGGTGTGGACAGGGGACAGAGCAGCCTCTTGGGATGGGACTGGGGAAAAGGAAATGGGGAGACAGGGCGTCTCATTTAAGTCACGAACCTGATGGTAAGCTTTTTGCTGAAGAAACACTTCTTTATGCATGCTGGCAGCTTCTCTGGGTAGAACTGACTCCATTCTTCATGACTTGACAGAGTCTGTCACCTGTTGGGCAAATTACCTTTGGAGAGCAGTTTGCAGTAGCTGTGTGGCTGTCCTTGTCCTCTGTTCTTCGTGCAGCTGGGACAGAGCTTCTCTGTTCACTAGTGGCTGCTGCTCTTCCTCTTGTGTTTTGAGGGTGTGGGACATCTTAAGTATCAGGTTGTGGATAGGTCCTGGGATGTGCTGAAGTGATTTTTGCAGAAGAAAGGAGAGCAAGGCCTGTTGCTATTGGTTGGTTTACAAGCATGAAAACCCTTAAGTGCTGGGAAGGGGCAGGGGATTTGTGCTGAAAATCCCTGGAGTGCTAAACTGTGCATGTTTGTTTCTTGGCACTGCTAGTGCAATGTGTGGTGGGTGTTTTCCATTTGCCAGGTAAGCAACAGTGAACTAAACTAGTTCAGCTATGTTGTGCCATGAGTTCGGATAATTTTTGTTTCTAGACAGAACAGACTGCATCTTTCCTTGGCACGAATCTGTTCACGGGTTTGTCAAAGAAACATTTTTCTTCTAGCAAAGAAGGAGGAGTCTTAGCATTCTAGTATGGAAATGTATTTGAGTATGGAAAGGAGTGGTTGTACGCAATTTTCTATTAGTTCCCAGTTATTCCCAGTTTATGTGGAAATCTCAAGTTATGTGATTCCTCTGGAAAACTTGCTGATTTGTGAAGCAGTTAAAGCACAGCTGCAGAGATATCGAGCCTGGTAACACCCCTGAAGGAGTGATTTTTATGGTTTGGGAAATCATGAGAGGTTGGGTGACGTGGTGAATCATATGTACAGCAGAGTTGGGAATTTTGTTGGGCCTCTCTTCAGCCAGCTCCATGCTCAGGCCACTGGATCTTGTCTCCTCCATTTGTCAGACTTCCTCTGCTGCTTCTGGAAGTAGGAACACGGGAGCCAGACTGATCACCAACACATTTGCTGTTCTTCCCTCTTTTCTAGCTGGCTGCGGTACACCGACTACGAGCAAAAGGCCAGATTCTTGCTAAAACTGACCCAAACAGCGTCAAGAGGAAAAGAGCTGATGTTGATGATGTCCTGGAAATCGTTGAGAGAGTTGAGAAAAATATTGCTCAGCCACAAGGTACAGAAGCAGAGAATGGTATGTAATGTTAGCTTCTAGAAGAGAAAAAATAAGCTTGTGTCCCGCTGAGCGGAGTACTAGTTGCTGGGTTAAGGACTTAATTGCTGTGCCAAAGACAGGCCGAGTTAGGTCTGTTTAGAGTTTAATTTAGAATTGTTTGTTGCAAAGGCTAAACAATCTCTAACCCTGTGGAGAGAGTGTGAGATGTCATCTCTGATGGCTCCCTGTCCTCATCTCTGTTCCCTTTCTTCCGGCACTTGAGCATCTGCAGTGCATGGCTGACTTAACCAACAGAAACCAAGATACAGTCCCACCTGGGGAGGTGCCCGAATTTGCTGTGGGAACTTGAGATTGCCTGCTGGTGACTTACTGTGTGATCTTGGATTAATTCCCTTTAAAGCTTCTCTGTCAGTCAGGGAGGCAACACTGCTTGCTCCCCTGCGAGTAATGTAGAAATTCCTAGTACAGTGCTTTGAGAGAAGATGCAATGTTATTTAAAAAAAAAATATTTTTTTCTGAAGCCATATTTGAATTTGGCTTCATGTTCCTGAACTATGAAAGACTGCTGTGTGACCTGAACATCTGCCTGAGAGACCTGAGGCTTCCAAAATCTCCTGCAGCGATCGTGATTAGAGATCATGACCTTGTTTTGTACTCGGTGTCTGCAGGACTGAGCCTTTTTGTCTCCCTAGATATGGATGAACTGCAGCCTGCCCAAAAGAAACAGCGTGAGCAGCTGGCCTATCTGGAGTCAGAAGAGTTCCAGGAAATCCTGAATGCCAAGTCCAAGCACACAGATATCCTGAAAGAGGTATGGCCTCTATCCAGCCTAGACTGAGGGCTCGGAACTAGGGAGCCGACTGGACTCCTCATAATGATAATGATTTCAGCAAAAAGCAGGCACCCAAACATGTCACAGGCACCAAATCGTCCTGATGAGTAGGTCGGAGGTCTCTGAGCACCCACGGCACAGTGCCTGCGAGTTGGCACTATTGCCATAGCCGTGGTAAGATCAAGTTGCCATTGGATTTTTTTTGCTGTGGTTGGAAGAATCAGTGAAGTTTCTTGTTAGTGGATGATCAAAGAAATCCTTCTGCCTTAAAGCCAAATGAGCCACATGCCTATTTAGTCCCTTATTTCTTAACATCTTGGCCACATAAAGACAGCTGCCACCTTTATCAGGGACTCAAGTCAGCTGTGGAGCCTGCGAAATGCCTGCAGTTGCCCTGAAGAGCTGAGAGGTTGGGTTTCTCTGGTCAGGGTCTTTGCTGAGCATGTTCCTAGGGATACAGCACTTCCAGTGGCACAGGGCTCTTACCTTGCACACATTGTATTGCTACCAAGTCCTAGTTTTCAGGTTTTCTGAGGAGTGATATTTTGGCTAAGAACCAATTCCATTCATTAGATCTGCCTACCTGACCTCTCCCTGCACTGCCCTCCTCAGTACGTGCTTATTTCAGTAGCACAGGCTATGGTTAAACCCTTCCCCTCGTACCTCTGAGAGGTGGCTCGTTTCAGTGTCGGTGAAGCACAGCACGGGCACTGTATGGATCTTTTGAAGCAAGAGATATTTGGTGTTTCTCTGGCTCCCAGACTGCAGTCTGCTTCAAGCAGGCCTGGTAGTTAATTTGCCCTAAGGCCATTTAAGGAGTGGCTTCTCTCATCTTTGTCTCCCCACAACCCTTTCTGTGTGCCTCCACAGGCTGAGGCTGAACTGCAGGAGCAATACTTTCAGCCGCTGGTGAAAAAGGAAGAAATGGAAGAGAAGATGAAGAGCATTAAAGAAGTGAAATGTCGAGTTGTGACATGTAAAACGGTGAGTGAAGGTGAGCCAGGGCAACAGCAGCGGAGTGGAACATGGGTTATACAAAATGATGCTGGCCCATCCTGCAGACTCCCGTCTGTCGCTGTTGGCCGTAGTCCAGCGCAAGGATCATGGAGATTCCTTGTGCCTGTTGCTGAGAGCAGGCCGTGTGCTGAGCGACTGAGACATGAAGACACTGGCAAGGCAGGTTTAGTGCTGTGCTGAACATCCCAGCTTGATGTTTATGCCAGTGGGCTCCTTGGGTGTTGATGTCTCGGAAATATTTATCAGTTTCTTCCCTGAAGTGCTTTGTACCAAGATGCTCAGTTCCCCATATTAGATGACAAAATAAGCAAAGTGCCGTGAAAACATCGGTGAGTGGGATTCCTCTATCTGCATTTCCAGGGACGTTGCCCTCAGGAAGAGGAAGGGAGCTTTGTTACTATCCTAAATGTGCAGAGAGGAAGGAAGGAGTTATGTCCCATGCCCAGAGTTTCAGCCCCTGCTGGACTTGCCCTCTCACTGCCTTTCTTAATCTGTGTTGGGGCTGCACAGAGGGCCACGGTGAGCCCCATGAGGTGCTGGGAGCAGGGCAGAATGGTGGCAAAGAGGGGAGGGTGACATTAGGAGCAGAGACAAAGCCTGGGGCAGTGATCTCTCAGACTGGTGGGCTGAAGATAGAGATGCTTTCCTCTGGATGTTCAGCTGTCACCAACGCACAGAACAGGTCTCACGCGCTGGCGAAGCTCTCACGGCTCTTTTTGTCTCCTCCCTGACAGTGCAATTACACCTATTTCAAGCCTCTGGACACCTGCGTGCAGGACAACCATGACTACCGCTGGCATGATGCCATCAAGAGATTTTTCAAATGTCCATGTGGCAACCGAGCTATTTCCCTTGACAGGCTCCCCAAAAAGCCCTGCAGGTGAGAAATGAGCCGCGGGAAATAGTGACTGGGGCTTTTGTGCTGTTCGGTCACAAGTAACGTGTTGGGACCCACATTAACTACATCCTCAAATGGGAACGGTAGCCCTTGTGCTAAGCCGTGTGGGAAGGGTGTGGGGCTCGTTTTGGACCCCCTCGTACTGTGCCACAAAGACACACCGCAGTGGTCCTCACCTGCCGTCTTCGTTTTTCAGTACCTGTGGCCTCTTCAAGTGGGAGCGAGATGGGATGCTAAAGGTAAGCGTGAGCCAGCAGTTTCCGAGCCTCTCAGCGCTCTTGGCTGCTTCTCTTGGTACTTTTGTCCCACGCTTTGCTTCGGTGCCCTTACGAGCTCCCAGCAAAACCAAGCAGCCCTGCATTTTGTCCGGTACATACAGGTACCTCCCTGCAGGCTGTGTGTTGGTGCTCTTTCTCTTCTTGCTTTCTGTTCTTGAAGCTTTGTTTTATTTAACCGTGGGGAATTTGCTTTTGGCCAGCGTTGTAAGAATCCATAATGTCAAGGCTCCTGGAGTGCCTGTCAATATTTAATCAGATAATTTAGCCCCACCACAACTTCTGTCAAATAAATGTTTGGGTGACATTTACCACACGTTTAACTTCTTTTCTCTATGGTTTGTGTTTCTAGGAGAAAAAAGGTCCAAAGATTGGTGGAGAAACACTTTTACCAAGAGGAGAGGAACAACCAAAATTTCTCAATAGTCTTAAGTGACCTGAAGTGGACTCTTTTCACAACATAAGGATGGATTAATTTGTCTAAAACACACATTTCTTTACTGGAATGCCAAGAGCATTCTGGTTTTAGGGATGAATGAGCAGGGGAGTCAATTCCTGATGAAAAGGACATCCACAAAGTCTCCATCAGGCCACTGCATGGATATTCAGCTTTGATCACTTTAAAATTGACTGAATAAGGCTGCATGTGAAATACAGATTCATGCCTGTTCTTTCTTCCTAACAGCTTGTTTACAAGATTTAACCTAGAAAAGAGGCAGCTAGAGAAGAACTGGTGCTGAAAAATCCTGAGGGGTCCCACAATTTATGTTGAATGGCTGGTATAGAGTGACCTCAGCAGAATTTTAAGTGACAAATCCTCATGAACCGTGAGGAGCGTAGACTCTGTGAGCACTTGTGAAGTTAATACTGCGGTGCGTAAGTGCCAGCCTGTCAAGGGTTTCCAGCTGTTGGCTGAAAAGGGGTGCGAGAGGGCTGTGGCCATGGAGCAGCCTTCATTGGCTCTAAAATGCCTCACTTTGAACCCTTAGGAACTGTTTGACTCTGTTCTTGAATTGACTCCTTGCCTTATGTGTTTAAAACCCCCCCCGCCGTGGCGCTGGCGTTGCAAACCAGCAGTGCTCACACCGCAGACCGGCGGGAGCTCTTTGGAAAGCCCTTTCCCCATCACGCAGTCCGTGCCGGGTTCCCAGCACCATCCCCACTACAGCACCTTTACAGCTACAAACCTGCAGCTCCCACTCGGAAAAGCATTTTAATGAGTCTGGCACCGTTTTGTGAGTGGTTTTAAAGAGCTGAGAGATTACATTTAATAGCTTTTACCCTTTTTCTGGCATTTTAAATTTTCCTGAAGTCCTTCCCAGTCACTGCCACGTCAGCCTTGGCTGCTGGCAGAGCTGCCTGGGGGACAGCAGCTGTGTCAGACCAAGCAGGGTGAGGTCTCCAAGGGCGGCTCCTGAGAAGCATTTTTCTGAAAGCACATCGCTCTAAGGATGCCTGTGGCATTTGGCCAGCTTTTCCTGGACCTGATCCTTCTGCTGCCCCTGGCTCATTCCCAGAAGGATCACAGGGTGTTTTTAAGTGCCTAAAACCACTAGTACCTCAGTGACTTGGTGAAACTGCCACCACCCGTCCCGTGGGCCTTGTCAATTCCTCTTTTGTTTGCTTGCACAGCGGCTGGGAGAGAAATGAGTTACTTCATTTGAAGCAACTGGACAGATTTACCTCAGTATCCTGCAGCCCCCATCTCCTACAGGTGCTATCGCTGGGCAGCTTTGCTTGGCACGTTGCATCCATTTGTCTCACGTCGGTATGATTTGATGGGTGGAGGTTCACTGGTCGGTGACTGTAAATCTGTGACATGGCTTGGCCATTTCTCCTCTTGATTCTCGTTCAGAATAAATACAGTGCGCGATAAAACACTCCCTGGGTTTGTATGGTGTCATGTCTTTGAGGAAGAAGATGAGTTGCTTGCTCAATGTCTTCGTTTGACCGAGAGCTCTGTGCTGAATCACCAAAAGGAGTTAGTTTGTGGTCCGTAACTCCAGCGGCCGTGCGGTTTGCTCATTCAGACCAACAGCATTTGCTCACCTGGAGTCCACAAAACCAGCGTGGAATTCCACATGGGTATCCGCCTCCAGCCGGCACGTTGAAAGCTTCGGCCTTTTTCCAATTCCTGTCCCTTTGGCCAATGGAAAGGAGATTTCTGCAGAAATCAAACTGTCAGAGATGGGGTGGTGCTTTATCTTCATAAATGCCCCCAGCACTGTGCTACACAGGAAAGGTATGCGCCTCCTCGGGAGCCAAGGAATGAAGCGATTCATCTTGTGCGCAAAAGTAGGGTGAAGAAAGCAAGGCCCGTTGCTTTGCCTAAAGCCCAGCATGAACAAGGAGTGCGGGAGACGGATGTGTTGGATTTTGTGTGCCTCAGTCTATTTTTGGAGGCGCTTTTCTTGTGCCAGAGATGGCTCCAGCCCAGCAGAAGCCGGCAGGAGGGGAGCTACCCCCTGAGGCACGCTGCCACGGGAACGCGCAGCCCCAGCACCCTGCCAGAGCAGCCTGCGGGCTCTGGTCCTTATCGAGCCAACGCATTTCCACCAGGGCTTGGGAGCAAGAGCAGAGGCAGAGCCCCACGAGAGGCAGCTGAGGTGTGACCTGACAAGCCCAGCTGGATCTACGCTGCCACCGAAGCTGTCCCAGTCTTGGGAACGTGATGCAAAGACCTCCAGCCTCGCCACGAAGAAGCCCAACTGCGTGCCAGGCTGTGTTGGCGAGAGCAGCCCGCAGGGCCGGGGCTGTGAGTCTGCCCTAACGCTACCCGTGGGTGTAAGTCATTAAACTAGATTAACGCTACAGAAACCTCCGCTGCCGCTGTTGGCATCGCTGGTGACTCAAGCCAGCGGTGTTGCTGAAGCTGCCACGTCCCCTAAATCATTAAGCAAAACGGCGCTGGAAATACAATGCAGAAAGTGTACTCTCAGAGCCATTATTAAGATTTGCAGAGCAGTGAGCTGATAAATCAGCCCTCTCCCCAGCCAGGAAATGTTCTCCTGACTGCAAGGTTGTTTCTCCAGCTACAAAGTTCCCCCTGTATATACAAACTTGGGCAGGAAGATACCCAGCTTCTCTCATGATAACCTCCTATGAAATCAGGCTTGGCTTAGAGATGTGAAGCACCCTGCCTCTCCTCAGCCCTCAGCTACTGCTGAAATGCTGATTTAGAGCACCTTGCCCTGCTGCCACAAATTATCTTTCCTTGGATTTTACAAACGCTTTGAGGAAAAATTAAATCTTTAGCGTTTTTTCCCTCTGCACTACCAGTTTAGGTTTATTAACTCTCAAGTAAAATCGAACTTAACGAAAACATAATAACCTCTCACGATAAACCTACTACTAAAGGACTTGCCATTTTGCCCTTCAGCTGACCAGTGCAACAGTGTCTGGGGCCATCACGTGCAGCTCCCCCAGCAAGCTGGACTCACCCAGCCATTTCACATTTTGTATTTTCCAAGCCACTCGCTGCCTGGCTTTTCCCTCGCAAAATTAAGTGTATGTGTGACAAGAGCGCAGGCAAGGCCTTCCTCCTGTTTTATTCTCATCTCCCATGCAAAGCTGTGCTGCAAATCCCATTTCATTTTGCCCTGAGAACAGCCCTGCAGTGCCCACGTGGGAGACCCTCAAGGTGCAACTGGGGGTCCCTCCACTGCTGGCCAGAAAATCCAGCCTGAGCGACCAGTGCTCTTCTATTTATATGCTTAACGGTGGTTCAAAAATGGCAAAATAACCTTTGTCCATGTCCTTCTGTGACTCAAAACCCGACTTTTAGAATGACTGGCAGAAGGAAGGGAAATCCCTAGTGTCTCTGGGGACCTGGGTTACTTAGGACCATTATTTTTGCTATTAATTTGCACCTTGCTGTTAGATTTCTTCTAGACTTTTTTACCCGCCCTGGCGTTTGCTTCTGCCGTTTGTTGGCTGCCTGACAGCTCTCGGCACAGGCAGCTGGATTTGCTGCTGTAGCAACATGGCACGGCTTCCCCTCCAGCACAGCTGCTTATGTTGTGTTTTTCTGTTCTGTCTTCCTAGACTTAGAGCCAAGAAAGGAGCAGCTCTGGTTTCAGGTACCCACACTGCTTGCACAGACAAGGAGGAGGGGAGTAACCAGAGCAAGGAGAGGGAGATATTTTGCATAGAAAAAGGTAATTGCTCCCTTTTTCTCCCCACAGCAGCTAAGGTCTGGAGAACAGACGTGTCCAGGCTGGCTGTTCAGGCACAGATAGGGGCTGGGAAAGGCACAGGGGGTGGGATACGAGTGCAAAGAGGAAAATAAGCGACGTCGGTGCAGGCTGCGGGGTACTCCCCGCACAGGGGGTACTCCCCAGGTGAGCGCCCGCGCTGTGACCCCGGGTCACTCAGCACGTGGTGGCTGTGCTGGCGTTAGGAGAGCGCCCGTGACGCTGAACGTGAACGAGTGTAAAATGAAGAGGTTCCCCCTTCCCTGGCCAAACTGGGATAAACAGGGCGGCTCAGAGGTCAGGGGCTGGGCAGGAGCTCGCCACGGGCAAATCACAGCACCCAGGGCGCCCGTGGCTGAGCCCATCCTGTACACCAGCGGCACAGCGTGTGCCACAGGAACTAATTACACGGGGTCTTAATTACCTTCCTAAATTAAGGCCTCAGTTACTTGCTAGCACACATTGAGACTTGCATACCCTGTGTGTTAAACCCACCTAACGCTGTCGGTCTGGTTTCATTCAGGTCCACGGAGATCCTGGTGATAAAGTGCTTGACCGCTCTGGTTAGATTCAGTGAGTTATGTAAATCCCTCCCAAAAAAATCTCAGTGTTCTTTCGTCCCTGAAACTGCTGCTCCGCTCCTAAGAGAAAGCTGCAGTGGAATGGGGGGGTCTCTTAGCCTCGAAGTTGCTTGGGAACAGCAGCAATAAATGCTTTCTCACGCCTTTTTTTTTTTTTTTTTTTGCTGTTGCTGCTTTTGACAAGTCCTGTTGGGGGATGAAAGCTCCCTTCCAGCTCTCAGCCTGGAAGGGAGATTTCTTGGAAAGGTCAGGCTGATTTTTTTCCTTTACTTTTGAGATTAAGAATGGAAGGAAACAATTGCTGAAGACCAAAGTTGAGTATCTGGAAAGCTCCCAAGCCAAACCACAAGCCTAGGTGTGAGAGGGCGTATGCTTTTTGTTAATAAAGTTGGCCAGCAGCAGCTTTGGCTGTACAAAGTGTTGGAAATTATGAATGGACCTCATCACATCAATGAAACTGGCTTAAAGACTCATAAGGGATAAAACTACAATGAAATGGAAATTTTCTTCATTTCCCTCTTGTGGTTTTGAAGCTTTTGGATCCTATTTTTCACTTTTTTTTTTGGCGGGGGTCCTATTTTTTCTAGCTTCAGTATTTAGAAACACTGGGGGTGGGAAGATTTCTGCTTTCTATTTTTCCCTCATGCCTGAAATCCTCGTGTGAACCAGAGAATTTCTGAAATTGAATCTTGAAGAACAGAAATGGCCATAGCTCAGACATCACCGAACACTTCATCAAAATCACAAGCGGGGTCAATGGGATCAGTACACTTGGGACCACTTGTGAACTACAGTAACCATCAGGGCTAAAGATGCAGCCAGGGCCTATGGCCGTACATGGACCTGGCAAAACCTCTGCCTTCCAGCCCAAATTGGCCCATAGGAATGAAAACCGTGCTGGTCTGGTCACCCCCTGCTAGTCCTTGTGTTCGCCAGCGATCCCGCAGGTAGAAGGGGGCTGCAGATCTCTGGGGCTGCAGATGTGGGGTGAGCTGGGGCAGGAGGGCACCTGCTGCAACGGGAACGGCTGTGACCCCCTCTTCGGTGGAGAACCAGGGCTTTGCCTTTGAGCCCACGTGCCCCTGCGGGCATTTGGGTGTCTGTGGCTCCCAGGAGGAATGCAGCTTTGGTGTTCTGGATACGTGTAAGTTTAGTGAGTCTTGTAACAAGAACGGAGGCAAAATATACAATGGAAACGATTTATTTTTTATTTAAAAAATAAGATAATGCTTTGAGATCCAATTCTTGAGAGAAAATGATAAAGAAAGGGAAAGTAAGAGAAAGAAAAAGGAAGAAAGAACAAGAGAATGAATGAAAGGACGGAAGAAAGGGAGAGAAAGAAAAAGGTAGGTGATAAAGAATAAGACAGCAAGAGGAAAGAGAGAAAGAGAGGGAGAAAGAGAGGGAAAAAGAGAAAGAAAGAAGGAAAAGGAAAAAGGAAGAGAAAGGGAGGACTGCATGCATCAGAGGAAAGGTGGTCTGGAAATGACATGAACAACATTTTAGCTGATGTGTAGATCAGGAAATTCAGGACATTACTTTGATGGAAAAAAACCTTCCTCAAAATCACGTCGTGGGCAATGTCTCTCCAGCTCATGTCTCTGACAACACCCCTGAGGAGTGGGCGTTTCCCCTGCGTTTCAGGGCCAGAGGATGCTGAGGGAAGGCACGTGTCCTGCAGAGAGCATCCACGTGAGCCCCAGCAGGAGGGGAGCTGGGATGGGTGCAGAGCGGAGAGCCACCCACTGCCTTGGAGGAGAAAATAGTATCTGCCCACAAAATCTTCCTTAGCGATATGTTCCCCTCACTTGACAGCTTTGAACTATGATCAGGAGGGCAAGCACCCCACAGGAGGATGCAGCAATGATAACACCAGGGCCAGGTCTGTACCGCAGCCCTGATGCTCAGGTCCTGACTTTTCCTGCTCACCCTCACATAGCAAAATGGGGCAAAGCACCGTGGGGAAGACCAGGCACCAAACTGTGGACATGTTAAGTCCTGTCGCGTGACTCACGGCCCTGCCTGATGGTGCAGGTGACCAGATGTTTGCGAGGAGGCGGTGGGCTCGACACCTTCTAGTTCAATGCAGGTTGCCTCACACCCCATGGAGGAGCTGCCGATCGTCTGCTCCACGTGCATGCGGGGAAACCGATTGCGTGAAACCTTGCTGCACGCCTGTTACTCAGCAGAAGGCCTTATTAAAAATAAACAAAACCTTTCCACAAATAGCATGCATGCCGTTTTTCCTTACACACCAAGCTGTCCTTAGGCCTTCAGATGCATCTTGTTTCATATTGCACATAATAATTCCTTAGGACAGCTGCCTTTTAATCACAGACGCAGCGTAAATCATCTACTGATGCATTGAGAAATGGTTTCAAACTGAAGGAGGTGAGATTGAGGTCAGATATTTGGAAGAAGTTCTTTGCTGTGAGGGTGGTGAGGCCCTGGCACAGGCTGCCCAGAGAAGCTGTGGCTGCCCCCTCCCTGGCAGTGCTCAAGGCCAGGCTGGATGGGGCTTGGAGCAACCTGGTCTGGTGGAAGGTGTCCCTGCCCATGGCAGGGGGTTGGAACTAGGTGATCTTGAAGGTCCCTTCCAACCCAAACCATTCCATGATTCTGTGATACTCTGATTTCTGAAAATTTGACTGTAACAACATGGAAGCCAGGACATGGGCTGGGACCAGGATGGTCACGCAGTGAGGAGATGAAGAGATATTGGCAGGTGGTTTGCCAAAAGCTGTCTCCAAAATGGTTTTGGCATTGCCCTGTCTGTGAGCAAAGGCTGTAATAAAGTGTCATGAAGTGACTGCTAGGATGTAAAAGTAGAAAAAAATGCCCTTGGCTCACAACAAGGAGATTGACTTCAACGTTAGCACAAGGACTCATAACTGCACTGAAATATGGTGCTGAGGAAGCACCTACCAGCTCCCAGGACTCATTAACATGTCCTGATGATTTTTGGAGAAAGTAATGGTGGTAAAGCCAAACTCCCACTGGGCTGGAAGCCTTCAGGAGAGGGTGTCCAGCCCCACACACCAGAACGACACCCCAGCGCTGCAGAGCATCGAGCTGAACTGCAGCGGGATTCCCTGGAATAAAGCAGAGCCATCCCTGAACGGCTCCCCAGCCCTGCAAACTCCACCGGGAGGGCCCAGCAGCAGGAGCCCCCTGTGGCCGGTCACCCCAACGTCCCGCAGGACAGGCAGGACACAGGCAGCTGTTTGGGTTTTGGGTGACTCTCAGCTGCAGCGTCCTGGTGATCTTCTCAGCCCAAACACCCGCCTTTCCAGGGTTCCCTTCTTTGGTTATTCAACCACACACCCGTTGGCAGAATTTCTGAACAACAGAAAGAATACCACGCAGCCACCAAACATGGTTTTGCTCTCATTTCATTTTTATTTCAAAAGTAAAAATAAAATCCACATCTTCGTCAGCGTTACTAATGACTTCCCATGTGAGCTCATACTGAAACGTCCATGAAACTGTGATGCACTGTGTCTATTTTGCATGGAAAAAGGATGTTAGAAACCTTAAAAATGTAAACATGCATAGAATCTTATAGTAATAAGATTAATTTCATCTAACTATACTAGTTTTTATAATTCTGTTATTAATAACCTTATATTAATAGAGCACCAGCCCAAAAGTATATCAAGAAAGAGACTAGAAAAAATATTCAAGAAGCAAAGCACATCTCCCATCATCATTTTTTCTTTGACTACCTAAAATAACGGCAGCAAATCTGCTTTTGTAGGTCAGGTTTTCTTTGAAGCTGCTCAGCCTCAATGCAACTATTTTGTATTAGCATAAAATGATTTTGTAATGCAGTATTTGGGTTAGTTTCTTGCACAGAGGGCAAAAAGCACATAAATCTGGCTACTCAGAAGCTGATGCTCAGGCACACATTTTCCATCCTGGTCTTCAGAAGCCACTTTAAATATTCTTTTTGCTCGCATGACCTTTGCTCGCTTCTTCCAAGCACCTCCACATTAAAAAACAAAAACAAAACCCAAACAAACACAAAAAAACCCCACCAAAAAACCCCCAAACAACCCCAAAACAAAACAAACCCCAAATACTTAGAAGCCACCACCTTTGAATACAGCATTTCCTGCTTACTCCTGGCATGAGCTTATCTGTTTGGCCATGTATTCATAAAAATACCATAAAAATACCTGTTAACTTATTCATTGTTGCTTCAAAGTCCAATAGAAAAGTACAGACAACGCCAAATGAAATAAAAAGCTACAAATCCCAACACACAAAACCACACTTGAAATAAGCCAAAAGGCTGATTGGATTGATGTGGTTCGCAGGGAAGACACCACAGATGGATACTGTATAAACTCTGCCCTCCTGTTCTTCAAATTCAGTTCTGGGCACCTAAACAGCTGCTGGCGTAAGTGTGCCCTAGCCGGGCTGATCTGCACGGAAAGATACCACGACGTGTGGTTGAAATCAATTTTGGCAGCTCAGAGGTGGGAACGGTGACGAGCAGAGCTGGAGGAGGAACTTGCAGAGATCCTCTGCTGCTCTCCAGAGATGTGAAGGGGCTGCCTGGAGAGCAAGGGCACTTCTCCAACACAGGCAGCAAGAAGCAGCCTTACCAGCAAACGGCCAAAACCGCTTGCTAGTTACAAGCCAAGGTCATGACTTAAGATTGCCACAAGGTCTGAAGCAGAAGTCGCTGTATGTTCTGCATGTCCAAATTCAATCCCTTCTTTCCGCAGGTGCTCTCGGGTTGTGTTCTTGACATCAGCGCAGTAGCGCTCTGAGCTGGTGAAGCGACAGCTTATACTCTGCGTGAGGGAACTGGGCATCACTCACTGCCACGTGGATTACGAATGACCGGTCAAAAAGAGCTCGTGCATGCTGGATCGTGGACACAGGTGACCTAAAGCAAGACTTCACCTCCTTGATCTCAGCCAGCAAGCACAGCGGCGATCAGCGACGTCAGGTCAGAGCAGATCTCTGTGTCCATAAGGATTCTTGCTCTGTACCAAGGCAGTCACACCAACCCACTTATTTTGTAACCAGTTCTGAGTTAAGAAGACTTTGATAGTGTTTAGCAGCTTAACAAATATTGACAGTGGTTATCTACATCTATCTGATGTCATTTGCTCCAGAGCCATGAATGAGCAGGGGATGGAAGAACACCATGTCTCCCTTCTCCATAAACTTCTGATTATAATCCAGCAGCCCATGCAAAAATTTGATTGACGGACTCTAGAAACCAAGGAAGAGTTAAAATAATTCAGTAAAATTAGAATGCCATTGGTTTCTCAGTGTAGAAGAAGAGATGCAAAAGTCGTTACTCATTTTCTTTCCTGAAGGTAGTACCTGTAATATACCTGATGAAGAATCTGTGTGTTCACCTACAAGCCTTGCTAATCAGTTATGAAGGACTCATAAAGAACCAGAACGGTCCACTCTGCTTTCTGGATCATCTTTGTACATCTCACAGGTAGCTCAGCTTCCTCCGTTGCTCCTCATACACGCCTGTGGTAAGACTTCTCTGTGCGCTTTCTCTTTCGACCTGCAAACCCCTATGAGAAATTCCCATCTCACAACCGAAATGTTCTTCATCTGCTTCCTGAAGTTGAGTTCAAACAATTAAGAACTTCTGTCCACTGCAGAGAGCGAAGAAGAGCGCAAGGGAGCCCCCAGTGTTGCCTGATGCCACCTCTGGGATGTCAAGTCCAGCCTCCTGCCCCAAGCACTGCCATCACCAGCACTGGGCCAGGTCAGGAAGCGTCCTTGCTTAGGAGAAAAATAATGCTTGAAATTAAATTCAGGGCAATTGTATATCGTCATTTGTCTTCTACAGGAAAATGAACATGCTTGCCTGTCAGGAACAAATCCAGAGAAGGAAAAAGTGTCTCCAGACTTGGCAAGGATAGTGAAAAATGGTTGATTGGTGTGAACAAAGACTAATTTGTAACAGCTTCCCACACACAGACTGTGTCAGCGTGTACACCCCAGCCAAAACGTGGTCCCTTCATGCATGCCCTCCCCTTCAGGGAGCTTCAGGAGATCCTTGTGTGTCCTTGGCTGCACGACCAGGCAGCCACCGTCCCGGTCAGCCCTCTCCGTGGCGGTCTGGCAGCACGGAAGGGGAAATAGTGCAAGTCCTGATGCATGGGGCAGTGCGAACTCAGGCTGCCTGAAAGGCAGGGAACGCACGGAAAAGGCTCTTCATGCACTTTAGATGCGACATAGAATTGTCCTGGGGAACCCCACGTCCCTTATGGCGGTAATCTGTCCCAAGAGAGTGGTCCAAAGCTGCAGGGGAAGCACTGCTTCTAAGCATGCTCCTTGCTGGCACTCAGCTCGGAGGCCAAATGAGTTTAAATCTCAGTCTGTGGCCACAGGAAGAGCCCAGACGTGGTTCTTGGGCCCACAGCTGCTCTGCAGAGTTGTTGGGAATAGCATGAGCAGGGTGTTTGAGCAACCCAGTGTACTCTGTGCCCAGGCAGAGCTGGGCAGCTCAGAATAGGAAACAGCTCAGGTCTCAACCCTGCTGAACTGCAAAAGCTTATGAACAGTCACATCAACATTAAAAAAACAGTAACGTAGTTAATTAAACTTCCTTTTTCCCCCCATTTTTTTTGGTATGAAGTAAGACTTTGATCTGCAGCAGTAGAAGCCCAAGCCAGGATTCAAAACCCTTCCTTTGGCGCCTATTTAGGTGTCCTCATATCAAAGCGCTGAGTGTGCAACCACTGTCAGCGAGGTCAGGAGTCAGACTAAACGTGACATTTCTGAACCGTTAGTCTGGAGAAAAGCACGTAAACTCTAAGAGAAGCATCTTCTTTGTATTTATTGCCTTTTCCCAAGCTCCAGGAAGCACTTGTTTGCAATGTGTGTGAAATGACAAGCCTAAAAATAAAAAAAAAAGTGTCTTAACCAGTGGGGCTTCATGCCAGTGCAGACGGCTGGATAAGCAGCTGGGTTTCTAGTTCTTGCATGTTCCTTCTGGAAACTTGAATGCTGCTTTTAAAATAAAACAGTTGAGGGACAGTTAACACCATTGTGCAAAGACCTAAACTGCAGAGACATATTAAATTCGTTGGAAAGACTGTTTTAGATGTATCACGTGGTCAGATACAACAGCACTTCAATTTAGGAGGCACACGTGTAACTCCCAGCATGTGAACCCAAACATCTACAGCAAACCAAACAGTAAGAAACGTAACCCACCAAGCCAGGGTGAAACTAAAACACACCAAAACAACTTCCTATCTTTTCAGAATTGCTTTTAATTCAATTCAAGTAATTCAAAGGAGAAGAGGGAGTTTGGACCTGAAAGCTGGTAAGACCTTGCAGCTCGCCTGTGGCCACAGCTCCCTCTGCAGTCACCTGCCTGATATGCCCGAATCAGCTGCACTTTACTGTTAAGAAACCAAACCCTAACAGATATATGGTGTGGCTTTGGTTTTTATCCTGAAAGCCAAGTGCTGGAGACCCAGATTAATTTCTAGCCATGAATTTCCACTGGTGGGGCATGTGCTTTAGAAACCTGTGACTGCAGAACCTCTGCTGGCTGGGATGAGTGGAAACAAGAACAAGAGAGCACTCACCAGGTAGATCCCTCACACAGGAGGTCACATTTGCATGAACTGATGAAGAAGTATCCTTTGGACTCCAGCCCTTGCTCAAATATCCCGGGACTAAGTGCTTGTAGACCCTTACTCTCCCAGGGACATAGTCCTGCACCCATGAGCGTGTAGCTTTGTTGAGAAGGAGCCAAGAAGCCCTGATGGATCTGGCTCTGCTCTGGGTCATTTTGGGGAGGCGTGTGTGTGTGTGTGATCAGACTCCTTGGCATTGCTAGGATGCAGCTGAGCTGGTCTTGCACACAGCCAAGGGGAGTTTGCCTAAGGATAGCCCTCCCCAGGCTCTGGAGTATCCTCAACCTATTGTTATAGGAAGGAGAAAGGATCTCCCAAAGACTCTCTAATCAGGTGGGACAACTGCTGAGTTTAGATCATCTGCGAGGTCTTTGACGGGTTTGTTCTTCTGAAAGAGGAAATGCAAGCCTATATCTGTAGGCAGGCAGGCAGAAATTCTTAAAAACAAAGCTAAAGTTCTTCCTTTCCTTCTCTGTCCCAGCCACAGTAAGAGACATTCACAGTCTGGAAACGCTGGGAATCTGACGGACACCTGTCGCTCTTCTCCGTGGTCACAGCTCCCTCTGCACTCAACTCAGCTACACCAGTAAGGCCAGGCAGTGAAGTCTCTCCACGGATCCTGTGTCACGAGTGAGACGGCACACTCTAAATCCTCACAGAAATCCCAAGGAGAGCACCAGCCAGCCTGAGAGCCAGCGCTCAGCGAAGCCAACGGAGGAGCCCACGCAGCAAGCAACGACCAGCGGCACATGGCACAGCCCCCCAGGAGGGCCAGGGTTATACAGAGGGCATGGGAAGAGATACAGGAACCAGGATATTCAAAATCACCCACTGAGCAGGGCTGGGCATCTGTCTGAAAGACTCCTCCTTGTCAGACTTTTGGTGTTGTGGTCAAACCAGAGGCTACCAAGAGGACACGCCTGTCTGCAGGTGGGAACCGCAGCCCAGACACCTCACCCCACCCCCAAGGGTTTAGGACCAACGCAATAACTGTGCTCAAACCTCACCTTGCTCAGAAAGAAAGGTGACAGACAAGAAAACCTATAGTCGCTGTGGGAAGAGGAAGAAGTGCAAAACCTTCCTCCACATTATGTTGTCATGCATGAAATAACTGCAACAGCTTTGACTTGCAGCCTCTTGTCTAGGCAGTCCCCTGGGGGAGAAGATTTTGAGCCTTGTGACAGGACTGTACCTGGTCTCCTGTCTCAACCAAGCGACCTCCTGAGCTGCAGGGGAACAGAGCAGAAGGAGCCGTGAGAGCCCATTGGTGCCACCTTCGGTGCTGTTTCGGCACCTTCTTCAGGTGGAAGGGGGGAGTGGGAAAGACCCGAGGATTGCTGGTTTGCACTGGGGTGTTCAACGACTCGCCCCCCCACCAGAATTTCCGAGTGGCAGAAATAATACAACGCAGCCCTCGAATGCCGTTTCGCTCTGATTTAATCTGTATTTCAAAAAATAGAATCTGAAAGCAAAAGAATCTTTCAGAAAGCAAGGAAAAACATTGTGAAAGGGGAGGGGATAATTTCAGTGCACGTCGCTCCACCCGGCCACCAGTGCATCCTGAGGAGCATCCAACCACCTCCCCGACCTGGCAGCACCAAAAAGCACCTTCTCCCAGACCCGCCGGACTCAAAGGAGGACTCCCTCATTTCTCACAGCCTTGGATCAGTTGGGAAAGGCCAACGGGAGACTGGTTTACTGGCCCGGTAGCTCCCAACCCTGTCAGCCACATATTTCATTTGTGCCAGTGCTGCTCAGGAAGATTTGATGCCACACCAGGTCGTGTTTGAGGAACTCTACTAGCGATCATGTTCCAGCCCATCAATGCCATTTTTCTTTCTGCGTGTTGCTGCTTCCCCTTTATCCAGTTCCTCACACCGCTGATTCTGCTGGTGCCGATATTCCTGTCTTCATCAGCTGTACTAATAACTTCCCATGTGAGCTCGTACTGAGGGCTTGCCTGAAACTCTGATTCATTTGATTTCTCTTGCATAGAAAAGGAAGTTGGAAACGTTAAAAACCATACCTTTGCATAAACTCCTGAAGAAAATCTTACGTTAGTACAACATCACTCCAAAGGTATGCCACGTGAGAAACTTTTAAAAAACAAGAGTGTGAAAATATCAAGAAAATCAAGGTGTTCTTTCAAGACCTTAACTCTTCAATGTCTAAGATAACCACAGCAAATCTCTGTTTTTCTAGGTTACATTTTCTTTCACATACATCAGCTGTTCAGCCTCAGTGCAATTATTTTGTGTTAGCGTAAAATTACTCGCGATGCAGCATTTGGCTAAGTTACCGATACAGAGGTCAACAAAGCACACCGAGCTCTGCCTGCCGAGGAAGGGTCTGCCCTCTCCGAGCAGGGAAGCTCATTTTCAGGCACGTGTTTTCCGTCCCGTTCTTCAGAGGTTGTTCTACAGGTTAATTCTTTCCCCTTGCACAAGCCGTGCTCGGAAGCTCCAAACATCCTTCAAAACAAAAATAAGAGAGAGGAAAAGCCTTAAGGGCCAGCAAAAACAGTGACCAGGATTCCAGTTTACAGAGAGGGAAATAGATCCAGCATTCTCAGATAGCTACCTACCCACAAAAACACACCAAAACATTTACTGAATATCATTTCAAATCCTAAATATCAAGAACAAAAATACAGCCCAAACTAAGGAAGAGGTGCAGCCTCCACCTCCAGGAGACGGGTTGTTTGCAGGTACTACACGGATGGCAAGAGGCCCATGGTTCAAGTCTGGAAGGCGGTAGAGGAGGAAACATGAGCAGCACGGAGAACATCACCCTTGCACAAGTCACCCTCGCCTGCTGGTGCACACAGGGCCTCCCTTGTGCCCCTCTGGGTGACCAAAACGCTCACCAACTGACTGCACCTCGCGTGCTGCTGCCCATGAGCAAGCGGTATTCCCTGTGCAGCAGAAACCAGCAGGAAACAACGGACACGAACGCAGGGCCTCAGCCAGGAATTCGGTGCTGGGCAGGTGTTGCTGAAGATTGTAAAGCAGAGAAGACCACGACTGCGTCACAGAGGTCAGTCCTGGGCAACCTCCTACCTCAGTTTCCCTGTGCGGGGACTATAGTTCTTATCATCAGTCTTGTGAAGGTGAAATACAAGAGCTGTGCGCTCCTCTGGGAGAAAGCTCCCATCGTGGTTAAAAAAAGCTTAAAGCTACACAAAAACACAGAGACACCTCTGAGGCTTGTATGGGCACAACCTCATTTCCACTCAGGAGAAGGAGAGAGCCTCACTGCGCATCACTTCAGATGTCACCATGTACCTAAATAACTCCAGGGCTCAAAAGCTATAACTTTACAGACAAAAAGTAAGATCAGGCTTGCAAAACACAGCTGGACACCCCACCGGACCCAGGCACACTGTGGAGAAAAGCAAAACAAAACAAAAATCCCAAAGGTGAAAAAGAAAGTCCTCTCCTCCAGAATGCCCTTGATATTGTAATATCTATAAAATACGTAAACTTTAAAAGAAAAATCGCTGCCTATTACATCTAGACTTTGCTGCCTTGATACTGGCTGTGCACGTGTTTGGGAACTGCTGTGGATTAAGAAATTCAGAATATTTCCACCCCAGTAACAAGGTTTATTTCTCTTTCAGTGGCTGAATCCCTGAAGAATTTAGATTTGCAATTTTAGACAATGGTTTCAGTTGTTCAGCAAGACTCCATTAACCCCCCCCTTTTTTTTTTTTTTTTGAGGCAGATGTCTGTTGCTGCTGACACACCTGCTGGAGCCTCAAGTCTAAACAATTGATGTGGGATTACATTTAACCAAAAAAATTCACCCTACAGTTGCAGTCAGATGTGGCTACTTGTTTTAAAAGGAAAATCCACCAGCCATTAGGAGGGGAAACTGTAAGAACTGTGGAAGTCCCAGCTGTGGACGAGTACTGAATTTATCGTACCTTCTTACACTTGCGAATTCAGGGCAAGAGGTGACCACAACTTCTGATTCACATCGTTCAGCCCAAACATAACTGCAAAGACCTCTGGTTCAGACACACTCCCCAAAACAAACCACGAACCAGGAGATGCAGCAGCTTGCACAGACTTCACCCTGTTCCTGCCTTGTCCCGTCAGCCCTCCCCGCTGCTACCCAGCGGGGCAAAGCCCAGACCCCCTGGAACGGTGTCAGCAGCGCGTGTGAGCAGGCTCAGAGCTGAGCCATCACGACAGCGGAGTCTGTGGCTCCTCCTCACTTAGGCCACAACATCAGTCGCGGTCGCACGACGAGGTGCTGATGTAGTCACCAACGCAGGGACCCAGGCGTCCTCACACACCCCATTCTGACAAGCGGAGCTGGAGGAGGAACTTCCAGAGCTCCCGGGATGCGAAGGGGCTGCCCGGAGAGCAAGGCCACTTCTCCAGCAGAGCGAGAAGCAGCAAAAAGGCCCCTCGAAAAGCCTGCCAGTCATCCTCCGAACATCAGGTTTTTATCCTGCCACGTACCTCTACTTGGCACAGCTTGATCTGCCAAACTGGGCAGAGCAAAAAGCACAAATCTGTCACACGGGAGAGACTTAGAACTGACCTGGATTGTAACAAAAGGCACACAGCCCAGTCTTACCTTGAGTGTCACAGAAGTCACGTCGTATTTCTTGTGAGCCATTTCTACTATTTCTTTCTCCACGTGCTCTTGGGTTGTGTTCTTGACGTCAATGTAGTAGCACTCTGAGCTGGCGAAGTGACAGCTTATACTCTGCGTGAGGAAACTGGGCATCACTCACTGCCACGTGGATTACAAATGATCGGTGGAAAAAACCTCTCGTGCCTCCCAGATCACGGACACCTTTCCTTACAGATCGTGTCAGCAAATTCCTTCCTCCTTTCCAAGCATTCCTGCTGTCCTGAGTGTCCCCTTGGAGAAATACTCTTGCTAGAGGAATACTCTTGCTTGCTGATGTGCTCTTCTTCCTTCCCTCCTCTCCCAAACACTCCCCCAGCATGAACTGTACTACTCGATCTCAGAACATAAGCAACTAGAGTGGGAATAGGGAAAGCCAGGGTTGGAGCAGACCTGTGTGTTCAGGAAGGGTTCCTACTTTCTGCACCAAGACAGTCACACCAACCCACTTATTTTGTAATAAGTTCTTGCTTGAGCAGAGTCGAGAGGAAATAAATAGAAATGCCCCACCAGAAAAAGCTGTTCTCTCATTGCAGGAGCTATGCCAGCTGCAAGCGAGATCATGCCAGATGTCAAAGGGTACTGGACCATTTGCTGGCTCAGAGAGCTCCAGGATACTCACTGATTTACCCCAAAGGCAGACAAATGTTGAGATTTGGGACAGTATGAGGAAGCTCTTGTGTTTCTGCAGGATACTAAACAGGACTATTGCTCCACTAGCCAGGAAAGAGCCAGCAGATGAGACTCTCAGTACCTGATGTCCTCTCTGCAGATGGAAGGAATTCCACACCAGTAAACTACTACTGGGCCTGAAAGAACAGTCCACATAGTAGTCAATACAGGCAAAAGAAAATTAAAATAGAGGAGCCTGTGTTGCAGTGCATGAGGGGAAATATCTGCATTCGTACTAGTGGCTACACTAGAGGCTACAGTTCCCTTAAGGGCCTGGATGAAACTACTTCTGAGAAAGGATCAGGCCTCCAAAGGAGGGCACCTTTGCCTGTTGGATAATCATGATGCAAAAGAAATAGATGATCACAGAATCACAGAATTGTTTAGGTTGGAAAAGACCTTTAAGATCATCAAGTCCAACCATTAACCTAACACTGCCAAGGCCACCATTAAACCATGTCCCTAAGCACCACATCTACACGGCTTTTAAATACTTCCAGGGATGGTGAATCCACCACTCCCCTGGGCAGCCTGTTCCAGTGTTTGACAGCCCTTTCGGTGAAGAAATTCCTCCTAATGTCCAATCTAAACCTCCCCTGGCACAGATTGAGGCCATTTCCTCTCATTCTGTCGCTTGTAACTTGGGAGCAGACATCGACCCCCACCTCACTACAACCTCCTCTCAGGCAGTTGCAGAGAGCAATAAGGTCTCCCCTCAGCCTCCTCTTCTCCAGGCTGAACAGCCCCAGTTCCCTCAGCCGCTCCTCACCAGACCTGTTCTCCAGACCCTTCACCAGCTCCGTTGCCCTTCTCTGGACACGCTCCAGCACCTCAATGTCCTTCTTGCAGTGAGGGGCTATAAGAGTCAGTCTGGAAACAGCATTGTCTCAACCTTGTCATCAGGAATATGGACAGTAAAGTACCCCAAAAGTTAGGCTAACATCTTGACATGAGTCTGCAGCGGCCTGCCTGAGACGCAGTTGCTGATCCTGAGGGGAATGGAATGCCAGGCTTGTAAGGTCATTGTGCCCTGGACAGAGCAAGGACAGAGCTGAGCAACTTGTTCAGGAAACAGCAAAAGGATAAGAGTGCTGGTATCTGCTTCTCCCTTCTAAAAACCTTGTGGGGGGAGATAACAGCCAAAGGAGGGAGCCTTGCAGAGGCAAGACGGCTCTGTTTTGGCTAAAGAGTGCTGTGCCGTTCTCTGGTACCAGGGACAAGCCTGAGAACTGTTATCAAGAAAGGTTGATCAGTATTGATGGAGCCAAGGAAAGGGGGAGATACAGACGAGGAGGAAGGGGTGGGACTGGGCATAGAAAGGGGTTCCTCAGCACCCGAACTTTGGAAGCTTTCCCCACCAAGGATCACGATGATCGTTAGGACCGGCAGGACACTGCCTGGACCTGGGACCATAGGGCTGCCTTGGACCCGTGCTGGTACCTATCAATCTCTTTCCTCTTTTCACTTTACTTTCTCCTTTCCCTTCACTCTCTTTACCTATCGCACGCCGCTTTACGGGCAAACAATAAGTTTCACTGTTTGCCTGTAGCAAACCCCTTTGGCGTGGTCGCCTTAATTTTGCACTTCGAGATCACAGCAAACGAACCATCATGAGTCCACTGAGTGGATGTGACAGGGCCCAAAAACTGCACCCAGCATTCGAGGTGCAGCCTCATCAGTGCCGAGTACAGGGGCACGATCACCTCCCTACTCCTGCTGGCCACACCATTGCTGATACAGGCCAGGATGCTGTTGGCCGCCTTGGCCACCTGGGCACACTGCTGGCTCATGCTCAGCCGGCTGTGACCAACACCCCCAGGTCCTTTTCTGCCGGGCAGCTTTCCAGCCACTCCTCCCCCAGCCTGTAGCGCTGCAGGGAGTTGTTGTGACCCACGTGCAGGATCCGGCACTTGGCCTTGTTGAACCTCACACAATTGGCCTCGGCCCATCGATCCAGCCTGTCCAGATCCCTCTGCAGAGCCTCCCTGCCCTCCAGCAGATCAACACTTCCACCCGATTTAGTGTCACCTGCAAACTCACCGAGGGAGCACTCGATCCAGATCATTGATAAAGACGTTAAACAGAACTGGCCCCAACACTGAGCCCTGGGGAACACCACTGGGGACTGGCCGCCAACTGGATTGACCTCCATTCACCATCATTCTTTGGGCCCAGCCATTCAGCCAGTTTTTTACCCAGCACAGAGTACACCCGTCCCAGCTGTGAGCAGCCGGTTTCTCCAGGAGAATGTTGTGGGAAACCATGTCAAAGCCTTTACTAAAATCTAGGTAAGCAACATCCACAGCCTTTCCCTCATCCACTAGGTGGGTCACTTGGTCATAGAAGGAGATCAGGTTAATCAAGCAGGACCTGCCTTTCATATACCCATGCTGACTGGGTCTGATCACCTGCTTGTCCTGTACATGGCCCGTGATGGCACTCGATGATCTGCTCCATAACCTTCCGCGGGACCAAGGTCAGGCTGACAGGCCTGTAGTTCCCTGGATCCTCCTTCTGGCCCTTTTTGTAGATGGGTGTCACATTTCCTAACTTCCAGTCAACTGGGACCTCCCCTGTTAGCCAGGACTGCTGGTAAATGATTGGTTGATTGAAATGATGCATCATGATGCATAATGATTGAATGATGCACAATCAAGTCTTTTAATAGAAAAATGGATTGTGTTATCTTATAAATAAATACTATTTATTGGATGATGGAGGCTCCTGCTATCCAGAGATAAGATACCAAGAAGGCAGCGGGAATAAAGTTAGAGAAGCTCCTGATATTTGAGGCAGCTGAAAGGGAACTTTTGGAAAGGCCAGTACAGCCAGCCAGGCTTCAAACATAGATTCAACATCTAGTTTCTACTCCTGCTCTGTTTTTCTCTAGCAGCCCCACAGCATGTTCTTCTCCCAGAAGACAGAGATGTTTAGAAATAGAAAATAAAAGAGAGTGCAAGAGTATGTTAGGAAACTAAAAACTCATTAAAAAGTTCATGCACATATTCATGAGCTTAGAAAGGTGGGGATAGTTGCATCAGTTTAAAAAAAAAAAAATCAAAACCATGACAAGCTCTATCAAGAGACGGTTTCCTACCTTTCGGAAACCTGATGTCTTGTTTATCCCAGAGCCATGAATGAGCAGGGGATGGAAGAAAACCGTGTCTCCCTTCTCCATGACAAGGTGAACCCTGGGACTCTTCTGATCCTCATCAATCAGCCCATGGAAAAGTTTGTTGGTTTTACCCTAGATAAAAAGGCTTAGTTGAAATCACTCTGTTAAAATTAAAGCAAGTGTGGATTCTCAGTGCAAGGGACAGGCTACTGATCTGCTTTCCTCTGGGCAGTGTGTTGGTATGCCCAACTAAGAGCCTGCCCACTTGCCTACAAGTCTTCCTACTTCAAGTCTGAGGTACAGCAAAATAATACTTTTTCTATTTCCTGAAGCTGGATTCAGACAATTAAGAATATTTCTCGGCTGAAGAGAACAGAGTAGAGCAGCGGGGAATCCCACAAGTCTGGCCTGATGCCACCCACTGCTGGGGTCCAGCCTTCTGCTCCCATTGCACCATCACCAATGCCTGGTCAGGAAACATCTGCTCTTAAGAGGAAGATACCACTTGTTATTTAACTGCATCCAGTTGTTTACTATCCAATTTCTCCTCTTCTGGGCAATACACATGCTCACCAGGCAGGAACAAATTCGCAGGAGGAGAAAGAGAACTCAGGCTTGGCAAGGGCAGTGGAAAACGGTTCCGTGTCTTTGTGTCATTACGCCACAACATGCTGGACAGTTTCTAGGTGAAGGTGGGAACAGAAGCAAATCTACCCAGGTTACACGGAGCGAGGCCAACCAAGCAACTCTCTCCCGAAGAAACAAGCCAGTGTTTTCATAGACAGAAAAAACACCCCTGAAAACCTCACCTTTGACCTGTGCATCAACCCTCCATGTGAGCCCTCCCCAGCCAAAATGTGCCCTCCCCAACCCCCCCCCATGCCACTCTACCTCCCAGTATGGATAGCCGTGAGGCTTCAGGGGCAACTTGTGCGTCCCTGGCTGCACGACCAGGCACCCGTTGTCCTGGTCAGCCCTCTCCATGGCGGTCCAGGAGCACACGATGCGGTCCGCAGGCCGGAAGGGAAAATAGTGCAAGTCCTGATGCATGGGGTGGAGAAAAGTCTGTTTATCTGCAACACAGGTTCAAAACCTTCAACCTCATCGAACGTGACATGGCCTTTTCCTTCCCGTTAAATCACTGCACTGGTAACATCTCCTGAGAAGCTGCTGCTTGCTGCTGGAGAGACGTGGTGTACTCAGTGTCTGCTCCAGCCTCACACTGCCTTGGAAGCCAAAGGAGCTGGCTTACAGCCCGTCCCCAGAGCGACCAAGAACACAGTGGTGGCTCTTGGGTCAGCAATGGCACAAGGACACAGTGAATGCCAGGAGGCTGCCTGGCTGTGTGATCCCTCCGAAGTGAGATCCCTCCGAAGGGGGATCCTTTTGCTTGGCCCTGCCAAGTTTTCACCGTCCACTTGGGCGCTCTCCACATCTGTGAACTTTAACCAGCACGGTGTTGCACAAACCTTGCCCAGTACGAAGACGATCGAAGAGCCGTGCTGTCTGCAGTCACCTGACCTATGGCTGTGTGGCGAGCAGAATCAACCCTGCCTGTGCTGCACCCAACACATGTCTATTCAGCCTTCTTTTAAAAATAAAAATAAATAAAATCTCAATTTATGGACTGCAGCCTCCCCAGACAGTCTACCCAGCACACTATTCGTCTTTGCCTTAGAGGCTTTTTTTCCACGAAGTCTAAATTAATATTTCTGAAGTTTTGTTTGTCACTTCTTTTCTCACTATGGAAGTTAAAACATCCACAGCGAAACAGTCTTTTATATACTATTTATATATTTATTTTGCCATTGAGTTTGCCCCTCAGACAGATACAGTTACGATGTTTCCATTTGCCTCATTTGCCATATTATTTAGAATCTGGGCAGCCTTGAAAACTCTCCTGAGATATGCGTGTCTCCTCCAGGATACTGAATGCAGACCTTGCAAATACGGAGCAGTTTCCCATTTCTTGTCCATTATCATTTTGGTTTTGCTTTAAAAAATGTCTGGTCTCCCGTTGCATTTCCAAACGGAAATAGCACAGCTTTCTGTGGAGCATTTAAGATGACAACTGGAGATGACTTGAACAAACCCAGTATTTTAATAACTCAGTGTACTATGTATCTGCTCAGAAGCTGCACACCTGAGAATGAGAAATGTAGCCCAGGTCTCAACTTTGCTAAACTGAAACAGCTTATGCAGAGTCAAAGCTACTTTGAAAAACTGTAATATGATCAGCCTGGTGCTCTTTCTCTCTTCCTGCCCCCCGCTTATATAAATTATTATCTCAATTTGCAGCAGCAGGAGCCAAAGCCAGGCTTCAAAATCCTTCTTTTGGCACCTGTTCAAGTATCTTCATATCAAAGCGCTGAGCATGCGACAACTGTCAGCGAGGTCAGGAGCATACACACTCCAAGCAAAGGACGATCTCTGTATTTACTGACTTTTTACCAACGTCCACAGAAACACTTATTTTCAACACGTTTGAAAAGTCAAGCTTAAAAATCATGTTATGTTTTAAACCCTGGGCCTTTATGCCAGGGCAGCTGGCTGAACAGGGAGCTCGCTTGCCCACTTTGAACACGTGAGTGGTGCAGCCAAGACAACCACCATCTTTATCAAACAAACATCCACTGAAGATTGAAAGACAAGAAATGTTATCTCATTAAGCTAAGGTGAAAAGAAAACAAACTGTTACCAAAGTGGCCTCGTAAATTTTCAAAGTTACTTCATTCTAATCTGTCCCGTTTTGTTTTCAAAGAGCTTTTCTAAAACACTGAGTTCAATTTTGGCCAGACAGACAGCCTACACGCAACAATTTCACTGTTTTCCTCTTATCCAAGTTTTCCTTACCAGAATCTGGAAGTTTATTTATCAGCATGGTGTGCATTGCCATGATGTTTGGCCCTGTGAAGCACTCAGCATATCTGAGGACCTACGGGGAAGAAAACGTTAGAAAAAAAGATTAGAAACATGAAAGACAAGAGGCAAGGTTGCTGAGGAAGCACTGGGATCTGGATGTTTGGCTGAGGACTAGGGTGCAGGAGGAGGAGGAGGTGGGGATGGAGGGATGCAGGACAGGAGGCAGGATCTGGCACGTCACACAGATGGGCATGGTGGTAGGAGGCCAGGATGGAAGGTGGTGCAGCGGGCTGCTGGGTGGGGTTGAAAAGATGGGGAAGGTCACACTTCCACAAAGCTATGGCTGTCTGCCACCACATGAATACTGGCTACAAAGCTGGACCTGCCCGGACAGCACATGCTTTTGCTGGGTAAAAGACATGCAGCAAATGCTGCTGGTCTGTCCCACTAGCCCGTCACGGTTTGGGCTAGCCGCATTCCTGACTGGCTCTGCACCACGGGCGCAGAGGAGCACTGCCTGAAGTCCTCTGCCCTGACCACCAGCCATCCTGTGTTCGTGCAGAACACTCTTAAAAGATGGCTCGATAGTCCTTCCTCGCAGATGTACTTATGGGAGTGAGGTAGGGGGGCTCTAAGAGATAAAGGATATAACTTCAGCGGAACAAAAAAAAGCTTCTTTGCAGAGGCATTTAAACACAGACACATTCATACAGGCTCCTCCACCACCATCCCCCCCTTTTTTTTTTTTGTTTTTGGGGAGGTTTTAGGGGGGGTTTTGTGGTTTTTTGGTTTGTTTTTTTTTTTGTGGGGCGGGTGTTTTTGTTTGTTTATTTGTTTGTTTTAATTTTACCTCTGGCAGAGTACAGTATCTGAACAGCTCTTCATCTTCCTGGAAGTCCTGCACTTTATTAACTACTTTTTCAGACTGACCATACTGGGATCTCAGGGACTCATCTTTCATAATCATAGCTCCTGGTAGAGTCACCTCTTTTTTACAGATCCTTACGAACTCCTTTCTGCAAAGCAGAGGGAACATCCGTGTTGGGAGAGCCCACCTTCATCCAGCTTCCCCGAGCTCCCTCGAGCTCCCCGAGCACTTTAGGCAAGTGCCTTGTACCTGAAGCGCTCAATGTCTTCATCAGAAACGAGCTTCTTAATGAGCAGATACCCATTGTCTTCATAGAACTGCCTTTGCTCTGTGGTGAGGACATCGTTATCCAGGGTATAGCTGAGACACAGAGGAGAAACACGTTAGTAGGGCCAGACAGATGACGAGAGCAGCATCGGCGAGACCTGGTAGGGAGATGACGACATGTGGGGGAGCCGTGGCTGCTGGGGACAGCCTGCACGTCCACCCCAGCTCTGCAGGCGTGCAGCATTTCCCAGGCCCCAGCAGAGCCGGCATGGTGTGGCCACAGCGATGCAGCATCCCTGCCCAAAGCCACCCACTACTTCTGTGACAGAATTGAAAGCATCCCCCTCGTGCCCTCCCAGAGTGGGGAAGGGAGCAGGAAAGCTGGGATCTGACCTCAGCGGCTTTACTCTCAACAGAGATGCTGAAGCACACGGGAATAGTCACTGCAATCAGATTATCCACCCAGTTTCAAGAGGCATAGCTAAGCTTTTTTACTAAACTACAGTTAAACAAAGAAAAATACACAATATATTGTAAAATGAAAGGCTACACAATGTCTAGTGATCAACACTTGTGCTAGGGTGGAAAAAAGAACTGAGTTCTGCAGGTTATTTTTTTTATCTGTACAATGGAAGGTACAGCTTACCGAAACCTCCCCGGCTGAGGAACAGCACTGACTTGGGCTGAAGTAGGAACGCTTGTCTGGGATGGATATTAAGGAATATACACACTCAAGCACAACAGAGTAGAAGAATATCTATACACACGCATCCTGAATCCTACAATGTGGTCCATCTTAAAAGGTAAGTGCTGTGCTGGACATTCAATTCATGCTCTTGTTTATTTTGCTTCTAAACCAAATCTTTCCCACCTACAGAGCAGCACATCTGGCAGACACGTATAAAATAACAGCCTTGTCCACACGTCTAGAAAAGCCAGTACAAAATGCCTGGGACTCCAGAGTAGTCCACGGGCCCCCATTCACCTCTCAGAACATCAAGACACTCAGTGAGATGCTCAGTGGAGATGTTTACTTGCCCAGTTTCCCTCCCTATGCTCCAGAGAGCAGCCAGACCTACCCGAAACCTGCGCTGCCTCCTGGAGGTGCTTCTCCGCTCTCCTCTCCTGAACATCAGCGCGCCAAATTCAGAGCCAGAAGTCATATGGGATGAACCTGGGACTTCCCACTCCCATGCGGTGGTGCAAACCCTCACCTTCTCTCCAGCTGCTGCAGAGATTAAGTCCCTCCCCAGCTTGACAGGGGGGTGAGCCGGGGGCTTGTCCTCCACCTCGGTTCATTTCAACAGGTTTAAACGAACACAGTTGTGTTCCCCTGTGCAGAGCGAGGCATGCTCATCGGCAGAGCCATCAAACCCCACTTGCTGATGAAGCCTCACAAGAGCTTTGTGCACGGTCTTGAAGTGTCATCCAGGGGTAAAGACAAAAAAAAAAGAGCATTTTTGTGCAAATCTCTGGGTCTGCACGTGCGTGTTTGGAGATCCTTGTGCTTCTTCGGGGTTTTATGTAAACCAAAGGCTTTCCTCTACTGCTCACCGCTACCTTTTAAATGTGCCATAAGCCCATGCGTGCTTCTGGAATAAGAAATAGGTTTCATCACAACAGTTGTGCCTGTGGTCCCTACACCAGGAAGCTTAAACATTAGCTGGTCAAGTGTCACATGTGGTGGGAGAAGAAACACAACACATGCAAAAATGTGTAGCAAAAATGACGAGCTAGAGGGCGGGAAAGGTGCTGCAAAGAGAGAGGGAAGGAAAAGGACGTGAAGAGATTGGGTGGAAACCACCACAGCAGGTCACAGAGCGAGGGATTCCCCAACTGAGGGCACTACTGCTCCACACACCACATTTCAGGTCCAGTTTCAGTGAAAACAGGACTCCTGACCATTCAGGCCACAGGCAGCTGATGGAGGCACAGGCACTGTTTGTCCTCAGCACACTTCCACTTCCCAGAACAGGGTGACAGCAGATGAGTCCATCAAGCACTGGACTCCATTCGAATACCTTCCTCCCAGGCTTCGCAGCATCTCTTCCTCTCACTGGTTTCGCTCCTGCCACCTTGCAACACTCAAAAGGACAAGTGTGGGTTGAGTGGACAACCAACAAGAGGCACACAAGCTGGGAAGAAGCAGCCACTTCTGGCAGCTCATTTTGGTGAAGACATGGAGTGTTTAAATATTTCTTTTTCCCTCACATGTACCCTTTTAGAAAAAACATATTCACAGGCACGTTAGGTAACCAAGCAGGCAATATAATACCTGGGGCCACTCAGAAGCAAGTAAAGACTTTTGGAGACACCAAAGCACAGGCACAGTAAGGTTCAAGATCCCCAGAAACTTTTCCAAAGCATCATCCCGCAGAGTCTCAAGGGATGGTGCAAACTCCTCCATTCCTCCATATCTAAGACAAGCACAATAAACTCGTGTGGTTCTCTTAGAAACCACTTTACAGACACCTGGTGAGACAGTCCTGGCCTCACAGACACCACTCTTCCAGCAGCATCAGGGTTTGATGTGAAGAAGTCAAACACCCAAACCACTCAAGAGGTGCAGTTGCTTTCTGAATCTCCCGTTTGCCTGCATTCTGAGGAAACCTTCACTTCTACAGTTGATGTGCTGTTTTTTTTCTAGTGCCCCAAACCAGAAAGCACCCAAGCTGAACTCACAGCTGTAGGAATGGAGGTCTTCCAGGCACTTGCAAATACGACTTTTTCTTAGCTGCCTTCCTCTAAAGAGGTAAGTACTGGTGTCACAGATGCAGTTCTCCCCTCTGGCTCCTACATCAAGCTCCGGAGAAAAATCTGCCACATTTCACCTTCCACTGCTTATAGAATCATAAAATCATTAGGTTGGAAGAGACCTATAAGATCATCAAGTCCAACCATCAACCCAACACCACCATGCCCACCAAACTGTGTCCCGAAGTGCCACATCTACACGTTTTTTGAACACCTCCAGGGATGGTGAATCCACTCCCTGGGCAGCCTGTTCCAATGTTTGACCACTCTTCTGTTAAAGGAATTCTTCCTAATGTCCAATCTAAACCTCCCCTGGTACAACTTGAGGCCATTTCCTCTTGTCCTATCGCTTGTAACTTGGGAGAAGAGACTGACCCCCACCTCACTACAACCTCCTCTCAGGCAGGTGCAGAGAGCAATAAGGTCTCCCCTCAGCCTCCTCTTCTCCAGACTGAACAGCCCCAGTTCCCTCAGCCGCTCCTCACCAGACCTGTTCTCCAGACCCTTCACCAGCTTCGTGGCCCTTCTCTGGACACGCTCCAGCACCTCAGTGTCTTTCTTGTAGTGAGGGGCCCAAAACTGCACCCAGCATTCGAGGGGCGGCCTCACTAGTGCTGAGTACAGGGGCACAATCACCTCCCTACTCCTGCTGGCCACACCATTGCTGATACAGGCCAGGATGCTGTTGGCCACCTTGGCCACCTGGGCACACTGCTGGCTCATGCTCAGCCGGCTGTTGACCAGCACCCCCAGGTCCTTTTCTGCCGGGCAGCTTTCCAGCCACTCCTCCCCCAGCCTGTAGCGCTGCACGGGGCTGTTGTGACCCAAGTGCAGGACCTGGCACTTGGCCTTGTTGAACCTCACACAGTTGGCCTTGGCCCATCGATCCAGCCTCTCATCAAGAATCAGAAGCATTTAAATTTTTGTATTTTTTTTTTTAAACCAAGGTTATGGTAGCAGCTTTAAAAATACTGTCAGCAAGCAGTCTTTATTTAACTTTTGGAAACATGGGACAGACCACTGTGAAAATTTCTTTCTGCCTCAGTTTCCTTTCTTGGATCTGTATTAAAGCTGTCAGCCTCCAACACTTCCATCTCATTTCCCCCTCACAGACCAAACCTTGATGTTTTTCCTGCTGCTGGTCTACCAGTCATGTCTGTACCTCTCAACAAAGTCTGAGACTTGCTGTGCAATTGCTAAGCCTTGCAGAGTTTATTTTCCCCAAACCCATGAATCTAGGCAGAAAATTCGCAGCAGGTAACACCCTTGCTCAGTGCTGGGGGACATGTGCCATGGGGGGCTGCCGAGAGGCGGGCGGCTCATCAGAGGCACATCCCAGCACCCGAAGGGTTGCAGGGCTGAAGCTCAGGGAGAAAGCACCAGGAGGTTTTTGGGGTGGGATGGGTGCTGCCCCCCAAAGCACCGGTGGGGGTGGCAGGGAAAGCACTGCCCTGGTGCATCGTCGCTCGCCGAGGGGCCGCATGGGGCACGGCCCCCCTGCACGTCACCACCCCAGAAACAGGGCACAGGGCAGGGACTTTTTGCCTGTGTGTCCGTCCTGGGTAGGGCCTCCCGGTAGGGCAAACACCACCGAACCCCTCCCTCGGCGCCCGTGCGTGCACACGGCGGGGAAGCAGAGCCTTGACCTCGAGGGGGCCGACATCCCGCTCCCCCCACACCGACCCCCCCTCAGAAAGGATACAGGAGCCCGGGCTGCTCCCGGCCGCGGGGAGAGGTGCCGGAGGATGGCGTCCAGCCGCGCCGCTGGCCCCGACTGCTCCGAGAGCTGCCCGGGCAGGCTCATGGTGCCCGGGGAGGCCGGAGCGCTCCGGCCCCAGCCCGGCCCTGTCACCGCGGGCGAGGGGCAGCGCGGCCCTGTCGGCCTCGGCCGCCTTCGCCTCGGCTGCACATGCGCCAGCGGCCGCGCATGCTCCGAGAGGCCACGGGCCCGCCGGGAGCGCGGGCTGGCGGGGCCTGCGGGCGGGCGGGCCTGGCGCGGCCGGGGCCGGGGCTCAGGGGCCGGGGCTGGAGCTCAGGGGCCGGGGCTCAGCGCCCGGAGCTCAGCGCGTCCTCTCCCGCTTTCCCATGGTTTTCCGCTTCTCTGCCAGCAGTTACCGAGCTGCCAGGGTTTCGTCAGCCCTGTGCAGAGAGCAGCGCGGGGCGGTCTCGGGCACAGACCCCGGCCGAGGCCGGGACAGGTATCTGCCGTCTTTAAGAAGCTTGTCAGAGCTTGCCTCGTCCCCCTGTGGATCGGTTGGGAGAGGTTTTTATGGCCCCGCTGTCACCTCAGGCGGGGTATAGCGCCGGGTGGCCTTTCTGGGGCAGCGGTGGTGCTTCTGAGTGAGAAATGAGGGGAGGGAGCAAAGGGAGTCGCAGTGCAGCGCCTGGGGAGGGGAAAAACCCGGAGGGGAAAACACACTCATCTGCCTTCACCAACACCATGAGTGCATCAACTGACACATTCGAGGAGAAGACTATTAAAGGACTGAACTAAGACCTGCAGCACAGTTCAGAAGACGATTTTCATCAGGCACATGTCCCCATCGCCACCACGCTGTAGACCCTCATCACTTCTGCAAAGTGGACTTCAGGCCCCCCCCGTGTCACGGTGCAGGCTAGCTCGTGCCGTTGGCGTGATGGTCGGTTCACCCTTCAAGCCCTGCGCCGTGATGCAGATGCTGCTGGAAGGTGGGGTATCTCCTGCTGGAATTTGCTGTCCTTCGTCTTTTCCCTTTCGCTGGGCCAAGGGGATTATTCTCCGGGCAGGACAGGGCAGGCAGGTGGAGACAGAAGAACTCTGAGGGGGGTGAAAGTGGGAGGAAGGCAGTGCGCTGCCTGCCTCGGGTCCAGCCTTGCAGGCTGTTCTCCCACCTACTATCCCAGGAGATGGAGAAGTTCGGGATCTGGATGAGAGAGCTGGGAGAGCAGGAGTGGTAAACAGAGAGCAGCAAACCCAGTATTAATAATAAACGCTGTAATAGTATAAGCTAGACAGCAGCATCAGGGCTGGAAGGAAATTACGCTAAGAATTTGCGTTACTTTGCCAACCCAACACATGAAAATAGATCTTCACACCTGCCAGTTTGCTCATGAGCAAGGGGTTTCTGAACAATCCAGCCAGGCTCTGCTCCCAAAGATGCACCATCAAGACCCTGTTGCTCCAGGCAGTCTCATGATGGTAGGGTGTGCACCAAAACTCTGCGTCACAGCTACTTGAGGAAGCTTGACTCCATTTTGCAACAGGTTGTGCTGGAATCTGAGGTGACATGTTGATGGATCAAAAACTCAGCTGTCAGTATACCAAGCTTGATGTTAGTGCTACAGATAAACTGAAGCCAAGGCGTTCTGAACTTAACCTGTATCCTAAAAGCTGATTCCCTTTAAAACTCAGTGGCCAAACTCCCAGTGATTTAAGCAAAGATGTACCAGAGCAGATTTACATCCTTCATTTGCAGCAGCTGCCTGCATTCCTGTTTGTGGCTCTCATGGCCAGTGGTTCCATGTGCACTTGGTGGAGTCACTCCCTTCAGGGGCTACCAAAAACGCAGGCTGTTCCCAAAAGTGTGACAAACAAGGTTGGGAACACAGAAAAAAAAACCCTCTCAAAACGATTTGACATAGTCACGGAGGCAAGTGTACAGGCACTATGAAGGGACGACTAGCAGCAGCAGTGACAGCGCCCAGCCCTTCCTTGCCAACAAAATCAGACCTTTGACTCCTGAACTGTAGGAAACCTCTTAGTCATAGGTAAACAGAAAGTTAATAAAGTCCCTCAAAATCAAATTCAAGTGAAGGAGAAGGGAAAACAAAAAAAACCAATCAGAGTAAGTGTTTTATTACTAAAGTCCTAATTGTAAGTGCACTGAAATGTCTTTTTATAATTCAGATACATGCTGCAATTGCCTTCACAATCCAAACCGAAACAGGAACCTCAATAAATCTTCATCTGTTTCAAAATTCAGGTGAGAGTCCCATCAAAAATATAAAGCGGAACAATACCACGCGTGCCAGTTTTGACACGGACCCGTTTGCAATGTAGGTGTTCCTTCCACTGGTATGTGTTTGACTGCATCTTGTGCAAAGGTGTCTTTCATACCTGAAAAAAATAAACAAAAAGCAGTTATTTTGCTGTCCCGATTTAGGAGTTTGAGAACACAGATGCTTTTATCCATACACAGTACACGCTTACATTCATACATTATATATATATATATGCATTTTTAACAAGAAGAGCCTCAAAAAACTAATCTCTCTGTGCATTGAATGCAATTATTCCTTCTTACTCCCTGCTTCTCTGGCAATCTTGATCACACTGCTGGTAATACCCAGTAATGCTGGCTTGTGCAGTAGCTCCCATGTCACTGAACCACCCCAAAACAACTCAGGATATCCCACCCACCTTTGCACAGAGGGGTGGGTGGCTGAGGTGACTGCCCTTTTTCTGTACCCTCACGCTAATACAGCCCACAATCAAACTTTGATACGGCAGAAGATCCATCTCGGTCGTTGCTGGCAGCCTGGGCTGCAACGCCGGGTGAGCCACGCAGGGACGTCAGTGGCACACCGGCTGCTTGTGGTGTGGCCACGCACTCTAAACACAGAGGCGTGTGGACACACATGAAAGACCCCGCCCTTCGCATCTTAATCTGATCTTTATAAAAAAACCAAACCAACCAAACAAAAAAACCCCAAAACTCCAAACGGCCCAGAGTGATTAGTTTTCAAACCCG
The DNA here is from genome assembly GCF_034619465.1 of Leptosomus discolor. Classification (NCBI taxonomy): domain Eukaryota; kingdom Metazoa; phylum Chordata; class Aves; order Leptosomiformes; family Leptosomidae; genus Leptosomus; species Leptosomus discolor. The sequence goes on along the minus strand of NC_141391.1, from coordinate 211,589,690 downwards.
TTGATAAGCCTCACTGAATCTCACGAACCTAGAAAAAGAAACAAGGGAGAGATTCTCTTCATTAAGAGAACTGATGGTGGCATTCATCTTATTAAAATTAATGGCATTTAAGAGGGGCTGTGTTTTCGCAAAGTATTTTTACAGCCATGTCTGTCAGTTTCCTGAATTTTATAGAACACTTTCATGCAGCTGTTTTGCATTTGGCTTTTAGTTTTAATGTTTTCTGTTCATTAAATCACGGAATTAATAAAAACTAAACGATCGAGATTTCTCCAGCAGTACAGGAACGGCCCTAATGCACAGTCTTATAATTTAATAAGCATCTCAATTGACTATTAAAATGCACATTATGATCAGAACTGTAATTCCAAAGATGAGGTCTTCCGAAAGCTTAATTTACTGTGGTGGGAGGTGGCAGCTGCTCCAACTCAGCAAAATCAGCTTTTTTAACTTAGATGCCAGGGAAAACAGATGTAGATGAGACAATAACAAGAACAACAACAAAATCCACCACCAACGCGCAGGTTCATTTCTCATCACCAGAAGATTCAAGAAGGGCTTCTACAGATGCATTAGCAGCGAAAGGGAGGCAAAAGCAAATGTGGACCCAATGGAGAACAAAATAGGGGGATGTAGTGACAACGGACGTGGAAAAGATCAAGGGTCTCGATGACTTCTCTGCCTTGGGCTCTGCTGGCCTGGTCTGTTCTCGGCTTCCTTGGGCTGAGCAGCAGAGCCTGAGGCCACAGAACATCACCCATAGTGCAGAAGACTGAGCTGGAGACCAGTGAAGCAGACTGGGCATGTTCAAGTCCATGGGACCACGTGGGATTTACCTGCAGGAGCCAATGTGACTGCAAAGCTGCTCTCTCTCCTGGCGCCAGGAGAGATTGCCAATGACTGGGAAAAGGCAAATGTTGTATTTGTCTTCACAAAGGGCAAAAAAAAGGACCTGAGGACCTCAATGTCCAAAAAGATTGTGGAGTGAGCCCTCCTGGATTTGCCATGTCCACGTACATCAAGGACAAGGTGACTGGGAACAGCCAGCACAGATTTACTAAAGGCAAACTGGTCCTGGCAGCGTCCTCGCTGTCTGTGGTGGAATGGCGCTGTGGACTAGGGTAGGGCGACGTCCAGTCTGCGCCTTGACCTTAGGAGGGCTTGGGACAGGCGGGCAGTAATGTGGGTGGAAAATGGGCTGAACTGCCGGGCTCAGAGGGCTGTCAGCAGCAGCATAGAATCATAGAGTCCTTCAGGTTGGAAAAGACCTTTGAGATCATCGAGTCCAACCATCAACCCTAATCCGCCAGGCACACCCCTAAACCATATCTCCAAGCACCACATCTAAACAACCTTTAAACACATCAAGGGATGGTGACTCAACCACCTCCCTGGGCAGCCGAGTCCAATGCCTGACAACCCTTCCAGTGAAAAAATTTTTCCTAATGTCAAGCCTAAACCTACCCTGGTGCAGCTTGAGTCCGTTCCCTCATGTTCTATCATTAATTACCTGTGAGAAGAGACCAGCACCTCCCTCTCTACAGCGTCCTCTCAGGTAGTTGTAGAGAGCAGTAAGGTCTCCCCTCAGCCTCCTCTTCTTAAGACTAAATAGCCCCAGTTCCCTCAGCCACTCCTCACAAGACTTACTCTCTAGGCCTTTCACCAGCTTTGTTGCCCTTCTCTGTACCCTCTCCAGCACCTCAAAGTCTTTCTTGTGTGGAGGTGCCCAAAACCGCACACAATACTCAAAATGAATGCAGTTGGTTATGAAGTGCAGCTGCTTACTGGTGGCATCCCTCAGCATTTGGTAGCAGAACCGATGCTGGTTTATCCCTGTGTTACTGACCTGGACACGAATGAATCCTCAGGGAGCTGGCTGATGACACCATGCTGGGAAGCGGTCCCGACTGCTGGAGGGGAGGGCTGCTGCTCCGAGGGACCTCAGCAGGCAGGTTGGCAGGAAGCCCTGGAAATTCAGCTAAGGTAGACTGCCATCCCTAGCACGGAGCGACCCTGTGCTGTGGGGCAAGCTGGGTCCTGCCTGCCTGCGAAGCTGCTTTGCAGGAAAGGGCTCGACAGAGAGGTTGAACATGAGCAGGCAGGGAGCGCTTGCGATGAAAAGGGCTGACTGCATGCTGGGCTGCATTGGCAAGAGCACGGCCAGAGGGTCAAGGGAAACGGTTCTTCCCCTCTATGAGGCAGTTTGTGAGATTACATCTGGAGCCTATGTTTTGGGCTCCCCGGAATGACACTGACGTCCTGAAGTTTAGTGGAGAGCCACTAAAATGAGGGGGCTGAAGCACACGATGCACAAGGAAAGGCTGAGAAAAGAGCTCAGCCTGAAGAAGAGAAGGGTCCAGGGAGGTCCTACAGCTGTCTGCAAGTACCTAATGGAGGGGAGATAGAGAAGACAGCCAAACTCCTCTTGAAAGCCTACAGCAAAATTAAGAGACAACAGGCAAAAACTGCAGCAGGAAAAATTCCTGTTAGATGTAAAGAGAAAATTCTGCAGAAAGGGGATGGCCAAACACTCAAACAGGGGGTGCAGAGAGATTGTGAAATTTCTGCCCATGGAAATATTCAACACCTGACTGCACACAGGCCTGAGCAATCTCATGTGGCCTCAAGGTTGTCCCTGCTTCAGACCAGGAGACTGCAAGACACCTGTTCCAAACCGAGTTATTCTGCAAGTTCAGCTATGGTAGGAGCATCCCTCAACTGTCCTACTACAATAAGGACTCTGCATCTGAAGACAAATCTATTTTTACCTTAGAAATATCAAGACCATTTTTCTGTGTTACTATTTCCCCCTCCTCTGAAGGTTGGGGATGTGGGGCAATAGCTTTTCATGCCTCGAAAAATACAACAGAGAACATATGTCGCCCTTGCAAGCAAAAGCACAAAACAACACTGGTTGGAATATCGGCATTAGCTTAAATATGCCTTGGATGACAGAAGGAAAGACGTATTGGTGTGGTCTGGAGATGGGGCAGGCAATGAGGTACGTACCTGGGATCAGAGTCTGGGGCAGCAAAGCCGGTGCTGAGGTGCTGAAGTCTAAACTGCTGCTGCTGGGAGCAGAGCAAGCCAGATTAAAGCTGGTTTAGACACACTTGGAGGAAATCCTCCACAGGGAGGACACCTGTGGAACAGCATTGCCTTCCACAAAAGCAAAGTCCCGCCTCTAATTCCTGGTCTCTGCTGAATTTCAAGCTTTGGGCAGTCCCTACCCACCTACTGAAGCACGGCAGCTTCTCTCTCCAGGGTGAGAAACAGGGTCTCAGGGCTACAGCTGTCCCTAACTGCTGAGCTGCGGGTGCTCACCCACTCCTAGAGACACAGATGCCTTCAGAAGTCCCAGAGACAGCTGGATCCACCATAGCCAGCTCCCCTCACTACCAGCCTAAAAAACCCCCAAGCTCTTCCTTCACGGCTGGCCCTTGCAGCGCCCGCTGACCTCAGCAGCCCGCGAGCTGATACGCAGAAGTCGCCTTCGCAGAGATGTTGCGCCTATTGGGGACCTACAGCTCCCCAAAGGGATCCTCCTTCTCCTTCATGACCCCTCAGGCTGGGAAAAATGCCTGGTCAAAGGCTGGGTAAGAGGCTATTTTATTACCTTTCCCCTCTTCAAGCGCCAGCCACAGAGGCTGCCAATCACATCTTGTGGTCAGAATGCAGATGTACACCCAGAAGGTGATTCTTCCCAACCGTCTGCCAGATGCTCAGTGAAAAACCAGCCAAACAGTAAATATTGGCCATCGTGCCCATCCATTCCTCCCACAGTCACTCAGGTTTGCTGCCCTCTCACTGCAGCATTCACGCTAATCTTCATAATTCCTAAGTAGAAAAGGGTCAGTCCTGAATTTCTGGCAAAAAATGAAATAAAAATAATACCTAAAAAACCCCACACAACTATTCTGACTTTATATACTGCCACAGATAATTTTAAGCGTTATTTTTCCCTGATACAGGGGGAAAAGCAAAAGGCTGAGGAAACCAACACATTAAAGAGAGATAACAGATACTAGCTTTCCAAGAATATATGCTACTTTTCAAATGTATTGATTAAGCTAGTGAATATCCCAATTATTAAACTCTAATCTCCACTTGGTGGAGTTCTACAAGCAGCCTTCTCGTACAGACTGAGGGGTGGAAGTTGGTGCATGCAGAGCATATGCAAAAGTACATTTGTGTCAATGAGTGGACGTAGCTAATAAAAACTGTTTGCTGTTGCTTTCTCATAGCTTTTTGATGCCAGTGTCTCAAAACACTTCGTTTAAAAGGGGATCTTTACGTGCCTTGTTTAAAGGTGCACGACTCCGGACTTGCTAGCTCCGTACGATATACCCTCCTTCAGCTTAGGCGTGATCCACCATCTCTTATTTAGCAAAACAAATCATAAAACTTCTTACACAAATCCCTGCGCTCCTTACTGATCAGGTGATGCCAACGGAGGACTTCCCAACTCAATAATCACCCACCCAGCGGCACATTTCAGCACTTTGGGATGTAAATTCCAGCCATCAGGAAACATCAAGAGAGGCTTCACCCCTCAGTTTGCTCGTAGCTGGCTTCAGCAGCTGCGAAGGGAAGTTTTCCCCCAAAAGCCCAGGCGGTTCTTGCCGTGAAAGATTGGCCGGTGGTTGCGAATTGTCACTCACCTGGCTGGCCAAGCAGCCTTCCTCCGCACACCCTGCCCCTCGAGGACGAACCTTCTGCCACGCAGGGCACGGCTGGGGAAGGAGAAGTGTTGGTTCCACAGCCGGCTGGTGAACTAAGGGACACAAGGGAAGAAAGCCCCGAGTCTCACCAACCGGTACCAGCTGTCCCGTCAGCACACACACAGCACCATCTTAAAACACAACAGGTCCTCCTAGCAAGCCCTTTTCCACAAAATACTCAAACTGCTTTGCACGCCTTTGATCTAGTTCGGGGGGGGGGTTTAATCTAATGAAATAACCTGCGTAGTGATGGTCTTGTCTGTGAGCATAAAGAAGATGAACAGAAGCCAGCTCCAGTTTTGTGGCAGGATACAGAGCAAACTTTGCAAAACAGCGGGAGAAAAAAAAAAAAAAAAAATCAATCAGTATTTTTTGCACAGACAACTGTTTTTTGATGCTTTATTTTCAGAACTGCTGTGAAAAACCTAACAGGTTTTTTTTTGCTCCCAAAGCAAAATCAAAAGCTCAAGTTACTGCTTTGAGGTTTTGTGGGGAAAGCGCAACTCGCAGCCTTCTCCAGGGAAAGGGGCGTGAGGTTCTGCGCGGTTTAAGCTACTGACAAGGGCAAAAAAAAGAAAAAAATTCTACTTTGCAAACAGCGCCTGTTGAGAGCACTGCTGAGTGGAAAAGAGGAGCCTTTTGGCCAGTCGTCCCTGGGAGCAAGACTGGAACTGTAAACCCTGCGCGATGCACAAGACTGGTTCATCTCTAGGGACTCGTTTTTCGCAGACGGAAGCCCTGCTGGTAGCAGTAACGATCATCCAAGATTTTCTTCTTCTTCCCGGTGCGAATATCCAGGAGCGAATGCCACAATCTGGGAGAAGCTCAGAAAGAGCTGGTTCGGCGAGGCACACTGGGTCCTGCCCAGCAGAAAGGTGCGTCTCGGCAGAGCGGAGGTAGCAGTGAGGCTGCTGCCGCCGGGCGGGGAAAGGTGGGGTTCAGCATCCGTCCCACTTCCAGGGCTGCTCGGGAACCCCGGCCAGCTGAGAGCAGGCACAGGCAGGAGGACTCGCAGAGGAAGCAATTCAAAACCGTTGCATAGTTAGTGCTGATAAGTAAAATAAACAAAATTATTTTTTTTGGATAATATACTTGGAGATAACCTGCTTGCCCCAACTTTGGCTGCAGGTGGAGATCTTCTAGATTACCACCAGACATCACAGCTTGCAGAACTGATCAAAGGAGTAATAACAACTATCAATATAATTACACTTGCAATGAAAGAGAAAAAAAAAAATAAAATGAGGATTTCTCCTCTTTCCAGTTTGTAATTCAGGTAGGAATCAAAAAAGTTCATGCACTTATACAAGAGCAATAAAAAAAATTAAATATTTATTTTGAATAACAAGCTCGAGTTCAAGCTGCAATGTTGGCAATGTAGATTTTAAACACAGATCACAGAAGCGTGCAGAAAAATGTATTTGAGCGAAGAACAAAATAATACTAAGAATTATACTAAACAGCTGCTGATTTTAAAGAAACCAAAAAGGCTTGTAATCACTATACAAAATATAAAAGGTATTAAACACTACCATCCACAGAACAGAGGTTTATTTTAGTTTGATTATATTTAAAAATTATTTGTGTAGTTATTTATATAGTGAATTGTAAATGAATATTATACAGTAACCTCCTTTTGGTCTGCAAAACCTTTGTTGCACTATAGCACATCCAATCACATTGCAGAAAAAAAGAATTATTTTTCCTTGCTATCAATAAAGAAAACAATCATTGATAATACAGTAAATATTGTCAGGTCTACAAATAATGAAATTAAAAACGACTCCTTCGACTCTGAAGCGCTTTCCATGCAAAGTCAGCACTTGCTCGTTTAAACAGAGTGCGCTACCAAGCAATGTCCAGGGTCGTAGATGCTCTTGGGTAAGACTAAACCTCACCCGAAAAAAATAAAATTAAAAAAAAAAAAACCAAAAACCAAAGATTGAATGTAATTCATGCAACCCTCTTACTACTGGGTGTACCCACTGTGTCGCTTATCAATTTATTGCCTTTCTGGAATATCACTCAAGGCATCAAAATTAGACTTATGATAAATATACATATAATGAAAGGACACAAACTGCTATTCGACACTACTACCGGTAATGTCTGTGCTACGTGAAAGCACCTTTAAAAAGAGCCTATGCGGCAAGAGATAAGTGTCTAAAGATTCAAAATGAATCAACAGTATTGGATAACAATATAATTCTCAACTCAGAAGCTGCCTCAAGATTAGGTGCATCTTCAGTTAATGTAACAGGAAAAAAAGGCAATGGATTTTATTTCATTAATTGTATCCACTCATAAACTGACCTAAGGCCACCAGATGTGCAGACACAACAAGTTTTCTTTTCTTTTTACAGTTCTTTAAATTGTAGGATGATAAAGGAATAGATCTATTTAAAACCAAACAGCTATTTCATCTATATTAAGAGGTGGCACCGGGCGTCGGGTTCACGTTCTGAGTGGCCACCTGCGGTGCAACTTCAATGATTCGTGGCTTGTCTATAATTCTGGCTGTGCGGTTGCCCTTCTCTACAATGCCGATAATCCACGCTTGGTGGCCTTCGCCGTATTTTGGGGACTTGATCTCGGCACAGAAACGTGCTGCCTGTTCTCGTGGCAAACAGATGAGGAGGCCTCCTGCAAAGAAAAAAAAAAAAAGCAGAGCATTAACCCATCTGATTGCAAAGCGTTTCAACCTTGATCTGCCAAATCCCTATTAGACAGGCACGTGGTGACTGCAGTGGATTCTGTTGAACTCCAAGGACTCCAAGAGAAGACACAGTAGAAGTCTGAGCTCTTGCTTTACAGAAGGAAGTTTGTGCCCAAATTTAGTGTTTAGTGGGCATGTAAACGAAGCCAAACACACAGAAAAGATACTGGCAAAAGGGCACCATTCTAATGCCAACAACTGACATACTGAAACAACACCAGCATTGTAAACTTCCAACAGAGGACTGCAAAGTGCTTCTGCACAGAAACATCCTGGATAAAGGTCTTATTCAGATACCTATAACCTCATATTGGTAGCAGCTGGTTCTGCAAGTAATCCCATTGCCTGCAGTGAAATCATTCATCGAAGTAGGGACTGCTACTGGCGAATGCAAGAGCTGAAAATTAAACACAGACTTGATCCGGTGCTCCCTGTGACAGTCCTTCTGACCCCTTTGTTTGAGAATTTTCTAACCTTTCTTAACCTTTCCTGTAAGACATTTTTCTCAGAGACAACTGAAAAATATTTTATTTACTAACGAATGCTTTCCAGGCGCAGCGCACTAAGTAGTTCGCAAGCTCGCCATTCCGTTATCACACCTAAGAACACTCCCGTTCTGGGGACCCCAAAGCACTGACAAAGGTGGCTTGGCGAGTGAATGACTAGAATGAGTTTCACTGTCAGCTCTGGCACGAATTGCCAGGGGGCTGCGCCCAAGTGATGAAATCTTTCGGTGCTACTCCCTGTCACTAGAGCATTCAGCTCCTCCATATCCCTTACCTTTATACATCCACCCTACGTTGCAAACGCGTGAAGCGCTGCACCAGAGAGCAGCCAACTCATCTGCAGGCGTCGAACCAAACCTCAAAGCACTGTACCCCACACACAGTTTGCACAGCTCACGTCTGTCCGCTGCGCTGTGTTCAGACTCACTACACCCTCTTGTAAGGGATCTTGAGCTATCCTCTCCCACTGGGAAATGTTTGGAGAACACAGGCAAGAGAGCATATTCATGTAAACAGGAATTTGGGCACATGCTGAGGCTTGCTTACTCTTGAAGAGTTATTTCACCCAAAATCTTCTAGTCCAGGCGAAGGGCATCAGTCAGCAGCACAAGTCATGTCACCAGGTCTCAGCCAACCCTGGGGGTGAAGGGCCACCTGCAGAGCTGGCCACCCTGGGCTCCCTGCCACCTCCTCCTCCCCAGCCCCTAAGCACCTTCGTAGCACCTTGGGCACCTTCATGTTTGCTTTTCCAAGCGAACAGTCCTCTCGGTGATGACTAAAGACACTTTAAAATCCTCGTAATCAATACAAGATGGAGGATGATGTGATAGAGAGCAGCCCTGCTGAGGAGGACTTGGGGGTACTGGTGGATGAAGAGCTGAACAGGAGCCAACAATGCGCGCTTGCAGCCCAGAAGGCAAATCGCATCCTGGGCTGTATCAAGAGCAGCATGGCCAGCAGGTCAAGAGAGGTGATTCTGCCCCTCTGCTCTGGTGAGACCCCACCTGCAGTGCTGTGTTCAGCTCTGGAGCCCTCAATACAAGAAGGACATGGACCTGTTGGAGCGGCTCCAGAGGAGGCCACAAAAATGTCAGAGGGCTGGAGCAGCTGTGAGGACAGGCTGAGAGAGTTGGGGTTGTTCAGCCTGGAGAAGAGAAGGCTCCAGGGAGACCTTACAGCGGCCTTTCAGTACCTGAGGGGGGCCTACAGGAAAGCTGGGGACTGTTTACAAGGGCACGTAGCGATAGGACGAGGGACGATGGTTTTAAACTAGAAACAGGTAGATTTAGGTTGGACATTAGGAAGAAGTTCTTTACCATGAGGGTGGTAAAGCACTGGAACAGTTTGCCCAGAGGTGGTAGAAGCCCCATCCCTGGAAACATTCAAGGTCAGGTTGGATGGGGCTCTGAGCAACCTGATCCGGCTAAAGATGTGCCTGCTCACTGCAGGAGGGTTGGACTAGATGGGCCTTTGGGGGTCCCTTCCAGCCCGATGCATTCTATGATTCTAAGAAGCAGCTACTGAACATGAGGAATTATTTATAAGGATATGTGGAAGCGTGAAAGTTGGTTCTATATAAAGCAAACGAGTGTGCCATCCAGAAAATCTCCTACCTCTCTCAGATGTTTCAGAACATAACATCCCTGTACTTTCATCAAAAACAACAACAAACCCCCAGAAGCTTGGAAGACAGTGTTAAAGCTACTCCAGATGTAACAGACAAAACAATTGCAAAGGAATTATGTGCCATTCCCACAGAAGGCTCTAAATCCAATTGAAGAGAAACTTCTGTCATGGTGCAAGCTAGTCGGGGAAGAGGTTCACAAGTAGTAGTGCTAACTAGCCAGAAGGGAGAAGGAGAAGGACGGTGAAAAAGGAAATAAGAGCGAGCACAAGAACAATCGTCACTCAATTATCTTCCCCACTCCCAGTCTCTTTCTGCAAATTTATATCACTTGTATGCATACCCTGTTAACATTCTTTGGCAAGGTCAGAAAAACGTACAAAATCCCAGTTTCCAATTAAAAAAAAAAAAAAAAAAAAAATCACTTCCCACCTGCTGGCTGCATCCCGCAGTTTGATCAATAACCCTTAATAGAGGCTATAGGCTACTCTTGATCAGCAGTGGGATTCCTATCTGCAGAGATTACCATTATTTCTCTGGTAGCCTGACCAGTATCTCTAACCCTTTGGGTAAATCCTTGGTTTTCCACTATGTATTCTATACTATTTTATGCTACTGGTCTTCTCAGCTGCTCTGTTTGTTGTCCCACGGACAACTGCGAGAAGTCTTCGCCTGTGCAAGGTGACCGCCACCGGGAGTTTAAGTTGTTGCAAGGTGCCTGGGGAAAACAAAGCAGCAGTGCCACCCTGCGCTGCAGCAAGCGGCATTTCACGGGGTACCAAGTTTTTGAGGTCTGCTCAGCCACCGCTGAAGACCAAGCAAATGGGCGGCAGAGGGAATGAACAACCAGCCGTGTGGTTCGAGAGCTCGCTGCCCGCTTCATTGGTGGGCTGAAAGGACACAGATACTGAGTATCTGTCCTGGCTTACCTTTCTAAAAATCTAAGGGGTTTTTTTTTGGTAGGAGGTTGTTGGTTTTAACCATTCTAGCAAGCAGGAAACTGGACAGAAAACTTCACAAGCAGGCTAGACAAAGCTTTGCAATTAAGAGCAGAGATACAAACAGTTCATGAATAGAAACCACGTGTCCTTGCTCCTGCTAATGGCTTTCTCCCACAATGACTAACAAAAGGATGAGATCATTAGCCTTGCCTCTTGTCAGACACTAACATAGCCCTTCTTTTCTACCCAGCTGCTTATTTCCACAAAATTTGCACAAACACCGAGTTTACTCCACTACACTAAAAAAGTTGGCCGACACCAGTCAAAGGTTTAGTAGAAGAGGACATGCACGAATAGCCCACGTAGAGTAACTGTAACGCACTTCTGCAAACAGCCAGTCTAATAAACAGAATTAAGCTTTTTGAAACTAACTGCTCGATTGCAAATTTAACCTTTACCAGAGAGTTACCTACACGAGAGCACGAAATCATGTAAAACTGCTATTTCAAGAAAATACACCGTAAGCAAGAGTGCCTGGAGGATGGAACAGATGACCTAATAGATCTTTCAAACGCTGACTTTTGTCAACAGGTGCCCAGCAAATGTGCACGGGAAAAAAACCCCAACAGTCTTAAAATCCATTCAAATAGTTTTCCAGAAAATTTCTCATTGCCTGCCCACTCTGCTGAAAAACATCTGTTCACAAATGAAGAAGCTACAGACAGAGCGTTTCTGGAAGTTTAAGACAACAGAGCGCATCTGTATTAGGGTACAAACCGCCCTGAGCAGCCCCTCCAAAGGCTTCCTCACGACTGGATGGATATACAGGCGCAGCAAGGCAGGCGCTTGCCTTCATATAAACCAACCCCAGGGCACGAAGTGTGCAAACAGCCTGGGTCTGAACGCTAACGAGCCGTCCCAGCACCCCGTGCCCAAGCTAACCCACCCTGCTGCAGTGTGTCAGGCCTAAAGCCCACGGGACTGCACTCACACAGCTTTCAGACCAGAGCCGACGTGTCCACGTGGCTGTGGCGCTCTAATATTTGGCAGACGCTGCCCTGTGACAAATCCCTTGAGCCACCTCCAACGTGAGAAAGGCAACGCTGTGATGAAATCAAATATACGTGTTTTAAGGCGCCTAGAGTTCACAAATAACCAGAGAGGTCTCGCTGGTTTTTCCATCATCATCTATCTATGTTGAAACATAAGCCGTTCAGCGTTTCAAAGACATGTCTTGCTCTGGGTCCCGAAAGGGATTCTGGAGTTGACTTGTTTCCCACTTCCAAGTACTCCCACAGCAGTGCATCCATCCGTGCCGTCTTACATTCCTTCAGTGCAAAGCCAGAACTGGATAGCCCCAGGGTGCAGGATGCACAGCTCTGAAGGCTCAAGCGCTCCGTTTGCAGCTCAACCATTCCCCTGCCAACTGCTACCAAACCTCTGCCACAGCCTCTCACCTGCAAGAGCATCTTGCAGTTCCAGCTCTGCGCCCACGCTATTTTTTGGACTCTTTGGAACCGATAGCAAATGCTACTAGAACTCTGGTTACGTGGACTCCTGGGGAGTCAGAATCTGTCTGGTGCTACCAATCTTACTGACACGGCTTGCCAAACTGCGACCAGAGTGGAAAAAAAAGACCATTTCTGGTCCCTGCTGACTGACACTGGATTTGAACTCTTGAAAGGGTTCACGTCCCATATCCTATTACACATCATCCGAGCCATACAGACTCTGTAGGACAGAGCGTCTGTTTAAACACAGATGGCTAACGAACAATTCAGCAGATCATGGTAAGCTGTGTATTCACTAGGGGAAAAGTTTATGGCTCTCACTGTGATGCTTCTTTCCAGATCTTTGGACTGTTTTGCTTCAAGGGGCCCCCTCTGTTGTGAATTGCAGAGAACTTGGATAATACTTTTGGAGAGCAGGAAGAGGGTGGAGAAAAGAAATGAGATAAGAGAAAAGACAGATTTGTTGCTACATCTTCTCCATTTCCCAAAGAGAAACAAAAGTCAGATTAAAGAAGAAAAACAAAACAGAACAGGACACACGACTCCAGGGGAAAATTAAATATAGAGACTTCCAGCAGAAGACAGTGATCATGCTAGTCAGCAAAGTGCCCTACACTTAATAATAAGGCAACTTTCAGACATCAGAAGTTCTTACCACCTGATGACTGTTTAAATGCTTCTCTGAAATGAACTTGGTGTCCATAGCCCGATTCTCAGTGCACGTCTGCTGTATTCATTGCCACTGCAAATAGCAGCCTTATTAAATAGAGAATTCGAGTAATGAATACATTGGAGACAAAATTCCTTTTTTTTTCCTGCTAGTCACAGTCCCTTAAAGTCAGATTTCATAAACATAAGGGAGAAAAAAAATCTATATTCTTGGATGTCTGTATGCTGTGGACAGAGAATGCCTCAGTTGCCAAGACTGGCCCATTCAGCACTAAACTTCGCACCCATTCCTAATGGGAAACAAAATACCACTCATTTGACTGGCAAACCTACTGCAGGTGGCTTTGCCTTTGAGAAAACTGTGCCAGCTGTGCTGGGATTTTCAGGTATTTACTGTTCGGAGTTAACAGCTGAAAGAAAAATAGGTTTCAAGAGAATTCAGGATCATCACTAACTTCTACCTGCAAAACGTTCTAGATACAGCAAGGGTTTCTACAACAGCCTTTCACAAGCGAGTAGAGCTCATTCAGAACAGGACGGCGGTTGGGAAGTCAGCCCGAAGAAGTTAATTGTGAGCAGTTGCGTGGCTAATGCTCATTAGCCTGGCCAGAGGCCAAACCGACTGTGAACGCAAAGCGCACAATTTGTACATTTAAAATGTTACTAAATTCTAACGTGGAGGTGTAGGGATAGAAGAGGGCGGTATAACTGTCACCTACCTGAAGTCTCTGGACAAGTCCCGTGCATGAGGCCAAACATATTGCCACAAGCCTTACTGACAGCGGCCATCTTAGCCAGAACAGGAAGGTTATGAATAACGAAGGACACCTCATTTCGCTGCTGCTTGGCAAGGTTTTGTGCATGCCCCAGGATTCCAAATCCTGTGATGTCTGTAGCTGCATGTGCATTGAAAGTGTGCATGAGTCCAGCAGCTACAAGAGAAGGAGGGGTAAAAAAAACAAATCAGAAAAAAAAATAATCAGGAAAACCAGCTCTTCAACAATACTGTGCAGTTTGAAGTTGTATAGCTTGAATTTGAATCAGCTTGGGCTGTTTAAATTATTTTTTTTAAAAAAATCATGCTTGAAAGGAACTGGAATTCACCAATATTGCATGCAACCCTTAAAAAAATTCAACTGGTATTTAAGGTATTAAATTATTCTGAAAATCCAGCACTAAAGTTCTATCTATGAGCATGCTCTATTAGACATGTGCTACCAATTTATACTAGCACTCTAAGAAACAGGGGTTTGCTCCAGATTCAAACTTCCCAAAGCTGATGGCCAGAGAGGTTCTGAGCTCAACTTTGCTTCATTAAGGGCAAGGACCAGACTCATCCTGGGTCAGTTTTCTCACATCCCTCCCCCTGCCACTCCGTAAAAGGATCACATCAGAACTTAAGTTCTGGACACTTAAACTTTAAGAGCTTAAGAACAAAGCCTGCGGGTTGTGGGGGAAGGGTCCCAGCCTCCCCACCTATGCATTCATGAAATTCTTGGGCATTTGCAACTGCAGAGCCCTGAGTGGGCGAAGGGCACCTCTGCATGCAGGACAATAGCCCCAGTTAAGAACATTTAAGTGTTGTTAAAGGTGCCTGACAAGAGTGAGTGGAGAAAAACAAAACCAAGAATGCTTTGCCCCTCTTTGATGCTTCCCAATACAAGAGCAGGACCCAAGTTCTTTTCCACAAGACAAGCCTGGTCATTTATTTTTCATGGAAGACTTTGTGAAAGAATGAAAAACCAGTGGGATGACATAACAAACATCAAATGGAAGCTGAATAAATGGGAGAAGAGATATTTAACTACCCCTGTTCCTTCAACTGAGAAGTAAGGAAACACCAAATTCAATTATCTGCTTTCCCAAAGATATTTTGAACAGAGAAGGCAAATCCTGGATTAAAATTTCTAGGGTAAAAGCAGAAGCCACACACTCCACATTTTGGGTAGTACATAACATGACAAATTTAAAAATAAAAATTTAAATGGAAGCATACAAAAATGAAGAGCTTTTCCTTTTTTATACTATTTCGAATTTTTAAAATCTTATTACAGTCAGGCTTTCAGGAGTTCTCTAGGCACAGAAGATAAGGAGCAAATCCAATATATTTCCCTTTAAAACGTTCTCTAACTCACTGGGATGTTACTCGCAGCACTCTCATGAGTCATAATCATCTCCAGTGGCATTTGTGTTTTTGCTGTATAATTAAAAGGGGGTGTTTGATTTTAATTTGCTTGCTTTACAAACACTGAACAGCAGAAAGAAGGGATAAAGTGGCTGTGTCACATTTCCCCACAGCAGTGAAATCAAATTAAGCATGGAACTGGAGAAACCCACAGCCTCCCCTCCGCCCCCCGCAACACTCATCTCTCCTTACCTGTTCTGTTCAGTCGTGCCATATTCATCATTGCTTCCTGGTATGCTAGTTCTACATCTTCTTGCGTTACCACTAGTTTGATTTTATTCCACTTTTCTGGCTAATGGATGAAATAAAGATGATTCTTTTAGATTTTTAGCTATGTATTTTAAAGCACATTCTTACCACTCTAAAAAAATCTTTCATCCAAAACGTATTTAAAAAACCCCACCTCAGTTAAAGTAGGGCAAAAGGTTCAAGTCAGAGGTGTGTGCCTTACTCTGCTGTACCTAAGTGAAGTTCATTTAAAGATCTCTTAGGTACTGAGCACCTCAAATCTTGCTTTCAGTAGCGGAGCGGAATTATAGAATCATAAGGTTGGAATAGTCAAGTCCAACCGTTGACCTAATACCACCATGCCCACCAAACCATGTCCTGAAGTGTTATATATACCTGTTTTTTGAACACCTCCAGGGATGGTGACTCCACCACCTCCCTGGGCAGCCTGTTCCAATGTTTGACCGCTCTTTCAGTAAAGAAATTCTTCTTAATGTCCAATCTAGGCCTCCCCTGGTGCAACTTGAGGCCATTTCCTCTTGTCCTGTCACTTGTTCCTTGGGAGAAGAGACCAACCCCCACCTCACTACAACCTCCTCTCAGGCAGGTGCAGAGAGCAATAAGGTCTCCCCTCAGCCTCCTCTTCTCCAGGCTGAACAGCCCCAGTTCCCTCAGCCGCTCCTCACCAGACCTGTTCTCCAGACCCTTCACCAGCTTCGCTGCCCTTCTCTGGACACACTCCAGCACCTCAATGTCTTTCTTGCAGTGAGGGGCTCAAAACGGGATAACCTACCCTAGGGCAAAGTGATGAGGTGAAGTTCTCTACTTTTGTATGAATTTTGATTTTGCTAACATTTGAATTAGGGGTTGTGAAATTATGTGAAACTTCGGGTCGTGAAACTCTGCATAGGCTGTTTGCTGATGGAAGAGGAAAGTACAGAAACCGCAGGAACCCAGGAGCAGCAGGAGCTCCCTCAAAGCTATACATACCAGGCAGACATCAAGGAGACAAAGCTAGCTACACATGCCAGATGTTAAGGAGAGGCCTAGCAAACATCTACAAGACTGATTGTCACAAGGGGTTGCATCAGAAAAAGGGCCCTGGCTGGTGCTCAAGAAGGAGGATTCAACTACAGGACATTGTGAGGAAGACTATGGACAACCTCTAGAGACCCTCAAAAGACTCCGACCCATTTCGTCCTGCTTGACAGAGAATGTGCAAGTGGGAAGGAACCTCTGTAAAACATTTCTGGGACATCATTAGAATAACACTGGGGCAAGATGATGAACGTGTAATGAGAAAGGTCCACAAAGGCTGTAACCACGCGACCAAAGAGTGCGCTTGCCTTTGCGAAATGATTCGCCTGTGCGCCCAGCGCTGTAATAAAGAACACCTCGCTTTCTAATACCTACACATTGGTCTTGCAGAGTTATTGATCTGGTATTTTGGTAACACAACTCCTTCAAGGCAACTACCTGGCTTGAACTCTGCAGCTAAATGAAAAGAACTTTGTTGCTGGACGTTGCGATTTGTAGTCTCTGGCTTCTTCATTTTTTAAGAAGAAAATTCTTGATTTCACATCTGGACATTTTGATCAAGAAAGGCCACTGATATCCACAAGTCCAGGTCCGAGGAATGTAAGCTAAGGCAGGATGTAATCACTCTAGTGAGTTCAGATTAAGGCCATTTCATAGGCTTCCTTTACAGTTTAATACCAGCATCTCCTTCCACCCATTCTCCAGCGTTCTGTATGGACTCATGCCTCCATCACTTTCTAAGCAATGCTTTTCTCCCCAAAAGGGTCTCAGAACAATTTAGGAAATGGCACCTTTATAAAGGGCAATTGTTTTATTCAAAGTCAAGTAATTCCAGATCCAGAAGGAAACAAAGCAACCATTTAGCTGCTAAGAGCAACGCTACAAACCGGTTAATTTTCTTCTTTTTTTGCAATGGAAATAAAATTACAGAGAAATGAAAGTAAATACAACTAGGATTTTTGAAGCCACAATGCCTACACTGCCATTACATAGGACCAACTTCTTACTAAACCAAAGATGCTAAAACTACTAAGAATTGGTATATGATGCTGCGCTGGGGAAGGATCTTGGCAAAGATGCTCTCATCCTTAATCAATGAGTGCTGATGCTGAGGGGTGTAAGCAAGAACCCAGAAATGGCAAGAGGGGGAAAAGACTGGTCAGCCAAAACAAATCATTTGTTAAAGAGCAAGAAAGTACAGTAGGATCAGAGCTTCTGAAATTAGGCTGAACTGGGTTTGACCAACTAAGTAAGAGAGAGCAAGTAAAAAAAATAAATGTGGCTATTAGAGAGGGGACAGAATAATGATTATTCTTACTGCGGGTATGACTGAAAAACCTGAGCAGTCATTTTGCCTCAGTTTCCGAAAATACGATTCTGAGGCTGATCATGTGATGGAAACTGGTCAGATGATGGGAATGGAAATCACAAATGAGGTGGAAGCAGAACTCAAGGCTGAGGCTAGAAAAGCCACCATTCCCCTCCAATATAGCAGTCAGGTACAGGGGTTAATAGACAGGAAACAGGCAGAAAAGTTCACAAAAATCCCCAAACAGCTTTTAAAAGCTTAGATTTTCAAATGGAAAGGGGTCTGTAGACAACAGCAAGGGCTAGAAAACCCCTCCTGAAGGGGCACATCACAGCAACCCCTTTCATGCCTTTCAGCTGAAAGAGGAAAAGGCAAAGGGATGCCAGTTCCCAGCTGTGGACCAGTTTAACCAGTCCACACCATCAGCCTGGCAGCCAAAGCCACAGCAGACTGCTTCATCACCCCCAGCACATCCCTGACGTGGTCCCCTGGGGGGCTCCAGCTCCCTGCAGACTCTTTGCAGTCTCTTCCTTTGCACCCTATGGCAGCTGCTGCCGGCAGCGCAGCCGGGGCTTGGCTGCAACTATGCTGGCAGCAACCAAGGAAGGAGGAGAAATTTTGCTTCCATTTGGATCTTCCTTTTCACTTGGCACCGGGAACTCATTCACTACTGCTCTGTTTAAATACCTCAACTTTTAGGCTTTTTTTTTTTTTTTTTTTTCAAATTTGTGTTGCAGCTGCTTCTCTCTACACTCCAGTTTTCCTTTCTCGCCTATGCATAGATTTGCTGTACTATGTACCTTCTCCCACATACTTTTCAACACACAGTCGAATTCCCTACCCAGATTTGATTTATGGGTGGATTTGTGATGGCTAATTCTAGTTTCACTTTCCCTACTCTTTCACAAAACAAAGCTGAAGAAAAGGCAGCACAGCTACTGAGAAATTTTCCTACCACAATCAAAGATATATGCTGTTTACATGTAACAGGAGGATTGATTTCCTTGCTGTCCTCATTTTTCAGACCAGCAAGTGTTTCTGGTTGACAGTCAAGGAAATTAGAAGCACTTGAAATATGTGGAAATTCAGAATATCCTTAATTTGCAAGTCTGTTTGTCAGTACAATAACAGATATGTTAAGAAGTAAGATTATGGCCAGAAAACATACTATAAAATTGGTGTCTCGTTGTTTCACTTCATTTCCATATCAAGATTATCAGAGGCCCTGATCCTTATATCTGATTGGAAAACACAGGATTCTGCAGAGGTCAAATTTGCTAGGCCAGACCCTATGAAGGAGAAAAATATTTTTTTCTTGTTGCTCACACTTCAGACACCAATGAAGGTTCAAGCTGGCTCTCCCTCACTTTTGCTAACATAGGCTTTGTAATTAGAATTAATCTGACAATGTAGTGGCCAACAGCCAAGACAAAGTAGATTCCAGCTCACTCCTTTCCTGGTCCATTGGCTCAGTAGTCCCAAATGTAGAAGAGATGCATCTTTTTAAAGTGTAAACTGAGCAGTTATAATTCTGTAGACGCGTACTGGGAGCCAGGCAACATAAGCAGATGCCAATTTTGCAGTCACTTTTCAGTTCAGTAGTTACACTTTTGCCCAAAGTAACAGATGGAAGTATATCTACAATAACGCTGCAAGAAATATTCTTATTGAATGCACAGGGTAATACATGCGAAACGTAGATATATTTCCATGTACACAAGCAGAAAGCCCATGAACACAGACAGCAATCTTGGCCTAATTGCCATCAATAAGCTTTTGCCAATTACTTTGGCAGGTGGAGCAGGGCATAATTTTACCCAGGGTGCTAGTCTGTTGTTCTGTTAGTAAACAATTTTGTTTATTACAGCAATGCCTGAGAACTAACTAAGAATTAGATGCAATTAAGAGGGGCTCACTAAGCACAAAATAGTAAACGGTCCCAATTCCAGAAGAGTTTTGCACATAGACAGGTAAGGCTGACACACCAAGGAGGAAGGAGCAGAGAGGGGTGCTATATCCTTCCCAACTGAGCCCTCAGCGTACTCATCACACTGCTGAACTTTGTCCTTTTGAGGGAATGAGGAAGGTCACCTTTAACTTGCATCTCTCTTCCCTATATCTTTTTTTGCAGCATACTCACAATATCCAGCCACTGGTGGACAGCTACAGCCACTTGTGTTCCCAAGGGTTTAGTTAATACAAGCACATCGCCTGGCACCGCATTGTCTGGCCTGAAAACAAAGAATGTGTATATTAATTACATACCGAGATTCACACACATTATTAAGAATAACTGCTGATAATTACGTTCTCACAGACCCATGTATCTTGTTGTGCAGTTTAAAAAAAACTAATTGCAGAATTACCCTTTGGGATTCATTGCTATGGGATAGTATTGAGCAAAATGCTGCAAAGTTATGGAAAAGTGCTAATCCTTCCTTCTTGGAAGAGAACAATGCTTGCAGTCAGACACACACAATATTACATCTTTTCTTTCAATTTACTGGAGACATAAGATAAGATAGGGAAAAAAAAAAAAAATCAGCCTTTGTTACTCAGGGCATAAAATAACCATCACTAGGATCACTACAAATTCATTTGTATAGTATAACATGCCACGGTGGGACATTCAAAATCAGGTACTGTTAAATGGACAGAATGCTCTAAAGACAGCAATTCTGTAGCTCTCAACAGCCATTAATAGAATAATTGGGAGATGGTTTAAAATTTATGTATAAATATGACAGAAATCTATGTCCCAAAACAGTCTTCAATACCATTAAAGGTCTGTCAAAAAGAGAATAGGATCAAAAGATACCAGGGGTGGGGAGCAGTAAAAGGACATCCTGTTTAAAAAAGCAAATATGTACAGAAGCGATGTGGCATTGAGTGCTAAGGACAAATGCAAGCAGGAGAAGGTACTACTTTATTCATCAGGAGACAGATCACAAGATCACAACATGGTAATTAAAGGATTTTTTACTGTATCCCTTCAGACCAGTGCCTTTGATTGTTTAGTGATTTAACTTACATTATAAATTCATTAGGCTGACAGACTGTCGTGGCCACTCCTCCTAAAACAATCCAGGGATTTAACACTGTTTGGCCACCAGTAACAGATGTTCCTGCCTCTTCTGCTGCATCTTTGAAACCCTGGATAATTAGAGGCATCACTTTGTCTCTCTCCTAGAGATCAAAACAGAAGTCAGAGTTCCATACACAGCAGTGCTAGTCATTTCAAGACTGGCCCAGGGCTTTTAATCACTCAAGGCAAATAGTTCATGACAGAAAAGCCAGCCTTAGGAAGAGGTTAGCCTCCTGAAAATTGCAGGTTATCCCACAGAGCTATGGTTTTACAGCTCTCTGTAAAAGAGGTGAAGCGACATTCTCATGCTGAAGAAACATTCTTCAAAAGGTCATACAAAAGTAAAAAAAAAATAATTAAAAAAATCAGAGTTCTGGAAACTTAGGACAACTATCCTGCTGTTGTAATCAGGTACAGTCACACCAGTGCGGTGCAATAAGGCAAAGTTAAATCAGACTGCATTTGGCCTCCACTAACCTGCAAAGTTTCAACTTATTTCCTTCTAAGAATAAACATCCCTTTTTTGCTAGAGCAAAACAAATAAACATGCTGGTCACTTCCACAAAAAAAAAAAAAGAAAAAAAAAAGAAAAAGCAAAGCAATCTATTTCAGTTTCTTCTGCTTCAGAGAGAGGTTACAAAGCTGGCATAAACCAGAAGTACCTATCCTGATTCGACACGTGAATTGGTAATCCAATGCTGCCTTGGAGCAATATTGTCCTGGATTGACAGAAGCAGGGACCCCATTTTGGTGAAGATGAATGTATTAGCAGCAGAAGATTACAATGCCACAGAAAACAGAACTTTTAGCAAGTGACCTCAATGTTTATGAGGCAAGACCCATACTATGAACTGAGACATCCAATAAAACCATCTCTTCTTTAAAAGCGTTCAAACTTGGAGGAGAAAATACACTAAAGGTAAATACATTCTAAGCATATTTAGCTTCTTGGGTCTTCCTTCAAAAGCCAGTACCAAAAATCTTACCCTATCTGTCATTTTATTGCTGATTCCAAGGAGCATCAACATGTTGTCACATTCTGTGACCCCCATGGCATAAAGGTCACTTAGGACATTGGCACACGCTATCCGTCCCTGAAAAAGAAAGACAGACCAAAAAAAAATAATCTGCAGGAGTGTTCAGATAAACACCTGCCATAAACAAAAAACTTCCAGCATGAGCCTGCACTCTGAGACAGCTGCTTATTCCCCAGGCTCCTGCATTAAGAAACCCAGCCAAAGACGTGGTATGATCCCTTTTGTGCAACACGCCCATCTAGAAGTGCAGGTATCTGTTCCCTTCACAGGTAAGGAGAGAATTCATCCCAGCTGTCTTGGTCAACATCCTCTCTCACTGACTACATAGGAATCCCACACCGAGTTGAGACTGGATGCCTAACTTTAGAGGCTGAAGTTAAGCTAGACAAAGTCTAGCTTTGATAACAAGCTCACCTTACTTAACCTGATATGTTCCTGTTAGCTTTATTCCAGCACAAAACTGTACACACTGCTTAAGACGACCATCGCACGTAATCCACAACTGCTAGAAAACTCATCCTCTCCTGCATGGGCATACATAGGAGACTGGGACCTTGATGATAAAGCTGTTTGTTCCTCTGTGCTACCCTGGAGGCCGCGGTTACACTCCCGTTAGGGGAGAACTCTTCTTCCTGGAGGATACAGCTGTGCCGCCAGCACACAGACACACCGGGGTGCTCCTTCTGTCAGGAAGTCGAGAAGAAGCTGCCTGCAGAAGGCAGCGCGTGCTGGGGATTAAGGAGCTCGGGGCTGCCAGGAGCTGGCCTTGTCACCGCTTCGGAGCACAAACAGCTTCTGAGGGGAGAAGTCTGTCCCTTGCCACCTGTACGCTGGGGGAGGCGTGCCTACACTCTCACTTGTTCAAACGACAAGGCAAGGCTGAACTTCGCTACAGTGCATATATTTGTGTGTGTGTGAACATCTCCACTAACGAAAATTTGTTCAAGAGACCTAGTCTTCTGCTGAAGATTCCTCTACGAAATCATGAGGCTGACAGGACTGAGAAGGGATCCCTTGGGTCACATGAGCTTAGCTACTCCAATTTCGCTAAATTAATGGATCCGAGGGTTTGTTAGGATGTGGACTCAGCACAGATGAGACATTTCCTGATGAAGACGCAGAACTTTGATACAGGATGTGCCCTAAGGGAGGTAAGATAATTTTAAAATACAGGACAAATTCTGTTGGGTTACTCTGGAAGACTCTGTGCATTTTATTAAAATTGTTTCAGGTTTACAGCTGCAGAACTGTTACCAACATCTGGGTTTATGATTTTAAATCTGTGCTTTTCATAAAGTTCAGAGGCAATAGTACCACCACGATAAAAACAACAACAGGCTTATTTGACACAGTTTGGACTACAGAAAGGTGCTTCAGCTGGAAGACAAATTTTGGGGAAAAAAAAAAACAATCAAGACAGAAAAAAAAAAGGAATCTAAACCCATTTCCACCAGCTCTAAACCCTTGCAGTCTAATCACACATCCAGTAGTTTTGCAAAAATTAATATTTTTCAGGCAGTTACCTTACTTGCTGATGACATGAAATAACACCTCCACATCTCAATGAAATATAATCCAGTTTTTCACAAATTCAAAAGCTTCCAGTGCCATCAGGGGAAGCCCTTACATTTGGAACTGGAATATGTTTTAATCATTTAAATCTTAAACTATTAAAAGAAGAGTGAGCCGTGTACTGCACGGTTTGATGGATATTGGCTGTTAAATTTCTAGATGTTTAAGAACACTAAAGCCTGCCATTTTCCCTTCCTGGAAGGGGACTATGCAACCATTCTCCACTATCGCCAGTATTTACCAAGCAAACTGCTGGTTTGTGCCCTTAGGAAAGACAGATAAGTTTTTAAAACCACACTGACAACAGCTCTCTATTCCAGTAGTCAGAGGTCAGTCTAACACCACTTTCGCCAACTGGCAAAACCACTACGGAAACGAATTCACGGCGTGAACATCTCGAGTCTGAAGCAGCAGAGGGAACAATACATGGCTCGCAAACACCGATAAACACAACAGGATTCACAAACAGGGGTCAGCCCTAGCTGGGTCCCACACGCCACCTGACTGCTTGCTTAGTCCCCCTCAAACACAAACACCTATGTGCAATACTAAGAACTATTTATAAGGGCAAATGATGAAGTATCAGACACCCGTCCCCAGGCTTGAGTGAAGATTCTTCTTAAAAGAGCACTGAAAAGGTCCCTGGAGTGGAGGGGGAAGGAGTCCACTCTCAAACCAGCCAGCTTCCTGCTCCTGTACTCAAAAAGGTGTCTCCACAAGTGCCATAACAGAGGCCAGTACCAGTCCTGTTATTGGTGGCTTGATACTTATTATGAAACCTGTTTTCAGTTGCTAGTAACTTTTCCAATATCAAACCATTTAAGCTGAAAAGTCCTAAGCTAGACACAGATTTTACAGGTGTACATCCTAGGGATGCTTTGCAGAACATGGACTGAGTGTTTTCAAGAGCAAAGCCGAAAAGAAGGGGAAAGGGGGAAAAGAAGGAAGAGGTTTTTTGCATCTAACTGCAGAACTTCAGTTTAAAATAGGCTGTGACAGAGTGAGAGAAATCTGTTTTCTGAAGCAGAAATCTGAAGTTCAGCTGAGTCCACATAGTGTTTTGTCTTCCTCAGCCATTTTCTAATCCCTTCTGTCACAGCACCCAGCTTGGAGTCCATTTGCACTCTTGGCCTTTCCCTCCTGGCTTCCTCTGCCCGCAACTAGGAACAGAGATCAGATAAGGAGCTGCAGGTGCACAGAGAAAGGAACACACACTAAATTGGGTGACACCGTCCTAAAACCAGACTAGAACGATTCGGTAAAGAGACAACAGAAGAGCAAGAAGCAGAGTGTGGACTGCATGCGAGTGATAATGAGAACAGAGTGGTAACAACAGGCACGTGTCAGGAGGCCTCTAGACTCAAAACAGGGAAAGGAGTTGGAGAAACAGGGCAGCAGCAGTCTGTCTTGAACAGAGGAGTCCAGAGCACACTCCTTTATAGGGCTTGGACACAAAATTCCTGAGTCTCACCATTACTCTGCTCTTACCAACCATCCATAAACCCATGGCAAATTGTATTTGACTGTCCTCCACCTGATGTTGGTCCACACAAGAAAATGGCAATCTATATTGCCCCCAGGTACTCTAATCCCCAAGAGAAAGAGGATCCAGCAGCTCCAATCCTGCTGGATCATCACTGCAGCTATCAGCAAGAAGGCTTGTGCCAGGATCTCTGTTCTCAGTTAGCTTTTAAGAAGAAATACACGCCTGTGAACAGATTAGGAAGTGGCAAGCTACCGCATTAAAATGACTGTTGGCAAGAATGAAAAGTGAAGGACTTGAGAGTTAGAAAACCCCAAAGTTACAACTGCTGGGGCATGTGGATCACAGTACAGTCTGTAACTGCGATGTAACCAATGAACTTGGACTAAGGCCAAACTGACATTCCACTCCTATCACACTGGCCTAAACCTCATCTGGGCACAGGCTCATCTATCCACTCCTGTGGCTTCTCAAACCCTTTGTATCTCCAAACAAAACAACCCTCCCCTTCACCACAGCCTTCTCACACTGTCCCTCCCGCATTTTCTTTACAAGGTGAGAAAAGAGAGTTTCTCAGCTGATGAACTTGAGCACAGCTCTCCAACCACATATATTATTTTTTTTTTTCCCTGACAAGTTCCCACATGATATTAAAGCAAGCCACTTGAATCGCATTTCTCAGGAGCGCTCAACAACTCCATACTCTAGAGGCCAGCCTAGGATCTTGGCTAATCAGTTTGCAGAGAGCTCTTCTGGGACAGAAATCAAAGCAGCTAGGCTTGCTTATGTGCATGACAACTGGTCAAGCATGCTAAAAAAAAAAAAATAATAAAAAACCCCCTCAGTCCTAATCTCAAACTGCACATTGAAAACCCACCTAACAGGTCTCACAGAATAAACAATGACCCAACATCAGCAAATAAAGCATACAATCATAATAAACAGCAGAAAAACATGCTTTAAAGCAAAGGAGTCATGTTCAAATCACAGGAAACGTGAAGTCTAGCACTTTTTAACTTTAAGTTTCATTTAAGAAACACCTCCTGTAGAATTCCTTACAGCTTTACTAAGTCCATTTTTAAAGTTTGGTTGTTTCACCATGACCTTTTGTTCAAGTCACCATCACCCATAACACCACAGAGGAATCTCTGCCGAGATGGACTAAATGACACAGAAGGAACCAAAGTGAAACAGCTTCCAACAAGAAGTCATTTCACCTTAACTATCTGCAAGCGGAGGTAGTACAACGGGTGTTCACAAAACACTGACGTTGCCAGCTGCTATTGCCAACTTCTGTCATTTACACATTTCCAGTTCTAACACGTTACGTGGTTATTGCAGAACCTCAGAAAGGCCAATTACAACGCGGTTCTGCTCGTAAGTGGAGTTTACTGTCTGCTGCTTCACAGACAGCTCTTTTTTTCCTCCCCTTTTGGGCTTTTCAAGCCAAATCCCACAGAACGACAGATGGGAGGGAAATTTGAATTAAAAGGTGGCAGTTCACCCAACTTTCACCTATAGAAAGCAGCACTGCAGCATTCCTGGCTGACACGGAAAAGATTACAGGATGAAACTATGCCTTTCCCTCTTCACGTGTATTGTGGAAAGACTCTGAATGCAGTCCATCAAACAAATAGCACTGCACATCTGGAAGAAACGGTCAAAACTGCCATCAGACTGCTAAGTGAGAAGCACAAATCGAATGAGCAATATAGCTAACAACTAAGTTTAGCCAACTTACCATCATATAAGGATCATCCACGATAGGATAAATATAATCTGTTGTCTGGACTAATGACAAACCTCCGTGTCTTAATGGAATAACGCAAGTGTCCATCCCAATTCCTGCAAAGACAGAAATCCATCAGTGAGGTGAGTAACTTTGCCCTTGTTTATCTGTTGCTCTTAATAAAAGAACTTCTAAAACAAGTCTGTGAAATACAACTCACAATACTGCCTAAACAGACACAACAAAGTCCTTCCTTAGAGAAAGTACACAGCACAAATAAGAGGAAAACCAAGAAAAGAACAAAAACTCCTGACTGGAACTGAACAGGAGCCTAAATGGCTGAAAGCAAGAACTAAACTACAATGTTTACATTTTTTTTGCAGGATAATAATAATAGTGCATTAAGAACACGGGTGCTTGCATGTATGTACATTTAAAGAGGAACTACGCAAATGGATACTGTCAAAAGCAAATAGGTTTTCCTGTCACTCCAATCTCAACAAAAACATAACAGTTTTAAAAGGACATAGCCTCTCATAAAGGGCATTTCCTCACTTCAGGAGGAACAAAAAAACCCGCCACAAGTCACAGCCTAGGCTCTTGGTGAAAGACGATTCACCCACGGGGAGCTTTTGCAACTCGCCTTACTCCTGTGACGCTGAAAGGCAGCAAGACGACCTGCCAGACGGGGAAACTCCTTGGAGAAAACCACACCACCAAGCGCAGCCTTGTCCCCGACAGGGTATTTCAGACAGAACACATGATATTAAAGCTACCCAGCATGTGCTGCTGATGCAAGAGCCCGCACGAAAGCGGTGGGTGACAAATCACAACATGCTAGCTGAGCCGCGCTCCCTGGGATGTCCTTGTGCCCTGCGGCAGTGGCAGGTAGCTCACCCCCTTCTCGGGCTGGCAGCAAGCCGTCCAGAATTTCTTTGCATACCTCAGCGGGCAAGAGTCTTCCAACAACCCCATTTCAGAGAGCAGAAGCCACACAGTAACTTTTCCCCATATGTTAACGAAACACAGTATCTAGCAAGAGCTACAAGCCAGTTTTTGGCAGTATCCAGTACAGGGGTGGAGCGCGTTGCTGTCCTCTCAGGTCCGACTGAGGACACAGAGCAGGTGGTCTGCCAGGCAGCAGGCATATAGGTGAAGAGATCTTGCCTCTCCTGCCTACAGAGGCAGAAGATCTTGCCTCGGATGAGAAGGGATACTAATAGAAGCTCACGAGCAGTAATTTAGTGTTGCTCACCCTCCACAGAAACTACCAAGCCACTTTGCATCGTGCAAAGTCCAGCGTCTCCAGGGAAGTTCATACAAGCAATTATAAAGAAGCAGCTCATCTATAGGAGCTGTTGTGCCCTCAGTTCACCTACTCAGGCCCTAACGCTGCAAGACTGATGTCACTTGTGCGGTTTTCCACAAGGTCAGCAAAAGCGCCCCGTGACTGACAGGCCAAGGGGCCATGACGGTCCTTCTGAGGCTATGTTTCTGTTCCACCAAAAAAGGACTGACTAAACAAGCGAATCTGTTCAGAGGTGGCTGAAAACAGTGATTTCAAGGTGCATAACAGCTCTGAGAATGAATATCAAACTTGCAGTTTCCTCCTCACGGACATACTCACAGCCAGCTTTAAGATTGCTCTGGGTAACACCACCTGCAGAACTAGAGGAGTGAGCTTGAGCCTGCTACTGGCAGTTTCCCTCTTGACTGCATCTCAAAAGCATGGTGCATACACAGGCTCTAAAGTTCCCTGTCTACACCTTTTAAGCACGAGGCATCATTGGCAAATCACACCAAACTTATTTGAATACACATTGGTTAAAGGATACTCACCACGAAAGCTTATATTTAAGAGATCTGAACTCTCCACTTTTTCTATTACTAACAGTTTTCCTGTTAGGTAATATCACACATATTGATGGCTTTAGTCTACTTTTTTACCTTTTTGTATAGCTGCAGAAGAAAAATCTATTAGCAGTTCCATTACTGTTTAGAGCCTGTAAGTTTACAAGAGGAAAAAAATACAACCCCACAACAGCTAGATAATTAAATCTAAACCAAACTATTACTGATTTTAGAAATCTGCCAAATTGAAATGCTGTTGTAAACAACTTATTTAATTTAGAAAAACCCCATGTAGATAGCAATTTTGGGATAAAAGAAGCGGGAAGTGTCCTTCATTACGGAATATTAAATTATAGTGCCACCCCAGCTCCACACACAATTGCTGCTTAGCCATTTCATACAAAGATCGCCATTGTTTAAGCAAGAACACGGGCTCCTTACTAATCTTCCACTGAATTCAATCTCTACCAGAATAATGGGTTGCAACCTGTTAGCCTGCTAATACACAATTAGCAATGTTAAAATAATTTTAAATAAGGTTATTGGACACTAAACTGATAATTAAATAACTTCAAAATAAACGCTACATTGATATTCCCAGGTTGAGGAAAAAAAAAATAATCACTCTGTGCTGCAAAGTAGAGATTGAATATGTAGGGCTGGGTAAATAGACAAACATTAAAAGTGCCATTAAACACATTATCTACATTAATTTATCTATATCAATATTAGGTACAGTAGCTGGTATCAAAATACCTACGTTCGCCCTGCTCCCCAGGTAGGTGGCTTGTGCGGGTTGTTTTCCCTTATTGCTTGCATCATTGTGCAAATATCAAAGAGAAAGTGAAGCTGGCAAGAACATAGAGGTCTTGGAAAGACAGCCTTTCCCAGGCAGCTTCTACAGGTGAGCAAAAAAGTTAGAGTGGGGAACAATGAAAGGACTGAAAAGAAAAAATGACAACTGTGAAACAATCCGCTCCCCGTCAACTGAAGCGAGTAAGTTTTCCCTCGCTCACTTTCTCGGACCCAGGAACAGAGGGGAGGGGAGGGAGAGGGGAACTTCACCTTCTAATTGCATAAAATCCATTGCATTCATTGCACAATTTCCAAAGGCAACGTATTAAAAGTCCAGAAGTTAATTGATATGACTCGGGTTTGCAAAGCATCTGCTGGGGAAAGGGAGGAGGAGACTTAACACCTAAGCACCTGCCTATCAGGATGGCCATTCCTGACCGCTTTTTCTTTGTAGTTGAGCACACTGCAAGATGTTAAATAACTAAAATAACAGTCTTGTAACCCAGACGCCAACAAATGACAACACGAGATTCGTTCTTCAGACTTCTGGATGCTGCACATGCATCAGACAACATACCATTTTCAAACAGATCAAACAAACCACAGGTGAGATGGCGGCACTAAGCGGGCCACACAGAAGGACCGCACGTATCTAGAGGAGCAACTACTTACCCAGCCTGGGCATAACTGCCCCCAGGAACTGTTCATCTTCCTGAAAATGGTTTTCTTGTAGGGATTCAAGCAGTTTCTGCAAGACATCCTGAGGCACTTTGCAGCCCGTGCCTTTCAGTTCAGTGAATCGGGTCAGACGGAAGCTCTTGTCCAGTTCGTAACTTTCTGGGTTAAACGACTCCCGAACAGACATGGTTCTCTCGCACAGACCGTTGGCCTTTCCCACCCCAGAGCAACGGTATCAGTTTCTCTGCTGATCAGTCTAATTAAAAAAAAAAAAAATAAAAAAAATTGGACCATTAGAAATCCCTAGGACCTGCAAGACAACACCTTTTCCACATGGAGCGAGTTAAAAAGAAAGAGAAAGCACTCGATGCCGCCGTTGGCTTGTTCAGACAGGTGGGCACATCTCGCACAACTCACTTCTCTAAGACTACAAAGGAACGACTCTTCTTCCTACCTTCCAACAGTTAAAACTATGCCAGGCAAAACAGAGAATGGATTTCTTTTCCAGATATGCTGCATAAGTTTTTCATTAAAAAAAGACTCTAACGCACTTACCGACCTCATTTAACACAGAGGTAATGAAAGAAATAAAAGTTCCCAGAGCACTGAGGCCAATTTCCAAAAGGCAACCTGGGCCCTGATCCCGCAACACGCTCAGCGGAGACATCTGTTTGTACTCAGCTCGGTCCCAGGTCATAATTTTAGCCATTAGCATATTATTCTCAATAAAAAGATGCTTTTCAAATAATGGCTCTGCTTCAGTTCTGATGCAAGAAGCTGAAACGCCATAATACACCTGCTCTCCTTGGGGGAAAACGCAAGCCCGGTGTTCTGTTCGCACAGGTAACAGAAGAACAAAGAGGCCGTATTTAAGCTGACTGGTTTCCCTACAAACATGCCAGTTTACCTTTTAGTATGTTCACAGGCATCAAAAAATGTCAAAACCGAAAGTTTCTTGCCTCTCGAGCCCTTTTTTAGTCAGCTAACGATACTGAGAGCACAGAGAATTGCCCATTAAAGTGGTAATGTAAAAAGACACTGATGCAACTCATTTAATAAAATTCTTAACAATGCACGTCTAATTTTAGAACGTTTTTCCACTCTGACTCACATACACCACACTCCAAAACTAACAAGAGGCCTAACCAAGACACTGACTTCTAAACAGGAACGGCTGCGATAAAATGCAATTCATCTTTCTCGGAGAAGTTTTCAGGAATTACTAAAAAGGACCTGTCTGTGGTAGTTTCTTAGAAAGCAAGGATCCTGCCTAACAACAAGAAGGGAGCGCAGCAGCACCGCTGACAAAATCCGATACTGATGATCACGTCGCTGCGAGGTTAAGCTGAAAAAAACGAATGTGACTGGTGTTCGCTAAGTTTGTGGCGCTCAATGTAGGAAAGAAGCAAATCTACAGGCTGTTCCCCTCCACAGCGCTTGTTAACGAGTACGTCCGTCACATAAACCTTTAGGTCTGCTAATTTATTGAAAACACTTTGTAGGAATCGAAGTTTTAATCTCCCTGAGAACTTCTGATGGGGAGCCCAACTCCCCTGCACAGCGCTTTCCCTCCTTCTCTGGGAGGCGTGGCGCTTGCTTAAAGCAAATCTTCCAAAGCCCAGGCTCGGGCAGCAATCCAAACTCTAGTTACAAGAACGTGTCTTGGATGAGCAATGAAGTCAGCTCGTAGCTGTTGTCTTCCAACGCGAGA
The DNA here is from genome assembly GCF_034619465.1 of Leptosomus discolor. Taxonomy (NCBI): domain Eukaryota; kingdom Metazoa; phylum Chordata; class Aves; order Leptosomiformes; family Leptosomidae; genus Leptosomus; species Leptosomus discolor. Next base: position 211,558,301 of record NC_141391.1, on the reverse strand, counting down.
CACTAAGCGCTTGCAATAAGAAAAATAAATAAACAAACAAACAAAAAACCCCAGATAGTGTCTGGAACACAACCTGTCAACAGAAACGGGAGACAAAAGCTTTCCACGGAGGGGGATGGCTTTTCTTCCCCTCTCTTCATTCTTTTTTAACACTTCATTCTAATTAATTCCAGAAATTTATAAAAAGCAGCCTGAGCCTGCCCCGCAAGGGAAACGTTCTCCTTCGTCTCACCAGTCATTGCAATAGGCTTAGCACCCCCTACCTACTCACACAGGAAAGGGTCCAGAGGCCACAGCCTCTACCAGGAACTTTGGGCACCCTTGAAAGCTGCAAAGACACAGTAAACGGCGTTCCCCGGTTTGGAAACAAGTACTGAAACAAGCGAGAGGGTTTGATTTAATGGGAAACATCCTCAGCGCAAGAACACAGTAACTTTCGAACGAAGACCCGAACGAAGCTGCGGGCAACTGTGTATTCCGCAGGCTGCCACGGGAGCAGCCCTCCGCGCACGACCGAGTTTCTAAACGGGCCGGGGGCAGCCGGTGCCAGGGAGCGCTAGGGATCCCCCCCGCAGCGGGGCGAAAACACCTCCCAGCCCACATGTTCCTTACTTTAAAAGAGCGGCATAATAAATATTAAAAACTAAAGCTTAACCCTTGCCTCCCTAAAGAGCAGAGAGAGGAGAGCACAGGAGCAAAAGGGGCGAGCGAGGAACCACCCAGAGCCCGGTACCTACCCAAAACAAACCCCAGAGCGATGAACGCCGACCCAACCGCCCGGGACCTGCGCGTCGCGGAACCGCAACGACCATTGATCCCGGGAGCGCGGCGAGGAGCGCTGCGGAGGGACATGGCTCCGGGACACCTTAAATTTCCAGCCGCTGCCTTTAACGGCGAGCCGGGGCCTTCGCGGGGCTCTTTGTGCGGCCGGAGAGGAGGCGGAGGCGGCGGCGGCGGCGAGGGGGGAGGAAGAGCAGCCGGGCTCCTGCGCGCCGGCCGCCGGCTCCGGAGGGGACGAACCCCGCGGGGGGGCGGCTTGGCCGCGGGTCACTGACCGCCTCCCCCCCCCCGCCGCCGCCGCCGCCGTCGCGCGGGCCCGGGGCGCACGTGCGCGCAGGTACGGTGTCCGCGGGGCGGGGTTAACCCCTTGATGGCGGAGGCAGCGTTGGCAGGCGGAGGCGGCACGAGCCGGCAGAGCCCCGGGGCGCGCGCGCGCGCGCGGGGGGGGCGGAGGGGTGGTTGGGGGGGGGGGAGCGCGCCGGTGTTTCGTTGGGCGCGCCCCCCCCCCCCCCCCTCCCCGCCATCGCCGCTCCGTGAGGGGGAGGGAAGGGAAAAAAAGGAGGGGGGGGGAAATGTCGGCGGGCGAAAAATTTAACCCGTCCATTGCCGGCACCGTTTTTTTTTAAAGCGGCCGCGGCGGCGGCGGCGCAGTGAGGCGCACCCCCCGTGCCTTCCCCCGCCCTTCCCCCGGGGCCGGGCTGAGGGAGGGCGGCGGGGCCCGGGGCCAGGCGGGCAGCCCGCGTCCCGGCACCGCCGCACCACCCCCCGCACCCGGCCCGGCGCAACGACGGAGGCGAATTCCCCTTTAAATCTCCCCGCCTTGCACCCCCACCCACCCCCCCCCTCCTCCTCCTCCTCCTCCCTCCCTCCCTCCCTCCTCAGGTCTCCCTCTTACCGGCTCGCCTCCTCGCCCTCCGCCTCCTCCCGCGAACGGGACTCCCAGCCCAGTCCCACAATGCACCGGGCGCGCCGGGCTCCCTCAGCGCCGCCTGAATAGAAATGCTGCCGCCGCGGCCGCCGCCGGGCACGGGGGGGTTAAACCTTCCCCCCCCGCGCCCCCCTCCTCCCCTCCCTTCCCTTCCCCTCCCCTCCCCTTCCCTCCCGCCTCCCCGCTCCGCGCGCCTCGCCTCGCGCGCGCGCGCCGCGCTCCCCGCCCCCCATCCCACCCCCACCCCACCCCCCCCGCGCGCGTTCCCGCGGGCGGGCGGGCGGGCGCGCGCGCGGCGGCGACGCGCGCCCTGCTGCGGCGCGGCTTGTGGCACACACGCACAGGCGCGCGCGCGCGCTCCGTGGCCGGGCGCGCGCTGGGGCAGGTTGCGTTGCAAAGGGCGCGGGGGAGGGGGCGGGGGGGGGGGGGGTGTTGGCACCGCTCTGCGAGCGCGTGGCGGGGCACGCGTGGGGGGACACGCGTCCTGCCCGCGGGGGGGGGGGGGGGGGGGAGGGGGAGGGGGGCGGGGGTCCTCCCTCGGGAGGAGGCGCAGTGGGGGGGTGCGGGGGTGCAAGCGGGGTTCAACAGCGATCGGGGGGGCGGGGGGCGTTTCCTCGGGTCCTTCCCGCACCCCACCCGGCGGGACGCTTTGTGCGGGGGGGAGGGGGGGGGGGTGGCGGCGGCAATCGCTGTCCGAATTTTGACATTTCCCCTGTCAAGCTGTGGAATTCCGAGGGGGTGCCCTGGAACAAGGAAAACGTGGGGTTCGGGAGCATTTCGGGTGGGAAACGGCCGGAGTTGAGGCGACCCCGCGCTCTTCCCAGCCGGGTCCTCCGCCTGTGCTGAGTTGTACCCCGAAACCGGCCAAAAAGTCGCGTTTGATCCACGCTGCACCCAAAAGCTGGGCAAGAAGGAAACCGAGGAGGGCAGGTGGACTTGATGATGGGCAAAATTTGGTCGATATTAATTTTTTTTCTGGGTGCAGAGCCAAGACCGTGGCCCCAGGGAGCCGAAGGAGCCCTCAGGTGTCATCTCCAAGGGTCTCCATCAGTGCGGGGCCCGTGGAGGGCTGCGGTCACCACAGCAGGGAAGCTGCAGCCTGGCTGGGTGCGTCAGCTGGTGACTTTTTTTGGTGACCCAAAATCTGGGTTGGAGGATGCTTCAGAAAAATACCGTAATCTTATTTTGAAGCAGGTGGTGACGAGTTCAGCACAACCCCAGGAAGCTGCGCCATGTTTAAGTACCTGTAGAGCCAGGACATCCCATCTTGTCTGAAATTCTTTGCCTGAGTCAACCCTTTTCCATCACCGATTTGCAAAACATCACGTTTTTTCTCATGCCTTTGATATATAAATCACTGGAATCTGACATATCTTTAATAAATCTGATTTCCAGCATCTTCTCCGTTAATTTTTCTACCTGAAAGTGGTTTGTGTACTTCTAAAGACCCTTTTCCCAGCCAATTAAAGCCAAAAATCAAATAGTTCTCACTTAAAACTGGTCTTGCTTTACATGCGAGACAAGTTTTCCCCAGGAAGGAGGGGATTTCGGTGTTACTGATAGCACAGGGCCCAGTTTTACATTGCCAAATAGATAAAAAAGGCACTTTGCTTCTTGTAATTTGCAATTAAGTACCTAATTAAGTAATTGCCTGTTAATTCAAAGACCGCTTTTTGTGCAACCGCCTTTGAAAAAGTCCTGCCGAGAAACAAGCGGAAAGAGAAGAAATTAAAATGTTGCTTTTCTTGCCTGATTTTAATTACTCTATTTATCTCCAAGCGAATATAACGCCCCTGGACCAGAGGTGCACGGGAGCTCCCGGCACCGAGCACCTTTATGAAGTCACTAATATTATTTGTATAATTAATTGATTTTCAGGCTCCTCCGTGTTGCTCTCCTAGAGCGTTTCAAGCTCGACGCACAGAAGTTGTTTCTCCGTGAGCGGCCGCGGGGCGTTTGCCTGATGGTTTTGACAGTAGAGATGAATCGAGGACGCGGCACCCGCAGCCCCGACCTGGAATTTAAAATCTTCTTCGGTGCCTCGCGCTCCTCTCGGAGGGAGAGGGGATGGAAGATCTCGAGATCTTCTGATTGCCATGGATCTGAGCTAGTTCGCTGAGCATTGGCTTCGTATCATGCCTGCGTGCTCCTTGGTGATTTCAGTCTAAAAAAACCCCCACTTAAGTATCGGTGGTAATCAGATGCTCGGATCTAACATTTCTGCAGCCTTTAGCCATCGCCCCTTCACCAGCACATCATTAAAAAAAAATAAAAATCATGAAACATAAGGAAAACCATGAGATAAAAGAAAAAAAATGAGTGTTGCTGATTTTTGAGCCCTGACTTACTTTTTTTTTTTTTTCCTTTCAGATTTTTTTGGAGGGGAGAGGGAACTGAATGGTGTTTTAATCTTTTTGGTTTTTTCCCACATCCGTGAGGGCTAGACTCATCTTTTCAACACAGGGAGAAAAAATAATAAATTGAGGTTTCCAGGTGGTAGCATGACTGAAAGAAAACCCGAATACGTGGAAATTCATGCCAAGGTGATGCCGCCTCATGTCCTGCGTCACACGCAGGAGTGGGAGGGGGTACCTGCCTCGCGGGTGCCGTGCCAAGGGCTTCCCATGGTTTTCTGGGGGCGGGATGGTCACATCAGAAGACAGAGATGTGGGGAAGGGTCTCCAGGCAGGAAAACACATACAGGGGTATCCAGGCAGCCCATTAGTACCGGTATGGATGTGACCCTCTGGAGCTGAAACTACACAGGACCAGGGTGCGGAGGTGGGCACTGCGCATAATTGGCTGCAGTGCCTAATTAAAAGCACGCTTCTTGGCGTGGGCCGTGGTGGAGCATCCTCAGGTGGATCTGCGCGTGTCCCAGCGGACGTGTGCCCTGGTCCCTCCTGCCTGCGCTGGGGTGAGGGCTTGCGTGGGCGAACAGCGGGCAGGGGAAGCGGCTTTGCCAGCGAAACAAGCCAAGAGGGAGCCGCGAGCCGCACCTCCCCTGCAGCTCCGGGTCGCTGTTGCTGCACCCTGCATACGCGTACCCCGCGCTTCTGCCGGGGCTCCACGGTGGAAAGAGCAGCTGGAGGATGTGTGGGGTCAGAAAGGGAGTCCTGTGCATCCAGGGGAATGTCCTTTTGGTGCGGGATCGTAAGCAAAACCCTGGAAGAGTAGTGATGGATCCAGCAGCCCCGGGGAGAGCCCACACTGCTGGAACCACCTGCTTCATTTTCTTAGAGTTAAATAATAGTTTTCTAGAGGTAAAATAAACATCAAATGGATTTTTTTAAATTTTTTTTTTTATTTTTCCCAAAGGCTTTTTCGCCGTCTGCGTGCAAAATCTCCAGCAGAAATTCCATGATCTGGAGCGATTTGGTCCGGTGCCACGAGAACAGCCTGCCCTGCACACCTTAGGAAGTGGAAAAAGGAAAAAAGGAAAGAAGATAAAGCCCTCTGCGCTTCGGCCCCTGGGTGCTGCCTGATCGCTCAGTCACATCAAAGCCGGCTGCCTCCTGTGCCGACAGGAGGACGAGACACATGTCCTTAACCTTTACAGGTGCAGGGCCTGCATTTCTTCAGTCTTTTTTCCTTGGATGACTCGGAGCGTGGATTACTAGCAGCTCAGATTTCTGTGGCCGAAGTGCTTTGCTGTGTGTACGTCCAGGTTAAATCTAAGCAATGTTTCTGATCCATGTAGGCTTCTGACTTGGTTCTGCATCTTCGGCGTTTACAAAACGCTCAGCATTTGAACTCTGCCTGTTCTGTTTCTTAAATGTCAGCAGAAACATTTTTTTTTTAAATAAAACAATGCAGCCTCCCCCTGCAATGTTTGTAACCAAGAAACCGTGGCATCACAAGAGCCTGAGAAAATATTGCTGATTAAAACCAGGGCAAGAAGTGACAGCGAAAGTGTTTTGTTTTTTCTCATTGCAGAACTCGCAATGAAGTGGCTGCTAAAATGGGACCAGCTGGTTCAGCCCCTAGGTTTAACGCACTGAAACTACTTCCACTGGCGTGTGGGGCTGGTCATATGCTTTTGACATGAAAACTTTAACTTTGGTGTGATAATTTAGTTTCTCGTGTTGTAAAATACCTCTCACAGCACAGCTTTTCCCCCACCTCTCTCTGTTTTGACAAAGCAAAGTGAGTTTGTGCTGTTGTTGGTTTTCCTCGCCTCATTTTTCTCTTCTTCCAGTGTCTCATTAATACACAAGCGGTATTAAATAATAATGATGCCAGTAGTGGCCCCTGCTGAGCCTCGGTGTTTGCTCCTTCTTGCTTCAAGGAGCAGATGTCCCCTGATTTGTTTTCTGTTACCAAATGGGGACTTTGCCCTTTTAACCTTTGATAAGGTGCTTTAATAGTCTCTGACGTGAGATTTTATCAAAAGCCTTGGCAAAAGCCAAATAAATGATACCCATCTGGCAGCTTTTATTAAATGTTTCCATCGTGTTTTACGGCAGTTTAAGGAGGTGCAGTTTCCTCCATGTTTTTTCGGGCTGCGTTTATCCGGTGCTCCCTTCACCCGGCTGCCTCCTCCCCAGCCTCGGTGGGCTCAGGCTGGGCTGACTCCCCCTGCCCCTGCACCCGGGTAAGCACCTACTGTGGAGAGAGCACCCATGGCCAAGGGTCCCAACCAGAGCTCTGCAGTCCTGGGTGCTGCTCCAGCACCGGCCCCTAACCGACCTGCACCGCATGGTGATGCTGCCGACGAACGGTCGATGGAGTCCAACTAGTCTCGTCTGGACCCCATTTTCCAAAGATTGCTGATGCGGGATGGGGAGGGCGGCGTGTACACCAACGCTGCTGGGGTCTCGGTGCTTGTTCTCCTCCTGCTGTGTGCCCAGCCAGGTGCCGCTGGCTGCTTTGGCGCCAGCTGTTGAACGCCATTGCGCTTTAAAGCTGCTCTAGCCCTTCCTATGAAGAGGGACCCTCACAACACCCCCCTCTTCCTCACCCTTTTTGCAGCGTTTCATACCTTGCTCCTGCACTCAGCCGCCCCAAAAGCCCTAAGGGAAAGTCCACCTCCCAGTTTCTACCTATTTGTTTGCCCGAGCATCTACATGGCTCGTATGAACAGGCATCAGCCCTGGGCTGGGCTGGCGAGGGCTCTCCCCAGGGGGCACAGGCTGAGTTGCAACTCGGGTGGAAGCGTGCCTGGCTCCGGGAAGCCTTGTGGGCAATTTGGGAAGGTGGCATTTTGTGGCTGAGACGTGCCTGTGCGCGCTCTCGCACAGCCTCAGGCAAGAGCTGCTTGCAGCACCCGGGGTGGCTTCTGCTGAATCTGCCTTGGCCTTATCCACATCTCTCCAGAATTGCATTAGATTCGGTATTCCCACCCCTGCCTTTGCTGTCTCGACCTGTTTGACATCCTCACCGTGTCACATCTGGGGAACATTTCATCGACCCCCCCCCCCAACTTCTGCCAGGCTGGGTCTGCAGACACTGCAGAGCTGCTCTTTGTTACTGGCCATTTGGTCACCACATGGAAAACAAAGCCAGCGTATGGGGCTGGGCGATGCAGCAGGCTCTGCCACATTCCTACACGTGAGCCACCTCCTTTCCTCTCCAGCCCCAAAAGTTCTCCTCTGCCGATGATGTCTACTTCAGTGGACAAGCCTCGTGCCTTCCACTGCCCACTAGCACACTCCTTGTGTCCTTCACCTCTCATAGGCCTTCGTTTCCCCAAGCCACATCCCACCACGCTGAGCCTGGACATCCCCCAAAAATCTTTGGCAGGGACATGGCCTGGGGAGAGCTGCTCCTGCAACGTGGCTGGCACTGGCATGACACCATTGTCACCATCACGGGGCTGCTTTGACCCCCCCCACAACCCAGACACCCTGTGCTTTTCTGCACTGAGATCCTTTCCAGTGCTTGAGCCTATGAATAATCCAGGAGCCTCGCCTCCTGCCCGGCTTTGCGCGCTGCTACCCTGCTTTGTTTCAGAAAGGGCCGTGCGATCCTGCCAGCCAGACCTGCAGCCACCCGATACAGGCTCCCTTGCGATGAGCCTCAGACACTGACTTCCCGAATTACCATCTGGAGCGATGGGTGCAGCCGAGCTGAGCCAACCATCCTATTCCAGCTGCTGGCAGTCGCCGAAACATCTGCCTCGCCTGCGTTGTGCTTGTTGATGGAGCTGTGAGCAGCTCCCGGCGCGTCATTTGGGAATATAAATTGAGTTCCTCCGAGCTGGAACCACCTGCTTCAGATAATTTCTTTGGCAGGGAGTATTCTTACTTACTCTCCATCCAGGATTTTTCTGCCTCCCACTGCTGCCAGCCCTACTCAGTAGCTGTGGGGGGTTGGTACTGGTGGGTGGGAGTTTTAGGTGGACCCGTGGGGGAAATGCTGTCCTGCTGCCAGAGCACAGCAGAAGGCAAACATGCTGTTTAAACCATATAATCATAGAATCACAGACTGGTTTGGGTTGGAAGGGACCTTTAAAGTTCATCTAGTCCAACCTCCCTGCCATGGGCAGGGACATCTTTCACTAGACCACATTGCTCAAAGCCCTGTCCAACTTGCACTTGAACACTTCCAATGAGGGGACATCCATGGCTTCTCTGGGCAACCTGTTCCAGTGTCTCACCACTCTCACTTGTGCCCAGTCTAAGTTGATGCTCTTTCAGCTTAAAAGACCTCTCAGACCTCCCAGAAGGATTGATGCAAAGGGGCTGGGACTTCATCCAGAGGAGTCTGCCCAAGTCCCATCAGGATGGAGGTGGGATGCGCTCCTCTCCTCTGCTACTGATGGGCTGAATGGCCTCAGCTTGGACTCCTTCTTGGTCTGGGTGCTTCGGTTTTTGAGGTGCCAGGCACTTGTTGATGCTAGACTGAGGCTAGTTGGATGCGCAAGCAAAGAAGCAAGCAACTCCCAGGGCAAATGGGCGGCTTTTGCAAGGAGAAAAATGACCTCATCAACCCTACCTGCTTTGCCTGCTGGAAACCAGGGCGGTGGTGGGTGCTGCTGCCCCCAGCTTCCCTTTCCACTCTGTAGCGCGACATGCAGCCCTCCAGGTCTGTCCCTGCCTCTGCTTCTTCTTCTGCCCCAGCAGTATCCATTAGATAAGTGTCTAATTAGGATCCATTAAACATATCTGAATGCTGGGCTGCTGAAGCAGAGCTCAATCCCATCCTGGGATCATGAAATTTGGGCACCCAAAACTTTAGCAAATATGGAAAAGTGGGTTATACACCCAGTTCCTCTGTTGGGAAACAGTTGTAACATCAGCAAAGACCTCTCAGGGCTGCAGGCGAGGTGCTTGTCTCCGCAGGGATTACCACTGTGCAATGGTATATTTTTTTCCCTCAGAAAAGCAAAAATAAACCAAACCCAACCCCCTAAGCAGGGGTTCAGTGGCTTGCTCTCCTTGAGGGGCTGAATGTGAGCGTGTTGCCATAACAGTCTCACAGCAGAGGAGGAACATAAACATCTCTCTTGCATCCAGTCCAGCTAGCTGGTGGGAAGCGAGGTTTGATGAGCCGAGCCCACAGGTACCAATTCCCCCAGGAAACTCCTGGAAAGCCCCTGATTTCAATCCAGTGAGAGACGCAAAGGCTGTTTCAGGGGGAGAATTGGTGGGGCTGCCAGGAGGTGAGACCCCTCCAGTGGGGCTGGACTTCCCACCGTGCTGGGATGTGGGGGTGGATGGAGGAGGGCGTTGGGGCTACCTGGAGCCTCTGCACCCCCAAAAGTGCCCAGCCGTGGTGCGAAGTGCTGTAATGTGGTGGTCCGTGTCCTCCTGAAGGGCTTTTTTTCCAGCATTTAAAAGAAAAAAAAAACCCCAAAACACACAGGGAAAGCAACGATCACACTGTTAAACTTCCCATTTCTCCATTTCTTTTCCATCCCCTGCATCCCACTGCCCCCCTCCTCCAACTGCACCCAATTCCAAGTGTGGTTTCCCAGGATTGGCATTAAGTAAACTCTCCACAGTGGCATCCGCCTTTTCAGGACCTCACAACCAGGCAGTGGGATAAGCCTGTGGAAAGTGGTGAATGCTTGGGGCAGCTTGGGCGTCCCTGGGGAGAAACATCCTTCTGAGTGAAGTATTTTCCCATGCAGATGGGAAAGCAAAGTCAGTGCTTGGGGGAAAGCAGCAAAGTGAAAACCAGCAAATGGCCCCAGTGCCCGGGCTGCTTTGATTTCCAGAAATGCAATTAGCACCCGCCCTGATGCAACTCCATGCTGAAGAGTGAACCAGCAGGAAAGAGCGATTTTTCCCAAATGCAAAACATTGCCCCAAGCCCCATCCGCTGCTTGCTCGAGTGATGCCTGTGGAGTCCAAGGAGTCACTGCAGAGCCAAGTCTGAGTGTTGTTTTTAACACAGTTATCTGATTTAATCCAAGCTGTAGAGCCAAATGTTGCTATGACTAATATTCTTAGCACTATCCATGTATCTACGGTGTAACTGATAGGTCAGGGAATAGATATGGGTTCCAAAAAAATGGGTTTCCCGCCCCTTTTTTTTGGGTTCATTTAATCTGGATGCTCTACAAAAGCTGCTGTGAATGTCAGAGGGTGAGAAGTGGGCGTGGGATGAGTGGAATGCAGCAGAGAAACACAGGGGACTGCTGGCAGGTCTGCTTGTGCCACTTAAAATGCCACCAAACATCAGCCTCGTGTGCACCTCCTGATGCACAGCAGCTAGTGCCAGGGACAGAGCAGTGAACCTGACCCAGCCTTACCAGTTTGGACTAAAACTGTAGGCACTGGAGTGGCTCTTGCTTATCGAATCATAGAATAGTTTGGGCTGGAAGGGACCCCCAAAGGCTACCCAGTCCAACCCCCCTGCAGTGAGCAGGGACATCTTTAGCTGCATCAGGTTGCTCAGAGTCCCGTCCAACCTGGCCTTGCATGTTTCCAGGGATGGAGCATCTACCACCTCTCTGGGCAGCCTGTGCCAGTGTTTCACCACCTTCATTGCAAAAAATTTCTTCCTTATATGTAGTCTATCATACCCAAAGTGATCTTGGTGGTGGATAACATAGGCAGGTCCTGCACAGCTGTTGGGGCCGTCTCGCGTTGCACCCCCAGCATCCCGCCTGGGAGGACCATTGGCATGACTGGGATGGGCAGGGTTTGCTCCAAGGGGCTCCCCACTGCCAGGAGACCCCTGCAATGCTCACAACGTAAAGTCCAAATATCCTTGTTGAGTGAGTCGACTGCTATTAGAAACAAAGATAATATTTTAGAGGTGATCTCCTTGAAAACGCAAGGATATTCCAGCGAGTTACAGATCGAGGAGGCAGAGTTCGGGGTAGAAAATTGCTTTTAAGTTCAGCCATTTAAGATATCAGTGTTAGTTTTGCTTCTAAAACTTCCTGAGTGTGAGCAAGAATCACCTCAGCCACCCACATTCACTAAATATTTAGTCATTTTTAACAAGTTAAACAAAGCCCTTTGATTGGATTTATGCTAATGGATCCTCCGTAGACATTTCTGATTCATTTACATTTCATTTTAAAATTGCCTACGTACATTGCTGATTCTCACCAACACCATTAGCAGATGAAAGGAACAAGTAACGGGTCACAGGCGCCACAAGATGGCAATAGTTGAAGAGCAATTTGTTTCTGGAGGAAGAGATCTGGGGTTCGCCAGCAAGCTGTCTCTGGAAGGGCACCGCGCTGCCTGTGCATTAACCTTCGCACTCGCAGAGGGGTTTGCGCTGGGCGAAAGCAAAGTAGTTTTTGCACGGGGTGGATGGGTCCATGTTCCCCCCGTGGAGACAGGGATGGAGGAGGATAGAGAAGATGTGAGAGTTGTTCAAGGTCAGCCCAGCAGCGTCCTGCCTCCCGATTTCACAGAGCAATACGTGCAGTGCGAAACACAGGCAGTTTGCATGCCTAGAGATGGAGCCTCTGAGTCCTGGCCATGGATGCAAAGGTTGGGCTTTCCTGGGTCTGAGCCTCTTGGGCGGGTGGCAGCCGGGTGCGTCGCTGTGTGCATCCTGCGTGCAGCTACCAACACCTCATTTGCAGGGTCAGCAGAAGAGGTTTCAGCCCCTAGACCCAACATGGAGGGGGTTGCAGTCAACAGGATGGATAGGAGCGTCTCAGACTCTGTGACAGGGCTAAGACCCCGGGCAAGACAGGCTGCTACTTGATTACTCTTCGAACGATGTTAGATCCTGTGTGACCCACAAACTGCAGTGATGGAGTTCAGGGGTTCTGTAAGGCCTTCAATACGGTCACCTGCCTACACTTTTGCCTCTAAATTGGAGAGATATGGGTTTGATGGATGGGCTGTTAGATGGATAAGGAATGGGCTGGATGCCCATGTCCAAAGAGTTGCAGTCAACATTTCAATATCCAAGTGGAAACCAGTAATGAGTAGTGTCCCTCAAGGATTTGTACTGGAACCAGTGCTATTTAATATCATAGAATCATAGAATGGTTTTGGTTGGAAGGGACCTTAAAGACCATCTAGCTCCACACCCCCTGCCATGGGCAAGGACACCTTCCACTAGACTGGGTTGCTCAAAGCTCCATCCAACCTGGCCTTGAGCGCTGCCAGGGAGGGGGCAGCCACAGCTTCTCTGGGCAACCCGTTCCCGTGTCTCACCAGGTTCATAGTGAAGAATTTCTTCCTAACATCTAATCTAAATCTCCACTCTTTCAGTCTGAAAGCATTACCCCTCATCCTATCACTTGGCCTTCTTAAACTTCATGAGGTTTACACAGGCCCACCTCTCCAGCTTGTCAAGGTCCCTCTGGATGGCATCCCTTCCCTCCAGCATGTTGACCACGCCACACAGCTTGGTGTCATCTGCAGACTTGCTGAAGGTGCACTCAATCCCACTGTCCATGTCCCTCACAAGGATGTTAAACAGCGCCGGTCCCAATGCTGACCCCTGAGGAATGCCTCTTGTCACTGGTCTCCACCCGGACATTGAACTGTTGAACACAACTCTTGAAGTACAACCATCAGCACGTTTGTTATCCGCCAAGTTGTCCATCTGTCAAATCCATGCCTCTCCCATTCAGACACAGGGATTTTGTGTGGGACATGTTGAATGCTTTGCACAAGTCGAGGCAGATAACATCAGTTGCTCTTCCCTTATCCACCAACAATCTAACCCCATTGTAGAAAGCCACCAAATTTGTCAGCCATGATTTGCCCTTACTGAAGCCATGTTGGCTGTCACAAATCACCTTTCCATTTTCCATACGCCTTAGCATAGTTTCCAGGAGGATCTGCTCCATGATCTTGCCAGGCACAGAGGTGAGACTGAATGGCCTGTAGTTCCCTGGGTCTTCCTTTTTTTTCCTTTTTAAATATGGGGGTTATGCTTCCCCTTTTCCAGTTGGTGGGACTTTCACTGGACTGCAACGACTTCTCAAATATGATGGATAGTGGCTTAGCTACTTCATCTGCCAGTTCCCTCAGGACCCATGGATGCATCTCATCGGGTCCCACGGACTTGTGCACCTTGACTTTCCTTAGATGGTCTTGAACCATATCTTCTACACTGGGCGGTTCTTCATTCTCTCAGTCCCTGCCTTTCCCCTCTTCGTCTTGGGCGGTGTGGCTGGAGCACTTGCCGGTGAAGACTGAGGCAAAAAAGTTGTTGACTGCCTCAGCCTTCTCTGTATTGTGGGTAACCAGGTCTCCCGTTTTCTTTCTGGAGAGGGCCCACATTTTCCTTAGACTTCCTTTTATCACCAACACAGCTGTAGAAGCTTTTCTTGCTGCCCTTGACGTTCCTGGCCATACTTAATTCTATCAGGACTTTGGCTGTCCTAACCTGATCCCTGGCTGCCAGGCAGTTTCTCTGTATTCCTCCCAGGCTACCTGTCCTTCCTTCCGCCCTCTGTAGGCTTGCTTTTTGTGTTTGAGTTTGTCCAGGAGCTCCTTGTTCATCCATGCAGGCCTCCTGGTACTTCTGGCCGACATCCTCTTTGTCAGGATGCATTGCTCCTGCGCTTGGAGGTGGTGATCCTTGAATACTGACCAGCTGTCTTGTCACGGTTTGAGGCTGGGCCGGCCACTAACGAATGACAAACGCTCTCTACTAACTCCTCTCCCCTCCCAAAAGGGAAAAGGAGAGAGAACAAGGGAGAGAGAGACTTTACGGTTTGGAAAATAAAACTAAAACAGCTTTAATGGAACAGTAACAATAAAAGAAAAGATAATAATAAGAATAAGGAAAAAAAAAATATATACAGTATGTACAAATATATACAAAACCAATACCGAACCCAACTCCCCCCCACCCTGATGACAATATGTCACCACCACACCGCAGGGCTGGCACTGGGGCAGTCCCAGGCTGGACTCGGCAGCAGACAGGGACGGGATGCAGGAGCTGGACTCAGGCACTGGATTCAGGGATGCACGGATCAGTCCTCCTCAGATGTCGGCCATCGAAGAAGAGCGAAGGTGGCGAGACCCTCGTGATCTCTCAGCTTTATACTGAATATGACGTCTATGGGATGGAATACTCTGTTGGTCAGGTTTGGGTCACCTGTCCAGTTCGCTCCTCCCTGTAGGTGCGACTCTTTTCACTCCTGGCACCCCAACATGGAGTACAAGATTTAGCAGTGACCTTGGTCGCCATAAGAACAAGTATAAGCAAGGGCCTCTCTGCATACCATTCCTTGGTACGAACTGTAAACACCAGGCCTTATCACTGCTAGGAGCAGTCACTGTCTGGAAAAACATGCTGCTGTTTCAGAAAGTGATGGTAGTTAGAGGAGACTTAACTGAAAAGTTAAAGCACTAAAACAGAATTAGTTCTGATTTAGCCCAAACCAGGACATGTCTTGGGCCCCCCTTTCCTTGGAGAAGGAAGTTATCACAAACGCATTCCAGGAACCTCCTGGATTGCTTATGCCCTTCTGTGTTGTCCTTCCAACAGATACCGGGGTGGCTGAAGTCCCCCAGGAGGTCCAGGGCTTGTAAATGTGAGGCTGCTCCTACCTGTCTATGGAGGGCCCCATCTGCTCCATCTTCCTGGTTGAGTGGCCTATAGCAGACCCCCACTATAATGTCACCTGTCACTGCCCTCCCTTTAATGCTCTCCCATAAGTTCTCAGTTGGCTGCTCATCCATCCCCAGGCAATGCTCCCTGCACTCCATCTAGTCATTGACACAGACCCCCCTCCTCGTCTCCCCTGCCTTTCCATCCTAAAGAGCCTGTATCCTTCCCTTCCAACACTCCAGTCAGAGGAGCCATCCCACCACGTCTCCGCCCTGCAGGTGTGTGCACGTCTCTGACTCCTCTTGTCTGAAGATGACTTACCTACTGGAGTGGCTGGAATTCTTTGTGCCGCTCTTCAGGTGCTCTGCTGCTGACCTGGGATCCCTCTCCAGGCTCTGGGCATCTGTTGCTGGCACTGGCATCAGACTGGTAGGAGTGGGATGCACTGAGATCCCCTCCCCAGCCTAAGCCCTCACGCTCCCTTGGATGAGCTTGTTTGATTTTCCGCCTAGCACAGAAAGAAGTGCAATGGTTTGACTCAGAGCAGGGAAGGCATAAACCTTGGCCGTGAACCTGGGCTTCCCACCCAAACAGCAACAAGTGGAGTTACCAGAAGCTCTCCAGTAGCAATCCCCAGCTATAAGAGATTTTATTCTGGAGAAGGCATCCGCCTCCTTTCATTAAAGTGAATGCTGGCTTGTACAGAAAGCCTGGCAGCCTGGGATGAGGTCTGTGGCTGTGGCTTCCCTGGGTTGGCAGCAACTCCTATTGCTGCCTGCAGCTCCTCTGGAGGATAGGGGTGTCATGGATGGGGCAAGCAGAAGGTGTCCATCATCCTTGACGCAGGCCCATCACCCTTGCAGGTACAGCTTCAGCCTGAGCTTTTCCCTGGCATCCCAAAGGGGCATCCCCTCTGCTGCAGGGAGTGATGGGGGAAGGGAGAACATTGCCTCAGAGCAGTAGAAGGAAATAAAAACCAAGGCAGAGGTGAGACAGCCTGGGGAAGGAGGAGGTCCTCATTGCCTCCCTCAGGGCTGGAGGGAGACCTCAAGGATGCCACCCATCTGGGACGGGTGCTGGAAGCCTACAAAGGAGTGACCTGTTGCCAAGGCAGGAGTCTCTGCTGCTCTAAGGCTTCCCCAAGGGGACATTAAATGAGAGATGGAGGATGATCCGTCACTCTCAGTGAAGGGCAGCGAAGGAACCATGCGGGAGCTCATGGCTGTAATAAATGTTAAATGCAAAATCTATGTTAACGCACTGGGGTTTGGCATACTTCATGCTGTCCAGGTGGTGAAGCCAGGAGGATGATGCCTTAATGAGCAGAGGAGCCAGCAAATGGAGGAGGTCTTGCAGCAGCACCCAAAACTCCATCTCTGTGGGATGCAGCACATCCGCTGCTATGTCCTGGCCTCGCTCCTTGGGGACCGGCAGCACCTGGGTGTTCGGGGCGGCCATGGACTGCTCACCAGCCTCTGCCTGTGTTTTAGCCCCGGGAGAAGGAGCGAAGGGCAGCAGCATCCCCAAGCAGGGCATCTCTCCACGGTGTCGGATCACATGTGGTACCCTGGACCAGAGGGACAGAAAGGGTGAATGGGTTGCGAGTCAGCAGGTGTCACCGATGCTGTCCTGTTGCTCGGCCAGACCATGGTGGTTGGGCAAATTTTATGCAGGCGAAGAGTGTTTCTAACCCCGAGGCAAACCCCATTCCCTGCGGAGTGTCCAGCCCAGTCTGGCTGCCCTTGGCTCCCCCCACAGCATCATCCCAGCAAGGGCAGGCTGGGTGGAGAGGTAGGAAGCAAATACCCCACTGGTGCTGCCAACATCAGGCAAGGCAACATGCGCTCCAGTGAGGTGGAGCTCTGCAGGCTTTGGGCACCAAGTCATCACGAGGAAAAAAGTTCAAGAAAGCCAAGGGTGGATGGTATCACCATTCTCACTAGTCAAAGAACAGGTCAGATGCTGCAGGCAGGACCTGCCACTGCTGCGCTGCAGTGGCAGGAGGCAGAGATGTGGCAGGGGGGAGAGTTGGAGTCTGAATGCACGTGCAGGAGCTCAAGGAAAGGGAAATCAGAAGGGAGCAGAGGTCCAGCTAAGAGCAGAGCAGTTTACATACATCCCCTGTGCTACAATGAATGGAGACATGAGATACAGTCAGTGAATCCTGAAATCTCTTGGGATTAAATGATTACATTAATCTTTGCTTTCTCTAAGCCACAGTAACGGCAATAGCCACATGCTGGTTCCAGTCCAGATCCCTCTGAGCTAACTTCGTGGTGACTCGTCAGGGAGCTGGCACGGGCTCACAGTGTCCTGACACACTAACATCCCCCTTGTCCCCCTCCAGTCCACACTCTCTTTTACCTGGTGCCTCCAGGGCAGTGCTGGGTGTGGGGTGACAGTGGAGAAGGGATGCTCTGGGGTGGGAGTGTTGCTGCCAATGGGTTTTTTTGGAAGTCTCCTGGACTGATTTCCTTTGTTGGAGTGCAGGACCACCTCCCAGAGTATGCATATGCTGTCCATATGATGGTTTGTTGAACCATCCCAGGGCAAGGAAGGTCCTCGAGGCCACCTGAGTGTCAGTAGATGGCAGAGCTACGTGGGTTGGCCTTTTCCATCCACCCTGACCTGTCCAGGCATCACCTGAAGATAACATTTCTCCTGAGTGTGCTGGTGATGGACAATACCAGGGGACAGCCCTGGCCACGGTGTTGGTTGCCAGCCCAAGTTGGCCCCAAGGCCAGCCTCCAGCAGGAGCCACAGGCTACCACGGTCCTCCCACCCTTGATGGTCTTGCTGGGCAGAGGTAGATGAAGGTCTTCACCCCATGCCAGTTGGTGGCTTCAGGGGCAACCACGGTGTTTAATGCAAAGTTATGCTGGGACAAGCTGCATGGGGGAGCAACTGTCAGTGGACCATTCACCCATCCAGTCCTTCAGGAAAGGTTATGGACCAGTTTGGAAACTTTTGGGCCCAGGGTCCAGGTAATGGCATGCTATCTGCCACACATGTTCATAATCCTTGACAAAGGTCCCTCCAAAGGGTCTCACAGGGCAAGTGTGAGCCAAAGCGTCTCCTTCTTGGCCTTGGCCCAATGTTTCCAGCCACTGGGCCTCACTCGCCCCTTGCAGCCACTCCCGATGGTTGAATTTGCTCTCTGACAGACACTATTGCTATTCGGCAGTTGCCTTCCTTGCTCTGCTGCAGCCAGGTCTTCAAGGGCTGGAGAGCCACGAGGTCAGCTCGAGGTGGGCTTGGATACCCTGCAGGGACTCCTCCTGAGAGCAATTTTGGGGCAAAACAGCTCATCTGAAGGCAGCTGCAGGAACGGTCAGATGGGGATTCCATGACTACGCAGGGTAAGCCTGGTGCCTGTGTCCACCTGAGGGAGTGAGAGGAGTGAAGGGGAGAATGTGGGTCACGAAATGCAGACTCTTTTGTCACCACCATCCTTCTGGTCAACAGTTACTTGCAATTACAAGGCAGAATTATGTCTTCATTCCTAATTAGCTGCCTCGCTCATCCTGATTCATCTATACCTCTGAGGATCTGGGTGGAGGAAGGAGCCAGTGCAGAAACACAAGGGGTGTGTCTCCCCGATTTCCGAATTCCCCAAGTATTAGCTATTTTCTGCCCCTGTTAGCAGTTGGGTGTAACAACACATGCATGGAGCGGAGGGGAAAAAGCTGATGGAATTATTTCTTTTTTTTTTTAAAGCCCAGAATCAATGTTTACACACCGGAGCTAAATTATTTATACACATAATGTTATAGGTTTCACATCAGTGGCTTTTATTAGCATTCGGCAGATGAGAAATCATACCTGACCTAATTGTACAAACCCCTCTCGTGCCTCTCCGTGGTGACAGCGTGGCAGGAAGGGGTGAAGGTGTTCGTCCCAGCCTAGCTGCGGGGATGCTTGAGCAGTGGGAGAGCCAGTGGAGGGAGAAGGGATGTCTCAGCACCTCCTACAAGGCATTTTGCTACTTTACATTTGGGGGAGAACATGCACGGGGGGGTTATTTTTGAAAAGTCTTACAAAACCCTGGCTACATCTGTCTCTCTAGAAGGACATGGCCCCACAGATTTTTCCTAGGACCATGCCCCCTCTCCTCCCCAGCAAAGGAGAGCTGCGCTTCCCAGTGAGGCATCACGACCTCAGCAGAAGGTAGGTTTTTGCGGGAGAAGGTTTCTCTCCAGGAGGGGTGGCCGTGTTAGGACCCCCCCATCCCCACACCACTCTGACGCGACGATGTGTGTTTCCCCTGAAAGACTCAGCCAGCCATTTCTAAACCAACATGTCACAGGCACTTGAGATGACTTTCTTCTTGTCTCGCAATTAATGCATTTTTTATGAAGCCCAGGCTCCAGTTTCCTTTCATGTTACCAGGAGGATATCCTGTTTCCAATTAAAGCTTCAGAAGGACTTTTTCACCCAAAGTGTTAATCTCTAGCCTCCTGTACACAGGACAGAGGGATGCACAGGCTGGACGGCCCAGCGAGGAAGCTGGAGCTCGGCTGGAGCCCACGAGTGAGTGCTGGCAATAGTGTTTGCTCCCTCCAAAAGCTGTTTCAACAGGTGAAACTGCAGCCTTGCACAGTACTTGCTGATGACTTTGCAGCACAGATGAGATCTAGTGCCTTGCAGATCCCTGCACACAGCAACATTTCTTGCTCCTAATTGCATCTTAAAAACGGGCATTGCAATTAATGTTACAAATAACGGTGTATCAACCTGCCTCCTGTTTAAAAAAGCCAAGCCAAATGAAGCCACACTTTTGGGGATGACTTGCAGCACAGAGCGCGTCAATGAAAATACTTATTGTATAGTGAGGGATGGATTTGTTCCATCAAGGTGGATGATCCCTAACTGTGTGAGTGATGAGTTGCATTCAGGTCTGAAGTCAATTCGTGGGCACCTGGAGGGTGATGGCAATCTCCGTTGGCCTTGTCAGGCTGAAGGGGTGGGATCAGAGGAATCTCATGAGGTTCAACAAGGCCAAGTGCAAGGTCCTGCACTTGGGTCAGGCAACGCCTGGTATCAATACAGGCTGGGGGATGAATGGAGTGAGAGCAGCCCTGCCGAGGACTTGGGGATGGATGGACGGACGGATGGGTGAAAAACTGGACATGAGCCAGCAACGTGCACTCGCAGCCCGGAAAGCCAACCATATCTTGGGCTGTATCGCAAGAAATGTGGCCAGCAGGTCGAGGGAGGTGACTCTGCCCCTCTGCTCTACCCTTGTGAGACCTTGCTTGTGTCCAGCTCTGGGTTCCCCAATACAAGACAGACATGGACCTGTTGGAGCAGTTCCAGAGGAGGGTCATTAAAATGATCATGGGGCTGGAGCAGCTCCCCTGTGAGGACAGGCTGAGAGAGTTGGGGTTGTTCAGCCTGGAGAAGAGAAGGCTCTGGGGAGACCTTATAGCGGCCTTCCAGTGCTGAAAGGGGGCTTATGAGAAAGACTGAGAGATACTTTTCACCAGGGTCTGTAGTGACAGGACAAGGGGCAACAGTTTTAAACTGAAAGAGGGTAGGTTTAGGTTGGACATTAGGAAAAACTGTTTTACAATGAGGGTGGTGAGGCCCTGGCACAGGTTGCCCAGAGAAGCTGTGGCTGCCCCCTCCCTGGCAGTGCTCAAGGCCAGGCTGGATGGGGCTTGGAGCAACCTGGTCTGGTGGAAGGTGTCCCCGCCCATGGCAGGGGGTTTGGAACTAGATAACCTTTAAAGGTCCCTTCCAACCCAAACCCTTGTGATCTATGGTTTAGTTGATCTTTCAATATTCCACAATGGAGAGGGACTGTGCTGACTCACGCCATGTCACATGGATGCAGGACGTGCACCAGGCTTCAGCTGTTCCGTGCAGCCACCGAAGTGTAAAGGAAACTCTCGCTAGACTTTTTACCAGCAATTTATCCCTAGCGCTCCTTATATAAAGCAGAAAAGGTGTGGCGAGCCGCTCTCTCACTTCACTGCCTCCTTGTGACTGATGGAAGATTACCAGGAACATGTTTTTGCAGGAAATATTTTCAAAGGCTAAACAACATTTGATGAGGGTGTGATAATAAATTACCAGGCATATATCTTGCTACTCCAAATTATGAGCATTGCTTTGTCCTTCCTATGTGTTGTTTCCATAGAAGCAGAGCTTAACCTTTTAAGTGCAGATTATAAAGGCACCTAGTTCAATTAAAATTACACTTCAAGCATATCAGCACTTAATACTCAAAGAGTTACTCTGTGATTGGATATAGACGTTGTTGTGATTGGCGGGCAGCATGGTTTCTGCCTGAGCCAGCTGGGAAAACAGTATTGTGGTGGCAACTTTCAGAGCTTTCCTATACATTTCCTTACGTAGTCCACTAATTGCCAGATAATTCCCCTGCAATAGGGGAATCCAGCACAGAACACAGGAACGCGCATGCAATTAAAGTTATTTATTGTAGGTTTTCTTTTCCGAACTGACAAAGAGGGTTTCCCAGAGATCGGTAACACGACACAATGTTATACACCATTTCACAACTAGTCCCTTGTCGCTTTATTAAGAACATAGTCATTTAAAAATATCTAAATATTTACATATTAATAAAACATATATACAGAAGATTGAGACATTTTTACCTAAATATGGAATGATTTTTTTTTTCTTCTCTCTAATAAACCCTATAAAAAGATATCTGAAGAAAGTCTGAACAGTAGTCACAGTAAGTAAACACAGATGCAATCTTCCAAATTTACAAAACGCTGATTCTGTTGCTGAAGGGTTACGATACGGACACGACGGACCAGTGCCCCCTGCCCAATGCAGGCAACTCCAAGCCACTAAGGAAGGAAAGACTCAAATTTTAAGGTTTGCAGTGCATATTCCATCTATTCCACAGTTTCAGAGAGAACACGGTCATTCCTAAAAGTCCACAGTAGGCGGGTGGGGAAGGGCCGGCAGCCTGGTTTCTCAGGTGCTGAGAGAACAAACCACTCCCATTGGCTTCGGTGTTGTTTGTGGGCATTTGGTGACATCTGAGAAACAGGCTTCAGGATTGTTAAAAGAAGAGACTAAATATTTTGAAAACCATCCCACTCTGTAATAGCACTTCTGTTGAGACACTCAAAAGGCCAAATAGTTTCCAAAAAAAAAAAAAAAAAAAGCATCTAAAATATACACAGGGAAAGGAAACGCAATGGTAAAGGATCTCGCAAGCTCTCCCTCGAATTGCAGGAAACACGCTCCAGCTACCTGGTGACGGATAGACGTTGCAGGTAGGACCTTCTAGACTTTTTCCCAACATTTTTAAAGTGAATTTAGTGCTGATGAAAGGTGCAGAAGCAAAGGTTTGCATGGAGGCCCTCGTACGATTTCACCTTAGCCCTGACCTGAAAGGACTGACCCTTTCAGAGTCTAAGAGGGTAGTGCAATTTCTTGATCGATTCACTCATCTTAACTGCTGAGATATCAACAGAGTGCCAGTTGAAAAGTGATTTTTTTTTCTTTTAAATAGTGAATATCATTGCTAAGGGCAGTGGATGAAAAATCACAGCGTGCAGACCCTCTTCCTGGCAATCGGCAAACTAGTATGTTTTGAGATTGAGGTGGTAGAGCAAGCTGGCGGGGGGAGGAAATGAGGGGAGAATGACCACCTCCAGCAATCCACACTACAAAGATGCTCAAGAGCTATCCCACTAAGACCATGTAGGGGAAATTGAGGAAAAGCTTCTTGCTACAATTAGGAAACCGGGCACTGCTGGGAGGAATCCTGCTTTATTTCCTGCTAAATCCAGCGAGGACTTTCTAATCACAGCTGCTTACAACTGGTCGTTGGTACCACAGCAGCCAGGGAAGGAAAAGTGGGTCTGCAGAAGCAAAGAGCTTCGAGGAGGCAAATGCTCATTAAGCCCCCAGGGGTTCATGATGGAGAGAGATGCCACCTTGGTCTTCGGGGACGGGAAGAGTCACCCGGCTGTGTGTATCCACCTCTGCGTGGCGTAAGATGAAACACTGCTGGCAAGCATACAATCACGTGGAAAAATACAATCATGGAGGAAAAACAAAGGCAAAAGAATGTCTTCAGAGTGGATACCCCGCTAATTAAATAATGCATTGGATACGGAGGGAAATCATCTTTAATTAAGATGAAGAACAGCGAAGCAATCTGGCGGTTCTGTTATTTGAAGTTGCACGGAAAATGCATGAAAAGACACAGACTTGAAGGGAAAACGGTATGGGTGTCCACGTCTTGCGGTACGCTGAAGTCCTCACGCCGATCTTGTGGGACCAGTGTTCAAAGGAGAGGATGTTTCTATCTGCTAAGAACACTGATGCCAGATGTGAAATTCAAGCTGAAAAATCTGGAGCTGTGTCTATCAGATGATCTGTTGTGGTGTCGAAAAGGCTACCTGAAGGAAGAAGGAGTTTGAAGAAATCAGTTAAAAAACATAAAAATCTAAGAAATTAGCGATTTGAAAAAAAAAATTAAAACTACGGAAATTACATATTTGAGTTCAGAGTTTAATTTGTGACAGGGCTGAACTGCTGGTGTGCAGGCAGGCAGTGGCTGCTGAATTCCGTTTAGAGTAAAATCAATCAGCTAAAGAAAAGAAAATTAAATAGAGTTTTTTGAACACAGAATTTGCCAGCAAAGTTTTTCACACAACATATATAGCGCATCCCACTTCAGACGTAAAGTGCTGCACTAGACTTCGGCACAAACTGCACAGCAATGCTCACCACTTTGAAGTTACAGTTCTGAAGAAGTGAAAAAAGCACCACATGAAATTTTAAACCTACAGCATGTACTTTGGAAAAAACCCCCACCACTCCACAGCAGTCTAAATGCATATGGGTGAATATATATATATATATATATGTATGTATAAAAAGTGCACGGTATGATTATATCCCATCTTTTTTAAAGCACTTTAAGAATGTGCTTTTTCTAAACAGAACAATGAAAGATGGACAGAAGAATTACAACGAGAGCGCTAAGAACATGAGGCAAACAGGAGACAGACATCAATCAGCCTGAGAGGAAAATACAACCCAATGAAAAGGGAAGACTCATACAATCACGCGCTGAAAGGATAAAGATTTATATTACAATAAAGGATTTATATTTAAGGTTTCCAAAAGGGTTTTTTTTTTTTTAAGTTTCGTTTTCTTGATATTGTATTTCAAGAGAAAAGGAGACAACCTATATAGAATTGAATCATTCCTGTTTTCTTATCATCTGTTTCTTTACCAAGAGATTGTTCTCATCTTTTCACAAAGCTGTATCACCCCTGGACCCGAGGACTGGGATGTTAGTGTCTCAGCTTCTTTTAGGGATATCAAAATTCTTTCTCATCTTGAAATTAACCCCAGTGTGGAGAAACTATACAAACTCTCAGCACAGCTGTGGTCCAAAGCACGTGGGTAAGGAGCACTCTCTCATGGTCCTACGCTGCATATAGCTTTCAAGCCCAATTTTCAAGATGAGGATTCAAGGAAAGGGCATTGCAGCTGGCTTACATCTGTTTCCACGTGCAAAACTTACGGGTTCTGCCTTCCTTTTGTTTTTTGTTTGAAAACACAAAATCCAGATGCTTCATGTAAATTGTAGATGAGCCTTTTCGCAATACTAACTTACACAGAAAGACTCTAAAAGCTGCCACATCTTCATTCTGACAAAGACCTATCTCACACCTTCCAGGTTCCTGTATCACGGAGAAACTAATCAGTCTTTCCACTTAGTCCACAGTAATTACTCCCAGAGCTGTCTGATCTGTCTCAGCCCAGGTCTGGACACAGCCTTCAGCTTTTTGTAGGAGCAAAAGCTGGAACTGTGGAAGACGTGAGCTTTGATAACATTTGTTAAGAGACAATTCTTCTAGTATTTTCTTGAGATTTATCTGTCAATGCACCAAAGTTCCCAGCAAGTTCAACTGCTGCAATTCTTCCAATTTACTTTAAACGTGCTTCAAGCAACAGCTTTTAAAGCAGAGGCCCTCTGAGCGTTCAGGGTGATTTTAAAATGGGACCACGATTTCTGCTCAGAAGCGCTAAAATATAATTGGGCAAAAATATCTTCCTTAGTTTTATGAGGATGTACCAGCTCCATTTTTTCACAAGGCTTTTGTGTTCCGAAAGAGGGTTTTGAAAACAACCCCCCCAGCTCTCCTCAAAGTACTGGACTTTGCTAGTTGTGGGCACAGAGGGAGCAGGTTCAAACCCGGCTGTAGGCACCAGTTAACCGCACTCAGAGCCCAGTCCTGCCAGCACCAAAGGAGAGACACCTCCAAACACGACCTTAGCTCATCTGACCTTCTCTCTGGAGGCAGCCCTCTTCCCACCAACGGTGAAGAGAGCTGAGAGCAACCACACCTCTGACTGAGGTGTCTCAAATGAAGTGTCAGCCACAGGCTGTGATCCAAAAACGCGTAGATTGAGGCATTTCCGTATCGCTAGTCCACACATACCCTGATCGTGATCATAACGTTGCTGGTGGCACAGGCAGGACTGACTGAGCAAGAAGGGCAGATTAAAGGCATCTGAGTTTTTCCTTTTTTTTTGGCACCAACACTCACTATTGATTCAAACCCTTCACTCTGGGTGCTTTTGCTTCACAAGTTCGTCCAATTCTTGCAGACCAACAGAGCAACCATTGGTGTCTGTCACAGATAGCTTCTGTAACTCACCCTTTCTCCCCATCCAGTCTCCTGCAAGACGCCCCGTCAAGCAGTCTAATTCAGTCTCGTTTTATTCTACCAACACACCAGGTTAACCACCGACAATAGAACCACAGAATCATTTGGGTTGGAAAACACCTTTAATCATTGAGTCTAACCATTAACCTAATATGGCCAAGTCCACCACTAAACCACGTCCCAAAGTGCCACATCTACATGCCTTTCAAACACCTCCAGGGATGGTGACTCCACCACTTCCCTGGGCAGCCTGTTCCAGTGCTTGACAACCTTTTCAGTGAGGAAATTTTTCCTAACGTCCAATTTAAACCTCCCCTGGCACAACTTGAGGCCATGATTTATCTGATATTAGCTGTCATCTGCAACTGAGGCCCATTGCACCAGGCACTGTATAAACACATAGAGAGACTCTTCCCCAAAGATTTTTCAAGCTAAACAGAGAAGACAGCTGAATAAATCACATGAAGGCTCTCTTTAAAGGACCTGTCAGTAACACCCCTTTACTAAAACAGCTGTACTAAGACACAGAAAGACCTCTGCAAAAGTTATATTCCACTTCTTTTGCTACACTCCTTGATAGAAAGCATCTGTATTTTGGCTATCATAATTACTGTCATTATACTGTCTGTGTATCACTTTAAATAATTTGTTTCCAAGAACAGTATGATATTACACGGATACGTACTACAAAGAGGCACTTGCACACATATAATAACGGGTGTGAGTCAAACGCTTGGCTTACAGCCTGTGAGCATCACCTCCCCCACCAATGCAAATTGCAGTGTGGTTTATTTAGGCACCCTTCCACAGATACGGAGACGTATACACTGCAAACGGCATTTCCAGCTCAAAAACTGCATGCCTGGATGCTCAAAGGTGCGTGAGCAAGCTACGGGGTGGAAAGGGAGTCGTCTTCTCTGCCACAACCATCGCAGCACGCTCGTTTCCACCGATGACGTACAACGCAAGTAGTAACGACAGAAACTGCGCTCGAAGAAAAGCACAGCAATCCAATAATTCTGCTCCTGAAGATGATTACGAGAGCAATGAAAAGATAACAGTAGGTCACACTAGCAACCTTTATTAGGGTCCTCTGCCAACGGAATTGCTTCCCTCCCCGGGAAAAGAAGCGAACAGGATGTCACTTGGAAGAGACCTTTCAAACCCGAGCTTCCTGCATCTATCGTACCCTGCAACACCACGCAGCGGCTGGCCAAGAAAGCAGCCCGGTGGCTCACAGTCAGCGCGTGCTCCCAGCCCCCGCTGGGTCCATGCCAGAACAAGACTATAGCTGCTTGTCCTCCCCACTGCTGCGCTGGGCCTATTCCTTAGTAACTGCACGTGCTCTGACAGCGGGATTTCAACCGACAGCGCTGCGCGGCTGGCAGCTGCTGCGCCGGCACGCAGCAGCGGTGTGTGCAAGCTCCTTCTCCAGCCCTTATGCAAGAGAGATGAGGAAGCACAGGAGACAGATGCTGCAATGGTACTCGTACTCTCTCGGCCACTCCAAAGCCTCCAGGTACCGTGCCACGCGCTCAGCAACCCAGTATCAGCCCTGTCCTGTTCTTCACAGCAACAGCAGCACTGATCTCCAACCACCCTGTGTTATTACACCTTAGAAATACGATAAAAAGGCACCATAATCCATGACCCTATTTGCCTGTTCAAGATCTTCCCTCCTTTTTAACTTGGCTTTGGGGATAACAGGCAGCATCTTGGTCAAATTACAGGGAAATGACTCTACAACGCAGGGAAATGACCACCTCCCCAGACCCTGGCCCCACTGGATTTTCAGTGGATGGCAGCTCAGCTCGCATGAGGGCACCTATCGATGGACTGACTCTTAACGAGAGGGTGCTTCACGTTTCAGTCTCAGCCTTTTAGATATCAACACCATGTGCAGCAGCGTGCAAAAACCTTATTTTCTAGTCCGCACAGCTGCATAGCTAAGCTGCTGTTCAGCAGCTGTCAAGCTTTTAAGGCAGGGTGGCTGCCCTTCAAGAAAAAGTAAACCAACACTTAACTAGCATATAAATATCATTGCAATCCTTCTGTGAACCCGAGATACTACTGCTAATACCTTGGACAACTAAACAGATGCTGCAGTACAAATTATTGTGTTTGTCCCTACCAATAACTCTGTTAAGAATTCAAAAAAAATCCCAGAAATACCAGGGATGAGCACAAGTCCCTATCTGGCATAAGAAGGGTAACTTACTGGCCTTATTAGCTTAGCTGCTACCATGAACCTCGAGGTTTTATGAATATGAAATAGTGGGGGAAATTGTAAGATCCTGATGCATTTGGTTTTTAATACAGGCCATTCAAAACTTAAGATAGCTGGGTCCTGTGTGTAATTACCCGACTGTATATGGCATGCCAGGATTATTGAAAACTGCTTCTGTGCCATAAATAAACAAACACACACATTGGAAGCTGATAAAAATTTTAATGCATTTTACCTGTTTGTAGTAGAGAAATGTCCGGCTTCTCATCACAGTCAGTTGCCTCTGCTGATTACAAATATAAACAAGAAATCTCATTACTTTTACTGAATATGGGAATGCGATTAAAAAGCTACATCGTGTAGAGTGATTTTGCATTTTCTATCTACTTTCCTCGGCTGCAATTTACTATTGCTCAGTTAAAAACTCACTGCTTGGAGGAAAAGGTCATATAATAAAAATGCAAACTTAGAAGAGGGAGTTGGGTATTAAGATGCAGTTGTGCCAGCAATGGAGTAACACTTGCTCTCTTTAAGGTTTCCAGATGATAAAAGGAGTTGCGATCCTTTGATAAAACCATGTAGGGGAAGTCCCCTGCGGTCCTTGGAGAAAGAGCCTCTCAGGCTGGTGCTCCACCCTCAGCCAGCTGCCATCACCTGACGCCTCCAGGGAAAGGGTGAATAGCCCCATTTCTGCACCCAAACTTCCCGTGACCACAGGCAAGCTCATTTTGCAGGGGACAGATTTACTAGGGCAAAACGTCTTCAAAGACGGAGGTGGGCACCCAGCGTAATTAAAAAAGCACGTAACCATGCAGGTACACAGGCAACTGCTGTGTATGCCTACGCACGCGCTTTCAACCCACAGCTTATGCAAGATCATTTGATTTAACTTAGCCCACGGTGAAGGAAGGCTAAAAGCCTAATTTGTTCATCTCGTACTTGCCACAGGCCAAGGGTATGCATAACGATAGCTAATGGGGCTCAGCAGATGTGCAGCGACTTGTCAGACTGTAGTGCCCTGGAGTGTGCACGTGAACCCCAGGTAAGTTACAGGCGTGCCTAACCTACTCAAGCTCTATTCAAAATCCTGCTACCTTTGTCTTTTGGCACTCCAGCATATTTAAGGCCTTTAAAGCATAATAAGACCTTTGACAGCACTTCAGCAGACTAGGTGCGGTCATAAAGGACCAGCCCTGTGATGTTGTACACAGTCAGAGAGGTGGATATACATCTACCCACATCCATCCATTCCATGATATCCACAGGGACCAAATCTGACCAAGGCTACAGGTGCACTGAGCAACTTAGTTCAGCTCCCACTTGAAACTAAGGTAACTGTCCTGGTCATCTCTATCACGGCTCCACACATGAGGATGTTGAGTTGTTGCCTTTATGATGATATTGTAAGAAGAACTAATCCATTAGTTTCCTAATACAGACCCATCCACCCTTGGCTCCCCATCCCTGGACCAAGAGGCTGCTCTCTCTCCCACGTGCATGGGAGTATCAGTTTGGTTTCTAGCTATAAGTTCTCTACTCAGTTCTGCAAAATTAACTGAACTAAAGAAAACAGAAACAAACTAAAACCCCTAGTACTGAGCAGCTTTCCTCCCACAGAGGGTTTAAATGGACAGCCCTGACAAGTACATGGCACAGACCTGCAAATGACTCTGTGGCACACTGGGCAGGAACAATTAAGTGCTTGGTACAGCTTACTGCAAAAACCTTGACTTTCGGAAGGACCAGGTGGCTCAATAAATGAGAAAAGGTTACCTAGGCTGGTTTGAATCTGGACGGGACTCCCAGTGATGGAAGGACTGGATGTGCAAAGGAGGAGACAGTACAGTGAAACCAGCAGCTGAGAAACAGCCAAGGGGATATATACAGCTTAAAAAATCTGGAGTGCCAGTCTGAGGCCAATTTCTGCCTATGTTATAAAGAACTACCTGCACGAAGCGATTCTGTGGCGCAGCTACTCAGCATACAAGAGACAAAGCTGTAACTGTCCCCTTGGGTTGAAGGGACCCAAGCTATGAAAATGGGGGAAGCCAGATCTGAGTGGTGGCAAGGGGCTGGAAAAGTGTTCCCTCTATCAATACCAGAGCTGGTGCCAACTAGGCTGTCCACTCAAGTGACGGGTTTTCTCGAAATCTCAGCAGCGACTCTTGAAGTAGCCCTAGAGATGCAGTTCCCTTTCTGGCTAACTGCTCTTCTTACACCTGGCTACAACGGAACTCAGAGGAAGGCAGTGATACAGAAAGAAACCAATGGAAGCTAGGAATTACTTCACTTTATCCGAAGACAAGGACTTGAGTCTCCAACTTCGCAGAACCAGCTCTGTGGATAACAAAGCTACCTGGCCATTTCAATCTGGCACAAGACTGACAGATGAGGTACAGCTCTCCACCAATTGTTCCAGTCCCGTTCCTCATGCCAGCACAAACGTTTGTATGGTCACCAAGATCAGATCTAGCTACAAACTGACAGCATCTCCACATGAATGCTTGTGCCAGCGCCAGAAAGGGAGTGGGAGCATGGCAGATGCCCGGAGAGCCTACTCACTCTTCTCAGTAGCTGCCTGAATTTGTTTTATGAAACTGGATGCATAACCACAGCTCCAGGTGAAGTATGACACAAAGGCATGACAAACACCTCGACCTCCGAACATGGATGTAAACCACCAGCTTCTCACATGTCATTCCAAGCAGGAAAGAAGGTTTGCCTTCGACAACCGCACCCAGAGACTGCCAGCCAAACTTCACTTGTCTTGAGCCAGCCTGCAAGACAAGGCAAGCAGGAATAGATCCTACTGTGGGAATTCGGAGCCTCTTTTCTGTCCTTTGCTTAGATACACCTCAGTAGCTCTTGCAAAACAAGAGCTGGTAGTAATTTCCTTAGAATTTCTTTTTTTCCCCCCAAAAAAATTCTTTAGCTTCTGATGTACATGTTTGTCTATTAAATGTACACCTGCTGGTTTGCTCCTTGGGCAGATGTACATGTATGCTCAGGGCTGGGAAGATGAATTCAGCAGTGACTCACTTTAATATTGCCATCTTTATCTACTGGCCACAAAAGCACTGCGCCACATGTTGGACTTGCGTCCTACATCCCTTCTGGCCCTGCGTGTATTGCTAAGCAAAAAATCAACCTGATCTCTGGCAAGATGTAGATACTGTATCAAAAACACAGACCAGGGAAATCAGAAGGATGGTGAGAAACAGAAAGCAAAAAACCCCTCATACGAAACAACGGAAGCAGCAGTCTGAACAAGGACGTGGGAGAAAAGGCGCATTTCCAGAAAAAAGGTAAGCGTTTTTTCTTCCTTCGTTCCCACTATTTTACACTGCAACAAGGTAACGTTAATTTTAAACAATTCAAGGATGAAGAGTCATGTCATGTAATTTATTTAAATTAATCCTGCCTGAAAAATTTCAACGTGTTTTCTAACATTGCCACATTTTCCTTTATGGAGTAGGGCAATCAAAAGCTTCCAGGTTACGCACAAGGTAATCACTTTGCATGAACAGCTCTTACCCTGTGTACTTCGGGAGTATTACTCATCCGGTATCAGCTTTCCTATCTATGCAATGGACAGCTGCTACAGAATAATGGCTTAGAGGCTCTTCAAAACATAAAAAGGGAGGAAGAACTTACTGCGAGAGATGTGTGGCCCCTGACCTACTGCTTATTAATGGATGGAGAGTTTAGCAATCAAAAGGCTTGGATGCTATGTCTGGCACAGAGGTGACATGAACAGCGAGTCAGTTCCTTCTGATTTTACCAGTTTTAAGCTCTCTAAGCTAATGGTCGACTGTCTCCTCCTGTGCTGCCACTGGCAAGGCCACCAGCCACCTACCCGTATTCTCTTTTGCAGGCTGAAAACCCGCCGCTGTAAATTACAAGGCAATTTGCATCGTAACTCACGTTGCTTTAAGAGAGGAAAGCTATGCACATGCCTTTTCCTTTGACTTCTTCCCTTCCAGGGCCACTTTGCATCCCATTCCAGCAGCCAAAAAGGTTCAGCTTCTCTGCTGGAAGAAGACAGATCTGGCACTATGAAGCTGTGCCCCAGTACATGTGCTGTTGGCATGAAATAGGACCAGTAGTCAAGGCTGAAGAATATTATCATACTCCTTAATTTTAATCCTAACATCTGTTTGTAACATTAACCTCACAGTCTCTTCTCCCCTTTGTGACAGCCAACTTGTGAAATTTTGAAAAGACTGAACAAGGCCAATAAAAATTTAATGGCGGTGACAGCTTTATTCTCAGATCTAACAAACAAAAAAAACCTACCCAAGTCTCAGATCTCAGGCAATAATCTAAAAGAACTAAGAAAAAGCCAAAGCAAAATAAATAGATTTTAAAAAAAGAATATTTTCAGCTATGAAAAATATTGTCACTGATTCAGAATGTAAATGAATTTTTATTTGGCTTAGGATAACAACCTTTCAAAATCTACACAGGGGAACTATTTTCTAGAAAGCGGAATTTTTAAGTGTTTTTTTGATTAGCCTTCTAAGCAGGGAGGTTTTCTGCCCCTCATTCTAGGAGATGAGCCAAACATGATAAATAAGGTTGAAGCTGGGCAGCACCTATGATCCAGCGATCATGATTTCATTTAATTTGGAAACACTGAGGAGAGTATGCCCTACAGAAAGAGGTATGAAAAGCAGATCCACCCCACTCATTTGCTAGAATTCTCTGAAATTATTAATATCACTGAAAGCTAGAGCAGGATTTATGTTATCAGACTGAAATAATGTTTCACAGGATAAAGCGGAGAGGGCTGCTCACAAATTCAGTATCTTACTGCCTGGTCTGAAATGAAAAACAAATCAGAGGATGTACTAAATAGCTCAGGGGAAGGCAAGCAGGATGGAAAGCCTGCCCCTCCTCTCTTAAATACTTCTGCTGTTAAAATTTAGCCCAACTCAGTGGTGACTAAAAAGTTGCCTTGTGGCTTCTGTAAAACAAACGGATCGTTTAAGCTTTCTCCATATAAAGCCTGTGCATTATGACAAACCAGAAACTGATAATTCAGTGCGATCAGGCAGCAGGGAGACACACTGGCTCAGAAAGTCTTGGGTGAATTTAGCTTAATGCTGGCTCAGCTTTGCTCTTTGGTCCCCTTAGTCTATACCCAGAAATTCAGCCAGAATGTTTCAGTGAGCAAGTGGAGGCAAAACTAAAAGGAGAATGACCTGGGAGTATGGACAGGAGCACACTCGCTTACTTGGCCTCAGCCTCTGCTCCACCAGCCACACGCAGACTGGAGGAGCTCAAGAGCTCAGCTGGAAGAGTGATGAGTCCCACAACTCAGTGGCTGCGATTCCCATAGTTTTCAGATTCTTAAAAGCTAAGTTTTGCAATAGGGAGCCCTGGGACACCTTCTCCCCGTAGCAGATCAAACCTCCCTCCGTGCCTGCCCTCCCTTCCTGTTTTGGTCTCCATTAAGTTACACACAGCTTCAACAATTTTGGTATGGTTTCACAACGAATAGTTAAAATGTGCACAGTTCCCACACAACCAATTTTATATCAGGCTAAAGCTGCTGAGGGCTGTGAGGCTATGCTACCAAACACCACAACATCCTTCCCTTGGTCCTACAGGCCTCCCCAGGCATCTGCTAACAGCCATTGTTGGGAACAAACTATGGGACTAGATGGATCTGCTGCCTGATCAGCCCTACATCCCTCATATCAGAAGCTCACGGTAGCAACACAGAAGCACTAACAAATCTGATTTCAACAAGATGAAGACGTTACTGCAACCAGCTGTCTGCTCCTGCCTCTCTGCTGTTATCTACTGCTTTGCTGTCACAAACGCTGTGGAAACTTCTTACTTGCTTCAGTGCAAGGTCAGGTTGGGTTAGCTTAAGCCACCAGTGGAGATGATAGTGGACAGTAAGGTACAGATGGCCACACTGGTGTGCTCAATCACTCCTGCTAGATCAAAAAAAGCATGTCTGCCTGTGGCCTCACGTCAGAGACAAACCAGTGCACTTCAGGGAACGGCCAGTAAACTAAACAATCAATAAAGAGCTCTTCTACCCATCTAGGTACCATGTGCTTTTTTTCAGCAAATAAACCTGAGGGGCTGCTAGGTACACTGCTCCTCACAACTCATCCACGTACCGGTTAACGAGTTGCCTTCCCTCTTCAGGCAGAGACAGATATTGGAGCCTATCTTATTCAGTCACGCTACACTCAGCTTCGCTTATTTTCCTTCATAGTCTTGCTAGCTCAGAGACAATATCCTCTGCTTAGACTCTCCCATCCTGAGAAAGAACCAGAGATGGAGGTGGCCCCGTTTGACAGGCAAAAGCTGAATGTCATTGTCATTTTAATTAATATCCTGCAGAGGCATGAAGAAAAGCAAATAAAAAAGGATGGAAGAAAATAAAAATCAAAACAAAATTAGGTCAATCCTCTTTCCCGAGGGACCTTCTGCAGACAGCCCAAGGACCCTCTGCTCCCCACATCCCGCACTGCACTCTTCACCGCATCGAAGCCTGGCATCCCACTTCCACCATCCTGTCCTGGGGGGGCACAGGCAGCCCTGGAAGGGGCAGGAAGCAGTCCTGTTGTACAACACCAGTAATCTGACACTGCCTTTAACAAGATTATCTCGTATCCCTCTCTTCTCCCTCCCCCAACACGCACAAGAAACCCTTTTCAAGGCTAGTGCTGGTTTGCTTCTCTACTCAGGGAAGCTTATGCTACTGAATAATCTGCACTCTTCTCCTCCCCCTGTGTTATTTCTGTCTCTGGGTGTTTCTCATTTTCCTCAGTCTTACGCTCTTCCCTCCTGGCATTAACAACATTGTGGAGAATGATTTCAGATGCCAGTCTAAGTGTGTGCTTCAGAGACACAGCTTTGGACAGAAAACGTTGGCTCTGTGAGGCAGGGAGCTGAAAAGGACATTTCCTGTGGTCTCGCTTACCCACCCTGTAGCCACAGGGACCATCAGCATCCCCTGCGGAGCCATCAGGTTTCCCATCCCGTCAACCCACTGACGCTAACAGGCACTTATTTGTGGTGACGGGCAGAAGGGAAGAGGGGAAAAGGCAGGCAGCTAAATACAGTAACAGTGAAGGACCGTGTTTAAGGACACTGGCACAAGTGATGTGCCTCAGACAGCGGTGTCAGATGCTCCGAGGGAGAGACAGGCAAGAAACACAACCACGAGAGAGCTTTGAGAAAACAGCAGGATGAGGAAGAGTAAGTGAAGCCTTGTATCAAGAAAGCCCTTGTAGGATAGGAGGTGTGAAGATGGGAAGGAGACTAGTTAAGGTTTGTAAAGTAATTACACGTCTCTTAATCAGTGATATTGCTTTCCCATGAATTCCACCGGGGATTCCGAGACTGCACGTTGCTGTTTGGCGCTGGAGCTCAGAGCTTACCAGCTGTCTGCTGTCGGGGCGAAAGCTTACGCTGAGCCTTCACCGCAGGCTAGTCCCAGCCCCAAGCATGAAGGTTATCCCAGCCCACGTTGAGCAGCTTTGTGCAAAACCCTACCTACATCACCTGCTACCCACTGCTGGCAAGCTCCCTCCCACGTATTGCTGAACCTTTCTGGCCCAACCAGGGTGGGTGGGGGTTTTTTTGT
This sequence comes from Leptosomus discolor, assembly GCF_034619465.1. Taxonomy (NCBI): domain Eukaryota; kingdom Metazoa; phylum Chordata; class Aves; order Leptosomiformes; family Leptosomidae; genus Leptosomus; species Leptosomus discolor. The sequence goes on along the minus strand of NC_141391.1, from coordinate 211,523,139 downwards.
TGGTTTTGGGTTTTGGTTTTTTTTTTTTGCTACAGTGATGTCAATTCTTTCACAAGGAATGTGAGAAAACTCATCTGTCCTGCCAGACACATACAGTTTAGAGGGAAAGGTCACTTGGGTTATGTCTTAACAGTTCAGTGAGTGGCTTGTCAGAGCAAATAACACAGAATTAAAAAACTTCTACCTGCAACCCTGGATAGATCGGCTATTTGAGGACTCAGATTTCATCAAACACTGGGAAGAAGAGTTTGGGTGCTAATAGAAAGGGGTTAGAGACAACATTTGATAAAGACTCAAAGTTTACTTGGCTGCAAAGACAGCTCCTAAACTTGATACCATAGAAAACATAAAGAAACACTGTACTTTACACAGAAACCTGTTAAAATCTTACAGGTCTAATTTTCATAGAGTGTACAGCCTTACAGTCACCAAGAAAAACTTCTGTGGATACAAAGGCTGTGTTTAAGTGTTTAAACTTACAGTCACATTTTGTTCCTTATATTTTTACACATACCTGAGCCTCTTTTTAATCGTCTTCTTGCAAGTTTAATTTGATCCTGAAGAATCTGGACCCAGTCCCTAGGACCAGGAAGTTTATCCACGTGGTTAGCAGTGCAGTATTTTTCTGTAAAGACTGAAATAAAAAGATACCATCTTTTTGAAATGTGCCACCAGAATGGAGAAAAGGAGACTGGAGAGGATTATAAACTAAATATATCAAATTATCTACTTATCAAAAAGCATTTAAATGGCCAAATCTAGGACTGTGAGAACAGAGTACAACTCAGCGTTGCACAAGTTTATCATTTGGAAGTCATTTGTGTGTATAAATATCACTGTAATACCATAGTTATTACTTATAAAAGCTTATTCCAGAGCAATGGTCTACATCCGACATCTTCCATTCATGAATTTCACACAAAAACATCACAGAAAAAATAGTGTACTTTGAACTGAGCCTCCAGATGCGGCAGGCACTTCTAAATGCTGCCTTCCATATGGTACAAGCAGAGAGCTGAAGATCTGGTCATTTGGTGGCATCTTGGTCAGGTTCCTAAGGCTGCAGCCAAACTGATGAAAGACAGAAGTCCTGTCACTGTGGAAATCTCTACAGTTCTCCTACTGCCAAACCAGACGGAATAGAATTTTTATAAAGCTACTGAAAAAAAAAAAAATCCATTACTGAGAAAAAAGCAGTATCCTACAGGCCCAATTTTGTATTTTGTACAACTGGCACATAGAGGGTCAGCATTATCTTTAATTCCATATTTACTGCAAACGTAGCAATGTCATACAAAAAATACAAAATTATAAATGGACTGAAACTGATGCAATTGATTTTCATCACACAACCGAGAGGTGTGCAAAAAATAAACAAGAGCAGAAATGGAAAAAATATTATTACTGTCAGTATTGCTATTGTAGTCTTGGTCAGAGGTCTCAGAGCCCAATGTCCAATTATGACTGGCAAACAAAGAGAGAAAACTGGTCCCAGCTCAAGGAATTTGTAATCCTTGAGAATAAATGTCACACAAATGGGACGGGGAAGCACGCCACACAGAATTACAATTTCAGTATTTTTATACACATGCTTTTGAAACATCACTAGCTGGTAAGTATAAGGGGACCCTCCAAACTCTATCCATGTTAACAACTTCACAAAACCACTGCATGAAAGTTATTAGCAGTACTTTGTAGTCTGATCAGCAGGGACACCAGATCAACTCTGAGGGCTTCCCAGAGAAGTCAGTACAGCCCCACACATTGCCAGTGTCCGATTTGCAACAATTACGGTCTCTCTGAAGGCAGAAATAATCTTCCACTTCTGAATCTATACGGTACCTGACACAAAGGGAACCTGATCCATGGCTTAAGACTCGTACTTACTTCAAACACACAACTGCAGCTCCCGCTTGTGACCAGGGCCTGGGGACAATCTATGACACCAGGCTGTACCCAGGCCACCCACTGCAGGTGCCTACTGTGGGAATTACGAGTACTGCCCGCCGTTGCCTGCACAGAAAGTCAGAGTCCTGCAGCCTTGGAGAGCCAATATATTAACTTGCTTCTCTAACTTGCTTGTTCTTCTCTTGGACGAAAGTCAAAATAGCTTTGATTGCTCAACGTGTGTTAGTGAAACACCAACACAGACAAGAAAGAATAGGAATGCAATAGGAAGGAGGCAGGAGAAGTGGGATCTTCCCTTTCTAGTCCAACTGAGCTGTATGGTGCAAGCAACCCCCCTATTGTAGAATCATAAACTGGTTTGAGTTGAAAGGGGTTTTTAAAGATCATCTAGTCCAACCCCCCTGCCATGAGCAGGGACCATCTTGCACTACACCAGGTACATCAGGTTGCTCAAAGCCTTGAACAAGGTCCAAGCTGACCTTGAACACTTCCAAGGATGGGGCAGCCACAACTTCTCTGGGAAATCTGCTCCAGTATCTCATCACCCTCATCATAAAAAAAAAAAAAAAAAGGTCTTCCTAATGTCCAATCTGAACCCACACTCTCTCAGTTTAAAACTGCTGCTCCTTGTCCTGTCACTACAGGCTCTGGTAAAATGTGCCTCTGTCTTTCTGATAAGCCACCTTTAAGTACCAGAAGGCTGCAATAATGTCTCCCTGGAGCCTTCTCTTCTCCAGGCTGAACAACCCCAACCCTCCCAGCCTTTCCTCACAGGAGAGGTGTTCCAGCCCTCTGATCAATTTTGTGATCCTCCCCTGGATCTGCTCCAACAGGTCCATGCCCTTCTTATGTTGGGGGGTCCCAGAGCTGGATGCAGTACTCCAGGTGAGGTCTCACCAGACTGGAGTAGAGTGGGAGAACCACCTCCCTCGACCTGCTGGCCACGTTTTTTGTGATGCAGCCCAGGATATGGTTGGCTTTCTAGGTTGCAAGTGCACATTGCCGGCTCATATCTAATTTTTTGTCCACCAGTATCCCCAAGTTCTTCTTGGCAGGGCTGCTCTTAATCCACTTATTCACCAGTCTGCACTGATACTGGGGATTGTCCACCCAGTTGCAGGACCTTGCACTTGGCCTTGCTGAACCTCATGAGGTTCACATGGGCCCACTCCTCAAGCCTGCCAAGGTCCCTCTGGATGGCATCTCTTCCCTCTAGCAAACCAACTGCATCACTCAGCTTGGTGCCACCTGCAAACTTGCTGCCTATGACCAGGTCGGATGGAGCCTTGAGCAGCCTGGTCTAGTGGGAGGTGCTCCTGCCATGGAAGGGGGGTTGGAACTAGACGATCTTTGAGACCCCTTCCAACCGAAACCATTCTGTGATTCTATGTCATTGATGAAGATATTATCCCAGTACGGATCCCTGAGGGACACATCACACTTACATCTGAATGCAGCTCATCGATTTCTGCAGGGAAGGACTTCACTGGCTGGATTTCTAGTCAATGACATAAGTGAAAAACAACCACTTCTGGTCTTTTTTTCTTTTTTTTTTTTTTTTCCCCCATCCTTTTTCCCTCAATTCTGAGTGAAAGATTTATGCGACTCACAGGAGAAACTGATTGCCCAGGAGAAACACAGCAACTGATTCAACAAGTGCCACTGAATACTCAAAGTCAAAAGAAAGGATTTGTCCCCAGCTAATCATCCTGTTGCAGAAGCGTTAAATTACTCGTAAGGACAGCAGTTAAAAATGTTTTCAGGCACGAAGAGTGATTTTCAAGCAAACAGTCCCTCCTTTTAAGTTCTCTGCACGTTTTTGTCATGAATGTAGCCTTTTATCCACTTCTGCATCGCTGTCATGGAAAAGGACTAAAAGTGCCACTAAAGGGTATCTGGGCACGTGGTACAGGCATGTCCTAACGATAATAATGCAAACAACATGATGTTGTTCTTGCGAAGATTTCATACTGGCTCAGTTATTTCTTGGAATAAATGAAACCACAGTGTCCGATAGGCCAGCTCGCTGGAGGGAAGAAGGGTGCTATTGGAGCCAGGCTGAGTAAAGATCCACCGGACGTCAGCCCTTGGCATCTTATTCCATCACAGCTTTTAGGGACGGGCTCCCCTACCAGGGATCAGGCACTAGGCATTTGGGCAATACTGTAAATGCCAATAAAGATGACTGTTATTACAGTGGTACCTAGTAGTACCATCACAGATTAAATTTATCTGTCGGAACTACAACTCCCCCCTTTCTTCTCGCAAACTCGAGGGTAAAAGTTAAACCAAGCCTCAGAATTTGCTCCAGCAATACGAGCTTAGCTACTGAGAAACACTGTTCACTGTAACGACTGCTATTTTAATAGTGCTGCTGCATCTACCGAAAAACATTACTTTTATCACAGAGCTGCTCAAATTAGAGGGTTTTTTTAAAAAAGTAATTTTGAACTCCTTTTTCTTATTATTAGGAAGCTATTTATTAAAGCTTTTAAGGAAGAATGAGAAAGAGATAAGAGTGAATCAACTTCAGATTTCTGCAGATTACTGAGCTCAAGAAAGGAAGATACAAAAAAGTGTTTGTGTTTGAAACCTAATCATAAGCACAACTGTAAGAAAGTCTGCCAGCAACTCTGTAACATGTGTTAGGAGTATGACGTAGCCACAACATATACTTTATCACAGAATTGCACAGGTTGAAAGGGTCCTCTGGAGGTCTCCATGTCCAGCCTGGTGCTCAAAGCATGTCCAACTAGATTATGATGCTCTGGACTGTGACCGGTCAAGTTTTGAGTATTTCCAGGGATGGAGATCCTGCAGCCCCTCTGAGTCCCTATTCCACTGTTCAATCGCTCTTATGCTGAAAAAGCTTTTCCTTACATCACGTCGAAATTTTCCATGTCCGATGCCTCTTGTGCCTCTGAGAAGAGCCTGACTCCATCTTCCCTACGCCATCCCATCAGGTAGCTGCAGACAGCAGTAAGGTTTCTCTCGGATCATCTTCTCTGCAGTTCTCTCAGCCCCTCCTCATACGTCACTCCACATACATACTTCACCGCTTACCTGATTCAGTACCATAAGTCTTGGTGGCTCTCCACTGGACTCACACCAGTATGTCAATGTCTTTCTCACATGGGAAAAGGGGGTAAAAGTGGACAAAGAGGTGGCTGAAAAGGTTCCTCTGCCTCCTTTTGCTGCCAACGGACTTCTAGAAGGTCTTCTCATTGCCTTATGTCTCCTAGGTTAGCAATCTGTACCTCAGGACAAATCACAGCCTCTAACATAAGCTCTACTTTGCAATGCAGCCTGTTTTTCAGTAACTTGGGTATTTCCCCTACTAGATCAGATTTCAAAATAACAGAATCTGGTTCAGAATCTCTGGCCTAGTATCAGCTCTTTACATGTTGCGATCACAGTGTTTGAAGGTACACGTGTTCTTCTGGAAGACAGAAAGCTGTGATCGCTAAGAAAAAACACCCAGCACAGGATCCTCACACAACTAAGAAATTTGCTCCCACAAGCACCACCACCGTACTTAGGAGCCTCAAACTCACCTCAGCCCCAGTATTATCTTCCTCCATCTCTCCCCAATCCACCCACCAACTACTAAACTATTTAGAGAGCAGACACAGTCAGAAGCAGTACAAGCCTCAGAATTTTGATTGAAGCGGATCAGTTATACTGTCATTATGTTTTCAAGATTTCTTTGCGTCTCTGATATCCGGAAAAAAAATCTTATATGAACATTGAGTTTCTAACCTTAGAGCCTGACTTCAGAAACTGGGATCATTGGCTTAAAATTAACACAAGCTGTCCCCGTAGAAGCTATTTTTAACAAGTGAATGAAAGGGAATAAAAATAAGACTGCATATTTTAATAGACCTAACACACGTCAGAAATTCTAATCCCCTTACACTCTCCTTAGCTGAGAATATGTTCTAATTACACATATGAGAGAAAGCAAAAAACGTACCTTTTATTGCACCCACAATATTTTGGTCTAGTCCTTTCCGGTTGTCATTGAGCCCTCTTTTCCTTTTGCCATTTGGTAAAGAGTTCGCCAAAGTCTTGTCATCAAAAAATGCACAGACCAGCTTCCTAAAGAGCAGACTTCCTGAGCGAGTATAGTTTGATAATATAGAGTCCAGTTGAGATTTAGGCATGAAGACGTCAAAGCCTTCTGCAAGTTGCACTTCTGGCTACCAAAAGAATACAAATGTTTTAATTAAATGAGCATTCAAAGACATTATTCTATTTCAATCATGCATCTGGTGAGACTTTACAATCACTCAACCGAACTACGAATCTTTTCCCAGCTATTCAGTACCACAGCAGCCTACTTCATTGAAATCAAACCTCATCAGTGAATAAGTACCTTAAAAGGCAAATCAAATAATCATACTCATGTCTAGCCACTGTAATAGTTAACAATTACCGACATTATTTCTAGGCGTATGGCTAACAAAAAGAAAAGAGATACCTTTCAATATCAGATAATAATGACAAACCAGAGGATCATCCCAGAGCAATTCTCCTACGCAATGCTTTTTGGACATTTATCTAACCATTTTATGGACTTGTTTCACTACCAAATGATGTGAATAAGAGTGCTGAGGGGCAGCCAGGCATTTCCAAGAGGCACAAATGCAGGGCTACCGGCCCGTTCCACATGGTTTCCCAAAAGTGCTTCCAGCATAGAATACAGCCCATATGAGCAGAAGCTGATGATGAGTTTGAGGTTGCCCTTGGAGCCAGCACTTGCTGATCATCCATTTCTCCCTCCTTTTCATATTCCCAAAATGCATCTTTAGAAGAGGATGATGTCAGATAGACAACTTATTTCAGCGCAAAAAAACCTCAGTGGTAAATCACTGGGATTTAGGTAACTGCTAGAAAGTGAGATGGAGGGGAAGAAGAGGAAACAAAATCATCCTGCATTTCACAAGAGTCTTGTCTCAAGTACATTGTGGGCCAAAGCAGACAAAGGCCTTCAAGGAAATCCCCTTGCTAAGTCTTTTTGCTGCCCCTGTCTGTACATATCAGAAATTACATGAACGATATTTGCAGTATTTTCTTCTGCGACTACCATACAGTGCTTACACAAGAAACCTGTATGGAATAATTATCTATCTAGAATCAACATCTATCACAAATAAACTAATATTTTTAAGATATTATCTGGAATTTGGCAACAGGGGAAAAAAAATCACTGGTCACGATGTGAGAACATGAGCTAACATTACAGCCTTGCTCCTAATAACTTGCTCTTTTTTTCCCCTACCTGAAAATATATCCACCAGTGATGGTGTGTTTTCAAAGATGTTTACAGAGCAAGAGCAAATGCCATCTCCCATCAATCACCTGCAAACGTCTTGAGTCTAGACAGAAGAAAGGGCTGCCAATCTCAGAAGGATTTGGCTGTGTAACTTTTCCCATGGATTTTTAAAAATCAGTATCAAGAGAGTTACAGCAAGCAGAGTATTTTCAAAGCATATACTATCATTGGCTATGCATCTGTATTGTGCTATAAAAGTGAAGATTACAATGCTTTGGGAAGCCAGGATGAAGAATCTTAAAATATGCAGACAGTAATAATAATAATAAAAAAATTTTAAAAAGCACCTAAGTTTCTCGGCTTTTTCTGGATGAAAAGTTGTTTTTTACCTTGAGAACTTTCAAAATGCTGGATCTAGCAAAACAGAGTTACACTATTTGACATGTGGCAATCTTCTGGTGTAGGTGGGGTTTTAATATGTTACTTCTAAACTTTCTGGCGACAGAAAATATTTTCAAGAGTAACTAAATGTGGGCCAAGTTTACAACTTGGGAAAAATTCTACTTCATGTTAATCAAAACCCAGAAAGCAGTTGTCACGGTGATGAAGGCATCCTATCCTATTCTGTTACTTGGGTCTTGGGTCTTATGATAGCAATCTAAGACGACCTCGATGATAGGAGATGCCTAGAGCAGACAACTCACCTTCACTTACACAGCTGTAAAATGCATTTCAAACCTTACCTGTGCACCAGCGTGGAGAAGTCAATATTATTTTAGTTTTGACTATTTTATTCTTGTGATAAGAATCAACTTGTCTATCAGCAAAATAATCTGAAGGCAAAACACTGATTTATTCTTGCTTTCCTTTAGTAGTAAACTATTTTTCAATCAAAGACAATCAGTACCTAATTGAACTTTATGATCACTTTGAATGTGATTTCTCAAAAGGAAAAGCATTCGTTAGTAGATAATGATCATGGCATAAGGAACTGGTGGGTAAACTATTCGTGTACAATAAAATAAATAAGACCTAAATGCCAGAGGCTTTTGCTGTGCTAAAATTAACAGGCAGTGAATTAGATTTAATCCTAGACATTTTAGTACATTGTACTATGTAGATTAGAAATGATTAGGTTATAAATGAAATATTGCAACAGTAAAACAAACACAAGAAAGTTTAACTAAGAGTAACAGATCACTACATTTAAAGAGCAGGTTCTCTGATTCACAGGCCGGATTAAGAGCTGTCCCCACAAAGACTTTCCCCACCTCCATAAGTAGCAGTATTTCATCTCAGCAAATCTGAACTAATTGCACTGGTTTCCATAGCCCCAATTTTATACATGTTAAACGGAGATTTTTCTTAAAGTTCGATAAATGTTGGCAAAATAACAGCGGCGACAGTCCTGGCGTATGGCACAGCACACACTACAGACAACCCGTGCAATATTCTCAAGGGAACATTTATTTATGGTGCTGCGTAAAATGTCTTTCACTTTTTTCAGCCACTCGGACACGCTGGTCCTCAGCACACTAGAGATGTTCATGAATAAACAGAAAAAGATAATGCCACCATTCATTCTGAAATAAGTAACTTTCTTTTGCCTTCTCAAAATGTTTAAGGTCACATTTTATTTTCACTGTTAAATATATCTATTTTCAGAACTCAACTGTTTTCTTTCCAAAGACAAAACAAAATCAATTTGTTTGTCTCCGTGTTCTGGCTTCGTAAATTTAGTCAAACAACTATTGTGGCAAGCAGGGGCCAAAGCATGGGAGGGCAGATGAGGACCTGATTTATGAGCCACACATTTTCTATTCTTTTTTTTCCTTAGGTCAAATTGGCACCTACAAAGAATTGTGTCCAGCGATGGAACACATTCATAAAGCCAAATTAAATTCCATTGCAAGTAGAAAACTGTTTTCAAAACCGTGTTTCAAGCTGAAAACAGTGCTACAAGCAAAGAAAAATTATAAGCACAAATTGTGTACTGGAGATAAATTACCAGTCCCTCCCCAAACCATTCCCTCAAACAGAACTGAGCATAATAGTACAAAAGGAAAACCTCCGAATAAGCATCAAACTAGTTACTCTGCATCACTACTCCGACTCTGTGGCATGAGACTGCAACCTAATTAGTGGTGTGGCTTGCATCTCTACAACTGAATTATCATGACTGCTCTTTATTACTAGTTCCCACTTCCAGAAAGGTGGAATATTATCTGCTGCATTGTTTCATTTATGCTTATTGATACTGAATTTAATTACGTTTTTCTAGCTCACAGTACTTAGGAAATTGGAAACTGCCTGCTTAAAATTAAAAATGTATTAGAGAAATTAATGATCAGTTTACTTATCATTGAACTGGTTCAGATGACATCTATCTGGGCATTAAACAAAAGCAACCAGCCACTAGATACATGAAAATTCTATGGTTGTGTACATGTCACATGAATCAAGAAAATATGCTCATTGCAATTTTACATGTGAAAAGTACGTATTTTTATAGTGGGAAATTTTGATCCCTTTAGTCACACTGACATTGTCAACAGCATCAAGGGCCTCATCCAGCAACCACAGCGATGAAGACCAAATGACCCGATTCAGCAAAGACGGAGGTATGAACTTCAGAGAGGAGAGGAGTCCCCTGAAGCCAGTGAGACCAACCAGGCATGAAACACAGCACATAAATACACCATGGCAAGATAAGGGCATACGTGTGGACTACGTGTGCTCCTCAGCAAATGACAGGGTAGTGAATGGTTTATGCAGGCAGCACTTTTCACAGCTCCTGATCTCATGGTGGCTCTTGGCAAGAGAAGGGATGAAGAACAAGTTTCCACTCAAGCTCAAACCACAGGCAGCCTTGAACTCAAGGGAGAACTACACACTCAGGAAAGTTGAAATAAAAACCCACCCAAAACTTTGTAACCAGCACTCCCCACGTCTAACCCTCCGTCTCCATTCAACCCTACTCAAGATTTGCTCGTTTAGTCTAACAAGAAGTGGAAAACACACATCAACCTGACTTGAGAACCAACTCTCCTGAATGAGTTAGTGCTTTTAAATCCTACGATCCCACCTATTCAAATATTAACTTACATCTGATGAAGCCGATTCAAGGATAATTCCAAATCCTGAAATAGGGGTTTCTGGTTTTAGGGGGGGTTCAACTGCTTGCAGACTTGATCGTTCCAAGTTTGCTGATAGCTTCTTTTCGTTTTCTGCAGAGCTGGGTTTCTTATTCACGGTAATTGGTTCAACAGTTTTGAGGGGCAGTTTTTTCTTTTTATTTCTCTTTCTTGATATTGTTGACTTTTGTGCACAAATCAGAGGAACAGGAGGCTGCTGTCTGTTTTGAGTCCCAACTGAATGAAAGAAAGTAATGAATTAAATGTATAGGCCAAAGCACATGTATAACCACACAGACGCACCTGCAATACTGAACTGATCGTCTGGGTAAGTGGCATGGTTTTCAGGGTTGTCCCTGGATGTGAAACAGTTATGTTTTATCACCTTTGCATAATTTTCCAATCTGTACAACGGGGATACTGACACTGAGCTCCACTACCGAGGTTTTTCAAGACATACTGATGAATAGCATTTTAGGAAATTAGGAATACATGATTCTTTTTCCTAGAGGCCACTGGATGGCTGGCGACATGAGGGACTTAAGCAATGATTAATTTGTACACCCTCTTGAATGACTGAGAATCTCATTGTCTTTGAGCAACTTTTCCTGATAAAGTAAGATAATACAAGTGGTAATGCAATTATGGTTATTTTTATGAATGTAGTCACCAAGTTAATTAGCTCAGCAAGAACATTTCAAGTACCATTATGTCAAGAATGAGTGAAAACAGTATTCAATAGTGTAATTTCGGGGAAAAAAAGTAACCCAAAGTTGCATCAGTTTGTTTTGCTGCTACAAGGGAACTGATAGTTCATGTGTTACCTCCGAAACCTAAGACACTATATTTTATATTTATCAGTATTTTGCATTTTCCAGTATCCACAATCGTTTGTATAAAGTAAGGCACCAGTCCTGAACCTGTGTCAATGTGAGTGAGTCCTCCAGCAGAACGCTATGCAGATACAATTATGTCTGGATGAATCAGTAAGATCAAGGTCCAAACAAAAAAAGCCAAAAGTGCTACACATGCAAATCAAACTCATTTGAGCTATAAGTGAACTACAAATAGTCCTCATCTACAAAGCTTGAGGAAAAAACCAAACCTCTTAATACTGTTTACTAAAAGATTTCTGGGATATTTCATTTCCAGCAAGGATTTACAAAACCGTAATTTGGAGTTTATCATTTAGACAGAGGGTGTTTGAATGCTAAAATAAGCTATTACACTTTCACTTATATGTTTGCATTTTAGTTTTCTTTTTCTTTTAGCAACAAAAATGCAGAATGATTTTTTTTTTCTCTGCAACACCATCATTTCGTGCCTACCAGAAAATACAAACTATTCCCAGTGAATCAAGAGATTCACTAATTAACAAGGTACTTACACCGTAGACACATAATAAATATGAAATGTTCCTGCTATTGAGAAGCCAGCTCTTCTGGTGTAAACGTCAGTTCTGTACCTCTCACCCACAAGTCATTTTTAATCATGCATGTAATTTCAATGAAATTGGTGCAACTGCATAAAGAACTCCCTGCCCCAGCAAAGATTGTAAAATCAGGCCTTCATGTTTTCTTTGTAAATCGATGACTTTTAGAAAAGCATTTTAATGTGTATCAACTGATATTACAAAACCTGTCTGATCCTTTCCATTGCTCACTCAAGCATTACATGCCGTGGAGACAAGGAGTTTAGTCAGCCCTTCACTCCACCCATATTTCAGTTAATTACTCAACACTCCCTTTTCTTACAGAAGTCTTATCCAGCCACTCTAAGAGAAAAACCTCCATGGCTCCACTCTCCATCACTCACGCTGGATGGGCAACTCAATCTACAAAAAATCTCCTCATCAGTACCGACACTAATTTTTTGGAAGCACAGAGGCTGCAGCTTCACAGCAAGCTATGATGACCTACCCAACTCCTAGCTGCCAAGGTCTCTTTATCTTGTTGGCTCTAGTGCTCTTCTGGCTCTGCACTGTTGGGTTTCAGCTCCCAACCTATTAGAAAACTAGACTCAATAGTTTTCCCCAATGTACAGATTATTGCTGGTTCAGCCAGTAGAAAGAACTGGTAAACCAGCCTGAAGAAGGGTGGAGGCCACAGCACGCAGCAGCTAGCTCAACTGAGGCTACCATGGAGCTCTAACTTTGAATGCAGTGTTATATAATAACTTTAAGTGGCCTTCAATTTTTTTTTTTTACCCCTAAGATTAGTGCACTGGTAAGCAGGCAACAGGTAAAGTAGCATTTTGCACCCCTGGATGAATACACTGTGAAAACAAACCGGGGGTGTTTACGGCATATTGACCTACCCACTCAGCTCCCATTGCTAGAGTACCTAATCGCATTAGATTTTTTTTAAATTTATCCTTCAAAGATTCCCACAAGATAATATCCCACGTTACAAGTAAGGATCTGAGAATTAAAAATTACATGTCCAAGAAGCCTGTGAAAACTTGACTTTGAACATGTCAAGAGAGCAGGTTTTTCTAAGTCTCCATGTAGCTTTCTGTCTTTACTAGACCATTCCTCCTAACAAGAAGATCATAGAATAGTTTGGGTTGGAACAGACCTCCAAAGATCATCTAGTCCAACCCCCTGCAATGAGCAGGGCCATCTTCAACTAGATGCTTGTCACGGATATGCATTGTACCTGCTTGAATCTGCATCAATTTTCGCATGGTCTTGAGCTCTTGAAGAATAGCCTGTAGGGTGGACTGACAATTACACGTACAGCAGTTTGGTCCAACTGATGAATTCACTATTGGGATTTCTCCTGAAAGAGAGAGGAATGAAACAGGGGAGAGATGAATGTAACCCACACAAAAACACCCAAACAATGATTACCAGCAGGCATTTGAAGCTACTATCAATATACCTGATCATGAAATTACATCTAAAGCAAGAAAGCAAGTAATTTTCAACACGGTCCCTTTTAAGAAGGGGGCCACTAGTTTTTACCCAATTACTAGTCTGTGCAATTACATATGGTAGGGGATGCAACGTTACACGGGCTGGAGAAGACTGCTCAGAGCGTGGAATACAATACACTCTTCACAGCAGGGCTCTCTATTGTCAGGCTAGTTCATCTTGAATAACAATAGCACCAAACCTCATTATAAACATACTCACTTTGTCACACACACACACAAAAAAAGCCCATCTCCTGGAACAGTCTTACAAAGAACGAAGACAGCCTGTGTAACAAAGGTTTATCCTGTACATTAAATGAGGGCCTAAGAATTTTTAAACTGTTTGAATGTTGCATGTGACTCTATACCATGTGAAGAATTGAGAATGAAAATAAAATACCCTATTCAGAGACAAAAAAAAACCCAAACAAAAAAAATTCCCCAACAGGATGGAAAAGAACTACCAGCAAGGAAAACTTTCATACCTGCTCTTCTGTTTGCTAGGGTGGGATTGTTTTCTACAGCATGTTTAATAATAATTTAATAAAATTTAATGTTTTCCAGTGCTGTGACCTACAAGATGGGCTTTCTGTAGCTTCCCTTTGAGAATTAATACAGTAGTTCAACAGATTCTTCTTCTCTAGCAATTCTTACTAGTGTTTAACCAAATTTATACACTTCCAGTTCTAGCCCATAGCAGTGCTTTTATTGCTGCCTTGCTCTCCAGAAGTTTTGCATTATAGATCCAGGCTGCAACAGCTGGGAGATTTCAAGCTTTACCTGAATAGTTGCATCCTGCACCTTAGTTTACATTGGCTGTATCCCTAGCTTTAACTCTGCAAATAAAAATTTCAAAATTCAACAAAAGACCTAGCGGTATCTGCTTGAACCTGAGGCGAGATGGGATGCAACCGCCTTCATTTCAAAATGTGCTTACAGTCATTTAAATTGATGGCTATTTTACTGCTCATCAAAGCATGCAAGAGGAGGGATGATCATTTTATGAAGATAGGTACAAACGGATCTAACAAAAATCATCTTGCTTGGTGTCACAGGTGGTGGACTTCAGAGAGCATATTTCCCTTTTTCTTCCACAGCCTGACAGTTATCAGGGGCCCTTTAATCATTACCTAGCTAAAGTGAACATAAGCAACTCATTTAATCTTCGCTCATAAATCCTCCCATGTTTCGTTATTACTTTTGCTCTCCTCTGAAGCCAAACCAGTTTATTAATAACTTTTTACGTTTGGCTTGTGTTCTTTCATCAGAGCTCCCTGATGTCAGACCCACACAGATCCCCTGACTTCAATCCTCATTTTAAATGGCCGAAAATCTGGCCGCCGCTAAATCACTCCCACCCTTTCATAGTTCTTCGAGTGTGTCCCTCCATCCTCAAATCTCCCTTCCCAAGCACTCATTCTCTACCTCCTTCCATTCAGTCCTTCAGCTCTGAAGCAACATCTATCAGACTTGAGCAAACTGGTGGTCATTCTCCCAAAAGTGAGCTACTTGTGAAGCTAAACTGATGCGTCACTTAAAGATTGTTGACATCTTCTGGGTGTCGCTCTCCTTTCCTCAGATAGTTTTAGATTGTCCACACTACTGCAATTACAAATGTCAGTATTTTAAAATATCATCCATGGACAAAAGCTGTTAATACCGCATTAGGATAAATGGAGCAGTTTAAGGATCTCTGCAAATCTAGCAAATATGAATGCAATAGTTCCACTGGCTTCTTCTCTCCAAGGTTTCAGCTGTAAATAAAACAACTTTTTAGAAGTAAAAAGCCATCTGTGAAACAGGCCGAGAGTGTCAACTTAAAACAGAAAGAGGTTACTGACTCAGCAGGACTCTGCCTAGTTTGATCTCACCCTTCCTTTGTACGTTGTCTATTCACTGAAAGTTCCTTGGGGCACCGATGGGATTTTATCTTTTGAATGATCCATAAAGTTTTTAGCCCATTGTTACATGTACAGAGGGAAAAAAAAAAAAAAAGTTATCGTTAGCTTTGCAGCAGATTACTCAACATCCCTCAACTTGGCTCAACCAATATGCTTTACCTATCTGTTAAAGGTAGACTTTTAAGTAGATAAGGTTCAAGACTACTTATAATTTAATAGTTATCAGCATAACTCTGTACCTTTCAGTAAGACAAGCAGGTACCCTAGAAATTGAGTCCCAGGAAATTAGGAGAGTTTTAGTACTAGAAGACAAATACATAGCAAGAACATCCTTCCTCCAGTGCTTTCTCAGTTGTTTTAGACTAATAATCTCCTTGGGATAAAGCCTTTCCTCTCTCTTTATCAGAATCTAATATTCTAGTGGGCTTCTGGAAATAATATCTGAAAGACAACAGTGAGAGACAGGGCTGGTGGCTTTTGTTTCCTTCTTAACAAAGACTCTACATTGTGGTGAACTGCATGTGAAAACTTGGACAAATTGTATCAGTAAATACCTGTACATCTTTCCTGTTGCAATATAACACGTTCCTAATGAAAGCACGCAGGCTCCTGATGAAAAACCAAAGAGTCTATTTTCCCATTGAGGCATGGGGGATTTACATTATAATTCCC
The DNA here is from genome assembly GCF_034619465.1 of Leptosomus discolor. Classification (NCBI taxonomy): domain Eukaryota; kingdom Metazoa; phylum Chordata; class Aves; order Leptosomiformes; family Leptosomidae; genus Leptosomus; species Leptosomus discolor. The sequence continues at coordinate 211,507,333 of NC_141391.1, read as the reverse complement.
ATTAGCATTGATAGAAATTACCCATGTAAATCTACCATAGGTACTGGAAATGGGAAAAGAGACCACCAATATTTCAAATCAAAGCAGGGTTCTACTGACTTCATACATATTCATGAGGGTTTTTTATTTTCTTTCTATCCTCCCTCCTCTGATCAGCTACTGTGTTGTAAGAAACATCTTGTAGAGTGTTCTCAGTCATTGTTCCAAGCACTATCTTTATCATTTTTAGAGGACAAAAGCAACCCTTTTCAACTTGTTATAAATCAATTTTTAATTTTAAAAGGAGAACAGACTTTTTATTTTTATGAAGGAGTCTTTAAAGAGCCATCTCCCTCTCTTTTGGAAGCTAGCCAGCAGGCAAATTTGATACCAGCTTGTATGATTGAGAGAAGGAGATGACACAAACACGTTAGTCGCTTCCTCCATGTGAGCAGCAAGCAGCCCAGGACAGCGGTTCTTGCAGCTGGGGCTGCTGAAAGCGAATCCACCTGGTGTAACATTGCTACCACGAGGTCATATTTGAAAAGCATACAAGTGCAATCCATTGAAAACGATCTTGACATAACCAAAAAGCAACTCAGCTCCTGCGTCGCAGCCGGATTTGCTACAGAACACAAGGAAACTAAAGTGTTTTAGACAGACTCCACGAGTTTGCAGTCTCTAATAGCGCAGACAGGCTACTCACTGTCTGTAGGCTCAAGAGGTTTCCGCTAAAGGCAGCGGGTCACAGATGTCTACCTAACGTTCCTGACTTGTGGAACCGCCACCTTAAATCTGGTTTGGAATAAATCACTTTGCTTTTCAAGAATGTTCCTACTCTTCCCTTTGTTGTAACAACGCCCAGGATCCCTCCACTCCTTCTTGTCTCTTTTTGTCTATTTTTGCTGACACCTTTTTCATGACTGCTTTCTATAATGGCACCTGTTAAAACACCCATTCCCCCCTCTCCTTGAGCCACCTTTACCATGCAAGTAGGCACCTATACCAGTTAGATGGACTTAGCACGCCTATTACATTAAAATTTGAGTAATTCAGACAGCCTACAACATATATCTTGGCTTCCTATACCATATCTATCCACAATGGACAGAAACACTTTCTGGACTCAGACTGCCTGCTATAGATGCCTGGACATCTCCGCAGCGATGACCTAGGCCTGACAGCCCTAGGTAACAAGCTCATGTCCTACCTGAACAGTTTTGCTCTGATGAGTTTAAACACCACGCTAAGTACCAAGGAGTAGTGTCCCCCTTGAGGTACTGTTCAGCATTTCAACATTCAGCTTCTAAGGACCTTTGCCATCCTCCAAATAACATCTAAAACACTGAGTTAGATGCTCAGGCTCCCGGCGCAAGGGATGGGGGCAATCGGGCATGTTACAATGGTTACCCAGAAGAGCTGCATGCTGGGTGAGGAGCAGTCTGAGCTTGCTCACAGCCCAGAAATGCATCACAAGTTGCATCAAAAATGCATCAAAATTTCTTAAGAGACGAAGCTTTGGAGCCAAAGCAGCAAAACTGTCCGACAGACCCCACTGGAGGTACGACACCTCTAACCAAGGAGCTATGCAGATCATCTTTTCAAAGGTGGCCAGTGGAGAGGGCCCACACCCATCTTTATGTAATAACCTAAAAGATTGCATTCCTTTCTGCAGCAGGACAGTTGCAGAGGGAGGGGTGGCAAGTGTCTCCCAGCGCACTTCCCCAAGAGCTGGGAGCCTGGGCATTCCTCCCGTCCAGCCCAGGAGGTCACTCAGTCCAACTCTTTTACCGTCTCACTGACTGTTGTAACCTCTAAGAGATCATAAATCAGCTGAATCGTTCCTGCTTGTATGAAAAATTGAAGCGCTGACATTTTCTTGCGTATGGGGCCAAATTCTGTCAACACGGTTTAGCTCACATGCTGAATCAGGCCCCTGAGGGGATAGAGGTGCTGCTCCACCTACTTTCTGGATCCGGGAACTAGGCACCTAACCTGTGCAGGCTTGGGCATTTCTGTGCATGCAGAGAACTGTCCCTGACGGTGCCCAGGGACTTTCAGGGCAACGAGGGAGATGTGTGATGAATTTCAGGCCCTTCCACAGTTAGAAGGTTGTTATGGTGGGATTTTGAGAGCACACTTTTAGACTTGGATGCTAAATCCCATCAAGTGTTTTCCCCACTCCCCTGGATCTGCACCTTTCAAAAAAAGGCAACTATTTTTTTGTATTATAAAATAAATAAAACTAGCTTGACTTATTGCAGTATCTTTCTCCAGGTCAACTGGTACCTCTGTGTGAATCATTGTCTCTACAGAGAAACATTCAATTTGGTGAAACCTAGGGCTGTATGTTTTTTAGTAGTGACATTGCTTCCTAAAGGACAGTAATGAAAATAATAACAGCATTTTTCTTTTTAACTGTTACAAGCAATGAGAACTTGTATGCCTTTAGAGAAGAATACATAGCAGATACTCCTATGAGGAAGTATGAAACCTTCAGAATCAACTGGAAAACAATAATGTTTTCAGATGCAACCTCCCAATTTTTTGTTTTCCAGAATTTAGAACTGAGGTACCCCTTTAAACTCACCCACCCCAGCCAACTTAGGATTGAGTATCAGGATTAAAACTTCCTGAATTGAATTTAGATCACTAAAGATGTCCTTCAGGAAACTGGCAGTAAAACCTCCCTTCTCTGGGACTTAAAACAACAGAAAAGCATTTTAAGGGCACACTGCCATCTACTTTTCGGCAGAATTCTCTGCCAGTACAAGATGGACCACACTCCAGTACACACTGTTCATAGGTAGACTTCATCATCTCTTCTCCTCAGTGATCCCATCAGAATAAAAGCCTAAGGTAGTGATGGGATTTTGCACCTGAAGTTCAGCAGCCAGTTATAAGGCTGTTGCCATCCCCTTACGAAAGTCAGCAGAATCCTGCTCCACAAGTGGTGTCACAACTGCGCTACATTACTCATTGCAAAGAGGAGTGGCAGAGGTTGACATTTAATTAGCTATGAATTTAATAACAATAGCAAAAGCTGTTTTAATAAGTACTGTATAGAAATTAAGCCTGTAACAGCATTGAGTAATTCTGTCCTATCACCAGGAATCCATTTTAAAAGATAAGACAGATGGTAGCAGAATGCACCGTGCCCACTTTCGCACCTTTTCAAAGTGATAACTATGTGCTCATTTTGTAGACTCTGAACTATAACTGCTTTCAGTGCAGCAGTACAATAAATCATCACAACAAAGGCAGAAATTCAGTACAGTACAAGGAGAGAAAAAAAAAGTACTATTGTCAGTATCTAATGCAGATCATACCATTGGATGCCACGGTTCGCGTTTGATTTTGGAACGTTTTGGATCGAGTTCCATATTGCCCTGAAAAATGGCTGGCTTGGGGTGATAATTCATTCCATGCACCACTCTGCGAAGGATGAAGGCTCGCCTGGGACTCTGCAGGGGGATTCAGGCGCTGGGCCCAGGCTAAGTCTAAATCTTGGGGTTCCTCCTTCAGTTTTTCTCCTTCTTTGCCAACTCGTTGATAGATTCTTCCAGTGCTGTCATTCAGTAATCTTCTCATCCCTGTAATTTGTTTTTTAATTTCCCGGCTTTCATCTCCTAATGAAAACAGAGCCACAGTTATCACTGTAAATTAGCAAAAACGGTAATGGGTAGAGATTAGTGATTTTAGATGCCAATAAGAGTTGGAGTACAGAAATAAATAAAGACGAGAAAGAAAAGAGATGGTTGAGCAGTGGTTGGTATGTACCAGGCTACGCTTTAACACAGTGATGGCTGACACCTCTCATGGTTGAGAGACCTGCTGAACTTGGCTGTCTTGATGCTGTTTCTAAAGCTTTGATGAGTAAGATTATTTTTCTCCAGAAGGAAATAATAATAGCTACAGCAGTTTCAAATAAATTATCCTTTTAAGAGACTGATCCTATTCAGGCATTGACATCAGTGGATATTTTCCTCAAGAAAAGCCTAAAGGATCAGACCCTTTATATATCAGTTTGATATATGCTGAAGGATAGCTCCTTCAAAGAAAAAAATAAACCACAAAAAGCACCACACCACATACACACAGAGCAACACTGCATCTATTGATTTTAATGAACAGGATCAGCTCCTTAGTTCACAGAATTTAATAATACTAGATTATACATGAATAAATGAAAAAGCACCTAATACATGTACAACCATATACAGAGCAACTGCTGGATGTCTTAAAAATGTAGATTATGAAAACAAAATGAAAATATATGCAAGAAAAATGTGACTGTTCCAAATAAATTCAGGGCATTTAAATAATAACAATTACATACTTTAATACTCCTGGCACCATTTAAGTATTAATTTTACATTTGAAACTGCTGATTGCACAATGAATATATGTGTTTTGGGCAGATAGCAGCTATTTTGCTCGTTAAAGCATACATTACATTTCACTAGTAATAAGGAAGTCTTCGTAGGCTCTTCTGAAACAAAGCTTCTATTTTTCTTTACTGGTAATAGAAAAATCAAACATTCCAAGCAAGTGGAATAACAAAGATCAAGAAATCGATGAATCAACCTTCCTTTACAGCAAACTTACTACAGCAATACGTGGTATACTCTATTCATTTTACATTCGTGCTTCTCAAAATAAACCTGTTTTTGGCAAAGCGATAGCACAAAGGAAACTTCAGAAAAACAAACAAACAACCAACCCTCCAAAACCCAAGATGCAACGTGCATCATCTCCGGTTCAACAAGGTATTTGATACTGTGCTAATGCCAGGCTTGTGAACCATTTTATCAACTCAACAGCACTCTTCAGTTGCCTAAACCTAGGCGCCCGCTGAGGCAGCTGGCTAAACTAGACAGCTAAAGAGCATCAACCCCCTCCGCCACACAGGCCACGCTCAACTGGGCTGGGACACGCTGCCCGCCTGGCACACCCAGGCACGCACCACACCTGAAAGAGGGCATTTTTGCTTTAGGAGGCGAATAAGCAGAAGGGGAGACAAGCCGCACGATCCGCTCCAGCCTCTGCTGAATCAGAGCATCTCCCGCTTGACCTGGCGCGCCGCATCCCTGGGCCAGCGCCAGCTGGCTCCAGCCCACCCCGATCCAGCGAGGAGAGTGGGCGGTTTGCAAGAAAGCTTCTAGTCCAAACTTAGAAAAATATTTGATGACCCCATACAGCGATGCTCTAGCACCGTTTCCACTCCAGCTAAAGCGATGAAAAAAAACCCTTTGCAAGAAAGTTCTGCATTATATTTATTTTGTTGGTTTGTCTCAAGATCTACGTGTGTGAGTGTGGTTTCATTAACAAATCACAGCACCAAGTCCTTTAAAATGACACTTTTTGGCCCCAACGCAACCAGGGGCTGACTGTTGGCAGTTCCCAACCTCGAGACGCCGCACAGTACCACCGGACTCCGATTATCGAGATACTCAGACCCATACACTGAACGCTGCTTTTCTCCTGCACGTGGCTGTATCTGCCTGTATCCAAGCTCCAAATGCTCCCACCACACCCGAGCATGAAGCAATCCCTCCGTACCATTTAGCAGTACACCGAACTCTCACGAGTTTTATGTTGGCAATTCAGATGTGTACTCAATGGCAAAACGTATCTGAATATCCAAAAAGCTCCCCAGCCACCTCCTCTTGGCACGTGTAGTGACTGTGTGCTACATGGCTGGTCGGGTGACATGTTGTTGGAAAGATTAGATTTCCCTTACCCAATTACATAAAATATTAATGTTAATTGAGCTTATTCAGCCTTGATTCCAGTCCCTTGTTCCTTCATACAGAAGCTTTCCTATACAGTGACGCGATCATGCTTACCTCCAAACAGAAAACCCCTACGTTCATGCTACAACAACCCCTGCACTTGCACCCCATGTAAGCATGTCTTTGTGTTTAGGTGGCTCCCTACTGAAAACAGGGAGATTCCCCCTTTGTGAACTTGTTTGTTGGGGGGAGTGGTGTTTTCAGGGATTTTTCTGTTTGAGTGGTTTGTTATCGTTGGTTTTCTGTTTGGTTGGTTTTTGGGAGGGTTGTTTTGTTATTTAAATATGTCTTCTGCTTTGTAAGGAAGGGCATTAAAAACATACAGGCTATAAGCTTGACTTAGTCTTCAGTGCAGGTTTACATCCCCCCACCCCCAATGAAGGCTTTTTACAGCTTTTAACTTGTAACTGGCCAGCGCCAGCAGCATCCTTCCCCACATGAGCGGAGGGTAGCTGGTATTACACCCTCTGAACCTGCAGGCAGGTGCAAGACCAGTGAGATTTAGCTTCTTGCTCCCTGGTTATCTCATTTGGCTATTAGCTCTAGAGCCCAATGATATCATTTTGTTATCAGCTATTCCACTGCTGATGATTTTCACAGATAATAACCATGTAATTTAAAAATGAAGGAAAAAAAAAAAAAGAGGAAGATGTGGCACAGAGAAAACCAAACAGCTCAAGCTACTACGTCCTACGGAAGAGCCAGCCTTCCTTTTTAAACGCTGAATGAGATAATCAAGCACTGAAAAACACCAGTTTATTACCTAAAACTCTGCATTACCTATCTCTGAAAAGCCTCCTGAGATAGGTGTTGAGGCCTGAGAGGAGTGGTGCATGTTTCAGCCTCCTCACCACTCCCGAGGAGATGGGGATGCCTCCAAAGGGCAGGCTACAGGTTTTGCCATTTTGATTCCCCACGTAAATGCTCTGGGTTTATCGGAAACCAACTATGTTACTTGCAAAACACTAAAATACTTATAAAATACTACTCAAAATAGATAAATATGGCAAATTACAGCCCTGTTTAGCAACTTACATGTAAAGATGATAACAGTCATAACAAACATACTAATGATTTTTTAAAATCACTATTATAGTGGTTTCTATGACGTCCTTTATATACAACCCATTTTTTCGACATGGCCTGACTGTAATCTTATAAAACAAAAAAAAAGCAAACCAAAGCCCTTTCATAAATAATACATTCAATAGCCACAAAAAGTAATTTCCCCAAAATTCATTTCAATCTCTTGCCTTACCGAAAGTGTGCACAGCATAAAAACTTCCTGCTTTGAAAGTTGTAAAAATGTTAAAAATTACAAATGCACAAATGTAAAACAGAACTATCCAGGGATGAAGCAGCATCCACATGCTAAACACGCACCTATCTGAAGCAACAGACCTGTAAACAACTCCAGTTAACAAAATACTACTCCTAATTCAGATTTAATATAAATATAGTACACTGCCTACAAACAAGCTGCTATACTTTTCCCAAATAATCTGACAAATATTATCATAGTGCTACGAAGAATTATAAAAAGGATATGCAACGATACCCATACATTAAAATATTAATTTTATTCCAGTATTAGAGAAGTGGTAACCACATCTGTAATTAACATATGTGTTTTAAAGCATATTTTAAAGCATATAAATGAGTGAATAGAGTTAAGGTTGGACAATCATCAGTATTTGATGTTTTCTCCTTTTGACTTATATAGTAGATATATTTTATATATATATATATATATACACATATATATACACAAATAATCATAATGTTCTCACGGCCCAATATTTTGCAATTAATTTAATTTTTACATTTATGTTTCTCATACGTTCTGGGAAATATTCATGAGTAGTTGACTTTACTAATACAGTTTGATTTTCTATGAGTTAGTGTCTAATTTTATGTTGTGTTGTGTTTTGGCAGATGAAACTCCTACAGCAGCTTTTCCTTTCTCAACTATACAAACAGCGCTTTTTCCTCCTCCATCAGGCTGCCTGCTGAAGATACTTTGCATCTCACAGATTTCCACCTTTGTGTCAAAGTAGGCTGGAATTGGTGGATGAGTTCAGAAGCTATCAGGAGGGTAAGAACAGCAGCGACAGCCAGCCAGCCAAGCACATGTGAGCCGACAACATTAGCCTGGTTTGTAAGGAAACAAGGCTTCAGAGGCGAGAAAAAGCGGAAGTCGACGCGTATGGCTTGAAAGCTCAATAAAAAATAATGAATAATTGCAAGGGGTTATATAATCAAACATATTAACCGCCAGTTTATTAGACACCACTTGAATGCTGCCCTTCCTGGAAGAGGGCCAGCAAAACTCAGCTGCCGCGCCTGAAGATTTTGGAAGGGCTAACTCAGAGCAGCTCAAGGACTGGGGAGGCAGATGCATGCAGGGCACAGGTCTCCTCCACTGCACAGCCAGGTTAAACTCACCAAAACACCTTTTTTGAATGTTACACGATATTCAAGCACTTCCTTCAAAGACAGTTAATCCAGAAGGCAAACCTTCTCAGCAAAAACTATACCCACATCAAACTGTAACTTTCGAAACTCAAGATATTTTTGCCACTGTCATCTTGTACCACAAGTGGTCCTGAAATAGAAAATTGTGAAAGTCAGCATGGGGAAAATAAGAGTAGCCATGTGCATGATTCCTTACCGGATCAAAGGGTTCCTAAATCACATGGAAAGCTGTTGTGACTGCTCTGTGGATAATTTGAATTGGGCATCTGTGTAGCTAAATTGATGGTGAAAGCATGCATTTCCCAAATAAGTGATCCCGAGTCTTTGCTGGCATAGAAGAACCTATATTGAACAAGTAACACAGGCAACAACACGTTTTGCAAATTAAAAACCTAAACCCCAAGTCAGCAGGGAGAGCAGTGGTCACGAACAACATCACAGGCTCGCACAAGCAACATGAGTTATGAGCCTGGGACTTTGACTGCCCTAAGCTAACATATAGGGACGTTTATGCTGTCTTAGTAGCGGCATCTGAGCAGTGCTCTATAACATCATTTAAGAGCACTTAACTATCTTCATGTCACCACACAAAGGACTAAGATTATATCTGTAGGAAAACTGCACCATGCTCAGATTAGACCCCCTGCTCCCAAACCAAGCATGGAAATACCTGGCTTCATTGACGCCCCTGCCTACAGCAAGACACAGACAGTTCATGGGCACCACACACACTAATGTAAGCACAGCCATTTCCAGAATCAAAGCCAGGATCAGACCCTGGGACCATTCAGGATTTGGGGGGTTATTTCTCTGGAAGCTGGATCAGCCTAGGCGGCCCGGCCACCACGACCACCAAATAACTCTTTCAAAGAGCTTGGTAAAAAACACCCAAAAGGAGCAGATACAGAAGTGTAAGTTACGTTACACACTTTCATGCCACGCTGCAGCAGCTAGAACACTCAGGAAAGGAAAGCGAGCAACTATTCAATAAATGTATATATTAACAGTGTCATACAATTAAAAAAATAATAATGGATATGCCACAACTTCCCCCAGTTCTTGGAAACATCCCAGGTCAAGATCACGCTTCAGCCCCAAAGGGAAATGCTTTACAAAGTTAGATCATTGGAGAAGACAGATACATAAAATAAAGTTTTATGCAGTCTTAATTACAGAAGCTACTTATTGCAACAAGCAGACTTGGGACGTACTTCTATTAAAACTAACAAGTAACTTCACAGACTTGTGTTAACTTTTTCTCTGTGAATAAATTGCAAAGGATATTATTCCTGGGACAGAATAAATTCTTGAAATTAGTGAGTAACTTATGCCTTACTCCCTTGCTCCAAGAACACATTATTTATTTTTACCACGACATAGCAAAGTTATTAATCTGCTGCCTTCCATTTCAACAATGTGAAATGCTGTAAAATGCACAGACACCTGCATTACAGTACATTTCAGTTCCACTTTATACCAGCCATAAACATTTCTGGTTTGGACATCTCTTCAAAACAAATGCTCCAAGCACACTGTGTGTAGCGTTCGATTTTATGAAACTATAAAAGTTCTTCACTGTTAATTACACAGACAAATGTCTCATCACACATTTGATTACCAGGATAATATAATTAGTTTTCTACATTAACCTTTCAAACATAGAGCCTGAATTTCAAGTTGAAAGCATTGTAAAAGCACCCAGTCTGGAGGTATATTATGTTTCCGCTTTTTTGTGATGATAATAAAATATTAAGACCGAAAAAAACCCAATGTGGTGTATGCAAAAGGTGGGGGGTTTTTTTTGTATAGACAAGCTAGGTTTAACCAGCATTGTCCACACAACACGGGTGTACAGTCCCCTCACGGGATTGTATTTCCAAGTCTGGGCTAGCAGCCCTGTGACAGAAGGTTTACGCTGATAACTGGTAAAAGCTGAAGCCAGGTCTGTCTTAAATCGTGTCCGTATTCGAGGTTTAAGCACTTCACTCTGGGCTGCCTCCTTCTTTTCAGGTCGAGGAGTCTCTCCTGGTATCAGAAAACTAAGCCCTTCCCTTCAAAACCACAGAGATGCCAGTCCTTGTCTGCAAAATACAGTAGCGGTATTTCCCCCTTCTACCCCCTCAAATGTTGTAAAGGCTGTGTTTAGTATGTCCTTCATCTAGAAAGAGGTGACTTCTCGTTTATCACCTTACCAGAACAAAGGATCGGAGGAGAGGACAAGCCACCACATCTCCCACTCCAACACATCACATGAGCAGACTTCCCAAGCTTACCGAGCTCCATTCAAAAAGCAGTTGGACTTTACACCATGGCAACCATCAGAGGTCACGTCCAGTACCACGTTCCTCTAACTGCGCTGAAGCTTCCTCCGATTTTCCAGACTACATTTACACAAAGCCATGTTTTGCCCATCTGTGCTGGTGTCAAAAAGACCATCTAAGTTCAACAGGTCTTTCCGGACACTTGATCCTTAATTTATCTGCATGTTAAACAAAGTGGATTCTTCTGATTTACTCATACACGTTAGAAGCTCCCTTTTTCTTGACAGTGCATCTCTTCAGTTTGATTTCATCGTTCTCGACTGTGCAACCAAAACATATGCACATCCCATTCCTGATAAAGCTGCCCTCGTTTATACACTGGCGTTAACACTTCACCTTTTCTAAAGATAATGGTTTCAATGATGTGTCTCAGCATCCATTAACATACTAAAGGCTGCCTCATGTTGAGGTTTCAGCAGCTGATCTCATGGATCAGTTAAATTGGAGAACAAACTTGACTCTAAACCAACAAGTTGGAGTGAACATCTTTCTGGGATGAATTTTGGCATAAAATCAAGTGAAGCTGCGAGTATACCACTTCTTAGTGGACAGGACGCCAAGCTGGGGAAAGGGTTGTGACTTCACCACCCCTGAAGCACAAGGAAAAATTACTCTAATGCAATGTGAAATTTTTTAAAGGAAAGCTGGAGTGCCAAATGTCACTCATCCCAGATCCCTGCGGAACAGTGGGAGCTCCGATTTCAAGTGCTTTCAGTGAAGTTCAGTCCCTGACACTGCTTTCCCTACATCTCAGATCAGTGCCTTTGCCACTAGGAATCTGGATAGAAGTGGACACCAAAGTAACCTACTGAAAATAAAGCAGAGAAGGTTACGTGAGCTCTGAGTAACTTACTGAACTGAACGCAGTCCCCAAGGAAAAAGGAAAAAAAAAGCCTTGTCTACAAATCTTGCGTGGTCATACGTCATTCAGTCTTGTCAAAACCAGCACGCTTTGAGGAAATCTGAAAGTCGGACACTCGGGACATGGTCAGGAAATAGCGCCTTTTTCTTTCCATAGCAACTGAAGGTGGGCTCCCAGGACTGCAACTCTGTGCTTCAGTCCCTGATAAGGAAGACCCTTGATAGGACTCGCATTCTTGAACGTTGAATTCTGACTGGCTCTTGCAATAGGTGAACTTTAGGCACTTAAATGCCAGAGCACATTCAGTCACAGTGAAAAGCTGGGCGTACTCACTAAAAACCCCCAAAACAAGCACAACACGGCCACACCAAAAGCAAAATCAATCGATCTGACTCGTGGCACAGATGTCAAAGCACAGACTCCTGCACATTTTTAGAAGCATCTTGGCTTAAGCAACGAGATCTATAACTCCTGTCAAAGCTTTATCATGATTTAGGGTTGGAAGAGAAAAGCATTCAAAGCAAAGCTCTGGTGGAGCTCACTCCATCAGGTTTATCAGACTTAACTGAAAGTGCTTACGGAACACAAAATCCAAACACAAAGCGCAGCAGCCACCTTCACTTCTCCCTGGAAATGGGTGCAGGGAAGAAATATTTGCTCGACATCCTAACTGCGAGAAGCTGAGAAGGCAATTTAACACAGCTCTCACCCCTGTATTAATATTCCAACCATCAGAAGACTCCACACTGCCCAAGATGTCCTCCTGTTCTCTCCCCTTTGCTGCTGACCTCTAGAAGAGGATGTGGCACTATGAATTAAGGAGACAAAGGCATTTTGCATGTAGACTGACTCCAGGTGCTGATTCACACATTTGGGACCAATGCTTCTTGCTGACTCCAGGGGGCAACACGCACAGACTACAGAAACCTTAAATCCTACTACAAAAATATTTAGGCTCCTGGTGCAGTAAAGGAGAGGCAGCCACTGGCAAATTTCTTTCTGAGGCACCTGCTTTCTCCAAAGCCTGAGTCAGGTGTCCAACAGCTTGCTTTATACAGCAAGAATCATTACAGTAGCTCAAAAATCCAGCCCTTACTCCTTTGGATTTGACCTGCCAATTTTTTTGCCAAGAGGTGCTTTACCCAGGTGAGATCCTAGATGCAACAGGAGGGGGATGGAAGCAGGAAAGGAAGCAGCACTCTGCAGCTGAGGAGTTATACAGGACAAAAAGCACACAGACAAGAAAGATAAAGGTTTGCTGATAACCAGTCCTATCATGCTGTAGTATATATCATGCTGCAGACTCTATATTACTTCTCTGTTTTCTTTACACATTTTTAACTGTTGATTTAATTTAATTTTGCCATGGCAGGATTAGCAGGCAAGCTACAGAGGTGAAAGGACATTACATTAAGACAGCACATTAATCCTCTATCCCACCCAAGGCAGAAGCAAAACCAAACAAATAGCAGCTTCCTGGAAATTGAATTTCTGTTATCCAGATGTCAAAGATGTAATACCCCAATTACACAAACTATTGCCAGTGAAGCATGCCAGCGAATATGCAATGTAAATGGGGTGAGCACAGAGCTGCAAAACTGCAGAGTCAGCATCTGGCTCTCTGAGTGAGCGATAATTAGCACTGTGTGTAGACACTAATAAACATTTATGTCTGAAATTACAACTTTTAGCAGTGTTAATAAAGGATATATTGGCAATTCATAGGATAAAAGGGTCTTGAAAAGAACGTCAGATTAAACAATGGCAGGCGCTTCCTGTGCTTGCACAGAGATTTTTTCCCTCCCTAATTGCAAATGGCCACGCTATGTTGCTCGGAAATTAATCAACACAAGCACATACCTAAAAAAACTGGTTGTGTTTCTTTGGTCTCCCCATTAACATCATTGCTGTAGTCAGAGATCTTATATATCTCATGATGGTAATCTGGAATGAAAAACGATAAAAAAAATTAGAACTCAAGTGATCTGGAAAAAATGAACGCTGAACACATTGCTACAGTTTTACTACATAATTTATCAATATATCTGCAGTTTATTTCATGTACATCAAATTAACCACAGAAAATGTGCTCTGTATCAGCACCTCCTAAAAAAACTTTGCTCACACTGGAGAGACTCAGCTCAAATATTTCACAGATTTTAGGGAATAACTACGCCTGCCCTAAATTACTGTGTTCATTTTCACAGCAAATTATCCCACCAGATGCCAATTATCTGGCTTCTTGCTTTACAGATGGAAAGCAGATTTATAATGAAATCTTTACCTTCTCAGAGACCAGGGAAAACTTTCAAACTTCACCTCAATCAGAAAATCAGCAACGTACTTTAGGGCTGCATTGTTCAGCTATACTGACTCATATTGGTGTCACTGGCCTCTGAACTCTGGAGAAAGGAGGATCCGGGACACCTCAGGACATTCACCTATAGAAACTGACGTCTGTGATAACCTTAAGAATAAACATTAGCATCTCATATTCAGAGATGTTACAGGATTTAAAACCAAAATGAATTCACCACGGAATTTCTATTTCAAATAAAAGAGTATTTTGCTGTGAAGTTCTCTGCTGTAATCCCAGGCAGGTGTTCACTAAGACCAGAGCTTTGTTTACATGTGTGTACAGAGGGAATAGTAAGTCCGAGAAAAAAAAATGTGTAAAGGCAGCTCTCCTGGATGCTATTTCTGACTCTGCTACTGGCACACACTTTGTCTTTCGGCAAATCGCTCAAGACTGAACAATAAATTCAGTGTCTTGAAACAGCCACCTCCCCACCTAACTCCTTTAATGCCCTCCCAGTTCCCAACGCCCTCAGCGACTCCCTCCATAAACTGGTTTTTATGTTTACCTGCCTCACAAAAAGCAAGGTAGAGATTAACTCATGGAAGAGCACTTTGGGAGATTCACTTAAAAGGCACAACAGAAACGGAGGGCGGTATAAGCAGCTCCTCCCACGAGCAGCACACCTGCACCTCTGACAAAACAGCTACTGGATCAGAAAGGTCTCCTGTAAGCCCAACTTTTTTGTTATGTGCTGTTTATTTGTACAGTGCAACTGTCTCGAGGGCACAAGAGGAGGAACAACCCAGTAAGTAAACTAGAATCAAGCCTAACGCAGCAACGCAAAAGAAAGAAAAGGGCCTGGAAAGAAAATGAGGGGAAAAAAATACACAACAGGGACTTGAAGAGGTCAGCGACGAGGTGCTACACAAAGGGTTCCTCTGCCTACCAAGCACAGCCAGCGAGTGAAACGGGTAAAGGTGAAGTTTGAAGATACGACATCGAGGAAGTAAAGGCTCCTTTCATAAGGCTGAAATGATGGGATTTATGCTGCCTGCCTTCCGTGATCATGAGCTGTCCTGTTGAGGAGGGGGACCCATGGAGCAGCTCGGCAGTCACCTGGTGGTCAGCCAAGGTCAACCCACCACAGTCTGCATTTTCATCCCCTCAAGGGCAGCCAAGATCTGCTGGGAGTGAGTACGTGGAAACTAGGAATTAAATGACTTACAGGCTCATGGTCCTCAGATATACAGATTACAAGTGGTTTCTTCTCTAGCACTTCCCTCCATACATCCAGCTGGTCACAATACTCTTCTGATCTACAGCCGCTGCCTTAAAAGTCACCACATTTCATGCCCAAGGCAGCTGCGTTTTAGTGCAGCAATGGATTTCCTCTCGATCTGGTCATTATTGATCATCTCGATAAGGTGCTCTGAAGGTTTTTTTTTGGGGGGACAGGACACAAGCACTGTACAGGCGCACATCGTTAACAGATGGTGTGTTACCAACAAAGTGACACAGCACACCCTCTTCTCTTTGGTTTCCTTCTGCCTCGGATGTCACAGTCCAGGCGCTGTGAAATCCATATCAATTTCACAACAGTAAACACTAAACTGTGACATTACAGAACGACTCCTGCAAGAGGCAAAGGCCAATTACAAGAGACAACTATTTATACATAGTTATCTTTCTAATCAACTGTGATAGAAAAAGAGTATGCAAGTGCAGACTCACATGCAAAATATGATTTTCATCTCCTCTGTTCTCAGAGTACAAAGACATAATTTTCTCTCTAGGATGTGTTTTTAGTGTAGCTTTCTGTTTGACCTTCCACATCCAAAAAGAGACCCCAGATAAAACAAGAATTGCTAATAATGTACCATCATAACTGAATCTACCTATTAAAACAAGGTTAAATATATTGTCTTATACACCGAGGCATATCTAAACCTGTAACGAGTGGCAACTGAGAATTGGCAAAATAGTCATCCATTTCCGACAGTGCACATATTCTTTTTTACAGCTCCATTAGGACAGAAATAAAACCGTGTCTTCAATTTCAGTTTTGCTTTCCACCTTTCACTTTCACCATCCCCCTCCCCCCAGCCTCCAGCCCAGTCCTACACTAACTCTGCCTGAGTCGAGAGCACGTTCATTATCAAAACCCCACAAACCAAACCTGTTCTCCATAGAAATCAAACCCTCGATAGGTTTGCTAATGCACACAGACCTCCAATACGTTTCAGACAAGTCTGACGGGTCACTGCCCCTCTGGTTTTTAATGGGGAGTATGTGCGAGCTTCAGACCCCCCTACAACGATACAGCAGCTGTTATTTACTATTCCTACCAAGTGAGTTTATTTCCATCTTTAAATTTCTTCACATCGAACATGATTTTGCCAAGCGCCCGCGAAGACACAGCTCTTCAGACAGCAAGTCTTGACACTCCTGTGTGTGTGTCCCCTTTCCCCAAGTGTGACATTACACCCAAGCAGCCACCTGCCTTGAACTTGGCATGCAGGACACACACAGCGTTTCATGGAGATATTCTCATCCAATACTTGGAAACACAAAAGGAAAAAAGATCTCAAGTCAAATCCACCAGGGCAAAAAGATCTCATCAGCTGGAGCAGGGATAAAGCCCCAACCAAAATAAATCCCTAGGGCTCAGAAGTCCACCTGTTAAAATGCCTACCAGCGCCTGTATCTTTTTATTATTTATTATTTTTTTTTAAAAAAAAAACAACAAGACTGAAACACAGAGCTGTGCTTCTTCCCCGACATGAATCCAAATATTTCTCCCTGCGATCTCTTTCAAAATACCCTCTTTTCCAAAAGCAAACACACCCCGAGCGAACAAGTTACACGCCAGCGGCTCTCCCCTGCCCACGTACAATTAATTATCTGCGTGGATTTTTAATAAAGCAACCTCTATTTGGCTTTTCTTTGAAATACGCAGATGTACGCAGTCGAGGGGAGGAAAAAAACCACCCAAAACACAATAAATCCACAGGAGTTGAATACCAAGAAGGTCCGTTGCTGCCCAAGTGTCATTATTTTTTCGCTCGCTTCCCGATTTTACCTTTTCTCCCCCCCCAAGCAGGATTTACCACGGAACACGATCCAACTTTATTTTGTGCAAGATCTGCCTGGAGAGAGAAAAAACACGTCCACCTTTCTGGGGTGGTTTTGAGAGGGTTTTGTTTTTGCAACAACACGTAACACACATTGAAAAAATAATTAAAAAAAAAAAAAAGAGAGGAAAGGGGGGCTTAAAAGAAGAGAAAATAAAAGGCGTGCAATGGTGTCGGGGAGTTCAAGCGCAGGATTGCGGAGTTAAACGAGAGATACGGGGAGGGAGAGGCGACCGGGGGAGCGGGGGGCACAGGCGTTTCGTAACGCCCCGCTTCCCCCCGGTGCAAAAGTCTGGGCTGCCCCCGGCGAGGGAACAAAGCCCGGGCCGCCCCCGCCGCCGCCGCCTTACCTTCGTTGATCAGTTTAAAGCTTTGGGATTTCCTGCTTCTCTTCCTCTGGGTGAACTCCATGGTGCGGGCAGGAAGGAGCGGGGCGGCCGGGCGGCCACCCGGCGGCGGCGGCGGTGGTGGCAGGACCAAGGTCCGTCTCTTTAATCAGCAAAACACGCGGGGGTTGGGAGACGGCGGCTCCGGCGGTGAATAAAGGGATCCGGGACAAGTTGGCTCCGGTCTTTCCCCCCCCCTCCCCGTACCTCCCGCCCCAAACTTTGAGGGAAAGCGGGGTGCGGCGGGGGGAGCCCCGCAGGGGCGATGCCGGGCAGCGCCGCCGCCTTCCCCCCCCCCCCCCCCCCGCCCCGCCGGCTGCGCGGCCGCGGCCCGGCGGCGAAGGGCGGCCCGCAATGGCTCGCCGCCGGCTCCGGGACCCCGGTGCCACCTGCTGGGGGAAGGCGGCGCGCAGCCCGGCGCGCCCCGCGGCGGTTCCGCCAGCCCCGGCCGTTAAGCCGCCACCCCGGGGCCGGCCCGTCACCACGCGACACACCGGGGAAGGCGGCCGGTGCCGCCGGGCCCCGCCGCGGGGGCGGCGGACACGGGGGCTGGAGGGAGAGGGGCTGAGAGGGCAGCGCCATTTTGTGTCCCCCCTCCCGCCGCCTCCGGCCCCCCCCTTCCTCACCCCCCCCCTCCTTCCTCACCCCCCCCCCCCCCCCCCCATCACGGGCACTTGCGTGCTCCCCCTGCCGTGCCCCGCCGCCGCCACAGGTTCCCCTTCCCGCCCCCCGGCAAGGCGCTACGGCCCCGCGGCTCCCCGGCGGGCAGGGGGGTGCCCGGCCGTGAGGGAGCGGCGGCCTCTCGGCGCGGCCTTGCGCCGCCGCCGGGCGCTGGGGGCCGCTCCGCTGCCCGCGGGCCCCGGCGGCGGCGGGGGGTTCCCTGAGGGGCTGGGGAGGCTCTTCGCGTGTAGCGGGAGCGAAGAGGTTCCGGGGCCGAGGTCCGGCGGGGATGGGATTGAACTTGGGGCTGGTGGGGCTGCGGCGTGCGGAAAGTAGGCAAAACCCTGAAACGGGGCTTGGCTGGCGCCAACAGCTGCTTATTGCCGTGTGTGACAGTAATTATCGCAACGATGTGCCCGCTTGCGTCGCGCACCGAGGCCTGGAGAAGCGTGCTGAACCACCGGCCGGGCCGAGGGGCGCCGAGCTTCACCCGTGTTAGTTCAACGTGGATCACCATAGCAAGAGGCAGAGAGTCCCAGTTTTCCGGAGGAGTGAGATTTTGTGCATCTGGAGACCCTCCGATGGGCACCAGGAGGTCACCATGGCCTTACGGATGGCCCAAGCACAGCTGAGATTAGTGCTTCGATTTATGCACCACTTGACGCCTTTCAGCCTTACTTATGGTTCACTTCCTCTGCTAAATTCGTTTCTGGTGTAGCGGTTTTTTTTACAGTCAAAAGTGGTTTTGCCTAAATTGGTTTGTGTACCTTTTTTTTTACAGTCAAGAGTGGTTTGGCCTGTTACTCGTAGAAGGATGCAGGCTTTTACAGTTATGACTATCGATAACTGAAAACACAGCTCCCGATCATCATCTTGTGTTTTACATGTAGTCGGGCTGTGTTGTGACAAGGAGAAGAGTATGTGATACTTGCGTCCGCCTACTCGAACAGATGCAAATGCAGATCTTCCCTTGGTCTCATCAGAGTACCCAGGAGAATCCCATTGGCTCCAGTGATATTGACTGACCCTATCACTTGGAATAATGACATAAAATTAGTAAGAGGAAAGCAAACTGAGTATTAACAATAGTGATTTGTATCTATGTGTGCACAGACACACCTGAATTAGTCAGACCTGAATTCTCTTGTGCAAGGTGCTGTCCAAACGCCACATGGAGAGTATACCTGGTTCCAAACAGCAAAACTGGGAAATAGGCTTACTGGTGAGGCAATATCAGAAAATATGCCTAATGGTAAAATTTATTAGACTCTGGAAAATTAAATTCATGAGGGAGGTTACAGAAACCTCACAGATTGGGTAAGGGTGTAATTTTCTATTAAATTGCTAAGTGGAAAATCCCAGAGGCAATCAATATGCTACTTTTGGAATTTTCCTAAACTTTGCTGTAAGACTTTGTGAAAGGAAACTGGGCTAACGTACTATTTAAAATCCTGCATTATATATTTTTGGGAGGATGCTGAAGCAGCAAAGGTAGATGGATGTCATATGCTGTTTGCTAAATTGTGTGGGTCCAATTAATCTCTGGTACAGCACAGTCAGGTCTGAAATGCGGCAGCAGTGTGCCTAAATTTTGTGCACAAACCCAGTATTTTCTCTATCTTTTGTTTGGGTTTTTTTTGCCCCAAACAGTCTGCTGATTCCTGCCTCCTAACTTTATTTACAAGACTTAGACCATGGCTGAAACTGTTGTGTTTGACTCTCATCCTTCCTGGGACAATAGAATTTTTATAAAGCATAAGGCCTTCATTTACTGTTCAACTCACATGATAGGCTTTATCCTGCATTTGCCAAAAGAATGCGCTACAAAAATAAAAAGGTCTCTTCTGTTTTCCTGTTACTCAATTTTGTGAAACATTTTGGGGTAGAATTTATGAAATAGCGATGGCAGAGTTTTATCAGCTGCTCTCTTTTCTCCTTTTAGTTCATCTTTCTCTGTGTTGGACTTTTTTTGCTTAAAGGGACACTCATGAATTGAAATGACATTTCAGTTCGAACGCTGGTCGCTGCAGTTTCAAGCAACGTTTTAGGAGAGTTAGCACATCCCCTTTTTCATTGGTATTTCTCATTTTGCTTCTTGTGAATTAGACTCATTCTTTTCTACACGCGGAGCAGGCCTGATCCTGCAAGCAAACCTAACAATGGTTACTCAGATGAGTAAATCTTGTGATTTTCATTTAGGAAAGCATTAGCCAGTTTCGATACCTAGGCCCCGATCCTGTCATCTAAAAGTGAATTAGAAATTAGGACGAGGTGACTTTAGGTCAAAGTCTTCTAGTTATCCACATACCGCGTGGGAGGATCCCGTAGCTGCAAACCAGGCTTTCCGTCCTGTCCTGTGAACGTTTCTCAGCCATGACTTCAGAAAAAATACTTCAAGAACTCAAAGGCTCCCGTGGGCAGGAAGTCGTGAGGCTGTTGTGGGGCATTTCGGGGTGGGTATCGCACAACTGGACTCGGACCATCTGCTCATTTGTCATGGGCCACCATCGCATTATTCTGGCTGGAGAAACCCGGAGATGAAAGTCGTCTTTATTCCGTTAGAATGGCCGCCTTGTGTCACCCTGGAGAGCCGCCGGCTGCATCGCTGTGGCAGCCAAGTGACTTCGGATAAAGTGCACCGGCTCTGAGGGGCCGTCAGCTTTTAATTTCATCTTCTGTTGCAGTTGATGCCTCAGTATTGCATTGTTATTATTACACATTAAGAACCCATAGTTCCTTTTTTTTCTGGTGAAAAGATGGAAAAATCAGAGCATTTTGTATATATTCATGAATAGTCACAAAGTTACTTCCTCTATCAAACCATTAAGTAATGTGCTTCTCAAAATGCCATGAAATTAGCCAACTAAATAAGGGCTTTATCTTGCAATATACCCCAAGTCAGTATGATTATCCCTGACTATTTCCTAGTTACCATTTTATTAGGCTGCAAGTTACTTTCAAAATATCCTCTCCCCATTCTAACTGATATTAATCTCCTGAACAATTTTCTAGTGTGTAAAATGTTGTTTTTTTTTTTTCATTTCAGGTGCTAGATCATGAGCTAACCAATTAATATAGTTAATCTAATCATACTTCAGTACTAAGAGCAGCAGTGCTCTTCACATCAGGATGTCCCAGACTTTTTCATTGCTTCCAGGCTCAGAGGTGTGTCTAGTTAATGACAATATTCTGATTGTTACTCAGGAAGTAGGATGGTGCAGGACAAAGAAGACTGAAAAGTCCTAGAGCTGAGCAGAATTAATATGGGTGTACTGTACTAAGAGCTCCTTCAGCTTTTCAGTTGGAAAAATTACACCGGACAAAGTCTCACAAACTCGATGATTTGATCTGAGGCTTGAAGTCTAATGTCAAGGAATCTGTGTGAGGCCGGGGGAAGTAGGAAGAGGCTGCTGACTGTCACATCAATAGCGCCGTGATTACCACTTGGCTTGGAGCCTGAAGAAGTTCAGTGTGGTGTTACGAAACAGAAGAAGGGTGAAGAGGTGAGTTGGAGATCAGGAGCTGCACAGGGGACAGGTTAATAGGTTAGCTATTTTGGTCAGTTATGTGTAATGATTGTTGTTAAGGATTTTATAAACCGTGGTAACATTTTTCCCTTGCAGGTTTCCGGTGATGTCTTTGTGGTCATACAAAACACATAGGCAGTACTTTTTCTCAGCTCCCAACCTGATAACAGCTCACATCGATGCTGTGCTGTCTTACTTCAAACCTCCCCTGTCAGGAGGCTTCCATGTTGGAGTATCCAAGGACTGGGTCATTACAGAGGTAGGTTTCTGGATGTCCTGAAGAAGTCTGAAGCTGGGAGTGCAGTTTAACTTGTTTTCTGACCCCCCT
This sequence comes from Leptosomus discolor, assembly GCF_034619465.1. Lineage (NCBI taxonomy): Eukaryota > Metazoa > Chordata > Aves > Leptosomiformes > Leptosomidae > Leptosomus > Leptosomus discolor. Next base: position 211,485,570 of record NC_141391.1, on the reverse strand, counting down.
TGACTTTTTCCTGTACCATTTCAGTTACAGTACTTGACATCTTACGATGCCTCTATCCTTACTCTCTTTTTCCTTTGGCACACTATTTTGAAATGGCTTCTTGTCCGTTCTGCTGCTTGTTGATCTTCCTCATATAAATTGAAAAGAAAAACCCTACAGGATGGACCAATGTTTTAATCTGTTTGCCAGGGAGACCAAAACATTCCAGAACTGTTTCAACAATAAAGAATATAACTGCATCCACGTACAAAGTGTTCTTTGTGTGTGCGGTTACAAACCCTCTGTATCTTTCGGTATCCGAATGCAAACCCCATTTTGACTGCAAGGGTGGGCTTTTCCTTTCCTCTGTCTTTTTATGTGTAGCTTGGAGGAAGACTGCAAGGAAGGGCAGTATAGACTAAGAGTCAAAGTTTGATGGTCATCTGCTCTGATCAAATACTTGTAGGATAATTGATATTAAGGTATTAGCTCTTCCCCAGGACAGACAAGTTTTCAGATATGAATTCTGGGAGGAGTGGGTGGGGAGACTGGGGTGTCTTAAGCAACAGATGTGGTTGGAGGATAAAGGAGAAAAGGTCTCAACAATACTTTCATGAAAGCTAATGTGGAAGAGTAAAAAAAGTCTCTTCACATACATGCATGTCTTGTACTTCCGTGCGACATGGAGAAGTCCCGAACTGCACAAATTTTGCCCTGCCTCGCACTTACAACCCAAGATGCTTCCGGAGAACAGAGGGCAATGTGAGCAGGGCTTGTTATTTTGCCTAGAACTTTGGGGTTTGTCCTACATAAAGAATAATAGCGCTTAGAAACCTTAGTCCGGATGTGTCTTTGCAGCGCTACCACCTCTGTCCAAAGAGATGAAGTGTAAAGCCAGGCTGGCATTCTAGGAAAGGGCTTGATTGACCTTTGGGTAGTTCAGGAGTCGATGTTAATCACGGTAGCCTAAGCCACAGCTAGGGTAAGTGGTCCCATTTCTAATGAACGCTATAGGCACAAATTGCGGCAAGCTCAGCTCAGGGTCCAGTTGCCCAGTGAATCCCTTGCCTGGAAGAGTTCAAAGAGGGTTATGCTGCTAATCATGCCTACTTTTATGTGTCAGTTGGCTTCGGTCACAGCAGCTGCAGGCAGGTGTAAGAGTTCAGCCGTGGAAAGAGTCAGTCACTGGAGCTACGGACGGAAAATGAATGCACCATCAGTGGCAGGAACAATAGCATTTAGCAACATTAGACAGCCGCTCGAGGCTGCGGGATGAAGAAGCCCAGACACCAGTCATCCTCCTTTAAGTCCTGACGGAGACTGATGCGGGGACATTACGCTGTGCCTCCCCGGCCCAGCCTTCTCACCCTTTCCAGCTTGCCACAGGGAGCTGCTCTCTGTGTCTCGATTCTGCCTTGATCCTCTTGCGTTTCTCCTGCCACACATTAGTAAATGCACTTGCACTAAAATCAATAGGAGTTTGAAAACTAAAAGTAATGTCTGCTTTGGTATGCTACTAATCCACTTATTTGGATCCTCTTACTGCTCCTCTGGGCTGCCCTGATCCTCTCTATCAGCCCACCCAGCTGCTCTGATCTGCTCTCTAAACTTCTGCCATGGCTATATTAGCATCCCTGTCAACTCACAGGGCTGCTGCCTCGACGCCTTCAATTCCCTCTCCCAATGAGAGTCTCTCTACTAAATTATAATCCTTGTAGCTCAGAATACTGATGCAAGCTAAAATAAATTCATGAAAAGTTGCCGTGGCTCCTGCTAAGATGTTCTATTTCCCTAAATGTTTTCAAACAGTACTTACATTTCAGGCTGCAGAAATGGCTTAAGACACATTCATAACCACCTGCCTGCTTTTCAGTTCTGAAAAATGAAATTTCATTGCAAGGTACAATGTAGTTCAAAACTACTCACACGGGCACTTTTTAAAGAACGTGAATTTAATATCTGTGTCAGGCTGAGACTGACAACAACTGGAAATAAAGCTTTTATTCAGCAGTAAGATATATACAGTGGCATTTTCATTAATGTGCCCCCCCCCCGAGGAACCCTCAGAGATGTGTAGATATTGAAGACTCCATCCCCTGTTCAATCCTTGACCTCTCAGCTGAGGCAGCCAAGGCACCTGAGTGGGTATTTTCTCTGAGATGGATGCATCCTGCAGGGATCAAACTGACACCACAGAATTATGATCATTTAGTAACAACTTTGAGAGATTTCTTGCCTGGGTTGAATTGAAGCTAATGAACTCAAACTTAGAAGTACAACACTTTACACTCAACTATTTCTCTTCTGTACACATAAAAATAGAAGAAAAATAGATGGTTTTACAATCTTTTCTATCATCCAGCAACATCTATTTGATGTTGGGGGGTGGGTGGGTGTGTCTGTTATGTTTATTCGCCTATAATTGGAATACAGCTAAAATGTCTCAAAAACGCGGGTTGTGTGGTATAGACCTTACTTTGGGGAAGGTTGAGGAGAGAGACAATTGTATGGATCTAAAACTCAGTGCATGGAATTTGACGAACTAGTGGCATTTGCAGGGATTACTCCTGTTACTGCATCTTTCCTGGAAAGGGTTTGCTGCTTGGGTATCGGTAGCGCAGACTGATGCTGTAAGTATGTTCTCCGCTCAACGTCATTTGCCCCTTACTGCTGAAGTGCTGGAAAGAACATCTACAGAAACATCAACAACAAAAAAAGCAGCAGGATCATTTTCCTGCAAGGGGTTTTGAGTTCTTCAACAGTCACAAATGGCCACTGCTGCCAAAAAAGCACGGTCTCCCTAGTGACATCTTGGGACTGATTCATTAGGGGCTCTGATGACACACTGCCATAAGCTGAGTTACCAATACTGTTTCCTGAAACAACAAAATTTTCCTCCAAATTCCAAAATCTCCCGTACCAGCCAGTTTGGCAATAATTAGCTGTTCTTAAAGGTAAAGATTTTTAGAAGCAGTAATGAGTTTTCACACCACCTCAATTTTACAGATAATAAAGCTGCTGGGATTGGAATTGACCCATGCATCCTTTAGTCAACCTAAACAATTCACCTAAAATTCCTCGATCAAAACTGGAGGATAACGATCATTCAAACAGTTATTTCAAGCACGTTTCTAAAAGCCACACTCGCCTTATTAACCAGGAACATCCATATGGATGTCACTACTCCCGTAAGTATTTTAACGGTGCATTGCAGAGGTCTGTCCTGACACACAGGAACTGTAGCGGCTGACTTACCACGAGAACTGATCAGGCGATACTTTGAAAAGCAAAGCGAACCAAATGTCAAAGCCACCTGCTTCTTTTACCCCTAACGATGCACGGATGTCACACCCTTTTGAAGGCTCCTGTTTGTCAGAAATGCCGGCAACTTTTTTCTGCCATTGCCTCACCTCGGAGCTTTTCTCGTCTTTGCCAGTGCCTTCTGGACACCCGTGGTGAAGTGCTGCCCCCCACTTCTTCCTCGATCTTCCCCCTGGCTGAGTTGCTCAGTCTGTGACCTCCTGGAGATTGCGTGCTACTGTTCTGAAAGGTAAAGAAGAACCAGCAAGCCTAGTATGAGTGGCTTAAATCTGCTAAACGGAGGGGATGGCCACATCCCCACGGCAAGAATTTTAGGGGAGTACAATTTGCAAACCTTAGAGAAGTGCTACCACGTCTGCTTAGAACAAGTTGTCACGCACGCGGAGGTGACCTGTGGATGTGACAAGCTGGAGATACCTGTAAGCAGAGTAAATGTGGCGGCAAAGAATGGGGAACTGGATGGGTTAATCCCTTCCAAAAAGTCAAGGACTGCTTTAATAAATGAAGAAAGGAGTTAGACTGGATGCGGAGCTCCCTTTGCCAGACGTAGACATATTTAGTCATGGTATAAAGGCAATTTTATCACCTGTCTTTTTTGTTATAGTATTTTGAAGATTAATACAAGGAACTGCGTACCTGTCTGAAAAGGGTTTCCAAGAGCGATCTGTGCCCTGCGTTACGTGCAATGGGTTCGTTCTGCAGTCTCGGTCAGCTGTAAGGCATCACTTCTGCCTCCTGTGTGCAAGTGAAAGCATACGCCGGCTCAGCTGCAGTTTTCCCCCGTTTTAATACCAAATAGAAAAACGAAACTGGATACCCTTCAAGTATTGAACACAACCTGCAAACAGCTAAATATGAACTGAATACAACAACTGAGCGCAACCAACATCACTCTGATCAGCTTTACCACTTCGGCAAATAGATGACATCTGGGTTGTTCGAGTGAAACGACGTATTTCTGAGCTGCCTTCCATAATCTTCCCATAAGTGGACAGTTGGCTTGCAGCAGATAAAGCTGAGCAACCATTTAATCATCAAGAAACTGGAATGAAACACCTCGTGTATGCTTTAAGCTTGTATTTTTATTACTTACAAGGCTCTTAGGAATGTTCCAAGATTTTGAGTAACTTCAAGAACCCTTTTCAGTCTTGATTTCATTTGGAATGTTGTGAAGCAAATTACTTTAAAGTAGCTTTGTGGTTAACTCTGTGGGGTTGTTCCAGAGGTCTGCGGAAACCTGGATCTAGGAAAAACATGGGTGACGCTATTGCTTCCAGACACAAGCTCAGTTGCAGTGAGCTCTCAAGACTCTGCAAGTGGTTTTGGGAGCGCTTAACAGCCTGGCTACAGCCCTGACAGCAAATGTAACATTTATTAATCACATGTGAGACAGAAACACACAGCCATCGTGGTACCAAACCAGCAGTATTGCCCTGAAAAGCAAAACAGAAGCAGTAGAAAACAAATAATCCAGCTAAGGATTTATAGCAGTGATCTAATTGACTTTAATGAGTAATGCTGTATATGATAAATTGATAGTTTGACATACAGCTTGGGAAGGGACTTCACAGGTTAAAAATATCTTATGCACTGATGTCAGCAAAAGATCATTGCATGGATGAGGGACTGGCACAGGGAAGGAATTGTCTGCTTTCATAACACACTGCTAAGCAGTTTCCACAGTCTAAGGGCTCCTCGGAGCAACGGAGACTCACAGAAACCCTCTTGCGGTGCGGCGGAACAGTTTCCATTGCGTGGTCCAAGGAGCAGAGCTCACAGTGCGAGCTTTCATGTGTGCCACGAGTTTGTCTGGCAAGCGGTGCTCCAGATATTCACCCTACAACCAAACAGCCTGTGTGAATGGAGACAGTCAAAGGACAAGAGACCCAGAACGAAGCAGGCAGGGACCGTAACGAATTGCCAGCATAGACATACCCTCGGGAAGAGGTTCTGAGGAACAGAGGAGCTTTGAACAGAGTCCAGCTGAGACAGGACCCAAGCATCTCAACGATTCATGTCCCTCAGAAAATGTTGCCCTGACCCCAAGGCAAAGAGGAGCCGAACGGATTTGCCATCCTGGAAATCAGAGAGCAAGCCGGAATGGGCCTCCTCATGACTTGTCAGTGAAAGACAAAGAAGGTACCACCACTTCCTATATATCAGAAGATTTTCTAATCTCTTCAAAATGAGAAATCTTGAGGAGATGGATGACACCAAATCTCCCCCCCCTTTTCCTTCAGCGGGGACATATTAGTGAATGCCCTCAGAAAAACAGAGCCCACATATATACGTATTTGCACACATACAGTAACTCTTTTGGGAGATGTCGCACTTTGTCGATTGCCACTTCTCTTCCACAGGACAAGTCAGCTGTCTGGATCACAGAGGGGTTTTACATTAAAGGATGCTTTGATTTGGAGGCAAGAGAGCACAGAACCAGGAGTACTCAAAGAAGGGCACCAAGTCAATCATGTCATTGGTAGTGAACTTTTAGACACCTTTTAGAGGTACACCATTAATTTCAAACCTGGCCAAAGCTGGTTTACCAACATAAACTGTTCAGCTGCTTTCCTCGTCCGTTATGCCCCTGCCTGCCAGCTTGTGCCTTTGTTTTGATTTTTATAAACTGGGCGATCTTTGGTCTAGGTGTCACAGTAACTGCATCATTGTTGTGAATACTGTGAGCGAGCTGGCTTTCCTCCTTCATTTTGTACTGCCTCTAATTGAGATGTAATGTCAAACTGGAGCAGGAAATGAAGCAAGGTCTAAGGTTATGTCTACACTACTGTTAATTGAGGAGGGCAGCTGGCTACACTACCGTTAATTGAGGAGGGCAGCTGGCACTCAGACACAAGCATCCGATTCGTTTGCCATTAAGTCCACCACAGAGTATTGCCGCAGTCTCCCAGTTGATGCCCTTACCCAAGTGTGGGCACATCCCCCTGGGCCTCTCTACTGAGACCTTCTTGGATCCTTTCACCATCAGATGTGAAATAATTTCCTTTTAGAAGAACTACGAAAGAGCGTAGGAGGACTGTTCCTGCTTCCTCATTGCAAAGCGATTGCATTCAAGCCTGAGGTAAAGCAGGGCATGAATTCCTAAATCCATACCCCTCCGGCCTTGGTTTAAACAACACCCTTAAGCCATTTTCTGCAGGAAAGAGCCATGGCTCAGATTATCTCACGTGGGTGAAAAGCCAGTTGTGGTTACAGACCTCCAAAATAGCTACTGGAGCAATGGAGCTTACAATGGGGAAAGGCAAAGAAAAAATTTGGGAGGACTTAAAGGTGAAAAAAAAATCTGGGAGGACCTAGAGAGGCAGAAGCTACCGTGTGGCACAGCATGAGGCTAGAGGAGACAGAGGTGCTGCCACCAGCCAGGCTGCTCCTAAGCAAAAGCTAAAGTTACACTGACTTTCACCCTTCCCTGTTCGGTGGCCTTCGATTACAGTGAAGGTGTAGCCCTGATGAATTTAAGCATAGTGAGGGTTGGCTGGTGTTACTCATTCTTCAAAGCTTTTTCTGCACCTCTTGGACTTTAGAAGCCACAGGATGGAAATTGCTGGACAAAACCAGGTAAATAAGCAAAATAATTGTGTTATTGCCTGTGTCACATATGTTGCATGCCTGTGAGGACTCAAGCTAACAAAGCCGGTAGCTTTTACTGCCGGGATATACCTGCTAAGGAGTTCAGTCCCTACCAGCTACCTCAGTCCTCTAGGCTTGAAGGAAGCAGAAACCAGGCATCACGCTTAAATCCCAACACGCTGCCTCAGCCGCAGGGACAGCACAGGGGACAGGGAGCGCAAAACTTTCCCATCTCTTGGGTGATTTTTAATACCAGCACCTGAGGAAGGAGCGGGGTACCTGTGAGCACCCTGCAATTAAACCCTACGCCGTTCGCTGGTGTAGTTTCACCTGAGGGCACCCCGGAGTCAGCGAAACAGTTCTGATTTCCCTTGGGGTGTTGTTAAGCCTCACAGAGAGAATCAGATGGTGGCAGGGGCACACCCATGGCGGGAGCAGCTGAGGAGGCATCCAGCCCTCCTGTGCAGCAGTTGCACACTTGTATGGCCGGGCCCACACACCCCTTGGGGTCAGTGACCAGCCTCATAGAATCATGGAATTGTGGAGGTTGGAAAAGACCTGTGAGACCATCAAGTCCAACTGTTAACCTAACGCTGCCAAGTCCACCACTAAACCATGTCCCCAAGCGCCACATCTACACGTCTTTTAAACACCTCTGGGGATGGTGACTCCACCACTTCACTGGGCAGCCTGTTCCAGTGCCCGACAACCCTTTTGGTGAAGAATTTTTTCCTAATATCCAATCTAAACCTCCCTTGGTGCAACTTGAGGCCATTTCCTCTTGTCCTACCATTTCATAGAATCATAGAATAGTTTGGGCTGGGAGGATCCATTAAAGGCCACCTAGTCCAACCCCCCCTGCAGTGAGCAGGCACATCTTTAGCTGGATCAGGTTGCTCAGAGCCCCGTCCAACCTGATCTTGAATGTTTCCAGGGATGGGGCTTCCATCACCTCTCTAGGCAGCCTGTTCCAGTGTCTCACCACCCTCATCCTAAAAAATGTCTTCCTTTTATCTAGTCTAAATCTACCCTCTTTTAGTTTAAAACCATTACTCCTTGTCCTAAGGAGTCCACTTGTTCCTTGGGAAAAGAGACCAATGCCCACCATGCCATTCCTGAGGCCGGGAACCAGCCTCTCATGCTCCCGGGTCCCAGTGACCAGCCCCATGTGCTCCCTGGGGCCAGCAACCAGCCTCGCATTCTCCTTGGGCCCAGAGCCCAGCCCAGTGTTCTCCTTGGGCCCAGGGACCACCCCATGTTCTCCTTGGGCCCAGAGACCAGCCCCGTGTTCTCCTTGGGCCCAGGGACCACCCCATGTTCTTCTTGGGCCCAGGGACCACCCCATGTTCTTCTTGGGCCCACAGACCAGCCCTGTGTTCTCCTTGGGCCCATGGACCAGCCCCGTGTTCTCCTTGGGCCCAGGGACCCGCCCCATATTCCCTTTGGGCCCACAGACCAGCCCCATGTTCTCTTTGGGCCCAGGGACCAGCCCCGTGTTCTCCCTGGGCCCAGAGACCAGCCCCATGTTCTCCTTGGGCCAATAGACCAGCCCCGTGTTCTCTCTGGGCCCATAGACCAGCCCCGTGTTCTCTCTGGGCCCACAGACCAGCCCCATGTTCTCTTTGGGCCCACAGACCAGCCCTGTGTTCTCCTTGGGCCCATGGACCAGCCCCGTGCTCTCCTTGGGCCCAGGGACCCGCCCCATGTTCTCTCTGGGCCCACAGACCAGCCCCGTGTTCTCTTTGGGCCCACAGACCAGCCCCATGTTCTCCTTGGGCCCAGAGACCAGCCCCGTGCTCTCCTTGGGCCCAGGGACCCGCCCCATGTTCTCTCTGGGCCCACAGACCAGCCCCGTGCTCTCCTTGGGCCCAGGGACCCGCCCCATGTTCCCTTTGGGCCCACAGACCAGCCCCGTGTTCCCTTTGGGCCCACAGACCAGCCCCGTGTTCCCTTTGGGCCCACAGACCAGCCCCATGTTCCCTTTGGGCCCACAGACCAGCCCCGTGCTCTCCTTGGGCCCAGGGACCCGCCCCACGCCCTCCCCGGGTCAGCGGAGCCGTCACAGCTCCCACGTGCACTGTCGCACTGTCGCACTGTCGCGTACCCTCACACACGACCACCCCCCCACCCCCCCCGCTCCTCCCAGGCGCCAGAGGGCGCAGTGCGCGTGCGTGGCCTCCCGGCGCGGCGGTCCGGAAGTGACGCTATTGTTTTGCTCCGCCACTTCCGGCGGCGGCGACTGGGGCTGTCGCGGCCATGGACATCCTGAAGCGGGAGATCAGTCGGAAGCGGCAGCAGCTGGAGGAGAAGGAGCTCGTGGGGGTGAGGGCGGCCGGGGCGGGCTCAGGAGCCCTCCGGGGTGGCGGGGCCGGGCGCAGGAGCGCTCCGGGGCGGGGGCCCGGGGTGGGGGTGGGGGTGGGGGCGGCGGGAAGGGCCTGAGGGGGAGGCTCGGGGCGGGGGCGAGGCGGGAGCGGCCCGGCCTGGGGCCGAGGGAGGGGAGGAGAAGCGGCCTGGGACAGGGGCTCGGGTGGGGGGATGCGGAGCTGCCCAGGGTGGGGTTCGGGAGGGCCAGGGGCGGCCCGGGCGGGGGTTTGGGGAAGAGGAGCAGGAGTGGGCCAGGATGGGAGCAGGGAAGGAGCCAGGGGGAGTTTGGGGGCGCGGAAGCAGCCTGGCTTCAGGGCTCTGCCTTTTGGAGCTGCTTTAGTTACTGATTTCAGGCACAGAGAAATGAGGACAGTCTGTGCGACCTTTGGGGAACGACGCGTGGATCCCTTTCCTCGCCGCTGCTGCGTTCTGTTCGCAGCAATAGTAGGGGCGCAGGGGCGTGTCGGGGGGTGTGTGCGCCGAGTGGGTTCGTTTAAAAACACCCGCAGGAAGGGAGAGTGCTCTCATGGATGTCCGAGTTTGCGTTTTGGCGTTAGGGGTTGAAGTAGGGAGCTGTGATCAGAGGCTGCTGTAGGTCGGGCAGGCAAAGTGTGAAGAAAGAAATCTCCTTTATTGCAAGGGAGATGGTTCAGGGTGACCACGGGTGCCAGCTGTCGAGTGTCTGGAAGGTCTTATCGAACACATTTCTGCACAGGGGCACCAAGCAAGCTTACGAAGTGTTTTGTACAAAGGTGATTTCTCCCGCCTTTCAATTTAGTGTGAAATTATGTGTTTTGTAGAGTTTATTTAACCAAGTTCCCCGTACTCTGACCTGGGCCTTGTTGTGCACATCTAAAGCGAAGCTTTACACTGACAGGTACCACGGCCTCACGTGGCAAAGAGTGGGGGTTTTTTAAAGCGCTGGTGACAACAATGTACTTTTAAGTCTGCTTGTACCTGTATGCTGCGAAGTCACTCTGTATTGCTGATTTTCAGAGGTGCTTCCAACTAGTTCCCTTTACATGGCAATGTAGCCATCTCTATGAAAGGATGTAGCTGAATTCACCAAATCAAGTAAGGAAATTTGAGCCATTTTTGCCCAAGTATGTGAAACGGTAAACTGCTAACAGTTTTCCTCTCTTGTAGGGAAGTAAGAAATATTTCAAACGCAGTGAGTTAGCTAAAAAGGAAGAGGAGGCCTACTTTCAGAGATGCGGCTACAAGGTATGGAGGTTGTTCCTCCAGGAATTTGTATGTTTACTTTGAAGTCTACATTTTATTATCGATGGTATAAATGTTGTTAATGATAATTGTTGTTCTTTGTTCAATCTGTTAATGTTATACATTAGCCTGTAAATGAGAAGCCACCTGGAGAGGTATGAGTTTCAAAACCCATTTTCAATGCAGGAAAAGATATGCATGATATACAGCTACTTAAGTTTGTGTTATGGTTTGGCTTTTGTTTCTTTTATTTAATTTTTTTGTGGAAAGCATGAAGTGGCTTGGGATCAAAGCTTGTCTTCCTTTCTTTTTAAATTGTGCTGTTAGGCATGAACACTGGATCTGATATAGCCACCTCCCCTTCCCCCTTATCAGAAAAAATGGATACGCTCAGATAATTTTATCCATTCAGATAATTGTCACAGTCTTGTCAAAATGTCCAAAAGAAATCAGTATAGCGTGGGCACGTATTAAAAAGATCTGCCAGCTTCCATACTGTATCTATTTGTATTTGGGTTTTGGCCATCAGCCACCCGGCATTGAACAGTGCGACAACAGCATCTGTTTTCTTGCTGGCAAAACAGTGGAACACGGTGGGTAACCTGGGGTGAGTTTTGCAGCAAATGAGTGATCTGGAAGGCTTTGTCTGCCTTGTGATGGTGTCGGGGAAGTAGTTTACTGAACTGGGAAGAATGTTGTTTTCTTTTACAAGTGTGTGTGTCTGCCTGCCTGCCTGTACGTGTGTGGGAGGGGTCTGCCTTCCCTCGTGGAAGGCAGAGGCTGGTAATGTTGTTTGCTGTTACTGGGCACAAACAGGAGTTTGTTTTCAGTCGAACGTGACCCGGTTAGTGACTTATTCTGAAACCTTGATCTGTTTGTGGGCTGTTCGGACATCAGTGCCAAAAGGATTCGTGGAACGTGCAGCAAACAGTCGTGAGAAGGCGTTCTGTGAACCCAGTCGCGCTTCCAAGTGGAACTGGCTGCGTGGTGCTTTTTGAGCATGAGCTTGTGTTCTTCAGAGCCTCACGGAGCGGTTAAAATGCCGTTATCTGTGCTGCTGCGGCACCAGTTTTGGTTTGAAATGTCACCCTGAAAACGGTTTTAAAATAAGTTGCTTCTTTAAATTCAGTACCTTTTTAGAGCCTCCCAGATTTCTGCATTTGATCTTTACTGCATTAATTAGCTGTAGCGTGTAGACTGATTTCTTTTTAAATTCAGGTGTGTTTTTTGCTTTGCTTAAACCTAATGAGTTGTAATAATTTGACTTGCTTGAAAAAGAGAGCGCTGACACCAGAATAACTGTGGTAAAGATATTGCTTGTGACTTGGAGTCCAGCTGACAGAATGGATCAAATCTTTTCCCCCAATGCTGCTGTCTCTTTATGATTTCAGGAATGTTTGTAAGTTAAAATTTGTACGTATCCTTCTGCCATGGGAGTGTATTTTTTTTTATATATATATATATATAATATTTTTTTTTTTTACACAGTTCTTCCGTATTTTCTGTCCCCTGTCAATTCCCCCTTTCCTGCATCGATGGAAGTTTTATTTTTCCCCTCCCTTTGTGTTAAGCGTTGATGTGATTGCCCTTCCCTTGCTCGTTGCAAACACAGGTGGCTGCAGGATTGATGTCTGTGTTTGCCAGTACAGCACTGAATATAGATTTGTGGCTGAATCCTGTAGCTGGAGCCACAGGGTGAATCCTTACCTCCATCTGCATGGAGTTGTACTGACACTGGAGTGCAAGGCTGGCACGTTGCCCTGAAAGAATAGAAAAGCTTCTTTTAATAAACCTGTGTAGTACAGTGGTTAAACTGGTGAACCTGAATACAGACTGGAAATGACAACGTTTTGCCCGTGCACAGAGAATGCTACAGGGTGCTCTGTAGGATTGAGTGGAGCGTTTCCCTTTTAGCAAGTATGGAAATGAAATAGATTCTAATGAGGAATCTAGGAAGAAACAAGATGTGAGTGAGTACTGGAAATGTTTCCTTATTATGGGAATATCACCAACAGCAATCTGCTCCTGCTGTCAGAAGTGTCAGATTTGAGCGTACAAAGGGAACTGTAGTTACATGATGCTGTCTCAGTGTTACTTTGATCAAAGAGTTGTTTTGCATTATTAAAATATTGAGTAATGAAGAATGAGGGCTCTGTTTGATTCAGGGACCTTCCTTTAGATTAAGAGGAGTTGTTAATGAGATCCTATCCCTATGAGCACTTGTAGGTGTCTTTTTTTTTTTCTTTTTTGTTTAACCCTCAAGAAACTATGGCAAGCTTGTTAGAAAGATGTGTTGCCTTAACCAAGCACCTCTCAAAACCCGTGGGTCACCGTTAATAGTGCTCAGCTCACTGAAGCTGTAGATAATAAACATTTTAAGCTGACACTGCCACTGAAAGAAGCAGCCCCACTCTCCCCCTGTCCTTGGGTTTTCGCTTCTGCCCTTGTGTCCATGCATGTGCTATTCCTGGTGAGCTGGATGAAGAGGTTAAATTAAGTGGGCTGGGAAGAGTACCTTTCTTTATGTTTTATGGTGTATTATTTTCTGTTTGAATCATTTCCCCCATCTGGTTCATCACATAGGGATGCAAATGCTTTTGCATGGGAAAGGAGGACAGAGCAGGGGCAGGAATCAACAGGCAGAGGGTGGATTTGCTATTTTTGGCACCACGGCTGACATCTGCCTGCTAAAGTGATTGCCAAACTTTAGCAATTGTCCTTTCCATTTGCTATAGAGGCCGCTTCCTGCAACATGCAGAACTGTTAGTTAAATACTGGTACTTTTGAAAGCTTTTATTGTTCTGTGAAATTGAATTATAGCCATTAAAAACTACGAAACTGAAAGTTTATATTGTATTACAATCTGTGTTCTAGAGTTCCGGTATCTTTACATTGCTATCAATATATGGGTTTATTTCCATCAGTACATCAGTAACTATGTCTGTTGAATGTAGGTGCAGCAGCAAGAGGAGGAGGAGAAACCACTGACTTCATCAAATCCAGTGCTGGAACTGGAACTGGCAGAAGAAAAGTTGCCAATGACCCTTTCCAGGCAGGAGGTAAAATCAATCGTCGTGAACAGACTACTTGAGCTTACAGCAAACGCGTCTGAAATGTCTGGTTAGGGCTGCTTTTTCTAGAGAAGTGTACTTTTTGTGGCAGTTTGTATAGAATAATAAGCCTCCATTTTTACAGTCAAGAACGATTGTCTTTGCTCATCAAGGATCTGCTGTCCAGCTGAATGCATAGGGAGGCACAGGTGGGCAGAGCCTCTTTGTCACACGGATTTGCACAGACGAGCTATAACATTTTACAGCTCTTTCAGATGGATTCTAGAGTAGTACCCTGAATATCAGTGTTGTCCTTGGATAATACTGAAGGCATGCTGGATTTTTCCAAGGTTTTCCCCCTGTTTCTTTTCTTTGTAGCTCGTTGGTTTGAACCTAAATTTGGAAACAGAGTTTTGGATGTTCACCTTGATTTCTAGAAGAAAAAGTCCTGAAGCCAGGGCAGCTGGTGTGCTCTTTGTCCTTTCTAAGAATAAGAATACCTACGTGAATGTGAGTTCACAAACAGATCTATGCCCCGAAGCAGGAGGTTTGGAAGTACAGAATAAATTCTAATCTCGGAAATACTGCAATTCACAGCTGAGATCATCCAAGACTGTCACACGTCCCCTTAATTTTGCAGGATACTTACTGTTTTTCACAGGAGGGTATCACAGGGCTTGTAATGGGGGCTGTTGGTTTTGTGCTTGGTTTGAGGTTTGGTCTGTATGTGCTGTGTAAGGCACACATCTCACCGCTGTGGGTCTGTTGGGGTGCGCGTTTTGGTCGAGGTTGAGGCGTTGCTGTGCCAGCACTCTGTCCAGCCTGGTTTTGTGGCACATTTGCAGGTCAAATGCTTGCCAGCATACAGCAAGGCACTTGAACTGAATGAATGAATTAATGTCTCAGTTCATTTAGTTCCTTGTTGTCCAGCCAGTCTGTTGGTGTAGTGAAATGGTGGCATGGAATGAAGTGTAAGCCTTTCTCTTGACCACCAAAGCGTTGCGTGGTTATTCATATAGCCCTAAGCCCATTGCTTGGTGCATGAAATGAATAATGGTAAGTATAAAGAGATTTAGAAGCAATGCATGAGGTAAGGAATTGGGAGAATAAAGTTCAGTTTTTGGCTCTGCCTGTGACTTGGCAAATCAGCCGAGGGAAGATGTTACACTTCTGTTGTATCTAGTTCTAAAGTAACTGTCATGTTAGATTATGGGACTTAATATTTGCCAAATGCTTAAGGATGAGAATTTTTAGCAAATCAATCTTGCAGATGTGCTGGAACAACCTGCAGCCTAGCGAGGGAGTGTTTTTATTGCCGTGGACAAGTGGGTGAGTGAGAGTATAGTCAAGTTCATTTGTGATTTTGAAAACAGTTTTTAAGCTCTGCAAGAGGGATGATTTTTGTGTTTTGTTTAAACAAGTCAGAGCAGGAAGAAGTTGGGCTATACCAAACGGCTTGGCGTATTTTGCAATGTTTAGGTTGGTAATACTTGGAATGACCTTTCACTGAAATACCGTGGGAATTTTATATTTAGGTTGTGAAGTGTCTGGAACATTTTTCTACTGCTTAAAATACTGCCGTTTCCTCTCCAGTCCAGCTCAGCTTGTTATTCTAAGCAAAGCAAATAAATCCGTCGTTCTGGACTTTATTTTGCTTCCTTTAGGGGTTTGTGTAAGGGAGTGCTTTGCTTCTTTTCAGGTTATCAGGAGGTTACGAGAGCGAGGTGAACCGATCAGGCTCTTTGGAGAGACAGATTATGATGCATTTCAACGCCTGAGGAAGATAGAAATTCTGGCCCCTGAAGTGAACAAGGTAAGACTGGCTAGCTGTTAATTACTCCTCTGCGGGGGGGTAACCAGTGAGGAACGCTGTAGAAGTTACCGAAAATCAGTTTCAGTAACTGTTAATTTTCAGGAGGGAAGGATAGTGCAGAGCAAAGAGAAATATCTGCTCCGCCTCATTTATTGCCTCAGAAACTATGTTAAATGTCATCGTTTTGGACACAATTAACATTCCTTACGCTAGACAGTTCAACCCTAGAAACCTTCTAGGCCCTTTTCAGTTGAAAAAGGGGCCTCCAGGTGTCAGAGGTACCCCAGCTTGTGCCGTTACCCGCTTTAACCAGCAGGAAAGACAGTCCTTTACTGTTAAAACTAGCCCGTGTTTGCATTTGTGTGTGTCTCTGAGGAGGTGCAGGTAAGGCAGAGGAGGACTGGATCCTCTCTTTCTGCTGTGTAAATGATTTTTCAGATCCCTGGATTCCAGAGCTGTAACTTGTTATGGAAACTTTGTTTTTCCCCTCCCTTCCCTTTAAGGTAGCCGTCAAGTCAAAAAGTGACTAAAAGCTGTATCATAGTGAAGTGATTTATTCTTTTTGTCCTAAGAATTGGTCAGTTAAGTGAGGAGATGCGATTGGGGTTTGTTTTGCATTCACTGTTAACCAAATTTGCAACCCAGCTAAGAGAGCGACAATTTGGATTTTCTTCCCTAATTTGTGGCAAACTGAATTGTTTGAAACTTCTTTGCTGGGGCTGCCCAGAAAAGGAAAGCCTTTTCCTGGTCAAGGCTTTTGAAAAAAAAGATAAACAGATCTAAACATTTGAAAGAAAGAAACTCTGCTAATGAAGGCTTCCCCTCCAGTGACTTCGATGGCAGTAGTAGGAGTATTAGGAAATAGTGAGCTCAGAAATAGGATTGTGTTGGATTTTTATGTTGTGTGTTTCAGTCACTCTTGTCACTACGTGTTGCTTAAAGTGTAGACAGTCACTGTAACCCGTTTGTGGTTCAGACGTTTTTAGACCTCTGAATGATTAATAGAAACGTTCCAGACAGTCAAGTATGATGATGGAAGAGGGGAAATAACTGTGCATATCTATTCCCTGTGGAGTAGCTGAATTTATCTTAGGGTAAGAAATGTCATAGTCCTTTGTAGAGCTTTATATTTGATGTCTCAAGATAAGAATGCAAGTCCTCTAACTGTGTCTGAGCTGAGTTTCTTGTTCAATTTAAAAGCAGCTCTTTATATATACGGTTTCAAACTGATTCTAATTTTTCTTTTTAATCCCCTATTCTAGAGTAGGGCATTTTCAACACTTAATCTACATAAAGCATTCTGCTGTGTTTCAATCATGGGTAATAAAGGGAAGCTACATAAATGTTTCGTGTGATCGTACTGCAGGAGTGTTACTTACCTTACTTACAGCTTTTCTCAGGGCAGATGTGAAGACTTGTAGAGCTGATGACGGTTATGGTCTGTTACCTGTTTGTTTGGGGGTGGTTCAGTGCATTGCTTGGAGAAAATGTCTTGAAGAAAGTCCTAGAAGTAAGTTGATTCAGTCCTCCCTGCTTTTCTGGTGAAAATGTGGTAAAAAGTCTTTTTCATAGGTACGAACGTTGCAGAAGTTCATGCACCTGCTTGTTGTTAAGTGCTGAAGCAATCCAGAAGCTGCTCTTGGAGTTCAGTTTAAATTTGGACAACAAAGCATGTTAGCCATGTTTTCACAGAATTTGGCTTTTCTTAAAGCAGAAGTTGGATGCTCACAGTGAACTGCTTTTATTTTTCTTGATTTTTTTAATTTATTTTTTTTTTGTAAAATAGTCATTTTGTATCTTTCCTAGGGCCTGAGAAATGACCTGAAGGCTGCTTTGGATAAGATTGACCAGCAGTATCTGAACGAAATTGTAGGCGGCCAAGAAGCAGGAGATGATGACTCACAGAATGACTTGAAAGTCCATGAGGAGAATACGACTATTGAAGAACTAGAAGTGTGTGATGGGTAGATTTTAATTCAGGGGTTTTAGATGTAGAATGTTGTTGTGAGAAAGCTTCAGGATGGTTTAGACAAAGTTATGGAATCATTAGGTTGGAATGGACCTCTGCGATCATCGAGTCCAACTGTTGGCCTAATACCACCAGGCCCACTAAACCATGTCACAAAGTGCCACATCTACACGTTTTTTGAACATCTCCAGGGATGGTGACTCCACCACTCCCCTGGGCAGCCTCTTCCAGTGTTTGACAACCCTTTCAGAGAAGAAATTTTTCCTAATGTCCAATCTAAACCTCCCCTGGTGCGACTTGAGGACATTTCCTCTCATCCTATCACTTGTTACTTGGGAGAAGAGACCAACCCCCACCTCACTACAACCTCCTCTCAGGCAGTTGCAGAGAGCAATAAGGTCTCCCCTCAGCCTCCTCTTCTCCAGGCTGAACAGCCCCAGTTCCCTCAGCTGCTCCTCACCAGACCTGTTCTCCAGACCCTTCACCAGCTTCGTTGCCCTTCTCTGGACACACTCCAGCACCTCAGTGTCCTTCTTGCAGTGAGAGGCACACAGTATCTCGTTTTCAGTATCTAACGTAGGCATTCTGAAGTAACCTTAAATACACTCTGTTAGGAAATCTAGGTTTCTAAGCTGTGAGTTCCACCACAGGTGCCTACAGGAGACACATGAAACTCAAGGGGTCTTTGTTTACACCACCTCACCAAAAGGGGGGCAGGTGTTGCCTGCAAGGAAAGTGATGGAGTTAGTCTTCCCTCTGCGGGGGGCTGGCAAGTAGAGAACTTGGTAAAAACACATAACCTGGTCATAAATGCCAAGCCTTTCCAATGAGTATTTGAGAGGGTAATAAGCTTCGTACCGATGAATTTTCCTTGTACAAGAAAGGTGGACTCTGAAAAACAGGCACACGGAAAGAATGTTTGAGATAAACCATCCAGGACAGAAGAAAGAAGTGAACATCAGAAGTAGGCACATCGCAGGGAATACAAGAAGTGCAGGGATGATCTGTCCCAGAAACTTTGGTGCAAATGGCTGCTGTGTTCTGAAAGAATCCCCTGGTGTTTGTGAGCGAGCGGAGAGAGAGTGCCACGAAGTGCGTTCAGCAGCTGGTATTTTAGGGCAATGTTTTGTAAAGCCCATTAACTTGAGCTGGAGACTTTTATCCTTAATCTTCAAAACTCTTTGCAGGAGTTAATCTTCATAACATCCCTCCAGAAGTGTGTTTAAGAAATAACCTGATTTATTAACTGAAAGCTTAAATGAATATGTTATTATTAGGAGATAGTCTTTGGATTTTTTGTTAGGGTACCAGGGGTTCTGGTTTAAAATAACTGTAGTGCCAGAATGGATGCCAGTTGTAATGGGGCTGTGTTTTATTGCTCTGTTAATTCTCAAAATATTCCCTTTTTGGGGTCGTAGGGAACGCTTGGTTTGAGCCATGAAAGTAATCTTTTTCTGAAAAGTTTGAAATCACTCCAGTCTTAATTTTATGCTACTTTAACTGCATTCCCTTGAGCATAAAGGCTTACACTGAATTGGGTTCCAAATCTAGGAGATTTTAAAAATAAAACTCACTTTGGAAATGTGATGACAATGAAAACAGATTATAAATCCAACTGTACCTGCTGGAAAACATTTCTAAAAATAGTATTCACAGTTTTGGGGTTTTGGCAGGAAGCTCGTATTGGAGCACGCTACTGGGGTTTTTAGATTTGTTCCCTCAATTTCACGGTTACAATCAAGTGAAATGGTAAAAAGCCCCAGTGTGTCAGAGAATTAAAATATCTTAACAAAATAATTAGGTTAATTGATGGCTTTGGTGATCTCAAAAAACGCAGCGCACCCACAGTTCCTCTTAATACAGTGCTGTCAGGCAGCTGCTAATTCTGCCCAATAACTTAACAGTTAATGAACAAAAAATTACTGTTGCATGGACTTTTCAGAAATAATCGTATTGGCTTTTTGACTTGAATGTTTTTAATAGATTAATGAATCTCAGCAGCATATATAGCTGTTTGATTCTGTTCCCTAGCTAGTGTTTTGGATTACTGGTGGAGTTTATTGCAGTTCGTGATGCAGTGATTCGTGCTCTGCTGTGGTGGTGGCGGCAAACTTCGAGGCACCGTGGGAATAACTGCCTTTGCTCTCCTGTTGTAGGCTTTGGGAGAATCCTTAGGACGGGGTGATGATCACTACGATATGGACATTATAACGAAGTTCTTGAAGGTAACAAACTCCTCACAGATCAATTATTCTGTAGGTGTGTTGTATTTTTGACTATGGTGCAGATGCCTTTCCTGATTAGAAGCTGCTTGGAGAGAAAAACTTGCCCATTATGCCTAAGAAGTGTTTTTTTTAAAGGCTCGGCACTCCGCAGCCTCGGTTAGTCACAGTAATGACTCCTGCTGGACCTGGGAGAGAGCTGTCGAGAGGGCAGCGTTCCTCAAAATCTGGTCCTGCTTTTCCAGACAAAATAAATACGGTTTTGATTTCCATGAGGCAGCTGAATGTCATGGCTTCTGTGTACCACCGCGGCGTTAAACGCTCCCGAGGAGTCCCTGCCTCCCTTCCCCAGGAACGGTGCAAGCTGAGATGAAATGTCACCTGTTAGGTGACAGAAGAGGATTTTAAAGGAAATCCACTGGCTTTGCTAAGGAAGCAGGTTCAAGTGGATTGTAGAAAGTTGTTTCCTCAGTTCCTGGCAAGAAGCCTGTATTGCCTCTCGTTTGAGTCAGCCAGTCCCTGTGTAACTGTTGGGGTGATCAGAAGTCACAGCAAGAGTTGGAGCTTTTACTTGTGTCCATAAGATACATCAGCATTTTAATAGAGTTTGGGCTGGGTGGTCAGACCAAGAAAGCTCAAAAATTGTTTTCCAGGTGGAGAGAAGGTGCGTTTGACACATGTGCCTTCTGGTGTGTTGAATTTTCACTGTGATCTTCATCGTTCCTTGGGCTCCTTTGCAAAAACGGCCCTGAAACATCAGTGCCTTCTACTTAGATTTCTGCTCTTTCGTGTCCCCCTCCTCCCTCCCAGCACTGACACCTACACCGTTTTTCCCATGGTTTTTTTTGTACGTGCCTTTCTATACGTCCTCCTCCCTCACCCACACGTTCTTGTGATAGGAACGTTGTTCCTGTCCTTCTGAAAGAGGCTTCTTGCCGCCTTAATTCAGATTTCTCCAAATATCTTTGCGCCTTCGTGGCCTCCAGTGCGGTTCCCGCCCGGTTTGCCGAGGACGTCACTAGGTGGCACTACGGCCTAAATTTTCTTGTTCCTCCTGCAGTTTCTTCTCGGAGTTTGGGCCAAGGAGCTGAACGCCAGAGAAGACTACGTGAAACGGGGAGTACAGGGGAAGCTGAATAGCGCCACTCAAAAGCAGACAGAGTCGTACCTGAGGCCGCTCTTCAGAAAACTTCGGAAAAGGGTGAATCGCTTTTAAATGCTGCTGTGATGTCCTGTATGACTTAAACTTCTGCTTTCAGAGTACCCAGTGGTTACTGCCCCTTCCTGAGGTAATGTTAGCTTCACTGGAGAAGAGAGTGTGAGCGAGCTGGTCAGAGTTTCTGTGCCTAGAGCCCCTGACTCCCAGTTCTGGCCTTTTTCCCTCGATCAGTGAGTTCTGTTGCCTACCCGCTGCCTTTCCAGGTGTCGCTTTATGTGTCACCTGGTCACGGGGTTGCAGACGCGATAGAGGAGTGGGGCTGGATTTTGCGCTGCCGCAAGCTACGAGGTGTAACCACGTAACCTCTCTTGCTTCAGATCCTTCGTCTAAACAAAGATGTTTTCCTTTGTTAAAGTCCTCGAGCTAGAGTAGGTGCTAAACTTTGTAGAAATGCTGAGGAGGATGATTTTCCTGAGCTGCTGTTTTAAGTAAATGTGTCTTCTTTTTTGTTTTTCCCTTCTCCTCCTGTAGACACTTCCTGCAGACATCAAAGAATCAATAACAGATATTATTAAGTTCATGTTGCAAAGAGAATATGTGAAGGTATGTTTGCGCTCTTCCGGCACGTTCAGGCTGTCTGGTTCCAAGAGATTGAATTTATTACTTCAACTTTCCCCTTTTTTTTGCATTTTGAAGATACAAATCTGGAAATACACACAACATATATTCAGACAAAATGGAAAATGGTTGTTACAGGTTAGTCTCCAGGTAGCGTTTGATCCCCAGCCTGTCAGAAGGTCTTTTAAGGCTGCTGAAACTGCAGAGCTTTGCAACACGACGAGGACTTTTTCTCTGAGAAGGTTCTGTTAAGCTGCGGAGGAGTCCTGTGTGGGTAACCTGATACTGTAAGGTTAAATGAAGGTATTGAGTTAATAGTAATAGGGTGTTGATTAATTAATTAGGAATTAATTGAGGGGAACTGAGTTATTGAATATGAGACGCTGTCCTTTTCTTTGGCTATGCTCACATTAGCTGGCCTGGTAAGGCTGAGGTAAGTTAATGAGAAGTTTTTTGGACAAAGTCTGCTTACTGGGGGAGGCAGAAGTACTTTGGCGCACAAGATCAAAGGCGGTGTTAGGTTTTGTTTGTAGCTGCCTTCAGGAGTGGAACTCAAATACTGATAGCATTTGCTTAAGCAGCTTATGTATGCAGAGGAAATCGAGCCGTGTTTTGCCTTTAAATTTCTGGTATTTCTTACTGTTCTTGTGAGGACTTGGGATAATTTGTCAAGTAAGCAAGCAGACCTGCTTTTTGTTCCTGAAAAAAACTTTAGGTGGCCTAAGGCAAGTTTAATCCAAATCACTTGGAAGTAGAACTGAACGTGTGGGATGTAAGATCGTGGGGTTTTCTTTGGGGGCTTTTTTTTTTTTTTCCCTTTGGTCAGCATCATTATGCTGACATTCCCTTTCCGATGCCTTCCCAAACAAAGCAGTGAGTGTGCGGGAGTGTGGTGTATCCCGTGGGTTAACCAGCTCTGCTCCGCCCTCCCGGAGGTGCTTGGCTCGATGTGGACTTCACAACCTGATTTTGGGGGGGGGGGGGTGAGTACATGTTCGGAAGTTTTTTGGTTTTGTTTTTTTTGTAATTAGGCTAATGAGCCTCTTGCTTTTAAATATACTGATGTCCTTTTCCATTTTGCTTCCTAAGAGACCTGTCTCTTTCTGCCTGCTGTTGTCTTCTGTGCATGGTGGCTTTGTGCAGCCTAGTGAATACTGCCGGGCACGAGTTCTTACTGCTTAGTTAGGTGAAAAGCTTGAAAGATTTGAATGAAATCAACACGTGACAGCAGGCACATGCCAGAATGCAAGTTGTCCACTCAGCCTTAATTAACTCCGTTGTGATGTTCCCAGAAGGGTCTTTGATTGCATGTTCACGTACTGCATTTCATCACAAAACTGTGTTTAAGTCAGGAAGTGGGTATTTGACTAAGACTGTTCAGATTCTGCCTCGTGTAGGTGACGACTAAGTCCCTTCAGGTTTACTCTCGGCTCTGTCTGCATCCCCCTGCCTTGTTCATTGATCACCTCCCAGTTTGCCCAGTGCCAGTTGGGAAGAAACTGCCCCTATTGGTCGTGATTGCTGCTTCTTACTGCCTAGTCTCTAAATGGGAGATGATAAATGAACGTTTTATCAGTGAGTCTTGCAGCTGCTCGCTAACAGTGGCGGAATGTCCTGCTCCAAGTCCTTCTTGAAGCTGTTTCTGTAACTGCCTGCGTGTGTCTGTCCCCCTCACTTCCTGGCTCTCAGTTGTGACGTTTTTTTTTTAAGCTCTGTACTTATCTTCCTTTCTCCCTGTGAAGGGCTGAAGCTCAAACCAGGACACTCCGTTTCTTTCTGTTCATTTTCCCTTCAAGTTTTATCTCTGTTCTTCCCCGGGGATGTTGTCTGCTGCAGCTTTCCGTTAAGAAACGGGGTCTGCTACCTCCATTGGGAAATTTGAGGTTCATGTCTTGCTGCTGCTGCTGCTCTGTTCACAACCATTGTTACCAGTGTGCTGCTTTAACCCGGTT
The DNA here is from genome assembly GCF_034619465.1 of Leptosomus discolor. Lineage (NCBI taxonomy): Eukaryota > Metazoa > Chordata > Aves > Leptosomiformes > Leptosomidae > Leptosomus > Leptosomus discolor. The sequence continues at coordinate 211,462,314 of NC_141391.1, read as the reverse complement.
TTGTCGAGCTGGTTCTCAGCCTCCCTGGGAGCTCCCCTCTCTCCCCGAGAGCTGTCAGGCCCCGGGGCGCTCCTGTGTACGGGGGTGAGCTCAGACCTGGGCACAGGACGGGGTCTGCCGTGGGTCGTGCTTAGAGCCAGGCTCCCTGCTCTAGCCTGCAGCCACCGCGGCAGGGCTCGTAAAGGTGATGACAGCAGGAGAGCTCGTGGGAGCCTGAGAAGGCTGGGTTGAAAATGGTCCCAGTAAACTTTAGTTTTAATCAAGATTAGGCTGCCTTATCCAGTGCTTGCGTTCGTCACCCTGTAGGTAGAGTCCCCAGTCCTTGCTTCCCTCCGAGCTCAGCAGGAGCATCCATCGTGTTAGGAAGGTGCGCTGTAACACTGGTCAGTGCTGTGCCGTGAAACCTGGGTCAGAGAGACGGGCTCTGCGGTGGTGGTGGTGGTGGTGGTGGTGGTGGCGGCTCTGGCCAGGCAGAAGCGCTCTGCTGTCGGCTCCGCTGAGCGTGCCTGCGCTGTGTTCCCGCAGGCGAACGACGCCTACCTTCAGATGGCGATTGGGAACGCCCCCTGGCCCATCGGGGTCACTATGGTTGGCATCCACGCTCGAACGGGCCGCGAAAAGATTTTTTCCAAGCACGTCGCCCACGTTCTCAACGATGAAACTCAACGGAAGTACATTCAGGTACTGTTGGCTTTGGGGATCCAGTAGGTCTGCTTTTGAAGTTAGGGGGTCTTTGAGGAAGACTGGTGTCATAGTTCCGGGCGATGTGGTAGAAAGGTCCTAGAAGTGGACAGTTGCCTTGGGTTGGGTCAAGCGTAACATGGATTTAGTAGTTGGCTCATCCTGAAGGCTCTTCGGTGCTGGGCTGGGAACGGAGTCCAGTGGATTTTCCTGCCTCTTAGCTATTGTGATCCTGCACGGACACCGGGGCAGCGGTGAAGACAGGCTTTATTCTGCTGAGGGCTTAACTCTGAGTTTTAACGTCATGTGTGGGGTTTCCTACCGAAAATAGTCCTTCTGACTGTTTCTGCAACCAGACAAATGCATTCATTTTTCAAACATGGCTCTTTAACAGTGTGGGCTCAGAATCCCTCCTGTGCACATCCATACTCCTGTCATGAACGTCTGTGGTTTGTGGAGTTAGTAGCAGTGGTGTTTCTTCTCTGATGTTTCAGCGTAATGGGTGGACAGGTCTGAGGAGACAAGCCTTCTCTCCCTGTGTTGTTAAATGGATTTGCTTCTTGCCAGTTGCAGTTTCGGTGAGATAAAGACCTTCTGGCTGAAGCCTCCGGAGCAGTATTATGAGCTCAGAGCTTCTGGCAGGACCTTGCTGCTGCGGCAGAAGGACTCCCATTGCTTTTCAAGTTCTGCAGATGTCTGCAAGGAGATTGCTTGTAAAATGCAACTTTCTGCCTTTTGTCTCTTTGTACTGGGGCTACAAGTATAACCTCTGGGTACTCTTCAACTATAGTTTTTAGTATCATAACCTGAGAAGATACCATTGTGAAGTCAGAGGGAGCTCCAGACGCTTACGGAGCCAACGAATTAAATTTGACCAATTCTTTTGTAAGGTGAAAGTTGGCATGTGGGCTAGGCATCTTCGGAGGTGGGCTCCAGCTAGTGTAATGCTTGCCTGGAAGCGTTGAATGGATGAAATAGCTGATGTTGAACCAGACAGTTTCATTGTTAGTCTGTGTTAGTAAAGGAGTTTGGACTCTGAGGGAAGCTTGTTGAGGGCCTCCAGATGACTGTAACGCTGCTGCTCCGACTTTGGTGAATCCTGTGTCCGTTCGCCCCGCTTCAGCAGACAGATCTCCACTCTGTAGTGTGGCTGGGTCTCTCTTAGCATGCCCTTTGGAAGACATGATGTATAGGAATTCCTCAGTTTGTCCCTTACCTGCTTCCGGGGTTACATCTGTTGGTCAAGGAAATCTTCGTGTTCATCTTCCCGCTGCGAATTTCATATCTGCGCTGCTGAATTACGCAACTTACTGAAGTACCGAGGCAGAGTTGGCTTTAAACGTGTGTGTTCTCCCTCTTGGGTTTAGGTATTGGGTCTTGTTTAGCTAGTCTGGCTCCGACTGGAGCATGGAGCACGTTGTCTGTGCTCCCAGCAGTAACATCAGGCTAACGTGTTTCTGATGCACAGCGAACCTGGGATTGTAACATCCCAAACAGGGAGTCGTTACGGTGCTAGGACATCCTTTCCAGACGTGCCTGCGTTGAAGAGGCCACAGCATCCTCTGTTGAGTCGTTTTTCCCTTCAGTGAGGAGCCATCTTCCACGATGAGGGTCTGATGGCCGGCACGTGACTGCCATCGTGGGGTCCAGTGTCGCTGCTAAATTACGCTACCACCACAGCAGTTTTCTTGGTTCTTTGTTAGACTTCTGTGCTTGACTTGAAAGAAAATAGTCACAGGGGTTCTGTCGTGTTGGTTTTGGCAATCGATGCCTTGAAAGAACTGAAGAGAAGAGTTGACGTTCTGCCTTTCTTCTTGATTGCTCCTTCGGTTTGCCTCCACGGCGTAGGTCAGGTGTGGTGCCACCACGGGGAGGATCGGCCTCTCTCCTCCAGAGAAGTTGTTCGGTTCTTCTCGTAGCCGTGCAGCTTGTTTTGGTGTCAGAAAGTGCTTTTTTGCCTGTAAAATTTGCTATAACGTTACCTTTAATATTCATGTTTTCTTTGAAACACTTGCTGTGATAGTATTGTTTCCTGCCGTGGTGGTGAGGAGGGATTACAGCATTCCTGTGATCCTCCGCTGTGAATCTGTCGCGAGGGACTGAACCTGTGGCCTGTTCAGTTGTGCCGCAGGCTCCTGGTAGCGGAGATAACTCGGCAGGCAGAAAGGTTCATAAAAATTAAAACCCGGAAAACCGACAAAATAAAACAAAACCAACCCCCAAACAGCAGCTGTTTGTCTTGAATTCTTCTCGTTAAGCTTCAAAATACCGTAGACGGTTAAGCTGGTTTGACAGCTGCAGTTTTATGACGGAACTGTCCTTGTTTTGTTCATTCCTAGGGGCTGAAGAGGCTCATGACCATTTGCCAGAAGCACTTCCCAACAGACCCGTCCAAATGTGTGGAGTACAACGCGTTGTGAGGCTCCGCAGCGTCCAAGGCGTGACTCACGTTTTGATCTCCAGCACCCAGAGAGGACTGAGGAGACAGAGGTGGTGCTTGAGCACCAGCAGGAGCCTGGGGTGGGCTTTACGAAAGCATAAAGCAGCAGATTTTCTACAGCTTCCTTTTTACAAGCCCCACTCGTTCAGATTTCTTCTTAAATCTGTGCTTTACGCCGGACACATCCAATATGCAGCGGCGGGGGGGGGGGTTGAAGGGGTATGAGGGGGGTTGAAGGGGTATGAGGGGGGTTGAAGGGGTACGAGCAGGACAGCGACCAGGGGACAGCGACCACGACCTCGCCTTTATTTCGGTTTGTAATTCAGGGAACTACGGCCCGAGCTGTTCCCGTCGCGTAGAGCTTTGGGTGAGACTCAGCCCCGCGAGGGGCGCCTGCGGAGCTTGTTTTGGCTGCTCTCCCGTTGGGGGCTGATGTGGGGAGGTGATTAGAGGGAAGCAGTTGAATCTGAATCCTGGTTATTTCTGTAAATATGAAGACTTTAATGGCTGATCTCTCATGTGGTATTTATCAGGCGAAAAAAAGAAAAAGAAAAAAAAAAGAGAAAAAAGGTTTATATATTTCTCAGCGGAAAAATACAGCCAGCCTCAGTGCAAAGAGTTTTTGATCTTGAATGCATCTGATTTGGGTCGGGGTTTTTTCTTTTTTTTTTTTGGTAATGACATTTTTAATATAAACCTTCTGGGCTTGGGGGAAGTAATCTTACGGCTCTTGAGGCTTTCAAATCCCATTTTGATACATCTGGAGAATATTTCAGTCTGCTGGGCATTGCAGAGAAAATAATTAGGACCTCCCATGACCACAAACAGTATCTCTAGCAGCCACAAGTCTTTACCGTTGTGCATCTTGACTGGGCATGGCGAAGAAACTCACAGAAGCGATGGTGTCTGGTTCTGCATAAACAGTGAGATATTGGAGCCGCTTTGTTAGTGGTGCAGGTTGAAAGTCTTAGGCTGAAATAATGCGTTTTTTTTTAAACTACAAAAGCAGCGGTACCTCTGCAGCAGTGTTAACGGGTCCCTCTCTGAAGGAGGCCTTCCTGGGACTGCAGCGGAGCTCCAGACAAGCCGCGGATCAGCGCAGTGACTGCTCGTAACTGCCACCACCCGCCGTCGGGAGAATCCAGGCCGCGCGCGCGTCCGGCCCTGCAGAGCGCCGGTGCGGAGCGCGCTGCCCTGCCTCTGGAGGAGCCTCTGCCGTGCGGGCAGTGGAGAGTGGGGGTCTGGTCCTGGTGCCGGGGGCTGGATTCGGGCAGGTGTTGGAGCGTGGTGTCCCCTCCCCGCTCCTGTGAGGCAGCAGGTCTGATACGTCTGGCAGTTGTGAGCTGTGGGCTTGTGAGCGGGGAGGTGCCGCAGCCGTAGGCTGGGTACAGTGTGGGCAGAGCCGCTGCCCGAAGAAACGGGGCAATATTTGGGTGTATGGGTTTGTCCCAGTCCTCAGCTCGGCTGGGAGCGTGGAGCAGGAACCGGTGCCCTCTTCTGGAGGAGTTACCCATCCGGGGGTGTCTGGTGTCCCGTGGCACAGTGAGCCACGATGCTGGGGGATTCGTGCTGGCAGTGAGTTTGAAGGAGTATCTTGGGGAATTTCACGTTCTTCTGGAGACTCTCCGGGTTCTGAAGTGCCTCCTTGGACACAGGATTTCTTCAGTCTGGAGTGTCTGACCCCAGAGGAAGTGTCAAGAACCGAAAGAGTTCAGAAGTAATAAAAATGAGGCTGATGAGACCTATCCGGCACTTGGGGAGGGGCCTTTGGGGAACAGATGGGAGTTTGTGGGGAGAAGCCAGGCAGATGTCATGAGCATGGAGGAGTTTCTTTTAACGGTGGCGTCTGGTGATTTTTTTGCAGTGCTCTGTATGGATGTTCTTCGGAGGCATTATTACAACAGGAAACGTTTATAACACCACAACCTTATCCCTCTCCCCACCCAGAGGATTTCCTGAGCTGTTTCTAAATCTTCATCCTGACCTTAGTTCTGAACTCTTCAAATGATTGAGGGACAATATTGTCCCTCGTTTAGAAGAGCTGTAGTTTCCCTGGAAAGTGCAGCAAGTGGGTAGCCAGCTGTTGGTTTAAGGAGAGCATCGTAACGTCTGCTGCAGAGGGGACTGGGTTCCTTAGGGCGTCTGTGATAGTATTGGATAGATTTTTCCCTCCCACTTGAGAGCTGATTATTGCGGAGAGTTTTAATGATACCCTGAGCACCGGTTTGAGTGGGGATGCGCCTCCTGGAGGGACGTGAATTTGGGGTTGGAATGTTTTAGTCTGGTCGGGTTTTAAGGAATGTAATTTAAGCAATGTGCCTCCTTGCTGACAGCCCCTGAAATACAGCCGCCTTGCTCGAGTGAATCCCATGACGGAAGAACTTTATCCCCTTGCAATTCGTGGAATGGTGCTGCACGGGGAACCGAGGAACTGAAAAGGACTTTCTCACGGCATATCTGTGTAAGAGTTTCCAGCTGTCCAGCACGTGAGAGCCAGCTTCGGCCCTTCGGGGGACCGAAAGCGGGGGGGACCCTGTTACGGCAGCTGCTTTTCATCATCGGTTGGAGGCTCTTTGCAGCTGGATGGCCCCAAATTACAGCTACCAGACCATGATCAAATAGTTAATAATGCCTTTTAGCCAAAAAAAATCCAAAACCCACCCGAATCTGGTTTAGGGACGAGTGGGTGTGGCGCAGCTGTCGCACTGCTTGACAGTTTTTGTGGGGAGGGTATGTTTCAGTTTAGCGATTTAGACTTTTCCCTCAGGGCTTCTCCAGATGTTTATTGCTGATAATTCTTGCATTAGGCGGAAATAACTCCGCTGAACCCAAAGGCTTGTAGCCTTAGGATGAAGTCATGCATTCATCATAGCGATTTGGGGGGGACTTCAGTGCCCCTGGTTGTTTGTGGCAGCCCCTGACCCCTTCCCTAGCCCCGCGGTGGAAGGGGCTGTGCGAGGTGGTGCTCTCAAAGTACGTGATACCTGCCTTGCTTCGGGGTTTTCGTGCCCGATGGAAATTAAATGCCTTTAATTCTTTGTCTGTACTGCTGGAAAGGCTCTTTGGGAAGGTGGATGTGGGACCAGTTTGTTTTGATTGAGGAACTGGGCTCCTCTCCTGCCAGCTGCTGTGTAATTGCAGAGCCAAAGGTTGCCCAAAGGATGAACCGAGTTCAGATGGAAGTGGTGTCACTTCTTGGGGGGGGTGTGTGTGTGGGGGGCAGGGAGCACCCCGACTTTCGGACCCGGGGGATGAGCACGGGGCGTGGTGCCCTCCAGGAGGGCTGGCGCAAGGGTGTCGGTGTCGAATCTGGAGCAGGCGGTTGTGAAAGTCCCTCCTGGTGCGTTACACCCCCGGGAGATGGGCCTGTGGCAGTGTCGGAGCCACTGCCGATAGACCGGAGCCCAAGGCCCAGAGCTGGGGGGATGCCCGAGAAGTGTCATCGCGGCCGGGTTGTCCCTTTTGGGGCTTCACTACGCGACATTGTCCCCGCGCAGCCATGCTGGTGGGGGCCGGGGTGGCCTCCTGGCTCTGGGGTGGTGCCACCGGTGGCTCTGTGTGGCGTGGGGGGGGGGGTGGGGATGGGGTGGATGATGCGAGAGACGCTCGGGTGGAAAGGAGCTCCCTGGCCAGTGGGAATAAAGGGAAAGAGCAGGAAGCAACTGCGCTGGGCCCCGAGAGCGCTGGCTGTTCCTCGTTCCCTGCGGCAGAAGGAAGCGCTGTTCTGTGACCGTTCGCAGTGGTGGGACATCAGTCAGGCGGCTCCTCGCTGCCCGAGACGCCTCCGGAGCCGCCGAGGCCAGAGCTCGAGGGAACACGCGACGGGGCGAGCAGGGCTCTGCCGAGCGCGAGGGGTTCCCTGCAGGACGGATGGGCTTTTTGGGGCCGATGCCCCGCGTTTCCTGCGGTCAGGGCCTCGGAAGCCCCGGCCAGCTGCGCGCACATCTGGGCCGAGGGACGCGCGGAGGTCGCCGGGGTAAGGACTCCCCCGCGCTGTGCCCTCCTGGAAAGACCACGGCAAGGTTTCATTTTGAAAATGCTTTAATAAGGAAGTGTTGACAACACCGTTTTGCAAAATGTAAAGGTAACTATACAAATTCTTAATACAAAAAGAATAAATTAAAAGCAGATCTTTTTTAATTCTGCAACTTTTTCTACAACATACATATTTTTTTCTTCGATTACAGTTGAACAGAATCCAGTAAAATCATTTTCCATGCTCTAAAGTCAATTTCAGGAGAGACCTAATTTTTTTTTTTTCTTCTTTGTTTTTTTTCTTTTTTTTCTTTTTTTTAAACTAGAGAGTCCATTTTACACAACTTGTAATAAAACTATTGACATTAATATATATGTAAAACTTTACATCTAGTTAACTAAGCAGTAACTGGTCATCTGATAGCACCTGAATGGGGATCGGCTATGCCTGAAACTAAAACTAATACAGAGTGAAAACAAATTGGACTGTTTCAACATTTTCAACACTCGACTGCATATAATACCGTTTAAAAATAAACCCTGCCTCCCCGCGCGGCCCGGGGCACGGACCGGCCGCCCGGCTCCTGGCTAAGCGGGGGGAGCGCCAGACGTGGAGACTGAGAACGCAACTGGGGCTTTAGGTCAGATGGAGCCTGGAAAAATAAAAAAGTAGAGGAGGGGTTGTGTCGGTAGGCAAGTGCTCGTCCAGAATAGCTATGTATACACCCCTCCGCGTTATACTTAAATATGTTAATCTCATATGATTAACATTTTATGTACAATTGTGTTTAATTGAATTGAGCTAAACAGTAAAACCTGTTTTACTTTAATCTGTCTTTACTACCAGACTGGCTGCTCACGTGTGCCTTGATTGCGAAACAGAAAAGCAGAACACAAAGCAAAACTCGAGCCGTTTCTAGAAAGCCTTTTCTCTACTCCAGCCTGTTTGCAATTCAGGCTAACCTTTTTTATTTTTAGTTTGTTTTTTTGTTTGGTTTTTTGTTTTTTCTCCCTAATTTCAGGGCTGCCACCTTTTAACCTTTGCTGCAAAACTGCAGATCTGGTCTTGGAGGAATTAATATTTCTTCCTGTAGTGCCCAGAGGCCTCATAGTGCCGCTGTTGTTGAATTCTTTTTAATTAAAAGAAGGTACACAGAAAAAAAAAAAAAACCCAACAACCAAAGCCACTTACCAGGGAAATTAAAAAGAAAACAGACAGTTGCTCAGAGCCCCTAAAAATCCGTGGGCTAAATTACTTGCTGCTGCTTAATTTGGTCCTTATTTAATCCTTTCACTTTAGCTACTGAATCTTATCAGTAAATGTCACTAATCGGTACTATCTCTTACCCAGCTAAAAATCCAATTAGGAGCTTGAAATAATTCCCATGTTAAAGACCCCAAAGCACAAAGAGATGGTGAAAACAGGATTTTGCACATCCAGATAAAGGGTGCGATCTCACCGCTGCCTGTTCTTCCAGCAATCGGTTACGAGGCTTCAGTTACTGCCAAAGGGGCTTCTACTCCTGCGGTGGCGACTCTTCGTGGAGGTCCAGAAGCAGGGGGCTCGCACGGCCACCCTCACGGACCCCTTGCCGGTACCAAAAAGGATGCTCCCTCTTTTAATTCTGTTTTCCCAGGGGGATAATTCATTTACGCTTCATGTGTGAACATGAAAAGCGTTTCCTTCCTGGCTCTTGCCGCGGGCTGCCCGGGACAGTAACAGCCTTCGCTGCCCACCGCTGTCCCCCTCCCTGCGAGGCCACCGCCCTGCCCTGCCCTGCCGGCGATGCCGGGCAGCGGCGGGCGCGGAGAGCCGAAGCCAGCGTTTCCAGTAGGCGTCGCAGAAGGGGATTCGCAGGAGCCGCTTGCCTTCGTTTTTGGGAACGCCATCGTCTTTCCAAGCCCAATTACCAAGAACCCATTCTCTTTTAAAGCCTGGAATGCAGTTTTCCAGCAATCTGAATACCAAAAGGTGTGGCAGCCCCCCAAGTTGCGGTGTTTAATTTGAAACGTTTCGCCCTACTGTGTCTGGTAGACCCTATCCTCGTTCTGGGAACGCGCGCGCGCACGCTCGCGCCTTTTTTTTTTTTTTTTTTCCCTCTTTTTTTTTCTCCTTAAACTAAAGCTAACTTCAGTTTCTGCTTTTCACAAAGTAACCCCCTCCAGCCGTTTCTGTGAATGCCTTTCCCATAGGAAATCATCGTTTGCACGCGCAAACGGGGGGAGGCCGGGCACCTCCCCCCATCTAGTGGCAATAAAAACAGCATAGCACCGCGATGAAGACTAGACGTGCCAGCTTCAACATCCACCGAGATTGTGCACTTGTTCGTTACAAAAGTGTCTTTGAGGCCTTTTTAAAGTTCCATGGCTTGACGTGTATAAAGCATTGCTCAAGAGTATGTGTAAACTTGCAGCTCCTCCCGTGACGCTCTCGTTCGGTTCCTTTTGGTATCAGCAGGCAGCTCTCGCTCGTGCCCAACACCTCACCGAGGCGCTTCTCTTTCTTGTGGTCGCTCCTTGCAATGGGAAAATGTGCCTCGTCTGCTGGTTGCTGGGCCCCGCTGCGGAGCCTTGCCGTTTCCCGACAGACCGGTTCTCCCACACAGCGCACCCCCGGTGACGAGCCCTTTGCTACACTGGTGCTAACGAAGGGAAGATGAGTGGAACAGATATGTTAATGCAGCTTCGCCCTGTCAATCAGATTGCGATGCGCTTCCCCTCTGATTCCACGTTAATGCTTTGTGCAGAAGTCGATTAGAATTTATTGGCTGTATCTGTTTATAGAAAGGGGTGGGTTTTTTTGGCAATTTTTATCTTTATGAAAAAAAACCAACCAACTCAACCCCAACCTCTCGATGTATTGGTGCGCCACCTGTGGCAGCCACAGAGAGGCTGCGAGCAGCAGCGCTTGCCTCCGCTTGAGATCATACCTTTGTCAACCTTGTTTGTCCAGTTCCATGGTAGCTCGTAGGCAGCGATGCCGTGATTCCAGCCCAGGCCCCCGGTGCGTCGTCAGCGCGTTGGCTTATTTCCCTCGCGTGCAGGTGGGCTGAAAGCGAAGAGGGACATGCCGTTTCACAGGAGGTGGTCGTGTCTGCCATCGAGCGAAGCGAGCGAGCTCTTCTCGCAGCTACCACTTGCTGAGCCGACTCCTCCTGCCGCCGTTGCCGTGGCCATCTTTGGCGGTGCGGATCTGACTGTGAGACTCGGACACATCTTGGACGTGACGGGATTTTACTGTTCCGTAACAGACGCGCTTCCAGGACTATTTCTCAGCCTCTGTCCCATTTTACCCCCCCCTCCCCCCCCGCTTCAGACCAATGCTCTGTTGGCTTCAGAGCACAGGCCACGGAAATCCTGCGGCTGTCACGTGAAGCAGAACAGTAAGGTTTGATGCAAGCCTTGACGGGCTTCCACTGTTTCAAAGAGAGATTGATTTTTAAATCGCTGACTGACTATTCAGGTGGCTGCTCATCTGCTCCCGCTGCCCCGCGGGCCGAGGGAGGGCCGTGCCCCGGTCTGGCCATGGGGTGCGCTGTGGTCTGTCGCTGTCGTGGTGGATGTCTCGGGGCCAGTGTTCCGTGAATGTCGTCTTGAATTGCATCGTGAGAAAAGTGCTTAGAGTTGAAGCTGGTGCTGGGTGACAGTGCATCTGGGTAAGGCAAATGAGAGGCAGTGAGGTGATCTCCGAATGGCATTGATGTGATTAACTTGAGGTCAGGGGTTCACACTAGAGTCCCAGGCTTGGCTTTTTCCTGCCCATACCACTGGACATCTGCTAACTCTGGATAGAGGGGAGAATCCAGGAAACAGCTATCGTTGTAGCTCCTGCAGGAGAAAGGAAACATCGTTAGGACCATGAGGGCTCCTGGGAAGGTCAGCCACGGGCACAAAACATCGTATTTCAGGTGGGGAGGAACGCAGGGTATTCACATTTGCATCTGCAGGTACCCCCAGAGCTGACCTTTGAGGGGGGCTCAGCATGCAGGGCTCTGCCTTGACCCAGTTTGCTCTCGCCCTGCAGTCCCATTTCCCCCAGCAAGCCTCCTGGTGCGAGGAGGCAGGAGAAAGCCGAGCTCCAGCAGCCTCCCCAGCGTTTTGGACGATGCCTGCACGGCAAGAGGCAGAGCGGTTGTGTTTTCAGCCTGCCGCTGGCCAGTGGCAGGGGCTTCGTGAGGGGGACGCGCTACAAGAGAGCAGAGCGGCTGCCGGAGGGCGAGAGCTTGTGGCCGACCCCACCAGCTGTGTCCATCCCACCGCCCGTGGTACCACGCCTGCCTCGGCTTTCTCTGGATGTGGCCTCTCCCCTCCGGGGGTACAGCAGCAGGGCTCTGCCTTGCCTAAGGGGCTCCGGCTTGCTTTCCTGCCCGGGAGTGAGCGCGAGCAAAGAGATTTTTAGTAGGATGCTCTCCAGGGAGCGAGCCGGCAGAGCAGCCCTCCCGGCCACAGGCTGTGGCACCTACTGAGAGGGCGGAAGGAGGAGGGTGGTGGTGCTTTCCCGTAGCACCTCTGCTCTGGGCAGAGGCTTGCGCATCCCCTGGCGATCCCGGAGTTACGTGGCTTTCCAGGGATGAGCTAGGAAGCGACTAGTGAGAGAGGGTGCCAGGTCCAGTGCGGGAAGGACCGTGTTTTGTCACAGGCAGCCTAGCGCTCATCTTGGGGCACCTCTCCTGACAAGCTACTGCTGCTTTTGCTGCATGGCTTTTTGTTTGCTTGCACAGCGCAGATGAGGCAGTTTATGGGAATTTTCTTTGCTATTTATCTTAAAGCTCCTGCCAGGGTCGGCTCCTGGCTTAGTCTGCGGAGCTCCTTGCCAGAGGAAAACGCCGAGGTCAAAATCTGGGTATTTTGAAAAGTGACTGCTATATCTGCATAGTAATATTCAGAATTGGGGTCTCTCCCTCACACTTTGATTTGAACCAACTTCCAAACTCGAGATTGTTTTGAGGCCAAAAGATGCATTTTTCTTTCTGTTTCCTGGGGGTTTCTCACTGCTCCCTCCCCACCTCGCAGGACTGATCTCACATCTGCTGCAGTCCGGCAGGTCCTGCTTCCTCTGCCCTGGTTTCCCTGGGAGGAACCTGAGCAAGGGCACCACCGGCTGCACGTTAAGAGCCTTTTGTTTCCCAGCTCCGTGCTGGAGTACGGAGGTTTATGGGTTATCTCTAGAAAGCTGGGCTTGAAATACTTGACAGATGCCAGCTGTGAATGGCTGTAGATTCAAATGAGAGCGTCAGACAGCGAGGCAGTTTAATTAAAACAGAAATACTCCGAGGGTTTTTTTGTTCCCTCCACCCTTCCCCCTCTGTGTTCCCACAGGAACAGGGCCAGGGCTGCTCCTTGTTCCATGAAGCCTTGCTGCTGCTCACAGCCTCACAGCTCTGCTCTGCGGTAGGGAAGGAGGAGAAAGGGGTGCCCGGTGCCGTGGCTGGAGCGCTGCCGGGAGCTCAGTCCAGGTCCTCCGAGGCCCCCGTTTACCCGAGCTCATCTCCCCACCATGCTGCTCCCAGACTCTCCCCGCAGCACTCTGCCCACGCTGCTTCGAAATGTCCCCAGCCACAAATTTGTCACTACCGCCTGCTCTCTGTGCCCGTTCAACCTCTGCCTGAGCGCCGAGCGGGCTGGCCCGAAGTCCTCTTTCACAGGGGAGAGCGCCACAGCCGCAAACTTGCTGAAAAGGCACAGAGAGGGCTTCGAGATGCTTTCAAGTTGTTCTCCCGAGAGCTGAAGGAAGCCTTGGTGCCAGAGAGGGCCACAAGTAAAAGGGCTGCTCCTCTGGGACAGCAGGATGCCAGTTATTCGCACTGGGTTCACGGACTGTAAGGCAGAAGGATGAAAGAACAAAACGTTCCCTTACTATACCTCTATTCATCAGTACTTTGGTGGGTTGGAGACTGAGACTCATCCATAGTGGGTGAGTTGTCTGTTGCTTCTCTGAACAAAGGAGAGCAAAAAAGGAGGAAAGAGGAGAGAGGAAATGTTAAAGAAAAGAAGTGACACAGACATTGTTACGAGCTTATTAATCCAGCGGGGAAACAAGTTGATGAATCATCTTTAGAAAAAGTTAGTGACACAAAAACACGTTGGGGAGAACTGTCGGTCTTTTGGGTTGTGCTGGGAGGGCGCAGGCCGCTCCAGCTGTGGGGGCGTTTGTGTGGTGCATCTAACGGCAAACTTCATCTGCTCCTACTGTATTTATACATACGCCTGGGTGTTACGCTCAGGCACGAAGTAAGTGCTGATTTGTCTCCAATTCTTTTTGCACTTTGGTTGTCAGTGCAGGGCCTAAGCTATAAATCCAGATAAACTTTGCTTTCACCAGCTGAGAATTTGGCTTGATGCATTTTTGCTATGAGAGACAGGGTGCAGGAGTTTTGTTGAATGGAAAAATACAAAAAGTTGGGATTTTCCAAACATTTCTCAGCTGGCTGCTCACCAGTTTTACTTCTGACCATCATGGAGGTATTTAGAGGGGTTGAGGTCTGAGACTAAGATTTGAGTCTAGACTCAAATGCTTGATAGTGGAAATTTCAGCGTACAGTAGACATAGCTGCTGCTTTGTGAAATGGGACCAGGGAATTTCTCCTGTTCTAAAGCACATGCAAAGACCACGTGAGTCTGGATATCAAATGGGTGAATTTGAAATCCAAGGTAAGCCTAAGGGGGTTGTGGTTATGGTTCTCCTCGTCTCCATTTTAAAAGTGCAGTCACGAGCAGTGCCGGAGTAAAAGCAGAGGTCCAACTTGGTCATAGGTGACCAGAAGAAATTAAGAAGCATGAGGTTTTCCAGTGGGTGCACAGTGAAATGTCTGCAAAGTCACCGGTCCCAATTCACAACTCAGGGGATTGTATCTGTTTTCCTACTCAAGGGCCTACAGTATTTTGAGGACTGCAGTCTGAAGCTTTCTAGCTGATCTCACCGAACTCAATTTGGACGCAAAAATCTGGGACATGTTGAGCTAGACGGGATCTGGAAATTATCTTTATTTCAAGTGGCAGGACAGAATTACAGGAGATTGCTGGAGAATCCCCATGGGAGCTTGCAAAAGGCTTCTTTTACTCCCAGACCTCCCTGCCTCACAAAGAGGTGCCAAAGAACCCAATTACTGTATTTACATGAGTAATGGCTACCTGCATGTAATGACTCACTCTCGCTTTGGCGAAGCATGTTGTTAGTGGTAGCTGAAAAAAGATGCCCTTAATAGTTATTAAGACACGTTGCTAGGGAAAACCTAGCAGGAAAATGGGGTTGCTGCTCACACAATTATGGTAGGCACCTAACCTTGCCTTTACAACAAAGATCTCCTCGGTCTGGACAGCCACTGCGATGGTGGCTAAAAAAAAATAATCATCAGCTATTTCAACATATGGAAAATTGGAGGAAAGAGACTGTCCAAGCAGGAAGAACCTGCAAGGCTTCATTCCCCGTGGATCCGGCACTGCTTGGAGCAGCGCTGCTGGGCGAGGATGGCACTGCCCTGTCGTGGTCAGCCTAAACTAGAGCTCCGCCGCCACGAGAGCATGGCTGGGAGGCTGGAAATGCTCTGGGCGGGTGTAGGCTATGGGGCACCTGCAAGATGTTCCCCAAACCTCTGCTCTCCCTTTGCTGGTGTGCGGGGAGGTTTTTCTCACCGTCACTGAACGAGGTGGATGCTCTAAGCCGATCCCCCAGACACTCACCCAGTCTGCCATGCCAGAATGTGGTGGGGACTGCCCGGCGGCGTGGCTGCTAGTTCACTCGACGGTGTTGAACTCCTCTGGCTGTGAGGTAAGGCAGCTGAAAAACAACCAAAGGGTGGAGAAAAATAACCGGTGAGGTGAGGGCGCAGGGGTCAGGGTGGTTCACAAGCACCAGCTGGGCAGAGCAGCAGAAACATGTCCGGCCGTGAGCAAACACAGTCTGGGAGTCAGACGGCATCCTGTTCCCGGACGGCTGTGCCCCACCGTGGCACAGGAGCAGCCAGCCTGGTGCTGAGGCTGCTGCGTGCCACGGGCTGGATCCGTCCTCAGCTCGGGGGGATTGCTTTGTTTCAGCCCGGCCTCCAGCTGAATACAACCACCCGGACTCTCCGCAGCCTGCCTGGGAACCACCACGCTCTTCCCAGCATGAAAGCGTTGCTGCTGCCTGGACCAGCAAGGCCTGGCTGCACATTTCCACGGGACCTGAACTGGAGGAGCCCAGCCTGTCAGGCTCAGCCTCCTGCTTCCAGGGGAGGGTGGGAGATGCTCTGTGTTCCCAGGAGCCAGGGCTGTCAGTGGCAAGAGTCTGGAAAAGTACACTGGTTCATGTGCCAAGGAGGAAGAGAGTACTGAGGATTTCAAAAGCTACAACTGCTTTTCACTGTGCATTCGTAAAAAACTGAAGTTTGGCTTTGCTGCCACTACTACTATGGGACCAGAGGAAGGCTTAGCTTACCTCAACGAAGAGAGACGCAAGCTGGACTAAAAATGTACCATTGGCAGTGGTTCTCGGGGCAGTTCCCCCAGTGAAGGTCTAGCTAAGAAATCCACCTGACCAACCTTTCCTCCTCCTCAAGTCCATAGAATGCTGACCCTCCAAATTCAACGTATGCCTAGAAGTACGATCCTCTTTGAAGGCCAGCATGACATCAAATAGACCTACTGGCTAGGGCTAATCAGCTAAAATGATGGATGTTTCTACCTGGCATCCCCTTCTGTGCTGTCAAATTCTTTAGCTGCTGCCAAGTGACACTTGAAGAGTAAAACAAATTTTAATCTGTTCCTTGGAGCCGACAGACCCGAGGTCAGTATCTTCCCACAGCTGTAACTGGGAAGTGACTGAACGCAAAAACCAATCTACACTGCCCACTGGTCACGACAAGCTGTGATCACTGAGCACACTTGCCACTGTGCTGCCCAGATATCACATTTAGCTTTAAGGACCCAGCTGGGTGGGGGAATGGACTGACTGATGGCAGGTTTTATGTGCTCTCCCCCCCAATCCCACCATTCCCCTTTCTAGATTATCTAACTGAACTGGTACGGTTTCCAAAGCGGAGCAGGGCGAAGCTTTCCAGTGTTCAAGCGTTTTCTGTGGCTGGGTGGAACAGAAATGGCCATTAATCAAAGATTTTCACATGGAGGCACAGGACAGTTCCAGCGGCTGCTTGCTTGTGCCTTGGTCCACATCTGGGCCTCCTACGAGCGTTGGCATCACCCATCAGTCAGCCTCTTCTCGGGCAGCTGTTGGTGGCCCGCGAGGAGCCCGATGTCAGACCACCTCTCTGACTCCACGCTGGAGCTGGCAGCGAGTACAAGGCCCCACTGGCGCCAGCGTGGTGGTCACCGTGGTCCAGGCGCCACGCTGGGACATCAGAAGGCCAACAGCCAGCACGGGTGGACGATGCACTGGCCTGCTCGGGGAGGCTGCAAGGGCCTGCGGCGAGCGAGGCCGCAGCAACGGTGTCTCCCACGCCAAGGCTGAGGCACGTGGAAGGGTGGGGATGGGCACGGTGCAAACGCTGATTAACCAGCAATTCCATCCCATGGGGCTGGATTCCTGTTTTTAGCAAGTCCTTGATCTATCCAAAGTGACTTGTCCAGCGGTGACTGATGGCCAGTAAATATTTAACCTTGGACTGCTTCATAACACATAGTGGCCTCCTCAGTTTAATGAATTTGGCTGTTTTCTTGCTATTTAATATTAACAGCACAGAGGAGTGCAAAGCTCTGTACATGACAGAAAGGCATAATACTGCACAAACTTAAGCGCTCTGAATTTCAGGGTATTATCAGCAGAGCTACCAGAGCTGCATGGGAAAACCAAGTCTCAGCAGTGCACAAAGATGTCATTGCTCAAACATTTCTGTGGGGGTTGGAGGGGCTGGGATGCTCCCCACTTAACCTTTCTCATGCTTTTGGTGTTTCACTGAGGACAGGCATTCTCCTAGTCCGTGCTGAGCCCCTGCTCGCTTCATCGCTCCCCTTGCTGTGATTACTGAGAGTGACCCTCCCCCACGGCTTCTCCATGTTCAGCCCTTAACGCCATCACCCAAAACCCAACTGCAGTCTGAGGAGAGACCTGGCAACAACGGGGCTTCTTAGGTCCCTTCCTGTCTTTTGAGCCCCTCCTTGCAAAGTGATGATTTCCATGGAAAAAAATTCTCACCCGCTGAGTGTCTTGGACAACGCTGGGCCCCAGCGTTACGCCTACAGGCTTGGTGAGCAGCATGTGAAGGCCAGATATTGTGCTACGGTCTGGCACCGCTCTCCAGCCGCGCTGTCACACCTGGCACGAATCCCGGCTGCATGAAGCCCCCCCTGTCCCTCCCACCCCTCTGCCGGGGCCCAGCTCTCACCTGATGTTGCTTTACACATCTGAGGCATTCTTGTGACTCGGCTGTGCGCCACGAAGGTGCTTTGCGAAGATGTGCTGTACTGGGAGCTGCTGTCCGAAGAAGTGGAGCTCGTGTGCGAGAGGCGGCTGTGCTCCTTGTGGGAGGCCGTGGACCGCTGGTACCAGAGCCGCAGCTCATCCGACACGGCAGTCCTACCCGAGCCTTTCTCGTGGCCCTCCCTGCCCAGAGATGGAGTCCTTATGATTTGGGAGCGGGAAGGGGTGAGCCTGACGGAGTCCACTTCATCCCCGTGCCAGTTCTCCTTAAACATCCCCCCCGCTGTGTAGGAGTTGGAGGTTTTGAATTGTGCTTTCACGCTGTAATGTCCCTCCTGGTCGTTCTCCAGGCTCCGCACCACCACGGGTGTGGAGCTGCCCTCGATGTACAGGGGATACTCTTTGATCCTGTACTGGGAGGAGGGCTGGCTCTGGCTGTGCAGGTAGACGCGGTGGTGCCCGGTCCCGTTCCTCGCAGCCAGGTTGGGCATACTCCCTGAATTGGAAGAGACCAGGTTGCCTGCTGATTTGTGCCTTTGCCTCTGCCGCTCTCTGGCTTTCGACGGGGAGTCCTCTGCCAGGGTGGAGTAGTTGGGGTTCATTTGAGCGGGGTAGTAGTGCTCAGAGCTGGAATGGCTGGTGCAGGAAGAGCAGTCGTCCATGGGGTCAGAGCCGTTACTGCTACGAGTCCTTGGGGTGTAGAAATCGGGGCTCCCTGTCTCATTTTCTGAGCCGAGGAGCTTGCCTTGTGACTCCAAACTGGAGCTCCGGTGTCTAAAGTGCTGAGCTAAGCTGTGCAGTCTGGTCGGGCTGATGTCTACTGACCTGCGGGTACCAGGAAAAAAAATCCAGGCTGGTAAGTCAACAGGATGAAGCACTCCCCATCCCCTTCTGCACACAAGGCCAATCTCGCTGGCAAGGGAATCTGAGGGCACTGAAAAACCTGGACCCTTCCAGCACTGTGTGGGGCTGCTGCCTGCAAAGCAGCCTGCTTCCCTGCTGAGGGTTTGGGGTGATTTGGTCCTATTCCTGTTCCTCTCCACTTTCCTTGGTGGCAGCATTCAGTCTGCAGCACCACGTGGGACATAAGCCCTTTCCCAGCCCCATTCCTCTGAGGCTTGCCACCCTGGGAAAGACCCAGCCTGAAGGCAAAACCCGGGGACCTCAAGCTTGGGCTTTGCTGGTGCAGCCCCCGTGGCAGAGCTGTTTGAATCAGCACCACGTCTGTGCTACCAGGTTCACCTCGCTCCAGCTCTGCAAACCCTGAGACCTTAGTCTCAAAGCTGGCGGGATTCCCTTGCAAGTGGCTCATGAATGCGCTGCACAGGTACAATCCACCTGGTGTGAGACAGACAGACAGACTGCCCATACTCAGCCCATAATGCAGTGATTTCTCCACTGGCCTTTGGAAAAGTCACTTTTGTCAAGCAGCTAAGTTTTACTGGGTCCCAGCCGCGGGTAGTACATGTTTGAGGCAACCACCTCGAACTGCAGTTTACGAGGCTCGATTCACAGCCAAGTCTGGGTGGTCTCTATTCACCCCGGCTGTTTGGAGAGCTTCAGCCATCCGTTCAAGGAGCAGGAACACCCCGTGACGACTCACACTCGCCTGGCAAGGCCAGGGCACGCAGCTCATGAATGAGCCACAGACTGAGTAAGGCTTGTTTCAAACACCCAGAGTCCCGACCCAGTCAAGGCCACTTCCCAAGCACTGTGCCAGGCTCATTTCTCATGCAGCTCGGCTCCAGTGTTAACAAACGTTGCACTCTTGAAAGGTACTCCCAGCTAAGAGCCTGTAACAAACCGAACCCACGTCCTTAGCGCCTTGTATCATCTCTGCTCGAGTCAGATCTGTTGGCGTGACTCTTGATTTATGCCGAGCTCCGTGATGTTAGCACTACCCCTTAGGACACCTAACACCACGCAGCCCTGGCTCAGCTCTGCTTCCCGCGGTGTCCGTGGAGTTTGCCACGAGAGCAAAACAGCAGTGAAGCTGAACGGTTCGTAGAAATGCTGCTGTCAAATTGGGCCACGCACATCAAATCACCTCCCTTACATACTTTGGCTCTTTTCTCTGTCAGCCCTGGGCCTATTTCACTGCCACCTGGATCCTCGGGTGGATTGCTTTATATAGGCTCTGTCTCCACATAAGGTCACATGTGCAAACATTTTATCTATGAGAGAGAATTAACACTACCCAAGATTTTGTATCAGACAGGAAACAACATGTTCTCGCCAGCTGGATCCATGCAGGAATTTACTGCAGAATTTATCAGTAGCACCACAGCCCTTTTAAAAGTGTCGTGGGGTTTGTAGCACCTATAAACAGACCCTGAAAGGTCCCAGCAGAAGAAAACCCTGATTACTCCGAGAGATGAGGGGCAGGATCGTGTTTATCTGATTTCAGGGTGGCAGTTCAGGAGAGATCCCCTACTGGCAACAGTACATCAGCCTCTTATGTGAATAGGACTGGTGCGTGTCCTTTCCTGAACTGGGAGTTAATTCATACCCTGGGGGAAGGACAAAGCAAGGAATATTTATTTCAGGATAAACAAGGTGAGACCGGAGCCGGTAAGACTTACCGTGTGGAGTGGACGTAGTGCGGACTGCGTACCCGTAGATCCGGCGTCGATGGCATGCTGGACTGGGAGTTCCAGTGGGGAAGGCTCCGGATGGGGCTGTTCTGCAGCGAGCTGCTCCCTCCCGCCTCGGCACAGCTCCCGGTGCTGGGGAACCGCTTGTGACTGCTGCAGAGCAAACACCCCGCTTCAGTTCCCGGGCAGGAATTTGGGGCAGGGGCTCTCACGCCTGTTTCCAGATCTCAGGCGTGCGCCTGTGATCTTGCGGGGGTGAGCAGGAGCTGGGTCAGCTGCTGCTCTGAGCTGCATCGCAGAGCCTGTGCTTCTGCAGCAGCTGGAGGTCAAGGCCAAGCCCTATCAAAGCCCTCGGATGATCCACCATCCTTATTTTCTAAACGGTTTTTAAAACAACATCGAGACACCAAGCAGCAGTCATGTGGCTGCAGCCTGTTTTTATGATGTGCCTATTGGCTGAAACACCTAAAAGTCTCCTTTTGGTAAGGGATAGCTTCGCATATCTTGAAAGGGCTCCCACCCACCCCTCCTGAAAGCAGAGGGGTATCTGTGTGATGGAGCTTCAAAATAGCTGGCTCACCTGGAATGACTGTGTGAGGAGCGTTTCTTGACCTTCTCATAGGGTTCATCCAAGGATGACTCGCTCCACATCTTGGGTTTGATGGGGGACTTGTCATAGTCATTGCGGTGGTAATGCATTTGGCGGAGGCCTTCCAGCGACTGCGGAGGAGGAGGCCTGTTGTGCAAGGGTGGCCGGGGAGGGAGTCCTTTGTGTGGGGACTGGAGAGGGGATATTGTGCTGGTGACCTGAGAATCCTCTGTGAAGAGAAGAAGGGAGAGAGGTGATGGCCGTGTGATACCTCCAATGGCAGCACAACCCCGGGGGACACCATCAGACCTCCAGAGCCTGCTGCCTTATCCCACTTCCCCTGGTTGCGTTCAGGAGCAAACTGAAGACCCAGCTTCCAGAAGTGCACCAGCTGACATTCCCATTTTGGGAGGGAATGGCCAGCCAGCCAGACTATGTGATAGATTAAAACAATTGAAACCTTAAGAGAAAGTAAGGGGGCATTCTGGGACTGTCTTTCAAAAGAATTCAGAGCAGTAACCAGGGCAATACTCACGGCTCCAGGCCTGATGTCTGACTACAAGGTGGAGTCAGGGGAACGCAAGCATTTTTGCTACCGGGATGTTTGAGTGGTTTATTACACAGAACAGTTCCTCCATTTGAGTGCCGATCCAGAGTTCACACATCCCTCCCCGTTTCCTTCCTGCCCTCTAGAACATACAGCAGCCAACGTACCATCCTCAAGAACAAGGGCATCCGAGAGAGAGCTGTCTTCACTGGCAATGTTTCCTTCTGAAGAGAAGAAAATACAAAGATGGTCAGATGGTCCCGAGAATCGCAGTGACTTGAGTGCTGAACTGCCCCGTCATCCTCGTCCACTGAGTCTTAGCCTCAAGCAGTCACCCAGTCTTCTTTCTCACAGAGCCGAGAGGCAAGATTCCCATGAACAACTGACTCAGCCCACTCTCAGTCTCAGAGGGCAGAGCTGCAGGCCAGGCCTCTCACTAGCAGGCTGCCTTTTGAGGAGCTGCTAACTCTTTTCAATTAATGGGGATTAAGACTGAGTCACAGCGGGGAGCTGAGATCCCCAGAGGATGTAAAATGGCACGGTGCCATTAGCCAGATTTATATCTAGGGCCTTAAGGACTCTGGGTTTGATCTCCACCTTCTTAAAATGATCGTCCTGTTGCTAACTAAAGGCCCACACTAGATACCAGTTTTGTGTAATTCAGGGAAATGGCTTCTGAGCATCCTCTGTAGCAGCAGGAGAAGCTCTCACATCCTTGGAGTTCACACATTTGAGCTGCCTCCCCCATCCCATGTCCTCACAGCTGTCTGTTATCCCTGACTATGGTGCAACTTGGTACCCAGGTCACAAATACAGCAGGTCTAATCTCAGTTCCTGCTACAAAGGGCCTGTTCTGCACAGAGAACAGCTCTGCAAGTCAAAGGCAAAGGGCAAAATCAGCAAGGGAAAAAGAACCACAGCAGAAAGTTAATGGATTTCACAAAAAAACAATCAACAATGCAGTAAACCATAAAGTGCCCTGAGAATTACATTGTAAAAAAAAAAAAAAGAAAAAGAAAAAGAGCATTTGAACACAGCAATGACACTGCTACCACTTTGATTTTACAGATGCCTTTCAGCTAGAGCGCTCACCCCAATCTGCTAACATTAATTACATTTGTACAGCAGCACTCCGGAGGAGACGCTACCAGAGCAGTTTTATAGGTGAACAAAGGAGTCACAGTCTGCTTTCCTGACACACTTATAATCTACAGCGTGACACTGCTTCTTGTGCTGTGAACCAGCACATCCCTAATGCACCACACGCAGCCCAGGCACCCATCTGACAGCATGCTTGTACGGGAGAGGACAGCCTGACTGCCAGCACCCAGAGTCCTCCAGACAGGAGAGGGAAGAGGAGGGAGGAGACATCTGTGCCTCAAGGCAAGCATTTTGCTCCCTGTCCTCTACAGACCCTTCCGTGATGCCGTGGGGGCTACATCCCACTTACCATCTATGATCAGGGAGGCTCTCTGGGTTGGCTTCTTTCCAGATTTGATGCGATACTCGTTGATGGCGTTTTCAATCTCCTGCAGTTTCTTCAGGGCGTTCAGGTAGGATGTCTTCCTCTGCTTCTTCAGCTTTTTGCTGACGTTCGGGTCGCTCGCCAGGCGCCGGGCAGCCTCTGTGATCTGGGACTGAATGGCAAACTCCCTCTCCAGGCGCTCCAGCTCTGCCTCCTGGGGAAAGGCAAGTGGATTCCGGCTACCACCAAACTCTGCCAGACCGGCTATGGGGAAGCTCCCCCTGAACCTGGCCAGTGGCTCTCCATCAGCAAAGCATCCACCATCATGCTGCTCCCCTCATCTCAGGGCCTCCCTGAGCATACCCATCTCACCTTCACCTGCTCACACGAGTGCCTGGGAGCACAGCTGGCGGAAGGGATGACCCACACAAGGAGGAGATGTGTGCTCCAGCCCTAACCCTGCTCTGGCATTTGGCTTTTCATGCAGTTCAATATGGCCTAGTTCAACTGCGCTCTACTGCTGACACAATCATCCTTTTTCACCCATCTACGGGTAACACCTGCCTCCCACCTGCTCCTTCTCCCCGTTTCCTATCTCCATATTTGAGCCTCATTTGATATCAGTGCTATGTATTGATGCAAAGCTACAGTTTCAACCTTCTTGACAGGTTTGCTTGCCACCCATCAGACTCTTTGGAGTAAAAAAGCCAAAAATGGGCTAATTCCTCCCTGGTGTACGGCTGTGAAAATCCAGTGAAGTATGAGCTGAAGTAATATGGGCTGCTGCAAAATGATATCACCAGAAAATTGTCTCCTTGAGTTACAAGCCAGGAGGGTGATTTCAGAGCGAGCAGTGTGTAACAGCAAGCTTTCTGTATGCCAGAAAGGACTAGTGTCTCCAACATTAGCCCTTGCAGGGTCTCAGCTGAGTTTTTAAATGCAACCAGGTTGTACCCTGGAAGCTACCTACTGATTTTTAGTTATCCTCCAAAGTCAAGGGATTTAGGACAATTCATGCCAACGCAGAAGCTGACAGAGAGCTTCCTGGTCTGCACCGGGACCCCAAGCTGTGAGCTTCAATGGTACTTGCTCATCTGCAACAAATCTGGCTACTTCCCCAGCTCGATGGAGCTTTTGGTGTTAAGTTTTCTAGAAAGCAGAACATAGTACACTGCAAATTAGGGAAAAAATGACGAGCTCTTTTACTTTTAGTGAATGGTGCGAGTTCAGATCACAAGCACTGACAGGCACGTATTCACGGAGATCCCCATTACGCAAATTCAAATCCTTTCTCTTTGTTTAGCAGCAGCATATGCTGCAAGAGCCGATGCTGTGGGAATTAATCAGAGTGAATTCATTCTCTGAAGTTTTTATTCTAGGCTTCTGGCTCAAAAAAATCCCTTTGCTGTCAGTGGTGAGTCAGCATTGCCTTAAAACGATAATTATAATTTCCCTCACTGTATTGAAGACTGAACCCACCCCCCATCTTTTTAACAGATCCCTTTTTGCTTTGAAGAGTTTATAAGCTCTACCAGTGCCAAACGTATTAAAAGTGAACTTAACACCATGGAGTTTTAAGGCCTGGAATCTGATTTGCCATCTTCTGGTAAAATCCTTCCCAGAGTCAGGAATACAGACCAGGTAGAGCTGATTACCAAGAAATACAATAGGACTTTTCCCTGCAAGTCTTGCTCTGACAAAGGTCTTACTAAAGGTATTGTGAGTTTGATGTGAGCTGTCATTTCAGACCTTCACAGATTCAGTTCTAAATCCTTCAGCATATCTTAGAAAAAACATATTCATTTTCCTCCCAGCCATAATTGTCTATTTTCTTCCAGTGAGGCCCCAATAAATAAAGCCTCAGAAAACGAGGGCTATCATCTGCCTCCAGGTGGAAGTGCCTTGCTGCAGGTCCTTGTCACAGTCGGTAATATCAGTCCTGTATTTACATGACTGAGGGAGCATTTCACCTTTTGTTTTAAATTGAGTTTCTAGTGTTTGCACTTGCTGAAAAGCGCATGAAAATCATCGCTGGCCTCTCTAAATGCTCTCAGACTGGCAGCCAAATGAACACAGCTCAACATCATTCTTCAACAACGGAAATTTATGGTTTTCAACACAGTCTTCAAGTTTGACAGATTAAAAGGGAGGTAGAGAAAAGCTGAGTCAGCATGTTTGGATTGCTGATGGCAAAATGCAGAGTGCCTGCAATGAGGAGGAGCTGCTTTACCTTCATGCTCTCCCCACCTAACCTTGCCACCGGAGTAAGGAGTTTCCTCACCCGCTGGCCCCAAAAGCTGCCTTGTAGCAATAGGATCCGGGGAAGCAGGAGATCAGGTTATAACTGAGCAGCCAACAGACTGCAGGGGTTTTAGGAGTAACTCAGCTAAGCCGTGCTTCCCTTTGAAAAGCTTAATTAAATGTGCTAGTTCATGAATATTTGACTTCGGTGGAATTCCTCTCCCAGGCTCCATTGAGAACAAAAACTAAAGAGCTCCAGCTGTTTATTTTTTCAGCAGAAGGAAAATGCCAGCAAAACGACAAACAGTTAATTCCCTGGCTGAACCGAGCCTTAAACCACACAGTCACACCAGCTTCAGTCTCTCCTCTTACAAAAATAAAAAGGAAACTCAAGACTGGAATATACACAAGTGTCTTGAGACAAATGCGTCCCTGCAGACAATAGCTTTTCTGTGAATCCGGTCCCGCCTTACAGCTGCTGCAGGCCTGTTTTCACAGCCACGGTTCAGGGCACTGACCCAGCACATTGTGGGAGCAAGGCAAGAGAACAAACACTCCCTGGCAAACTTAGAAAAACATAATTCCAGCTCCCCATAGGTAGGGATGAAGGCTCTTTTGTTTAAAGACTGGGGAGCAAAATGCTTTCATCTTGCTATTTCAGGGCTAAGATGGATATTTGTGATGCTTTCCTCCCCGCTTAGGGGAGATCTGAATTCGGATTGCTACTGAAGCAGAAAGAAAGTGGCTGTTTGCAATGACAATACAGGGCAGCAGCAGAGCTCAGATGGCTCAAGGGGCTCCCGATGGGCTCCCGAGTCACACAAGTCACTGCACTTGGTCACCAGAGCACTTGCACTGCCATGGTCCAGTTGGTCACCCAGGCTATTTCTGTTACTTCTAGAAAAGCCAGCGCTGAACTTCGAGGGTTTAACCTTTACTCTGAGTCTGAACTAAGGCCACCAACTCTCTCGCCACTTCCCTGTTCTGATGGATGTAAAAAAAAAAAGGCACAACCACACTCATTTAATGCAAAAATGACCGTAGGACTGAGGGTTCCTATGTGACGCACGGTGGACATCTTAGAGACCTGAGGTGGGGACACGGGGCTGGAAGGGAAGGGCACAGCCTCACCTCTCCCTTAGGCAAGATTTTCTGCTCATCCAGTTTAAAGGCAGTTCCTATTCTTCTCCTTACAATAGGCGGCTCCTCCCCAGGATCTAGGGGGTATTCTCGTGGCAGCTTTCCTGTGAGCTCCTGTAAGCAGAAAACACTGTTGGTGATCTGGGAAACCCTGCAGCAGAGCCAAGCACAACACCACTCTTGAAATGCGACTGTAGAATGATAGGTGTTCATTAACAACATATCCAGTTCAGCCAGCTGATAAACATACAGGGGAGCACCCAGCCCTGCCAACTCGTCCCAGAACCTGACACTGAGGGCGGGGAACATCTTCTTTAACCTGTGCATGAATACAGACTTTTGTGGCCTGCCCAGGGCAGGTTTGTAGGTGGTGCCCATCCCTAGGGCGTTGGGGCCTGAGGCTGAACAGACTGCAGCACACATGGTTTCACCTCTGCTGCAGGGTGAGCAGGAAAGAAGAGCTTCTATCTGCTGAGCTGCTTCTGAGAGGCGGGTGAGCAGATCCATGAGTCTTCATGCAGGATGCATGTCTGCTGAGTCAGAAACCTCAGCCGTGCAGGTTACGACCCCGCACAGGAAAACATTCTCACCTGATTCATGATGTGTCTGAGAGGAATGCAGTGAAAACGGTCATTAAAAGCAGTGCCTGGTACCTCATTGCCTGTCTGATAGCACTTCATGTATCAGAGACCCTTCCAAACCCCAGTGATGTTATGGGCAGCTTTGGAGCAATATTAGATGATGCTTTGTCAGACTGATGGGGTTATTTGTAAAGATTTGTTCAAAATCCGAAGCAAAGACCACAGAACTGAGGAATATCTGGAACACAGGAAGCAGTGAGTGCCACTGCTGATGTTAATGCTGTGGGTTTTTCCCCTGGACTACACAATACAGCCACACATGTCTGAATTGAAGGCATTCAAATGCCTACAGAAAAAGGCAGGAGTCTCACTAGGAGCACAGCCCGACTCCTTGTACTCAAAAGTCTCCCCATGAAGGACAAAAGGCTTTTGTGTTCCTTAGCATCAGCCTTGAGAGGATCCAGCTGGCAGAGTAACCTAAATCATCTGAATCCCAAAGAACAGCAGCTGACCTTAATGCGAGTGCGCAGCTCAGGCCCCTGCCTGCCCCGGCCTCTCCCCCGCTCCCTAATGGGGTTTTCCTTTCTACTCTTTTCAGGTCACTAGGAAAGAAGGACCCGGCCTTTTCAAATCCTTCCTTTAAGCAATTCCCAGCGAAATGGGTTTGCAGCACAGCTCTGGGCCAGCGTGCACAACCCCCTTTTGCGAGAGGCACTGTTGCAGCATCTCAGAGCCCCATTCTGCATTGCCCCTCCAGCCCTGTGGGGTTATTTCAGCTTGTCTTCCAAAATGGGTTCCTTCTAGTGAGATGTGGCTCTAAGTACTGCGTCAAGACACAGATTCCTGTATCCTTTCTCGAGGGAAAGAAGGATACTTTCTTTATAACCCTTAACTTAATATGAAGCAGGGCAGTGGGGAAAGAGTTAATACCTTCTGTAAAATGCCCAAGATTGGAGCAGAACAAAATGAATGCGGGCTACCTTGCTGCCTCCATAAGCTGAAAAGTATTCACAGGCACGGTCCTGAAATGTAATCTAAATTAATAAGTAACTGGAGTAGTGATGGCCCGAAGTAACCTGATGCCACTGTTACCAATAGCTCTGGCCATGCTTATTTGATTATGCCCCCTCTTTTAACCCTTTTTGTATCTCCTGGTTTGCTGCCTTCTCCTGTTTTGGCCATTCCCATGCCACAGCAGAAAGGATGAAGGGCAGCCTTAGAGGAAATACTTCCAACTACAGGCTGCTGATGGATGAGCAAGATTGCAAGATGGCGTCAGATTCCAAGTGTCCATCAACTGCCTCTCTTGGATCATCTATAGAAAGCACGAACACTTTCTACCAGCTCTTAAGGTGCTGACAGATGGGCTCTGGCCAGCCTTGCTGCAGCCATTAAGGAGATACCGCTCCTTACCACTGGCTCCAGGCCCCAGCGGGAGCTTTTGCCTGCATCCCGGCTGCTTGTGAAGCGCCCAAGGCTGCACCGCAGACAGGGCTGGGGTCAAAGCGAAGGCACTGGGCTGTGAGCTCCTGCAAATGCGACACAGGCACATCTTCCCCTGCCTTCAGGGCCATGTCATCGGCAGTCAGGCAGTGTTAGCTTAGCGTGGTAAATTCCTCCAGGGTAAGCAGAGCCCTTCAGACCTTGTCCATCAGCCCCCGAGAAGCATGTGACTGCTTCCTGCAGGTGATCTTCGCTCTGTACTCGATGGATTTACAAGACTGGATCTGGTCCTGTGACCTTTATTAGCACACGTTGTTTGCTGAAGTCAACCAGGACTTCCCAGTGAGAAAGGATTGCTCGGTGTGGAGTAAAGGACAGGAACTGGGGCAGCAGAGATTTCTGCTGTCTTTCTTTGTTGAGAGGTATTTTCCACAACTTATTCTTGTTGGCGTTAAAACTATAGACGAATTGAAACAAAGTGCGATGAGAGCTGAATCAGTGACCTATTTCCCCCATTCTTCTCAAAGGCAAGATACACATCAAATATTAAGCAACAACTGGAAGAACTCGGTGCTACTGTCTGCAGCCAGCTTCCTGCTGTGTTACACATCACAATTTGTTGTTAAATTCAGATTTTCAGGCCTGGTACACAAAGGAGAATGGCTGACTGACCCAAGCGTATGCTGCTGCTAATATCCACTCACATCTGCAGCAGGGTTGTGGCTTCCCCAAACATTAAATTGATCTCTAAACTGGCCTTCTGTATACTCCCAACAATGAACTGGCAAGTGAATGGGTAGGTTATGAGATGAGTTCCTGAGCTGTCCTGCATGTCCTGGCATGACCACAGTGGTTCCTCTTCACAAGGTCTGCCACCAAACTGTCATTCCTTTCCAGGAGTGCCAGAGCTTATTGGATGAAGGGAGTCTACATGGAACAGATAAGACTTTGCGTGCTGTATGTAAGAATGTGCTGGGAGAAGAAAATCACGTAAGGTCAGGCTGGCTCCAAGAAGAAAGTGTATCAGCCTGATGTTTTTTTTGCTAACGAAGTCAAAAGCACTTGAGAAGTGGTTACCAGTACACAGGACAGCCTTGCTATGCATTTAGGTAGCTGCATATTAGCACCAAAGTCAATAAGAAGCCTGGCTGAATGGATCTTAAACACAATTTCAAACAGCAGACATGGGTGCTGAGCACCCTCCTAGCCCCAAGCCAACTGGGTACCCAGTTGACATGGGGTCTTTTTCTCTGGGGGGGAAATGTCCTGTGACATTGCAATCTGGAGTCGAAACAGTTGGGACCTTCCTGAGGCCTTTGTACAATGTGCTTTTTAAGAGGTGCTGGAAGGAATCTCTTCTCCTGACTCCACACCACCTCCAAACAACTAGATTGCTATAACAAAGCAAGCAACACAGGTTATAAAACGTCCATTGCCTACCGCTTCTCGGAGACACAGTTTCTTTAGCTCTTCCAAGCGTTGGCGCAGTGTCTCTTCCAAAGCTTCTTGCCTGGATTTCAGTGCAGCCAGCATGTCTTTCTTGGCAGACTGAGAACTATCTGACTCTTGGGAACCTATCAATAAACAATGATTTCACTAGGCCATCTGACAGCAGAATACACATCTGGAGCACTTGTAATTTTACCAAAGCCTGGAAGCAGTCCTCTCAAAAAGAAATCAGACTATGACATGAAGCAGGTGTTACCCAGTCATGTTTGTTTACGGCAAATTCTTAATGTTTAAGCTAACAGACAGAGATTGGACAGTGGGGCACACAAACACATTTGTAATCATTATCCAGAAAAATAAAAGCAACGAAACTATTCATGTAAAGATCCTAGGAAAAAAAAAAAAAAAAAGACATATGATCCCCATGAAAGTTCCCAATGGCAAATAACAGTACAGTTTACAAAGCCCTGGAGATGCATTTTTTGGATATTAAGTCTAGGAGAAACCATTTAACAATACAGCCTGCGTCTTAAGAACTGCAGTTATCCTAGTAGCAAACATTTAATTCAATCCACTTACAGTGCCTGCTCTATGAAAAAACGTAATGGAACAAAATTACCTAGCAAGATTCCTGTAAAACACACCAAAACAACAATAACCCGTAGGTCCTTCTGGGATAGTAACTGTTTCTTGTGAAGATGTAGGTCAAGATACTTAAACTGTTCAAATGGCTTGACTGTTCAGGTGTCAATTACCCAGCAATTTCCACTGAAGTAAGTCCATGCATTAAGGCAGACTCTGTTGCTCAGATGTCATGACAGCATTTGTAACTTCAGCTCTTCAGGGGAACTTATTGATGAGATTCCTGATTTTACTTTTGTTCAGGATGGCGCATCAATTGCTATCTAAGATCCAGCATCTCAAAGAAGGGGCAACATTTGTTGCATCCATTTTTGGGTCCCCAACTTCAGCAGCTGATTTTTTCAGGATATGCCTAGCCTTTGCCCTCTTTAATACACCTCTGGGCTCAGGGATGAGTTTATGGTGAAGTCACTGCTTCGCTCTAATCACTTTGTTTGCATAAGCCGAGTGCATCCTTTCATCACAGAGTAAGGACATGAAGGTTATGGCCATAATGTGAGATGAAAAGCAAGCTCAAGAAGGGGTAGATGCTATCTCTGCAGGCTTTTCTCTCATATTACTGGCTGTTCAGCTACAGCTGTAGTTCAAAGCATCCACCTTAGGTTTATGGAAAGCTGAGTTCTGGTATCTGTGGTAGATTCAGCAGTAGCATTCCCCGTCTGTCCACAGACAACAGCGAGAGCTACAGCTCCACACACTCTAATGCTCTGCCCCACACACCGCTCTGGAGCTCAGCCTAAGTCTGCATGTGATCCCTTTTTAGTAAAACTCCATGGTGGGTCTTGAGCTGCACAGAGCAGACAGGGCTGCTGTGCCTAAGGGGTTGCTGTTGCCTCAACAGAAGTGTCTAGGTGATCTGAGGTATCTGAGATGTCTTCCATGGGGTGGCAGATATCATACAGGACCCTGTGAGACCCACACGCTTTCAGACGGGCAGTGGGATACTCTAACCCACCTAAACCGGCACCAGACACCTATGTTTAGACAGCTGGATTGTGCCCAGTGCTTTGTAGGGACTTCTTGTAGGTTACTGTAGGTTTATGCCTGCAGAAAAGCCTTTGACTCGGCAATGCATTCAAAGGGGTTCCTCCTAGTCCTCAGTGGTTCCCCCCAGTGACTCTGGGGGTCTCCCCTGCCCCTCTAGAGCAATGCCACAGCGAAAGCAGACCTTTATTATCTGCAGGACTCAGACACAACAGGATGCTACATGGAATTTTCTGTGCACCTTTAGGACAGATGTGAGAGGGGGCTTCTAGATTGGCCAAGTGTACAGTTAGAAGACTCAGCCTAAGGAGGATGAAAATGTTGCTGCCGTTTCCCAGAGCTCTGGAAGAAACCTGAGAACAACTCTTTGTTTTGACAGCAAAACAGAGTGAAATTTGTGCTTTCAATTTCATCTTTCACTGCTACTATTCCGGCAGACTGTTAAAGCTAAACTGAAAGAGGACTGAGTCAAACAATGCCATGAAACAGTTCTGCATTGGCCCAGTGGGACTAGAATCTCACAGATCTTTTCCACCAATATTTTCTGCAGTTTTCTGCAGACAGCTGGCACTTATTCTGTGAAATGCCACCCTGCTTTGTTACACCTTTCATTGGGCTGTCTTGAAGTGGGCGAGGTGGAAAAAGGGCTCTCTAAAGGTCAGCCAGGTTGAGCATCATCAGATAAAGGAGGACAACCTCACAGTAAGATGTTTGTTTAGCTGCTGTAGTCATCCTCAGTTCATTTGGTTTTGCCCTCATAGAGCAACAAAACTCAATTCTGCAAATACATCTGTGCTGCAAGAACTTGACAGGATCTCCTACAGGAGCCTTGTATTTGCACTGGCAGGGAAAGCCCTCTCTAGCATTTAGTAATTCTTAGTAGTAACCCCGGTGAGCAGTGACTAGCAAAAGCTGAACTGCTGAATTTCTTCACCGAATTGCCAACAAACTGCCGAGTCCCGGTAAAAAGTTGGTCATGATTCCAGCAGATGTTTCAACCCTTTTTTTTTTTTTTTTCATGACAACTTTTATGGCCTACGTTTTCCTTTCAGCTGCTCTTCCCCTTTCCTTCCTCTCTCTGCTCCCTACCTCCACACCAGCCTCGGATTTATTTTAAAAGCTATTCGTTTTTGCACTGCGGGTTGCCGCTGCAGCTACATAGATGCTGAAACATCTAAAAGCACACGAGTAGCCGAAACCCTGGCCAGACGCCTCTGCTGATTTGGGGTGTGCCGACAAAAAGAAAACGAACGGCTTCTGGCTGAGCTGGTACGGACCCAAATCAAGCACAGACAGTTCACGGCATCTGCTCCAGCTGCGCTCACCCTGCGTGAGAACCACGCAGGTCTCAGCCCTGATGCAGTCGGTGGCAGTGGCCACTGAGTCCACACTTTGCCATCTTTTTCACCCCTCCCAGCAAGCAAAGGAGTCGGGGGAGATCTGGAGGGGCATTGTCATGTTCGGAGTTAAGCAATGGGATCACTGCTGAAACTGAAGTCAACCACTCCTTGGCACTAACGAACCAGTTCAAATGAACCTTTTCTAAGCGTGTTTTTGTATCACAAACTCTTCTAGTGTGGCGAGGCTTCAAAGGCCAGGGGACAGGGCACTCCGTTCATGGCTTGTGACGCTGCATTTTTTTAGCTTGATCTTACCTAACTTGGATGATCCCGTGGGCATCCTGCAGGACTTATTTATTTCTTCAGACCTCCCTGAAGTTTCACCTTCAGAAACTGCTCTGTTCTAGCTAGGTTTTTTTAATTTAAAAGCTGAACTATTTTGGGGTGTATTATTAGCTTTTTATGGGTTGGATTCTCTGCTTGTTCTCACAGGTGAAAAGCAAAGGGAAACTTGATCAGTCAAGAGAATCACACCCGTGTGAGATACTTGTAAAGGAGCAGGGAACAGTGCTTTGTATTGCTGGGGTGCCTACAGCTTCCATTAGAGGTTCTTTATTTATAAATATGTATTAATCCAGCCTTGAGCGAGGCTGTAACCACAGACCTGCTTCTAAACCCAGTGGCAATTGACCCAAAAATGTCAGAACATATAAAAAGGCCCTAAAAACAACCAAAGAAATAATCAAAGACCAGCACAAACCAAACAAATCAAGCAGATACTGTCTTAAATCAGCCTTATTAAATATGATGCTCACTGAGTCATGGCTGCCCAGTGCCTTCCAAAGGGGATCACCAACAGAGCAAAATCAGTCCTGAAAGACCAGTCCTAACACAAGGGACCCCTGCTGCAACAGAAATGGTTGACTGGGAGACTTTCTCAGGTATTTTATCTCCCACAATTAGGGCTAATTCCTAATGCAGTAAACAGGAGAAATATTGATGAAATACGTAATTTCCCTCTATGGCTTTTGAACCTTTCTGTGAAAATTATTATCCAGCCTCCTCCCCATTTGTTGTGCAAAGATTTACCAAACTCTGCATTTTAACACACACACTTCTGCAGAACCACTTGGTGTCCCAATGGTTGTGAAAACACACCAGGTAGCAAGCACAGGGCTACCTGTGGCCATCAGGAACCTGCTGAATTGGGGCCTATTTCTATAGTTGACGCTGCTGGTTTAATTTTAAAGCCAAGGCAATCGTACATGCCCTTTCCTCTTTAGCATACAGGACAGGACGCAGGTCTTGGTGACCTGAACATTCACTTAATACCCTATTAGTTTGTGGATACACTACTCATCTTCTGATACCCACTTGGCCTCTCCGGGCAATTTCTCCATCCAGACATTCAGCAGAACATGAGCTGTGAAAGGGGGTGAGAACATGGTCCTCCCTGTCCAACTCCTCCAGCAGAATTCATGGCTGAGCTTCTCCACCAGTGCTAACAGGCAGGTTTCCGATTGCTCCAACACCGGTGATGTCAGGACAGTCTTGGTGATGTTGGTGGGGACATGAAGCAAGCGAGTCACACCCCCAAAGGATCTGACCAAGGCGATGTGCTGTGCTTGTGCAGATCTGCAGGGGCTCCTGGCTACCAGGTGTCAGCTCCAAGACAAGCTTTGTTTTAAAGCTTGTCAAAGAGATGAGACCAGCAACATGAGCCACCGTTCTGAAGAGCAGCAAAGGGATAAATGAGAAAGATGAAAATAAGCAGGGAGGATGGATGGGATGCAGAAGAGCAGAGGGAGTCAAGGCTTTCCTCTGTGAGAGGAAAGGAGATGTAACAAGGTGGCTGAGCATTGGTGAGGCAAAAGCATCCAGGCATCTCTTCTCTTTCTCATTTTTGTGAGTCTCCTGCTCCAGGAAAAACACATCTAAATATGGCAAACTCTTCACGCTACATCCGGCTGCTGGCTTCAGCTCACTGGCATTTGGTCGAAGTCCTTGTGGAAGGCTGTCCCCTGAGCAGGGAGGGGAGGTCCCGCCGTGCTTGCTCCGTGCCAGAGCCCAGGCTGACTCACCGCGCCAGGATGTCAGCGCACAACAGCCAGCAACCTCAGACAGCCGCTATCTCTTGTCTCTGCCAGACAAATAGGATATCCTCCGCGGCGCGCAAAGCCCGGTTGGAGCTGCTCCGCACAGGATGCGCTCAGATATCCTGTGGGCGACTCGTCTTCGCGAGCCCCCGCGCTCGTGGGCCGTGCCGGAGGCCGCGCGGGTGCTGTTTATCCGCTCCGACACCCGCCGGGGCAGTCCAGCTGGGATACGGCCCCGCCGGATGGAGCAGTGGGGGCCAGGGAACCGTCTGGCTGGGCTCTGTCATGGCGTTGTCAAACGTCAACAGGCCCCTGCACAGGAAAGCTCCGCCGCTGGATGAAGGAATGGGGCTCAGCGGGCCGGAGGCTCCTCGAACATCTCTGTAGAGCTAAAGCAGAGGTGCTCCTCTGTGGTCTCTCCTCTGACCACTGAGATGAAGGCGGCGATCTGGGGTTCAGTCCGCCTATAACCCAGCAGTAATGGAGCTCCTTGATAGCTAGGAAACCTGCAGAGCTCTTAGGGTACAGACTGCTCTGAAGAAAAAAATCCACCTTAGACCTAACCTGATTTTGCTCCGATAATTATCTCTGCCAGCTTTGATTAGAGTTCATGCCAGTGTGAAAGCAGAGCTTTTATTCCTGTGCAAATCTTTCTTCAGATGTCCAGGGATGGCCCAGAGATTGTGAGCAGAAGATCCTTGAGCTAAATCCCAGCAGGGCCACTGTTTTGAGGGCCCCCTTCAGAGCCCAAATGAAGTCAAAAGCTAAAGAGTGAGCTTGTCAGAAATGCACTTGGGAGCATCAGGTATCAAACTTACAACCCTGCAGTGGACACAGACTGAGATCAAGGGCCTGGGAAACACAGAGGAGCTTACGCTTTGGCCCTGAATTGCTGTAACCATGGGGCAGTCACTGTCCCTGTGTAAGACTCCATTTCCCTGCTGCTGTGTCTTGAGACTGTAAGCGATGTGGGGCAGTGACTGCCTCACACTGCACAGCAGGATCTTGGCCAGACAGTGTGACAGCTGGAAGCAACAATAAATATTTCCTTGCAGCCTTGCTGCAAACGCAGGGCAGACATGCCAGCTTCGGCGTGCTCCTCAGAGCGCTGACAGCCCCTTCACTGAGGAGGGGCAAGATGGAGAGAGGAAATGGCTACAAATAATTTCCAAGTAAAAAGGACAGAGAATGGTAGGGAAGTGGGGGTAAACAGAGATTCAGTTCTGCCGTCGTGATTTCGAGTCACTCGGTATTTATAGCCTGGAAATCTACTGTGGCCACTTAATCATTTGCACTTACTCTCCCCAGCGTGCAGGCTGTACTGCGATAACCCATCATTGTTGTGACCGTGTGCTGATAATCTTTGGTACAATGGGAGGAAATGCAAAGGCTGGGAGGGAGCTGGTGACTGGGCCTGTCGGGACAGGCAGCGAATGCCCCCTCCAGTCCAGTGGGACAGGGCTGGGTTGCCTCTGCCAGCTGGGCTTGAGGGAAAGAGCAGAGGGGTCTCGGTGACTGTGTGGAAGAAATGCAGGGTTTCCAGTTCCCTGGGATCTGTCCTCTCTCTACACTCCCCTCCCTCCACAAGTGGGCTTGTAGCTGCTGGAAGGCACGCAGCAGCAGCAAACCCAACACCTCTCCTTCACATTTTGGGGAGGGCCCTGTCCTCATAGGTGGTAGGATGTCAAGGCAGCTCTGAACACAGGAACCTGGAGGGAGCCATGCTTGCCTGGCCCACCAGCAGCACCTTGACTGAAACAGAGTTCACACAGTCCTAGGTAGCCACCCAGGTAGTCTGATCCACCTACCCAGACCTGAGGAAATGATTCACCTGGTCAATGAACTTTGCACAGGTCTAGTCACTAGCGCAATTCTGCTGAGTCTGCAAATCCCATGCTCAGCCAGAAGGGATTTGAACAGGGAGCAAAAAAATACAGAAATAAAAGCATGGACAGCTCCCAGTTTGGGATTTCCATCCGTATAACCCTGATAGGTGCTGTCGCAACAGAAACTGTTATGGGCCTGGTTTTCTGCTGGCTTTCACCTGGCTATTGCTCTCCCAGTGTGAGAGCAGAAGCAGAGCCCTATGGGTTTTTTTTTCAGGAAGGCGAAAAGTCAGTGTATTAACATGAAAACAAGATTACTACCAAGTAGCTCTCACAAATTTGGGAATGGTGCCCAGGAGGCTGAAATCTTGGAAAGACCTTAAGAACTTCCTTGTGGTACTTAACATTATTTACTTTCCGGCAGGAGAGCTGGAAAAAATGCCAAACAAACAAAGAGCTCCAACAACCTGACACCAGTCTGGGAGCTGCTCAGCTACTGCAACTCCCTGAGCAATGGGAGGCACAGACAGTGGATTGTATACTGCACCGGGAGGGCCTAAGGAGCAGAAAGGCATCTCTGTTTGCAGGCAAGGCGGGGAATTGCACAGCAGGCTGCTCAGCTCTGCAAGCATTGCACATTTTAACCCCTTACTGGACATTTTCCATGCAGGAAAGCATGGCTTTTAAGAGACATGAAGGATGCAGCGATGCAAAGCTGATCTATACCAGTGTGGGTTCAGTTTCAAAGTATTTGCGTTCATAGATGGACTCTTCCCTTGTCAAGTATGGGAAGGTTATTCTCTGGTGTTATACATCTCAACACAATTGGTTTTGATAACTTGATGTAATGCTTAACAGAGGTCATTTAATTGTCTGGAACTGTTAATTACAGTGATACCAGCAACTTTGCCCTCCTGAAGAGCTTCTCACCTGAACAGCTTCAAGCTCTTTGCAAACTATCAATCCTTGCTTTGCTCCTGGAGTGATGTTTAGCACTGTTTTACACACAGCTTGCCTCTTTTAGACTAACAGAAGACTTCCAAAGAAATGCAGACGAGTTCCAGACTCCTCTTCCTTGGTCCTTCTCTTCTGATGCTCTAGCTCTCCTCCGTATCAACCCTTGGGTTTCTTTTATGGATTATGTCTTCCTAGTAACAGGAAGGGGCTTTAAGCCACAAAAAGAAACCTCCAGGCCCCCACACGAGTGTGGCAGAGAGTGCTAGGGAATAGCTCTTTTGAGCTTGTGACACCAGGCAAATTCCAGCAACAGACAAGCAAGGCAGATGTGCGCTCTGTGAAGAAGCCACCCTGCCTTAACACTGCTAAGGGACATCACCAATTCCCAGCCTCCGTTTCCCTAGTGAGCTGCACTGGCTGCTTCCTCACTGCTGGCTGGGGGCTCCTTCACAAACGCATCTGCCTGGGAATGAGCTGCGTGCCAAGGGATGGTTATGGTAGAAACTGTGAAGAGAGACCAGGTCTCAGCTGGAAAGTGAGAGGTTGGAGATGACATCCTGGGGCCAAAAAGGAAATGAGCAGCGGTAATGAGAGAGGGGAGGGGGAAGCTGCTGCCTGTGCTGTTCGTGCGACAACGTGCTGAGAGATGGACTGACACCTGGACAGACAGAAAGGCTAAAGGGAAGTGACTTTCATTTCTGCAGTGCAGCTTCTGACTGCCCCCCATTATACCATGGCCATGGCCCTTCCCACCATATTCTCTCCAGTTACAGGAGAAAGGACCTACCTGATGACAGAAGACTCCCGCTGCTGCCACTGATAATTTTGCCTTTACTCCCCATGTTGGCCAGCTTTGAGGTCTTGAGTGTTCCAGTTTCGGTCAGGTCAATCGCAATCTCACTCAGGCTTCTTGCAGCATGAATCTTGGACTGGACATGGACACAGGAGTTAGTAATGATCTAGCACTTCTTTAAAGCTCACGGAAAGAACAAGTCCTTTTGCTGTGGCAGGAAACAGGCCTCCACAGCGAACTCGGATTATTTTACAAGAATAGAAGCAATCTGGCATGGTATTCACTGCTGCACTTTTTACATTCTTAAGTCAGTGCAAGTCTGGCATCGCTTCCTGTTGTTTGTTACTTTCTGTGCTTTGCCATGGACATTTTTCCCTCCCAAACAGACTATGTATGGAGTCACTGAGTTACCACATACAATAAGAAACCTTCGGAAACGCCAGCATAATAAACTGCAAAGCCCAAAGGCTAAAGACCGTCTCTAGCATCTAAAGGAAGCCAGAAGGGGCCTTTCCAAATTTGCAACGAGCTTTGGACCAAGACACAGTGAGGACATGGCTTAAACGGGCTGTCATGAGAAGCTGGAAGAAAATACTGGCAGCAAAACATGTCCAGGTTATGGTCCAGACTAACAAGCCGCACGCAATGCCCCTACTGTGAGGGAGCTCTTCAGAGCATTAACATCACTCCAGTAAGAAACAACAGCCAACCCCAGCTCAGTAACTGGCCACACTAGGACGAGGAGTCACCCATAGTACACCACCAAATGTCAACAATCTAGGCACCTCCAGGAGAAAGCAGACATGCATACTGCATAAAACTACCTTAGGAGGGAATGAGCTGACTTCCTAACATGCCCTTTCCCCACTGGTTATGGAAGAATTTGAGATAAGAAGATGCCCAGAAAGTTCAGGTGAGATAACCCAAGAACTTCTCTGTTGAGCAGTAAGCTCAGATGTGGTTATGCCCACAGGGCTAACAAAGGCAGAAACCGCTCAGTGCAAGAGAATTAACAGCATTGAGCAACTAAAGGAGCGCAGCGGCTGCTGGCAGGACTGGGCTCACTCAGTCCTAGCGGCTGCCTTGCCTCTGCAAGACAAACCCCACCATTAGCAGCTCGCCATCTATCTCCCGTCCATTCTCCTGACAGCATCTAACAGGCTTTTAACATGAACAAGAGGATGAAGAACATCGATCTAAGTCGCTGGGGATGGCCCTTCAGTTATAGCCCTAGTACCAACAGGAAGATGAACCCTACATATGAGGGTGGCTTGGGTGGCCACAAGAATTTTTCAGTCCTTTTTCTGACCAGTGCAGCCTTAGGATCACCTTAAAACAGCAACTGCCACATCAGAACAATCCCAAAGCCTCGCTAGTCCCCTATCTCATTTCTGACTGGGGTCATCTCCAATCACTTCATAAAAAAATAGAAGGACACTTTTCATTAAGCCATTCTGGAATCATCTGTCCACATGAAAAATTTCTTCCTGCCTCTTCTGAACTAATGCTATGCACTAAGCTCTGTTTTACGCATTGGTTGTTGAATTCGCTTCAGGTAACAAGCCGTGTTAATAAGGAGGGAACTGACAACCAGGAAGAAGCTTGCTGTCTGTAACATGGCACCCAAAAGATGACTGCTATTTCATCTCCAACCTGGAAATCAGCTTCTGGCTTGCTGACCCTCATGTGAGCTCCTCAGTCATGGATGGAGTGAGCTCAGAGCTCAGCCCATCGCCCAAATCTCGCAAGTCCTGCGCTGCTGAGCTTCAATTAGCTGGGCCTTGCAGGGCCACTGACCTGCAATTTCTGTTTCCCAGAACCCAGAAAGTCGTTGGGATGTTGTGCCAAGGCTCTCCAGCCGCACAAAGACTTTTGCTCAAGAGGATGGTGAAGCCCCAGTTCACCTGAGCATTCACCTCTCCACCTCCTCAAGGCCAGAAGAGAATCTCAGCCCTAGTCATACAGTTCAGGTGATGGGCACATCATTGCAGTACTAACAGATCAGAAGCTGATTGATGTCCATGTACCAGGGTGTGATCTGTTCCCACTGGAACAAACACAAGATGGGACTACAAGGAACGCTTGCCATGATGGGATTTTCAGTGTTATTTCACATCCTCAGGAAGCAGAAATAATTTTAACAAGAACTAAGGCTGAACTGATGGCTGAATGCTTACCACACGGAGCTTTGCTTTTAGTTCTGTCACTGATTTGCTGTGGGACTCTGGGCAAGACACTTCAGGTTACGTTCGTAGCGATCCCCTGCCTCTGTTTGCACATCAATGGAATAATAAGGGAAGTAAAATGTCTCCCCAATGCACACTGTACTTTTAAGATTAATTTAAGACTTCAAATGAAGACAGCACTGGGAGACCCTCATACTGAAAACACCCTCAGAAGTATTATCATAATTTAATATTCTTGGGTATTTATAGGCTCCGTCATTACCATTCAGAGGTACTCAAATGCCTCACAAACTTATTTCCACAACAACCCCAAGAACAGGGCGTGTGCACTCACTCATTTGAATGCAGAGGCTGAACTACCTGCCAAGATGTCAGAGCAGATCAGGCAGACAGTACTGACCCTCTTAAACTAAAGCTACAGCCAGTTACATACTTCTCATTTCCAGCAGCTCCTCCCTGAAATCAGCCCCAGGAGAAGGATAGCACACTTTTAGCTTCTTGGATCTGACGTTTCTGGTCAGAAACAAGGTCTGTGAAACATGTTCTCCAAATAGCTCTGGAAGGTTAGTTCTAGGTGAAGAGGAAGTCACTGCTTTTACCTAATGAGATTTCCTGCTACAGGAATCTTAATAAGGAGCCTAAGCATGAACTGCTGTCTTGCTGCAAAGCCAGGTCTGTGGAGGTGACAAGTCTTCAGACTGCTCCTGTCCTGGTGATTTATCCCCTGCAGGTGTACATATGCTGTGTGACCCTACATATATGTAGGGTTATGCATACC
This sequence comes from Leptosomus discolor, assembly GCF_034619465.1. Taxonomy (NCBI): domain Eukaryota; kingdom Metazoa; phylum Chordata; class Aves; order Leptosomiformes; family Leptosomidae; genus Leptosomus; species Leptosomus discolor. The sequence continues at coordinate 211,421,213 of NC_141391.1, read as the reverse complement.
TTGTACAACCCTCAGGAACAGCTGTTGTGAGCAAGCCCAGTATCTGTCTAACCCAACATACTGAGTCCTTGCAGTGGGTGTCTAGGAAAGGTACAAATCCCAAGTCTGCACAGACAGATCCTGCCCTCTGGCTCTGCAAGGCAGTGGTTTTCCTCTATCTGTAGGACAGTTACAGCGAGAAGCCCTGCAGTTTATTTCCAGTCATATTCAGACTGCGAATTAGGGCACACTGTGGCGCTACCTGTTTGACGAGGCACCAACTAAAACGCTGAGCGAAGGCAATACAGCTGGATGCTGTTGTGCTCCTGGCCTGTGTGCCAAGCCACCAGTGGCTGGAAGTGTGCCCTACATAGGGCAAATGAAAAAATGATGTAAGACCAAAGCCTGGCATCCTTGGAGCCAGGAGAGAGGAAAAACAAACCAGAAGAGAGCAGATAGGGGATCAGCAGGGCAGAGTGAATTTCTTCCACAGGGGGTACAATCCAAACCTGCTGAAGCCATAGGAGAAGGTTTTAGACCCGATCGCAGTTGTGCTGATGGTGCCCTACACTAAACAGTGAGGATGGAGCATCTCCTAAAAGGAACGGGGTTAATTTTCCATGCTGCTCAATCCCTGTTGCCTCTGCTCCCTGCAGCAATGCCAATCAGCATTGGGTAGTCTTGTGCTTTGGACAGCCGCTCATCAGCAGCAGGAATCAGACCAACAGCTCATTTCATACAGGCCACTGAGCAGCAGCCAGCTCGAGGCCTGGGCTAGACTTGGTACCGACAGCACAATAGTGGAAAGCTAGATTACATCCCATTAGCGCTCCCTCGGGCCCTGCAGTCCCTCCAGGCTCAAAAATTTTAAAGCACTTAGCGCAGACCTGCCAAGTCTCATTTACATGGAGGGAGACTGTCTCATTCATGAGTCATTTCAAAGCATGGGGCCAAACTGATCCCCAGTGTTTTTCTGACAGGGTCAGAGGGTGAAGAAAAATCCATCAGTGAAATGCAAGATGGACACTAGGGATGAATTTATCCCTCCTGCTTGCAGTGATGGGGCTTTGCTGCAGGTGATTTTTTGAAACCCTTGGCCTATTTTCTACAGGTTCATTCAGCCAAAAAGCCTCGCGCTTGGAGGAACGTGCTGTTGGAATCTCCCACAAAATGGGGCTTCTCAAGGCTTTTAGGCCAAACGTTTGATTGACTCAGTGCAGTCAACAGAGCAAAGACATGCCTTGAAGTCCTGCTGCATCTGTCTCCTGAAAAAAAGGGAAGCTGACAGGAGTTCTGCATGCTGACATGTTCACTTGGAAAGCTGAGGATCTTTTCAGTCTCCATGTTACGCTTTGATTGCAGGGAGAGAGACAGATCAGCGGGGAGCGAGATGCTGGGAACTCAGTGAGCTGGCAGGAGTTCAACGTGGAGTGAGGCTGCAAAGAAGGCTAGGACCTCGCTTCCTTGGAAAACAGTCAAAATCCAGGCAAAGCTGATTTTCTTTCTTTTTAAAATTGTGTGAAGGGGGTTTTCCAGTGGAGCTGTGCAGAAGGTCCAGATCCAACTGGTGCCCAGTTACGTGAGGAGCACAGTGTTCAAGAGATCACACTGGTGCCCAGTTGTGTGAGGAGCACAGTGTTCAAGATTGCTTTATCACTATGTCGTATCTCCTGCCATCTAATCTACAACACTGGAGTGAAGGTTCAGCTGCAGTGAGCTCCAGCAGGCTTTTTCTTCTAAGTTTGTTTTTATTTTTCTTTCTTTTGCAAAACGATATGAAATGCCAAGTTTGGACATGAAAGGAAGGAATATCTAAGTTTTGTTTTGAAGTTGGGGATTCAACTGAAGTGGGGGCTGAGATTTAAGGGCATGCAAACCCACATGACCTGAAACTCAAACGTATGTTTGTCCAAGCCCCTGAGAGCTGAAACGAAGACATTTCACATCACTCCACTCTGGAATAGGTTTTACTGGTTTTCAAAACGAAGCGCCTATGAGCGCAGTGTGCTGAAGTGACCAGCAGGATGAACTGAACAGATCAATTAAAATTGATGGATCTATCAATCTTGACAGTTTCACATCAAAGACGAGGACACAGAGTAAAATATCAGCTCTCTAAAGAGAAAGGGACAAAAATATTTGTATGCCTTAACTTCAAAATCTCAGCGTGACCACCAGGATTATTGTGCACACTGACATGGTCACAGACGTGACAGATTGACAAACGAGGGCTAGTGGGTGGTGCTGTCTGTAGGAGTGTGAGAGAGGGGAGACCGGATTGAAACACAATCTGCCAACAACAAAAGAAGTCACTGAAGGGAAGTCCTGGGTATTTAAGAGACCCAGTTTTTTACCAAAGAAATGGAAGGAGGAGGGAATCTCCTTTTGTTTGTTGGTTGCTTGTGACCTAAATACCTTACAGCTAGATCCACAAAACCATCTGGCTAAAAGTGAGAAAAATAAACTTCTGTTTGTTTGCCGAGTTGGTTTTGTTGAGAGCAAAACAGAGAGGGCTATGCATTGCCCTGGTGGTGCTGAGCAGAGGAGGGGGACAGGAAAGCATGACTTGGTATCGGGTGAGCCTGCAATTTTGTCCATATTCACAGCCGGCACTCAGGCTGTTAGCTACGCCCCTAAATTCAATACAGCTCACAGAAACTTAAGATGATCCCGGTTTTTTGCATTTGATGGGACATGGCCAAAGTGAGTGTAACCATGTGTTCTGCCCAAGGCATCCAAAAGTCCTACCCACTCTACAATAAAGTCACAGAGATCATGATGGGGAAAGCGATGTCAGGATTTAGAGTGAGCTGGACTAACAGCACATTGACGGCCCTTCACATAATTTCAGCAAGCCAGTCCAATTCATTTAACTGTCAGAAAAATAATGCAGCAAAGAAAAACAGGGAAAAGAAACATTCTTCTGCCAGTTTAGTGGGCTGAACTGGCTCATGAAGGGATCTGATAGGGCCAGGGCCTGTGCAAGGGAGGGAGCAGCCCCTGCTTGAAAATGCGAGCGGTGGTTTCAGCAAGAGCAAGATGTTTAGACTGTTTCATCCATTTGGAAGAGCATCACCCTGCACGTTCCTGCCATCTCACCAGAGATGTAGGCAGCTGTATAAGAAGGTACCCACTCAATACAAACTCCACTTTCTCTGTGAAGTTTTACACCAGCATGCTCATATGGAGAAGGGCATCTGCATGAGAAGTCTCTCTTCTGTCTTAAAGTGGTCTCGTAGTGATCAAAGCAATCTCCTGCTGCTCTGGGCATGCCTAAAATTACTGCTGATGAATGGAATTAGAGGGAAAACACACTCTCCTCTGGTTTCAAGGTGGTTTCTTTTGTGTATTGAGCAGCCCTTTGTGCAGCATCAGATCAAGGCAGTTCCTTGTAAGGCCAGGCTGTCAGCATCCTGCTCCCCCCCCTTCTGTTGTGAGAGTCTGTGTGGAGAGAGAAATAATATCCCTACCGCTCATTTCTAGGAAAATATGATAGCAAAAAGCAAGGGACAGCAAGAAGGATTCAGAAACAGGTGTAGAGTGTGAACTTTGCAACTTTGAACTCCGTTATTGGAAACTGCTCTAACTTTATGACACACCTCAAGAACCAGAAGACATGTGGAAACCATCCAGAGACACGACCCTATCTGCTTGCAAACTTTGGCTCCTCCAGTTTGGCCACAGTTCAGTACCTTTCCCTCAATCCCCACTCCCATAGACATGAACTCGATACAAATGCCTCCAATCTGGCCAAAGCCAGCAGGTATTTTGAGTCAATTTGCCTTTTTTGATCTCAAGTGGAAAGGGAGAGCCCGAAAGCAGCCACCATCTGGACTTGACCTTGCTGAGATCGTGGGGAGTGAGGAGGACTTACCCACCGCAACATGCACTTCCCACCTCCAACCTGCTTACCTTGCTTTGCTTTCTGTCCAGGTAGAACTGATGTTGACTAATGGCCATAGCCCAGATAGACTTTATTAGTGCTGGACAGGCGTACCATGTATGCACAGCGATGCCACTATGCCCAAAAGTCCTCCTGGTCACAGATGCCCTAGAGAGGAGAAAAGAATGAACCGGGGTTACACGAAGGTTTCCTCGGATTGTTTTCTCCAGCAGAACCTCTCGCAGTAAAAGCTGCTGTCTTTACTGCAGGCACCCTTGGGCTAACGGGAAAAATGCTTAGAGAACAGCAATAAATAGCTAATCAAGCCAGGAGAGCATTTACTTTAAATAACTCCTCAAGTTTGCAAGCTCCAGAGGACTAGCAGTAAAGACCATCCAGTTTGTCCAGTTCAGACTGTATTCCTGGGTTTGGCTGAGCTGACGCTGACCTGCATGTCCCAGGGGAGTCACCAATGCCAAAGCACGTGTGAATCCTCTGTCTCACCACATGCTGAGACACCTGAGGTTGAGTCCTCACACCCTCCACTACCTCTGGCTTTGGATGGTGGCTCTCAAACATTAGGATGCAGGTGACAATTAAAGATCCACAGGGTCAATGGCTGCATTAGAGAATGTGGGAGAAACTCTTCAGGTACCTTGATTTCCCCACTTGTAAACAGATATAGATGGACTTGCCACGTGGTATGGGAAAGGGGAGTTGTGAGGCTCAGAGAGGGCTGCCTAGTGCCCTGGAGAGAAGAATGTTACTCAGCGATTAGCTGAGTGGATATAAAACCAGGAAAAATAAGAGCTAAATGTTTCCTCTCCAATTGTCCTCAAGAATTATCAAAACCCACAGGTTAGGTTTCCCCATGCTTTGACAGCTGTACAAAACTGCTTCATCATTCCCCCCCACCCCTCAACTCTAATGCCACCAGCAGAGCCCCTGACACTGGCACACCAGCACGCACAGACTTGCAACGTCCTGGTCTGCAGAAACCTCCCCCCTGCTGCAGGGATGTAGCACTGGCTGGAGTAAACCAAGTCCCTGATCTCCAGAGCCTCAAATAAATGAGGTTCTCTTCTCCAGTCTGTTATGAAGAGCCTTGTGGTGGAGTACAATTATGAAATGAATGTTAGCACAAGTACAGAGGCTAGCTCAGAAACGTGACACACTTGTTACAGCCTTTCATGTAGGGATGTGGATGGTGAAGAGGGGCCAATGCAAGACACAGCCTGGGGAGCAGGGTGTGCTGCAGAGGGGCTGCCACAGTCCATAGTCAGCAGACACTCTGTGTGATGCAGACGTGGAGGTTACACTGCAGGACAGCTCAGGAGCTCTACTGTGCAGTGCAAGGGACGGTTGACTCTTTTAACAGCACTCAGAAGTCCTCAAGCCTGCTAAGGCTGTGGTTCCCCTCCTGCACCAGCACTGGCCACCTCTTCTCTGGTGACTGTGGACTACTGCCCTGTCCAAAACTGAAGGTGAACACGTGGAGGGGAGGCACACGGTCAAAGAAAGTTGTGATAGAACCAAGAATGAAAGAAAAGCAAAACTCTGCAGCAAAATGGGAACTGCTGGCCAGGTTCAGCCTGGGAGAGGGCTGACAGCTCTTGTGTCAGGGCCCTTTCAGTGCTGAAAAATGTGTTAAAGACAAATTGTGAAGCTACAAATCGGAGCGAAGTTTCTCTGAGAAAACAGCCGTGGCCAATGCAAACAAGGTCTGAGACAACTGGGATCTCATGTTGCAGTGTTACCCTGTGCCGAGTCCTTTCCGTGCAACTGGAGCAGAAGACCTTGTCCCATTATGAATACTGGTCTTGTGAGAAAACTCCACAGATGCAACAGGACAGCGGCTGATGGTTCTAAAGAGGATGGGTGCTGGGCTGCCTCGTCCCTGTCACTGGACAAGGAATCAAGGCTGTGCTGGGAGGTGCTCTTGAAGTTGGGGCTGGAGAGGGGATCCAACTCTGGATGCTTTATGTTGGTTTAAGGGACACAAACCACCGCAGCACATTGGCATATAAGGCTCTAAGGCATTAAGGCACTCAAACATGGGCTAAAGCCTTAATTCTGGTGTCACCCTGTTCAGTTCAAATGCAGCTTCTTGTTTTGAACTCTCAGAAATACTCTGCAAGCCATTCATCTTCTCATCTTAAAAGCAGTGGTTTCCATTTTTTTTTTTTTCTTTTTGGGATCTGTACACGTTTCCCATCAAAACTGCAGACCCCGTTAAAAGTCTGCAGACTTAGCCAGTCATAGCTGTGGACTTGCTTTTCACAGCTGTCTTTTAGGGATCTGCAAGAGATGGCCCATGGGTGTTCTTTCTGTGACTTCTCTCTATGCATGCCACATGAGCTATGGAATTAACCCTGTTGATACTCCCTGAAATGTGTAATTTCTCTCCTTTACAGGCTAAGTAACCATGATGAAGAGAGGTTAAATGGCTTGTTCAGGACAGGAAGCCACAGGCAGAGGCAGGGCTTAAAAACATACGTTGTGCTGCCCAGCCCTGGCCACAACCACAGAGCCGTGCTTGCACTCCTGCAAGTGTGGCTTCGCTGACTCAGGCTCTGGTTTGGCTACACGGAGAGGAATGCGGAGAGAGCACTGCGTTGGCTACTCCTGCGCCTCCACATGCTGAACAACTCCTCGCAGGAGTCCATCCCACTTGGCTGGGAGGCTACAACCCGAGCCGTGTTCCCACCACACCACTGCAATGTGCCTTGCTGCTTTACAGCCAGAGTAGCAGTTTGACCTGGATGGTGGTACTCTCTGGATACAAAAATCAACCAAATTACTTCCTTTGTAGTGAGAAAGTACCAGGCTGACAAGCTGGGACAGGGTTTTGTCCTCCTGGTGTTGATTCAGAAAAACAATGCAACGGAATAAAAACCGGAAGCTCTTCTGTGTCAGTAATTCCTATCACCTAAATATAAACGAGACAGAAGAGGTTCCTCTGTGTGGCCACATTTCATGCACCACATTGAGTTGCAAGTATCATCATGATTTGAACCTCCCAGAGCTATTTGATTTCTTTTCCTTGCAACTGCTGCTTCCAGCAAACGGTCAGCCTGGGCGTTTAGGGGCTTCTCGCTGCTGGCCGCTTGCGGCACGCGTTTCTGACGCCTTGCCTGCTACCAGAGGCTCTGTGGGGGAAGGAGTGCACCACCCCCAGCTCCCACTGCTGGAAGATCTCTCAGCGTATTCTCAACTTTGGGAATTTGCTCTGACAGATTTCATGCCACTATTTACATGCTTAATATTAAGCAGATGCTTCAAGGCTCTGCTGACCTGGAGTTACACAATGATACGAGCTGCTCCACCCAGTTTTTGCTTTAACAAAATGCACCTGTGGAGACAGGCACCGTTGTATTGGTGTGAGCATGTTCATATCAGGGCAAATAAGCACAGAAACTGCATGCAAAATTCCCCTAATAAAAGTACATATATTAGTACACAGATAGACACAGGAAACAGGTGAAACAGGATCACAGCTGAGCGATCAGCAAAACACGCTACTACCAGCAGCACATCAAATCAGTCTGGGCAGAGAGCTGGTGAGCTGGTTTCCATCAGCTGTATTCATACTCACTTTGCAAGTGGGACATTGCTTTTAGCGAGAACAACTTATAAAGCAATATATACACTGGCCACCGTCTGCAGTAACCATCCACTAATGCAAAGGAGCAAGAGCTGCAGAACGCACTGACTAGATGCAGCACAGTCACTTGAACTCACTCGCTCCCACGTCAGGTTTCTAAAGTAAGAAAAAAAAGATTCCCGTGCCAAAAAGACTGATGGGCTTTCATCCAGACTGCCGGTAAACCTCTGGTACCGTGCCATTCCTTTCAGTTGCACTACTGAATATTTATTTACAAGGAAGCATGTGAGTACAAAATCTGGCGCCCATCTCCAGGCTCCAAGCGCAACACGGGGACAAGGCTACCCCCCTTTCATACACGGGGGTGGATGGCACCGCAGCCAGGGCACCGGAGCTGCTCAGCCCCGGGGGTCAGAAGGTGCCAAAACACAGGGGAGGAAAAAACCCGAACAAAACACTGCTAGCAGCCGAGGGGCAACACATCCTCAAAAACACCCACCCGAACCCAAAATGCCCCGCTGGAAGGAAGCGGCAGCCCCCGGCTCGGTACCCGCTGCCCCTTGTTTACGGGTTCCCCGGCTACGAAGCGCAGTAAGCCCCGCACAGCGGCGGGAGAAGCGCGGCTGGCCACGACCCCGCTCGGCACGGCTCAGCCCGGCTCGGCGCTGCAAAGCCCGGCTCGGCACGGCTCAGCCCGGCTCGGCGCTGCAAAGCCCGGCTCGGCACGGCTCAGCCCGGCTCGGCGCTGCAAAGCCCGGCTCGGCGCTGCAAAGCCCGGCTCGGCACGGCTCAGCCCGGCTCGGCGCTGCAAAGCCCGGCTCGGCACGGCTCAGCCCGGCTCGGCGCTGCAAAGCCCGGCTCGGCGCTGCAAAGCCCGGCTCGGCACGGCTCAGCCCGGCTCGGCACGGCTCAGCCCGGCTCGGCACGGCTCGCCGCTGCAAAGCCCGGCCAGCCCGGCTCGGCTCGTCGCTCACCTGCGCGGGTCGTGCACCTCCACCGAGAACTTCTTCTCGCGGAAATAGAGGTTCTCCAGCTGCCTCCATTGGAAGATCTGCGGGGAGAAGAAGGCGGTGAGGCGCCTCCGCGCAAACCCTCGCCCAGCCCTGCCCGCCGCCCCGCTTCCTCCCGGCGCTGCGGCGGGGCTGCCCCGCTCCGCTCCGCTCCGCCCCGGCCCGGCTCGGCTCGGCCCCGCGTCCCGCCCGCGCCCCCCGCCCAGGAGCCGCGGGGCAGCCCCGGGGGCGGGCGGCTCCCTCCTGCCTGGCTGCGGCGGGCTCGGGGCCGGGGCGGGGGGAGGCGGGGAAGGGCGCCGGTTTGGCTTTGCAGGGCGAAGCGCGGTTTAAACGCGTGAAGCCACGGGAAAAGCGGGATTCGGGCGCCGGCAGACCCGGGGGTGGGGGTGGGGGGGGGCGGCGATGCCCGGGGCTCCAGCGCCCTCCCGGCGGTGCGGAACGCGGGAAGACGCCAGTCACATTCGTGCCCGTGTTTTACGGGCTGCCCTGGCTGGGGGTCTCAAAGCAGCCCGCAAAGCCAGCGCTACCACCGAGGGGGGAAACCGAGGCATGAAGCAGCCGTGGGAGTCAAACGCAGGTCTCATGGGTGCTGGCTGCGTGCCCTCACCCCTGCCTCAGCATGGGCCAGCGCTGGGGGTCTCTGCCTGCCCGCTGAGTGCTCCTGGGCAGTGGGATGCGCACACACGGTCCCTGTGCCCCTCATCTGTGCCGTGAAATAACCCCCATCTCCCAGGCAGGAGGGAGGACTGACCCCAGAAGCAGCAGGAAGGACGCGGTGACTGCAAACCACCGCGCTGTCACCGCCGCGGGCTGGTGCACCACCGCCTCCTCTTTACGAAGGAGTAAACCAAAATCCAAAGCTTGGCTTCTAGAAATGCCCGTGGAGGAGGCAGCCTCCACCCCCTGGGCACCTGGCAAGCAGCGGAGCTCGGAGAGCGTCGCCTCAGTGCTGGGGAGCGGAGCCAACAGAGCCTTCCCTGATTTATGCTCCTTCTCCCACTACAGGCAGCTTCTGTGGAGTTCCTGTCCTACCCCCAAGGAAGGCGCTGGCTCCTGCCATGCTGAGATAAGCCGCTTGCCAGTGCCAGCGCTCTGGAGATAAGTAAACAGGAGGCGTAATTTGATTTGCACTGATTAAGCTGCTGGTGGAGGTGAAGTCTAGAAAATAAAACAAGCCACGGAGAGGACCCAAAATTTTCTCCTCACTGATATTTTGAGGGGCAGCAAAACTGAAAATATTTGTGTTTGTAAAAGTTTCCAACCAAGGGGGTTTTGTTGTTGTTGATTTTTTTTTTTTTTTTTTTTTTTTTTTTTTTTTTTTGTTCTATAAAGGGGTGTTTGGAAGGAAGGGTGGGGAAAGGAGGGCACTGAGCTGCCCCATACTCTGGGGCTGTCCCGTGTCACAGGAGGATAGGGGACGAAGGGGGCCAGGAGGGATGGGAAGCTTGAAGGGCTGAGTTGCACTGTTCTTAGAGGATTATTTTATTCTTCCACTGGAAAAATTAATTGCTGCGTAAAATTTGTAATCACCAAATGAAGCACAGAAATACCCACTGTTTTACCCACCGAGGGACGACAGACATGGGGTGAAAGGGTTAAGCCAGGAACTGAGGTCTGAACACGAAGTCTGTCTCCCCTGCAAGTACCCAGCTTCAAAGGCATGAAAAGGAAGTTTGGGGCCTAAACTCCCACTGACAACAACTGGGGTCAAGCCTGAGACTGCCATGTGGGCTGCCGAAAACATCCCTCCATGCTTCCAGATGCCCGTCCGCAAGGCGGGGAGGATAATGCGGCTGTGCCGCACGGCATGTGCAGGGGACGTGTTTGGGAGGCGCTCAGACATGTGGTACACGTAACAGTCTAAAAACCCAACAGATCACACCCTCCAGAAAAGATCCCTCTGTCCCCAGGTCTCCCGTTGTCATTTATGACTGAACTGCGGCGTGGCGCAGAAGGAATTTGAAACCCTTTTCTGAGCTGCTGGCAACCGCTCTCCTTGGACGCTCTCCTCCCCATCCTCCTCCCTCGGACTCTGCTGGACTGTCCCCTGCGCTCGAATCCTTCTCTATTTTGTCCTCTTTGCTACCAAACCTCACAGTGCTCAGTTCGTTAACTGCAGCTCTGTTTCCCTTCCATGATTAACTCCAACTGTCCAAACACACAGGGCTCTGGGGGAGCTGTTCAGATGCCCAAACGTAGGCGTCGAGTGCCATTTGCCATGCCCCGGGGTACCCTGCCTGGCCCCCGGCCGCTGCCCCAGGAGGGAAGGAGCGAGCCTGCCGCAGGCCCAGTGCCATATCTGCCAGCCCCACGCAGATGTCTTGGATCCCCAGCAGTGGCTAAAACGGCATTGGACACCTACATTTTTGGGTACCAGCGCTGCTCCCCAGCTCACTGCATTTTTATATTTAGCTTCTTTGTTTATCCTGGCAGGGTGCGGAAGGAGGCAAATCCAGAATCTTGGGAAGGAGGGGGTGGAAGTGACCCCACAACCTGAGTTTGTGTCTTTTTTTCCATAGCCCTGCTCTCCAGAATGTACACGTGCGTTCTACCATTGCGGTACCCGTGCTCCCTTTGCTCCCTAAGTAGTATTCTGCAGCCTCCCACTCCTTTTGCCCCCATAGATCTGAGAGGTCTCACCTTTCCTATACAGAAGGAATCCAATCTGCAAAAATGTGAATACCCACAAGAAAGTATCTGCTTTCCTGTTAGCCGATCACAACCCCTCAGGAGAAACAAAGCCTAAAGTCTGCCTTCAGCCAGACCTCCTAATGTAAGCAATCTGTTCCCTCCACCAGTCGCCCAGCTTATGTACGGTTTGAAATTGATGTTGTTAATTCAGTGACAGATGCACAAGGTGCCATTAGTGGGTCTTCTTCAATGGAAGCATAATTTTTACCCATCAAGATCCTTTTACCACGCTGGTGCTTGGAGCCTTCACTGGGGAATACGAGCCGGGAGCTGGTCGTAATTTCAACAGAGTCTTGTGGACATGCAGTGACAACAGATGTGTGTGGGTTTGAGGGCTAGTTTGAGTCAAAGCATGCGTGTTCATGGCAGGTTTGTCTCTTTCTGCACCGAGACTGGGTCTGGTTTTCTGTTATTTGGCTTATGACTGTCTTTGGTTAATTTGCAGGGCTGCCTGCCCTCGTGGGTAGGACAATTCGTATTGGCTTTACCGTTGTATTAGGGCTGTAGTGACTTTTGCCAGATAAAAGGTAGGTACCTAGCCGGGACTGAGACAGCATCTCCCCAAACACGCTGGAAATGAAGCTTAGGAGAAAGTCCCTCGGTAATACAAGCTGAGAGCACATTTCCTCTGCCCTTGAGTAGCTGCCTTCACTCGGAGCCCGCAGACAAGGGGACAATTAGTGGTGCTTGCGGTGGGGTGAGGTTCTGTGATGTGGTGGTTTGCCCGCTGGGATCTCTTCTGAGGTCAGCAGCCCATTTCGGATCATGGAGCACTGGGCAGCTTTCAGATGGGAACAATTTTTGGTAGTGGCCATCATTACAGGCTGCACATGAGATCATTTTATCTTCAATAGATACTTAGGGAAGTCTCCCTGAGACGGGCTTTTGAGCACAGCTGCACACTCGTGCATGCACATAAAAGGGAAAGGGGCTACTAAAAGAGGAGAAAATAATTACCCTTATTCCCTCCTCCTCTGGGAGGACCATCCCCACCATGGGCTATGTTTTGTCGTGCCAGTGAAACTGGAACCAACGCTATCACTTGAATTTGTAAGACCGCTTATCAACCCACAAACATTCAACGGAATAATTGTTCCCTGTTGGACCATGGGTACTGTTTAAAATGCTTTGGGATGGGTGGGGAGGCTATAGTGGGGAAGCCAGTGCCAGAAATGGCTTTTCTGCAAAGCTGGCAGCTTAGAAGAGGAGCCAGGGGAGAGATCCGAGTGCTGCACGGTACGCTGAGGAGAATTCAGGTGCAAGCTACAGGAATTTTCTCATTGGAAACCCCTTCCAAGAGGCAGGCAAGCTTGCCAGGCACCAGATGTTTGTGACTAGTTACAAAGAACTGCAGTCAAAGCCCTTCAGACGCAAGCTTCTTTTGTGAGCACACTTGTGGTTTGCTGGCTGCTCCCTAATTAAGCTGGGCCTGGAGGAGAGGAGGCCCAGGGATCTGCATCCGTTTCAGCTATGTGAGTTTGAAGAAGGTTTTTACCATTTTTATTGACCGTGGGGCCGGTGCGTGCTGTTTGCACACAGCAGGAGGTTGGGTCAGCGTGAGAGCATTTGAAAAATGCCAGAGGCTCCTGATAAAGAGGGGAGCGTGTTTTGTGAATGAAACACAGGGGAGTGTTTCTAGCTTGGCTGCTCATGTCCTGGGTGACATGGACTTCGCTGAGGTGTGGGGAGCTGAGTTAATCTGTGCTAGGCACTGGGTCGTGCTCTGTCCCTTTGGGCTCAGGAAGCCTTGCCTGAGTATCCAGTGGAGGGACCAGGCCATACATTTGGGAACCCCTGGAAGTAATGAGGCTGTTGCTGGCTCCTGTGTTGGCCTGCAGCTCAGGGACAGGACAGAGAGGCTTGCTGAAGGGTAGCACTGGTGGTTGGTGCACAGTGCTTTTCCAAAAGGTGCTATTTGGGCGTGTTTCTCTAGCTACCATAATCCAAATTCTCAGGCTTCTCTGTCCTGGGGCTGGGGTACTGGGTCCCTGATCCTCTCTTCTGCCTGCTGTGCCCGGAAGAGCTGGACTTGGCGCTGAACTGGGCAGTTGGCACTGAACTGGGCAGTATGCACTGTGACTGGACAACCCTGTGGGGACACAGCGTGAACCGTTTTGCATTGGGACTATTAAGAACCAGACATACATGCCCAGGTATCTGGTGCCTCATTTTCTTTCCTTTTTCTGTATGCATGTCTTGCCCTGAAGCACCTGAGATGGGGCACAGGCAGAATGGGGTTACTCAGCGATGCACATGCTCTCAGGGGTTTCAGATATCACACTTGGTGGCTGTTCAGAATCAAACTGTTTGCAGAAGTCTACAGAGGATCTACTAGCTGTTTGTCTGCTCTCTTTGGTCACCTAAAGGGAATTTACAAAGGAGATGGAGACAGACTTTTCTCAGAGGGGCTCAGCAAAAGGATAAGAGGCAAAGGACAGAGGTTGCAGGGTTGCAGCAAGGGAAATTCTGACTAGATATATAAAAAACCCTCGAAAACCGAAACAATCAGTGAAGGTGGACAAACACTAGGGCCGTGAGTAACCTCATCAAACTCTGAAGTTGGCCCAACTTTGAGCAGGAGGTTGGGCTAGAGACCTCCAGGGGCCTTGTTGACCTATATTTTCCTTTGATTCTAAGCATCTAATAAATGACCAACTGTAATTGCTGTTGGATTTACTGACCTATATGGTGTCTCCCAGTCCTTCAAGTCCTGCAGCTTCTTGGATGATTAATGCCTTGTTAAATCATACTATGCAGAAGGAACAGTCATCCCTCCAAATGCACGCACTACCACCCAGACTGGATGCTCTGAAAGGCTTCTGGGAAAGGCAGGGAAATAACGTAGCACATTTCTAACAGCCCAAATGCAACCCCTTCCCTTGCTTACGCTATGGGCAAGAGCCAACTCTGGATGATATCCCAGTCCTAGACCTGGTACTAAACAATGGAACTAAACAGTGACAGTATTTTCACACAGCTTGCACGAGTGCAGCTACAAATTCCCAAGTCTTTCGTTTTGTAGTTTAAAGACAAAACAAACATAACAAACAAAAAAAAATTCCTCCTTGGAAATGTAATTCCCTCCACTGAACAAACCAGCAAGCAAATTTCTAGAGGCTGAGTTATGCAGGAGGTCAGGGTGGAGGTTATGAGCGGTCCCTTTTTGGCCTTAAACTCCACGAAAATCACAGCTCCAGCAAAGTCAATGGCAGTTTTGTCCCAGTGATTTCTGTGGGGCCATGGTTTCCGGGAATGGATCTGTGTTCTGCCTCAAGCCAACCCTGCTCCCATCAATCATACCTCTGTCAAAGTAGTTAGAGTGAATGAGGAAGGATTTGGTCCAGGCAGAACAGCACCACCTCAGCTCAAACAAACGGGCTCTTGTTTCAGGGGCAGATTTACCAAGAGATTTCCATGGGTTGTCACCTGTGAATTAGTGTGACCCATTGCTGAGGGTGCCCCCAGGTCATGAGATGGGGATGCTGCTGCACTGTAACTTAGCCCTCCATCCTGCCACACTTCCATTCAGTCCTGTATTTCTATTAGTTTGTTGATTTTTAATTAATTTCACTGCCCCCCCCCCAAAAAAAAAAAGGTTTCCTGTGTGATTTGATGTGGGAAACAACCCCACCAATGATCTTCCCAGAGGCTTGCTGTTCTCCCTTCCCCCATGGAATCAGAGTGGCTTGGCTAAGTGGGACTTTCAGTGGTCTGTCAGCAATCGCAGCTCACTATCTAATTACTTCTTTCCCTCAGGCTTCAGGACTCTTTTTTTGCCAAACAGACAAACAATTTCTGGTCCAATTTGAGATCCCTTTTGCTGTGTGCTGTTCTCGTGGGACCACACCACCCTAACAAACATTTCTGGCTTGACCAAACAGAAATTGCATCTAGATCTATATAGTCACCACTCTGCATTCATTTCCATTATGAACAGACAATTCCCTATTAAATTTCAAAAAGTGATTTATTGGCTCAGAGATACAGCAAAGCATCAGATCACAGAGGGAAGAGCTGCTATTTGGACAAAGCATTATTTGTCTGCCTAATGCAACTTGATATTTGTGTCTATAACAGTATACAGACTGGGAGATCAGACCTTGACTTTATATACAACCAAAGCCACTTTTGCCACACGTGTATCTGGTAGATGCTGTTAGATACTGCATTGCTGTCACCATGCTGGGTGTGTCTAAATCAATAGGCCTACAGAGAACTTTTTTCTCCTGATTATTGTAAGTTACATTTTTTCCCTTTTATCCTCTGCAAGCAAATCAAAGTGGCTAGATCTTTCTGCATTGAAGATCTCTCCTTTCTGACATAATATACTATGTATTAGATAAAGGATGCCCAGCCTATAGCCTATGAATCAGCTGTGGCACCCTAGAATGTTTTATGCCACCCACAAACCATTCCTGCTACTCTTTCCTCAGGTTCCTTTTGTCTTCTCTAGTGGCATGACTAAAGTACATCTCTCTTGTAACCAAAATACAGGAACCGCCATCCCCATCCCACAGCCAGTCATGCTATGACGATGCACATACATATCAGGCTGTGTGACTAAAAACACTCCTGTGATGTGGGGTGTCTGCATACAGGGTGCCACAGCAGCAGCAATCCCACATCCATGGCAATGGGCTGCAATGCCTGACCTTTTGAGCCTCCTGCCCAGGCCGCTGACTTAAAGGTGCCTTGTATTCGTAGCCATTAAATACCTGAGCCCCTACCTGGCTTCATCTGGTGATAAAAATGCCTGGGCTTTTGGAGCAGTGAGTCCTGGTGAACTAAGGGACAGCATTTGAGAAGGGTGGGGTACGTGGGGAGCCTGCTACCATTTCAGAGCCAAGCACAGTTTCACTCCAGATCTCCACCCTAACTCCAGGGTGCTGAGGTCCAATTTGTTTCACTTTGTGCTGTCGGAGTGATTTGTCTTTGCATCTTGTTGAAGTTCCTGCTGTGCGCTGCAGAACCATTTAAGACTTGGCTGCTGCTTTTATAGAGAATTACCCTTTAAGACCTGAATGCGACAAAGCATTTAGAGCAAGGCAGTTTTACTTTGATGGGACTACTCCTATATTTAACGGTAGCCATGGGCTTGGCTTGGCTGGATCAGGGGATGGGATGTCATGCTGTAGCCTTCGTGAATGTAATTTCTTACAGAAAACCCAGGACTGTATGCCTGATGGTATCACCACAGTACCCATACACTAAACCACCAAAATACGGTTGGTTTCCTTATAAAACAGTAATGCCTTAGACTATATATTAGTGTTTACAAGCATTATAGCTGATCAAGCTATGTATTTACCTAGATAATGGAAAGTAAGCATGACTATTTGTTGATTTTAAGAAGTTGCTTTACCTAGACAATCTACTTGGTGGTCTGAGATCAGCCCTGTCTGGTAGAGACACTGAAGCAAACTTTTACCAGCTTATCCGAGAATGAGGAAAAGTGGTGATGATGACCCATACCTAACTGTTAATTCATCCTGGTTCAACCATGGCAAATTCCATGCAGCCAAACTCCTGCTGTCTTCTTCCAAGCTATGGCATTCCTGTCTCATTCCACAAAGTCATTGTGGAGGATAATGACAGTTTCTTTCTCTGTCTGCTGTGATTTAGGCAGCCTGCACCCATACCCAGGGCCTACAGCTGTGCTGTGGGATACTGATTGTGGGCCAGATGGTGAATGGGATTGGGAACTGATTGAGGTTAAAAGTGACCACTTTTTTTGGCTGGGTTCTGCTAAGCTCCGATGGCTTCTCTGGAGCAGTTTCCTTGCCAGCCACATAGTTATACCAACATGATGAGGAAGGGGCCCAGGGGAGGAAATGAGCAGTGGTGGCAGGATTGCGATGGGGGAGGAGGGTGGTGAAGGCCACTTCAGCTGGTACTGCTGCCAAAAGAAATGTCCGCTGAATGACAGCCCAGTGGCACGTCCGGCCAAATCCCATTGAAATCCTTGGTGTCAGGGACAAAATCTTGCTTTCCAGCCCAGTGTGCTCTGATCTGATTTATTCACCCCCCCAGTGTGCTTGGCAGCTTTTTGGCACAGTGAAGTGCAGGGGTAGGGCATGGAGTAGTGGGTGCTGAAAGGGGAAGAGCCTGGTGCTGGATGGTAGACACCTCAAATCGAGGACAAGCAGCAGCAAAAAAGGTGCTAGTGAGAACATGGTTTCCTGTCTAACAGGGATGGAATGAGACATTTCAGCAGGGGAAGGTCTTAAACTATGGCTGCTCTTCAACAGTCACAGGTCTGGATCTTACATTTTGATATGGAAGGAAATTGAGTGAGCAACGTCTCTCCGTGAGAAGAAACAGCGTGGTAAAGAACCACACTTTGTATATCTCTCCCTCCTCCAGTGTTCCACATTTCCAAATACTAAACCAAGATTGAATTACTGCACTGTAAAATAGGTTGAACCTGCCATGACCTGAAGACTGGTTCAGTTTACAGCCAAGTCCATAATCCAGAAAGCATGAAGGATCAGCAACGGGAAGAGAAATAAAAGTGCTGAGCAGAAGGAGTCAGCAGGTAGTCCTTAACAGTCAGCTAATCACAGTGAATAATTTATTACAGCGATGCCACTGAGACTCCACTAGCTTTTAAACCAGTATTTCCTGGAAATGTTTTCTGCTCCTCTTGTATCATATGTAAATCTGAACTCTTTTATCCCTGTCTACAATTCAAAGATGTTTGCAAAGGTCTTAAGAAATGATGCCATTCCAAGAAGAGCCCAATTAGATGCGAGTCCAACACATTGTCTCTGACCCCACTTGATTCTGGACGTTCTAGAGAAAGGCCAGTGCTTTCTGAATACACCCTGTGGCTCAGTGGCATGCCAGTGAGAGGAGTTTACACATGCTCCATACCTCTGACAACAGAAACCAGCTTGCTGCCAAATCAAACACCCTCCTTGAAGATGAGGGTTTAGAACCTCTCCCAAAATCCTGTTCAAAACCAACCAACTCAATGTTAGAACTCTGGATGGATGGTCACACTTTTGGTTCTATCTTCAACCCTTCTAAGCTCTTGATGTCTACTGTATCGTGTGGCAAGGAGTTATGCAAGTGAACTGGGCTGCCTGTGACTGACTGGAATTTCATGTTTCTTTTGCCTTTTTGACTGTCCCAATGTTCTATGATCAGTCAGGATAGAGACCAATTTGTCAGCTTCCTCCTTCCCATTGTTCACTAGTTTCTATACATTTCACACCAATCTCTACTTTATGTTTTTTTAAGTTACTGGTCTGTCATTCCTTCACTGCAGGAAGCACAAGTTTAACCACTCCATCAATGCAATTACTGACTTGACAATCTTCATTATGCCCTAAAGCAGAGAGGATCTCTATTTGTTCTGCAATAAAGCAGCTCTTAATTAGGCTACTGCTCCTCCTGTGTAAATATCTCATTTTGCCTCTGGAATTGGGAAAATTCACTCCATCTCTTGCTGTTTGGAAAAGGCCAAGTGACATCACACAGCAATCTTTCACTTTCTGGACACAATTAATGCACTGATTACTTTGCTCATGCTTTCAACCAGCAGGTGATATCTTCCTGATCAGACACTTAAAGCTACTGGTTTTACTTGTGCTTTGTATTGTTTGGTAGGATGGGTCCAACTTAGCTCTTGCTTTTGCATGTTTAAATGGGAAGTCAATCCATTACCGTTGGTTTGGAATCACAATACTACAAATTAAATTCTTCTGTAATGAGAATCCATAGAGCCTTGTGGAGACCTTATGGCAAGGGACAGAATATTTTCATAGCATGCCTCATTTAATCTCAGAGAAAGGATAACGCTGGGAAGAAATGACAGAAACTGATGTTTGGCTATCACAGGGAAAATCTTTGTTGAGCTACATTCACAGCTGAATTTTGGGATGCCTCGCATTTTATCTTGTTTCCAAAAGTTTATTCCCCTTGAGTTCTCTTGAGTCAACCAGAGAATGCAAACACTGATAATGTTTATGAGTCTGAGAAAAAAGGCTTACCCCAAGCTTCGTTACCACTAACCTTCTGTGGAAGAAAATGAGATAACACCATATAGAGGTGTTTCTTGCAAAGCAACCAATCAGTACCAGACTCTCATTTAAGATAATTTTATTTTTGGTGGTAAGTTAAACAATTTCTCTGGCCATATGGAAGTCCTTTGGCTGATTTTGTTAATCATTCATGCTTCAGCTTGGAGTTAATTGTTTACTAACTGTTAAGCTGTGTGCACTTAAGATGCCTTTGGGCTCTTAAATCCGTGGGAATATCTCACTAGAACAGCAGAGACATGCCTAGTGGCTACTACAACTGCTTGGACACCCTGGTCTCACAGCTCCAGGCCATGCCGCTTCTGCTTCATGTGCAGGTCTCTGGGGTTGGAGTGGAGTTACATCCCTACCTGCTGGTTAAAACGAACAAACACCACTCACAGACAACTCAGTCCCATAGAAGGGCTGCAGGGGGGCTCTTTCTTTCCAATTGCTCTGCAATGCGAGAAAAAAAAACCCCTAGTGACCCTTCTCTGAAAACGATGGCTTTGGTCACTACAGCCTCAGCAGTTTGTGGGAGAGTGGTGCTGGCACATCCTATCTGAAGACCTGGTTCTAAAGAATTTGCTTTGGTTTATCATGAATCTTGGACGGTGCTGACTCAAGATGGGTAGAGCCCAGCAGCACAACGACTCTTTTCTGTTGTGTTCTTTCAAGGCACACCAAGCCTTGAAGGGCCTTTACTTTTCACAGGGAAGAGTTTGTAGAAGTGAAGTGTAACATAGAGGGAGATGGATTCTGCCCGTCCTGGATGCTGTGCGCTGCTGCTACAAAAAATGACACTGGTTCTGCAAGCCATTGTTAAAATTCCACAATGCCTCAGTATACGGTCAGCAGGACAGCAGCCATCTTTCCACACTTGATACTCCCTTAACTTCTTGTCGAGCTTCAGTGATGGATTTTGTGAGATATACCAAAACCTTTGGATTTATTTAATACCTAAGAATGAACAGCTGTCAGATCATAACTGAAACGGACCAAATCTGCATTCAAACAGGCAACATTCAAGAGGAAACCTTTGGCAGGGCTTGCCGAGTCTGTGAGCTAGCCCCTGAACATACAGGAGGAAAACAGAAAGGAACACGATGAGCCTCAAAGTGATGGCTTTGGGTAGCTTCAGGGCTTCCACAGAATTCAAACATCAAACAGGAGGGAACATAGAAATAGAAGCGCAGAGCCACATTAGGCTCTGCAGCGCAGCTGCATTCCAGTTTAATAGCCCTGCATTCCCGTCTGAACCACCTTGGACTAGGTGCCAGATCCCCATCTCAGCTGCATCCTCCAATGCTGCAGGACTTATGCCTGAGTGAGAATAGCACAAGCAAGATCAGGTTCTGGCCCTGCGTCAGCCTCAATTCTCCGGTCTGGAGTCATCCAACTTGCTGACAAACCTAGTTAGTTTTCTAGAGACACATGGCTGATTTACTTCAGCAATTTAATAAAAACGAGGTTTTGACTGACTGCTAATGGGATCGCCTGAGATAGGCTCAGCTGCTTAGTGTGGGTTACAGTTTTACTTGCAAACACAATAAGCATGGAAATCTATCTAGGATGACATAATAGGAAAACATTACATCTCCCTTATAAGACAAGCAAGGTTTCTATATGCATTTAATATAAATGTCTTGGTTTCAGCTGGTTTCTTGCTACAATCTTCTGCTTGTGTTTCTTCCAGGGAGATATATTTTTCCATTGTAATTTTTCAATTTCTTTCTGGCATTGGCAATGTACAGGAACAAAATAATAAAGATCAGAAAAGACATAATCTCTTTCCCTTTCCCCCCCTAATTTTACCTTGCAGAAAGTTCAGTCAGGTTTACCCCTCTCCTTTGCACAGCAAAGACTTGAACCAGCCCATGCTGGTGTAGTGAAACGAATCAGATACTACGGTAAGCTCCCAGATACCAGGGTTATCAAGTGCAATTTTACAATCTAATTAGCAGAGGATTAAACATTACGCCTTACTGAGGCAGTTGAGCTGCTCTTGCCAGAGGGGTTTTACCACCTGTGTAGGGTAAGAAGTCTTTTTACTTGCTCTACAGAAGGTAAAAGCACACGATGGAGAAATAAGGAAACCTCAGCCACTCTGTCCAAGTCCTGTCCCTGATTTGGGCTGTGTGTTTCGGAATAGCCCTGCCAACAGATGGGGTTTGCAAGCATCACGTAACAGAGAAATGCTCATCTAGGCTGTTGTTTCATTACTGTGGTCTCTGGATTATGGCAATGGACAAATTCTAGCCCGGAAATTCCTGCTTTCCCTTCCCACCCAATCTTTCCTCCCAGATTTATGACCACTTTTGCTAAGCCACAGAAGTTCTCAGTGGTTTATACATAAGGCAGCACCATTGTTTTGGGTCTCCTGCATTTCATACATGATTTGCTGAGACAAAAAAAATAATAATTCCCAATAAAGAGAAAACTGGCACGGTATTTTTTAGGATTACACTTGCAGAAAAAGGGTAGGAGATGCCTACAGCCCCTGATGCGGGGGGCAATGTGAGAGCTAGTAGGTTAGTGCGGACACAGAGAGGCTGGCCAAGACGTTATCAAGCTCTAAAACCAACCTACAGACCAGATCACCCCAAGTGGCTGAGAAGAAGAGAAAATAGAGAAGCTGAGAAAGGAGGCTTGACTGTTGTGGAAACATCTGTCTCCTCACGCAGACAGAGTACCTGACCTCTTTCTTCTGATGCTCTCCAACACTCTCAAAAATTGCTACAGCTTGTGAATGGCTGAGTCCTGTCACAGCAGGGCATTATTTTCCTCCAAAGGAATGTTTCTATTACTAAGACTCATTTCCGAAGGCATGTTTTAAAGACATGTCTTCCCTGGGGGGCTGGCACTAATGGAGATAGGTGGGTGCAAACACCTAGCCTAGGCATGTTTTAAACTATCACGTGTTAGTATGGCTTGCCCTGCAGGTAATGATTGATCCCAAATAGACAGGTCTTTTAGAGCACAGATGCTCTGTGAAGACCTCCTTACTCCCCTCATCCTTTCCTTCAATGAATAACAAGTCCCATTCATAGCCTTCAGTGAATAAAAGGCTAATCAATGCTCCTATTGTCTCCTGCTGCCTCCTTAGCAGTCCTGTTTTCTACCAAAACCTTGATTCTAGTCTAATAGAAGATGCTATCTGTGAGCACCAGGCAGTGTCCAACTTGGATGTGATCAGAGGAGGTGAAAGAAAGGGAGAGGAGACCTTGGCACAGAGACAATGTAAAAGAGAAATGCAGCACGTTAATTCAGCGTGGAAACATTTGCATCCATAGAAGAGCTGCCTGGTTGCTCCAAATCATCCAGTTCTCTAGCCTGCAAGCAAGCCTGAAACCTTGCCTCCTGATGTCTCCACAGGTTTGCAGTACAGCAAATACTGTTGCTCACAGACTATGCATGCCCACCTGCAGGGCATGTGCTCAGAGATGAGCTTTTTTATATTAGATGGCATCCTATCTAATAGGAAAATCAGGATGCATGGATCTGCCTGGTAGGGTGAGCTCAGGGCATCAAAACCTTCCTCCTCCCAAATGAACCGGACATTCTGTAGCTGGATTTCTCAAAGGCAATTTGGAAGGACTGAGACAAATCCCGATTTTCAGATGCACTGAAAGCCTCACTAGAAACAGTAATAAAGGGACCAGAATGGCTACTCACACTGACCAAGCTCTAGTTTTGTGATCAGTTCTATGTGTGTCATGGCTTGATTTGTGAACTGTTTCGAAGTGAAGTTCCCAAACAAATCAGATACAGGGCACAAACTATTTAACACCTATTTTTTTTTTAGGCATGTGATGAAAGTCATCTTTCCCTGCTAGTTTGACATTAGCTCTTCAGTTAGCAAAACTGTTGCTTGTTAAATATAACGCTGCTTCTGGGAAAACCACGCAATTTTTTCTTTTGGTAATAAATGGAAGAAGCTTTCCTGTCTCTTCTTCCCCATCTCTCTCAGATCATTTATGGCTTGACAATACACTATCAAGGGTTGGCTCAGCATCCTCAGTCCCACCATAGCCAGTGGGTGGAAGGCCTCCCACACCTGAGAGGATCCATCCTTCAGTTCCCATTTATGTCTTATGAACCACGTAAAAAAGAAGCAAAAGTTGCAAGATTAAGTGACACTTATTTCACCTCCATACCACAACATTTAATAAATTAAGAGCTACTTTTGTCCGTTAATTCTTTGCAGGCATTCAGACAAGTTTGGGAAAAAACTAACATCCTTCAAAATCACATGAATAAATGCCAGCATTTGGCATATATCACACCCTCAAATCAAGCTATGACATGTGTGGCAAGCCCAGACCTTGATAGAAGAGTAAACACTTACCTTTCTTGGTTTCACTTTGTCGTGGTAGTCATACTGAAAAATCCCCTTGTAGCTAAGTCCTAACCACCAAGGAATTCCCTGCTTGTCCTGGAAGAGAAAACAGAGGGAGTTATGTTGAATGGGATGGGGAAATGCTGAAGATTTCCTAGTTGTTATTCAAGATGAAGATTTGTTTCTAAGCAAGATCTTTGAATGTCATGGGTGCTGTTAAATTTACCCCTGCTGATTTTCCTCAAGTCATAAAGCTCCATGGTGTTTAGGAGAGACTGTTTCACTTTCGGCCATGATGTATAAAATCATTTAAAATGCATCACGTGTGATCAGGTTACTCAAAGTGCTGCCAGGGGAGGTGAGAGGTTTGACATGGGTCCCTTGTGCAGTGGTGCATCCTCTTTCTCATCCCTGTAAATTATTCAGTCTGAACACTCAGAGATTGGAGAGGAAGGAAAGCGAATTGCCCAGCTGACTTGAATTATGTGGAGGGATTTTAGCATTAATCTTGAAAATGCAGCAGTAATGGGACCTGAGAGCTACCAAGTGATAAGGTCTGACAGGCTCGGACCCAACTGCTTTGTGTCTGAGCATGCAATAAAATGGCCTTATGGAGTAATGGCTGATATCTGATACCAGCCTCTTTGCAATTTACTGAACTGGAGTCCTCAATGAAATTACATCTGTTCTGTTAATGTGATAGAGAATGACAGAGTAAAATGCAGCAAAACCAAAACCTCTGCATCAGGCAGAAGCAAACCCTATTATGTGCAATATTTGCTGCCTCATTGCTCCTCCCTGGTACCTATTGATCATGTGGAATTCACTGGAAGAGCTCTCAGGTGTTTGCAGGCTTGAACACCCAGCCCAATCCCCCCAATCTTTCTTGATCTAGATTAGTCCAAGAGATCTGGATGCAGAGGGTGCTGGAGGGATCCTGCCCTCTGGCAAAAGATGAGGCTGATGGATTTCACAAAATGCCACACGCATGAGCATGAACAGACTAGAAACCCATCTCCCTGAGACAGGTACTGTCAGATAGTTGTGGTTTTATGGTACCCCATGTGTGCAAGACATTACAGATGTATAAAACCCCATATGATCTGTGCAGAGAGATAATGATGAAACCCATCAAAACTTCAGGGGTGATAAATGAGCGAAAATGCTCTGGGGAGTGTGGATCTAGCTTTGTATGTTTATTGATTTCTCTGCTTAAAAAAATATCAGCTCTACACAGCTGGTCAGGCAGGGAAGTAATAATAATAATATGAGACTAGAAGATTTGGTGATAAATCGTTAGACAAAAGAAATGAGGCATTTCATGAATACCTGCATGAAATCCACATAGTTGGAAGTGGAGAGCTGTTTGGGGCGAGGGATGTGTTATCTCTAGAGTATGGGACGTTAAAAAGATATACTGTATCTGTATCCATCTACCTATATCTCACGTAAAGGGAGCTGCAATCTGCAGGTCATGGCTGGCCCTAGTTAGTTGCTCGTGGATCTGCAGGCTGAGAAAAATCTGACCTTCCAGAACTACAAAAAGAAGCGAAGCATCAAGTCTGTCAGTGATGTGGCTAGCTTGTCCCTTTGGTGCTGGTTCACTGGCATCACTAGAGCGTGCCGCTGCTTGTGGGCCGAGCGTCTCCAGCACAACAAAACTGTAAGAGTTTTATCTCCAAGAACAGGATTTTCCTCTTTGGAGTTGTATTTACCAAACATTCACTACACAGTTGAAATAAGTTTATCCTACCACAGGAAGTGAAACGAGACCGTAGTAGCAGTGTATTGTGTTCTGAAAGGAGGATGGTTATTTGTACCTCTCTCCCTCCCTTGCCAACAACAATTTAATTCAATAAATGACCCTTTTTTGGTAGCACGTACCTTTACTGCGTAATAATGCACTCCATATGTTGGGAGGGATTCTACAATGCTCATGTAACTGCAAAACAACACATAAGAGAAAAACATGTCTGAGAAGCTAAGAGGAAGATCTGAAAAGAAAAGCTTTAATGAATAAATAATTAAGTATATAAATTCTTAAAAATAAAGCATTAGATGAGAGATATAGTTACATATTGTATTTACAAACCAGTATAAATATTTCCTGATAAAACAAAGGTCACAAGAAGTCACTCTTAATTCACTTACTTCACAATTGCTTGACCTCTTGTCTGACCATTTAGTTTCTTGTAATGTTCAATGACTCGATCCTCACTGGAAAGGAAGAAAATAGATGTTTTATAGAACGGCAGTATCATGACTAAGAATCTTGCCAAAAGGTGAGAGATACTTCTGTTAACACAGCTACCAGCTGGGGGAATCAAAAGGTGCCAAGCAAAAAAGTGTTAGATGAGGGGATTTGATGCAGCCCAGGGTAAATAAGGGGACTCACAAACTGAGTATAAAAATGGTTTTCTAGGAGTTGGCTTTCTATAAGGCCCGTTTTTACTTACAAACACGGTATCTATGCGTACAGACTTTTCCCTTTCTGCATTGCTTTCCTTATCTGCGGATGATGCCCACGATGTTACATTGTGTGGCGATCAGATGCGTGTTGGAGCCGCTCAAGCTCTGCTTTGTCCTAGCTGGTGCAACTTCTTTCCAAGCCCACCAAGTTCTCTGAAAGCTAGCAAAGCTTTCAGAAATTGGTGGCCAGTAATAGCCCTAAGCCTCACAGATTACTGCTCACTGCAACTGCACAAAACCACGTACAGGAGCACTAGTGAAAGTATTCTGGAGAAACCTCTCTCAGAAAGGAGTCAAATTCCTAGTGTACACAGAGGCAATGTCTGCAGTAGCAGGTTAAACAGTGGCAGGGAATATTTCCAAGGCACTCAAACCTGGCCCCCCCTACTTGCATTCCCCCAGGCAACTCCTGGCTATGCACCGTTCCCACCAAAACTGCTTTGGAGACTAAGACAGTTTCATGGTATAGATGGATGCTGTTCCACACCAGTGGGCCCATGTGTCAGAGAACAGTTCTGGGCATGTTTGATAAATGCATGTTGAGACATTCACCTATACACGGCATTAGAGATGTAGCATCCAAGAGCAGATCAGCATGACCCAAATGACACACTGAGAGACATCTCTAAGTTCACTTCTAAAGAACCTCATTCCTTCTTCTCCAGTGAATGGGTAGCAGGAGAGCACAAAAATAGAGCTACTTGATGCATACAATCAACTGTGCTAGCAAGGTCACAGCATGGCAAAGTATAAGCCAATGATCTACTTTTGAATGTTGACAGCCCCCTCCTTTGACATCAATAGCATTCCTCTCAATCTCCAGCCATACAAGTCATCACAGCCTCCAAGCCTGGTACTTTCAGACTGGTCTGACTTTGGTTCTTCTCTAACTTTCAGCAACGTAATGCCCACAGGACCAGCTCTGTTACATTGGCATGACAGAATAATCAAGTCCTCAGGTTTAAATCCAATCTCTTGCTCTTTATGTTGCAACACCAAAGACAAGGAATCTGTTGAGTCCCCTCAAGATACTGTACAGACCTTGCCAGTCCAAGAGGAAGAAAACCTAAACTACCTTTATGCCACTTTTGTGCCCTCCCCACCTGGCATTGTATAAGCTTCCAGCAGTACCAAGTGGCTACCTAATGTCCTCGTGCTGCATGCAGTTTAGGCCAACACGAATCGGCATTCCTCCCTCTCTGCATTTCCTGGGTCCAGCTGGGGCTACTAATAGGGCCTTTAAAGGCAGCCACACAGTTGTGCACCATGCAGTAATCCTTCCCCAGGCAGAACTGGAGCTATTTTTATTGCTACACAGTGTGAAGGAGCATGGCAGTGTGGGATGGTCTGGTAGATGACCTCACCACAACTGCTCAGAGTTGCCCACAGGGACTTTTCGTGGAAAAGTTCAGAGCAATTCACTAGCCCTGCTAACATGACTGTGCCTTCTCATTGCTGCCTTCCCTGTATGCATCCTTGCACCAGATGGATCTGCGTGGAGCCGGAATCTCATTTAGAAAGAAGTTCCCCTGCCCCTGCTGGGCACAGCCTTCATATTGTCCTCAGTGATGCCACCGCTAGAGGCCACATAGAGCCTGGTGTGACAGGATGTTCTGTTCTGTGGCATCACAAGACGACAGAAACTGCTCTGTGACCTGATGTGCTGCGCACAGATGGGGCGTGGGGCCTGGCACAGGGGAGCTGAGGACTGTGCATCCAATCCTGACAATGCAGGAAGGAAGAGAGAGGACCAGAAAGACCACTGTAGACAGCACAGAGTAATTCAAAATAGACAGTCTGTTGGATTGTCAATAGGGACAGCTGTTCACCCACAAGCCTGTAATTTGACTGAGAGTAACTGCTTTCCTCATTCACTCACCAAGTGAGTTCCCCCAAAAGTCACTTGCGAAAATAAAAGGGCTGCTACTGGGGCAAGGCGAAGTGATGTCCCACCAGCACGCCACAGCGGGTACAGGGTGCTGACTGAGTCAATGACAAATTACATGGGTAAAAGAACGGTCCAGCTCTCCCATCAAATCCCTCAGAATAATTTTAATGCTTAGAAAATGATCTGTAAGCTATAAATTCAACAGCTATGAAACCATATTCAGCCCACTGATCCAAGCAAGTACCACAGATGTTATGGGCGTGCACATGAAGGCAGAGTCCAGGTCTCCTGCCATGATTATCATAAACAGGATTACTTTTGGAGCAATAACTGAATTACATGAGTGTTCAGTACTGGAAGATCTCCAAAAAGCATCATTCTTAATAAAAAAGATAGACAGAGAGGGCTTACAGCCCTTTGAAATTACCTCTTAAAACCACAATTACATGTGGATGCAATTCCTCTCTGTCTCAGACAGGAACAAACCAGGAGTGACTTCTCAGAAAACAATGGAGTGTCTCCAGTGGAAAACACTCTTAGCTTTGGTTTCCACTCTGTGTAGTTTATGGTACAGATCAAGCTCTCATATTGATGCCATTCAAAGAAAGGATAGATGTGCCTACAGGATGATTACCTAATGTGATTCTGGATGTGCTCTGCTTCCTTACAAATGATTATTATAAAATAATGGATATGTTCCCAGACCATACCCCTTGGGTAGGGAAGCCAATCGATGGCCCATTTCCTTCAAAACGACAGAGCAGATGTCAGGAAGCCTTCCTGAACACTGGGAATAAAGTTATGTTCTCAATCCATACTAAAAGATGTGGGATAGTGCAGGCTAGCCAGTTCTCCTTAACAAATGGAGGCAACACCCTCTATACCTCCATTGCCTTCTTAGGATACTGATGATCTTCCTTTCCGTTGTGTAATGTTTTGAGGTCTACAGATGTTAAGTGCCAGATAAGTATCATCCTTGTTTCTACTTTTGGACAAAAAAAAATAAAGCCTGAATTATCACTCGAGCCATGAATATTTAAGAGTGGGATTTGAGGCCTTTCACCTTTCTACAACACTGAGCTAGTCACACTTTGGGGAAAGAAACAGATAATCCAGAGCACGATTTATCCTGACAGCAAAGGGAGCTGAGGGCACCTAGCTCAGATGGGAGGTCCACGCTGAAGAAATGATCATAGTCAGATGAAGCTGACAGTCTGCATGACAGTCACTCCTCTCCCAGGTCTTTGAACTTCCTTTTCATTCCCTGTGCAAGAAGGATCATCCAGCACAGAGGTCACTTTCTGCCTCCAGCTCTGGGGCAGAGGAGTAAGCCCAGCCTGTGCCAGGGAAAACAAGCAAAATCATTCACGGGTCAGAAGGAGCATTAGCAGCGCTTACAATAATTCTCCCCTATCATTTCAGCTGTTCTTCTCTGAGTGGCTGCCGTGTTGCTATTGACAGCTGGGAGAGCGCTGGGACACCGCCTGGACCACCAGCTGACGTCTCCTCTCCCCCTGCTCTGGCTTGTTGCTGTGTCAGTGACACAGAAACTCATTCATAACGCAGGGCTGACAGAGGATGCTTAACTAATGTGGAGACACGGAGGCTGCTGAATCACTACTGTTGTTTGCCAGCTCATAAAACATTCCCCCCAAAGCTGCAAAAATTGGCACATGGATGATATCCTGC
This sequence comes from Leptosomus discolor, assembly GCF_034619465.1. Lineage (NCBI taxonomy): Eukaryota > Metazoa > Chordata > Aves > Leptosomiformes > Leptosomidae > Leptosomus > Leptosomus discolor. The sequence continues at coordinate 211,391,640 of NC_141391.1, read as the reverse complement.
AGCAGACAACTCTGATAAAGATCTTTAGAACTACCAAGAAATCCCTCCTGTCCCAGCAGCTTATAGAACTGAACGGCAGGCAAGCAAATGCAGGGCCAGAGTTTCTCATCATCAGATCCAGATTTTCAAAGGTAATTGTTTCCCCCCTCTCCTCCCAGCACACTGAACTGTTTTAAATAGCTGTCCACTCATTGCTGTGTGTTACTGTTGTTCTGTTTCGAACCGTTTTCATCTTGATTATATTCTGGAATATACTGTCTTTATTTGCAGTCATATGCTGTCCCACTGAAGCCAGCAGAACATCTCTTGGGCCAAAGGGCCTCAGGTCTGTGCTGTATTAGAGAAAATAAATAGTAATTTTCAGCTGATATTTTCAAAGGTGAGTTTTCTGGCAATGCTAATGCTTTAGGTTGCTGAAAACAAGCTTGCATTCAAAGTCTGTTGGAACCTGTAAGAAGTCTATCTTCCCCTGGTCTGTTGAAAATCCCATTCTAGCACCCACTTCTCTGCTGTTGCATCTCCTTCTTGCATTCTTACTGGCAACCTGGTACTGGTCTGGCTTGCTGGGGAGGAGCTGAATTGAGATAAAATGCAATGACAATGGATGGAAAGGATTGCTGTGAACTAACACAGGTTCTTTCCTGTCTCATTGTGATTAGTTTTATGTCTAAAATAATAAATACTGTCAGTTGTTTCCACACATGGGCGAGAAAAATCAAAACTCAGGGCTCTGGTTCCTGGACTGTGTGGGAGGACCAGAAGCTCAGCTTTCATTTAAAAAAAAACCCCATAAAACTCCCCCACCAAAAAGCCCCATCCTGCTCCAGTGATGCCAAGAGATGCTTGAGAACAAGATATGCAACTGCTTCTTCTTAATCTGTAGAGAGCTGGAAACAGCAACTTGATGTTATAAAAACTACAACCTTCATCTTTGTTGAGATGTCTACAAACCTCCAAGAAGATATTACAGTGAAGGGAAAGGCCTACAGCAAGGGTGTGCAGCCAGGAGACTCTGTGAAGGTGGAGCTGGAGGCACCAAACGGTGCTGATTCAGCCCTCGCTGCATCTAAGAATCCAGGACTCATCCCACTGGTCCTACTACATTTGATAGGAGCAACAGGTGATGCTGTTCATAGTGTGTGAAGGAAATGTTATATTATTTCATGCAGATCTATCATAGTATCTTGCTGAAGGTATCAGTTTTTACTTGATTATCCATTTTATTGCCTCTTAGTCCATTTCAGTCTATACAAATGGAGCACAGGGTTCTTTTGTTTGCTTGTTTTAAACTAGAAAAATTACCCATCCTACCCCATATGTTTTAAATGTTTCTTTCTGGAGCTGGAAATACACTTGTTACTGCTTTGCGCTAATGCTGAAGAACTGCAGCATAGAACTGATTGTACACAGAAAAGAACTGGATGAAGTTTGTATCCAGTGTGCAATCTGCATGAGACACAGAAGTGTCAGAAAACACAGTTTTAAAAATCTGCCCTAAAAATCTACAGATCACTGAAGTTTGATCTGTACTTTAAGAGGCTTTTTGTCTGATTGACCAGCAGCCTCTTCTAGAAAGCATTCAGTGTTTCAGAGGGTGCTTATGAAAAAGCCACCATTAAAAAATAATGAACTACTGATGCATAAGAGGTCTGAGACCTGGCTACGGAAGTGAAATCACAAGGACGTCATAGGAACTGTAGGCACTGGTTTTATTACTTCATTGGAAACAACCAGCTTCCCAACCTGCGACGTGTTCTCAGTCACATGAGAACTCCCACAAAGTTAAGTACAGCTGCAAGAAGTGCTGTACCTTGTGTATAACTGTAAGCACTCGCATTCTGAGCATGAGGTTTTGACATGGCTCTTCTTGCTTCAGGTGACTGAACATAGCCCAAATCCAAGGAGAGTGGAGTGTCTTATGGATAGAGGCAGTCCCAGACCTCACTGAGATTCCCAGCAGAAGTCCTTAACGTAGGCATGTTGACTAACGCTGACAGTGGGGGCAGACAGATCCTGGTGGGCAGACGGGGTCTGACAGGCAGCTTGGGTTGTCGCTGCCTTCCTGTGTACAGATACCATCAACGGCAACTGAAGAAAAGGCTGCGTGATCACTGTAATAAGACCTCAGTCCATGTTGCTGCTGAAGGGTCGGATTTGCCTTCCCTGTCCCTGGCTACATGTTCCCACCGCTCCTCTGGTGGTGGCTTTTAGCTTGAGCTACTGTTCTGTCAGTCAGACCAGGCCACTGACCTGACTGGAAATGCACTGCTTTTTCAGTGTGTGGATTAGTTTGTGGAAAATGGAAAGAGATGTTCCGAAGAGGGAGACTATTCTTCTTCCAATGAAATGACAGTCTATATTTTTTATTTTTTTTATAAAGATTTGGTTTGATTCTTAGACAGAAACACCACGAGACTGTGATAATCCACAGCTTTTGTGTCAGTGTTCCTAACCTCAGGTGGGGACCCTGAGTCTCTCTTGATGTGCTCAGAAAGTGATTAGGAGACCTCACAGACTAGTTCGCCTGCGGCTTGACATGAGGTACGGCTAATTCTGGTATTGTAACCATGCTAGGATAAGTGGATGGCCTTTCTGGCAAAGGGAAGAATTCAGATCATAAACTACAAACTGATTTGTTTCCCTGTGCCATCCTCAGATTACCAAGATGCAGAAATTAAAAGAGTAGCAGATAAAGAAGTTCACTCCCACCCCCAGGCTTATAGCCTAATGCTTTAAAGGCAAACATGAAAGAGGAGCAAACAGAAAATCAAGTGAAACCATCTTCCCATTAACGAACAGTCTTTCCCCAAATTCTTTCCTATTTGCAAAGATAAAAGGAGGCAAGAGGGTGGCACAAAGAATCTATGTGTGAGGCACACAAAATTTAATTGTGACCCTGCTCCTACCCCAGATTTAATTTTCAGTGCAATAAAGACAGAGCTGCCAAGCTTCCACCTCCAAACATCACCGAGTTCGTATAAAAGGAGAAATATATCCCTTTTAGTTCAGCTATGCCATACAGAGAGGCCTTGCAAGATGAAGCTCAATCACTCAAAATAACACAGAGCAATGCAAAACATTGACATTTCAAACTGGGAAAACTCTTTGCACAGATGCAAAGTGCTGGTAAAGGAAATGGCACATTAGGCCTCTTGATTTCATCAGGACACTTGCACATTTACAATGAATTTTCTGGCCAGACATAACTGCACCCATTTGGCAGACAGGGAAACTGAGGCCCACAGCAGTAGCTCTACTTGTCTTGCATCATGCAATGAGTCAGTGGCAGACCCAGTGCTAAAAGGCAGGAATCCCTGCATCCTAGTTTCACTCTCAGATCACTTATTGCCAGGGCCAGGTCCTGCATAAGACACTGCAAAGCTGCTCAGCAGAATGATACGTTACCAGTAAGCGAGGGAAGGATGCTCCTTCAGCGCTGGTGTGGGAAGGGCTGGCAGCTTCTTTAATTCATTCCTTACAACTTCATTGCTGAAAGAGAGTTCAAAAGGAGGATCAGGCTACAAGAAAACAACCACAATATTTGATATGACCTGACCTAGCTGGCAGGCTGTTACAGCTCTACATCTGTTCCTCCTTAACAAAAGGCACTGGGGTTTCCTTTTTCTTCTCTCTTTATTTGTTTTATGGCAGCCCAGTTAAGTTTTCCCTCTATTATCAAAATTGGAGAGAAGCTCTGCCAGATGGTTATGTTGAAGCACTTCCTACCAGTGACTGGACACAAAAGCCACCATGTCACATTTCATTGAGCAGAGTGCCACAGACATGTTCATACATAGAAAAAACAAGAGGAAGAGGAAAAAGTGATGCTTTCAGCCGCAATAAAGCACCTTTATTTAAGGCCTTACAACCTGCTGCAAAAAGTAACGATTTGCTTTCTTAGCATCACAGGTTGCTCTTAGCCTCTTGCCCCAGTGACCCGGCCTTTGCACAACATCTTTGCTGTTAAGACTCCAGCTTGAATTTATGTCCTGCTACACAAAACCCTCCATGGGACCAGGCCCAACCACTTGGCTAACATTCTCCTCCCTGCAACCTCTAGTGGCCACGCTGGCCAGCTGGAGCAGTGTCGCCGCACACCAGCAAGCAGGGAATGCTCATGGAACGGGAGGCAGATTCTCGCAGATGAAATGAAACCATGGGATTTTCTCCTATGAACCCAAAAACGCCTCCCTTCCCACTTTTAAACACACAAGGAATTGGGTGCACATGAAGAAAAAAAAAAATCCCTCAAAGTCTTGGGAAGGAAGGCAGTGTTGCTGTTACTTTTAAAATCACAGAAATACACAGCCAAGAAGGCCAGACAGGACACTGAGGAGTGCCAAAGAATTAATTTTTATTGGCTTACTTCTTAATAGCAGTTTTTTCCTGCCTTCCTGAACTCTGCCCTTTATCCTGCCAAAAAGCGTGGCTGTCCTGGAGCTGTGGAAAGAGATACCTTGTCCAGAGCTGCAGATTTTGCAGTCCACAGGCTTCTCCTGCAGGGCAGCAGGGCCATTAACCAGCCAGACAGGTAGTCTCGGCATCCCCAGCAGTAGACCAGCCATCCTAACATCTGCTAAAGGCCCAAGGAGCCCTTGGATGTTCCAGGTCACCTTCGATTTTGTTCTTGTCTCTGGGACAGCCTGTACGGTGGCTTGTAGCGATGTGATACTGCTTCAGTTGTTGTAAAAATCTTTCTGCAGCATTTCTGCATTTGCACATCCCAGCAGCAGGTTCTGGGACCTAGGTGGGTTTGTCTTAATTGGAGTTTGCAGGTTAATTGCTAGCTTGGGCCATAGGGTAAACCACTAACATAAATCCCGGAGTAGGCATTTTGGGTATGTCTACAGGCATTTATTATGGTAGTTCCCTGACAATCAATTAAGTAGTTTTAAAACAGGACCACAACTTCTAGTCAGGACAAATCTATGACCGAGAAGCCCAAGTCTCCATTAGGTTCAAATTTTGCGGAGGGAAGATGTGTGGAACAGCACTTAGAAGAAATGACTAAGGCAACCACTTCCATGCTAAGCACATAGAAAACCACTCAGCAGCACCTCATATGCCGAGTCAAATGACTCTTGACAAACAGTGTTTGAACACCCACTCCTGCCTAAATCCCATGGTCATTTGACCATTAGATAGGTCATACTTTGTAAGTGCAAATGCTCAGAAACTATTCAGATTTTTTCTTCCATGGCAGGTAAATATCTGCACAAGTCTGAACAAGAAGCTGCTCTGTTCCGTGTTATCTGCTGATCTGGCCACTTTGTTCTGTGACTGACAGCCTAGAAAACAAGCTGTTGCTGTTTACAGACTTTACTGGGTCTGCTCAGAGACATTTCCTTCACAGAATGTGCATACTCAGCTCTTACTGAGTTTTTTAACATTTTGAAAGAAACTGGGGAGAAAAAAAAAAAAAAATAGAACCCAGCACAATCAGAGCACAAGCAGCAGTCACTGCCCTCAAGTGAAGATTTTTTGAGGCTGGCTGCTTATAGAAGGAAGTTGAGAAATTTCCAAAACTTTTCTGGGAAAACTGAGTAATTTCCAAACAGGGACTTTCTGAGCCCAGAAAACAGTCAAATAGGGCAAGACTAGTGGTGACTATCTATCTTTGAGAGTCTGGGAAAAAGCCTGAGTCAGTAATGGCTCCCATAAAAGAAAGGGCTAACACTAGTTAGCTCCGTCTTTTCTGTCAGGGAGGAGCAAAGCTTGCTTGTGCTGTGATAAAAAGTCTTTTAAGAATCAGAGAAAAAGATATTTTTAGTGATGGTGTTGGATGGTATTAGCATTTCTGCTCAGTACCTAGAAAATACCATAAAGGTAGTTCCTCATAACTTCAAAGCACCAAATGTATTTCAGGTAATCACTTCCAGGAACAAAAAGGTATTTCATTCTGTGGTCCCATATATTCGCTAAGTCTTCTGGCAAGATGTGTCTCAAGACAAATGAATTTAGACTCCCAAAAGGATGTCAAATCAAGAAAAAGGAAAAAAATAATGACTTGCGTTGCATTTGAACTAGTGGCCAGGAGGTCACTTTCCTCTTGGTTCCTTTTAAAACACTAAACCCCTTAATTTTTAAAATGTTTCCAGCAGGATCACAAGTGGTTTTGCACTTACTGCCTTTCCTGCTCTTTCTAGTGAAATATCCCAGTGTGTTTATTTTATTATTGTATTTAGAAAGTGTTTGTTTAATCCGGTCACTTCTGCTGAATTTATTTTATATTCAGAAGTGTCCAACCGCTGGGTTTGTTATATAGGGAAGGGTGATTTTGATACAGATTTATTAATATACAGAGGAAAGGCTCCAAACACACTTTCTCTGTCCTCTAGACCACTTTATTCCTGCACTATGGTTGAAATTATAATATTTAAAAGTCTGAATAACAATATGAAAACTGAACTGGAAAAGCCGTCTGCACGGGTTCCTGAAAGCTGGTTAGATATCAAAAATAAGGTTGACTGACTGAAAAATGGACCTAGAAAACAAAGCTCCTGAGTTCTGGTCTTAGTTGTGGTACTGCCTGTTTAATGAGTCTTGGCCAAATAAATTAGTCACCACATCTCAGTATTTCTATCTACACACGGCGTAAAGGCCCACCTAGCCACTTCATAAGCATTTTGTGAAAAACAAGTTTTTGCAAATTGGCTGCAATAATGTTGAGCAAGATTACAAACGCAGTTGTCTCAGGAAATCCATACATTTTCCAGCATGTGTAATAACAATGATCAGTAACAAAACAGAACTGCGGGTTAAAGTTGTCAACTCTTCTCAGCATGGGAATTCACTCTGTTTAATGCAAGAGGAAATGCAGAGTCTGAGATTCTCGGATTAAACGGTGCTGTTTGAAATACAGTGTTAAGGATCTTCTCCGTAAGATTGCAAGAATGCAGCCTGAGTTTTATAAACCCTTAATAAATTCTAATTGGTTAAATGTCATTTGGTTACACAGAAAGAAAAGTAAGCCTGAAACTATGTTAGATTACCATCCGCCCAAACGTTGAAATTATTGTGAAATTCTGCTTAACAGGAAACTGGCCGTTAGCTTTCCTCCCTTGTTATTCTTTCACATGTTTTGGGGAGATACTTGGAGTTCACTTGAAATGTCTCATATTGCTTAACTGGAAGAAATCTAGCAATGAGCCTGTCTGAGGAACTAGCTGCAGTGGTTCAGGAGCCTGTCTGAGGAACTAGCTGCAATAGTTCAGGATTTTGTTCTACTTTTTCTTTCCCCTCTGCAACCTGAAGGACAAATGATCAGTCTATGTTATTTCAAGCTCCTTACACATAGTTGCTGTTTAAGGTTGAAGAGCTGGATTTTGAACATTTAAAACCAATGTTGGTGTGAGTTTCCTGAAGATTTCGGTCAATGTCAGACTGGGCTCTAAATTTGGTAGGATTAACGCAGGGGAAAAAATCTCAACTATTTTAACAATACACTATGCTCTCCCCACAAATTAGCCAGGGCACTGCCTCTATGTAGGCCTAAAGAGAGTCACACCTGTAGGATTTGCGCTCGTCTAAGGAATTGAAATTTGTCCTGCCCATGCTCTGCCAACCAAGTGTGACTCAGCTCCCAACTAGAAACAAGATTAGCTGGAGCTAATAACCTTTATATCTGTCTGCAGGATACTAGTTTAGGAGCTTTGTACACTTGATTCTGTGCCTTTGAAGTCAAATTTTTTGCAGCTAATATTGAAAAGCACAGATCCAATCTTAAGTCTCCTGTTCATCCTGAGAATCAGCTGAACAGGGATACTCGATTGTCCTAAATGTTAACCTTTTTCAGTCTTGTCAGCTGAATCATTTGAGGAGTCTCTTAAAAAACTCTCCTTTAATGCAGAAGACTAGGAACTTCTTAAGAAGAATAACTATTTTAAACTGTGCTCTGTGTAAATCAGTATCAACAAAGAGATGTGCCCTTTGATCAACTCTGCTTGGAAAACACTGAGTTGGACCAGACCACTTACAGCAAACACTGAAAAATACTTTTCTTAGTTGATCTAACCAGCTTCAGGCGCTCCGGGTTTCTGATGGCCTTGGTTTTGAAATGAAACTCACATTAGAAATGGAAAAGGGCTTACGTGAAGCTTTTTGCTACAGATGCCAAACTGATTGGTCAGGGCTGTTATGGCATCTTAGTTCAAGACAGATAAGGGTGACTCGGACTATGTGCTCTCCAGGCTTACAAATGCTGGGCAGTCATTGTGATGCTCGAGTTAGGCAGTACTCCAAGGTGGCAAGAATCAATGATAAGAGACTCATGCATGACGATACCAAAGGATGTAGAACATGTGTGTGAAATGGCACATAAACCCCTTTTCGGGAAAGGAAAGAGGAGTACTATGAGCACGGTCATTATTCTGAGGCACAGGATGATTTCCTCAAAAGCAGCAGTGGGACCTGCTGTCACGGTAGATGCATGAGTTCACAGAGGTAGATAACTGACTGCTGCAGTTTGTAAGATCAGTTCTGGTTTTTGAGCTCCCTTGAGGCCCAAAAAGCAGACTTGCAACTGCGTTCAGGAGTCCTGAGCCACCTCCTTGTGATCCACCACACAGAGATAACCACGCTCTGGCCACCACGGGCAGGTGCCAACTGCAGCTGAAATTGTGACAATTTGGCACTGGCTAACCCAGCACCTGAGGCGATCGACAGTGACTCGTAGGATGGCTCCCATGGGGAACAGCAATTCTCCCATCGCTACGAATGAGCCAGTGCGTATGCACTTTTCTGGATCAGGGCCAAAGAGACACTCGCAGTCTCACAGGCTATAAATCTGATGGTGGCAGTAGACAGGACAGGTGTGGGAAACCTGCAGTCTGCGTTCCAAGCATGCAACCCTTTAGAATTAACTTATTTCTTCAAAAACAAAGCAGGAGTTCAAGAGTTCAGCCTTCACACAATGTATGCTGCCACGCACACATATTATCTTTAAATCTCAGCAGCAAAACATTCACAACTGCAGAGCTTCTCTGTTTCAAAGAGTAGCCACTTCTAATTTAAACAGCATTTCAAAATCAGCTAACTTCAAACACTGAAGCTCACTTCAGCCCTAAGAGAAGTCAGAACATTTGTCTCCGTCTGCAGTTCCTCTGGCTGGCCCCAGGCTTGATTTGCCTCCCAGATTTTACACTGCTGATACGAATAACCACAAATCTCAGCAGGCAAAATCTTGACCACAATGACCTCACGTTGATTTCAGTAGCACCTGGATCTCACCCAGCACATAAACCCATGTCAGTGCACATTAGAGGGGAGCTGCTGGACAGACATCCCTGGAGATGATAAGTCGTCTTCTCTTAGACCACAGAGGGTCAGGGTAGCATCCTTCTACCTTCCTCCAAGAATAGGCTTTAAACTCCACTAAGTGGCAGATTGGTTTGTCACCTCAGCCCATTTTTAAATTGTGTCAACCACTTCTCTGCCTGACTTGGATAGAAGGATTCCCCTTTCCACTTCAAATCATTGTGACCCACTGGTGGAAAGGACTAAGAGCCAAATGTTTTAATGGAGATGGTGATGACTGCCACACCAAGGTGGAGGAAGCAGTTAACACCATGTGTTGAGGTATCTTCTGTGCTCTCAGAGAATACTCCTCATTTCTCTTGTGGCCTAGAGAAATGTGCTGTGATAACCTGAACCCTTCCTTTTACAAGGGACATCAAACAGCTTTTAGCAGTTAGAGGCTTTCCACTGGCTGTTTCACTTCTGGTCTGGAAACAGATACTTGAAGATAAAATGCTTTCAGTCCACCTGATTTCTTTCTATTCTGTGTTTCATCGTCTGAATGTACACTTTCTGGGTGTGTTTTCATCACGTCCAAGATATTCCGAGAAACATTAAATATCGTTCTTCACAGCAGAACCATTGGAAGATGTGGTTTATCACAGGTTTGAACAGCAAAACTCTGCTTGGTCCAGCTCTTCTGGGCTAAGCACTTGGCAGTGCATTGAAAACCAGACTGAAAAGTAAAAGAGCCACAGGCACTCCAGTACCCCCTAAATAAACACTGCTGATAGCTGAGTTATTCCAAATCGGGTGGAACTGAAAAATGAAGCAAGACTGGGCTTGTGTTTCTGTGCTCAGATGCATGTCAGGATTTTGCAAGTTGATTAAGGTCTGGAGAAATGATAAGGCAAAACTTAAACTTCCTTTTAGCAAGGATTACCTTATGTCATTTCAGATTCCATGATGGGCAGGCAACTATTTGCAATGCATTGTTCCTTTTCACTGATTTGTCTCAGTTTTAGTCCCAGTCCACCAGAAGGTGGAACCTGCCTGTTATTCACAGCCTCCTATGGGTGCACAGACTATCATTACAGTCTTCTCTCAGGGTGCCTCAATGCTGACAAAATTAAGATACCTCTTTAGGCTCATCTGGCAATTCAACCTCACTGCGCATCTACACCTTGTTTTCTTCTCAGAAACTAACTTCAGTGGACACTGGTCCTCCAGCTGAATGCACGTGCTGGTCAGGAAAAGTAATATATGGAGTGTGTGAAATTTTGTCACAGACAGTTCTCCTGAGCTTCAGATGAAGAACTTTCACGTTTCTCACATGAAGCATCAAACAACCATCTGACCTTTGGTTGCTGCTAATGTGTAACTGACAGATACTGTCAACTTAAATGAAAAATCTTGGGTGTTTCACTAACAGTCTGCTGAAACATCAAGCATTGTCACCTCTGAATTTCTTACAGCGAGTCTGAAGATTTGGCTCAAGGGATAGTGCAAGTTCAACAAAACCAATTATCTAAATACTGATTTTGAGAACTTTGTCCAAATTCAAGCTGAAATATCAATTAAGTGATGGAATTTTAATGTTGCCTCTGGCTGGATCTCTGATTGTAGAGTCATTTCCTTAGTAATTTCCTTCCGAGGACTAGTCTATTTCCTGAACTTCATGGGCATATAAAGAGATCTGTCAATAACAAAGTCACAAACAATGCTGTTTGCAAGGCATGCTCTGATCAAAGGCTGTGTTTTGTGAAGAAATGATTTCAGGAAATGCGATGTCTATGTCAGCAATGCATTCCTGTTGCTACACAGCTATAACTGAGTTGCATCGCTCACACAGTGATTTTACCAGATTCATTCTCACAGCACCCAGTGGCAAAAACTTTTAAGTTCACCTACCTTGAAAAATCTCCCTTTGCCTCCTGTAAAATGAGGAAGAAAAATTAAAAATAGATCATTAAAAATAGAAAAAAAAATAAGAAAACAGCTGTTCAAGATTTTCCATTTGCAAAATTCATTTAGCAGCAATTTCCTGTTGTAATTGATTCCTCATGTATTTTTTTTGGAACCAGTATCTAATGTCAAGTGCCATGATACATGCAGTGAGCTGGGCAGATTAACAAACAAAAGGTTTGCCTCATACAGGGCCAGATGATTCCTCATTCTGCTAGTGGATACCCAAGAAGCTGCAGGAAATAATGCCAGTAGATTAGCAATTTTTTGGGTCAATGTGAATGCTACAGAAGATCTCTGAAGTCTTAATGACTTTGCAGCCTCTGAGACTGCAACTCCCCTGACTCTTTTTACAAATATTCTGGTTATTTTCTCGTAACTAGACTTTCAAAAAGCTAGCTCACTGTCAGTTTTCATGGGGATGCAAGACACGGGTTTCTCTAACTCCTTGCTGGGTGTTTGGGGGAGTAGCTCCCTTACTTTTATATCTAGGTATTTCTATTTATTACCATCACAGCCTGACGTCAAAGGGCTGGGTAATGCTCCACTCCAATAGTTAGATTAGTGCCTGAGTCTTACTGCATGTCTGGCAAACCCTCAAAAGCTGGTGAGTCCTGCCCTCAATAGATGTTAATATGCATTTTGCATTTTCCATAGGCAATATGCATTTCACATGATGCATGCTAAAGCACCTCCTTTGCGATCAGCTACGCAGAAAGCACAGTGCAGGAATGTAATTTGTGCGGGAGGGAGTTTCCACTGCCAAGAGGACTAGGTTTTGCACGCAGGTCTTTTGTCTTCACATCCGTCCATCCACCTGCAAAACCTGTCAGCCCGTGTCCAGTGCTGTTTCAGTCCTGAGGCTGGGGAAATGTTCGGAGCTTTGGTGGTACTTTAATTTGTTCTGGAACAGGACCATTTGAAATAAGGCTGCAGACTAAATCACTCGAGTTCTGACAGTCCTTTACTATCTTCTCATTTCCTTCTGAGTGGACTGAAGGGCAGACAAAGTCTCCTCTGGTTCACAGGAAGAGTCCTCGAGCATATCATGATTATAGTTCAACACAGATCAAAACCCAAAGGATATGCCCTGGCCTGCACAGGGGTGAGAATTTATAAAACAGTTTTGTGGGGTAGATTCTCCCTACCTCAGTTCTTTGACCTAAATGCTGCAGTGAGAAGTAGAACAAAATGCAGTATGATCCCTCTTATTTTGCTTGGATCCTATCACAAACATGGTTTGTAGTAATCTCTGGTCACAGACAGCAGAGGTGTGGCTTGTTTTGACTGTTTTCATTAAGTTACACATCAAACTACTACAGGAATACGCGTAACATCCTGTGTTTGTGATGAGAAACAATCACAGCAACCAGGGTTACAGTGGCAGATCTGGATCTGGCTGTATAATTACTAAGTGCTCAAGTTATTCATTAGGCTGAGCAGACAATAGATTCATAACCCTATTGCTGCGCCTCACAATGAGCCTGTTGTTTGATGTGTATTTCCCCAACAGCTCATATGCAATTTCTATAATGTGCTTTTAATTGAGTCCCCCATCCTGACTCTGTTTTCGTTACATAAAACGATTTTAATGAAGATTCAAACCCCTACGCATTAATTGCTTCTTTAACATGGAAAGTGCTATAGAAGTGCAATGCACTGTTATTTATTAGTGCAGTCTGATGAGATGGCTTGTCTGCTCACATGGCTTCTCATGGCTTCATGGCTGATGGGAAAAAAAATTAAAACTACACTGTATGAAAGGGGAACAAGGATCATCTGACAGTTATCTCTGATCTGCTCCCACAGCCATGCTCCTAAAAAGAGGTCTTCCACAAAAACCACTTCCACTACCCTGAAAAGATTCCTCTTTGGGAACCAGAGATTTACCAAATGCTGCTGGTAATTTACTCTCTGACCCTCTCCCTCCTCCTGAAGAGCAGGACTTTCAAAAACTTCTGGAGAAGCTTTCTGGAAAGTCTTTAAGCCATTGTGCCCACGTTGGAGAATACAGACAGTTGCGTATGTAGATGCCTATGGAGCTCATCAGAGAGCCAAGCTCCATTGGGAAAACAAATGCAAGTAAAGTCACTGGAGAAGAACCCATTGCACATGTATTTCACCTCGGAAATCGCATTCATCAATTAGATTTTCTCTGGCTTTACATCATACCCCAGGGTCTTGGATATCTGCGTCGGCGCAAACATAATATACATTTATGTACACAAAATGTTGGGGTCAGTGGAATCTGCTCTATGCGTGGAGAGGTCTGGTTTGAGAGCCTTCTGTGCCTATTTTGCATTGGTATAAATGATGAGAACTGTGTAAAGACATCTTTCTCCTGCAGCTGAGGGAACCCCTACACTTCCATACAACCATTTTGGATCTGGCAAATCAAAAGATTTAATGCCACACAAGGAGGCACAAAGTGAGAGAAGGTGGGTGCTTACCTGCAAGATGTATGCAGCCAGTTCAAACACCACTTCACTGTCAACCTCAATGAGTTCCTTGAAAGGTGAAGAAAACAAAAAAGAGAGTTGAGTCTGCGCTCCTGTAAGAAGGACGTGCATCTCCTCCTGGCTACTGCATGGTGAAGCGTGCAGTGCCAGTTTTCTCCCTGGCTAGGCTTCAAAGCATTCCCTGTGCTCCTGGAGACCAAAGTGAGGGAGAACCTGCCCACTCAGATGGAGAAAGCCAAATATTGTGGTAAGTGAAGCATAACTGGATGTGGCATGAAGGGATTCCTGGGGAGGAGGGAGGAGAAGGCAAGTGGAAAGGGGAGGATCTGGGTAATTTTTATTTTCTTGTGTGATTTAGTGAAAGGCAGTCTGGGAAATACATTTTTTCTCCCCCAAATGTCACCTGTGTTTCAGGGGAACACAGCAATGTCTTTGGCTCACAGAAGCAGGGAAATGAGAAAATTTGCCTTCAATGAGGTTGTGCCAAAGCTCCCGCAGAACTCCTCTGGCCCTTGCCCAGGGTAAACTCACAGGAAAAACAGCCATATTCCCTCTTGCAGGATGGGAGCTCCGGTTTTGGCCCCTTCATCCCCATGAGCACTGGGGCTGGGGGTGCTTTGGGAAGGAGCTGTGACAGCAAATCTTTTGGCAGATCTTCACTGCTCCATTCTATAGGATCCAGCCACTGATGAAAGCTATCTTGGAGGGTCGGGTGAAACTGTGAGTGTTGTGGTTGAACACCATAGCCACATGAAGGACATTGATGGTCCCATGACAGTCACTCAAGGCCCTTTGGCTGTGCCTGAGAGTCACAGAACCAAGGGGTCCAGGCACTGCTCTGTCTGAATGTGTGGGACACAGAACCAGCATCAAAGATACTCGGAGTGGGAGGCATGAGCATCAATCTTGTGGCCAAGTGTGCTCTCCCCCAGTCTCTGGTCCCCGCTTTTGCAAAGGTGGTGGGCTTTTACCGAGATACTGTGTAGGCCTCTATGCTGCAACTAGAACTCCTATGTGTCTCCTGTGTATGTGGCCATATAAAGTGGGTCATTGTTCAGCTCACTCCTGTGGTGGCTTTTCTGTTGTATTTATTTAAGCTGCTGTTTTTAATATTTTACTTTATCTGGCAAGAAATGAGTGATCTAAATATAGATCACTGCTGTGATCCATGCTCCAGCCAAGTCATGGCCACACCTCATTTACAAGCCACAATCGCTGCGTTGGCTTGTCTCTGGCAAAATCAAAAACAAAGGGAACAAAACAGAGGATAAGATCCAGGTGTCCTTGGCATTCACCAGTGCCAGCTCTTTAAAATAAGCACTTCCTTCACCTCCTTCACAACAACTCCTTGGGGAGTGAAGACCAGCTCTGCTATGGGCAATAAACACACCTTCCCCTGTTCGGCTAAACTGCCTGATTCACGCAGGCACCTGCACAAACGAGGTGCGTGTGCACGGGAAGCGGCCGGTGCGAGATGTCGATTCAGGTGCAGGCAGGGCCGGGCTGCAGCAGCCAGGCATGTCCTGCAGCAGCCCGGCATGTCCTGCAGCAAGGGGTGATGCAGAGTAGAACCAGAGTGCCTGGTCTTCTTCCCATCTCGAAGCACCAGGCAGCGCACAGACCAGCCAGCCTCTGCAACCGCATGTCGATGTGATGGCAAGTTTATACTAGTAGGTAAAGTGGGCCAGAGCCCGTTCTCTGGCCCTAAGGGGACGTGGCAGAGTATAGCTCATGACTAAACGCTCTTCCTCCCTCCCCTGGTCCCAGATGGGGTTACCTCAGCTGTATTGCCTCTTGGGAACAGGTGCTTATCCCTGAACAGTGTCCAAGCAATGCCTGGGACAGGTCAAAACCTGTGCTAGAACATGCTCGTAATTAAACAGCCTGACTGATCGAGGGACAGTGCCCGATGCCAAGCCCTGTCTCATTTGGTAGTACAACTGTGGCTTGGCCTTTCTGGGCAACAGTGGCTTGCTGGTCCTGTGTGAGGGTTTGGGTGTGTGGGTGAGTGAGGAGGAGCACTGGCCACAGCCAGAGGAGCACAGCACCCAATGCAGAGCCAGCTGGCAACCCAGTGGACCAGCAGCCCCAAACCAAACAGACCTCAGATTTATTCTTTCCCAACTTGAGCAGCCCTGTGCATGGGGACATTTGAGGGTGTACGTCTGGAGAACTGACAGGGGAAGGTCTGAGGTGCTAGCACAGAGTTATAAACTACACTTACAGCACACACAGTATGGTCTTTCTGGGCTGAGGGGAAATCCAGAGAGGAAACTTTGGCTGCAACAAGGAAGCTTTCAAGGTTTGGGAGCATGCAAAACCACCCACTAGCTGTAGGGACAGGAAGCACTGGCTGTGCTTGGACACTGAATGCCCCTTTCTACACCTAGAGGGATCCTCCAGGCATCCCAGTTGGGTGCTCGCCCTGCATCTTAGCAGAGACTTTGCACCCAACTTTCAAATCCAGCGCCTTTTTTAATAGCACAGCACAGCTTACTGTGGCTGGAAGTCAAATGGGGAAGGGCCCGCATGGGAGACTGGGAATCCAGCAGGGCTATTTTTGGATTGAGATGACAGTCAGCTCAAATGTGCAAAGTAATGGTTTCAGGAGAGGTCAGACTAAAATAGACCAACCTAGATCTGTAGGCACTTTTTTCTTTCTTTTTTTTTTTTTTTTCCCTCTTCTTCTTATTAAGCTTTCTCCATAAAAAGAACAACAGTGTAAGCTTTCCCTGGCAATATTTCAAAAAAGAACTTTCCCCAGGAACCAAAATGTGATGCTCACTGAGCTTGTCGCTGGAGAGGGCTGACTAAGCACATCTAACTGCAGCCTTGCCAGAGAGCAAAGCTCTGCACAGCTCAGCTCACCAGCCCTGCCTCTTTCCTGGGCACTGGAAAAAAGGCATTTTCTGGCTTCTACCCTGCATTTTAGGAGATGCAAAGTTAGTCCCTGCATTTTAGGACATGCAGATGTCAGGAAGCGAGGCTCCAGATTCAGTGTAAGCTAGTTGGCTAGTCACAAACCTGCTGAGGGCTGTGGCTGTACAATCACTCCCTGACTACAGCTGTCTTTTCCTACCGCTTCCTCCCTGGCAGATGGAGGTGAGTCACCGGGAATGGCCTCTGCCAGCACAAAGGGAGGTCGGAGGAATCCTCCCAGGGAATCCCAGCTGCTGAAAAACCTCTCCCAGTCCCACACATCGAGCCACCCGCCCAGCCCACCTGGCCGGGTCCGCACGCAGCCAGCCTCCACCTCAGCGCGTTCTGGGCCTGCCTAATTTTCTGGACCTTGCCTTTTCACTTGTCCTGATGGCTTGTGGCATCGGAGGGATCAGCTTCGCAGCTCTGCTGCGGGCACCCTGGCGGGGAGGATGGAGGCCGTGCCAGGACGCCCTTATCGGCGGCACACAGAGTGCCTTGCAAGGGGCAGCTCTGAGTTAGGGCGCCCGGTGACAGCAGGCCGGTGTTTTCAGCAGCTTACCAGGCAGGGCTACTCCTGGCACAAAAATCAGTTTCTGTGCACGGCTTGTTCCTGTACAAGGTGATCTTCAGCACGTACCACGGACACCCTTCCCGCCCCCATACACCCGCACGCTCACTCCCCTGGCCCACAAGCTCTCCGTCACGCTGTCACCAAACGTGAAGTCACATGCATCCCGGACACACTCCCTCTGCCACACCAACCCTCAGTCCCACATGCAGACTGTCACACACCCCTCACCCCCGCAGCCCCCGTGCCTACCCCCACTCCCGCACTCTCGCAACGTCCCGCCCTCTCACACGTCCCTTGCACACTCTCTCACACACACACAACCTCACGGGCACACGCACTCCCGCTCTCACACACTCACGTTCCCCCCCCCCATCCCGCTCCCTCGCCGCCCAGCCCAGAAGATGGCGCCCGCGCCGCAGCCCGCGCGGCCGCTGCCGCCCTCTTCGGGCGGGAGTCGCTGACGACACCGCCCCGAGCGGGCCCCGACAGCCGCTCCACCCGCGGGTTTCTAACACAAACCCAGACGTTTCCTTCTAAATACAAGCCGGTTTATAATTTTAGCAGCTGCAGATTCCCTCCTGCCAACCACAAGAGTTACTCTCAGGGGTGTTTTACCTCAGAGCCTCTCTCCGACAGGGAAGCTGGCCAGGGAGGTTACAGACAGAGGAGTGAGGGAGGGTGGGAGGAGGAGGTTGTATCTCCAAGTCCGGGTGTGTCCACTGTAAATTTTGGGTCAGGGGATGCAGACGCAGGTGTCTCAGCCCACCCCCGTGCCACCCAGGGCTCCCTGAGTCCTTACCTTGTAGATGCAGGACTTGGCGTTCAAGAAAAACAACTCGATGGTGGCATTGTCCTTTAGATAGGAGATGCTTTCAATGTAGAACCTGAAAGGGAAAGCAAGGGAGGTGAGGCACAGGGGGAAGCTAGGGCAAAACATGAAAATACGCTCGTTACATGAAAAATGTGGTCAACAGAGTCACGATGAGTATATTAAAAATGAGGTTTGTTTGCTTATGACAGACGGGGGTGATGACAGAGGCTTGTGCATGCTCCAGGACATGATCAGTCACCACCACCCCAGCTGTACCAAAGCAACTGGATCATCAAGTGGGTGATTTTGATTCTAAATCGTACCCCCCCCCCCCCTTTTTTTTTTTTGTTTTCAAACTTCAAATAGTCCTTTATTCTGTTTGCTTATAAACTCCCCTTCATTCTCCACCACGTTTTGGCATTTCTTCTTCACTCCTTTCTCTAACCTGCCCGTTTCTGTGCTGTTGACTTGCGTCTTGTAAAATGTTCACTGACAGAAATGCGCTTCTGGATTCCTTCCCTGTCCACTTCAGCTCTGCATAAGGCAATTTTTATAAAGGCTTCTTTACATATTTTAGGAGCTAGCACAGAGCAGCTATGGTTGCAGAGTAAGCAACCAGCAATAGTTAAGGACCTTGCACAATTTACCAGTACCGTAAGTAGCGATGCTGGGGATGCCAATAATGTAATTTTTTTTTTGAGCTGAGATGACTTCTCAGAACTCGGTAGAAAGCTGATCAGCCCAAACCCTCACTGTCGGAAAAACCTACTCTCTTGCATTGGCTGTTTACCCCAAATATTTGAATTATGTTGAAAGCCCATGATATGTATGAATTAATTCAGTACTCCGTGTTCTGCCTGCTTTGAAGGTTTGGTCCTTTGGCAGTAAACTCCATGAGAGTTTTGCCACTGGCTTGAATCAACTCCAGCCCTTAATTCTGCCTCGCGACCTTTTGGGGAAGAAAGCTTAGGATGCTGTCAAAGTTAATGACTGATTGTTACATATAAGTATGTTGTGTGTTCATTTAGTGACAGAGAAAGCCTGGATAGGTTCAGGGAATGATTAAGGTAAATTTTGCATTTACTTTGTGTTTTAAGTAAGGAAAAAAAATACATCTGCCTGCCCACCCAGTTTTATAATGATCTTTAAGTTGCTGTAGCGTGGCAGCAATGTTCCTTACATAAATTCCAGTACTATCATGCCTTGTCAGAGGCAATTAGAATAGGGAAGGTGCCAGGGAAACGCTGTCTGCATCAGGAACTTAAAAAAAATGAGATACCTTAGAAATCTGGGTTGAGATGCAGGGTCCAGTTACAGAGAAACCTCATTGCCTGACCCTACTGTCTGGGAGCGGAGCTGAGAGACTTGCTGACACTTCTGGGGCTTCACACAAGCACTGGAGGGCTTGTCCATCTTGAGCTATTTGCAGAATTGAGGGCCTTCTTAGGGGTAAAGGTCAAAGCTCTGTAGTGCTCCTGAGTGTCTTCTGAAGACTCTTCAAAACAGTTTACTTCCTGACAGATACAAACAACTACTTGCTTACTAGAGCGAGAGAAACATTTTGAGCTCTTCTTGTTCATCTGCTGAAGTGGTCCTGCTATTATCTTTCCTTCTCCCACTCCAGAAGAGTTCAAATGAGAAATAAAAATAAAACCCAAATTAAAAAAAAAAAGCACCATTTGAATGCAGGGATCACAAAGCACAAATTTAAACTTTTTCTTAATTTTTTTTTTTTTTCTGGTTTCCACTGGGTTTCACCTCCTGTCCTTGAAACTGCCTCTCTTTTTTATTTTGGCAAATAAAAATATACTTGGCTTTAGAAACGCAAAAAAGATGCTGCATTAAAAAAAGGAACCTTCTTACTAGATCTGCTCTCTAAGTGCAGCTGGCTTTCCATCTGCTGAATTCATGAAGAAAAATGATAATTTTACACATTCTGTGATTCTTGAAGAACCTCCTCTGCTTATCACCGCTACCAGTGCTCTCCAAGTTGTGGCGGCAGGATCTTTAACTCCAAGGTTAGAAGAAAGCAGGAACACTTACTCCATTTTTGAATCCCAGGGAAGATTAGCCAAAATGCTTTTGGTTTCATCAGATCAAACAAGACCTCCTTCATCATCACTAGAGGGCAATATTGCATTTCTTAAGGCTGCATGGATCTGTCCCAAGGCTTTCCGCATACACACATACCCAGATGATTTTCTGTACAAAATTGAGTCTCTCCGAGCACAGAGTCTGCACACAATACTCCATCTTCACAAAGAAAGCTCAATTCTCAAGTGATCTCCAGAATGGAGAGTGTGCTGGAGAGCTACTGGCTCTCACGCGTGCACCCAGACGAATGCAAGACATATGCACCAGGAAATTGGTGCTACTTAAAAGAAAACACATTTGCAGAGACAACTCTTATGGGGTTTTCTGTGTGGCAAGCTCAGAAAACCCGAACTGGAGCAGACTGCCCTGAATTCACAGCCAGTGCTGCAACAATAGAAAGAGGAGGGAAGGACATGTTTTTCACACTGATCGTGAATCTCTGTCAGACCTCCTCCTGTTACTACCTTTTCCAAATACAGTGAAGGAAACTGCACTTTACAATGACCAGTGTCAGTGACTAAGGAGGCAGGAAGAAGTATCCAGCAGCTGAGGCAATGAACCAAGCAAAAAATCTGGGTTAAATTCCTGACTTGACACAGGTTTTCTTCATGACATCCAGAAAATCATTTAGCTCCTTGGGGCTGTTGTGCTGTGTTTAGAAAATACTCCTCCCTCCCCTGCCCCTCTCTGTCTGTTTTGCCTGTTAAGCTTATAAGCCCTTTCTTACGGCATGTTTCAAGATCATACGTTTTAAGAGGCAACTCTCAGATTTCTGTTGAGGACTCCCCCAAGAGCAGCATTCCTCCATGTGGTGTGAAGCTGATATATCCAGGAAATAATGGTGGGCTGGACAGAGAAACAGGCAGTACAATGCGTCCGACACCTCTGCTCCGCTACCTACATCTCTTGCAATGCAGCCAACAGTCAGCTTTGCCTCAAGCAGCTCCTACAAGAGGTTCCTCGATAGCCAGCAACTATTGCTATGAGAAATTAGGTGTCTGCAGGAAGGGGGAACACTCCACAAGACTTTGTGAGTGTAAAAACTAAAGAAACCATTTTTGAAAATGCTTAAAAGATCAGCCCATGTTAATCTATTTCTGCATTCCCCATCCCTCCCCACCCTCAGTAACTTATAATTCATCAAGTACATTTTCTAAGTATTAATTAAATAGACCAGTAAATGTTATGCTGGGTAATGAACACAAAGTGCCTATCTTGACTGCTCCCTCTCAGCAGCAGGAAAATAATAATGAGTACTGCAGAAGGTATCTTGGAAGACTTCAGAGGCTGCTGCATCTGAAACGTTTAAGGTTTTTTAGCTGCGAGGACATGTCTTGTACTGATCAGATTGCTCTATATTAAGTGTTGGTTAACTGGCAACTTGCTCTACGACAGCTTAAGCCCCACCACGCCACGATGAATGGCAATTCCCATCGTAACCAGCCAAGCACAGACATTTATGCAGCGGTGCCTGTGACAAGCAGTTGTGGAAACTCCTGATCCTTGGGTGATGGGAAACCCGCAGTACTGTAATTTCTCCCTTGCGTTACACACATGCCCACCTCCGACTTGCATCATGGAGAAATGCCTGACTGCGCCCTGGACTCACCAGTTTGATTACTCGTTCTTCAGGAGATGGAGAATCCCTGGCCACTGCTGTCAACCTCATGCAAACCCAGTTTTGTGTGTGCGGATGGGCAAATTTAGCAGTGTTGGGAAGGTGCTTGATCACTGGTGCTTTGTCCTTGCATTGGGGAGAGGAGGCCTTAGGACTATCAGGGAAATGGCCTCCAAAAGCACCTGAGCTGGTGCCGTGCCAGTGTGGCCAGTGAAAGCTGAAATGACCAGCACCCCCAATTTCCATATGCCAAAAGAAACTGTCCAATACAAAATATTTAGCGTTGCCTGTAACAAACAGCCCTGGACATATTGGGTCAGCCTGAACTTGGTCATCTATTACCTAGCAGGAATCAGGCTCTGAGCAGTCGAGTTCCTGACTGTGCAAATATATGATCATAGCAATTAAGATCACAAGCCCATGTGTTTATTTCCAAGCAGAACCTGCCAAACAGCAAAAACATTTCACTGTGGTCTTCAACACAATTCTGTTTCGAAGCATGACCACAGCAAATGAATGTCTTGTCTACTTCAGGAGTAGATCTGTCCTGGGGCAGTGATATCATCCTATTTCTTCTGAAGTTTGACTCTGGTGGGAACCAGCTGATCCAAAAGGCTTTTATCCAACAACAACAAACCCATTTTTTTCACCAAAAAGGAAACACTCATGTAATGGGTTTGCGTGGCAAGGTTTTGGTAGCAGGGGGGTTACAGGGGTGGCTTCTGTATGAAGCTGCTAGAAGTTTCCCCTATGGCCGATACAGCCAACGCCAGCCGGCTTTAAGACGGACCCGCCACTGGCCAAGGCCGAGCCCATCAGCGACGGTGGTTTTGCCTCTGTGATAATGTATTTAAGAAAGGAAAAAAGTTATTGGGCAGCAGTAATTGCAGCGAGGGAGAGGAGTGAGAATGTGCGAGAGAAACATTTCTGCAGACGCCAAGGTCAGTGCAGAAGGAAGGGGAGGAGATGCTCCAGGCGCTGGAGCAGCGATTCCCCTGCGGCCTGTGGTGAAGACCACGGTGAGGCAGGCTGTCCCCCTGCAGCCCATGGGCGGTGGAGCAGATGACTGCCTACACCCCGTGGAGGACCCCGGAGTAGGCGGATACCTGAAGGAAGCTGTGACCCCGTGGGAAGCCTGCACCGGAGCAGGCTCCTGGCAGGACCTGTGGCCCGTGGAGAGAGAGAAGCCCACGCTGGAGCAGGTTTGCTGCTAGTGACCCCGTGAGGGGGCTCACGCTGGAGCAGTCGGTTCCTGAAGGACTGCACCCCATGGAGGAGACCCATGCTGGAGCAGTTCCTGGGAAAGGCTCATGCTGGAGAAGTCATGGAGGACTGTCTCCTGTGAGAGGGACTCGACATTGCAGCAGAGGAAGAGTGTGAGGAGTCCTCCCCGTGAGGAGGAAGGAGCAGCAGGAACAACAGTGTGATGAGCTGACCCCAACCACCATTCCCTGTCCCCTGCGCTGCTCAGGGGGAGGAGGGAGAGAAATCGGGAACCAAAGTTAAGCCCTGGAAAGAAGGGAGGGGTGGGGGGAAGGTGTTTTAAGATTTGGTTTTATTTCTCATTACTCCTCTCTGAGTTAATTGGTAATAAATTACATTTTTCTGAAGTTGAGTCTATTTTGCCCATGGTAGATGCTGAGTGATCTCCCTGTCCTTATCTCAACCCCACAAGCCTGTTTTATTTTTGTCTCTGCCCTGTCCAGTTGAGGAGTGGGGAGCAATAGAGCAGCTTTGGTGGGCACCTGGCATCTGGCCAGGGTCAAACCACCTCAACTCGAAAACTCCCATTCTTGTGCCATGGTGTTTTCTTCCAAGAAAATCAAAAGAAAACTTTGAAAGGGCTTTGGAAGACCTCAAAAAGGTTTCAACACTTGGTTTCACTGAGTAACAGCATCTTCTTGAGGAGTGCCCCTACCAGAAAAAACTGTAATTGAAACTGGAGCCTTGTCCAGGACAAAGGGTCCCTCTGCCATCTGGAGAGCCCAGCCCAGGCAAGGGCATAGCAAAGCACTCTCCTATCAAGCCTTACTTCTCAGAAGTCTTGCTGCTTTCAGAGGAAGGCAGTGGGGTGGCTGCAGGGGCACAAGAGGCAGCTGGACGAGGGGCATACCAATGCGTGTGGCCCCGGTGTGCTGGTAGTGCTGTGCGAGAGAGCCGGTCAAAACAGAGGTGAGCAGTGCCAGGCAGAGACGGGGAGGCCAAGGATGGCACTGAGGGTGTTTGCTGCTGGTCAAGGTGACTGTGGCTGATAACAGTGTGGCAGTGATTTCTGCGTGAGTTCCTGCCTTTTCCAAAGGGCAGGACCTGGGGACTCAGTGTTGGCAAGGAGGGTACCTTCCCCCCAACCCTGTGATAGTGCTTCCATGCAGGGAGGCAAAACACCCCTCTTGGACCTGTTAAGAATAGGAAAGGGGAAAAATTCCAGAATAACAATCCCAAGTGTCTCTTCTCTCCCCTGGTGAAAACATTATTTTTCCCATGAAAAGGGAAAATAAAGGGTAAAACCAGATTTCTTGGAAGGAGTCAGAAGGGAACAAAAGGATTTTAGTTTTGATGTGCAGTCACCTTCCTCGGTGTTTTCCCCTGCCCTAGGTGGGAAATGCACTCAGACGCAAGAGAAAGGATTGAAGTGGGCAGAGGTGTCTCCCATGTCCTTCCCAGCTGGCTGACTCCATTCTGGTTAGGATGCAGGACAGAGCTCTCAGCAGAGCTCGGTGGCTCTGTCAATGGACTGCCTCTTATTTTGTTATTACGAAGCAATGGATAAAGGAGAAGACCCCTTTTCTGCCTCATCCATCCTGGGATCTGGCTCATTATCCCTCATCATGTCATTCAAAACCTCAGAGGATAATTTGAAAAATACAAGGCCATTTGCTAACCAGGAAAAGAAAAATTACATGCATCAGTATAATGGACTTAAATGCAGATGTCATTATGTCCAGTGCCTCATGCTGAATGAGTATTCTGAGCAGCTCAGGCTGCAGAGCTCCTTTTATGTTCCAGCCCTGTTTGCTAATAGTCATGGGTGCGCACTTTTATGTGCTGACACTTAAAGCAGACAATGGTCATGCTAAACAGTTGGCCTGTTAAGTAATCAGCCAGGAATGAAAATAATCGGTGCTAAAAAGCTCCATTTATGTCCCTTTCTGCATTCATTTTGATTCTGATCCCACGTCCTGTCCCCCGTGCTTGTGCCATGCTCAGGCCCCCTTGCCCAGCGCCTGGGATTGGTCTGCAAGGGCGAGGATGCAGCAAGAGAGATCTATGTCAACTTTCACCCCATTGCAAGGAAGCCACAAACCCGGCGGTGAATGTGACTCCAGGAATACAGGGTATTGCAGCTAACAACAAAAAAACCCTGCTGTGGATATTGTTTAACCTGAGCCTGTTCGCTCTCTCTTTCCCGCCAGCTGTAGTGTACCATGAAGCTGTTTGCACCTTTACCCACCACCCATCCATTTCTCACAGTGTTTGTAAGAGGCTGGTCCATTGAAATCCTGGAAAACCATGTGTTTTGAGGGTATTTGCGCTTCCTACTTCTCATCTTCTCCATGTACAAAATACTAAGGGATCTGCTATGGAATGTATAGAGACCAGCTCTCTTCCTCTCTTCCAGGCTGTACATCCCGGGAGTTTAAGCAAACCTCAAAGTGCTCCAGTATCAACACAGAGAAGAGAAGGAATCAAGGTGGTAATGCAGGCATATTCCTCCCTGATGTTTGGTTACAGCATCAAGCATCACCTGGAAAGGCACTGACCTTGGTGAGTGAGTCTCTGCCCTCTCACCAGGTGGGGAACCAGGCCTGACCATGCCGTAAAAGCAGCAAACCAGCTCAATATATTCTGCAAACCGCTCCACCCCTGAAATGTCCGGTGGAGCTTAGCTTGCGAGAGAAGTGCGTCTTTGGACAAAAAGGCTCTTGCAGCTCCTCTTGGCTTGGAGTGATGCAGTTATCTGCCCCAAGTGTGAGGTGAGAGCAGTGACCGGATCACAGCAGCACGCTGCCTTCCTCCCCTCCTCTCCCTCAGTCACCAGGGGAATTTCCCCACACTCTGCTGAGCACCAGCCCAGCTCTTTCCTGTTCTTTGATCCTTACCGAGAGCGACATCATGGCTATCGGAGGTAACTCGCTGGGTGCGCTGTCTTGCGTAACACCATCCCTCCATATTTGTAGACCATCTTTCATCTGAGGAGCTTGAACCATTTTAGGAATAGAAACTCCTCCAGCCGTTCCACTGTGTTGTCAACATGAAGGTATGGTTTGGCTGTGAAGGCTGGCATGGGGTTTACTTACTCACTGGCTCTACCTCTGTGTGCAGTGCCACGGCAATGGAACCCAGACCTTTCCGCTTGCTTCACTGATGACAGCAAATCACACCCACCGGTGTAAGGTATAAATGCACAAATTGCAATGAAAATGGGAACAATGTCTGCATGACTTTGACCCAGACAGAGAACCTCGTGTAGGCACTGACACGACTAGTGCTGCTTGATCCAAATTAGGTACAAATCCTACACTGACAGCATCCATCATTTCTGCATAGTACCTATCATGCTGTCCAAATGCTTCCCAAAATTAGACAAGACAATGCTGCCAGCATCAACACATTCAAAATGTGGCTCAAAACAACAAATTTTTAGAATGCTGCTTTTTCTGCCCCCTCAGGTGGCTGAAAGGAAAGGAAAAACAACTTATCCCCTTCTCTAAGCACAGCTCACTTATACAAATATATTCCCAGTTAAGAAGAAAACATAAATGATGTTATGGGACTCAAGAGCCAGACTGCTATTAAGATGTGTGTGTAATGGATGGCTTAGCTCAGAGCTGTGTGCTAAGTAGCAGAGCCCCATTAGTTCCCTTCCTCAAGCAAAGGTCAGTTTTCACACGAGTAAATCTTTTGACTGGACAGAAGTTTCTCATATCTCTAAAGAGACTCTGAGGAGCAAACCCTCCCCGCAGGCAATTTATTACACCTTCCCCCAGGGTGAACAGAGCAGGGGGCCACCCTGAGAAGACTGCAATAAATTGTCTGCAGGGAGCCTTGTCTTCCAGCACAAACAAGGTCTGAGCAGCTGTATTTATACGCGGTGTCTGGGTGGGAGGAGGGGGTTTGCGGGGCTGCCGGCTTTTGAGACCTTCTCACAGCTGATGCACTCCGCCCAGCAAAACACGTGCTGTACGAAAAGATCTGGGCTATGGAACAGGTTTGCCGGACTTTATAGGCAGAGCAGCTCACGGGAACACCTGAAAGCAGCTTGGTTGGCCTGGCTTGGTTATGTGGGTTTAATATTCTGATTTTTTGCTATTGTTTCCACAGCACCCCAGCAGTACGTAGAGCTATAGAGATATAATGTGAGTGGGAGATGGCTCTTTGTCTCCCCTTATATGTAGCGTAAATTGCCTGGGAGCTTGGTGTGGGGAGTTACTGGCTCAGAGCTGGTAGGGAGAGCGGGTGAGGGAGACAGCAGAGCTGGAAGGAGATCAGAGAAGAGATGGCGAGCCATGAGGATGAGGACAGAGCACCCTAAGGTGCTGAAACATCTCAGGGCAGTTCCCTGAACTCTCTTGGGATGATCAAGCTCCATGGCAAAGTGGGGTCCAGCACCGCCCTCCTTGCAGAGGGCACTGCAGATGACCATGGAAGAGCAGAGGAGCAAAGCAATTTGTGTACATATGATTTTTCCTCAGCAACTTCTCCTGGGTGCTGGCAGGTGAGATGAAGGATATCCATGGGTAGGAGCAAACTCTGCCACTTCTCTCCCCCTCCCCTGGCTGGAAAATTGATATATTTGATAATCTCCTTGGGCCTCTCTCCCCAGTTCCTGTAAACCCCTGTCTCATGCTATGGGGCAGAGAGAGGGCTGCTCCTTCTCCCTCCTCGGAGGGGAGAGACAGGAGCTGACGATTCCTCACTCCCTGCCTGGAGCAAAGCGGTGGAGTGCCACATACCCCTCTCTGGTGGGGGAAACTGTGGATGGAGAAACACAGCCCATTATGTGCGAGACAAATAAATTGCTCTATTTAATTTAGTGTGGTTCTATTCCGCTCTTCCTGCTGCAGCAGGCTGCTGTCATCACCACCCTCTAATCTAATTTCTCAAAGAGAAGCGAAGCTGAGTGGAAGTGAGTGGCACACACAGCTATGGTGTGCTGGGATCACCACATGAGTGAGTCAGGGACGTTGGGAGCAGGGTGCCATGAGTCTGCACCCCGTACATGTCTTCTGGCCAATGTGGGAGGCAGCAATGCATTTCAGCAACAAATCCTAAGGTCCATCTAGCCCTATGAACAATCCATATTAGCAACCACTGCCTCCCTTCCTTGTCTACTGTTTCCAAATGGTCTCCTGCTTCTTTTAGTTTTAACATTAGTCTTTTTCTAATAGAATATGGGTTTAAAGACTGGATATAAAGGAGGGCTGAGAAGCTAAAATAGCATAAGGCCTCATTAGCAGCAGAAATCTCATCCAATTCCGTTCAGGTAGTCAGGCAGAACCTTGTAGATGGGAAATGCCTCCTCAACCCTGTCTGCACCGACCCTGTTTGAAGTAATATTCTGAATTTATAGGCACACAGAGGGGATTCATCAGGTGAAAAGAGGTAGCTACAATGTAGAAGCCTACATCTAAGCAGGGGTCTGAGGTCAGAGAAGAGACGTAGGTATTTTAGACTGCAACTTACTGAATTCCAAAGCAGTCATCTGAAATAAAGTGGATGAATTGTTCCTGAAAAGTGCCTATTTCTTTCCAGTGGTTATACAGGGAAGCTGTGCTTATTAGCCCTAGGGCCACCTACCAGGCAAACCTCTCAGGTTTGGTGTGCTGAGTCCCATCTCAGACATCTGTCCCACCTGCCTTGGACCTGGACCACCACTGGTGCACACAGAGGTTAAAGGAAGCAAGGCTATGCGTGAGCTTTGCGCCCTGTGTTTCAGTGCTGGTCTCTTATTTAAGGCCACTTTGTTCTGTGGTAACTGTGGTAACCTGGCAGAACGTCTGGCCTCAATATTGACAGTCCTGAGCCCCCACGGCTCCCATGCTGACTTCAGCCTAGCCGTTACGTATGAACACATGCCAGACATTGCTGGACACGGGCATTCCTTTGTGGGAATCCTGCTGGGCCATAGATACAAACTCTGCCCCACGGTGGATTTGAGTATTGAGGATTTATTTTGCATTTTTTATCCATGCCTTTCTGAAAGAAAAGGCTTTCCACATAAGAGATGTCCTGATTTAGCGTGACGACTTCTGCAGTGAGTTGTCACTGTTCAGCTGGTGGAGCTACCCTGAGAACACATATATTAATTCCCTGGGAAAAGATCCACCAGTGAAGTGAATTGTATTTGCTGAGCTTGTTCATATAAATTAACAGCATGACAAACATCCAGAAGATAAAGAGATCAGACCCATGCTGGTTGTTCCCTAGCTAAGGATTCCTAATCCCACAAAGCCATCGGTTGAGGACGAGAATTCACTGCAGAGCCCGGCCAACTTTGCTTTCCATGAACAAACAGCGTGTCTATGCTCTGGTCCTCTCTCACCTCAAAGATTTACACAAAGGGAGTGAATAACTTTGCCTTCCTTCTTCTGCCTGTCTGAGTCAGAGCAAAATGCTTCTTTCCCTGACAAAAGTAGACCTCCTGGGTCTCCTCACTTAGGTTCCTGCCCTTTGCCATGCAGCTCATGCTGTGAGGCACAATTTTACCGTCCTCTTCTGGCCTCAAAACACCTCTGTAAAATCAGCTAGTCAAGCAAATCCCTCCTTCCTTCATCCCCATCCTTTGCTTCTCCCGGACTTTAGCTGACTCTCATCTGACTTGGTTTACCTGCACTGTAAACCCTCTGAGGCAGGGAATGAGTTTCACCAACAACCAAGCAGCCAGGGCTTTGGAAAGCCACCCGGGGAAGCTAATTCTAAGATGAGAACTAATATCACTCCCATCATCTTGCCAGACACCCCTCCTCCCCTGCAAGACACATGACACTCCCTCTGCTTTCATGTGTGGCTTTAAAGCTATACAAACGGATATTAGTAGAGTCTCATAAAATAATATTGCCCAAGAACAACCATCAGGCAGTTTACAGCTGCCCAGGCAGTTCTGATTTATTCCTAGATTCTTATGTTGTTCTCAGTGGAAAGCTTCCAGAGAAGCACTAGGTAACAATCTGAAGACCGAGGCTTCAGTTAGCTGTGCAAATGTATAAGGGCAGAAGCAACTCCTTCCGAACTAACGCTAAGAACATCCTTATAATATCCTCCTTCTTTGACCCAGTGCTGTGAAATTTTTGGTCTCTGATAATGGAGGAGAGTAAAGACACTGGGCATCAATGTTCAACAAAGTCAAACCCTAAGGAAATGTGTGTCAAAACATGAAGCTTGAACAGTGCTGCAGAGATTTAAATAAGGGAGAATTTCATGCTGCAAAGCTTGTGAAAAAATTCCTATTTTTGGCATGGTTCTCCCAAGAAGCCTTTGCTTAAAAAGGCATGTTTCCTTTAAATGTACTTTTAGAGCAATCTAAAACTATGGCATCTTTGGTGGGCATTGCTGGAGGCATGTTAAGGGTAAAACCGATTTGATAGTCACATAAAGGTAAAAATGGTTTCTCTGTAGCTTCTCCTCTTCACAAACTGCCATTTACTGTTCTTGCCTGAAGCTTCATGTCTTCAGTAGTTACCCAGTGTGGTTGAATTGTACATTTACCTCTACTAGAGGAAA
The DNA here is from genome assembly GCF_034619465.1 of Leptosomus discolor. Classification (NCBI taxonomy): domain Eukaryota; kingdom Metazoa; phylum Chordata; class Aves; order Leptosomiformes; family Leptosomidae; genus Leptosomus; species Leptosomus discolor. Next base: position 211,361,245 of record NC_141391.1, on the reverse strand, counting down.
AACCCCACATAATTACTAAATCCTGATAACAGTAAACAGATTTCTCTGTAATGAACATCTGTTACACCCAGTTACTTGTATTACTGTCTCCCCAGTTAGGACCCCCAGCACCAACCTAAGCTTTTTCAGATGCAATGCTTGGGAGAGGTAATACAAGAAAGGTACCTGCAAACACAGGTAAGCCTTTACCAATGATATGGTAGGTGTCATGGACAACCACTCCCTTAAAAATTAACGCATTTGTAATCTGGTATGGTACAGCATTAATTTTCTCTGCTTTCCACCTTATGGCAGCGGGGGAGAGGGACCGTTCTGTTTATGGTATGGATGGGATGGCTCTGCAAGTCACTGTGTACCCAGCTTGTGATTTTGTGATTAGCAAAATACAAGCCTGTCTATGAGTGGGTCTCTTCACAACCATTCCTTCAGCCCTTGCTTTAGTTCCTAAGCCATAACTGAAACCATTGGTGACAGATACATGGGACCTTTCCAACTGCAACCATCTGGCTGGAGTCAATTTCTTCTCCAATTGCCTTCTGCTCAGATCAGATTTGGGAATGGACATGGGAACTCTTTAAGTGCTGGGAGAGTTTTTCAACTTCTTGCCAGCGTCTGACATCCACAGGGGAAGAAAATCGGCAGAAAAGCCAGGGTAAGTTAATGCCCATTCTTAGGTCTTGAGGCATCTTGCCTTCCAGTCCATTTCAAATTGTAATTCAGTGTGACAATCCACTCATTACTAGCACAAAAAAAGAGTATAAGCCCATAGTCAGCCGGGTTTTCACACACTCACTTTTCAGACAGCAAATGCCGACTTTTCCCCTATAGATTTCCCCTATGGATCGTGATTCCAGAACAGGAGAGGTCACTCATTTACTAACTGTTGTATGGATCCATAGTCCTAAGATGTCTCTTGGCTAAGATCCTGCTAGAATGACTTGTCTCCCCTGTGCTGCCAACTTTCATAGAACAATACAGATGGCAATATTTATGCTCGTTGCGTGGTCTTTGAAATGAATATGAGAGTGGCTCAGTAGCGCTGGCTCTCACACATTTAGCAGTTCCACTCCTAAAATCTGCACTTAGCTCTTGCTCAGTCAGAGCTTTCCCTGCCCTAGCATGGACTCCTGAAATTGGCCTGGCACAAGATGCTTGATAACAGAGCTGTTCTTAATGAGTTTTTTTGGGGTTTTTTTGGTTTTTTTTTTTTTTTTAATTTGCCTAAAAGTCTAACACTTTTGCAGAAGAGCACCGACAGTTTTGTGTAGTTCTAAGCACAGGTGGATCTGGATAGTATATGCTGGAAGTGTTCAGCTCTGGATCTAACCTTACAGTTTGAAGCACCCAAAATGTAGACCAAGCTCTTCTCTTGGTAGAGTCAGCAGGCCAGTTCTGGAGTCATGGGGCTTTGTGCAACCTTGATTTGTCCTAAGATATATCCACCACTAAATATAGGGACATAACAGAACAAAGAGTCTTTTGAGAAGCCTCCCTTGTAATTGAAGTTAAATAAATAACAATCACTATGCGGGGGAAGAAAGCTTAACTCGGGGGAAGAAAGCTTCACTCAGGGGAAGAAACTCAGAAGTAGGTCTTTGCTTTTTGTGGGTACTGCGGAATGAATGAGAGTGATGTCAGATGTAATATAACACTGGAGTGGAAAGGCTAACAGAAAAAGACACAGTAACACTGCACTGGCTGGTTCTAGACATGGGCTAGCCATTAAAAGTAAGCCAAAACCCTCAACCTAATTTTGTACATGTGCCATCCCAACCCACAGCCTTTCTCTGAGTGTTTTAAAGCTGCAAGAGCAAATTTGTCTTCTCAGAAAATATCTCCCTTGGAGGCAAAGACGCTGTGTACATAAGAGCACCGACAGCTTCTAGTGGCTTCCAAACACTAAGAGTTCCTTGCAAAATTCCCAGATGAAGAGAAATCTCCCAAACTGTCATGATCTTTATTAAAACCTTTCTAGTCTGGTCCATCACTGGCAATGAATATGTTCTATGCCTATGCAGAAACCAACTGGTTGCCATAAAATGCCATCATTTGCTATTTGTGGGTAACTCATTACACCATTACATGGTTGAGTCAGAAGGCAAATACGACAGAGCTGTATGGGCATTAATTTGATCCCTGATATAACGCACACCCTGGGCACAATCCAGAGGAAACGGATGGCTCGCCAGCGAGGAAGCGAGTGTTTTCCCTCCAGGTGGCTGGCTCAAGTTGGTTACCCTGGCAGAAAGAGGTCTTTGTTCTGCACCCTACCCAGTTTTGACTTTCCAGGAGTTTAAAACCCACAAATAAAAATGTAAAAACATAATGTCTGATCTTGCCCTCATACAAGTTTTCTCTGTGGGCAGCTGTGGGTGTTAGTGTGGCTACTACTTATTTACACTTGCGTTAGAAGAGTTTTCAAAGCCAAAGAGCTCAGAAGAAACCTCTGTAAAAGTGTTGGTTTGTCCATGGGTGTTTCTACAGCGTGACAAACCAACATCTTCAGTTCTTGGCCTCTAGGAACAGATTGCCCATAGCCGTATCCCATGGGAAGGGCTCGCCATCACACACTTACCTGACACAGAAGTACAAAACAACTGGTCCTGACTTTTTGGGGAAGTCATGTTCCAGCACCCGGCGGTCCAGCTGAAGCCAGTTCAAGTGTCCCCTGGCAAGAGAAGAGACAGTTTTGAGCCTGGCACCGAAGATGTTTCTCGCTACTCATGGCAATGTGGTCTGAGGTGTTACAAAAGATGAACTGAGACGCATGCTATTTGCCATCGGCTATTGCATGATATTTGAAAAGCACACAATAAATGTTTGGGTAGCGGAGGCGATATCATCCTGGCAACATTTCAGTCTGGGAATTGAACTGCTAAAGTTCAATCTGTCAGGGTGAAAGCTGGCAGCACTGAGCAGGCAGGACAGCCCAAAATGTTATGAGCTTCACCTTTTTATTACAACCCCCTGGAGCAGGCATATCATTAAAAGTCTGTCAAGATTTTCATTAGAAATCCTTATTGTTAAGAGTTCCTGCAACACCTGTAATATTTCACTCAAGGCTAAAGCTGACTCTACAGTGTTAGTTTATTTACCACCCACTTGCCTGCAATAGCCTCTTTAGGTTTGCCCAGCCTTCGTCTTTCCTCCTTCAGAGAGCTCCTGAAAAACAGCTGCTCCATGAAGCGTTCCAGCTACAATTACCACATGCTGCTTTGCTTTTGCCTGGATGGTACCTGTCGCTATTATTTTCTCCTATAATTTATCCATTCGTGCCTTGCTGCTGGAAGCTTTCTGGGCAGGAGCTCTGTTCTTCGTCATGTTCCCCCCACTGTAGAGTGCTGTGTGCGCATGAGAGGTATTTTATAAATACCATTATTTGTATTACAGGGGCATCTCACTCCTCAGCCGAGATAAAGGCCCTGTTAAATTAGGCACTGTGGAAATACGTAGGGTAAAATTCAGGCCCCACTGAAGTTGTCGGGAATTTTGCCATTGCCTTCAGTGACGCTAGGGCTGCATCCTGTGAGCATTTTGCTATTGATTTCAGTCAGGCCAGATTTCACCCAGAGGGAGAGGCAGCCCTTGCCTTCAGCACTCTGCTGTCTAGACAAGCAAGAGGGGAGAGAATTGAAGTGATTTTGGGGAGAATCTTGCGGCAAATAAAGCAGGAAATGGAACTCAGCTGTCCTCAGCTCTATTCCAGTGCCTATTCACCAGCTCATTCTAATCCTCTTCATTCCATTGAAAATTAAAAAAAAAAAAAAAGGCAAAAAAAAAGGCTTGGTTCAAAAAAAAGCGTTAAATTAACTTCTAGGGTTGCTAAGCCTTAGCAATGTACCCTATAGCAAACATACTCAGCTTTCATCAGCCTCTGCCCGTTACTCCTTAGCAGCGCGTGTGCTTTGGGCGACTGAGAAGTCCCTTTGGAAAGTAAGCAACAACATCTATTTAGCAGTTTAACTGGATTTGTAACTCCTCCACTCCCACTTTTCTAGAAAAATAAATAAAGGGGAAAGTAACAGCTTCAGGAGGCTTTGAATCACCTGGGTTCAATTTGAATTTCTCTACAGCTGCTCCAGCTCGTGCAGATGCAGAAAAGGATGGGCAGCTCAGGGATCTTCAAGCCCAGGCACCTGCAGCCTGCTCTGGAGAGCAGCTGAGACATCGTGCGTGCTCGCCTCAGCACAGCACGCTGCTTTGCACTGGCTAGGGCACGCAAAATTGTGAGCTGCACTCATCAATCTAGGGGGTTCAGGATCAGACATTTATAAAGAAGTTATAGCACCTCAAATTTTGCCATATGGAAGTCAGGTGTTCAGCTTAAGCAGCCTTTGCATCTATTTTGCAAGAGTACCGAGTCTCAACTAGGTACAAGTGATACATGTGGATCTGGGGACCTATCAAACTCATCCTGGGCAACGTTTAGTGTACAAAAAGAATCAAAACCTTTTTTATCCCCTGCTCTAGACACCTGTGTGTTTCTTTCCATGATATCTTAACTTTTATTCAGTTTTTTCTCTAGATAAGTTTTTAAATAAGTTTTTTCTCTGTTTTTCTTTTTTCTTTTTTTTTTTCCTCTAGGTAAATGGCAGCCTGAATTGTGTATTAGGGGCAAAAAATTACCAGCAACATGGCTACTGGAAAAGGGTGACAATGCAGATTTTCAAGCTAGTCATTTCATGTGTCTCTATTGCAGTACAAGGGCTGAGGGCAAGTCTGCCCAGCCTGGGACAGTGCTGTGCAGTGATACTGCTGGGATCAGGGGTGAGGGTGGCCGTGTTAATGGGGCCAGCCGTATGGGCTAATGGGTCTTGTTCTCGGCAGGCTGCATAGCTGGGCACGCAGCACGATGGGGTCTCCTTCTGTCATTTCTGCTGCTGGGATGGAGTCGCCCAGCACGAGGGCAGGATCCCCACATCATGCCCTGTTGCTCAGCACAGATACATACTTTAATGCGGCTTGGTTTTCAGAAGACAGATGCTCAGGCTGTCAGAAAATAAGCCCGTCATTGAAAGATTCTTAGCCTGGGCACCCAAAAATTAGAGGTGTCCACATTTCCCCCTGCAACCCGCTTCTTGAAATCTGTCCTTTTTCCTATTATTTTTTGTCCTGAAGTGCTGTTACGTTTCTTTTAACAGGACTCAGGAAGGCTGAAATTAACTGTGAAGGCCACTGTGCACATGGGGATTGAAACTAGACATGCTCACCCATTCCTAGCCAAAGTACAAAATGAGCATTTAACCATGTAGGCCAAGGTACAAAACACTGTCAGCACAAGGAGAAGCCACACTAAGCCTGACATCCTGTCCTGAACCTGTCCAGCTGTATTCGTATCACCAAAGTAGCAGCCACCAGCAGCTGATGGCATTACACACTGGTTCCACCAAGACCGATTCGTTGACGATGGACTTACTGTCTACTTCTATGTTTACTCAACAGAAATGTCTGGATTTGCCTAGCATGTACCACGAAGGGTTGAGAAACCGTGGTGCACAGAACAATAATTGACTTCAAGGTATTTCTTATTTTGAAAGACTTGCTCTTTTCATTCTCACCATATTTTAACTTGAGAAACTGTTTGGTATAATCAGTGAAAAAAGAATATATGCATATACGCATACATACCAGCTTATACATTGATGTTGCACATGTACACGGTTGTGCATAAAGAATAACACATTTAATTGCCACCAAGTTTTTACGTTGAAGAGTTTTGTTAGTCTCAACTGCATGGAGCTTAAATCCAAAGCTCCTTCAGAGGAGGGAGGTCACTTAAATCACTGCCAGGAGGTAACTGCTCACTGTACTCAATTACCACTTACAATCTTTCGTCGCTGAAGTCTTCTGCACTGCAGATTGTCACCTAACTCCTTGTTTTCATGCGTGCATGTGTGGCATGTAGTGAACAGCCACTGGCATTTGCCTGTGAACGTGGTCTATCAGTGGGCCAAACTCCAATGCCGTTACAGCACAAAGCACTTTGCTCTGGAAGCTGTCTTCCTGTCTTCAGCAGAACTATTCATGGAGCACAATCCCGTGTAAGACAGAGAAAAGTATGGGCATATAACCCTAGGCATGTGGTGATCCTGACAGTTTTTGTGGACTGATTTAGGCAGCTTGCACTGGGATCCCATTCATGCATGCCTATGTCTAGCTGGATTTCCTTCACAGTTCAGTGTAGAGACACAAAGTAGCTTTTGTTTCATTATCACCGTTGATTTGTTCATTTGGGTATTTATAGTTGTAACAAAGAACTGCTGACCAGCCTTTAGAGATAGAGAGGGAGGCCGATTTGTACTACCCCTTATGCTTATATGCATTGCAGACTAACTAACACTTTAAAGACAAGAATGAAGCAGAATTCACCAAGCAAAGGACACCAGGTGGAATCCTCCACTCAGACTGTGGGGCTCAAGGAACACGAAGGACTGAGCAGGAGAGATAGGGAGGGCAGCTAGCAAGAGCTGGTTCTGTGGACTGGAAAAGACCCGGGATGGTACAGGGCATGCGCCACAGGACAAGTTCAAAAGTTCAACCATGAGGAAGACTCGGACCTTCATCCCCAACGACCACCAAGGACCCCCGATGGAGGCGTAACTTGGGTGGACTGAGGCGGGACTATGGGAGAACTTATGTTAATGAATTCCTGGAAATAATTAGAATAACCCAACCTTTTCTTAGGAATGTAATGAGTAAACATGAAAGCTGTAAATATAAGGCAAGAACCCTAACGCCTGGGTGCGCATGTATGGAAGGAGCTATCCCCTGTGCTGCCCGGCGCCGCAATAAGGAATACCTGCTTGATAGCACTGAGTTGTTACTGAGTTTTCTCCGATTCATATCAGTGCATTCACAAATAATGGTGCAAACAGTTTTGGGTGACCTCTAGGGAGGCTGAATATTGGAAGCCAGATCATTTTTCTCTGTTGGTTGTACTCATGTTGGCAGTTAAACTGGTGTGTCAATAACAAATACATAATCACTTTTAGAAAAAGAATCTGGGTCCATTTAGGTTACAAACTGAGTATGGATTTTGGTGCCCAGGGTTCATATTGTCCATTGCATACAGTAGTTCTGTTTTCTTTTAACGGGGCTTTCAGTAAAGAGTGGTACATCAATGAATACTTTGCCTCCAGGTGGTTCTGTTTATACAGTTTTATGGTTAGTGTCCAGTTTTCTGAAAAGTGGATCCACATTGATTTGCGTTATAAAGGTATTTGGACTAATAAACCAACTCATACCCTTTCAGTGTCAGACTCATGTTGAATTGAATGGACATTGAGAAAGAACAATTCATGTAATAGAAACCATAAAAACTATTTTACATTTCCATCAATCACAACAGAAACAAAAAAAACGTGTAAGCTCACAGGTTTTCTCATTTAAGGTCTTAATCCTTCAACAAAAATACTTTTGAAGGGGCTGCAAAGCTTGAGGAGTTATGTGAGTTTAACTAGACAGATTTTGCAAAATGGTGGACTTGGTGACAAAGGAACTGGTCTATTGCCAGAGCAGGACATTGTTCTGAGAGCTGCATCCTCCATTGGACTGGCTGTTCAATCAGGACATCGGACATCTAGTCCCCCATTTGGCTCTGCCACATGTCTGCAGGGTGGAAGTAGCCTTCCCCCCAGTTCCCAGAGATGAGAGAGTATTCCAGGGAAGAGAGGTATTCTGCTCCTCCCCTGCCATCCCCTTGCCCACAAGATCCCGGGCTGAGCAAGGGCACTCTGTGTCGTTACTTTATCATGTTAGTGCAGTCTCTAGCACAAACGTAACACAAATAATGGGGGCCTCAATGCCTTGCAGTTTTTCTCCTATATATTAGCTAGCTGAAGAAGCTGCTCTGCAGGTTCTCCTCTGGCAAGGGAGCGAGAGGGTTTGGATCAGCTTTTGGTTGGACCCATGGAGAGGAGGAGCTGTGGGATGCAAAAGTTGGTAGTTCTCCGTGGAGCAAGTGACTCATGTCTGAGGACAAGTAAAGGACATGGAAAACCTGCCCATGGCCCAGATGGGGCATCTGCAGCGAACAGAAGGGTAATTCTGACCTCTTGCTCTCAGTGAATGCTGGAAGAGCTGATGCCAAGGGAACGGGCAGTTAGTGAAGATTCGTAATCAGCTGAACTAAAAAAAAAGCCCTTTCCCCATTCCTTTTCACTCTAAATCAGCCAGCATATATCTCTTGTGGTTTCATGTGAAGCTCGGCCCCACGTGCTGTACAGGGACACCCTTTTGACCTGTGCTTTCCCACAGATAATGGCTCACACTGTAAAGTGTTCCTATGATCATTAAAATAGGAGGCGTTATTCTCTCCTCCATAATAGTCTGACAATCTAATTTTAGTCACGCTGAATGCGGTAATGACCCTATATTATCACAAGAAACTATTAAGTCGCCAACGCAAAGGTTGTTCCTATTGATTTTCTTCTTAGGTTGTCATGATAGACCACAACTAATGAATGGAAATCCCCAGTCCAAATAATTTCTAAATAAATTACTCTCATAGAGCTTTTACTCTTAAATAGAAGAATTGATTTAGCACTTTAGTGGCTTTTCTTCTTTCTAAACTTGCAATTTAGCCAACCCCAGACTACATTTATGAACCAGGATTGTTCTGTTTTAGCCGGTTATGAGTTCCATTCAAGTAAGGCACATGGAAACCCAGTGAAGAGTGAAGAGAATGAAATCCCTGGGGGCTTGCATCACAGAATTAAAGGGTCTGGTTTTGTGTGCCTGGTCTGCATCAGCTATAGGGCTATGTTAGGTGCTCTGCAAACACACATTAAGAGACTGGTTTCCCTACTTTTTGAAGAAAGGATTTTTTTTTAAGCTTCCATTTCACGTTGCAGCTTAAGATCTGTGGTAAAGGCAGCCCAGTTTATTTTCTGAAGGTGATATGAGACATCTATTTCCAAGATCCAGTCCACCCCCCAGGTATATTTTTTTGACTGTGTTCAGTCAATATAAACAATTGATGTTTGTGCCAACTCTATTCAAAGCTTTTTACAACTGAAGAGGAAATATTTTTATCAAGGTTATTTTCACAGCACTGTAGAAGCCTCAGTGCAAAGGTCAGACTCACTGTGGGCAGCAGAAGGGCTGCAGACCAAGCTTCATATCAGCTAGGACTTGCTGGCATTTTTCTGGCTTGCATTTACTGGATTTAATGAGGGTATCCCCAAATCTTTCATCTGGGCTGGCTGAGCATCTAAAATGCACCCTGCTCCATCTTGACTACAGGTCAAGAAGGTGACCAAGTGAGTGGGTGCCATCACCTCACCCTTTGAAATCCTGTCTAGACATTGCACATCCACCTGCATCCGCTGCACGTCTTTGAGCACTGCCTTGACAGCCTCTGTCAGCTTCTCGTACTTCCTCCCATCTCTAACCCAGATCTTTGCTCACACTGCTCAGTGTTAAACCTGGAAGCCCCAGGGGAGGCTGGGTTCTCTCTAATTGCTGACACCTCCTCATTAGCTTCCCTTGCACTCCCAGGGGAGCCCTGTGCCCACTCAGCTGAGCTGAGAGCTGGGACTTGCTCAGGTGCTCTCTGGTTGCAGTCTGACATGTGTCTTGTTTTTAACCTGTGCTGTTAGGACTGTTAAGGGAACATTTTCATCTCTTTAGTCTGCTTTGGCTTCCCTGCATGGCTTTCCTGCACCCCTCAGGCAGCACCTACTGAGTAACTTGCCCTCTTCAATAAGAAATAACACCTTGGTGAGGAACGATTTCCTCCTCCCGCTTTATAAATTGCCAGTGCCTCCTGCTGTTCCTCCTTTGATGACCAGTCTTGTTAATTTGTGTTGGGTTGGAGATATCCTACAGGACTGAGCTGCTCATGTCCATGAGATGGGGTGGATTCTGGGATCTCCTCTGATTCGAGTCCTGCTTCTGCACATGCCTGATGCCGAGCGTTCCTCTATCCTGGGAGATGTGTTCTGAGATGGTTTCAGGCTGCCCAAGGCAGGTGCTGGCCAAAGGAACTGAGTCTAGAGGGGCAATTGCTGTTGAGATGAACATGGATATATTTGTGCAATTAATCAGCAGCTTCTGATTACCTGATCTCAAATCATTATTCCAGCAGACAATTTACATTTCCCTGCCACTTCAGCAGGAGAGCAGAGCTGGCTCATGACAGCAATACCGCTGACTCAGCTCTTCTGGGAACACTGCATTGGCTTGAAAATCTTGGGTTTTTTAAACAATAGAGGTGCAGGAATCCTCTTCTTGATTAATATAAAAAAAAAAAAACCCTATTGCAAACCAAGGTGGAGTATGGTGGGTGTGCATACAAGAGTTAGTCCATATGCCAAGGACAGTCTAACTGCAAAGAGAAAACAGGCAGCTGGAAAAAAGTAGCAGCGACTGTGCAGTAGCACTGAGAGGTCACAGTCTATGACTAATCATAGCATTTGGCAGACCTTTAATATTTCTCCAGTGCTAATTTTATACTTGCCTTTTAAACAAGGGGTAAAATGGCCTGTCTTGAGACAAAAAATCAAATTTTGTGGTACTACTAGGACTCTGGGAGCTGGGGTTGAAGGTAAACAACCAACATTGCCTGATGTGACTGCAGTGTCAGGGTCCCATCCTTTGGTTTAGCTCAGCCATAATGCTGTTGTGTGATTCCTGGTAAGGTCAAGTCCTTTCCACAATGGAAATTTTGTATTTAAAAATGCTTTTTGTTCATGTTAAATTTGGCAATCCCTTCCTTTCCCACACTCTCTTTTTTTTTTTTTTTTCATTTTTTATAGAAACATTAATATGGATGTGAAACATCAGAAATAATAGAGTAGTTTTGTGAGGATGGTTTTTTTTCTTTCCTTGAAATAATTTAGCATTACTTTTAAGCTTGCTTGAGTGAATAAACTGATTAATACTTTAATTGAACAGTTCCGCCAATCTAGTAACAATATTGAACTAACAAGTGGATCTTAAGTCCATGAGAGCTTAAGCTAACCTTTTACCAATGCCAGATGACGCCAACTCCTTGAACATGGGATTAGGAAGCGATTGTTACTGCCTCTGTACACCTCCAGCCATGCTTAACTCACCATGAGAGGCCTCCAGTCCTCTGAAGAAAATGAAGTACAGGACACACTGATGTGAAGTCCATGCCTCCCTAGGCCTTGGTCTAGGACCTTGGAGTACACAGGTCTTGTATGCTCATCATTTTGCTTAGGACAAAAAGGACAAGATTTCCTGTGATCTAAGAGTTGCTTCTTAGGTCTTTGATTTCTCACACTTACGTTTCATCTGTGAATGCAATTCCAAAGTACTCCTTCTCTTTCAGGTTGAAATGAGATGCCACCAAGTCGAGCAACTCCTTGGCCAAAAGCTTTGGCTGGAAAACAAGAATGAAAGAAAGTGATTAATGCGGAGAACTTGGATAGAACTGCACTGTGCTTCTGGAGGGAAACACTATCCTTGAAGGCACTCCACTGCTCTTGCTTTTATGTTCCCTGTGGTGTTCAAGCTAAATCTGCAAGCAATGTTAGCTCCTTGAAATTAGTAGTTTCCCTCCTAGGTAAATACTAAAGAACTGGTGATTCTGACCTCTTCAGTGCTTACTGTCTCTGCAGACAGATGACCTGCTGCCTGCCAGTGTTCAGATCTACCGTGACCAGCTCACTCATGCCTCTCTGATAATTTTAGTTGCTAAAGCGTTTTATCAAGGACCTTTGCAAACACATTTCAGACACCCACTCTCACACACACAGCACAGATATATGCTCATAACACTAAGAAAATACATAGTGCCAAAAGATAGGATGTGACAGGACCAAATGAGAAGTAAATGACAGAACAAAACAGTTTCTCATGCAGTATTGCTTGTCATTTAGAGATAAAGATATATCCTCAAATTTAGGCACTTGGAAGGAAAGAGAGGAAGGTAACACACTTTCAAAATACCCATTATAAGAGCATAAAAGCCAAGCTCAGAGAAACTATTCATACCTCCATACCGAGGCTGGCATTACATCCTTTTCTGCAAAACCTCATTTGACTTTTAAGCCTGACACATCCTTCTGCCTCTATGAATTTCCACCAGCTCTGCTGAGCTCCTGTGTTTCCTACTGAACTACTGAAGCCTTGGCCGTAACAGAGCTCTTGTCCTGATTGTCACTGGCAGGAAACAGGGATACAAATGATCCAGGTAGATGCAGCCTGTGATCCCACATCCTGTAATAGCCCCAGATCCCAGAGCTGCAACGGTCACAGCAGCACTGGCACAGCCGGGGTCAGGGATCCCGACAATGTTCCTGGTGACTGCTGATAAGGGTTTGGTCTACAAATCCCTGCTGCAAACCTCCTTGAAAATATAGCTGTCTGCAGGCTTGACTGCCCCAACAAGTCTACCAAGCAGTTGAGTCAGAATTACCCCAGACATGAACCTATTGTTAAATGGAGATGAAATGATGATGCTGTGCAGAAAATTGGTGACAGGGACCTAAGAACCCTGCTGTCCTAATTGACTGCTCTGTCCTGTAAATACAAACAGAGCTTGTGTGGAAAAAACCCCAATTTGTGTTTAACTCCCAAACAGATTCATAAGACTCTCAACTTCTCTCTAAAAATGTCCCTAAACCCAGCATTGTCATAGTACCTGACAGATACTGAGACAAACCCGAAGTATACTCCCCTGGGGTTCATGTGAGCATTACAGTGTCCTCCACCCACCCATCTGCCTGCTGTGTCCTAGTGCAACTTCCATACTGCTCCTTTGTGCACCCAGCACAAGGGTGGTTTCTAGGTCATGCCAGCAGAGGAAGAAGCAACAGCCGTGCCTAAATGCAGTGCTAGCTTAAAGCAGCCTCCAAATACGAGATAAGTTGCTGTGCAGGAGGAACAACCTGGCAGATAACGAATAGGTAGGATGCAACTAGCTTCGTTTTAATTCCCAAGTCGGACTCCTCGGGCACAACCTTTGGAGTCACCGCTATGTCTACGCTGCCTACAGCATTGCCTTTCACAGGCTCCTGAACTGACTCCTGAATGGCGCTCAGAGCTGAGTAGACCAGGCTTGGGCCGTGGTCGTGTCCTTTGTCCCCCTGAGTCCCTTCTGGGACCCAAGCAAAGAACACACCAGCTACACCAGTCTTTTTGGAGACTCCTCAGATACTTCTCTTCTGGCATTGTGGAGGGTGGAATGGACATTCCCAGCATCCCTGCCTCCTGCAAGATGAATTTCCTTTTGCTGGAGCATTTTAAGGACAAGCTAGTTTGGCTTATAAGGTGCCCAGATACTGTGATGAAGAGGATTATTAAGACAGCGAGGTGAATTCAGAGATACATAGGTTCAGTGCCGGTGTTTACTGGGGGGGTGTTGGATGAATTTTCAGCTTAACAACAGACAAACAAACACCAACTTTTGAAGGAGAGAGAGGAAGGGGGGGTTGTGCCTGTCAATGTGCAGTTTGAGGGCTTAAGTCTTGCTTTTCCCCCACCCCTGCCCAAGCCTCCCTGCTCCTTTCTCTCCTGATGGAGCCAAACTCTCTCTGCACCAGAAAGGTATTTCTTCCCAGACCAGGTGTAGGGGAGGGCAGGAACTGACTCCTCCATGGCCAAGGCCACTGGTGGGGGCAGTTGGTGGAGGTGAATCTGGGCATCCCCGTGACAGAGTGCACTGCAGGGGTGGCAATTTGATAATTCGCAATTGTGCTGCCAAGCAAGAGAGCGAGCCATCACCCAGCCTTGCTGGGTGTCCCACCTGAGAGGGCAAAGGTGGGGAAAGGTGGTGAAAAAGCATGCCTTGAACACAGAAGCATTTTCTCAAGCTGGGTTAAGCACTTGGAGGGGAAAGCTTGAGCTTTCATATTTTGCAAGAAAGCAGAAGAGAGCAATAAATGGCTGATGTGAAACAGGCTGCCTGTGGACATGGGGAAGTGATGGGCCCTTTGTCTCCAGCCAGCCAGCACTGTCACAGGGGTCACTAGACAGATGCCCCTTCTGGAGTCCTGCCACATCGTGGGGAAGTGATGCCAGCATCCCTTGCCCCATGCACTGCTGCATCCAACCGCAGGTATTGGGTGAGGAGCAGCACCTGAAAGGACCTGTCTTCAGCCACCCTCCCCAGGCAACACAGCGAAATGTAACGTGCTGCTTCCTTATTTCTGCTGAGTGAGACCTGGCTGCTGAAAAATCGATGGAGAGGTGGTTGTCATGGCGTGACAGCTTTCCCTTCCCTACTGTCCAGTGGTGGCTGCTCCTCTCCCAGCACAGCCCCTGAGGCTCAGCAGGGGCACGATCTCCACTGCCCTTGCTGTGGGGCCTCCTCCAAAGCCTATGGTAGCGGATAAGGCAGGATAACCCTTTGCCTTGCAAGATAAGGGAAAAGAACAATAGATGCAGACCCAGCACTGGAGCAGTGCCAGGTTAGTTATTGGGCCAGTGTCGCTGAAGAGGCTTACAGCAGTGAAGTTAAGCCCTGCTAGTCCCATCCAAGATTACTTTCTGTTCTCCTCTCAAGCTCTGCAAGGTTATTGTCCTTTCCAGGGGGATGACTCCCATGTCCTCCCAAGATGTACAGGCAACCTGAGTCTTTGGAGGGGAGAGGAGGAAGGCGTCTTTTTCAGGTAGCAAAGACTCCTCAAGACAAACCTGCACAGCGGGGCTAAGGACAGGAAAACTCTGCCAGACACAAGCCGAGCTGCAGCCCATCCTGATGTCTCAGAAGAGACCCACGCGTTCGATGTTAACGGTTAATCTGCTTGCCGTTTGCGATGGGAACGGCTGAGCAATGACCTCCTTTCATGTGAGCCTCACAGACAAAGAGCTCATTAGCAATGCCTGTGGCAAGTTGTTTTAATTCATTATTAATTTCTGGACTTCATTTTCCAGAGGGATATTCATTTTGCATTAATAAAACTTCTGTCACAGACACATTGGAGAAGATGGGGACTGGTGTCTGAGAGCAGGGAAGTCAATAGCAAGTGGTCCCAGGACTTTCTACATCCGATATAGCGTCAGCAAGATAGTGTGTGAAACCCACAGGCATAAATCAGGAATAACAAGTCGCATTCAAACCAGAAACCGGACTGTGTCCTCAATGCTGCAGAGCTGCAGAGCTGGACCATGGTGCAGTGTGATCTGCCCGGGCAGCTGCTGAGACACCCCTGCATCTGCTGCTCTTCATCTCCTTCCTACCCACACCTTCCTGGCATCCTCCATGTAACCTGCATCAGAAGAAGCAGCCTGGGCGAGCATGTCAGAGCTGCAGCTGGCTGGCCTGAGCATGGGATGGGTACACCAGCAGAAATCCTTCAGCTGGAGCAGTGAGGGCTGAGTATGCTTTGCTGGTGGGGGTGGACTGTCAGAGCAACATTATTCAGCCAGGGTTTCCCTTGCTGTTCCTTACCACTACAGGACCCTCTTTGCAAAAATGCACACAGAGAACAATGCACTGTAAATCAACTGTTATTTTTACTAGAGAAATCAGCAGGGCCTTGGTTGTGGTCCCAGCACACCAGAGCTGTGGCCCTGCGGGAGAAGAGCCTGCTCCTGGTGAGCGCTCTCCTGCTAGGAGGAAGGGCTGAGGGACACATTCTCCCATATAGTGGAGTCCCTGGTACACACACACCAGGCATTTTGTAGCCAAACCCACCGTCCCTGAGGCTTTTCTGCATGGCAGTGAACCGAGTGCTTTCACACCTCTGGACCCCTACCTGTACTCCCCAATTCCTACTCCAGCCTGGGACAAGCCACACTTTGCAGCCTGGGCTCTGTGGACTTGGAAAGACAACACTTTCCACAAAAGTTAAGGCCTCAATACTGAGTCAATGGATCCACCTGCCAGGCCTGATGGCATCAATGCCTGATCCAGGGGATTTCTGGTCATCTGTAGAGTGGGCAACTCTTTTGTGAAGTCAAACCTGACTTGGGAGCACTCTGAGGTTTCTCTCTTCCTTCTTGGAGAGGCAGGAGAGCACAGATGGACTCATTAGGGGCTGCCTCCTTATTAGCAGGGTGACCCAGACACCCTTCACTGTGCCCTGGGCCATGCCTGAGAGGTTTATCTGAAATGCTGTAATGCTCTGCAACCACAAAGCACTTCTACCTCAGCAGCAAGGAGCGCAGTGAGCATGTGGCTGGGGCTTTTCTGCAACCCCAGCTCCTGCAGCCTTGAAACAATGAACTCATTCCCTCCTTCCCCTCCAAAACAACTTAAGTTTTTTCAAATAATGATTTACAGGAAAGGGAGAGATTTATTAGTGGTGTTGGGAGGTGGCAGGGAAAGAACTGAGCCTCAATAGCAGCTCTGTGGCTTGAACTTGCACCAAGGAAAGGCACCAAAGACACTGCAAGAAGGTATGTATGGGATCACAGCTGGCTGACACTCCCAGGGCTGCCTCCCTGCATTTCCCTATTGCTTAAAGAGCCCCCCACACCCTGGGCTGCAGGCCCAGCCTGTGCTAGAGAACCACACCAAGACAACTTCAGTTGCATGCAATGCCCAAGTTCTGTCTTTATCTCCTTGGCTCTATTGTAAGGAGCATTCAGCACTGACAAATTAACCACAGGGGATGAGTGTCTCTTCCATGCACTGTGCTTATCTCTGTATAGAGACACTATATAGAGGTATACTCTATACAGGTGTCTCATCCCAATTAGACATATGAAGGCAACTTCCCTGAATAATGACAGAGCACAGTAAGCACTAAAAACAAGTAGGGAGGGGAAGGGCAAGCCAGAGAGTGCCTTGGGAAGGGGAGATGGAGGCTACATAAAGGATGAGTCATACTGATTCAGTGTCAAAACCCTCCGAGTATCACAGCTCTTCCACGTATTTATTGGATGAGTTCTCATTAGCATGAGCCCGCTAACATGGACTGCTGGACCCACGGGGGGACCAGGCTGTGATTTGCTCATGGGAGACCTCCCCAGAGCTGGAGAGAGGAAAAGGAGGAGATGAGATGCAAATAACACAGAGCAAGGTTTTGCTACAGAAGGTGACGTGCTGACCCTATTTTAGTGTCCCCTAACACCAGCCATGGTCATTGTCACACAGGTTCAGTGATGAAACTGATACGTTATGGGCATGTGTTGGCCACAGAATGGGAGGAGGAGGAAGAGGGATTCTGGGGATAAGAATCTCTTGTAGCCTGGGGGAAGCTTGACACCAAGCTGAGTGGTGCGGTTGACAGGCCTGAGGGATGGGATGCCATTCAGAGGGATCTGGACAAGCTTGAGAAGTGGACGCATGTGAACCTCATGAGGTTCAATAAGGCCAAGTACAAGGTCCTGCACCTGGACTGGGGCAACCCCCAGTATCAATACAGGCTGGGGATGAAGGAATTGAGAACAGCCCTGTGGAGAAGGACTTGGGGGTGCCGGTGGATGAAAAACTGAATATGAGCCAGCAATGTGCGCTCTCAGCCCAGGAAGCCAATCGCATCCTGGGCTGCATCAAAAGCAGCACGGCCAGCAGGTCGAGGGAGGCGATTCTCCCCCTCTACTCTGCTCTGGTGAGACCCCACCTGCAGTGCTGCATTCAGCTCTGGAGCCCTCGGTACAAGAAGGACATGGACCTGTTGGAGTGGGTCCAGAGGAGGGCCACAGAGATGCTCAGGGGGCTGGAGCAGCTCCCCTGTGAGGACAGGCTGAGAGAGTTGGGGTTGTTCAGCCTGGAGAAGAGAAGGCTCCAGGAAGACCTTACAGCAGCCTTCCAGTACTTAAAGGGGTCTTTTAAGAAAAATGGGGACAGACTTTTTAGTACGTCCTGCTGTCATAGGACAAGGCATAATGATTTTAGACTAAAAGAGGGCAGATTCAGACTAGATATAAGGAAGAAATTTTTTACTATGATGGTGGTGAGACACTGGCACAGGCTGTCCAGAGAGGTGGTAGGTGCCACATCCCTGGAAACATTCAAGGTCAGGTTAGATGGGGCTCTGAGCCACCTGATCCAGCTAAAGATGTCCCTGCTCACTGCAGAGGGGTTCGACTAGATGACCTCTAAATGTCCCTTCTAACCCAAACCATTCTATGATTCTATGATAAGCTTCTAGTGGCAACTGATCTCATCTTAAACTGGCCCAAATTCCTACAAATACATGTTTCTCTCCAGGTTGGTTTGGTGATCATTTCATCTGAGGATCAGCACTGTAAATATCTAACTGACTCAAGCCAAATCCTGCCCTGAGAGGGCAGTGCTGCCATCCGAGGAGGGGCTCCCTAGGGGCTGCAAACCAGGTAGCCAAGTGCCACCATGGGTGCAACTGGGAGCTCATCTCACCAAACCTCAGCTGCCTCAGCCCTAGGGAGTAAACAGCTGCCTATCTCAACCTGCAAAACCAGAGAAGTGCAAGGATTTCTCTGTAGCTTCAGAAGATCATTCTGTCAGTCATTGTGGAAGATAGAGCAGAAACACAAGCATTCCGGTATTAAATATTCAATATAATTAAAAGACAATGTTACTGGGATTTGAGCAGCCTGAGGAACTTGAGAGTCATGTGTTTCCCCAGTGGAAAGACAGGCTGCCCACTTTTGGCAGAGAAGCATGTTTCTCAGTGACAGCTTCCCATTACGCTTAGAAATGAGTGAGTTACAGAGAGAGATTATCTATCCGCAGTCCAGCAGTGCCATGAATAAAAAACAGATGACATGGTATTAGCAGCTGCTGTTATATCCCTAGGAACGCAGGCACACACAAAGTATATTTTATTATTTTATTAACTGTCAAACAAGCCTATCTATCCCCCTTCCCCCATTTCATAGCTTTGCTCTAATTCTCTGTGGCAGAAGGTTTCTGGGAAATGCATAGTTTCAACATATGGACAGACATGCTTTGCCCAAATCCATCCGGCACAGAGACACGCTGAACTGTGAGAACCAGGTAACTAGATCACACTTAGTAATGCCTCGCTTCATTAGATTAAAAAGAGCGCTACCATCCACTGTCTCCTTGCTGGAGGGACTTACAGTAAGATACATCACGAGAATATAGAGATGAGACACTTCTACACCAAGTGCTGCAGTGCTAAAGACTATTTGCTTCTCTGTGCTCAGCCTGCGCTAATTTTGTGCTGTAACTCAGCTGTGGTCAGGCACAGGCTCCAGCCGCAAGTCATTGGTATTTATCTGTGAGTATGTGCTGCTGCAGGCTGGCTCGTTGGTACCTTCCAAGGCAAAGCCACCAGGGCGTAGCCTAGACCAGACACAGTCGCAAGGATGGTCACTCTGTTCTGGGGAGAGAGGGAGTTTACCCCTAGGAACACAAGGCAGGCTGTGCCATGTGGCTTCCAGCCCAGCCAGTGAGCCCCGACCTATTTTATTTATGAGCACAGACACAGCAGATGCTGTCGGGCAAGTGCTCAAGCAGGTTTGGTTTCTGCAGGACAGACCGTGAAGTGTGTCTAGTTCAAACCAGCCTCTTGAGTCTTGCTGACTCAGTTCAATTTTGCTAAATGTTCAAAGGTTGGATGTTTGGAAAACATCCCTTTGGTGGCTTGAGTCGAAATGTAGGCTGGGGGATGTGCGCAGTGTGGCCAGTCCAGCAGCAGGAGGAGTGAGGTGGAAAAAGGAGCAGTTTGTATGAATACCGAGTGATTCCTGCCTTAGCCGTGCCCAGCGCGGTACTGCCAGCAGAGTACAAAGGTAGTTCGTCAGCTGGCAGCAGCTCTCACTCCTCTCGAGCCTTGGGCAGCGTAATCAGAAAAAAAAAAAAAGGTGCAAAACAGTGATTAGCACACAATTCTTCCCCTCCACCAACTATTATAATTTGCTAATGAAGCAAAAGTCCAGGTGCCCCCGCTGAATTAGATCATCTGCTAAAACCAGCCACAGAGCTATGCTCCAACACCATGGCAATATGGGCAGTAAATATGACCATATAGCCCCTTCATGTTCCCACTCTGTTCCTTGAGGCGTTAGTTATTCAGTGGCCAGCAGCCTTATCTGCTGAAGGCCAGCAGCACGCTCATACCCGTTTGCATTAGGCAGTACATTACCCCGTGATAGTTATGGACCGTAACTCCCTCCCAACCCTGCTTCCTTGTGCACGAAACACTGAAATCTCTCATCCAGGGACCATTGAACTGTCACTCACTCGCAATTCTCTTCTTGTCAAATTGGCTCTGCCAACAGCTCTGTCATCCCGTTGTTTAACCCATTTTATGCACTTCGAAGAAAAGAAAAATCCAAAGTGTCTCCATAGCTATGTTATATAGAAAACAAATAACGGCCCTTTCAGCTATTGTCTCGTCCGAATACAGTGTAATAACATTGTACAAAACCGCTCAGGCTGAAGTGGTTGGGGCTTTAGTGGTTACAATTCCCCTTATGGGATAGATGCACCATTCCTCAACTCCATGTTACTGTGTCAATATATGGAGTGCACATAATCAAAGCAGGCTGGGATGTAGCTGGGTGAAAAATTATTCATTGAAATGCAAGATGCCTGGAGAGGGAACACGTTATTTTTTATCACGAAACAGCTGAACTCTGTCAGCGTCGGGGACTGGCGGTGGGAGCGTTGCTCACGCTGGCACACACAGCACCTCTTTCCCAGAGTCAGTGGTTGGCTCTAAAAATCTCTTTTCTTCATTTAAATAGGAAAATGAGACAACTTGCCTCCAGCAGCCTCCTCGGGAACGTGGAGGGTGGTGGCAGAGTGCCATTGACATTTTTCTTGGAAAGTCAACACTCGCAAGTTGTGGGAATTAAGATTTATTAGGGTCAGAGAGACAAAGGCAAAAAAAATCCCAAGTTTTAAAAAAAGTCTGTTTGGTAAAAAGATTAGAAACACCCTACTGACAAGTTACTTTAGAAATATTCACAGATAGCTGCATTTCTGGTTCAGCTAATACCTGACACTCCATATCTTAAGTCAGAAGCCATTGCTGACACTCTAATTCCTCTACATATTAGCAATGTGAATCTGCTTAAATATTTTTGTAGTCAGAGAAATCAGAGTATGAGCCAGCCAAGTCTGCATGGCAAATTCATGTCAAAGCCAAAATGAGAAGCAGTTGGTGGGAGGAAAAAGACATTTTGGGGTCTGTAGCATCCCTCCTCCCCTTCTTGCCTCATGCAGAGGCAGCTGCATGCTTCCCCCATTCAGATGGGGTCTGTATCGACGCGTAGTGACCCCATTCCTCTTTGTTGTCTTCTGTATCATCACAACAGAGTTTTCAGGTGACTGCATCTAAAGAGACCAGTCAGCTGCTACGGGTGCTGGGATGGGAAGTCTGCCTGCCTTCACTGCTCCATGCTCAGACCTTTCTCTCATGCATGACAAAAGCCTCAGTGCTTCCCTCTTTCCTCCCTCAGCCCTCTGCCTGCTCCATCTCTTCTCTGTCTCTGCTGGGAGCAGATAATGTCCCCACATACAGCTGAAAGAGCCGGCTGATGTGCTGAGGATGGCAGAAGGATGAGCTGAGTTTTGTGGCTGGCCCCTGCTTTGTGTACATGTGGGTTTTTTTCATCCATAGACCTGAAGCACAAGGAGATTTGGTGGCTGCTTAGAGCGCCAAATCCCATGTGGGAATCTGCATCGCTGTCTCCTGTAGGGTTGGAGAGAGGGAGAGGAATGCTGTGCCTGGCATCCAGACTGATGTGCTGGTGTACCCTGGCTACTTGGGGTGCCAGCAGGAACAGCACAATGCAAGGTATTTCTGCTTGGGATCCCCCAAGAGTCTGGGTAACCTTTCTGGGCAGTAAAGGAGATTGTGGAGGATAACCTCATACGCAGCCACCCCTGAGTTCTTTCCAACTGAATAGTGAGCGGCCAGGGGCATGAACCGAGTGAGAAGATCTGGCCAACTACAGAAGCAAACCCAGACTGAAAGGGCAAGCAGGCATCTTTTTAGGAGGGATTTGATGGAAAGTGTGGAATTCCTTATGCTGACTGATGTAAAAATGGCTTTTGTAGCACTGCCAAGGTCACTGCCGGCTCATCTAATCAGCCATGAAAACGTCACTGAAGCAAGTTAAAAAGTTGCCCCGAGTCAATTTGCGCATGCAACTTTTATTATTCTTTATTTAAAATTTCTAGGTTTATTTTTGGATGGTTGGAGGAAACAAATCCTTCCTTTATTATCTTTCTTTGGGTTTCTCCCAAAACCTAACACATCAAATCTGTTTTGTCCTTTACAAGACACTCCTGAAGACAAGCCTGGCTGGCTGCTTGCTTTACTATGTGTTTACTCTAGCAAATAGTGTGTTTTCAGGAGACTACTCTGAACTCTATGGGAGGTTTTATGGTATTGTCAAGAGCTGCACTCTGTGGATTAATATAGCTTTAATGAAAACACATTCCAAATTTGACTGAGTTTTGACTGAGATTTTCTTTGAGCTTTCAGGGAATTTAGAGCAAATTTATGAGACACAAACTCAGAAAGATTGGTACAAAAAAAAGGTAACTGCTTATGTGGACCAAACAATCAACTTTCAAGAAAATTCCGTTCCCTCAGAGCAGAAAAAAAACATTCCAAGCTATGATGGCTAGATTCACTAGCCCTTCAAATCATTCTCAATGTCTTGAGTCTGTTAATGATCTATTCAGTGGCTTCCCATATCATTCTGCATGAAAAATCTATGAGATTTCTATGTATAAATGAGAAGAATAAGGACAATTGATCAGCAGAACAGAAGGAAGATACCCACACGCAGGAGGACTTTGCCCTGGTTGAAGACCATCAGTTTCATATGAGCAGAAGACAGAAGAATCTATGCTTCAAAGCAAAACACTGTTTTCAAGATCACAGTGGCTTAGATGTCTCCCAGTTCACCTAATCTCCAGACAACCAGGACTGCGCATATTTGGCACTTGATTCCCCATGGTTTAGCAGGACTGGCTGTGGCAGTACTAGTCACCTGAAGAGGACCATCGCATGGACTTGGGTGGTCTCCAGACTGCAGCACCATTTACACAGTGCTGGCCTGTGGGAGCTAACGTTCTCCCAGACAGTGCCTGAGCACCATTTGGGGGAACACTTGGGCCAGGCGCCACTTCTAGATGTCAGTATGGATCTGTCTACCTCTTTCAAGAGGAAGAGAGTTTAGCCAGCTGGATACCAGCAGAGTCCATAAGCCAGTAAGCAAGTTCTGACTCGTTTATTCTGCTAGCAGTAATTGATATTCCTCCCCTACGAGCCAAGTCAGAGAAAGGATGGTCCCAAATAGTCAAAATCAGGTAAACGAACCCAGATTTCACTTATTCCTAAACCTGAAGAATTAAGTCATGTGCTAGCAGGTTCTGTAGCAACGTTTTGCATAGATTACAAGACACAGCTCAGATGTGCATGGCATGTCCCATCCTTTCTGCCTGTCACCTGGCCACAGCCACAGCCAGCCAGCCCCATGCAATACTGTGTTAATCTAAGGGGCAGAGCACAAGGCTTTGTCCCCTCCCCTGGGTTTGGTCCCACAGCGAAGGACTCTGCAACCTTGCCAAGCAACAGAGCTGTGTGCTGGTTTGGGTTCGGTCCCTAGACGCGGACTCCCCAAACACAGGAGAAACTCAAGCTGTTGTCTCTTTCCTCTAGCTTGTCTTAGGCAGGGGGAAGGAAAGTTGCTCTAGGCTTGCTTCTTGCTGTGAAGCAGGGATGTGATGACCTTCTGAGTTACATTGCGGTAACACAGCTGACTTTTACTTGGGTTACAAGTTTTCTGCTTTGTATAACTGTTCTTTTAGCATGCTCCTACACCCCAATATCTTTGAGTGGCTTGGGAGAAGCCTGGGTAGCCAGGCAACTCTGCTTCTTTCCCTTAACCTTGCAAAGAGTGAAAAAATTCTCATTTTGCAACACAAAGGCCTTTAACCTGTGGAAGTTGCCCCTGCAACAGAGATACTACCAGAGACACTGGCTGAATTTTGGGTTTCATTGCCACTATCTGTAATAAATTCAAGCAAGCAAAGCTATTAGTGAGACTAAGCATAGCTCATGCTTTTATCACAGAACTGGAGTCTGCAGAGGATTTTTCACCTTCCTTTGCATGTAACATACAGCAGAGTTGGATACAGAGATCAGATTAGATGGAGCTCTCCAGTTGGAGATTGGTGCTAAATTAATACAAACTGAAGCAGCTCAAGATGCAAATTGCACATGCTGTGGAGTTAAGAGGGTTTGTGTACAGAGCTTTGGTTCAAACCCTTGTCTTAATGCAAAGGAAAAAAGACATGGATGCGGCATTCTTTGCAGCGTGCTGAGTTGAAAGTTATATGGCCTAGTTTAAGAAAGTGCTTCCAACGTGACAAATTTCTGCAGATAATCTGTATCATAAATGTTTGGCTTAAAGTATTTTGGGTCTTCATGTGTGCTTGCCTTTCAGTTTCTGGAGATCTGTATAATTTTGGAAAAGGGTAGTCAACTGCTGCAAGAAAGTCAATTGTGTTTTAAATCATCCAACTGTATCACATGTGGCAAATCAAACCTTGAACATGAAGTGAGGTTCAGAGCCAACTTTCTGTGGCAGGAATCCATTTCACACTCAGCCGACAACAGGGTTTGATAAGAGCTAGGCCAGTGTGAATAACCAGCTGCCTTCTATATATATTTTGATTTGGAAGCATCTGTTGAAGTTTTATATCATTGAGAGATTGTTGGTATTCTTTTTAAGCATTAAAGCTACCTTGACAAGGTCAACAACAATTTCTACAGAGGTCAGCATTTTTAGTTTGAAATATTTGATCATAATTCTATCAAACATTAAAGAAAGAGTTTGGCTAGGGCACATAATGAAATTGGACAGCTCACACAATCCATTTATCTTTTCAACTGTAAACCTCTGAAGTGCTCTAGTTCATCCAGTTTCAAATCAACTGTAGAAATGTCCATCTCCCTTCATCTAGCCTATAGAAATTGGTGCTTGGAAATGCTCTTGATCTCTTATTGCTGAAGTGGAAAAGGAAAAATAATTTCCCAAGACATACTAGCTTAGCTGCATTCTTATTTTCTGTTTGCTTTTTAAAAATCTCTCCTGAATAAGGGTGTTTGTTTCCATCCTGACTCAAAGGCACCTCTTCATTGCTGAAAATATTTAATAAGCTAAGTGAATGCTTATTTTTGTAGCACATTTTCTAAACACATTAAAATCATTAGGAAAAAAAAGCGTGCAAAAGCCTGCATGACCATCCTATGAATCATGATAAGCTAGTTCAGATTTTAGCATATGTAAAAACAATAAAAGTAAATAAAATCGACAATAATGCTAGGTCTGATGCATAGAATCAGATCTTCCTGTTTTATCCTACATATCATTTGTGAGTGCCGAGAAACTAATTAAACTTGATGAAAGCTACATCCTCAAGCGCTAAGACTGGGGAAGGGGATGCCTTCAGAATCGTAACTGAGTGCATAGGCTTTTGTGCATTCATCTTCTTTATCTGTACTTATACCTAGGGATGTAGTCAAGAAAGCTGACTCTACTATTAGATTCTCCATACATACAGCTCCCTAAAGAGCTTGGAGCTGAAGCATATTGGTCTTCCTGGATGCTTTCTCATCAGTTTAATTATCTTTACATGTACAGTTGCTATATTAAGAATATACCACAACGTTTTGAAGCTTCTGGTTTAACACACTCAAAAGTAAATCATGTTTTGAAAATACTACACGTCAGACAGACAGGTCTTCCCCTGGGAAGGTCAGGAGAGAGAGGCAGAACCACACTGGCCAGATGTTGGTTACATTGCTTAATGCCTGATGGCAAAGCTCAGATGCTACGGGGAGCCGAGTGGCCAGAGACCGCAAGAAATGGGATAGCTAAGCAAACGGCTTTAACCTTGAAGCCAAATGAAAGAATGATGCATTGCGTAGGTCCAGCTCCCAAGGCACAGTAAATCAGTGCTACTCCATTTATATCCACAGTGATAATCTGGCCTCTAATCTCCTGTGCTGATTGTGGCCCCCAAGTTCACCAGAGTGATGGCTAGGACCTGCCTGTGACTCTCCTGGGCCGTGGGGCAGGGTCTAACACACCTTGTCCTGCAAGAGGGAGGGTCCCCTCCACTCTTGGTGAGCACTCCAGGGGAGTCTTTGCTTCTTGAGTCAGCAGAAGGTGCTGAATATAATCAAGGATCAGGCTTGTGATAAAACCACGGTTATTTCACAGGGAATGGAGAAAGTCAACAACTTGTCATCTACAAAAGGACAGAAACTCCTTCAGCCTTCAGCTACTCATTAAACACTACCTGCAGTCTTCCCTAATAAGTCTATACATTTAGAGCCTGTGTATGAAGCCAAGCAACTGACTGTGTGTGTCCCTAAGAAGCAAAGGTTTCTGTGTCCAGCATGCCTTGGGACACAGCAAGGAAGCTGCTCTGGGCTGATCCTCTCTGTCAGTCACGGCAGTCACCACATCCAGCGGTCACTCATGTCAACACAAGAGGGATAGGGACAGGACACTTCAAGGAGCAGATCAAGTTGCAATGGAGAAATCCTGGGCACAGGCAAGTCCTGCCTCCACTTCTAGATGTTCAGTTATTTCTCCTGTGATACTTGCTAAACTAACACAAGGAATGCTAAAACTTGGTGCAGCTGAAGCACATGGACCATCCTGGTGCACGTCAGGACTGCCTGCAGCCCAAGTGGGTCCTACCACTCCCCCCTCCAAGGCTCTAATGCCCTTGAAGGCAACTTGAAGGTGGATGAGAAGGGGACGAGGATGCTGGACTTCATTTCCTGACTGCAGGCTCACCATCGTCACAACTCGAAAGAAAAGAAAGCAAAATAATACTTGCTCGCCATAGGAATTAATGGGGGGATAAGAAAGGCTTATTTCCCCTGATATTTGTAAAAAGAAGTTCTGGTGATAAACCAGGCCCATTAAAAAGGAGGAGGGTGAAATGAGTGACTGGATGAGATAGTGCGTGTCTTTTATTAAAAAAACAAAAAATCTTTTTTCTGCAAAGATAGAATAAAGAAGAAAGAAGATGGAGTGATTAGAAGAGAAATCAGGCAGAGTGAAAACTGTTAGTGATAAACAGCTACCAAGGAAATAATTGGAAAATGTAAATGCATACAAATGTGGGTGATGACCCGTGTACTGGGGCGATAGCAGAATTAGCCAATAAATGTAATGAACCATGGAAGGAGAACTCGGAGACTTTATGGAGAATTGGGGAGGATTTTTCTAAGCAGGAGCGGTAAAAATCAAACAAAGGCAGCATGGTGTCTGAAAAGGAGTGATCCTTGTCCTGCAGCTGGTGTAATGTCTGCGGGAAGAGGGAAGGGGAGGATAAGTGTACAAGATTGGCTGAAGAAAAGGATCTAGGGAGGGATGCTGATGCCAGCTCTACCACTTCCCATGCTTGAAGGCAGGAGTGCCTCCAAGCCTGGAGGAAGCGGCAATGGTCAGAAATGGTCATACTTGCTTCTCTCCCCATGAGCTTTCTTTTCTGGTAGAGGGAATCCTTGGCTACTGCATTTTCTTCTCACAGAATGAAGGTTGAGGACAGGGTTTGTAACTGGCCCTAGTGGTCATTACCCACCAGTTTGGGACTGGCACTGAATTCCCAAGATGGTCCTGTTTCTGAACTGAAACATTGTGTATCTGCCCACAGGCGCCAGAGATGGGATTTGGGATATTTTCTGCTCAGGAATGCTGCAGAGAACTCAAGAGCAGACCAAGGGCACCATGCAGTGGCACGGCACAGTGAGCTGCTAGCCATGGGCTGAGTCAGCTGGAGTTATGGGATCTGAGATACACTACCAAAACGCACAATCAGCTTTAACCCAAAGACAGCACAACTCTCTGTCCCTCAAAATATCTAAAAGCTTGCTCAGCACTGCTGGGAACAGGAAGATAGCTTGGTGTGATGTTGACCCAAACCCTACACTGCAGCTAATGCTCTCTCCTAGCATAAGTACTTGCTCACAGTTCCACCAACCCAAGCACATGTCTCTGTGAGCAGACCCAGGGACCAATGTCCTCCACCGTAACTGGTGTCGAGACCACGCGTCCCTCGTGGACAGGATAGCAGCTGCCTGCCCTCAAGGGATGCTGGAGCCCTTCCTCTCCTCTGAGGAAGAGTGTAACGTCCCTGCCAGCATTCAGAAAGTCTCTTTCTGCATCACCCAGACACCTCTTCACTGCAAAGTGAGATCGAAGTGACTAAGTAGCTATATCTGTTCATGCTTTCATTAAACCCAATGTGAAAGATGGGCAGGAGCAGATCCTAAAGCAACAGTGCAGGCAGGGAAATCAGAGAGGCTGTTCTCAGTCCTCCAAGTGACAGGACCAAAGAATCATAAGCTGGGCCAGCCTGGAGGTCAGTCATGTTGCTGGCAGATGCTGCTGCTGGAAGCACAAAGAATTCCAGAAAATGATGCTGGAGATCTTGATGGCCCTCTGGGAACTGAAAGCATCTCTGCTGACCAGCCAGTGGTCACACTGCCTGCGTGACAGATCTCTCCCTCCCTCCTGATGTCCTGACAGATGGCTGTGGACTCACCCCAAAACTTTTTCCTAGCACAAGGAGTACATGCCTTTATCATTTCTAATGCTGAAGAGCTGCTGTTTTGGAAAGAGTTGCACTTCATATGTGGGACTGAAGAGAATAATTGTATTTAATACGATTTCTGAAAAACTGAGGAAGGTGAATTTGGGCAGAGGAAGGGTTTTGTCCTTCTCTGTGGTAAAACAGGAGAGATGTCTGACTTGCAGTGGGGAGTTACCTTTAACTACTTAAGGGTTCGAGTGCCCAGTGTTGCAATTCTCTTCCTTCACAGTCCCTTCCACAACTGTGTGGTGATTTTTATCCCTTGCATTGAAAGTGTGCTATGGACTCAGTGAGTATCTGCCTCTGATAAACATTCAGAGCTTAATTATTTAAATGGTGGGAGCTGTGTTTCTGTTGATTTTCCTTTCCGAATAACTTAAACAGTTTTTGATTAAGTGAAAGCTTCCAACCCCTAACATTCTGTGATTGATATTAACTGGGACCATTCGGCCATATTAAAGTCTGATTTGGCATCAGGTGAAGAAAAAAAGCACTTGCCTCATTCCTTCTTCCCAAAATGTCTAGGCAGCCCTGCAGAAGCAAAGGATGGGCTGAATACAGCTTAGGAGGTCCTTGCTTTCAGCAGAGGAAACACCTGTATGGGCTGATGGTCCCTGTGCCTTCAACTGCCAAGTGGGAGTACTCTGTGCCATTAAATCACAATGTAGTTATGTCCTGCTTTTTCATCTAGGGCCTAGCCTCCTATTGAATGCTCTTCAGTAGGAAAATCTATATATATACATAGTCTCCTGCCAAAACACTATCCCTCGTTGTAAACAGAGCGTCCAGACCAGCTCCTTGATCGCTTTAATGTCTCAATGGCTGGACTCGAACTACATTATTGAGGACTATGGGAAAAACCATATATCTTTACAAAGACATTTGCCATTCCACTTGCCATAGGGATCAGGAAAACATTTCCCTGTCTGTCTGCTCTCCCAGGAGGCTCTGAAGATGTGACTGTAGTTTGTCCTAGGAAGAAGATGCCAGTATCTCTTTGAAGAGAAAGGAAACTAGATAGCAAAGATATTTCACCCTGCAATGTCTGAATTCACAAAGGAACTCTTACCGGTAGGGAAAAGTTATGAAAAAGTGAGGAGAAATCACAAAAAAGGCAAAAGTTTCAAACACAGACTTAGTTTCAGACAGAGAGTGGTTATATGAGAGCAAAGAGATATGCTATATCCTTATAGTGTAAACCACTGCTGTTCAGTAGAGATTCATCCATCAATACCAGAAAAGTTGGCCTATGGCTCTTTGCTGGTTTGCCAGACTTTTATTAAATACACAAGAATGCCAAGTCTGTAATGTCTAAAAGTGAATTTATTTAACAATGAACTCTTTGAAAAGGGAGTCCCAGATGTGTAATTAATAATGAATCAGTGATTTGAAATCTGATCCAAAGCCTACTGAAGCTGATAGACAGACTCTCTGACTTCAAGGAGTTCTGGATAAGGCTCTCGTTAGGCAAAAGGAAAAAAAAATAATTAAAAGCTGAGCCAGCTAGTTAGTTAAAAAAATATTATAGCTTGGGTTCTGTGCTTAACGGAGACATACAATAATCTGCACTGCACATAAATCCCCTCTCTGCTGACAAGGGACTCACACATTTCTCTGTCTGAAGCTGAACTTGAAATCTAGGAGATAAAATAAAATAAAAAAAAGCTGTGAGAGTCCCAAAAGGAAAACCTCCAGTGGCTTGAACCGCAGCTCATTTCCTCTTGGCATGAATTGGGAGATAACTGTCATATATGTGTCATTTGGAGGCGGCAGATGCTTCTCCTCTCTGCGTGTCGAAGCCCCGCTCACTCCCCCACCCTGCTCCAGCCTGCGCACCCACCTCTGCTCTGCCTCGACTGGCTTTACATCAGCAATGCACGCACGGCGTGGAGATAATCAACCTGAAATTCCTGCCAAGCTCAGCATAGCTTCGTGCCTAAGGGGGGGCATGCAGCTTGTCTTCCATCAGTGCAACTTAATTCAATTTGTCAGGGATGCAGACGGTTTGGGTGAGCCCGATCCGGTCACTGCCATCCCGACATCAGCCAAATTTTGCACAAATGTTGTGAGATGGGGTCGTGGCAGCCCCTGTTTTTCATTTGCCTTTCAATATGACCTTAATGGGGAGGTGAAGGAGATGTTTGCTGATGAACAATTTCGTTGTTCCGTATCTTTTTCGGGAGATAGAAAGTGCACATATTAAATCATCCCCTTGAGTCAAATATTTTTAAGTACAGTAACACAGCTCATTTCTAAATAATCAAATAATAATTAAAAATAATCGGCTCCCATTTCTGCTGAAGAACCAATGCGTCTACACTGAATTTGATTTTTTAATAGCAAATTGTAACTCAATCTAAATGTAAATTCCTGGAGAATCTGCTATCTAATTCTCATTATTTCCACTTGCTTAATGCAATTAGAAACATCTGTCACTGATCAACTGTCCACACAGCAAAAATAAATAATAATTCATGCTATCTGCCTCCATAGTGTTTTTCAGGGAAAGGACTGCTTTAAAACCATTCGCCAAAGCCCAAGAGCTAAAGCTGTGCAAAATGCTTGTGACAAGCTCTGAATCACACTGAATGTGCCTGACGGTCAGTCTCAGAGACATTTGCTGAATAATTCGAGAAAATCCTGGGTAGATATAAACTTGACCACCCCAGTTTCTGGAAATGTTTGTCTCTGGGGTCCTCATATTCAGGGATATCTTGTGTCCTGCTGGGGGGCAAATCTCACCCCCTGCTCCCAAATCCTGGACCCAAAGCCGTGCTGGAGCATGCAGATCACAGAATCAGAGAATGTTAGGGGTTGGAAGGGACCTTGAAAGATCATCTAGTCCAACCCACCTGCAAGAGCAGGGTCACCTAGAACAGGTCACACAGGAACGCATCCAGGCGGGTTTTGAATTTCTCCGGAGAAGGAGACTCCACCACCTCTCTGGGCAGCCTGTTCCAGGGCTCTGTCACCCTCACAGTGAGAAGGTTTTTCCTTATGTTCGTGTGGAACCTTCTGTGCTCCAGCTTGCACCCATTGCACCTTGTCCTGTCATTGGCCATCACTGAGAAGAGCCCGGCTCCATCCTCCTGACACTTGCCCTTTATGCATTTATAAACATTAATGAGGTCACCCCTCAGTCTCCTCCAAGCTAAAGAGACCCAGCTCCCTCAGCCTTTCATCCTAAGGGAGATGTTCCACCCCCTTCATCCCCTTTGTGGCTCTGTGCTGGACTCTTTCCAGCAGTTCCCTGTCCTTCTGGAACTGAGGGGCCCAGAACTGGACACACTATTCCAGATGGGGTCTCACCAGGGCAGAGCAGAGGGGGAGGAGAACCTCTCTCAACCTACTGACCACACCCCTTTTAATCCACCCCAGGACACCATTGGCCTTCTTGGCCACGAGGGCACATGGCTGGCTCATGGCCATCCTGCTGCCCACCAGGACCCCCAGGTCCCTTTCCCCTACGCTACTCTCTAACAGCTCAGCCCCCAACCTATACTGGCACAGACGTTTGTACTGATGGAGCTGTGGTTGCCAAAGGGGCAGCAGGAGGCCAGTGAATGGGACATGGGTGCAGAGAAAAAGGGCACTGGAGTCGCTGGGGCTTGAGGGTTATCCCAGCTGCTGACTGCTGTCCCAGTTTGCCTTTGCCTGTGAGAAGAGTGGAGGGAAACAAGGGAGTGGGGAGCTGTGAGAAATGGTCACCCAGTCCCCATGAGATGGACCAGGTCAGGGGCATGGATGGTGCTTCCTCCTCTTTCAAGCACATTAGTACACATAACCTATCTGTATAAGCTCTCTGGTTGCCCAAAAGACAAGAAAAATGAAAGAACTAGAGAAGATAAGTCTGAATTGAACCTCCAGAAATGGGATTGTCACCCCCTGCCCACTAGTGACAGGGATGGAGAAGGAGTAAAAGCAAGGTCTAAGTGGAAAGGTATTCTCAAGAGGCATCTACTACTGAAATGTCCTCAAGAGGGAGAACTAAATTAATCAAAAAAACAGTCTCCCTAGTAACTGAGAGAATCCTAATGCCATGGCCAAAACCCTCAGTGTTTTTGCCTTTTGAGCTGCTCAGCAGCTGGAGGCTCATCCCATGCAATGGCCTGGCTGCTATGCAGGGCTGATGCATGGATGCTGGGATGGTCTCCTTCAATAAACATCAGAGAGACTGGGGAAGCATGAGCAATGGCATTGCCCACATCGCCGTGTGGGTCAGAACAATTCTACGCATGAAATACTCGTCCCGCCTTCAAAGCGAGGAGGGGAAATGAAGTGTAAATGGCTTGGCTGGTTCGTGTTATTTTATTCTTAAAAAGGGCAAAGGCAAATCTCTTTAATTCATTTCTTTTCCAGGAGACAAGTGTAACTTAGAGACATTATAAGATCCACTCTGACAAGGCGAAGTCTCTAACACTGTCTGGGCTGCCAAACCAGGAGGGCAGGGATGAGCTGAGAGTTGCTGGCCTGTTCACGATCTCGTCAGGTCACATCTAGTCACTGCTGCACCTCCTGCTCAAACCCTCCCTTTATTTCTCTATCCTCCATCATAACTGCAGGGTTATACGCCCAGCAGTGAGCCAAAGGTACCTCTGCAGCTTGGCAGCCTTTAGAACCCAGTGGCCCAAAATGTGCCTTTGCCTGTGTGAGGCTGAAGGGATGCCTGTACCGCTCACCCCATGGTATTCCAGGGGATGAAGGCGACGGTGGCTCCTGAAGGCAGATGTGATGGGGACCAGGCTGCACCACTAGCTTGCTGTCTGCTTGCAGAGGAGGGATTATTCTTGTTCTACTAACAGCAATGTTGGAGACAGGCAGCACAGGAGAGAGAAGAGTCCTCTCCAAAAATAGGGATGAAACACTAAACCAAAATATTTACTATTAATCAATTTTCCCAAAGATAAAAACTTTCCAGAGTTGGCACGTTTTGCTGGCTCTACCTCCAAGTGTCTGCTTTGACCTGCTACCAAGATAACATTATCTTCAAAGTTGGGACAGAGACTGAAGCTTCCTCCCAAGACAGGTTTAGATTTGTGCTTCTTCCTGCCCAAATATGGGCACTTTCCCAGCAAAGGTAATAGCAGAAGAGTTTTTGTTCAAACATAGTGGTGGTGAGCCATCTCTGAGCATCTCTGAGTGCAGATAGATGGGAAAGTAAAAGACATCCTATCTGTATAAACAGCCTCTCATCCAAAAGGATTACTTCTCCGGGAGAGGTTGGGAGAGGAATGTAAGGGGAGAACGAGCACATGTCTTCTTGCTCACGATGAGGTCATGCAGTTTTTTTTAAAGCGTGACCCAATTATAAGCTGAGAGCCATCCCCTCTGTCCTGAAAATTAGAAAAGCTGATGGTTTTTCTGATGACACCCCGTATCACGGCCAACACGAATGCCACAGGCAGCCTTTCTGTGCTCACAGCAGACACTGTGCCTGCCTCGTCCCCTCTCCGGGCACTGAACTCACGGGCATGCTGCTGTCAGCAAGCTAGCACATCCCTGGAGGAGGAGGGCAATTCAGGAAAATAAACCACTAAAGAAAGAGACAAATCCATTTCGACATCAGATTGCCCAAAGCTTCCTCATGAGTAGGCAATTCCCCAAAATAAAGACAGAAGGACCGACAAGCCGCACACTGGAAATATGGCAAAGGTTGAGGGATGGAGATTTGCTCCATCACTTGGGGACAGCATTTTGCACCATTTCCAAAGAGACCGGGCCTAAAAACACACTCCTGGGCAAAGGCAGGGGGAACAGATGGGTATTATAGAGGGAGAGGTGGGGTGGTCAGAGCAGGGGAGCACCCAGGTCTCCCTGGGCAAGGGCAGTGTGATCTCCTCAGATCCCCACACTGCCTGTCCTCAGCCTCCGGCCCCATCTGCACGGTCGCAGATGTCTCCTTTCCCTCGCATGCTGCAGGCAGCAGGGCAAACCAGCACCAGCAACCTTCGCTGGTAACACCACGGTGCCGGAGCCAGCTCCTTTTTACTTCGCTCGGTGCCATTGCCAGGTGTGATGTTGAAACCTGTGTCTGTGCGAGCACATGCAGGCTGCCCTAAACTAACCAGCCCGAACGCATCGCTGCGGACAAACTGTCCCAACCTGGCACCCAGCAGCCATGGACGGCTGCTGCTTTTGGTTACCTGCAGCAAGGGAAAGGGAAAGGAAACCATTTCCCAGTGGAAGTTTAAGATCCTTGAGAGCCTGGGAGCCCCACTTGTGGCCGAATCTCTCACTGTGCCATGCCAAAAGAAGAGCCTTTTGGGTGAAAGTTGGGATCTTTTGTCTAAACTGCATTTGCTTGTGGCTGAAAAGGAAAGGGAAAGGGAATAGAAAACAATTTTCTGTAAGCTAAGTAACGTAGCTTAGATAATCAAGCCTCGCATCTCTCGCTCACTATCGACCTACCATTTGTACTGCACAGTGCGATGGCAGCAATAAGGGGAAATGCTCCATCCTGAAATGCTATCTCAGATTGGAAATGCACATTTTTTACCTTGGCTTGAAAGCAAGTCTGCTATGCTGCCTTGCTCATCATTTCTTCTGAGCTACACTCTTCTAGACTGTTCAGTATCTCCTGAAATCATCTGGTACCTACGTTATTATTTTTGAAAATTGCTCACTCAGACCATGTTATAGAAAAATAATTTTCTATTTCCATTTCTGTTGCCTTCCTGGAGGCAGCTTTTGTCCCGTGCCACATTTAGCACTTTCTTACCTGAATTTACTGTTTGGGTTTCCTCATCTGAGCTGGGGGATGTGAAAGGAGGAGTCAGAGCCAAAGTGGAACTGATCTGGTCACACATAACCATCCACGGCGTGAGCACCCACCCAAGACCTAATTGCAGAGACTCCTTTTGTAGTCAAGGAGAGAAAGGGGCATGATTCATTTCAGACAATCTGTTTTAGGATGAGCTCAGCCATGTCCTGCAAGTGCCCTCCTCTCCCTACTGCCTGTAAAAGCCTAGCTCAGACAGAGTTGCCTACGCTGTACGTGCCTTAAGCTAGAGGAGATGAGCCTCAGCAGTGACTGCCATGGACTGAATCAGGCAGGCGGTCAGGCAGGCTGGGGATGGGGGCAAGGGACAGGACGCAGCACCAACACAAGGGCTGGTCTACCACAAAGGAGCAGCAGCGGAGAGCAGAGGGAGCTCTGTGCATTTCAGTCCCATCATCCTGTTGCTAAACCCCATTTATTTCTACCTTTGCACTTGGTGGTGCCTGGTGGCTGAGCCCTCCAGTCACCCCAGGGAGGGGGAAGCGAGGCTGGGGGACATTGCACTGCCGATGGCTGGAGCAGCATCTCACGGGCTACAATGATGTGTTTCACAGCCACTGTTGGACACTCCCAGGTTGGCCCAGGCTTGAACAAAAGCTCCACTGAAGCCAGGGAGCAGCTGAGCTGAGCAGAAACAATAGTGAATTTTTGAATTTCTCCCAAGCAATTGTGAGTGAGCTGCTCTCTCTGTAACGGAGCCGTTAGATGCTGGATGTGCCATTCCTGTACTGGTGTATGTGGTGGGAGGTCACCAGGACAATTTAAATTGCTGATGCTCTACAAAACTTTAGGATTTAACTCATCAGAAAGGAAAGACTTTTCTCCCTTCACCAGACATTTTACCGGGATTGTCACCAGCCCCTCCAGTAAATTTGAAAAGCTTCATGTGAGCTCAAAATTAAGGGTATTTGACAAATTTTAGCAGAACAACTGAAAAAAAAAACAACTTACTATCTTCACCCTCATTTGGCCAGCTGTAAAGAATACCCAGCTCTCAGCATATGCAGGATGCATAAACATGTCTTCAGCTTATCTCTCTCCTGACAGCTCATGGATAGCTCCCCAGCCTATATTAGTTCAAATGCAATTTATTCTGGAAGACTGGTAATAGGGATATTGATTATGCAGGCCATTGGAAATCACACCCTCATTTCACCCCACAGAGGAGCATGATTGCATTCCTTGGCATTACAAGGCCATAAGCACTTCGCTGTGGGAGTTGTGTTCCCTGAGGCTCCTGACGTGGCACTTGATAGACGTGCAGCGTTCAGTTACAGGGGTCTCAGGGCACAAAAGGACGAAACCTGCTCTCAGCTCTGTTCAGAAACCAGCAGGCAGCTCAGAAAGAGGGGAATGCACAGCACTACCATGCCAGGGAAGCATCATCCCCTCCAGGTAATGTCCTCAAGACACAGAAGTACCTCTGCCATAGGCAAGGTCAGGCCTGACCTGACTCATTCTCTGGAGTCACTTTGCTCCCAGCAGCTATTGCCCCCTGCCTCCACCTGTCCCA
The DNA here is from genome assembly GCF_034619465.1 of Leptosomus discolor. Classification (NCBI taxonomy): domain Eukaryota; kingdom Metazoa; phylum Chordata; class Aves; order Leptosomiformes; family Leptosomidae; genus Leptosomus; species Leptosomus discolor. Next base: position 211,324,507 of record NC_141391.1, on the reverse strand, counting down.
TCTTCTGCTAATGCTCCTCCCACGACTATGCTAACCCGCAGGTAGCTGAGGATCAAATCTGGAGCTATCCCTGCTGGGTTTCATTAATTTCCAGCCTTGCCTTAACTAGGCAGCTTTGCTTTCTCTAGAGCTGCTCGACCAGATTGACCTTCACTGCATGGCAGATCCCCTTGGAGTGTCTCCATGCTCCCTGTCCATTTGGGCTCACTGCTGATCCCTGCCCTGGAGCTATGCACCCTACTTGACCTCTTCAAATCCTGCTCCCCAGAGCCTGCCTTGCTGGCATCTGACCTTAGAGCATGTTCTCCTCCGGCAGGTCCATCCCTTGAGTGCTGTCTGTAGCACAGGGGCCGTGTCTGTTCTTGCTGAGCATCATGGTCACCCACGGTGAGCTCAGGGGAGCCTGGAGCACCTAGCATGCCTAGGAGCTTCTGGGCTTGGACCAGCCTCTCAGGGCCAGCACCACTGCATTGCTCTTGCTGGAGCCAAGCCAGGGTGCACAGCAGAGGCTCTTACACCCCTAGTTTCTAAGCACTGTTTAGGATTTCCCTCAGATGCTTGTTCCACCTCCTGTCCCAAATCACTTCAGTTTTGCCCTTGTAATCAAACCTTTCCATCTTCACCCTTCCTGAGATCCCTTTTGGCTCTTAAGCTGAATTGTTCACTCCCCACCTCTACACATCAAATTTCTTTCTCTTCTGCCTCTGTGCTTTTCCATTTCCATTTCCCAGCAAACACTCTCCCCTCCAGGCTTGACTTCTGTGGGCTTCTGGGTTCACTGGAGCCTAAGCTGAGAAATGAACCCCAGAGCTACAGCCCTCCAGCCTGACACCAGATGCTCTGTAGGCCATGGATGATGGTGGGTGGATGTTTTTTGAGGGAATTAGTGAGGCTCCGTAGAGCAGCTCAAGACAGTCATGCCTTGCAGGCTGAAAGGCTGGGTTTGGGAGCAGACCTGTCTCTCCTGGTCCGTTTTTCATGTATCCATTAATCTTGTCTAAGGCAACATCTAGGTATTGTGCAACAACCTTGTCTGCAGGAGGTGCACTGACTGGGAAAGACAATGACACTCCCAGCACCACATTCCCCTTGGAGCAATGCTAAACATGTTTTCCCTAATGTTATTTTTCAGTAAACAGCCAACTTTTCAGCAGAAAAGCTCTTAACTCACAGCTCATTGGTTGCTCAGCCAAACCACAGACCTGAATCTCTGGTCCAGGCTCCCACCTCCCTTTGTGCAGAGTAGTCTCTCCTCCATCCCTCCACATCCCGCGGTGAGTGAATCCAGCCGTACATTTCCCCCATTTGCAGTCATGCTTGCTGTAATTAAAGTGATCAAAACTCTCAAACAGGGACACAAGCAGCGGTGGAAGGCCAAGAGGAGTCTTCCCTGCAGGAGAGAGGTGGCTTCACACCATTCATCTGCCAGGAGCCACAGGCTGTGGAGGGGTTGCATAGTTTGTCCTGATGATGTAAATCCCACCTCAGACACTTCTACAGCTCACAAGCTGATCCTAAGCTGTGAAACTCAATAATTTTTAATGACAAAGATGTTCAAAAATCTACTTTGCAATTTTCCAGGCACTTACTGAGCTGGACTTCAGTCTTACTCTTTCTGTAGTAAATCAGGATTTGTTTTTGAAATCAGACTTATACCAGAGTCCTAGCATTGCAGCTAGGGAAAATAAAGCCTGCTTTCCAGAAGGCAGATCAGAGCACCCCTTCATCTCCAACCCATTTTAAATTATGATCCAAAACCAATTTTTCCCACATTTTTCTCAGAGCAAGGGACTAGATCCTGCCAGATTCCTAGCAGAAAACTCCACTTGAGTTCAGTGTAGTCTCCAATTATTTGTCTGCCCTGCCGAAAACATCCTTTTTTTTCTTTGGAGAGGAGCAACACACCAACCCATAGCCTACAAAGCCACTCAGAGGACAGATGCCAAGCCAGTGCCGAGCCCTTGCATTAAGACGAAGGGGCACATTTCAGCTGCTTTTTTGCAGGTACAGAGAGGCTGGGTGGGAGGTGGAGATGCAGGGTTGCTCCCTCAGACACTCACCAAGGGCACCATTGCCAGCCCATCCCAGCTCTCCGTGCCCTATAAGCAACCCCAGCAATACATTCACCAATGCTGCTCCTGCAAAGGTGTAAGGGAGGGCAGTGGGGTCGGCAGGACAGTACTCACCCTCTTGCCTGCTCCTGCCTCCTCGCTCCCAGCCCAGCGCTGGCTGCTGCTGCCTTCCACAGTGATGGTTAAAAGCACTTTTGGAGCAGAGCCTGCAAACGCTGCAGGGAACTGAGCTGTCTCTCCCGCATGGCGAGGATGGCTACTGGCACCCAAATGTCTCCATTTACGGTCAGAGCTGTGCGACTGCATTTCTGCTTCAGCCTGGGAGCTGGTGTTTTTAAAGGGATCCCCAGTTTTTGTCAGTGGAGCAGGGCTGGACTCCATTTTTCTGTAATTTTTGTGGCTTCACAGGGGAGATTCAGCCTATCCTGGGGCTTGTTTATCCTGCTCTGAGGATATATTGCTGTGGTCCTCATGCAAAACCTCTATCCAAAATTAGACAGCTTCTCCCCAGCAGCAGGCAGGTGCTGTCCTCAGTACCTCCTGAAGGGGAACCTTTGCTCACCGTGCCAGCCCAGGTAACCACCCTGCTTGTTAGCACAAAAGTGAGGCAGCAAAAAAACACAGGTAAAGCCCATGACTGCAATTTCCTGACCGTGAGCAGTACTGAAAATATTGCAAAAACTCCAACAGCATCTTGAGAGGAGAGTGGAACTTTTTATTTCTCCCTCTAAACAGTATTAGTGAAATTATTGCTCTCAAAAGATGCTGTATCTTCCCCAGGACAGCATGCCTTAGCCCAGCCCCAGCGATGCTGAGCCTGGAGAAACTGTTGCGCTCTGAACTGAGCATTTCCACTGGGACAGCCACGCTGGTGACAGCCGTCTGTGCAGCAGTGAGTCACCAGCCCATAAGGCATCTCGCCAGCCCAGTGTTAGCTCACAGCTACCAGTGTCTCCCAGTCTGGAGTGATTCCTGGGGATGAGATGCTGAAGCACAGCAGGCACACTGGAAACAAGTCCTGGGCTTTTGAAGGACTCCCGACCAGCTCAGAGCAGAGCTGGTACGCAAGGCAAAAAGGTTAGAAAGGGAAGTTCTGGGCATCCCATTAATTTTGGCTGTGTGTATACATGTATCACTGTTCACATAGTTTTAGATGCACTTGCATTGCAGCTGAGAGATAGAAATGCTGCAAGCGTACCTAGCTTACCCCGAGCTGTTTGCGTAGCTAGAGTTACTTAAGAAGTGATGGTGTGGACATCCAGGTGGCTTAACCACCCAAATACCTACAGACTAGCATGGTGCTGACCCCCGCGTCACTCCCTGGCTCTTCCAAATCAGGCTCAGTGCTCCTCACGGAGAAGGTTAGAAACAAAAAAAGCCCAGTTATTTCCTACGATCAAATTTCAGAGCCTTCCAGACCCCACAGACGGCTCCGCTACAAGCCTTGGATGAGCTCTATTTCTGCAATAACTCTTCCAGAGAGAAAGAATTAGGAGGCTTAACACTTTTGGATGACAGTTGCCGGAGCTGCTGTCAGATAACACGCACCGGCAGCCGGCACAGGAGCAGGGAGTGAGCCAGGCTGCCTGATTCAGCCAGCCCGGAAAAAAGCCTTGTTTATAAAAACCCACATGAAAAGGAACAAATTGCCAATTAGGCAGAAGTCTTTAAATAAAGCAACGCAAACTTTTCATGTGCAACAGACAAATGATATACGGTCACAGGGAAATAATATAACAGATAGGGAGGCTGAGAGCGAGGAATGTGAGCAAATCCATTTTCCAGAAGCAAAAGGGACTCTCTCGCTGAAAAGGATTAGCTGGATAAAGCCAAACACTTAAAAAAACCCCCAAACTATATTAGAAACTAAACATTCATCAAACAGAAACAGGAAAAAAACCAGATTGTAAGAAAATTGAAAGAACCACACTCTGCTCCTGCTCAGAAAGCAAACGCTGTCAAAAAAAATACCCTGTGTAAACTTGCCACACACACCAGATCATCAACAGGCATTTATCAAATGAAACACATACCAAATGCAACTCTTCTTCCTAATCCCAAGTCAAACAGGCTTTGAGTTTCAGACCCTCAGGAAGAGATTTCCATATGATCCTCCTCTGTCTCCATTTATGATTAGCCCTTCTAAATTTCAGCATTTATCTGACAAAACACATTGGGGAGGGTTTTCTTTTATCTGCAAAGCCTGTGTTTCTGCTTTTCCTTAGCTGCTGCTGTACCTCTCTGCAGCCACTCAACTTGGGAGGAAAAGACTTTAGTCAAGACCCTTTGATTGACTAAACCCAGGATCACTTCCCTGATGGTGGTAACCCCAAGCCCTCGCGTTACATGCCAGCACCAAAACAAGCCAGCATTCACAGAAAGGGGTTATAAATGCTGCCTCTGAGCCAAAATCTGACTTTCGGGGCTCAGTAATGCAAATAAAACATACATGTGCGTGTGTGTGTGGGGGGGTCCCACTGGCAATAGCTGCGTGGCCAGTCTGAGGGGTCTCTGTAGTTTTGGGAGAGAATTTGTGGTGCTGAAACATTTCAATCTGGGCTGGCAGAGCTGTCGCACAGAGCCAAGGCCGACTCCTGCGAGCAACCGCAGGAGCACGGTTGCCACTTGCACTCCTCCTGCAGCCTGAGGTATGGTCCTCATTAACCATCAATTGATGTGTTTCGAGCGACATATTCATAAACCCCTGAGTCTGATCACAGCTAATTCACGGACAAAAAGGGAGTACATTTGCTTAATACACTGCTTTTGCAAACATCCTGATCATTCCCAGATGCATCTGTTTCTGCCCAGCAGCACTTGAGGCAGCAGGAGAGGAAATAATATCAGCTCCCCAGAGTCACCGGCCCAAGCAGTTTCAAGATACTCCAGAAGCCCTCCTGCATCCCTTTGATGTAGGATGCTATACCTATTTCCCTCCTTCGATCAGACCCAGCTTCTTCTGCTGTTTTTTCCCACACCAAAATACAGCAGCAGGATCCCTAAACCCTTCTCTAAGCAGAGCACTTGATATCACACCCAAGCGCTGCAAGGCTGTGTAAAGCCAGGTCCGGGTTAGGATGTTATTTTGATCTCAACCATGGCAGAGAAATCAATTCTACCAATTCCCAGCAGTCTTTCCTAAACTTGCCATAGGAGTGTGAAATTAGCAATGGAAAAGCTTCTAGGGAAGGCTGAGATTGGTGGGAAGGAGGAAATTTCACACGAGAATCTAAGGGCCCAGCTCCCAAGCAATTCAAGCCAATGCAGGTCTAGATGTCAAGGCCCAACACAGCTATGGAGGAACCTCTTTCATGACATAAACAAGCAAATCATCTCTCTGTTTCAACCCATGGCAAGACACCCACAGAAAAATACAGCTTTGAAGTGACAACCAGAAGCTTGAGGTTGGATGAACATTTTACTTACAGCTTCTTATTCAGTTCAGCTACGAGATAAGGTAATAATAAAAATAACGGTGCTTAGAATTTACAAAGCAACTTTTATCTGAAGTCTCACCACAAGTTACAAATGATACACGTCAGTTGGTGAGATTTCCCCTGGCAAAGTGCACGTTGGCCCTGGAGGGAGCCTAGTCGATTGAGGACTTGCCAGGGCAAAGCGCTTCTCATCTGGGTAGCATCACCCTGCTCCTCCCTGAGCGGAGCAGCCCTAGGACCACCCCAAAGCTGGTGGCTTTGCCCATGTTTTACAGGCAGGCAAACCAAAGTGTTGTGCCTACGTCTGCAAAACATATCAATGTTGGAGACGCACTCGAATCCAAACATCCTCTTCCTCTGTGGCCTGCTCCACCCAAAAGTGATTTATTTACTATCACCCTGAGTAGAGGCTACCTAACAGCATTGAAAAGACTCATTTAACCAGAAAAGCATCTGAGATGCCTTAGTGGACTATACTGTACTCATAGGGGCACGGTGGTACTCAGAGATCTAGGTCAACCTGCATGCAACAGAGGTTGCTGCTTTTTCTGGGCATGAATTTTTCATGATTAACCCTCCTGGCTTTCCCCATTCGTGCGTTACTTGAAAAAAACGGGTTATTGTACAAACAAAATTCAACCACGGGCCTCTTGCAAACTAATTAGTGTGATTTACAGAGCAATTCGCTTCCTATATCAATTATGAGAAATTCCCATTGAAGGGATGATCAAACACTTAAAAAAATAATATTACATGATATTTTTTCTGCTCACTCAGAAGTGGACACAGAGCTTCCCAAACCAGCCTCCTCGACTGTCATCTTCACTGTGGGTTTTTAGGTGTTACTGATAAAAACCCCAACTAAGCGTGTCGGCAGGGGAGCTCATGAAGATTTCCCACAGCATAATTTAAGCTGTGGTTATTAATGTTGCTTTAGCAGAGCTGTTCTCCAATAGCCTATTCATTTTTAATTGAACTAAGAAAAATTTTAAAAGGCATTTATATGAAATAGGAAGCCAAGTGTTGTGTCTTTGTGATGAAGGTGGCTGAACTATCCCCAGCCAGCTGCTAAGCACCAGCACACCCAGTGCAGCCTGATGCGGGGTTGCTCGCCATGCGGAGACCGTTGGTATGGTGTGTCGTTTTAATTAGTCATCCTGATTTAGCTGTTCTCATTCCAGCCTGGCTCGTTCATGGTTATCCAGGCACTCTCTGACCACACCGAGTGTCATGGGACGCTGAGGGATTTCACCTCCTCGGTGACTATGTGCTTGAAAAAATGTTCTCCGTTAACATTTTGTTAATGGTATTTTTAAGCAACTTTCCAGAACGCGAGGCTGAATGTTTTTCCGGTGATTCAAGTCGCGTTCAGCCATCCCCATTCAGGCTGGCCTGTGCTGCGTACGATCCTGCCCCCCTCCCAGCTTGTCCTGCAGCTGGGGAGTTGGGCGCTATGGGAAGTTTCATTTCCTGCTTCTGGGCTGTCCCTGGCTGGCCTGCAGCGTTTGTAAAAGGAAAGACATTCTTCTAATTCTTGTTATTAACCCGTTGGTGATCTCCGGGACACGAGTCAAAATCGTCAGAGGGGTACAGGGTGCTACACCTTCCATCGGCCCATCGTTACATGGCCAGCGCCAGACTCTCAGTTTTTCTAATTTTCCATTTTTTTAAAAAAATAAAAAATAAGGCAGATGGAGCACAGAATTATTGTAGTGCATATTTATGTCTGACACATGGTTTACAACCTCTATATTGTCTCAAGCAATGCCCGCCAGTGGCATGACCACCACAGCCTCTTCTGCTGCCGGCTGCGCTCCCGGCATGGGTGGGTGCGTGAGGCACAGCAACCTCCGGCGTGGAGCCCGGCATCGTACCCAGCGATACGGGGTGGCAAGTAAAGAAGATAAAAACAAACACTGGAGGTATTTTAAGCAGATGCAATACATTGCCCAAAGCTGAGCAACGCCTCGAAAAATAGCTAAGTGATATAGTAACTGTGTCAAAAATGACCAGAGCTGCTTTTCTATCTCACTGGCAGTGAATGGGACAGTTTTGGCACAGAATAAAGCTAATTATGTCCTGAATTAGTCCTTCCCACAGATATTTCTTTGCAGATCCTTCCCACCCAGCACTAATGCAGATTCCCTGAGCTCTACAGGCAATGACAGTGTGACGTTGCTGAGAAAACCAGCTGAAAACCCTTTTCTTTCTCCACCCTCGTGAAAATCCACAGCCGTGGCAAACTATCACATGGTGAGAAGTGCAGTTCCTACCTGAACAAGAAGCTCCAGCTTTCTGTCGTCGAGGAGGTGCACTTGGCATCTGCGGCCCTCCGTCATCTGCAAGAGAGAAGAGGCAAGTGTGTCAGGGCGCTCGGCTTTCCAGCTCGGCACGTGGCTGCCGGCTCCCTCGGCGCAAGCTGGAGGCTTTCATTCGCTGCGGTGCTTTCGGTTTGTGGCTTCTTTTTGGTTTTGTTTTTTGTTTAATTAATCCCCCTTCTTTTGGCACTGGGGGAAAGAAAAGGCTGGAAGGAGAAAAAGGAAAGCCACCCCGGTAGCTGTCATGGAGCAGCATGTGGCGTCTGCTTGGACGCAGCTGCAGGGTGGAGGTCGCTCCAGTGTGAAAAAATGGGGCCAGGGGGATGGTTTGCAGCACAGGGGCCCTGACATTTCATACCGTAGCCTCTGGCTTCGCACCCAGCTTGGCCGGTGGAGGAGGCTTCCAGACAAGTTTCCCCCAAACCCCTCAGCAGCAGTGATTCAGCCATCCTGGAGGGAGCACAGAGCAAGCATGGTTCCTCCCTGGGCCTTGCTGACGGTGCTCCCTGGGGTTGCACCAGCTGCTTGTTTGGGCCTGAATCCCAAAATGGGCTTGTCCTACTTGGGGCGTCCTATTTAAGATATACCACAGGAGCCACTTGTGATATTATTGTACTGGTCCAATATCAGTATAGATTATTACAACTATTAACACATAATATCAATAAAACTTTTAGGTACAGAAGACTTGTATAAGACTTCCAAGGACCTGTGGTGCTAAGGAATAAATGAGCCATGGCCTGAGGAAACTCATTTACAGTCAGTCAAGCCCTTTCCTGGCTCTCCTCTTGCACAGAGCACCGTAAGCAAGGAGCAACTTTGCTTTGCGGTTACAGATCCCGACTCAGACCCGCAAAGCCCTTCGTCGCACACAGGCGCAGGCACAATCCCACTATCTGCTAATGGGATATGGACTGCCTAAGCCTCTTTGGCTTTTGGAAATCCCTTCCTCAGCACGGCTTAGGCAGCACACAGGCAGCCCCCCTGGCATGGGCTCACCCCACGACACTCATGCACGCCTGGACCCGCAGTGGCACGGACCCCGCTCAGCTCCACAGCGTGGCTCAGTGCCTCAGGGACCCACCACCCCCCAGCTAAGGCATCTTCCTGAGCACTGAATGGATCCCTATCTCAATTTAATGATATTTCTTGCCATGGCAAGCCCTAAAGCATCACCAGAAGGAAGAAGAGGGTCTACAGGAGCCTAGCAGGGGCTATACAGGCTGCTGGCATGTGGCTGCCACAGCACCCTGGACATTTCTGCCCTCCCCCATCACCTCTCCTCCCTGGCACCAGCTGAGCTGAGCTCCTGATGCAAAGCTGTCCTGCAGAGAGCGGGGAGATGCGGGCTCAGGAGGTTAACTGAGGACAGCTCAGCTTGCTGCTTTGGCTCTGCGGGTTAAAAATCACCTGCTCATGTGTTTCGATGGAGCTGGATGCACTCTCATCCAGGAGGCAGTGGTGGAGGCCTCACCATCACCTTCGCCTGTTTGAGAGCCCAGGCGGTGCATGGCCATTGCCATGGGATCTGCAGCCTTGGCCATCTCCAGCAGCATCTCCCTCACCCTGCTGGTTGCCAGCTCTCAGCACAGGATCCTGCCAGGCTCTGTCCCACATCCATCTCCCCCTTTCCTGGGATCAGGACAGACCGAGCCTTACTCTGGCCCCAGCCTCTTCCACATAGCAAACATTCAGATGTGCCAACAACTCTACTGAGCCTCAAGCTGGTCATGCAAGACATGGAGTCTATTACGAGACAACTTCAGTCAAGAAGAGCTTTTCCCTTCATCTCACCCCAAATTTACAATCCTGGAATGCATAATACCATGCGATCCAAGCAGACTTTACCCCTGTTGTTATTCACACCAGCATGCCTCTGGAGTATTGGGCACGCTAAATATCATCACTTTCCATCTCATTTTCCGTGAGCACAACTGGAGCCCTGGCATTGCAGCCAAAGGAAAGCCTTGTAAAACAGGGCTTCTCATAAATGTCAGCCAGTTACCACAGGGGCAATAAATTGTCTTCTTCCGAGAGTTTCCTCTGGTAATGTTACACAAAATATGGCTTCTCATAAGGTATATTACGTGGTGAGAGAGATTTTTCTCTGTGAAGTCTGTATTAAACAGCTTTCAGCTCAGCTGTAAAGCTACGCCAGAGGCTCACAGAAGGGCTTTCCAATGGTTTGCCCTGCTTGGAATAAGAGTTGTGTGGGTTGTATTCATGTGGGCACAGGGAACCGCAAGCTTGCTTTGCTGGGTTTCCCCAGCAGATAAAACTCTGAGTGGCTGAGCTCTGCTTCGGCATCTCTCTCATCCTCTTGCTGTCACATATCTACTGCATCCCCAAGATGGTGAGTATGCACCGATATTCCAGTTTTAATAGAAGTTTACCCAAGGCAAGAGATAAAGCAATGAGTTTATCGTGGCAGTAACATGCGATGGCAGGGATGGAAACATGGTCTAGCTCTTGCATGTTACGCTCCATCGGTTATAACAAAGTTGAAATAAGAATAAAAGAAGGTGAAAGGGGGAAGAGGGAAAATTTTCTGAGATGTTTGACTTTGTGCTTTAGTGTTTCAGTGAAGCGCTTGCTTTCTGTGTGGAGCTTCTTTAGCTCTTCAAGCTTTTCCAACACAGAGTTTCATATTCCCTTGGTGTTTTCACTGCTTAAGGAAATCCCAAACGCAAACAGCTGGTAACATGAAGTATCTGAATAAAGCGAAGCTCTGAAGCGCAGCACATGATGGTTGACTAATTGCAAAGCATTTCATGAACATCACTTGCAGAAAAGGGAGAGGGAAAGCACATTGCTTTCACACCAGCTTGTCCCCAGCAGTTCTGTCCATCAGCAAAGTGGCTGTCAAAGACCATGATCATTTTTATAGTTTGATCACGCAGCCTGTGAGCACAGAGCAAGGCACATACTTTATTTCTTTAGTGCCACCTTGTTTCTGTCCCTTACAGTGGTTTGTGCTACAGCCTAATGACCCCAGCTGGTGGCCTGCAGGCCATTTCCACCTAGGCTTTTCTGTGTAAGAGGGGGTGAAGAGCTGCTGCAGGAGCCGGAGAAGATGCGTCAGCCACTGCACAGCCTCAGGGGGAGAAAGAGACCCAGCACTGGTCCCTGCTCCCAGCCCCAGGTACCAGCACAGGTGAACAAATCTTTGGTTTTGGACCTGGAGGCTCCAAGTTTTGTTTTGGGTGATACCTCGAAGCTCATGAGGACCATAGCATACAGGGCTGGAGATCTGCTACAGTATTTCCTTCTGTAGACAGCATGCCCAGCCATGGGGCTTTTCACTTCCCTTAGAAACAACTGGTGCTTTCCAAGAGAAAGGAAAAGGAGGTAGAAGACAGACTTCCTACTAGATACAAGCTAAAATATGATGATCCTGTCCTCCCTCCTTTCTGTTTTATTATTCCACCAGGTGTCTGAAGCCCACACTATGTGCTTTTTTGCATCATCAGATCAATACAAATTCTGCTAGTTTGTCAGAGCGAGAAACGGGAACGTTTGAAAGCACAGTGAGAAGGAACTGATTTAGCACAGTCTGTCTGCATGAAAGATGCTGCTTCTGATGCTTTGCAAATTGGATGATCTGCGATATCTGCTGCAGTGCAATGGATGGGGCTGTGGCCAGCTCTCAGGGGACAAGTCAGGGAATCCCTTCTGCTTCTCTCTGTAACCAGAGAAGGGAAATCCACTGCGAAGCCCTATAGATGGGAACATGGGAGCAGGAGGTCACTAAGCATGAGCAGAGGTCACTAAGCATGAGTTGAGCAGCACCAGAGTTTGGATGGAGAAAGACTACCAGGAGTGAATCGAGTTTCTCCTCTCCGAAGGCTCTTACCCAGAGAAGGATGGGGGGAACTGAGAACTAAGAGGCACAAAGAGGCTTTTTCTTCGCTGTGGAAAAGCAAAATCCCAGCAAAGAGACAAGAAGCAATGATTAGGCAGAGCTGTTGACAGGAGAGAAGGACACCTGATGTGGCAGGGAAGTGGGGGATTTCGCTCTTGATCAAGTCCTGGGTTTCACTGTGAGCTCAGTGAGTGAGTTTTCCAGTATCAACACAGCCCCCCAGTTTACTTCTGGAGGGCAAGAATCTCCACCCTAAAAAGTTAGTTTAACCTAACAGTCTAGATGCCCTTGATGCTCAAAGCAGAGAGAATTTTCAGACATTTCAAGTTAGGCAAGACAATTCCCAGGTGAGCTCTGTAGTTGTGCCTACTGCTGGCTCAGCTGCTTGCACATGGTTTGTCCCATACCTGGAGTCAGGGTCTAGGGCTGAGCCCAGCAGAGCCCTCCAGCAGCCAGCGTGCTGTATCTGCATCAACCGCCAAATTTCTGATGCTTCTCAAGAAGTATGAAGAGATGGGACTGTTACACACTTCTGAGCACTAACAGTTCATACATATGGCAGGGAGCTGCATATGCTGGGTGTGAATATAGGCCACATGCATTTCATGGGCCAGACTTAACACAAACTCAGATGGAAATTATGCACCAAAATACAGAACAGATTATTTTTTTTTTCAAAACAGCTCAGTACGTCACATTTTTATGAAAATCTGCTGCTTCTTTTAGTGCCTGTACATGCGGCATGACCCCGGAGTGCTTGAAGAGCTGAACAGGAGTGCTTTTAAAAAGCTCTGTCATTTATGTACATGAGTTTGCAGAGACTAGGGATAATTTATCAATACACAAACACAGATGGAGCTTGCAAAGCATGCGAAGATCTGGAGGAATGTTTGTGTGGATGAGGTGCTGGATTAGTGTGCAGGAGAGCTGATCATACACAAGGCATGAGTGCTTTTTCTGCTCCTTGGCTTCTGCACCTTGAGGATGGGAAAACTGACCTCCTTTGCAAAGTGCTTGGAGATCCATCAGTGATAACAAGACCTGACATTCACACTTGTTCACTCTAATGTAGAGATGCTAGAGAAAGGAAATCTCTCTCGCGGTTACTTGCGGGATCTTCCAGATCATAGCTGTTTTTCTCAAGGCAAGGACATTTTAGTTACGTTCATCACAAGACTTTAAATCTCCTTTGGAGGCTCCTACACAAATATTTACACAATGGGTTTCCTAGGGAAGGCAGACTGGCAGTTGTTTTGCTCTGCGGCATGAACTGCTCTGGCGACTGCCCTCCTCTCTATTCATCTTTGCTGTAACTCCAAACATTGTCTCAGAGGATCCTATAAACTGTCTGTGACACAGCCTGAAAACCCACACCACGCTCAGCTAATCCCTGCACACCCGTCACTTCGTCACTAAATTATCAGCAACTGCCCACAGAACTGCTCCATCCAACACAAACAGCGAAGGCGATGGAAGGAAACAGCTCCAAAGGGAACCTTTCCCTTTCAAAATGAAAAAACGCTCCTGGTGAAAGCGCTGTCACACTAAATAACTCAAAGACACCAAATGCAAATGCTATTTACAATGGCAGTTCTATAAATATCTGTGGCACGTTTCATTAGCTGGTGACTGCAGAAATAGAAAGGAATACGGTGTATATCTTCCATGACTCAAATCAGAAATTATAATTGGAGGCAGAATATTTCCTAAATGCTTGCTGCCTGTATGGGAGGCAATTACTGTGGTGAATACGCAAAAATCTGTGTTGTTTTGCCTGCCGTTTGGACAGACCCGCTGAAAGGAGGCAGGGAGAGATGACAGCCCTCTGATTACAATAAACCATTAGATTAAACATCCTGCTCCCACTTGACCACTTCTTACTGGCTTCTCATCCTGGCAACTCTTAAACTTGTAGGGAGAGAGAGGGAGGAAAAGCGGCAGGTTTTTGATGTCTGCATAAATTATTTTGTGCATGTGGCAGCACTTCACTGGGTTGAATCGGGGCCGGTCTTGCAAGTGTCTGTCTGTCGCACTGACCAGCACTGTCCTTCGCTTGCCTGCATCCATCTGCCATCTCCTGTCCTCCACTCACACTTCAAGATCCTGGAGGAATGGACTATCTTTCTTTTTTATGCCTTCCCAGTTGCTGGTCTGCAGCAACACCTAATAAATAATACTGACAGTGACTGGGATGAGGGTGGCTGTGAGATAGTGTGCAAAGAGCTGAGCTACATGGCCTATCCTTGCATGGGCACTTGGGGAGAGGGAACATGGTCACAGCTGACTCTGCGCTTGGTGGGGAGCAGCACTGGCTGGGCAGCTGGGAAGGCTCTGCCCAGAGGAGTCTGCCCTCAGGGTTTTCTGAGTTTTGCAGTCCTTTGGGTGTGATTCTGTGGGAGCAACCCCTGAAGAAGAGCAAGATGACTGTTGGTACAAATCTGGTTCATTTGCCCCAGTCATGGGGCGTCACCGTGGCTTGCAGCACTGCTCATGCCATCTCGCGGTCCAGGCCTAAAGCCCTCGTGCACACTCACTTCCCCCGCTCTTCCTCTTCACCAGAGTGGGCCATAATCAGGCGGATTGGCTTCCACCTGAGCCTTAGTGGTTGAAAGCTCTTAGGATGGGGAGACAGTCAGGCAAAACTGTTGTTTCTGAATACAGTCCTCATTTCTACTATTTGTTTCCATAAGTCTTTCCTAAACCAATAGTGGAAAGTCTTGTTTGTAATTATTTTTTCAAGAGGCAGAAAAATTATTTTAATTTAGTACAAGGCTCCTGGCATAGGGTGCATAGGTCTACATAGCCTGCCATGTCTGTAAAAGCCAGTGACTCAGTACGTAACCTGGGCTGAGCTTTCTGAAATAAGCCAATACCAAGTATTGGTAGTACCATTGTTTCTCACTACAGTGCATAAGAACCCATTAGACAACGCTTCTGCCAAACAAATTTGTTCATGTGATTATTTCTTATTGGAAAGGCTATTTGGTGCTCTGGAGCAGGATAGGTAAGCTGTAAGCCAGTTTTTTTTTTCCCTAGGAATGGTATCCCAGCCATATCCTCAGACATCTGCCATCTTCTAGCAGTACTTCTGCACGAGAATGAAGATGTTCCATATTCAAAGAAAGAAGAGCATCTTTTTTGGCGCTCCCTTTCAAGGGAACTTGGTGGTAAATAGAGCTTTGGAGTTGAAAAGATGAGCCCAGGAAAGATGCTGTAGATGTGGATAATGTGATGCAAAGAGAAGTAGCCAATTGCTGATGCATAACCAACTCCACCTTTTAATGCAGTGTGGATTTCCCTGTTATGGAAGCGCTCTGAGGGTCTGTGAAACACATGCACAGTCCATAGCTGGACTAAATGGCCAAAAAATATACGCCCACAATGATGCAGCATCTCCTACAGGTTTGGTAGGACTGGAGGAACATATTGCATGCAAGGTCTTTGGCTTTCCATACCAGCCTCTATCCAGTCCCTAGAAAAATCAATGTGCTTACCCACGGACTAGGGAATGGAGATGAAATTGGCAAAACCGTGGTTGCAGATACAGCTCTTAAAAACCTCTCATATCCTGCAGGAAGGGAATGCTGCCGTCCCTTGGAGGAGCTTGATGTTACCCATCACATAGGGGATCTGCACAGGGGGTGTGTTTAAGAGGGGT
Source organism: Leptosomus discolor (assembly GCF_034619465.1). Lineage (NCBI taxonomy): Eukaryota > Metazoa > Chordata > Aves > Leptosomiformes > Leptosomidae > Leptosomus > Leptosomus discolor. The sequence goes on along the minus strand of NC_141391.1, from coordinate 211,309,160 downwards.
TGCACCGAGTGTTGTGATCATTTCTGCGAACACTGATGTGTCAGGAGAAGAAAAACCAGCTTCAGTAATTAGAAAGCAAGAGTCCTCCTTGAGAAAGGAGGAGGGACGGTGTCAGCCGCAGTGTCACCCCGACGGAAGCACGCCCTGAAAGGCGCGACCCCGCCATTGTGTGGATGCCGACAGGGAGCAATGGGATAAAAATTAAGGCGAGCTAAAGGCTAAGTGACCTGGTGACTTCCCTGTTTTGTCTTGAGAGCTGACAAAAGAGTTCCTGACCCGCCCAGGGGCTCCTCGCTTCCTCCGCGCAACTCTTTCCAGCCTTGCTTGGGCTCCAGCATCACCCGGGGACATCTGCACAGGTTATTTCTCATGCTTCCTCTAAACAGCGCTCAGCAAAAATGCTCTGATTCAGCAAAGCGCATAGCTGTGTCCATAAATCCCTTTTATTTCAGTGTGACATAAGCAAGTGTTTAAGTGGCTTACTGTATCAGGGCTGAAATGAAAAACCATCTCCTACGGTCCTTAAGTCCATTTACAACATCAAGCAATAACTCTCAGGCGAACTTTAAAGCCGGGAACGCTGCGTCTTAACCTCAAAACACTTGATGCTTGAGCCATCTAGTTAGAATTAAATCTAATTCCGACGCTGCATTTTAAACCAACCGTGGTATTACCCGGCAGACGCCTAAATCACCGCTCTGAGAGCAGCCGGCCTCGGCGGCCTGATTTCAGTTATATCCTGAGATAAGAAAGTCCTTTCCTGGACAGGCCAGCTTCCTCACTAGAATGGAGGTTGTGCTGGCTTATGTCACGTATTGTTTTCTTTCTTAAAAAGAATACAAATTAAATCTTTTCAAATACAAAGGGAAGCAGAACATCTCATGCCCTCCCTGCCTTCTGATGTTGATGCAGGAGGACAGGACATTCCCAATGGATACTTTTCACTATGTTTGATTCTTCTGCCCTCACAACTCTTTCCACTCCCTTTCTAGGCCAGAAAAGAAACCGGTTGCCATCTTAATAATATATCAGCTTCCAAGCATTATCCCCACTATTTACAAGGCAGGAGTGGAGAGTGTAGGAGTTTTGAGATGGTTGGTCAGAGCATCCTCTGAGCTCTGGAGTTGAGGCTGACCACAGGGAGGTGACACAGTTTTCAGTGTCATCTCTTGTTTTTAGTCTAGAGGATTCACTGGCCGTAGATGTCTTAAACCTGACAGATTTACAACCCCTTCTGCATTCAGCAAAAGTGTCTCCTGATAAACCTTGACTCAGCCAGTCAGTTGTGCAGGTGGTTCAACGTGGACACCTGCTTCAGTCCAACATTTTTAGGAACATACCAGGGCTTTTGAAACCTTGCTTCAAACTGGGATCCTGTAGCTATCTCCTCCACTTTTACCTGGGAAGCCTGTGTTGCTCCTACAACCTTTCTGCACGTGCAGTGTGCTGGCTGCACCCAGCAATGGGTAAGGGCTGCGCGGGGAATAAATAATAAATAGATAATCATGCAATTGAGGCAGCCCAGCTGCTCACCCTCCTGCCAGCTTGGGGCTCTTCCCTGTGGTCAGCACTTCCATGCAGATGAGTTTTTATTGAGTCAGGGGATCAGGTTTTCCGTTCCCTCCTGCCGGACTTTCCTGCACAGCCTCATAGACCTGGCAGATCATCTTCTGCCTGGAGCCTACTGCAAGTCCTGGTGGGAAAGGAGGGCCGCAGTCCTTCTCAGCTAGCTGTTCATCACTCCCTTTGGAGCAGATGATGAGCTGTTGCACTGAGCATTAAGGACCACCTTTAGGTGCAGTGAAACCACTTGATCCACATGCCACCATTGCGATGAGAGGATCACATCCTATGGGAAGTGGCTAGGGCAGCCTACGACCTCATCCCACCTTACAGACCTCGGGGCTATTCATCTGTACTATGCTTGTATGACATCTGTACAGCACTTGTATGGCAAAGTAATTCCCAAAGACAGCAAAAGTGAAATTATCACCAAAAAAAAGCAAAATTGAGCCCCCTCATGCCTATGTTAATAAGACAACAGGCAGACAACATTCCTTGCTGCCAACTTCCCAGTTAACACCCAAGGTGACTTGCCCTGTTTGTAAACTTCTCCTGAGCTAACTCAGCTCAGGCAAACCGTGTGAAAAGCATCTTTATTTTGTGAGCTTTTCTTTTTTTTTTTTTTTACCCTCAGGGAGAATATATTTTATAGCTAATAATCACTTTAAGGCAAGTTCTGTCATTTCATCCTGTGTTTGCACACTATATACAAGGGCAATGATCCATCATTTGGGTTGCCAGTCCCTAATGCAGCCCAAAGAAATAAATATCAACGGCAGAACTAAAATGGGGTGCTCAGAGGGAAAGAGGATAAAGGATCTCTGGTGTCTTTGCACAAGGACAAGCAGAGTGATCCTGGGACAGGTGCTTCATCAACTTTTGAGCATAGCCGTGCTCCAGGAAAATGGTGATATGCCTCAGGAGGGTCTCGCTTCCCCTGGAAGATCTCCATATTTACTCAGTTCACTATGCACAAAGGACATAGCATGGTCTAAAGGAAAAGGATCTAAATTATCTGCCAGGGCAGTCCTTTACCAATGATGGACTCTGCAGCCTTTTATAAGTCACATCAACTTCTCTGCAGGGACTCCTGGTCACCTTCTGGTGTATTCCCTACTATGTACTGCAGCAAGTGCCATGAGTCATCATCATGATAATGACTATGTGGCACTAAAGTACATAGCAATATATTATTACTATTATTTTTCCCAAAGATGTTAGCATGTCTGTTAATCTCTCCTACGTCTGACTTTTAATTCCTTGTAAATATACATTAAAATGTAGTTTTTTATACAGTTTCACACTTCAAACATGGCATATTTTCAGCAAACTGTTCCAGATATCACTCATTTGTGCATGCAGACAGGGTGGTAATTACAGGAGAGCATCCAAGTCTTCTGGGAAAACATTTGCAGGAGGTTTGGTTTAGTTATAGAGGAGAACAAGAAGATTTATTTGCTACTGAAACTAGGGTGATTTGCTGCAGAAAAAAAATAATCAATGTAGGTTCATAGGAAAATGACCAAAGTGACCCAAGGCAGTGGAAGCAGTGGTATGTGTGAAATATTTTTAAAGGACAAATTAAGATTTAAGGCTCAAATTGTCCTTTTAGTGCTCACTGAGTGTTCTGTACCTACTGTATCACTAAGCATTCGGAGGTGTGAGTGGTGTTTGCCCTAATCAATGAAGCCAAAGCACTGGGCAGTGCATCATTCAGATACTCCATAACAAAGCAGGTCAATAGATAGCACTGAGCAGAGTTATATATAACACATAATAGAAAACACACTTGCAAAAGTCAGTCCAGATGTGAAAAAAAAAAACCATAAAATGTTGATCTGTACACAGAAGTGTCTTTTTTTCTTTTTTCTTCTTGTTTGGAAAAACACTCTAAGAACTGATATGCTTCCAGTGGAAAAATATGTCACCGGGTTGTTTCCAGCCAGTGCTAATCAGTGGGTTTGACATATATCTGATGTTGAGAGCCAGGGCTGCTGCTGGTGCCCAGGCTGGGCAGCTGCCAGTGGTTCTGCCTGAGCTGCAGCAGCTGATGGGGTCGGTGCTGGGTGGACATCATCCCCCAACAGGGTTTCGCAGGAAGGACAGGACGGAATGCAGAGCGCATTCAAATGACAAGCAGCTGACTCATCCTCAGAGATGCAGGAACTTTTTAGAAACAGGCCCTGCAAAAGTCTGGTTTGACCGTTTCTGCTCGTGCTTTGTGTGGGAGCGCACCCTGTGCTGAGCAGGGCAGAGCTGGGAGCACAGGGCTGGGACGTCTCTCACGGGCTCTGCCTGCACGCCTAGACGGGTGAGGAGCATGGAGACGTCCTACCTGCCTCCCCTTGTTCTGATAGCTCCTGATGCTGAGCACCTACATGTCTGGTGAGGACTAGAGTTAAGACTAGCCCCACTCTGGGCTCAAGCAGGGAAAACTGCCTCTAGAACACAAGCCTGTGCTTTTATACTCCCATTCATCTTCTGAGTAGTGTCAGGATTTTGCATCGCCTATATTGAGAATGCTTTGGCTATTGGTGCAGCAAGGCCAGGTTCTCCCTGCATCAGGACACCTCATAACATAATAAACATGGACATCCTGTAACCTCTGCACAGGAGGAACCTGGAATAAAAGCCTAGACTTGAGCCTGTCTTTGTACCAGATGCCTCTGCCTTTTAAGAGCCAGGGGAGGATGTTCCTTTCTGGAAGAAAACACAGCAGATCTTTAATACCATGCAGAATCGATGCAGAAGAGTTAAGGATGGAAAGCAAAGAGGGAACAGCCTGATGCAACGTCTGCAGATTCAGCATCTGGATCTGATACCCCTGAGCCCTAAGCTCCCAGGATTCAATACCCGTTTTGGAGCAGCCTTCTGCCACATACACAATTGGCTATGCCTGCAAGAGGGGACTGAGAAAAAGACAGAGCCCAGCACGTTTAGATTTGCAGATTACCCTCCAGAATAGCCATCGTCACTCCCAGAGCATCTCAGAAAGCATCTTCCAGGGTGCAACACAAAGACAAAGCCTTCCCTTCCCATTCCCACCACCTCCTGCAGCACGAGCCCAGGTGATACCTTCGATGGCTGCATCCCCACCCCAACAGGGCTGCAAAGCATGCCAGGGAGCACAGGGCACTTCAGACAAGTGCTTTTTTTTTGCAGTGTTTTGGTCTTTTCAGGGCAGAATTGCAGAAGGCAGTAGAAGTTACCTTCCAAATTTATATTCCAGCATGCTTCCACGCTGGGTGTTGTGTGTGTGCACAAAGGAAGCACTGTATCTGATTACATGTCCCCTAAATCAGCAGTGTCCCCTTGAGTGCCCCATTTTGCTGGGAAATGAGAGTGTCTGGTGGTATACAAGAGCACACGTGGCAGCCACGTGTTGAGATGATGGACATCTTCTCAAAAAACCTGGCTGAGGATAGCCAGGAGAGATACCACCCGTGCAGAGCAAGATCAAAACTATTTTTGAAGGTGCAAAGAGCTCCATCCGTGCTCCTTTCTCTGGGACAGGCACCATATTTCAGCTTCAGGTTTTGTGCTGTTTTTCTAAGCTCTTCGCTTGATGCGGCAGCTTTCCACCCCCAGCTTGTCCTGCATAAACCCAGTGTGAAAGCAGAGGGGTCAGCCTGTGTGTGCTCCACTATCTGAAAAGCACTTCCCAGCGTGAAATATTTCAGCTGAGATGGACAGGATGCCAACAGCACTTTGCAGCGTGTGTGGTACAGCTGCAGCCACGTTCAATCCCACGTGGTCAGGAAGCCCAAACAAGGGTGGATTTATTTTGGTTGGGAGATCTGGGAACTTCTAAGAAGAAAAAGAAATAAAAGAATCTAAACACAGCCTTGTGGGCTGGCAAGCCCAACAGCCATTGTCAAAATGTTACATGTTACACGTGGAAATGTACGTACAAAGGATTTCTGTAGCCAAAAGGGGAATATCAACCTCTTTTTGGCTTGCAGCTTTCTAGATTCTCAGTGGACCCTTTTACAGTGACTTTAAGGAAAAAAGGCTCAACTTGCCTCCTTTTTGTCCCCTCAAGGACTTTTCCCAAAGATTACCACACTATGTCACTCCATATCCCACTAGTGCAAAGAGCAAAAAGAGCATTTTTTCAACCAGCATTTTTCCACTAGTTATCTTTTCTTGAGGGTGGGACACAGCAACTGTTTAAGACCACGTGAAAATGTCACAGGTCTTAAGAAGCTCAGGACAAGAGTAGAAGGATGATGTACCTGCTAGAAAAGGAGACAGAGGGGGTTGTAAGCAAGAACATTGTTAACTGCACTGGAAATGAAATGGTCTCTGCTCCTCTGGTCTCATTTGCACTCCAAGACTGGGCAAGGGCTGAGGTCCCACCCCACCCCATGGAGATGCACCCAGGGTATCTGGCACCATGCATGAGGCCACAGAGAGGTATAATACAGCCATAAAGCAGGGATGCACTGGGAAGGAGAGGTACATCAGGCTCTTCTTTTACTTATTTTGGCAGGCAGCCTACTAAAGCCCAACATAGGCAAGGAATAAACCTTCAGGCTGCCATCGGCCCGCAAGTAGAAGGAGTGCAAAGGTGACTTGGAGCAGAGGGAGACAGGATCAAACCCTATGTGTTTGTGATTCATCAACATGAAAGTGCTCCCAGAAGCTCGGAGCTGATCAAATATCTGGCTGGGTTCTCTTCTCAGTGTCAGATCAGAGAGAAAAGCAGTCAAAGTCATTTTTGGTCCTTGATGGGATTCATCTCCAGAGCAGAAGACAGGGGCTCTAACTCATTGTGCAGCCTCGGAAAATCATTCGTGGCTCTAGGAAACAGCACATATTGAGATGTACAGGAGGGCTGGGGATTAAGTTGTTAAATGTTGGGGAGAAGGAAAAATATTAGGGAATGTTTTCAGCTGCAGTGGTCCCCAAGGCCATGCTGGGCAATCCACTGCTGGCTTAGGGAACCGTATGCCCTGGGAGAGGACAAGCTGGGATTTGGAGCCAGAGGAGGCTTGCGAGAGTTCAGCTGCAGCTTAACCTTGTCAGACCTTGCTGCCTGCTGGGCTGCCATGCTCTGCTTGCACTGAGGCTGCAGGGCAATCTGCACCTCCAGCTGCTGGAAGGAGCAAGCCAGCAAGGGTGACTGGAGATCGGCGTTGCCAAGTGACCTTGAGATCCAGCTGTGCACCCAAGCACACCCCATACTGCGCTGAAGCGTGGGGATCCTGGGGAGCTACCACCACCTGCTCTTACGCCTCATCCTGCAGTACTGCCTCCCCCCAGCTCCCCAAGAGATGAGGCATTTGTGGGATGGCTCCCAGATAGATGGAGATTCTGGGTGCAGCTCAAAGGCACAGGAATAGTGACTGCCGCAAACCTCGCGTGTTTTGAATGAAAGACACCCAAGGTCGCTGAGGTCTGCGCGTGAGCATGGCCCTATGCCTGACAGCAGCCTTTGCTTGTCCCAGCGATCCAGCCCGCTCCTGCTTAGCTCTCAAGAAGTGGGTCGCACAGTGCCTTACTGCATCTTCAGAGGACACCACTAAGACCTGATGCCAAATTTGGTTGGTGTTGGATCAGTACACTCCTCTTATAACTTCCCTGTGCGTCTCACCCCTCTCGCAATGCATGGCCCTTACTTTTCCTTCGCAGTCCTACCAGACTGGGACTAGAAACTTCAGTCACACCCCAGCCCCTTTCGAATTCTCCTTAATACAGGTTTTTCTCCCTCATCCATACCATGTAGTTTTACTTTGTCTTTGCTGTCTGTTAAGCTGCATTCAAACTTTCTGCTGTTATTCACATAGCAAGCAGCAGTAGCAACAAAGGGGATATGTATGACTGTAATTATCTGTGATACGTGGGACTAGACTCCATGATTTGGGAAGTATTTCCCAGCCTTATGTCCCTACTAACAACACCCAATGCACTAACTGAAACTCTTGACTTGGCTGAACAATTTGACACGATCTCTACGGAAGATGCCGTCTGCGCCAAGTGACGCTGCATTGCTGTATGGCCCTGAGTGACCCAATGCTGTGACCACAGGTATCACCACATATTGACTTGCATTTTTAATGCAATAACCAGTTCAGACCACCAGAAACCATCTACCGGGAGAAACGGATAGCTTGCTCCAAAAGGTTGCGAGTGGCTCACTAGTGTATCTATACTCAAATAATGTCAGAGATGCATTTTCTAGCCTAAACCAAAAATTCACCTAAGAACGAAATGTTTGGTTTACGTGTGCATAAACCCACATGCTACGCCCCACTGGCTCATTTATCCCCACTGCGGGAACTGATTTGGATGGGGCCACTCGCAGCACGAAGGATGGCCAGTGCCAACTTCTTCAGCCTGCTTGGTCCTCAGAGAGACACAGCTGACCGTAGCAGCAGTGCGAGGTGGTGCTGAGCTGAAGACCCTTCAAAACATCCCCTGTCATTACACGACACAATATATCCTTAGCTCCCCACGGCTTCTGCCACAGCCCCCCTTGCTCAGCGGCAGAGCTGAGCTGCAGAAACCGCCCCACGAGCAGCTCTCCCTTCTGCAGCACGTGGCATGTCCCGGCCTGACACCAGTACTTAAAACCACCTTAAAAATATTAGTATTTGGAGGACAAGCTACCAGTAACTTATGCCAGGAAGGTCAAAACAAGCAGCTTTGAGCTACCAAGCCGAGCTGGTGCACCATCACCCAGCCAGGGTTAGCATCACGGGTTCAAGTTAGTGTGCAGGCAGCAATGCAGGCAGCAGCCCTCCTGCCGGGCCCTCTGCCATCACCGCAAGGAGAAAAGGGATCAATCTGATAGTTTTGGCTCCATCGAGATCTCTCTGGTCCCTGGTAGGCAATTCTAGGCAGGAAAAATGGCTCAAACACCCACTGCCGGTAACAGCCCCCTCCATTCACACATTGGGGATGCTCATCAGACCCCAGGGGCCAATCTAAAGGGAGCCGAGTCCGAGACACCCCGATATCCAGCTGGCACTGGGCAGAGCCAGGATTCAGCCTCTCTCCGTACTCGAGTCACGGCGAAAACCCGTGCTGTGCCCAGGAGGTGCTGTGTGCAGGCACAGGCACCACACCCCCTTCCCGGCGGAGAGGGCGAGCGGTGCTGGGGTTTTTGTTCAGGACTACGTTTTAAAATCCCAAACCAACCAGCTGGGAGTTCAGCTTTCCCTGCGACCTGGCTTGCCTGGGAGAGGAGATTTTCTAGCTCGCTCCCGCATCTGTCTGCGTTGTATTGCTAAACCACTGCCAGGGCTATTATTAGAAGCAATTGTCCCTCCTGGAAATTTTATATAGAAGCTTGAAACAACTTTTCTCATGCCCTCCCCAGCAGCTAGCAGGCTAACAATGCAGCCGAGAAACCCTCCTTACGAGGAGCATGTCTGCAAGGCGTGCAGAGAGATACACCCATATAGGCACAGTTTGGAAACAGAGCTATTTATTTGTCTTTTCTAGCCCTGGATCTGTAGCAACTTTTCTACCCCTGATTTAGGAAAAGGTTCGTAGGGGAAAGGAAAACCAAGCCAGGGGCTTTACCCTTTGCGAAGCCCCCAGCTCTGCATTAAACTTGCTGCAGCCATTTGGAAAGGGAAGGAGCAGTCCATCTTAGCAGTCAGTGGGGACAGGCATCCAGATTGCTGGGGGGGGGGGGGGGGGGGGCCGAGAAATCACAGCACCAGCTTCTCTCCCCCACACCCTCTCCTTCTCTCTAGTGCAAAAAATCCCAGCCGCCGAGCTCCCCTCCGCTACTCGCCCACCGAATTCAGGATTTGGGGGTTGGTGGTTTATTTATTATCATTATTATTTTATTTTATTTTTTTTTTGGAAAGGATAGAGAAAGCAGATGCTGCCCACATTTCTCTCCGTGTGAGATAAATGGAGGGAGGGGGGCGTGGAGCAACCCGCACACTGCGGCTGGGCTTTCCCCGCGGGGCCGGGGCTGGAAGGGGAGCCCCGGCCCGCCTCGCCTCCCCTCCGCAGACAAAGACCCCGTTACCTTCTCCCGCTCCCTCGGCGGCTCCGGCGGCCCCTCAGCTCCGAGCCCGGGACGAGAGCATCCCCGCCGCACCGGCGTCGCCAGGCCGCGGCTCTACCGCACCGCATCCATCGCCCGCGGCTCCGCGGGGGGATGCGCGGGGCCGGCGCGGCCCTTCCCTCCGCTCCCGGCGGGCTCCCCGGGCGGTCCTAGGGCGGTCCCATGCTCCGTGTCGGGATGCCGTAACCCTCCTTTTTCCCCCCTTCTTCTTCCCTTTCCCCGCCTGCCGGCCCCCGCCGCCCGGCTCCTGCGCGGCCGCCGCCGCGCTGCGAGGCTGGAGCCGGAGAGGGAGGAGGGAGGGAGGAGGAGGAGGAGGAGGAGGAGGAGGAGGAGGGAGAGGGGGGGAGAGGAAGGAGGAGGAAGGAGGGAGGAGGGCAGCGCACAGCAGTTGGCTCTGGGTCATGTGAAACAGATGAACCCTGCTCGGGCCTGCCAACATCTGGGCTCCCCCTCGCCTCTGGGAGGAGGATGAAGGGATGAAGGCATGGAAGGATGGAGGGAGGAAGGGTGCGGGGGTGGGGGCATTCAAACCCCCCCCCCCCCCCGCGACCCACGCGTGCACACCTTGAAATAATAGCGGGGAAGGGCGAGAGCAGCGGGAATGCCTGCTCCGAGTGTTCACGCAGCCCCGGCAGGGAGGAAGAGGAGGGCAGCGAGGGCCCTGGGCACCCATGGGTCTGAGCAGGCAGAGCAGCTCCTGCCAGGCTGCAGCCCTGGTGCACCCCCATTTTCCCCAGCCCTTCCCCCAGCTGGGAGAAGGGTGCCACTTGTGATGGGGTGAAAGTGCACCCACCAGCAGAGGATGCTGCCTGGGAATAAAGTGTCTGTACAGACTGCACTAGCTGTAGCCCTGGTACAAGGGTACTGCTATTAAATAATTAGACCAGTCAAGAAGGGCAATGAGTGTGAGTCTCCAAAAAGAGATTTTGGTTTAAACAAGCACAGTGTGAAGAACCTGCACTACAACGCTGGTGGTTAGAGCTCTGACTTAACTGTCGCTGCTTTGCCTCCCCATCAGCATTTTCTCCCTGGGACTGGGCTTATTCCCACCAGGTAAAACCCTGAGGCTGTGGCACAGGCTGGCCAGGAAAAGGACTGCTTTGGGAATGGAGTTGTGGAGGTGAGCCATTTCCTTCATTTGTTTTCAGTTGGCATTTATGCAACCGTGAGTCTGCTCATGGCAAGGATGGAGCTGGGGCTTCCATGGGATGTAGGAAATTTCCTCTTTGCCTTGTAGGAAGATGACAAAGTCACGCTCCCAACATGGTGGTGGTGAGCGAGCTGGATGTCTGATGTTAGCTGGGGGTGTTTCTGGGTTTGATCTGCTGTGAGGCTGAAAGCCAAGATCATGGCAGCATGGAGATGCCGTAAGCCTTGATGTCTTCTCCTCTACAGTGGGCTCGGGGGGACCAGTGGGCTGCAAAGTGGGTTTGGGTGCAATGGGCAAAAACCAGAGCATGAACACAGTTTCCTTTCCTGTCTCTAAGGGCACAGACATTATAAAAACAGAGCTGTGTATGCAGCCACAGGCAGGCTCACCCATCCAGCTTGCTCCACCCAAGGGACTGGCTTTGACTAAGGGGATAAATATAACCCTCCCGCTGCTGAGGGTTAAGAGCAAGTGGCTGAGGTGGCCCCACTCTGCTCTGGAAGTGATCCCAAGGTCAGGACACAGTGGCAAGAGGCAGCAAAGTTACCGTTTTCTGCTCCAGGAAAAGCAGGGGACCAGGGGACCACGGCTACATTGCAAGGGTAATGATTGGGGTCTTCTGGGTGCATCTAATCCACGTCTAGATCTGGCCACTGATGTACCCTGAGGGGCAAACCACTAAAACACAGACTTCAAAACCTCCTGGAATTTTAAACCTGCAATTTGAGAGAGGTGTAAAACTTCAAGTTGCCTCCTAAATTCTATTTTGCTCTTTTCCTTCAAACAGGTCACAATATATCTCAAGCAGGTTCTGCCATCTTCGGTGGTGGTGGTGAAGGACAGCATGTAAACCTGAACCTCAGCTGCGATTTGGCCCTGCTCAGGACTATCAATTAAAAATCACCTTCCCAGGCTGACTTTCACTAAAATAGGAGGTGAAGCTGCTTCAAAGGAGCACTCACCATGCAGATGCCTGCTTGTGCTTGTTGCTCTACAGGAGTATGCCAAGGTAACGGACATTGCCCTTGGGGTAGGATGATCCTTCAACTAGCAAAGCCTCAAGGCAATTTCCCCACCCATCCCTGTATGGCACATGTTGCCCTTCAAGGTAACTCATCCTCTCCTGGCAGGATATGGCTCCAAACCCAGAGCAGAGCCAGGGTGTGGTGCAGCATTATTCAGCTGGTGATAAAAGAGCTTGCCTGATGTTAAAGAAACAGCAACAGAGATTGGAAGCCTCTAATTGGAAAGTAATTTGTTTCATGCACAGCAAAAAAACCTGGGAAGTAAGGATCACTCTGCCGAGAATTGCAATTTTCAGCTTTCAGTGCAGGTGTGGGGAGTTTCACAGCATCTCAGAGTGGTAGGAGTTGGAAGGGACCTCTAGAGATCATCTAGTCCAACCCCCCTGCTAAAGCAGGTTTGCCTAAAGCAGGTCACACAGGACTGCATCCAGGTGGGTTTTAAATATCTCCAGGGAAGGAGACTCCACAACCTCCCTGGGCAGCCTGTTCAGTGCTCTGTCACCCTTAATGTAAAGAAAGTTTTCCTCATGTTCAGATGGAACTTGCTGTGCTCCAGTTTGTGCCCGTTGCCCCTTGTGCTGTCCTTGGGCACCACTGAAAAGAGCCTGGCCCCATCCTCTTGACACCCACCCTTTAGATACTTATAAGCATTGATAAGGTCCCCTCTCAGTCTTCTCTTCTCCAGGCTAAAGAGCCCCAGGTCCCTCAGCCTTTTCTTATAAGAGAGATGCTCTAGGCCACTAATCATCTTAGTAGCCTTCTGCTGGACTCTCTCCAGTAGTTCCTTGTCTCTCTTGAACTGGGGGGCCCAGAACTGGACACAGGACTCCAGATGTGGCCTCAGCAGGGCAGAGTTGAGGGGTAGGAGAACCTCCCTCGACCTGCTGGCCACACTCTTCTTAATGCACCCCAGGATACCATTGGCCTTCTTGGCCACAAGGGCACATTGCTGGCTCATGGCCAACTTGCTGTCCACCAGGACTCCCAGGCCCTTCTCCGCAGAGCTGCTCTCCAGCAGGTCGATCCCCAGCCTGTACTGGTGCATGGGGTTATTCCTCCCCAGCTGCAGGACCCTACACTTGCCCTTATTTAACCTCATTATGTTCCTCTCTGCCCAACTCTCCAGCCTGTCCTGGTCTCGCTGAATGGCAGCACAGCCTTCTGGTGTGTCAGCCACTCCTCCCAGTTTTGTGTCATCAGCAAACTGGCTGAGGATGCACTCTGTCCCTACATCCAGGTCATTGATGAATATGTTTCATTAGACTTAGCTTGAAATTACAGGCCCCCTGCAACAGTCCAGTCTCTTCCTTTGGCACAAAGCCTGGATAAAAAGGCGTGGGTTTTGGGCTGGTCTGGAGGCAGCAAGAAAGCATCCTTTCTCATGCCCCGTGTTACAGTGGGGTTGCCTACCAGAGGTGTCCAAAGAACATCCCATCACTGTGTAATCCTCCAGCACTGCTGAGGCATCAGTTGGTTTATGTCACAGGGAAGGACCTGAATCACAGACCAATTGACTGACAGGTGTCATGTCATGGAAACAGTCTGGGGTAAAAATGGGTGGGGAGCTCCTTGGTTTCTCAGGTGCAACAGCTCAGCACCTCTGCAGCCTTTGAGCCTCACCATGCAGAAAGAGAGTCTGCATCATCATACTTGTGAAACCACAGGGTGCATCCTCCTCAAATCCGTTTCCTACCTATCCAGGATCATATGCACAACACTGCTCCAAAAGGAAGTTCAATATGATTTGGTACAAAGGCTTAAAATTTCCTGCAATGGTGGGAGATATTCCTGCTACATTTCCTTAATCCTCTAATTCATGATGCAACATTTGTAATAAAAATAAATTACTGGTCTGAGTGAAGATAGCATCCTTTAGGTAACTGATGAAGCTAACAAAGAACTTAGAAACTGGGACTGTTTCTTATAAAAAGAGTGGAGCATTGTGCCTGCTAAGAGTTGACTACGAAAGCTTAGCCAGAAAGAGCAGTTTTCTCCCAGAACTGGACAAGGAATTTGCTCTAGATCTTCTCATTGGTTCATTGCACACCTCCTTCCTAGAAGAGCTCTGGTCAGATCTGGACTGATTCCCTGGTAGCAGGGAGACACCCTGAACTACAAGCACAGCGCAGTGGAAGAGAGGGTCTGTGGAAGGTATAGACTGTAAGAGTCGGTCTAAAACCAGCATTTTCTCAACCTTGTCATCAGGAATATGGACAGTAAAGTACCCCAAAAGTTAGGCTAACGTCTGCAGTGACCTGCCTGAGATGCAGTTGCTGATCCTGGGGGGAATGGAATGCCAGGCTTGTAAGGTCATTGTGCCCTGGACAGAGCAAGGACAGAGCTGAGCAACTTGTTCATCTGGCAAGAAACAGCAAAAGGATAAGAGTGCTGGTATCTGCTTCTCCCTTCTAAAAACCTTGTTGTGGGGGGGATAACAGCTGAAGGAGGGAACTTTGCGGAGGCAAGACGGCTCTGTTTTGGCTAAAGAGTGCTGTGCCATTCTCTAGTACCAGGGACAAGCCTGAGAACTGTTATCAAGAAAGGTTGATCAGTATTGATGGAGCCAAGGAAAGGGGGAGATACAGAGGAGGAGCAAGGGGTGGGACTGGGCATAAAAAAGAGCTCCTCAGCACCCGAACTTTGGAAGCTTTCCCCACCAAGGATCACGATGATCGTTAGGACCGGCAGGACGCTGCCTGGACCTGGGACCATAGGGCTGCCTTGGACCCGTGCTGGTACCTATCGATCTCTTTCCTCTTTTCACTTTACTTTCTCCTTTCCCTTCACTCTCTTTACCTATCACACGCCGCTTTACGGGCAAACAATAAGTTTCACCGTTTGCCTGTAGCAAACCCCTTTGGCGTGGTCGCCTTAATTTTGCACTTCGAGATCACAGCAAACGAACCATCACGAGTCCACTGAGTGGACTGTGACATAGACCAACAACTATTTGGGGTCCGTAAGTAGAGAGGAACAGAAACTCTCAGAGTGGCTGCAGACCTCAACAATGAGAAACTCAATCTGGGCTGGAAGTGTGGGAAAAGCCTCCAAGGGGAAGATCATGCTTTTGAGACCCATATCCTTCCTTCTAACCTTGCCCATTTCAGGTAAATCAGTGAGCTGGGGCAGCAGAGGTTGTTAAAGGGCCTCCTGGATGAAGAGCAACTGTTGTCTGCAGTTACATGGCATCGTTTGCAAGGCTCTGCAGCCACACTTAACAGATCCCTGCAGCACTCCCATGTTGTAGGGAAGAGCTGCCAGCCTTGTTTCACAGATGGGCAAACACACATGAGTGCAGAATGGCACTCAGGGCTGTTTGGTGTGTGGGAAACCAAGCTGATAAACTGGGGGGCACCATCCTGTGAGGCAGGTGTACACTGCTGGGCATGCAGCCTGATGCATCCATACCTAGGACAGCTTCAGAGGACTGCTGAGATGCCAGTAGCTATAGGCCACCAAGGCTGGGACCACTAGCCCAAGGAGGACACCAAAGCCTGAAAAAGCATCATAACGCATGCAGGGCTCGCTGCTGGCTCAGCAAAATAGCTGCCAAAGCCCCCACCAGCTCAGTTAAAGCCTGAAGAAGGATCACTGCACTGCAGTGCAGAGGCAACGCCTTGTGCCACCTGAAGTTTGCTCTCCCCTTCTTCCTCTCCCAAACACACGTGCTGTAATTTAGATTTCATTTGCCTCATGCACATTCTTCTCTAAATTTCCTAGTCATAATTCCACAGCAGTAGCAAGAGTCCTTTTCTTCAAGGAGCTTCTGTGATTTCTCAAGGTCTCTGGAGTTGTCAATACCCAAACAATATGGCCCAGTAACAAACATTTAGTCTGGAGGCAGCAGAGCAGAAGCAGGCAATAGCTGCGTTTCTTCCAAGCTTGTTCGTATCAGGGCAAGTCCCCAAAAGAGACCAGGATCTCAAATATTTAACTTTGACATACACAGAGGGAAATATCCAGCAACCAGATGCCTCTGCACCAAAATAACAACACACTGATTCCTTTTCCTTGGTTCCTGATAACAAAGCAAGGAAGAAACATCATGGCCTTGTGCTGGAGAACTACTGTGACAATTCATTTCCACTCCTGTTAGCAAAGATTAAAGTATCAAAATACTTTACAGGGAATGTGGTGATAGGACTGTGGGTGCCATCAAAATGTGTGAGCTGTTACATGAACATTTCTAGTATTTTCAGAAAAACTTAATGAATATTGTCTATCCCAGAACTGCATTAATTAGCACTAACGAGTTGGAGGAGATGTCATGTCATGAAGTAATATTCACACTTACACAACGATTTGCATCCATAAGCGGTGCAGTGCTTTACAGAAGTCAATGTCATTTCCCCCCCGTATGGTACATCGAAATCCGTGGAGGGTGGGGGAAATGCTTTCAAAGAATATTTAGGATTTGTTGAAGGTGTCTAACTGCCTACCTTCCTGTGGGAGGTGTTTAAGGGCCTAACTCCCGTTGATTGCAGAACTCTCAACACATAATATTTGAGTGGCAGTAAAAGATTAAAAAGCCCCAAAACTTAAAAAGCAACATGGACCTAAGTAACATGGGAAATGAAATCCATTTTCAGAGGCGATTTAATCTGTTAGGGCCGTGAATCTCACTGCAAATCAATGCAGCTGACTTATTCTAACCATGACAAGGATCAGCTAGCCCTAGAAAATGAAGCATCAGATTAGCCTATAGGTTAATTCATTCAGTTCCTGTGAAATTCATGGTATAGCACAGTCTTGTCTGCTTATGAGCTCCGATGTAGGTTGGCTGGAGAAGAAGCAAGTGTCCTCATCTCTGTTCAGCTGAGACAGTCTGTTTCCTCCATGCACAAATGTACCTCAATGCTGGAAAGTAGAAAAGGGACTAACATGACCCAACTAGTCACCCAAGCCACCAGGCTGCTCTCACCTGCTCCATGGACCAGGGCCAGCAAGAGAGAGACAGAGGGTTGCGTGTACCAACACCAAACCCGTCCCCATCACCTCATTTTTCCTCTATTACAGGTTGGAATGAATTATGTCCTTGAGATAATTCATGCTGAGAACTTTGGAAACCAAGCAGAAACCACGGGGATCTCATTCAGAAATGTAAAATGCAGTTACTCAGGAACAGGACCTGACTCCTATGACTGGGTCCGGACCTGCAAACAGTTTAGGAGATAGGGCACATGCAATACCGACTGTCATGGTGCAATGCACTTCAAACTGGGAAGATCTCCAAGTTTGCTGAGTGAACCATGAGATGTTTCTAGTTAAGCCTTCCACAGAAACGCTTCACTTCTGAGATGAACAGTGGGTGTTATTTCCCATGCCATGCTTTCATTAATTTCCAGGACAATCCCTTAAGTAATTGGGACACAAAAGGAGGGGGGAAAGGGAGAAGCAGGACTTTATCTTTGGACAAAATAGGCTACCAAGGCGTATGATTAATTTTCACACAGACTCTACTTAAAGGATCTCAGGGAGCTGAAGAGGGAAGTAAGCAGACCTCGACATTCTCAAAGAGCTAGTGCAATAAATCCTCCCTTCATTAGACGAACAGAGTGCATGCTGGTAGGATTATTATGCAGGCAAACGAAGCTTGGTCTTTGTGAGGCAGCTGAAACGGATGGTGGGGACAAGCCAAATCCAGCTGGTTGGTGCTATGACCCGTGCGCTGGCAAATCCTGCCTGCTGCCTTCAGCTCCAGCCTGGGGCTGGTGCGGAGAGGGACAGGAGTCACATGTAAGTCGCCTGTGTCCCAGTTAGCTCTGGGTAATCCTGGCAGCCAAGAGGCCAAACAAAGTGAACAGCTGAAGTGTGCGTAAGGGAATAAAGATGAGCTGGGTGTGCCACCAGCCCTCCCTGGGTGACCCGTGCCTTGGTGGAGTGATGCTGGGGAAAGGGGCCGTTCTTGCAGTCCCCCCGATTTTGCACCAACCTGGGGCTGGGAGCGAGGGGAAGAGAGAAGGGAAACTTCCTGATGGAAAGTGCTGGGAATCACCCCTGTCTTTGCAGGAGGAATAGGAGGAGTGAGGAGTTCCTTTCTCTGCTGGAGATCAGGTCCTCACCAATCTCTTCTACCCTGCCATGGGGAAAAGGGGACACATGGGACGCCTTTTCTTCAAAGCTGAGTAAAGCTCTATCTCAGGAACTTCTTCCTATTCTCAGAATATTTCCATTTGCACGTGAAATGGCCTGAAAGCAGAACAATGCAGGAAGGACCGATGGTGGCAGGGGCACTGTGTGGCTGGGGGACACTTGGAGAGTTGCTTGCAGACTACCATGACCACAGTGCAGACAGAAATAAATGCAACTAATAAGAGGAAATCTCATTGCTCCAAAGCCAAGCAAACCAACCTCATTCATGCAAGGGAACTGCTGAGTAAATGGCAGATGAGTAAATGGCAAGAGTCTGAGAACAAGACTGAGGAAAGGTGAGATTGTTCTTCCCATGCCATCCTCAGATTTTGCAGTTGACCGGTGCTGGTCAAAAGCCTTCTTGGATGACAAAAGGCAGCATAGATAATTGTGAAGAACATCAAATGAGTCAGCTGATAGATCTGAGCCCAGAAACATGCCTCCTGTTAAGCAAAATCTACATGTACTTCTCACATGGAGCTACATAATGAAGTACTTTCTTTTGTACAGAAGAACAAAACAAACTATTTCTCATTTGTCTGGCTTTTTGTATTGAAATAGCCTTTGTACTTTGCATGATGCCACATTTGAAGAATATTTTTGTAATTTTACGCTGCCTTCTACTGAGTGTAATAAAGAACTGCTGACCAGCCTTTAGAGACAGGGAGGGAGGCCGCTTTGTACTAACCTTTATGCATATATTCGTTGCCGACTAACTAACACTTTAAAGATAAGAATGAAGCAGAATTCACCAAGCAAAGAACACCAGGTGGAATCCTCCAGTCAGACCGTGGGGCTCAAGGAACACGAAGGACTGAGCAGGAGAGATAGGGAGGGCAGCTAGCAAGAGCTGGTTCTGTGGACTGGAAAAGACCCGGGATGGTACAGGGCATGCGCCACAGGACAAGTTCAAAAGTTCAACCATGAGGAAGCCTCAGACCTTCATCCCCAACGACCACCAAGGACCCCCGATGGAGGCGTAACTTGGGTGGACTGAGGCGGGACTATGGGAGGAACTTATGTTAATGAATTCCTGGAAATAATTAGAATAACCCAACCTTTTCTTAGGAATGTAATGAGTAAACATGAAAGCTGTAAATATAAGGCAAGAACCCTAACGCCTGGGTGCGCACGTATGGAAGGAGCTATCCCCCGTGCTGCCCGGCACCGCAATAAGGAATACCTGCTTAAGAGCACTGAATTGTTACTGAGTTTTCTCTGATTCATGAGGATTGCAAAACTTACACTGATTGGAAAAGCTTTCTATTTCAAAGAGTGCCACGTTTTGCAGAAAATCCTGAGAACATTCCAAAATGACATCAAAATAATTATTAATAACTTTTTTCTAAATAAATTTTTTAAAAATATCAAAAGTCAATTAGACAATGCTTCCAATACATCGCTGCAACATTAAAAAAAAAGGGCTCAAGAGATACTAAAGTGACACAGCCAAATGACAATTTTAGCAATTGAAAAAAGAAGTGCTGTAAGTTTGCTTTCCAATTTCTCTTACTTTTTGGTCATACTTTTTTATTTCTCATAATGTCTTTCTCTACTTCGTTGCTTGCCCAGAAAACAGAATCAGGGAAACCTCCTGGCTGTAGTAGAAAAAAGCTGTTCTAGCCAAAGCTCTTGTAAGTGTTAGTAATGGGTAGCCTAATTTCAGATGTAGGTATGGTTTTTAAGATAACCTTTTGTTCTTAAAGAAAGTTTTCCCTATGTCTGTGAGGCAAGTTTATTACCTAAGCTGAACAGATGGGAAAATGGAGTCATAGAGAGATCAATTTACCTGGGTAAGATCCCGTACCAAATTGGAGGGAGGGAGACAGGGGAATAAATCACAAATCTTGTGACACCAAAGCCTTTGTGCTAACTCAAGACCCCTCTTCCCCCAGCTAATGAATTGGTGATTAACAAAGGCTGCTCCGTTTCTGACAGTTTAATCGGTGATTTCTACTTTACACTTTGGTTCACTTTGGCTTTTTTAATCTTTATGAGGCAATCCTTGCAAAGAGAGGAAGCAAACAGGAAATAAATCTCAGAGCAAGTAAGCCCCCATGTCATAGAAGTGCAATGAACAGATCTTATTTGCCAGAAAATATTTATCTGACCAATAATGTTTGCATTTAGGCCCAGTCAATTGCTTTAATAACAAACACCCAAATTACATTTAATATCAAAACATTTTAAATGGGCTCAGCATCTTCTAAATAAACATAGCACTAGTCATAATGGTGCTCTGCTAGAGCCAAAGGTTCAGTGTTACTTGATTTATTGTTTAACTTGTGTCTAATTGCTGCGTATCTGACGTCTCTGGGAGCATGGGCTTCTACTGCTTGTCTGAATACAATTTCCTTTTCATTACTGAAGCACACTAGGAATAAACCCCAGCTCTCCTGATACCCTGTCCAGGGCAGTCACCACAAGACTATTAACCCTCAGCTAAGGAGATTGAAGTGCTTGATTAATTCACTCCATAAAGGTTGCTCATTTCCCCTCCGTATGCAGCGGTGGCCTGATTTCTGAGCACCCCGTGGTCTGCACAATTTGCTCCAAGTGGTGTCTTGGTGAAGTCTAGCTGTGTTTGCATGGGGCCACACAAACCCAGAGTCATTAGAGAGCAGCCCCAAAACCGGCAGGGGGGTCTGGAAGTGGCCTACTGGTGAGACTTAGCAGTCCTTGCTGGCTGCTTTTTGGGATGGGAGAGTCTTGGGTACCGATGCCTGCTTTGAGGACTCTTTATGTCTTTGATCTAATGTCTGTAACCAGCCTTGCAGACACATGTGAGGCTGTAGGATAAATGGCATTGACACTTTCAAAAAAGAGATAAGAAGCTCAAATTCATACATCCCAAGGGAGGTCTCAAACCACAGAGGCCCAAATGAAAAGACTGAAGGTTTCACCTGCTAGCTGTGGCTTCAAAAACTTGCTCCCTCGCTCAACTTTTCACCCCCTGCTCCCTTTTGGCAGGAAAGGATGGAGGGGCCTGCCTCCAGGCAGCATGCTGATTCATAAAAAGTCAGCATTAAACATCCAGTCCTCACTTTGAAAATAGCTCTTACCTGGCTGACACTACCTCAAAGCTAAGATTTGCAGACAAGATGTGAGACTTGCACCGTTGCACCTTTTTCCCATGACCACCTTAACTCCTGGAAGTGGGAAGCAGGACATGTTTTATCTCTGAAGACTGATCAACCCCATTAACTGCTCAACTACCAGTAAAACCAGTACTTGTTGGCTATTATAATGGTAGTTTCTGCAGCTCTGTAGTGTTGTAGCAGTCTTTGGGCTACAGAAAATAAGGTGCCTGTTTTTAGGATGGGGAAGGACATGTCTATGGTTGGATCTGTTCTCTCCCACCCATTTCTCAGTGACATTTTGCCTCGCACTATCCCTCTATCTTTACCTATAACCTGAGTTTGATCATAACACGCTTCCCTCTCTCCTAGGAGGACTGTGAAGTCTAACTCGTTAAACCCTGAGAGCTGAATATAGACTTCAGACATAAAAAAAAAAGTCAACTCTTGCTAAGTTCATACTTTTTACAACGACTCCTTGGGCTTGTTTTATTTAAAAAAGGGAGAGAAATTATATTCAGATTAGCTATAGCAGCATATGCCACTGGTCTGATATGATACAGGGCAATTAAGCTATACAGCAACTAATGTTTGGGTTTTGGTTTTGCAGGAACACTGTGATGGTGACTGCAATCCTTGTTTATAAGATTTTGATTACATTGAAAACATTTTCGGATTAAGTGTGTTGGAAGGGTTGTTATTAAAGCAATTGAACAGGCTTAAATACAATCATGGTTGGTCAAATGCATATTTTCAGTCAAAACAAGAATTTCCGTGGCAGTTGTCATGAGAGGCTGCATGGGAGAAGGAGGGGAAATAAACCCCAAATGCCCCACAGTCCCTGATGTTTGCAATATCACTTCTTAGCTGCAGGATGCAACTAAAGTGCACCTCCAAAACGGGGACAAACACCTGTGGGGAGCTGACTGCGTTCGCACCTTATCCTTTGCACGTTCGACCTGTAATGAGGGAAACTAATGAGAAAAGGTTCCCCTGTGCCTTGTCTGCAAATTTCTTGGGAGTCACCAACATGGATGGTGGCAGGGCTGTGGTGCTCTCTGCGGACCATGGCTTGGATGCCCCTGTCTGATGGGCACATGGATGGGGCAGAGCTGCACATCCCCAGCGGGTTTGGGCTATCTCGGAGGGGCAGTGATGCTGTTTCCCCACTGCAGCTCAGTCTCCTCATTTAAAGCAATGCTAATTTTCCTATCCCCCGTCTCGCAGGCGGGCGCTTCTTCCCCTCCTCCTCCTTCCAGAGACATCTGCCTTTCTGTAGTGACAGTGACCTTACGATCTGAGAGCACAAGGTTGCCAAATCTCATGATAGATGACGTTTTTCTGAAAACCTGCTCTTCTGGGCTTGTTCCAGAAGGTGAAGGAGAAGACAGTCCAACTCTACGCATTTTATGGCAGTCAATGTTTTTGAGCCTTAGCAATTTTAAAAATAGAGTGTGCTTTGCTGGTTAGAGTCAAGGAAGTAGTCTGATGTATTAGTATAAACTTTTTACTGTCTGATGATGAACGTTTGCATATGGAAGAGCCCGTCCTACTCCATTTTATAATGACAGTAACTAGTTTTCGTATGGTTTCACTGGTTGTGGTTTCATGAGGGAGCCCTGGGCTTGGAGAGTTCAAAAAGCTCAGCTGCCAGCTTCATGTGAAGTGAGGACTGAAATAAATGGGAAATAAATGAGAGGAAAATGGACAAAGCCGATAGTTAAAGGGTCACAGTGGCAACTCCTTTGCGAGAGGAAAAAAATTTAATTAATGTTCTTTCTCCCCAATTTGCTTGGAAACACAGACTGAAAAGCTGACCTGGGTGGTCTTGTTTCAAAGGAGTTAAAGGAAAGATGTTTTCTTTGTGCAGAGGGGCCTGGAGAAACAGGCACAAGTTTTTCCTGTCCCAAGCAGGAGAAAGGAGTCAAGTGTGGGAAGAAGTGCTGGGAGGCAGAGAGGTGGGCAGAAAATGGGAAAAATACTGCCTATAAAACTAATCCTAGAAATCAGCAGTGCTGACATAAATCAAGAGGGCAAGTGGTTAACGGGGACCAGTATTGGGTTTTGTGTTGCTGATGACACAACACACTGGTTGTGTGTCCCAACCCTTCTGCCGGGGTAGAGCCGTGCAGCCACACTTGCCAACCCGAGTGAATTGAACTGGTAAAACACATTCATTAACAAAATGCTACTGCTATTATCATTCTGAAAGATAATTGAGAATGGCAAAACTCCCAACACCTCCCTGTGCCCTATTTGTACACAGGTCTTCCCCTATTTTTTAATCACTTTTTCCCTCCTTTTCTCTTTTTATTGTTATTATTACTGGAATTATTGCTGTGCAATCAGAATCTTTCTATGTGGAAAGGTGAAGTTGCAGTTTCACTCCTAGATGGCAGTATAAATTATTACATGGGCTACCCTATAATCTTTGGTCATGTTGTACAGCAAGGTAATTGATTCCCAAGTCACTAAAGCTGACTAACATGACTGTAAATCCTATGCTTGAGCAGTGTTTGCTATTAAAAAGTCAACATCTACAATAGTTGCTACACTGCAGTTACTGGGAAAATACTGATTTGCTCTAGCCTTGGAGCAGTGAATAATTGTAGCCTCTCTTGAGACCTTGATTGTGATAACTGGTGGTGAACGGTGTGCTTTTCCAGTGATGATCATATAGATTGTCTCTCTGCATGCTTATTCCCAGAACCCTTATAGCATCACTGGTCCTGCTGCGGACAATGCTGGGCTTGGTACTTCCACCTGGATGTGGCCAAAATCAACAAACCCTCTAGGAAAAGCACACAGACTCAGATTTTGACCCGATGTAGATCTTCAATAAAGTCTGAGGATTGTGCCAATACACCCCACAGAAACCTTGCTCCTTTCCGCTTCCACTTCCCAAGACAAGAGAGAAATCTTATGACCTCTGAATTCAAGCCTCTTGGCTAGAGCCTACCTAGAACCTACCTAGGTTTTTCAAGTTACGTCACTGGATTTTAACTTTCAAGGATGATACACTGCATATGTGTGAAGTGTGCTCTAGCACCCACTGCCTTGCTTTTCAACCCCACAGGGGAAACTCTGGAGATCAGGACGTGGCTTGTCTCTGGCCTGGTGGCTTTCTGTGGCACCACATCTGTGGGAATGAGAAGAAGGTTACAAGGCTTCCCCTGAGAAGAAGGATTGCAAATCTCAAGCTTTCACACAGTTATTTCAGCTAAAATTCAGATAGCACCCAGAACTGGACAGTGGAGACCCCATAATAGGCCATTCTGCCCCTGTCGAGGAAGGAAAGAGCAACCCTTGAGAGGATCTAATTTCAGTAGCAGCTTTCCAAATATTTCATGTAGGGTTGTGTGAAATATCTGAAGGGAAATCTAGAAGTCATCCCCTTTCATGGCTTTCACTAGAAATTCTTTTTCCTGCTGATTTCCCCTTGCAGAGAAACAAGCAAGCCCAAGCAAGCAAGCCCAAGCAAATAAACAAGGCAATCCGTAGGAAACACCCAATTTCCCTCTCATCCTTTCACTCCCTCAAAACAAAATCCTTAAACTGCTGGATGGCTGAAGACAGCTTGTTGCTTGTGACAAACAGAATCAAGAAGCTGCCACCTGCTTTGATGAAAAATAAGCTTTATTTTTTTTTTTCCCGAACTAGTGAAGACAACTGATTTCTGCATTACCAAATAACCAGGGGCAAAAATCACATAAATGATAGCGCAGGGTAGTAAATGCAATTTTTATAGGCTCCCTGGCAGAAAGAGCAAATAATAATAATAATAATAATAATAGTAATAGTAGTAGTAGTTGTAATAATAACCGCTTAGAAAAAATGATTCATTTGACCCTACAGTTGAACATTAACGAGTGCACAAGTTCTACACCAGCATGCCCCTTGCTGTTAGTGCAGCATGGGCAGAACTGATTGTACATGCTGCTTTGGCTGGGGATGGACACTGATACGGGTGCGGGCTCCGGGTGGCAGCTGCCTGCAGGCTGCCTGCGTGGGCACGGCTTCCCTCCTTGCAGCACTTGCCCCCCGGACTGGGATAATGAGGGCGGATGCTTCAAAATGATCCTAATGAGCAGAAGTAGAAAAACAGTCTGGAGGAAATGAATAGAAAGAAGAGGGGAAAGAAAGCCCAAAAGCGAGCCAGATGTAAGGAATACTTTTTTAAATGAGTCCATTTAACAGTGACTGTGTTTATATTGCAGTTGTGCATCATTTTACTTATGCGGCTGTTCATACATCATTGTGCTAACGAGGTAACGAGTAACTAGGTGCCTGTATACTACAAGATGCTTTCTTTCTACCGAACAACCCAAACCCTCTAAAAATAAGGTTTGAAACCCAAAACCAAACAGCTGGGGTGCTTTGGGAATAGCAGTAAGAGAAGGAAAGCAAGCACTGGGTTCAGCCCGGTCCCCTCGGTTTTGCAAAGCACCTTTTGTTGGCTTTCGTGCACCCACCGACTGACACACAAGCCTGCATTTGCTCTGCTCCCACCGAGTGAGTGTGAGAGGAGCAGGAAGGGGCCCCTGCTCTGCCTCCATCCTGGGAAGCAAAAGAAAAAAAGAGTCTGCATTTACCCCTGATTATCCTGCAATTGTCTGGGCCAGCACGGAGTACCGCAACCTGCCCCCTGACCCACTGTTCTGCTACACCAACCAAAAATCCCCCCAAAACTGAGGAATTCACGGCAAGATCGATGCCCAACTGGCACAGGCAGTGCGAATGATGGGCTGGGTGCTTACAGCAGGACTGAAATGTTAAATACCTCCAGCATGCTCATTTATTTATGACTTCTTCAGCCTACAGTAACTACAAGCAATAATTGGATTGTGCTCGGCATAGCCGGATTGATTTGCTACTTAATAATAAAACTGGGTCCTCTGTTGATAATGGCATCCCTAGAAACGAGGAGGTCAGGTGAAAAATGCATTCAAGGCTCAATGCTAACTCCAAAAGCTCACGTGGCTCTCGGTGGAGAGCAGGATCTTTGCCAGATGCAAATTTTGTACTGGTGACTGTTGAAACATGCTCTTTGTGGCCTCCTGTGCCTTCGATAGAGTATTTACCAACTTTGGCAGGGCTGTTATTTAGCATTTTGACAAAGGACAGCGAACACAGCGTATTTTTCCATAGTTTTCTGAAGGCTGTGGCTAAGCCCCAGTGCAACCTGCAGTGGCCTCTGGTTGTCTCCGAGTGAAAAGTGGCATTTAGACTTAATTACAGAGCAGCACCAGGGAGCCAGACTACCCCAAACCCCTTTTTCATCTGAAGCCAGCAGAGCCTAAAGCAGCATAAATATGACAAACCTAGTCCCCACTGTGCAGCCCTTTGCGAATGGGTGTTCATGCAAATGGGGCTGTTTCTCCAGCGCTGCTCCTTGTGCCTCACCAGCAGCTCAGGCGATGGGATGGGAGCAGGTGGTTTGTACCCAGCTGCTCCCTTCTTCAACCAAATGCCCTCGCTTTACTGCTAGCAGCTTAAGGACCGGAATTACATCTACAGCATCTCTAAGATGCATTTAAGGATGTCAGCCTGCTCTGGAGGCATAAATGTAACCTGGCTTTCCCTGGGCTTTGCTTATTTTGAGCAACTATCATGCTCTTGTTTTTCCCTGAGCTTGTGGCCATAGGAAGGACTGCTGCCTGAAGCCACCTGAGGGATGATACCTCCTAGGATGGCTACTCCAAAAAGCACTTGAGACTGCTTTGCATCCAGCATTGGCCAGACTGGAGGAGCTGACTGTGCATTTTGTATGTCATGTGGGAGTAGAATGTGCTTGTGAAAGGGCACATTTGCTCCTGTGTTACAGCAGTCCATGAAGCTACATGAGCCACAGGCACAGCCCTGTGAATCATAGAATCATTTTGGTTGGAAAGGGTTTTTAAGATCATCAAGTCCAACCATTATCTTAAGACTACCAAGCCCACCACTAGACCATGTCCCTAAGCACCACATCTATACATCTTTTGAACACCTTCCAGGGATGGTGACTCCACCAATGTCTAACTAGTCTTTCAGTAAAGAAATATTAACTAATATCCAATTTAAATCTCCCCTGGTGTAGCTTGAGGCCATTACCTCTTGTCTTGCTATTAATTACTTGGGAGAAGAGACCAACACCCACCTCACTACATCTTCCTTTTAGGTAGTTGCATAGAGCAATAAGGTCTCCTGTCAGCCTCCTCTTCACTAGGCTAAACAATCCCAGTTCCCTCAGGTGCTCCTCATAAGACATGTTTTCCAGACACCAAGGCATGGCCACAGCCAGGGTGCCTGACTCCCAGGGTTTCTCCTACTCCTCATTACAAGGAAGAGATGGCCAGGGAGGGATACAGGCACAGTGCCCTCCCCACCAAGCACAGCAGAGCACAGGAGGCATGGGGCCACCTCACCTCCCTGTGGAGCACCCAGCTGGTGGCCAGGCCGTTGTGCTTCCTCCATGGAGGAACTTGGTGGCCGTGGCTGCCCCCGAGCACCCCTTCTGAGCACACACAGGTGCCCCTGGCCATACGCAAGCTGCCTGCCAAGCCTGGACAGATTTCAGGAAAGCAAAGAGGAGCAATTAGTTATTTTAACACACATTTTAGGAACAAATGCTAAAGGGTCGTACCTCCACTTGAAGGACTGCCAAACTTCACATGCAAATAAGAAAAAAGTAGAATGCTTGAGGCATGTATGCTGAGGGAAACAAGAGTTTGATGGGAATGAGAGCATTGCCCAGCTCATTGCCTGCCTGTCAGGAGCTTTTGTAGAGGCGGCAGCTCTGGGCAAGAGCAAAGAGCGCAGGCTCACCTGTCTTGAAAACACACAAGACTTGTGCCCTCCATCGTCCTGCAACTACGAAATGCTCAGAGCAGAGCCAGCTCCGCAGTCACATAGGATGGGATCCACGTCTGGTGCCTTTGCACTTTGCTGGACCTCACTGTAAGATACGTAATGTAGTAAAATAAAAATAGAACCGTCGTGCAGGTAGTGACCTGTACTGAGGTTGCTGTTGCACTCGGTATGGTGGATGCAAGGTGCTGTCAGCAGAGGAGAGGCTGTCAAAATCAGTTTGCGAAAACATGAATTTAGGGAATGTTTGCACTTCTCTTTCTATTACATGATTTTGAAAAGATGCCTTGCTCTAGTAATTGGCTTATCATTATAATTCTATGATTGTGATATATAATTACCAACAGACAGCTTGAGGAGCAAGAAGGGGTGAAAGCAAGACTCCTGCTGAACTTGGTAGGTTTTGATTGGGAAATCATTTAAGGGAGGCCTGAGTATCCCCATGTCTAAACATGCTGCCACATGTCATGCAAACTTTCTGGTGCTTAATGCTGTCCTGGTGCACTGCCAAGAGAGTTTGTGGCTGAACGTCACACACCATTAGGCGCACAGAGGGCAGGTCTTGGTTCAGCCCAGAGACTCAGTGTTGCAGTGACCTTGAGGCAACACATTTGGGGGTGAATTGCCAGTAAATTATGAAGCCCAGCTGCTGAGAGACTGACCGCTTTTTTGATGTGTTTGAACAGGCTTTTTTTTTTTTTTTTCCCCCACTTGGACCGGTATCTCCATTCTCGGCACAAGAAGAGCTGTCCTAACTCAGAATCCACCTTCCCCTCCTTGTGCATGTGCACAGAACGAAACCAAAGTTTGCTGCAAGAAGGCTGACAGTTTGCTTGTTTTATGGACTCCTTCCCATACATATACATATGCTTATGTGCAAATTTAACATATAGTTTTTGCTCTAATGGTGGATGTATTTCAGCAAGAACCAGGGCTAGTGGATGGCTGTGCTGAAGCAACCTTGAAGGTGCTGCGTATTATGTAGGACCATAGTTTAATCAAACCTTATGCATCCAAGATGACTAGAATTGCCCAGCTGCAACGGATTGTGTTTGGGGTGTTTGAAGTTGTGGGACTGCTCCTTCCCTGCCCTCTGCATCGTTAAATGGAGGTGAGTAACGAAAAGCAGGTGACAATGTGGGAGACGCCCTTCCTGGTGAGGACTACATAGGGCTTGCACTGCTGGCCATGTGAGGATGAATGGGATGCAGTGGCCGCTCTGCTGGAAGATAAATAAGATAACTCAAGAGAAAAGAGCAGGAGAGTGCGATGGGATTCTTCTAGGCCCATCACCTTCATTGTTCTCCCATGAGGTGAGTGGGAGATCCCTAGTCTCCTCCTAGGATTTTGGGGACCACGTGCTGTGCCCTTTTCATTTGGTTCCCCCTCGTATAATGGGGACATTACTGAAGTCCTGACTGTCTCCATCCCCACCTTGGTTATCCTCAGTACCAAAGGAACAAGGGAGAAACCCCCCAAGAGGAGAAGTCCAGATTATTCACCAAGTGACAGCATGTCACCAAATAAATGAACAAAGCAGGAAAAGCAGGTCATGTCTGTCATCCCCAGTGCGAATCCCCTCTGACGCTGACAGCCCTCACATTTCACAATTTCTGCAGACAGCTCCCTTTCTTTGCAGGATAATTAGCAGCCAGGCTGGGTGACGTCTGACCAGGCCCTCTGCCCCAGGGTCACCCAACTATCACATTGGGTGACAGTTGTCCTGCCTGTGCCCAAGGAGGACCCTGCCCTGGGGAAGGGTCTCCAGATGATGTAGGGGTCTTCTGCTGTACACCACCTTTCCCCTGCTTTATTGTCCAGGGTGGAAGGAGTTGGGGGGGTTCAACCAAAAAGCTATCTCAGTGTTAAAACCACAGGTAAATGCTTGTATCTTGATATCCAAGGCTATGGGTTATGTGCATTTAAACCAGCCCTACTACTAAATCCCTGATTTTGGAGGAACTAAAGTAAGGCCCAACTCATGACATGACATGACTGTACATCCTAGCAGGGTCAAGTCTTATGATCCAGCCTTGAGTTCAGTGGGACCCTCTTGAGTAACTATCTTCACCTCACATTTCATCTTCAGCTTTGGAAATAACACCACTCTTGCTCTGAAAATCAGGGTCTTCCATGGTGAATGAGCTGAACTGCAGTTCTAATCTCCTTTTGCTGTGTGTATCTCTAAAACAAGCCTGTTGGTGCAGGTATAGACCCAGCCCCTTGCTGGTCAGTGGATACATTTAATGATGTCTGCATGGTTAGCCCCTGGGCAAAGATGTTGTTTTGGTAAGCTGGAAAATTATTGATGAAATACTATTTTTTGGCAGAGAAAGCACTCATGCCAAAATGCCCTACAAACTCATATTTTGCCAAAAGTCATACTTGGTGGTGAAAAAGTGGGAAAATTCCTAACAGCCTATTTTGACTTTCCCTAAAAAATAATAATGAAAAATCTTTAATTTGCAATTTTTTAAAAAACTTAAGATAAACATGAGATAGAATTACTGTCACAGTAAAGGCAATGTGTTTCAATTGTTCCAAACATTTAGTGGTGAATTTTAAAATCTGAAATGCCTTATACCAGGCAAGGTCGAGGATAAAAACAAGGCAAGAAACCCTCTGAGAATGAGAATTTCATTACTTCCATCAGGGGGTCAGCTGTGTTTTGGGAAGACAGCACTGCAGTATCTATGTCTTTCCGTTCTTGATCACAAACCGTCTTGGCCTCAGGGTGATGCACAACTTCCCCACACACCTCTGCAACTGACCACCTAGCACAGGGCAGCTGGGCAATAGAAACTCCTGTAGTCTGAGCCAAAATCCGTGTTGTTCTGCAGATTTGAATATTTTGAAATATTTTAGATTTCATACATGCTCCACCAATCTGTGCACATTATACATTCTTATCCTTGTGTAAGAATATATAAATAATATATTCTTATTCTCTGTATAGGAGACACACTTAAAACCACAGCTACAGGGCTCGATTTTTCAGCTCAGGTAGCAAATGCGATAGCATTGCTGAGGTTGACTGATCCAACGTGTGCCGTTGGCTATGTTGATGGCCATCGCAACAGGGGTGCCAGCTGCATCATTACGATACCCTCTGGCAGCAGATCAGCAGCTGCAAGAGTGTACAGGATTAGTAATAAATCAAACACATCCTGTGAACATTGTTGCAGGATATGATTAATTTTCACGTATGCCAATAACACAGTGAGCCAGCTCCTGAGGTCAGGAGTTGGCTTGGTACGTGGTCACTTGAGTCTCATAGCCAGTTTGCCCATATCAGCACATATTATATTGGTTTCTGTGTTCAAGGTCAGTTCCTTATAAAATTTGTAATTTACAGCAAGGAAAAGTTTGCCTTGCAGCAGTGGACGGAGATTAATATGAGTTGCATTGCATGATAATGATTGCATTTCAGGAAAACATACAAGATTTGTAGATCAGGGAAAAGGGAGCTTGCATGGGTCCAAGCAACAAATCCAAGAATCAGAAAGAGACCACAGTGGGCAAAGCCACTAGACGAATGTGCAGACTGAAGTAAATCACGTTATACTTCCAACACCTATCACAACATGGCAGGGAAAGTGGAAGGGGATGGAGGCTCCTCTGCCTCTGCTCCTCGCCCTTGTGCCTAAGAGCCCGTATAACTCTATGCCTTGGAAGCAGCTGACCTGACCCAGCTCTCCATCAGTCCAGCAAAAATCAGCAGTAAATTCACTGTCATAATTCACATTTACACTTGTGTAACCACAGACAGAATTTAACCTGTTAATACTTCGCCACTTATCATCCCTCCACCCTTTTCCCAGACCGACTTCAGACCCTCAAGGGAATGGGGCTGGTGCAGCCTGTTGTAGCTGAGACATCCTGGGTGAGACGGAAGATCCTAATATCCCTCTGCAGAAAGTCATCTTCCTCCTCACTACCATGAATGGCTGAAAAGACAACAGAGAAAGAGCTGCTCCTGGAGACCTGTGGGGTGTAAAACCTATTGTTTGAAGTGCAACTCTGCTAGGCAGCGTTCAGGCCGTGTTTTCCTGGTGCTTGGGAGGAGCATGTGTTGTAATGACGTGATTATGTCCCCACTGAATTGTTGGCCTTTACAGTGTTTGGATTTCCTGGTGACTCCATGGTGAAGGGTCCTATTCACTCAAGCATGTTTACCCAGCTGCGGGAGCTTCTCTGGGGCTGCCGCACTCAGGAGCTGGACATAGCACTGTGGATTGCAGGAAAGAAAAAAGCAATAGGCTCAAGAAGGATAAGCCTAGGAAGAAATCCTGCTGGAAATGACGTATTTACCATGGGATAGCCAAGTGCATGAGATGGCCTCATCCCTCGGCTGTCAGTGAGCAGGTCCTCTTGTGGGGAGCCGTACACTCAGTGGCTGTGCATTACCTTTTCAGAACAGAATCGTGCTCGCGGCCCCAACAGGTACCATAGTTTTTTGCACTCAGGTGATTTAGTAAATTTTAGCGACTAAAGGAAGCGTAGCATTGGGATTTGGGTTCCCAGCCAATTTTTAGAAGAAGACTTTCACTGAAGTCGGAGAAGGAATATCAATTTAAACCCACTGAGAACCATCTCAGCTTGCCTGGCGTACAAGCAAGGAACTGCCTATCAACTAGTGCAGCTTCCAGCTAAGGTCCAGGAGAGGGTCTGAATATCCTTTTCCTGGGAAGCCTTTTCCTGGGTAAGAGGAAGAAGAGGCTACCCTAACCCTATCACTAACCTTAACGTTAACCCTAATTGTAACCCTAATCCTGACCTTAACCTTATGCATACACCCCTCCCGCCTGTTCACACAAAGCGCAGAGGATAGTGGTGGCCCCAACCCCTTCCAGCCCAACTGTAATTCATGCAAACATTTAAGGCTCTGTGCAGAAGCCTTAAACGTGCGTGGGGCCTCACAGGGAGGTGCGGTGCTCTTTTGCTGCCTCCCACAAGCTGCAGGACAGTACCCAGACACCAAGCCGCCTCTGCTCTCTCACCCACACATGGAGACTGAGCAGAGCCTTTTAGCTCCTGCATAAGAATGTGTGTAAAGGGACCTTAATGAGGAGAAAAAATCAAATCTTTTTAAGCCCAGCTGCTTGGATCGTGGGTAAATCTGTGGGCTGGACTATGGGGAAACTCTAGAGGTCTGGATTTCTTCTAATTCACTTTGCTCTATGCAATCTCACCATTGCCAAAAGGTGACAAAATTCCCATCTCGATGCTGGGCTTGTCTCAGACAGCCACAAGGAGGAAAACACCACCCATGTACAGCAACAGCTTTCTCTTAAAAGAGAGAGCAAGGGAGAGGAGCAGCAATAATAATAAAAAAGGACAAAGACACACTCTGCCTCTAAGGCTTATAAAAAGCAGCTTAGCCTTCAATAAGCAATTCTTTGAAGAGAAATTAATGGAAAAGGTTACAAGCCTTCTCTTGAGCAGAGTCCGGCACACTGCTCTTTCACATTGTTACTAGAAATGGAACAAGTGTGTGGCATTTCTTTTCATTTCACATGTCCTGAAAGGCTGTATTACTCACTGGAGCTTGCATTTTTCCTTTCCCCCGTTTGCACAATGCACTGAGGAATTCCTCGTGGGTGATTCAGCAGGCGATTCACGCTGAGCCCAACCTGCACACCCCACATGGCAAACAAAAAGGCATCCGTCAGCTGCTTCTTGCCGGATGCAAGAAGTCCTGTCTACCACAATCTGAGTCTGCTTTGCAAAAAGGAAGCCATGAAAAGGAAGGAAAAAAAAATCAGGGTTGCTCAAATGGTGTTGTCCCTTCACCCACAGGAGACAGTGGTGCACGTGGTGCAACTGGGAAACAGGATTAAAAGTCAGATGGGGAACAGACCCGAACTTTACAAATGCAGGGTTGCCCTTCTTTTGTAGCTGGGCTCTGTCACTAGGTGGTACTGTGCATCACAGCTTCGTGCCTTCTCCTAATTCCTCACTCCTGTGTTTGTCCATCCCCTGGGTTAGATGTTTTCCTGGTAAATATTGTGCTTAGAGAGAGGGAACCTGTTGTCCAAGTCCTCTCATATATTCCTGACCTCACACGCAGGAAGGCTGAAGGCAGTAGAAGATTCCTGACTCAGCTAACGGTCAGCACTGGTGACTGATTTGGGTTTCTGCTGTCAAACAGCAGGTGTTTAATGCTGCCTTGCTGAGCCATTTGGTGATGGGTCACGACACCTTTCATTTCCAGATGCTCAGGCTTGTGAAAGGGAAGAAAAACCCAAACAAACCAGGG
Source organism: Leptosomus discolor (assembly GCF_034619465.1). Lineage (NCBI taxonomy): Eukaryota > Metazoa > Chordata > Aves > Leptosomiformes > Leptosomidae > Leptosomus > Leptosomus discolor. The sequence goes on along the minus strand of NC_141391.1, from coordinate 211,275,076 downwards.
ATGGCTCTATAAAAGTGGGGAAAGGAAAAAGATATTTGATTCTTTTTTTTTTTAATTAAACCCTTAGCTCTGAAAGATCTTTATCAGTCCTACCACTGCCTGGGAATGGGCAACAAAGAGGTTTGTTAGATTTTCACTGCTGCTCTTCAGATTTCTGGCAAAAATTCAAGTTCAAGGGATTCAAAAGAACCTGGAAAGGGGGTTTGCTTGTTTGTGCAAGAAAGCCTGAGCAGCAAAGGCTATCGGCTGGTTATAGGGGGCTGCCCTGCCTCAGCAGTGGTGCCACACCGCACACCTACCCCCACTTCTGCACCAGGTCCTGCTGTACATGTTTTGTGCAGAGAAAAATGTTGTTAATCCAGCTCTGCCTCCTGATATATGGTCTCAACCCTATACAGAGACTTTCACTTCTACCAGACCATTGTGTGGCAGCCGTCTGAAAGATGAGAGCCAATGATACAGACTGTATGGCCTGTATGAACACAGTGCTGAACGACTTTGTGGCCTTTCAGTACTTGAAAGGGGCTTTTAAGAAAGATGGGGACAGACTTTTTAGCAGGGCCTGCTGCGATAGGACAAGGAGTAATGGCTTTAAACTAAAAGAGGGCAGAATCAGACTACATATAAAGAAGAAATTTTTTATGATGAAGGTGGTGAAACACTGGCACAGGCTGCCCAGAGAGGTGGTAGATGCTTCATCCCTGGAAACATTCAAGGCCAGGTTGGACGGGGCTCTGAGCAACCTGATCCAGCTAAAGATGTCCCTGCTCACTGCAGGGGGGTTCGACTAGATGGCCTTTAGAAGTTCCTTCCAAACCATTCTATGATTCTATGATGCAGACTGGTTTGCCCGTATGAACTCTGTGCTGAATGACTGCACTCCCGCTCATTAAGTTATCTCTTTGTTATGCATCTTGCAGCATGGATAAAAAACTTGGCTGAAGCGTATTGTGAAGTCCACTGTTATAAATTCAGATCATCCCAAAGCAGGTCTGAACAACACGAGGATGAATCACTGACACCCAGGAGGAAAAGGTCATGGAAGATCCCAAGATTCTACAGTCTCCCTGACAAAGGTGAGTGCAGAGCCCAGTGTCCTTCTCTCAGGCCAGGACAACAGACCCGAGGCACATTTCACCTGTTAAATTAGCATTACTAATTTCTGTCTTTTCCCTCTTCCCTCCAAAATGAAGAGGCTTATCCAGCACTTCCCAGCATCCAAATACCTCCCAAAAGCCTCCTCCAGTTGAGCACAGCATCAGAAGAACTGCTGATTTCAGATCCAGCTTTGTCCCAGTCTATCCCCAGATTTCATGCTGCTGTAATAATACTAATTTAAAACTACCTTTAGTTTCTTAGCTGCAAAACTGTCAAACGATTCTGCAGATTTCCCAAACTGCCAAATGGCCCAGAAAAATCCTTTCAGAGTATTTTTTACGAGTATGTTTCCTTTTGCATTAAGACCTTCTAGGTAGTTTAACATAAAAAGGAAGAGCATATTGATGGGTGATCAAAATTAGGTCAGTGATGACTAAGATAGGAGTCTTCTTCAAATAACTGGTCCTGAGCTCCACAGCTGGTGCAGTACAATGCTCAATCACTCAGCTGCACTCACTCCTGGGGTGCACCATGGACATATGAAGCAGTGCTTGGCATCATAAGCGGCATTTGGGTTTTGCCTCAGAGTAGCTAGAAGCAGTGTCATCTGCAAGCACTTAATTTGCTTATGAACAGGAGATAGGGTGGAAATGGGGCTCCAACTCCTGGCAAGAACAGCCAGAGCAAAAAATACTGAGAAGCAAGGGGAGAAACAAGAGATGGTAGGGAAGCAGGTCTGCCTGGATTTGTAAGAGGGCAGATACACGGTAAAGAGCAGTGCAGCTCTTCAAGGCCGTAGGCTAGTCATCATTTTGAGCCTATCACCCTGCCCAGTTCTCATACCAGCCACTCAGACAGGAGCCTGGTTGCACCAGGTGTTCTCTTTACATGACCAGAGATAATGGTGGCTAAGAGTGAAAGAAGGACAGCATGTCCTGGGAAAAGATGCATGTGAACAGAAAGCTTTGGAGAAGACCTTTCCTTTCAAAAAAACCTTTCGAGAAAATCCCAAGAGGCCATCCAGATACACTCAGCCCTAAAACACAACAAACTTGTGAGACATAGAAGCAAATGCATCACTAAGAAGTCTTATGGCTGGCCTATATTAATAGCAGTTAATCTCTGGAGACATGTAAGGTGTCTGGAGCCCTGTTAGAGGAGGGGGAGAATCTTGAACAACTTCCATGATAATGAGGTCCACTGAGAGTCGGGTTAGTGAAATGAAAAGCGATGAGGTAAACCAATGGTTATCAGCTCTGACGAAAATTAGCTCTGCCCACCCTTGAGCATTCACAAACCATTTCAACACTGTGTGCACTGTATTCCCTGCTGCATTCTCCTGGCCGGGTTTCATTTACTTCCAACCCTCCCAAGTCTGACGTGAGAGGGAGAGGAAGCTCTAATGGCTATCATGCCTCCCACATCCACAGCTAATTGTTAAGACATTACCTATGTGTATTGATAAATAATAGATTCCAGCCCAGGCTGAAGGTAGAGTGGGTGGGAGATGGTCCTGGGCAATCCCAGACCTTTGCAGGGCTGATGTGTCCATCTTTCCTGGTCACTGTCATCACCTGTTATCAGCATTGGCAGGGGAGAGTTCTGATCTGCTTTGTGTATTAACTGTAAGACGAGAGGAATCACAGGAATGAGTTTGTGCTTGTTAAAGCATCCACAGATAAATATGTGATTATTTTTACTATTATAAAGCAGTGTGGCTGGGAATCACGGTTTCCCACTCAGGGCATGGTGGTGGATTACTTCTTGGAGCCAGCGTTTATCACTGCCACTCCATGATGGGTCAAGGCTTAATCACTTCTGGCTCGTTTGGTGTTCACGAGAGGGATTATCCTCATGGCTTATCACTGTGACGTGACTCCTTGGCAAAGTCAACGGCGGGGCTTGAACCTCGGGCTTTCTACTTCAAGACCGCCTAAGTAACCCCTGACGACAAGTGAGTGTAAGCCAGTGGAAGGACAGCATCTGCAGGTTGGGGTGATTCTGAAGCCATGTGCCTTTTGCTGAAGCTGGATAATGAAGACCATAGATGGGAAGGGATTTGGAGAGGAGGTCCCTGCACAAAGGGCTCCTCACCCGTGCTGAGACATCCAGGCGCTGCGGAGTGCGATAACATAAAGAAAAAGCCCCAGGCTGAAGCCCACCCCCACCGGTTGCACAGACGATGGCTGTTTATACTGGCTTCTTTGCAGGAATTCAGTGTTTCAGTCCTGTGCTATATTTAGGCTGCGAAACTAGTGATATTTTTTAGGTCATTGGCCTTTGACACACAAGTGTATTTTCTGAGAGGAAAAATTTCAGCTCTCGACTAAGTGGTGGGAAAATACAACCCCCAGAAATGTTAAATTTTCTAAGACAAGCCAGGGGTTTGGAACTGACAAGGGGAGTTTATAATATAAGTACAGTCTGTTGGCTGAGCCAAATGTTTAAGCAGGCCTGTGTCAGGGACCCTTCATCTGGGCTAGCAGGACTTGGCTGTCTCCGACACTTAGGACATCCTGAATATTTACATTTCAGCTTTTACCATAAGAGGAAGAAGAGCTGTTACGAGCTGATTATCTTGGGACAAAGAGGAAAGAGGTTGTAGATGGGACACAGTCCTTTATTGAAACATATTGTTTGCAAAGCAACATCTGGCATTTAGAAAAATGAAGAAAAAGAAGTCCCACTTCCAGATTCTTGATCTGAGTGTGTTACAGGATCGGGATCCAAAGGGAAAAGACTTCTGTGAAAAAGGCTTGAATGAAAGAATCCCTTTGTAGGAAGTTATGACTGATAAATTACAGGAATGTTTGTGATATGATATAATAGTGGCAATTAAGAGACATTTCAGATGATGAATGCCTGAGAATATGCGATGCAGTGAACTTCCCAGAACATCTCTTTTCTAAGATGAACAGCGCCTCTATTCTCACTTAGAAATTATCCAACCCCTGTGCTTCATATTCCCCTTCCTTCTTCCCTACCTGCTAATCCCAGTGGGTGCTCTGACTTAATTTGTATGGTGCGAACTGCTCCTCGTTTGCAGTCCGGTTTTGCAAAACCCCTGATTGAGGTTTTGCAAAGCCCAGCTCAGCTGCTCGTCCTGCATATTCTCAAAGCTGTTGTCTCAGCTGTGGCTACATACATGAGGACCCACCTGACTCTTGGCTTCTGTGGCTGTGGGGCTCTAAAGAGTATTAAAAAAACATAGGAAAAAAATAAAAAGCTGAGGTCAACCCAAGTACAGCAACTTACAGTAACGTAAAAATTCCCAGCCCTCAAACAGGTCTCTCTTCATCATGAACTGCCTTTTTACTGGTATGGAAATGACCGCACAAACATGTTAAGCCCCTAAGCACACAGGGATTGAGATTGGGCCCCGTGGAAGTGGAGCATAGTGGGTTTGCAAGGACTGTAAACCCCACATTCCTGCCCTCCTGGAGCTTTTTGGGAGTCCCTTGAGTCCCAGCGGCAGGCAGCTCCAGCAGCGCAGTGACCAGTAAAGTTAGAGAGTAATTGCACGCAACGGGGTTTGCAAGTTATGCAATGCTGCAGACATCGGGTGACTCCTGCCAGGTGCCGGACAGACGCTAATCCCCCATTGGGGTGCCAGATGGAAGTTCACAGCGCGGAGGAATTTGACCTTGGATAACTTTTTGTATTTGAGATTTAGCACTGGCTATCATGCGGAGTTCTTCTCCAGGAGTGGGGGATAGGACCAGCCTGAAACCATGCTTTGTCAGCTGTTTTGGAGTCCTCAGTGGACTCACATGGTTAAAAAAAACTGGAAGGAGAGGAAGAGAAAAAAGCAGGGTTTGAAATCCCATGACAATTTCCCTCCAGCTTGGGCCCATAAGCTTCCAATTTAGGAAAACAACAACCCTCCTCTGCTGTGAGCTCACGTGAACACATGCCATGCATAGAAGATTTAAATTAAGAGTGTTATAGATGAATCAAAAATGAGCGGATGCTAGAAATGGCTCTTTATATTTAAACTTCAGAAATAATTCATTTGCAAATGTTGGTAAAAGACTTGCTGTGGCTACTTGCGTGTGTCAAAGGTGCACGGGGTTAACATCCTCCTCAATCCAACCTGGGAGGGATGGAGGGAAGGAAGGACAGGCAGGACACACCATGACTTGAGTGTCTTCTGGTACTGAGACCTGGATGGCATTCAAAGCCTTTGTTCTGTTCTTTTTTTTTTTGCTATCACACGAGAGTCATCTTTCAGGTGTGTAATTTGGGCTTGTTTTCCCCAAAACCTCCCATGCCCAAGAGCAACTGTTTTTCTCTAAACAGTTGGATGCTATCAGTTGGATGTGCAGCTGCTAGAGTGCAGATGATTCATGGCAGCATCTTGGATGTAGCTGCAAACACAGTTAGGGCAGGATTGCATCAATGGCACTCGTCAGCTCCACCTTTGCTCCAGGAGAGCATCTGAAAGAAATGGCAACAATTGCACAAAGCCTTTGGTGGAGCAAAAAAGGCATGTTGCAAACAGAAGGAAAAAGCAGGTTTTTTTCCCGTCTTATTTTACGCAGGAGAAGAAACACATGGAAGCCTGATGGGAGTGGACCTGTTCTGGGGCTACTCTGAGCCATACATTCAGGATGGATTTCTCTTTGAGGGAGAAGGGGTTGAATCAAACAAAAATACTTCAGGCAAAACTCCCTGCTGGTTTCAGTTACTAGAGAGGATCGAATTGTTCACAAATGTCACTCTGGGAAAGGAAAAGCTCTTTACCAAAAGCAGGTTCCTGGCGGCCTGTCTCATTACAGAGCCTGTTGTACCAACGGCAACAGCTGATGCTGGATGATGTGAGCAGTGAGGTTGCTGGGCACCCTGTCCTGATGGCTGCCTACCTTCCTGAGCGCTTCCAGCATTTTCCACCCAGGCTGTGGATGACATATATTTAATCAGAACAACCTAACTTAGCTCCACCTCACAGGACTGTGAGTGTTTATACTTTGGCATCTAGTTGGCTTTAGCAGTCTCAGCTCTTTCTGGTTTCAGAACAAAGGGGTAGGCATCTCCAGAGAGTGACTTGTATCTTCTGCCCAAGACACCAATCTTGGAAAGAACTAGCATAGATGAAATGCCTAATTTTTAATAACTAGAGCAACATGAGATGCATCCTACCTCATGTTTCAAGACACTGAGCAGTAAATAGCTAATCCTAGGAAGGAGCAGTTCAGACCTGGCTTCTGCAAACGTGGGGGATCGAACAGTATTTCCTTTTGCCTTGCTCATAGTTGTATGTATTTCTGTATAAGCAGGGTCAGCTGCTGAGTATCCTCTCAGCTGAGGCAGTCTGCACTCCTTGTGGAGCGCAGAATTTCCACCCCTTGCAGCCAAAAGCAAAGACAAGGTTGGGAATGCCCCAAGTCATTGGTGATGGACTTCAAGAGAGCTCAGCTTTGTAGCAGATTCAAAACCATCCCAGACTAGAAACAATTCAGCATCACTTGTGTTTGCTTCTTGGCTGGTGGCCTATATAAGCTTCATTGGAATTCCTAACCCATTTATTAGTGGGCTAGAATTAACACCATGAAAGACTTTGCCTGTGTTCATAACTGGGGCAGCCAGGCTCCTCTCTCATGAACAGACTAGTGATGGAGACTCAATGTTTCTCACAGGGAAGCAGGTTGCAAAAATCCACATGAGCAAAACAACACCAAGTACACCTCCTCTGTTAAAAGGCTGCTGTATTTCTTGAACAAAAAAATGCTCATCAGACTTGACCACTCAGCCTCCTCCTATCGTCCCTAAAAGTTCTCCTAAAGATGGATAGGAGGGTCAGTGTGGGTTTAAAGTCTACCTCATTTTCTAGCAGAACTGGACAATTTGTTACAGCACGTGGAAAGCATCGCAGTGTTGTGTTTGCAGTTAATTAGTGAGTGCAAGCCCCAGCCTGGTGCAGCTCCATGTTAGCTTTAGCAGGAGGCACAGCAACCCCCAAGATGATTTAACAGTTCAGGTTCAACCACTGCCCAGCAAAACTCTGGTGCCTGTCCCTCCCCTCCAGGAAACTCCTGTGCCTCTTGCCCTGACCCACAGCTGCCTTGGGACAGTAGAAGGAGAGATGAGACCCCCCACAAGCTGCCAAGTGGAGTAGGTGTTTGTGACAGTCCAGGAGGCAAAAGGATCATTGCCCCAAACTTCCCAGGTGTGTAAGCCCTTTGTGCTCCTCTGGTGAGCTCTACCACGACATTTTACCTTGAATCTTTGGCGCTGGGCAAGTCATCCCAAGTAGCCCCCTAGCTTTCCCTGAGACTGGCTGCTATTGCCCTCTTGCCTGTTGTGAGCATGGAGACTAGCCCCGGACAGGCTAACTTGGCATGCCCCGGAGTGGGGATAAGCACTGGTATCTAGGTGGATATTTTGCTGTGTTAATATTTTGACCTCCTCTCCACTGATATCAGTGCTCTGTGGGTCTGTTGTGGGGCTGGTAGCAGCGGCATAGATCTTACCAGATTGTCCCAGCCTTCCCAGCTCTGGAAAGGCAGGGGAAGTCTGTATCAAACACTAAGGGCAATTTTACAGTGTGTTGTAAAAACACCTGGGGAGGGAAACTTATTGAACACCTCTTGTGCTTTCTCCATAGACACCTCAAGTAGAAACAGCTTGACGTTCCTCTATAGGCTGGCTTTTTTTTTTTTTTTTTTTCTGTCTGTCTGGATACATTTTCTGGCAAAGATGAATTTTTAACATTTACGTTTTCTCTCCCCTTCCCTGCCTGTCTAACCCTCTTTGCTTCTGCCTGTAATGAAGATGGGGTGAGAAACTCTGCAAGCCAAAAGCTCCCAAGTGACTTTTGGAAACATGTGAGGCTGATTAGCCCTTTCTGCAGCCCTGGGGCGTTTGGGTGGAGGGTTATTTTCCTCTTTTTTGTGTGATTTGTGTCAGTTGCTGTTGGGTTTTTTTGTTGTTTTGGTTTGTTTTCTTTCTTTTTTTTTTTTTTTTTTTTTAAGGGAAGCAGCTCAAGTCTCATAAATGCTTAAATATGTAGCAATAAAGTTTGAGAAGTCTCCAGGGCAGCTCCAGAGTCTGTGGACTAGCTCAGCAAAGACTGCTGGGGAAAAAGTCACGGTTGCCTCCTACTAAAAGTGGGAATTAGGCGGGCTGCAAGCTTGGAGTGCCCTGACCCGATTACAATACCCAGTGGGATGGCTTTAGGGGGGCCTGAAGCCTCCTGAACACCAGCTGTACTGGGGCATCAACGTGCTCCGACGACAGAGCAGCTGCCAGCATAGAGCACCGCAAGCGTAGCTCTATGGGTGGCATTGTTACCCACATCCACCGTTGTCCTTATGAGCAGAAAATCAACAACCCAGCTGAAAAACCCTCTGCCCAAAACCAGAAGAGAAAGGATCTGGGTTTGCTGACTTAGAGGGAGTCAGAAACAGCTTCAGCTACAACCTGAGACCTGAATAAGGTCCCACGCTCTCTACTTTAGCTAGTTAACTAAAGTGAGTTTTGTTGGCTCTTTTCTCCTGCGCACCCAACACTCCCACATGCCTGATATTCCATTTCCTCAGCCTTCATCATGCTGGAGCTGACTAGATTAATGGGAAATGCTAATGTGTCAGGCCTGAAAGGAAAGCAAAGACCTGGTTGTGTTTGAATTCCACATTAATCTACTTGGTGATGAAGCTATAAATCAAAACCTGGAAGTTTTACCAATCTGAAATGATGTGTTTAACATTTCAGCCCTTTCCTTCCTCCCGCTTGCCCGACATTGATGTGCACAACCTTTTACAGCAGCAGGGCAGGCTTGCAAAATGCTGCTTTTGCTCCTGAATCCCTAATAGTGCTTAGCCACAACAAGATGTCTTCAAGGCAAATAGGGTGAGGAAAGATGCTGAAAGAAGAATGGATTTTCCAAATTGCTTCTTTATGAGGAAGAAGACCATGTTCCTGATAGGGTATGTCTCGGAGCCTGCTGTGAGGTAGGTAACAGCCTGCCTCTTTATAGATGCAGTACCCAGCAAGATGCTAGCAATCCCCCCAAGCACATGGAGGAGAAGCCCTTCAGCTCAAATCCCCAGTACTCATGGCAGCTGGATGAAAACCCGTTAGCACCTCGTTGCCAGCAGTGGGCACTGTTTGGGAAATGCACCTGAGATGCGTCCTCCTTCCTTAATCCCATGACCTATAACTGGATACACGAGGAGCAAAGAGGTGCTGAAGACAACTTTGTGCTTGTGTCTGTAGCCTGAAGCGAGTTGTCTCACTCGTCTCTGCCTCAGTTTCTACAGCAGTAATATAGGCATGATATTACTTAACTGCCTTTCCCAGTACTTTGTGGATAAGCAGCACTGTGTAAAAAGTACACTGCACCACTCTGTGCAGTGTGCGAGGAATTAAATGTCTGTGACTGGTATTACAGCTCCTTGAGAGACTACTCTGCGTCCAGCAGTCTGCCTCCGACTTGGTAGGAGCAGTTGGTGGGATTTTAAACAGACAGACACATAAACACATTTTTACTGAAGATGTAGGTCCTGGCTGCCTAATGTTCTTTGACACTGCACAGACACAGCTGGGAAACTAAAACATTTGTTGATGGCTTTGGAGATCTGGAGACTTGAAGAACAGTGACATATCTTCAGGATGTTAAGATGCAGAACTGACTGCCTATCCCATAATGAACCCCCCCAGCTCTTCTTAAAACATGAGTATTTCGGCAAAAGCAGTCACTGTGTTAGTTCACAAGGCCACTTTTTCAGTAGGTCAGGGCAGTCAGACATCTTCTGGGCATTGGTAAAAATACATCCAACAGCTCTGTGGCATCTCGCACCACTGACTGAAAGCCTCGACTGGAAGTTTGTTATTTTTTAATCTCCTTTTTCAAAGGCATTTTGATCACACAGTCAGAAAGCCACATGGTGGATCACAAAACAAAATTAAAATACAGCAAGTGTTCATCTCAATTAAAATATAGCAATTGGTGAATGTTAACCCCACTGAAAACAGAGCAAGACAAGCAGTTCAGACTGTGCAGGCAAATGTGTCCCTGGGAATCGCAGAAGACTTGCAGGAGGATTTACTTGCTGGGAAGAGAAATGCAGTCTGAGACAGGTGGTGGTACCTTGCTTCAGGGTACCAAAAGCCTCTAGTTCTCAGATGTCCTAAGTACCACAGCATTGCTTAAAGACAATGAGAAATGGAGTTACTCAGCGTCTCTGAGTCAAATCCAGTCTGGAGATCAAGAACCAAGGAACAATTTTTGATTGTTTTAACCTATTTTATAACAACTACTGCTCAGAGTGCAGCCTGAGCAAGCCCAGACTTCTGTCAGTTTGGATTTGAAGACTGAAATCTCAAGTGGTTGGGATCCCATCCTTACCACCACAGCCAGCATTACCCCAAAATTGCTATTCCATCTACCTCTGCTAATGCATTGCTATTGATTACCTGTGCGCCAAGAAAGCAAAGTCTCACTTGTCAGAAATAAGAGGAATTACACTGATTATGTTGATGCCTGCAGTTCCTTTTCTTTTCAAGAAATCATTGCCTGTTGCATTGGCAGTAAATCTGGATTCTACCCTCTGTGCAGTACTAGTTTCAGTTTTATATATTTTGTAGAAGGGAATTACCAAATCCATGGATGTTTTTCAGAGTTTGTGTGGTGGAGACAACAGTCTAGGGAAAGGATAAAAAAAAATTCTCCAAGTCAAGATCATACCCAACCAGCCATAGTCTTGGTTGCTGGTGCAAAGGAGGACCTGAGTCCTCCCCAGTGGCGTGTGCGCTCAGCCAGGAGCCTGGCTGTGTGGTACGCTGCTGTGACAACCCCCAGTTAGGCTCAGCAAGGGTGAGCCAGCAAATGGCTCCAGAAGCACAGATGCACTGAGGTGTTTTTAACTCAAAGTAAAAAGCATAAAGCATACTTTTTGGAGTATGAAAAAGTTTTAATTTTACAAAGTTGACTGATGTTTCTTTTTAGGGCTTTTTTGGTTTTGTAGGACCATGCAGAGGTCCTAGAGCTGATCTGCTTTGTTTTCAAGATGCAGTAGCAACAGGGATTAACATATAGCAGCAACAAAAACTAGTGTGGTTAAGAGCTTATTAGCTCATCTAAATAATAAATAGTGGAAGAAGTCTCTGGGAAGTGATTAAACCATCAGTCCAAGAAATATTACACTAAAATACCCTGTCAGTGTTTAAATTGGAGGATGCTGGCTACTGGAGGAAATGCTGTTAGGATTAATATACATAAGTGCAGAGTTATCTATCAGCTCATGCTGGCCCCTAATCATACTGCTGCTGCTGGCTCTCTGCAGTGATGAGCTATGAGATGCCTTTCCCAAGCAAACCTCTACCCAGCAGCAACTGTTCTTGTACCTGGCCCACCATTTCGGGCCCTTCCCAAAGAACTGGAAGCTCATGGGCATTGACAAATAAAGTGACATGGTCTTACTGAGCTTTTGCAGATGCTTACTGATTCTGTCTGAGAAATGAACAATTATTCAAGTCCACCCTGTCCTGTGAGTGTCAGGCTGCATTGATGCTCATTTGGATGGGAAGGGATGCACCTTTGCTGGTCTCATTTCCCTGGTGACTCTAGCAAAGGGGGACAACATGCCAGGAACATCATATAATGCCATGGGGGACGGCTGAAGATGTGTGTATGTTGTAATGGACAAAGTGCACTTGTGCATGTGCTCGGTGCTTGCAACAGAGTAAACCAATGCTGGGAGTTACCACAGGCAGTAGCATCCCCTGATGCATGGTACGTAGGTCGAGACAGGTTATTCGTAACTGGAATCTGGACACATCTAAAAACAAGCTGCTTAGTTTTTCAGGATGGTTTTACACTTGTGGAGGGTGAGAAGGAGGTTCAGCATTGAGCCTTCTTGCTTCCCCCTCCCCTTTCCCAGGCCCACGTGAGCTAATTGGCTTCAGGTTCAGGGGTTTGTGTTATTGGCTGCAGGCATCTTCTAGAACAAACAAATACGTAAAATAAACATGCCGCCTGTGCCTGCTGAACTCCAAAGACAACCATAAAATTTATTCCTGAAGTCTGCTGAAACCAAAGCATGATTTGGAGCTGGTTCAAAGTTTGTTGAAATTACTGAGTCTTGCCCTGGTCTCCCTCTAAGCAACACACACAATTTCTACAGGCTTTTAATCTGAATTCTTCTGTATAACTTGGCTTCACACATGGAGACTTCCAAAGCACAGGAAAAGCAAAATACCAAGAAAATGGAAATAGCAGAAAACGCCTTTTCCAAATGCAAACACCGATCAGTCAATCCAGCATCCGGCATTAGCCAAATCTGTGAAGTTGATAAATATTGTAATGGGTTTGTCCTCGCAGCAGAGTAAATTTCTACCCTCAGTTGTCTAAGGCTGATTAAAAGAGCAGATGAGCTGGCTACTCGTTGGTTTACAGTGTCATTTCAACCTGGACTCAATATGGACTGGAATGAGTCACTTATTCAAAGTGGCATCCAGTTCTAGCACCTTCTAGTTTATTTAACCCGGTTTAGCCAGTCTCAGAAACACACACAGTTTATTAGAGCTGTATTGTAATACCTCAAGCTGCAAGCAGTTAGCGTAACTCTACAGGGAAGCCAGTCAACCAAGCCCCAAACCTCTCTATACCACATAAAACACACACCAGGTAAAACAAGTTTTAGACAATCAGATGTCTCGGACTTTGCAAGACTAAGCAGTCAGAAGGCATTGCACAAGTAGGGATAAGTAGTGCTACTGCAATTTAAAATCCACCACGTTTGCCCATTTTCCACAGGCTAGGTGTCTTTAAACATTATAAATTATTCTTGTGCAGCCACAAGGAAAGCTTGAGGATGCAGCACAGCTAAGGCTGGCTCTACCTATGAGTGTAAAGCTCAAGAAAAGGGGATATGGCAGAGTGACCCTTAATTTACATACATTTATTCCCCCCCTGCTCTGTGGGAAGGAGAGTTTGGACCTGTGTTCAGCCACAGGAGACGCCACAACCATCCTCAAAACCTGCATTTCTCCTCACAGACCTCCCCTGCCCATGGTGTCTCCTCTGTCCCACTGCCTGTGGTAGGACCCGAAGCGGTTGGTAGGAACAGGACAGGACCCTGTGCCACTCCCCAGGGGATTTCCCCTCTGCAGCACCGGGGTTTCAGGGTCTGGCCTGGTGTTTTGTAACCCTACCTGATAAACGGCTCTGGAAATGCACCATGGCTTCAGCATGAGCTGCAGGACCCTCAGGTTTCCAAAGCGGCAAGTCCTCAGAGCCCGGGATGTCAGGCTCCACACCAGGCTGTCCCAGCTGTAGAGCAGATCCTCAAAGCCAAAGAGCACAGCAGCCATGCCAGCTCCCCGTGTGAAACACCCTGGACTCCCTGCTCGGAGGCAATCAGCTAATCCCAAGGCACCTTATGAACTGCAAGGTTAAAAAGTCACTGCAATTTCCATCAAAGAAGGAGAAGGAAAAGAAAGGAAAAAAAAAACACCCAAAAAACAAAAAACCAAACCACCAAACCAAACCCGACAACAAAAACCAGCAGCCAAAATAAACTGTTTGGGGATGTGTCCTTCTCCCTTCGCACACGCCCTTCAGGATGTGGTTTCTCCCTCTGTGTATCTTCTCAAAGTGAGTTCTGCTGCATGCAGAGATGAGCAGGGAAGAGGTAAAAATACCTCTCCTGACTTAGGAAGGCAGTTGCACATCCCTCGCAAAGGGCTTCTTGGTTACACTGCATCACTTCCCAGCTCTCTGCTGCAGAACCAAGAAGCAAACTCAGATCCAAAGTCATCACTTTGCAAGCTCAGTCCTGGGACTCCATCCAGAGGGAGGAAAAAAGCCGCTTGCTCTCCCTCTGCCAACATTCCCAAGACATTCCAGTATTGGGCTTAACTCTTTCAAATACTCCCGAAGAACAGCTGAGAAGACAGCTTTGCCACATGCAACATTTCATCCTTTTGTTTTGTGTGTCGACTAGCCATTGCACAGTTACACTCCAGTCTTTTTTCCACCCAATTGTCCGTTCTGGAGCTTTTATATGTTTTGGACTCAGAAGGGGACTTAATCTTCACATGAAACTTATGCAACAGTCTGCAAAGCACCTTATTTACCCAAGGGATGCTATCTTGGAAAGTTGCACAGATAAAAAATACCCATTATAAATCAGTCTGATTCAGCTGGCGTAGATGTATTTTTAACCCTTGGTGTGCTTGCATTCTTAAGGGTGGATCTCATCTGAACAAGCCCAGGAGAATGCAATACAGTTCTCACCATCTGAGCTGGACGCCAAAACTCCCTTTTTAGTCTATGGATGCAAAGAATCACTTCTGGCATCCCTTCCTAAAACAAGTGTTGAGAAGAGGTCAGTTCCCTGCCCATTTACCCCCAGGAGCAGCTTGTCTGGGTGGAGACTTCTGTGCTGTCAACATCTATGATGAGGTGGGCTGAGGGGACTGGTCAGGTGAGGGTAAAAATACATTATCAACACAAGGGTTTTGCTATTCATTTAAATCACCACAAAATCCGTGCAGTTAAATTGCAACAGCTTTTCTGACTAAACCCACGAGTGCTCCTTCCACCTCTGGGCTAAAGTTTAGTAACCAGGAGGGGAAACTGAGGTGGAAGTATTTTACCAAAGGCGCAGTGCAAACCAGCGCCCTTGGAGACAGCTGCCTGTCAGTGCTATTTTTCACTCATTTCACTCTCCCTGCAGAGGAATGTGCACAAAAGGGCCGCAGGATTTGGAGGGAGCAGATAGGAGCCAGCTAGGGAGTGCCTCCTTGGAGGCATTTACACTTTTTAGAGAGGTAGACAGGACAACCCCACTTTGAGTTGAAATCAACAGGGACCTGCGATGACTGAGCCACTAAAGCTGCTGGTTTAGCAGAGCTGAGAAGCCACCATCTCCCAAAAGTCTTGATGTCTTCTCTGATTTAACTCCCTGGATGAGCAAGGAGTAGGGATATCCATCACTGGTTGGTTTTCTGCAGGTCTGTCCCACCCTGACCCCATCCATAATTTGATCTTTGAGAACTGGAGGGCACAAAGCAAGCAGTGCGTCACGATACTGGCACAAGGATACTCATCAGTGCATTGACAGGGCAGGTGGAGGGCCAGGAAAACACAGCTGCAAAATCGATGTTCTCAGCCTAATTGCTTCTTCAGGACATCATTTAGAGTGGCATCATAAAATATGGTAATAAAATGAATAATATTTCCTTCAAACTTGTTAAAAGCTATTCATTCTGAAAAGTGTAGTTTTCTTTCCCCCTCTATCTCACCCTGCCTATCTGTTTGCTTAGTGTCCAGCCTTTGCTGCTGGTGTCCCTATGCTCATCATCTCTCAGTGATTTCTTTGCCTACCTGTAAACTGAGTAACACACTGCCTCTGTTAGCAGTGATGTAGACAAGGGACCAGGAACATCTCCATTATAGAGACTCATTTGGAGGAAAGGTATTTTTTTTTATTTAACTTGACAATATTTGCTCCAGGCTACAGCTGGGTGTATAAGATCTCTGCCTGGGAGCACAAGAGAGGAGAAGAAAGAAATGTGTTTGACAAAGGAAAACAGAGGGGGGGAAAAGAAACCAAACCATAGCAAGTGATTGCACTGGGATGTGACCTAACCCCTTTGGTATTCTGCAAAGGGGGAAAGGAAGGGAAATGGAGGATATGCTGTAGTTTTAAAATTAGCTACTCCACATGTGCATCTAGTCTTTCCATATGCTCGAAAGGAGACTTTCGGCCCGCCGTCCCAACTCGGTAATTACTCAACAGATGAGGGAAGCTCTGAAGGAGCCTTTTCACTTGGCTGATGACATAATCAGACTTTCTGAAAACAATTCTCCTACGTATTTATTTAACTGATAGACTGGAGCAGTCTCCTCGGGAGTCACTTGAGTCTATAGGAGGTCCAGTGAGTATTTCAGTGTGTAGATTTACCTTCATGATTAGAGCAGATTGTTTGGTTTCCTGCAGAGGTTTTCCTGCTGATTAGACACATACTATTTTTTGAGGGGGTAAAAGCTGCCTGAATACAGATTACCCATCCCACCTTGCAGCTTCCGAGGGAATTGCAACTGCGGATGTTTCTCAGGCAAAGGCAGACTGTCCTCTTCAGAGCCAGGAAATACACCACCAAAGGTGCTCTTTCCCAGGGAGACACCACAGAAGGTGCTCTCACTTATCCAAAAAGGCCAGGAGAGGTAATTGCTGCAGGGAATGGCAGAAAAGAGGAGAAAAAATTCCTGAGAATGAGCAACTTGGCTCTTCGGCTGGTGTACACTTTGAGTCATTTCTGTAAAATCATCTTAAATTTCTATAAAACATGCTGAACTTCACCTACACTAAGGTCAATTAGGAAAAAAAAAAGCCCTTTGTACTCTACATACGTCTGTAGACATTTGCAGGTCTTTTCAACACAGCCTCTCTAATTATGCACTGATTATTTCCCGCTGTTTCTGAGAAAATGTCAAGCAAAACATTTACTATGAAACCTCCCACGTTTTACTGACAGTCCAAAGGCTGTTACTAGGGTATAAAAATAGCTCCTTATTTCCATGAAAAAAAAAGAAAAAAAAAAAACCTAAACCCTTTGGGCTGCTGCTTTGTTTTACAGGGCTGTCAGAGAGGTTTGAAGGCTAATCCAACCCCAGCTCCTCCTTACCACAGACCCTACAAATCATTGCTGTGCACTGATGTAGGTAGACGCTGCCTGCACCAGGAGCTCGAGAGACGGGTCCATGTTTTGCCTTTAGGCAGATTGTATATTCTGGCCTTGAAAGGAGGAGTTTAGCATCTCTTTCCAGCACGCTCTCGAGTAAAACTCTACCCACAGCTTTCCAATGGGTGTGGATATATTTGTGCGAGTTGAAAGACAGACGTGCCTGGTGGAGAGCAGTTTCTTTTGAGCTTGCTGTAGACATACCAGAAACATCCTGCTTCTGTTCAACACATGGCCACAATGGCCCCTGCAGCTCCAGCCCAACGTGGTCTTCTAGGTCTTTTTTCAAATCCGTTACACTTTTTGATCTTTATTTCTCTATAATGTTAAGAGGATTAATGTTGTTAGATCTTTGTGGCTAAAGTTCCTTTTCATGTTTCAGCTTCACACTTTCTTATGTTGGAGATGTTTTTTGGAGATGTTTAACTAGTCGCATTTTCCTCCTTGTGCCTTAATGGAACATTGTTTTCTTGGCTGATATGATGGGAACAGTTAGAGATGACCCACTGCCAAGTGATCAAACACATGAAGAAGGAGCCACCCCTCTTCCTCCATGTGTGTCCCCACAGAGCCATGACCCTCGGTGGGGACTTACAGAAATGGCATTCCTCTTGTAACTGCCCTGAAATACAAACTCTGCCAAGAGTTCCAAGTGGATATTGGGCACCAAATCCATTGGAGGACTTGAGACTCTGAGTGCCCTATTCCCACCCCAACCAGGGTGGTCTCATCCCTCATTTGAGCTTCTCTGTCTTTCCCCTGACAAATGGCCTGACTGCCATCCAAGGAGGAACTGTGGTTTCGATGTGTTCGATGGGAGCTTCCCAGAGTGTGAGGACTGGATACTATTAACTTTATTTCTTGTACCTTTGGCAGGTTTTGTACCTTGTTTGTATAAGGACAGATTTGAGGGAAGGGTTTTAAAAGGATCTGGGAATGGCATTTGAGTTGAAGAAGTAAATCCTCAGATTTTGAGGGCTATATTATACAACATACATGTTCTAGGCAAAGAAAACTCGCCAGAATTTAAAAAGAGTGAAAGCAAAGTATGCATATCCATACTGGGTCTGCTGAGAGCTGTAATCATTTTGGATTGCTAAAAGATCATGACCTCAGTCCAGCTGGGCCACAAGACCTGGACAACGATCATGCTTGAACCTTCGCAGATGTATAGAGGAGGCACCAACACCCCTAGTTCACCTCTCTGGAACTGCAGGTCAAGAAGCTGTACTTGGAGGGATCTCCGCAAGGATCTGCTGCCCCATGTAAATGTGATGACTGTGCCTGCACCACTTCAATTACCTTCTAACTCTCACCCATCACGTGCTACCAAAACCACAGATATAAACAGCTTCCACCCCTCATCCCCTGGTCTGCCATTACCGAGAGACCTACAACCCCTCTGCAGAGAAAATTCAAGAAACTGATGAACATCATGAGTCAGAAATCCTGGCCAATTTCCTCAAGATGTTCTCACGAGTCCATATGGCCTAAAATGTTCCATAATGAAAGGAACTGCTGCTTCACAGCAATAACTGAATGAAAATTTACTATTCCAGTCAACCAACTTGATCATAACATTTCTAAAGCTCTTTGAAAATGTAAAGTGCTCTGGTAGTGCTAAGTATTATCGTTATGTGAACAGCAGCTCCTTCTGTCTAAGGCTCTATGTGCCCTCACTTTAGAGAGGTTTTTATTGACTGACACAGGAGAGTATGTCATATTCTCAAATCACACGCATTTCATTTCCTAAAGTAAGCTGTGTTAGCGATTTAACAAGGTTTTAAAGTAGGTGAATCCTATAAAGCTGGGTTTGTACTTGTCCCTAATATTCCACCAGCTAAAGTGATTTTCACTTCTACTACTCAGAAACGTGAAAGAGATTGTGCAGAGATTTGCTATTCAATCCTCTTTCTCTGCTAACGCTGCAGTGAATGAGTCTGCAGGAGGGGATGTAGGTCAGGACAACGTATTAAGTAAATAGTGCAGAAAGCCGCAGAAAGTGAATGGCGAGATCTTAAATACGATTATTCACTTTGGAAACCCAAGCTTATGATTAACTCTGATCCCACTGGGGACTGTAACTCCTGTGACCAGGGTGTCCAGTCAAAGCAGCATACACTTGCACATGCCCGTCACCACAAGGTTTATCATCACGCTGCTCTTTGGTGTTACGTGCAGAAACGCTCGGGAGAATTATTTTTTGGCCAGAAGAAAACAGAAAAAAAATTGCAGCCTGCTTAGGAGGCAGGTATGAACAGAGGGCAATGTAAAGCTCATTCAGCAGCTGAGCTGTTTTCCTTCCATGTTTTTCACGTGTGTCTAAAATAGCCTCTGGCAAGGTTCGGGGCTGAAGCAATACAAACCTGAGACAAACCTGCGTTTGTGCCTATCAGGTGGACACTAAGTGTCAGACTGGAGATTGAACACACCTGACTGTACACAGAAGGAGTTATGCATTTGTTCAGTTATACTTTTCCTGCTTCAAGATTTTGCGTATTCCTTTGGCAACTGGAGCAAGCATTTCTCTTTATGAGAGGTTCCCCAGTACCCCTGTGTTCACATCATTTTGAGTTAAACATTTAGCTTGTGCTTCCCACCCCTTATCAGAAGACGATGGCCAAGTTGTCAAAATGGCCTTGGCTGTGGGCTGTGGTTTGGAGGACACATTGCTTCACATTGCAGGTGTCTCTAAACTGGCACTGTTTGCCTGGGAGAGATGACAAATCTGGTGGCTCATAAAAAGCCCGTCTGCAGTTTTGCCCTATGGCAAGATGGTTAATTTAATGAAGGGCAGCCTTGCTGCCTATGCAAAAAAAAGCCCACATACAGCACAAATGGCCCATTTCAGCAGAACATTTTCTTACAACTTATCCTGCAGATATATTTAAGTAGTCTGTCTGATTCAGACCCAGTGGTAACACTCACTGCATTCAATGACTAATACAAAGTCCTTTCTGTTCACAGACAAGAGCTAAACATTTCATTAAAAAGGAGGAGGGCAAAGGGAACATATTTTAGAAAATCAATAGTCCAGATTTCTCATGTTTGATCTCTTTGCTCCTGCCTAAGTTAAAACCCATATATTTAATTTATTCTGAAGCTCCTTGTGATCATTGCAAATAAATACTTGTCTTGGTGGTTAGGATGCAACTGTCACTGGACAGAGAGAAAAGATACAATAAAAACAGGTCGAATACGACCTTCAGAGTAGAAATGAGGAGGGATCTGGTCCTATTTCAGAGAAGTCGTCAGTTTCCTGAGCAACATTAAACGAGTCACACAACTTTATGGGTCTCCATTTCCTCAGTAGATTAATTCACTGACATTTGTCAGGTGCTATGAAATCTCAGGGGAGCTGTTTTACATTAAAAAGTAAATATGCTTCCAGCCTGCTAAAGTCCCAGCTGGTCATATTCCACAAGACTTATGCAGCAAAAAGCAGAAATACTTAAGATATCTTGGATCAATAATGTATCCTCTGTGTTGAAAGCTCTTACACTGATTATCAAAATGGGCATAACCATGGGTGAATAAATGTTCCCTGAGGTGAAGACTGGCTATGTATATATATATTCCCTGTGGCCGTAGTGCTGTACACATCCAGCCGGTGCTAAATGCATGTAGGGAGGGTGCTGCGGAGGAAGGTGATGGCTCTGTTGGCTCTGGGGTACAGAGGTCCCAGAGTGAGCCATGCTGAGCTGTTAATGCCACAAAATGCAGTGCGTGCACCCACTTACACACTCATTCATGGAATCTGCCCTGGGGCTGATGCACGTGGGGCCCTTTAGTTGTTTCTATTGCCACAGCACGATTAATCTGCAGATGGGAAACTCAGGAGACAACATAGGGGGATTACTGTACTGCGGCAGATCTTCACGCTGAGAACATCTTCCTGGCTGGGACCAGTTAGACCTTCTCAGTAGAGCATAAGAGTTGACCTCTACCCTGTTTAGTCCCGAAACACAGTCCCCTGTGGCTCATGCTAATGGAAAATCTCCATTTGTGTTGTAGGACAGTGCTGGATCCATGCCATCTGCAGTGATAATGCATGCACAGTTGACAGAAGATGATAACTTGCTCTTCTGTTGCTGCTCAGCTTAAAACCCTGTACAAACATCAGCTTCTATTGCCTCATGATGCATTGAGAGATTTGTATTACTGAGCTGCTACCAGAGCTGCAGATAAACAGGGACAAGAGGACTGAAGTGCCTGTGTGGGACAGCCAGTCACAGAGGCTGGCAGTCCTGGCTTTCTCTTTCTCTGGCTGTTTTCTGTAGCTACTATTACACCCACATAGCCATCAGCAGATCCAAACGGGGTGCTGAGTTTCAGGAGGTGTAAATAGTAGCCCTGACTCCATCTGCAGAGGTAGAGAGCAGTTAATCAAAATCCCCCACGCTCTGCCTTCCAACCTGATGATTTGCAACGTGGAATCCAAACTCACTCTCTAGCTTGTTTGCTTATACCTCCTCAGAAGAGGAGAGAATGGATTGAAAGCTGCTGGATCAAAGTAGAAAGTCAGTCACTTCACTGTCTCCATGTACGGCAGACTGAAGCTGTTCAGAAGTTAAAACAGAGAGGATTTACACTCTTGATTTAGAAATTTATGACTCATTCCCATTTTGGCTGTTAGAAGTATCGTTTCCCCTGCCCCCAAAACATCCATGCCATAAAAAATAAAACCCATAAGTTCTTTGCTGTCCTTATCTTGATGCACAAAGAATTCAAGTGTTCACTGTTGCTATCTGGAGCTTGACTTCCTGTTATTAAGAAGGACATCCTAGTATTTAACAACACAAGATTTTTATTTTTTTCCCCTTCTTCAAGCCAGGCAGAATGTCTAATGATTCTGGGGTTTGTTTCCTGCTTGTAATTAAGTAGGTCACAGCTGCAAAGCAAGAGAACAAGAAAATATTCAGATCACACAAAGCCAAGAACTATTAAATCATTTGCAGCTGAAGGATATGGCAGTTTTTGGTTTTTTTTTTAAGAGAAGTCTCAAGTCTAAGGAAAACAAATATAGGAACTTTTAAGAGAATGATGAACTTGGAAGTTCTGCCCAAGTGCCACAGTAGCTCGGAAAAAAAGAGCGGTCAAAAACCAGCTAATGTTGTTCACAAGTTGAATAGCTTTATGTGGTTGAAATAAACTCACTTCTTCATTGCTTAGGGCCATATACTCTATCCCTGCAATTCTCTTTGACCCATATGCAAGATTGTCCTCATTTCTTCTGGGCAGTTCCCACCAGGCCCTCCGTGTCAGTCTGAAATGCCATGCTATGCCCTCTCCTGTAGGTCCCACACAGCACACACCCTGTGTGACTCCAGATGCAACTCAGTCACAGCACGATTTCTACCCAGACATGAAGCTCCCAGGGGGCTCAAGGACTTTTGATCTGCACTCACGGCTCTTGGTGTTATGTTGCCCTGGTTTGACTCCCACGCCATCTCTATTCAGGATGGCGAGCTGTTCTCGGTCCCTGCACAACTGCCTTCGCCCCACAGACAAGTATTGGCAGCGCATGGTCCATTGCCCTTAATGAGCCATGCACACGTGGGTTGAAGAGCAACCTCTGAAGGGCCCTGACAGTAGGGGTAGGAACTGGGGTTCAGCCTTGTCACAGACAGGCATCAATTGACAAAACCACACCACGACCTTGCGAAACCAGGAAAAACTTCCTTCGTAGAGCTGAGGCGTCAGTCTGTGTGACCCAGGCACTTCAAGACAAAGTTGGTCCTGACTGACCTCGTCTGGGTTATTGCAGGATTTAGGAGCATAAATGACTGCACATTTCCATCGTAGTGCATTTGCCTAGGCTTTGGTATAAACACTCGTCCAAACCATTGCTCAGCCAAAAAGAGGGGACAGAGAGCAACAACTCCACCACCCTCACCCTCCCCAGGTACAGTGCCTGAGACTACTCTGCTCCATCATGAAAAGGAGGTGAAACACAGTATTCGGCTATGAGAACAGCCCCATTAAGTGGCTGCTTTGGTCTAAAGAGCAATGGAGATATGTCCCAAATGCATCGTAGCGGTAAAAACAGGGCTCTTATTCTGTACAGTGAGAGAAATGCTCTTTGGGAAGATTTATGTCTGAAGCCCACCAAAATCAACACTGTACAGGGCAGTGGTCCAGTCAGACAAGAATCACTGCCTTGGCAGGGAACACCCTCTGTGAATCTGTGGATGTTTGGTTTTGTCAGAAGAGTGATTATGATATGGGCAGAATAGCAAGAATGAAAGCATATTGCTGCTTCTATAAAAATGTGATCGGGAAAGACATAAATCTCAGCAATTATAAGTTGTTGATGACCTCATGTTTACTCAAGCTCTGATTGGGAAACTGTCATGGGAAAGAAAAGCCCATGTAGATGGTATTCTGGGCTCTGTCCCCGCCTGACCAGACGTGGTCAGTTCATTCCAGGATAAGAGAATGTGGACCTTTTCATGCTGGTATTTCTTGGCTTCGCAAGCTAAGAACTGGAGGGAGAGATGGTCAGTGCCTCTGCGATGGGCAATCGTTACGAAACACAAACAATGGAGGGTTTCTCAGAGGCCAGTGCCCAGGGAATTTGAGGTCAATCCTGCAGTCTCTCCTTGCAAAGCACTGACCTCGTGGGAGAGGGGCTGCCTGCAAGAGCGCGGTGGTACATATCCTGGGCTACAGAAGATGCCTGATCCACTTTCAAGTGATTCAGGGTATCTGGATTTGTGGGTTTCCACCTGGAATTTCTCTAAAAGATACTGACTTTCAGAAACGTTTTGCTCCTTTCCCTCCTAAACAGGGTTCTTTCACTCTCAACCCCTTAAATAGAGGACTCCTGGGGAAAGGAAGGTGCTGACTTCAGAGATGGAAGGCTCTATAAGGGATGTTCAGAGACCTCACAGCACCTCTTGGTCTTTGCAGGAAAATATTCATGCTGCCTACACCCTTGTCCTGAATCTTCCAGCAATTTCCTTTTGAGTTTAGGGCAGATAACAGCATCCACGGATTAATGTAAAATGAAGCTCAGGAATGAAAAGTTTTCGAAATGCTGCTACAACCCCGAGTCTGGCCAGCACCGCACAGCCTGCTGTGACTGATCATAAGGAAAATGGGCTAGATCATCTGCTGGCATCAGCCTGCTTATCTTTCCCCTGACACTATCCTCCAGAAGCTGGAGGTTGGCCCCAAGGCCACATTAACGGCTCTCTGGTGACTGATTGAATGCATTGGAATGCACTAACATAACTGTGCTTTTAAAAGTTAACGTCCTCTGGTTTTATGACTCTTCTTGGCCAGGTTCCCACTTGCTGTAACTGAAGCAAATGCTTTTCATCTGCAGGAAACTGCCACTATTGGTGTATTTGAAAGTTTACAGGAGGATACACGATGGCTGCGTTACAGCAAAGTCCAGAATGGAAAAAGGAAGCTTTCCAACATTTCAGAGTGGAAATTATGAAAATTAGAAAGCCTCCTCCCAGTCCCTGGTGTGGTTTGCAAGCATGGGTTGAGAGATGCCGAAGAGGGAGGAAGGAGATGTGGATGTGCACTCCCAGCTAACGGGAACCCTGAATTTTGATCCTGCTTCAAACACACCCAGATTTGCACAGTGTCGGCAGTTCACCTTGGCTGTTACCCTGAAATCGTCCTGGCTGCCAAGTGGGAACAAGAGCACTGGCTGGGTCTTGCAGAGGTCTGGAGAGGATCAATGTCTGTGGAGACTTTGTAATATATAAAGCCTGATATATTATAAGGAATAATTTTAAATTGTGACCTAGGATTGCCAAGCTTCCCTCTTGCAATAGCCAATCCATCACATTAACCTTGACAGATTTTCTTGGATGGTATTTTCAAAA
The DNA here is from genome assembly GCF_034619465.1 of Leptosomus discolor. NCBI lineage: Eukaryota > Metazoa > Chordata > Aves > Leptosomiformes > Leptosomidae > Leptosomus > Leptosomus discolor. Next base: position 211,250,444 of record NC_141391.1, on the reverse strand, counting down.
ATTGGGAACTCCAGGCTCTGCCCTCAGGCAACAGTAACAGCTTTGAGCTCTGCTTTGAGGACAGGAGAGCTTGTGAAACATTTGCAACTCACTTTTCTTGGTTTTCTGTGAAAACTGGACCTTTAATGAGGACAAACTACCTGTTGGGTTTTATCCTTGCTCCTTCTCTTTCCCACTATCTGCTGATGCATTAAGATTGATTAAGGGAAGACTGAAAGACAGAAAGTCACTTGTTGCCATCCTCATCCATCTTCCTAAGATGCTCCAAAGTGCCATGGATAATGTTACAACCCATGCAGAACAAGCCTTGTGGTTAGGGATGTACTGTGGCTACTGAATGTACAGCAAAAGGATTAATAAAAGCAAGATGTTGGAGAGGTTTTTTTTTTGGAGTGCTGTGGAGGAGGAAAAGGACATTGGCATTCTTCTCTCTGAAGAATGGTAATTTCTCATGGATCACACCGGTCAGGGGAGTGCACTGGTCCTGTGCTCTTCCCCTGAGCATCTCACAGTGCTGGTACCCAGCCAGATCTCAGCATCTTTCAGGTGCAGTAAATACAGGCATTTACGCAGAGAAACTGGTATGAGATGCATATTGCTTTGAATGCCAGATTATATCTATCCTACAATGAAAGAGAGGCATTTGGAGAGGGTGCAAATACAGGATCCAGTGTCTTTCCTGTCTCCCAACCTGCCCTGTACCGAGGTGAGGTATCTGGCATTTTGTCAAGCCATCAGTCATAAAGCTACACTGTGCATTTTCAATGGTCTGCTTCTGGTGCTCTTACCTCCAGCCTGCAAGCACATAAACATGGAAGACTAACCCAGAAGATGGCCACAAGGCTGTCCTTCAGAGCAAGTTCAGACATTCCCTCAGGCTCTCTGAACACACATGTTTCCAAAAGAAACAGCGAGCACTATGAGCTCCCCAAAACAGACAAACACAGAGGCTCCTAAAATTGAACAACTGCTTCTGCTAACACAGTCTCAAAGACACAGAGGTGGGGCTGGAGCCCAGGAACCTACTGCTTGGCAACTGCCCTGCATCTGGTGCAGTCATCTGTATGGTGGATAAGAGCATGTGTTGCTGTCCTTGTGATAAAAATTTTAGCTTTTCTGGGACTTAGGTTATGCACAGCAATAAGGAAGCAGAGCCTTCTACCTGGATTTGATTCCACAGACAGCACGGACGTCATGTTGTGCTACAGTTTTCCAGCCTGACCTAGAGGAGCATCACCAGGGCTATGAGGGCAGGGCCACCAGAAAGATGGCACCGTTGACACCTTTCAGTAAAGCCAGTGGTAGATACTGCTGCAAAATCAACAAACTCTATTGCAAGAGGCACATGTTTTGTTAGCATGCAGACTTGCACTGTTCTTGCAAGCCCTGACTAAAGGAACAACTATACAGAGCTAACCCTTGCTCACCTGATCTTCCACACAGGAAAAGCTGCCAGAAGCGTACAGTAGTTCCAACATGAACAATCTGGTTGCTTTCCTGGCTGTGAAATAAATCTATATCTACTCTAAAGTGATGTGCAGCCCATCTGTTTTGCAGTGCACATGCCCCCATAGAACTCCCCTCTAAGGACAGGCAATTTCTCCCACAGGTCCCACAACTATCGGAGGTGGTAGTGCAGAGCTTCCCAGGACAAAACCTGGGCTGATAAACCAAAAATTCACAGGGCCATGTGCAGAGCAAGTGAACACACAGTTGCGGGGTCAGGCCTCTGTTGTGGGGATGTTCACATCTGAGCTGGGCTAGCCAGGGTGCCCCATCTGGATCTGATCTCCAGGAGTAAGCATGAAGAGCAGACATGACAGTCTGTGTTTCTCTCCTCTAACTGGAAAGGCTTTTGTTCCTTCTACAGTTAATGGAAGATGAATGTCAACACAGAGGGCAATTCATTCTATCCTAAATTGTCTTTGAAGATATTAGAATGAGTTGTCAACAGAAGACACACATTACTCTTCTTTGACTACTGAAGAGGCCTAAAAAGGTAGTAAAAATTATTACAGTTACATGACAAACTTGTAAATGTAGGCTGGCTGAAGGTACAAGTGGAAGGCAGCTGACGTGGGAAATAGACACTAGTGAGAATATAACCCCCTACCTTTAATCTCGCCTAGATGAGTTTCTCCAAAACACATCTCATCCCATCACTCATCTGATGGGACTTGGCAGGGTGCAAACTCCTTGTGGCAGAAACTTTTGAGTTAAGGCCTATTTGGTTCACTCTTGAAGTGATTTCTATTCTGAACTAAAATGGTAAACCAGTAAAATGTTACTTTTTCTGCATGTAGATCTCCAAAGGGCAGATGCTTAGTGCATCAAGACTAATTTCGGGTTTAGCGGTCCTTAGCTATCGTTCACATGCAGTTTACCTAATCTATGACGATGCAAAACCTGGAGATAAAATAGATATCCATGGTTCCACCCCATCAAGACTTGGTGGCTTTTATAGAGGGAGTGCTGGAAACTAAAACGAATTCCAACCTCTTTTAAGAAACTTGATCATTTATTTCAAAGCCTTCGCAACCCTAATTACACCTTCTAAATATATTCCATCAGTACAGCTGGATTGTAGAGTGTGTGCTGGTGACTAAATGGCGTCATTTGCAGCCCATTATCTTTTCAAAAGCTTTTCATGTGGTATCTTTGGGAAGTGGAGACTAATTGCGCTCCTTGCCTGTACAATTTGGAGAGTTTAATACTTTGGTCCTGACAAGAAAAATTAAAGCATGAGAATCATTCATACCCATCTGCTGGTAGAATGGAAAGTCACCATTTCTTTGAAGCCATTAGAAATGATTGAGACAATAAGCATAATATATACTTCACCAGGAAATAAGCTAAGATCAGACAGAAAGTTTGACCAGAAGTTTAGGAGAATGTTTGAAATATAAATCCAACTTTCTGGACTTCTTGAGTCAGCAAAATATAAACTGTGTGACTACCTACAGAACAGATTTCCTTTTGGTTAGAACAGTCTCTTTCATGATTTCTATCAGGCTGGTTAGGGGGACCCCCGTGCTTTTGAGCTTCATTAAGGCACTACTGATGTTGGTGCCTGGTCTGGTGTTGGTGCCACACTTGTGTTGGTGCCTGGTCTGGACCAAAGATGTCTCAAGAGTGAAAATGGAAAAGCTCTGTGAAGGCTGAGTTTTCTGCTCATAAACTGTTTGGTTTGGCTTTTTTTTTTTTTTTTTTTTCCCCATACATTTACAATATCCTGATCTAAATGGATGAAGAAATTGATCAAGAATTTAAGAAATGGAAAAAAGCCTGTATCGCACTTTGCACTTGGTGTCTGAAAACTCTGCTAGTTCAGGAAATTGTTGAAGCAACATTTAAGCATTCCTTTGTACGGATCATGAATTGACAAATCTAGAGGCTTTTTATGCCTGGACTTTAAAACCCAGCTGAAGGCATGTCTAAGCCCTTCCAGAGATAAGTCCTGTCTCAAAGCTGAGTTAGGAGTAGCTGTTGAGGGTGGGGCAGGTTGGAAGATATTTCAAACACACAAGCTACCACTTTGCATTGTCTATCACTTGCCCACCTTGCATGGAACAGAGTCTCCGTGTGGAAAAGCCCTTCCAGGAAGCTCCTTGTAGGAATGGTAAGTTTGGTTTTGAGCTGTAGAGCACTACCTTGAGGCAAACTACTCTGGTGCTAAACCATCACAGCTCCTGAGATTTGGGCTGCTGGTGGGGGTATGACCTGGGCATGGTACTAGCTGTCTGAGAAAGTCCTTTGAGCAGGCTTATTAGCTGGAAGACCAAAAAGGTCTATGAACTGCAGGAGCCTTTCCACCCCCTCCAAAGCTTTATAACTGGATTTGCATGATGCCCCCCTTCCCTTCACCCAAATCCAAAACATTTGGCTCATTTCTGGCACACAGCCTCTGTCCCCTGGCTTGCCCTTGCTCTGTCCCCTGACCTGCCCTTGCTGTCCCAGGGTCTGGCCTATGAGAAGGCAGTAAATGCCAAACGGTAATGAAAAAAGCTTTTCATTTTCCTATCAAAATAAGAATCTGAAGCACTGAGAATGTCACAGCAGAGCCTCTGCTCATGAGGTCTCCAGGCCTTAAGATAATTCAATTAAGCTCCAACCGTTTGAAAGCCAATTTGAGCAGTATTCTGGCTCCAAACTTCGCAGAGTTCACCAGTCACTATCCATTAGCCTCTGCCATGTGCTCACCTCTTGCACTGTTAACCTGCTTGCATTTTGGGGGGATAAAGACTGGCACAGCTCCTGATCCATTTCACAGGAAAGTCTGTTTTGATTTGTTACACCTTTTAGAAGTGTCACGAAATATTACAACTTCCAGACACCCGAGAGCGTGCGCCAAGCATTTATCTGTCTAGGTAGAGTTCAAATTAAACCAATTCCTCCAAAATGCTTGTGAACAGGTCAGAAAAGATAAAGCTCAGATGAAGCAGATAAAATTGATATTTTGGCAGTCACAAGTGATTATATCAGAGCACTATACAGGTGACAGTTTTGCTACTTAAGCTTATCCTCTTATTAATTTTTTTTTTGGATACATTTATTTGTCTATAAGGCTGGTGAATAATTCATTGCAAATAAGGTGTGTTGCAGAATGCTGCTTTTTTTCACAGCTCTAAGTTTGTATATTGGTTTTATCACCTTGAGGTTTGAGTAACTTCCAGAAAACATCTAAGACAACAGGAGTTCCTTGCTTCAAGGTCTCTTTTCTCTCTTGGGCAACTTCTACACTCAAATATCTACCATTCTTTTGTAATCCACAGTATCTGAACAACTCTGCCGTCACCTCGGCAGTCTGTCAGATGGGCGGTGATGCTGTCAAGGTAAGATGCCCATCCAAAAAAAGTCACTGAAGGTGCTAAGCAAAGGTCTGCAGGACCTGCATGTCAATGTAAGTGTTTGCAAGCGAGCTGCAAAGATCAACTTCCCTTGAAGCACTTTCTCAGTCGTGGTGTCAGAGCAGGTGCTCACAGCATCACTCACGGAGGCTTGTACGAGAGGGTTGAACAAATGAGGATCACTCCACCATGAACTCAGCAAGATCTGCCTTGTTCCACCCCGTTAGACCCTGCACTACAGCCCTTGGTGTGAGAGGTTTTCAACCACTTTGCTCTTGCATCCGTGCTGGAAAAATGGTTAATAACAAGTCAAACACTGAATTATGCTTTGTCTAGTACAGAAAGAAATAAGGAACTTCGTGTAGTAAAAGCGCTGGTAGATTTGTACAGCAGCAAGACGTACCCAAACTCTTTTGCCGGGTTTGCTTGGTGGCAACCTCCTCTCTAGCCAAAAGCAAAGGTCACCATAAGCTGTAGAACAGCGTGGGAAAACCTGCCTCAGACTTGCCCTGCAGAGCAGAAAGACTGATTTTTTTTCAACCCTGGGTTCTCTCTTCTCAAGAGAAATTTATTTATAGGAGGAATGACGTTTCCTGCTGCATTCTTAACATGCTTGCAGCTTGGGATAAGAACATGGGAGCTTTGTCTCCTGCCATCTGTTTTCTATGGCAATAAATATCCATTTACGGGTTTATCTCTGCCTGGTGTGTTTTAAAGTCATGATATGAATGAGTGTTCATGGATATTCATTCAGAGAGGAAGTGTCATAGGTAAATACCAGTCCCAGCTCTACACCGGTGTAGATTTACACTTGTCTAATGGACGGTGGAGCTCTGGCTTGGGGCTCTGGCCACATTTTAAATCTTAGCTTATCTTCTTCAGAGGCACAAGAAATAAAAAAGCAATCCGGACTAAAATCCTGCTGAGCTGCAAACATCCACTAACACAACTGCGCAGAGGGCCTTTAATTTCCCATAGCTGAGAGCTGAGAACTAAACCTCGGGTGCAAACTGCAAGACCTAATTTAAAATGGCTTTTCCAGCCATATCTCTCCCAGCTTGATTTGTTTCTTACAGCACTTCATTTAGTCTGAAGATGGCCTTGCTTTTTACACAGCATCTGTAGCACCATCCTTTGAGCCTTGAAGGCAGAAGAGAGGGCAGACTTGTTCTTTTTCAATACAAGAAAGCTGCGTGTTTTCTCTAGGCTTTCTAACTCTAAAAAACAATGCCTTGTGTTTGTGGTGAGAAACATTCCCATGGCTGGAAAATAGCCAGTGAGGTCTTGAGAGAAGGAGTAAATATGTTTTCTTCTTTACCAGTGCCTTGCAACAGCAGAAAGAGATCTCTGAATGGTGCTAGGCATTTGTTAGACATTAGCAGGACTCTATTCATCTTCCTCTCACACATATTCACAGCACATGGATATAATAAAGATAGCTCGCAGGCATAAACCGTCTCACATTAATAATGCAAAGGAAGAAAGGACTACATATTTAACGTGCATGTTTACTGGTGGGGGAAGGAGACCCAGAGAAGGAAGATCTTGTGAGGAGGGCTCTGTGTTGAGAAATACTGTGTTAGGGACAGGATTCATGTCTCCTGGTTTGGGAGGGTTCTTTTCTGATCAGTGCCTGCATACACTGGCTAAAGGAGAACTGGCTGGGGTTTAAGGAGTTATTAGTTCAGCCACCTTTTTGGAGTATTTTGACTGCCTCTGCAGTGATCCCAAAGGCAGCCCAAGGTGCTGGCCAGGATGGATGTCTCATAGACATCAGCATTAGCTTAGGTAAACCCAACTTATGTCTCAGTCCTGACAGCGGCTGTTGGTGTGCTGCCTGACATAAAACTTAATTCTGCCTCAGCTGACATGTTTGGTGGCCTCTATGCCATACCTACTACTATTTAGCACTGCCCTTTTTTTATTTGGACTGGTAAGTAAAAACCCTTGCAAAGCTATCTCTTCTGCTGGGTGCATGCCACGCATTGTGCAGATCTCTCACATCTCAGGCTTTACGTGTGAAACTAGCTCACTCAGGACCATGTTTGGGGCTCTTTCACTGCTGCAGTGGTATTTTGTGCACTCTGAGATTAGAAACACAGCTTCTGTGTGGCTTCAGGACCCCAAGTGAGGGGAGAATTCTGCCCTGCCACCTCTAGCTGGTGGGGGGCACCAGGGAGGGAGAACGTGATGCATGCTTCAACCAGGTTGACCACAACTTCATGGGCCAGGTGCCTGGTGGGGCAGCTCTGTGATGAGGTGGAGAGAATAACAGCAAGGACAGAGATTTAGGACAAAACAGAACCGGTTGCAAACCCCGTCCTACCAAATCCTCTGGCAACCCTTATAGCAAGGCTCCAGCATTTGCCTGACAAGAAGCCTAAACCACCCCAACCTTAGGTCAAGAAGTGGGAAGGAGAGATGTAAACTGTGCATGTGAGCGAAAATAAAACAACACACCCCCCGGTCCCTGACAGCAGCCAGTCACTTGGGCTGTGTGGAGCTGTTAAGTGTGTACACACTGCCAAGTCCCCTGCAGTGCTAGTCATCCTTATGCATCTGTTCTTGCCTCCTATGTAAATACAGACCTTCTCCGACACCATCTTCTGCTGGCTTTTCCATGCTCTGCCTTGCTCCCCACCATGGAGTTACCTCCTGGAAACACCCTGTGAGAGTATTTTTCACACTCCTCCATCACAAGGACTAAGGCACACAGCAAAGCAAAGACTTGGGCAGCTGTTGCTCAGGTAGGTCAGTATGGATAGCATGTTTCCAGAGGGGATGTGTGCATGCATGGAGGAGAGCAGTCTCCCATTTTCCACACTACTGTTATAGGACATGTCTCGAGGCTCATCGGTCTCAGGTACTCTCTGTGTAGAAGAATGAGCTCTTCTGGAAGGGGAGGGCTCCTCCACAGCCAGCAGCAGCAGAGGATGGTGGCCTCGCAGCAACTGAGAGTTTACTCTGGATGAAAAATCATCTGCCACCTTGAGGGAAGCTGCCTTTGAAGTAGACACCAGACTTTCTGCCTCCCCATGCTTGCAAGAGCAGCTGCAAAGCCACCAGATGCCGACCCATGTCCTGTGATCTGGGTCAGCGACAGCAGTGCCTCTCCGGAGGGGGGAACCCTGGAAGATGTTACAGTGGTGCTGGGCACTGTACAGGGGACACAAATAAAACCTGTGCCCAAGGCAGGTTAGGACTGCCTGCCCTGGGCGCTTCTCAGAACCAGCATCTTGAACCGCAAAGCCCGAATTTACCAAGAGGGACGTTTCTGAATGCTCTCTGAAGCAGCAAACAACAATCAAACAATAGCAGACCAAAGCTGTGTGAATAATTGATTATCTTTGGTTTGCTTGACAGACTGGAAAGGCAAAGAAAATTTCAGGTTGACACAAAGTTATTCTGCTTTCCCATCTGCCAAATGGAGAAGGAAGAAAAACAAACAAAAAAAAGGCTTTGTGTTTAACTGAAATGGTTTTTGACCTGCATTTAATTTTGGAGATTTTTTTCATATTCCTTAAAAAAAAATGAAGACATTCATCCAAATGAAATTGCACTGTATTTGAAAGAAAAATTGGAAAAAACATTTGATTTGAAATGTCCAGAACCAGATTTTTTTTCAAGTGACACATGCAACAGACTGGAAGTAAACTCACAGGTGGCTTCAGCTGCCACAAAACTGCTTTTCAGCAAAACAGATGCCTTGAGCAAAGGTTTTCCTCTGTCCTGCATGGAGCAACTCTGAGACGCTCTGAGCTTGTAGACCTTTTTACACGTGCCACCAGCCATGGACCAGTGGATGCAGCACATCTCGCCCACCCCTGGGTCACCCTGCCCAAACCACCTGCGGCCAGGAGCGTGCAGGTCGTGCTCATTCCCATGAGCCAAGCACTGTTGCAGAGGATATCAGCAGTGACAAGCAGAGGGGACGTGCGAGGTGTCCCTGTCCCCTGGGGGGCTGTGCCACCCCTGCCAGCTCCGGCAGAGGCAGCTTGCCAGGCGAAGGCAGCCTGAAGCTCCCGATGTGCTCTCGGTGTGTGCTCCGCAGGTGTGCGTCGCTCTCTGAGCTGAGACCTGTGTCCCAGCCACCACCTCTGGGCCAGCAATCCTTCAAAGCGATGGGGCGCCCCTTGGTCCCCTGGGCTTTCGGGAAGCTAATGACATAATTACAGCTTCCCCAGGACTCCCTCCTACGCCTGCCACAGCAAGAAAGCAACAGCGTCGCCTTGGCTAGCCAGGGACTGCTGGCCCCGCAGTGTCACATTGGCTGGCACCGACCAAAGCAACACATTGCACCGTGCAACCACTGCTTGCCACATACACCTCAGCTAGGACAGACCCTAGTGGGCATCTCCATCTACATTCACTTCTACAGAGCCTTTCCATATCGCTGTGAGTTTTCCACTGGTATTCATTATTTGACATTATTATTATTTACTCCCCACTGCTACAGGTCAGTGCTGCCATATGCCATCACACTCTCTCAATGAGTACTGATTATTAGAAACGATCCTTTTCAGAAATTACCTCCAAGTTTCATCACAGAGCCTTTAACTAATTTTAATTGCTGCATGTTATCTTATTGTTCCTGCTGGCACCAATTTCTACCCTAAGTTATTACACAGCCTCTGACTAGTATTAATTCCCATTCATCACCATACACATCCCACCAATAGTAATTTCTACACACCACGGCATACACCAGTAGTAATTTCTACACACCATGACATAACCCCTGTTAGCTCTGACTACTAACGGGGCAGACAGCTGCTATCAAATGGTACCCTCCTCATCCTCTGGGCATGCATTCAGGACAAAGAAATCATGGCTTACCCTTTCCACACTGCGTCTCCTCAGTGATCCATATGGTATTTTGAATAAAAGTCTTCGGGTCCTACCCGGAGTCACAGCTGTCTGTACTACCATAGTGCAGAGCTAACTTGTGTGTGTGCGTGTTTGTGTGAGAGAGAGTTCGCAGCATGCACAGGCTTCCTTTGAAATAACTTACAGTCTCATCCAGATTTCCCAACTATCAAATAGCTGAGTAGGTTTTCACATCAGACCGTATGAGTCAAGATGTGTCTTGTTTGAAAGAAGGAGGGGGGAAAAGGAGGGGGGGGGGGGGGGGGAAGGAAAACCCGAGCCCTGTAACCTTAACAACATGCTTCAAGCAGAGTATCTTTAGCTTCCTTCTGTTTCTTGGTGTAGTTTGCTCAGCAGGATTGCTGTGCCACAGAGGTGGAAGAATTAAGCTTCTGGGGAGAACGTTCCAAAAATGTCAAGCTCACTTCTTGTTGCTACAGATGGTAACCAGGTCAGTTGTCTAATCAAAGCTCTATCAGAGTTATTATACATTTTGCCATGTGACTGCAAACCCCTCTGGTTTGCTGTACAGTAGATCACATGTTCATCTTAAAAAGAATATCTGGTGTATCACCATCTGGTGCAGAGATTAATGTTAAATCCTACGTTCAGATATTCCTCCCTACTAGATGTTGGAAAGCACATACCCAGAGCACAGGGCTCAAACAGATCCTCTGGGCTGCTCAGCTGGACACAAGCACTCACCAATTCAGGCTACATGGTCTGTAAGTAGTGCAGTGCATGCATAAGTACAAAGAACTGACATTACCACTCACACTCACGCCTGTATGTGTATGTATCAGTGAAAGCCTGCTTGGTGATGCCTACAGCTTCCATGTGTACTTATGAAAATTATTATATTAGAGTTTATAATTGTGAAGTGTTGTTTTCATAAAGTCAGTCTCAATGCCTACTTCTTTTTTCTCTTATAAAACTACTTTAGAATATAGTAGACAATGATGTTTTCTTTCTCTGGTAGAAAACTTTGAAACTATAATTATACTTCAAACTGTACACAAGTGTTTGGAAATGAGAAAAATACTTTCCCTTCCCACAGAATTTTTGCAGCACCAGGAGTTGTCCCAAATCAGCCAGGTACAATTCTGTGCTTTTATAAAAATGTGTTTTGAATGATGTGTTCATTTCCATGCTCAGTTGCGGATACTGGTCCAGATGCAGTTCAGAGTTAATGTGTGCAAAGTGGGAGCTTCTCAATCCACCAACTCCGTAGTGGTATTCCAAATTTGCTTAGTAAAACGGAAAAGACGTGGGCCCGTGCTCTTTTCCTTGGAGCGGTCTAGCTAGGAGACCAAAATCTGCTGAGCTGTGGAGCCAACCCCTTCCTCCATGTATTGTTCTCATTTTAATGCAAAACTAAAAATACTTTGTTTTGATCGAAGTCCAAAAGCCAGGATGAAGGTGTTAGGGACATGACATTAAAGCAACCATTTAAAATATAGAAGAGAAACTCTGTATCTGCTCAGCATATGCACATGCATTAAAACCAGTCAAAGAAAAAACCCCAGCAGCTTGATGTGGGAAACTCCAAATATTAAAACAATCGGCCTTTGTTCATAATTAGTTCCATACATGTCTTGCCAAAGAGAGTGAGAGAGACAGGAAAAGATGGAAATAGCTTAAGCATGACTGACTTATATCGGTTCTTATGTGGAAAAGGTGCAGAGCTAGGGTCTCTGCTTCTTGCAGGCTGTTTTTTTAGAGGTTGTTAATGACCCCCTGCTATCTCACAGTTTGCCTACCTGTTTTTTTAAGCACGAGGTGGCTGGCATTTCCCAGCTGCCCCTGGGGAGCCCTTGCCTTCATCAGCAGAGCCACTGAGGATATACCGGTGGAGAATGAGGGCAAAAGGTGACTGCAGTCTGCCTTACGGGGAGCCTTGCCTGAATAAAACCTGAGTCATGGCTGAGTCAGGACCTCGGGGGTGAGTGCTTCACACAAGAGCAGAGTAGCAAAGCTCTCCCTGCTCACCCGATCTGAAGCCCTGGGCTGGGGGGCTCCTGCTCACCCCAGCTCCCTTCCCCAGAAGCTCTCACATTCCTGCAAGCAAGGTCTCCTGTAGGTCCAACTCACAGAAAGATGAGCCTTGTACATAGAACTTTATCCACTAGAGGGGACAAAGAGCCATAACACATCACCTGTGCCTACGAGCAATCAAGCTCTGGGACCAGAAGCAGATAGCCTAGTGGTACCAACATAAAGAACCACATGGACTGATTTTCTCCGTAGGGGAAAGGGGTGAGTTCATTCAGTCATTTCCACAAACCACAAATTCTTTGCGTAGATTTTTGGGTCTTGCAAATGAAATGAAAATCTGCATATTGCTCAAGGCAGCTGAATAATAATACAAATACTCTTCTTTGCAGGAAACCTCTTGCACATGTGAAAAGTAGAAGAAATCTATCCATTTGCAGGGTATTGGAACCAGTTCCAACAAGATCCCTGCATATCCCAGTCGGCCTCATTCCTCCCTCCCCGCTGCACCCCAGGCACAATGCTATGGGTGTCCTCCACAGAAACCACATAAAACTGGAGACCTGGACCCACTACGATTCTTTCTCCTGTCTCATTCCTCTTTTCCCAGGTGGTATGAGCCTCGAGACAGGAAGCCAAACAATAATCATTAGGACTGTGGAAACCGTCCAGAAGGATGAGATGTCGGCTTTTTATTTTTAGAGTTATTTAAGGTACAGTGCTAGGCAAGCGTGCAGGGCAGTCTATTAAGATTATGTACTAATCATCAGGAGTCTGGAACACCTTCCCTATGAAGACAGGCTGAGGAAGTTGGGGTTGTTCAGAAGAGAAGGCTCCAGGGAGACCCTATTGTGGCCTTTCGATACTTAAAGGGGGCTTATAAGAAAGAAGGGGGCAATCTTTTTAGCAGGGCCTGTTGTGACAGGACAAGGGGTAATGGTTTAAACTGGAAGAGGGTAGATTTAGGTTAGACATTAGGAAGAAATTCTTTACTGTGAGGGTGGTGAGACACTAGAACAGGTTGCCCAGAGAAGCTGTGGTTGCTGGCAGTGTTCAAGGTCAGCTTGGATGGGGCTTTGAGCAATCTGGTCTAGAGGAATATGTCCCTGCCCACGGTAGGGGGGAGTTGGAACTAGATGGTCTATAAGGTCTCTTCCAACACAAACCATTCTGTGATTCTATGATTAGTTTGATAGATTGCCTATAGGATAAGTAATGTAAAACATGCTTTCATGAGGGTCTTTCTAGTTGTTCCTGGAGAGGGAGTTCAGGTGTTTGTGGCAGACGTAAGCACGTCCAAGGACACTTCAGTCCAGCAAATTCTGAATTTCCCTCTGGAGAGCCCCCTCTCTCATGTAGTTGACTGCAGATGCAGATTAAGATGATCAAACTCATCACTGAGGCTTCATTCAACTGCATTATCTGCAGAGACAATCTCTGACTGAACAGCACAGTAGGAAATAAAAGCCAAACTATTGTAAAGGAATGTCCTGGCCTTACCATCACAGACCCCCAAAAGAGACATGCTGTATTTACTAACTGCTGAAAGATGAAACTCTTTAAAGCAGTGAATGCTTTTCAGTACTAATTGCAGGCTGCCAGGAACAGCGGTTTGCGGTAACAATGCATCAGAGGAAAGTAAATTCCAATAGACTGCTATTTAGACTAGATTTTTTTTTTTTGGTCTTTAATGAAAAGGAGAGAGAAATCATTTACTGTTGCAAAGCGTGTCTTATATTTACAACAGAGGAGTCAATTTTCAAGTCAATGTAGGCCCAGCGGAGATCAGTGAATGGAAACCAGTGACGGCAGTGGCACAGACTGAAATGCAGTATGTGGTATCTATCAGAACTATCACTAAGACACTGTTTTGTAAAACTGAAAAGTCACTCTGCACAGAAAAAGCCACTTAAGTTCTGTACTCCATGAAGACAAGTGTATGGCAAGAGAATAAGAAGAGAACAAGGATAACCTGCCACTCTGACAGTATTTTCCATCCTGGATGATATCTGTGGTCTCTGTCAGTAGCAAAGCCAAATTCTTCCCCGGAGTCCTGATAGGGAAACCACTGGTATTTGAGCTCTTTAGCAGCTCCTATTAATTTTGGTGGAATTTCTTACTTCCCACTGTAAGAAATCCTCTCTAGCTGATTTGTTGGGGCATAGCAAAGCAATAGGAAGACAAGAAGAACAGGGTGATGCTTTGGGGTTGCAGTCCCTACAGTGACTTAGCTTATGTTTTATTGCACCTAGAATCAGACTGTAAAAGAAACTGCCTTGTTGGGAGTGAAAGATAAGCACCATTTGTCATTGCAAACCCAGCTTGCCTTAAAGTTAAAAAAAAACCTCCAAACAATTTTCCAGTCTTACATGGTGTTTTACAGAGAAACATTATGATCTCTCTAGCCTGGGGAGAGATGTGGGAAAACACAGTGGGTGGAGCTCCATTCCTGTACGAGCCTTTTCTATCAGAGCTGGCAATAACCCTGCAGCTTGCTAGGGTGAGAGATGCCATTCATGGTCCCCAGCCACAGAAAGCCTGGGGGGTTCCCCTGTGTGTGGCAAGGCTCTGTCAAGTCTGGGGGCCACAGGGACTACCATACCCCTGTCTCCTCTGGGCAAGCAGCGCATGTGAGTGCCTTTGCTGGGTGCAGAAATCCAGGCTGAATATGAATGTCAGGCCCACACTTGAACAGAGATTCCTGTTTTGTTTTACTCTGTTTTGGTGCTCTGGGTTATGCAGTGGTTAGCACGGTGTTGGAGTGCTTGTGCAGCATGTCCACCACTTGTACTGACAACCAGGAGTTTACACTCCTGTGACAAGTTTGCATTGTGCTTGTTTAACCATCTGCAGTGCGTAGACATGTTAGTAGGTCTGACTAGCAGAAGCCTAAACAGAAACCCAGAACCTGGGGCTTCTGGACTCAGAGAGGTTCATATCTCATGCACATTGCTGTAGGTTAACCCAGAATGTAATGTTAGATGTTCCTATTTTTCCACATTCACTGGTATTCCAGCAGAAGTATCCACATGGCTGCTTATCTGTTGCTTTTTGTACCTCAGCCTTGGACGTCATGCGGAATGGCTGGCAGAGCAGAGTGTGAAACCCAGGAGAGCCTGCACCTAGCTGAGCACTTAGACCCATCAGTTGGTGTGTTCACCAAGCCAGCAAGCTCTTGGTGCAGCCTCTAGTGGAAGTCATGGCTCAGATGTAGACACCCCAAAAAAAGTCTCCAGAGGACAGACAAACCTGCAACCTTCCTCTTCCCCTACTGTGACCAAGTGGACTTTCCATGAGCAGCCTCCATCCCACCTCCAGTTCTCCTCCCCACCCTCCATCCCTTGTATGGTCGTTGCTGGGAAAGCAGTCTCAGCCTCTGTGTGTGCAGGCTGATGGGCTCCTGGAAAACCCTGGCCAGAAGAACAGCAGCAGATAGCAAGTGGGGCCTCTGCTAGATGGAAGGACATTTCCCTTGTGTTTTAGTGTGCTGTTAGGTTGGCTTTTTTTCCCACATAACTCAGAAAGACAGTAATTAATTAGGGAGGGAACTTGCCTGACCTCATTGCCCTGGAGACACACCCCTGTAAACATCACTAAGGGATCACAGAGGCCACCTCTGACTTCCAGGGCTTATATAAACAGAGGACATATTTGGCAACAACACCACATTCCCACATCATGGATGTGTAGCAGAGGCTGGATGTGATGCATACAAGAGCAGTCATGCACTCAGCTGGGGTATGACTGTGTAATATTTCTATCAGGGATCTGGTCTAAAGTCTTTGCAAATCCTGGTAACAGCAAGGAATGTGCAAATACTTGATGCATCTCAGTATCAGGTCTTAAAATGTGAGTGGGCTATTCCGGTGTAGTGCTTAGCACTGCTGATTTACTCCAATCCATGAAGAAATGGGGGTTTGCTCAGCACAGCATGGAAGGTGCTCAGCCTTGGGCTAGATTTAAGCCTTAAACAGGATACGTGACATATGGACTATGTCAAACACTGTGAAGAAAAATGCTTTGTTCTGTGTAATTTTCTCTCTTTTAAAACGTCATCCTTACACTGCTTTGATTAATCTTAATATATTGTGGGAAAGCATATGTGTCTATGTGAGAGAAGGAGAGATTTATGGTGCCCCGAGAGAATGCCACAAGGATAGCAGAGTGGCCAACATGTCCCTAAAGAAAGAAAGAAAGAAAGTAGAAGACCCCTGAGAGAAGTTAGGAGGGGTTTTTTAAGCCTTGCCAGACCTGGCAAACAGCCTCTCAGGCAAATTTTGTTTTGTAGTCGAGGTCTTGCAGGCATGGAATAATGACAACTTTTCTGAGTGAGGAGAAAACTGTGTTTGCACAAAGCCGAAAGAGGAACTGCTAACACTGGCAAAATACAAAACCAATTTGGCTATGTTCTTTGTGGATTTATATGGACAGATTAAGAAATATGAAAAGTTTGTCTGACTGTCTGGATCTTCAGCCTTGGAGTCTCTCCTTGTAGTTCCTGCCAGTTTATATTTTACTGCTTCAGCTCTTCTATGTCTGCCAAGTTGTAGCAATACTTTACCTCAGTCGTGGGAGACATCTGGAGTGGCATTTACCTCTCCTAACTTTGGTTACCTTTATGTGAACATGTCATCTGGACTCCTTTTGTCATCAGGGAAGAGGAATGGGCACTTGCAAGGCTTGAGACACCAGACCTGCTTCAGCTACCTGCTTTACTGGAGGGTGAATGATACCTCAAAGTGTCAATGTCTCCCCACTGATCATAAAATAAGCTTGGTAACTGGCCATTCTTGTTTTACCTCTTCAGCTATCAGAAGTTCTTCTGTGTCCCTTGGTAGCTGTATTTAACTACCTTGCCTTTGCTAACATCCCTGTTGGCATCCACCCTCCCAGCTCTTCATTCTCACCATCTTCTTTTTGTGCATTGTTCAGCATTGGGAGTAAGCCTAGACTGCTCCACAAAGCTCTTCTGTTCTACAAAGGCTTTCTGAGGGTCAACAGCGCGACCTGACTCTCATGGGAGCGAGGTTAGGAGTTATCTGAGGTTGATGGCACTGTGTACAGGGCTGCAGCACAACACTATGGCTTTTCTTCTGCTCCAGGACTCTCCATGGCAGCTGGGCCTAGTAACTCGGGTCCCCGGGCTGGGTTCAAAAAAATGACTTAACAAATTTGAAGGCACCGCTTTTGTGTCACAAAACCGCTGAGTGCAAACAACTGGTGGTTGGAAGATAACTGTGGGGACTGTGTCTATGTACTTGCCCTGTTCTTACATTTGTCTGTAGGCACCTGATGTAAGCTGCTACTCGAGCCATGATGCTGGACTAGATCATTCATTGGAAAGACCTGATGAGATCATTTTTACGTTCTTATTTTCAGAAGTGTCTGAACAAAACCTGATGAACAGCTACAAAGGCACAATCATGATGAGTAACCTCAGCTTTTAGTGCAGGTCAAGGGGCCTGATTCTGCTCACACCCGCTAACTACACTGGCGAAACTCAGGTTGACTCCAGCGCCGGAGGATGAGGCTTTAAATCTGCAAACTAGATGCTAAGGATAAACTGGAGGATGCTGCTGTTGCCAGAGAGAAACTCATTGGGAACTGCTTCAA
Organism: Leptosomus discolor; assembly: GCF_034619465.1. Classification (NCBI taxonomy): domain Eukaryota; kingdom Metazoa; phylum Chordata; class Aves; order Leptosomiformes; family Leptosomidae; genus Leptosomus; species Leptosomus discolor. The sequence goes on along the minus strand of NC_141391.1, from coordinate 211,233,126 downwards.
AGAGCTGATTTCTCTGATAAATAAATACATGGAAATACCCATTATATTGCAGAGAGTGAGACTAGCACCCACACTTCTACATTATGCATGATTTGTGACTGTTCCAAGCATGAACTTGCAGCTTGCTCTTCGATTAGTAAGTCCTGGCAGCCTGGCAAAGCCACAAAATTTATTGCTGCTATAGAGGTTAATGGATCACTTTACAAGTTGATAATGCCTTATTATTGCAATAGTTATTAAGAAAAATGTAACACAGACACCAGGAGCCAATAGTAACTGCAAGAATGTTTGTTTGATTACAGTAGGGATGGAGACCGCTGTGTGCAGGGCTCACTGTGCAAGTGATGGTCTAAGCAAGTTCATCATAACCATCTTTCTGCACATCTCCTTTCTCCAGATTGTCCTCAGTACCAGCTATGAGAATGACTACTGTTTACCACTGTTGTTGACATGAGAAAATAGGAAAGTTAATGGTGTAATTGCAGAAAGAATGGACAAATATAACACCTATCTGTGCCAGAGCATGCAAGGACTAGATCTAAAGGCACACTTCACCCTTGGCATTGGTGATCTGTGTCCCAGACGTTGATGGCTGGATTATTCTGTGATTGTGGTGGAGCGTTATACTCTGGAGGGAACAAATAATTAAACTGGGATTCTGGAAGTCGGGTTTCTTCTCTTTTTTGAGTGGAAGATGGAAGAGGGTGCTGCTCAAATGGCTTTGTGTCCCTCTATCTCATTTTCCCTACTTGTAAAATGATAAGACCTGGCACTTCTCACTGCTGCTTTTGTTGCTCTTTCTCTATTAGTAATAAAGAGCCAGGTCACTTAAATGCCCCCTCTCTTGGCAGCTCAATTTTAAGAGATGTAATACATGGGCATTGGTAGCCACCAGTCCAGATCCTTACTAGGATGTGTTGGCCTTGTCCACCTCATGGTGCCATCCCCATTGCCAAGGTTTGCCAGGGAGCCCTGCCTCCTTTGGCACTTCTGACCAAGGGACCTGACCCTCATTTTGGATCCGTTCCTGTGTGACCTACTCTAGGTGGTCCTGCTCTGGCAAGGGGGTTGGACTAGATGATCTTTCAAGGTCCTTTCAACCCCTAACATTCTGTGATTCTTCAGTATTAGGGTTTGATTCCTTCTTCAAATATCCAGCCTTAGGTCTGGCTGGACACAGAAATTTGACTCAGACCTTAATTCCTGCTCATCGCTAGCTGGCAGAAGAATGAGACAAAATACTTGCAGCACCCCAGGTAGTTCCCTCTGACTTCCTCTGACTGTTATGGTATTAGAAACAGAGATTAAGTGCATGTCCTCGCTAATTTAGTGTTGTCTGTGCAAGGACTTGACAACGTGGGGAGGGAGAAGATCAACTATTTCTCATGGCAATGGAGAAGGTTGAAGCATAGAAAATCTGGATTGCTATGTCCACCCAGGGCAAAGCAGCCACAGCCCCTCTCCATGCCAGGAAGCCCTTACAAATATCATCAGATAGTGTCCTATATATAAACACACACATGTATTTAAAAAAAAAACCCTATATTTTTATGTTTATATACACACATATGCATACGTATATATTTATCTGTGGAGTGTGGTGGGAGGAAGATTGAGGAGCCAGCTGTGGAAATAGACGTCTCCAGGAATGTAGATGGAGCTATGGAGTGTACTGTGGATTTGGCAGGCTTGATTGATTGTGTTTGGATGGTGTTTAAGATCCCGTGAACCACTGGAGATAAATTGCCTGTTGTTTCCCAGGTGGTATATGGAGTGGGCCTGGGATACAGTGTTCATAGTTTGAAGGCTTCATCTAAGTCTCTCTGTCTCTCCTGAGATGTCCACTACAGCTCTGTCATGCCTGCCTTCAGAAATCAGTCTCCTTTTTGAGCCCAGCTGATGTTTGACTACTTCAGGCTCACTTTTCCACCAGGAATATTATCTTTTTTCCTGTTTGCTTCAGTGTTTCTTCCAGGTCTAAAGCCACATCTATAATGCAAGGAAAACATCCCTCAGTGGGCCAGGCTCCACAGCCCACCTCCCGCCCCCGAACCCTCCCAGACAGCCCATGCAAAGTGCCCCAGGCATGCTGGGCATGGTGAGCCGTGGAGGCTCGCTCTAGCTGTGCCTAAGGCAAAGCTTAGAAGTCAGCAAGGTTGGTCCTGACGTGTACCTCAAAGGTCTCCTTTCACAGGCTGCACAATAATAATTAGCACATCCAGAGGCAAGGAGGGTTTGTTTCAGGAATGCCTTTTGCCAGCAGTGAAACAAGGACTCAGAGCCTGTATTTCTTACCTAGACAGCCTTTTCCCTTTAGCACACCCGAGGGACCTGCTGAGCTTGTCCCTCCACCACCTCCTTACTTTGGCCCCTGCCTCCCTGTCCAGGTTTCTCCAAGCAGCCAAGTCTCAGCTCATCAAGCAGCTCGGTGGCAGCCTGCTGGTGATGACAGCTAATTACGAAATCTCATGTCGGAGGCTTCCCTTTTATCTCGCGTCGTATAGCCCAGCAAAGCTCTCCAATGCCCTTTGGTAATAGGGGAAAGGAAGTGTCAGTGCAGTAACAGCTGCTTCTCTGATAGCAGGATGACAACGCGGCGAGTACACCATGTCCTGGAAGGAAGTGGCAGCTCATGCCATGTGCATGCAAAATCTCTGGTGTCCGAAAAAAAAAAAAAAAAATTCTTCAAATTGTTCCTGTGTAATATTAGCTTTCCAGAGGAAGTGTTAAACATATCTGCTGCCAAGGCTTGCCATCCTCCCTGTGAAACTCTACTGAACTCACTCCAGGTGAGTTCCTACAGGACAACTTAGCTAAAAACCTTGTCCAGAGGAAAACTGGCCCAACCCTATAGTCTTTCTTCAGTCTGTATTCCTGTAGAAGTTAATTACATTGAGGTGGGTTAGTCTGAGCTTTTTTTTTAGAAACCAGTGGTTACTTCTCATTTGCTGTCTATGGTAACCTTTCTACACTGTCACAAAATGGGCTTGCTAGCTTGGCACAAGCTGTTAAAGTGGGCTTTGTCAGGGTCCACTGAACTGGGAATGGGTTACTGCCCCTATGGTTCAACAAGCGTTAAAACTAGGTTTCTTCAAAGGGAAAAAAATCAAGTCAAGGCTCCATAGACCACAATTTCCCAATTTTATAAGTAACCACCTCGTTTGGAGCAGTGGAGAGAATGGAAGAATTGGAAGAGGAGCATTACAGTGACAGATGGCTTCACTCTTTCAGCAATAAACCTGACACAGATGAAGATGCATGGCATGGAGCAGACTTCAGGATCACTCCCAGGAGGGTCCTGTTACCTGGCAGTCCATCTGCCTGCATCCCATTCAGCCCTGCTGGTCTGGCCCCATGCTCCTCACCCAAGTACTAGTCTTGCTGGTAACAGCAAAACGCTTCGTAATGGATTAATGACCTCGGACAAACCTTGCTGATAGAATGATCTATAACAGGCAGAGCTTTATGTTTTGCTCTTCCTTCATACTGAATTTCATATTTACTTTTCTGTATCCAGTAGCAGAGATTATTTTTAGCATTGCTCAATGGACAGGTGATTTAAGATCAAACATAGACACAAGGCAAGGTGGTGTATGACTAAAATTTGAAAATTGTGCCTGATTGTGTCAGACAAGATGATTCTGCATTTGGAATATTTAGTATAGATTACTTGAAATTCTTCCTGCCATAATTCCTAGGTAGCTTTTAGAAGAGCCTAGCTAGCTAAAAACGTGGTTGTCATCAGGGAAAACTTATTTCCTTGATTTGTGTAAAGGCTAGAATAGATTCACAGTCCTGATGATAGTCAAAGTGAGATGTGAAGCCTTGACAAGTTACCCTCGAGTCTTACAGCCCCAGGCTCTGCAGAGGGACAAGGGGGGCAAAGCAGTGACACTACCACAGTGTGCCCCTGCACAATGCTGCACAGACACCCAGCTCTTCCAGAGCCAGCTGGGGCTCCAGCGTGGCACGGCATGGCACTGCATAGACATATCCCTGCATCACAGTTTCAGCTGTGACTGCAGTGTTCCAGCTGGGGATGTTTCACTGGATTTCTGGAACTACACATTTGAGCAACCAGTTCAAAACACAAACTGAGAAGACCTCCGTTAGTTTCATGAACTGGGGCCACCTGCACCTCTGGAGAATTTGGCCCATATTTTATTTGGTCTACTGACACCCTCATCGCAAAAAAAAACGCCACCCAAACCCAAAAACCCATGAGGAAAGATGCTTGGAAGGAAGCAAGTGATGGCCATAAGAACAGACAAAGCCTAGACACGGCTCCAAAACAGTGCTTATGATGGGACGTGAAGAGACAATTATGCCCTATGACTTGTGTTATAGGGCTGGGTGATTCCCAGCAGCGCAGGAGGCTTTCCATGCCCTTCAAACACAATCAGATACGTGCAGAACTGTTCAGCTCGGATCAACTCAGGCAACACTGGCTTTCTAGGTCTTGGCAGTCTCTGAGATATTGCTTGGAGCTACCCTGCGACAAAATGCCTTTGAACACCCATTGTTCCATGACACCTGCCCCGTGGAGGCTCTCAGTCTCCCTGATGTAAAACACCCAGCTAGATGAAGTGATGCCGAGCTACAAATAGACCAAGAGGGATCGTGGTGCCAAGTTTACTCTACAGCAACTGCAAACAGTCCAAAGAAAGCACTGTCCCCTTCCTGCACAGAGTAGCTTTCACAGCGTGCTGTGGACATGAGATGCGGATGTTGCATTTTTGCTTGTCGTGGGGATTTAAACCCTTAGGGATTTTCTCTGGGATGTGTGGTACACAGAGCTGGGAAAGGAGTTGAACCTAGAGTGGTAAATAATCATTAAGTTGATTCAAATCTTACAGCTCAAAGACTACTTCAGTATTTCCTACCCTGTGTAGAAGCTTTGACAGGGCAGCCTCCGAACTATTTTCCTCTACCCCCTATCTCAGCAACCTGTGGAAAAGGGGACAGGGCACTCCCCAAAGTGCTGAGGGTAAATGCCAGCCAAGAGAGACCTGAATCCCTTTCTCAGCACAGATGGGACAACTTGGTAACTGGACCACAGGCTAGAAAGCTGGCAAGCTCTCCCATTTTTCAGTTTTGTGGTTTGATACTTAAGATTCCTCGTCAGTAGACCCTGAAATTTGAAACATTTCGTTTAAGAAATGTCAAAAAACTCTTCTGAAAATTCAGAGTGTCACCTGCCATCTTATTTCTTATAGCCTGAATTCAGAGTACAGATCACCTTAGCATGACTTTTTCTGAAGAAGAAGATAAATGATCTGAAAATTCCTCATCATTTTTTTCCCTCAACCCCTCAAAAATCTTCCAAAACACGGCCATCTCTGACCTTTGAGTAAAAAACATCAAGTTGTGTTGGAAAAAGCAGGAATCTGTTTTGAAATGCCTTGTTATTTTAAAGAAACTTTTAAAAAGAGATCACTGAATCATAGAATACCAGGTTGGAAAGAACCTCAAGGAGATAATACAGACAGATTCTTATCTCAAATGCACAGAAGCAAATCATGCTTTGCTTCACTCATCTTTGATGGCTTCAAGGAAGCAATTCCAGATTAACACTGGTTTAAAGTGTTTGATATATCCAGGAGGAATAAACTTGATTTTCTTGAAAACATGACTACTTTTTCTTGTTCATCCATCTCTTACAAAACTAACTCAAAAGTCGAAGTTGTAAAAGACTGTAATCTAATAGATGTCAAAATCGTAAAGCCAAGGACACTTGATGCTAAGCAACACACAATTTAAACACTCTGTCAATGCACTTCTTTTACAGAGATATCCCTCAAACTGATCGAATCTCTCCTCCTTTTCACATATTTCATCAAAGTTGTAGGTGATACACAAAACCAATGCAGAATATATCCTGCCCTGGTGTCACACGGTTCCAGTTTTGCATGTTACCTCTTGCAGTAGATACCTTAGCTATATCACAACATGTTGGTAGTGTTGGACACACCATTTATCAGGAAAGGTAAAGGAATTAAGGCAATGCAACACTTGGATATACCATTAAATTTGTACGCTGCTTTCTGGATTATTAGCATCTCACTTTAAATAGGAAATTGTAGCTTACTTACGAACACATCCATTAGTAGGTGCTCCAGCGTCACTTCGATATCCTCTAATTTAGCTGCTAAAGTCATTGTGGAGTCAAATGTTAGCTCCGGACAGAGAAGAGCCCCGATCCAAACGGCCTGTGACCAAAGCTAGTTCTCAAACTGCAGTAAATGAGTTTCTCACGGATAAAGAAAATCCTAGAAATCAAAACTTAACATCTGAGTCCAGACGATGCCTGGACTCCGTGCCGGCTGTCAGTCCTGCTTGTTGGACTGAGGATTATTCCATGTGTGCAAGATGGGAGCAGAAGCTGCAATGTGCGTGCTGCTTTCCTTTCAGAGCTCCCGAGTCAGAAACATGGAGTTATATCTGGGAAACCACAACAGAGGGAGGGAGAGACTCACACAGAGGGAGAGAGAGAGGAGGAATGGAATAAACTGCCTTTGACTATGACTGATATTTATAGGACTACTTGTTTTTGACTTCAGTCCATTTCTCTGTTCATTTCTGACCTTTCACAAATGGCTCGGCACACTGGAGCGTATTGTAAAACAGGGGCAGCAGGTCCCACAGAAGTTGGCTGTGACCAGTGCTGGGCCAATTCACACAAGCAAACCATCAATAGCTCTTTGTTAGAGCCTACCAGGCTCTGCGCTGTAGCTAGTGACAGAAGAGAGCACAGATGTGTAAAAAACAAGGAAACAAAAGTTGTTTGGATACTAATTTTTTCCTAAGAGTATTAATAGATTCCCTTACCCAAGGCATCGGACTATGGTGGTGACTGCTGAGGTTACGTATGAAGTGGAATAACCTCAAATAATCCTACAGGGTTTGACTCTGCAAATACCCTGGCACCCCCTCTGAAATGCCGTCCCACCGCTCAAAACCTTCAGCTCTGTGGCAGCCCCATCCAGGGTGCTATGCAATTCTCAGGGCTAGATCCTTCCTTTTACTGTATATATGGAAAGTTTAAAACACGATCCTAAGTGCTTGCTCTTCCTCCGCACATCTGCTCCTACTTAAGTCAATGGAGAAAAGGTGACATTTCTGCTTGCTTAGCACTTACTGTCTGTATCTCTTACAGCACCACATGTAGCGGTAAGGTGCTGATGGACATGAGCCAACTGAAGCTAAACCCAATGGGGATCCTTCAAGAATTCTGGTTAAGGCTAGATGTGAACCAAACAGAAAGGAAACTGAGGCACAAAAAGGAGAAATCCTAAAAGTCAGGTATGGCCAGGAGTGCTGCCGAAGGGTCCTGCATCCTACACTGTGCCAAGTTCACCAAACTGCCTTCCATGATGTCCACATTACACAGCCAAACTCTTTTTGATTTGTTTGGTATGTGCTCACACATTTTGAAATCTTAAAGTGAAATCATGCTTGTGATGTATTCCAGACACTGGAAGAAAACCCACAAGCCTGCCCTAAAGGATTCAGAAACTGAAGACCAGTATTATTTATAAAGGTGTGAGATGGATAGGGTTGATGGAGCTTAGAGGGACCTCTAGTCATAAATTCCATCTAAATATCCTCAGAGTTATAGCTGAAATCACATTTTCAGACATGTAGCATCTACATCTGAACAGGAGCTGCCTCTGATGGCCGAGTTTTACTAGACAACAACATGATACACCATTTGGGACACAATATGATGGATAGTTCCAATAGCAAAGAAGGGCATGTAATTCATTTTCCGGATGGACCAACTCTCATGCACACAAGGCCCTGCATCAGATAATACGTTAGCTCCAGAAATAAACCTGGCACAGGAAGCTTGTCTAATGCAGAGAAAGCTTGTTCATCATCCACATGCTGCCCTTTCATTAAAGCTTTGACAAAGTGTCTATCTTCACCAGTCTGAATGCAAGGGTGTTTTAATGAGCATGGATCAAACCACAAAGAAACATATTTAGAAGGTATTACATTGAAGGTGGTCGAAACTCAGGGAACCATAATGCAGTAAACTGATGAGTGAGCTAGCTTGCATTGCTCACTGCTGCATGGGGCCACGTGGGTTTCACTGCAGACAGGATTTCATGTGCTCTGCTCTCTAGGAAGTATTTGCAGAAGACCTGGTTGCTGGTAAACCTTCATCCCCTCTGGCATGCATGGAGATCCTAGGAAGCTATGGTTTCTACAAGAGCAGGATGGGTACAAGGACATGTAACTGTCCTTTTGCAGGTCTCCATCTCTGGTCCACAGCAAGCAGTGCTCAGGCTGTGTCAGTACGAGGCAACAGAGTTCACCAGGATTGAATCATGCATTTGTCCGCCTCTAACTGATACTACTGTCCAACCAGTCTGACCACAACAAGAACTTTACTGGAACTGAACATGTGATCACTTCTCCCTTCCCCACCCCACTTATTGCACAAAGGCTATGTGTTAAATAGTGAAATATGAAATTAAAGATCCTTTTCTGTGGGATCCCTCTGTGCAATAGTGCAGGGCAGCCACGTCACTTGTGCCCCTTGACTGTCCCTGTGGCTGCATTGTATTGGCCACAGAGATAAACAACAGGAGACATCTTCCAGGCTCAGAATGCAATGTCCATGTGACAGTCTCTTTGACTCCAACACAGGCTCATTTTTGTCTTCACAAGATGAATTTCAAGATTATTTCAAAATCGACGGAGAAAATAGTGTGAGGCACAAAAAAATGACTTAAGGGAACACATAATGGCTTCCCTTATTCCCGCTCGAGAAACACCTGCACTAAAACCACCACGTGCTTCAATGGCGATGGCAAGGAGGATGAATAGGTTCATGGGTTCTCAGCTTTATATGGCCTGGGCTTCCACGGTGATAACAATAAATAGCAGAGATATGAGACATACCAGCTCTTAGACTCTTGCAGTTGCAATATTCAGCTTAGAAATTCTCCTACTGACCAATATTAACTGCCTTCGGAGACGGTCAGAAGTTTGGAGAAAACGCTGTTGATGTAAAAAGTTGCTTTACTGAAGTAAGTCCAGTGGAATTTTCGTAACTTAGACTGCAGGGTATTTTGTACCCAAAAGTATCTCTCTTTCCATTTTTCCTTCAAATTGCACTAAAATTTTCAGATGATGCAAAGCACAATGGGAAAAGTTCTAAAATATAGAAAATGTGGAGAAGATGAGAAAAAAAGTATGTCTCCTTGTTGTAGTGGAAACTGAAGCAGTTGGTGTGGCTGTGGTAAAAAAATACTGACAGTAAAAAAAAAGGTCACCAGGGTGCAGAAAGTTGTTTCACCCAACCCATTGCAAAAAGTGGATAGCAGAAATCAATCACAAAACCAGATCCAAGCAGAAGAACTTCTTTAAACACATCAAAGCTTGGGGACCTCTGAATCTATTCCATTGGCTTTCTTCTAACTCTCACTTCAACATTGCTTACCCCAGATGACCTCTTTTATGGAAATAGCCTCTCAAATACAATAAACAAGAAACAGAATTTCACTGAGTTCCTCAGGGATTATTCCCAAACCCTCTGTGCATGTGCATTATAGGTACACACTAAGAAGAGGTTGCATGTGATAATGAGAAGCTCCAACTTGGTTGATTCTTTAATGCAGGAAGTCCAAACACTTTCTTTATTAAATCATTATTTCTATCTTTTCTAATTCCTGAGAATTTATTGTTTTGGCCTTTGCAAGCATGAGACCTCTTCTATTTAAAGCAGAGCATCCATCTGACAACACACCAGGGTATTTGTGCAGAACAGGATGTTCTTCTACACCCACATTTTCCCCTCACTTCCTTCCTAGTTTTCTTCTACCATTTGGGAATAAGATATCAGAAGAGAGCTGAAAAGTGGAGAATGTTGGTACATTTTTGCCAAAATGAAATTTCAGCAAAATATGCTGTTTTTCAAAAGCTGCAATGTTATGTGGAGGCACGCTGGGTCCCAGAATTGTTTTCTCAGGGGAGTTTCAGGGGTGAAGATGGTTGGTGATGTTAGGAAAAAGTCACCCTGCAAGGGCTGGCTTAGAAAGAGACAGGGGTGTAAAAACAGAGTGCGAAGTTTAGTGAGTGAAGTCAAAAGCTGTCAAGAAAGGGTTAAAGAGCAGAGATCTGAGCCTGATTAGTCACAGGATGCTATGTTTGGGCCAGCTGAGCTTGCAAAGATGGGAGCTGAGGAGTCTGGGGAGAAGAACAGGCAGATTATTCTTGTACGAGGCAAAAGGCATGCCTAGGTCTTGGAGCCCACCAGAAAAGGGACCCTGGCTCACCTCCACTGGTTTAGCTGAGGGGTCAAGTCCTCAGTAATTGTGGATTATAAACATGTATGATAAATACGGGTGAAAGCCCAGTTGGTGCAGTGCCTTTGCCATCCCACAAGCAAGGGATGGAATGGCAAGTCAGGAAGCTGGGCCATGTTTCTATCCAACTAGTAGAGAACTCTTACAAACTTTTCTGCTTTAAATAATCAAAGTGAGGATTTGAAGCTGAATCTTTTTGGTCTCCTACACAGGTTTTTCTGTGCTTTCTTCTCTTGTGAGCAAATAACAGATCTGTTGCAACAAAGCACAAAGCTGTTCTCTTTGGGGAGGGTGAAGAGGGAGGTCCCGTCCTCTTGGTAAACTTGGATGACAGGGAAGCATCAGCTTCCAAAACCCTCCTTCCACCTCGAGTTTTCCTTTCCCACACAAAAACCTGGACGTAGGAACTCATCAACTGGACATGTCCAGCTTGGATTGCAGTAAATCACTGAATCTGGAGCTAAGTGTGAAGCCTAGCAGGCTCCAGCTGGCCCAGGACACAGCCATCTGCCTTCACCTTGGTTCATAATGCTGTAAGTCAAACCCATCCTGTAGTAGCTTTCAATGTCAGCTGAAGGCCTTGGTGATAATTTTCCAAGGAATGCATTAAACTAATGCTGCGTCAAAGGCTGAACATCAGCCTGTGGCTCAGCCTCAAAGCTATGCTGCAGGATGAAGTGCAACAACTTCATCTGATGAAGGCATCTAGCTATGACATGGTCTCTCCAGAGAAGTGGTCCTGCAAACCTTGAGTCTGTGCAATAAAGGCAACAAGGAGATGACCATTTGGTTTTCTCCAGGAATCTACCTACCTATCTAACGCGCTGCTCTACCTGTTCATAGAGAACCTGAGAGTGGGGGTGAGCAGTGAGGGAGCACCATTTGCAGGTGACACCATCTTATTCAGGGTGGTGAGAACAAGGGCCTGGAGAAAGACGCAATGAGACTAAGTGAATGAGCAATAAAACAGAAAATTAGATTTAATGTATCCAAATATGAAGCAAAGTTCATGGCAGGAAAAATGTTCTGAACTTCATGTATGAAATTATGGGCTCTGGGCTCACTCAGGAGTAAGATATTTGGATTATAATAGCTCTATGAAATGTCAGTTTATTGCTCAGTAGTGGTGGAACAAGCAAATAAAATATTAACAATTACCAACGGGCAAGAGAAAGAGAGTATTAATATGCCACTAAATCAAACCAGGGTTCACTTACATCTTGAATACTGTGTTCTAATCCCTTTATCTCCAGAAAAGATACAGAGATGATGGACAGAATACAAGGAAAAGAATGTAAAAAAATGGTTCCTATAAAGAAATAACTAAGTGACCAAAATGGACTCTTCATAAAAAAAAATAAAAAAGATGCCTAAAGGAGAAATTAAGGAGATCTACAGAATGACGGTGAGTGACACAGAGAGGACAAAAAAAGGATCACTATTTGCTGTTTCGTACCACGCAAGAATAAATGTGTATCAAATGAAGCTGCCAGGAGCCACGCTCAGTATAAATTAAAGGAAGCAATTCAAGCACAAGTGATAGTTGATCTGGGGCACTCCTTGCCAAAGGATGGTAAGGATGCAAAGTTTTACCTGGGTTCAGAAAAAGACTGGAGAAATTAAAGGATGATAAATCCAAGGAGTGATACTGGGTATCTAGAGGCCACATCCAACACAGGAGGTCCCTAAGTTGAAAACATGAGGAAGGTGGGAGAATATCCATGGAAAGTATCATGTATGTTTTCCACTCTCCTCTTTGCGTCACTCGTACCCACTGCTGGAGATGGGACACTGCATGGACCTTTGCTCTGACCCAGTATGACTGCTCTTAAGTTTCAGATCTATATGTGAATCTGCCTCAAATTTATCATGAATTTTCCTAAATACCTAAGCCAATTCCAGACTCTGCAAAACAAAGTTCTTCATAAAGTGGTTTGACTCACAAAAGATAGAAATGTCAGAGACTCCATGAAGTCACCAGACCTGTAGGTATTACTGCTAGGCTTGCATGGAAGTGTGTGCATGTTGAAGCTGTGGAAGTGGTGTGACACTGGTGGCTGATCAATGGTCTAAAAAATCTCTGATCTACTGAACATGAGCTGCTTGTCTCTCTCACAGCAGGTATAGTGTTTTAATTTTTTTTTTTTTAAATAAGACAGATTTATGTATATTTATTTCCCTTTATTTATAAGTCTTGCCTTTGTCCCAAAGTGATGACACCCCATGGAGGGCAGCTACTCTGACTTGTAGCTGTATTGCTACTGGCAAAGCTGATGTGTGAGACCAACTCTGGAGGAAGGGGTTGAGCGTGGCCAATGGCAACCTTAGTTACAAAACATACCTTTCCTTTGAGAGTAGCTCGCTGTCCTAAACTGCGTGGACCAAGCTGGCAGGTACATTGTGCAAGGCTACAACGTGTCTGAGGGCTGCTCAACGGGCCAGCTAAGATCCCACACGTCTGTCCATTCCCTTACTGGCAATGGGACGGAGAAGTCATTGCTTGCAGCTGACAGGCTTGCCAGGCTGGGGCTGGCCTGTGCCACCAGATGAAGAATGAGCGTGGGAGTCCTATTCCTGACCTCTCGCCTACAGTGGGATTGACACAGCTCCATAAAGGAGAAAAAATGCCGCTTCCACACGACAACAAGATAAACGTTTTTCTAAGTCCCCAGATAGGAAGCGCCAGCAGCCCCGAGGTATTATGAAGAAGGAAAGCAATGACCAGAGTCGTGCTGCCCTGGCAGGTTTAGCATCAAAGCTCACCCCAGCCTTTTTATAGCCTTTAACAAGGACATTTCTGTTTGTTTTATGAAGCGAGCTTAGCATCAGCGAAATGGAGTCCTGGATCATCCTGCCTCTGAAGAGTCACAGGTGCTGTAAAGCACTTGGCTTTCAAGTTTAAAAAACGTGGCAATAGTCTATGTTTTATTGTCACTATATTCGACCAACATCTCATCTCCTTCCTGGGCACAGCTGCCACTGTCTTACTTTTTTCTCCATTCCCATTACATTACACTCTCTTCACGGGTGGTCCCTCTTTTCTTGATGGCCTCACACCACTGTCTTTAACTAAGACATTATTTTATTTTCATGATTTAACTGAGCGCCCTGAAAGTCATCCATTGGCTAGAAGGCATCTGTCTCCTGTCCTTTTCACATGCATACTTGTTTAAAGGCCACTATGGGAAAGGGAGGGGAAACCTCAAGTTTCCTCTGTTCCAGACCTCCCCCAGGGCCAAACAACCCACCCAAGGTTGGAGGAGCCATTTTGTCTTTGGCACAGGCAGACTGAGAGGGTGTTGCTCAGATGGGTCTTGGCTGTTTCAGCTGGAGAGAGAGGGCTGTGATCATGGAGAACATGGAGGAATTGAGAATCTCCCAGCCTGGTTAGTCTATGCGTACCCAAATCTGCTTCCCATGACAGCAATCTCTGCAACGTAATTCATCTACCCAAACCACAGCAATAGAAATGCACTTTTTAAAGATCATTGAGAAACCCTCCCCTTTTCTGATCCTATTCGCCACAGTTCAGTGTCCTACTGGCTTCTCCTCTTGTTTTTCTAAAGCATTATCCATTTGTCTTTGGGGTCTCCCGTGTATCAAGGCGACCTGCTGGGCACACTCTTGGAGATGTCCAGGTGCCACTGAGCCACACGAGCCCTGTTATGTAGCTGGCTGGGAGGGGTACCCCTTCAGCTTCCCTCCTTGATGTAACAGATCAGCTGCATTATTAAAATGATTAAAAATAGAATAAGCTTGCCTGAGACTGCATTTATAATGAATCAATTGCTTTTTATACATTTTTTTGACTCCCTACAGTGCTGCTTTGTCATGTCACTTTCACTTGTTTGGGCAAGATCTTGAAATAATAGGCACATTCAGGAGATATAAATATAGCTGTTTATTGCCTTAAAATGGGTCTGCAAACAAATCACAGTCCCAGCTTCAGGTATTTGGAAGTTCATTCTTCCTCCTCTGTCCTTTCCCTTTTGGACCTGGATCAAACATTGGACTTTGCAGCTTGCGGGCTTCTTTATCTTAAGCTATAGGCACTAGTTCTGCTGCACACAATTCATACCCTCATAGGCTGTTGATTTAAGCAGTTCTTGGTACAAGTCTGGATTTGATTCCAGTAAAAAATAGTGCAAAGTTAACATTGAAAGCCTGCAGCACAGTGAAATAAAAATAAATGCACTGCATTGTGTAGCTTAACGGGGTGCTAATTTCTTGGGAGCGCATAAATAGGAGGCATAGAGCACATCTGTTGGCTGGCGTTGTGTCGGGAAAGAGCAGGGGAAATTTGGAGCTCTGTCACAGGGACAGGCTGAACTTTGTTCCCATGTCTCGCAGTACTGCACAAAGTCTCCTCTGTAGAATAGCCAGTTAATTAAAAATGATATTTACGGTCCCCTGGTGATGCATGCCCGTTATTCTGCTGTTAGTATTTCTACAAAGTCTGGTACAGCAAGAGGGTTGGGGCCCTGGCGAAGCAAACAGCAGTTCTCATCCTTGGTGGTACCCATGTGGCTGGAGTCTACACAAGAGGGGCTTTGGGCAGCCGAGCCCCCCCTCCATCACACTGTGTCTGCTGAAAGATTTTATTGCCCAGGTCTTCTGCAGTGAACATGGGCACTCCCTCCACCTTGCTCTGAGATTCCAGGGATTTTGCAAGCAGAAGTGAATTAACCTGCCTAATGCGGTGGGTGCGATGCTCTCAGCTCACATTATAACTTACAGCAAGATACACAGAGGCACAGAGGAATCCAATGCACTTAAAAGTACCAAAACAATGTCTCGTGCTTGACCCACCAGAATCCACATCCCCTTGCCTCCTTTCTCTAGCGCGCATCCAACACAGCTCACAGAAATTATTCTCAGGCAATGACAGGGTATTTCCCTTCCTCTAAGGCTGGGTATTTAGAAACATTTGCAATGCTTCCTGCTACGTGACACATGAGCTTTTGGGTAGCAGAGCTTGATGACTCAAGAAGAAGCAATGTCCTGAAACTTTAAAATATGCACATGATAAAATGTAGAGGTGATGGGAGATGGAGGGGAGCAGGGAAATTTTCAGTGATTTTAACCCCACTGTTTAGGCAACTGCTCTGCACATAGTCAATGAGAGGGAGAGGTTTCTCCAGAGGCAGATCGGAGCAGAAACCTGTGCCTCTCCCGATCACAGATGGGGATTAGGAAGGACGATTTTCAGACCTGTTCTCAACTGACTACTCTTAGCAGCCCCTGTGGGTTCCTGCTTGCTCTTTTAGCCTGAATTTGAAGAGACTCAATGTAGTGAAGCAACCTCTCATTCAACATGTCCAGGGGATGTCCCGGAGGTCTCCATCTCTCAGAAAAGAGGTCCCCATCTCCCCATCCCAGTCTATCCCCCTCCCTCCTCCATCTTCAGAAGATTTCAGTTTTGGGAAACTCCTACAGAAGTCATAATGAAATTTTATCCTGTTGCCACTGCCCCATCCCATCCCTCCACATCCCCTGGTGCCCACCTCCGTCCCGGCGCCAGCAGCTCACCTTTGGCAGGGGTGTGCAGACCCTGAGCTCTGCCGGCACCCGTGAGTGTCGGCAGAGCCGCGGGAGCTTGCGCCTCATCCTCGCGTATTTTTTCATATCCTTATTTTGCGTAAATATAAAGCTCCTCTTATGGTATGTATCCAGTTGCTGCCAGCGTCTATTAATAGCTGTCGATTTGTCCCAATAGCCAGACACTGCAAATATGCTGCAGTGAGTTGTTGTAAGCTTGGTAAGAACAAGGTCCAGTCATTGAATGTTTAGCTGATACTATATGCATAAAGTCTCTATCCTAATAGCGCTGAAAATAATAATAAAAATCTCTTTACCATTTTATTACCAAGCTCTTCCCTTTATTCCTTTTTACACATTGCTAGTCAGTCGAGAAAGGACAGCGCCTGCTCATGGAAAAAAAAAAAAAAAGATGATGAAAGCTAGAGAAACTCCTTGACACACTCTTTTTGGTTTTATCTATTTCACTTTGAATTAGGATGCCAAACCAGGAGAATGACACTGCAAACTCCTGAGGCATAAAAAAAACATGAATCAGACCTCAGCATGATTTTATTTGCTAAAAAAAAAGCCTCCAACTGTGGAACTCAAAAAAGAAAATACTGTTTGGGCTCTTTCTTGTTGCCTCCTAGTTTTGTTATACTTTACTGTGCTTTACTGCTCTTCCCCAGGATGGTGAACAGCAAAAAACCTTCTGTTTCCTGACCAAGTCTGGCATCGCCAGATAATCACTTAGTCTCAGGAGTCAAGGCTTTAGGAAGGGTTCAGGGAGTGTGAGACTACTAGGGGGATGTCATTCTCCATGACCTGACGTCTGGTCCCCTCCGATTCATTTCATCCTCACTGAGCTCCCTACAGGGTGAATATCTTGGCTAACATGGGCCTTACCTGGCTGTCCATGGTCAAAGAAGACCAACAAGCGCTTTCCAAAAAAAAGGCCATTCATGCCGTAGGCCTTCAGCCTTTCTCTCCATGGACACTCCCCCTGGAGGGAACCTCGGCAGCTCAGCAGGATGAAACACCTTCTCAAAACCTGGCAAGGGCCAGCAGCAAGAGGGAGATGGGAAGGACCACCTAGGTTGGCTCAGCCACTTCACACTCCTGCCACAACAGGTAATCCTAGGAATGATGTTTAGTTTAGGAAAAGCCAGAGGGCATCTTCTTCCCATGTCTCTGTCATCACAAAACCCACCAACACTATCTCAAATAAGGCTGAAAGTCAAGGTAGGAGGCTCCAAAGCATTGCCAATGCTCCTGCACAGCCATAAGATGCATTAGCCAAATTTCCTGGATGGCACCAGGGAGCAGAGCGGAAGCCATACCAGGTAAAGGCACAACACCTCTGACAATACCATCTGGGGAAATGACTTTATGATCCCAAGTCTGGTGTGTGGCTTACCTCTGATGGTCTGATCAGATCACACAAATCAGCTACTGGGGAGACTGTAACATACTGAGCAGTGAGATTGCTCCCTGTCTTACAACCTGTCCCTACCTCAGCATGACTCCCAAAATGGGCTGACCCCCAGGGCCAAATGACTGACCAAAGAGAAACATGTTTCCCTCTCTCTGTCCAAGAAACGGAAGCCTGCCTTAACATGACACAAAAATAACTTGAACAGGCAGTGGTATCCTCTATCACAGTGCTTCGCTGAAACCATCAGAAGCAATTCCTCCCCATACCGTAGCAATGGAATAAAGATGACAAATCTGTCACTGATTACACTCCATTACATCCTCACAAGATTTCCTGTGCTGCCTGCAGAGTAGATGTTCTTGCTCTGGTTTTTAAAGGATTTTAGGTAAAACAGCCAGCCAACATCTCTGGTGGCAGCAGCCTGATGCTCTGGGATTTGATCGTTTCTCATCTCTGTCCTGTGAACATACAAAGGTGTAGGGGATGCAGAAATCACTACTTTTCTGAGTCATAAGGGCACTTATGAAGAAAATACCTGTTAAAAGCGCATGGTATCTGCTCCCTACATTCCTTAACAGGAACCTTACTGCAAAACCAGGCTCTAATACATACAATGGTGGGACCCAAACCGTGTGGATCAGTGTGAGCCTGCTGGGGATGTAAGTGATGTTGGGAGAGTAGAGCAGGGCTGAATCCAGAGATGCCAATACAATCTTAGCAAATCATGGATTCTGCAGTGGCTCTGTGCGTGGATGGACTTGCACAAGTAACAAAAGTCAATTCCTACCTCTAAAGAGTATCTGTGAAGCAGGACTGTCTGAAAATGCTCCACAGCCAGTGCTGGAAAGCAAAACAGTTGCAGAGAGTTCATTGCTTATGCCATGGGACCTCACAACCCTTAACAAATTCACTTCCTGTGAATGGAAAACACAAAAAGGCCCTGGCTGCCACTTCTTCCTCCTGGCTCCCTATTTCAAACAGCCTTTTGCCCACCCTTCCTCAGCAGGTTGGATGTCACATGTTTCTCAGCAGCTTTCTGCCTGCCGTTCCCCTGTTTCCCACGTGAAACAGCACTAAACCATCCGCTATGACATTTCTGAAGGCTCCTGCCAAGGCTTTCTGCCCCAAACCTCTGTGCCCACAGCCCAGCCGCTCGCTTTGCCTCCCTCTCTCTCAAAGTTAGCCAGACGCCTGAGAAGAGCCTGTACTCCCCTCGATGAGTTCAACAGGGGACAAACAGAAAGCACTTGCAGGGACTCCGGAGATAAAGCTAATGGTCGCTCCGGGGAGTGACAGGCTTTGCTCTCGCAAGTTGCTCTGACAGATCCATCAGGAGGCACTTAGCTATAAAACCCGGAGATCTCTGCAAGGGAACCCCTGCCCTGTTTATATTGCTCTGAACTGCCTAGTTAATGCAAGAGCAAAAAAAAAGACAAGGTAATGGGCCTCTTTTAGAGGGGTTTTAGGCACTTAGTGGAAAGCAGGAAGCCAAGGCCTGTATAATTAAATCGCTATCTCTCACCAGATTTGGCAGGCTATGTACGCTTGTTAAAAACAGGTTTAAGCCTCACAGCAATTTTTGTTTCAACTCTAGGTACAAGCCAGGATCTTTAATTCCTTCTGCTTCTAACAGTGGTGTGCCCTTCAATAGAGAGCTGCACTCTAGCAAATCCCAGACACCAGACAGCATCAAGATGACCCTATTCCTCCTTAAAAAAGAGGTTATTAATAAGGTGAAGGTGCTTATGATTTCTGCTGAGGCACAGTCTCTCCTGAGGCTCTTCTTTCAGTGATGTCTTTCTCTTTCCTCTTTCCGTATCTAAGAATTCACTCGTACGAGGGACCCCACCGAGCTCAGCAGACCAGTCCCCAGGTGCAAGGAGTCACACAAACACCTACAGAAGGGTTTTCTTGCTCTCTCTGTATCTATGCACACTTTCTGTACCATAAAATATGTACAAATCCAAATGTCCTGCTGGCTAATCCAAAGAAATAGAGAAGGTCTGTGGGGCACTGGGCCAGTTTTGGAGCTGAAATACATTCCTCGCTGATATATGCCTCCTCCTACAACAATCAGATCTAACATATGGACAGACAACGCTTGCAGAACACTCTTGTTTTCCTGAGGAAAACTGGCAGGTATAAAGGTATGAGATGTGATATTTGGGTTCATTCATCACTTTAAGGAGAGTGACCAAAAAAAAATTAAAAGATCCCCATTCTTTTCACCATCCTGGTGTTTATATTTCCCTACATCTTTTTTTCACCTGCTTGGAAGTCAGGAGGGAGCGGGTGTCCCAAGGAGCACTGTCTCGCATTGCTCACAGCCACTCACCAGCTCAGCTCTGAGCCTTTGAGAGCAGCTTTGCTCTGAGACATGCTCCATCCCACAGGTGAAAGCAAGTGGCAGCAACATGAGGGGAAAGGGGGCACAGATATGGGAGGGAAAAGCAGCCTGGAAACGAAGCCGGTCATCGCTGTCAATGGGGGAGATCACCAACGGTTATATGCAGCCATGTCTACACTGATACTGATGGGTAAGTTAGGGCGAAGTGCTCTCATTAAAGGGCTTGGACAGACAGAGGGGAAGATTGGTGGCTTGGGGCAGTGAGAGGGCTCTAAAGATTAAAAACCATACAGCACAGAGCTGTTACATAGAATCATGGAATCACTGAGTGGTTTGGTTTGGAAGGGACCTTAGAGATCATCCAGTTCTAATCCCCCCTGCCATGGGCAGGGACACCTTCCACTGGACCAGGTTACTCAAAGCCCCATCCAACCTGGCCTCGAACACTGCCAGTGAGGGGGGGGGGGGGGGGCATCAACATCTCTGTGGAAAAAAAATGCACTAAAAAGGGAGAGGAAAACACTCAAAGAAGCAGCCTAATGGCTGGAACCACATCCCTGGAGATCCCTGCTGCTCTGGGATTGGATGGCAAATGCCTTCAATGCCACCTAAGCAATGAGATGAAATGTGTGAAAGTCACACTTAACATCGGCGGAGGATTGTTGCAGTCGTGGTAAAACCACTCAGTCTTTCTGGAAGGCGCATGATACCCTCCAACGACAGGATCTGGGCTGGGTTTGACCAGCACCTCTACTGGACTGACCCTGGACATGGATGGTGGGAGGCACAAGGAGCATTTAACACCATGAAAGAAAATCACCGGTTTGTTCCTTGAAATATCTTTCCGATGTCTGTGGACATTAAAATATGTGGTCTGCTTCATTTCAGAAAAGATGCTTTAGTTTTCTCTGACTCAAGATCCAAGGACTTGCAAATTTTATTTATGTCACTGCAGCAGTCACCTGTCACCGGCTAAAACAGTATTAAACATTTCAGCTTTTCCCTCAAGAAAGGAGATTCACTGCAAGAGCTGAAATTATCATGGCTTAACAGATTACTAGTCATCAGCTTGAATTGAAAATGTTCGCATGCTTCCAGCACATTATAATGCAACATAAAACGTATTAATTTAAATTAACAGTAATAACTTGCTAATCTGTGATAATTCAGTCACTTGCAAGCATCTCTGTTTACTCTTTGGTTTATGTGATCACTCTCACTGGGTTAGGGGAAGGAGGGGACATTCATGTACAAGAAGCATTTCCCTTTATAGATCCCCTAGAAAAATATCTTTATGATGTTCTTAAATACATATAACGAACATAAAGTAGTTTCATAATTTTAGGATGAACGGGCTTACTTTGACAAATTTGTGGTGGGATGGTGTCTATGAGCAGCACAGGACTTTTTTTTTGTCAAAACGGGAGAGAAATTTGTGCCTCAGCAGCTAAGCAGGCAGGATGCTGAGCAGATGGAGGAGGACAGCAGCGAAATCTTGAGTATGGTTCTCCCACTTCTCTAGGACACACATTGCCACTCACTTCTCACCTATTGCAATCCATTGCTTTTTCTTGCTCTGTCTCCTTCCTTCAGCTGTTTTCTCCCCACTTTGGAAAAGCGGGTTGTTGTTGTGGTTTTTTTTCCTTCCTTCCTTCTATTGTGAAAGATAACTTTGAAAAATGAGGTGGGATGGGAAAAGGCAGCACGCAGGATTGATGAAGAAAGCCTTTCTCAACCAGTTTTAGAAATCCAGCTTCTGAGAACAACACCTGAGCACAGGGAAGTGAATGAGAAGTACACCCGAACTGTCAATGTAGTTGTCAACCCTGAGTTATTTTGACTCTGTCATGTGCATTTGGACTGATCATTATAAATGCTGAGAATCTACATTTCCTAAGGGGCTCTTTGGGGCTGTGACCACTGAGCACATCATGGACTGAGGTCTGAATGCATTAGGGTAGCTTCTGGTCTACATGGCTTCTAAGAAAAAAACGCAAGACCTGTGGCTTCTTCTAAAAGGTTTATAGACTTTTTGTGATCTGTAAATCTCAGAGAAGCAGCATTTCTGTGTCCAGAGACCCGTGTCCAGAAGACAGTATATTTGAACTGGCTTATTTTCTTGGCTCATACATTTCCTCCACAAAGCCAGATTTCCATTCCTTTCTCTGCTTGGTCCTGGTACTGGGCACAGTCCAATGCCTGCTGTGTGCCATCTCAAAGGTGTCTGTACTTCAGTATTGGGCAAGGGGGATGTATTCTCACTGACTGATGTAGCAACCCACATTAAGCTTTAACCACAAGCTCCCTATATATGTAGGAAACAATTTGTTATGCAGTAGGACTAAATAGATAAGGAGCATTCAGGCTGGGAACGACGACAGAGGGAAGATATGATCGAAATGTATAAAATCATGAAGGGCACAGAGATGGTGACTAGAGAAGGATTATTCTTTTTAAAAATTATTTTATGCTATAACACCAGGACTAAGGACTATGCAATGACATGATGAGGCTGTAGATTTAGAACAAGAAAAAACTCTTATTTGAATAGCTCATGGTGAAAGTAGGGGAAGTATCACCAGCGGATGCAGAGGCGGCCAAGAGCATAAGTGGTTTGGAAATATAATTAGGCAAATTAACATAAGAAAAGTCCATAAAGGGTTGTTAAACATGATGAAGTCAGGAAGTGACTGAACTAGGAACTCTTCATCAGTGGGAGAATGTACTGGGGAAGCATCTCTCCAGACTTGCCTTGTTTTACTCTTGTCCTGCGTTTGCTACTGGCTGCTGTTGGAGGAGGGGTTTTGGGGCAGGTGAACCTCAGTTTGACCTGGCAGAGCTGTAATGTTCTGTCACGGGTCATCTGAGAGAGAGGGTCCTCCAGAGCGTGATTCAGAGCAGGAGTGTGGTGCAGCTTTGCCTTCCCTCCTATACCCTGCTTGGACTGCAGAGCAATGCAGGGACATTGTAGTCTATTTATGCACATACATTAAACACCTGAAGTTGCTTAGGTTAAATGTCCCCTTTTCTGACTATGATTTGCAAAAAGCAATAGCAACTTAGGTGTCTAAACCCCAGTGCTTTTAAGACGACTTACATGCACTTAATCTGGTTAAATGTTTTTAATAGTCTCTCCAGGCACCGCCACAAAACCTCTGTGAAAACCAAGCCTAGATTGATTTCCTCCCTTTTATATTCTGACACTCAGATAATACTTGCAAAATGCCTTGTGACCCATAGACAGAAGGTATAGTTTCTCCCCACTTTGCAACCATCATTAATGAGGCTTTTCAAATGTTAGATTGCCCGGAAAAGGCATATTTTTTCTGTTTGCAAGACTTATTTCAGCAAGTTTTCTTCCCACAAATTACAGAGAGTGAATGCGTTTGGTAAAGCAAGACCAACTGGTGTCACCTCCATCAATCTCTGAATTTTAAAGCTGATTCTTACGCCTCTTACCTTCCCTACCTTATACAAGCATGTTGAGAAAAGAGGGGCTTTCAAGCTTGGCTGGGCAGATTGCATGCAACCATGCCAGGCTCCAAACAGAACCACAAGTGCTAGAAACATAAATCAGGTCTGTAACGTGAGGCCGCTGGAGGAGAGCTCTATTTTATATACTTGACCTATATCCAGGGTTCATTTCAACATGACCCTGGTGTAACTTGCTTTATCAGCTGTAAAGACAAGCTCACTGGCTCTACATTATGTTCACACTCCAAAGCCACTGGAAAAAGCAAGCAAGGCCCCATAGCAGACCTGTGGGAACAGACTAAGACAGTCTCTTCTAAATCTTTTGCTTTCCCTGCTATAAAGCTGAAAGTATTTATCTGGGCTGTACCCAAAATAAAATAATTCATTTAATTTGGGGGTATGATTTTCAAAATAAAGAAATAAAATCAAGCTGAATTCTAAGATGAAGTGTTTTCTTAAGTGAATGATTTAAATGTTTCATGTTGAAATGTTAGAACAGAGCTTTTCCAGTTTATCAAGAAAATAGAGCCTCCCTTTTTGTAGAAGAAAACATTAGTTGAATTTAGCCTGAGTCTGTGGGTAGTTTCAGTCAGCCTGAAACTGCATTTATTAGCAAATAAACTATTCATCTGAAAAATGTTATCTAGTTCTACCCGAAATGTTCTTCCCATTGCTTAAAAATATCCTATTTATAGATGAAGCTATTGTTAAGTGTAGATTTAAGCTGTTGTGGTTCATTGTCTGGAGCAGCATCTCCTTGGGAAAGCAAACCAATTAGGCTATTCTATTTTGGAGCCTCGGTGCCTCTTTGTGCACTTATTATGTCATACAAGGGACAACAGTCTTATAGTCCTTGACAGATACGACTGCACTTCTTATAAGCAAATGCCCTGTTTTCAGTAGCTTTGAGGTATAAATGGTCACAATGCAGCTTAGGGAGGCAGGAAAAGCTGAGATCTATGGAGCATCCTGTATCCAGGTCTCTGTCAATCCCCTGTACCAAAAGGTCCCCCAAAACCCCTGCCAGGCAGCAAAATAAAAGCATGGTTCCTAACCCCTGTTAGTAAGAGATAAGTAAGCTTCTGGGTTGGAGCATGCAGAACTATATCCTTTTCAGACTTTCCATAATACAGCCAAAAAAAGAGAAAAAAGAGGAATGAAGGGAGGAAAAAAAGCATTAAAAGCTGCTGCTTGTAATTATGAAGCTTTTCATTATTTTGAGGATCTTCTAAAAGCCTGATTGCTTGCTTTGGCATTTAAAGTTTTCTTCCTCTTTGTGAAATAAGTACAGCACAGATAAAATGAATCACACCTGTCTTGCCAAGGTGTCTCAGCCGTCTGTTGCAGAAGGCAATAAATCTGTGCAATGCGCCCTTTGGAGTAAGGCTGATGGAAGCAGGGCTGGAGATGCACTTTTTACTGTGACGATGACCGAGCATTGGCACGGGTTGCCCAGAGAAGCTGTGGAGTCTCCATCCTTGGAGATATTCAAAACCCAGCTGGACATGGCCTTGAGCAACCTGCTGTATGTAGGTGACCCTGCTTTGAGCAGGTGGTTGGATGAGATGACCTCCAGAGGTCTCTTCCAACCTCTCATGGTTTTGTGACACGAGCAGAAGTCCTGAGCATGGCTTTTTCTGGCAGTTTGCTCTGTGACTGTGCTACCTCCAGGACAATTATTGAGCAGTGTGTGCAAATCACTTAACGCATGCCTCTTCATAGACCTGCACTTACGCTCACAGGGTCATAGAATCATAGAATGGTTTGGGCTGGAAGGGACCTTTAAAGGCCACCTAGTCCAACTCCCCTGCAGTGAGCAGGGACATCTTTAGCTGGATCAGGTTGACAGCTTTCATTTCACAGGCAGCAGGCTGAATCCATCCACTCATTTCATATTTATTTTACCAAGCAGATGAAAATGCATTAGGCAGTTTTACTGAGTCACTGCTTTTGCTTTGCCCATCTAGGCAAATATGGACCAGATTCTCATCTGCCTTGTGCCCCTGGGTGACCAAAATTGGCCTTCTGACCTGCAACTGTTGGCTGCTACTAACTCAGCTAGGACAGATCCTGGTGACCTAAACAGCAGAAACCCCTCATTTTCTTACCAGTCTGCTACATCTCATGGCTATTTTTCAGCCATCAGCTCAGGAGTGGGGTTAAAAGCGCAGGCACAAAAGTCAATCTGGCTCCCTGGCTGTGGGAGTTGCAGGTGAGCTGGCCCAACCCTGCCTGCACTGGATCTTGGGGGCTACCACCATTTACTGCCTGCAAATTATTTATGAAGCTCGTCTTTTCTCAGCTCTCTGAGATTCACAACACACATCCTGTGGCTCTGAAGCCATGTGATGTTTATAGCGTGCTGTTTGAGTCTGTCTGAGAACATGGCTCATGTTCCAGCACATCTGCAACATGCTTGCTAGCAAATGAAGGGTCCTCAGCATGTGATTTACAGAAAAAATCACCGTCACTGAAAATATCCAAACCGTCCTCGAGTAGGAAGCACTGCAGAGACCCCATGAGCAGAGAGAAACCAGCAAAGGAGGTCTACATTTAGGCAAGAGCCTGGACAAGAGGCTCAGGATAGTCGCTGGCATGAAGCTGGATTAACTGGACCAGACTGGAGTGACAGGGTAGCGCACATGGAGGTGATGTAGCTATAGCCATGCTTGAGAGCATGAGGCAGCACTGGCTGCTGCTTGCAAAGCCATTTCCCTCCGAGCTGGCAGTTTAACAACGCCATGGCCTTGTGTTCGTCAGGTGCGGGAGCAATACACAGAATGGTCTTTGAAGTGCCACAGCAGCTGCAGCAGCTCCCTGCTAAATTAAAGGAAAATACTTAAAGCTCCTGTGTGCTGCTCAAGTGCGCACACAGCAATGAATTTTACAGAGCTCAAAATCCCCACACTGATTTCATGTGTTCATTTAAAAGCCTTAGGGGGCACAAGCCGTGGTTTAACAGCAGGAACACAAAGAAACTCTTCTTTGGGAGCAGAGAGTTTTCTTTACCGTGTGAGGGAAACAAAGCCAATACACCACTCATTTGAGCTCTTTCCCTACTGAGACACAGGATTACTTTGCAGCAGTTTGCTAAATGCTCAGCCTTAAGATGGAGTGAATTCAAGAGCTCAACATACTTAAAGTAGTACAATAGGCTCAGATGGAGCCGCCTCCTTCCCGTGCCCAGATGGCATTCATTTGTGCCTCACGTCAGCACACGGTTGAGTTTGTATCCTAAGAGAATTCTCACTTTATTTTTCCTCTTTTAATGGGGATAGCAGGAAAGCTAATTAAACCCTCCAAACTGTTGCTGTTATTCATCATTCCTTCTCTATAATATAAGCAGAGTATCTCACATTTCTGTGCAGGAGCTGTGGCTCCCTATAAAGACCTGCCCTGCGCCTTTGCCTCTGTGCTCTAAGCATTTCACACAACAAATGCAATTAATTTTCTTGCAAGAACACCCAAACGGTGTGGTCAAAGTTCTCTGCTAACCCACAACAGAAAAAATCACTCAGTCCTTGTGAGAAATGTGCAATCTAGCCCCAATCCACCGCTGCACAAGAATTTGGGGAAACAGCACGACCTAGTGTTCCCTCTGCTTCTCGCTGCCTCTCAGACTGATGGTTCGTGGGCACGTCCTTACAAACACTGCCCCTACCAAGCTCCCGCAAAACAAGAATTTCCTTCTGTATCCCCAGTTTCTTTTCTTCTCGCTGCTGAGTATCTCCCTCTAGAGGTTTTATATCTCTGCCTTTGACACATCTTGCCTCTTTGTCCAAAGAAAGAGGACCTTACACAGTCCTATATAGCATGAATGGGTTCAAAAGCAGCATGGGCTTGGGAATGAGTCTGCTTTGCAGTCACACTGCAAGGGATTTTGATAGATTTTCCTTTTCCTCTATGAGCACATAGCAGGAGGTGTCTGTGAACATCACTGACTGCAGGAGGTGAAGTGAATGGGAAGGTGCTGGCACCCCTTGTCCTCTCTGCACCTCATTTGTGCAGGCCATGCGCTTTGATATGATAACTTCTGATCTGAAACACAGTACTAGACATGTCACTGCACAGCACATAAAACAGATCCATAAAATGCTTTCTCAAGCAAGCCAGTTTAGCTTGGCATCCTTGCAACTCCAAGCCCATCAACAGCTTTTCCTACACTGCTGGTGTGATTATACAGGTCTGTAATGGCAGGGCTGCCCACATACTTTCCTGCTATCAGCATGACCCACAAAGAAAGGCTCCACCACAAGCAGCCTAATGTGAACATGCAAGACAGTCTGGATCTGCTCTGGTCTGCCATCACCAGCACAGACAGAAAAAAGTTTGATTGGCTTAATGGGCAGCTTCTGACTACTGTGTTCCAGACAGACCTTATGACAGGCATCTACTTTTGACCATCCCTGTTATTCATCCACTCTCAAAGATCTGTCCTACTTAAGACACATCTCCACATTGGAAAAGGCTACCAATCTACCTGCTAGAGACTTAGGACTGTGTGCTTTAAAAGAAAGGCACTGGAGTTGCAAAGCAGCCCTAGATACGCAATGCTGCCCTAAGGAACAGTGTTTCTTCCTGACCTCAGGGTTGATCACCTTATTCCCTGGAGGCTGAAGATGCCCAAGAGAACTTTGTTGTAGCCAGTGTAATTGCAATTATTACTGCTATTCAGGTAAACGCAACAACAGAGGATGCTCCTTCCACATGCTCCTCAACAAAGATCTTGATCAGACGCACCATTTGACCAAAGCCAGATCTCTTGCACAAAATCGGATACATAGGGAGCAGATAGTCGAGGCTATGGTGAGATGACCACTGTGTTTGTTATTTGACAAACGAGCAAACAAGGATGGTGCTGATCTTTGGGCAGGGCTTCCACAAACACCATGTCAGGGCCACAGGTTTGGCAAAGGTCATCCCTGCTACATCTGGTGATGTTACACAGTGTGGTACGACAGCCACATGTGATGCAGCCTGGTTATCCACCCTGGAGCTCCCAGCTGCTAGTCCTCTAGAAAGGGGTGTCAACCCATCTTGGCCCTGGCAAGAGTTTCTGTCTTCTCTGTTGTATAAACACAACAGCAAATAACCAGACCTCAAAGCAAGACACAGCTTGCCTAACCTTTAATCCAGGCTGGAAGCGACACTGCCCTGGCAGCTCCAGCGGCACAGAGCCCCGCATGTCGACAGAGATCTGAGTCAGCCACAAAACTGGATGAAGGGATGGCCTGGCAGCAGATAAAAAGGACGACTCCTTATCTATCGCCCACACCATCTGGGAACCTCACTCCTTGCCTTCCCAACCCTAATTATTTTTGCTGCTTGATCTCAAGAGGTGTTTGTGGCATGACCCATAACCAAGTGAGCCTGCTGTTTCTTGCCCTCTCACTGGCATTGGCTTTTCAGCCACTTTATTACCATCTTCACCTGTGAATCAGATAATTGCTCGTGTGATCCTAGAGTATTAGTCCTGCTTGTGTCGTCGCAAGCGTTTGGACATTCCAATTTTCAGAGGATTATATGCAAAGCAGAAAAGACATCAAGCGTGCCTTTCATGCTTTCCCCCTGTCTCTCTTTTCCCTGGGGACAACTCTTTTATCTCAGGGAGCCTTACAGACAAATCAGCAATTCAATTGCACTATTTTTTTGGCCTTTAATTTCAGATACTTATTCCTGTTTGATCATGTCATGCAGCAACTCACAGGAAAAGAATGAAATTGTTCCTAGTTGCAGATGCCAGTTGCTTGCTAAAGCAACAGCAGACCACACTCTTTTGTCTACTGTGCCCTTATTTTATGCAGTCTTTCAACCTGTCAGTCTTGAAGTCTCTTTCTGTGAAATATAGACTTTTAGATATTTTAGCTGTGAGTTTACCAGATTTGACCCGGCTTATCTTTAAGCTCATACCGAAATCTTGCTGATGAACTCCAGTGAAAGGAAAGGGTAAGTCTAGGAGGCAACTTGAGCCTAGCTCCGAGCACCCATGCTGCAGTAGAGATTCTCGGGAGCGGACTTTTCCTTATACTGGTGATGCAGGAATGAAGCTGCAGGGCTGTGTCGTGTTGCAGGGCAGGTTAGCCGATCACAACGATCCCTCCTGAACACATAATCTATAGTTAATCGACGTGGTATATTAGATACCTATAAGCCAGCTCAAACTTGCCTCTGGCCCAAACTGCTAACGAGCATGAACCTCAGCCATCTGCCGTACAACTGCATCCTCCAGGGATGGAGACCTGCAAATATTGCCACTGTGTGCCTGCTGCATTCCATCACTGACGAGGTGAGAAGGTGGCTTCAAACCTTCCTGTGTGGGTCTTGATGTATGGAGTAAGGGCTGAGGTGTGGGTGATTGAGCTCGTGGGGTACTGTCTAGTGTGAAGCCCTCCAAGCCCGTAAACCAGAGGCAGAGGGGAGCACCCCGCTGGGCTAGGAGGATGCTTGTGACCTCCCCTCCACCACGTGAGGGAAGCTCAGCCAAGCACAAACGTCACCAAAACCTTTTGCTGAATCAGGGTCTTGATAGTGAAAAGCAGAACAAGTTTGTTAATTACTGCTCTTACTGGCAAATCTTTAACTGAACTGAAAGTTATAAGGCAAGTAATTTATTTTATACACAGATTGTATCTATTTTAATGAGATCTAAAAATAGAGCTTTAACATGGTGGCTTTAAGCTCTGACATTGCACAGGGGTTTTTCCCATGTGAAATTTTCCAGGGTGTTTAATGAAGCTGTTCTTTCCTAGAGATAAACCATCTCTTTTTGTGTCGCAGAGCACTGAAGGGACCCATGGGCTGAATCTCTCCTGACTGGCCAGTTAAGGACTTAGGTTGCTCTTCATGGCTCCTCTGATTCAGGCCCTAATCCTGCATTGCTAGGGAAAGGGATGGTCTGAGAGCGCAGTACCTTCGGGGTCTGAGGCAGTTCCAGCTTCAACATGAGCTTTCATTCTCCTATGTGTGAGCCATCCCTGCCTCAATTCCCCATCCAAAGTACGAGATGGTAAAACACAGGACTGTGACCCTTGGAGATGTCCTCCGAGACAGTGATGTGGCACTTGGCTGTACCAGCAATGCCCTGCCAGTCTGCAGGAGTTTGACCAGGACTGGTATGGGAGACTCCCATTAATATTGCCACCCTGCATTTTATACCAGGGGCCACAGATGTATGTTTAACCTCAGGGATGATGCTACTGCTGCCAAACCCCACCAAAGAAGACTAAGATGAACAGTTGAGAGGTTGCTTCAGCTTCTCTTGGTGGAGGCTCCCAGAAGGTTCAGTCCCCAAGAGCTGAAGTGACCCTTCTGTTATGAAAGCTACAGTCATTGGTGAAGGGGCTGTTGGGGATTTCCTTGAGGCAGGGGAAGGGGGAAGGGATACTGTGAGCACATATTCTGCTCTATCAGCACAGTGTCTGGGGATTTCTGGTTGGGCATTCCCCGCACAGCTTCGTTAATATATAATCAAGGCCAGGACTTATTTAGTGCTCATCCAGTCGTTGCGAAGGGACTGATTACAGGCTGCTCTCCTGGGGCACTATTTCAGTCTGGGACTTGACGGCAGAGTATAAATAGCATGGCAGCTGCACCGAGGAGGTATTCCTATGTGACAGAGAAGCTAAAGCCCATGTCAAGGCCTCACTAATTGCTCAAATTATTGCTACTGTTAACAGGGCAGCAAATTATGTCAGAGAGCCTTTTAGTAGTCATACTACTCCACCTACAAATGATATATACTCCTAAATTAATGCTCACAAACAATAATAAAAGGGATTGAATTAATAAAATCTGAATGCTGGGAATAAATGTCAAATTAAAAGCAAACAACACCTGAAATATTGACTTTCACAAAATAAAGTGGTACTAAGAGAAAGAGGACAATGTTACGGAGAGAAGATTAAGAGCACACTTATGGTCAGGGCAAGTTTTACCAAGCATTTTGGAAGTAGAGCTTAGCCATGTCCATATGCATCAAAGTTCTGGTCTGCACTGATTCAGCTGCAAGTGTCCTCTCCTGACAGAGGTTATGGGAACTGGAGAAGTAATCACAAGAGCAAGACCCCAAGGCTTCAGTGCTGGATGTACCCTCTCTTCTGATGCTAGTGGAATATTAAATATCACCAATCCGTCTGCCTCTCCCTGGTGGGTGGAATACTTCCTTCCACGTTGCAGAGTCAACAGATCCAACAGGTCAGGGATGCATACTCCGAATAATACAGTCATTCTCCTTTGGAGGAGCAGGATGATTCCTCCGGTTTTATCATCAGGTAACTGAGGCTGAGAGATGGGGAGAGCTTTGCCTGGCGTAACTGAAGAGAGAGACAGTAACAGGAATTGGATCTGTCAAACCCTACCTGTTCTTTCTCCATGGGAAAACCACTTGCTCCTCTGAGTTCAAACAATGATGAATTTAGACCAGTGTACCCACTATGTATACAAAGGACCTGGCTGATCTCTCATTTACAGCAGTAAAAAGCAGGACTAGCTTACCCAAACCACTGATGTGCACTTTTTTAGGTCCAATCCAGGTGGAGACCCTTCTCCACATTTTCAGCTGCCTGACCCTTAAAGCTGGAGGGACTAAGTCTTCAGGTCTCACCCCAGGAAGTCTGACCTGAGAGATTAACCCTCTCTTTTGGTTTCCCATCATTATAGCTGCCATAAGCCATTCAATTCATCATAGGTTATTTTATTAATAACACGGTGTCTTGTCTTCTTGCTTATGCTGTCAGAGACTGTCAGTATAAAAGATACCAGCAATATCATCCTCCCTACACGTACAGAAATGTGTAGATGCCAGAGTACTTTGAGCAAACTGCTAAAACTCCCTGGATTCATAGTATTGTAGAAATCATGATCTTACACTGGACCAGATGTGGCTTAACCACCTATATGTGTGAAATTAACACAGCTAAACCAACAGGGACCCAGAAGTTTTCACTGGCAACCTCTCTACTCAAAGCTCTCAAGTTAATGGCCCACAAGACGGGGACCAGAGAGGCAAAGTCCCTCCCACCATAAGTGAGGACAAGGTTCGTGACGATCTGAGGAACCTGAACATACACAAGTCCATGGGACCTGATGAGATGCATCCCAGAGCCCTGAGGGAATTGGCTGATGCAGTTGCCAACCTACTCTCCATAATATTGAAAAGTCATGGCAGTCAGGTGAAGTCCCTAGTGACTGCAAGACAGGAAACCTTACACCCATCTTTCTTTAAAAAAGATAGAAAGGAGGACCCTGGGAACTACCGACCTGTCAGCCTCACCTCTGTGCCTGGGAAGATCAGACAACAGATCCTCCTAGAATCTCTGCTAGGGCACATGGAGGACAGAGAGATGATCCAAGACAGTCAGCACGGCTTTACTAGGGGCGAGTCCTGCCTGACCAACCTAGTGGCTTTCTACAATGGAGTGACTGCATCAGTGGACAAGGGAAGAGCTACGGTTCTCATCTATCTGGACTTGTGCAAGGCCTTTGACACAGTCCCCCACCATCCTTCTCTCTAAGTTGGAGAGATATGGGTTCGGTGGGTGGACTGTTCAGTGGATAAGGAATTGGCTGGATGGTCACATCCAGAGAGTAGGGGTCAATGGCTCGATGTCCAGACGGAAAATGGTGACAAGTGATGTCCCTCAGGGGTCTGTACTGGGACCAGTGTGGTTTAACATCTTCATCAATGATATTGACAGTGGCACTGAGCGCAACCTCAGCAAGTTTGCTGATGACACCAAGCTGGGTGGTGCAGTCAATATGCCAGAGGGATGTGATGCCATCCAGAGGGACCTGGACAGGCTGGAGAGGTGGGCCGAGGTGAACCTCATGAGGTTCAACAAGGCCAAGTTCAGGGTCCTGCAACTGGGCTGGGGCAACTGCCAGTATCAATACAGGCTGGGAGAAGACATGCTAGAGAGCAGCCCTGTGGAAAAAGACTTGGGGGTACTGGTGGATGAAAAGCTGGACATGAGCCACCAATGCGCAACTGCAGCCCAGAAAGCTGATTGTATCCTGGGCTGCATCAAAAGAGTGTGGCCAGCAGGTCGAAAGAGGTGATTCTCCCCCTCTACTCTGCCCTGGTGAGACCTTACCTGGAGCACTGCATCCAGCTCTGGAGCCCCCAACACAAGAAGGATGTGGACCTGTTGGAGCGAGTCCAGAGGGGGGCACAAAAATGGTCAGAGGGCTGAAGCACCTCCCCTATGAGGACAGGCAGAAAGAGTTGCGGTTGTTCAGCCTGGAGAAGAGAAGGCTCCAGGGGGACCTTATAGCGACCTTCCAACACTTGAAAGGGGCTGATAAGAAGGCAGAGGAAGAGCTGTTCACAAGGGTTTGTAGTGATAGGATGAGGGGTAATGGTTTTAAGCTAGAAAAGGGTAGAATTAGGTTGGACATTAAGAAAAAGTTCTTTAATATGAGGGTGACGGATCACTGGAACAGGTTGCCCAGAGGTAGTGGAAACCCCATTCCTGGAGACACTCAAGGTCAGGATTGATGGGGCTCTGAGCAACCTGACCTAGTTAGAGATATTCCTGCTTATTGCAGAGGGGTTGGACTGGATGGCCTTTAGAGGTCCCTTCCAACCCAATGCATTCTATGATTCTATGATTCTAAGATGCTCCCTTTGCAAACACTGGAAGCTCCAGCACAAGGACAAATAGACCTGTCTCTTCAGTGAATCTCAGGGGAGATGTGTTGAAACAGATTGAAAGTAGCTTTCCAGTGCCAGTTGCTGAGGGCTACGTTCCTGTAGTATCACAGGAGGGATAAATAAGAGCCTCAACCATAGCATTGCAGTGAATCCCATTGCCAAATCAGGGTGGAAATGCTTATTTCACTAAGCAGTGCCATTATGGCATTAATTGGGTTGGAAATCTATCCTTATTTGTTCTGTGTCATCAAAAGGCTTGGATCTGGGCTGCCAAACATGTAGGAACATGCTGCCCTAATGCAGCTATGGCCTGAAGCTCATGGCACATGGCGTGCAGAAGGGAATCAGGGGCTGGGGAGCCTCTGCTGTTTTTGTCATAAACTTAATTCTTTGAGGGTTTTTAAGAGAGGTTTTCCTGGGTGTTTTTATGAGAGGGATCTGAGAGCAGAGACTTCTGCTCAAAATCTAGACTAGCTCTATCTAAAATCCAGCTTAGTGCCATGGGCCATATGGTCCCCTCCTGCTCTGAATGATGTCATCCCACAAAACCAGTGGCAATTAATATATTCCCAAGAGCACTTACGAGTAAATAAATGTGGTTGACCACGGTGAGATGAGGGAGTTTGCAGCTATCCCTCAGTGTGTAGTAGGTTGTCCCTGTGGGGGGTTGGGCACCACTGCTGACAGTGCTGTATAAGAGCTCACCTTTAATCATCCTCCCTCTATTTTCTAAGTCCTCTACTGAGTGGGGATTTTTGGTCTCCCTGAAGGGCATTAGAATCTGTAATCTCATTAGCAAGTAGCAGGCTGTGTTTCCATCTTCCTACATGGCAACCTAAAAGCTTTTAGAAAACAGCTGTTTGTAAGGGTGGCACCTATGAATGGAAGGAAAATGATGATGCTGTCCATTTCTCGGTTGTATTCTCAGTTCTCTGCTAGTTTTCCATGGACTCCTTTTCAACTGGGATATTAAAATGTACCACATGTCTCTTTGCTTCCTAAACCAGCGCAATCGAAGGCTGAAACAATCCTCGCAGCAGAAACTAACGGCTTTGCAATAATTAGCAGCAGAGTCTTACAGAAGATGCAGCAGTCCACCGCTTGCAGTCACCTCACTTTAACATATTTAATCTTCTTAGTGAGGTGTAGGTTACATCACCTCAAACCAACCTTGAAAGCTCCTGATCAGCCACATCAATAACATGAGCGTTGCAGGCGATTCAGTGCTCAGGTCTTTCTAAGCTCTGTAGTAGCAAATTAACATGGCACAGCTGGTGCTTTCACAAGCTTCTTATTCAAAGTAACTGATATACATTTGGAGTCCCTGATAGGTTATGAGCAGAAGATGGCTGTTCATGCCCAGGACTGGAGAGTCTGATATTATCAACATCACTGTTATTGCTGAAAGTCCATTTTTCCTCTTACTTTAAACAAATCCAAGCACTAGTGTTGCTTGGTCATAGTAATTTTAAGAGGCTTAGTAACAATGAGATTGAAAGGTTGCTGAGGCTTCCTGGGACAACATCTCAGGGTTTCACAAGTGTGTATAAGGAATAGCTGGGTTTAATGTATTTATTTCATTATAGCAACTTCATTCTAAATGGGCATAAGGCACAAAAGGGAGTAATTTCCCATTCCTAGTACTTGCCCTGGAAAGTCATGGGAGTGTCGTCCTCGATGTCAGTGAGGCTGTGTGGATCGTGCACAGCCAAGATGCATTTGGGGGCTGTTACTGCCCATTAAACTAAGGTTGGTTTTACACAACTGAAAATGGCATTGTGTTGTTCATCTGTATGACACTTCAATGTCCTCCAGGAAAGGAAGAATATTGAAAGGTGAGAAAATCTCTGCATAGTGTTACCTAACTTGTAAATCTATCCAAGCAGCAAATATTTCATTTGAAACCACGCTTTAGAAAGGAGTTTCAAATCAAAATAACTTCTGAGGGCTGTAATGAAACCAGGGAGAATTGGGCCTTACAAGGCTATTTCTGTTTGTAAGAGAGATTGATACGAGATATACAGCCTTGGGCTTTGGGTCCATTCTGTCTCACTCAGGCATTACAACATCAAAATGCGAAATGATTAGCCCTAAGCAGGTCATCCAGACCTCCTAAAATAAGAGTCTACATTCCCCTAAAAGCCAACAAAGAGAGGGAGGCCCTTCTAGAGTCCTTCACAGGTAGCACCCTGCATTTAAACTAACCCATCTCCTGATTTTAACCCCCTGCATGTATTAGAGACCCAGGCTGTGAGGCTGGGAGATTTGTCTTCCAGGTCTTCTCCAGGGGATGTTGCAACTGGTGCTCATGAGAGACAGTAAGAGGGACTCTTGCCTTTAATTTGGAAATGTTGGGGACAAAAAAACCATTGTTTTATTCCAGACCTTTGTCCTTTGAATCTGTATTAGGTCGTATTTAAATTGGATATAAATAACAGCAGATGGCTGTCTCTAGCTCAGAAGTCCTCCTAGTCCTCTGCTGCAGTGAGCGATGTGTTGACACAGTCATAGCTCATTGCAAACATTTCTCTGGATTTTTCACCTCAATGCTAGAATGTGAAATGATGTTCAGGCTTTGTGTTTGCACCAGGGACACCCTGCTGTGTTCCCTGGGTCTGCCATGGAGACAGGTGCTTTGTGTCTTCATGACACAGAGGGGTTTGTTAGTTTGCTCCTTTGTGGGGCCTGGGATGAGAGCTGGTCAGAAAAAAGATTCACCCAAAAAATTCCCTTCTGAGTAGAAAGATGAGATTTTAATTTTATTTTTTGTTTTTTGTTTTTTGTTTTTTTTTTACATTTCTGCAGGAAACAAAACTTCAGAGACATCTGGCTCTTCCCACAGGAGACTGGAGAGAAGGTGTCCCTGGGACAGCACTGCAAGTCTTTCCTGAGAGAGGGGCTTGAGGATGCTGGCTTACCCAGTGACTCGTCACCCTGCCACACTCCTTCCCACTGCTATCCTGGGAAGTCTCCTGTGAAGAATTTTGTTAAAACAAACCTATTTTGACAAACTCTGGTTTTGATGATGTGTCATTTCTGACAGCACATCCCACAGTGACTCCTGCCTGGTTCTCCTCAGCCTGCTTCGACA
Source organism: Leptosomus discolor (assembly GCF_034619465.1). Lineage (NCBI taxonomy): Eukaryota > Metazoa > Chordata > Aves > Leptosomiformes > Leptosomidae > Leptosomus > Leptosomus discolor. The sequence goes on along the minus strand of NC_141391.1, from coordinate 211,196,292 downwards.
ATGTCCACAGGGAACCTGCAGGGAAAAGTCTGCTGGCAGCAATTAGCACCTTCTAGCCCAGTGCAGCGAATGGTTGAACTAACCACAGATATCCCTGCACGCCGTCTGACACAGTACTGCAGCCCCCAGATGGCACACATGGCAAGGAACAGGGCACCAGCCATCCTGCAGCCAAGGAAGGAGAGGAGAGGGAAAACCAGATGCCCAGTTTCAAATCAAAGGGTTACAGCCAGTACTGAGCTGAAGACTTTCCACCCGAACCAAACAACAGATGCTGAGCAGGAAAGCCAAAATACTCTGCTGGTGTTGAAAAAGCTGCTATGGGGCTTGTGCCCCCATGCCCTAGGGATGGTAGGGAGGTCTCCCAGGGTACTGGGCACGATGTGTCCCTGCGCTTTGGAGACCCTTTGAGGTTGTTTTGAGGTTACAGCAAAGCTGGACCTCCAAAGAAACAAAAACCAGCAGAGCAATGACCTAACAAACTGACCCTGCAGAGGGAGACGCTGGGAGGCAAGCCTCTGTATCCCTGCAGAAGAGCTGGCAAAGGCAGCAGCTTTCCAGCTCAGACTTAGTGTCCTGACAATCGCAGCCTTCACGGAGGCTAAAGAGACATTAACTGCAAACAAATCCTCATGTCTTTTAGGGCGACGCCTCTTCACTGGAACAGCCTCTTCGTTTGGGGTGTAATGCTAGAATAAGCAGCTGGTCACTGAGGTTTACAGTGCCCTTCTAAAACAGGGTTTCTAACTCATTTGCCTCTGCTTACCGCCATCTAGTGATCATGCTGGGAAGACGATTAAGCCCCCCCTACCTCCCTTCCCGTGCCCCCCAAAGCACATTAAAAGGAGCAAGATATCCTTTTAGGCAACAGTTGTTCCAGCAAGTCAGTGTGCGGAAGATGAGAGACAGAGAGATAGGAAGATATTTCCTGTCCCGTTTCTGAAAGGTTTACTGGCTCTGCAGAGAAGATCTTTGATCAAAGAACAGATTAACCAGCTGCCCTGCAAGTTTTTGCTCATGTGATCATCCCTGTGGATCCCCCTGGCATAGCTAAAGCTATGGATCATTTAGTTTAGCCAAGTGGAGAGCCTAGCATGGGGTTGTGATGGTGAAAGGCAGCTGCCAAACTGGTTTGGTTTCTTAAAACAGGCTAGGAAGATGGAGCTGGGCTCTCTTTTCCTCTTTTTAGTATCTAGAATACAATTATGGATGCCAGTGTGGTCAGAGGATGGGGATCTGAATGAGGACTGTGGGCAGCTAGAAGCACGAGTGGTTGTGTGCTGAGCTAAGGTCTGCAACAGCCAGACCCTAACCAGGGAATGCCAGGCTGGGAACAAGAGTCCAGTCTGAAGGGACCAGGGACGCATCCTGCTGAAGGCTAGAACATACCCAGAATCTCAGCTCCTTGAACACAGAAAGAGATGTTTATTATGTAGAGCTCCTAATCAGAATGCTTTTATTATAAATAAAGAGCTTGGTAAGCTAGATTGAATCATAGCCAACGTGTTTTGTTTCTGATAGATAAAAAGACATTTATTCACCACATCAAATAAGAAATAGCTAATTTAAAGAAACATGGCCTTTCTAACTAGCGCTCACACTGAATTTAATGTGTCCTGAAATTTAAGCTGCAAATATGCCAATTCTTCTCCCGTGTGCTCCATGAAAAGCACTGGGGCACCTCAGATCCGATCCTGCCTCCAAGCAAGGATACAACCAGGGGATCATCTGCTTAAAAAATGCACAGCCAGTAACATTATTCCACAAATATTCATCAGGTTCATGTCCTGCATATTGTGCCATTGCCCTGACTGCAGCAGAGTTATGAGACATATTATCCCAAATCAGTGGGACATATGAACTTCAGGTAGATGAAAAAGCCAAACAGGAGTGTAGCCCCAAAAAGTCAGTAGAGAGTTGAAGGTACTAAGGAACTTACAGGAGATGTTCACATGCTAGATCGTGTCAGACTTGGTTAGGAGTCAGGTAAGAGCTGCATAGGAGTGGTCAGGGAGGAGATGTGGTCTCCATTCAGCTCTCAGCTTGGAAGAAATATCTGAGTCTGGAGGTCTTGGTATTGAAGGTTTTGGGGCCAAACTTTATCTTTTCACACCATCAAGTCAAAAGAGGTGACTGTTGAAGTGGAGAGATTGAAAGACCCGCTGTGAATATCCTACCAATTAGGGCACATTGGACTGGAGGTCTCTTAAGCTTTGCTGCTGATTTTGCTTTTTTCTGTTGTTTTAAGAAAAGCCAGGGTGCTCAGAAATGGGCTGTCACAGTAGATGAATACGTAGATAAATGTGATAAGCCTGTGTCAAACATGTTCTTTCAATGGTGAGTTTCTGTGAAGGAGGAAGGATAATATTTTTGCAAATCTAGCACCTATCAGAGCCATCATCAGGCAAGCTCACTCTGCACTAACACGCACACAAGGTCCATCCATAGCCCAATGCCTATGATGTGATCGACCCTCATAGCCTGATCCTGTTACAGTCTGCTCTCACTGGGGAATACTTCGCACATCGCAAAGTCGCTCAGGATTGAGCATTTACCGCAGTGCTAAGCACCACGAGAGAGTCTGGGAAAAGCCAATTAATTCTTCAGTCATGGAGCTTTGTTTTAGTAGCAGCCCAAACGTTTACAGTCCCATTCTGTATAAAGACTAACCTTTCGGCATGTGTGCATAGCGAGAGTGCTATCCAATTAAGTACATGTAATGCAGTCTCCAGCATGCTGACTCGTGCATTAGGTCCTTAATTACACCAAACTTTATTTCAGTGGTTGAAGATATTGCCCTTCAGTGGGGCCTAAAAGCACCAAAGGGAGCTGCTGGAGCCACTGCTTCATCCAGATCAATATAGAGGGGAAGGATAATATGATTACCAGTGGATTAAATTGGAGACAATAGCAATAACGTGATGTATTGGGAACGTGGAACATTTCATCACAAGAAAGAGGGGAAAAAAACCCAATGTGGTAAAATTGCTTTTAAAAGAGGAAGAATGGCTGCATTCCTAGGATACCTTAAGGATATTTTTCACGGATTATTAAGGCTACAATTTGACAATTTTCATTATTTAGTTTGACCTGTACGCACCAGGTCATAGAATTTTGCCTCATCATTCTTGCTTTCAAAGTCTATTTCCGTTTTTATATTAATTCAGTGGCAGAAACACAGATAACAAGATTTTCCTGTTCCCACAGAACCATTTTTCAGTCTTCTGTAGGAAATATTTTCTAGAAGCTTTCCAAGACATTTTGTATTCCAGAAGCATTCAACTTATGACTTTTTTTGTAAAACCCTATCCTGGAAGTAAAATAATGACACATATTGATTAAACATCTCTGAAAAATAACTAAAACTATTTACAATTTTGGATAGAGTTGAATGAGTAGGTTTATATGCAAAAAAGGAGAAAAATTGGTAAATATGCAAAAATGTTTTGCCATTTCGTGTTGAATTGTGGTAAATAATTGGAAAATGTTTCCAATTAAATGAACAATTTTTTGACCTAGGAGTTGATATCTGACTGCAATTTAGCACAACCCGTAAGCATGCCTGATGCAGCCCTTGAAGCCAAATATTACATCAGGTTTTCTTTATACAGAATATTTATTTTTCTGGCTCACTGGTGCCTCTGCCAAACAGACATTTTAATAACTTCATGGTGTTCCAGTACATGAAAGATATTATAATATTTGCAATCACCAACTTTGTTTGAATTGAAGGCCATTAGATTTTCCAATCTGCCAAAAGTGTTTCAAAATATTCCTTTTTAAGGCCAGCCCAGTATGTTTCCTTTGACCTGGCCAGACCTTTATTTGACCTAGTTTAAGGGTTGATGTCATCAGTGGACTTAACAGTGCCTAAGAGAAAAATATTTTTTTGTAAATACATTTATTAAGAAATAGTGGCCGTCTTCACATCTTTGCCTCCTGCAATTTCACCTCTGGATTTCTTGACAGATATTTTTGTGCTGGTGTTACAGCTCTAAAAGCAACACCTATAATGAATTTACAGTTTTTATGTTACCTGGAGCTGTCCTGGAAACATTTTTTTTTAGTCTGAAGAAATTTCATCTCTGTTCTCTGCATTGTCTCAACCTCTTTTTGGAAGACATAGCATTTTTGGCAGAAGGAGCTGACCCCAGTAATTCCTGCAGATCTGCTGGGGGCTTGGGGTAGGGGAGAAAGACATTATTTCATAGATCATGATGAGGCAAACGGCTTCATTAGTGCCATAGTCATCTTCCGTCATTTGCTTTTGGAAACACCGCTGTGGGGTGCGAAGTCTGACACCTTGTGTTGCAGTTTGTCTCCATCACCGTCTGGTCCTCATCTGCCCCTGGGAACAGCTCCTTCTCTCTGCTAACCTTGAAAAATCCTGCTGAGCCCAAATTGTCCACGTTCATTTCGCTGAGAATCAGGCGATAGCAAATACAGATAATAGCCCATTTATGTTGACTCTTGTTTTCCCACCTTGTAAACACCCTCTGAATTTATATTCCCGTCATTCTTGCTATAATACTGTTCCCTAAGCCATAAAAAGAACAATTCTAAGCTTCTTGACAGCTAATATTTCTGTTGAGCGATATTAATGCATTGTAAGTCTGACCTTAATACTGAGGCATCGTGGTCTGATCCTACTCAGTACTGAGTTCCCACCATGCCACTTAACATGCCCTGATGTTCAAGTAAGGTGAAGGTGCTCAGCAATTGGCAGGATTGGACTCCAAAGATGCAGTAACAGCACAAAACAGAACGAAGACGCTTACTGTCACTCTAACATAAAGGTGAGACATACGTTTGCAGGAGCTAAACTGTACTGGGAAGGATTCCTGTAAGAAATGGCATCCCTTTGGGATAGATATCAGCAAGAAAATAAAAATCTTCACATCTTCATGCTGCTGTGGGCAAAAGCAGTGGCTGTAAGTGAGATCTGTGTAACGTGTAATTCTTACTAAACACCAATGGTTCTCATGCACAACATGTTTGTGTGAGCAAAGTTTAGCTTTGGGTTTCTTTAGCTGTACAATTAATTTTTAATCATTGGATCTGCAAGAACAATGTTCTTAGTAACTTAGCAGCGTTCATGCTATGTGAAAGCCATGATGACACTTGGAATCACAGACTGCTTAAAAAGCAAGAGGCATCTATTAAAAAAACCCAACAATTATAAGCTATAAACACACCGGCACCTCCACACATGCTGCATTACGTCCATTTCTCCCACGTGTACAAGAGCCATCTTGTACCTGAAACTAATCTGCACATGAAGACATTCCAGCCCCATTTCATCTCAGTGCCTCTTTAACTAGAGGGGTCAAAAACCTTCAGAAATAAAACCAGAGAGTTCGCTTGGCTGACTCGATGTACAAATTTAAGCCCTGATTCTTGCTTCATTCATTTCCATGCAAAGGTGTTTTGAAGTACTTCTAGTGTTGTGTGCTGGTCTACAAACCATAATCCTGGATGGGAACAATGAAAATGCGGAGTGGTGGGGCCAGGCCACCTTCTCACTTCTGCTCTATCCTCCCTGCCCCTCCCCCCCCCCCTTTTTTTTTTTTTTTTTTTCTAAATTTTAGTGTCCTTTAAGCCCTGAGCACTTTGCTGGAGGATTTCCCTTTCCTCTAAAGGACCTTAACACAATCTAGAGCTTTGTTTCCTGGCTACTCCAGCACTGAATGATAAAGTCACTGAGATAATGAGGAGTTTGGTCACATGAAAATTAAGATTTCCAGCTGTGTTGTGTGCTGGGAAGGTTGGCTCTGCTCTGCATGTTGCAAAGCTTACCCACATCGGTCACCAAGGCTGGGAAAGTAGAGGTCAACCTTCCCCAGACCGGTTCCCTTCCTGATGAGCTCTTGGGTGCATCCCAAATTCAGCAGATGGGGAAGGTGATAATGAAGATTAAAACCTGTATTTTCTGCAATAAGCTGTTTGGTTGTTTTCCCCATCTTGTCATCTCACATTTGAAGTAACACCCAAATTGGGTCCCTGGACAATTTATTAGAAGCTGAAAGCTGCAGCCAAAGATTGACACATTTGGGTACTTTGGAGGAATTAATGGATTAACTCCCAGTCAAAACCACTTTAGCATTCTCCCTTCATAGTCTGCAAAGTTAAATTAGTCTGGGCAGCTAGGCAGAGCTACTGGCTTTAAAAAACCCCAGAAACTCAGCTATAATTTTCTCAGGCCTCCAATGTAGAGTGTCGGCACCACCATGACCCACCGCCGTCTGCAGGGAGGAAAGGTTCAGGGTAGGGAGGGCTGAGAGACAGATCCAACAGCTCGATATGGCAGGCAGACAACATTGGACTGGGAACACGGCGCTCATTTCTGACTGGGAGGGATGCTGGCTGTGGGAACGGATCTCCCATGGTCATATTGTGGATTTGGCAGCACTTGAGGCTTAATTTTTCATTTTTATTTTTAGCAGAGATCACCACAGCTTCTCCTAGAGAAAAGAGCATGATCTCAGGGTGGAGATGCTTGTTCCTCAGCTATGCAAGGCCTCAAATCAAAGTCTTCACTGACCTAAATCTGACCTTAGTGAGCAAGTAACATATTCAGGGAATACACTCTTTTCTTTCCCCATTAACCCAGGCCCCAGCAATATCCACTGTCTGCTGCCAGGAAACCAAGGGGCCACTCAGCTTGATTTTCAAAACAGACCTTTCAGCCTTAAAAATCTGTCTCCATGGTGGGAAAGACAGCAGCAAAGGGAAGGACTGGATGAAACATCTGCTGTCATACCTGTGACAGCTTCATTTGGCTTCTCATGCAGCAGTGGCACTCAGGCATGGTGTCCTGGGCATTATCATGTGCAGGTCAACAACGGCATGTCGAAGCAAGAAACGAGCAAGCTATAGTCTTTTTCATTTTGCCATAGACACCCCCCTCACATGCACAGAAAATAAGGTCCATACTTGCAGCCCATGGGTGCCTTATGCTGGAAACTTAAATGCATCAACAACCATTTGACTGGCAAATGTTTGCACGCACATGGTTTAGGTGGAAAAAAAATGACACCTACTTTCAGAATTAAGTTCTGAGCATCTGGCTTATGCAAAGGACATTCTTTAACATCTCTCAAGTGTTTTGGAAAACCTTTGTGCCAATGCCTGCCCTTGGTCTGCTGAGTCTGGAGACTTCTGCTTTTATTTCCTTTTTTTTTTTATTTTTCCTTGCAGGCACTGGATTACAGTAGCTACATTTTGCTGCAACACTATCTGCTGTCACCAGCTACTTGCTGAGATCCTCAGCTGAGATGTACAGTTCATGTCATTATCATAGTCGGTAAAATTTTAAGTGCTGCAATGTCAACTGCTGTAAATCAGGGTGAGTTAAGTGCTTGGTTAAACATGTCCAAGTCTCCGGGTTTTATTCCTCTAGGAACTGTGCAAGACTTTACTGTCCTGAAACAATGTACAGCAGCTGGGTGTCTACTTTGTACCTTGAGCCATACATGCCCTACGCTAAACGATGTGATCCTCAGACCTCTCCCTCTCCCAAGAAGAGGCGTCCCATTTATTCCTTACCTTACAGGAACAAGAAAGTCAATGCTGACTAGTCTTGTACATCCTGGATATGAAAATTAGTTGGATTTTTTTAATGCTAAGATAACTCCATTATAGCATCTTATTTGCATGTGTGCTGAAGCATTTTTGCATCAATTCTCCCGGCTAGAAACAGTCATAAGTGCAACACTGAAATCCGGAATTCAGGTTCTGAAGGTTTTTGTTATAAAAGAAGAATCTAAGGGTATCCTTGTCCACACTATGCCATTGTCAAGCCAATAGACACAGACAGAAACACTCTCCTTGGCAGGTATATCTGGAAATGCATCTTATGGAAGGAAAGAGACAGGATAAGGAAGCTGAAGAGCAGTGAGAGGAGAGATATGGCTGAAAGCCTTCATTAAACACACTGTGGAGACACACTCTGTGTCCTGCACTTAACTGAAAAGCACATTTCCAGATTCCTGTGTACAATGTTAGAAAATTCAGCTGTCAGATCTGCTTACAGGCAACATGCAACCTATGAAACACATTTTCTCTGTTCACCGGGGTAGTGCATTTTAGCAAATCTTTTATTAGTCCCTTGCATTATTGTCATTCCTAGAATAAAAGCTGTCTTTGCTGAGTGAGGTATTGAGGTCTGACTCTCAAGGTACTCATGGAACGTAGTACTACTGGTGTAGGTTTGAAAGATGCCAAGGACCCACATCAGAGTTTCACACCAGATCTCAGTCCCAAGTTGAACAGAAATATATTGAAAAAAGCATCACTTCTCCATTTGGTGTTTCAGCTAGTAACACCTGTGATCAATCCAGAATACAGCTTTCCGATGTTCTTTATGTGCTGAGCACAGAAATTTATCCTGCCCTCTCCACTCCAGAGGATGGCTGTAGCCGTAGAAAGGCAGAAACTACCGAGCAATAGGCCGTGTCTCTCCTTTAGCTGTAGAGGTGTCTAATCTCAAACAGCTCTCAGTCATATGAGGCAGGAAAAGGTCTAATTTTTGTCAAAGTATACCACACCAAAATACATTTAGCTCAGTACATCTTCCTGCAGGTATGATTTCTTTCCAGCTCTACAACCTGTACTAGGAATCTATCTAGAGCTCTATTTTATCATTCCAAAGAAATTAAAATTACTGTGCCAATGTATTCCTTCTTACCAGCAAGTTAGTGAAATTAGACAACTGAAGCTGTAAAAAAGAGCGTAAAAGACAGTTTGGCTAAAAGGATTTTGATGCCAAAGGGAGTAACTCACGAAACGGACTGGATTGCAGGAGGTTAAACTGAAGGATTTGTCATCAGATTGCTCTTTGTGCAAAAGTATTCCAAGAGCTAACAACTGTTTGGGAATGTGCTGAATATCTAAGAGCTTTGAAGAAGTTTAGCATGAATAATTCTGCATGTTATTTGCTTTTTGCTACTCTCCTTTTCAAAAGGAGAAAATAAAAAGATCATCGCGGCAAATCAAGGATGTCAGCAGTTATAGGGTAGGTCCTCCACTGCTGTAAAATAGCTGCGTCTCCCCTGGCCTCAGAGGGATCTGTGATGGGAATGGAGCAACTTAGAAACAACCAACCAACTGAAGTTTGTTAGTATAAAATGTTTGGTGAATAATTGGGCATAAGTAATGCATTACTGCAGGGAAGAGCAGACTATGGCAACATGGCCATGGCCAGCATCCACCTGGCAGAAGGCTGAACAGAGATCTTTCTTTGAGGTCTGGCACCAGGAACAGTGCAGGAAGTGGCGGACGGCACTCAGATTTGGTCAGTGGCCTCCTTACCATAGCCCCGTACACCAAGGTCGAGTAGAGCACCTCGGTTCCGAGATGCTGCTGCCTCTGATAATGGGCACAGCTGTGAAGAAGGGTACATCTGCTTTGTTTTTTCAATATAAATGCTTATCCTTGATAATGACTTCAAAGCACTGAGCACCACTGAGAACTCTGGGCACCTCTTCCTCCTGATGTGACTTTTCAACTGGCCAAATATTATCACCAGCACCAGGAAGCATAAACTCAGAGAGGAATGGGAGGGGACTTGCTGAACCATTTTGCTATTAAGTTATGAGTCCTGTTAGGAAAATATTTCAAGACGTTACAGTAGGAATGTGCAGATCAGCTTATGAACAACCTGTGGACTTGGAAGAAGTGCAATTTTCACAGAAATTTGCAGAGCATTACTTTTAAAGGCTGTGAGCTTGGTTTTCTGGATTTTCCAAATAGGAAAATAATCGTGATAAAAAATAATGTTTTTATTAAACACATTTCTGCCTTGTCCTTCTTTGGTTCAAATGCCACTAAGAAAGCTGCTGAAATATACCTCACAAAGAAGTGTGCAACGAGTTGGAGGGACTGCGGGCCCTCCTGCCTGTAGGCACATGAAGACCCATGCACTCTAGGCTTTTACTCTTATCTGTAATCCTTTCCAGAGCTCTCTCTGCCAAGAAGTACATACAGCGTGTTGTTGATATGTGAACAGTTAATAAGAGGGAAAAAAATTAAACTAAACATTCATTCTGAGGAGCAAGCACTAGATTTTAGCTGCCACTGACTCGGCCCAAGGATAATTTTTCTTACAGTTCCTGTCATGCATGTACCCAGTCCAAGGCTTTCTGCAGTCAGGGTGAGCATTCCCAGTATTTGGGTGGCTTGTGGACTGGGACAAGAGTCAGTCCTTGGAAGGGCCTCATGAAAGCCTTTGTTTCCATGTGTGGCTGAGCACTGCGTGGGTTGCTCAGGCAGCCGGGTAGCCTGCACCTGGAATCTCCTGGCCAAATCAGGGTGAGGAATTGGTTAAAATTCATGCTGCTCTGCATCACAAGAACATCCTGTTGGATACTCCAGTTCTGTGTTCAGTCACTGGTGTAATTATAATCATTACATGGAACACACAGAGGGGTTATTAAATAGCTGTACTGTTTAAGTATGCACTAATTATATAAAGCACAGTACAAGGACAGCACAGAATGTCTCCTAATAAGAGTAGCCTGCATCTCTGGCATCTATCTAAATTAAAAACCTTCTCAAAATGATAACCTTAAGTAACCATGCACTTTAGAGGCAGCTGTGAAAGAGTTAGAACTAACTCAATCAACTAAATTATGTGTAAATGGCTCCATTTTTATTAGCGGTCTCCAATGTATACAAATCTCAATGGTAAAACAGCCATAACAAATGGATTATTCCATTATCTATTATCATCTCTTTCCTCTCTGTCAAAACATTTCTGCAACCCTAAAGACTAGCTTATAAATTAAAAACCCAAACAAACAACAACAGCAGCAACAGAAAACCAAACAGAAAAAAATCCCTGCTTAAAATTCCATCTCTTGGTTGGTTTTCCTGAAGATAAAGCATGCACTCTGCACTGAGATATTTGAAAATGCTGTGGAGGGGAAAGCAAGAGGTCATTTTTAGTAGGCACACTTTGGTAAAAGCACTCCAGACAATTATGATACTTGTAAATGCAATCTGCTCCAGATACTGCTTGAGTAAGAAATAATGGGAAATAGAAATCCCCCATCAGCTTCTCCTCTCTCTCTCTCTCAACATAGGCTGCTGTGCCTCCTAGAAGAAAAAAAGGACCAGTACAAAAGAAATTCTCATTGATTCAACAGCAAGGATGGAACTTCGACTGCTTGGGCACAGCTGCCACGTGAGGTGCTCTGTGGTCTGGCCAGGGATGGAGAGCTACAACGCTCATAGCCCAGGTGGTGACTACACGCCATAATGAAGGGGTCTGGATGTAGTCTGAAGACGAGTATGCTGTTACAAGAGGCAGAATATCATGGAAGAGAATAAATGCGTGATGGGTCCAAGCAGTTTTTCATTGAGGTGAGAGAAGAAGGATGGCTGCCAAACTCAGTACCAAAATTTAGCCTAAATTTCATCAACTGTTTCCTGAACCAGTGGCTGGTCCCACAGTGTAATGTTGTGGAAGAGATTGCCTTTAGTTATTAAAGGTTTTCAAGACAATCCAAACAGATGACCCCTCTGTAGCACTGAGAAAGACCTGTGCTTAGCCATAGTAAAGGGACAGTGTTTCTTTTCACATCTTATACCTGAAAGGCCAAATTCAACTCCAGAAGACCCAAGTATGTCTCCAACTGTGTAGGGGATGCATCAGCATTGCCATGGCTTTTGACCTGTAGTTATTTCATGGTTCCAAGAGAAGCTTATTTTGGATGTCCTGGAGATGAGGCTGTAATGTAGGAAAGCAGTCATGGTTCAGTTCTCTGAGCACATGTGTGCTTGTAATGGAGGATGCCATAAACATCCTTGAATAGATAAATGTATTATGGCTTACAGTGCACCTGATGAGTGGGTTCCAGGGTCTCTGCCTGGAAGAACATCTTTGCATACACAGAAGTACATCCATAGGTGTTTCCTCCACAGCTCCCACTGCCAACTGAGGTCATAGGCCTGAAGCTGTAAATGGTAGTCTGGGAAACGCCAGTGCAGAAAGCAGGCTCCAGTCCTTGGTAGACTTGCTATGCTGCATTTGCAAGTGCTTCGTTCTTGTTTATTTTCATAACACATCACTCCCTTGGAGTTGCCCATTATCCAACTCAACAGAAATGTGCCAAGACTAAAGCAAGGATGAAGCTATTGCTTATTTCGGTAGGACAGAGGGGACAGAAGAAGAAAGTGTACTGATCATGTTTTGCAAATGGGGTAAGGAAGGCCGAGGGATAAAGAAAATCAAAGAGACAGAAAATCTCCCATTGGGGACAGAGTCCAATTTTGCTACGTACCAATGCAGCATCTAGGATTATATGTCTTGCAGCTGTACTTCAAAATCCTCAGAGTAGATGCACTCCGCGCTGTACATCATTAGATAAAACAATGGGTAGGTCCTGGAAGAAGACCTCTCTTGCTCTTGAATGCTTCCTTTCTTTCCGGGCAGATGTGGTGGGAGGGCCTCACCAGGGACAATGGAGAGTAGGTGCTATCCAAACACACCTCTGGTCAGGCCAGACTATGCTTCTGGGAGATGAACAGTGAAGGTGTGACACATCCTGACGGATGAAAATGAGCCTTGCTCTATCCTTTCTTAGGAGAGCACAGCAGTGTAAGACAAGAAGGGAGATTCTTTCATCTCTGTAATATTTCTCTTTAAATAATCCCTGTTTAATTTTCAAAGGGAACGTTGAAGATAACTACTTATATATCAAATGTTAGGGTGTAAGCTCCCTGTCTTCAGCATTGTCTCTTGGCTAGCGGCAGTTGATCACACATTGGGGACCACCCAACATCCCTACTGGCTCTTATGGAGCCAAACACCAAAAAATACTAGGAACACATGTATGGGATTTGTGATGTCTGAATATGACTCTGAAAGTGTTGACTTCAGGTGGTTGCCCACCTAGGCTGCTAATAGTTTCTATTCTGATTTTTTCCAGTCTGCCCTCACACAACATAGAGAGTCTCAGTACTCAAAGTAGCATCACTTTCCACTCAGGACATTTAGGCCCTTTCTCGGATCTGAGTCTTAGTCACAAGACAATTTATTCTGGGAATATACAGAGAAAATGTAATGGCTTTCTGTGTAAATTCTTGAACAGTGACTTCAGGAGTCAAGCTTACAAGCTTCACAAGGGAAGGAACATCCTTTCTCTGATGTTAGGGCTCCTTTCATTTTGATAGCTTTTTCCAGAGTTTTCTGACACTGATTTATCAGCGACTTTGTCATTCTGTAGTTGATGTCTGGTAAGATTTTAAAGCACTGAAATGCCATTCCAAAAACATGGATATTTCCCCTAAAGCCATTGAGAGTCATCCAGAACACCCAGTGTGCAATGCCAAGGTGGAGTGTATAAAAACTGGCTCACTGGAGAGCTTCTCTGTGGCAATCCTGACTAGAAACTCTCCTGAAAATGCAACCAACAGACACTTTTCAATCATCCATGTCTTTAGTAACTTGCTTCACATTCAGACAAAACCAAGAATTGGGAAAAGAAGAAGAGATAAAGATACATGGGAGCTGAACCTTCCAGCTTTGCAGAGATCTGGAAGGAGCTGAGTATTTCCTACACCTCCAAAACTTGATCACCCCTCCTTTAATGAAATGCTGGCTGTAGTCTACTGTTGTCCTAGGAACGCTTTGTGCACTTAACTCATGATGGGTTCACCTGGACTTCTACCTACAGGGATCTCTCAAGGTTGGCCTATAAATGACATCACATAGAGAGGAGGGTATACCCTGCAAAGTTTGGGGTAAATGACCAGGAGTCAAGTAACAGGACTTCAACAACTAGCTTTGCCAAAGACTCGTCATGTGATGGAGAGCGTGCATTTTTGTGCTTTTCTCCACGTGTAAAATACAAACAATAACTCTTCCTGTACTGTATATCATATGGTTGTTGTGATGCTTAATTAAAGCATTTAGAAAGTCTTTCAGGAGCGGCAGTCCATAAATGCTAAACGAGGCTGTTACTCTTCTTCTCCCATGGTTACAGTCAATTGTTTTATTGATCTAGTCCATTATAGACTCAGGAAAAGAGTTATTTATTACAGTGAGAACTTAGGGTCGAAATATTTTTTTTTCTCCTCACTAGACTCAAAACTTGCTCCCACAGATGTTCTTAAACATCAAACATATCGACAAGTCTACGAACAGGGGCAGGAAAATACTGGGTATCATTCCATACTAACTAAAAGCCTTTTTTTCCTGATCTTTCTACAACAACTGACACGCTCAGTTTATTGGCATCTATTGGGACTTTCATTTGAAAGAACTTCAACAGAAAAGATATCTCTGCCTTTCAGTTACAGTCGGATGAAAAACGAGTTGATATCAATAGGAGGCTTCCCACTATTACACAAGGCTTTAAGTTAGATTATTAATGTCCTGCAAGCTGATAGCATATAAAAATCTCAAATGATTTCACTGGGAATTTTGCATACAAAGAAATTGCAGAATCAGTCCTCAATATTTAGATGCTTTCAGGACAAGTGGATTGATGCCAGTGTAAAGAAATGATCAATAGCAAAAGATAATTTAGCACTGTTACATTTTCTTTCTCATTACTATGAACATGCATTCATGCTAAAAATCCAAAACATGTTGTACTAGCTCCATGCAAAAGCAGCATTTCTAAGATGTCAAAGTATCTTGGCAGTTCAATTGTTACTTATAGAATCCCTGAGAATCCTACTTACTTACACTATTCAAAGAACTATTTTTAATTAGTTCACAAGTTAGGCAGCAGTTGATAACATAGCATTTAACATTTCAGAGAAAGCTGAGCAATAAACAGATGCTGTGTTACTGTGCTCCTTTCTTTTTCAATTACAGTGAGAATAACGTTTTTACAAGGACTCAAACAAAGGTTAATTTGCAATTACAGTTTTATGATGGGAAGAAGCTCTATTGGTGAGTCCTATGACTCACAAGCCTATCACTGAGACACAAAAAGGAAAGGGAGGTCAAAAAATACTCCACAGACTTGTTCTGACTCTTGTCCATTGGTCGGCAGTTCCCAGCTCAAATTAGGTTCTATTAACGAGGGACTAAGCATGCACATTAGAGGTGGACTCTTGAGAGTGAAGATGAAAATTTACCTACATAAAATAGAGATTAGGAGAAAAAGTTATATCATCCCTTGGCAGGAATGGGAAACTGAGAGATTGTGTTGTTTGCCAAAAATTGCAGCAGAAATAAGAAGAGAACTCCATTCACCTGGCTCCTAGCTTGGTGTCTCATTGTAAGATAAATCCTCGTTTTATGTTCTTTTTTTTCTATGGTCCTACATAGATCACTGTGGGTTAGGTGAGGGTTTGAATTCACAGGATGGCAGCTAATCTGCAGAAATATTCCATGGCCACT
Source organism: Leptosomus discolor (assembly GCF_034619465.1). Classification (NCBI taxonomy): domain Eukaryota; kingdom Metazoa; phylum Chordata; class Aves; order Leptosomiformes; family Leptosomidae; genus Leptosomus; species Leptosomus discolor. The sequence goes on along the minus strand of NC_141391.1, from coordinate 211,180,937 downwards.
TATTGTGATGTACTGGAGGAAATGGGGGGGAGGCGAGAGCCTATTTTCAGGTTTCTGCTGGAGACAGCTCTTGTCTGTCCTTACCTGTATTAGCCATATCATTGCCTGCATGGCATCTTAAGAGCTCTGTGCATTTTGTTGAATAACACTACAATAATGACTAATGCCCAGTCATTCCCAAAAAAAGAGATATGTGCAGGAGAAAGAGGGAGATTCTCCTTAGTCTAAAATAAAATAAGGTGTAGTAAAGGAATTGTTTGTAATGGGGTCCTGTGGTCTACAGTGTCCTCGGCTGGCACAAGCCACCTATCCCTTATCATTATGATAGGAAGACACCTCACTTGCTGTCAGGGCGCTAATGAAAAGTGATTTTAACCCTCTTTAGAAGAGAAAACCATCCTTGTTCCTCCTTACAGACAGGACACACATCCTTCTGCTACTAGCATCGTGCCTGGAGATTGGCCTGATGGGTATATTTAACATGCAGGATACTGCTATGGCTAATGAGTCTCAGGCTCTTGTCTTTTTTCCAACAACAGAACTCTGTGTGTGAGATGGCAGAGCAGGTGTGTTTGAGACTGTAGGTATGCCCACGTTCTGCCACCCAGGGCTGGCACAAGGATTGCAACTCTAATCAACCACCAATTTCCTTATTCTAAAATAGATTTGTAAGACTTCCTTGCTATTCAACTACATTTTTTGAAAGGAGATTTCATTACAAATGCAAGGCATACATTTACCTTCAGTGCAGAACAGGCAAATTTGGACACTGATTCATTTTATTTTTTTCTAACCAGCTCTTGAAATGGCTGAACAAGAGTGATTAACAGAGGTTGGCAAAGCCAATGCCAGGTATGGCCACGCAGTGGCAAGCAAAGCAATTATGCAGAATGAGGATGTGCAACCTCAGCAAGAGGAGGCTTCTGCCGTGAAAAAGAGTGTGCAAATGCTCCAGATACCTTGGCCTAAATGTTTATGAATATTTCTTCATACCCTAAGTCATGATATTCATTATAAATCAGAAAAAAGTAGTACATGAAAAATAAAAATTAAAGTTTGTATATGCTGTCTGACTTTTAAGCCTGTAATAATCCTTTGGGCTTTACTGTTAAGCTTCTTCTAGCAATCACGAAGATAAATTGTTCTTTAAAATGAAATCTGGCAGCTGACTTCCTGTATAACTTGACTCCAGGAGCTAAGGATCTAAAACCAATTCCAATAACATAAGGTTAATTCTAAAATTATTCTAAAATTATGGGAATTGGCAACTTCAGTCTGATAAACTGGCACTTTCCAAGTCCTAAGCAGAAGGTGGGGAGAAAAAAAAAGAAAAACCAGTCTGTGCCCAGGTTGGAGTTAACATCCACCTACCTCTTCCTTGCACCCTCTCTCACCTGAAGAGAAGTACCCTGGCAAAGTAGGATGCTTTATTATTCACGCATGCTTACTCTTCTCCCTCCTGAACCCCAGACCCAGGTCTTGCCCAGGAGTTTAAAGAAGGTAGGAAAATGACTTCTACTTGGATGTGTACTCTAGGAGCTGAGTAGGTGCAATCAGCCTTGTGGCATCATGACACATTACTGAGCATCTCCTGAGCGACTGCATCCATGTTGGAAACTTGCATGCACTTCCCCAGGTAACAAACCATGACGGAGCAGAGTTAAGCTAAGGCATCATCCAGCGCTTCCAAGAAGTGTGCACCATCCCAGAAGATGGTCCCGGAAGAGGGACCATCACGGTCTCAGCTGAAGCGGGGCAATTTCTCTTCAGCTACCCTAAGTCAATGCTGTTACCAGACCCTCCCTTGCTATTTAGCTTGTGCTTTTGTCTAAGCCCATGGTGGGTTTCAAACTTCATGATGAAATTTGGAGAAGTAGTCCTGGAAGAGTCCAAAGCAAATCACAGAGTGGCCCAAACACTGGGTGCTCACCAGTGGGAAGCATGGCCAGCCTTTGTCGTGATCGATGGCCCTGGTGCCGGAGCCAGGCAGCTTGTGCGCCAGAGGGGTCGCCACCACGCAACACCTTAAATCAACCTGTCTTCCTTCACATTTAGGACTTCCCTTGATTAATGGTGCTGAAAGCCTGATAAATGAGAATCAGCGGAATTGTGCATACAGATATCTGGGCAGATTAAATAATTAATCATCCTGTAATTAATAAAGACAGATACTGGCTTTTTCTGAACTTTCCCTCCTCCTTTCCTCGCACAGGCTTTCAAAAGGTTTTTGACAAAAATAACTACAGACACCAGCAGCTAATCCTGCTTTGTGGGGGAGGGGGTCCCGCTACTTCATTAATGTGGCAAAATCTGCGCATACATTTGAGCAGTAATGAGATCTCCAGGGCAAAGTATGACATCTGCTCCAGAACTTCTAAAATACAGGTTAATTTACACCAGCCAAACCTCTTTGAAGCCAGGCAGTTTGATTTTTCACTTGTAGACTTAATGTAGTAGCATCTGACAAGCATCTAGCCCTCAAAGGTCTTGCCATTACTTAGCTCCCGGTAAACGAGCCTATCAAAGCACTTTATAAATAATACAACTAAATAACTCATTGGCAGAGGAGCAGCTGAGTCCTTGGGCATCATCATGCGAGTGGTCACCTTCTCCAGAAGTGGCCATGCCTACAGGGATGGACCAAATACCCACAGCATGGTCATTATTTCCATTGTGATCATCAAGAAACTCAAGCATGTAAGGACTAAATAAGCAGTGACATAAGTAGGACCTAATAGACCTTGGAAATTAAAATAAAAGGTAAAACTGGAAGTTAGAATTGTCTTCCTTCACAGTAGACCAGGCTACTTATTCCACTTACTTTTCTGGCCATACATTGTGTTTACCTTTTCTTTTTTTTAAAAAAAAGAAAAAAAAGAGAGAGGAAAATAGCTAAGGTATTACAACAAAATTATCAAAGTATTTAAAGCACTTTTGATACATTTAGAAGGCAGATTGAGCTAGAAAATTTGCACCAGCAGGGATCATTTGTGGTGAGTGATGGCTGAACTGGGCTATTGGTTCAAGTGCTCTAAAGAAATGTTTGGAAGTCCATTTCTGGTTGTCCTTTCACACCTTTGCACCTTTTGCCAGAGTATACTCTTTTGGGACCCTGCAGTTCAGGTCCTTGTGGGACTAGAAATGGTCCTTAGGTGAAACACAACAAAGGCCAAACGGTAGTCTGGAAGCTATGAGTTCAGACACATGTGCCTCAGCAGAACTTTTCACTTTTGTTAAACCAATTTATCTAAAGTAGTTTATCCTTGGGAAGGTTAAGAGACAACTCGATTACATCCTATTAGCACTCACATGAGGAGATTTCATACAGGACTCAGCTCTTCAAGCTGAAGTAAAATTCATAATGAGCTCTGAGGGACAACAGTTGAAGCGAAGCAGATTCAGACTGAAAATAAGGATCCCGGCTTTTTCCTCATTTTGTTTTGTTGTTGGTTTTTTTTTTTTGTTGTTTAAGAAGAATGGTTACTAATATTTAGAACGACTTACTAGGGGATATAGCAGCTGGTTACCACCGACTGCAGACCTCCAAGCTGTTCTTTCTAAAAATATATACCACTGCCTGTTCAAATGTTATGGACTCGATACAGAAATTACTGGGTGATTTTCTAATGCAGATGACTAAAGGCTCATAATGTTTTCTGGCCTTTAAAAGCCACAAATTTGAATGAGATAAAGCAACTGAAAAACACAGGCCACTAGGACAAACAGAGAATGAGTCAGGTCCAGATGTGTCTTAGACAAATCAATTTATTTCTCCTTGTCTGAAAAGCCCTTCCAACAAATTATTTAATGAGATTATTCTAAATCTTTTTCACAAAAGTCAGTCTCAAATCTGATTTCAGAGATTACCTGCTGTAATAATCTAGACATAATTCCTAAAATGCATTCAGGAATGCTGGGTCCAGTCCAGGACATGTCTAGGCTACAGAAGAGCTACAGATACCCTAAGAAGTTCTGCTCACTGGGAGCCTCTGGGAAAAGGTGCTGTCTATTTTGCATATTTGCCAAACACAAACGAGATTTAAAAGAAAAAAAAGAGACCAAAATTAATGGAGCAATATGGACACTATCAGGAATGCAGCAGGAAGTAATCAAGTACAAGATCACATCGCTTGTGTGACTGTTGCTATGACATTCAAAAAGCACTTACTATTATCATAGACTATGAATATTCTGCTGGCTGATTGATAGTCTGTGGCTTTTTTTCCTTGTAAGCAACGGCAATGACAATATTAAGTAATTACTGATAATGTCATCCAGCTGCTTTCCTACTGCCTGGGTGAAGGGATTTCTGAACTGCAGAAATAAAACCAAATTTATTAAAGCATGGAACGTCCCCCTCTGCTTGCTGGCCTGGCGTTTGACCGGCGACAGCACAGAAGAAGGTTTCATTATAGCAAATGAAAGAAACACATCCTCAGTAAACTTTACTATGGAAAGTACCATGGAGCTTATTTAGCTCTGATTAGATCAATGAGACTCTCTAAACACAGCAATTAAAAATACGATTGGTAGCAATGTAGCCTGCTTTAAGGCATCTGCACTTTTTTTTATACAGGAGTAAACTTGCTAAAGTACATTTCCTGATTAGTAAATAATCAATATGTGAGGTACTTGGTAGCTTCACATAGAACATTGGTGGAGGCCAAATTTTCCTCAATTAAGTGTCGTGCTAGCAATCTGCCAAGAGCCATTGTGTTGGGCTTAATTTATGGGTGATTTACCAAACTGTGTCCATCTTTTCCCTTAATTAGCTTGTAAGGACTATACATCCCAGCACTCAATGGCTTAACACGAGCCAAGCAGAAGTTTGGGCTTGGTTCAAAGACTGAATGTCGGCTCCTGCTGTCGTTGGGTGTGATGGAGCCACTGGAAACACAATGGGAAGGTCCGCAACTGACCTCGGTTTGGGATTAGAAGTTGGTCTTTGGCCACAAGCTAGACTAGCATCTGATGGTCAGCACTAATATCAGCACCTCATGTAATTATTTACAGCACTGAGGAGTTGGAAGATACCTCTGCTATTTCACACTTGATAAAAGAGGGAGTTTTAGCTCTACTTCTGGGCCAGCTTTTTATTACTTGTCCTGGAAAAAGAGAAATCCAGGTCACACTTTAGAGATGCATCTCCTCCCATCACTTATGCTGCTCCCTCCTTGCACGCGTAAGGCTCTCAAGGTGTGAGAAGGTCTGATCCAGAGTGTACAGTGTCTCAGTCAGCCCTGAGAAGCACAGCTCTGATGGCTTGCACTAGAGATTAAAGGCTGGCTCCCTACTTGCTGTGAATTGGGATGGCTATAATCAAGTCAAAGCAGATATGGCAAGTTACACAAGCTAAAGATGTAGCCCTAAATTCATAGGGGTTTGTTTCAGTCACTCTAAAGCTCTATAAAACGTAACAGAGAGTAATATTCTGCTCATGGGTTTTTAAAGCATTTTACAGCAGGAATTTTGTTTCGTATTAATTTTTACATGGTTAAAGTAAATCTGTAGCAATAGTAGCATTTTCTGTTAAATTTTACAACATTTTGCCAATAAAAATTGGCATGTGGATATCTGCAGAGAGAAAAATATTGGAGATTGGCAAATTAGAAAATATGTGGAAGGTTTCACAATAAAAGGCAGCAACTTGCTGGTAGGATAAATCTCCAAGCTATGTAGAATATTACTCAGATCGTAGTGTTTTGAATCCCAAATGGCACATGAATCAAAAGCATGATGCTATATTGCAAAAAAGTAATAGAATTTTAAAGGCAGATCTCATCTGAGGGATGCGTTCAAGAAGCAGCAGACACCTCTATAACCTGAAGACCGTGTCCACATTTGTACACCACTTCCTAAGAAATTGTTGGACAACTTCTGGAAGCTGGCAATGGGAAGGGTTACGGTTTAGAAAATATGACCAGTGGAGAAAGGTTAAATGGGTAGTTTTCTGTGGTCCAGAAAAGAGAAGCTTGGGGGGGTGCAAAACAGTTTACCATGAAAAGGTGGTAGATAGGGCTGGGATTAATTGCAAGAGAAGGACGGTCTGGCTGATGCTTCAGAAATGAAGTGGGCATTATGAAACCCTCTTTAACCATAAGGCTAGTTAAGCACTGGGAGAGGAGCTGGTTACCTGGGGGTCAAATCTCCCATGTTAGAAGTGTTTGGAACAGTTTGGACAAACTCCTATTGTGAACAGTGCAAATGCACCTATTTTGTCTCCAAGCCTGAGTGCTTTCCAGCCCTAAATCTTCAGAAAATTTTGCCATATTCTAAGAGAGTTTGGCATATGCTATTTCCTGAGACGTTTACAAACAAACACAGCTTCAGAATATTCTTTTGAAACGTGAATAGGTGGGCAGGTATTACAACTTCAATTTAGAAAATGAGGGGAGATAAAAGCAGAGATTTAAGTATCCTCCCTAAGGCCAGGGAAGCAACAAGCATGTCAGGAGAGGTTCAACTACAAACATTTCTAAATGCAGCAATCCTCAGGAGCTCACACCCACCCTTTGCTTCTCAGAGCATGTACCATTCAGGGCTTACTTTTCATCTGGTTCTATTTTCAGCCAACTGCGTGGCAGCTTCCTTGGTTTTTTCCCTCCTGAGCACTTTGCTAGTGACCACATTAATAATTGCCTACCTTGACTTTGTAATTGCCTTATTACAGATGAATACAGCTGTTAACACTTATCAAAGCTCTGCTGAGCTGCATAAAGCATAGGAGTGACCCATGCTTTTGCCCCAGTAGGCAAAAGGCTGCCACTGATGACACCACCAAACCTTTGGTACCAAGAGCCTCAGACCACGACCTGGCTGGGACTGGAGAAGAGGTTACTTTCTCACCTAGAAGATGGTCTGGCCAGCACATAGCAAGAGCACATGTATCACTGCTGATTGCTCTCCTGACCTGTTCTTTTAAACATTTCCCCAGAAAAAAACCCTCCTGGCCAGCTCAGAATACCAATTTCAAAGGGGAATAAGCAACCTTTAGGACTTAACATTCATATGGCATTTGGGTAAGGTGAGGGCTGGTGCTATATGAGTTTTTGGTGAAGGAGGTTGCTTGCTCTGAGCACATCCCAAATGCATTTAAAGGTGAGAGCACTGCCCACCAAAGCAGCAAGCACAACAGTGGCACCGCTTCAGATTGACAGCCATTGCTTTTTTCCTTTATTCCCCTTATTGTTTTTCCAATTCATTTATAAGGCATCCGTGGCCTTGGAGGACTAGGAACAATCACATGAAGAATAATATCAATGTCATCCAAAACTTTTCACCTGCTCCTCACTGACACTTGCTCATTCACCAAAATATCTTTTCACTTTCTTCTGCCTTTCTCCGTAAGGTATAGAATACACTCACATTGCATTAGGTATTAGCTAATCTCTGATAATCAGCTGTCTGGAGTACTCTATTATTACCATGGTTTCTTCTGCATTAGAATCAAGCCAGAAAATCCTTATGCCTTGTGCCTGAGGATTAATACCAAACCATTGCTGACTTCTCTATGGAATCACCTCTTCTATTTGCGTTAATACCAGTGGAGATCTTCTCGAGCAGACTACCACTGTGTACACCAGCAATCACAGCTAATTTGTACATATGCTTCTATTGGACAGATGCCATGCAATTAAGAGGACGCCCTCAAGGCATTAACATTTCTCGTCTTGCAGTAAGTGCAATGGGAGAACGCAGCAGAAGTTTATAGGGTGTTATCCATGGGAGTGCGCTATTTCAACAGTATTTCTATGAATCTGTGAGGACGATTCAGAGCTGGGCAGGGAGCCAAGACAAAGAGGTTTCTGAGGCCACAGTGGAAATCTCTTAAGTCCTTGTTTGCTGGAAGAAGAAGATGAAGCAAGATGTGGCATTGATGGTGCTGGACTAGAAAACTTCTATTTCCCTACTGGACTGTTGCCTCTGGCACCTGTACACCAGGATCTTACCCACACTTTTCAGGGCGTTTGTAACCCTTAGTCCCAACAAAAGGCTCATCAGCTAGATCCCTGTGAAGCCCTGACTACAGGAAATGTATCAAGGTCTTCACCTCTCCTGGGGAGGAACCAAGACTCTTAACAGCAAGGACACCTGCGTGCTTCAGGACCTCAGTACCAAATCAAAGGACCTTCAGGCTCCAAAGGACCAGGGCCAAGACCTTGCCATGCTAGGTCCTTTCCACCAGAGAACTTCTGAGGTGCAGGGGCCCTGTGGGTGAATTTTCTTGGGCAACTGCAGAGCCTCTGGCCCTGGGGAATCCACCGAGTGCTCTGGGCTGCTACTGAAACCTTGATGTAGGCTGAGAGAAAGTGTGAGGCAAACATGTTTTGACCAAGACATCTTGGAAGCAAGCAATCTGGAAAAGCTTTGACAGTAAAATTTTAAGCCAAATTTCCACCCTGTGTGGCTCTTAGAGACTCAGTGAATCCCATTACTCTCTGGCAGAAGGGTCTTGGCATCATGATGCATCCCAAGCTGGGTCCAGACGGTCCATCTCTAGGATAACCTCGGAATGGCAAAAGTCTTTGCCTTTGCAAGCCTTGGGAGGACTGTGTCTATCCTCGTTATCAACATATTACAGGGAGGAAAGCACTTGATCCCACTCCCTTCTCCCTGTCTTGCTCCTACATTTGAAAAACCGCAAGACATATGGATTAAATTAAATAAAAATACTGCTCTTTCAGCTGCACTAATTTTGAGAGAATAACATTCACCCTCGCCACCACTGCATTTGTCCCCAGGTGCTAAAATGATGTACGCTGGGGCTTCAGTGCCACTGGCTAATTTAGGAGTGTTGTCATCACCATAGAAGGAAGAAAATCGATTCAAATCAAAAGCCCACAAACAAACTATGACCTTATTCAACTCAGAAAGAAAACCAATCCCAACCTCTGACAGCTATGGTAGGATGTCAGAGAAGCCAAGAAGCCGTGCAAGATGCACAGTATTGATTACTGTGTAATAATGATTTCCCTTCAGCCCACAGACTTCACCATATACTTCATTCTGCATTCCAGAGCAGGTCTGTGAGCATCACCAGGGCTGGGAAGTAACACACACCAGATACCGCTGGGGGTTGCAGGTTAAGTACTGCACTTAGGTTTTATGGAGCAGAAGAGTAGATATATTCTATCAAATTAATGCAAATGCTCAGCATTAATTTTTGCTTCTGGGATTATTTAACCATTTCCTTTGGTTTTTGTTTCTATATTTCTAAATATTTTTAAGGTTTCTCATTTTCACAAATCACCATGAATCTCTACTTCATTCTGAGTTTCAGTTTGGTTTGATTTTAGTTTTGGTTGTTGATACCAGTGCAAATATTCCTGATTCTTTGCTAAAAGTTCCCACAGCTTGTTTACAGAGGCATCATCTCTAGTAAGAATTTACCAGTTAATCTCTGGAAGTGAAGGCTTTAAAGAATTCCTAATTTTTGGTCCTTATTCTGCACTGTCTGGAGCATCACATAAACAAGGAGTGGCCACATTCCTGACTGAATACAAACTGGCACAGTTCCTTCAATGTTGGTGGTATAACACATTTGCATTGCTGAGTCTGTGCCCTGCATTTCATTCCCTTTGGGTTTGGTCTTTTCTCCACTGACACTAATTCTTTTGCAACATACGTAATAGGCAATGTAGCTTTATTTCATCTCCCTGTTTGTACTGTGGGTGATATCTCCTGGGGAAGATTAATGGCTTAAGCTGATTTAATGCTGCACATACTTTTCACAGAAAAAAATAAATAAAGAAACTCTTTTTCTGCCCAGACTGAAAAATGTTATCTTTTCTTATATTTTTTTTCCTTTGGTATTTGTTATTTTCCAGCCTTTGATGGCCTCCCAAACAACTTTACCATCTTTCTGTGCATCTGTGATGTTCCCGTATTAACATGAGTCATCCTCACAAATAAGCCTGGGCCTCAGTTGCATGTACGAGAAACTACATTTTATCTCTACTGAGTTTCAGGAGTTATGCCAGCAGAGACTCTGACCCTACGCAATGTAATCTCAGTCACCCGCTTGTTCTGCCACCTTTCCCTTTCCTTTTTGCTGTATCCAGAAGTGCCGACTCACTTGGTGAAAGAGGTTTGTGATGTCTGTGGGACAGGTTTGAAACATTTGTCTGATGTTCGCCCTTGCACTTAATGAAGCACCAGAACACTGTTATCACCCATTTAAGAGGATATTCAAAAAAACCTCAAGCCCAGACATATGTGTTAAAACTGTGGTTTAAGCAAAAAAAAACATATTCAGAACCTGAAAAGAGCTTATTGGAAGTTAAATGCCAAATATAATGCCTTTGCTTAATGTTTTCTTCTTAATCTTTCTGACAATCTACCTTGGTAATAATATTGGGTTTACTAATTAGAAAATCTACAGTCAACAAAAATGCAAATACCATCAGCGAATGGGCATAAGTGATTTAAAATAGAATAACTAATGGTATACGCAGACACATATTTTTTTAAGATGTAAACATCACACCCATGTTATAAAGCTTTCTTTACTAACACTGTCAAATGAGGGCAAATAATCAGATGCAGCTTTTAATGTGGAGAAAGACATTTATTCCAGGCAAAGATGGCGTATAGAGAAATGCAAATGGAAAGACACAAATTCACTCCCCACCCTCAGCATATGGTTTTGCCATAGTGCTGTATTTTTATTTGTGCATTCAAAAGCTGCCTGGCCTTTTCACACAGTCAGTTCAGCTCTGCTTGCATCTACTCCCATGACTATCTGTTTTGTCAGTCTGGTTACTCCAAAAAGGTGCAAGGAGAAATGACTAACTGCAGTCAATATATCTTGAACATTTAGAGGGAATTAATAACATGAGGGAAGTAAAAAATAGACATATGACAATAGTCACAGGATTGTTGGTATTATACACATGGAAACGGCATTGGGTGAGTATCAGGGTGAAGAGTTAGAAAATGCCAGGCATAAGTGGATGTTTTATGATGCAGTTTTTAATTGTATAATTGTATTTTCCCTCCACCCTAACCTCTGACCCCACAGTTTCCTTCTTCCTTGTGTAGGGTGGAGCTGTCTTAAGGATGAATCAGTGAAGGCGTCAGCTTTCTAAGGGGCTCTTTGGCAGTTGTGGCAGACAGAAGGTGCACAGGGAATGAGGCTGAAGAGCACCGCAGAAGATGAAACTGTCTTTGGGTGAAGATGGTTGGTGATGGGTGATTCATATATCCTAAATTTTACTAATAATGCCTGACATCTAAACTTTATTTTTGGGTTTGTGAGCAACATCCCTGGCACACAGCTTAAAGAAAGCCCGGGCTCTGCTGGAGGCAAACGATGAGGGGCACAATGGACACAGAAAGCGCTGTATAATGTTAGGGATGCAGAAAAGTCAGAAATGGCCCAAGACTGGAAGAGACATTTAACGATTCCTTCATGGCTCAATTCTGCATCAATTAAATGGAGACAAACTCAGAGTCTGATTACAGGTTTTGACGAACTTTGATACTGTTGCAATTAGTGCTACAGAAAAAAAAATACATGAGAAAATGAGTAGTTCCATTTTCAGGGCAGTGTTCAGTAAATAAGACCTGGAGTTATTCACTGAGAAATAAGGAGAATACAAAATAAGAAATAGCTGCTCATTATCTGAGCACTGTCCATCTTGTGCACAAGATAAGAAGAAACTTGTGGAAAAGCAGTGTGTGACTGCATAAGCAGATGGGACAGGTTTGCAGGGATGTCCCTTGCTCCAGTATTTCCCGACTTTGCATCTTGATTGTGTTCCCTCCTTACAAAGCAGCTTTACACGTGTGCATGTTACCACCCACACACAGCCAGAACATGGAGTCCAGGCTGAAGGAGGTTTCCATGCCACGGACACGAGTCCTTCACTTCATGTTTGTCCCTCCACCCCTCAGTCATCATCTCCAGACGTCATCTACTTAGTCCTTGTTGCCACTTCTCAAACTCCTTACTCCAGTCCTAATCCTCTGTCCACACACTCCCCTGCCTCCCAGACTGTTTATTCCAGCTTGGATTTTGCTTCCCCTGCACTTGCACCTTATTCTCCATGCTGATCCACATGTCAGCAGGGGTCCCAGGGCTGCAACATGTTTCCTGCCCCACATGTTGGGAGTCAACAGTCTAATAAAGACAAGGACAGATCCTAGCTTAAAGCTCAGATGAGCTGGCTTCAGCCTGGATGTTTCTCAGGCATCACTACCATGATCTTGTTGGTATCCAGACATGTGCTACCCAACTACTAGCAAGGGTGTGAGGATAAACATTGAAGGCACTGGTGTCATGGAGAGGTGTCTGATGTTATGAAGACATGTTTAAACCCTTATCTCACATGACCTCTCTCTAAAGACCACAAGACATTAGGGGAGGAGTTGTGCCAGCCCTAATGAGGATGAATATTGCCTTATTTGCACCACTACTTCTTGGGCCTGATCATGGAATATTTACTGAAAAGAGTAGTCCTGTAAGTAATTAGTCTTGCTGGAAAAGAGTTTCAGTGGCACCAGATAATACTCTAATTCCCTCTATCCAAAATAATTTAATCTCTTCTAAATGAAATCAATTTTTATAAAGAAAAGTGACTTCCACAGTATTATTCCAAACCTGGCCGTGGAGAGATTCAGCTTTAGATGAAGCAGTAACGATTTCACCTAACTTCGTCTTTCAGCTCCTAAGCTACTAGAATTAATTGAGCGTGTAATTAAGGAAGGGTTTTCTTACCAATATGATCATGCCTATAATTAAAACCTCACACAAATGTGAATGTGGAAGAATAGGGCAGGGCAGGGCAGAGCAGGGAAGAAACCAAAGTGTCTGACAGGTTTACATCAAAGGACTTGAGCTCCTACAGCTCTAAGCCAGAGGGAGGGGAGGAAAGGAAGACAGGACTGGCTGATAACTGGCTTGATATATTGTTTTTGACCTCCTGTCTTCAAAGCCCCAAGTGGTTTAAATGCTGTCTACCCAGGAGATTGCTTCTGCCTTTAATGTTACTTCAGCAGAGTCAAGCTTCGCAAGTGCTTGTGCTGCTGAGCCCTGGATGAGCAGAAAAGCGATGATATCTGCATGTTTTCAGAGAGACCAGAATGGGTTTGGCTGTTACTTTGGGCTGTGCCTCATCAACGCTGCGGCCCAGTGGACCCCATGACATGCCACGAGAGCCACCGCTTTCCTCTTCTTTCTATTGCGAGGGAGACCCGTGAACAAGGTTTTGTAAAAGGAGTTCTGCATTTTTATTACTGTTATTTATAATGTATTTACTATTAAATCAGCCTTTAATAGCAGTGTTCAGCCTGTGGTATGTGACATGAGCCAGTGGCTGTGCCTGGAGATGGATGCATGTTGGGAGGTTTTGTTGTTCTGAACACAGGGAGAGGCTGAGTGCTGGAAAGCTGCAACATAGCATCTCCACAAAAGCTGAACTTCTGCACAAAAGGATAAGGGATTTCCTTAAAAAAACCAAATGGGGACCTGGAGCTTGAACGGAAGGGATTGACTGCAGTAGCTGGTCTGCCATGTGCTGCGATACCCTGTGACTGTATTAGGGAGGGGGGAAAACCCTCCCTCACAGTACAACCAAGCTAAGGACCAAGGCACCAAGTGAAAACACAGGTGTGGATGGGTGTTGCATGAAAGAAAGCACCCTGAGCAGGAAAACTGCCCTCTCATTTGTTTGATACGTGCTGTGCTCAGGGAAACAGCACTTAGTATGTTTATTGACATTATTATATGTTTATAAATTACATCAAAAAGACAACTGTATCTGTCCTCAGGTCTCCTCTGATCTGGAAGAACCTGCGGGGCCTGGGATTTTTGTCTTGCTGGTTGAATCCCAACTGGGGTCGGACTTTTGGTCTCATAGATTTGGTGGGGTTTATATCGCAACGGAGACAAAAGAGGAATGCAGTGAAAGTTAAAGTATGTTAGGTGTTCATTCTCAGGAAGAAAGTCCACATGCCCAGCTGTGTGCATATATTTTAGTTCATCTAAACCCAGTAAAATATTATAAAGAATAGCTGATCACTACTGAAGTGTGTGCTGCAGTGATTAGAGCTATGCTGGTATGCACTGGTCATGGATCATATGTTTTGTACGTGAAATATGCATTGTGCAAGTGCTTTATCGCATTCCGTGTAGTCCCTAATATTAAACGCACACAGTCCCTACCAGTAACCGCCTTCAGAATGACCTAATATATCAGACAGCTGTGCAGGAGTGTTGTTTTCCTCCATAAAAAACTACTATGCTGGCATTTTGGGACAACCATCATTTTTGTTTCATAATCATCCTTGCAACTTTCCATTTTTTCAGCTTTCCCACTTTTACAGCAGTTAGGACTTTACAACCTTCCCCAGTGAATACAACCTGTGATTCACAGATAGCAGCAGGCAGCTCTGTCTGAGTTCTGTTTTTGAGAAGGGTGGCAAATTGCCTTGCCAGCAGCTGCCCATTAAGCAAACTGCTTATTGAAATGACTAGAAAGATGGGTCCTCACCAGTGTGTTTTCTCTGCACTTATTTAAAAAACCCTGAAGCCTGTAACCCACACGGTGAGCTAGTGAGCTTAATGCTCTTAATGCTGTCATTGTCAATTTTCTTTGATTCCTTCAGTCCATGCCTTGTCCTACTGCATTTTAAATCTCATTATTATTATCATTATCTATTGTTATGTTATTATTGCTATTGTTGCTATTATTAATTTCAACTTGGTATCACGGTGGTCTTTATATAGCCCTCCAGTGTGCTTTTCTGTGAGGTCCCATGGGAGCCATGAGAAGGTCAATGGGCACTTCCAGGCAACCTCAGCTGCAGGGAGGTTTTGGGGACCTGAAATGTTCCTGGGTACCGCTGCTACAGTCTGGGCTTTGCACAGGCTGAGCAATACGTGGAGAATTGAGGCCAGGGAGCAGGCTGTGTTGAGCTGAGACATGGTGTCTGAACAGTGGGAGGTGAGCAGGGCACTTCAGAGCAGTTCCTATTTCCATCCCCTGAAAAGACCCAGTGGCATTTGATACAAAATATAAGAGATCTGGTCATCAAGGCATGTTGTGATCACCATAGACTCTAGCACAACAGGGTGTCAAGCCTATTTGTGTCACCCAGCAATGTGGGTCCTGATGTTCAGCTGATCATGGCAAAGGGGGGATCCCAACCAGGTGACTGTACTGTCTGAGAAAGGCAAAACAATCCTATTGTCACCATCTTAGTCCATCTCAAGGGCTGTTTGATGGTCATCATGGGAGCACTCAGCAAAAGCTGAACCAGCTCAACATGGTATGCACCCAAGAGTGACTTTCGCTCAGATGGTGTAGCCTGGACTCAGTTGTGCTGATGAGGATGCTGAGAAAGGACAGCATCACCCAGCCATTGAATCGCAGGTGAAATATCGGAATCTGCACTGCAATCCTTCCTCCTTGAAAAATGGAGGCAAAATTCCCCCATTTCCTCTCAACCTTCAGTAAGGAACATTTGGGGACAGGGATCGTCTTCTCATTGTATGTTTGGCCAGCACTAAGCACGAGTCCGTGTGCCGGATTTTGACCTTCTAGTGCTACTGCTCTGCAATTCTCATTAACAGCGTACTCAGCTCCTGCCCAGGATATACAAGGATGCTTTCCCCCCATACAGTAAACAACCCACGCCTGCTGCAACTGCCCATGAGGGCAGGGCCCAGTCAGGCATAGTATCTCACTGCACTGGTACAAAGCGCAGCCGGGGAGGAAAAATAACCTTTTGATTTTATGTTCAGTGATATATTGTTTTTAAATCTGAATGGGTTTAGGAAATGTTACAGAATAGAAAGGGCTCTGCTTTTCCAGAGGCATGACATTATGGTAGAGTTATTCCAAAGCCAAACTCTGCTCTGAGTTATGCCTCTACACCCTCTCTCCCAGGTATTTATAAAAACACGATTAACAGTAGCAGACGTAGGACTTCATTATTTCTTGAATTGCCTTTCTTTTTAACCGTCTACA
This sequence comes from Leptosomus discolor, assembly GCF_034619465.1. Lineage (NCBI taxonomy): Eukaryota > Metazoa > Chordata > Aves > Leptosomiformes > Leptosomidae > Leptosomus > Leptosomus discolor. Next base: position 211,164,966 of record NC_141391.1, on the reverse strand, counting down.
AGCTCAGAGAATTACCTATGGCCTCATTAACCTTTGTGTCAAACTGTTAATAAGACAGGGAAGGATGTACGCCCTAAGCTGCTCGACAGAATGTGCCCCACGGAAGAGCTGCTGAGGGAGCACAAGCACTCCCCAGTCTATACTACAGACTTCACGTGGTTGTGTCAGCTTGTGGGCCATTGCATGGGAACCCGAAAGGTTTAGCTGCTCACTGTCCATGTGAAGATACTTGAGCCCAGAGGTCTGAATCCCCAAATGATTTTAGACATCCCAGTCTCTTGAGTGTCATTAGCACCTGTATGTGTCTGTCTCGAAGGGATACTCAAAATGGGAATTAAATACAGAGTGGTATTGAAACAGGGATCTGAGACTCCAGGAGAGGATTGTGCATGATTTTGGGGGGACAGGTGCCTCCTTTTGCTGTCTGGTCTTCTGCCATTATTAAAAATACCATGAATAGTTGCACAACATATGCAAAGTAGTTACTCTGCATCTTGGCTTGTACAAAAGTGCCTTAAAGTGATTTTAGGATGTCTAGTTTTCCATATAGTGAAGGATCCTAAATTCAGCTTCCACAGGACAGCTTGTGAGCTTAACATTAAGAATCTGTTCAAATGCTTTGCTAGATGCAGACTCACACTGTGATGAAAAAAAGCTGCTTGTGTAAACCCCTTTTCAGTTACCATCCAAGGGGGTTAAAGACTACAGCAACCGCATCCATAGATGCAACCCAGACTCCAGACTTCCCTTTCTCTGGGGTACTTTTCCCTTCTGATTTCCCCCCCTTGTGATCTCAAACGCCAGCCATTGCAGCCCTCTTCTCTTTAAGACTCATAGGGGATGTGGTACCTCCCAAAGTTTCTCTGCTTCGAGCCGCTGTGAACTTCTCTAAGTAGGGAACAAAGGACAACTTAACCATTCTTTTTGAAAGATCTAGCGGTCAAGAACTAAATTGCTTTGAAAGTAGAGCCAACAGGGTTTAACAAATAAAAAGCAACACCATGGGAGTTTGCTAATCCCTAAAATCTATAATAAACAGATAAAGTTAATAAGATTCAATAAAACAGAACAGCCCCATTAGCGTTTTAAGAGCCCTATCTAAACATTACACACATTATTTACTGAGTTCCGTAGCTGAATTCTCTGTACACAGGAACGCTCAAAATTCATTATCTTTGAATGCAAAGCTTAGTAAATTCAACAGTAATTAATCTCCATTTACCCTCCATGTGTGTTTCTGAACCAACGAAAAGTTCATTGAAAAAGTTCTTTCAGCCAGTCTGAAAGAAAAGCAGTGCTTTGATAAACAAAAAAGCACCAAACACAAGCTTCTCAAAGGAAAATAGAGCAGCTAGCCAGTTCTGTGTGGTTCAAGCCAGGTGCTCATTGCAAATTCAGTAGCATGCACTGGCAAGTGTCAGCAGCAGAGAAACTGAAATTACTGAAATTCTTATGCCAGTGTAATTTGCTGAAGGCGATGCACTGAGGGTTAAGGCAAATTGTGCATGTGTTGAGGATTATAAAACAAATTAAAATGGAAGCTAACAAAAGGAGTGCAATATTTATGCATTTCTTCATTCTTTTCACTCTGTGGTACTCAATCAACTTCACAGTCTCTTAAGGTAGCATGGGGACATTGCTATTGTGTACATTCATTTGCTCTTAAAAAGGGGGCTCAGACATCCTAGGCTACAGAATTCAACTGATTCTGGTAAAACCTATCAGTATCACCATTAACTCGCTAAATATTTACAACCCACTATTACTTCTAGTCATGTGAAATGTAATCATCAACACCAAAAATGCAGTAAGTTTTCCGTTCAATACATTCCACTTATCTGCTTCAATTCTGATATACCAGCCCATTTTACCATATATTTCTCCACTTTCCATTAAATTCCTGCATTGTTGCATCCCAAGTTACACAAAAGTAGAAATGAATTAATCACCCATGGCTTACTGCAATGGAGTCAGCACATGGTGTAATGCGCTTAATGTTTGACTTCCCATTTACCTGAACAAATATTTCAAAGAGTTTCTAAGTTATCAAGCACCCCACTCTATAGTCACCCAGCATGGCCCAGTAACCGAATGGGTTATCACTTCATGGAATGAGAAACAAGTCCCCTGCGAAATATGCTCTTGGTTGTGTATTCCCAGGCTGCTGCTGGTAAGCCCTCCCGTGGAGCTGGATAGAGAGGCGAGGACGTATGCCCATGTCTCTGCCCTGTACGCCATGTCCATCGTCTCAGCTCCAGCCATCTTGCACGATAAATGGGGCTTTTGAAGTCAAGATGTGCCCCTCTGTCCTTCTGCCAGCTCTGATGTGGAGTGGGAACCTCTGTGAGCAAAGGGACAAAAGAGCTGACAGCAATTATATTTTCAGTTGTCACCATGAGGTTCACCCAAGCCCACCTGCAGGGATTTGGATCTCATTTTAATTACAGAGACCTTTGCCTGCTTGGCTATGAGATGCAGATGCACATTGTCCTCACTCCTTGGTGACAGACTGTGAGAGGTGCATGCAAGAGTCAGCCCTTACTCCTACCCATGGAAACAAACTGTGAGTTTTTTAAATCTTCTGTCTAGATTTGAGCAGACTGAATATAGCTGCCTGGGAGACTAAAGATAAAACCGAGTGTTTATTTGCATCTCACTGTAATGTCGAGACGTTTTCACACAGGTTAAAGTCTTGGAGCTCACAGACACTCCAGGTTTGCTCCAGGCAGCACTGCTGGAGATGACCAGGAGCCCACTGTCCTTAATGTCACCGTGCAAACCAAAGGGCAAAAAAACTTCCAACTAGCCGCCAACAGTTGCAGCCTAAGTGTAAAACAAGAAAAACCAGATGGGATCAGACAGACGGATGAGTAGAGGGGGAAAAAAAGAGGCAATATTAGGGGGTGTGACAAGCAAGGGTCTCGGCACATCAGCAGCCTCGCTGTTGTCAAGTTTGTTTTTTTTTTGTAGGTATCACATATTAAGGTTGTATTTGGAAAGTTACAGATTTTACACTCAATTTTCTGGCAAGTGAGCAGGGAGACGCTGCCAGCTACAACGTATCTTGGAAATAAGATTAGTTTTCAAATCTATTAAAGTTATCTTCTCATTGTTATTTCTCTGACAGGTAAAGATGTGAGGGCCAAACCCTGATCTTTATTACACAGAATCTATTTGAATATCTCCATCAGCTGCCATGGAGCTACTCCAGATTAACAGCAATGTAACACCAACGTCAGCATCGGGATCCTGAAGAGAACCACGTCAGTTTTACATCATTGCAATTGATGGTTTAAAATCCCATTACTTTTGCTTGAGAAGCTGTTCCCATACACAAAAGAGGTTAGAATCTGTCCGTTTCTCTGATGTTAGAGCAGACTGGGATCCAAAGGATCTTGTCTATATTCTCATGCATATTCTTCTATAGGATCAATAAATAACCTGATAGTGGTAACTGAGATTACGCTCCATGAATGGCGATTTACATTCCAGCTGCTGCTGTGAAGCAAGTCGGATGAACAAACATAATACCCAGTCCCGGTCCACTTCCCTTACTCTGTCATTTTTATAGCTGCACGCGTGCTGCAGGTGCTGATAGTACACACATCTGACTGTAATCCACGCGTCAACCTGATAGCGCACCAGTTATGGGAGAGACTGCCTCCAGCAATCATTTCAAGCTTGGTTAAAGGAGCAGAATGGAAACATCAACTAAAACGTTGAAAGTTACATTTTCTAATAATGGAAATGTTAGGCAGGTTTGTTTTTTTTCTCTACTCTAGTTTAAAAAAAAAAAAAAGTGATACTGAGAAATGCCTTACAAAGACTAAAACTAATGTATGTATTCCTCAGTAATGAGAAGTATGAATGGCTGGGTCTCTAATCCCTTATAAATCTTTCATTCTATAAACTGCCCGTTAGCATTATTCTTGGTAATGGAGACCTATATGAAGTTGGCAGGTCCTTTTTTTAATCCCCAACTTACTGGGCAAGACAAAAAAGAACTGAATTAAAGTGGAAAAAAATTACTCCCCTGGAGAATTACAGTACAGCCACTTGCTGGCAAATTATTATTATTTAAATAACTTTTCTAGCTTTTAATATTGAAAACACTTTCAAACATTGAAGAGCTTTTAATTTAACATAGTGGATGGCAGGGATGTAATCGAGGAGACCGGACAAGCTGATCTGCCTCAGCACAGGGGCTGGACCAGACGATTTCTCAGAATTTTTTCTAGTCTAGTATTTATATGAAACAACTCTGGTCTGATGACACCTTTAAAACTCCTTGCATTTAAGACATATGAAGATACCCTGTTGCCAGCAAGAATTGTCATTGAATTCCAGTTCTTCCAGTCCTGAGATACAATACAACAGGGTTGCACTGCATGCGGTGATGGACTGAAATCAGAAAAAAATTACCCAAGGCAATTACCACATGGGATGGAAGCAGGGACTAAATAAAACACAATCAGGATTCAGTCTATCCCCCAGGACCACACAGAAATAATAGCATGGAAGAAGATTTTACAAACTGAACCATCACGGTATTTGTGTCTGGCTTTTCCCTGCTGGAATCCAAGTTTCTTTAATAACGAGGATTAATGGCAAACCTTTAAAGAGAGTTGGGAGTGTGATAAGGCAGCAGACAAGTGCAGCAATTCCTTAGGTCTGCTTACACTCACTTTCTGTTTTACACTTCCAATTCCTTACACTCACTTTCTGTTTTACAGCTTTCTGGTCTGGGTCCACACCAAGAGGTCTCCCAACCTGGCAGGGTATTTGGGCACAAAATCACCCTCATTGCTTGTCTGTGCATCCCTTGCTGCTGAAAATACCGTACTGGGGTAGTCCACTGGCATCATCCATCCCTCCCCGCGCTGCAGGTACGCTTTCCCCAAACGACTCTCTGGGGAGTGTGCACAGACACACAGACACAATGAGAGCCTCCGACTGGAAATTCAAACAAAAATATGGCTGTCTACTCCAAAAGGCAAACTCATTTACAAAGGTCATCTCTGTCGAGTAAGAGTGATGGGTTACTCCCCTCTTGGAGGTGACTGCTGTCGCTCCTCTGCCGAGTTACATTCACGAGCATAGTTTTGAAAAAGAAGAAAGAAAAAAAAAAGAGAGAGAAAAGAAAAGAGACAAAAGCTCGGCAAGCCCCCTATTCACAGAGCTAGCCCCGCACCTCCCCTTCTCCTCCTCGAGTAAAAACAGCTTCAAAAGACATTAACATCTTCCCCTACCTTCGTTCTCATCGGAGACAGAAGCCCTTCCATTTTGGTCCGATCCTCATGCCAATCCTCGTCCCCCAACTTAGTCTCTTGTCCCTGTCTCAAGCATCCCACACGAAAAAGAGCATGCCAGGGACCACCAGCGACACCCTCACGGCAGCTCGGCCAGCCGCCAACCTGCCAACTTGGAATCCTCAGTTGCGTGGAGCACCGCTCCTGGAGAGACCTTCCTCCCTCTCCCTCCTCTCTCTCTCTCTCTGCATAATCTGCCTGCAGCTATGTTTGTACCATCGCGGCTGACAAACGATCCCTGCCTTACGTAATGCATTCAGCACAGGACAAGCGATCCCAGCCCAGCCGCGGGGATCCGGTCGGCAGCAGCGATGGGAAGGTGTGGGACTTTGCCCTGCCTATTGTGCCGCTGGGTTTAATCTGGGAACGTCCCCGTGCAGGGCTGACAGCTCGTCAGCTCTCTGTGCTAGCTAAGAAAGCACCAAGAAAACTTCGTCACCGTGGAAAGATTGCGGATTCCCTGGGATTGACTTAAAGGGGTGTAATCCTGATCCCACGCTTCAGCCCAAGTGGTTTTCCCTGCTTGGGAAACGCCAACAGTTGGAGTATTTTCCGCTGGGCGCGTTTGCTGTCAGCGAGTGACCAAACCCACGCTGAAAGGGAGTTCCTGTCAATCGTCAGCCGGGAATTGAGGGAGAGAAAGAAAGAAAAGAGAGCGAAACAAAAGGAATATAGTCCTGCAAAACTGGTCAGCAAAAGATACTCACTGAATGTGTTTCTATTAGCATTTTAATTCAGATCAGAGCATGCCTTTGTGGAAAATTCCCTAATTGCTCCCACTTCCAGCATTTTGGTTCCTTTCACGGAGCAATGCTGAGACTGAATCTCTTTTGGAGAAAAATACAACTGGAAAATGGTCTTCAGACCTGCAGAATACACCAGGATTTGGTCCGCAGAGCCAGATCAGACCAGTCCAAAGTAAAACCACTCTGAAACGCCATCAAATGAGCACCAGCTGCCCATCATTGCTCCAAAGGTCGACTCCTCCTGGGGCCACCCCGCTTCCTAACACTGACACGAATAAAGCTCCCCTTCCTCGGCCCAGGGGATAACCTTCCACATACCAGTAGCCAATTGCTGTCCAAAATTGAAATTTAAAACCCTGTTACACCATCAGAACATGATCTTCAGTGTTAGAAAATCACTGCCAGGCTGGCTGGAGCATACCACAGGTGGAAATTTCTAACACCCTTTAACATCAGCTCTTCTTTGAGGCCCCAGAGCTACATGCTCAGGGAGAGTCACTGTCTGATTAAGGCACTGAGCTGGGATCCAGTTAAACCCCTGACATTGCCACACATTCCCTGGATGCCTGTGGGGATTCACCTCATTTAGCTTTCACCATGTAAAACTCCACCCTCCAGTTTGAGCCAGCCACTGAGGTTCCTGCAAGGCCAACAAGAGACACAAGCTCCTTCCCAAAGCGATTCGCCCTGAGTGTCCAAAGCCAAGGAGCACCCTGTCCTCTGGTCTTCTATGGCTCCTCACCCCTCCATAAACTTCTCCTCTTGCTGTGATTTCATGCTTCAGCTGCTCAGGCCAGGGACCATCTCTGCCCATATGAATCCTTCATGCTCAACACAGGCTCCTGGAGGCTACACCGAGATGGAGATCATGCAAGGGAATATCTCCATGGTGGTGTATGAGGACACAGGGTGCAAAGCCTGGGATGAAGCCAGAGATAGACATGATCGCTGTCCTGGCAAGACCCAGCAGAATTGCACCCAGGCAGTGACACAGATGAGGGTGTTCAACACCACACATCCCTTTTCCTCTCTATCTCTTCTGATCTTAACCCTGTAGATCTTGCAGTTTTAGGGCATTATTCTTACTATTTCTTATGCGGGTAAAAATGGGTAGAGGAAGTGCCCCCTACAGTGATTAATATTAATTTCAAAGCTAATAAACTGTTCTCAGCCAAACTCAGCTCCTTATTAAATGTGAACAAATCTGATCAGATCATATTGAAGGCAGAGATAAGTTTTCTGGAGCTAAAGAGACACTGTACAATGCTGGCAAGCTCATCTATTTTTGCTGGATGTGTATAACTATTTTTTGCTTTTGATATTTACAAGACTTCAACAGGACTTTGAATAAATGGCAGCAGGAATTCCAGGCTCCAGTAAAACATATAATCATAGAACGTGTGATTTTTCTGCTGTACAACATTGTGTCAGACTCTGACGTGAGGTTTACAAGTCTGTGCATCTGTGAAACATTGTCTCCTCCAAATCATTAGGGGAATTTGACTGTCCAAAGTGTCAAGAGGAACCTAAAGAGAGAGGAGCATCTGGGAATTTTGGAGATCTTAAGCCATGTGGTCAAGCTCTAATGCAATATGATAATGAGCGTGGTGCATCCATGGTAACATATGAACCAGTTCTCTTTTAAAGCTTGGTTGTGTTTTGAACTAGGCTAAACTGCAGTGCCTCATGAGGTTTCCGGTGTTATTTTTGTTTACAAGCAAAAAAAAACCCCACCAAAACTAAAGGTAGTTTTCCTAAAGGCCAAAAGAGTAATTCAGTCTGGGACCAGAAAAGCACGCCAGGGCCTTTCTGGTTCAGCAGCACTCAAAGCCTCTCTGATGTGAATGGATTGGGGAATTGTGATGATACTGCATGAGTCAGAGCAGAGCCCAGCTCAGCAGGATGAGCAGGAACAGGAAACAGGACGGTGCTGTTTGAGCGGCACCCGTAGCCGTGAGCTGGCAGCCAGCCTCCCCACCCGGGGAGCACAGGCTGCAAGCCCCAGCTGCATCCCGGAGGATGGTCTGGGCCCCCGGGCAAGTTATGAACCCCTGCATAGCATTACCGTGAGGCACAGCTGAAGTGGTGTGTGACAGTGAGGACTGCCCACATCCACCTTCACCAGGAAACCCAGCTGGCTCTGCTTGGGCAAATTTTGGGGTGGCTCACGAGAAAGGGTTGGGGCTGGCAATTTCCAGCCAGTGTAGGAACTGGAGCAGCAGTGGGTGGATGGGGATTGCGCAAGGTATTTCATCCTCCTTTCAATCTCTAGGCACCATGTAGGGCTTCAGCTCTGCTAGTGTCTGGGCAGCTACTCTGCTTTAGCCTATGCAGCCGCCGACCTGTCCTTCGTGTACTGTAAGAGCAGGATTACCACCCTCTGCATGCATCCAGCCTGTTTGCAAACCCTTTCACATTCACAACAATAACTTTACAACTGTAGGAGCCAGAGAAATTTATCCTCACTTTAAAATGAAAGTTTTGGTTACTGTAGCCAGGAGAGTGGTGCCATGATAGTGTGTGCCATGGTCTGACACTTCGTTCCTCCTCTGGGCTGCGACACATGGCAGTGCTCAAATTACCGCAGACTTGTTCGACAGCCTCCGCTCCTGCGATTTTCAGATCAAAGGCACTACAGAGGCAAAAGGAGCATGTGAACATTTGCTTTCTCATCCTCTTTCCGGGGAGGGGAGCAGCATTTAACTCAGAGCCTGGTCAGCTACACCCTGCATATCTCAGGTTCTCCATCTGCAGAAGATGAGAACCACTTATCTGCTTCACACAGATGTTGCAGAGGTTCATCCTGTCCTGAATTCAACCCATCTGATGCTAGAAGTATTTAAGCTGGGCGTATAGTTACTCTTGGTTCCTTAACTAATCATGGGAGCAAGATAGATACCTTTAAACCCCCTTACATTGTTATAACCCAAACATCTGGTGGAATCTAGATATCAGACCAAGGTAGATGTCTACCTGGAGTCAGGTAGATCCTACTTGGATTCAGCCTTGGAGCTGAATCTGTTTCTAGGCTCTGCTGACTGCATTGGCAGACCTCCACAGACCAGAATGAGAGAAGAGGTATCTGATGACGTTTAACCAAGTAGACATAAATGGTTGAATTTAGGTGTCTGACTCTGGAGTTGAATCTTGCCCCAGATACCCAGTAGGGGGGAAAATGGCAAAAAGAGCCTTATATTCACTGTTAGGCTATTGGCTGAGCATCCTAGAAACAGCCAAACTCTATCTTATATGTTTGAACCCTCATCTTTCCTCTAGTTCACCCACTGTGTGTGCGTCCAAGCCAGGATAAAACTTCCGTAAATTGAAGCCCTTCCTAACCTTTGGGATGGGGATCCCAACACGGACTCAAGTTGTGCTGCCTGTACCAGTCCTGAAAAGTGGAGGGAATTTGGATTTGGACCTGTTCTCCATTGCTTTCTGATGCAAAAAGCTGCCATCACCTCCTGCCTGCCACCTCCCAGACCTGCTGGTGGCAAGGACAATACGCTGCCACAGCACAACCGTATCCTGTATGCACGCTGCTGGCCGACCTCGCAACTGGTCATTTCATCTGTCGAACAAAAGGTAGCATCACGGTGTTGCCATGGCGACATCCCGCCATCAGGGTGGCTATGGCATCATAGAAGGGAGGGGGAATCATCCCAGTCACATACGAGGGCTGCTCTGAAATGTATCTTATATTTAGAACAGGCAGCGAGGGGAATACTAATGAATATTTAACACTCGGAGCGCGTTTTGTGCTTGCTTTTTTATTTTTGTTGCATACTTTCCATAAGCACAACATTTGCCTCCAAATGGTATGAATGTTATTGCTACCGTGCTTCTCTCATCACTGCTTCTCCAGGGTTTCCTGTGCTTTTCATTTTTCTCCTGTGAATGAAAGTCAAAACCAGCACACAGCCCTCACAAAAGTAGCATTTGCAAATACGGACTGATGCCTACAGTGGGTCAGGGGGTTGCAGAGGGAACTGGGATGTTTGCATGATCCGGTTTCCCAGCCTGGCTCTGCTGTGTTTAGGTTGTGACTTTTACTACAAGTCTACTGGTATGATAACAAAGGCAAACTCTTCAAGGGTTACCTAAAGATGGGTACGATTTGCTTATGTCTACAAGAACCAGCTCCTTTAGGGCTTTTTTTCCCTCTTCATTAAATACAGCTGTTTTCAACAATTAAATCTCTGTGTTGTGGCAAAAAAAAAAAAAAAAATCTAACTTTGTTTCATTTATGCAGGAAAAACACACACCTGAAAATTTCTTTCTTCTGTCTTTTTTCACCTAAAGGGTGAATGGTGAAAAAAAGGGGTCAAACCACCCATAAACCCAAATTATGAATATTTTTATGTACCTTTTTATACGGTACACTTTAAAAAAGCAAAAGGTGCTGGGCATGGTGGTAAGTCCCACCTGCTACTGCCAGGGCTCTGCAGGCAGAACGAGCACCTCCTGGTGATGAGCAGGCTGATTTTTTTTTGAAGATGGCAAGAGGAAACGAGACCCACAGTGGCTGGGGTGTCATGGGGCATAGGTGCCCACCCATTTGGGTGCAGCTCGTAGCGCTGCCTGCCTGGGGACTCATGTCTCCAAGAGGTGCAGAGAGGATATGGCACGGCACAGACTACAGGTTGTGCTGGTAGCTGAATGCATGCTCTCTGGGATGGCACTACTTCTCCAGTCTCCTTTTCAGCTATAGAGTAAGTTATAAATAGGGTTAAAAAATGTGTTGTTCAGACCTCATTCTGAAGTAATCTCCTGGCATAGGCAAAGCTTTGCTCTTGGAAAGGCCAGATTCTCAGCAATGATTTTTAGAGTGAAATGTGCTCTTTTTACTAGCCAGTGGCAAGGCATTGGGGTCTTTTTTGAGCCTAGCAGCACGGCAAAAGCTGCTGGGTTCCTGAAACCTTATCTATGTTCTTCCTGCTTGGTACCAGTCCAAGGCACCAAGGATACAGGCGCAATTCAGCTGGCAGCTTTGTTAGTGATGCAAGGGGAGGAACAGTACTGTACTGGGTGTGTTTCTTTGGCAGCACTGAGAAACTGGAGCTGTGTTTATTTGCTGCTGGTTATCGGGTGTCTTTTCAAAACAGAGAAAGGTTTTCCTCTCCAAGACTGCAGGTGCAGTCCTTTAAGATCTGCCCCACGGCTTCAGAGGGAGAGGGACTCACCTCTGGGGAAGTAAACAAGGGGCAGACCCGTGCTCTTTGCAAGCTGTTCCACTGATGCAGCATTTGCATGAGTAAGTGTTGTCGAAATCATTTGCCAACTTACCCTTACATGGCACTAATTCTAGTGAGGGCTGGAAACACCAATTACTTTTCTGGAGTCCATCTTTAAGGCTGTAATGACACCTGCTTTTTCCAGAACAGTTACATTTTTTCCATGAAAACAAAACAGTATAATGAATATTAAAATCTCAATGTATTAACAAGATTGATTTAGCTGCCTTCCAGATTTGGAAGGCAGACATAAAATGTCGTATCTGAAGATCACAAGTCTCTGTACAAGGCTGAGAGAGAGACTGACTTGCAGTAAAGCCAGCTTAACACCCTGCCCTGCTTAGCACTGCCATCAGGGTCTGTCCATCCTCCGCCAACAACTGAAAGGCATTTATCTCTCTGACACATCAATGATCTCAGCCATTATTATCATGATGCCTGTTAAGTCAATGTGGTAGTTTAGGAAGAAAAAGCTGACTCTCGACCACGCGAATAAACCACCCCAGCAGAGAGGGGGACCGCTGTGTTTGAAGAAGAGGTCATTCAGCTCAGCAGGGCCCCCAGAACCAGGTTCTGGCTTGGTGACCTGGGCAAGGCTCTGACTGCCTTGTTTCTTTTTGCCTCCATCCCGGCTCACCAGGAGGACCTGTAGAAGCTTTGAGGATCTATAGATGAAAAATGGGAGCCGTAGAGACGAAGCTTATAGACTCAAAATAGTAAGTGCTGTCCAGAGCTTCTGCCCCAGCAGAGAAAATGGCCTCTGGCTGTCTTGCCTCCCAGCAACCACGAGGCTGAGCATCCTGCTTAGTCTTTTGACAAAACGTGTGCTGGAAATATGATGTGGCTTCCTTCCCTAAACAGTAACTGGAGTTATGTTTTCCTTTCGCTGCTAGGTATATTTGCTGTTCCGGATGTTAACAGTCAAAACACATACAAAGCCCTTTACTAGAGCATTAGGTCTATGTATGCATTTTCAACAGTCAGATAGATGATTTATTCATCCCCTTCAGTAACAATTCAAACAGGGCATGATGTTCACTACAGTGAGAAAGCAACAAACACTGAGTGTGTTTGGTTTGCAAGAACAAATCAACAGAACGGGATAACAGAAGCTGTTTTTCCAGTGTAAAGGACTCCGCTGCCATCCCTGTTAATATCTCTGTCAAATTAAACACTGTTTGCAAAAGTCACAACTCTGCTAAAGCACAGCTATTATGCTCTCAGTTAGAAACCTGATTATAGCCACTTTATGTCTGTAAAAACACAACCTCTGATGCGAGGTGACTCCCAGATACTCTGCAAATGCTCATAAATGCACTTGATGCTCTATAGACATGTCTCTGTGTGCATTGGGAGAGGAGGCCCAGCTCTTGCGGGTCAAACAAGGCATTAAGTGAGAAATAGCCATTTCTCCGAAGTGTAATGTCATTACAACTGTGCAAATCCTGGACTGTGCTCATTTTGGCCTGGGGAAGAGGAGATGAGGAGGGAATGAATAGAAGTGCTTGGGATAAAGCAGAAATAGAAGACAGGGATGGGGAGAGGAAAGGGGTTGACAAAGTACAAAAGAATAATAATAACAATCTGAGGTTGCCCAAAAGCAGTCCTGTAAAATACTATTTCATGCTGAGATTCTTTAATCTTCTTTAAAGGCTAGGTTGGTTTTGAAGGAAATCAGAACCCCAAAAGAAAAGTGCAACCAGAGACCCTCTCTTCTCCAAAACATCCACGTAGTTTTGGTCCCTCTGAGGGTGAAGGCTGGGGGAGAATTCTGCAGCTGCCCAGCTCTGAGAAAATATATCTGCATGAAAAAAACCCTGTAGGCAGGAGGATCACCTTGATGACCGAATCCAAGGTAGGTCCGGGGTAGAGACAGGCTGCCTCACAGGACTTGATCAGATGTCTGAAGACAGGACCCAGTAAAACAAGTGATACCCTTTTTCTCCATGATGATCCTACATTTTTTTCATTTTACATATTTTTAATCTTGGTTTGCTCAGCCTCTAATGAATCCCACCCTTTAGCACCCACGAACTGTTTGTAATCTCAGAGTCATCACTATGTCTGTCAGATTTACCTTCTAGCATAGGGGACAGACAGCCCTCCTTTTCAGCCCAACTGGGGCCCCTGCCACTCCCCCGAGTAAAAGCTGTATTCAGCTGATGCCAGTAGCATGTTGCTACCTTATGCTGTAACAGATATTTGTAGGTACACACATGCCTGCTTCAGTAGCTGCCTGTGAGCCCTTTCTTGGGTTACCTTCCTCTGTGAGCTCCAAGCCTGCCTGGGGATGCCCTTTGGCCGACCAGCTCTTGCTGTGATTGATTCTGAGCAAGGTTTCATTGGAGTTGGAAAAAAAGATAAGAGCTAAAGAGACTCAAAGGTTGGAGATCGCCTCTTCCTTTCTTGCTTATCTACTTTTCTAAGCCCGTTCAACTCATTTAAACTCTTGGTTCTCTCAAACCCCTTCACTGCCTGGTTCAGCTCCTTGGGGCAGGGGCTCTAAGAGTCTGCACAGGTGACAGCCCCTTTAGGGTGCTCCTCTGCACAAACCACAGTCATATAGATATTCTTCTAAGAATATTTCCGACCCTAGGTCTCCCCACTGTCTCATTTCTCCATCTTTACTGAGCTAATGGGACGTTTATCCAGCTCCCAGAATGTCAATAAAGATGTAAACTAATGATGCCGGCACAGCATCCCCAGCAAGGCATAGGAGAGCTTCTACATATAATGAATACATATCATCAGCCTGTTTTCAGCCTAAGCAACAATCCCCACTTACATCAAAGACTCATCTGAATTAATATTTGATGCTGGAATTCATGCCGCTATTAGATGCTGTTAAAATTCAGGGACGCCAATATTTCTTCATCTAGAAACAACAACAAAACTCACTGAGGTGGGTCAGTCTTCAGAGGTGGGATTCATCTCAGCTAACTTCAAATGTCTATGGTGTGGCTGGCTCCAGCTCAGCTGGTTCGTTATCATTTCTGTATAGTAAGTGAAGCGAACTGGCACTTCTAAGTCTTGATTCCCTTGACCTGTGTTAGGCTAAGGTGACACATGTCCTAGCTGCCTAGCAGAAATCCTTTTTTTTTTTTATTTCCCATGCCACAATCCTAGCATATAAGGATGGAAATAAGGATGACAACACTTATTAAAGTTTCTGATCATTATCCTAATAATGTGATTGCCTATCATCTGAGTTATCCTGCATGCAATAAGAAAGGCAGTCAGCGCGCTGGTGAAGCCAAACTTTTAAAAATAATGGTAGATGATCTACAATGTGGGGCAAAAGCCAGAACCTGTGGTTTGAGGAAATGAGAACTAATTGTACCAGTTGCCTGAAACCTGCCTGTTGTGCATGATATTTGCAGAGGTAATAGACAGCAGCTCAATAAGTTAATCAGCTAATTCACTTTACACTAAAGTCAGCATCACCAGGATGTAATGACTGCTGGACACCCAATCTTTCTAAGTGTTTCCTCAACCACTTTTCATCTGCTACTACATTTGTGACATTGTCACCACTCCTTAACTATCCTACCCTCTTTACCTTACTTTGTTTGCTAATAACAATTTAAAAGGCAGTGTCGTTCTGCAAACACACAACTGAAGGTTTATGGAAGGATTCAATTTAGTCAAAGAAAGGAATCTGTTGCATGGGGGTTTTCTCCTATTGATTCAAAGGAGGCTGATGCTTGTCTTCTCTGCTCCTTACAGGAGTTATGCAGACAAGATATGTATTTTCTGTCTGCCTTTAACCCGTAACAGGTAAAAGTCTCCCACAGCTTCCAGGGGGATGAAGTTCAGCCTTACTACTGGAGGACTGAGCTTTGATCTCCCCGAAAAGCTGTAGCCAGGGCTGTCACAAACATTGATCTTCAAAACATCAGCACAATCAATAAGACCAGTGCTGTGGTGCAGTTATTGATGCTGGGATGACTGAAAAAAAAGCCGACTGCGTGACAGTGGCTATGGCATTTCTCCATGAGCACTGGCCTGACTTGTGCCTCAGGGCTCACATGCATGGGACAAGAGCAGCTCCACGTTTCATGCTCTGGTCAGATCCAGCAAGTCCTTGCTGAATGTTTCGGACAGTGTTGTGGTCCACTGGATGCAGCACGCGGTAGCTTTTACCCACATGGAGCATGACTTCTTGTGCATCTCTATGGGAAAAGGGAGCCCACCTTGGGGGTGCGGAGTAGGGACCCAGTCTACTCTATCCTCTGCCTTGTAATCCCTTGAGGGTTTAAGGTCAAGTTATGCTGCAAACTCCTACGCACTCAGTTTTACCACTCTGAAAGTGGAGATAATCTATACCTCAGAGGAACATTGCATGGATAAGTCAATTAACCATGAAATCACAGATGGAAGATGCAAAAGGAATGCAAAGAATTAGTTCTGCAGAGCAACCCTGCCAGGCACGAGTACATTTTTAGATCCTTTCTTTTTTTTTTTTTTTTTTTTTTCTCCTAACTAAAATTCACTAGCAAGCTGCTCCTTATAGCCCTGCTTAGCCTGTTAATGGGGAACATCAGCTAAATCTGTAGCTTACTGTGGAGAGGTGGGAGTGAGGCCATCAGGGCTCAGCACCCTCATTTGGGCAGCCCAGCCTGTCCTGGCACCAGCTTAATGTTGGGCTGTGGAGCCCACCACTCTGTTGCCTTTGCCTGGCAAACACTGAGTGTCCAAGAGAACAGCAACCTCTCCGTGTCTGTCTCACAGACATGGACCTAAAACAGGCAGAAAACCATATCAGGAGGCAGAAGGCTTGCTGCTGCTGTTCAAAGGTGGGATGAGCAGAAGGGGACTCCACATTTTGGACATTGTGTAAGTCCCTGGCTCCCCAAGGTGAGATCAGGTATGGGCATCGTCTTGCTAAGAAGACAGATGCTGCTCCTGGGTTAAAGTCAGTTGCACACATAAATTATAGGAAATACTGTCAGCAATAAATTCTTAATGGTAATGAAATAACAATAACAATAGGTTTAATCTCAGGAGAAGCTACTGAACCAATGCTTGCCCATAATCACCAAAAACATTTTTTCAGATGTTTAGTGGCTCCATTCTCTTTTGCATGGCAGTGGTCTCCAGCAAGGGCAGCACCAATACTGTAGCATTCAGTCCTGCCTGGTGCTGTCCCATTGCTATTATTAATCACTGCTGTTACCTGGATCTGCCTTTGGAGCACCAGAACTTGGAAGTAAGTTCCTGTCCTTGCCTCCCTCTTCCCTACAATGGGTGTTGCTACTTCTTCTCTTGGAGCTACTCTTCCTCAGCCATAGTCCTGTGAAGTAACCTTGCTGGCGTGCTCCTCAGAGGGTCTCCAGGACCTCACTGTGGCTGGCCTTGGGATCACTCCCTTGAGCATACTGCACCATGGCCTTCATCCTCATCTTCAGGGTGTGTTTGCCTGCCAGAGCTGACCACTGCTGAATTGCTATAGTTTCTCCTCAAGGTGCTTTTTATTCGTGCAGGGCCTCACTTAAGTAATCTGGAAGTCTACTAAAGGATTATGTTCTTTTTATTGTAATGCAGTTTAAGAACATCTTTAACATCTGGGATTTTGAAAAAACTGTACAGACTATATAGATTTACTCTATATCAGTGTTCTATAGATAATGAAGTGGTCCTCATTTTAAAAGGTCGCTTAGAAACATCATTGGGTTTATTACCCACTAGTGATAACCACCTGGGAGGTAAAATTATCTCATCCAAGGGAAACTCATCCTGTAGCACTGCAGCCTGTAAGCACTAGTGTCAGGCACGCAGACTGTGATTTCATATGATGATTTATCTAGCAGCAGTAAGTGAAGAGGCTCCTCTCCTTCCTTGGCCTCCCCGAACCCAAATCCAGTCCCCGGTCCCCAGAGCTGGTGTGTCTATGTATCTGGGAGATGCTGAATTAGAAAAATAATCCTAGCTAAAAGAAAAAACATGCAAGTAAAAAACCTAAAAGTGAATAAATGACGTTTATATTATCTGCCCTGTGAAGAGCAGAAAGTTACAGCAGAAGGACCAAACAGACGTGAGAAAGCGAAGGCTTTCATCTTCTGCTAGAGAAAGTCTAACACAGGACTCCTGTTTCTGCTTCAAATGTTGTCATTTTTCAGATTATCGGTGAGGAGTAGCTTACTGTATTTTGTTGTTCATTTGTTTTTGTTTTTGTTTTTGGGTTTTTTTAAATCAGTTTTTCTTACATAGCAAAGTCCTTAGGCACACTTGCACAAGGAAAATAATACTTTTGCTGGTAATCTATTTTGTTAGAAAACTTTGGTAAACTACATCAAACAAAGGCCCCTTTTGCCTTGGGCTGCCCAGCCCAGGAGGGTTGGGCTATAGATCAAACCTTTACCAATAAGACTTTAATAATGCAGAATAGGCTATTGTGCAGATCAGCAGCTTTCCTGAGTTTCACATAGAAAAGAAAAATGTTTCACATTCCTTATTGTAGCCTCAGGTATCTAAAATTTCAGTATCACTACATCTTCTAAAATGCAGGGGTCAAATACTCGGTTGGATGTTGAAAGAGTCCACAGTGCTTTTGTACTCAACGCATATCTCATAAACATAGTTGCAATAGAAAAATAGGAAAATACTCCAAAGTGAACACTCTGCAGGCTGGCTTCGTATCTGCTTGTCTGTCTTAGTTTGTTGGCAACGTTTCCACTTGATGTGAATAGCCCCCTCTTAACCAAATGACATTAGCTTAGACATTTCCAGAGCAAATGTGCATTCCTTCTGCATAAATACCATGATCTCCTTGTCAAAGACATTTTGTTAGAAAGACGGGAGAGAGATCATGGTCCAGAGAAGAGACCATCCTCCTGTTTTCCTGATGGAGAGATGCTCGGTTTATTAGAGCTCTGTCTGGAATCCGCTGGACTTAGAGCAGGGATCCAAGGGCTTTCTGGCCCCCAGGTTAGCACTCCTATAGCAGGGCTGGCTGAGCTGGATGTGAGATGCCTTCTCACTTACCCTGGTTTAAATGCAGCCTGTTAACTTGAACCATTGACAACAGTGCAGCCCAGGCAACTTTGCAAAAGGGAACTTGGTTTGCATGCTGTAACTATTGGTAGGAAATGCAAACGTGGGTATCTTTGCAAACCTAATCCTCCCTCCTGAACATAGTGCTTCCTGCTTCTTGGCATATCCCTTTTCCCTTTGCTCTCTTCCCCAGGGCTGCAAACAGAAAAATATCTGGGCCAAGGCTGTGTATGGCCACCACTTTATCACATCTCATGATTCTGCATGCTTGGCCCTCTCTACACAGTGAAATCGTTGGTCCTGCCTTCACAGGGACCTGGTTGAGAAATGCTTCCTTGCACTGAAAGAGAGCAATCTCGAGCAGAGATGACAACACACCAAGTGCTGAAAGCAGCTGGAGAGATCTCTCTCTCCTATTGCAGATGCTCAACCTCCAGGATAGCTGTGAGGCTGACATTAATTTTCAGGCCTTTCCAGCTCGGTTTTCTAAGCACTTGCTTGTAACATTGAACACCGTTTAGTTTTAGATCAAAGAGTTTTCCACTGAAGAATCCCATCTTCCCAAGTTGTTTTGCTCCCCCGTTCTCACCTGTTGTGTTAGTTCTTCAGTCATGCCAACAGGTGTTCTCTAAAATCATGACCCCATCAAGCCAGGGGAGGGTTTCTCTACACAAAAAGGACTTATCAGGACAGAAAAAAACAACAGTGGATAGTCAACAGTCTAGTCTCTCAAAAGGTGCTTACTGGAAACTAAATGATTGGATACATACATTAATCATAATTGTATGTCACCATCACTCAAAAAGCACCTATGGCCAAACTCTGCATATTTCAGCTTTTTCCTGTTTCCTTGTCTCCTGTGGATAAATAAGGTTTGGCTGCAATTATGTGCTAGAGCAAGCTGAAAAAAAAAGAGCCCATCTTTCTAAGGAAACATATCATTGGTGAGTGCTCATGGCAGGACTTTTATTACTTAAAAGCAGCATCTTTCTGCCTATGTTTTTTTGACAATCGCATTTTTAAAAACCAAATTAAAACCTGCATATTTTTTCTACATACGGGCATTGTTGAAACTGTCACACCTAATAAGAGCACGAAAAGACAGATGAAAGCGCCATGCTCATTTCTGAGCAGCTGGGAACGGCACTGAGAAAAGCACAGCAATTGAGATTAAGAGAGAGCCTTACAGCACAAGATAACCCAGCTGCTTGGAGAATCAAATCTATTGAACATACAGATTTCATGCAACAAAACAATGCCTTGCTGATAAAGGAAAATAACAATGCTCGTGCAGACTTGTATAGACTTTGATTCAATTTGGAGATAAATGGGCAGTCCTATATTTTTCCTCTCTAGAAAAAGTCAGAGTTGGCTTCCTAATTGTGACTATTCATTGCCTCTTTTTGCCAACTCTGAAAGATCAGCTCAGAGATAATAACATACCCCACATTTTACTGCAAAGGTCATTTGCATGGGGAATCAGGACACACAGGTTCCCTTCCAGGATCTCACTCTGGCTTTAGGTACCTCCTTCAGCTCTCCTTCTCCTCAGTCTTCCTATGCTAGAGACATCAGTGCCTTTGTGAAATGTTTTGACATCTCTAAAAGAAAAGTGGTATACCACCATCCCATCGTTTCTATACTCCTAGCTTATTCATGCTAAGAAGTCAGGAATAATAGGATCTACAAAGCTGATCACAAATTTTTTTTTCCTCTGATGTAAGCTTTGTACATCATGAGATGCCACAGTTTTCTCTGAAAAACGCTGTTTGGGCTCAAATGTTTCAGCTTTTTGAGACAATGGGATATTTTCTCATGGGAAGTGATACTTGTTCATGATCTTTAAATCTTTAGTTGAATCTACTTTTCCACTGAAAAAATTATTTTATGCAATCATTTTTTGATCAGCTGTGCCATTTTAAATTTTCATTACCATCCAAATATAACACTTTACCTACAGCGAATTTTTGGTAGAGGTATAAAGTGTTGATCATTCTCACCCATTCTCCATTCTCTTTTTTTTGCACTGTGGAAACTATGAACACAAAAGCATTTTTCCAACACCAAGACCCAGCCTTCCTTCCCAGACTCAATAAATACAGCAAAACCTGGACAGGGAATTACAAAACCTGCCTTTTTCTTTACTTAAGGAAACCTTATTTTCGGTGACCTTCTAATAATCTATGAATGTGTATGATATTGGTTGAGAAAAAGAATACTTCTGGAGTTTTAGTTGGATAGCAAAGGAGTACAATAGTCTTAATTCCTCTAAATGAAGCCTTTTATTTATGCATGAAAAGATGGCTAATACGTTCCCTCCGATAGCCTTTGTTAGGTGTTTTGCATTGTAATAACTACCTAGTCATTCCTGCTCTGTTTTTTTTTGTCCTGGCTCGTTTTTTAATCAATGACACAATACCTTTCACCAAAAGCCTCTGGTTTCATTAACAGCCTTTGCAAGAAACTTCATCAAAGAGTTTGCAAAGTCCAAGGAAATCATTGGCCAGTTTTCATACAACTCATTATTGTATTGGTGCTGCAGACTTCAGATAGGTTGGGGGAAGGATATCATATTCCCCAGAACAGGCTGTTTAAGTTACAAGTAGAGTCTCCTACAAAAAGCTACTGAAGCTGCCACTGTCAGAGTTCCTCCCTGCACCTGCTTAGACCAGCAATAATATATATTACAACTTGTAGCCCTGAAATTACCCTCTTGGGATTAATTCCTAGCACTGTGAGTCCTTTCTTGAGAGTATATAATTAACAATGTTTTGATTCTCCCTCCCTTCTTCCTGGCAAATCTGGACCCAGGCCTTTACATCTTTGCCTTCGTATCCTCCAGCCCTTGTGAAACCGATGTGAGTTTTGGCCTTAATAACAAGCCATGTAAAATCTACATAATTGACCCCTTTTCTGAAAATATTTCAAAGCTTTCTCTTTAATCTTTGAATATGCATCTGTGGAAGGAATGCCCTCATTTCAGCAGACCCCTGTTGCATACAGCAGCCTTCTTGTTGCCATACAGAAAGAACAACTAGGGAGTTGTAAGAAACGGGGGGTTTTGCCTCCCAGATGCCCTACTTTTCCTTTCTGTGTGATTTTATGCAAAGGAATTCAACCTATTTCTGTGCAAGGCATCCACGGCATTACTGCACGAATTATAATCCACATAGCCATGGGATATCAGGGTGACTGGGTCCCTTGTTGAGAGCCATGGACCACTGGTCATCTCTGGGACTTGGGTGAGTGCTCCAAAGTTATTTTACAGCACCATCCAGGACAGAAACATTTCTTTGGCTGTCTGCCAGGACAGAGAGGTACCCCAAACAAGTCTCAGAGGTGAGTTGGATCCTTCACCCAAAGATCTTGAAGCTGCTTGTCAAGAAATGGGAAGTATTAAGACATTTCTGCCTTCATTCAAGGCATAAGCCATCAGTGTGACCATTTTCCATTGTGTATCATTTGCATCATTTCTGTGCTACCTGGTCAGGTTCAGGGCTAATCTCTCATGACTTGTGAGCCTGGTTGAAAGTCCACTGAGTCCATGGCACTGGGTCCATTGATCCTGAAGGGACCTCAGAGCAGTGGTGGTGTGGATCTGAAACAGTGAGGGAAAGAGTGTTTGGTTTTGGGATTTGTTTTGTTTTGTTTTTTCATTACTTATCAACATTACTGACCTCAATGTGAGCTTCTTTTGCTGCAGCCAAAGGCAGAGATTACACCTGTGTGTTAAGATCTTAACTGGTCTCTACGTGTTAGTCAAGTTTTCCTTGCTCTGGTTCTTGGGTGGGTTGCTGAGAGCTGCCTGATCACAGGCAACAGGTTTACCCCAGTGTTTTCTGCCCATTAGTATTATTTAAAGACTTCTACAAATATTGACTCCATGTCTTTTTTCCAGGAATGATGTCACCATGGGAATCTTGTGCAATTGATGTTGGGAACTGATGGCATGCGCCATTGTGAATGAAAGAAACAATATTGCTGCATTGTAAATGGGAAGGAAGGGAATCTGCTGTAGAAATTTTGTGAGATGACATCCAGGCTGCTCTATCCAGGTATGACTCATGCCTAGGGGCCCATCCAAAAGCCACAGATCTACAGGGGACTCTTTTTCAATCATGGATGGAAAATCACGGTCCTAAGTTTTCACTGCTTGTCTTTCCCAGCTTCTCATAGCTATGCTTCGCCAAAACCTTTTTCTCTTTTCCTTAATGTTTCTGTATCATTCAGATGTCAACCTCTTCTCAAGTGCTGGACCATGGCTTGCTCACCACCTATTTACACTGTTCTGTTCATTGTCCCTCTTCTTCTACCAAGCCATGTAAAACACTTTCTTTATTCTTCATTCAGTTACAAAGCCCTGTGGTTCTTAAGCCTTTATCTGCCAACAAGACTGAGAAAAGGAATGCTGGAAACAGACTCTGCTTTTATATCTGTGACTGAAACCTGCCTTACCCAGTTCAAGAAAGGGACGTCCACTTCTCCATCCTTTGGAGCCAGTCAGTCCTTCCACTTGTTAAGAGACAGCTTCTCCAAGTCAATATTACTCACGTGTTTATTCAAAATCAATACTGCTTATTACAGCTTCTGCAATTGTGTCTCACTATTGCTGTCACCTAGTTAGCTCACAACCTTCCTGACAGACTCCCAGCTTGCTGTGAAGTGTTGGAGTTGCAAGATTGAGAAAAAGAGGTCATAAAGTCAGACAGAAATAGAGACCTGCTGACGGGGATGTCGCATAAGACAGGTTGCCAAGAATTGCCTTCTCCCTTCCCTCCGCTGAGACACGTATGGCCAGATGAGAGACAGTCATGATCTCTGAAATCTCTGCGTTACTCTCAGTTTCTGCTTTCCCTCCTGAAGAACAGAAGTGACAACTCATACCCAGTTTGAGGGTCACAGCAAGGATCAGCCAGTGCTCAGGAAAAAACACCATCTAAACAGTGCATAATATTTTTATACCTTTATACTGTCCCTGCTGAAGCAGATGGCAAGCTCCCATTGGCTTTAACGAGGCCGTCAGAAGCTCGTTGTGCGCATGCAGTATGTAACCGCTCCTCTTGCAGCCCACATGCTGCGAGGGCTGCTTTCCCGTTTGTTGTCTCCATGGACTGAGCAAGCCCCCACCATCCCCCTGCCAAAACCCGGCCTCCTCCGTATAGAGCTGGAGAAGAGCAGAGGCCAAATTCACAGCGACAGTAAGGTCTGCGCTGGCACCTCTGCTATCCCCCCTGCTCCCAACTAGCCCCAGAAAGGACAGGCACTCAAGTGCCACAACTTGCAGGTGACTCAAAGCATTCAGGAGAGCCAGTTCCAGAGCCAGGCATGAGGGGCTACAGGAGGATCTTGGGGCACTGAATTGCTTAGCATTGAAACAGCAGATGAAATTCAGTGTCAATTAGTGCAAAGAGAGTCGTGGGGGAAAAGCTAAACCTACCTATGTGTATGCATTGATGTTTTTAAAGTGCTGCTATCAGTCATGAAAGAGATGCTGGAGACACTGTGGATAGTTTTCTGAAAATGTTGGCTCATTCTGCGTGATGATGAGAAAGGCAAAATGAACATTAAGAAACCTAAGGGAAGGGGTTGGGAATAAAATGCAGACTTCATTATACGACTGTAGAAATCTCTGTGCACCTGTATTTTGAAGATTCTGTGTTGTTCTGATGAATTCAGCTTGAAAAACTAGTGAAGAGAGAGAGAGACACAAGAGGCAGAGATTATCAAAGTTGTACAAGGGCTTTCACAAGGCGGAGGAAACTGAACAGAAATTTTGGGCTTGGAAAAATGATAAAGAGGAGCTACAGATAAAGATTGTAAAATCATAAATAGTGCAGCAAAGAGGAATAGAAAAATGGTACTGACTTTTTTCTTATAATATAGGAACTAGTAGGCATGCAGTGATATCATCAAGTATTAGTTTAAAATGAACCTGAGAGCACTTTTCATACAGTATGTCGTTAAACTGAAATCTATTGCCCAAAGAAACTGTGGAGCCCAAGGTGTAAGTGATTCAAAAGGAAATAGATAAAGGAAATAGGTAATTTTAGAGTGGTTAAGTCCTTTCATGACTGTTGAACATGAGGATCCAGCTGCAACTTTTAGCTTAGAAAGAAAATTTATTCATTGCTGGGAAGCAGTATGATATACATCCTCATTCCTCTCCGTAAACAGTCATCAGTGGACACTCTATGCTGGGCTTGATGACTATTTGCCCCACGGTTGTGGGGTGTCCCGTACATGTAAACGCATTACAGACCCTATCCTATGGAGGTAGCACAACTCCAAAACACAGTTCCCTGTGGCAGCAAAATGAAGTCTGGCATAAAAACACAGCCCTTGTGGCACCAACGGAGCTGCTGTTCCCCTGTATCAGCTGAGGTCCTGGCTCATGTGTGGCCCATGAAATAAATGTTTTGTGTGGAGGTTTCCAGTGAAGAACCCTGCCTCCTGTCTCTGCAAAAGGCAGGAATAAATACATTTATTCATACTCTTTCAGACTGTGAGGCTTATTTTTCCATTGATTGCCTTAAAAAAACAGGGGCTATTTATACACATTATGGTCTATAACTGTCAACCTTGTGACAAATCACCCACCCAGTGCCTTGTCAATGATGTGGAAAATAGTGGGCATATAAACAGATCAAATGAAGTGGAAGGTAGACGGTACAATGGTGTCAGACCGTAGCCTTTGATCTTTAAATGCCAAAGGTCAAATCTGTCTGCACCGAGGAGTAAAAAAGACTTGAGTTCACCCTGGTACATAGGGAGCTGTGAACCGGCATCTCTTCTTGGGAGAGGTGCAGAGTTTGTAGAGGTAGAGCCTGGGGCGCATGTGGAGTTTTACACTGGGATTGAAGGAATTCTAGTTAGAGAAGCGTAACTCCAGTGGTGTTACCAAACTACCTGATCAGGGAGAAGGTAAGTATTATCAAGAAATTTGGATCTCTGGGGGGAGTCATATAGGACTAATAAGATCTTTGTGGGGAAAAGATGCCTCTGTGTGTGGCATGCTTCAGTCAGGGGGTAGTGGGTAGCAGCACCCAGAACTGCAACCAGGAGACCCTCTTTTGCTGTTTTGTAACAATTTGGTTTTATGCAGATGCTGTGGTGCAATGAGCAATCTCTACTCATTCACTATTTCAATCACTTCACTACTATTTCATCTGTGTTTTTATATATAATGCAACACCCTTGATTATTGGGGGAGAAATAGGTTTTTTTCAGACTAACAAATGCGCTGGCTTTTCTGTCCCACCCAGGGGATTGTCCCTCTTATTTATTTTTATCGACCCACTCTGCTTTTCCCGTTTGATTTACAATTTGACAATTGCCACTAACTGCACCTTTAACAGTTTCTCCTGGCTGCTTTCAACACATGAAAGTTAAATACTGGGACAAGAAATACATTAAAAGCCATTGTAATTTTAAACCCTGGCAGGCTTTGCTTTTTTTTCTTTTTTTTTTTTTTTGTACAAGCCTACCAGCCCTCAACCGTAACATTTTCACCTACATTACCTCTTTCATTTGATAAAAATGTATTTACTCAGATGCTGTGCAGTGCTTGTTGTACAGAGAGGGGAAAAGGAAGGACAGGCAACACAGCCCTCTTCCACCCCTGTCGCTGCCTGCGTGGATAGCAGTACTGCCTTTGCTACCCTGGGAGAACCCTGAGCCTTGGTTGTATTCTGCGCTGGATGAAGCATCAGGAGTGCAAAGGATCTCCATATTCCCTGATTTTGAACCCACTAAGGGAGCTCAGAAAACCCTTCACTCTGTTGGAGCAGCCAAAGAAAAAGAAATGTCATTTTTTGGATTCCAGCCTCTGAGGGGGTAAAACACTTGTCCTTCTGCTTGACAGCAGACCACCTGTTCTGCTACACACAGTGAATAATCAGCTCCACGTGATGTGCATTCTCTGTCTGGGATTAATTCTCTTGCAGTCACGTGGGCTTAGAGTCAGCAGTCGGGTACAGCTGCCGCCTCACCTGGGTTGTCATCGCTGCTTATCAGGTAGGAAGTTCACGGCCTCTGATGATGGCCCAGGGCCTCTCAGCAAACTGTTTTTTCAGGGACAGTGAAGTTGATCTACAGTGCCAACACAGAGCGGCATCAAACCATCTGGCTCTACAGATGTGGTGGGGCAGAAAGGAGCCCCTCACAGCACCAAGGGGCCTTACAGTTTATCTGGAGGAGGGACCTACCTTTCTCATGAGACCCTGACTGACCTCCCAGACCCTCACCCCTGTGACCCACCACTGCAGTGGGAGAAAGGAGCAGGTCCCCAAACTTTCTTTTCCCTTTACTTCATCCAAAATAAGGGACAGTCCTCTTCTAGCTCTGGAAAAAGCCCTAATACACTCTGGAAAGGCTTCAGATATCCAAGACAGAGCTTTCCCAAGTCCAGCCTAAAGGTGTGATTTAGCTTTACTCTGAGTAAAAATAGTCATTAAGCAAAAGATTTCTCCCATCTGAACTCAGACACGTCAAGATCAGTTGCCTAATTTTAAGTTAGTCATCCCACACTATGCTTCCTCCTAGCCACAGGTGTCCAGAGGCCACTCATCTGATCTTAGATGCCAATTTTAGGATGAGATGAACGACCTATTGGAGGCACCTACTACTTTTAACTGACTATAGGGAGCTAGTAGGATGAATAGCCCAGAATTACATGTCTAATTTTTAGATGTCCTGAACTAGGTCAGAAAAATCACCTCCTGTGCTTATGGGCAGAGCTGAACTGCTTGGGACGATGCTCAAGGGACATGAGCGCAACTGAAATCGGTGGTGGCAACAGGCGGCTGGATGAATGGAAGGACGGGTGTCCTGTGCCTTGAATGACTTGAAAGGGAGTCAAACCTGAATGACCTCTGCTGATGGATCCAGACTGTATAATTAAACTCATTATATACGATATATAATCAGATGGGGAGCACTAGTTTGGGGATCTATCCAACGAATACAATCTCAAGCAGGAGAGAAGACACTAGGGATAATCCAAGTGCAAGGTCATGATCTTTTATATCTTTTCACCTGTTCTTACCAGCTTTGCACCTGTGCTGTCTACTTTGTTTTTTTAAATAAATGATTTCACTTATTTGCAGTGTGTTAAAGGCATTTTAGAGAAAATGGATAAACACAAAAGATCTCATTATGTTGGGGTAGCATAACGATACTCAGGGTCTGGCATGACTAGCCTAGTATATTGAGTCCTATATATAACATAAATGTGTATAATTCAACATCATGGTTGGCACCTTGGTGACTAGCAATGGCAGGCGTATGAAAAACAATATCCTCCAGCAAGTACTGTAGCACTGTGTGTGGAAAGAGAGTAGGAAGGAAGCCTTAACATCCACTGTCTCAAAAGGGCTTGGTCACAGCCATGGAGCAAGTGGCTGTATCATAAGCCAAAGCAAACTGTGGCTCAAGGGACTACATTCATCTACTCTTTCCCAATCAATTGCTTCAGTGAGATAATCGCAAACATGATGGATTGGATCACTTAATCCAGTTAGATGGCAGCTCAAGTGGATGGGTAAATAAGGGGAGCCGGGAGTCTGATGGCCTCTACTGACCCGGAGTAGCAGCCGGTCAAGGTGGCAGCTTTCAATGCCAGTCTTGACCTTCTTCTTGGGATTGACGTTACTAACAAAATATATGCAAGTGATGCAAAAGAGGTGTAATTTCAGGCAAAGTATTTGCCATCAGAAGGCCACAGGATGGAAAAGGCAGCAGTAACTATTTCTTCCTTACCTTGTACACTTTTGAGAACAAGTAAAATATTTCTCATTCACAAAAACAACAACAACAACAACAACAGAGAAAGAAAGACTGACAACCCATTTAGCTACTCCTGTACAAGACAGAGGACAGTGCTCTGAATACAGGGCAAATTGGTATATAAGGCTGGAAACGGTGACCGCACCACTGGATTTTGGAGGGTAATGCAGCACAGCTGAGCTGCGTTTAATGAGCGTGCTCTGACACCACTAGATCTGCACAGCAGCCAGTCCCTTGTGAACAAAATGCAGTCATTCCTGCCTTGTGTTATTTGGTATTAATCAGCACACTGACTTAATTAAAATTTAACACCTGAATTAGAAGATTTTGATCATTAATGACTGCATGCAATGCCGCACTCAGCGTGAACCATCAGATAAGCATTTTCATTTTGTGTATGCAAATCCTGCAGCTGGAAAAGGCAGTGTTTGGGTTGTTTTTTTACAAAACTGAAATAATTCTACTCCTTACCCTTGGTAACACCAACAAAAAGGGTGCTACATTTTATCCCCTTTTAAAAAAATATATGCTCACGGTGAGATAAAAGCATGAGTGTGTTAATATAATATATGCGATTCATTATGGTCTGATCAACGATTAGATGTGGCATTTGACTCTGCCCTCTTACAAAGTTTCATTAGATGGGAGAATTAGTGCCTGGGCTGGCAAATAGGGGAGGGCTGAGATCTGGAGTGCCGGATATTTATAATGAGTAAGCAGACATCAAAGGACTTCTCAAGTAGGTTGTGGGTGAGGATTTTGTTTTGGGAGGGTGAGAACAAATCCTCCTTCAAAAGCCCAAAAATGCAGGGAAAGAATATGCATTTCGCTGACATGAAGCATTTAACTGCCGCAGTCAGAAAATACAAGCAGAGCCAAAAAAAATAAGAAATAGCAGAAATGAGTAGCAGAAGTCCTTTCTCCTTGAATAATCACCACACTCATGGGCATGTGAATATACAAATACACCTTCAAATATATTTAGTTTACAGATGTTTTCAAAACTTTTAAAATAAATAACAGATTTTTATAGTCTGGCAAAGCCCTGTATTTTGAGAACATTAAGCCTGATTGCTTTCAGAGCAGCTTGTTAATAGGCTTCCATTATAGGGGTCATTTAACACTCGCAATGTACGAAACATTCCCCCAAATCGTCAAGCCACTTTCCATGAACAAACCTGCTTAAATAGATGACAGGATAGGTCTGCATTGGACCTCTCCATGGCTCACAATGCCTCATACCGACTGCTCTATTCACCCAGCAGTTTCCATGCTCAACACAGGAGCAGCACCTCATTACAGGTGCCTGAAGCTGCCTTGCCCTTAAAGCTGCTCACGTGGGGACTTTCCATGTCTGAGGTCTTCAAAACCTACTCAAGGCTGTTTTCCCACCTCCTTATAGTAGGAACCATGACTGCGATGTCCTTGGGTAATATGGGCAAAAACCTCAGAGTTACTTCCAATGGCATAAGACAAAGCCTGAGATCTTCCTATGGGCCCCTCACTGTAAGGTTTGCCTCCAAATCAGCCTGGAGGAGCAATGCCACCACCTCAGGGCCTGAAGGAGGAGCCAGCAACCCACTGGGTCCCTGCTGAGCACATCTAAGGTCCATGGACCTCAGAGGCCAACCTTGGAAGATTTGCAAGAGCAAATTGTTGACCAGTGGTGGAGCAGAGGTTGATCTGAACATGAGGGGTAGCAAAATCTCCTGGTCTTCAGGGTGGTGAGGGGCAGAGCTGTGCTCAAATCAAAGCCATGGGAGTGACGTGATCAGAGGGGGCTGCACTTGATGGCTTCTCAAGAGCCATCATTCCCAAGAGCAGCCAGCCTGGAGGAAATAGGAAGTGGCTGTTTTGTGCAATTACTTCTTCACAGTGTATGTATTGTAGGAGAGGGCATGAAGAGCTGTGTTTCCACGAAGAACCTCTCTTGTGAATAGGTAATTGGCAGTAATTAAATAACTCCAGACTGTTTCTTGGGGCGGGGGGGGGGGGAAATCCAAATCATACAGTGACAGAAATATGAATGCAACAATTTGCTTTCTCTCCCACAACCGCAGCTTTTCTTTCATGATCTGGCAATGCCGACTGCAGAGTCATACATGAACTTCAGTGGGTTTTGTCTAAAAACCACACAAAATTCTGTCTATTTTCTGAAATCAATTCTTCGTTTAAGTACCTTAATTTGTCAGCTCTGCTTTGCTCTATAGTTTGATTGCATTTGTCAAGTGGAGAGCAGAAATGTCAGAGGATCACTGGAAAAAAACCAGATAATGCAGGAGGGCAACAGATGAGTAGGAGATTCAGAAGAATGAGACTAAACTAAAATCATTTCAGACTATTTGAGAACTGCCAGCTTCCATCATTGTACTGCAAATCTTACAGCATTTAATATTTTTTTTCTGAAAGCCCCAGAGAATACAAGGCTCATTTTTATAGACATAAATGTCTCGTTGCTGCAAGGAATACAAGGAAAATATTTGCATGAATCTAAAACCCAGACAAATAGAAGGCAGCAAACAAATAGATCTAACCCTCTCCAAACTTATTTCCTACCCACTATCCTCTTCCCTTAGGATTTATGTGTGGAGTCTGGCAGCTTGAAATACGTGATACCAAAATTAAAACGGTAGCCTGGAACTCTGTGGAACGACGGGATTTATGGAAAATTTAACTTTTTCAGCATTTTTGCATATACATTTAAGAAAGTTTGAGAATGTTTATTCAGTTTTGTTAAAATGCCAAAGTGTGAAAGCCAAACCAACTGATGAAAGATACTCAGCTTTAAAGTATGTGAAACCAGAACCAAGGAAACATAATCACGTTTTATTTAAAAACACACACATACACACTTTCTGACGATTATAAGCTGAGTGAAAATGATTTGCTCTCGCTACAACAAAGACTGAACTTGTGGACTTGGTGACGCAGTTTTTGATCCCTCATTCTTGCAGAAGACCATCTGCTCTTGAATCTCAGCTCGGATGCTTGCAGACATGTTTTTAGCATTTTTGAATATGTACATCTCCTGGTACTTCCCTAACACACCACTCGGAAACCCACAGTCCCTGAATGGCTGTATTTCTCTCTCTTAAACGACAGGTAGCAATTAAAGTGTCATTAAGCTTCAGAGTTAAAACCCCCGTGAGTTAAAGGGGTCAGACTACCTCTTCCATGATACTACTTCTCTCTAGATGCAGCAACACGCAAGATCAAATCTCATCCAGAAGGTTTTCTTCATAAGGAGTCAGACATGACATCTTTTAAAGAAAGATAATTCTGAGAGAACTGATGAGGTCACTAAAGAAATACTGACACAGTGCATTAGCAAGGGCCAGTCTGACCTGACCTCTGCCTGTACCATTGAATATTGTGGGATTGCTTTTAATATCGACTGTTCTTCAGGGAGCAGGAGGTCACGAGCTACATTTTTCATATGGTACGTGAGTGGTTTGCAGATGACTGACGCCTGCTGATCTTTGGGGCTGCATGGATCACTTGTAGTGAAAGGCACCACGTGTGATTAAAAATAACTCCTGGCTAACTCAGGACTGCTGTGGGGCAAAAGGTTATTAAACCTGACTGAGTTTGTACTGAGATGGTCTAGGGGCATTCATATGATCTGTTAAGGTAACTGCGGTTGGGGAGGAGGGCCCAACAACATCAGGGGCATCTTAAAATTGCTCAGATTACATTCATGAGAGTGCATCAACTTTTGAATTAGCAAAGCAGCTATGCAATAATCAGTCTTCTCCTTTTCTTCTGGGAAATCACTGAATAATTGTGATCTGGAAAATCACTGCCAATTTCTGAATGTCCATTTCATATGACTATTAGTTTGTCCCAGTGTTGCATCTTGTAGGGTTTACCTTGCAAACTCTATGTCTTTAACAATCTTTAATGTCCATCATTTAAGATTCATACTGCTATAAAACACTGACAAAGGTCCGTTCATATTTACAGTACGATCGGTGGAAGCAACATATTTGCAAGCTAGATTACAACAAACCTATTTCTCCAGCTGGTAAATTTGACTCAGGAAAGCAAAAAGCATAAGAAATCTCTCAAAATCATACCTCTCGAAGGACCATAATGGCTATTGAAAAATGTGTGGTGGTGATAAGACCTATACCAACATCTGGAGTGGATGTAGAAAGGATGTTCCTCCATATCCAGGCCAGCTGAAGTTTCACAGCAGCCTGAAGGTGTTACCAACAAAACAAGTCATCCTTGGTGACCTTGGTCTTTACCCATCCAGATGAACTTTACCCTGTTTTATACCCCTTGACTAACTACATGACCAATGCCACAGGCAGAGCAGAGGATGGATTTCATGGGCTTTTCTCAATTAGGACAACTGACCAAGGCATTTTCTCCTACCTTTGGTTTGACTCCCTGTTCATTTCTACCTCATTCTGGACTTTTTCCAAGTGCCTAAGTAACTTTATTCTCAGTGAGATTTGCAGGACAATCCCTGTTGATTATTGACACTCTGCTCTAGCAACTCTGTGAAGCCATGAACCACCCAACTTGTGACAGATCCCAAGGAGGAAACAGCCTGAGGACCATCAACAGAGGCACTGCCAAATGAAAGGAGCACAACCTTGCAGTTCTGCCAGAAAGCACAAGCATGGAACCAGCCCTGTCTACCCAGACCAACCACTGCACCTTGCCAACAGGGAGTGTGTGTGAAGTCATGTTTTATTTTACATGGGCAATGGTCTTTTGGAGTGAATCTTCTAGTTGTCTCCACTTACTGCTGTGCGGTTCATCTCACAGAGTGGTCTTGGAGCTATGACCAGGATTCCTTCCGGGTGAACCTCAGCTGAAAGATGCTGCAGAAGCGTTGCATGAACACACTAATGTGCTCCAAATATTGATGGACTGAATGGCTCACGGGATGTGGCTAGAGCTTATCTGGAGTAAATGCCTTGAAATGACTCTAGTGTATAAGAGGGATCCTTAGCACCAACTGCTTCACTTTATAGACCTGCTGCTGTTGGGTCACACTGCTTGCTGAGGAAACATGGCCAAGGGCTTCAAACACTGTGAGTCTACCAGAAAACTCATTATTTGTATGATAGGGTGACATTATGAAATGGTCTGATCACAAGACATTTTTTCCCTTGTTCAGAGAAGAGGATCCCAGCTCTTCCAAGTCAAAACACGCATGTGGTAATATAAGACAACACATCTGTACTAGCTCAGCCTAAGTGGCACATGAGAGACGCTTATGAGCTTAGCATGGCAAGGACCCGCGATTCATACACTGACAAATGCTAAACCATTTGTCACTGCATCTTCTCTGCTCCTTTTTACCTCACTTATCACAGAAGTGGTGCACAATTGCCCCCTTTTTCTGCTTTATACAACATTTGAAGTTGTCGAGGACTTTCCAAAGGTTTCAGGGGTCACATTAGGCAATCAGATCTGGATGTCAACAGATTGAAGTGCTCTTGACTGATGAACATGCTAGAAAATGCTGGTTTCAGTAACTGAAGAACTAAGTGAAGGATAGGCTGGTGAATAAGAACTTGGGCTGAGATAGATGATAGATGAAAGTTCATTATGGAGTTAAGAGCTCTCCCGTCCCTGATACAGCTGTGATAGCTTCATACAGTCTGTTATGGAACAGAGCAGCATAAGCCAAGCATGGACTGCATACAGCATATATCAGGCATTTTCTTTGGTGAAATGTACAGCAGTACAGAACCACCTGTACTTCCAACACATCAGCTGGGTCCTTCAGCTTTGTGTCTTGTCTTTTTTTAAAACCTGAGCTCTGGGAGACATAAGATTAAAGTTCCCAACCTTTATTCTTGAGGAAGAAGCCTTCAAATGGGAAATTCCAAAATGCAGATGAAAAAGTAAAATAAAAACCCAAAGCAAATAAACCACAACATTTCTGCTAATATAATTTTTATGTCGATACCATTAGGAAAGGAAAATTACTCATGATTTTGTGTGTATGGATCTGGCACTCCATTCTAGCACAGCATTTAAATGAGCCCTTTCTCATATCATGATTCATCTGTCTGAGAGTGGAAGTACAGTTAACATACATGCAGCGTTAGACTCTGTATGACACTTGGTAGAAGCACAACTTGAATGCAATTGAGACCTGCAGAAAAATGAGAAAGGCGAAGTTCAGGAGGAAAAATTCAATTCCGCTCTGTCCATGGTTCAGATCTGACCCGAGGTGTCAAACAGGCTGTGTAACAAAACCCACAACAATTCAACAGACCCTCTATAGCCAGAAGGGCCACATGGTGGAGAGAGATTGAAAAATTAATTCCATCTGCCTCTAAGAAAGAGGCAAATGTCACTGAGTTAGGAATAACAGAGAAGGGGTCATTATTGAGGTCTCTCTGTACATGGTTTAACCCATGCACATTAGGACAAGAATCACAGATAGAGATGCATCAAGACCTTTCCTTTTCTCTGAGTAAAACCATGTTTTATAAACAAACGCACTGCTCCTTGCATACACAGCTTAATTTAAATCCTGTCTGTTCTCTTATCATAAACCCCTGCTGTCTTGTGGCTTTTACTGATGTCTTACGCAAACTGCTTGGACACCCTCTCCCAGGCTGAGCAGCTGCAGCAGGTTGGATGACTCCCTGCACCCAGGAATTGAGAAACGGGAGATGTGCTTGCATGGGGAGAGCAAAACCCACATGGGATTTCAGAGTGCCTTCGAGCAGCGCATCACTGGTAGCCTCAGCCCAGTTCTGGACATCCGCGTCTCCAGGAACATTGTACCCATGTCCAAACCAGAGCCCCAGCAAGCGACCCCAAAGAGCAAACTACCTGGAAGAAAATCAAACATTAAATGCAGGGAAAGGAAGCTGAGCCAGCTCTACTGCCAGCCCACCACAGGCACCCGATTGCAGCAGCCTGTATCTCCCTCTGGAGACATCCAAAGGCACCTACCTCTTTCTGCTGATCGCGCAGGGGTTGATTTTCAGCCCTCCCTCCCAGGACTGGGTTGCTAGGCACTTAAATTATAGATACAAATTGGGAGCTTAAATTAGGCAGGCTCAATCCCACACCTGGTACTTATATATTATGAAACAGCCTTTCATGACACGATCACATATTTTCTTCTTTTTTTTCTCCCTGGAGGACTTCATTTAGGACACAGGATGGTCTATCACTGGGGATGAATCGTGTCTGAGTAACTTAGGAGGGTGATGCCCATAGACCTACTGAGTCTGAGAAGTGTGCAAAGAGTGTGGCAGAGAGGTACGGGAAGAAAAAAAGTGGTTTAGGCTTAACACAAGTGCAGGCAGTTATATAGAGAGCTGAACAAGGGCTTCTGCCTTACATAAGTTCAAAATTCAGATTTTTTTTTTTTTCCATCCCATGCCAGGATGGTGAGACAGGTTACTGGAAAGTGCTGCTAACTGGTAATTCAAACACTCCTTCCCCTGGACACAGCAATCACTATTTCAGTATAAGCTTGGATTTTGACTTTCCTAGAAATGAAGAAAAATTTCCAAGCAAAAAAAATCTGTTCACAATGGAAAAGAAACCGTTCATCTGAAAATTTCACAAATGGCTATTTCAATCATTTATATTTTTTTCCCTCAAATGTGGAAATCTGTTATCATCATCCTTTTTCTACGAAAAAATCCATTTTAGCTAACCATCATTTTCCTGATCATGACACACCTTCTCACCACTGTTTAGTGTTACTGATTATGTCTTGTTGCACACCCTGGGGGAGACCTGGACTCTTCTCCTTCCTCTGCCACCAGCTTCCTGCATGGCACCGGGCACCTTACTTCATCTGCAGCTCTCCCACAGCTTGTGCTTTCCTCCTTCTCAAGGCTGAAACCAAAAGTAAATCCTGGAATTCGATCTGGCATAGCACTGAGTACTGCAGCGTGTCTCAGTAGTGCTTCAAGTGTATATCATGTTGTATAATGCTTTGAAAAATCAAGTTCTAGGTGTTTCCAATAATGTAGCTAAATTGAGTGGACATTTTTGACCTTAAACTCTCTTGTACTGTAGCTCCTCATCTGTAAAATGGTGGTAATAGCATCTTCCCTTCTCATAGAGGTGTTTATAAAACTGACATTTGTGAAGGTCTCTGATAATACATAGTAAGGAGTACATTAAAAGCACCCATGAGGCAATTTATAATTCTGCCTTCAAAGCAGCATTTCAATAGTACTCAGTAATAGTGTGTGGCACTTTGTACATGGGGTTTTTTGGTTGCAATTCTTATTTGATTTTTCAGTGTCAAACAACAAAGTACAAAAGTTTTTCTAAAAGTAACATTTTTCTATACTGAAATGAGAACCAAACTAGCAAGGAAATTACATGATCCTAATTATGCTTTGTGCATATAAATTAGCTGTGAAATAATTTGAAACTCTTGTGTGTTTGGGATCTTTATCAATGAGGCAGAATAATTATCAACAAACCTCCATTAAGCCTCACTTTAAAAAGAACTCGTTATTAAATATGAACACAATTCTGTACTTCAAAGCCAAAATGACTCCCCAGCGGACTAGGCAGATATCAAGGCTTGTATGCATCCATGTGCATATCTCAAAAAAATTAAATTGTAATTATTTTGTGTTTAAAATAGGAATTCCCCCCTTTACCTTTCACCAGGGCAAGAGATTGCTGTGACCTAGAAACAAAGTTAAGCTTGGTCAAACGCAATACAGTAGTGGAATAGCCAGTCTAAATGTAATGTCAATAAGCGTAAAACAAGCATTGATACAATTCTCAATAATGCAGATTCTCAATAAGCATGGAATATTTTATCTTCCCAAGTAGCAAACCGTGTATAGATCAAGCGATAAAAGACATCAATTTCTCTCTTCGATCTGGTCCAGTGAACACCGATAATAGATCTTGCAAGACAGGCTGAAAAAAGTCTATTACTGAACATCAGCAATGAAATGTTAAATTAAAAGTTCCCATAAACAGATTCAGAAGATAAATAACAACCTCTTGCACAGCTCTTTTCAACAGAGATCCTCCCCACACTTTTCAAGGAAGGTAAATAACCTTCTCCTGATTTAAGGCTTGATGAAACAAGTGCTCAGGGGTGAGCTTGGTCAGAAAGTTCCCTTGCTGCCATACATCCCCATTCACATGTGCTGTCCATAATCCACCTTCTGGGGTGACCCACAGTGCTCCTTACATTTACCTTCTGCAATACAAGTGCCCACCAGTGCCGGGAAGCACCGCAAGAGCTGCTCCCACAGTCTACCTACAGACACGTGCAGCGAGGCACCAGGCAGAAGCCTGAGTGTTTTAACCCCAGATTCCCTCCTCACTTTTTATCACCAGTCACCCATTTCATAGGCAAGCAACAGAGACCACAAAAAGCAGGGCAGCTGAGATGGCACCTGCAA
This sequence comes from Leptosomus discolor, assembly GCF_034619465.1. Classification (NCBI taxonomy): domain Eukaryota; kingdom Metazoa; phylum Chordata; class Aves; order Leptosomiformes; family Leptosomidae; genus Leptosomus; species Leptosomus discolor. Next base: position 211,127,524 of record NC_141391.1, on the reverse strand, counting down.
CCCAAGGCCAAACCTTGCTCCTGCCTTTGAGAAGGGATGGCCCCTGTTGTCTCCCTGGGTGTCCCACCTGAGTCCCTCTGTCCGTCCCCCCCAGGCAGGCCGTCCCGACGGCTGCGCTGCCCGTTCTCACAGCCACAGCAGCAAGGCCAGGCTCTGCAGAGGATTTTGCAAACCCGAGCTTTGCTGCCCTGGGAAGGCAAGGCTGCAGTTGCAGGACATGTGCTGCTTCTGGATGAAAAGGAAAGGGAGGACCTGGGTGTGCTTCTGGCACAGAGAGCTGGGCAGCCCTCTGGGAAAGTATGTGCCACAGCTCCCTCTGCGGGCTCTTCCTCCAGATGACTAAAAGCATCCTTCCTTCACACCCTCTGTCCTCCAAAGACAGAGGCTGAGCAGGGATGGAGGGGACACTGCCAACATTGTCTGCAACACTCAGGGAGGGGACATGGGGGTTCATAGGCAGACGTGTGCATGCAAACCTCTACGATGTTCCTGGGATAACAAGTGAGGTTGTAGGACTATAACATTTTCTCTCAGTGAGGAAGAGGCAGCTCACTTTCAGGACAGAGCCCACGTTTATAGGGAGCAGAGAAAGGTGACTTGGAGAAATGTTTAACCCTTCCACTGGACTTATCTCCCAAATCAGTGCTCTCTTTCTCCTTGATGGAGTGGTTTCACCCCTCCTGATCAGCTGGGGAGGGAGCAGTCACATCTCGGCACTTGGGATGAATTTTTTCTGTACAGCACACCTGTGGGCTCCCCAGCAAACCCAAGCAAAATTATTATCTTACTACACCCTCCTCTGTGTCTCAACCATCTCCTGCTCTCACTTGCAAAAGGTGAGTTGAGCTAAGGCCCCGTTTTGCGGAGGATGGATGCCTGCTCCAGCTCCCAGCCGAGGCGAGACTCCCCAAATACACGTTGGGCTGTTTTCAGAGGCCAAGCAGCACAGATGGCTGCAAACAGAGATTCTCACCAGAATCGGCTGGATGTTGGAAGGAAGATTATGGTGTCAGCTCTCCTTTGCTATGAGATTATTGCTTGACTCTGACAATAAAAACACTCCTGATTGCCCACAGGTGAGTTGTTCTTACACAAAACATCACTTTCACGCTTTCTATAGAAAAGAACATGGAATAACTATTGTAAAGGAAAAAGGAAGCAGTTGTAAATGCATATTTAAAATCGAATGCAGCTGCATGTTAACACTTCCTTGTAGACAAACTCTACCTTGTATTACTCAGCCATCCCTTCATGTTCACTTGAAATGAGGTGAGAAGGACAGGATACATTGGCAAGCTAAAGCCACTAGAGCCAGGATGTCAGCTTCTTTATTTAAGCAGTATTTTGTGTGCATCACAGGAATCCAGTCTAGTCCCATTCTCCTCTTTAGAACCTACTATCATCCTCCAGTGTGGAGAGAAATTTGCTCTGTAGACGTGCTCCACAGCCTCGCGCAGCACTGGCAGCTCTGCTGCTGCCTGTAATCCCACTCCTGTGACACATGCCAGCTCCGCAGCCAACTCAACAGTCAAAAGGAATTCCACGTTCCCCTAAAATGCCCTCATGCCCCAGGCACCTTCACCCAATGCAAGGACACTGGGTGTCCGGAGGGCACAGATGTTGGCTCAGCCTCTCCTGGCTGCTGTGTCCTGCTGTGACACACACTGACCCGACACAGGGCTTCCTTCAAACCTTAGTCTATGTATGACCGTGATACCCTTGCACAGTCAAGCTTTAAAGACTTAAGTCTGGAAGCATCTAAACACTCCTATTGCAAAGGTCTCACTGCTTTGACAGTCGCAATGCTTACATTTTAAGCACTTAATTTCGTTACTGAACCTAGCCCGAGGATCTTCTCTTCTGCATTCTCTGCCTTGCAAGAATTGATCTGAGATCTACCTTCCTATCTTTGAGTAAATGTAACTGAGATTTGAAACAACCAGGTTTAGCCTATTTAGAAGCATTAATGTTCTGTGAGGATGGAAGCTCCATTACTTTAACATCACACAGCTGAAATTCCCTTGTAGCTGTTTATTGACCTATAAAGATGTGACATAAATGCATCCTTGACATGAAGAAAATGGTGAGGCAGGTATGACATTTCTCCCCGAGGCAGCTACTGCAGCTTCAATTATCTTATCTGCAGAAAGAGTGGCTACAGAAACCTAATCACTGCTTAATTTACTTAGAGATGGCCAAAACCAGACCACTCAGTAACTGTGCTTGGCACTCTGTCCCTGAACACCCACCACCAAGGGCTGGAAGAGATTATCAGGTATGCTAACAACCATCGCAGAACTAAGAAGGGAATAATTGGGTTGCATGGTCTTTTCTGATAAGTGGGCATAATTTTCTAACCAAGAAACTCTGCTACAAAATAGAGCATTTAGGGAAAAAACCCACCTCACTACCCCCAAAAAACCCACTGTCCCAAAAGGTCAATAGCGTTTCTTTTGGTCCTGAACTAACCTGCAATCTAATACACCATATAAGCACTGACATGAGTGTAGAGATTATATTGATTAGCCAAATTGGAAAAGGTAGTAGGAAAATGGGAATTAACACTCAGGCAGTAGCTAAAGCAAAGAGCTGGAGGAGAAAGGAGAGACATAGAGACACACTCCCTCCCCCTTACATATCCCTCTTCTAATTACATTTAACTAATCCGTTCAATTAACATTGATGAATTTTATGATGAAAAGCATAATGAATCCATTAAACACAAAACAAGTATTGGCATAAACCCTTTTCACCCCAGGAAGTGAATTATATCAGAAGAGCTACAGTAATTTACTAATAAAGTGATCTAATGATGAAAAGAAGCCATTCATTTTGTGGCCAGTTAAGATTCAGGCTGGCAGAGTCTGGATCCTCCAGATCAGATGCTGATGCTGACGGATTCGCTCTTCTCCCAAGCTGCAGCAATTGGCAGCAGAATTGGGCCAACACAATACGTCACTTGCTGCTACCTAATAATAATGTTACACCGACACTGTCAGTATTTTTCATCCCTCTGCTCCTGCTAGACTCTTCTATAAAAAGCCAATTTGTTAAGCAGTTAGTCACTGCTTTATAATTCATAGACTCTTCTGAAAGTTTTAATGAGAAACCACGAAAGCAGTAAGAGGGAAGTATGGGCTGAGACGACTATTTATAAGCCAGCAAATATCCTGCTATAACAGTCTCCTCTCGCAACGTGTGCGTTACATTTCTATCATGCGCATGCTAAATTTATATGTCATGCATCCCCTTAACAAGACTATTCATACAACTATGATAAATAGGGCCATAATCTGCAGCAATTTCAATCCTTCTGTATGCCAGAAGTCTCTTAGCAACTGTTGTTAGGGGCAACACCAGCATCCAGCATCTTTCGTCGAATTCAGCAGCAACCGAGCTTCCACCAGCTTACGATGGAGGCTCCAGCTATACCTCAGAGAAAATGGAGCCTCCCTTCCCCCTTCTGCAAATCCATGCTATCGAGAGACACTCACTGCACAGTGCGTAAGGCTCAGCAATTATTAAAAATTATCAATTTAGCACGATCCAAGTGGCCATTCTGGATGTGGCGTGTATCTCATCTCCTACCACGCTAGAGGGTTATTAGCTCGTTTTGCAAGATCACAACAGACTTGCCCTCTCCCCAGACTGCTTAAAATTCACGACATTGTCTTTAAAGTGGGCTAGGGAACCTCTGTAATGTGGTACAAAGAAATCCCTTTACTAGTCCCCTGTTGAGATGTGTCACCGATGCACTTCCAGAGCTGCGGTGCAATGTGTATGCCTATAAAGTACAGCCATGATCTTAATGCTCCTTTAATTTTTTATTTCAACCGTAGCCTAATGCCATTGCCTAATTGCTGAGCATCGCCCATAAGAGGAGTTGCTACAATTCATCTGTTTTTACAGGATGCTATTTAATTTTTCAGTGGGAACACAGTCAGTCCTTCTGAACTAGGATTCTCCAGATCATGCCACGATACCGAAGGGTCTTCTGGATTAAAGGAGAAAGAAATACAATCTGGTAAAATCCAACCAAAAAAGTGGTGGGGGTCCTATGCCAGTCAAACCAAAGTATGTATTGAGCAATGCCAGCTTTAATGATGACATCTGTGATATGGGCTGAGAAGGGTATTGGGCTGCCTCTTCCCTGGGGATTATATGAATATTTCATCTCAAATCAATTACTGAGTTGCTATTCCCACAGCTGTCCTTAAGGCTGTCAGCCAACTGACTCTAAAACCCCTGTTCTGAGGCAGTTGACATCTCAGCCTTAAAACAAACCCCAAAACCACATACACAAAACCCCCTCTGGTCTGAAATTTAGCATAAGAAGCTATTACCCTGAAATCGCCTCACAGTGTTCTAATGAATGGCAAACTTTTTTTCTTTTAAAAAACTCCCAGCAAATTTCACATAGCTTTTTCCTCATTTGCATTTAAATTACTTTATTAGGTGGCATGCCATTTTCCTTGTGTTGTATTTGTCTTCTAGGAACAATTTCTTCCCTCTCTCTTTTAAACTTGCAGATTTTGCAAGTTTAACCCAAGTCCCATGTTGGAGCGTTATTTAGATTCAAACCAAAAAGAGCAAGATATGTCAAAGCTGTGGGTGACACTCTCTTCATTGTAAGCAGTTGCACAGCTGTCAGATCAGTGCAGGAGTTGAAATATTATTTGCCATAACACTTTGGCATCGCAGGTTGATTTATGGATCTTATGTCAGACTTAGATTTGAATTTCCTTGTTTATCCTACAGTTGAATCATGATTGTCTTGTTGCTCCCTCCCATGAGAGCTAGTCAGGTATTTCAAGCTTATATTTGCTGGACGAGGAATTATTCCGGTCTACTTGGAATTTTCATCACTTGTTCAAATTAGTTGATTAAATATCTTTCTGTATCCCTCAGCCTTCAGTCTTGATCAGACCCTCAGGATTCTGCAATGAGCCTGAAATCCCCTCTTCACAGCTTTCAGAGACTTTTAGGCAAGGAATTTTCTCAACTAATTTTAGAGCCTGATAATGTAGATATTATAACCTAAATCTGAGCCAGCCACTCGACTGCTTCTCAGAGTCAATGGAAGGAATAAGACCCACTAATTCACGCTTGTGATGTGTTGGATATAAAGGGAGAAGATGGGGCCTTTCAACATTAAGGTGTCAACATTTAGACAAAACTTTCCACCTTTGCTGCTGAGAGGAAGAGAAAGACTACTAACTAGAAGATAAAAAATTAAATCTCAGTTGTATCGTGATGTTATAGAAGCAGGTTAGGGTTAGCCACAGCCCTTCCCATCCGGGAAATGGAAAAGTCCTTCTTTTCTCCCAGGGTTTCTCTTGCCTTTAAGAAGAGACTGTGTCTTGGATGTGTTTGTACAGCCCCCAGCCCTGTACAGACTTCCCCGGGAAGAGATTTCCTCACGCTGCTCCAACAGACCCTCAATCTGAGCTCAGCCTCTCACAGTAACATAGACCCCTGTGCAGAGGAGGGTAAAGAATTATCTGAGAAAAAACCATCTTGTTTCAGCAAGACACTTCTGAATAAGCAAAAAACCTTGAAGTGTGGAGGTGATGGGAACAGCAGAAGCACCACATTAACCCCTTTTCCCCTGAACAGCAAGAGCAACTGTAAGGCGCAGGGGAAGGCATGTCTTCACTTCTGAGAGTTCAGAGTCACTTGGTTATTTATAGAGTGATCACAGATTTGTTCAGCCCTAATTGAAAAGCAATTCAAGTCTCGGGGAAAGAATGAAATAGAAAGAAAAAGAAAAAAAAAGAGATCAAGAAGGGACAAAGGAGGGACAAAAAAAAGTAAAAGAGTAGAAGAGTAGGAAGAAGAAAGACTATAGTTCATGAAAAAATACCTCCTATAAACACAATGGCATGATGTAAGCCAAATATAATAGTGATCAAAGGAGCCCAGGGCTGAAAGAGTCATTTAACCAGCTTTGCAAAGAGATGCCCTGTCTTAGCTGGGTGAGGCTGCCTTGCCCTAACGTATCAGTCACAAAACCTTGTCTCTAGATGCCAACAGGATCCACGGATGGTTTGGGGTTTTTATTTATTGTTATATTACACTTGGCAATTAAACTCACCTACAGATTTAATTAGACTTTAAGGATGTTTTTTCTGAAGTTTCTAGATACCAATAAGTTTGAAAAGACAATAATTAATATAGAACACCTTAGACTTAGTAGTAATCTCAGTGCTAACTGGTACCACCCTCTTTGGTATCTTTAATGTGGAAGTTCTTTCTATAAGGCCATGCATGCTCCCAGATGCATTTGACTTCTTGCATTCGACATGAGAAAGCAGCCTTCAGGAAAATGCTAGCTGTAGGTTTGCATTAGCTGTAGAACAGATACAATTTCTTTTGTGACTAGAACTAATGCAATCTGCAAGAAAATCAATGCAGGTTCACAGGGAAATAACCAGACAGTTCTGAGAGCACACTGCAGTCCAACAGAGACATGGTCTGCTAACACTGAAAAATGCTTATAGCCATGCTTTTGATCTTGCTTCCTTCATATTACAGCCAAGCTTTCCAGACTATCAGGAGTGCATCACACAGCTTCCAAACATATCAATCTTGCACTCATTCTTACTGTCTGCTCCGTATTTGCATTATGAAGACTGATTTGATTGTTCAGTGCTGGATCCAGAAGTGAGTATTCTCCACATTCACTTGGATTATCAGTGTGAAAAACATACTGGCAGGACTAGAGATTAATTATTTTAAGCTGGGTTGTTTTTTGTTTGGTTTTTTTTTGTCTTTTATGAAGATGCTGGCTCTAATTACTCCACAACTCTGTTCAAAGATGCATTAAAGCATCTCTTCTTATCCGCAAACCGAAACTTTCTTTTGGCATGGTGTTTCCTCTAAAGCAATCACCCTGTACCATGTCAAACGTGTATGGAAGGAGCAAAAAGTAACTGGTTCTAAATCATCAGGGCAATTGTGGAAGAAATGCATGTCCCAGAAGAGGATAAAAAGAATGTGAAAACAAACAGTGTAATTCATGCAGAGCTGAGCAGTGCTGGAAAGATGAAGAAAAGGTGCAATGCACAGAGGGGAAGCTTGATTGTATTCAGGAAAAAAGGAGTATAGCTGACACAAAAGGATTCCCTTCTCCTATGGGGCCAGATGACTGTTAGTGTGAAAAGCCCAGAAGTAGAAAATACATCACTGCTCTTTTAAAACACTAAACTGTAAAACACAACATGTAAAAGTCAGCTGCTGTATTTGGTGACCGAAGAAGCAACAGCAAACATTTGGTATAAATGGATACATGCAGGTCAGGAATAACTTTTGCCTTGGACCACCATGGAGATATACATTATTAAGGATTTGTGCCTCTCCTGAGCTGAAAAACCCTTTCCAGCTTGCTAATGATTTTCTCAGGTTTAATAATTCAGGCTGAAATTTCCGTTCTGGATGTCTGCTTCAGGTTGATTATTCCCTCCTCCCCCTAAATTCAGGCAAAAGTTAAAGTTGTTTATGAGAGCAAGAGGAGAGGGCAGTGAGGGGTGTGTAGGGAAGGCATTTTTCAATATTCACAGTAATCTGAAAAGCTGTAGCAACCTCAGGCCATGGAGCAAGCACTTGAAAGTTGTTAAGCATGGTCTGTGCAGCATGATCACTCTGCAGAATTTTGCTATTCCACGGAAATCTGACCACTCAGTCAAACTGTAAATCTTTCTAAAAATAACAAAGTTTGCATTTGTTTGGCAAAGTCAAGGTAGGAATACCTAATTCTTTGGCCCCATATAACATGCTTGAACTTGTAATATCTCTTAAAGTTCACCAGATTGTACACAATATTGTCTTCTTAGAGCAAGAGACCATCTTTCCTCCTGCTTGGAAAGGTTCCTCTTGTAGTGATTGCTCCTATGTGCTTCTAGTAACTGGGATTTAATGATAGCAAGGGCAAGAAATGAAGATGAAAAGAATGTCTAGAGGGATAGGACAACTTGAAGAGTTGGTGGTGGGGAGAGGAGACACATCAAGACTGGGAGAATGCAGGGAGAGCTGGCATTAGCTGAGTATTTGGGGAATACCTGGAGCCACCAAGGAAAAGGTATGGAGGACAGTAACGTGTCTAGCTAGACAAAGAATATCAAAAAAGGACATGAACAAGAGAAGAAACCTGAGATCTGATAAGACAATTGTTGAGGGAGAGTTAGGGGGAATGGGGAATAACCGTCAGAGGGCGATGGCTGAAAATAAGAGAGGGAGAGACAGGCAAAGGAGTGTGAGCAGGAGCTGTGGTGGGTTGACTCTGGCTGGACACCAGGTGCCCACCAAAGCCACTGTATAACTCCCCTCCTCAACTGGACAGGGAGAGAAAATACAACAAAAGGCTTGTGGATAGAGATAACAACAGGGAGATCACTCATCAGCTACCATCACAGGCAAAACAAACTCAACTTAGGGAAATTAGTGCCAAGGCCAAGTGCAAGGTCCTGTATCTGGGTTGGGGCATCCCAAGAACAAACACAGGCTGGGCGATGAGTGGACTGAGAGCAGCCCTGTGGAGAAGGACTTGGGGGTGCTGGTGGGTGAAAGGCTGGACAGGAGCTGGCAATTGCACCGACAGCCCAGAAGGCCGATTGCATCCTGGGCTGGATCAAAAGCAGTGTGGACAGCAGCAGGTCGAGGGCGGTGATTCTGCCCCTCTGCTCTGCTCTGGTAAGACCCCACCTGCAGTGCTGCATCCAGCTCTAGCGGCCCCAACATAAGAAAGACATGGACCTGCTCGAGTGGGTTCAGAGAAGGCCACGAAGATGATCCAGGGGCTGGAGCAGCTCCCCTATGAGGACAGGCTGAGAGAGTTGGGGTTGTTCAGCCTGGAGAAGAGAAGGCTCCGGGGAGACCTTATAGTGGCCTTCCAGTACTTAAAGGGGACTATAGAGGAGGTGGGGAGGGACTCTTGATCAGGGAGTGTAGTGATAGGATGAGGGGTAATGGTTTCAAACTGAAAGAGGGGAGATTCAGTTAGATATTAGGAAGAAGTTCTTTACTGTGAGGGTGGTGGGACACTGAAATAGGTTGCCCATAGAATCTGTGGCTGCCCCCTCCCTGGCAGTGTTCAAGGCCAGGCTGGATGGGGCTTGGAGCAACCTGCTCTAGTGGAAGGTGTCCCTGCCCATGGCAGGGGGGTTGGAACTGGATGATCTTCAGGGTCCCTTCCAACACAAATCATCCTCTGATTCTATGATTCTACAAAATTAGTTTAATTTATTACCAATCAAATCAGAGTAGGGTAATGAGAAATTAAACCAAACCTTAAAAACACCTTCCCCCTACCCTCCCTTCTTCCCAGGTTTAACTTTACTCCTGAATTCTCTACCTCCTCCCAGACAGCAGTGCAGGGGTATGGGGAATGGAGATTGTGGCCAGTTCATCAAACATTGTTTCTGCTGCTCCTCCTTCTCAGGAGAGGACTCCTTGCACTCTTCCCCTGCTCCAGTGTGGGGTCTCTCTCATGGCAGACAGTCCTCCATGAACTTCTCCAATGTGTGCCCTTCCCACGGGCTACGGTTCTTCACAAACTGCTGCAGCATGTGTCCCCTCCATGGGGTGCAGTCCTTCAGGATCAGACTGCTCCCGTGTGGGTCCCCCACGGGGTCACAAGTCCTACCAGCAAACCTGCTCCATTGTGGGCTCCTTTCTTAGTGGGTCAGCAGGTCCTGCCAGGAGCTGGCTCCAGTACAATCTTCCCATGGGGACACAGCCTCCTTTGGGTGCATCCACCTGCTCCAGCGTGGTGTCCTCCAGAGACTGCAGGTGGATATCTGCTCCACCGTTAACCTCCATGGGCTTCAGGGGGACAGCCTGCCTCACCGTGGTCTTCACCACAGGCTGCAGAGGGATGATTGCTCTGGTGTCTGAAGCATCTCCTCCCCCTCTTTCTTCACTGACGTTGGTGTCTGCAGAGTTGGTCCTCTCACATATTGTCACTCCTCTCTTCTGACTGCTGCTGGTGTTGTGCAGTATTTTCCCTCTCTCCAGAGGTGCTACCACTGTCGCTGATGGGCTCGGCCTTGGCCAGCAGTGGGTCTATCTTGGAGCTGGCTGGCATTGGCTCTATTGGGCATAGGGGAAGGTTTTAGCAGCTTCTCACAGAAACCACCGCTGTAGCCCCCTGCTACCAAAACATTGCCACACAAACCCAATACAGGAGTGTACATTGTCAGGACAGTGCGACAGCAAGACACAATTGTGTAGGTTAGTTGCTGCAGTTGCCCAAGGAAGCTCGAATTATTTCCTAACTTTAAAGTGCATGACTGCACAGTTTAATATTACTAATTCCATTTTTTCTAATTACTGTATTAAAAGCCAAAGAACAAGAGAGTTTCTTGAGGCAACAGCAACATCTCTCGCAGAAATCTCCCAGGATTTGTTGCAGGAAGCTGTATTTAATACTATGATTACTGATGTGCAATGATGGGTCAACAGCATGGCAAGAATCAGTGCACATGGTGTTCAGCGCGGAGGGCTTGCTACCATATGCCAGTGTAGCATGTTTGGTATCTAGGACAGCCAATAGCAACAGACTTACATGCAGGCTTTTGGAGATGTGGACATATCACAGTATCCACTAATCCCAAAGATTCTTGGCTTGGTGAGACAAAGCCATAATAACACGGGCTGTTCAAAAGGGCTCCCACGTGAGGTCCTCAACAGTCAAGTCCCTGTAGCACAGACTGATGGATCTGGTTGGATTTCTTGGGAATACAAGGTATGGGAAATCTCTTCAACAAATCTCTTCCTTTTTTTTACAAAACACCAGAGGAGGCTAACCCAGAAACCCAGCTCCCCTTATCACCTGCGGTGTTCACTACCGAGGTGCTGAGCAGAGGAGTCCTTATCATGTAAGAGCAGAACATGACAGGCTGATTGATTCTCCGCAGCAGTTACAAGAGCTACAGTGAAGGTGAAGCTGATACTGAACACTGTAAATAGCACACTAAAATTTTTTAAAAAGTAATTTTTTTTCTCAAATTGGAACAGCAGTTGAATAAGCAGTTTGTAAGGTAAAATAAGACAACTATTAAGGTCCATCAGACCTCACCAGGGGAGCCTACTCAAGGGTATATGGTTTACAGACACAATATGGCATGTTCACTATCAGCTCAGCGTCTGCTCAGGCTTGATACAGGTATGAGCAAGTGGTCTGCATGCAGACACCTTCTGGCATCTTTCTGGTTTTGGGCACCAAGCATGATCAATAGTGATGTGTTGAGGGCATGCTAACACCCCAAAAAGGATTTGAAAACTAGGCAAAGATTATTAATGGCTGCATATGGATTTCAATTCTGAGAGCATCAACTAAGCGGTATAGGTTTTCCTGGGAGTGCAGAAGTGCCAGAGTCTGATTTGAATCACAAACAGGGTAAATTTACTCTCACGGAATTACCTAAGAAAATTTTAAACTAGGTACAGATGAAAGATGCTATCAGCAAGGCTGGTTGCATAAATACCTACCAGGTCTTTGCTGGGGGGGATTTATGGCTCCCATGAGATCCCACAATTTCATTATTATCAGTACAAAACCAGTTAGCATCAAGCCAGTGAAGCTTTGAACTTGATCTATAGTTACATCTTTTACAGCAGAGCAGCCATAATCTCCAACTAGCAACACCTGGGTTTATATGAAATGAAAAAAGAATTTATTTTAGTTCTTACCCATGGGGAAAACAAACAGGTGCATTAAAGCAGACCAAAACTTCAAGCTTAATAGGCAAACAGATATGTGAGCAAGCAGATATAGATGTCCTTTAGCAGCCACAGCCACAGCAACAATATTTGAAGTAAATCTGTTTGTAAAGCTAAAACTGCAGGCTGAAGATGGTGGCAGCTACTGATTTGGGTTCCAGTCACCAAACTGGAAGTCTTCACACCCAAAGAAAGAAACAAAAACTTTTCTCTGTCACGTACAGCTGTAGTCTCCATGCCAACAGCATGGACTGGGCACCAGAGGTGTGTTGAAGCAGGTTGCCTTATTGCTCAGTGAGAGCCTGGGTGGGGATGCAGGCAGCTCCGGCCATCAGAGGAGCCCCCGACTCACAGCCACGTCTGGCTCCTTGCCTTGGGTTGTAAATTCTGTCATGAAATACAAATGATCTTTAATAACTGTGGCTTTTGAATATACACAGCGTCAGTCACAGCAAAACCCTGTTGGGTTGAGGAGTCATGTTGGTCTCCAGCTATCACGGTAATAAACGTGATTAACTGCAGCTATAAAAACCAATTTCATTCTGACTGCTAACCTCACAAAAAAAGAAAATTAAATAAACCGAAGAATGGGCAGCAATATGACATTTTTACATCCACGTTGGTTTATCTTCTGCCTTTAGACCGTGAATCTGATAGCTTGTGAACATCACAGTTGATTTTGCATGATCAGCGTTTGCCATCACTGCTCTGTGGGACAGAGGTGCTGCAGGTAATTTCCATTACACAGATGAGGGAACTGCAGCACCTCTCCAAGACTATTGTAACCATTGTCAAATATCGGTGACTCAATAATTTTGTTTTGCACTAAAGCAGCTGGGGTCCTTTGCCAAAACGACTCAAAGCCAATCTTGCAACCTCAGGTGACAAGTACCCTCTGCTGAACAAAGTTGCAAAGGGCAGGGCTGAAATTAATCCTGAATGTGCTTAATCTAAAATACAGGCTCTTTAGAGGACTCTGTTGCTAAGGCTCAGAGTGTACAATGCCACGAACATACATCCAATAGAACCGCATGGAGAATACAGCCCTATGTAAATTAGTTCAGTTTTCAGAAAACTTCGACCAAACTGAACTTCAAATACGTTATTTGCTATTTTCTTTTCATTGTAGTCTTTTAATCATCAACAGAATATGATTTATCTCTTTGATCATCTTGAAGAATTCACTTAACATAAATCACTTCATTCAAGAGCTTTTTTGATTTAGCAGAAAATGCTGTAACAATATCCAGTGGCTGAAAGCTGAGGCTTGCAATATAAATTGAGATGCATATATTTAACAAGAATAATTAATTATTGGAACAATTTAGTGGCTTCTCCATCAACTATGGCCTTTAAAGAATATTAGATTTTTCTGAAGGACTGGACATTTCAATGTCCAATGTTTAGAGAAATAACAGGAACTAAGAGCTGATGTGTATGGGTTATGCTGCAGTCATTTCCTACGACCTAGGAGTTTTTCTGCTGGAGATAGGATTTTCCCCGTGCTTTTTGTAATTTTTATAGCCCCATTTACCAAACTCCGTATGCCATTCTCTTAACTTTGCCAACAAAGCTCCATTTATCGTTTCTTAAATTAAAGGGAAACTTGAATAGACACTTCATACAAAATATTCACAGCTGCATAAATCAACTCAAAGAGAAGAGTAGGTGTTTATTAGCAGGAAAACATAAACCTGTAGGAGCGTGCTTTGTACTTCCATTTCTTTGTGCTTCTCTTGTAAAACATTAAGGATGTCCTAGGATATGAGGTAATTAGGCAGATAGTGTATTACAGGCAAATAAATACCACATACTCCCTTCTCTCTGGACAGCTTGTAACTCACTGTTTATTTCCTCACTATGATATAGGTTTTTCTGCAAAGTCTGCAGTGCCCTGATATGGAAGCTGTAAAAATATTTAGATATGAGAGTTTATTCTGTGAAGACCCCTGAAATGCAAGTCAAGGGGTGCAATCAGAGTTTAAGATGCATGGGAAACAAGCAAAATCTGAAATGGGAGCCAGACAAATGTGTCTGTACTTCGAGATAGAGAAGTTGAAACCAGCATTGTGCATCCCCAGCCTGGAGCTGTGGTCTGTACCTCGTCATGCATGTAGCACCCACCTCCTATGAGAGGAATCCTACAGTCTTGTTCCCTCCCACTCCCATCCATCCCTTTCCTCTCTCATCCTTCTCTTGGCAGTCCTGAAGGGTTTTACAGGCACGTGTGCTGCAGCTTATGTCACAGTGAAATGTTTCACTCGGCAGCTTTCAGATCAGCCTCCGTTAAAAGACAGCAGACCCCTGCCTGGTGGATTACATTGTCAGGGCAACGTTTTCCCTGACAAACTGGACAAGAGACATCTTATCAGATAGGGAGATCACATTTCCTTAAGTAATCCTCTGTCATTACTTCTGCACTTAAGAAACAGAGTGCTGAAGATCTATAGATGGACTTTAATTGCTCACCAGGGCTTTCTCCTGTGGTTTCCACTCATTTAGCTAAGACAGCTTCCCATGATGGGTGTGTGCTCCTCTGCAGCTATTTCAGCTTTCCTTGTTTCTTCCATCCAATCAAGCCGTCTACAGAGACCACAGCTGCTTGGAGAGGAGCAGGGAGGGCAACTGGGTCAGTGACCCCTTTGGACATCTCAGCAAAACCCGTTTCAGGTAGCTTACAGAGCTGTTAGACCAACCTGGAGGCAAAAAGACCTCAGAGAGGGTCAACAGCTACATAGCTAAACTAGAACTGGCAGGTTTGTAGAAAAAACCATACAGATAGACCTGACTTCACAGGTAAACCTGAGTTTATGCAGTCAGATATTTAAGATAACTCCAACTAATTGACATATCAGCGTGGGTTCATTAGTTAAAAAGGATTCATATCTAGAAGCCTTCCCTTTTATTTTTTATCAGGTTACATCAGGACCATCTGGATTCCAAGTCTGGCTATGGTGGAGAATTTCTATGAACACTTTTCAATTCATTGCATGCTAGTCTCACAAGCAATGGCTTAGCAATGTAAATGAGAGGCTCCACCCAGAGCCTCCTTGCATCTATGGAAGAATGGAGAAATGTCTGTCCCATCGGGGGTCCATGTACATTTTAGGATTTTAAGGCCAGAAAGGCGTGAGCTTGATCATCTAGCCAGATCTCATGACAGAAAGGAGAGAAGGCCTCATCCCTTCTTGATCTAGAGCTTCTCAGAATAAATGATCAAACCTTTCTTCCAAGTGCTGAAAGCACATGTCTGTCTCAGCCATAGTTCCAGACAAACTTCTCTGGTTTTAGCCCATAGCATGTATTACCCCGCTGTTGTGTTCTGTGTGATCAATCTACGCAGTCCAGCAGTGGCTGCTGAAAAACCAGAAACAACATCACGTTTGTAAGACCACTGGGTCTCCCCCTTGGGTGGATCTTGGGCCCCTTTTTTCAACTGGGTTAATAATTTGCATTATTGGCCTCTACAGGGTTATCCTGATGATATGGGGCTCCAGGCAAACATCCCAGATTCTCACCCCAAAGCCTTCAAGAATATCACCTCTTCTCACCCAAAAGCTCAAAGTCTCTTGGAACAATTTGTTGTCCCCCCAGAAATTCTTTTTAAGAAATAATTTGGCCCCATAGAAAACACCTTTCAAAAAAAAAAAAAAAAAAAAGGGAAACAAAGAACTATCTCAAGGGATCTTCCAAAGTATTGTAGCCCAAGATGTCTTTTTCTATGTATACTTTCCTGTTTTGTAGCCCCTAGTACTTAGAAATCCAAACCCAATGTGCTACGGGCTTTTGATGCTTTCTCACATCCCCCAAAAGGACTCTGTTTCCAGGCTGTGCTGCCGCGTGGCTTTCTTCAGCATTTACCTATGTTTGTCAGATTGTGAGCATTAAAAAGTCAATTTTAAACACGGTATGACCCCTTCTTCCCAGTCTACGGCAACTAATGCATTATGTCCTTTCAGTAAAACAGTTTTACCATAACAGTTGTATTGGAGTTTTATCTTTTTTTCTCTCTCAGTCTCTTTAGGGTAATTGAGAAGTGAAGCCAGTTAAAACACAGGGCTAAGATAGATGCTCATTTTGGCCCCCATTTATATCTGAGTGACCCCACACTTTGATTATTTATTTGTGTTATCACAGTATTTAGGAGCAGCTGGCACGGAGTAGCTGCCATGCTGCTACAGCTAGAAAGATTTTTTTTCTTAAAGTGTTTCCTTACTTAAAAGATTTACAGCCTGAGACACTATAAGGGCAGACAGACAGACAGACAGACAGAATGGAGGAACCAAGAGACAAACAGATAAGCCGTTTTGCAGCAGTGAGCTGCCAAATTTGCCAGCTGCCCCGTGTCAGCCCACAGCACAAGTCCCACTTCACCCAGCACTGCCTGGTCAGACTCAAAGGTATGCCAAGTCCATGCATCACATCTCTGTCATGCACAGCCACTTCTTCCAAACAAGTCTGATGAACTGCCATGATTTTTGACAAGGAAATCAGAGCTTTGGAAGTGTCAGCCCTGGAGGCTGTTGTTTCTGATTAAGAAAAGCAGGGACACCACTTCCTAAGGGCTGTGCCTCCAACATGACTGCGGGCCTGAGGAAGTTCTCCTGTGGCCGGGTGCTGCAAGGGCTGGTCTTCTCTTCCTGCCATGGACTGTGCCAGTGCCACCTCCTCTCTGCTGTCAGGGGCAAGGGCTACAGAGAAACCACCTGAGCACCAAAGAGCCCCATAGGTGCTGGAAAGGACAACTGGGACAGAGCGGCGACTCCTGTGATCTCCCTTGCTCTTCAGGCAGTGGGGAGGATGAGGTCAGGCAGAGAACATGAGGTCAGACTCATCCTTAACCTCAACCATCCAGGTTAAGCTGGAAGAGACAGCCAAAACATGGTCTTCTGATCCCAGCTTTCAGACATTAACAAGTCTCCAGAAGGAAGTGCATTTGGTTGTCCTCTTTTTTGGTGGGTGATAGCCTGAAGCAAGCATATACAGTAGCATACATATGAATATTTCTCCCCTACCTTCCAGGCTGCTGAAGTAAAATGCACTAAGAATTGCTGTGCTCAAGTCTCAGTGTCACTCATCGCTTGCAAAAGGTCACCATAGCTGAAGCAGCTGGCTGGATCCCCTGCGTGGTTGTGCTGTTTGTTCTGCATGGAGAGGTGTATCAGCCACAGAGGAGGAATTTCGCTTTCCAAGGCCTTTCTGAAGTAGAATTGCTTGTCGTTTTCCTCATCGATATCTGCCTTTGCAATTTACTCCACACATGATCACTGTCAGCCTCATTTTCTTTGCCTTTACTTCCATGCAACTGGAAGAACAACTTACAAAAAGTAACTATACAAAGACAGAAGAGAAAGGACACTAAAGGCAAGAGCAGACTTTGAATAGCCTCCACCTTGGAAACATTTTCAGCTATATCACAGGCTGACCCGGCATTTATTTTTTCAAAGATTTCTTTTTCCATCCAGTCAATTTATTCCACCTGAATTCTGAACAGATTGTTCTTGCCCTTATGCAAACTAATAAGGAAGATTTCAGTCTCTGTAGCAGAACAATTTGGCAATAGGGGATAGGCCGGGTCTCTCTGACAGATGCAAATATTTACACCAGATAGCAAACATGTCACAGGGTCGAGCAACAGAGCAGCTGCAACACCGGCATAAAGCCACATAATGTTCTCTTTGGCTCTAGGTACACATAATTGATTGAATCAGCAGATAATCAGTTACACTAAACACCCACTAAATCTTCTCTTTGTCAGCAAAGATGCAGCTTCTTATAGAGAGAGACATTTAAAGGATGAGATAAAACTGTTTCGCAGAGCCATGTATAAATACAAATGTCATTATTTAAAGTATGCATTGCAATCATTTAAACCGGCCACTGTGGCCTATGGCACAAGTCAGGATACTCCTAATGTGGTTTTCTCCACAAATTTCATTGAATAAAGAAAAGAAAATTTTGTAACACAGGCCTGGAAAGGGATGTTCACAGCTGAGACACCTGATCCAAGCCGGCTGCCCAGGCTCCCTGTCCTCTTAATGGGAACAGGTGTGTTTAGGTCATGAACCGCCTCGTCCTGTTTTAACTAAATTGGGATGAGACGAATCAGGTCCTGAAACATCTGTTTCTCTCCTCTGATAATACAAGGTGTTGAGACAAACAGCACACATGTAAGCATATATATTGTAGAGACTATGTTGGTCAGAAGAGTTCCCTGCTCAGCATCCAAATGAGCCTTGCTGAGCACTAGTAATAAAAACCAAACAGAGAAGTTGCCAAGCTTCCAGGTCAAAGTAGTGAACTTCTATAGAAATTTCTCTTCCTACTTGACTTATTTCCCAAGTTTCATTCCACCTGGTTGTCCAAGTTTCTTCTATTGCCAATCCCACCTCTCTGCGTAAAAGCATCACCTCTGTGCTAAACCCCTGAACGTATTTGGAAAGCCTTCATCCTGGCTTACATATCTTGAGAACTCATTCCTGCCATGCTGTTCATAGCAACACTTGTTGATTTGCTCAGAAAAGCACCTTTTTCATTGTTGTTTCTCTTCCCTGACTGATGCCAAGCAGCAGGCAACTTATGGTCCTATGATATGACATTTCTAGGGCACACACCACCATTTAAGAGACGCCTGGAACACTTTCAACATCCTTACAACACACAAGTAACATATGTCAACAACCAGACCAAGGCTTACAGTAACACTGATGAATCTGGGCCAGTTTACAGAAGGTAGTACAGACTTGAGCAGTCTTGCTTTGATGGTTTTTGGGAGATATCTCTTCAGAAGAAGGCATTGACCTTTGGGTCATCCCCGGACAAACAAAGACACTATATTTCTTATGGTTCTGGAGCATAGATAAATGCTGGGATTTCTTTTCACCTCCTGAAATAGCCCTGCCCAAATTGTAAAAATGGAGCACAAAAAATTCCTTCAAAATGAGCTGACTCCTGAGAGGGGAGGATTGGTGGGAGGGATTATGGGATTCTGCTTGGCTGCAGAAGAGTGCTGAAATTGGACTTTGCATGCAGATCAAGGAGATCACGTCCATGCAAAGCCATGCACTTGTACCCAGAAGCCTTTCTACATATTCATACATATCCCCCAATCTATGTTCCTCTTTGATATTTATTTGGCTCTTTCTGTTGCAGAGAAGTATTCCTCTGTAAGCCAATATCTATGTGAGCTTGTATGGAAGGAAAAGGGGATGAAAGACTCCCACTTTGCAAGTTCATAGATAACAGGATGCCTAAAGGTTGCTTTTGAACCTGTATCTGTCTCCATAACTGTTTGTCCTACCTGTAAAATCTACTATAGTAAGAAAAATACACTCTGAGATCAGCTGAGGGCATTTCAGTGATGCTGGGATGAACCTGTGCTTAGGTTTTGAGGACAGCTTTGCAGGATGCTGTTCCCCTTTAACATACAACAGCCCTCCCCATTAATGATGAAAGTGTCCTTCTTGGAGAGCTAAGGAATAAAAAGAAATCCAAACTGTGCAGTCCCTTTATTGTGCTTCAGTGGGAGAAAGGAGAGTGTCAGCTAATGCTGTCCCACCACATTTTCATTTTGCTGGCTAATCATTTGAGTGTTTCCAGTAGGAACAGCAGTGTAAAAGGACATCATGTTTAAAATAAGAAACCCCAGAATTTAAATGTATGGCTCAACATAAATAAGTCATGAGCAGAGGGGCTCATTTCAAATTCATAGAGGTAAATGAAAGGAAGACAGAAAAAAATCTGCCTTTATGCAATAAGCTTCACATCTCTCTCAGGTGTAAAACCCTGGTGACTTCAATGGAATTGCACCAGGGTTGGATTTGATCCCATATATTTGCCTTAAAGAGTTTATCTGCCCCAAAGCAATAGGCTGTCCCTGAGGAAGCTGTAACAGCTCTGATGCGCATAATGGGGGAGGGTTGGCACCTTGCTGTCTGAATTAACCAAGTAACATGATGCATTAGCGGTGCAGGAGAGGACTCTGGAGGAGGCAAGTTTGCAGAGGGATGCTCCATTTTATAGGAGCAATTTGCATTCAACAGCGGCCATGAGCTACACACGTTGCCTGTCTTACTGTTCCCCCTGCACTTGGAGATGAAATGAGGACAGCTAAAATTGAACAGTCTGCAAAATCAAGTTTGGGGCTCAAATGTTTCCTACTTCTCCAGATCTGCTCCTGGTGGGAGGGTAAGACCCCACTGGGCCCACAGAGCTGGCAAGGCCACCCAGTAAGACCAGACTTCCAGTCTTTCTGGAAAGATTTGACCAATCTCTCTCACCTTCTCTTTGTTATCTCCCACCTTTCACATGTTCGGCTTTTTCTGCTGTCGTTGCAGTTTATCAAGTCTCCCCACATTTGTGGTGTTTTTTTTTCCCTTTTGGGGTGTCCAGCACACAGAAGTTCAGGCCATCCTTCAGTTTCAGTCCTTATAGTTTAATGATTTACTGGGAGCTTTAGTTATAAATGACCAAGGCATTTTAAGGAAAATAATAAAGGCAAATCTGAACCTATTATGTGTGTTTTGTAGCATGCAGAAGTCACAGCTGAGACTTATGTGTACAAACTACTCAGAGGACTAAGCAACTGTTTTTCCAATAGGTCTACAATATAAGCAGAAAAAGGTAAATTACATCTAAGAAATGCTGAGAAAAAGGAGATAGCTGATGTAAATTTGACAAAGATGATTCAGGCATCTGGTGGCAGAAATGGGAATTCCTGCAAGACCCTTCCCAGCATCCTCAACACAAGATCACCCCTTTGCCAGCAGGATCTTCAGATAACGCATTGCTGATTTTGTAGCTCTGTCCAAAACTACGAGTCTAGTGCCAAACCACATAAACACAAACAACTGTAAAACTGAAGGTAACATTCTGGTGAGTCTAGGTCTCAAGTGTCAGGCGACAGAAGGAAAAAGCTATTTCTTGTTGGAAAAAATATGTATATTTGACTGAGTGCTTTGGACAAATACAAACCTACTGTATATCAGAAGGAAGATTTGGATACTAAGCTTAGGCTCTGAATGAGTAAAATTCCTGACAGGAGAATCAAATCTGAGGTGTCTTTTTTGACTTCACCTTCTAAGACTCCTCAGACTCTACTACACTGTTTGCAAAGAAGGCAACTCATTACTCATACATAGGTGAGAGAGAGAAAAAAATTAGAAAACTACAGTTATTTCCGTGTTTTATTAAGGAGAGAAAGCATTCTTTAGAGTGATGTGTCTTGATTGGCCTGAAAAGAGGAATCAACAAGAACAAAGGGATAGGTGAGAAGAGAGACGCAACCCAGGCAAAACAGAAAATGGTTCATACAATGATTACCTGGTGAAAACATAGCAAGTTTAATGAAATTTGATGCTGCCCCTCTAAACAACGCCTTTGTCTCCGTAAAAGCATCGAACTACTTTAATGGTATTGATTCAGGTCAAAGTGTACAAGCTCTTCAACATGGAGACACTTATGTTGTTATAAAGAGGCTTTATTTCAAATGCAGGAATCTGGAAAGGAGAGTAAGTAACTTTTCTGTACAGCTATATTCAGTCTGCAGATTATCTTGATATCAAGATTCAGGTTAAGCTTTTGTTACCTAAAGAGAAAAAAAGAAAAAAAAAAAAAAAATCCTGAACTAAAGTAGTTAAAGCCCCAAAGTGTTAAGCCACTACAGAACTAGGGCTAAATACAGACTGTTTTCTATTTCTTGAATTGTCACTTCTGCCAGCATTAACACAAAAGGTTTTAAACTGTGGTAGTTCAATAGTGAATATATTTTCTGTGTAGGTGTCCAAGTGCTAGGCCCACAACCCCTGACAAAAGTCTCTGCTGATGTAGCAGCCACATCAACCGTCCAAGTTGCATCCACTTACACATGAGAATGGGACCCTTCAATTTAGTATAGTAATTTAGAAGAGATTTTATAGATTTATTTCAAGTATACCTTGCCTTGCAGATGAACAGATTAAGCATCCCTCATTGTAACTCAGCCTTTTCCTCTGGCTTTGTCCTATCTGTCTCTCACACAAGGGGCTTGTCCCATCAGCTGATGAGGACTATTTGCAGAAGTGAGAGATACCCATAAGAGAATAGCAGCTGGGTCAGGTCTCAGCATGTTTACAGAAGGAGATTAGTGCTTAAAGGGTAGGAGTGTATCTTTGAGACTTGGCAAAAATAGAATAAATAATATATCCTTGAAACAAATTCTCATTTTCAGCCCAAGAACCACTAAACTGTTTCATAAGACTCTCTAGGATTATAACAAGTATGATCTAGAATATGTCCCAGGGACTCTTCCTTGCAAATAAATAAGCCAGATGAACATGCTGTGCCACACTCCAATTCATAAAGAGAACCAGAGGGCAGACTGTAAACAGAAGGAAATTGCAAGAAGGCCAACAAAATGCAATTCTGATCTCATACCATCAGCTGGACTAGGCAACAGGGATAAATAAAGTCACAGACTTCTCCTATATTTATGATTCCTTATTGTTGCAGAGCTCTCCTCACAACAAAAATGAGTCTGGAAGGGGGACGGTCATGCCTCTTTTGAATGGCAATGTTTAAGAAAGGGGAACCATATGGTTTTGAGTTGGCTCAATTGTGGCAGCCAGGAAACTAATCCACAGATTTATTAGAGCTGGCATACGTAACGGAGTGGCAATGCTCCTTTCATTTGCTGCCAAGAAACCCTCTGTGGTGCAGAGCTTTACCTTGAGCAGCAATTGCTTACTGGGCATATGGGCCTTATTTCTGCAAATGGGAGTGGAAGAGAGTCAATTTGCAAATCAAATTGGAATTCTCTTCCTCCTGTCGCTCCAATTTGCTATGCAGACTTTTTTCATACTTGAAGGAGCCTGGATTTCTGACTCTTTTTTAGCTAATGAACTTGCTTTCTTGATTTAGGATATCCAAATGGGAGGATTATGATGAGGAGAGAAGAAACCATTTAAATCATTGTCACTGACCAGATAAAAGTTGTTGCAATAACTACTTTGTCTAATAGCTTCTTATGTTGTGCCCACTTGCTGGAAGACCTCTAGCTATTATGATTAGAGCTCCCGACATCCTGGTTTTTCTTGAAAAGGTCATAAGAAAATGGAGAATGGCAAATCAGAGTCAGTAATCTGTCTAAGGTGTATATGATCTTCTGTTAGATAGATTTTTTATTTGGGCTATGAAGTGCAATAAAAAAATCTCAAGTATCCTTTGGGCGTATTCAAAGAAGGGTTTTCAGAGTTCCCGTGGGCTTACTTGGAAAGAAGTATCAAAGACTTGACTTCTGAGGAGAGACAAGGTGGCAGGGGGTGATTGTTAGATGAACTGCCACCCCTTACAAGTGCAAATGGAAACATGACCAGGATTTGGAATCAGCCCCGTTCACCTGGGACACACAGTGCTGCATCTGAGGTCTGCAGCAAAGCATGGAGAATTTCAGGGGGAGACAGATGCTACAGCAATGTTAAATCTATTCCAAAGATTTCCTATAAGCCACAGCTAAAGACACCAAGAAATTTATGTAATTTCTCTGGGAAGCTATATCTGAAAACCATGTTGATATATTTTACAATAGATACAGCACTATTTTCTTTTCTTCAGCAAAAGAAGAGAATAACAAAGGAAACTGGAAGCGCTTTGCTTATTAAGATCTATCATCAATCATACCACAAACCTACTGTGTTCAGTGTGCTTGATACCAGACACATCAGAGAAAGGCAGGTATGTCTTTGCATGGGTAGTTCTATAATGTACTTCTGCCAAACTTATCTGTGTGCCCAGTTCCCAAGGGTATGTGTCTAGAAACATCAGTGGATACAGTAACAGCAGTAATCTGTGAATATAACAGCTCCATCAGCCCCTAATGCTAATCAGTAGAAGTCTGCAATGAATTAGGGGAATAAATCATTATGTTTTTAAAGGTTAACATTTGCCATCTCTCTCTGCAAAATTATTCCTCTGTGAAATTAAGCATTGCTCTCAACACAAAAATATTATTGAAGTTAAATTGTCTTCTGAAGACTATGTTAAATCTGAAGATGGCATTCAAATCAATAAAGTATGAGTTCATAGCAGTCAGCAAGGACAGTCCGATCTACAAGGACTCCCATAGGTCACTCAAGCCTACTGTGACCTTATTTCGATACATGTCTTATAAAATGGGTCAGAACAACACTTCTTTTCAGCAAGTAACTCAGATATTCACAGTTCTCTTCTTTTGTTACTTGCTACAGGTAAAAAAAAAAACCCAAAATATATCATCCAATGTGTACTCAAGGGAACAAAAAATACATCATATTTATATATCATCATATTTATACAGCATATATATCAACAAATATAAAGAGATGCTTGAACCTAGAGGAGTCCAGTGTTAAGGCAGTTGTAAAGGGGTGCTTTGATTTTTGTCTGCAAAAGCTACATCATTCAACACACGTAACAATACAGAACTGATTGCAGACAAATACCCTGGTTTCCATTCTCCCCTCATGAAGAACCAACTTTGGGTGGACACCTCAGCAGGAGACAGCTCCCATTTGTGTGACAGGGAGTGAGAAAGGAGAGAGATGCATTTCCATATCTGAAAAGTCTCATTACTGTGTTGAATTGCCCATAGGTAAATCTGTGTATATTTTTCGTTCTGCCTACCAAGGAGGCAAGCAAGCACATATACGCACATACAGATAATGAAAAATTAAGTATATGGGAATAATTCCCTATTTTATAACCTTAACATCGCTTTGGTACAGTTGGCAGTAAAAATTCTTCATTTTGAAATAAGCATGCACACATACAATAATATATTAATCTATATATTTGCGCCACTGAACTAAAGTGCCATAAAGGAAGAATTCCATCATCCATCTCATGAAACTAATGTTTCTTTGACCATATAAATGATTTTTTTTCAAGAGGTGGTTTTTGAAAGCAAGTATCTATAACAATCATAAGCCACGTATGTCTGGATTTGTCTGCAATTTTTACTATGAACATTATGAACACTGAATGATAAAAAAAATCAGATAGCTGTCAAAACAACTCTGCTCACTGTGCAGAAAAAGGGAAGCAGAAAATAGTCACTTATATCTGTACCACATCACTGAAAAGCATCATATGAGCTAACATTGGCCCACAGTAGCCCTAATACCATGTCCTCACCTGAAAGATGGAGAACAAAACCAGGCTGATAAATTCACAAGAAAAGGGGCATTGATTCACCAGTGAGAAAAGATACAGATACTGCTATAGGTCCTTTGAACTAGCTTATAGGAAGATGTGAACAGACAAGAAACCTTTGCATTTCCAGGCATCAGTTAATATGCCTTCCCTCTCTGAACTAATGAATTAAATCATTTGGAATTCAGAAGGTGATTCTACCCAACGTAAGATCACCATCTAATGAAAAGAACAAATTGCCTTGCACATGGTGGGGGACTCATTCCTTCTGCTATAGAAATCGTCTCTAAAGAAGAGACTGTCCTACCCCTTCCTAGCCTACACCTGGGGTGAAGAAACAGTCCCCTTCCATCTATACGGTGTAATCGAGGAATGGAACTTCACTGCCCGTGTCTGGCCATTGACTCCAACGGGACTTCCTGCTGTCTGCACCACTCCACTGTGGGACTCTAGTACATCTACTGAGGAGTTCATCAAACATGGAGAGCATTGAGCTACTGAGAGTGCCCTGCCCCGGTAGCTGAGTGAACTGACCTTGGGTTTATGTATGGGCAGTGTCACCAGGGGTCTCCGTCAGGGCTGGAAGCTAGTGAGATGAAGGGAAGGGTGAAGGCCCGTCTGCCCAGCTCAGCACTGCCTCCTGCAATGATAATCACTGATCTGCGAAACCCCATAGACTTCACATTTAAGCAGGCATGGCATTATTCCAGCATATGTAGCTATAACATGGTTCTGTTAACGATTAAGCACAGATTTTGCAAACAGCTAAGAAACATTTAGTGTCAAACACCAAATACATTATTTTAATTGCAACCTTTTGAACTGTCCAAAAATGTCAGGTATTTGTCTTGCAAATGTTATAGCAAGCAGTTTGGTTTGCAGCATGGAGAAACAATTTAGATATTTCGCATAAACAGGCCTTTTTTTTAAAAAGGGCTCATGTTTCACAGAATTTAAATCTTTTAAAATTAAAGATGCTCGGAAAAAAAAAGCAAACAAGCCTAAACCCCAAACCCCTGAAGCTTCCAAAGGATTCCTCTTCCATGCTCACTCCATAAAACGAAACAGCTTATTTCAGTCCACAGAGTCTGCATTTCACTCTGTCAGTAAAAGAAAACCATTCCTCGCAGTACCCTCCAAAGATGTCTTCCACTGCTGGTTGTAATCCATAATCAAAATGAATGACAGATTACACAGCAGGATTTTTGTTTCCAGATCTCTGAAATCAGTGAACATACCTTAACACCTCTCATCTGTATCACTTTGTCTCCGAACGCATTTGCTTGTTACAAACAGGCCTGAACACCCTGATTTACCAGATTGCTGAGCTCTCCTGTTCACTTCTCTGTTCATTAATCTTCATAAAATAATATGGCAATAAGAATAGCTGGAGTTCTCCCTGTACTACCTGCTGCACTCTGGGCTCTAGTGAATAAATGGAGAGTATCTAATATGTGGAGAGAAAGGTTTAAGTCTGTATTCTTTTATGTAGTGGAATATCTACAGCCTCTGTCCCAATGGAAATGTAAAGCTTTGTATAGACTGGTTTGCTATGCAGTGCACATTCAGCAGGACTGTCTGAAACCATGTTGCAGAGGAGTTAAAACAATGAAGTAAGTTACAGGTAGCACAGCACTTTGTGGAATGTATAAATCAGCCTATGCCACATGGTGAAATTCTGTTCTTTCTAGGTAATATTTGCATTATTTTCAAAGGGATTCTCAAAACCTATTATTTTTAGGCCAATGAAAAGGATATTCCATTCAGTCTTTACTGCAGTAAAGGCATCTGCAGATTGCAAAACTTGATCCTGAACACAGATGTGTCACATTTGAGATGCATTGAGAGTTTCATCCACAGCTGGATGCCCAGAAGGAATCCAGTCACCTGACATCGCATCCTACATCTCAGAGTGGCATAACTTCCAGTGCAAGTCCCAGAATGATGCTCTTGAAAGGGTACCACAGTATCAGCATATGCTCTCAGCAGGCTGTCAAAGGCAGGACTCACACTCTGCATCTGAAGCATAAGCTTGATTGGCCTCAGCATGTCACCCTGAGCTTTGCTCACTACATCACAGGATGCTTGAGGTGGGAAGGCACCTCTGAAGACGATCTTGTCTAGCCTGCTGCTCAAATCAGCATAACCTACAGCAGGTTGTTGACAGCCGTGTCCTATTGGGTTTTGAATATCTCAAAGAATGGATGGTCCACAACCTGTCTGGACAACCCTGTTCAGTGACCTCCACAACAAAAATAAGTTTTCTCTTATATCTAAACAGAATTTCCTTTTTTTCAGCTTGTGCCCATTGCCTTGTCCTGTCACTGGAATGATGGAGAAGAGCCTGGCTCCCTCTTCTTTAGTCCCTCCCGTTAGGTATTTACACATACTGATAAGACCCACCCTGAGCCTTCTCTTCTTCAGGCTGAATAGTGCTGTCTCTCAGCCTCTCCTCGTATGACAGGTGCACCAGTCCCTTCACCATCTTCATGGTCCTCTGAGGGATTCTCTCCAGTATGTCCCTCTCTCTTTTGCACTGAGGAGCCCAGAACCAGGCACAGCACCCCAGATGTGTCTCCCCAGTGCTGAGCAGAGGGGAACGATCACCTCCCTTGACCTGCTGGCAACTCTGCCTAATGCAGCCCAGGAGGCTGCTGGCCTTGCTGCAGGGGTACAGTGCTGGCCCATGGTCATCCCAGTGTCCACCAGGACCCCCTTGTTCTGCACAGCTGCTTCCCAGCTGTTTGGCTGTAACTTGTACTGCCACGTGGGGTTATTCTTCCCCATGTGCAGGACTTAGCATTTCGCTTGGCTGAGCATCATGATGTTGCTGTCGGCCCATCATGATGTTGCTGTCGGCCCATCTCTCCAAGCTGTTGAGCTCCCTCCAAATGGCAGCACAATCCATCTGGGTTATTGACCACTCCTCCCAGTTTTGTATTGCCTCATTTTAGACACCATTTTGAAACCTCTTTAGCCCCAAATTAGGAAGCATGGTGGTCTGTCAAGAAAATTCTTCTCACTCTTGGTACTATCTTATCTGTTTTGGATCTTTAGAGTAGGCAAAGCCCAAATTATACAGGGCATGGCAGCAACTTCATGAACTTGAAGTACTCAGATGAGGGATGAGGCTGGTAAAACGTGGCAAAACTAGAGAAGTAGGGAATGTTACAACCATATAGTAGGTTTTAAATGGACATGTCTTTTGTCCTAGTTTAGAGAGAGCAGTCTTCATAGTCTAAGTCAGATACAGATTTTTTTCGCACAGGAAATATTGCTCTGGGACATAAATAATATTGACTCTCCATATTGACAGGCGGTAACAAGAGACTTGAAAAGGCACAGACTAGCAGTGCCTGGTTCAAGAGAAATTACATATTGAACTATATTGGACATGTCCTAGATGGTAGGGAGATAAAGACAACTTGCATGATATCCATCAGACCACTCACACACTCACACATATATATGGCTGTTATTTAGCTTCCCTTTTCATTAGAAATACAACTTCAAATTCATTTCATCCTAAAAAGGCACATAAAATGGCTGACCCATGCTCCAAAGCTCCTTGTTTCTCTGCACTGTCTGTAAAGGGAGGTCAGAGCAGTTAGTTCAGGTGTGGACAAGTAAGACTGGACAGAACAAAAAGGCTGAGACTTCTCCGAGAACTGCTAAACATAAAAAGGCTGTGGCACAGCATGAGTGACATCTTGTTAAGACAGCAGTTTAAGTAAGGGCATTATCATTTAAAAATGCACTTTCTATGAAATTTCTTTGTTAATGACCGTCACTTTCCTTTGTGAGAGCTGAAAAACTGCCTGTTGCCCCTCAAAAACCAGAGATTAAGGTGTTGAACTGAATTCAGACTTGCTGAGGTGATGCCAAAGAACTACAGTCCACAGTCCTTAAATGTGGGGGAAAAGGAATGTGGATTTCCAGCTGAGCCTGATGATGACTCAGAGATTCATCTAAGTGAGAAAAGCAAAAGGAGAGAAGAGGAGGAAAACATGCAATACTTGGAAGTAAGAAAGAGAAGGACTGTGCATCTGCAAGTGCTATTGCATATCCCCCAGTTGAGTGTCATATCCAAGAAAGAATTTTTCATCTTTTATGGAAACAGTGAAAAGGGATATTTCACTCCTTTTAAAATCTTTTTAAAAGATGTACTTAAAGGTAATAAATGCAATCAAAACTGACCCTTTCCTGAACAAGGAAGGAAAACAAGTTTTGACTTTTACGGCTTTACTATAAACTGCTTTGATATGAAATTGCTAATCAATAACATCATCACAGGAAACAGGACCTTTCCTATTGGTGCCCATTCTGAAAGATGATGTAAACTGATTCAGCTTGCTTTTGTCAATATATATCTTACGTCTGCACCCAGGCTGAAACTCAGACGCCCTGTGGTTTTAATTTTTCAGGATACACAAAGCTGGGATTCTCCTGCTTGTTTAGGGCAGATTGATAGGCCATTGATACAGGGACATTTTGCATTTCAAAGCCTTCTGTGGATTTTTTTTTGTTGTGGCCTTTTAAATAGATCACAAGAAACAAATTATTATCATATTTCTGACTATTATTCCCTCCCAACACTTCCTTCCTCTCAAACCCACATTTAGTCTGCACCTTCTTCAGGGTATACCTCGCTTGTTTGAACAAATTTAATTAGCAAATGTCAATAAGTATACATGTCCTCACTGCAACAATGTATAAACACTGTGATTTCCTTGGAGCATTAATGTGCTTGGTATGAGAAGAACAAAAAGTTTTATGCTCTTAAATGTGAAGATTTGGGAAATGGGTTCATTAAAAATAGATAAATTCCAGCATACATGAAGATTTTCTTTCTAGGAAAACTGTGGGTTTATGAAATGTGTCTACTTCAGTATTTATTTACTTTTATTGTCAAGATCTTGTGTAATTCTAAACTCAAATTAGCAGAGCACTTAACTTCCATGGCTGTGCTGAGATCAGACCTACAACAAGCATTTTTTGAAGGATCTGGATATAGAAGAAGTTATTACTTTTTCTCCCCCCACTCTATGAAGCAATAGAAATTAATCATGCAGAGTGAAAGAACACAGACCACAGAAGATCTAGAAACAACTTACAAAAGAAGAAAGCAAAAGGAGAGACACACACAGCTTTGAGCAGAAGAAGGAAGAAACCATATATTTTTGTAGCTAAATGGTAGGTTGGAGGGGACTGTACTTGGGGCTCAAACTAAGGTGTGCACCAAAGAGGATCTAACATAAAACGCCAAAATATGCCCGAGGAAGGAAGGAGGGGAAGTCAATGAAATGTGGAAAGCTTCTTTCTCCAGATCCAGACTATCCTGTGCCTCTATCTGTTGAGTAGAAAAGAGAGGTGATTGCAGAGTCCTGTGGAAGCAATGGCAAGTATGTTGCATTGGTATTTGCATGAACTCTTGTAGCATGCTCCAAATTAATTTGCAACCCAGATTAGCACAGAGAGCAACACAACTAGAGCTTGATGCCACCTTTTATGAACAGATGCTTACAGAGAATTTCTGCCCAAAAAAAGAAGGTTCCAACATGCTGAACAAGGGAAAGACTTGGGGCACTATGATGGGGTATCTAAAGCTCGTTCTTTTCACCCATGCAGCAGCCATCAGAGCCTTGGAGTAGATGGAGACCGTTAATGGGCTTCCAGACAGGTCTGTCTCTGTAGATGGACCAAAGCAAGCAGAGCCCCAGATAAGTGAATCGTGCATTAGTGATACTGTAGTAGGAAAGCACCAGCAAGGGCCTTGTCCCCAGAGCAGGATTTGGGCATTCAATGTC
Organism: Leptosomus discolor; assembly: GCF_034619465.1. Classification (NCBI taxonomy): domain Eukaryota; kingdom Metazoa; phylum Chordata; class Aves; order Leptosomiformes; family Leptosomidae; genus Leptosomus; species Leptosomus discolor. The sequence continues at coordinate 211,096,835 of NC_141391.1, read as the reverse complement.
CTGAGTTTGGGGACAGAAAAAGCAAGGGCTGAGAGTGGGAATGAAAGCTTCTTCTCAACCAAAGCTCTTTGATATCAAATATCACCGATCAGAGAGGGAAAAAAAAAAAAAAGAGAGAGAGAGAGAGAGAGCAAAGAATGGGAGGGAGGGCAGAAGAAAGCAGGGGAACAGGTGAAGTCTTGATGTGAATTTTACAGCTGAAAAGCATCTTTAAAACACTTCTCTGATCTTCCATTTATTAGGTAGCACATGGCAGGATGACAGAGCCTGCTCCTGCTGTTTTAACCTACACCCACTGCCCAGGAAATGCACCTCATGTCAAAGGTTACCCATAAATGACAAATTCTCCTTTGAGAGAGGCCAGTGGGTTAGAAGGGAATAGATCCTCTCAGAGGGGCCCTGATCCTCCTCCCACAGGATCTGATGCATGGTGTCTTGGACCATGGCCTGTGTATTTCATCCCCCTGCTTTACAAGAAGATATCGCAGTGGCAGCACAGCCCTTCCTTTAGCTGACGAACCTCAGAGACATTTTGTCCATTGCACAGATCAAAAAGTATTTTCCCCAGCAAAAATAGATTGATTTGGAACTAAAACTGCGGCATACTCCCCTTCAGACAACAGCCTGAAACTGCATTCCATTTACCCCTTTATCCCTGTCTTGTCTTTATTGCAGTTAAATGGTCAAAAGTGCCCGCACGTTGCCCTGTGATTTGCAGAGTTTTTCAGCTGAAAAACATGAAAAACGCCCAAATTTCTCATCTTTACTGAAGGGTAGGGAGACAGAAGACAAAAATGTGGTCAATTTGTGTACAGAAAGAGATAAAAACAAAATAAAGATTCTCCCAAGGAATGCTACTACTAATACTGTTAATCTCTCCCATAGGTCACAGTCAAGCCTGGACTGTGGATTCATTTAATTTTCATGTTTACTACTAGTATACCAGGCAAGCTCGTACATTCTCAGTACAGAAAAACAGGTAAATAGAGGAGAAACGGTCATAAAATATTTCGAAAGCACAGTATTTGAGAGGTTGGCAGAAAACTTTGCCTTTTTCCAAAAGGAAAGTTGTATTTTCGTTTATTTTCTGGATAAAAATGACTCATTTGTCTATTTGAATATTGATAACTTTAGTATTTCCTGCAATCCCAGTTCCTGATAACGGAAAGTGTTTTTTTACTGCTCTAATGAAAAACGAAGGTTTTTTGCTGTAGTTGACAGAGGACTTTTCCAGGTGTGAAGTTCTTGGTGAGAAATCAGCTCAACATTTTATAACTAACAAGGTCAGAAGCTTTGTCAGGTGCATATCAAGAGAATTTCATAAGATTCAAAGTAGTTATGCTTCTGTATGGTAGCAAAGGATGTGAACTGAATTCTTGAAGGGGAAAAAAATTACACTCTGAAATTACAGCAAGATATACTCGAGCTATCTATAAATTAAGACACCTTCTCACAACTCACAAATAGAACAAATCTTTTAACAAGTGTTAAAAATTAATAGGGTGAGGCGAGAAAGAGATCAAAGCTAAGGTAGATGCTTCAGAAAACTGTCAAAGCATCGAAGAAGAAATCTTTCAGCTTTAGTTCATAAGAGACCAGAAAAGCATTTCCCCTTTGGTGGAATGAAACGGGTTTAAATCGAACAGAAGAGAATTTGAAATGAAATGTCTATAAAGAAAGAAGTCTCTTAATTCTCCTCCTACTGGGGAAAACTTGCTTGATCTGAAATCAAAAGTCGTGAACTGATCATTCACTTTCTCATCCAAAATGTACCCAGTTGCCTTCAGCACTGAAGAAAAAGGACACGTGAAATCTTTTAGACCAAGAAGCACACACTTACATGCAGAATACGCACTTACAGCTGCAGAGTTATCCCACCAGGATCAAATTATTTTGGAAAGAAGTTATTCTAACTGCAGGTCCCACCTTGCAGGCTCCTCAATACAGATTTTCACAACATTTATTCCAGAATAAGCTTTCTGTCACACACTGGTTGTGCACTCGTTGTTACTCATCTTGATTTATTCGGCTCCTGACACTGTTGGGTGATGGGTGCCCTGAGCCATCCACTAACACCCCATCACTGTTGCTGGATAAAGTTCCCTTCTTGCCACCTTCAAAGAAAAGCATCCTCAGACAGTGGGTCAGGTCAGCAATTCTCAGAGATAAGGATCGACTGTGACCATGAAGTACTTTGAACAGCATAACTCAGGTTTCAGAAATGCAGTGAGGAAGAGGGAGGCATTCTTCATCCCTTCAAAGCTAACCTCCAACAACCCTCAGAAATCTAAGGATGTGCAAAAAAAATCTTGCTGACATTGCAGCTACATGTCACGTAACACCAAACACAGAGAGAAACATTTGTGACAACTGTGGAGACTTCAGAGATTATATCTGAGTCAGACAGGGATTAGCACAGAGTTCAAACACTTTCGCAGTCCTGCAGAAGTCCAGATGTTGGGTGTCAGTCTAAGGTAGCCATCTGGGTTCACACTGTAGTTGGAGAGAAGCAGATGTCCCCAGTGAGAGGTTTGTCCCATTTTTAGGGAACCAGTTGCCCTCTCGTGCTCTCCCCTCCCATAGGCAGACTTCTCCATCAAACTGAAGTCTGACTCTTAACTACCGAGAGCCTGGCACTGGAAGAGAGGAATGTCACCGCACACAAGTTGCTTGCCCAAGGTCATATACGCAGCTCATTGCACAGAAGGTTCCTAAATTCGAGTTTAGCTCAGGCACTTCTTTGTCACTGTTCCCTGGCAACAAGATAGGACAGAGCTTCAGAGCTTGCATTTAGCCTTGCAGCCTTTGCACGCACGGCTAGCAGAGAGACCCGTGCAGCCTGTGACAAGCCTTGCAGTATGCAGACAAGCCAGAGAAAGATAAGGGCAAGTCACAGAACATATTTATAATTGCTCTAAGGGGGAAAAAAAATAAAAGGAAAATGAAAAAAGAAAAAAAAAAGTTGGTTCATCTAAATCTTTCACAGCTCTCAGTACAGCAAGTGGGTTTTATTTTAGGTCCATCCTGCCAATAAGTATTGTTTTGATTTGTATGAGCAGAACAAAGACAATTAAGCTTCAAAAAAGCCAGTATTTGGTAAAAATAGCCATGGCCTTATTTAGCAGTGTACAGTATTTTTAAATAAATGTTTTAGCTTCCGTCTTCCAGTCAAAGGGCATGTTTTTTCTCTGCCAGTTAATGACTTTTCTCTAATTTGAGACCACTAGAAAAAAAAGAAAATGACAGGGAGCTAAGAGTTGTCCAACATCTTTCAAGATGTGCTGAAAATGTAAGAGTTACTGTCTCTCTCCAAGCAAGTACAAGTGATGTACTGTACAGCCTGTGTCTCTTGGACAGTTTGACACAGTCTAGCTCCACTGAACCACTTCTGATTTACACCAGCACTAAAAAGAAGAGGGGGAGAAAAAAGTCAGATGTCGTAAATCTTTTCACTGAATCATTTTGAAGGGCTTGTACGTCCCTTAGAAACTAAGGTCTAGATTCATGATACAGAGGACCTGAAAGATGGCTTATATGCCCCAAAGCCTCTTCTCTTTTCTTCAGATATCATTTTCTTTAGTAGGAGATATTAACGTTTCCTACAAAGCCTGTCTCAATGGACTCGCAAAGGCATTTAGAAGCCAAAGTCCCATTGACTGTAAGGTTAACACCTCCAGGATATTTACTTAATACAACTCACTAATATCAAAGGGACAGCATTTTCACAAGCTATACAGCAATTTAACAGCCTAATTTTCTTTGAGCATCAAGGGAATAAGGTTTCTAAATCATTTGTGAAGGCATCAGCTTTTATAGTTCATTATTTATACTGCAGAAAAGAAGCGAGAGTTGGCAGTCCATGATCTGGCCATGCAAAGACACAGCTATGAGCATTAGAAGAGATGCCCATCATCATGCACTCAGTGGCTCTGCCAGGGTCTCTGAACAAGACACAAGATGAAGCTGTGTTTTACTCGATGCTGCATATCCCCATTTCCCATCATGTTAGAGGCAGAGTAATAAACCAGGTGTAATTCCAGCCTGCCCTAGCACATGCATTTTTCACACAACAATATCAGATTCTTTGCCTATTTGCCATACACGCTTTCCCTGCAGCTTAATGGTTCCTGCAGATCAGAAAATGAAGGCAACACCTCAGAAAAGTGGCTTCTCCAGATCTCCATTTTCCAGCTTTGATTGAACATGCTTGAGATGCTTGGGAAAGTCTCACTGGGCTGCAGTAAGGATGCTGAGCATCATCCCGTTCACCAGCACTGTGTAAGACCTCAGTTTTGAATACGCTTTTGGGTAGAATTCAAAGTCTTCTTTAGGCTGAGACTTTGGCATCCAGACAGGTCATACGGATACGATTATGGAACGACAGAAATTTGCAGGACCTCTTTCAACAGAACACAAGGACTACTGTATTAAGCAGTGCTGTAATAATGTGCAGTTTTAATGAATTAATGGTGGAGAAAGAGCGTTCAGTCTGGTAATCTTATCAATGATAGAATCTATGTCACCAAAGATTACACTTCCACAGTGTAGGTCTGAACATCTGAGCAAATTGTCTGAGACTCCCATCACAGCATTTGAAGTCTAGTCAACGGAGGTGCAACTCGTCTAGCTAAACTTAGGCTGCACTGACAAGAATCTGTATTTGAATAGCTCTATTTCTATTACAAAGGGATCCTAAGCTCACTCAGATTTATATCCTATAGGCACTGCAGTATTTGAATGCCAACCAAGCATTCCAGGCAACTAAAGTCTGATTTATTGTGTACAGAAAAGGATTAAACTTATCCAAGTTGAATGACCCAGTATAAGATCAAGGTGAGCAGAGTGTTAAGTCCTCAACCACAATAGACCTCAACTACTTAAACACATATGGCTTTAAACCTAGAAAAATCCACCAGCTCACCAGCCCAGCACGATCAGCAGACAGTATGCCAACATACCCACACACAGGCACTGAAATTTGTGAGGCTAAAATGAGACTGAAACTATCCATTACCCCTAACTCAGACAGGAGGCTGACACACTGTACTTGACCAGATGTTATATTCAAGTTCAGAAGATTTAGATAGCAGTGATGATAAAACTACTGATCTGCTGGTGACAACTTTACTGGTCCTTAAAACTGCACAAGCAATTAGCCTACTGAAATATTAAAGAAAAAAGTTACATCTCCAACACAACATACCATTACATGGTGATTCAGAGAACAAAAGCATAACTAATTATAGACTGAATTTTGCAGCAAATACATTGATAGGGCTTGAGACAATATTTAAAGGCATGCGTGGGCAGTTACAAAATACTTCCAGAAACCTGAACAAGGACTTTTGCAGAGTATTACAAAACTAAGTCTTTGAAGAGCAGAAGCAGCATGTTAGCCATGTCCTTTCCTCAAACCATATTGCTACACTGTCACTTACTTAACAACGGATTAAAGTGCTTTGTACTGGAATCCTATTAGTGACTAACACCAACGCAATACAAATTCTGTGTCTTGGAGGTGCAACATTGCAGCTATGTCCTACTTGTAACGTTGGTAGAGATGGTAGGAAAAATAACTTTTATAGAGTACAATGGCATTAGAACACCTCAGCACAATTTTTAAAGCATGTGTCTGTTGCTACTATTTTCCTGCCACATATTTTCTTGTTACGATTAGGCTCTGTTTTCAAAGCTAATAAACACACACATGTTAAAGTGTTAACAATGCCAGGAGAGAGGGCAGTGAGGGTCACTTGTGCTTGTTCACAAAGGCTGGGTTGTGTCGCTGGGTACAATCACCTTCAATCCTCCTCGGGAAGGGTTAGTGTTCAGCTGCCCTGCTCCAGTGGGGGACTATGCCTTAGAAAAATCACTTTATCCACTACTTTTTCCCTGTGGTGTAAACTGCATCCTTTGTACCCACAGCCCATAGTTTTATGCTTCCACTCACTCCTGTATATATATACAGCATAAGCAATCTTTTTTCCCTAGGTCTAACCTGTGGCAGACCTGCACTATGTGGTTGCACAGAACCAGGATGCAGTCTTACCTTGAGTTATTACGGGGATTCAGAGATGTGCATCAATATTGACGTGGTAGAATGGCTGTAGTATCTTGCCCTGGACCACAGGATGCAGACTTGAGCCTCAGCCCAAACTGAAAGGCAAAGCTGATGTAGAAATGCACCTGCAGAACCATCAGTGCCTAGGCAAATGTAAATTAGAACCAGCAAACTCACACCTCAGAAGATGTCCTCAAAGGCTGTGGTTTTATGGTTAAGAGTAAGCCTGAGGTTTCTCAACTCCTCTCTTACCACACAATAAACTTCTGAACACAGCCCAAGTGCCCACACATAGAAGCACAGGTCCATTTGAGCTGCCTTTTGAGATTTTGCCCTGTCATCAGTTGCTACTCCATAGTCTGGAGGTGTCCTTCTGGTGCTGGTTCACATCTACCAGACACAAGTAGATGGATACCTTGGACGTCTTAAGGCGTCTCAAGTGGAGCTGGATGCCTATGACTAGGTCACTGAATCTCACCCACTGCACATTAGTCAATACCATCAGTGGGGATTCAGTTCTACCTAAAGTAGATGCCTCCTGTTTGGACCATCTCTCAGCTCTGCTGTCTAGATCTCCACTAATGATGATAGCATAAAGCTGTACTGCACATATAGGTATACTGATGGAGCATCTGAATCTGTGAGCTGCATGTTAGGGGACATGGATCCCAGCCTCAGTGACTTAAAATGATCTCTGACAACTGATTTTTCAAATTTCTTTAGATTTTAGATTTCTGCAGATGCAGGTTTATTGAGGTTGGCCTAACACAGTCATTTATTTTTCCCTAGTTATTTACACTCTCTTTAAACAATATTAAATCTAATGCAAACCAGAGGGGCGTCCATGTGGCCCAAGAATGTTTTGCATACAGAACCGAAGTGTTCAAATCAATCCATACACTATAGTTGCTGCACCTCAAGTGCACCCTTAAAAGGCTGCCAGTTGATCTCACCGTCTACACCGAGGGCCACAGGCAAGTTGACTCACAAATCTGAACCAGGCCCTTCTGCCAAGGAGATCTCAGGAGAGACAGAAGGGTGAAGTCCTCAGTATCTCAGCATGTCAAGTCAATTGCTCCAAAACAGAGTAAATCTTTCACTCTATTACAGAAAAGCTGCAATTTGCAACAACAACAGCAACTTTCCTATAGTACAATGAGGTATCTTGCTGACTGTCACTAGAATATGTATCTTACTGAGGTTGCTTGTGAATCTCCCCTCCTTTGGGAGCTTATATATGAGAATCTTGCTTAAAACCACTGAAGAAACGCTATTCTGCATTCCTTGATTACATTTCTGGTATTATTTCTCTGTTTCATATTTGTCAAGGTAGATTAAAAAAAAGAAAAAAAAGAAGCCCTCAAGAATCAAGTCAATCCTGATGGTGTTTTCTGTCAGCAGGTACAGAGATTACTACTTAATTTTAGCTAGAAAATAGTTTATACAGTACCTTTCTCAGTAGCATTGTCTATGAGTCAAAGCAGACAATCTTCTGTAACTTGGCTGTCTGCCACGACAACTTTACTGGTCCAATTTCCATTTATTAATATTTATTGTTGCAGTTTTTTAGCCTCTTCCTGGCAAAATATAGTGTTATAAAGAGATTGAAAGTGTCATAAGAGACAAAGGCAACATTATGAAGAGCAAAATGACTCTAAATTTCCAAACAAAATTCTGTATGCTACATAGCAAAAAACTGATGCAGTTGCATTTCTGAAGTAATAGCGTCAGTACTTACAGTCCCAAGTGTCATCATTTTATTTCAGCTGTAGAATATTGTTTGTAGAGACTCTAAAGAAGAATCTCTGGGGATAAACATTTCCTCTGTTTGTCTGATAATATAAACTTCAAACAGGTCAGCAAACAGGACCTAGCTGAATCATCAAGATATGCTTATCAGTCTTCTTATTTGGCTTCAAGATCAGGTATTTTTCTCTACTTTTTAAAATGCACATTTTTTATCTCAATGGAGTTTATTCTCTTCCTAATTATTCGTTGGGCCATCATCTTCGTATGCATGCACTGGCCTAGGCAGGTTCCTTGTAAACCAGAGACCTGCTGAAGCCTGAGGATGCATTTTGCACAGATAATGTCTTTATGACCAGTAAATACTGGAATTACCGGTTAAAAACTCTCTTGCCTTAATTATTCCTAAGGTCAAACTGCATTGTTATACTGATGTTGAGCCTTGTACTCCAGAATTAAACATTGGAACTGAGATAGTGCTATAAGTGACACAGTTTGCTGCTTCTATAGGATCATACCTCTACAAAAGTATGTCAGTAAGAGGGCAGGGACTGCACCCAGAAATTACCAAAGGCAGATTAATCTCCTCTAGCTTTAACTCAGTCCCTTACATTCCCCTTATGGTAAACAAAATGAAAATTGATGCTTCAAAGTCACAATCTGTCCAGTATCAGGCATTTACTTTTTCCAAAACAGGTCGGTGCCATAGATGTATCCATTTTCCTTCTTCAGCTTTCACTGGAAAGCAGATGATCAGACCAGCTGAGTTCAACCCTGTGTACAATTTCCCTACACAATGTCAAGCGATGTTCATAGCCTGAACTCTGAACCAGCCAGGCAATTTCACTCACTGTTGTAGACCAGCTGGGATGCTGAAGATCAGATTTTTCCAGAGAATTAGGCTCCTATTTAAGTACACCACAAAAAGGAATTCTTATTTACGTGTTTCTTTCAAACAGTGCTCAACACCTTCACACTCAGCAGAAAAAAAAAACCCAAACAAACAGAAAATGGCTGCTGAAAGATTTAATGAAAGCCTGTCTGAAAATGCAATTTAAAAGAAAAAATATCACTTTTTTTTTTTCTTGTAACAAGTTATGAGGACCTTTTTCTATGTTAGGGGTTTAGCATCTTTTCTTTCACCTTCACACAATCTGGTTGCAAGGGTGGGTAGCAAAGGTGTTTCATAGTGGAAGGGGTCCCTGCCCATGGCAGGGGGTTTGGAACTAGATCATCTTCAAGGTCCCTTCCAACCCAAACTATTCTATGAGTCTGTGATATATAGGTGGACAACTTGCTCTGGGTATGAACATTTTAGGAGGTGTATGATGATTGTACTGGTCTTGTAACATGAATAAATAATAAAGATCTGTGACAACTGCATAGTAAAATTCAGGACAGAAGTTAATGATTAAATGTGCATGTTTATTGTTTACTCTAAGTTGTAATTCTGTTTAAAAATTAAAGACTAGCTCATTAGCTGGTAAACCACATTTTATTTCCGCCTAATTTAGAAGTCCTGAGGTGTTTGGACAGGGCTTAATATGACAAAAAAAAAATGCTATATGCAGCATGCTTTCATTTACTTTTGGTGTGGTACATGAAATAGTCTATTTTAGAAAGATTTTTCTTTGTGAATCAACATCATTAGCAATCAAAGAAACAGCTATGAGCATTGAATGCAAATGTTTGAACTTCTATAATTTGCATGTTATTAATAAGCAGGCTGTCAGAGTTTGGTCACAAAGTTGATTTTGGAAGTTCCCGTTGCTGTTACAGCTTGAATCATGGTAACAACAATGAGATTCTAGATTCCAACTAATGGATGGTTTTAGAGAGCTAGGAGTCACATCTAGCATGGTGAACCGAAGCCTGGGGCTTGCCTGTTGTGGCATGAACCTCTGCTCACACAAGTTTCCCTTGGTGAGGAGGCAGAGTTTGAATCCACTTCAATAAGATCTCCTCTTTTTGCTCTATGTTAACATTTGTGCATAGGTCAACTACCTGTTTTGTACTTGCTCCCTCTCATTATTGGATTAGTGGACTACCAAAGTACCCAGCATACTGAAGATGCACAAAGTGGTCCTGCAAAAGGACTTTGAGCCCATTTGCAAAACCAGAAGATACCAAGAGGTGAAGGAGACTGTCCAAGGGCATACAGAAAATGTATACCAGTGCTTGGAAACAGGTCCTCACAATTCAAGTCTAGTATCCAGAGACTTAGAAACCAAGGACTAACAGGCAACTATCACTGAATTATTGTTAAATTGTGTCGGGGGAGCAAAAGTAAAATACCTCATACAATACAGACAGAGCCAGAGAGGCAAAAAAAAAAAAATAAAAATCAAACATCAAGTCAAACAAAGCTAGTTACCTTGGCTAGTCAGGTTTTCTACCTCTAAACTTCATGATCTGAATGGTTATTTTCATCATCTCAGTGAGTCACAATAATCGGCAGAGTGACAAAAACCAAGCTGACAACTGGGGAAAATAACTCTGATCCCTTTGATTAAAAATGATCAATAATGCAACACGAAAGGCTTCAGCAGGTAGGAAGGGCGATGACTCAGGGGGCTCAACGGAAAAGGCCAAGCGAGCAAAATGCAGAGCAGCCTTCCCCTCCTCTCCTGCGGCCGCCGGCGGGTAGAGCAGGGACACGGCCGTGGCTCATGGGCAAGCGCAATAACTCTGCCAAATATTGCAATCTATAGTTCACTGACCCCAAATGATTACTGCGCTCCTCTCATGCGTTCAGTAATTTTCTGTCCTGATTCAGCGGGATTCAAGCGGGCAACCCAAAAGAAGCTAAACTCTTCAACCCTGCTTAGGAAAATGAATAAAATGGTGAAATCATAGCCCCCTGCTTTCCCTCATAATTTTTTAATGTCATGTTGGACAGTTGGTTTTAAAACCTCTTTCAGATCTAGCCACAAGAGTAGCCATTGCATTGATTCAGTGCGAAATGGCCTCATCATTAGAGAGGCAGTTTGAGACAATATCAAAAAAAACTTGCCAGTGGACAACCTTAGCACACACTTGTGCCCCAGTTCAGAAAGGTGACGAGGGACAGGCTGAGCACCCGAGATCACTCTGATGCTCCCACACCTTGCAGAAGCCCCCAAATCCCTGCTGCGGTCACGCAAGTAGGGTGACATTAAGACAAAGACGTTTCTTCAAATCAAGCAATTAGGATGACATTAAGACAAAAACATTTCTTCAAAGAGAATAAATGCACAAAAGAACCATGAGCTGCAGGAATTTGCACAGGCAGAATTTTGCTGGTGAAGCAGGCAAAGTTGACATTGTATTGGTTTTCCTCTATTTTCATTTCATGAGGAAAAGGGGGGGGGGGGGAGGTTTCCTAAGGAATCCCAAACCGTTTTTTTTTGTTGTTGCTGTTGTTATTTTTTTTTCGTTTAAAATCGCCTATGTTGATTAAAAACGAGGCAATATGATCAATATGTGTTCTGAAGACATGCGTGGCCCCAGCCATGGGAGCACCACATCCCCTGCTCAAGAGGGACTTGGGAAGCTGTGACAACTCATCCTTATGCAAGAGGCTCTAAATATATTTGCTGTGATATGGGACCCATGCCCATGTTTGAGCCCTTCTATTCAGATCATGTCAGGCACACAGAGCCACCTTTCCTGGCCATTGCTCAGGCATTGGTGGCTTTTTGGTCCCCATAACCATCCCTTGCCATTGTGGAATACGACAGCAGAGAAGAGCCAGGCTTCCTGGTGGAGCCCGGACTCATGCAGTCCGAAGTGTAAACTACACCGAAATGTTAGAAACTCCTTAGTGTCTGTATGCAGGGGACCTCTCAGCTGCTACTTTGTCCTCCAGGCTTGCTGGTCTTCCCATCTGTTCCAGTATGATCCCATAGGCACCAGTCAGCTGGCAGGCTACAAATACCACCATCCTCAAGCCAGCCCCCTAGCTTAGCCCAAGGCCAGAAGGCAACAGTGAACAGACTCTTAATTGTTCAAATATTCACTGCATGAAGCAAATTTTTTAATGAATATTTCATACAGGCATTTTTTGAGTAAATTGCTGCTCTCCACTGAATCTGCTCTATCCAAAAGATGCCACCTTTGTTGGCCACTAACAATTATGAAAATAACACCGGTCTTCCCAACACAACGTGGACAGTTTATTTGTAGTTTTATATTATCTCTTGTTTTTACTGCAGGCAGAAGCATGCTCTGGTGTTGACACTGCAATCCAGATGAGTTTTAATTCTGTTCAGCTACAAAAACGTATGCATGTGTTCCTCCAGTACTCAACAACAAAAGCAAAATGAACTCAACTTCTGTAAGCATCAAACAAAGCCCACATACTTGAGGTACATAAAAACGTTTGGCACAGTACAAAATTTATAGCAACCCTTTTAGTGCAAGACACATCACAGCAAAATCTTTATTTGACTAAGTGTTTAATATTCTCATGCAGCCATTACTGCTAACAGGATTCATAAGTCACATTCCTTTAGCATATGTAACTTTAAAGGGGACTATTCACTTCATATTTAAATCTTACTGTAAATTTCCCCAGAGGAAAACCTGCAAAGGATGCAGTCATCCTTACCAGCCAAGGGAGACAAATGTCCAATTTACAATGAGCTAAAACATTTGGACTCAAGGATGAAAAGGGAATACTAAATTTTTTCACCATGTTTGCAAAGTTTCTGTTACAATAAAGCTCCTGTCTCCAACGAGTAGGTGCCATACTAATGCAAGCACAGTAGCAACGCGGTAGTATATAGATGTATGACTGTGAGCAAGGGAATAAATTTTAGATTATCCCAGTTGATTATCAGGATGTGGGAAGGGAGATAGTTGTGAATTTCTAGCAGGAGGCTGACTCCTGTTTATAAACAGAAAAAGAAAGCGAATCTATCTATCACTGCCAGTGATGCCCCATCCTGTGCTAAAAACTTAGGCACACCTTCAAAATATGACATTTCTGTTTTCTTAGATGGTTGCATGAATAGTGCAATAGGGAATGATAAGACCACCTTAACCTTTAGGGTTGAAGCCATTGAGGTTACTGTTCCTTAGCTGACACCTAGGAGTTAAATTTTATCTGCAACAAAGCAAAGGAAAATCAGTTCACCCAGACTGTCAAGGAAGATTACAAAGAGCAAAAGGGGAGCATCCACACAGCCAGCTACTGCATCTCAGCTGGGATGCAGGTACCACCTACACTAGCCTGATCCCTTGGATGACAAAGATCACTCCACAGGATGCCATCCCACATTGCCTGCAAGCTTAATTTTCAGCTACAGTTATCTTGACTTCTGCCCTGTGAAGGCTTCTTTCCCCATAGCTGGAAGAGATTATTTTTAAGAAAGATAGAGACCTCCTGAGAGACTGCCATCAATTTATGCTTCCCAGCAAAGTCCTTCACACTCCTAAGGGAAACTTCTGTTGGGAAATACTCCCCAAAACTGGGGAATATAATATTAATGTGTAGAAGGAAAAATAAAATTTGTTTCAGCAGTGGCCTGTATCTTGAGAGACTTTGCATTAGGTTTTAGATGAGAATATTGACAAAACCCAGCTTAATCCAAAGAGGGATTTAAAGATCTAATACTACCTCTCTTGTACTCACCAATTTAGGACTCAGTACAGCTCGTACTCGCTGCTTACCAGCAGGACACCTTGAGATAATTTGATTCCAGCAATAACATAACACTTTTTCTAATCATGGCAGAATCCCCCACCAGATGTTGTGCTCTGGAAGCCCTCGCTGTGGTTTTCACACTGTGGTGCCTTTGTAAATGCTGCAGCTCATAGCTGCCATGTACAGCCCTACATGATAAAAATTAAGACACTTTCTGTGAAGCTTTGAACGCTTCTCTGAGGGGAAGTTGCTTTCTTATTTAGACTGGCAGAACTAGAATTGAATCTAATAAAGCTGTAGTGGAAGAGACGTGGAGGAGAGAAAACTTGTTTCTTCCCACAAGGAGGTCCTTCCAACTCACTGCCTGGAGGAATGAGGGACTAGTCCCCTAGGATAGCTTACGTATTTTTTTAAAGATACAGTAGGAATCACAAGCTGTAGTTTGTTAACACACAAAATAAAATGAGCAGTGCTGCAGAGGGCCAAACCAAATTTAAAGTCTTCTGATGAATATATATTGTCACCTGCAGGTGATGTCTTCAGAGGAATTGCCAGAGCTGCTACTAGGTAGCTGCTGTCTGAATGGCTAGTAGGTGCCATTAACCAGCTGAGCACCTCCGAACACATCGCTTTGTTTTCCATGGAGATTTTTGGCCCCAAAGAAGGAAATCACCATTGGCCCTGTTAAGCCTGTGGGGACATGAGCTCTCAGGAAGGGGTATGCATCCAAGTGTCCCAGAACACATCCCCCTCACCTGCCAGCACCACAAGGAAAGCAAGGATCTAGAAGGCAAACCTTTCTGCTGCACTTGTCCCTGAGTCTCCTGGTTTGGAAAGCACTCAGTTGGGTGACAGAAGTCCTGTGGTCCATGTACCTGCTCCCTGGATGAATTCTCCACTTCTCCTAGCACCTGTTCTATATACTTACTAAGGTGCTGCGGGAGCTGCAACTAGACTCCCCCTGCATTCCCACTCCCAAATGGGTACCGCAGCCTCACACCTCCATGGCCTCTTAGTCCTCCGTGCTACAGGAAGGAAAGCAGTTCCACATATTCAAGTAATTTTTTAGGAACTGCAAAGCTGATAAGTATCCAATGAAGGTTAAATTTGACCTTTTTATTTGGATAAAAGTTTAAATTTGTCATTGGAGTTTCATGTTTAAGCACCTGAATTAAACAGCGATAGAAAACTCGTTTTGTTGACGTTTTGTATTGACAGGAGCTGAACACTTCAGCCAGCCAGTGACTAATACTCAACACCATTTTCTCTATGTCTGATTTATTTATCTATGGTTTAGTGCAATTAAGAGAATAAGGCACATTTCAGACAAGGGAGTAGCAGCAAGACAACAATGGTGCTGAGTTAGCAGGTGTACATCACAGGGAGATGCTCAGCCTGCCCCTCACAAGATCTGGGATCCCAGCTTCATGCTGCTTCCATATCTGTGCAAGTTTCTAACTCCCTTTAATCACAGCCAGGTCCTCTCTGCATACCCTTCTCTATCAGGCTGTATCCTAATTTCTTATGTGGTTCCCGACATGCTCCAGGCTCAGCCCAAGCACTGCACTACATGTACTGTGAAAGTGCAACCTTGCCTTTCACTGGTCACCTTCTCAGTAAGTACAAATCAAATCTGAAGATGACTGTTTATGCAACAAGCATATCCAAAAGCTTGTTACACAAATCCGAGAAAGATACTGGAAATAAGAAGAGTAGAATAGAATGGAATGGAACGGAACGGAAGAGAGAAGAGAAGAGAAGAGAAGAGAAGAGAAGAGAAGAGAAGAGAAGAGAAGAGAAGAGAAGAGAAGAGAAGAGAAGAGAAGAGAAGAGAAGAGAAGAGAAGAGAAGAGAAGAGAAGAGAAGAGAAGAGAAGAGAAGAGAAGAGAAGAGAAGAGAAGAGAAGAGAAGAGAAGAGAAGAGAAAAGAGAAGAGAAGAGAACAAACCACCACAAGAAGGAAATTCCTTTCCTTCAGGCCTTGTCATCTCTTGACGTTGAAGAGCCCAATTAGACCTCAAGAAGTTATATGGGTAAAATTAACCATACATTGTGCTGTAGATGGATTTCTGTTTACACTAATCACAGAGCACACAACATGGCTGTGACTAAATGTCTCATGGAGAAAAGCAGCTCCTCTCCCTACTCCAAATGTTTAACAGCATTAACATAGTCAGATTCACAGTTTCTCCAGCGTTGCCTCTACGCTTCTCTTTAACTTGGTGGGTTTATTCAGATCGCAATAGATATCTGAAAGAAAACTTAAACAGATTCAGACTGCTCTGCAGTGCACTGCACCCCATTTCCTTAGGTTTGACTGCATCTCCCCTCCCTGAACACTCCCCTGTGCTTTCCTTCTGCAGCATCCTTAGGCCCTCCCTCGGTCCTTTGCTTATAACACCGCATGAGTCACATGCAGTAACCATCAGCCACGATATCCCTTACGTACAATTAGGCTATTACCATTAGATACAGTGAAATATGGCAGCAAGTGTGCAGCCTTGGGAAGACATAGGGTAACATTTTGGGCGATGCTGGGTGCCACGTACAGGCAAAGGCTTGCGAAAAGGGAACAAGTTGCAACAAAATGGACCTTGGTTTCTCTGAGTGCCTGGATGGCTGACTTTTCCAGAGAGCCAGGCAGTGGCTTAAGAGATGATTAGTCAAAATGTCACTTGCAGTAAAGTCAGATTGAGATTCTATATCACCAGTCTTCTCTTCCTTTGAAGCTGAATGCAAAGGCCTGCACAATCATTGCCACTTCATAATGAGTTTAACTAATGTGCTGAAAAGCCACTGTGGTCAAAAAGAAGGGCAGCAATATAAAATAGAACCACTAACCTCCTGCCACTGAAGTTACTGGTCACATTTGCATTTATTTCAGCATGAGCTGAAATAAAGCATGAGCTTGAGCTGAAATGAGGTCTACAGTACTCTCAGAAGGAAAATCTTAGAAGCCAGGCACAGGGTAAAATTAACACCTGCTGATTGATCAAGATTTTAGTGATTGCATTTCCCAAAAGTAATGACAGTGCAAAAAAAAAAAAAAAAAAAAAAAAAAAGAAAAAGAAGTAGCATATCTCTGTTTTCTCATCTGTTCAGAATTCACTGCTGTGTTTTCATTGTTTTTTATTTAAATAGTTTTTGCCCTAGAGGAAATAGTTCATTTGATGTTACAGTTGACCTTTTGAGTTTACATGAAATTTTTCCCCTGATGAAGGTTCCAAACTCTGCAAAAAAGGAGGGAAAAATAAATCCAACTCTTTTCCATTAATCCTAGCCACATCCTACATTTAAATCAATGCACGAAGGTAACCAGATTTGGGATCAGCATTTTAAGTTTTCCAAAAAAGCTTTCCTTTATCAAACCGTGATTCTGCAGGAAGAAGCCACTCCTTTTGAAAACTTGTTTCTTTCTTACTTACTGGATTTCTGTAAGATTGTGGCTTAGCTAGCTGTAAATTATCTTTTAATGAATCCACCTCCTGAGTATTAGGGGTGGCAGTGATACTTCTGGTAGAGAACACGTGAGGAGGAAAATTCTCACATGGGTATTTAGGATCATACTGTATAAACAATTACAGCATTCAATGTCTGCAGAAAATCAAGTGGTAAATCAGCAGTGAATATCAATTATACATCTGCTGCATCACAGAGGCAGATGGCACTTTAATTGTACATCCGAAACATTATGGACAATTTTCCCCACTCCAGCCTCATTGAAATAGTGGCTTTAGCACCTAAAAATATCAAGGCAGGGTATGTGTGCAATGACTCATCTAAGAATTCATTTTGGTTTGAAAATAAATATTCCACCAGTGAACCAATAATAATCTCCAAGATTCATAGCTCATATGCAGCAACCGTGCTGTCTTGGTCTAGGTAAAAACTTTTATTGATGCAAAGCAATAGGGCAACGTACGGGTCACACCACAGCTCAGAGTGTGAAATTGTCAAAGAGTTTGAAGATCAATGAGCCAAATTCTTTTGATTGCATTTGTAGAAATTGGAAATGTCATGGAGATAAGTAGAATAATATGGATTTACACTCTCCTCCCAGCTTGATCCTAAGAGAAGAAAGATAAAATCCTTCTCCCTCAGACAAGAATGGTTTTCTGCAATGGGGGAAGTTTTATGGAACTTAAACAGACTCAGCCAAAGCTACTTACCATGTAGAAATCAACTGACACCAGCCTACGTATGAAAGAACGTCTCTGGCTACCCAGAGACAGCTGTGTTAATGCACAAATAGCAGAATTGCTGTGAATGCTTACTTAATTAAAGATTACTAAAAATTAAAACTGACTGCTCTCTTGTTCAGACATGACTATATATTATTCTGTTTGCATAGGCCTTGGCAATTAAGCCACCCCTGCTTTATTATACAGAGACAATAATGCAGATTTCAAACAGGATTTGTTCCTTACTCCCATTATACACAAAATTGCTGAGTTTTTCATTTGCCTGCACGGTCATACAGTCTTACATGTCCAGTAACTCTCTGACATCATTTCACATTTCATCATGCAAATGAATAGCACTCATTTCCTCCTCTCCTCCCCAAATATATTTGGGGCTAGCCACAACAGACACATGTTATTTGCAATGTGAGCACAGAAGCATTTTCTTTCGAGAAATATAGAAAGTTAATGACTGAAACCCGTGTTTTGGAAGTGGTGTCTCAGGTAAATCACTAAACAGAGACAAACAAAACAGGAACATTCAAAACAGGATCCACGTCTGAGACAGCAGGCACATCTGGACTTTGCAGCTGAGGTTTAATTCTTATTGGTGAATCAAATCTCTCAAGGAAATTTCACATTGATGATTGTTTATACAGCTCTTCAAATTTAAATCCAAAAAACCAAGAAACTCCCTAAAATGACCTAAGCACTACCTGACCAAAGAACTCTAGTAGTGAAACTTTGATGAAAGAATGAGTCAAAATATTCCCACAATACAAAAAACATTTGTGTTGGAACCAGTGTAAACAGCATTTTTAGTTTTTTTCTTCTTGCAAGGCAGTGGGCAGCAGAAACTCATCTGGTACTAGATACAGAGGAGAAAGAGAATTCAAGAGGAGCATCAGTAGAGGACTGAACAAATAAGGCTTTGCTTGTATACTGCAGCAAAATGAGTTTCTGTATCGATCAAAAGGGCAACACCAATCTCTTCATATGGAATTATTTAACTCCTGACTCTATAATAAAATTTCAAAGTGGGGAAAAAAAACACTGCTAGGAACCTCAGCAAGTTACAGAACTTCCCTGTAATTTTTCTTGTGCCATCACTGTATCTTCTGCTGTCTGTAATTTTGTCTATTTAGAGCTGAAGTTCTTCCTCGCAATCTCATTAAAGCCAGCAGTCCCAAAATACCTATTCAAGGACTTTTGTTCACATGAAATGCTCACCGTATCTTAAACACATGATTAGAGAAAACAGCATTCAACATAAAGTTGTATTTAATATAGTAAATAAGTGCTATTATTATTAATATCTTGTTAAAGGAAGGTACTGAAAAATGTTTTTCATTATTTTTTTGGTTTCATTAGCACCTTCTTTGTAACTAGAAAACAAGGAATTCTCAACCACAACAGTCTGCCAGGGGAGGAAATACTACAAATCCTTCTCAGAAATGTAATTTTTAAATTTTAATTTTCAGTAGAAATATCACTTGGCTGCTCTGGGGACTCTGACCTACAGAGCAGTTTGAGGGACAACACAAAAGCAATCTCCCTATAGCTCCTGCTTGATCTGGAAATTAGAAGCCCCTCTGGAAGCAGTAGGATAACTCAAACAAGGGCTGGTTTTCATGAGAAGGCTGATTTTGTTCCATCACCAAAATCTTGGAAATCCAATTCAAGCCTGAGATATCAGGACACAAACACCACTGGTCCAACATGTAGAAGCAACCACCCCATTTGCTCCACAGCCACCTACACAGTGCCCATGCCTTGCTGCTAAAGAAGCCAACACGAGGGATCATTTGGTTTTTTCCTCAGTCATTGTCCAGCCTCCCTGGAATTGCCAGTAAGAACACAAACTGTGCCAGTCCTTTGGGAAGGCCAACGTTTTTGGCCGTGTAAAGCTAGATGATCATCTTCTCAAACACTTAAATTAATTGGCCTGTTTTTAAGAAAGCGAGTGAACTCTAATCCCCTGAAAATCAATGTAAATGCAAAATAATTGAGAACAGTCTTTGCTCCCAGGTCTCTGAAATGAGACCAGAACAGGGAAAATGGGTTTTTGAACAGCTCATGCCAATGTTTTTTCCTATTACAATAGCTTATATAACAGCAGCAATAATGACCTTCACTAGACATTTCCTTGAGTACTAATGACCTGGGGTTAATGGCCCAAGGCATAGTTTTATGCAGTCAACTATCACAGCCAGCAATTAATTACCAGGAAATACAATGTGCTTTGACCACTACAGCTCAATTAGCCTCACATTATTCAAAAATGAAAAACATTTCAACATTATTTACTGTGAAGCTGTCTCAGATTTTACTTTAGTACATTAGGCTAAAAAAAGCTTGAACCTATATTAAGCCAAACATATGTTCTACAACACTCCTCCATTAACTTCACACAAATTATGGGGAGCCAAAGCCGAGTGTCTTGCAGTTTGAGGATCATCACGGCCTGCCCACAGATAGAAAAATATTGTAGAGCAAGGCTCTCTGCAAATTCTGCTTCTGCACTAGCAAAATCTCCCTAAAAATAATTTTCAGCTCTCTGGTGGCTGTGAACGGATTAAGAGAAGTGAGGACAGTGACAGTCACACTGCTGAGAGCAACCCTTCATTGGCAATAGGTGGGCAGTGTGTACTGGGATAAGGATCAGAAAGGGAGGGGATGTTCTGTTTTTTTCCAAATTGCATGGTGCCCCAATATCTCTGTAAATGATTTACAAAGAATATCAGGGTAGATCATTTTTGCACCCAGCTTTATGCTCTCTTGGTTCACTTCCATTCATTATCTTTTGTTATTTCAGCAAGGCTTTTGCCACATCCCCCCAAAACAACGCACCTTGGGCTCAAGTACCATTGTTCCTGGTCAGTTGTTGGTATTTCAGCATGATCACTAACTTTTGGAGACCTGAAAGGCACTAGAACTAGCACTAGGAGGTGTCAGCTTTAATTTGGGGATTACCAGCTTTAATCCTACAAAGAATGTAAAAAGCTGATAAGATTTCATGTGTAGATCCATTCTTCTAAATAGCTTTCTGGCATTCATTATGGCTTTTTCTTCCAGGAAACACAGACACTTCTGCGGGTCTCTTCATCCTGGGAGGCTTCTCGAGAAAGATCTGGTGCCATGCTGCCTTCCAGCAAGGCTTTGGAAATGCCTTTTGGTCTCAGGCACTGCTGCTGGACAAGTGTGCGCTAACAGGGCTCTCAGGACGATATGACCCTTCAAAAGGCAAGCAGCAGCCTTGCTTCACGTGCTTGGAGAGTTTCAGCTTCAGGCCAACCCTAGAATTCATTTCAAGAAGAAAAATCATATCACTTGAAGGTGATGATGGGTTCAGGTTAGTTTGATACTCAGTGCTGTTAGAAACTCTTTGTGAAATGACTGACTTCAACACAGTTCTGCAAGTTCCTGCACTTTCTGATATTTAAAATCAGAGAGAATTAAGACACACGGGGGCAAAATGGATGCTTCCACCTGGAGGGTGCAGGGGAGATGTTTACCCAAGGTTGGCTGGTGATGGCAGGGGTGGAAACAGCCATTCCCCAGCATCATTTACAGTGGCCACGGAGAGCCAGAGGCAGCATGCCAGCTGGAGAGAGCCTGCAACTCAGGCCAGTCCCTCTGACTGACCCCACATGTAACTGGTGGCTTCTGTTTTCAGTGAGACACATGAAATGAAGCAGCCGTTGCTGGTGCTGGCAGACTCCGTGAGCGCCCGCAGGACTGGCCGCCTGAGCACAACAGCTATAGGCGCCAAATCACAAAAATCTGCATTTTCATGGGGTGTACCAAGGAAGGATCCATGTGGGACTTTTGTCCAAACCCTGATGGGCTAACCACATTAGCCTGTCAGAGGGCTGGATCATTGCCATGCTGAGAAATTGTGAGTACAGTAGTCATGGAAGTATGACATTCATAACCAGAAGGCAAAGAATTAAAAAATTGCAATCGCCCAATGTTACAAGCCCTTCCTATATATTAGTAGCTATTCATAGCCTTGCATTTTAATTGTGGCAATTACAACATTTTTAACATTTAATTTTTGTTTAGGGATATCAGTCAAGTTTTCCAATGCATTTGATTTTTAAAAAGTCAGAGTGACATTATTCTTTTATATATTGTCAAAAGGAGTTCTCATATTTAGTGATCTTTTCCAACTGTTAATATGTTACTTTCCTCCTAATTGTAGAAAGGCTCCAATTAATCATAGTGATCATTTACTCAAGTGCCCACTAATTCTCTTCTACAAATAGCGATGCTTTATAGCATCATAAAAAAAAAACCAATGGCCACATCTCTGATGAATTAATTTTGTCAGTCATTCAGAATGAGCAGCTGGAATAAAAGGCACAAGGCATATTCATAATAAAAAAATATAATAAACCAGTAATCACTCCTGTTTTAAAGCATAGCAATAAACGAGAGAATTTGGATGTGAAAATATTACGGTCTGCTTCTTCTACAGTATGTTCATGCAGAGGGACAAGGAAAAGAAAACTGATGGCACGCACTAGAGCAGAATCGAAGGGATAATGATTTTGCAGTCCTGCGGTTCAGATGGGTAAAAGGTGACATCCACCACAGGGAAACCAAGAGTAATCCCGGGGAGTGTTTAATCTCATTCATCTGAATTAAATCACCATGTTTGAAGTCTTACTGCAAGTTTACGGAGGCATATAGTGAAGTTCAGATACAATTCAGTGCTATACGGGACTTACCAACAAGAAATAGCTAAATTCCAGTCCATGGTAGCAATCAGCCACAAAGCACTGATCAGGAATTTGCTGCTCTCATCCCACCCTCTAAAAGAGCAACCAGCACAGCTCAGCTATTTCCTGCTTGTGAAGCCCATTAGCAAATTACTGCCTGGCTGGAGCAAGGAAGGAGCCGGGGAGGAAGGGAGATTCCTGCTGGCGTGGCTCCTCCCCAGCAACCTCCGGGTGCCTCAGCGCATTATCATCTCCCGCCCAGACCTTCTGGAAAGGCTGTGGATGAAGCCCACACACCTGCACAGTGGAATTATCTGCAAAAGGAGCACAGAGAGGGCTGTATAATCACCTCCCCTCTCTGTCCATGTATCCCCACAGACCTCATTTTGGGCATGAAGCTGAAGAGGGCCAGATGTCAGCAGTGCAGCCGATTCCTGGGGGAAGGCGTTATTCGTTCTCAAGCAATGCTGTTTACACCCAGACCCATGTATGGGTCACGCACTGCTGACATGTCACACTGCTTCAACATCAGATGAGAGCTGCATTAACCTCTACACCCTGCAACGGCAAGGAACAAGCGGGTTTTGTTTTCGCAGAAGGAGCATGCCAAGCGTAGCTTGCCTTCCAGGTCAATGTGGTCTGTAGATGAGGTCACAGCAAGGAGGTTTGAATGTCTAGGACTTTTGCATACTGTCAACATAGAGATAATATAAGCCCGAGATAAGAGAGCCGGAAAATGACCTCATCCTTCCACTGTAACCTTGCTGCTCCCAAAGGCTTTAATATGATCCTCCAAGCCGAGCTGTGCTGCTGCAATCTGTCTAGAGGTTTGAGTGGGACACATCATAGCTTTATGGGGTGGGGGTGTCAGTCCTAGGTCTAAATGGGGCTTAGAAAATCTATAACTATTCAGTTAGTTGCTGCATTTACCTTCACGAGGGCAGACTTCAGCCATGAAAACTTAGCAGTCAAACATTTGAAAAACTTTATGAACTTACCCAGACCATTGTCAAGTCCAACACCTCAGAAGCCAACCAAGCAGGGCATAGGCCTCATGGCATTTAGTAAGGATACAGTCAAATCTCTGAGTGTGTTTTAAGGGTGATCCTGTAGAGTTCAGTGCTACATTTCAAAAGAATGATCAGATCAAGGAGATTCATGTTGTTTTGAGGACTCCAGTCTAGCTTTGCTTGAAGATGGATCAATTTGGAGAACCCTCTTCAAAAGGAGGACTAGAAGCACAGCAGCAAGCTGGGATTTTCTGCGGACAATGACACTCAGATGCCAATTATTTATGCTAAAGTTTAGAAATGGAGCAGTTTTCATATGTCTTCCTGTTGCAGGTGTCTGCCTTAGACGTTCATTGCAATGCCTTTAACCCAGTAGGACAAGCAAACACCGAGGCCGGTAGCCCCAATAGTGGGTTGGCTGGCCAATTTCTCACTCTTCATCCTGGGCATTGTGAACACCATGGCCTGAATTAATGCTCCAAATCCCCTGTTGGCAGCCTTTTTCCCCTTGAATTATAGAGATACCTGAGTCCCATGTAGCGAAGGTCACCTAGGATATCTCACATGCATCTCTATTCCAGCCTCAGTTTGAATACAACTCGGACACAAAACAATGAATTTTAAAGTGTGAAAGCAACACACGGTCCTCTGAAATGAAAGATGCTCCTCCAAACACAAGCAGTTACCATTAATTTCCAAGTGTACTTGTTTTCTAAATGGTACCTCATTATTTCTTCAAGGAAAACATTTAAATATATAGAACAGAGAGAGAGAAAAGCTAGACTATAAATACAGAAAAAAACTGCAATTTGATGGAGGGGGTGAGAGGAGCTGACTGGAGCTAGCTTTTCTGGAACAGAAATCCGTGCTCCTCTTCCCCGCTATTTTAAGATCGTTTTAGATTAATTGGTATACGCTGAGCTGTATACCTTGCTCATCTGAACTTCCATTGTCATTTAACACAGATTAATTAGCGTTAGTGTTATGACCTACGGTAGTTTGAAGGTCAAGTCCTTAAGATCTGTTTTCATGAGATGCAGTAATGCTATCTCAAGAGACACCAGGTATCATAACTTACTGTGCTGTTAAAATCTGTATAATCAATATGTCTGCAGCTTTAAAATTTTACAATATACTAATAAGATAGACATAAAATCCTACTGGTATTGCACTTACTCCCATCAGTATTAATGATCTTAACACAGCAGGTGTTATCACTCCTAACAAGACGTGGTATTTGCTATTTCATGCTTAGATGCTCCCTCCTCTTGGTTCACAGAAGCTGAGGAAGCTCTCTTTTAATGATTTGATAATGCTACAGGCAGAGCCACTTTGAGCACAATTCAGCCTAATTTCCTCCATGCTGAATGAGGCAACATCCCTCATCTGCTGTAATCTCTGGAGCAAGGTAGAGGCAGGAGTCCTGCAGACCAGGCACAATCCAGAGTCATTTATAATACAAGTCATTTACCAGAATGAACAAGTCGCAGTTATATTTGCAGATTGCTGTCATTGTATGAAAACAATATATTTATGTTAGGAAAATATGTGTTTAAGATTGAAATTCTCCTTCATTGAGTCTTTTCCCTGGCTTGGGAGGAAAAAAGGAAAAAAATATCGTCACTAAAAAAAGGGGAAAAACCCACCTGAGTGTTAAAGTGGCTAGAAAACCAGATCAAAATAAAACCAGATTTGACTTAGATTAGTTCATTGTATGGTCAATATTTTTTCACTAAACTGAAGTAGGACCTGTCCACCTAAGGCTGCAGGTTTAATGAGATTCTCCGCTGTGCTAATGGCAGCACAAGGAATGCGCAACTCCCCGCTGACCTGCTGTCTGGGAGGTGCCTTAGGCCATGTCAGCTCCATGTCCTGGGCAGCATTTACTAGGCACAAGCAAGTCATTGTGAACTGTCACCATGGCTGGCACCCAGAAATGCCACATGGTCCCATGTGCAGCTCTCTCTGCTGGGGCATACTGACGCTAGACACCCGTGACCTATAGAAGGTGCTTCTAATAGGAAGGAAACCCCATACCCTGGAGATGTCCATCTTTCTTAATTGACCAGAAAGGAGTTTGGGATGAGCAAACTCCTAATTTGGATCACTCAATTCAATGCATCCAATTCCAGGGAAGTCAATTAATGGCTCTGACCTTGGTTTCTTTACCTGCAACACAAAGTACTTTGAGGTACCCCATTGAGAAGGAGATATTTTCAGACTGAGTATGATGCAGCACTGTCAAATGCTGCTGATGATTAGGTCTCATAAAAAGTGGATGGTTGGATGCACATTCTGCATCCTATTGCAGGGGAAATGCGGTACTGAAATACTCCTCATTGCTAAAAGAAAACTCCCGGTGAAGAAAGCCCATTGAAGTATTAATGCTACTTCTGTGGACTTCCTGAAGACATCTAATCCTTTAATCTCTGGAGGGTGGCAGTTTTAGAAGAGATGCCATTATAGCTGCTCATTGTGGGATAAATTATGCAAGAATTTATTATTGATTCAAGGGAGCCTACTCAAGCATGCAATCGAAGCCAAGGCAGAGGGGAAAGGACGAGGTTTCTATAGTTAACTAAACTGATTCACAGCCCAAGAAAGATCTAAGGCAAAAGAAGCAGTTCACGAAGTGGAGCATTTTACATACCAAATCACCTTTTCCACACCCATAACCAGACTCTAGTACCAGACCATCACAGAGCAGAGCCCAACGAGTTACACGAGCCCTCTCTCAATACAGTAATACATCCCCACCACCACCCCACTAACCATCCACGGGGCCAAAGGCAGGAACCCCTTTGGCTGTGGACCCCCAACCCAACCCAGCCCATCTACATGGGGCTGGGAGACCACAACAGCCCTGTGCAGGGCTGTGTCCAAGGTGAGGAGACCCAAGGGGTCTGGGTTACAGACCAGAGCTGTGGAAATGCCCAATGCACCTCAAAATGACAACAGCTGCAAGGCCATGTAGCCACAGAAAGCCACATTCTGAGAAAATTTGTGTGCAGCTTGGCACTGTACCAGAGTTTGACAAGGTCTGTTCAAGGAGCACAGAGATTGGGGAAGTAGAGGCTTAACTTGAGAATTAAGAGGGTAGTGAAACTAAAAGCACATACAGCCCAAACAATGACACAGGGGTGACAGACACCCATCTTTGAAAAAGAAATAGAAAGAGGCCATTTAAAAAGCCAGGAAGGCCAGAGGTAAGCAAGAGGAAAAAAAATGAGCTTACACAGCAAGTCAGTCACTGGCAAATATAAAACAAACCATGCGGAGGCTTAATAGCATGTTTAGCGTTTTGAGTAATGGACATAAAATTCGCCTTTCTCAACTTGACCTTTGTTAACAACCTTAGGCACTACAGGGCTGTTATCCTGCAGCATTCCTTTTACTAAAATCATCGTGTCTCTAAGTGCTAGGGATCATTTCCTAATGCAATCAGAAGAGAGATCAGTAATAATAAATATGTAAATATATATACAATGCTTATATATCTTGCATTTACACACACATACACACACACACGTGTGCACACACGTGCTCTTTCCTTATAACAACTCTCCAGAAGAAACATTACAGTGACATTTAGGCAGAAAAACATCCAGCAGAGATCTTACGCTGAAACTATCCTTGATTCTGTTGCATAGAAAATGGCAACAAGAGTAGGAGAGAGAAAAAAAGAAAATAAAATCAGTGAAGCTAAACATCTCCCTAATACCCTGCCAAGAGGGTTTATTTTAATTGCAGCAGGACAGTGGCATGTTTCTAGACTCAGCCACGTGCTTTGCTAAATAATCTTCTTTAAAATATTATAAATATGCAGAACTTTGAGAAGTAGGTCAGTGGCTCAACACGTTGTAGCAAATAGCTCAGATAAATACTAGTCATTACCCTGTGATGTGCAGTCAGTAGCAGGTCTGACACACTCTGCAGCTAGTTGAATGGCGATTCACTGCGTTAGAGGACCGTTCCCCAAATGGTACATCTGAACACCTGGTCACAGCTAACAACATGCCTCTCAACCGACAGAGAAATCAAGCTCTCCCTCTCATCATTTAAGTTGTCTCACAATCAGCAAGGGCAAAAACAGGAGAAAGCAGAAGCATATAAGAATTCAAGACACTGATATAATGAACAAAATAAAAAACGACAGCTCAGGATAAGCCCGAAATGCAAGTGTCAGCTCTGCCAGAAAGGTGACTTCAAAATCCTGCTTTGAACATTGGTCCAGATGCACTAAAACCCATCACAGGAGGACTGTCTCCGTGCGAGCACCAGATGAGCCCTTTGCAAAGTTCCCCGGGACCTGTAAAAGCCAAGCGGTGGCTCATGCAAAATCCTCCCATGGATTTGGTGTCCTGAATCCATGTGGTGCAGCTCCCCTTGCCCACCCCCCGCTTGGATTTCAGCAAGCACTTACCATCAGCAAGCTCAGAGCAGATTCGGGAGCACGCTGCACAGCCATGTCCTCTCTTCCTATGTACAAATCCTCCCCACGACTTGGTCAGCCCTCGGCCCTCCGTCACAGCAAAGCATCCACAGAGCCTACAGCTAACTGCAGGGAGAGAAACCCCAAATCAGGGTCGGAGAGCATTTGTAAGAGGAGGAGAGGATGGATGAGGGGGTGGGGAGGAGAGGAGGGAAGGAAATAACCTTCTCAGCCAGGGAAAGAAGCTTAAGCTAGGCCAAATTTTACACTAGAGAGAGGAGGAAAATGAAATGGAGAGCCTGCTGCAGAAACAAGATATCAGGAACTGCAGGATATTTAAAGCTCAGGCGCACGCCGCCACAGCAGGCAGCAGCAATACAGGACACGTATCAAACACCTACATGACAGGTTAGGTCCAAACCATCCTCCCGCTGCCCCAGCACACGGACTAAAATTAATTGCTTTTAATTGCCATTCTCCTTCCTCCACCTACATAAGTGCCTAGGTAGCATAAAACTGCCGTGCCCCTGACTCTGCATCTTCCTCCCTGCCCTGGCGATGCTAGCGCAGAAACAATGTCAAATATCGCAACGTACCGCTTCCAACAGGGTCAAATCTCTTCTCTCCTCTTGCAAAGCCCTGTTTCGCCTGGTTTTGAAAGCAGATGCCTGCATCATACAGACATGAGCAACGAGTGAGAGGAGCCAGAACTGGGAAGCACCCGGCGTTCACTTGAGAGCAACAACTACCTTTATCATATTTGATATTCGAGCGAGAGCTGGGTTATGCACTGACCCTTTTCACCTTACCTCCCCCCCCCCGCAAAAGAAAGTCTCTTCCTCCTCCTCCTCCTCTCCAAATGGACTCAGCTCCCCGTGGATCTAACACACTTCCTAGAAACATGTAATTACACAGGCTGTTGTGTTAGCGCTCTGATCGCGCTGCCTGTACCGCATGGAAACGGCAGCCAGGCAGCCCCCCCTTCCCTCCCTTCGTAAGGCAACATGCTGCAATCCCCCGCCGAGCTCCCGCAGCTCGGGGGGCCGGAGACGGCTAATTGCGAAAATGTGGACGGTTAAGACACAAGGACAAATTAGCCTTGAAAATAAGCCCCTTGTTTAAATGTTAGTTGTAAATGGAAGATGGCTTTCTGAAAGCCTTTAAAAATAAACAGAGCGTCCTAGTAGGAAGGCCAGTACTCTCACATAGATGTACCCTGCCAGACCTGTAGGACCCCTATTTTGTAGGGCTCAAAAACCTCCTGGACTTCAGTGTATCAACTCTCGCATCTCCTCTCTGAACAAGCAGAATTTTGGCTTAGTTTCCTAAAATGTTAGGCTTCACATAGTGACAATGTCTGTTCATCTTCCAACACCCACCTGCACATCCCCCCACCCCCACCCCCGTGATTTTCAAATCCAATTAAAAGTTTCAGACAAATTCATCCAGAGTTGAATTCTCTGACACATGTCATTCCTGCAACTTCTATAGAAATTGTCATCAAATTACTGTCTCCATGAAGGTGGGCAGCAGTAATCCAGCCCTTGTGCTCTGTAAGCTACATCTGGCAGGTCAGCTGTGGTGTGTACCACACTGGAGTACTTATTTGCCCAATGTCTCATTGCTCACATATCACCATGCTTTAACAAAGTGGACACAAAGACGTAGGAGATTGCAGACAGTGCCCTAGGAAGATCATTCAGGACATCTGTGGCAGACCTATACCTCCCAGCACACTACTCTTGAGCCAGGGGACTGCCCTTCTCGTAAGGCATGTATATCATGTGGCATATAGAGAAGCTTGGGGTTTTTCATGTAAACATATAGACCGGTGAAATCCCCCCCGCCATGCTGCAGCAGCAAGCCTGGGTGTTGCATGGTGATGGCAGGGGCTTCTCCCCCCAGCAGGTTCTCCACCAAGAGGTGTGGGAGGGGGAAGCCACTTGTATACACCGGGGACATCTCTCAAGAGAAAGTGTGGACTCACTCATGGGCACACAGGAAGGCATTTTCTGGGTTTGGGTTGCAGACATCAACACTCAAGGAAAGTCCCTTGTGTCACACCTGGGGGTGGCATCTACTGCATTGTTTCTGAGACCTGACCTCCTTCACTGCAGTGAGCATAGCTCCTGTGAAAGCACACTTATGCCAGCAGCCGTGCTTATTTCCACCCTTGGATGTAAGTCATCTCCATCAACGGAGAACAGGGACCCAGCTTCTTAAATGCGTTGCGCACCAAAGAGCTTTGGGCTTCGGCAATTTTCTTCAATCAGACCAGAAAGCTGAGGCAGAGTTTCACAGTGCTTTCTAACCACAGGGCCCATCTCAGCTGTCTGCAGTGGGTTATTCTTTGCCTCACAGGCATCTGAAGCTACGAGCTATCATACAATGAGATCTGCTCCCTTCTCTCCAAAGAGATTTGTCTTCATCCCTGAAGATGAACAGGTTGCTAACTATTAAAAGCAGTGGAGAAGCAGGCTACTTAAATGTCTCTTGAAAGAGGAAAATATGCAGAGTAAAAGATGAAGGTAAGTTTTAAAAAACATCTCAAGGCATCAAATTATAAAATGAGTAACTAAACTTTTTTCAACAGTATCATGACAAATATCCCAAGGCTATTACATTTTTCCCTACACTAACCCAATCTGAAGCACCGTGAGGAGGTGGCTGCAGAAACAATACGTTCAATAACTCTTGAGACCGACAAGCAAGATTTCTCCTTTGCCAAGCGATTTTAAGGAACCAGCCTATCCCTACATTTTTGGATCCAGTGAAAATGAAGAATCTGGAAGTGTGGATGTCTTTTCCACTTCTAGCTCCTGAATTCACTCAACAGTTGAGCAGGGTAAAATCCCAGTCAAATACTAGGAGCTAGTTATCATTTGTAGTGTCCTTGAAAAAATTCTAGGTTTTTCCTGAGCTCTGCAAGTCTCAGTGTGATGACCATATGCAGGGAGCCATCTGTGCACAAGTATGTGATCTGTGGTTTCACGGTACACTTGCGAATTTACCTACAGATTTGCCACTATTTAGGTGAATAAATTTCATAGTGCAAAAGGAACAAAATAAAAGATGATTAAAACTACAGACTTGTGGTTTTGTTTCAAGGCCTAAAGCTATGACATTAGCAAAACAAAGGAGTTTATTAACTGTCTTTTTTGGTTTCCTCCTATACTTTAAGAGAAATAGGTGCTACAATTGGTTAACAGCTTACAATCACTCAAAGAAAACCTCTTATGGCAAACTCTAGTGTAACAGAAAAATTGATATCAGTAAGAAGATATAAAGCACTTGCAGACTAGTATATACAGAGGGATCCTCCAATTCCAGTGTTATCACTGGCATTTCTTTGACAGGGATAATACAAGCATAGATATACCATGCCATGGTGGGTCACCATCATTAGAGCTGGTGGTTGCTGGGGCTGTGATTTGAGATTCTGGTAATGCAATGTGGTAGGAAAGCCCTCTGCAAAAAGCACACTGTTATATTGACTGTTCATGGACGTACAGAACCTGACAGGCACCTATTCTCCTCAACAGGAGACATGGGTTTGGAGGACAAGAAGGCGATGGCACTATTCATGGCATAAACAAAAGCAATACAGAGTTCAGGGTTAGTTGCAAGACTTGATTTCAGCTGGTACAGAGCTTATATTTCATATTAAATTTGTATCCTGTTTTTTTCTTCAGTGGGCAAACATGAACTCTAGTTTTCAGTGAAGCGAAAGTAAATTTCCCATGTATTGCTACCGTGTATATGTTATTCGTGATAAATCAAAGTCTTCCTCCAGTCACCTGTGACATTTGTCGGAGATCAAAATCTGACATGAAATTTGATTTGCCTTCTGGCATCACAGATGTGTGTTTGAGTGAAATGTTGTCTAGTGATATGATAACTGCCAGGAGGTCACTTATTTAAGCAAAGATGTGTACAAAGAAAATCGTTTGCTCAAGAGGACTTAAAGCCTTTACCTCAATTTGCAAGGACTTAATAAAATAAGTCCTGCTATTGTTTTGGAGGGAAAATAGTCAATTAAAGTTGATGGAACTACCATAAGCTATGACAGGACCAGAACCACACCCATTTATAAAACCCCCACCCATCCAAGAGAAAAACATCTCTGGAACTTAAGATATATCAAAGTTTATGCCATGCTTGTAAATGTTTGACCTTAAATTTAAAGGACCATGAGCTTTCAGTGGTGTGAAAAGAATAGATAATTTAAGAGTATGAAAAGCTGTCTGAGTTTATTGGATTTCCTTCAGCCATTCATGTGTTCTTCCTGCATCTCAACTGTTTACTGAAACTTAGATGATTAGTTTCAAGTACATGTTAGTCACAGAAATCAAATTTGCATTATGAATGGCCATGGCAGAAGTGCTTCTGCTTTAATCCACAAAGGAGGAACCACTTCATACAACAAATTGCAACAAAGCAACACAGCTGGGATGTCTAAGATGCCTAACCGAGCTATAGAGAATTACACAAAAAGAAATATTCACATAATTCAAACAGACAAATTTGAGGACCTACATTTTGCTTGTAGCATATCCCCAAAGAAGATAAAAGCCTGATGCCAACAAGTAAATTATTCATAGTGAATTATTCGCTCAGCTTTAAAAAAGGTCTGGAAGGAACTTACTGCATTAGCTCTTCTCCTTACCTTCCTATGCTCCCTTCCATCAACGCAATTGCTCTAAAAATCTCTTGTCATGCCCCATAAACAGATCCTAGCAGGGCTGGGATAATTGCGGTGATAAGGATGATTCTCCAAGCTGCCGAAGAAATAGGAAGAGAAACATTATTCCCGGAGGCAGCAGACTGTCAAACGAAGACACCGTATGTGGATATATGAGGGGAAGTGTCTTTGGTCAGCTTCTTGCTCCACCACAACTCTCTCTGGAGGAGGAAGTTACTGAAGGGTTCCCTACCAAGTGTTTGGGGAAAATATTTCCTTGCCTTCCTCAAACAGGAGGTATTACAAAAAATATTGCTAGGTCAGGTGGACACTTAGATTATGACACAGGCTAAGAGAAGGATTAATCTCAAACTCCTCTCTGACTTCCAGTTTAGCTGTTGACTGGCACATTTCCCTTGCCTTGTTTTTTTTTTTTTGGCAACTGTTCACTAAGAATACAGTGCTGTTCACGAATGGTATCAACCAGAGGCTCTGCCTCTATCCAAGTGCTGAGCGCTTCCTTGATTGAACTTCTCTGGATCATTTGTCTTTAGAGCTGTGCAAGCAACCCACAGGCTGCTCATTGCTAAGCAGTCCCACTCCCAAGATGCCTTATGTCTGAACACTAGTTAGCTTTGATAGGCACTGCTTTGGAATAATGAGAGTCCTAGAAATATCTTCTTATTTTAAGGACAAAGGCGAGATAGTACAGAACTTTCCTGATATACCACCATAGCTAGAGGCAGAGATATTTCTTGGACCCTCTGAAGGTGCTTCTTCATGATGGTGACTATCACTGGAGAACAAAGATCCTTGCATACCCCTTCCACAAGCCTAAGGGTGAGATCTAGCAAAGCAAGAAGCCTAGTCCAGAGTCCCCTAGAAGACAGCTGCCTGGGCCAGGAAGAGAACTGAGGCTTCTTGTGGCCTCTGTGCCAACCACAAGGCAAATGTCCAGACTTAGACCACTTTCAAGAGACCTAAGAGGCCAGAAAAAGCTCTTGTATGTAATTATC
Organism: Leptosomus discolor; assembly: GCF_034619465.1. Lineage (NCBI taxonomy): Eukaryota > Metazoa > Chordata > Aves > Leptosomiformes > Leptosomidae > Leptosomus > Leptosomus discolor. Next base: position 211,063,359 of record NC_141391.1, on the reverse strand, counting down.
AGAACTGGAGAGTCCAGAGAGAGTTATGCCAGTAATAAGAGTTCAAAGTAACAGGCTTACAGAAGTATACCGTAGTCACATACAAGAAATATGTGTTGGAAGTGGGGCTGCTTCCCATCAGAAGTGGTGAATGGATTCTGATGTATGAGCAGACCTATTGTTCTTGCACAAGGCCAGCTGCCTCAGGTGCTACTGTCTCTCTCAATTTTGAGATGAGGTTGGTCTACATTTTTCTGCCTCTCAATGTAAGAAAGACTCCCATCTTCCAAGTTCCCCTTCAGCCTGTGCTGAGTAAGATTTCAGGAATCCTGGTAGTGTGCACCTGATATCTGGGTGGCAAAGCGTCTCCTGCTGAACTCTGGTCAGTGGGAGCTGACACCCAGCAGCACCTCCTGTATATCCCATCCATCAGTATCACCTCTCTGTTCTGAACTCGGCAGCGGCTGGGCAGCCTTGGATGTGAATTATTGTTGCCCTGAACAGGGCAGATTTAACCAGGTATAGCATCTCCTATCGTCCATGAGCAGCTGTTTCATCCCACAGCTGGGCTGACTTCTGTAAATGCTTGACACTCATACATTTCAGAACTATCTACGACTTTTGTCTGAGCTCTCATTCCCCCACCCAGCTATCGCAGCCCACACCAAGCAAGCCAGAAGAAAAGCCCAGTTCCCAGCAAAACTCTGAACTTCCCCTACTTCATGAAACAGCCTGTAGCATTTAAACCTGTTGCAAAAAAAGATGCAGATTAAAAGAAAATCCTAATATAAAAGTACTCCAAGAGCTGACCTCCAGTGTTCTTCCAGTTTATATTCTATTTAATTTAATTTAGCATACGAGAACTTAACACTAATGGTGCATTAGGACAATCCTAATTTAAAAAAAAAAACCCTGAAGGTTAATAACTAGAAGATAAACATGTCATAACTTAAAGTATGACTTAATAGTGGCATAGTAATTAACATTAACATTCAATAACCATCTTACTCAATTTGAAAGCCGTGGGTTTCATATTATGATTGTTTAATATTAACTTGACATTTGCAAGATGATGGCCTCAGCAGACTCAGATATGAGTCCAGCTAAACACAGAGGTCCAATACAGAGTGTGGAGTCTGCAGGTATGCATCGCTGCTGCAGTTATGTGTTTTCTGAAAACGCATTCTCCAGTGCTGTCGCATGATCTGTTGGGCTACACTTGTACTACTTGACCTAATCTGCACCTGTGCAGGTGTAATCTTAATGAAATACAGCAGCACTGTTCAATCAATTCGATTTTCAATTTTAATTTTTTTTTTCTTCTAGTATTCATTTAAAAGAGCCTGGGGGGAAATGTTATCTCATCAATAAGGCTAGCTCCTCTTCTATAGTCAACCTCTATGTAGTTGTGCTGAAAGACTTATAAGGTTTTGGTTTACCGCACATTTTTAACTTTCAATCTACATTTATTCATAACCAGTTCTTAATCTTTGTGCTGACACTATATTTCAACTGAAGTAGCTCTAGATCCTAATAATTTATCTCTAGATGTATCTGAGATAACCAAATTTCTTCTGAGCCTTTGCTTTGTCCTCTATGGGTTTTCCAGCAGCCTGCCAAGGAAAAGACTGTCTCTTTCCATTAGAAACCCTTTGCTGCCCAGACCAACTAGGCTTTATCTTCCCTGAACAGCATTGACCAACATCATCTACACTATTTCAGACAAGATCTGACACCTTCGCTGCACTATGCTACATATTTGTGCATATCACGCAATTGCTTTTTCCTCTGGGCAAGGCTTGAGCATTCAAACCCTTTTCTTCTCAGTGCATCTCATTGTGCACTCATTCACCTCTTAAATATGTTCAGGTTAATGCATTGCACCCACCTTCAGGCCCACCCAAGTCCCATCACAACACAAACAGTGACCAATACCTATGTACAAGAATACATATAAGTGGCTAGGGGTCATGGAGGGTCTGGAACTTCCAGTCTCTGCCCCATGCACTGTCCTTGGGTCTGAAAGGAGTATTTGACCTTTTGAAACTTCTCTAACAAAAACCTCAGCACATAAGGTAGACCATTTTTCAATGCCTGGAAAGTGAAGGTTTGAAGGCTCTACACTTTGAACTCAAGCCCCGTGGATCCTTTTAGAGCAGCTCTGTAAGAGTTGCCTATATTCTCAAAGAGAGTCTGTAGTGCAGCCAGGGACTGTATGTCCATTTCTTCAGTCCCACCTATATGCCCCATGTGAAACTTCTTTCTTCTCCTCACAGAGCTTCTGCCTTTCAGCCTCAGAACAGCTTCTGGACAGTGTGGACTTCACACAGATTTCGTTTGGCTGGATATTAAGTGACGTGACTTCTGCTACATATTGGCTGAGGGCAGAAAGTCAGACAAGTTAAAGCAGATAATACCTACCTGAATGCAAGTGTTACTGAGAGCAGTCTATTCTCAGCTTCCGTCCTTAGACCAGGAGTCACCTAACCTAGTAAAAAGAATTTATGAGTAAGACATCTAGTCAAAGATAGACAATTAAGGCTCCTTCACCAGTTAATGGATTAATACATGCAGCTCCAGAGGGTAGGTTACACATCCCACTAATCTCCAAATGGGACGCATGCTCTCTGGAGAACCTGGACTCTCTCCATTGGCTACTACAGAATCCTAAATGACTATTTTAACGTAGGCAGCAAATCTCAGCTTGAGCATCAGCCTTGGGAGCTGCCCTCAACTACTGGTGTTGCTGTTTGCATGTGCTATGAGCATGTCAGCTCAGGCCTTGCAGCCAGAGCCAGGAAGCACCATTGCAGTGCTTGGTGTACATTTGAGGATGCATGCAAACCACAGGGTTAGAGTGAGTCCCAGGTCCTGGAGGCTGCTGACCACTCAAGCTGCTCCCAGCAGCAGTTTCATCTTCTGGAGGTTGCCTGCCCTCCCTTTCCTTCTGCCACAACTTGAAGTAAGCCCAGAAAGAGACAGAAGTGATTCTTAGGAAGGTTCCCTTAGACGAGTGAGGAAACCATATCAGGAGTTGTGGCAAGGGTGGGGTACTCAAAGAGGTAGGTCATCTACCTTCTGCTAAGGAATAAAAATAGTACAGGCTTGTATGTGAAAGTCAGCATGAACACCCACTCTTGATCTCTTTGTCAAAATTATTTGTTTGTATCACAGTTGCATTTTGGATATCCATCAGAGGTGTAGATGACCCTGTGGTGTTAGGCATTGTATGCATACCTTACTAGACCAGGGATGTTATTATCAACTATTCATTACCACTCCCGCATTAGATCAAATCATGAGGGCTCATCTGCTTCAGAGCAAAGTCTGGGCTTAAAGAAGGGGAAAGTAATGAATACTTTCACAATCTGCTTACCTGGCTTCCAGCACAGTACTGTAACCTCTCAAAATATCATGGCTATTTCAGCAATGATTGCTGTGGCACTACCTAAGTAAGATGCATTGCTCACACTGAGGAGTTGACAATCCACAGTGAGATGGAGGGACTAACGGTGGTTTAAGAAGGGGAAAAAAAAATTGCACTCACAGCAGTAAGATGCAAAGTCTTTCTGCATTTAGAATATTTACAGCAATCCGTATCTTGATGCTTGCCAGAGCAAGTTATCAAAGCGTTAAGAGTTTATCATTCAGTTGCTATTTCATAATGTAGTCAGGGTAACAGTGTCGTATTTAACAGAAGTCAATTTTAAAATAAAAAGGAAAATTATTTTTATTCACTTATGAATTATTGTTACAAGCAACTCATTTATAGGAATAGTAATAAAAGCAGAACCATGTTCACTAGGTAACAACTACAGTTCTGGAAGGGTATGGTCATTAATAAACAGAAGTGAGTGCAGAATTTTAAGTACCCTTCCTTAGTCCAGAAATATGTTCTGTGAAAATCTCACATAAGGGAGTGAGCAATTCAGCTCAGTCCATTAATTGCCCTAAATATCGTGGCTGGTAAACTGCAAATTAGATTATAAAACCTCATTGCATATAAACAAATGTTAAGATAGATTGGCTCTGCTTTCTCGGCAATTAGTTTGCAAAACAGTTACTGTATTTTATGCTTAACAGTATTAAAAAGCCAACAGTGATTTCACAGTAAAGCAACTTCATAATGAATATTGGTTTTACGAATCCTAAGTCCAGTTGTTATATGTTTGTATATAGAGATACACAACTCAATTAACTCAACTATACATGTACATATACATATATTTGTATATATACACACACATACAGATATACAAGTCATATAACTCAATTTTGAAAAGTAGTTCTGGTCTCCACTTTATTTAATCTGGTCCTCCCTACACACCACTGGACAGCCAGGAGCTCAGGCTCCAGGCTTATGGAGGGACACGATATGTGCAGTTTTCCTCAGAAGTGCTTTTTTTTTTCCCCTTCCCAGGAACACAGACTGGTGGGATATTGAGAAGTTAACACATCAGGCAGGGACTTTTGGATGCCTGGTGTCTCCGACAAGGTAGACAGAAAACAGCTCTTGCTGAGATGCTCTACACCTAGAAATCAGGGGTGACAACAGTGCACATAACTCACAGTAACTTTCACATTCTGGGGAAAGGAAGTTTTAAAAGTATTTAAATGCCTTTCTAGACCACAGCAATTAACAACTAGGTCTGCAGAGCAGCCACCCCCTCAGATCTGCTGCAGGTGTGAAGGCAGTGACACAGGCCTGTGTACAGAACTGTTCCTCACCACTTCTCTTTTGTTGGCCATGAGTGTGGTACCTGACACACACCCCCGAAGAAATTAAGCTCCATTTTAGGAGAGAGGCAAATAGATCAAGTTTACACCATTGGAGAAACTGTTACTGGTGTCAGTCTGCAACCGTGAAGGCCACTTCCCAGCCCTCCTGCAGCTGCAGCTTATTGTAAGAGAAATACTGACATTCCCCCATCCCCATGTTGGGCTTTGCCATTAAAGCAGCTTATCAAGCTCCTCTTCCTCATCATCTCTCAATCACTAGTTACTTGCACCCGCCTCAGGCGTGGGCCAGAGAAGCAACAGTTATTAGATGCTAGTGTAGCACAGGGATGACAACAGAGGGCTTGACATCTCGAATCACATACTCACAAGGGACATCAGGATGTGTTTAAGCTCTTTCCCAAGAGCCTGGGACTGCCAAATGGAGGACCAGAACACCCTGCAGTGCTGAGCTGTGAGAAGTTAGAAAGCTTTTCCGCCTCCTTGTCCTCAGAGATTTTGGCATCCAACCAAGCTGACGTGGTACTGCAGAGAGAGCCCAAAATTAATCACAACGTCCAAGTCACGTACACCATGTAGCTGCATGCCTGGAAGCACAAAATTCAGCACCAGGTGAAGTGGCAGGCACTGGGCAGGGGGCAACCATCACTAGATCGAGATCTGGTGTTATGTGGATGCCGGAGGAGTGTGAGACTGGGCGGGGGCCTCGTGGTCCCAGTCCCCCATTCTCTTTGCCCTAAAAAAAAAGGAGCCACTACCTCCCCCCATGCATGTGTAAATTAACACATGCATATTTGTGACATTAACATAAGCCAAGCTCTTTGTCCTAAACAAAAAGGAGCCGCTACCTCCCCCCATGAACGGACTTTGTGGCATTAACAGAAGCGATTAAGATTGTCTATAGTCATCCCCACCCGCACGTATACCCTGGTGATGTAATGTAAAAATTGTGTATAAATATCACCCCAATTTTGGCCCCAAAATCGGGACAGGATCAACTTGGAACCATACTGACAACTGGATGGATGGACAAATTCTCTCCTTCTCCATCCCCCCCACTCAGCACGCCATGTGGGTAGTATTATTTACCTCAGCTAACGCTGGGAGATAGACTTTTCCTCCCGGGGTGTATTTCACATTTTCTCCTCAGGTGCGTTTCTATGCTTCCCTGAGTGTATCCTTGGTTCTTGTTTGTCACAACTTTACTGTCTCTTGTTCCACTGTATCCCTGTTTGACAGGCTTGTCTATTTGCCAAGCGGCCGGGCCTACAGCCAGCAAGTTGTTGTTGGTGGTGGTGTGTACGTGTGTGTACAGTGTGTGTTGTTGTTGTTGTATTAGTGATAAACCTTGTGTTATACCTGCAGCTTTTAATTTATCCCCCGCAATCCAAAAGAACCTGTAAATGTTGCTGTAAATAAACGATTACTATTTGTCTCCTGATTTGCATCTGTCGCATCTGGCCGCACAAGACCGGATTGATTTCCCTGTTTTTGTAACAGGTACCAGAGGAGTCTGCAACCCAAAAGCCCCTGCTGGGGTCAGGCATCCCAGCCACTCTTTCAGAAACCCAAAAAGTGGAGGAAGGTACAGATGAGACAACGTCAAAGGGCAATTGCCTCAGTCAAGCACCAAGAGGCTGGAACACCCCTAAACAGTGGCCGTAGCCTGGTGCCCGCATTGGACCAAGGGATTTAGGTACTAGAAGGCTGCTATAAGTTCTCCCCAGAGAAGAGAAGGCTCCAGGGAGACCTTATAGCAGCCTTCCAGTACTTAAACAGGGCCTACAGGAAAGACGGGGAGATATGCTTTATCAGTGAATGTAGTGATAGGCTGAGGGGTAACGGTTTCAAACTGAAAGAGGGGAGATTTAGATTAGATATTAGGAAAAAATTCTTTACTGTGAGGGTGGTGAGGCCCTGGCACAGGTTGCCCAGAGAAGCTGTGGCTGCCCCCTTCCTGGCAGTGTTCATATCAGGCTGGATGGGGTTTTGAGCAACCTGGTCTAATGGAAGGTGTCCCTGCCCATGGCAGTGGGGTTGGAACTAGATGATCTTTAAGGTCCCTTCCAACCCAAAAACCTTTCTGTGATTCTGTGAAACTCCAGTGACTCTGTAGTAACCCAGCTGAGTTGTCTGCAGGACCTGCACTTCTTGGCAGCACTTAGCCACCCACAGCTACCTGGAGTTGTTGTGTCATGCTGCCTTGCAGATCATGGGCGCATTGTCTTGCAGATGCAACTCCAAGGGACTCTTAGGAATTTTAACAGCTGCAGAACAACAAGGAGTTTATCTCCAGTCTTTATCACTCCAGAAAAGTACTTCAAACCAAACATCTTGCCTACAAGGTACTACAGGGGCATTGCACCTCCTGTAGAAGACACCTTCTTGTACATTATTGTAGTATGTTCGCTGTGGTATCTCGTACTGCATTTATACAAAACATTTAACAGCAGCAACAGAGTGGAGGCAGGACAGCTGTACTTCACCCTCCTGCATTTTCAGCTATGCTGGGTGTCTAAATTAGAGTCTGCTGAGCTCAATAAATCTTCCCACTGAAATTAAGGAGGATTTAGATCTTTTCACTGAGCAAATATATTTCAGCTCTTCTACACACGCGCAAATAGCTGGTAGATCAGAGATGTGCGTTTTACTTGGAGTGCCTTCCCTTGCATAAGCTACTGCCTGTTAATTTCTGCAAGATGTTACCACTCAGGGAAGTACAGGTTTGAGCTGAGGGCAGCGTTATGTCTGTGACATCGCACAGTCCCAGTGCTGCAACACATAAGTGTTCAGATATGCAAAGGCCATGCTGATATGCAATATCCACACTGTGAATTTTGCACCATTATCACAACTTGACAGCTCTCATTTCCCCAGCGTCATCAGCAGAACGTGAAGTGGCACAGGTAGTGCGAAAGAGCAGTGCCTTTAGAGGGGCCGCTAACAAAAGACATAGTCAAAGCTTAAAAACCCCTATGGTGTCAGTTTGGGTCTGTGTCACCAGGGAACAGCACTCCATTTGCATGACTAATACATGGGATTTTTAGAAAAGAACAGGAATATTTGTCATTGTATTTCCTTGAGTTCCCAGGAAGCAGTGCTGCAAAACAAACCTGCTCTTGTGCTCAATGTGGCCCTAAGGGTCTCATTTCCATCCTGGTCCACGTAATGCATGAGACCACCAGGGCAAATCTGGGGTCACGGGCAACAGCCCAATTCACCCAACACTCTCCTGAGCAGAGCTTGTCTCCAGTCCCTCAAAGCAGGTGCATCTTGGTTACCCTACTCAGGTTTAGTGAAAGAGTCACTCTCCGGGCCAGTATTGCTTATTAATCTGAGAAATGCACAAGTCATTTATGGCTATATTTGGTGTTCCCCTATTTGAACTCGTTATGGTTCCATGCAGGAGCCAAGAAAGAGGGGGAACCAAGAGCCAAGACATCGTGGGAGATCCATTTATGTATAACAGACAGCTTTTCATAACCTGTTTAAAAAACAAGCAACCAACCAACCAAAACCCCACACACCAAGTTCAGTTGGCTCAACTACACTTTCCTTGGCCAGTGAGTTTTACCTGCCTGTGACAAACCGGGTGTTTTTGGGAAGGAAGAGCCAAGCCTGGCATCTGGAAATTAGGAATCAAGCAGTTGAATTTCAGCCATGAAACCTACATCTCCTCTCTCCTGACCAGGGAAATGCTGATATTCTGCAACCCATTCAAGTTCTTGCTTCAAGGTGTTCGATTTTCTGTACAAACATAAAATTGCAACCTTGTACCAAAACAAAATTATTTCCAATGCCAACGAGATAACAGAAAGCTTACTGTCATCTCAGATAATGACTCTTCCTTCTTTCCCAGAAACCAGTCTAATTACCTCTCTCCACACCCCTTTATTCTTTCATTTAAAATCCTTGAAGGATTTTGCAATAATTGGATCAGTCTCACCTGAGGGGCCCCTGAACAAGTGCAGGTGCAGTTATGCCCAAACACCACCAAGACACCAGACATCTCCTGAGAGCGAGAAATAGCTGGCAAGATGCTTTTTCGCTTGGAGCTTTAGACAATGCTAAGGCATTTTCCTATAGGATGTGCAAACATTAGGCAGGGTCCATGTACACAGATGGGTGCAGAAGGTTTCTTCCTGTGGGCTGACTGCACATGGTTAGAGCAACCCCAGCCTGCTGGTGGATACAGCAGTGGTGCAGTGCCACACCTGTGCACACGTTTATTAGTAATGGCCTTGTCTTTGCTTGGGGAGCGGTATTTGAACAGATAGCACCATGCAGAGACGAAATAGCCCATTTCTCTTCTTGCACCAAGTTTAGCAAGAGACAGGTAAAGTCAACGAAGAGAGTAAGGAATTTCTCTGCTTCCCATCAGCAAACAAATGATACCAAAAAGGGATGTTGCTTCAAGCTAAGAGCCAGTGAATTCCCACTGTACACTGACTGGATCTTCGCATGTGGAGGCCACTGGAAGATGACTGAAATCAGTGTCCTGCAAAACCTTGTCTAACCTCTCCTCAGTAAGGATGGCACCAGGTTTGTGGGGGTCATGTGTGCCTCCTTGTTCCCATGGTGAAACCATCTCAACAGTTACTCCTGAATACATTTCGTCACTGAACATTATTTTTGAGGCAAGAATATTTCCATATCCCTGCTCTGTAACTGGTGAGCTTAAAACAAGGGAGAAGTCTAACATTATTTAGATGGCTTCCAATGAAAACACTGGAGAATGCAGCCACATCAACAAAAAACACCAAAAAACCTACAGAACTAGATGGACTGAAGCTATTCACAAACTGTAGTCACATTTGGCACACAGTGTCCAGTGGAAAATTAATGAAAAGACAATAAAACTGAAACAAAATTCAGTAAATTCTATACTTTATAATGAGGTTATATTTAGAGATGTAGCTAATATTATAGCCCCATAATAAAGACATATGTATTATGTTTGGGAAAAAATAAATGTTTAATTCGATTAGAAAAAAAATAAATGAAAATGAAAAAGGTTACTTTTGGTTCAGGTTGACTTAAAACGTTCCTTCTACTTCTGGATTTAATCAAACAAACAGAAAATCAAAAAAGTCAATTATATGTTAAGCCTTGTGAGTGACACACACACAGAAACAGGTAATTGAACTTCAGCCTCTCAGATTTATCTTTCCATCCTCCCTTTCTTCAGAGACAAAGAACACTGACTGTTTTCATTAAAATACAGTTAAATACTCTAATTCTACTAATGCAAATCTTTCCAAGTATATTTTGTAATTTGAGGAGGTCTGCTTAGAAGTGTGTGACCTTTTACAGCTCTGCATCTCAGCAAAATGCAAATAGCTTTCTTTACAGTCATTCAGAATAGCTTCTTACGAATTAGGTAATGACAATTTCCTTTAAAATGTCAGATTATCTTAAAATCAATTTAGTGCTCCCATCTTGCATTATGACTCAAGTGTTCTTAGGCAAGTTTTTATGCAGACAACATATTTAATGCTATGTTTACCACGAATGGCATAAACAGAAGCCTGGACAGCTCATATTAGGTAACGATGTTTGTTAAACAAAAATGTGATGTATTTGGTTTGTATTCTGGGAATACATCTAGAAAGCAATCTGTAGCCTCAATATTACCAATGGCTGAGTGATTGCTGCACAATTGTAACTGCTGTGTACCTTTTAACAAATAACGAGCCAGAATGTCTTTATTGCTTTGCTAATTAATACAAAGTTTAGTTCAGGGCTCTAATGTAGCATGGGATGTTGTGTATTTCCTTAGTATAAGAGTGCCTGAGTTTCCCTTATTGAGTTGTAAAGAGAGAAATAACATTTCTACGGAATTTCTAGGATACTTTGTGGAAAACAATAGCTTGGCTAAAATTTTCTGCTCTGTTTTATCAGAGACTGTGAAATGCTAAAAGTGAAATGGAGAGTCATGCCACTGCTATTGCTACTAGAGCCCTTTAATAAGGCCAACAAAAAATCCACAAGAACAAAACAAAACCAAAAAAGCAGAAAGAAAAAGACAAAGAAAAATTAGATAAAAAAACAGATAAAGGAAAAGTTTGACAACACTTTTTCAAAGGATTGAAAAAAGGCATTCAAAGAACAAAGGGTGAAAAAAGACTTTAGCAAAAAATATATAGATTTTGGCTGTTGTTTCATCCACAAGCTTCCTTTTAAATCAGCAGCACCAGTAAGTCACTCTGGACTCAGCTGACACTAGTCAGCATGTTTTGAAGGAATTATAACAACTTATGTGTTTGTGTGTGCCAGAGATGTAATAAGAAGGACATGAAGAAACATAAAATGAAGTCTAGGAGATCAATAAAATGTAACCCTTTGACCTTGTAGACAATTCCTATCCATTTTTCAGAGTTGGGTGATAAAATCAGTACAGTGTAAGGTTTGAATCTGGCCATTAATGCTACCTTGCATCTGTGAACTTGTGCATTCATTGGCCACACGAATCTATTTTTAAATGCAGATATAGTGCCTCTAGAGAAGAAACCCAATTCCCAACTGGTATTAAAACTGGCTTTGATAAAATTAACATTTGTACTCAAACTGTTACAGTTCTCAGAGCTTATCTCAGAAAAAGAGAGGGCTCCGCCTTCTCTGCTAGGGGAAAAAAAAAAAGGCAAGATAACAAGAAACAGAGCAGATGGAGTAAATTTTCAAAGCTGTGTGTGGGAGTTGAGCATTCAGATCCCATTAACTAATATCGGAGTCAGAGGACCAGACTCCTACTCACCAGGCTTCAAAAACAACAAGTTCACATTTCTCCAACTTTGCTTGCTTCTTATGTGTCCCTGACGCTGTCCTGGCTCTTCTCTAACAGGCTGACATTTATGCAACAGCACAGGGCCAAATGTGTCTTTACACTTGGGGCAGGGCTCCTCATCCAGAAATGGAGATACGTGAAGTATAGATCTGAGCTTATGCTTATGTATTTACCACGTGTGCTTATGGATGTGTTATGGGGAAGGACCAAAAATGTGCGGTGGCTGCATCCCACATCCAGAAACAAGACATGCATCATCAGTAGTTTGGTATAGATATTCCTAATAGTCATACTTCACTCCTTTAGAACAAATGAAATATGAAAAGTAGGTAGATACAGCCGGTAAGGGTATTCAGTGATGTTCCAAGGTCTGTTAAATGATGTCCAGCTGCATACACCAATCTTGCAACCCCCTAGTCATAAGAAATGCACTGTGCAGGCCGGTGCAACCACTTCTGTGAGTAACTATGCCTAGTGCCAACCAGCTGCACAGGAGCTAATGAGCACAGCTTTTGCCATTTGTGTCTATCTCCTGTGTGCTGCAGGAAGAGTGCAAAGGCCCCACACATTCAGCTGGGATGGGCATACATCATCTAGGACTCACCTTCTCATCCAGGTCACCTCTACAGTTTTCTACTCTGTGGTTGAACACCCTCTTCTGCAAAATCGGGTTCTCTGTCCTTGATAGATAATGAGAAACAACCATCTTCAGCTCCACTGTATTTTATCATGGTAGCTTTATTTTTAACTGACATTAATCACCCAATTATTAAGAGTGACACAGCACTTACACCCTATCGTTGCAATCTAATTAACTTCCAATCCTATAAATCAGTCTTGTACATCAAATATGTAGTATCTATGGGCTGAATCTCTTATTTGCTCCACAGGGACACTCAGCAGAGTTGGTCATGAGCAAAACGCAGTACAGAAGGAGAAAAACGCAGTTCTTGAAGAAGAGGCGCTCTCTTCCTTCCCTCCTGCTGAGCTTAAAACACCCGCAGATGGGCAGCAAAGGCACAATTGCCTGGCCACTGCTCAGGGCACCCCAAACCACTGCACCTGCCACAGAGGTCTGTGGGGAAAGCAGGGACATCCCTGGGACTGCCATTCATTTCCCCCATTTCTCTGTGTGTAGTGGATTCAGCAAAGGAGAGAAGGAGTAACGCAAACTCAGATTTTGGTGACTTGCAGCACAGGGCTGGGGGCTGTGAGATGTGGCCTCTTGACATGTGTGTGACAGAGACAGACATCTGGTCCTGGTCCTCTTCAGTTTGGACTAAGAAGGGACCTGGAGTCACACCTTTAGCTAGACACATTTTCAATGCCATCCTCAGAAGTAATGTCATTGAGGAGCAGCATCCTAAAAGTCCTGCAGAGCTTCTAGAGCAGGCTTAGCGACAAATTTTTGTAAAAATGCAGACCAGCACACTAATGTGGAAAGTCTGTTACAGGAGACATCCTGGGGACACTCTGGGTCCAGGTTCCTTCCCCATCCCACAGACTCTGGTGAACCACAGCCCTGGTTATCGGAAGACACTTATTCCTCTTCCCGACCCTGGTGGGGTCATGTGTGAGGGATGTCTTGTCACTTCGCATGCAAACAGAAATCTCCTTTAACTTGCATTAAGGTAAAGTGAAAACAAATACCTTTATTTACACACTTAAAAAAAAACCCCATTGTAGCTACCAGTGCTCATAAGAGACATAGCTTGAAGAAACAAAAGAACAGACCTGAACAATCTGGTCATAGGGAGGTTAATTCTGCCTGGTCTCTCTGTCTCTCTCACAGCATCCCGACGACTTGTCGCACACACCATACTGATGCATCCTTTGTCAAGGGTCCAGTCTGGGCTGTATCCTTCAGAGAACTTGTTCATGGTAGATGGCACTAAGTTTTACAGATAATTACCTTTTTGGAGCGCTGACGAGTGTCTCGCCAGATTTACTCTTTCCTGTTGGAAGATATTTCTTTCTAACATCTTCAGAAAAAAAAAAAACAAAACAAAACAACTGTGTGGCTTTAATAACAACAAGCATTGTTCCACTTCCTTGGAGATGCAAGCACAGCCTTGCTAGTGCAGATGTCACATCCCTAACGGTCCTTGACTCACTGAGGGGGAAAATTTCCCCTCCCTTCTCTCAGTATGAAGTGTATCCACAGCCTGAACCTTGTTTTTTACATTCATCTGCATGACAGCAAACACAGTATCAACATTTAAATGCAGTGACAAAGGTGACCAACTACAAACATCCTTCTAGGACTGTGGGAGTGGTCAACAATCCCTGCATTAAAACATGGAAAGCAGAAGTGAGGAGGGGGTTTTGAATCAGTCTGGAAAGTCAAGCAAAGGTCATGGGGCTCAAGAGAAGGTGTGTTTGCAACATGAGACATTTTCTCCAGAAGGACCCAGGCTCTGATCTCACCCCTAGAGGAAGGTGATCGCCTGAAGTTGCAAGCAGACCATGAACAGCAGGCAGAAAACTCATCTGAGGAGCAAGGCTGAAATATTGCTGTGTGCAACTCCATCCCCATACCCTCAGCCTGAAATTTTACAGATGTGGGTGCAAGAACGTTCATCTGTCGCCACACCACACCGTAACGTAACTCAGGGCCTCCTGTGCCAGCCTATGGTGTCTGCGTTGCTGCAAGCTTGCTCACTCCAGTCACATCCAATGAAACATGATGGTCTCAGTGAAATTTATTTTGATTCCCTTGACTAGATGATCAGTGCTCCTAGTAAATCTGACAGCTTCAACCATCATCAATTACTGCTTTCACTACGCAGTGGCTCTTTCTGTGTCACACTTTCTGTTACAGAGACCTTTGAAACCTGTTTTATTTAAAATGGGTAGAACTAAACCAGGAAAGCTCAAAGTAATTCCTCTTTTCAAACCAGTCTTCTACTAAACATATTGCACCTTAATAATAGGAACCCAACAAGAGTCTCACCTGATATGAAAATTATTCCTCACAAAGCTGGCAGGCTGCCTGCTGGAAAGTTATTCTTGGAAATGCAAGGTTATTGCCCATGTAATTTTGTTCTTCATACCTATGGGTTCACTGCTGAGCAGAGTGAAGCCACCAAAGCAAGGTCCTTGCCTGCAGAGATACCCAGGTCTGGTGGTGTTCGTGGGAAATCATCGTTCCTCTGCTCTCTGGGTCCCTCCACAGCAGGCCCTGATGTTGCTCATCACAAAGTCAGAGGTTTTGTGAGGTGACTGAGTACAAACTGCCTGCCAGGCATGATATTGATGAGCATACAGTGCTACATCTCCACCCTGCACGGCTAGAGGGAAGGGCTTACTGGGTTCCATCTCCCCACCATGCAGAGACACCCACCACATAAGGTCTCTTCCCAAAGAGGGAGAATGAAGAAGAGCTGAAGGTCTGTTTTCTCCCAGAACATGCCTGAAGGACTTGGCCATTTCCCACTTCTCCACATCTCCATTCCAGGAATAACCACTGCAGTTAACTATGATGGCAAAGCCAGTAAATGTGCCAAGGATGAGGCAAACCAGAAGACTGGAAAATCACCCTGAGAGGATGATGTGCTCTCAGGAAGCAGCATGGTGGGATTATCTGCCATCACAATTGCTATGTGGGAAGCAAAAGAGCTTCACTCTTGGAAAATAAACATTTGCTCACTTCAAATAAAAGAAAATCAATGAAAACACTAAGTTGGAGTATATACAGAGATCAGAAGTCTGAGTTGTCAGGCTGAGCTGAACTATACTTCAGAAGACCTGGCCTTGATTTCTGGTCTCCGAGTGACCTGGAACAGGTTGTTTTCCTGCTCTGTGCCTCGATTTCTCCTCCTGTGAAATGGGGGCAGTGGTACGGATTTGATGTAGCATCTACTGGTGCAAAATCTTATATAAGAACTGATGCTATTACTGTTTTTCCCCACCCAAACACAAGCTTTTTTCAAATATCCTTAGCAATAAAGAAAATACGATCTTGCTTACTGAGTGTAGATCTGTATGGAAGCATTTCACGACAGCTTTTCTTCAGAGTGATCCAAAGCACTGGGGTCTTTTTGAGGAGTGTCATTTTCCTTCTCATTAATTTCCTGCTTAAGGATTCTTTAAGCAGCAGTGTTATATTTTCCCGTATACAATAATGAGCTACCAGCTATTTCAGCCAGAGTGACCTTTCATTTCCTAATAGGAAGAACAAAACAAAAGCCAGTGAGGAGTCTCTACCAGGCAGGACAGTGTGTGTCACTGCTCTCAGCAGCCGAGCGACACCGGCAGCTGCCTCACAGCAAAAGAAGGTGCAGCACACACCATCCCTCGTGCAAGGCAAGCAAAGGGGGCGAGGTCCCCAAAAAATTATTTCATAGAGTCTCATTCAGACCATGAAAGATGCAAATGAGAAAACTCTTTTAAGTTGTAACACTCTCCACGGAAGTGTCTTTCAATGGCATTACCTGCAGCACACACCTAGATCCATATTTGCTGTCTTCAGGGATACTTAAATGCTGTGGTTAAGGTTGGTATTAAATTTTGCACATGGGAACATCTTCCAAACATTGCAAAACTTGATAATTAAGCAACCTAAAATTTTGGAATGCTCAGGGGCCCAAACTTGTCTAAGCCCAGGTTACCATTTTCTGCCATAGGAGGTTACAACAGAACCACCCAGACGCCTGTTTTGTCTGATGCACATAGAGCAGAAATCACTGCACGACTCACAGGGCTTCAACTAGTCCACAAGTCTTCATATAAACTAATCACAGTGCAATATTATTCCACTTGTCAACAGTTCGGGAGGAATTGACAGATCCTAGTTTAACTATTTAACTCTGCCAAGGGTAATAAATTCTCTCATGCATTAAATTAAAAATGACACTTGAAAATAAGTACATTATGGACCAAATACAGCACACAAATGGGGGACAAAGATTTAAACTGCTGCTTGGTGGAGAATTGCCACTGAAGCAATATGCATCTCATTATCCAGACTCACACTGAACACATCCACCAAGAAGGCCCTTTGCATATAGATGCACTTGCTGTGGGCAAAGGCCTGCTATCAGTGTGGACAAACACAACTGTTTATTTTCCATTGTAACAATGTTTGAGCTAAAAAACCTGCCGAGGGCTCCTTAAGATGGGCAAACTCTGGACGAGGCAGTCCCTGCTCACCCTCAGCCCCCATCATTTTTGCCTTGTGTCCAACAGTCTGTTTGCAAAACTCTCCTTCCCTTCTTCTGCCACCTGACAACCTAGGTAAAACACTGAGCAGCTGAGCTGATAAGACACGCTTAAGCTGATAGCAGAAGCAATAACATTAATAAAGACAGGTTTTACTTGTGAGTGTATTCCTTACAGAGGGAAGGAAATTTCTTCACAAGCTTTGGGTTCGATAGTCTTGAGCTATGCCACCTTCTTCTGTCACAGGGGTTTCTCTTTCTCTTTCTCTTTCTCTTGCAGTAGTGTCCTCCATGCAGCTGTAATTTCACACACAGATACCTAGTTCTATTCACTCCTAGTTTCCAGTCCATTGATACACTTTTGGGGTGGGGTTTGTGCTTCCATTCAAATTGGCAGTCACCTCTCTGTCAGTTGTTCTTCTTGATAGTCGATGGAGAGTCACAGGAATTTGAAAGGAGCAATTCATCCAGTCTTTTTGAATGAAATTAATTACCCAGCCTGTAAGTAGGTCTTATAAGCTGAATCACTCCAAATTTTTCCAGGTTGCCAAACAGCAGTAGGAAGGGAGAACTGTGATAGAAAAGACTACTGACAGCCTAGCCAGCTGGCTTACGTTTAGTCATCTATTCTGCAGACATCTGAAGTTAGGCAACAGGAACCACCACGCATAGGTTATGCTTTTAAGTGAGAAGACACCTTAGAAGGGAAATGCTGGGTGAAGAACACGTGAAATACTCAGGGCCACTAGTACGAGCTGAAAAGCAGGAAGTAAAAGGAGATGTGATAAAGACTCAAGTTTGCCAAAAGCTGAGAGCCATGGGCTGGAGTTAGGAACACAGAAGGACCAGCTTTCATAGTCAGGTTGGCAGCTGTGACAGCTGACACAGGTATTTATGTGCCTTCCATGGCAGGATGTAGATGTACTGAATTGCTTAGGCACTGCTGGCAGAAAGTAAACCCCTGCAGACAGGTATGTGAGAGTGTCTCCACACAGCCCAAGTTAAATGTTGGCTCTGTACTGTGCCTGCCTGTTCCACGAGGAGGAGCAAATAAACACCCACAAGTTATTCTTGCAATTGCTGCTAGCTTCAAACCTTGCACATCCTTCCATAACAGTTTCGTCTCTTGCATGTCCTTTGAGAAATAGTCACAATCACTAAAAGATTGCAAACTGATGTTCAAAATTCTATTGAAAATCTATCCTCTGGTGGAGGGTATCGAAAATTTTCTACAGCAAATGTGTTCTTTAGGAAGTGGTGGAGAACTGTAGAATAAAATTCTTATTGATTGGACACCCTTCCAATTCTATGGGAAATATAAAATTTACCTTAATGAAAGCAATCCTAATGAAAGCATTGAATACACTGAGATTGCAAGGAGATATTGGGACATTTCCTTTGACCAAATGCCCGCTGAAAGTAAAAGATAGACATATATAAGTGGTTTGGGGGGTCAGAACCTGCTCGTTATGCCAGGTGTGTGAAGATATTCATCTCTGGCAGAAATAGACATTTATTTCCACAGCTACTGAAGGATGAAATTGAAAAAAAAAAAAAAGGGGGTTTAGTCAGGGCCCAGAGACTGGGTTTGGAAACCTCCCTCCTGAGACTATAAAACCAAAACATGATAGAACATGGGAAAGAGGAAAATCAACAAAAGCAAGGTGCCCATCTATGCTTAAATGTCAAACAAAGCAAGTCCCACTTGATGTTTTTTCATCCTCTCTCATTCCCCACATCCTTCTACCAGGGGAGTGGATGTTTAAGAGAAAGCAGTGAGTGATCCCACTCATTTTGCCAAAGCACACTGAAAACAGAGTCCTCTCCCTCTAGAAACTGGGACACCCAGCCACCCCGCTCACAGCCGTATCACTACTTTACATTTGCTAAGCCGGTTCAGACTTCCTCTGGCAGAACATCCCTGGTGACCAGTTCCTCCAGGCTGTCACGGCTTCATCTCATGGGATGAGCTGTGACATGACCCAGAGGGAACCACTAGCAGCACCGAGGGTCTGGTGGGACGTGGTCATGGAAGAGGTCCCTGTGAGGGACCCTCGCCTTATGTGGCCGAAGGGGAGAAATCAAAATCAGTCGCTTCTCAGCAGTCTTATGTGTCGTATCTCAGCTCACTGCTGCCGTGCCAGGCTCCCTCGAACAATGCCTTAGGTGAAAACAAAATTCTCAGAAATCCTTTCTTGGATTACTCAGAGTCATTCATATTCATTAGTGGTTATCAGCACGCAAGCAAGGCCCACAT
Source organism: Leptosomus discolor (assembly GCF_034619465.1). NCBI lineage: Eukaryota > Metazoa > Chordata > Aves > Leptosomiformes > Leptosomidae > Leptosomus > Leptosomus discolor. The sequence continues at coordinate 211,044,443 of NC_141391.1, read as the reverse complement.
TAATTAAATATCTTTGGCATTTGGGAATTGAGGAGTTTGGTCTTGTTTTCTTTTAGTTTGCTTATTTATTAGGAGTATTAACTTATTCTGACCTAACTTTCTCTGACATCTTTCCCGGTTGCAGGAATACAGGCTTACAAGCAAGATATTTGAAAACGCATCCACAAAGATGCAGAGAGCGTAGCAGAAACACTGGAAATGAAGACTCCAACCTCCATTTTTTAAAGCTCGTTTTAAGGCATCAAATGAGAAAAACACGGGGGAAGTTCTTCCCCCATTGACTCTTTATGAGAAATCTTTGTACTAAGAATGCTAATTACCTTTGAACCTTGAATCTAAATGATGCTTCCATTACCAAAATAATTTGTACAAATATAAATATTTCCATTTCTTTATAAATCTATTTGCAATGTTAAGACACATGGCAGTTAACAGCATTGCAGTCAGGGATGTGAATCTGCTTACAGACCTGTTGTGAAAGGTGAATCCACTTGTTCAAAACCATCATTTTCACAAAGTTCATTGCCTGTTTTTATTTTATTTTTTTAATAGCATCACTCTTCTCTGTTGCTTAACACAATACCATTACCTAGATGGCCTGTAGGGTCCCATTTCAGCAATAATCCTACAGTGACTGCATCTTGGCATTGATTTATGCTTGCGTTTTTATAACATATAAAACCTTTCTATCGTAACAGGTTCCTTGTTTACCAAAGGGGAGAAAAAATAGCTAAATTGTTTCAAAAGCATGAAGTAATTTGTAACAGGCACTGTTTTACTGACATGAAACAACTGCTGTAATGGGGAATAAACTGGAAAAATATTAACAGGTATGCAACTCTGCATCACAAAGAAACCACTGCAGAAATATTTTCTGCAGAAAGCTCAAATCTTCCTCATCCACAAAGTCACACCTCTGTCATTAAAATCCCTCATGTCATGCAGCCTCAGCTCCTGGAAGGGCTGAGGATTTGAGACAAGGGTCCAGACTTACAATTAAAGGGGACAAAGCAATATAGAAAAAGCCTCCTAATGCTGTGGGACCAGACTTCTGCAGCAGATGAAGGGATACGAGTGGGAAAGAACGAAAAATGTCTCAGTCCCAAAAGGAAGAGCGGAAGATTTAGACTATGGAAAATCACTGCTTTTTCAATACTCATTTTTCACTCGTACATATCTCTGCTGTTGCTGTACTAATAGCACATGACACTTTCCTCTAAGCCATGAGAGTTACAGATGTTTTATACATATATTCATAACGAGGTGGAATTTTTATTAAACTTGTCTGTGGAAGTTATTGTGGAGCCTGAATTTTATTTACTACAATATAATAAATTTCCCAAGCAGTGGTGACACCATGGTAACAATATTGCTAATGTAATTATTCCTGCCTCTAAGACAGAGTCAAGTCTTTGTAACATGTAGCAATGCTATACAATAATTGAATATAATTAGGTTTCCTTTTTTCTAAGCAGGAGGTGAGGAACTGAAAATATACTTCTCCATGGTAATTTCTATCAGTAATTGTTTGCAGAGATCAACAGGAGGAACTACCCATTCACAACCCATAGCATTCTCTTTGTTTTTTCTTTTTTTCCTAAATCAACTAAAATTGAACAGAGAGATTTTCATCTGGGCTTCCTAGCAATTCAGCAGTGACGTGGCTTGCTGGAAGTATATGTACACACATAGGGAATCATGCCTTCTGAAAATACAAATTTTTGCAGAGCTAATCAAACAAAACCTTTTTCATGTTTTACATTTTAACACTGTGTTGCAAATTTCTGGAATATAACCAGGCAGAAGGACAATCTTATTCAGATAAATCGCTCATACTTCAATGAAGTGTGATTACTTAGCCGCACTGCCAAATTTAACCTTCTAATGGAAATACCTAAAAGAATTTTACAAGGCTTCTTGTCAGTACTGGGAGAAATGTCAGAATGAGGAGGATCTATGAAACATCACAAGAAAAAAATGTTCATCTGTAAAATGACCAATGTCAATAAAACATTTAGAAGTCTGGTAATTTTTTACTATTCTCGTTATACCAGTATAACTGTGATCACACATCTCTGCTCCTGTGATATAAAAAAGGGATGAACAAATGGGCACACGAGCCCCTCAAGAAACATTAGCTCTATAAGCATGCACTTAGGTATAGGGCTACTAAATGAAGGCTGGAGCTACTGTGCTGGGATGTACTTTGATGTAGCTCAGCTGAAGCCAATTAAACTCCACTGAAATCTGTACCAGAAGACACATCTCTTTGCTGCGTTTTGCTAATGAGAAGAGAAGCCTTTCTAAAATTATCCTTGTCAAAATTAAGTTTCCTCATTTAGTTTCTCCTACACAGAGCGAAAGCATTTGATGGAGTGGAATGGAAAATCTCATGGAAAAGGGGCCAGCCTGTGGATTTCAAACTGTTTTATGCACATTCGCTGAGCTTAGACCTGGACCTCAGAAACAGTGGGAAAATAAGACTATTACAAGGACTGAGAGCAGAGGAAGGACCTGTATCTCACACGGAAGCATCTCAGTCCCTTGAGTGTGGCAAAGCTATTGGCTGCCTTTTAGAAGGCGTATTCAGCGGTCACCTTTGCCCGCGTCCTTTGCAAAGGCTGCTGAGCATTTGTCACACCCCTGGAAATACAGTGAGGAAACACCTGAGGGGAGGCAATAAAGGGACCTCTGTCAAAGGAGGCTATTTTTGCCAAATGACCATTGCAGTCAATAGCATTACTTGCATGCTTAATGTTAAACATGCACTAAAGTGCTTTGCTGGAGAGAGGCCAGATGGCTCAACACTTTGCAAAACTGAGCTCTAAATGAAGTTTCTCTGGGGTCTGGCTGTCCTTCAGCATAGTCCTCCTTGGCCTTGTCACACCACGGCTCTCTAGAGACCAAATGCAGACCTGTTTCTCATTTATGTCAGTTCAGAAATGACCCAGCCTCTTTGTTGTGACCATTGATTCTCTAGAAATTCTTAGAATAAATAGTTGCAAGTAATGTGTTTGTTAAGAGAATATTAAATTTGAACTGGTTTGGCTTCTGACCCCAAAGTCAGACACTGTAGAGGCTGCATTACAGATAGAGTTGTTGGTCACTGCAGTTCTCTCTGCGGTGTGTTAGGTCAGGCTCCTCAGAAGATGCATTTCAAAAGGACATGGCATTTGGAGCAGAAAACTCCATATGTGTAGACAATGAGAAACAGGGATTCTTCCAGGCCTGTAAACAGAAATCTCCATTTTGGATCCAGATTAGCACCATTTCTCGAGCCTAGGAGGTCTCTATTTCTTACAAGAACCGAGCACATCCCAGTTTTCTCTTTTTAAAACACATCTTGTGATGCAGCCCATCCTCCTGTCTTTCACTGCCCAGCCAGCCTGGGCTGTAGGAGACTTCCCAGGCAAACCCATGTCTTTCATGAAACGACCCCAAAGACAGGGGCAGAGCGATGTGTGCTCCATCCTTCTGCAGAGTCAGTGCAAGCAGAGGACACCAGTCTCAGGGGCAGAGAGAAGCACTCAAGGCCAACAAGGAGCAAGCAAGACCCAGCAGCACGGCATTGGCCAGGGACTGACAAGTCAGGGGTATTTATGGGTTTAGTTTCACGTAAAATATATAAAAGGTGCTGAGCACTGACAGTCATCCCAGAACTTTCCTTTTTCAGACAGATATGCTAACTGCCAGCTCAATTTTTATGAACATGCTTTGATATGTTGCTTTTTCAGAGCCTAAGCAAATAGAGACACTGAATTACCTTCATTGAGATCACAGCTGATGAGCTCCAGCAAGGCTGCGGTTGAGGTGATGGTGAATATGAAATCCTGTACCCAGACCAAAAATGAAATTTCGGGAGTTCAAGTACAGAGGAAGGGAAATGAGTCCCTTGCACAACACTGTACTAACACAAAAAGGTTAAATAAAAGCTTGTTTGCAATGAAAAAAAAAAAAAAAAGAATGTTATTGTTTCTTACCTTAAAACCCTGCCTTTTAATTTCTAATCCTATTGCTAGGGTGATTCAGACAGGGGCTGTCTGACTATGAAGATAAGGATAGATGCAATGACTAGTCTGTACACAGTGATATATACTTTATTGTCAAGCTGGGTGCTGTGTGAAGTCAATAAACCTCATAGCTATTGATCATGCTGGAAAAGGAAATTAATGCAGACATGGCTTGTTTTTGCAATATGATAGGTATGTCTGCACATCATCACCTGACAGCCTCCAGCTGTTTGTGCTTGTTTGAGTTGGATGGGATACAGCTATTCAAAATTTGGATAAATAATAAAAATCAGTGGTGACCTTTGAGAAACTTCAGAGTCATAATCAAAATGTCGAGAGAGGCATCTGGGAAGTGACTTTCAGCATCTTTTTTGATCAACATTGCATACTCGTGGAATCATAGAATCATAGAATAGTTTGGGCTAGAAGGCACCTTTCAAGGTCATCTAGTCCAACCCCCCTGCAATGGGCAGGGGCATCTTTAGGTAGAATTTTTAATCAGAGTTAGAATAGGCACAGTGACAAGTGGTCCAGCCAGCAACCTGCCCTATCTGCCCACGTGAGCTCTGCTTCAGAACATCCGCAGAGACCCAGGTCCACCCAATTTGCAGGTCTCATCCCCTTCTTTTCAGGTCTTCACCCTTTCTTTGGTAGGCAGGAGCAGGAAACCACTTTCTGTTATGGTCGTCTCCGTGGCACTCATATATAAGCCATCCCCAGGACTGTCACCCAGGAGGGCACCAGCCTCGCGCCTGGCACTGTCAAGAGCAGTGTATGGAAAAGCAAGTGGAGAAGCACCCAGCCTGCTCACCAGGGGTGTTTCATTCCCAAGCCCCGGCTCAACTCCTCTGACCTGCTCGGGAATCAGCAGGTCCTCCCCTGCAGTCAAGACATTTAAATGGATGGAAGGGAACTCTCCCTCTGTTACCACTTACATCAATCACACTGTAAGAGCTGTATGATTTTCACGAGTCTGAAAGATCGGCCCATGTGTTTTCATTTCTGTAGGCTTAAGATGTGGGGCTTTGCTCTGTGGCATTTGAGTGCTGTTTGGAAAGAAGCGCTATTGCAACCGGCTGTTTCCAGCACACAAGCTAGGCATCCCAAAGTAGTTTAAGGCTATCTGAAACTATGCTGCACTGGGGGCCTAAGAAGACGCAGAATGCCCTAAGTTTGTTAATTCATATTTGCACTGCTCATAATTGTAAATCAGACCAGTATCCCACTCCTACCAAGTCTCATACAGATGAGTATTTTTATTCGTAAGCAGGTATATAGATACCAAAATCCGCTGGAGGCATAAAGTTTGCAAGGCATTTCCTTTACTTTATTCAGTGTGTTTTTATTAAAAATGTTACAGATATTATAATAAAGTTCCTTGCTGTTTTTACACTTTGGTACATTCCTCCAGTAATCCATCACTAGCTATGTCAGGGAAAAAAACCACAAAACTTAATCAGGTGGAAGTGGTTTGTCTTTCAAAGGAAGAAATTTTCCCTGAACCACAGTGCATTATGAATTTTCCAGCCCTAGTAGATCGACAGAATGATGTTTGAATCACAGTGAAAAATGGAGTTGCATGGTTGGATGAAAGCAGTAAAAACAATCAAGTGCCTTGCTAAGCATGTGGTGTTGTTACTCTGCTCTGCTCCATCTCTCCAGGAATTACTATCAGTTCTGCTGCATGAAATGAAGGAAGACACTTTGGAAAACCACTGAGCAGAAAAGTCCCAACTCTGCATAGATTTTTGGACTTCCTTGGTAGGTAATTTAGATGCAAAAAATTCTTCTTTCAATCTTTCAGTCTACTACCTTGCAATTTTTGGCTGGTATCACACTATCTGTGGAGAATCTGCACATACAGACCCAAAACAAGCCAACAAAACCAAGTGGTTGTACCAGCTCTTGGCGTTTCACTTGCTGATGCTTACAGCAGTGGAGATGGCTTCAGCAAAGCCAGTAGTAATGAAGGACGGACGCAGTTACCGGATGGACGCAGTTACCGCTCCTTGCAGTAATCCTACTGCCACAAGGCAGAAACCATGATCCCTGTTACCTGATTTCACAGCCCTGACAAGTCTCAGGCCTGCAGTGGTTCTCCACAGAGGTACGCTTGTCCTGTAGCCTGTCCTGCCCTTGGGTCATCACACACTTGTTGGAGATAGGAAATAGGAGCAGTCAGGATTTGCCTGTTTCAGAACAGGGAACCTGTTTCAGTGTGCAGCCCCTGGCTTCATGAAGTGCTGCAGACAGGGGAGTCAGACTGGAGTCATCATGCGCCAATAACTCTCATTTACAGCCTTGTAGCAAGCTTTAATCTTTTCTAAACAGCTTTCTATGGCTCCAAAGGGACGCATCTGAATGGCCCTAATAGGTTGTCATCATTTCACTAATGGGGGTTTAGCGTCTGACTTATGGACAGAGATCTAATTCCACTTCTCATTGCTGCCCTGCAGAAAGAGTGGTCCTGCTTCACCTTTCCACCTGCCCGTGCCCCTCTGCCAGTAGGTATAATTATCCTGACATTAGGAAGGACTTCAGATGAAGAACTCAATTCCCTTCCACAGTTTAACTAAGTGGAGGACTTGGACCGTCAAAGCTTTTCGTAAAGATGGATGGGAAGAGAATTAAAATCCTTCCATGTCCAGATCCATGCAGTACTTCTATTATTTGCTTCGGTACTACTCCAGATGCATATGAAAGCCATATACAATGTGATGTCCGGAATCTCATTAGCAGCAGACATGCAATGCCACGAGACACAGTGAGAGGAAAAAAGCTCTATTTTTAAAGCACGCTGACTGCTACATGCAGAGACTCCAGACAGAGAGTGGATGGGGCTCTTGAGTAGGTCTCCCTGGAAAATTTGCTCCCTGTTCCCTGCAGGTCACAAATAGCTGGGAATCTTTCACCAGCATCATATCTAGCTACCACAGTGCCTGTGCCTATTTTCGATATTCTTTAAGAGCCTTCCATTGGAAGATACATGAACATTTTCTGGCATCAGGAAACAGAAATATTTTCAGGCTCCAGCTGCCAAAACCTGCACTAAGACTCCAAGAGAGCACATCTGCTGCAGGATGCCTTAGGGCTGTGTGGCTAACACTGGACCAGTGAAGACACTCCTTTGTCTCAGACCTCTTTGTTGCTAGCTCCCAAACTACCTGCACAAGAGGCTGTATCCCATTCCTACACAGATGCTTTGAGGAAGTGTTGAGCAATTGGGGCTCAGCGTTCTTTCTAATGGTGAGGATATAGATGAAACAGAGGCAGCCTGTTCTCAGGGTTGCACAATGAAAGGTGGACAAAAGCTGGAACAAAGAAAGGTACAACTGGTAACAAGGAAGAATCCTTCACAATAAGAGTGGTTAAGCACTGGAGGAGGCTGCCCGAAAGGCTATGCAATCTCCACCCCTGGAGATTTTTCAGAATTCATTTGGACAAAAAGCCCCAAGCCACCTGACCTAATTCGGAAATTAGACCTGCTTTGTGCAAGAGATTGGACTGTGGACTTCCTGAGGTCCCTTCAACCTATATTATTCAATGAGCCTATGACTCCATGGGTGGCTCAGAAACCTGGGCTGCCAGTACTAACACTTTCTGAGCTGTGGAACAGCTTGATGTTAACGTAGTCTCTTAAAATCACCCTAAACTTCAGATAGGTGAAGCTTAATCGTAAATCCAAAACTCAAAATAAACAAAGAAAACCTAACTGTCTACTCATTCAAAGATTAAGTTCGTTCATTCCTTCTCCATGTCCATCTGGGAAGATGAAGATCTAACTCAGATAGGGTATGGTACCCCAGCTTCCATGCATACAGTATATCAGGGTGCGATTACAGGTGGGGAGTCACTCATTGGCAGTAGATCTTCGTACTCAGTCATATACTTGGAGTCTCCTAGGCTTTCAGTTCAGACTTTTCCTTCTTGGTCCTTAACTTCCTCAGCAGGCAGGTTCAGCACTCCCCACTCCAAGCTTGCGGCTGTCCTCACTTAGGAAATGCCTGTGCCTCTTTGGGCAGATTAGATCCTAACCCTGTTAAGGACTCACACCCGTTCTCTTAGGAAGTGATGTAAATATGTCAGTGCAAATCTTTTCTATGGAAGAGAGTTCATAGCAAGATGTAAATACACAACTGCACTTCATCCAGATATAAACAAGGGATTACGTTGTGCTGCTCATTGCTGACTCTCATTTAAATCAAGTCGTAGCGATAATAAAATAATTGGGGGTCGTACTGGGTTAGGCACAACCAAACCTATCTAATGATTACTCCTTAATTTAGAGGATGCAACTTAACCCTCAAGCAAAAGCTGGGACTACATTGCATTTCTAGTCAATAAAAGAGAGAAAAGGTGGGGACACTATGAACATTAGTAAATGAAAAGACTGAGGGTTCTAGTCACAGTTTAAACGGCAGCACATTGCTCAGCATGGACTAATTGACCTAGTTTTTCAGCGTCACGTGACAGACTAAATTACCCCTGAAAGAGTGCCCTGACCTCACACCTTCGGCTGGAAGAGAAGTCCTACATCAAACCCACATCCTGGCCTGAATTCACTAGGGGCTCTTACAAGGATGCAAAACATATTAACGTTAAACAGTGCTAATGCACATATGTTAACCCAAGAGCGGGGATCAGCTGTTGAAAAGTGAATCCAGAGCATGAGACGTAATTGCCACGTCCTGCCTATGCCTCTAATTATCCCAGCTCAAGTCATTCCCTAGGCTTCCACCCGTAATTTTGTCTCAGGTTTCCCAGCTATGTCTTTTGCAGCAAAAATGTGAGAGTTTTCTACCCTGTCAAACAGGCAGAGGAACTGGCTTTGGGAAGCTGTAGTTACCCTGCATCCACCATATAAGCTGAAATTGTTTTTCTTTCAGTTCCATGACCCTACAGTTTTAGTTCACTGATGTTTTTCAACTCTGTGTGCCATGGAGTGTTGCGCTCGATTGCTGGGAAAGCACATCCGTTTTCTTTAATACCCCATACCCATAACACATGTATCAGTAAAGAATGCAATTTCACCGTAAAATCTATGTGTTTCATTATGTGCTCCATATGATCTATATATTTTGTCATGAAATGTTGCCCTCTGTTTGCTATTTTATGTTACATTTCTCATGAGGTTACCTTGACTTTCATGTGGCTTCTATACTAGATTTTTTTTTTTATGTCCACATAACCTTTTAAGATATACGTGGGGTTTGTTACAGGTACAAAAAGAGTTAGGTTCACATATTGCAGCTTTTATTAGTGCTCACAGAGAGGTCTCATTACCCTGAAAGAAACAATAATACCTGCTTTAAGGCAAGACTTTATCTTTTCAATGGCCATATATGTTCCTATTGTCTGCAGAGTAATTTTTTTTTTCTTTTGGTACTAAAACAGGAAACGTGTAGCAAAAAAATGATCTGTTTTTTATTGACTTCACACAACCTCTTTCAAACCATTTCAAGGGATGTAAACCATTGCAAAGGCAGACTTCACATTGATAATGGGAGCAGCACTTCAGAGAGACAGCAGTCCTGAGACTTTGCTGTTGAAAAATCGATTCTGGTCCATTGGAGTCAAGAGCCTACAATGGTATAAATGAGAGAAGCAACTGACCTATTTTCTTAGCACAACTTTTCTAAGAAGACTAATTAATTGGCTCGCAGACACCCTTTGAAATTGCAGCCCTTTGTTTTCCTTCACCTTGTCCCAGTTTTAGACTGTTACACCACCACCAAACCCATGCCAGCTAAAACAGGAGCAATGAAGTGCTGAACTGCTGCCACCAAGTCTACAACTTAGACTTGGATGTGATGGCCAAGAAGAGGCACAATTTCCTTGACATTGCATAAAGGTGTGACCAAACTCGATTTCTGCAGTAGGCTGCTCTGTGCATTGAGTAACATCATGCACTGGGTAATGAAAGGTGACTCGCTCACTGAATGTGTGTGACGGTGGACAGCCCCTTATTACAGAAGCTCCTAAGTGATCTTTCCTGTCTGACATGTGATTGTGTGAAGCAAAACCATTCTGGCCACAGTGGGATTGCAATGCAGAAAGATGGCAAGGTGTTCGAACCCATGTTGTGTAGATACTGTGCATGTTATTTCTATCTTGGTAGTTTTTAGAGTTTCTTTTCTTAGCTGAGATCAGAGCCCCACCATGACCCTAAATCAGCAACTTGGCTCACTTTATAGTCACTGGTTAGAGAGACATGACCAGGGGGCAATCCCGATCCAAGGGAAGATTAATTTCCTTCTGGAACTGTCTCAAGAGACAGCAGACCGCAAGGGCGTTAAGTAGAAGTCATTAATTAAGCAAGATGATTCTGAGCCACTTGCAAGTCAAACATGGAGCATGGGGTAGAAATAATGACTGAGAACAGGAATTTTCAGTCTTGACAGCAACAGGTGGAATCCATGTTATCTAACCATGTAATGCAGGCATCTATGTTGCATCTGGAATACAGGTGCCGGTGAAGCTGTTCTTCTAAATTAAGTGTCCACATACAGTCGATGACGGGAAACCAAGACCTCTAGAGGCATGCAAAAGAAAATCCTGTTTGTCTCTTTGATGTCTGGCTCCTCTCTTTTTTAGGATTCCTAGCCCATGCAGGTTTTTACTTAGGCCAACAGGATCAAGCTGTGTGATGAGTGGTCTGAGCTCTGTTGTACAATGTTTAATGACTGAAGCTAGATTCACGAGGAAGGCAAATTATATTTAATTCTTATCTGTCCATCACATTCATCATGTGACTTCCAGTAAGTCTTTTCTATTCCTTCTGTGCCTCAGTTCCCTAGTAGTATAGTAGGAATGATATTTCTCCAACTCAGAGGATTGCTTTAGGATAGAAGAAGTAATATTGGTGAGATGTTCAAATATCATACTGAGAAGCTCCACAAAGGTCATATGGACAGATCCCTATTTTCAGTGCAGGGGAATTGCTGATTTTATTTTTAGCTGAGGCATAACCACACTGAATTTCATACACTGAATGAAAAAGTTGTGAATAAATGCAAAACCACTACACCGCACACTGAGAACACATTTTTTAAAAGATAGTGAGAGTGCATATGTGAAAAGGGGCAGAGTTAGGATTAACAAAGTTATCCTCATTTTGCCACTTATTAACTCCTGAGCTCAGGGTTAAGCTTGTCTGCCCTGGTAAGGGAAAGAGTTTCACCAGGAATATTAATAGGAAACACGGATTATTTTCTCCTTATTTATGTGTAACTCCTATCAATATTAATGGGACTCAGTTAAATAAATACAGGAAGGAAATGAGGAATGCGAAGGGGCAAGGACAAGGGAAAAGGAAAGAGAAGGGGAAGGAATTTTGACATTCAGATATTAACTTTCAGTCATCGAATTTAAACATTGAACTGTGTTTAAACACTGCCCTTGGCACAAACAGAGCCTGGCGCCCCTGATTTTCCCTTGCCTTTTAGCTGATACACTCCCTGCACGACCAGGGAAACATTCTCATAAAATATTTTATGCTCATTTCGTAGGAGTCATCTACTACAGAAGATGGAGAAATAGAAGCAAAACTCTCAGGATTAAGAACAGCATCCACATCTCCAGGATGATGTTTCCCATCAGGAAGAGTTCAACCCTGAAAAACATTCATAAGCAAAATACTGCAAGCAGTTTAAAGTTCATATTGTTGAAAACGCCTTTTGTATGAAATTCCTATCATGTATTTACAAAACCTCTGTCCCTACTAGATAATAACAGATTACAAATTACGAATGAATGCAGCTGTATTTCACTATTAATTGTAACATGTTCCCAAGCTGTTAAGTCTCATGGTCTGCTGATCATGCCTGACCCACAAATGGAAGTACACAGTGCAATAAAATTTCACACACTCTCGGTGTCCTTTCCAATTAGCGAATGAGTCATGCCCTATATCTGCAGAGTGGAACTGCACTTCATTTTTCTAAGAGCATCTATAGATCGGCATGCAGACGTCAATTCAGACTGTGTTGCACACCACAGTTTTGGAAGGATCAGCAGATTGGGAGCTAAGCTTTATGCCAAAGGTACAGGCACCTGCAGGAGTCTGCTTTTGGAGCTGACTCCTTCAAAATCTCATTTGGGATTTGATATTTTTTTATATTAGGTACATTTGGGAGGTTTGGGTGAGCCTGAGCATAGACTAATTCTGTGGCTGTGCTTGTCCTTTTGCTTGTGTGTGCGACAATGAAGTGTCCTTCAGCTGGAAGCGGATGCAGGGAGGCTGTTTCTGAGGGTACTGTCTGAACATCACCACATGGTGAACACAATTAGTTGTGATGTACAAATTGCTACTCCAGCTGAAGGGCTCTCTGCTGACAGCAAGGCTTGCTCTGTGACTGAGAGGACTCGCTGCCAAACAGTTCCACTGTGCAGGAAAAAGAACAGGCTAGTTTAAATGAGGCCATTAAGTCACTTGGCCAAATTCCTACCCCAGGCATTTATCCTATATGTCTTCTCCAGTTCTGTAGCACAACTGTTAACTGAAAGCCGGATTTTGCCTGAGTAATGCAAATCTCTCCCCTCCAAGATCTCTGAACCACCAGGGAACTTGTAAGTCTCAAATGTCAATGGAGGCCAAAGTGATCCTTTCCCATACCCCAAGGTATCACCTAACTGCCCATGGCACAGACTTATCTCCCTAGACAAGGCACTGCACCGGCAACTAGGAATCTCCCATTAAGTTACTCCAGCAAGAGCCAAACTGCCTTCCCTAGCAAAGCCTTCCAGATGGGTTTCACCTGATATCTGATCAGAAGGGCTGATGTATTTCTGACCAGCTACCAGCTGGCTGTCCTTCCTTTCTCTACAGCTGACTGAATCACCCTCTCAGCCCATGATATGGATTAGAGGAGAGTGGCAAGGGCATAGCAGAAAGGGAAAACAGCCCCAGGTGATGGATTTACTCCAACCTGATCTGATTTGCTGGACAACAGAAGTTAAATTTCACAAGTTTTCAAAAGAAAGGGACAATTCTTCAGACTAACATCAGCTGAATACACACTCCACTGGGCAACTGGGTTTTGCTGTTGGCCATTCCCCTGAAACCTAAGCTCTGTGAGAGCACATGAACTACCTTCCTCTGAGCGGAGGTGTAGGACCACACAGCAGCTTTATATTTCAGCCAAATGGATGGCTTGTCCATTGAAAGACCTTCATGCAAGTTCAAAGAGCTGTTTTGCTCTGAAGGGACTTGACTGTCATCCCCATGTCAGCTGTCATAGTTTCACGTGACACAAGCTAAAATGCTTCACCAAGACAAGTATAACCATTTTCTCATTCTCACACAATTACAATTTCCCTGGCAGCAGCACAGGGGAAACAGCTGGTTCCCAGAACGAAGAGGGATAGACATAGCAAAGCTAGAGTTAATTACATTACATTAGATCTAGGGCTGCAGCCATTGAGGTCTGCCAAATTTAAAAAGCCAGTTCTCAAAAGATGTGCCTGGAAGTAATCATCTCTTGATGCTTCTACCAGGTAGAAAAAAAACAACAAAATCCTCTTCCAATAACACCCCACTCATACACTGGGAACATCAGGTTCAGCCCACAGGAGCTCTGGAGGATTGATAACACCCCACTAACAAGTACTGATACTAGCTTTTTAATACCACAAGAATTTTACAGAAAGTGGGAAAATGTGCAGAGTTTGGTATAAACTTGGAAGATCCTTTCATAAATACATCAGTAATACAAGGTGGCATTCACTCCCCAAGGCCACAGGACAGAAGTACTTGCCCCAGTCATCTTCTGACAATTGGTAGCGGTTAATGAGACAACTCCATTAATAAGTCCATTATTCCTCACTCAGAAATTTTTGTCCAGCATCAAAGGGTTGCAGAGATAGCTCAGGTACCTCTCAGATCTAAAGGACCTTCTGCTCTCAGTCCTGGTGGAAGGGGTAATTTTATGTAGGGAAGGCTTGTGTGGAGTCACTGCGGAAGCTGCAATTCAATCAGACACCTAACTAAAGGCTAAAGGTGGTTGAAATGAATTCCCCTTCTGAAAAGAAGTTGACATGAGTTCCTCATTTTTCTAATGAAATAATAACACTGCCATATATCATCAGAAGCTGTGAGGCATAATAAGCATTTTCAGGTACTTAGTTATTCTGGCAGCAAGAACGATCTGTGTGAGAGAAATAAGCATCATACATACCGCTTCATTTCACAAAAGCACAGACTTACAGGACAATTCAGGTTGAAGGGACCTTGGGAAGTCTCTAGGTCCCTTGTACAAAGGTGGGGTAACTTCCTCATTAGATCGCATTGCTCAAGGCTGCGGCCATTTGAGTTTTGAAAGTCTCAAAGAACTTTCTTCCATCCAGCGTGTGACCATTGCATCTCTGAGAGGAGTCTGGCTTCATCTTCCATATAAGCCCCTCCAAGTATCAGAAAGCTGTTACACCCTGGCTTATCTCTTCCAAGTTAACCAAGCCCAGTGCCCTTTGCCTCTCTGTACCATGTGCTCCAGCGCCCTAACCGTCTCAGTGGCCCTCTATTTGCCTCTCTCCAGTTTACTAATAAATGTTTACCTTGGTATAGAAATATAAGGTTTCTGGACACATCCAAGACATCACACTTCAGAACTGCTATACAACTGTGTGCTTGAGACGTAGTTTAAGTGGGTCCATCAGCTTCCAATTGTATTAACTACATATATCTCTATTTTAGTCATCTTAAGTTATGTAATTTGGACACCTGGCTTGACAGATGGTCAGACAGTAAAAATATAAAAAATATTCCTGATACATCTGTTTAAACATTTGCAAAATAGTGTCTCCTTGAAACTTATAGCATATGCAGCCTATTGCTAATATTCCTAATTCATAATAGTTTCCAAAGGCACCACAGAGTCAGGGGGTGATGCTTTCTGGGTGCTCCACTTCCCTGCAGGAGGAAAGGAAACCAAATTGTCTCAAAGAGCTCAGCCCAAGGATCTTGCAAACTTGGCTACACAAATTGCAGGAGGGGAAGGAGAGACACAGAAGAGGGAAATGGCATACCTTGCGCACAGGAACTGTCAGCTGAAGAGCCAGAAATAAGACTGAAGTCTTCAGACTCGCAGATCACTTCTATATGCCTCTTCTTTCCCTTTGCCCACGTTCTAGGGTTTATTGGGACATCTGTTGAATGACACTTATAGAAATCCTCTGAAGTCTTCAGCTTTTGCAAGACTTATGAAACATGAAGTGGCCATTTCTGGCTTAAACCATTAAACCCCTTATTTTCCATCCCTCCATCACGTATGATTCTGCTGCAGCTTCCTTCCTAGTGCTGTGTTTGTGCAAGGGCTGATGCTGAACACCATAACGCTAGCCTAAATTCATGTATTTGAAATTGGCTAGGGAAAGCATGTTCTGAGATTAATTTTATACACATAAATAAAGGCAATATTGCTGACCTTCAAAACAAAATTTTCCTCTTGGCAAAGCAGACTGTGAGGCTGAAAGGGGTTTGAAAATTCAGCAGCAAAGTAATAGCACCAAAAGCCATCAAATGGATGTTTGGCACTACTTGTAGGAACACAGGACAGCAGGGACCCCTTGACTCGCCAGCTGAAGACAGACATTGTTCTGATGGGCAATGGTGTCATATAATCTCATTCAAAGGTTCGAAACTTTTCTCGCTCTTCCTTTATTGGCTCTCTATTTGGCAACCAACTTAGGTGGAGGAAAAAACACTGGTGAAGCCAAAGACTCACACAGGATCACTGGGTATGAATAATGGGATTCTGTGCAGCTTTCTGCTGTGCCTATCTACATGATAAACCAGTTAGTTATCCCTCTACATATTCAAGGAGTCTGCTACTTATAGCACAGCAGCCCACTCATCCCATCTTCACATAATCTCTTCATCCCCTGAGAAAATTTGACATATTTGATCTAAATACATGCTTTTCCGTACAGGGGAGGGCTTAAAATGCAACTGGCTGCTCAGATGTACATCTGCTGGTGTTTCAGGTATATGAGTTAATGATTTTCCTACATCTCCTGTTGTTCATTCTCCTTACACGGGTCTGATCCATTGGAATTGCTGGACATCCTCTGAGCACTTCAGTGGCTGAATGTCCTGTCCCCTCACATGAACAGCCCAGCAATAATCAGAAAAGCAGTTTTAAACAGTGGCAGCTTGTACAAGCAAGTGGCAGGCTGGGAGAGATCTGCTCAGAGTCTGGTGTATTTTGATAACTCTGTCTTCTACCCATGGCACCTGCAATTGAAACACAACTAGTTTAATGGGAAAGCAAACCACAGGCAGAGTGAGTAGGGACCAAAGAAACAATCCTATTTAATATATGAAATAAAGCTTTTGATATTGTGACGCCAAATGGATTATCCAGGAGAATGTGCTGAAAAGAAACAAGCAGCTCCCTATTCAATATTTATATATCCCTAGATAACAACCTTCATTGAGATGGATTTGTCAGAGTTACAGTGCTGAGCATGCTTTTATGGCTAGTTTCTCAATTTTATGCCTAACAATAAATGGCAGCAATGCTTTCTATTAGAAATGCACAACAGCTGGATTTGGCATGAAGTTCAAAATCTGATTCCAAAAATGGCAGCAATTTATGAAGCTTTGACAAAAATACATAAATGCAATAAGAAAATATTGATTCTTCTGACTTCCGCTTCACAGAGTTGACACACGCACTTATGGCCCAATATAAATGAATAATAACAACTGTAATAATGATTAATTTCTTTCTCAGCTTTCAGACTTCACCTTTGAAACTCTGCACAGCTTTTTCTTACCTCCATCACTGTTCAAATTCCCTCACGTTAATCTTTCTTTTAATATTATTGGCTATATTGCAACATCTCCAGAGGTTGCAGCAGTTTAAGGCTTCATTGTAAAAAAATGGGACCTATTTATTCTGTTGCCGACATATACAGTCTCCATACCGAAGAGTTTATGACCTAATTACAGGCAAGACAGAAACAGTCAAACATATACAACGTGAGAACATTTCCTATTGTCTGTTGTAACCTGCCTTAATCCCTCGTTTCTCTCTTTTATTCGCCATCATACCTTGTATGGATGGATGTCTTCCCTTTGTTGGTGTATAAGATCCGTGTTAGATGAATTCAGACCTGAGCTTAAAGCACAGTTCTTTGTGAAGTTCCTTATTGCCAACTCACCAAAGGAAGATTTCATGCTGACAGAAGCATCATGGCTAGGGCCTTAAATTTGGGTTGACACTGAGCATTAACCCAGTTCATGACGGCTGGCATCCATCTTGGCATCACAGCTCTGTCTGGACAAGAATTTAACCTGCTCCACAAATAAGATGTGACATAATATTGACCAGAAGTGCCGATAAGAACTGTTGCTTCTTGTTCCAACAGTTTTCTTTGAATGAATAAGTTGGAGTCCTGGGAATTTGCATTATTTTTTCAGTGAGTTTTAAGACAGTTTGCCCTGAGTGAGAACTTCAGCTGATGTAAAGAAAGAAGGAAGAGTTTCCATAGTTCCCCAGATCAAAGAGGAAAGGTCAGAGAAGTGAGTTAATGCACAGAAGAAAATCCAGGAGATATAGTAAAAACACCTTGCCTTCTTAGTTAAGAATTATTTTTAAAAATCCTCTTAGTTCTTGGGCCTTTTTGATGTCTTTGTAAGGGCACAGTTGTGACAGCATGGAAGTTCGTATTCTTGGTCTGGGAATCAGAAAGGACTTTGAAAAAACGTAAGATTTTTCATGACTTTTGCTGAGTTGGAGACTCCACAGAAACAATGATGCATTGGATGTTCTTGATCAGCGCTGAAACCAGGGAAGTCCACAGAAGTCCATAGACGTTCCCAGGAGAATTAATTAAAAAGAGGCCAAGGAGCCCTTTTCCAACCACAATTGAAGAGTTTAGAACAAAATCTTGTCTTTTTAGCTATAAATTATGGACTCTTAAAACTTGCATTTTATTGAAAAGTCTTTAAAAGACTGGAAAATTGACATCAAAGAACAAGCAAATGAAATGCCTACAAGGAGAGATTATTTGGGGCTTTTTAAAATACTACTGAAATCCAGTACACTGAACACAAATATTGCTACCAGGCTCAGGATTTCTGCCTTATTTTTCTATGTGATTCCATTAATTGTCTTTCATACACCTGCGGAAAAAAAAAATTGCTCAAAAAAAGCCTTTGATAGAATGTCATTATGTCCCTACCTTTTTAATAAAGGTTGAAAAAAGTTTATAATGCGCATCACAGATTGCTGAGTCACTCTCCAAAATCAAAGAACAGAAGTATTTTCTTAATGTATTAAGATGCCCCAAAAAAGGGCGTCTTTTCGAGGACAAGCGAGACAAAAGAACTTCCAGAATTCTTTTTGTGCATGGAGAGAAGCAAACCATGGGGAAAAATCCCAGTTGCTTTCTTCCTTTGTGAATTACCTTTAACTACTGCAGAATGTCATCACTGAGCTGTTGGTGACAACTGCATCACATCTTGTCCGCTTCGCTGATGTTAATGTTTTCTTACTGCTCCCCTGTTAGCAGGGAAGGTAGGAGATGACAAGAGCCCAGCAGTCAACAGCTTTGCAGTGAAATTGCTGGATGTCTTTGGACTTCAATCCTAAGTCATTCTCATCCACTTCAGAGCAGGTCTATAGATTTCATCCAATGCCTGGGGATTATTTGTAAGGTGCTTTGAGCTCCTCCGACTGAAACTACTTCTGGAGTGCGTAATATTATTGGATTCTTTTTGGGGGCAGTGACTGCAGAAATCTGTTTTAAACTATGATTTGAGAAAGGAGAGAGATAAAGACAAGAATCTGACAGCTGTGTTAATCATACAACACGCAGCAACAGGGTTTTTTTAGACATCAGGTCTTTGTGGATATTTCTGATGGATCAGTCTACTCATTGGTATTCTGGAGGGGCTCTACAGGAGTTCAATAATATTTCTTCCGTCGACACATTTTTCAGCTACTTCTTAACATGTCTGACATATTATGAATACATGGTTGTGGAATCAAAAATATATCAGGACTGAGACATACACTTCTGACACTTGCCATATAGACTGAAGGTATTTTACTCTCATAGGAATCCCAGCATTCTTTTTAGAATTGTCAGTCGTAAGAAAAGAGAACGCTATACATTTCCTAGAAAGCCTTTTTAATATTAAAAATAGCACTTAAACATATATTTGATTTCTTTTCCAGTCCAGTAGCTCATGTAATGCTCCTTTTGATTAGAAAATTGTATTATTTTACTATAGTAATGAGGTTTGCAGTGCTGCAAGTATGGAAACAATAAAATCTTCTGTTTCCATTCAGTTCCATTTCCATACTGCTGCTTTCTACAGAGCTGACCTCCAGGCAGGCAGACCATGGACTTTCCCCCTACCCATTTTTCTAGGGAAATAAAGGTTTTAAAACAAATTTGCTATCTGTTTTTCACGGAAATAAAAGGACTTTTTCTTACAACTCAGTAGATGGAAGATTTCCTACTGCAAAACCTGTACTTTATCAACACCCCCTCACAGATTAGGGAAGCTGGGGATGCAGGGATGGAAGCTGGAGTTAAAGGTGATTGCCTGGGGGAAAATGTCTTTAGAGAAATGCTGAATATTCTGGCTTTATAGTGCAGTAGTATCTTCATAATACCAAGGCATTTTTAAAATAGGCTTCCTTTGCAACAACACCTAGTTTTGATCTTGCTGTCTAGTGATTAGAGAGTTTTGTACAGCTTGCAGAAATGCCTGTAGTTTTCTAAGGGAAAAATTATTCTCAGTGTTTCAGGCTCAGTTTGAATAAAACTTCCTCTGTGGTGTGGTCCTTCCTTCCTAGAGAAGGCTGTGCACTGGGTGAGTGCTTTGGAGGCGAGCTGGCTGGAGGAGGCTGGCTCTGTATCAGCTAGAGGGATTAGAGTTTGGTAGTTCAGCTTAAACTGAAGGCTCAGGCTTCTACTTAGACCTGGCTTACCACGTTCAGGGAGTCATGAGCATATCTGCACCTATGTCAAAGCATCGTTCCCCTATCTGCATATTTGGGCTGGAGTCATTCCCCTGCATGATAAAAGCTTGGAGTTGATAAAAGGTTTTCATGGGATGGCCATTACAGCAGCTGCCTCCATGGGCTCCTGCAGCAATGAGGGCTAAGATAATGTTCTCTAATGTGATCTGCTGAAATGGTCTTGAGACATTTGACTGGCCCTAATAGTTTGGACCAAAGCTCAGCTGAAATATTTGTTCACAACAGCTAATACAGGATATTGAGAGAGGTCATAAGGAACTGTGTGATCCTTACACTTGGCATCTCCACAGAGCTTCTAACCACCAGCAGCACAGGCGCTTCCAAGTCTCATGCTGCTTATGGGACATCATGTTTAATAGTACAGGATGGATGTATTTGCCATGAATTTGTCCAGCTTCTTTCCAAACCCATTTTAACTTTGAATTCCCCTGATAACTTGTTGCAACAACTGCCACAGTTTCGCTGGTGTTTTGAGAATACGTATTTCCATCACACATTTAAAATGTTCTGCTTGGTCATTTTGAAGATGAACCCTGCAATAAAGGCATAAGGGTGGATACATGGGTGAAGACCAAAGAAATGTCCAGCCCAGTGCTGTCTCTGGCAGTGACCAAGAGGTTTCCATGGAAGACGACGTGGATAGGATACTGAGAGGGTTGTGAGCCGTCCCTGAATACTTTCCCCAGACTCAGAAATCTGTGGCTTAATCTGTGGCTTAAGGGCTTCCTGACTCATACTCAGTGTCTTTATATTTAAAAGATTTTTCTTTCATCAACTTGTCTAATTTCTCTTTGAACCCTTCTAAATTTTCAAGATCATCCTGTGGCAAGGAGTCCCATAATTTAAGTCTCTGTTCTGTGAAAAAACAGTTTAGTCCCTACAGTACACCCTTGCCGCTGTGCACTCTTACTGCATGGCTGTTTGTATGTCCTTTAGCTTGTTTTCAAAAGACTGGCATCTGCAGGTCTCTTTTAGTGCAATTCTTCACACTGAAAGAGAAAGCAGCGGGGCCTCAGGCACCTTCTGCTTTCCACTGAGATGCTACAGCTTTGCTTAGCCCCCTGGCCCCCCAGACACCTCTTTTCCAGCTAAGGCTGCTCAGTTGCTCTGTACCCTAAACACATCCTCTCTGAAACCCCTGAAGAGCTCTGGCACATCCATGATGCATTGTTTCTCCCTACAAAAGTCATGCTTATCCCTCTAATATATTTTTTAGTGTGTCCACTGGTTATTTTATCACAGTTTCAGCTGACTTTCTTGGTGTGGAAGTCAAATACACTCATCAGATAACACTAGTAAACAGACATACTTGCACAGGTATAGTAAATAACTGTTTCAGTCCAAGTAATAGTTCCCTGGACTCCCCAGAGTCCTTTTTAATGCAGAACTGATTTTAAACAGAATTTCTCTGCTAGTGCAATTGATTCCAGTGATAGGTTACACAGCGCTGCAGGTACTTTAGCAATTTCCTGTCAGAGTTCCTTTAAATTGAAAACCTCCTTTGGCTCACTTTAGTCCACATACCCTTGTTTTGATGCAGCCCAGAGTGCGATTTGCTTTCTGGACTGAGTGCACATTGCTGGCTCATACTCAGTTTTTCACCCACCAGCACCCCCAAGCCCTTCTCCACAGGGCTGCTCTTTATCAATGCATTGCCCAGCCTGTGTTTGTGCTTGGGATTGCTCCAACCCAGGTGCAGGACCTTACACTTGGCCTTGTTGAACCTCATGAGGTTCACACAGGCCCATCTCTCCAGCCTGTCCAGGTCCCTCTGGATGGCCTCCCTTCCCTCCAGCGTGTCCAGCGCACCACACAGTTCGGTGTTGTCAGCAAACTTGCTGAAGGTGCACTCAATCCCACTGTCCATGTCACCAACAAAGACGTTAAATAGGACCGGCACCAATACCAACCCTGGAGGAAGGTCACTAGGCACTGATCTCCAAATCAGACATCAAGCCACTAACTGAGACTATTTGAGTGTGACCATCCAGCCAACTCCTTATCCACTGAGTGGTCCATCCATCAAATCCATGTCTCTCCAGTTTAAAGACAAGGATGTCATGCGGGACAGTGTCAAATGCTTTGCACAAGTCCAGGTAGAATATATCAGTTGCTCTTCCCTTATCCGCCAATGCTGTAACCCCATCATAGAAGGCCACTAAATTCGTCAGGCACGATTTGCCCTTAGTGAAGTCATGTTGGTTGACACCAATCACCTCCTTATTTTCCATGTGCCTTAGCAAAGTTTCCAGGAGGGTCTGCTACATGATCTTGCCCGGCACAGAGGTGAGACCAAATGGCCTGCAGTTCCCCCGGTGTTCCTTTTTTCAGTTTAGGTATTTAGGTCTTAATTACTATCCTTTTTTACTTAAGGCTTTATCTGCATTGGCAAGTAATTAGGTGTGGTGGGATATTAGGAGATGGAAGCTGTCAGTGATTAAATACTTGCAACTCTACTGTGGGCTGTTAAGGGGGATTTAGTTTAGTTCGATGCCTTACATGAATATCCCCACCACACGTATGAATATCCCCAGGTGTTTTCGAGACGTCTGGAGGGCAATCATTGGTCTCATTGGGCTCATATGTCCCCATGAGGAGATGGAGAACATTAGCAGAGCTTGTGTGCCCTCCAGAAGGAATCCAATCCATGCACACCAAACCCAGTCTGAAAACCAAACCAAATCCTGCATGGAGATTACTGCTGGGGGATTCGCTTCAAATTTTCACCAAGGCTCTGAAGCAAATGGCTAATGTGGATGCAGCTTTAGACTACACAGGTTTCAAAGAAAAGTCTACGTCTTACCACAGCAAGGCTTTGATCCTTGCTGGGTTCTCTGCATGCTACTTTTGTACGCATTATCACCTTGAAAATGCTACTCTGTCCTTTGGGAGCAATGTACAGATTTAGTTTTGCTCCTATTTGTATAAACTGACATAGGAATAGCTGCATTTCCAGGGCCCAAAAAGGGCTATCAGATCCCCATCTGTGTGGCTGGAAGTTTAGGGGATTTCTAAACCGCTTGTAGAAACATTCACAAAACTCCCACCCTTATTCAACATGCCCTTGCACAACAGCTTCTTTATCTTGCTCAGAGCACTATGAGTAGACAGGGTCCCTGTATCTACCCATGTCCTCCCTGTCTGAAAGCTGGTCGTGGTGTGTGGCTGTTCCTTTGTTGGTTGGGAAAGGCGATGGTCGCCGCCTTGCTAAATGGCCTCAGAAAGGAAGCTGGAGAGAAAACAGGGCACGGTCCTGCCTCCCTGAGCAGCAGCACAGCCTGGTCAACAGCACTGGGAGGAGTCAAAAGCCCCAGCTCCCTTCTCAGCTTTGTTCTTCACCACTGTCTGTGTTTCTGCAGCCAGCTGTAGGCATCTTGGGTGGCCCTGGACTTCCTGCGCTGTGCAGGGAGAGGTGGGCTCACCCCACGAGACAGGCTGAGTCCTCCTGGGTGGCAGATGTCAGAAGTTTCTTATTCCTCTCTGTTGACCAGGCAGGAGGTCTGGGGCAACAGACCAGTTTCAGACTCTGGAAACCCAAACAGGAACCTGAATGGAGATGGGCTTGTTTTGGATCTTTTTCAACCCTTCGCATGGGGATGTTTATAGGCAGTGCTGATCTCCTTTTCTTGGTTAGGCTCTCTGGATCAGCCCAAGCAGAGAGGACATGGAGTGATGCAGCGATAAATTCCCCCAGAGCTCTGTCACAGGGCAGGTCAGCAGAGTGGCTGAGCTAGCAAGTGATGCTGACTCTCCAACTGCTCCTCCAAACCAGTACAAGCTCAGCAGCTTCCTTTGAGGTACTCCTGATCTGCATCAGTGGAAGGACATTCAGGAGTACTGAGTCTGGCCAAAACTCTGCAGAAGAAGGAGGACAAGGAGTCTCTGCACTGGCTTCATTGAGTTTAGGATCACATCTACTGCAACTCTCTCTAAAATGGACTAAGCTCAGTTAAAATACATTCACAACTTATTCCTTGTTACTGTATAAGGAGAAACCACTTTTGTTGCATAGCCCAAGATCCTTCACAAGATATTTTTCAGGTGAGATGATGAAACAGAAATAATCTTCCTCTTTAAAAGGAGTAAGTGTAAGGACAGGGCTGACATACAGTGAAGCTTCCCTGACCTTCTCCCAGCCTGCCATGATTTGGATCCCATGACTTGTTGAGCTGGGGTGATACCACTGCACACATACATTATGTCAGAGTGGCATGGCCATAAGGGTAGCAGAGTAACACCACCAAAATTTAGGCATTTGCACAGCAGGGACAAGAGTGATCACAGAACGTCATGGGGACATTCAGAAAGCAACAAGAGATCAAATTCAGTCTTGGTTCAGAAATGCAGATCATTTGTTGCTATATTGATGAAGACAGCTTCAGATATGTCTCTTGGGAGCAGCTTGCTTTGGCCAAATAAAGGATTGCTCAGTGTGGCACTTATTCTCAGGAAGGAAATGCTGTTTTCCCCAAAACGTACTAGTGTATAGCTAAAAGATGAGCCTGTTGCTGTGGGGAAATATCTGGTACCTGGGTGAATCCTCTCCAGTCCTCTCCTTTCCTGCTGGGGAGAAGAGCTCATGGTTGACCCTCTGTCAGAGGTGGTCTTGTCCAGAGGGATAGTGTTCCCACACGGTGGTCCCGCCGCTGCCTCTGCATGCCCCTGCATGCCCCTGCCCGCTGCTGATATTTGAGGATGTGCCAAAGCAATGGACAGCACTGAAAAGTCAGGCTCTAACAAGGTTAACCTTTCTTTCACGTAGGCTGTGGCCGTTCCCATGACTAAAAAACCACAGATGTATCAAAAAAGACAGACTAAACAGAGCTGCAGGGAGCAGTTTCCTAAGAGGGCATCCCAGGAACAAGGGACATGTGTGCCACCATCCGTCATGAAACCCTTCATGTGGAGAGCTGTCCTAGGGAGACATGGGATAGGGCTCTGAAGGGCTGTATTTGGCTCCTTTAGCCACAGGATTAAACCGCACTTGCTGTCTCTGCAATCACCCATGGCTGCAGCACGCAAGGCAGGGTACCATGAGTTACCAACCCAGCCTCGCTCATTGCTCTACATGAAAATGATAGTCAATCACACAAGAAAGCATTATATCAGCACACATGACAAGGATAAGATTGGGTTATAATGTTGACCCTGCCCTCTCCTAGTTTAAAATTTCTCCCAATTAATGTTTCAAATATGTATTTTATATGCTGTGTGCAGGAGCTCGATATTTACGTACCCATCCCTGTGTCTCTTCACCTCCGTGTGTATCAGATGCTCAGACCACGTCTGGGATCACAAAGCTGCAGCGCACCGAGCCCTCCTCTCCTTTTGGAGAAATCTCCTAATCAAGGGACAAGTTCTGAATAGCGCCTAAGGACAAAGCAGCTCTGCTGCCTCCTTCAGATCTGACACCATGCCAGTGTCCTCTTAAGAGTAAGACGTTTGCAGGTGACAAATAGGAGAGGGAAAAAGGGAGCATAATTGGGGAGGAAGTGTTGGGGAAAAAAAAAGAAAGCAGCAGTGCTCATTAGAGGCACAGGGAAATGATGCCTTTCATACCTGCTTCGCTCCCTTTTGCTCCTTCCATTCTTCAGACAAATGAGATACCCACAGCGCACACAGCACGCTGGCATGCTTCCTCAATTATTAATGGGAGATGCTTTGTTTTATTTAATGCTATGGTTTTGATTAGTTTATTCTCCTGAGGCATGCTTTTTCTCCCCTCATCTCTTCGTTTCCTCCTCCTTTCTCGGGTCTCCCTTTAATCCATTTTTTTTTCTTGCAGTAATGATGTACTTACATTCCTGCTTCTGCCACCAGGTGCTTTGCTAACACGGGCTCAGGTGAGTCAAGCAGGCACAATGCTTCTCCAAAAGGCCATGTACTGCCAGGGTCCCTTCTTGGGAGAGAGTGAGGCTTGCTAGAAAATAATTAGAACTGGCAGGTCTGATGATCCAAAGCCGAGAAACATATGCCTGGCATGCCTCTTTCATCTCTGTAATTGGGTTTTTCCACTCCTGTCAATTAGGGCTTTGTTTCTCCTCCTTCTGCCCAGACGTGTCTCCTTTCACAGAGCACAATGTGAGTGGCTGAGGGGCTGACCACAGGGGTGGCCCTGGGGTAACCGGCACCGGCACAGAGGTAGGTTGGTACGGGATCACGGGACCCACTGGAAAATCCTGAAGTTACTTTGGCAGGAGAGGGAGGACTCTACCTGCCAGAGAGATAGGACACCTCTAGGCCCATGGAAGTAGGCATCTTATTTTCTCTTCTTGTCTCCAGAACATCCAGGGTGTTGCGTGATGACATATTTAAGGACAAGGCAAGGTGTTTTTTCCTACTTCCACTTCCAGCCATGAAGTTTATTCCCAGCAGTGAACTTATGGGGGATTACTCTTAGCTACAGCAAAGCCCCCTGCTCCTGCTTGGTGGTCAAAGAGGGGCTTAAAAATAGGTAGTGTCTCTTTTGGGAGAGCAGTGTCTGCAGGTGACGACTTCTCACATCCCCTAGATTTGACCATGGACTTTTTCTCTATCCCTGGCCCCAGCTCTCGACACCCGGGGCCATGAGGCTGCAGGCAGCAGGCAAGCCTGACTGCCAGAGCTGGGGGAAGCCCTCCGTAATTCAGCCTGGATGTAGGAACAGTCCACTCAGTGGCTTATAAAGACAAACCAGGTAGAAAACGTGTTTCTTGCTGTTATTTATATTTCTCAAGCCTTTTAGAAATCACTGATTTCTTTCCATGAACTTGTCTCCCAGAGGGAAAATGTCAAATTCAACAGCTCAAGAATTGGTGAGGAAGGCGAGGGCTGTGTTTTAAATTCTATCAAATAATTTGAATAGCTCATCCCATTGTTGAGCAGAACAAAGGCTCATTGCCTTCATCTCCCATTGCAAACAGTGGCTCATTTCAAAGGTGAATTCAGGGCTGGGAACCTCAGCTGCTAGGCTGGAGGTGGTGACTCTGTGTCAGCTGCAGCAGTCACCACTGCGGTCACCAGCTCAGTCACTGGTCTGCACATGATGTTACATGTGGAAAACATTGACAATTTTTTCCGTGAAGTGGATTGGAAGATATTTTTGTCCCATAGAAGAAAAAGAGGTAAAAGCTATTAACTTTGAAAAGTACTTCAAATTTCACATTGATTAACATGATCTTTTTTTCCTTGTTTTTATTGGAAACGCAATGTGAAAAGAAAAATTTTCTTATTTTTTATTTTTCTTGGCAACTGCAAAACAAGTTTCAAAAAGGCCTACTTAAACATCAGTGTATGCAAAAATCCCAGTTACAAATAAAAATGCAGAAAGCTCACAAACCCCTTCCTTCCTCTTGCTCTCTGCTTGTACTTTTTGATCCACTGTTCAGAAGTCTGCTGAAAACATCTGATATTTTGTGACTTAGGGTGGATGTGAGCAGCCGGAGAGCGGCTGCTCAAGGACCCTTCCGGACTATGCATCTGATACCTGGGTGGTTGCAGTTACGGATCCAGCAGGGTCCCAACCGTCCGCAACGGTCCACGTGAAAGGATAATACTGATTTTCCAGAGCATTGGGCTATATTAAAGACATTGTAGCTAAAGCTCTCCTCTCTTAATCAAATACAGTGGAGTCACAAATTAGACTTAAAAGATTGCTTTGTATGTTATATAAAAAAATTCCAGATGGATTTTACTGCCAGACTGTACCCAGAAGGGGCACACAAGGGTGGGTGGCTGCGCACGTCCGTGTCTGCAGGAAAAGAGACAGCACGTGCTCTTCATACTTCACCAATTTGTCACCAGAAAAAATGCTGAAACGACCAAGTGTTATCATATTTCATATAATACTTATCTTTGCACAACTAAATAAGTTTATCTGAGGGGCTGTCAGCATCAGACATCTGGGATTAGTTATACTTCAGCCTGGCTGATAAAAAAAAATGTGGTCAGATACAAGGAAGACAAATTATTTCACAAGCCTCAACACAATTAAATGTGTATCTTATTTTCATATAATATATGTATTATAGGTATCTGTAAAAACAGTGAAGGGCACATTGTCGTCTGCCTCCTTGTCTGCATATGTGATTTCCCCCTTGATCTGCTCCTCATCAGAAGCCGTAAGGGTTCTGCACCAGCAGAACAACATGGGTCCCTCCCCAGACCTTTGCTCTGAGCACTCTTGCACAGATGTGCTGGTTTTCCAGAAGCTCATGGGCACCATGAAAAGGAAGTGTGACTTGGAGGACATGAAAAAGGGGCTTGCCAGAATCGAGCACTGGAGTAATTAACGTTTCTGAAGAATGAACTCCAAGGAGTCTGTGGCTGAGAACAGAGACGCTCTGATGTGTCTGTTTAATCGGAACAGAGGAATGAACAGATCCACAGAGTCTGTATAGAATCAAATTCCACTTGGATGCTGTGCTTGAAATTACACCAGACTCCGTTGAATCTTGAGGAATTATTCTAATATTTTAAGAAAAAGTGCCCTACCTGCAGGGGACTGAAACTTCTCCAAATCTCACGGGAGCAGGTGAAAATGAGAGAAGAAAACGGAATACTTCAGCTGAGGTCTTCTGCTGATGCATAACATTATAGTTAAGCTAAAATCTTTAAAGCTATGTCAAGGTAAACCAGCTGTTGTTCTTGCCCACCAGGTAGCCAAAGAAGGAGCCACAAAATCAGGTTTTAACCTGAACCTCTACATCTGTCAGAAGACAATGGCTGAATAATAAGCTTAGCCTTGGAGCTCTAGCTGGTGTCATGCTGCCAAACCATTCTTCACAAAGTGATGATCTGCATGATTAATTTTTTAAAAATTGGCCACAAAATAGACTATATCAGTTGAAAATCTAGCCCTGAATTTTCTTTAAGAATAAATGATGGCATATTATTAGCTGGAATTTTAAGTATTGGTCCTTTAGATCATTTACACCTTGTAAAATATATTAACAATTTCATAATGTCTTTCATTTGCTGCCCCTCCCAGGCTTTCTCATTTATTTTCTCTTCTTCCATCACCTTAATTATCATAGAAAGTGGATAAATGCCAGCAAAGACAGACACAGCTTACGTCACCTCTAAATACCCAAGAGGTAGATAAGTCCCTGTGGAGGCAGAAGCCTCAAGCTCAATGCAAATTTCAAGCAAAGCAGAGGAGGGATCAGCACCTGGCTTTTTCACACTTGAGAGAATGATCTAATTGCTGGCTATTAGTCCTGCATGTGACTCAAAAATCTGGCTGTGCCCAGTGCCTTTTCCTCTTACCAAATCAAAAACCAGGACCTAATCACTGGAAATTGGAATTAGATGCTTAAACGGTGCTGTAGATCTGGCAATAAGCAGTAAGTCAGGGGAAGAAATCTGACCCTGTCCTTTATCTTGTCTATCAGTTGTATACCTGAAGCACAATGACCCAGCTTGCGTTCCTTTGGGCACAACAGCCTCAGGATTTTCTGTTCCAGTTTTCAGGCACATCTAATTCTGCTTTGGCAAGTAGATCACTTATCCAGAAGAGGCGTTACTGCTACTCCAGAAAATGCAAAGGTCAGTGTCAGAGTTAGATTCATGCTTTCCGAGGCCATGATGCCTTTGTAAGAAGTGTGCCCAGATGCCCAGGTCACATCCCCTTCACTGCTTGCCAGTCTCAAAGAGCTTCCTCGATCTCACCTGTCCAAGTGCTGAACCCAGCCAAATTCTGACCCCTAGGAGCCAGCTTGAGTGAGATGGGGGATATCAAAACACAAAACATGCAGCTTTTGCAGAAACCAAGGGCTCTGGCAGGACCTTCACCCTTTACCAACTCTCGTGGATTCAATGTGCAATAGCCATAAAATCAGTAGAGAGGTTGATTTCCCACTATACCTTTGTTTATACCTTCTTTTCAGCTTGCCTGAGATCGTCTGATCAGCTTCACTACATCTTGACAGCTCCAGCATCTCGGTGGCAAGAGAATGGGCCCACTGAGAAATGACTGATACCTTCTTTGTTGCAAACCCTGTCGTTTGGTGTGGACTTCCCAAGTCTCTGCTGCCTCCTGGTGAGTCCCATCTGTGGCGGATGGTGAACCTGCCTGCTTGGAAGGGGCAAGAAGAGCGTCTGAGAAAAGCCAAGTGCTGGGCATTGCCTGTGACAGGAGCGTGCACCGCAAACCTATGGCCAAGCTTTGACTCCTCAGCCTCCTCGCCTAGCAGCTGTGGTGCCCGTTGTGCTCCCTTGAGACGCAGTGTCTTCTTTCCATCCAGAATAAACACGGGAAGGTCATGCTGTGCTAGTGGCAGCAAGTTAAATGAAACACCGGTGTTTCATAACTGAGAAATGTGTAGACACGGGAGGCAGTGCGGAAGGCATGGCTTTGAAGTTTAGTTAGTCAATGTGTCCTTCTGGGTTTTTTTGTCTTACGCTCATTTTTCGCTTTTTAAACGTGTGTATTTTAAATGGTTGTGTAAATAAACGAGGACCTGGGAGAGGATCTGCCACAGCACAGAAAGATAAGAAATTCCCATGCACCAGACAAAGAAACAAACTGTAAGAGTACGTTGTACAGCCCCCTCTCTTGGTAGCAGTCATTATAATACCAAGCTGGAGCAGCAGTGTTTGGATGTTCATACCTTTCCATGGTGCACTTCGCTGCATCCTGGTGTGCTTACTATTTGCAGCTCCTAATTGAAATTTTCCTTGGGCTCAAAAGCACCGGGGAGGAAACATCAAGAAAAGAAAGCACTCGACTTCCTTCTAGTCCAAAGTTCAGGGGGAAGCCACCCAAACCCCTTCCAGTTTTTCCAACAAGCTGTAGGGTGAAACGTCAAGTGCTCCTCCAGGCTCTGGAGTCCCAGTAGTTATTAGATATTCTGCAGTAATTCGGGACAAAAGAAAAAGAAGCAGGTAAAAAAAGCAGTAGAAGGAAAGAGATTCTTGCTTTATTCCATAAGATTATATCTGTTTACTAACTGAATTAAAAACCAAAGCAAAATATATTCTCTTCAAATGAGAACAACTTTTGAAATTTTCTTTCCAGATTTTTTGGCATTTAAAAAAATTGAAACAGGGAAAAAGAAAGTGTTAAATTACTTCAAACAAGATGAGCAACATGAAACTGAGATCATTCAGTGCTGCAATAGACATAGCACTTATTCTTTTATATTGTCTGCTTTCAGACTGGAGACCAGAGAAGAAAAAGAAATGCTCGTTAGGTGATGAAGAGTAAATCAGAACTGTTTTCAGCACTGGATCTTGATGCGTTCTGTGAGATTTTAAGGTCATCTTGCTACACAGAAAAGGAAATCATTACAGGAAATACTACACTTCATGTTTCTGCAGTTGGATTAAGTGTTTTATTACTTACCACCGAGGACACTTCTGTTTGACACAAATATATTTGTTAGAGTATTTTATTAAATTACAGCAAACATCTGAATTCAGAGTGGGGCTATTGAGAAGCTAAATGTAAGGAGAATTGACATTACAGTGTCTCAGCAGCAGTAAAGCTGTAATCAGTTTTGACAGATCTTACTCCTGTGCTTTAGGCTCAACAAGAAGTTGTTCAGGTACCACCATGGTGAAGTAGAAAGGAATGAAATATCAGGAGCTCCCAAGAAATGCAGCACTATGGAGAAAGGCTCTCCAGAGATGCTTCTCCCTATTTTTCACCAACAGCACTACAAAATGAGGGCTGTAGGTAAATAACCAGTAAATATTTCGGTATTTAGAAAAATTTGGTGTATTTGTTAATAGTCCTGCCTCCTGATCCTACATGACTGTATGGACAGCTTATCCATCCTTTTAAAACATAAGCTTCTGGCTCCCAAAGCTGTAGACAAATTGTAGGTAGAAAATAAAACAATCCCATTGAGTGTTTTTCAAGATATTTGTTTCAGGCTTGTTTCATGAGTGTTGTAAGTCTCATTTGATTATTTGAATGTTTGGGACCAATAACTTTAGGTTGTTCATTTTGCTGTTTCTGGCAGGAGAATTCAGAAGGGCTGGTTGCTGGTGCCTGCTGTACCCCAAGCCAGCCTGCAACAGCCTGGCAGGACCAAATCCCAGGTAAGAGCAGCTGAAGGGCAGCGGCTGGTTCTTTCCTTCTCCCTTGGACATGAGATGCCAGTATAAAAAATCACTGACAACTCCCTACCAATGATGGGGGATCCCCAGTTGGATCCTCTGCTCAGATTTAAATAATTTTTAATCCCAGGCCAGAAGGAAATTATTTTCAGTGACAATTAGACCAGTCTTCTGAAACAATGTGGGGTGCAATATGACCCCATTTGTTAGCTTTCACTTGAGAACTAGCATGCGGGGAACATTTCTCACATCTGCAGTCTGTAAGAGGTGCTTTCTCAGGGTTAAAGGCTTCTTGCTCATTACAGGATGATGAATTTCCCAGAAGAACATTGTCAGGCTCATCCCTTATTCTTTTCACTCTGCTTTTAGTCCTCGGAGTCATTAGAGCACAGGTACATCTTGAGTCATTTTTGAAATACCATAGGAATTGCACAGCTGAGATTACTTCCTCCCTCTAGCATGCAAATCATCCCTAAAAGGGTCTTCCTGGAAAACAATTCCTTACATTTTTTCCCAAGGGCATGTGCTCTTTTATTTGTTGGGGATCAAAATGCTTACATGACGACACATAAGGAGGTATTTAAACCTACAGTACTTTGAGGTGGCAGCAAGTTTTTCTCCTCTTCCCTTCATTTTTTCTCATTCCTTTTACCCATTCATAAGAACTCCACTAAGCCAGAAACTCAGAAAAAAAACTTTAAATGGTTGTTCAATGTCATAGTGTACTGAAACAAGCCAGTTTCTTTGCAAAATTCACTTAAGCACCAGCTGATACCTGTAACTTCTTGTTGTGGACAAGTTTTTCCTTTATACCCTCCTTAGACTTTTATTTTCCCTACTCAAAGTTTGCATGTAGTCAAGGGTATCTCTTGCAGGGAGTTCCATCCCACCTAGGTTCAGTGGTGCAGGATTATCCTCAGATGTCTGCCATGTTTCTGCTGAAGTCTCTTGACCAGAAGCAAGTCCTTTAAGACTCTGTCCAGAAACGAGCAGCAGGTACCAGATGTATGAAACTAGGTACTACATATTTACTCCTAATGGAAAATCCTCTTAAAGTATTCAAACCCCTTGTGTAGTCAGTGAAAGGGGAAAGATGTCTTGGAAGATTTCCAGGGATCAGACACAACTGAGGACTCTTACTTGATTGCGTGTCTCTGAAGACAGACACAGGTCATCTCTCCCAAGGTTAAATGTCCTTCTAGATGGTGACGTTACATGCATGGTCATGTACCAGTGATTGAAATAGGCATTAAAGGCCCGGACCCAGGTCGCTAACAAATTGCAATTTGCCATTCACATCAGGACCGAGATTTACATAAATAAGCAAGAGCTTTGGTGGCCCTTGCACACAGCGTTTCAAATTCTCTAATTGTTTCTGAATTCAGACGGACTGCCAGCTCTTTGGGTTGGGTCTTCTGCCCAGTGCCAAACACACAGGCTGTGCTAGCGTGGAAGGAGCTGCTCCATTGACTAACTCCACAGGGAGTCCTTCCTCCAGACTTTGTTTTTCTGCTTCACAAAAATAAAACTGTTACAGTTTAGGCAGGATTTGTAGCTCCTGGAAGCCTCCCTCAAAATAAAGCTGACTGACAAAGTTGTGTATTGTTTTTTCCTGGTATCAGCCACTCCGAGTCAGAGCCACTGGAAATGATAGCACCATGTAGATGAGTTCAAGGGTCTAATTCAACAAAGGACCTGTGTGTTCAGCTCTTTTTCTCCCTTACAGGAGCAATGTCTTATTCTTTTTTAGTTTCCTCTCTGGAGAAAGCTTTATTTAAAATTCTGTTTATACATCTTTTTTTTTTTTTTTTCTTCTCTGCCTTTGGGCCTTGAGAAATCTGGAAGCTCAAGAATTCAAGGAGGTTGTTTAGAAAAACTTCAGTGTGTTACAGCATTTTATAAACCCCAGATGCAGGCTGGTGCTTTTGATTATTGATATATGCCATTCAGACTCTGCTTCTGTCAACCATTTCTTACTTCCACACTACTGGGTGAAAAATTCCCCATCCAGCAGTTGCCTTGTGAAGCAGAAAATGCAAATGTTTGTGTCTGTTGCAATGCACCTCCAGCAGCAAAAGCAGAGGCTCTGTGCGGGGAAATGTCAGTGTTGTCAACCCCTCCTTTTCAGGTAGAGTATGCACCTACATCACATTTTTACATGATCACTGTAAGATGGTCTCAGCAGAGAATAAAGGGCTTAAATTTATGGCTTGTCTGACTGTGGTTGTGCCCTGCAGCTCATTTGACTATTCATCATGCTCCACACCGTCAACCCTCCAGCTGAGGACGTCACCTATCAGAGGATAAACCTCTGGTCATGTTATAAATTTAACATTACACATTAAATATCTGTATTATTATAGTACTGACATAGGATATTTTATATATATTAAATCTCTATAACTCCTTGCAAAGAGATTTTAACTGTCACGTCCTGCTCAGATTGTAGCTCCAGTAATTACACAATATTCCCATCATAATGGACCAGAGCTTCAAGTGGTAGAAAAGCCAAAATCAATGTAATGCCACTACTGCAGCTCTGCTGATTCACAGTGTGAGGGACTGGCAGCACCTGCCTCCCCTTCACCCCACACAAGCAGCACTTACTCCAGCTCTCCAGGGACTGAGCCCAAGCCCAGCGTTACCCACGTGCCTCAGGCAGCACAGCTCATCAGCCAGGGGAAGGGGGTTTGATCCTTGCTGGGCACGGAGAGGCTGGAAGCTGCAAGGCCATGGATACTTTGGCCTGGCTGCAGACACAGAAGATGCCATACCATGTTTACTTCACAGCTGCCCACTGCAGTGGGTGTCCACGCTGTCCTGTCGCGTGCCTTAAGCACTGTGCAATGCCAAGACACCAGAATCCACTACCTGCAGATTGAGCTTTTTTCTCCTTTGAAGATCATGCTACCTCCTGCTGCTGCTCCTCCTCCTCAGGTCACGCCCCAGAGAAAGCCCCGTGGTAGCCCAAGCCGTACCTCCGCCGGTGATCCCGGCGTGCCGTGCCGTGGCAGCAGTGTTGCAGAAGGACGGCAGCAGTGCTGAGCACTGCCGGTGCTTTCCACAGGTGCAGCCTAGCAGCGTGGAGGTCTCCACCAGGAACATCTTCTTGGTCTGGGCTGCCATATAACCTCCAGCTGTCCCCACCCCTAGCCCCCACGCAGCCCTGAGAGCAGGTGTTACCTGAGGTGACAGTCCCCACTGGCACTTAAAATGGGACTAGATACCAATGTTTAGGCAACTCAAGTCTGCCAATGCCCAAAAAGGGAATCCAGAAAAGCAGGAGAGCAAACCAAACTGAAGGGCGAGGAACATGATGAGGTTCTTGAGCAGGCTCCTCCGAGGGGTTGTGAAATCTCCACCCACGAAGGTACTAAAAACTCAGCTGGATGAGGCTGTGAGTGACCTCCCCTAAGCTGGCCCTGCTTTTAGGGTGCATCAGAGACACCCAGAGGTCCCTTCCAAACAGAATTATGCTACAAACCTGTGATCACAGGTAGGATAAGTCAAGATGAGGCCCACAGGAAGGACCATGAGATTGGGGTTGCTGACGACAGCTCTTGCTCTGGTCCCTCCAAAAGATGGGAAGGGAATGACATGCATCTCACCTAGTGTCATGTTATGGTTTGATTTTCCAGAGACAAACCACAGCTTAAAAACAAGTGGATTTATTTGATTTTCATTAGCTAGGCACAGAAATAACACAGAATAAATAAGTTCATGTCCCTTGAACTCTCCTCTTGCTTGTCAGTTTTACAAATTTTTCTCAGAAAGCTTCTGAAATTTAGAAATATTCCCAGGCAACCTTCCAAAACTCAGAAAGCAGAGAATACTGAACACCGTTTTCTTTCCTCTAGACTACCTCATCAATTTTAATCACCAGTGAATATATTTTCAAAGTGGCACTTAGAGGCAGACAAATCATGTTAAAAAGTAAGGGGATTTCCATCCCTAAATTACCATGACCAGCTTTAAATCCTACCTGAAGGCTACTCATTTTTCTGTCCAGGCAAAGAGCAGGCAGAGGGAAAAGCTCCAGGTGCAGCAACAAGTCTGAAGCTTTCTTGCTTGAGGAACCCACTTTCTTTGCATGTGTCTAAGAAGGATCCCAGGAGCAGGTGGGACCTGTGTCCTGCAGGATCTCTGTGTAACCTGGTTTATGCCACCCACTCCCTGAAGCACCCGCTCCACACAAAATCAGTCTGATCTTTTTAACATAGGGTGAAAGAACGGATGTTAACTCTGCAGATCTCTGCCTATATAAACAATACATCAGCTGAAATGGACCTACCTTCTCACTGCTGCAGACAAGATGTCACCTTAATTGGTGTTCTGGACTTGCATTCTCGTGCTGCATTTTTGTTTTATTTACTTCTCATTAATTTTTACCTTCTAAACTGTTACAAATGGCAATGAGAAACCCAGAAGCAAATATATTCACCTCCATTTTTCATGTACATTCTTTTTTTTTTTTTTCATTCTGGGTATGTGATATACACAAGATATTGACACCAGAACACTTGACACCAAAAGATTAAGACCCAAACGCAAAAGCATTTAGTCTGTTGCCTTCCCACTGAACTCAGTGGGCTGTTCAGAGTCTCAATGGGAGCAAAGAGCTGCCCTGGTTGACTGAATTGCAGCCTCAAGGAGGAGGCCAGGACCCCACAGTCACCTGGAAGGAGTGCCAAGAATAAAAGCCAGGAGCTTCTTGGCTCTTTGTTCCCCATTCAGGACACAGGATCAGGCTTCCTCTCTCCATCAATTTCCTGAAAGAGCATATAAGGAATGACCCTAGGAGGCTACACGCATGATTTGGAGATGGCTTGTGCATCTTTGCACTCACAGTGACTGATGCTTCAGCTAACCAACAGAGAAAATATTTGAGGAGAGGGATGTAACCAACCTGAACATAGCTAGTTGAGAGGAAGTAAAACAGAGCTGCACAAAGAACTGGGTTGAAAGCTAAGATCTAAAAATAATAAAATACATAGCTCACAATATTTGGTACAGCAATACGCAATTCAAACAAGGACTTCTGGGAATGTGACATTTGTAGATTTGTAGAAGTGTTAATAACTTTGAATGAGGTTTAATGTTGTGTTTCCTCAACCCTCCTTAAGAAACTGAAATGTTAAACTACATAGAAAACATCACTGAGTTTTTAAGAGAAGGAACTTTTAAAATGGCTGCTCATGACACAAAGCCACTCATTTTTTTTAGCACAAAGGAAAAGAACAAACTACATATATGAGATGATCCAAACAGTGGTCTCTGCTTTCTTTTTTTTTTAATGAATTATCTTGAGGTAGTTTTCCCCTGGCACACACACAAAGCCTCGTGCTGCACAAGCCTTGCTTGTACTACTGTGGACTCAAGCCATGTCTAAACACAATGGAGTGTGCTGGAGCTACATGTGTGCGGAGCACCATCTGCAAACATCTCCAGCACCACTCCGAGCAACTTCTGAAAAATGCTGACGTCCATGCTGCCTGCAATGCAAATCTTTCTGAACTTAAATATCAAGTGAGATATTTCTGAACTGAATTCAATGCTCTCTCCATGAGCTAACCCAAACCTCAAAAGAGGTGAAACACAGTAGTCAGCCAGTCCTGGCTCGAATAAGGATCATGTGTGTCTTCTAGTCCTGTTCTTGATACATTTGCAAGACAATGAGTGATTTTTGAGAGTTTCTTGGATGAATACTGGCCTTTATGGAGACAGCTGCTTTGAAGGAGTTGTATGTACAAAATGCCTTCACTGAATAGCACTGCATAACTATGCAGGCATTTTCTTAGATGCTTTCCTCTTATTTGGAAGCTTAGATGTTCCAAATATCTTCAGTGTTAAATTAGCCTAAGTATAGGGATGTCATTATTGCTGCATATGAACTCAGTGGTACAAAATCCAACTACAAACTCAGCCCAGAATCCAGAACAAAGTGCAGTAGACTTTGCTAAAATTTTTAGGTATTAGAGTAACTGCTGATCAAAAAACCCCTTTTCTTTTCCTGAATGCTTGACTGCACAAATCCAACTCAAGGTGAGAACAAGCAGATTTGGGAGAACTTCTTTGACACATGTTAGTTGATAAGCTGCCAGGAAGAGAGGGACCTGGGACTGTTGATTGGCAGCCAGCTGAACATAAGCCAGCAGTGTGCCCAGGTGGCCAAGAAGGCCAATGGCATCCTGGCCTGTATCAGGAATAGCGTTGTCAGCAGGAGTAGGGAGGTGATCGTGCCCCTGTACTCGGTTTTGGTGAGGCCGCACCTTGAATGCTGGGTGCAGTTTTGGGCCCCTCTCTACAAGAAAGACATTGAGGTGCTGGAGAGGGTACAGAGGTGGGCTGCAAAGCTAGTAAAGGATTTGGAGCATGTCTCGTATGAGGAATGGCTGAGGGATCTGGGGCTGTTCAGCCTGGAGAAGAGAAGGCTGAGGGGAGACCTTATTGCTCTCTGCAACTGTCTGAAAGGAGGTTGTAGTGAGGTGGGGGTCGGTCTGTTCTCCCAAGTAACAAGTGATAGAACAAGGGAAATGGCCTTAAGCTGCACCAGGGGAGGTTCAGGCTGGACATTAGGAAGAATTTCTTTACTGAAAGGGTTGTCAGGCATTGGAACAGCCTGCCCAGGGAAGTGGTAGAGTCACCATTCCTGGAGGTGTTTAAGAGATGGGTAGATGTTGTACTTAAGGACATGGTTTAGTGGTGTTGGCAGACTTAGGACAAAGGTTGGGCTCAATGATCTTGAAGGTCTCTTCCAACCAAAACTGTTCTGTGATTCTATGATGCTGTTTCTCAGGTCTGGAAGCTTGCAGCAAGAGGACGAAAAAGGCAATATGAGCTATTGAGGCTTAACCCCCTTGCACCTTCCTAGTGGCATCCCTACATATCCTGATGAGTTAAAAACTGGGAACAGAAAAAACCACACGGTCTCAGAAAGTCACAAGAAAGGGTCCTTGTTTTGTGATTTGTAGTGTTAAACAATATAAAACTCATTTGGGTAGTCATTGGCTGAAGGCAAATTCTGTTTAGTTATTTCTGAAAAAAAAAACCACCCCAAATTTGGAACTCTGCTAATGTCCAAATTGTAAAATACTGCACCAGTAGCATTTTCAGTTTAATCTGATTGGGGTTGGGACAAAAGTTTTAGAAGAAGTCATGGATAGATAAAGGAATCATGGATTGCCTGAGGAATAGGTCATGGGTTGATAGAGATGGAATCCCAAGATTGCCCTAATGAAGAACTGTAGCACGAGTCTATGCGGGACTGCAGCCTTATGGGAAATGGTTCACAGGACCAAATGGGTCCAAACACTTCATCGACATGAACGGTGACTCTCAAACGCCTTGTTGTGAGATCAGATGGGCGCTCAAACTAGTGAGGAACAAAGAGCCTCACCTATGGGAAAGAAAGGATGCTTTTAAGAAATTTTGAAATTTTCCTCCAAAAGCCCTTGAAATGGCAGGTGGAAAGCCAGGATCCATCATACATACTTATTTGGATGGTCTCAAAGAAAGAATGATGCTTTCTCCCAAGAAAATGGGTGATGCAGGACCGCTGGTGTCGAGGTGGTCTCTTGTTAGGGTTTCTTCCATTCACTCGGTAAGTCAGCTTTGGTCAAGGGGTATCTTCTGTGCATCAGACCATGTCACTCCTTGTCTGGCTGCTCTTGCCCCTGCCTCGGGGAGAGCAGCATCCCAGCACTGGGGAAGGTAGGCCACTGGGATTCGGCAGGTTGGCTGATCAGCCAAAGTAAGGACAAGGACCTCTGGGCCAGCTTGCTGCTGTGCAGGAGGCCACAGCCTGGACCTGCCATAGCTTCCAGTGGAGTCTGCTTAGGGGCACGGAACACATCTCTGAGCCTGCAGCAAAAAACAGCAGCTGAAGGTCTCCACTGAAGGGATTAAACTGCTGTCTGGCAAGAGAATCCCCAGCACTTACCAGTTTCATTAAAGAAATCCTCACTTCTTCCTTGGAGGGTGGAAAACTCAGCACAAAGGGGCACCATCCCCTGTCATCACAGGGAGAACATATGCTTCCTCCTGATGTAACAGCGGCAGCAGCACCTCAAATTTGTCTCAAGCCTTTTCCCAATTATCAAAACCATGCTGCATAAAAAGCAGTACATCGAGCCAAATGTATTTGCACCTAAAAGTTGTTTTAAAAATTAAAAGATCAGGAGCTTTGGAATAAGGGAGCTCTTGAAGCCAGCAAGCCAAAATGAACTGAAAGAACAGTTCTTTAATCCAAACCTACGTACACAAAAAAGTAAATTTATATTGTGGTTGAGGCTACAAAAGCACCAAAAATATGAGTAGCTGATATGCAGTTCCAGCCGCAGGCAAGACTGCAAAAACAGTTCATTCCTACAAGAAGCAGAAATTGCTGTAAGTATTCTAGCTTGCTTTTTAATTTGCTGGTTTTGAAGTGATTTCACATCAGTTAGTGAGGATGAGATACAAATGTCAAGGGTCTGGAGAATTTAAAAGTGCACACAAGAGTACTTTTTGGGAGCAAACTCTCAGCAGGTCTCTTCGGCCACATCTAGGCACCTTGTTCATCGTACAAACACAGACAGGTCTGGAGGAGAGCAGCTGCTGAGGCTCCCTACCCCACCAGAGGAAAAAATGTGATTTAATGTGTGTTTTGTGCAACCCTCAAATTTCCCCTGACCTGGAGCCTTGCATGGAAAATGCTACAGATAAAATGACAGCTGGACCACTTTGATATCCGCAGGTGATGAGATCGCAGTGGACATGGTGTGGTTCCTGATGTCCCATCAGTCTGCTATTAGCCCAGATCTCTTCTTCAGCACGGTGGTCAGAAGTCCTCATGATGAGCCCCAGGGGCAGCAGCCTGCCTAAGCAAAGGGCAGCAGAGCTGGAGCTCAGCAGGGATGAGGAGCCAGGTGCCACGCTTTCCCTGCCAGAGGGGCACTCGCTGTTCCCCCCCTGCATCTTCCAGTCTACTGCCGTCAGCCCCCAGGATGGCTGGGAGAAAGGATTTTTAAGTGGAGGTGACTATCCAGGGTGGAAAAGCCACCATGAACACCTGCTTGCTGCTGGGTTTAGCAGGGCCCCCAGGAGGTCCAGGGTGGCAGGGCTGGGTTTTGTGCTCTCTGCAGGAACAGCAGGCTCTGCCCTGCAGCACCTCGCACCCAGCTTGCGGTAACAGAGAGGCTCTACCCAGCACCAGCAGATAGACCACGGGCTGGACTTGAGGCTCAGACCACAGGGCAGGAACACCCAATGACTTTGCTTTATAATTTTTTATTTTTTTTTTTTCCCTGCACTTTCATGCTAGACATGCCTCCACCTTTCAGACTGGACCAGGATAAAGCCCTGTACACGCCTTTGTCGCTGTATTTCAAGCAATCCTCCCATTTTCAGGTATTCTTAATTTAATCTGAATAGGGTTTATGGGCCAAAACAGGGATGCTTTGGCTCGGAGGGTGTGTGGGACAGTAAACGTGGTGTATGTCACGTGTGTGGACCCAGCAGGGGGGCTGCAAAGCGTGCATGGAGGGGGAAGGAGACACACTGGGGTTGCAGAGGGCCGGCAGCCCCCCAAACGGAGCAATGTCTCCCTTGGAGGCAGATGGCAAAGACTCGAGGAGGAAGCGAGTGTGTTCGCACACAGGGAGGAGATTTGGATGCAGGCGGGGAGGCGCGGCAGGGTCTGGCCGATTTGGCCGGGCTGCTGCTGGTTGTTATAGCAACAGGAGGAGTCCGCTGTCAGCCGAGAGGATGGAGCATGAGGATGGGGAAGGGGGACACTTCTAGAAAGCAAAGGAGAGAGTTTGCATGGGCCAAGAGAGGGAGAAGTCAAAGGTCTGGAGAGCAGGATGGAAACTGCAGAGGGGTGGGTGGGATACGTGGGGATGGAGGATTCTGCATTCAGATGGTGCCCCATCAAGCCCCTTCCCCAGGGCAGAGCGAGGTTCCTGGCCAGGGTCCCTCTCCTGCCGGGAAGGGCTGCCAGGCCATGAAGAGCACAGCAATGGTCTCCACAGCAGCAACAGGACAAACAGCGTTGCTGGTGGGGTAGCCAGTGGGAAGAGGGCAGAGGGGAGGGAGCACAGAGGTGTCACGCTTGTGCTGGAACTGCAGTAGCACGTAAATCCTCTGCAACGACCCCAGAGTACAACAGAGAAGTTGCTGCTGCCACTAAGGGACCAGCCGCTGGAGAAGGCTGTCCCGGCCGCAACCCCGGCGCATTTGGGCTCATCACACCTCCAAAACATCCTGACCACGCCTCGGATCTCTGCAATGATCTGCCAGCACAAGACAGCCCTGGAGACTCCACAACAGCCCTCACAGACCTCTCCGCGGCAAACCAGACTGAGCACTTTAATAGCAACGGAGACACCAGAAAACCCTTTGTGAATCCAGTTCCTGAATTACTGAGTTCTTGAAAGACCCTCGAGGCTTTTCAGCACGGTGTCTCAGCGGTGTCTCAGCGCGGCGGAACCGCTAATGACATTGGCACAACAAAACCCACTACATAATCTTGCAGGAAAGCACCAGTTTACAGCACAGCACGTCTCAAGAGCTCAGCACCGCTGTGTTTTCGGAGGAAAGGTTTGGAGGGGGCGGGAGGGAAAGCCTGGGCAGGGCCACCCCGCCGGGCTGCGCTCCCCCAGCCCGCTCCGCCCCGCGCCGCCGGGCCCGGGAGGTGGCAGCAGCGGGTGCGGGTTCGGCCCCGATCCGGCCCCGCGGGGGCTCGTCGCACCCCCGGCAGCCCCGGGAACCCCCTACTGCGGCCCAGTGCAGGGGAGGCAGATCACCTGCACGGCAGATCGTTCAAAGAGGCTTTTTTTATGGCTTTAAACGGGACA
This sequence comes from Leptosomus discolor, assembly GCF_034619465.1. Taxonomy (NCBI): domain Eukaryota; kingdom Metazoa; phylum Chordata; class Aves; order Leptosomiformes; family Leptosomidae; genus Leptosomus; species Leptosomus discolor. The sequence goes on along the minus strand of NC_141391.1, from coordinate 211,001,561 downwards.
ATTTGACTTCGCCCAGGGATTGGTTCTGTGTATTTCGGGCTTCTTGCTAATCACGCAGCGTTCTTCTTCCATCCCCCTCGGGTTTTCATCACCATGGGCCTGTCTTTTTAAGTGGGGCTCTGAGATAAAAACTTCGATAGAACTAGACCAGTTGCTCATCTATGCTCGGTCAGACATCCACTCCCAATTTTCATTCCTATCTGCTCTTGCCCCCTGCATACAGAGTATTTCTCCTTTCCACTCCCACATGCCGAGGGCTCGGGCTGGGTTTCCCTCACTCTCCAGTTGTCAGCCTCAAACACCCAGTTTACGATCCATCCCAAGGATGCCTCACTAATTAAACGCCTTTCATTACAAACCAGCCCTGGGAAATAATTCAGGAGCAGGGAAGCCTGAATAGGCAGCAAGAGCTTGGGGTGGAACAATAGGAAAGCAATCAAAAGCACAATGAGGCTTCGGGGGGGAAAAAAAAAAAAAGACATACGGTACATTAGATATGAACACAGGAACACACTGGGCCGTGCGCAGGTTGTGCATCATCCTCAGACTTGCTGTTTAACCTTGGGTACAAGGAGGAAATCTTCATCAGTCAGGGACTCACTTTCCCACTCTTTATTCCTCCTTTTTAGCACCTCCTTTTTCCTCCCCAGACAGCAATCCCTGCTCTTCAGCACCAGGATTGAGCAGGTCTGCCTGCAGAGGGGCCTTTGAAAGCTGTAGGTGGTTTGCAGTTCACCTCCGGTCTGCGTTATCAGCACGATTTCCAAATACGCAGGGAACAGAGTTCTTGGTGCAAAACAAAAGCAACTCCCTTGCAGTAAGAAAAATGACAAAAAAATGCAAGATCTGTGAATTTACTCCTTGGTGTTTAATGAGTTAATTTGTTTTGCATTAGAAACGAGAGGAAAATGTCTCTAACAAACCAGCGGTTGTGAAGTATAGGACCCACTGCCTTAGCAAATTTCCAAAAGCCACTTTTTTGCCAAGCTCAGCTCATGAAGGTTGTACCCTGAAATTGTACAGAGGAGAGTTCACCTAACTCACCTAAAGAGTTAGCACAGAAATAAAGCTGGATAAAGGCAAGTGCTGAAATTGTACATCAGGGAGAATTAGGCCTTATGGTCCACGACTGCAGTGATGAAGGGACTTCTAGGTTTGGCTCCCTAAGTTTAAAGGATCTCTCTTTTCCTGCTACTACTGATGAAAGCGAATTCCTGATTGGCTTTTCATCAGAGGATCTTTTAGGCTTTATTTACCAAAGGAGAGATCAAAGACAGACATCCTGTTGGGCATAACCCCTTTTTCAGGGAGACCATTTCAGATGGGCTGGGCTGCCGTGCCCTGACTCCAGAGCAGGTGGGATTCAGCGCTCCGTTGGCAGCTCCCTTTGCCTTTCTACACCGAGCAATACGCGCTTCAAATGAACCCTGCTCGGGGGCTTGGGCTTGCTGAGTGCTCATTAATTTTTGAGCACAATGAAGCAAACTTGGCATTTCAATTGCATTATGAAAGATTTGTTTCCGAACAGCTGAAGAGGGGGAAAGAAGTACCTTTCTTCTTCCCACCTAATCAGGCTGAAGTTTCCCGGTGCCAGCCTCAATCTGTGTTAAATTGCTCATGCCATCCACCGGAGAGACTAGACCTGGGTACATCATAGAAGTTAATTCTGCAAATGATTGCTCTGACAATTAAGTACTACAGCTGAGGGGGCTGCAGCAGGTTCTTGGAGCCCCCTCTGAGGTGCTTTACGTCCCCCCCCTTTTCTCACCACCACTGTGGAGATGCCACCTCCCCTTCCACTGGCTGGCGTTTGGCCTGGGGCAGGTCCCTTCTCCTCAGCCCCCTGCAGAGGCCATGCACCCCCCAGCACTGCGGGGGCTCAGCTCAAGACTCCATGGCACCAACTACCACAGTGGAGAGCCGGGGCACTTTATCAGCTCACAAACCACACAGAGATCAAGGGCCAAATTTGCTACAGGTATCCAGATGCCTCTTCTTTCCCGAGGGGCAAAACTCCACGAAAAAGAATGTGTGGTTTAGAGGTGGCATTTGAATTGCCCAGCTTCAGAGTCCTCACGATGGCGATGATATTCCCTCCCCATCAGGCATTGCAGGCTCCTTTGCAGTCAAAGAAAGGACGGGAACTGCACTCCACGGGGCTGGTTTCTCTGCGCTGATATAAATGAAAAGCAGATGATTAGCTCAGCAAAATGGGCTCCTGGGCACCCCAGTTAAAGAAGAACAGCAGCAGTCCCCACCTAACCTTGGAGAGGCAATGCAGGCAGCGTGATGGACCCAATGCCGCCTTCACCTAGGCTAACGCAATGCCACAAGACAGACTGTGGAAGACAAGCGCCGGAGTGGGAGTCAGGATGTCTGTGCTCTGTTACCACCACTAAATACTTCCTCTGGCCATGGTTTCCGTCACCTCCATCGAGGAATCTTCCTTAGTATTGACAGGGACACCACAAACCTTGACTCTGGCGCATGAAAGATGACAAGTAGAACACAAAACAGTTTAAAGTGGAGGGGTGAGGGGAAAGATATCTTGTATTTCCACTGCTCCAGAACTCATTAAGTGTTTGTGCTGTTCCTGTCGCAATGTCTTGAGAACCCAACTTGCCCTCCTGTTCTTCACCCTAAAGACATCAGTTCCAGTCCTACAGAATCCCCACCACTGAAGCTGTTCTGTGTCCAGTTGTCTTGCTCAGCTTTTTTCTTAAGTGCAACTGCTCACCACAAGTGCCATCAGCCATTTTAGATTGTGCCTGCCACCCATGGACCCTGTAACAGCAGCTAAGGGACCTCAAGGTACTCCTTTCCACATAGCTGCGGCATGACACAACCCATCCGCGTACGGCCACAGGAGCACAAGCAAAGCCCCCAGCAGACCAGTGCTTGCAAAGCCACATGACGTATTAGCCCAACACAACCTAAAGAAGCATAAAAAAGGAAGAACATCTTCCACTGGACATGCTACAAAAGGAGATCACATGCCCTCACTGTTTTCTTACTAGAGCTGGAGTGAAATATCAAAGGATAATTCAAAGCACATTTGGTTACGCTTGAGGCAGGGGAGCACAGGGCAGGTTCTCTATCAGGCCACAGAAACCCACCCCTTATTAACTCTCTGTTCTTTCTTACCTCCCCCATATTTGACAGCTCCTGGAGCAGGTCCAGCATCATTGCGTCAGCAGTACTGCCAGGACCCACTCCACATGCTGAGCAGTTTCTGAAGGAAAAAGCATTTCCTGACATCTGTTCTGAATTCACTGCTCTTCTCCTCCCCCACTTCGTTTCACTTCATGCTCCTCTCCAGCTCCCCCTCCATCACCACCTGTCTCTGCCTGACCAGGGATCACCAGTAAGAGCTGAGGATCTTCGTGGAGAATTGTTGACCCACACCTGTTCCAAGCCCTGTTTCTGCCCCTGCTATTTTTCTCTGTCTGCTGTTGACACAGGATTTTGCTCTTAGCAACGGACTGAGCGATCTGACCCCAACCCAGCCAACCATTTGTGCATGGACTTCCCTTCACCTGCCCAAGTTCTTCCTACCAGAACCACAGGCAGGAGCATTGGCTAAATTAAAGGGACCTTTGCAGGACTGAACCCAGGACCAGGCTCGTTACTCTTTCCTCATGCCCTTTTAGGATGGAGCTGTTGCAATGCTCATGACTCAAAGGTTGAATTTTGCCCGGTGAACTTTGATGAATGTTTTCCACAATTATTTGATTCCCATCGGAACTTTCCCCTCATGCTCCACCCTCACCTTGCACTAGCTGTACAGCTACACAGTCCTTTGAAAAATTTTCTGCATCAAAAATATCCAAAAGATAATAAGACTAAGAGACACAACAAGCTTTTTCTGCTAACTATTTTGCCGATAATTTTGCATATACGAACACGGATGCAGTTTTAAGGAACCAAGTCATCATGATCCTGATACTTCCCCCTGCATTGCAGAATTCTAAATACCCTGGGTATCTCAGAGCAGTCCCTGAGGTTTTGTTCTCGGCAGGACATGACAGACACCACCACATATGCCAAGCATGAAGTAGATTTTATTAAGCATAACTTTGGTTCTAAGTATTCCACCCTCATTCTCGTAATACCTTTAGTTAAAAACAATTATACAAGAGCAAATACAAAAAATATTAAATTATGAAAACAAATCCATTAAGGCTCCCTTTTTATATTTATATATATTTATATATGTACACTCAGACAAGTGCAGATATTAACAGAAGGTTAAAGCCACAAAAATGCTAAAAAATTTACTACTATACTATCAAAAGCAAGAGTTTTAAAAAAGTACAAAGTGGTAAGTGAGCCATTTTCAAACCACTGAAGTATTTGCTGGATTGCTTCAAAACCCATATAGCTAAAGGGCAGATTAGGAATTGCTTACGCTCACTGGCAAGCAGTTTCTTACTTGAGTAGCCGCACAGGACACTTGTGGTGTGACTAGCTGACCACCCATTTAAGGGGTGCCCATTCTAGTCCAATCCTGACTATAAAGACAAGCTTTTGCCTGTCAGATCGACATGAAGGTGGCCGGGATTCCTAGACTAAAAGGGTCAGCAGAATTCAAAGATGTTTTAACACACACATTGATGTTCTGTTCACACAGAGAATTGATTCCAACTGAAAACAAAAACCTACTTCACGCTGTATGTACAAGGGAGTTTTCTGGCCTCCTGCGTTTCAGAAAGAGAAACTCTACCCTGAAGCACAAGCTAACACGGAGCGAAAGCAGCAAGCCTTCGGCCTGGAAGGGCCCAATCCAACACGCTCACTGAAGCCAGAGAGAGGTCCTCGTCCCCTACCGACTCCGGTGCCATTTGGATTACACCCACTTCATTTCACTGTGCATGCATGGTAGGATTGCCGTGTTCACCAAGGGGAAATGGCTGAGAAGAAATGATCTGCTCAAGCCAGAGAGGGGGTTTCCTCACCAACTTCTAGACATTTCCATACTAAGCAGAAGGTTAACTGTGGAGTGGAAACCGAGAGGCATGAAGTTTGGTAGGCTGGGAGCGGCTAAGATAAAACATGAGCATGGCGTGGAAGGCTCGTATATAGTGCTGTCTCAACAACATGAAACAAACTCAATCAGTGCAAGTGTTTGAATAATGTGGTGCCAGAAAGGAAGATCTCCTTCCAGGAGAAGGGAAGGAAAGAGGGAAGAACCTGCAGCACTCAGGGTGTTCCTTTGTTGAGAAAATACATGGAAGAGTCTTATGTTTGGCCTTTGTCTTCTGTACGTCCATAATCTGAACAGTCTGGCAGACCATCTTCACATTTGATCTTCTAGACGTGAGTCACACTGCAAGTCTAAATCAATGGCAACACACTTATCACAATTCAATTTACTCTCAACCTGATTATGTCCTCATAAAGAAAATGCCTGGATCTTGACAAATTGAAGTCCGTATCTAGGAAACATTTCTAATTGTGAGCATTTTGTCCCAAGTGCTATGCTGAAATTGCATTTAAAATGTCCAATACTTACAGGAAAGGCAAAAGGAAGTGAAAAATAAGCCAACAAACCCTCCCCCACCACCTTTACAATACAAACATGCCACTGTTGATATTAATAAAAAGTGTTCTCAAACCGTTATGTCCAATGTAATTACAAAGTAGAAACTCTTTTGTTTAGCATCCTAAGGCAAAGACTAGGATTAGATCCTCAGCGGATACAGATGAACACAGCTTCAGTGAGAGCTAGGACTGCGCCGACCAAGGAAGACGAGGATTTCTTCCCAGGTTCTGAAGATAAGATATCTGCACCCATTCACACCAGGTAAGAATCCCATTCCACAATCCTACATGAGTAACCTGTTCCCTGCTCCTCATACCAGGCTCTCCTGGATAACTAGTAGTCATAAGCATCAGAGGATCAGATTCTGCCATCCCTGTGCAAGCTGAGCAATATTTTATTTAATGGCAAGTCACAGGGGCAACTTGTAGAAAGGCAAAAGGTGACAGAATTGGACACTAAGATGCAGTGGTAACACACTTCCCTTCTTTCTTGAGGCTAAAGGAAGGATGCGATAAAATGAATTTCATTTTACGCCTCACTTTAGGGAAAAAGTCTCCGTTTCAGTAGATTCCAATGATCGGTTTGGTCCAGTTTAAACACTGCCCTGTTGCAGGAACTGCAACAAGTTCCTGCAACCAAAGAGCAGGAACTGGTGGCAGATCAGATTACTGATTTCAGTTCCAGCAAACGAGTTTAAATACTGCCAACTAACGTGCTAACACTGTACTTAGATCAGCATGTCGTTGGAGGAGAAAGGCCACAACAGCAAAGTAAGTCGGATTTCAAGACACAAAAAGCAGAAGACGGGTCATTTCGCATTGAGAGGTAAATTCACGGGGAGCACTGCACAGGCCTGTACACAACAGTGTAAGTTTAGAGAGAGAGATAAATCAGCTTCTGGATTCTCCCTGGTGAGGGGATCATCAGATTTCTGCTCTTTCTTAGCCCAAATTCTACATGCCAAACAGGGAGAAATGGGCTTTAAGGCTGCCTAACTTTTCACTGCTGGTGAATTTTAAGTGTTTTCATCTTGCCCACATCTGCCTGTCCTAGTGGGGACGGGCAGCAGTGATCAACATACCTCATATCCTCCCAGATTTGATAAAAATTCCAACCAAACAAAAATTATTGTGGGATACAGAGAGGCTGTAGGTCTAGATGGAGGGAATCTACCTGCACAGCAAAACTTCATAAGATATCACAGGATGATTTTTGTTCTGTTTTAAAGGAAAATATAATCTGTGTATCTCCACTAAACTAGGATCACAAGAGATAAAGCAGTGCAACACTGAAGGAGTTTCTCTATCCCTGGTTAAAATTTCTGAGTAAGAAAGTCAGACTGGTCCATGTCACTGGACTGACAAACAGACTCCTTATCCATTGATCTCAGGACTGCATTTGGCAAGTCAACCTGTTTACGGTACTGTCTTTTTAATCCACATGTCCCAGGAATTAAAAATCTCATCTTCAGTACGTGTCAGCTGGATGCTGTTATTTTCCCTCTTGAGGGGCAAATCTGAGACAACTTGCAAAAGCCTCTCTGCAGGAAAGCTGGAAGTCTTAACAGGCGCTGGCTCTAGGAGTCTGGTGCTTCTGTTGCTTCCTGGACCGTCCTCCTCAAGTTGCCCTTGACTTTGACAAATTCGGGTGCATTTTCCTGCTCCTCCTGTATCTTCTGTTGCTCCAGTTCCATCTTAAAAGGGAATCACATGTAAAAAGATAAAAGGTATACAAAACAATCATCAAAATACAGGACAAAACACTAAAGGTTTCAGTAACTGCCCATGCAAAACTCTTTATGCTGCTTCCTTTCTTTCTCTCATGGAAAAGATGAAGTTGCATTTCTTTGGGAGTATCTGTTCTCAGAAATCTTTTCAAAGCTCTTCTTGGCTCTAGCTCATTCAAGATGTCCACCTTTGCCAGATGGACAAAACCCCTGCAAGCCCAGTACAAGAACGAGATGAAGCATTTTTGAAGAAATTCTTGGACATCTTCATTAAAGAAACAATAATAATTCCCTACTCTGTCTTTTACAACAAGACAAGGACAAATATGCCCTGGGGGAGAATACATGTAAACAGTGACTACTGAACACACTTGCAGAATTTATTGCTGAGTGTCTAGGTACGGATTTCTGTATCTAACTGGAACCTCTTTGGGTCTATCCATTTCATCTATCACAAAAAAGAATTAAAAAAAAAAAAATCCTCCTTGGCTCTTAGTTGTTCATTTTTGAGAGCCCATTCACTGACATTTTTAACCCAGTTGGAGCTCCTGCCCATGCAGACACTTGAAATTACCACGTGGGGTTAGATGCTCTGCTCTATGGGGCAAGGCAGACACAGTGCTCACACAGAACACAGCTTACACACCACACAGAACACAGATTGCCTAGCAATCCTCAGTGAAGGCAAGTAAGTCAGCAGAAAGGAAGAAACAACCCTCAACCCTTTAGAAAACTAACAAAAGCTCCTGAAAGGAGCTTTTTTTTTTCTTTTTTTTTTTTTTTAAACAGACCAAGGTCTCCCTGATTAATGGGGACCACGTACAGCTCACCTAAATAATGTCTCCTTTGTCTCTGGTTCACTGGCAAGGGACATGCCTTGTTACAGTAAATCATGACAACGTTCCTCCATGAGTTGTATTGTCAATTAATGCCATTCCTACGATGTTTACAAAGCCACAACATTGTTTGCAATGGGCAGGCTTTTCCTCTTCTAACAGAATTTTCTATTCTACATAGGTCCTTTGATGGCTCAGTTTGAAATCAAATCCTCCCACAAGCTGAACCATTTCAAGCTGGGCCCTCAAGAGCAGAAAGGAAAAGTGACAGGATGATACACCTAAAAATACAAAAATATTTCCCTCCAAAAATATTTCTAAGCTTAATTAAAAAAAACCCCTATAATAAAACCCCCAGATAATGACTGGATTACACCTCATTTTCTATAGAGTAATTATCTGGCTTAATTGATTTCCGTTGAGAAAAACAGGAGATACTGTTTTAAAGCATTCATTTATGTAAAAATAAACACAATGCTTGATGCATAGTGACTTCTTTGATGAGGTGTTTCACTGCAGAGATATTTCTTCGCAGGTACACGAAGTGCCTTAAGAGACACAGAGATGTCTGGCTGGCCCTGTGCCTAGCAGTAAGCTTCACTACGGTGAAATTCAACTCCACATCATCTCCATACTCAGGGTCTGAGGGTCTTTTCCTTCATTTGAAAATGCCAAAGGGCTCATACGTTTTCAGGCTACAAAAGATGTTTTTGAAGTCACCTAGTTTCTTATATAACTCGGGAGAAAGAATCAATTGATTTTTTTAATTCATTAAGCATCTCGTTTTGATGCGCTGCAGCCTAACAGCCGTTCTTAGAGGATCATCTCTTAATAGTTAAGATTGCAAAAGTTGACTAATTCACCACAGTTTCAACGGCTAAATAAGGTCAGTGCTCCACACACATTCCTGTTGTCTGGTGCAGGATTCATTTGGCCAAAGGTAGACACCATATGCAGTTCCTATACAGTCAATGACAACAAACAGGTAGTTACAGAGTGTGATTTGACTGATCCTAAAAGAAAGTCTGCATTTGATGACAGGAAACATGCCAAAAATCAGCTGCTGCTTCTTTCCTGACTACAAAAGGAGCCTCAGGTGAGTGGCTGGGATGTAGATAAGTAAAGGCAGTGTTATTCCCCATCTTACCTGCTCCAGTTTCTGCTGCCGTTTCAGTAGCTCTATTTCCAGGTCTGATTTCTTCTTTTGTGCTTCCTCTTCTTTTTGTTGCTTAATAACTTGATCTCGTTTCCTTTTTTCCATCACCTTCTGTAGCTCTGGTTTGTTCTGAGGTGCAAGACCCCTTCAAATTAAACAGGATGAGTGGAGGTGGTGGAGGAAACAGGGAAGAAAGGGATCAGTTTTAATTCACACAGAATTGTAGGCAGGTTTTCTAAAGTCAAGTAGTTGCCTATTTAGATATATTGGAATATAAAACATTAGTTAAAAGGAAAAAGCATGCAGACATTTGCCTGGTTTCTAGCCAAACCCCTAAACTAGAATTTAAGACATATTATTACTGAGGATATTTCCCTTTAACATATGTGCCAGTATTTCTGGATAATTCACTATTTTTGCTTTCATCTTTAGTCTTCCCTCTATTCTCTCAATTCCAGAAGAACAGATTAAAAATAAAAACATCAAAAATCAAGACTCTAGCAGAGCTGGAAACAAATTTTGGACACAGAGACTTCCCTTGCTGGCTGATAACCTGGAGAGACTGTGTTCAGACAGTCCTGTCCAGGGTACCGTGCCCACAGAAGTTTGCAAGGACAGAACCAAAAAGTGGTCTCCCTCTGGACTTTGTCACATTGCTCCTGGAAATTGTGGATTCTGCCCTTCCTTGAAAATGTGAGAGCTTTACCCACGCCTGGCTGTGAAGCTATTTCCAGTGAGAGCTCCCAGGCTACACTCAAAATCACAAAGAGGCGAAGACAACAAAAATCCAGAATAAAAAAAGTTGCAGTCACCTTGGAGACCAGACAAAGGCTGGAGGATTCTCCCTCTCACACGTCTTTAGGTACTACATCAACTGAATGTTTCAAGCCTGTTCAGCACAAATTGCTTTCCAAGCCAGCTACTCTAAAATGAGAAAGCTTACTCTTTGGGAAGATGCATGACTTTATTTATACAGGCACACAGAGATGCACAATCGCTCCTACTTATTTTGGTGACTTCAGCTGTTTCTTTTATCTCTGTTACACTATGATGTTTTCAAAATTTGTTGTGATAAGATTCAAAGCTTCCCCTGTTATTCAGATACTAGCGTCCCTTAAGTCAGAGCAGAAAGATCCGAAATTTGCCGTTGTTATTGTCATCTTCCCTGTGAAGACTATTATGTGAAAATAGCCAGCATTAAATTTAACATCAACCATTTTTTATTTCAACTTTAAAAAATTCAACAATCTGAATAAGCTTTCAGAAAGAGTGGTTTTACCCTTCCCTAGTTGCTATCTGTGGTTATAATCTGTGGTTGCCCAATTCTTCCATAGTATGTATATCTGACAGCATGTCCAGTAATACATTAAAATGCCATTTTAATGGTGACATCTATGAACGACTCCATATATTATGCAACACTCTATCCCTGTAAATACCATGATAGCAAAATCAAATATTTAGCAACAGCCTATTTCTCATGGCCTGAATGCAACAGAAGCTACAAGATTGTGTTCATATTTTATGTTTAATGCTATTTTAATTACATTTTAACACATAAAACTTAGGCAGAGAAAAGCTGGAGTGATTTTTCATTACTGCTACTACTAGATCAGCGAGAGCTGAATTAATGGAAACTTCCATGTTGGCAATTAGCAATCAAGGCAGCCACGAACCAGAGGCAAGCTGCTAAGTAACGTTACTCATTCCTGGTTTTTTTCAGTAAGGTTGCGCCGTAACAAAGCAGCGGCACGAGGCTGATTTAGATGTGCTGTAGCTATAATAAAGGGGACCTGCAGAAGATACAAGTAAATACAATCTCAGCCTAATCAAGTGGGGTTGGTCATCAGACCTGTTACAGAACAACCACAATGTCAATCCTATTTCCATTCTCATACGTAAAAAGGAAAAGCAACAAACAGGCAGCTACTGGGGGTCTTGTAACACCTCCTAGTGATTGTTCTGGTTAAATAAAAAACCCTAAATTTTTGATACAGAGGAAGCAAAGTGTGCTATAACATAAGTTAGAGCTGACAGGGGTAAAACCTCCAGGAGGGACAGGACCAATACTCTGCAGAGCTGAGGCTGACTCCCAGTAAGTAAAAATAGTTTTAAGATAAGTGACCAGTGCCTTGAGGTATCACTACCTGCATCTTTCTTTGCCCAAAACAACTATCATCTCTGTAAGTAAGTAACTACATCAGTTCAAGACCCAAGAGATGCTGCTCGCAGCAGGCATGGAGAACGGTCGGACCAGCACTGGCTGGTATCTTCTGAGAGCCAGAAACGGCTGTTCAGAGCTGACTGGTCAAAAAGTGAAGCTGCTGGTGCCTACACTGAGTCTTCACAACAAAATAAAGTGCATGTTAGGCAGACTTCCATAAAAGCACTAAAAGTCTTCCATACACATGACAGTTCGCAGTAACAAAGCAGAACACAGGCCTAGTATCTACACTACCGAAAAGCCTCATATCAGAGCTAGTACAGTGGCATGAAGCACAGAAGACTAAACCTCTTCTCAAATATACCAGTTTTTCTGCTGGTGGAAACCCTCGAAGTATTTCATTTCTGCACCAATAAATACGACTCTGAAATTAACAGCTGCAGCTAATCAAAATCACAATAAGGGAAGAGCGGGTATTGAGGGCTGCACAACTCCTCTGTGTAATAGGATATTCTCCTAGAAGAAAAGAACTCCATACTAGTTAAAAGTTCTTTATGCTTTCATAAACTTAAAAGAATAAATAGCCTTAATTTATTGCAGTCTCCACATCCTTTAGAATAAGATCATAAGTCGGGAAACTTCAACTATCTTTCTTTCAATGACTATCAACTTCTTGGTGCTAGGAACTGTCTTTGATGTTTAATCCCATTAACAAAAAATAGGACAAACACCTATTTAGGCCAGTTTCTTCCAATTCACTTGGCATTCTGTAAAAGATTTCTACTTCTTCACCACTACAGAAATGCTGCATTGTGTATGCAATTCATTTAGAATTAAGTATCTAAGCCTAGTATTTGTGGGGATTTTGCTATTACACATAGAAAAGACCCCTTCTCCCCTCAAAATACTACCCTGCCAGAGCAGGGGAAAAAAAAAAAAAAAAAGAGAAATGTTCATAATGTGACTCTTCCTGCCAAATAGACAAATCCAACTGTGCTGCAATAGCCAAAGCAACAGCCTCCTCCTCTCCTTTATCAAGGTCCTGGGTCTCAAAAAGCCTGAATGGCTGCTTCCAGCAACTTTATTCTCAAATGCACTCTGAAATACTGTTCTTCCACTTCTGTTTCGTGGATCCCCACACCCTTGCCTTCAGAAAGTCCATTTTAGGTGGCTTCAACGCACCAAATCACTAATTTATATCACAGTTTAGTTAGTTTCTGTTTGCTTAACTGGAGGAGCATCAAACAGGCTTGGTGGCTTTTCTTCCACCATGCAGTCTGGTGGCTATTTTCTCAGCATGTGTTCTAAATGAGTCCTCCGTTGCTGAAGAGATTCGGTAACAGAACTTCAGCTATTTCTGGGCCAAGTGCCTGTGTCTCTGAAGTTGATGAAATCAAGTTCTAGCTATTTACATCTTTAAAAGCAATATATAGACCAACAGCTGTGCATCCCATCCCAGAAGGGAGGAAGCAGCATTTGCATAACATACAAAGAAACACTTGTGCAGCAGCGGAGCAGGCGTCAGACTATCACACTGCATTGCAACAAAGATCAAGTAAGTAGAAAACAGTTTCATGTGAAACAAAATACATGATTTCTTTGATTTAGAAGTGGCCCCATAAACTCAGTGCGCTGGGAATGGTGAAAACCCACAGATTTTATCATCCTGCTGGTAACTGCAGAGTTTTGTCAAATACTTGATAACTTGTTAAGAGTTCAAGACAAATTACACTGCCCAGGTAACCAATGTGAAATCTGACAGGGCAGAACTGAACTGCTTCCTCTTGAAACTGCCCCTTTGTGAGTATTCACAAAAGCAAAATGAGAAGTCTTTTACAGCAAGCTTTTGCAGAGCAACGGAGATTCAAACAGAAATAAATGCCATGGCTAAGAATCAGAGTCTTTTCATCTACAGGATCTGAATCAACAAAGACTATCTGCTGGGTTTGGGGTAAAATGTCGTTTTGATGAAACTAAAACTAAAGCTGTGTGTGGGTTTGGTTTGGGGCAGGAGGTAGCAGAAGTGATTTTTAGACTCTTACCTTTTCTGATTCATAAGCAGCTCTCTATGGAGATCTTGATGATTCCGAGATGACTTCACAGGATTAATTAATTTCTGAGGTCTAATTAATTCAGGATTGTCATCGTCTATGTAGTCTGGTTCAGCCATAATCTTTCTTGGACTGGGATATGGATCTTTGGGTTCAGTGCCCTTGTTCACAGTACCTGTAAAACAGAGGGAAAACTGCAGTATATCCACACTGAAAGGCCTTTTAAAAATGTGTTAAAACATAAAGGCTGCACATTACAGTGGTAACAGTTAAGCTTTCCCTAGATTAAGTTTGTCTGTAGTAAGTAAAGCTCTCAGAGCAAACATCAGTAGCATCTTTTTAAATAGACAGCAATTTCACAACAACGTACTCTCTAACAGCCTTCATCCATTGACTTGGAGACACAGCTCCTCCCCGTTTTAAGAAGAACTAGACAAATAATTTAGGTTAAGTGTGTGAAGAGCCCTATTGATTTTAATAAGCCTATTCAGATGAAGCATTTTTAGATCAGTAATACTAAGACCCTAAAGAAATTTTAAATACTGACTATATTAAATACTATGAATGTGTACCAACACCAGAGTCTCATTTTCTGCCATCATGCCAGCTACGGGGAAAACACCTTCTGTGGACAAGCCCTGAACTGTACTGCACTGAGCAAAAGCTTCCATGTGGAAATTGCCAGATCTGCAATCGTTGAGATGGGGGTGGACAGATTTTTGAGGGGAAAGGTAGAGGTGAAAAAGCTGGGTAAGGTTGCTTCTTAAAGGCCATATTTCACCCAGTGAAAATCCACAGAAATCCACTGATCTGAAGGCAATGAAGTCCTGATGATTTATATCATCTGGAAACATGGAATTTTCCTATCCTGCTATAGAAAACATAGCTATACACCAAATTACAACACTTTTAATCAACAGCTGACAAGTAAACTATAGGTTTCAAATAATACATACGTGACCGTTCATAACCCCTTCCATTAAAAAGCCTCAGTAACAAAAAACTCAGCATCTGAAACAAAGCACACTCAGAGCAATTCTGCCTCCACTCTCTGTCGGGGAAACCTATACGCAGAATCTGCAATCATCAGTCTGATGAAACACTGGCCCCTCAAACAGTCCCTCCCCCCAAAAATCTCACAGCAGGCGGGTTTACAGAGATGAATCAATGGGACATGAAAGAAAAGGCGAGAGACCTCCGTTAGCCTGACTGGCCGAACAGCTGAATGCTGCACACTGTACGGTACAGGGCTATGAGACAAATCAGAGAATCACCGGGATTTTCTGTCTATTTTCCAGTAAAAGCTGAGTGCGTGCTTTAATTTAGATTCAAAATCCACTTGATGCACTGGAAAGATTCCCACTATTACTTCAATACATTAATACTGAACAGTACCACCATCACCTTGCGTGGGCTGCATGTGCACTTACAGATGAAGGAGCAAAACGACAGGACCGAGTTTTCAGTGGATGCAGGGAGGCCACTCTGGATTTGAATGTGTCTAATGGACCCGAAATAGCCTTTCAGCTTCTTTGTTTGAATGGATGATGTGAATTGTGTTTTATTGGTGCTACATCTCATACACCAAGTTTCTACGGAGCAAATCCGATGAGAAACAGCTTACCAGTGTGAGCTGCTCTCAGGGTGGCCCCTGCAATAGTTTTTCAAGGCAAGTTTAAATGCAGCGGTTTTGAACTCCGTGGGGGTAGTGGTTCTCACAGGGATCTCTGAAACTAATGTAAAAATTGCCCACAGTTCAAAACTATGTAAGTATATTGCGATACATGACAAACCTCTTACTGACATTGATCATGCAATAAAAACACTTCTCCCATCACCCCTTCCAGAGTCCTTCTTGCTTCAATCAAGCAACCCGCTATCACCACACGTGCCAATATACAGGATTCACTGGAAAACTGAGGTCAGAAGAAACTTGGAAGATTTCTAATCCAACCCCCTGCTGTGAGCAGGAATAGCCATGAGACCAGACCAGGCTGCTCAGGACTTTACCCAGTAAGGTCCTGAAGTCCTCCAAGGCTGCACAGCCTCTGTGAGCAACCCCGCTCACCCATCTTCATGGTGAAGTTTTTCCTTACACCCATATGAACTTCTTGTTTCAACTCATGCCTGTTGCCTCTCACCCTCTAGCCACGCACCACGGTGAAAAGCCTGGCTCCATCTTCTCACTAAGTTCCTCCCAGACACGGGGGAGCTGCTGTTAGGTCCCCCCAACCCTGCCTCTGCTCCAGGCTGAGCCAGCCCAGGTCCCTCAGCCTCTGCCACTGCACCTGGGCCTTGGCCCCCAGCCTGTCATGGTGGCCCTTTGCTGAACACGTATCTCAAATCCCTCGTTGTTTAACTGCATGCCATATTAAAAAAAACAAAAACCCAACCCCCCCACAAAACCCTAACCACAGCATACTTCTCAACACAGACGACATAGCACCATGCTGTTAATGAGGGTGTGGAATTCTGTTCTCTTACCATAGACGATGAATAAACTAGCCACAGTGCTGCTCGTTTTTTCACGATTCATACTTCCTCAGTGTTCACATCAGGCTTACCACACCTAAAACAACTCAAATGCTGCATATCCAGCCTCTACCCAAAACAAAGCTACTCTGTAAATATTTGGTTTTCTGTACTCCTCTATCAGTTCTGTTGCAGTGGTGGGGCTGCAAGTCTTCTAGAAGGCATTTATCATTGAGGCTCTCCATTAAAGTAAATCTGAAAATAACCTGCTGCTTCTTCAAGACAGGTCTTCTGTTTGCTTAGGTGAAGGTGAAAAACGTAGAATGACCCTACAACTGTGTGTCATAAACAATGTACTATTTTTTTAACACAAGCACCTGAAAAACAATTTGATTGAATGATTTCTCAGAAAGTTTGATGTAGCATTTTGCACCACATAGATTTGCTTTTGGCAAGCCCTTAAAATGAAGTCTATTTATTCTTCTTTTTTTCTGTCCCATCTCTATTTTTAAAAGCATGTATTCAACTCAAAGGTCAGGAATCGTGGTTTCCTAATGTAACATGAACTCTACTACCAGTAAACTTGAATGACTAAAACTCCTTTGGGAACTGAAGACACCTTCCAGTGATTACGCTGCAAATGATTTCAGCTAGGATTTCCAAAGAGAGCGAAGGAAATAGGGCATCCAGTTCCCACTTGAGTGAATCCTCTCACACCCTTTGCAAACCTCAGTCTGGCACGAGGCCACCAAGCCTTGCAGAGTCACTGTGTAATATTATATGCAAACAATACAATTAAGATAGCGTGATTTCCACCCACACCCTTTCAAAGCAAATATTTACAAAAGTACAGGCAAGTTTCACATACAAAGGAAACAGAGGCACAAAGGATTCACCACGCCAAAGGCAGACAGGAACAGAGCTGGCAGCGTAGTCCCAGCATTTCTTTCTAAGATTCAGGCTCACACCAATAAACCAGTCAAGCTCAATGACACAATCTCTTAAAAGTCCTTAAACAAAGTTTAATCAATGTTCAAGCAATAAAAATTAAAAAAGTATTAATTCCACAAGTCTCTAGTGCTCATCACCACAGAAGTCACAACCCACAAAGTGCTTTCAGATCATCAGCATGTGTAACAGTGGGACATGAATAATCCAAATAATCACTTAGCAGGAATATGCTGCCTTAAGAGCATCCGAGAGGCTCCTTTTAACCATCTGCTGTTACACGATCAACTCAGAATGCACAATCCATTTCTGTGTTTCCTCACTACCTTGCTCCAAAACAAAGGGAAAAGATTTGGATTCAGGGGATGTTTTAGCTCAGCTTGGCTCAAGTTTAATACACCCACTAATTTGGCAGGTGCTTCCCCAGTGCATTTGCTGAATTAGCTGCTGCTGCACAAGCAGCACAAAAGCATATATCTACCCTACCTTGGCCTGCCTGCGTAACGCTCACAGATTCTGTCCGCGGCTTCTCACGTACACATGGATTTTCATCGAGGAAGAAGAAACTGGGGATCCTGCATGGAAGAGGACTTTTAACTCCTCAAACAGAGCTGCAAAGCAATTTCAGTATCCCACTAGACAAAGAAAATGCCTCTGGATAAAAATAACTTCAAGTATCCCCCAGACAGAAGTTTAATGTTTCCAGATACAAAGATGCTTTAGAGAAATCAGTACCACATTGGTACCTCAGTCTCGGAGAGCCAAGATCAAGTGGTCACATATTTGCAATTCCCTCATTTATTTTCCTTGCAGTGCAAATAAATTCAGGGAGAATGGAAGAGACCCTTCAAGTTGATCACACTGAATAGATACAACTGAACCAGGGCGTGCCAGAAGCATGCATGTTATGCTAGGGGAAACACGTCCAACAGACATGTTTGTTTCCATTGTTATTTATTTTTTATTCTATCTATAGAGGTTGTTTTTTTTTCAGAAAAAGCCTCTTAATGGTAGTAACACTGTAAACACGGATACAAATAGAGCTACAGCCAGCCACCGGTGGTTTTAACAGATTCAAAGTAGACCTTAACAACACTGGGTTAAGGATTCAGCAGTTGCCAGAGCTTTTGCTACAAACAGGGCTCCCATGGCTTCTGCATGAGATGGAAGTTCATGCCAAAAAACGCCTTTGTGTTTATACGGCATTCAGGGAATTGCATTTATTTTCTATCTGGTATTCCTCATACCAGAAATAGCCCTCTACATATGGAATATGAATATAAAAATTCCTGAGAGACACCATATATTTATATTATTATACATATATGGCATTTTCACCCTTCACATGATTCCCACAATTATTTCCAGCTGTGAAAGCAGAGGTAGAGTTGAGGCCCCTTAAAAAGTAGATAAATAAATGCCTAAAAATACTGATGAACATCAAAATAATAGACTAGAACAGGATCCAAAAGTTACATTAAGGCTAAATTCACGTTATTTCCTTTTTGTCTTAATAAATTCTTGAATTAATACCATCCACAGAAGCATTAGCTCGAACACTGAATACTCCTGAAGGTTTTAGTCTTGAAAAAAGCTTCAACATCTGTTTTGAGCTGTACTGTAAACCATCAAACGCTATTTTTTAAGACTTACATTTTTAGCTCTTTAAACTACCGCGTAGACTTGCGGTTTGTTACAAGTAACCCAAAGGCATTCTTTGAGAAGAAATACGCTTTTACCCTCCCCCTTCCGATTTCGAGAGGAATTGGAATAAAAATTCTTCAGCACGTCTCTGCTCAGACGTTAGACGACCAGCGCCTCCTCGCATTGGTCAGTTTGGGTAGAAAGCAAGAGCTACTTAAATGTAGAGTGGGCTTTCCAGGCACCACCTCATCACTGTTTATACACGAAAGCTCACCACCGCTATCATTTTTATCTACATGCTCACAGTGCAGTAAGAGGCACTTGACTAGAGAGATTTACTTGATTAATCCTTGATTATAGATATCATTAATAACTTCCCACAGTTCACCCTTTTAATTCAAAGTAAGAGCTTCTGAAAACAGGGTCCTGCTTTCAGAAGAATACTCTTCCCAGCCAAGATGCTCAATCCAGCCACCGTTCAAGGAGTTTGGCTCTTACTCACGCCGTCTTTCATGGCTGAAAGGGATGATGGCTTTTGGATCACGGCAAAACACAGCCAGACTGCCTGCAGAGGGAGAGGGAAAGACCGGAGAGGTCCTGGTGGCTGCAATTCTTCCCAGTCCCTAACCTTTGTTCAAAAAGGCTGCTACTTTCCAGCTACATGAGTTTTGCTTCTAGATCAGGAGAGGAGAGTGTCTTCACTTGCCTCAAAATTAAACATGTTTAGGGCAGCGTGTACCTGTTGTGCCACAGGGACCACTCAGCAGCCATCCACCTGTTAGCAGATTACTTACTACATTACTGTTCTTCAAACAAAATGAAGAACATCAGACTTCTAAACCCTTTGGCAGGCATCCAGCTTTTGTTTATGGCTCCAGCCTTGCCTTACTGATCTTAGGCAGGTTATTTCATCCCTGTGTGCCCCAGCTCAAGCACATACAAGAGAAAAGCATCTTAGAAACCACCACGAGCTTCTGCAAGGCCAATCTCGTTCCTTCTTGTCCTGCACTTTAAAATCTTCAGATCCCAGCAGACAAAATGAAGTAGCAAGACTGAAAAACTTCTGTGCGTACTATGCCGGAACAGTTTAACTCACAGCACCTTCCTGACACTGGGTATCATCAGTTAATGGCTTTATTAGTTGCATGGCTGCCAAAAGACTGACAGATCACGTGGACTTCTCTCAGGAACAAAGGTGCTGCTCACCTGACCAGGGCAGCCCAAAACAATCTCAGTGATGTCAAGGATACGGAAAGAAGCAGAGCTTGCTGGCTACTGAAGCTGTTCCCGTTGTCACTTCAGAGGATATTAAAATGAACTAAACTACTCAAAATCTTCAGGAAACCCAGTTAACATTCATTTTCTTCCCTTAAGTACTGCTGAGAGTGTAATGTCAACAAAGCACACATAAAAAATCCACTAGATGAGAAACCAGAAGAAAGAGGGCCATTTTAAAGATGTTTGCATTGGCACTGACACCTAAAGGTAGACAAGAGTGCAAGATTTGGGGCAGTGCTCCCCGCTGTTACAATTCTCTCAAAGGCAAAGAGCTGCTTATGGCTCTCATTCAATTCAAACACCACCAGGCAGTCTCTGTTCCTGCGCTTTGAAGTTGGAATCAAGTCTTGGGTGCTAAGGGAAAAGCCGAGATCCCCCAGAGGCTGAGGGCTAAAGAGCAATGCTGGTGAGGACAGAACAGCTAGTTCCTCTTGTCTCTGGTCTACTTGGAAAAGAGATGCAGAAAGACATAAACAGCCTTAAGAACAGTCTCACCTTCCATTCAAATCATCAGGCCCAATGAACAGGAATTTCTATTAATCCATAAGAATTTTCCCTCAGGCTGCAAGATCTGCAGTGAAGCTCTCTGCCACTGGCTTTGAAACCAGCTGAGAGTACCAGCTCTAAACAGTTGCATTTCTTTCTTCTCTTGTTCAGTTAAAATGCTGAAGAGGTATCAATGCAGCTGTGTAATCAGAGGTGGAAGATAAGAGAAAGAAAGTGCCCCTCCCCTCCTACTGCAACAGGAGGTCTCCACACAAGGCAGGCTGTAAGAGCATTCAGAGAGAAGGAGATGGAGACCTTTGTTCACCACCACAGCAGAGACCAGATCTCCTCTTTGTCAGACGCAGGCAAAACTCGAATATAGACTCTCCCTGCAACAAACTACTTAGCACCTAATTTTTAATACAGGCAGCGGAAAAGACAGAAAGGCACAGGATGAAGACTAGCGCACTGTGAACAGCACCCACCTTCCCTAAATCTTGGTCTATGCTCAACCCACTGAAACACCATGGTTCCAATCTGAGACTGACTAACAGCAGATAAAGTGGGCTGTGCATCTTCAATCGTCTCTCTTCCCAAAAAGTCCTGCATGTTTATTAAGGACTTTAGATTCTCCATACTCATTTTGCTCAGATCCTTGTGATTACTAAAATCCCTAGACAGGGCTGGGGATGTGGAAAGCCGTTCTGACGGCAAGGAGAAGACCCAGTGTTTTGGTCATCTCTCATCAAAAAGGCCCTTAGTAGCTACATTGCTTTCTTCCTGTAGAACAACAGCATGTCATGCACACAACCCCTCCCCTCCATCTCATCCAACGTCATTCATTTGAAAGGAACAAATCATAACTAGCAAAGGCATGCAACCGAATACTTATCTGGCTTTCACCAATACACTACACAGTTAATTATTACACCACAGTAAACCTGACTTTCAGGAGAAGATGACTGAAATTATGCCTCCTAGGAAATGCACTCCACAGCACAGTTTGCAACTAGATTAATCCCAAAAGATAACTAGCAATTTATTTATACATGGGTCAACAGTGATCCATGTGATTCTGAACTGGCGCATCTTTTAAAGAGACTTTAAGATTAGAAAAGCAAATAAAACCAGTTTATACTCCCTGCATCTACAGTCCACCATCAGTGTTGTAGGCCAGTCAGTTTGGACCACTAAATTAAAAATCAGGGCAGGTTTGTTGAATCAAATTTAACTACATTAAAATATGGGATTTCATACGAAAACCGAGCCAGATTCAAAATCAGAAGTCCATAGAGTCAGAGGACAGCTTCTTCAGGGCTTCACTGTTGCAAATGTTAAGAACTATCAAACAGTGTCACCCAGTGGTAAAGGACTTCCTGCAGACAGGAACAGAGTAGAAAAAGTCAGGGGGAAGAAGGGGGACCCAGATCCATGTTTATACACAAAACCATTAAAGAGCAAACAGACTAAATCCCACACCATTTTAGCAGAAAGTCTTACTTCTAAGTCGTTCTATTTCTGAAAGCGTCAGCATTAGAGGACAGTGATTCTTCAAACAGAAAAGGTTTAACACTAAAGAGGTGCATTTCTGAGGGAGAGGGGGAAATCCAGAGCAGCCAGCAGCCTCTTACAAATTGGGAGAGTGGAAACATTTCAAACATCTGACTCGAGATGCTTAAAAGGAGACTAGTGAATCTTGAATGCTCTTAAAATCTAGTTCACAAGATTTCAGCAAGATTCTTCGAGGGAAGAGAGAAATACATCGACAGTGGTTGCTTCTGCACTTGTTCTGTATTTTCTTCACAAGATCTAGTGAGCGAGATGAGAGAGTAACGTGTCTCCCAAGGTCCAGGAATAAAAGAGTGTAGGTCATACTCGTGAAACAGAAATCCTCTTCTGAATGATGACGATGATGACAGTAACGACGGTAGAGGGTCCTAGCAAATATTCAACTGGGCAGAAGTCTATGCCAGACATACGTCAAAAAGGGTAAAATGACCTTTGATATATGTGATGAAATTCTGAAGCAAGAGAAGAGGCAGGTTACTTGGCACTTGTGCAAACACCATTTTCCTATTTATAAAGAAAAAGGGAAGTTAAAAAGCAAATGGAAGAGCAGCATCTATGAACCGGAGAACATGCCCTATATTGAGGCATTTCTAAGAGCTCTGCTCATTCGATTTTTAAAAAGTGAAGATTAAGACCACCCTGATCATTCTATAAGCAACAAGCCTGACAATGGTTTGAGACATTTCGATGACTGGAGATGTGGCTAGAAAACAAATTCCCAAAATAAGACGAAGGGAGGGGACTAAACCACTAGATTTAGTGAAAGATTTGTGTTCAGTTGCAGGGTGAGACCAAATTACAGGATCCTAATTATCCCTTCTAGTTTTACAAATTCATAAATCTATGAATGCAATTAATAACTGTTTGCAAGGGGGTCAGAAGATTAAAATCTCTGCATTAATCAGGTAGTTATGCATTCAGTAGCTACAGTAGCAAAAATGAGACCAAGCGAGCTAAGTATTTCACATGCTGCCTAAATTACGCCAGCGCTGTAGATCCCCGAGTCTTGCCAACTGGAGCTTAGAGGGGCTGATGAACCTCCAGATTTTGCTTCGTGCCATGTGCTGTTCCACAGGGCACACCAGCATCCTGCCTGGAGTTACGGCACAGCCCGATCTGCTGAGCTGTCACGCCTCCCCTCCCCTCTGCCTGTTTCTGAAGGACAACTGAAAACGAAATTCTACCACCCATAAGAGAAGCCTGTTTTCAACAAATTTTAAAACACCGACATAATGAAAAACACACCGTCCACTGCAGCTTGCCAGCTTCCTAAATGTATTCATAGGTAGTTATGTAAAAGTTAAGTATTTCTTCAGACCAGGCAGATATATATCAATTACCTGCCAACTCAACACTCCAGTTCCCTTCATTTTCTAGGAAGAAACCCCTTCCCTAGGAAGGAAAAATAAGAAAAAAAAAAAAAGAAACAAAATTCTGCACTTCTCTTCGGTGGCAAATGGCTCAGAGCAAGCATCCAGCCTCTGTTTTGATTTCTTAACACTAGGAGT
This sequence comes from Leptosomus discolor, assembly GCF_034619465.1. Classification (NCBI taxonomy): domain Eukaryota; kingdom Metazoa; phylum Chordata; class Aves; order Leptosomiformes; family Leptosomidae; genus Leptosomus; species Leptosomus discolor. The sequence continues at coordinate 210,978,181 of NC_141391.1, read as the reverse complement.
ATCTTTTCTTAGAAACAGAGGAAAGGAAACAAAACCAAATAATTTCCTTAAACCCATTGCTACTCCAAGTTAACACACTCCATGCTTACTTGCAGGAAAGAAATAAAACCTTCACCTCAAGGAGTTAGTCTTGGCTCAGGCAACTACATCCACATTCCAGCCTGCACTGCATCCACAAAGAGACACCCTTCCTTGCCCAGACCTGTTCTATCCACTCTCAGCTGCCAGAGATGTATTTTAGGTATGTGGCTCCTCACCCTAACTCAGTTGAAAAGGACACCACTACAAAGGCAGAGAAGAAAGACCTGAAGGAAAAGGCAAAAATAAGGAGATTAGTAAAACTGATGACCTGACATTCCAAACGTGAGGTGGAACAAGAAATTCCACGCCCCTACTCATGACCTGAACCAAAGGCATGATGCCCTAATGGGTTTAAAAGGAACGAGTGGGTGTAAGAATGTATGTCAGACCGAACAAGCCTCCTCAAAACACATGCTACAGGAGGCAGGGCAAACACCACATGGGTTTAGGACAGCCAAGCCTGATATACCTGAAGCTATTAAACTGCAACAGTGATCAACAGGAGCCCTGCAAAGCACACGACGTGCCACAGGCCATTTAGTGGAACGTCACCTTCACGCTGTTTGATGGAAAAAATGAGAGTTCTGAAAAACAAGAACTTACAGAAAACAAAAATTGAAAAAAATGTTGACACTGGGTCACATCTGTCAAAGCTCGTGACTTTACATGCTCCTTATGAGGAGATACAATCAGGAGCTTCTGCTGCAACCTCATAAATCAGGAAGCTCTGACACCAGGGCAGGGCTGAGTATCAGTCAGTACGCTGCACATAAAAGGGTAACACAGCCTGCCTCGCTTCTCAGATGGCAGGGCATTGTTTTCTAAAGAAACATGCCTCCATCTGAACAGTAAACTGATGTGTTGCTCGCACAACTGAGTCGCTTTTTAGCATCCCTGGAGTGAAGAATCCAGAATGTCAACACTTAAACCAAAAGCAGTCACAGAAGCTTAGCATGTACACAGGAGATTTTAGCTTACACTCTGTCAGAAGAAATTAAGTTGTGTATGGTGACATGGGACTGTTTCTAGGATCAATTTTTTTTTGGTTTTCTTAGAAAGGCTTAAAGAGGTTCAGGAAGGGAGAAACAGACCACCACTCCCTAATCCCTCCAGAAAGGAACTGCTCAACAAATTCCAAGTAGTAATGAAGAAAAATAAGAAACTAGAGGGAAGACCCCAGCCTCTCCACAAAGTGGTTGTTTGTTGAGCTGGTGGCAGAAAAGGAATTTCCTACAATTGTCACCTTTCTGCTTGACAGGCCACCTGGAGGAAAGTCTGAGACTGTCCTTCCTCAGCAGCACTCATGAAGGGGGCCAGCCGTGCTACCAGCGTTAGTTTGACTGCTCAGCTCCGATCCTCGCATCCTTCTCCAGGGCTTTTTTGAGGACAGCTCGCTCGCTCACTGCATGTACTACAGAACTGGCATTGAACTAGACTTAAAGTGGAAGAACTCTTAAGTACATAAATTGAACAAGCAAAATAAAACCGTCAGTAGTTCTAAAAGACACTACAGGGTTCTCCATCAAACTGCTAAAATAAAATAAACCACCTGCATCCCAAAAAGTCACGCGCTAGTTTACAGTGGTCTGCTAAAAGAGACTAAAATGTGCGTATTCTTGTCTCTTCATGCTCAATCATAAAGAAAAACCTTAAAGAAGCCCAAACCAAAGGGCTGCAAAACAAGACTCACATAGAGCCAAGAAAGGGGATGAAAGTCTTTGTCATAAGATGCCTGCAGCTGAGGAACAAGAGCAGCATTAGGTCACAGCTTGGCTCTCGCTGGTCAAGGTTCACGAAAGCAGCGTACAGAGCTTCCAGAGAAGTGAACGCCGTTTGTCATTCCCAGATAGACAACCATACGGCCACGTCTCTGAAAGAGGATGCTGTCAGCCTGAAGAGAAAAGGGTTTGAAAAAAAGCCTCCTCACAAGCCTTGGAGCCCTCTTATTAACACCATTTCGCAGGTGACTCAGCTTACTTTACAAGGGGCAGGCTGAAAAGCTGTCCCCTAGCTCCGGTTTTAACAGCAGCGGCTTAATTAATACGATGAATACCTATTGATAGGCAACCAGCACTGCCAATTACCAGCTGCACCCCTTCACGCCTGAAGCCAGCCCTGTTCTTTGTTCCTCTGCTGAGCAGACAAATCAGGGGGCTCTCAGCACCTGCTGGGCCTGCAGCCAAAGACAAACTTTCAGGCCAACAAACTTTATATGCTGGCAATAAACTGCATATTAAGGACTGCTTAAATATGTCACCATGTGGTGTCCCCAGCAGGATATCATCTTACTGTCTCAGATGTTGGTACAAAGAAGGAAGAAATGGCAAGAGGTGTTTCTGCAGTCCTCTTCCTGCTCTCCTTCAATAGCTATATGGGCTATTTTAATTAAAAAAAAATACAGAAAAATTGTAATTAAAATTCCAACAAGCTTACATGACCCCCATAGTTTTTAAAAAAGCACATCTGTTTTGCAATCAGAAGACACTCTAACAATGGTCATGGGTGAATACGCGGCACTCCAGTGAGCACGTCACGCTGTGTCACATCCCAGCGAGCACTGCCTTTCGCGTCTCCGATCACTAAACTAATTACTAGCTCTCTCCATGACAGTGCAACCTACAAAGACGTTATGGACTTATTAGAAGGAGTGGAACTGCCTTTGTGATCGAGAGTGAAAGGGGAACTGGTATTTGTGGAGGCATCTCATGCATTCTTGATTCCTCGGGTTGTGCCTCACTACAGGACAGGTGGCCTGCAAATGCGAGCACTATTTGTAAAAAATAAAAGGAGGTGGAAGCCTTTTTCCTTCACTGAAAATTCTTGACCTGTTACTAGTCCCATATATCTGAGTAAACCAAAGCAACCTTCCACAACACTTCTAAACATTTTCACCCAGGTTGCTCAAGTCCCTACATACATCACAGCTTGTCCATCGTCTTACAACACAATCACTTTCTCAACCTGCTTGCTTAACAAGTAGTGGAGAATTCCAAAGCAGAAAATTAACATCTGCTTCTTTTTTGTTTTTTTAATTAGACAATCATGTTTTGCCACGATTCACTGAGGAATTATGCTTTAAAACGGCAAAAAAATTACCGAGCGAGGAGAATTCATCAAAATATAAAGTGGGACCTGTTCATTATAATGGGCTTGGTCACAACAGAGGCTCGCTCACTCAGCAGGAAAGCTGCCCCGTAATTACAGCGAGGAACCAGGTCGTGACAGAAGTTAGAGGCTCTATTCTCAGCTCTACCAAAAACTGGGTTTGTGATGCTGAGCAAGTTGCTGAGGCCTAAATTAATTTGGAACAGCCTGTGGTTGTCAGCACAAGACAACACGTTGGATACCAAATGCTGAGAGAGCAAGACAGGCTTTTTTGGATGCGCAGATCAGTAAGAAACATCATAAATTACGACAACACTATGCTTTGTTCTATTATAGGCAGCGTTTTGTCAAAAGTTCTGGAGACATTTCACATTAAGCGCTCTTTTTTTAGGACTGAACAAATGCTTATTTTAGAATCAAGAGGCAAAATCCAAATAAGTAATTTGCTGAATGAAGTTTAGAAAATTATATTGATGATGTTTAAAATAAGCTAAAAAGTTATGGATTAACAGATACACAGAAGAAAATTTAGCAAAAATGTTAGAGTTAATAACACAGAGGCTGTGAGCTTCTTGGTGCCACAAAAGAAACGCCAGGGATTTACGAGTCTTGAAGGATTGACTGAAGGACTGAAGAGTCTTGAAGGATTCTTGCCTGAAGGACTGACTCCATGTTCACTCCAAGCTTATTTTTATGAATTTCTTCCTTCCCAAGTTATTACCAAAGTCCCTAGTGTTTTCTTTTTTGTTATTGGTCTATGGATTTATCATCTCAACAACAAAAAAGACACATTAAACACATGCTTTTGTAAGCTGCACTAGTAAATATGTTCTCAGAAATGACTCCAAGACAAAGATCCACACTGAAAAGCCAGAATGAGAGCTGGGGGCCTGAGGGCCTTCCTATCCCACCGGTGAATACAGCACTTTCTTCTCGAGCACGTTAGTAATAAGACAGAGACCCATTTATCAAAATCTGTCCTCTTTAATGTACTCCTGAACAGCCTCAGTGCTCAGCAGGGTGTAAATACTGCATCTTCAGCTGCTACATCAATGTGAGTTTACCATACACATTAATGTTTAAGATTACAGCAAATGTTTGCTACAGTTAAGTCCCATTTCATCAAGAGAATGTTAACAGTCATCCTTCAATATGAGTGTTAACAAGTCAGCCATAGCTTTTTTCATATTATCAAAACAGATGACAAACACAGGATTCCTACCCGCTACACCGAACTCAGCAGCCTGCCTGTACAGAGGACATTGTCCCGCCTGCTTTAACATTGATCCCAAAAAAGTGATCTGAAAAGCTGCACAGAAACACAACAAAGGCAGCACTTTTACTGCCAGACAGCAACAGGAACCATTTACCATTTAGAAATGTATTTGGTTACGAAAGCAAACAGGCTATCAAAAGTAATCCGAGAGCCTTCCCCTGCACAGATTTGTCATTAACCCTTCTTGTTCCCCTACCTACACCCTTCCAGCACCACTGAGAACAGCAACATCACAGGTACCAATGGCACCAAACTACAGCTGGTAAAGGTTTGAACATGGCAAACAGAGTTAGAACACGGTGTAAGCTCAACCAGGTGCGTATCTTAAGGACCTCCCCAGCAGACGACAGCTTGCTCCAGCCAGTCCCAAATCAGCCATATCTGAGAAACACTATAGCAGCGATCAGCTCGTTCGGCACCCGGAGGAGCAAACAGGACCTGCAAGGAAGCACAGACCCCAGAAGAGGGTCCATCTGTATCAGCATCAAGCAAAGTTATTTCAGACTGGGAAGAGCTGTGCCAGCATAAACACCATCAGCTAGTGTGGAGAATCGTACCACTTCAACCCTACATGCAAAGCAGCACACCTTGTAGGAAAAGGTTCGAATCCCAGTAATGTTTCAGATCAGACTAAAAAGTGCAGCTGGAAAAGTTAAATATTTCTATTAAGAATATTGTCAGTAAAAATTCCCAGCTCCTTCATCTTTCATGACATATGCAATGAGGAAGGAGTAATAAAAGGCTGAAGTGACAAGATTTCAATCATTATTATTTGAGTTTCATTAGAGATCATGTAATACGTTTATTTTACAAACAGCAATTAGAACCAAAATTAGAGCAACCACACTGTCCCCTCACACTTGAAAGAGTCATTACGCTCCACAAGCTTACAGTCCATGCAGAGGGCTGAATCATCACGCCCATTTTATACCCTATACCCTGCTGGAAGCCAATGGCCTTTGGGGCTTATAAAATAGGAGAACTTTTGGAAATTTTACCTTTGACTGCCCTCAGTCAATGTTGTGTCCCTCCAGAGAGACACAACCCTAAGCTCATCTTTTACACAAAGGTAACATCCGGCTCATGTTTTAGGTAACTGTTTAGTTTACATTTTTCCAGATAAAAAAGATGTAGATCGCCACCATCACCCCAAAACGTCACCTTGGCACCACTACTAACCCATTTGCTGCAAAGTCAGGCTGCATAAGATGCCACATTATGTGTCTTGGAGCAGGGTGACAGTCACCTCCATGAGAGTCCACCAACATGGCATCATCTTGTACGTAGCTAAGCTAACAACTCCACAGTTTCGGGTTAAACACGCTCTTTCAAGAGCCATTTCCTTCTCACAAAGACACCTAATTAAACATACACCTCAGGGCCTGGTGGAGCAAACAATAAGTCTTTGTGGCTGTGCAGGGGTGCAGATTTTGATTCAGGAAGTATATGTCTGCAAATTAATTCTGATCCACATCCTACTGTGCTCAGTGTTTTCCTATGGCTTGTATTCAAGATAAACACTTACTACCATTGAAAACCCAGTGCTTCCCGGAAAACAATGTTTAGTTAAATTCACACAGTGATTAAAAAAAAAGAAAAAATTACAATAAGACCATTAAAAGTTTTAAGTCAATGGATGAACTTCGCAAGTCAGCAGCAGCGGGTTTACTAGAGTGCAGGCCAGCAAATGTGTCTGCCCACCATCAGAAGTACCAGTCTCACTAAAAGGGAGATTAACAAATTTGTTAGTTGTTTCCAACAGAGTCAAAATGGACAAGTTTGTAGAGGCTAGAGCACAGGCTGTTATCAGGGAAAAACGATTTATGCACAATTTCAGAGTTCTTTAGTCTCCTCCGGGGAGTATTTCCATTGATAGAGGATGCTGACATCCATTTTAGAGAGAACGTCTGAACGTGTCTTTTAAATATCCCTTCCCAAAATCTCCCATGGGACAGCTGCATTACTTCAAGAAGTTACTTGAGAGGCAGGAGGAGACAGGACATTAAATGAGTAAGGCAGACACCCGGAAGACCAAGGAATAAGAATCGCACCCAAATTCTCACATCTCCTTCTCCCCTTCTTTACATCGGATAAATCAGCGTAGTTCAGCAGTAAACACCTTCTATTAATCTTGCCCATGACCTCAACTAAAAACTGAAGACATCAACCACTTGTCTCCATCTCGCTTAAGACCTTTTACATATCCCACTCTAACACTTGTCTATACCATTATGATTATTATCTAATTACAAACAATGGCTTAACTAAAACACACGTATTTATAGAAGCATTCATGTCACCTACCTTTAGGCCTTTAACTGCTGTAGCTAAAACGGGAAAGCAAGCTCCTTATAGCATTAGCATGGTTATCCAGAGGGCAAATCAAAGCAGCTATGCTGAGCACTAACGTCAAATATCATCGCTCTCAAGCAGCTTCCAGAGACACCTGCCTTCCTCCACTGGGTTTATGAGAAGTCCAGGGAGCCTAGACTCCCCAAATGCTTTTTAATAGAAGTGGGAAAGGTCTCTTCAAAAATCAAGTTAGTTAGAAATTCCATCTCAAATTTCATAAACTACAGTAATACTGAACAAATCAAACCTGCCACTGCTTTCTATAGTATCTCTGAATTCCAGTTACTTGCAGCTTCACATACGGTATAATGTAAAAGCATGGAAAATAATCAGTTTAATCATTTCCTGTATTATTCACCGCATTGTACGCAATACCTTGTGGAATAATTATCTAGATAACAAAATGACTGCACATGCCATTAAAGTTGTCGGTCTGAAGTAGTCATCTAAAGAATCAGAGCAATGTGTTCCCGCGATCTACAGTGTGTGGGAAGCTGAACTGAAGAACCACCCCTCCTACCTGCTACCTACAGGTGAAAAAAACCCCTTCCTCCCCTTGCAGGAAGGTGATTAAACCATTATGCAACTGTGGAAAGGCCCTTGGGAAGACTGAAGAGAGGAAACAGCTTTCATACCTGGAAGCCAAACTGCTCAAAGGAACAGAGAGAAAGGTCACCAAGTCTAATGCATCTGAGTCATCTTAATCTGAAATTCAACGAGGAGCCAGAACCTCTTATCAGTCGCTATGGGAACTTACTATGTAGTAAATGCTATACAGTGAAAACTATGTTACTCCTGTATGCAGAATCCCAAAGAGCAGTGCAACACCATCAATGGCTGAACTGACTGCGAAGCCCAGTGAACCCCCAGTACTGACTGCTCAGAGGATGCACATGCTCCCCCTTCTCCCCAAGCACCCAAACTCGGCCAGAAATGCTCATCTCCCAGCACGGAAGCGCCTAGCTGAACACCAGGAGCAGGGCATAGGTGGAACAGAAACACAGTCACTAAGTGGGACGATTCACTTCATCTAACAGTGACATCAAAAAGACATGTACTGAAGCTAAGCTGGTCCTTTCAGCTGGTCTAAGCCAATCTAGACTTCTTCTGTAGGGAAGGAAAAATACTTAAAAAGACAGAGAACTGCACCTCTGGGAAATGGCCTGTTGGAGTGGGTCCAGAGGACGACCACAATAATGGTCAGAGACTGAAGCACCTCTCCTATGAAGACAGGCTGAGACAGCTGGGGTTACTCAGCCTGGAGAAGAGAAGGCTCCAGGAAGACCTTACGGCAGCCTTTCAATACTTACATGAAAGATGAAGACAGACTTTCTATCAGTGTCTGCAGTGACAGGACAAGGGGCAATGGTTTTAAACTGAAAGAGGGTAGGTTTAGATTGGACAGAAGGAAGAAATTTTTTTACAGTAAGGGTGTTGAAACACTGGCACAGGCTGCCCAGAGAAGCTGTGGTTGCCCCGTAATTGGAAGTGTTGACTTAGGTTGGACAGGGCTTTGAGCAACTTGATCTAGTGCAAGATGTCCCTGCCCACTGCAGGGGGGTTGGTCTAGGTGAACTTTAAAGGTCCCTGGCAACTCAAACCCTTGGTGTTTTCAGGACTGATCACATTTATATTAGAATAGGATAAACATGGTTTTGAGTGTGCTTGTACTGATTGCCAAAAGCAGTCCAACATTGAGAGAGATACCGCACCCAAGGTGACAGAGCCCTCCTTGGATCCAAGACACTCACAGGAGCGAAAGAAGCCCTCAAGCAGAATCACTGCTCTCCCAAACCACAGATGTGGCCACGTACCACCACCAGGCTCAGCTTGCACAGCTGGAAATGTCTCATTCCTGTGCGTCCTGGTTTAAGCAAGAGGCACGGATTTCTGTTTGAAGGCAATATAAACTGCACCACTGGAAATACCAATGGAAAGAAGTATTTCTGTTATTTCCAGGCCACCAAACACAAGTAGCACTTACTAGTTTACTACTCTGGTTTCCAATTTGAGAAATGCCTTTAATGGAAGCACTTGCTTGAACACATACCAAATGGCAATGAACATAAACGTGCCTAAACTGCGTCTCCAAGAGAGCTCTGTTTTTAAATTAACTTTGAGTATGTTCTGACCTAAAAAGGGAGGAGGGGAGGGAAGAAAAAAAAAAAAGGGAGAAAAAGAGGAAGGAGGTCTCTTTTGTGGCATTTTTCTTTCTGCGAACACAGGAGGAAATAGGTGTTGCTACAAGCAGAAAGGAAGACAGATTTACATCTCCCAGTTTCAAAACAAAGTGCTATCAGCAAAAATATTAGATTATTGATGCAGAGAGAGGGGAAGTTGCAAAGCTGCTTAACATTTCAAGAGGCTGTGAGGCTTTTCACACTCAGTGCTGTAGCTGGGGAAAATAAAAATATTCTTTGAGTAGGATTTAGTAATTCAATAGCAAAAGTCAAATAGATTAAATGCTGCATCTGTTGTTATAATTAAATTAACAAAGTAGTGATAGAATCATGCATGTTTTCCCCTTGTGTACCATACCCTGGGCAAAGATGTGCTGTAGCTGTACATATTTCCTGTTTTATAAATTAAAACACAAGCCAAATTCAGCCTTCCTGCAATGCTATTAAAAAATCAAGGAAAATTACTCCAGGGATAAATCTGGCCCAGAGATGTTTTTCAACAAAGATGAGTTTCAGAATAAATTCTACCAAAATAGGTCTATGTGGAAATACTTGAAACATTTTCAGTAGTGTTTCCAGAGCACTTGTTTAAAAATATATTGGAACAGATAGTTCCCAGTATTAAATAGATGGAAAATTTGAAGACAGCGTTTTAGAATACTCTGGTGATCAACCTGATATTCTTACAGGCTGGATTGGTAGGGGTTGGTTTTGTTGCTGTTACTGTTTCTTTTTTCTTTTGTTTTCAGGGTTTTTTGTGGGGGTAGGGAGGGATCGTGGGGGGTTTGAGGAGGGGGGTTGTGTTGTTTGGGTTTTTTTAAACCTAAGTATCTGCAGTCTTAAATAAAGGCCACTTTATATGCAGCTCAATTTGTGTACCAAGAATTGAGGAACTCTGAAATTACGGGTGTACTTAAGAGAATCAGACCCACGCATTCAAGAGATTTCAAATTTTTACATTGAGATTGCACAATCAGATAAATAATACCATAAATAGCACCAGGTTAGACTCTCAGCTGGCATGAGCTGGAGCCAGGCTACTAAAATCAATTAAACTTCCTCAGCTTATCTGACTCACTCAGGGATGTGCACAATATTAACATTACAGCCCTCCACAGTCACATATGCAGAAGTGCTGGCAAGGGCAGTGGCCTCAGCTAACCTTCATACGCAGCAGCATGATGCTGGAGACCTGCATGAATGCACCTGTAACGCTTCTCCCACAAAACACCGCATGAACTAAAATGATGAAAACAGCCACAAAACACACACGACTTGCTGAAAGCAATTTATCTACAGCAATTTGCAGAGCTAGCAACCATTACAATCATATTTTTGCAGAATCGTAGAAAATTGTGCCGGAAGGAACTTCAAAAGGTGATTGATCCCTTCCCTGCCCCAGGACGAGCTGTAGCACACCTACGCGCCCCCGACGTCTCCTCCTTCCTCAGTAGTTTTTGAGCCAAAATCTTTCGTTCTTGATCTCAGTCCAAACCAAGATGTGATTTAAACCCAGTTGTTCATCTTGTTTTAAGCTCCAGGTGTTGGCCTTTAATGCTAATAAACACACAGAACACCACACTGGCTGGCTAGTTCCTACGTGAATACAGAACCGAGCCTTTGCTAACGCGGGGACAGCAGAAGATATAAACAGGTAGGATTAATGATTATTTTAGAGCAAAAGCCGGCTATAGCAGAAATGAAAAATCTGTTCAACAGATCTTCAGCGCAGGAGCTATTTTTAGCACATCTGGAGGAGACCACAGAGGTCATGAGAAAATCTGCAGGGCTCTCATGGAGGCCATCCTCTCCACAACAGGCACGGAGGCGCAGCGGGTGTATGTACCCTCCCGCTGCCATACAGAAGAGGCCACTCGGTTCCCAGAGAGCACTACTCTCTCCAGTGTTGCTCTGACCAAGCCTGTTTTCCACCCTCCAGCTTTCAGAAGCTTGTGACAAAGTCCCCTTGCAATGGCATAGGAGCACGTACTTCTCCCCTCTGTTTTCCCACCAGAAAGTCACAGGCTCAGAACAGAGTCTCACGGAGCAGAGCTCCGGGCTCCCCTGCCTCCCAAACCTCCCAGGACACAAATCCAGAGATGAAGTCCATGGAGGCAGGAAAGGGGAGACTGGCAGGGAAAGGCATTAAACGTGCCACTTTACAAAAACCTGGATGGTTCTCACCAGCACAGAACAATTCAGGACTAACAGTGCTACTGATGGTGCTTCTGCAACAAGGTAAAGGGAGAAGGGTCTGGACTTCAGAACCTCATCTTACAAAAGTTTTAAATTATTAAGCAAAGCATCAACTCTTGTAACAAGGTGTTGCAACTTATTTAAAGAAAATAATGCACTAAAGAACATTTTTGTTCCTTCCACACCTTCCAGGCACTGCATCACTAGGATCTGTTTGGAAATGTTTCCATTGCTTCTGCCACAGTCCTGAAAACAATCTTGTGCTTATAAAGAGATGCAACCCAGTCACCTCATTGAGATTCTAAACCAGAATACATATTTCTTCTATTTTTTTCCCTCATACATTTCTTTGCATGCAATTATTCAGACAAATCACACTTCTCAATCTCCTGGGACTCAGTTTATTCTAATAATTGAGAGGGCTTTTTTCTTCTCTGATGTTCTGTTTTTCAGGGCAAGGTTATTTTTTGTGTGTATGATCCTTTTTCAATTATGCAAAACCCAAGGCAAAAGTGTAATAAAAAATGCAACAACTCTATTGCTTATTTTTGTGGTCTGACGTTTTCATTTCAAGTCATAATGAGTCTAATCAATCTATCCTGCATTACACACATATCACATTCCTAACCCGCAGCAATTAGAAAGAGATACCAGATTTCTTTCTTCCAGAATTGTATGAAAATTAATGTCACTTGGCACAAAAAAAAGAGTTCAGACTACAAAGAGCAACGTGCAAAACACTAAGTATTTTTAATTTGACACCATTCTTCATGCAGTTCTCAAATCAAAAGCAACAATGTTAAATTCTATTATTAGTCCTCCTGCTTGGATCATCACCCTGGATAAAGGCACTAACGAGATGAAGACCTGCAAAGCGCTGTCTTAGAAGCCATAACACACAAAATTAAAATTGAACAATTTTGTCCTCAGGATCAAAAATCTTCAGTAAATCACACAATCACCAAGAAGAGGCTAAAGTACTGAAGAAGTGTCTGTAGCAGCTCTGCTCCTTTCTGTAGAAGGGACAAGCAGGGTATCTCTCCGGCGACAAATGCGCAAGTCTTCCCATGTCCCATATTAGAGACGTTGTACCCACCATGGTCAGGGAGCCGTGCTGGCAGCTTTCCATCCCGGGGCTCGAATTCTCACAGCTGCCCATGCACAGGACTTTCCTGCTCTCCTTTGACACATTTGCCCTTATTTCCCGAGAGGCAACAAGCACAGTTGTCCCAGTTAAGCACGAGGTGTCCTGCATCAGTTCAAGTCCTCCCAAAGACCCAACTGGTCTCACACCGGCAGCTGCAATAAAAACAACTGCTGCTCCACTTGTCAACGAGCAGCCAGTTGCTACAACAGCCAGCTCTGCCCCAGTCGATGGAAGTGGGAAACAGCAGTGTTTCTTCACATTGGTTACAGAAGCCTTGCCTTGAATTTCACTTGGAAGCTTGTCCCTGCCGATCGTGCCTCTTCACTTGGTGCATGAACCAGTTGTTCCTTAAAAAGCTCAAACAGGGGAAAAAAGGATGTAGAAGCTGGGACAATGCTGATCTCTTCTGTAACTATGGCTTCTGTATCTTATCTCTAGAATTGGTTGTATCACATCCAGAGGCTAACCACCTCAGAGGATAGAGGGCCACCCCAGTTTCAATCCCCAGTGCTGCCCATCACTCAGTTCCACACTAACTGTGAAATACAGACTGCAACTACAGCAAAGACTGACACGGAGTATCAAAAATTCAGTGATTCAGCCTCAGCTCTCAACCGTCTGCTCGGATGTCACATCCATTTCATAAAAACATCCGCCTGTTCTGCATCTGTGTTAATGGAGAGAAAAAAGCTGAGCCTTGCAGATGTGCAAAGCTCAGACAACAACAAAACAGGTCACTGATCAGATAAACTCTCAGGGCATATTCACTGTGAAAGATGGCACGAATTTCGTTTCCTCACAAGGTAACAAGAGAGATGGACAGTAACGCCTATTGCAAAGTTTTCTCACAAAAAGTAAGTGACACAATGATCCAGGTCATTTGTATAGAAACCTGTTTAAACTGAATGCCTTGTAGGATACACAGGAGCGGGGATGCAAGAATTGCACAACCATTAGCACGCACATTACCTGAATCTTGGACAAAATGCCATGGCCAGCAGTCCCAGGGATTTCCAGGGCAGATTTAGGAAAGTAACAGCTCACCAGCTGCTACTGAAACCTGTGTTCAATAAGAGCCTAAAAAAAATACCAGGTGATGTATTACTACATCCTAACTCACCACTGAACAAAGTAACAAGATAGCAAGGATCCAAGCAGTCTCCTTTATCCAAGTGATCCCTTGAGGCCCAGTCCCTACAAGAGGGACAGCAGTTATAAAGCTTGCAGTAGCGAACCATTAACCTTGCAGTCACCAACAACCTAACGTTTCATTTAGCACATGAAATTTTTCCATTTCCTTCTAAATCCTTTATACAACCTGCATACCAGCAAGTGCAGATTACCATTTTTATTTTCATATAGCAAACTAAATGTAACCCTGACCGTTAAGAGTGAAATAAAGAAACAATTGTAGATTTGGAATACTGATGGTTATTCCCTCCCCCCCCTCCATATTTATATGTATCTTCCAAATACTGAATCAAAACCCAGAAATACACACTGTGGGCCAGATCTGTCAGCATGGCCTGAACAACTCTTCATACATAATTACGCTGCCAAATACTTGATGAAAAGAATGGAGTGGATGTCAGCATATGCTTCATGCAAAACAGACAAGAGGACCTTTGTCAGACTCACTATAGGAACTGTATCATATGGTTAAAAAAAAAACAACACAAAAAACTACACTACCAACACACTTGCAGGCCTGAAAACAGGGTAAAAAGCATGAGAAGCGTCAGCTGCGGTCTGCTCCTTACAAGGAAGGAGATTCAACAGCAAGGGATACTATTATCCATTGCATCCAGAGAACTGGTTTTATAGGAACTGGCAGGCTCACTGTTCCAAAGCAGCTGCTTGAATATTTAGCTTGAAAGGCAGACTATGCCTCGCCTTTTCTTTGGTGTGTCTTTTAGCTGTACTGCTAAACCGCTCTGCTGACACAGCAGCGCCAAACGGCAACGTGTTTCATATGGACCACAGCGCCCTTAGGCTGAACGAGCGCCTGGTAAAAACTGCACGTGGTTTATCTGGCACCGCGACCACAGCACCGTACCGATGCCAGAGGCGCCTGGAAGCTGTCGCCTCATTTTTGAGGACACGGCTCAGTACGTTCACATCAGCAGGGTGGTTGTACAGGAGCCATTTTCAGTGCTGGCTATTTTGTCTGAGGGAGAGACAAAGAAGGAAGCAGTCAGTAAGAGACAAACCTGTGCAGCCAGGAGAGCAGCAAGTGACTCACACATTGTAGAGATGCCCGCAAGGCTAGCCCATGCTAGTCGGAGCTGGGAATTATGGATAACAACTCCAACAGACGGCGTTATATAGATACCAGGTTTGCAGCCTACACATCTGCCAGTTTTCTTGCTAGACACTGAAAACTAGCATACATCTAATCGCTCGCCAGCAATAATTCTCTTTCCTGCTTCACTCTTCTGTTACAGTTATATCTGGTCCAAGAGACTTAAAACGTATATATTAACAATATCTGCTTTTTTGCTGGAACAGTGGAACAAAATAACTGATAAACTGAAACTTAAAAAACAACAAAAAAGCAAATGCAAAAAACTGAAGTTCACCAACTGCAAATAATTTCCAAAGCAACGATTCAGCTTAGTATGTGATCTTACACACACACAGACACCATTTTCCCACATATTAAACTAATGCTACCTAAAACGAAAGATATGCTCAGCTTTCCTTTGAAAAGCTCATCATGCAAGTAGGTATCTAATAAAAAAAAAAAAAAAAAGAGACCACTGTAGTCTGATATAATATGGCAATTTCCATCTAACACAAAATCTTGCTGGCACTGAGGCTGAAGCCATGCATTTTCAAGGAAAGTTACCAGACCTTTCTTGGTGTGAATATTTAATGTTTGGAGAGAAGCAAGAGAATTTTGTGTTTAGAAGTTACTCCATCAGAAGCACATACTGTTTTTATTGTAAATTAGGGATAACCAACCTGTAAGATTGCTCACAAAATCTCCAACCCCTCCAGCAAAGCAAGAAGAACTCAGTCAGAAAAGCTGTGGACAAACAGGTTTACTAGTCTGGCTTACAAGTGAGAACAGCCTGTTAAAAAAGGCAGAATCACATTTCCATGTGGAAAATTTTAAAATTATTATTACTAAATATAACATCTCAGATTTTTTCCTCTCTGTTTCATTTACAATAATACACATACACTCATCTCTGCTTGTACCATTAGACAACAGGTAGCAGAGCCAGTCACATTCTTATTCAAAATCACTTGGGATTTGAGCACTCCCTCCCAAGTTCCCCCAGAGGGGAGCAGCGAAGCTGAGACCACGTGGAAGCAGGCAGGCACGTGTAGGGGGGAGAGGAATAGGAAATACCTGCAGTTGGCTCTCAGGCCCATCTTCTTCATAGGCCTTGTCAAAATATTTGCAAGGTAGCCAAAATTTCCATACAAATCCAAATTGGCGAAGGAGAAGGGAAAGACCCAAGTATTGGGATGTTCGAAGGTGCAATTAAGAATTATAATTATGAGCTAATTACTTTGGGGAGGGGAACAAAAAAAAAAATCAAGCAAAGAGTATCCATTTGATATGGCACCTAGATGGCAAGGGAGAGAAGCATTTATTCTACCACACTGAAATATTTTATATTCACAGTCATTGCTGCAGTGCTGAATAAAGTGAAGGAAAGTGCTGCTGCTGCTTCTTTGTACCATTCTCTGCTATGGCACCCTCTGCCATCCAAATTCCCACTCCCTCTCACACCTTTACAAAATGTCAGTGCAGTGACTTTCTAGGAATTTGGGCCAAGTTCAAGAATCCCCATCTGCTCCCGTTGAAGACGAATGAGATCAGACTGTAAATGCGTAGCAGACTCCCAGCAAAGAGACGAGCACAATTTGGACATGTATGAAAGTCAGGCCCAGCTTTCTTCATTCAAATTAAAAACTTTAGACTTGCCTCTGTCTTGCTGTAATGAAGCATTCATATATTCAGTTCATCATCCATTTCGGTTAAACGCATGTATAGGCAAGCACTCTCGAGACACTTCATTAATCTACATTTATCTTAAAGATGTTTAGAACTGTAGACATGCATGCACAAGATGAGTTTTTAAAGACTTAAAAGCAATTAGGTCTTGAGAAGAGTGTCTTTGGTAGCACATGTTCTCATAGTTATTTAAATAAATTCAAATCAAATATATGTTTAAATCAGCACAAGACTTCTCATTAGACACAGGCGTTTTTCCTGATTTTAAAAGCTTTTTTTGAATTGCTTTGCACTCTGTACCTAGGAGCGTGCACTTATGCAGACAGTCAGCTTGCAGGATGGTGCCCCTTGACAAACCTACACATACACCCCCCAGATGTTCAGAAACAGAATTTATAATACTTTGTCATTATAGTTGGTAGCACTGTAGAAATACATACACAAGAGACATGCTTCATATCAAAACATCCGTCTTTCAAGTGACTTGCAGAAACAAACAGCAGAGACAGAGGCAACAACTGAAGGGCAGAGCAGCACACCCGCTTAGACAAGTGTTGGAGCAAACCTGTGTCAGCGGCTCTTTGCTTGGAAGGAAGCCACAGACTAGAGAAAGGCCCAACAGCATAGAAGAAAACCAGAATATGCCACAGCTCCTGGGCAACTCATACACACTTGCTTACTTATGTTCTGAAGTCTGTAAATCGTGACTCACCTGCTGGAGATGTTTCTCCCCACCTCACTTGTTATCACATTAACCCAGGGCTAAAGTTAAGAGCAGAAGCCTGCATCTGTCCACTGAACACTTCGAACTTCCTTATTTGGTAAGATGGTGATCATCAGAAAAAAACAAACAAAACAAAACACCACCCAGCAATCATGCTATTGCCCAAAGTTATATGAGAACATAGGTAGAACTGGAAACCAAAGGTGGATCATGCAAGTCCCAGTTGAGCGCTGTAAGATTAGCCCTTCTGCGTTTGACCGTCTACTACACTTCTAGTTCACAGAGTCACAGAATGTTAGGGGTTGGGAGGGACCTTGAAAGATCACCTAGTCCAACCCCTTGCCAGAGCAGGACCACCTAGAGCAGGTCACACAGGAACGTGTCCAGGTGGGTTTTGAATGTCCCCAGAGAAGGAGACTCCACAACCTCTCTGGGCTGCCTGTTCCAGGGCTCTGTCACCCTCATAGTGAAAATGTTTTTCCTTATCTTAATGTGGAACCTCCTGTGCTCCAGCTTGTACCAGTTGCCCCTTGTCCTATCATTGGACATCACCGAGAAGAGCCCGGCTCCATTCTCCTGACACTTACCCTTTACATATTTACAAACATTAATGAGGTCACCCCTCAGTCTCCTCCAAGCTAAAGAGACCCAGCTCCCTCAGCCTTTCATCATGAGGGAGATGTTCCACCCCCTTCATCATCTTTGTGGCTCTGCGCTGGACTCTTTCCAGCAGTTCCCTGTCCTTCTGGAACTGAGGGGCCAGAACTGGACACACTATTCCAGATGGGGTCTCACCAGGGCAGAGCAGAGGGGGAGGAGAACCTCTCTCGACCTACTGACCACACCCCTTCTAATACACCCCAGGACACCATTGGCCTTCTTGGCCACGAGGGCACATGGCTGGCTCATGGTCATCCTGCTGCCCACCAGGACCCCCAGGTCCCTTTCCCCTACACTACTCTCCAACACCTCAGTCCCCAACCTATACTGGTGCAGAACTCTACTCTTGCCCTTGTTGTATTTCACTAAATTTCTCCCCACCCAACTCTCCAGGTCTCGCTGAATGGCAGCACAGCCTTCTGGTGTGTCAGCCACTCCTCCCAGTTTTGTGTCATCAGCAAACTTGCTGACAGTGCACTCTGTTCCCTCATCCAGGTCATTGATGAATATATTGAATAGTACTGGTCCCAGTAACGACCGCTGAGGGACTCCACTACATACAGTCCTCCAGCTAGACCCTGTCCCATTGACCACAACTCTCTGACTTCTTTCCTTCAACCAATTCACAATCTCCCTCACTACCTGATCATCCAGACCACACTTCCTCAGTTTAGCTGCAAGGATGCTGTGGGAGACTGTGTCAAATGCTTTACTGAAATCAAGATAAACCACATCCACTGCACTACCATCATCTATCCACCTGGTTATGTCTTCATAAAAGGCTATCAGGTTGGTCAAACATGATTTCCCCTTGGTGAAACCATGTTGACTGCTCCTAATGTCCCTCTTATCCTTGATATGCCTAGAGACAGCACTGAGGATAAGTTGTTCCATCACCTTTCCAGGGATGGAGGTGAGGCTGACCGGTCTGTAGTTACTCAGGTCCTCCTTCTTGTCCTTTTTGAAGGCTTTTAGTTGCACAGTAATTTCAAATCCTGCCTATTTAAACTTTAACAGAAGACTCTTGAATTTTCCATCATGGCAAAAAAAGACAACTCTAACTCTTGCGGTGAATATTAGGCTTCTTTATAATCCCAAGTGTCTTGCTTCCATTTATTTATTCTCCTTTTAAGTCCACAAATGGACTTAAAAGGAGAATAAACAGTTCATTTCTTGGCCACAAATGTGATTACATCCTGTATGTGGTTAAAGCTTGAAGCCTGCTGTTTTAATACATACACATAAACATACAGATACATATGTACATACATATATACTCACGCATACATATAGACTTCGTTACTAATCAGAACAGATCTTGATGAATAACCTCTATTTGTTTTTTTTTTTTTCTTTACAGTGGTTCTTGTAAAAAGCAATCCCCAAATGTGCAAACTATTAAGAAAATATGTGAAAAAACAGAGTCTGATTGGCAGGCTGAATAAGGCATAAGCCTGTTTAGTATTAATGCCAGAAGACCGCCTCTCACTCTAAAAATCTGACATACTGTTGCTTTACTAGCTCTAATTCAACTATCCATTTAATTTACATTTAAAATAGGAACTTACAAATACAGGCGATTTGTAAGTGAAGCTGTGCAAAGGCAGCACTTTTTTTAATAGACTTTCAGTTCAGAAGTGAGTGTGACCACACACTGCTGAATTGCTACAACAGTCCACAAGGGCAGCATTAGAAGGCTGTTGATATAACCATTAAAATTTCATTTATTAATTATAACAGAGTTGATTAACTCAAGACTTCCTTTTCCACTGAGTATCACAAACTGCCTCCAACTATTATAAGTTTGGATCTGAGTATACAAGCAAGGAACAACCAGCTCACGCACCATCTAGAATTACAGTTTCACAGATCAAGGAAAAGAAACTTTTTTAAATGTGAAGAGAAAAAGAAAAGCAAGATAATGCTTCACCCTAGTCAAAAGGTCACTGCAACTCAGATTAACTTAGAATTCACGAAACTTTAGTCAAGAAAGTAGAAATGAAAGTCTGACCCTTAAGAAAGTTAAGGTCAGCTGTTCCATTAATTTCCTCTTACGTTTCTCTGAAGCACATGGTCCAAGGTCAGAGAAACACTTATTACAAGTCACAAATGCCACCAGCAGAGACGCAAGAGTTTCCCTTCCAAGCTAGAAACAATAACCAACAAAACAGAAGACGCCACTCCAGCACCAAGCCGAATAAAGTGAGCCAGAGCTCTTCATCGGCAATCACGTTTAACAGAAACGACAACACAGCGACACAGCGCTGCAGGCAGAGCCGGCGGCTGGCGCAGCTCCCGCTGCCTTGGGGCGGTTAACTCCCGCACAAGGACGTTACCATCGCTCCTACCCCCTACTCGCTGCAGGAGCCTAGCTACCACTCGTGTTGACTGCTCTAGGTCATTGCCAGTAACTTCACAGCCCTTACCTATTGAAAAGTGCTACCCCGCTCTACCTTTAACCTTCCCCACATTCCCACAGTATTAAGGACACGCCTCTTATTCCAAGCACCTTAAACTCCATCTAAGCCCACTTTAACCACGCATAGGGAGGCTTTCTTCCCTTCCAATATTTTTAGTGGACATAGCATTAGAAGAGACCGAAAATTTTTCCTTTCTTAATCTTGACAAACCTTTTTCTGCTAAGTAGTTCGTAACAGGGCTGCTGCACAGCACCATTACTGGAAACGAGGGTTTTATAACGGAAATAAGTGACGTAACCTGAAATACAGCACCAAGCTGCATGGAAACCCTGTCATGCCGCTGGAAAAAGCCTAACAGGCTCCGATATCATCATCAAATGCATGCACTACTGCTGCATGCTCTCAAAAAGCTTCATTAAATGGGGCTGGGCCCAGCGGCAATGAACTGCATCTCCCCGACTTTGTACAGTACACTGGCTCATTACCACCACCAGCTGTGACCATCTCCATGCTTACAAGGAAGAAGAATATAAAAATCTGCACTAAATTAAAATCTAGTTTCATGAACACAAAAAGAATAAGGGAGCAAAATCAATGTGAACAGAAGTCAGTGCTGGAGGGTTACTCTCACTACCTGTTCATTATACACTTAGTTATTCTTTGCCTAGCATTCTCACCTAGTCATTTCTCCAAACAAGTGACTCTCCTTATCATCTTCATTCCTTCATTTTTATCAAACTAACCTTCCTCTGGGGAGGGTTTATCAGCTTCACTGAACACTGGCTACTGTACTTCACATAAAATTCGGAAATTTTGAAATTAAGACAGTACATCACCACTATCCTCTGCACATAAGAGATAAGTCCAGGTGTAACAAAGATATAATGATGCTGTTTCATTAAATAAAGTAAAAGGACACTGAAGAGAAGTGAACAAGACTTAGCCTTAGTGAACAGCTGAAAGTTAATAACCCTAGGTTAATAACCCTGATGAAGACTGCTATTACAAAGATCTCCAGGAATTTAACACAGGATAAGTTTTGTTATTAAAACTATACTTACACCCTAAGTGCTCTGGATTATTTAAGATTTATATATGCGAGAGCCAGGAGACCTCATCTAATCAGGGATATGCTGTAATAGCCTCTGATTCAGACGCCATCAATTTACTTTGTGTTCACAGAGTACGTACTACACGCTATTAAAGAAAATAATAAAGAGGTAAAAAGAAAGCTGATATGGCAAAAGATCCAAGCAGAAGCAAGGGGGGGAATGTTTTAAAGAGAAACTATCCACATGCGCAGTTTTGAAATTACAATTCCCAACTTCCCTATCCCATTACTGCGTGCGCTGCAGAGGAAACAACGCAATGCAGAATAACAGGGCCGTGTTGCCTCTTTTGAAAGGAAAATACCATTGCAGAAAGCTAATAAAAAGAATCAAAGCAACAGGCAAGACTAAGAAAGCAGAGAATGAAAAGTGATAGTATTGATTCAAGTAGTTCATTTTTTATTCATGGATATTCTTTCCAATGGATATCACAGAAGCATTTTATGCTTAATAGGTGCCATCACTGTGCAAATGCTTTCTAAAATAAAGACTGATTTATTCTCAAGTACAGAAAAAAATCCTTTACCAAGACATTAAGTCCCCTATCCAAAGCCTGAACAGAAGGACATCTGTGAGAAACAGCAGAAACACGCCCAAGTCCTTTACAAAAATGTCATCACAGGAGACAGCCATATGCAGAATTCAAGGCTCAAAATGAATGTGGTCCATGTAAAACAGACAAAAATTTACCCTCAGCAAAACCCCTTTGATGTTGAAACAATTTAATAGAAGGTGGGTGCTTCGGGTGATGAAATATTCTGTTGTTTTAAACTGGAAAGCAAATTGAAATATATTTTCATTTGATAACCCTGGTTAATTTGTCAGTGACCCTTGACTTCTCAGAGGGGAAGGCATGTGTATTATTAACTACCCTTCAAAAGGCTTCAAAGTAAACACCTCAGTTGGATACATAAGTGCTAGTCTCAAAGCCTTACAGAGAGGCCAATTGCTTCCTACTTCTCTCCCTTCCTCTTCCTGCTTACTATACTTATGCTTTGAATATTTATCCCCAATTCAGTCTATTCCACATACTTTAACTATAAAACCCTAACTCAGCTAACAGATTAAGTCCCACTGTTTAAACTGCAAATTTTAATCCATAATTAATATGCAAACCAAGGCCTCCTTTTATTCCTTTTGCATAAATTGCTCTCCTCCTTCCCCAGTCTCCATGACAGAGAATGTTGTTTGTCAATATTTTACTTCATAATCTCATTAGCAGTCTCTTCTTCCTTCTCCCATTGGTTCAATTTTGTATTAGATAGAAATGTCTTCAGATACTGCCTGGCAACAATTATAGCAATCACATCCAGTTGGGATTGAAAATGCTATTTAATCCACTGTGATTTTGTTGAGATCAAATATTCAGATTAATAATAAAGGTAGTGGTGGTGGTGGGGAAATTGTTACACCTTTGGAAGGACGTCATGTACTTGCCACCTACTTCCTTTATTTATTGAGCAAACATGCAAAGAAGTATGTGTTTTCCTCCAGCAAGCCAAAGAGGCAGGTGAGAGGGTCATAGTGACTGAAAGAGGAGCCTGTGCAGAAGCAGGTGCCTTTCCTGACCACGCATCTTGTGTGCATCCACGCGTGCGCTGCCGGACGCTGGCTGGAGATGACATGGGCAAGCACAGGCTCAAGGAAACGTCCCTCCTGCTTCCCCTAGGGGTGCCATCCTTCACGCTAACTTTTGCAATCGTTGCCATTGGGCAAATGAGTATCAGATGACTAGTAGTCTTCTGTGCCAAAGGAGCCAGGAAGCAGACCGTTAACGGAGCCTTCCAAATGGCACTCTGAAAGCCCAAGGGGTGCTGGGAAGAGGTACTGGGATAGGACCAGCAACTTTCTTTCAGAAACCAGAGCCTCACTGGTGCAGCTAACATACGTTCTCCAACTCAGCAGTGAAAGATTAGCCAAAAACATGTATAAATAATGGGTCCATATCAGCTGAATCTACAAGCATCGGGTGCTGGTGAGAACGAGTCATCGCCTCTCATATACCACTCCACTGCCAGCCACGGATGCTAACTATGATCCCAAACCACAGCCATTTTAACTTGCACAAGGCCCTTTACAGACCAGACTATCTTGCCAGAACCTCATGTTACACTGCCATTTATTGACTCTGGTGGTGGTGAGAAATCCAAGGTTTTAAATGACCAACATAACCTTCACCTTTGAAATCTAATTCAAACCTGTTTAAAGAGTTCCTTCTTATGACTAATTCCCTTTATCCAGGCACCTAGATTTGAGAAAGAAAGCATAGCCAGCTTCAATTTTAACCAAGGCATCTAGATTTAAGAAAGCAAGCATAG
Organism: Leptosomus discolor; assembly: GCF_034619465.1. Classification (NCBI taxonomy): domain Eukaryota; kingdom Metazoa; phylum Chordata; class Aves; order Leptosomiformes; family Leptosomidae; genus Leptosomus; species Leptosomus discolor. Next base: position 210,954,643 of record NC_141391.1, on the reverse strand, counting down.
CAAGCTTCAATTTTAACCAAGGTAGTCCTTCCTCGAAAGACCACAAAGGTTCTTCATGATCTGCACATCTAACTATCCTCTTGCACAGCCAGGGGCAACTTCTGCATATTCAAAGCTTGCGGGCTTCAATGTTTTACATCAAGAGCAAAGTACACACAGGTTCAAAATAATCCCATGCCTCCATTTTCCACTTCAGCTAAAAAGGACTCAATAAGACACACCAGAGGAGAAAACACTGGTGTTGATCTGTATTCTAGAAATGAACAGATACTAAAACCGAAAACTATTTAAGCAGAAGTCTTGATTGTTAAATATTTGTAGCATTTTCTAGCTTTCAGTTATTCTCTGCAGAAGGGTTGCTGTAACACGAGCCTTTTGTTTGTTAAGAGGCAGATAAATTACACCACTAATTGGTTGCATATAACACACACTTATTTAAATTCTTTATTACACATGGAAAATTACTCAGTTCTAATGTTCTAAGTGAATACATTTTCAGCTGTTATTCCTATCAAGATTTCATTAAGAGATGTAAGTGAAGGCAGAGCAAGTTCATAAAACTATCAAAGTGAAACTGATTTTACTTAGATAAAAACCACCTGAAGCTACCTGGGCACAAAACGGAACGGACATTTTGCTTATAGATCAAATTTATAAAACAAATTATTATCTAAAGTTAGCAATTTGATTATTTTGGGTCCCGATTCCAGATTTTAGAACTAGTAGAGTTATCTTTTTCTCTCTCAGATTCCTTACTCTTCATCACTTTTTCAGCTTTGGAATTGCTACTTATTGAATTGAAACAACTAGTTACTGAACTCATTGAATGAAAAGAAACCCAACACAAAACTACCTCTGAATTTGACAGAAAAACTACTGTCAAATTTCGCTTATTTCTCAAAAAAACCCATTTCCAACCTCTTAACCAGTAAATTTCAACAGGTCACAAACATTCAGGGCAGGGGGAAAAGCCTTCGGGTGCTTAGATCAGGTAGGGGAGGTTAAGTTAGACTGAACATTTCGTTATGGCTAAATGATACATTTATTTTAAACTTACTTGTAAATAAGATTTTTTCCCCATTACTTTTACGTATTTCTAATCCAGTTTAAATTAATGTTTCGATCTACACAATCCTAAAGACCTACCCTCACATATACATTTAACAGAACACTCGAAGAGGATTTCAAAGTGGACAAACTGAAATCACAGGGCATTCCATCCTGAAACAAGTCGTTGCCAATCTTGAATTCACAGTTAGTGTTTCAGTCTCATATCCCCAATAGAGAATCTAAGGTACACTCCTCTGACCTCATCTTGGACAAGACTCATTCCTGTATCACAATATTGGTAGGATGCTTGTACAGCAAGACAACGGCACAAACGTCGCGGATGCTTCCATACCTCACTGAGCTACCAGCTAAACAGTAGAGCAGCGAAGACCACAGCAGCTCTGCTTTACTACACACCAGGCAGGCAGACTTATGTCCGGCAGAAAGTCTTCAGGCTCTGCTCACCTGTGTTACTCTTCCCTGGAGAGGCAGAAAACGATTCTTTGAGGTACGCTGCCCCGAGAGCTAAAGCCTTCCTTTTCTTCCTGGGCTACAGCCCAGCTACCTGCATTCGGGCGATGGCTGCTGCAGGTATAGGATGGCTCCTCTTCCCTACCTTTTAGCCTCACCTTCCCTGGCGACCACACAAACCACCTGGCTCACTAGATCAGAGAGCAGATGCTGTCCTAATCGCCCTGCAGCAGCTGCCACCCGCTTTCCCCCTCCCCTCTCTTTTCCCACCTCCCTACCTCAGCCCTGCGCTGGGGGGGCCGGCACAGGAGTCAGGAGTAGCACAGGGGATGCGAGGAGCACGCAGCTCCACCTTGGGAGGTTTCTGTGGCTGCAGCAAGTCCTGCACAGAGAGGTGGAACCACCTTGTAACCTCAGCCTCTGTTGGCTAAAAAACAGAAAGCAAACATGGGATTGTTGTGCTTTTGTGTTCGCATCAGAATAAAAGGAGGCAGAGGTGGTCAAAAAGATACGGCTGCCTAAGTGACTGTGGGAGCTTTTGGCACAAATGCAGAAGTGTCAGGGGGACACGCCAGAGGCTTGCCAAGCACGGCAGACGGACAGCCAAGGCAGGCGTGTCACGATGAGAGCAAGGATAACAGCATTGTAACAGAGAAACCTGAACTGGTTTAATTGGGTCCTTCTCCTCATAAAAGAGTTATAAAAAGAAACGTGAGATTACAGGACCAGCTGAAACTGCTGTGCTAATAAAACACAGGAAACCATTGATCTCAATAAGAGTCATTTACTGAATGCATACAGAGAACTAAGTCTGTAGGGCTAAAACATCTTATTATTTCTCAATTTTTTTTTCAAACATGTACAATTCCTTGCAAAAGTCAAACAGCAACTGGAGAGAACCCATACCCAAATGATTCTGCAGTGATCGTGGGTTTGCTGAATATTCTGAAAGCAGAAGACACCAAAACTTTTCCTGCATAAATACAGGGCTGATTGTTTTAAAAAGCTTTTCACAACCTGCCAAAATAGTGTGATATTGTCTAAATTACCCCAAAAAACAGGGGTAACATAAGGAGTTCAGAGAAAAAAAAAAATTCAAGCATATACAATCTATTTTTTTTTCTTCACATGAATTACTGTGCAACTGAGATCCCTTTAAACTTAAGCATCACTAACAGATTAGCCAGTAGCACAGAAAGCCAAAAAGCAAACCAAGACTACAAAAGGAGAGATGGAATTTACTTAACAAGGTCTACGACAGATCCTGGCACATCTCTGCCTCAGGAAAAAATAAAGAATAAAAAAAAAAAATGGAAGAGACACTTACCGCAGGACTTTGTAAATACGGGTTGAAGCTCGCATACCACTCAGCGTTACATGCGGTTGCAAAAATTTGCTCTGTCTCATGAGATCACATGCATACACCCTAAGTTATAAATTTATGCAAGCTTTTGCCAGAACCAGTCAGACGTTTTCCTTTATTTCCACAGCTGCTGAAAAGTATTATCGCATCTATACGCTATCATGTCCAAATTTTCCTGGCTTTTGAAATGATCCATGCTTCCTATTTAAAGCTTGAGCTGGAATGGATGTTTAACTCATTGCACAAAGAGTTTGGTTATACATCTCCCTTTATGAAAAATTTAAATTGTTTGCCTAAGAAGCAGTGTCTTTTTACCCCAAGACGCTACTCCAGCAGCAGTTAAGTAAATAATATGGAACAAAAACAGGGAAAAGAACCGAAGTGTTCCGTAACTATCACAGAAGAGGGTTTTGGGTTGTTTTCATAAAGTTCAAACAGAGGAAGTTCTATGACTTAAGTAAAATGAGTGCAAAAGGGTTTGGAGAAGGAAGGTTTCCATTAAACAGATCCGAACTGGTTCAACAGTAATTTGAGCTCCGTATGAGCTCACTTTTTGCTGTGCCACTCAGCAGTGAAGCAAAAACTTCACAAAACACAGGAGGGAGCTGGTGACAGATGAGAGGGCAAGAGGCAACTCAGGGGCCATCTCCAAAATAATTACTAGCACTATATTACAGCCTGCCATGAGAAAGCTCTTCCCACATTTTTAGAGCTGCAAACGTAAACAGCACTTAAAAGGAAATTTAACTTGAGTGGGGAACCAGGAAATGAAAAAAAAAATGGGCTGAAAGAAAATGATGGATTTTCCTGTGCCCCAAGGAGAAGCCCTGGGAAGTCCTGGCTCTCAACAGAGAATTCCCCCTTCATAGTCACCAGGACTCTCCGTCTCTAGGGAGCCAGATTTCAGGGTGACATTTCCTTTCCTGCCCCACTTTGCTGGCTGTCACGAGAGGCTGCTATCAGCTGTGGCAAACCCACCTCTGGGACATGGAGAAGCTGTAAGGCAGCTCAGAATAACTAACATACAGTAAGCCTCAACTGCTTTAGGGGTCTGGGAGAGACACCCTGGCTTAGGGAGTCATCTTCCACCTGCACTTCTTATAAGTCAGTTCTGATTCACAGCAAAATAATTCTTTTGATAGTGAAAAGCAGCTACTAAAAACGCAATCTTGCAAAAACACTGCCAATGAAAAGCCGAGCCCGGAGACTCTCTGACAGTGTCTGCGATTTATGGGAAATGGGCAGCCAAGCAGCAGGCTCGAGCCAGGCTCAGCGGTGGGTAACGCTGCCTGGAGTTCACCCCCGGCTGCCAGCACCAGCACCCACATTGCGCAAGGGCAACCTGAGCACAGTCCCACCAGGTGATGTGGGTGACCCTCTGGAAAGGGGGCCCCACGATCCCACAGCATCAACCCACAGGAGGATGACTCGGGGAGAGTCGCGCCAAACCTGCAGCTGACGGGAGTCCCAGGTCACACTCAGTGTCAGGGCTGCACTTAAAGCACAGTGAGGATGCTGCCCCCGTGCTCTCCCCTCATGCGGTACGAGATGGTGCCCAGGGACTCTGGAATAACACAGTAACATGCAGTGTGCCTGATGGGGATCCTACAAAACACCACTTCATCTCAGCGACCATGGCGAGTCTCCCTTCTGACAGCTTAATGTTCCACCTGCAGATCTGCACGTAATCGGCTCAGTGTTAGGATCTGCAATTAAATCTCATCGGCTGAGCCTCAAGATTATAGAGATAAAAACCAGGAGATTCGGGAACAAATAAGCATAGCAAGGCAGTCTGAGTTGCTGTTTCCCCCCTCATTACTCATCCCTGTAACTGCACCCAAAGGACAACGGCTTGCAGGCAGCCCTGTACCGGTTCAATCCCTTTCGGAGACGTGGGCAGGCCGTTAGCAAGTCTCCAGCAGAAAGAGTTGAGAACTACCAAAAACCTCGCAGAAGTTTGGAGTGGGGAGGTTCGTTCCTCCTGGCGGGAGGCGAGACAAGCCACCGCCTGCATCGGCAGCCCAGCTGCCCAATACCCGCTCAGACAGTTTAAATCCCGACTTACTGGGTTGAGCAGCACGTGCAGAAAAACCTCGCATCAACAGGAACCAGGTTAATGGTACAGGAGAAGGCAAGGCACCGGCTTCGCTGAACAGGAATTTTCCTCTCCAAGGAACTCTGCAGGTGGCATCCTGCATATTGCAGTGAATCAAGACAACCCTGGGCAGACCTCACGAGCAAAATCAACAGGAGTCCTGCTGCAGGACCCATACTTTCTGTGTACACAAAGGCGATTTTAAAAACAGATTGGCTCGATAAAGGTGGCTCCTTAAGACACCAGTGCAAACATGCAAATGTAGGGAACAGTGTAACCTGCATAACCTTTAACCGTGTAACCTTTCCTTTGCATACAGAGACTGGCTAGCCAATTTTTCTTCAGCTTCACTGTGGGATGGAAATGTAAATGGCAACACACGTATTTTTGATAACAGGTAATAATGACTTAGTAGAGTCTCTCTAATTTTTTTTATTACATGGGCAAGAGGCCAGACAGAGCATTCAGTTAATTGAAGTTTTATTGATAGTAGTAAGTAGTACACTTCTGACATCCATATTTCCCTCCCACCCCTGGAATGTGGTCCTTCGCCTTCCTTTTATGTATAACAACAACAAAAACCCCAACCCTATGTGACTTCCTGCAAGATCCAAATAAAAAAGCTACTGCTAAAAGAAGTAAAATAAATAAAATCTGATTTCATCATTCAACATAGCCATCCCAAGAGAATGACTATCATGCAGATGAAATAGGGGAGAACTTTGCCTAGGCTGTTAAGGGGAAATGCTGTATTAAAAAGGTACCTTTTGAATAAAAAAACAAAGGCAGGAAGTAGGAAAAAATAATGAGATCCTTATACTCTGCAAGTTGGCCAAATGTATCAACCCTCTTTATATTTGTTTTTCATGTGTTACTCACCAGGCATGTTTGTGGACTGGGAAGAATACCAGATAAAACATGTGGTTGTTGGCCAGCAGAGATAATACAGTCAGAACGCAAGCTCAGGTCTGCAGCAGCTTTCCTTAATAAGTATTTCCCATTTAAGCAAAGATTGATCCTATATGATGGGACAGGCCACTGACAAAAAGAAATTGCTTTATGACATGATCTGTAACTACAAAAAAAAACCACCCACAAATCCAAACCAGCAGCCAACATATATTCACTGTGGAATTACTGAGTTTCATAGTAGCATGTCTAAGTTTCCACTTCATGTAAAACCAACTTTTACCTTTCTGTGATACAATCCAGTAGTACGTCGAATCCAATGTTTAGTCTTTCAGCTCAAAGGCCTGAATCCAGTTTACAAATACATCACGATTTGAAATAATAAGAGTTTCCTTTCCATTCTAATTTTCAAGACTCTGCGATGCACGTGTCATTGAATCACAGGAATAGCCCATTCAGTTACAAAAAGTGATAAATGAGCGTTATGCCTTTATAGTTGTAACCCAATGAGAGGACTGAAATACATAGGGGTTTTTTTCCCCCATCTTCAGTTTTACAAAATTTTCATGTGGTTCATTGGTCAGAAAGTTAGCAAGAATGAAAGCGCATCTACTGTTCCCCATCTCGGCTACCCACCAAATGACAGTTAAATAGAGCTGAAGGAAATCAGTGTGGTTTGCTTGCACAACAGGCTTTCTAAAAAGGTAGCAGACATGTTGTAAAGCTCTTACGCATGAAGCAGGAAGAATCTAGAATGCTATTCTGATATCCACAGCTCAGTTAAATCAGTATAGTTCTATCAAAACCAGACTGCAAGAGCTGGGCTACAAGAACCACTACAGGGAGTTCCCTTGGTGCAAAGCTAAGCTGCAAAAACATACCCAGAGACACTGTTTCATAACCAAGCAGCAAATACAGGACCAGGTGAGCTATTTAGGTCAAATGACCTTCTTAGATTTCTTATTGATAATTTAAGTGTGCACTCACACTCCTCAGAAGTTTTGGCTGGTTTCAGCCGTATTTCTCAGGTTTGAAGACTCCAAGATACGAGGCTCCCCTAAACTTCATGTAAACTGGTGGCTGAGTAATGAAATACTCCAGCCAGGAGTCCAGACTCTGACAGGGCTCATTCCAGTGCTGCTAGACAACAGTTGCAACTAACAGCCCTCGGAAGCATGTTAGAAAAAACAAACAAAGAAAGAAAACCAAACTCTAAGAATTTGGATCAACAGGAAATGAACTGTCAGGAAAACAAAACCAAGGTTTATAGAAAGCAAAACTGGAGGATCCCAACATTGATCACGTGTGAACTGGATGACAACAGGGATTTAGTAATGCAGCACAGAGTTCAAGCTTGTGATGCTGGTGTGAAAGATTCATGCAAACTTAGCTCATGCAGATCAGACAGAAAGTTTACAGCTTTGGTTTGTAGCAGAAATACGTATGGTACAAACAGATATACCATATTTTAAAAAATGTTTTATTTATTTTTTAGTTATCTCTCATTTAATTTTCTTTCCAGTCTAGTACTTACAGTTTGTTCCATCTTCTTCCCCAATCCAGAGATCAGGTCAAAATTTATCAAACATGATGATGACCAAAAGGTCAGGTCTAATGTACCTACCTTCCCGCATCCTCTCTGAAAGTAGGCGTCTCCAGCTTCTGCACACATTTAAGAGAAAGTAAAAACCAAAAACAAACAAACAAAAAAAAGCACTGAAAGCTGAAACTATTTCAGCTTTAAGTACAAAGATCTCCTCTATTGGGAAAAACGCACCATCATTGTGATGAACATGATTAAAGTTTCAGATTCTTGCAAGAACCATTTTCAGTCATTTTACAAACTTCCTGTCATTTGTCCATGACATAACTGACACCTATAACCTAAAGCACCTTTCACTTTAGGGGAAAAAACCCAAAGTATTAACCTTTTAACAAATTGTCTTGTATGGGATAATGCAATAAGGTCTAATCCTGCTGCAATGAGAATAAACCCAGGTTAATCCCAGGCCAGCTATTCAGTTGAGGACAAGTCATTTCACTAAAAGTCTTTCCAGTTACGGCCTGCTTCGCCTTTACTTCTCTTGGTTATTTTGTTCATGCCTAGAGCGGACTCAGGCACAGACCCGGCTGCAGTCCAACACCATCATTTGGCTCCAGAAGACACACGCATGCTTGTACCGAGCCACACGGCTTCGCTCCGTGCTCTGTGCCCTGGCTCTGAAAGAGACACATGGAGTCCAGAACGGTGCTGGGAGAAGAGAAGGCCTGGTGCCACCACGAGTGGCAGCCGCAAGGCAGCTTGCTTTTATCTAGCGCACGCATATGTGTACACCTCAGCCGGATTCAGCCCAAGGCCTTTAACTGAAGTTTGGTTTTCAGCTGGAAAACAGCTGGGTCTGGATAAAAAGTTTCATATTCTTAATAAACACTACTCAGGTGAAGGGGAGAATTGCACTGTAAATTCAAGCCTCCCGTAAGAGAGACGAAGATACACACACATGATAAAAAACAATTCACAGTAGAGACTGAATTGTTAGATAGTCAGGAAGGAAGACAACAGAGAAATCTGATCATTTAAGCTGACCACCCTACATTTGAATAGTATGTCGATACTCTTGCTGCAATGCCAAACTGACCCTGTAAACTCCAAGCCCCAGATTCAGTTATAAATCCTAGGCAAAAATAAAGAAAACCCTTTTAAAAATGCTCTTCTAATTCCCTTCCATTAAGGGCTACAAAGTAATAACACTTAAATCCAGTCTAGGCTTTAAATGTCCCAAACTAATGATTCAAGCTTTTAAACTTCCATTCATCCACTCTTCATTCAACAATTGGTTTACAGAAAGATTTTTAAATTGTTTTAAAGAGCACCATGGCTCACTGTAGGACTCTTTGATTCTCTAGCGTACACTATCACTTATTTTACGTTAGGTTTTCCATTAGTCAAGTGCTGGCTAGTTCGCATTCAAATGAATCACAAGCACCAGAGCAAGCAAGACTGTTAAGGCAAAGGAATCCAATTCAAACAACATTCAGTACAAAAGACATTTAGAAGTCCAGAAAACTAAGAGAAGTTTGCTTTGCTTTCTAACTAAGCATGTTTAGAAACAAAAATTATCATTAAGAAAGTCTGCAACTGTTCAAACTTGTAGAGAAACGCCACTAGCTCTTCATTTTCATCAGTGACACAGAGGCACGACTAAAACACTAGGTACTGCAATTAATTAAATTCTTTCCAAATGTATCTCCAGAAAAGGGTCGAGGGTGGAAGAGAATCCCAAACACTGTAACAGGCCACACTGTTCTCCGAAAGTCCACGTATACTTAAGCGGTGCAGTAACCGTGGGAGTACTACAACCCCTCCAGCACGCAATTTAGAGAAGCGAGTACTGTGCTTTAAGATGCTTCATCCTTTACACTAAAAAATAAAGGTCATGGACCTTGAATCCAGAGAACTTATCAAAAGCAATAAAGAAATGTTTATTCTATGCTCAGCCCAAATTGTAATGAAAATTAACATTTGACCAGGACAGAGGGAAAATTGCAATTTAATGAAACCACAGTCAGTGACATCCCATAAAGCGATGCCAATCACTTGTCTTTGAGTCAGCTACATTTCCACATTTAGTACAACTGCTTCGGGTGACTCACACCAATAATTTATCTGGGAGATAAGAAAAGGAAATCTCTAGTATGATTTTGTTTCAGCTTTTCAAGATGAAAAATGTAACCTGCCTGGTGCTCATCATTTGAACTTCAATTGTTTGAAAATTTAATTTGAATTCCACTTTGTCTTCAGAAATTTTCTCAGAAAAAACAAGCTTAACAGGGGTAATGCAAGAAGCACAAAATTGGCAAGTAAGGTAACAATCATGGTCTAACCAGATCCTGTTTTCAGTAAGAAGTAGCTTTTTAGGCTGCCTACTTGCCTGAAGGCCTTTATGAGAAGATGATTTCTATATTGGGGTAGTGAGTTTATGCTTGAAATATAAAGTTTACATTATCTTTTCATTATGCTTCCATTTGCAATGTTTCATCTTGTTTGTTTTTCTCTTGGTTCAAAGTCCCAAGTTCAAATTCTATCCTTGCACTAATTAGTTATAGCTGTAGGCAAGTCAATTCAGCCTTTGTTTCTCAATCTGTAGAATAAGGACAATAATAAATATTTATCTTAATACTTTAAATAGATATTGGAACGATTTATTTATCCTGACACAGTTTGTTTTTCAAATACACAATGACTCTGTAAAATTCTAAGCAGAAATTACCTAGTTTAACCACATTAACTGGAATGATTGTAATTTTTGTAAATGGCTTTTCATACCCTTTTTTTTTTCTGAGGGATATTGTTTCCTGCAATATGCTTCTAAGCCTCCCATTTAGCAAACCATGATACCTTGAGGTTCGTTCATGGCATCTTAACTATGGAAGTTTAAAAGAAAAAAGAAAAAAGAAAAAAAAGAAAGAGTACATTGATTACAAGGACACTTAATCTTAAGAATCTGAACGGCTGTATTTTAGAGTATGGAATTTTTTTCCAGTCCCATTCCTGGGGACTGGAAAAAATACCAAGTAGGAATGGGAGCTCCTTATTTCATTGTTTTTACAGTAACGAGTTAGCTGATATTCAATGTTTTGTTGACTAGTATGTGTAGTCCGGTGCTTTCCATTCTTTGTCTGACTTCATAGCACTCTAAATAATCTGCACTTTGAGAGTAAATTAATTACATTTGTGGCTGTTTTAGCAAATCAGCTTCCTATTACAAACAAAAAATACCCTAAACCAAAGTGCAATTCTGGAAATAAAACAAAGATGAATCCCAAGTCTCATGAAATATCAAACCTGAACAGAAAATCAGCTGAGGCTTCTTCACTGTTAAAGATTAAAATAAAGAATAAATGAACTAACCACAGGCTCAAACTTTAATATTTAATTCTACAGTCCTGATGTTACCTCTAATAGAGAGATTAAGATCCAATACTAAAATGGGAGGAAGGGATCGAAATGATCCCTTAGAGCAGTCACCATATGAAGCACCATTTTATCAATGCATGCTATGCCCAATTTATGGAACTCCTCATTAATTCAGTTTCAGGCAATGTTGGAAGGAGTAAGCTCTTTGACAGCACACCCTCCTCTGCCTTAAAGTTCATGCTAAACTCTTGCCTTTCAGCACACAGAAGAGGCATTACGAAGGCAGCCCTCCTCCCCCTGTATGCCACCAGATGATGGCAGTCAAAAGAATTAAGCATTAAAAACAAAACCTTCCAACCATACAGAAAAAAAACGCAGGAAAGTAAAACAGGCAACAGCCTTGTGCTCCGGCACCTAGCGAGACTTTTTTCTTGCAGAAGTCTGAGGGGTGAGTGAGGGGGGAAGCCTCCAAAAAAGTTTTACTCAAAGCTGATAAGGGGGTGCTTCAGCCATTAAAGAGTTTTGTACGGCAGACACTGAGCCCTTAATTAGCCCAGCATTATAAAACTTGGGCATCCTTCTGGGTGCAAAGCCAAGTACATCACAGGCTGAGCCGAGCACAGCCTCAGCACCACAGAAATGAGAGCCTTTCCCTGGCAGATGCTGCCCGTAGTTATCCTGTGCTAGCAACGCCGCGTCCGCTTTGAGGAAAGGAAGAATTACTCAGCCATAGGAAGTCAGGGCAGTGGCTCAGGAAGAGACCAAACAGATATCTGAATTGCAATTTGAGCCGAAAACATAGCTACTTAGGTACCCATATGGCCCACTGCCACAGCACACAAGTCCCCTGGCATTTAAATCTTTTCCCCTCTTTTGAAGCTCCTCACCTAGTTCCTCTAAAAAGCTGTACCAGCTGTAACCAGACTGATCTCAGACTCTGCATTTCAAACCTGCACCCACTTCTAGAGTTGTCTGCTATAAAATTCCACAATAGAAGTGCCTCATCTGCAGAAATTTTCTAGCAAAAAGTAACTTCTTAAGTCCTGTTTTCTTTGAAAACAAGATTTACTAGATAGACCTGTGCTTTTCCTCCCTGCAATATTTTTGGCTGAAGCTGGCATATGGATTAAAGGAACATGTTGTCTTGGATCTGTTAATCCTATTAGTTACCTGGAAACAGGTAACAAGGTTGAGGAGATGCTTTTTAGTGCTTCTACAGAGAAAAAGTAAACTTTAACTAGCTGGAAAGTTTATAGAACCTTATAGGGCAGCTTACAGTGTTAAAATTTGTTCCTGTAATGCAATAAACATGAGTGATGAAGGACCTTTACACAGATACATAAAGCTACATCTACACTGGCAGCTTCAGTAGAAAGCTGGCTTTCCAGCTGCATTCAGTGCAAAACTCCTCTCTGATACAAGAACAGTTTTTCTATTTCAAGTCTGCAAAACCACTGACTTGGTGTCACAAAAAAAAAAAATTAACATGCTTCACCTTTTGGTGTTTCTAATGTCCATTCATTCACTGTCTCTTCCCTATTCAAACTGTAAATTCCTCAGGGCAGAGATCATCTCTCTTTAGGACATTGCTATGCAGGAAGGGCCCTCAGGCCACTGGAAAACAAAACAAAGGTTGGCATACTTATTTTCTAGCTTGATGTGCTAACTTGTCCTCACATCCTCGAGCACGGAAATTCATTTTATTCTGCTTACATACTAAAAAAAAAAAAATAACCACCCACAAAAAACCCCAACCCACACCAAAGTCATTGCACATTGAGTAAATTCTTGGGTTTACAGAGGAAACTTTGAAGGTACAGCACTTTTGCACGATTAGGAAAAGGATGTAGCACATAACACGGCCAGTTGATGCCTCCAACCTCTCCCTCTTTTTGCTCTGTTTCATCAGCCACTAACCACAGAGAAAGCAGGACAGGCCCAAGAACTCAGACTGGAGCTTCTCCAAAACAGTGAGTGTTTTGATACAATGGCATCTATAACACATGCTTCAGCCTTTTAAACTAAATCTTTCACCTGAGACTGACTGGCACGGATATTCACAAACTACAGCCTCCATAACAAGCTTCAAGGCTGGCTTTCTAGCTGCTGGAACTTCAGAAAATATTTCTGTAAACCTTTTCCAATGGGGTGCAGCTTCACCCTAAGAGATACATGCTTTCTGCTTTTCAGAGACATTAAATTTCTTGAATTCTAAATCTAGCTTTTAATGTATTTTCCGAAAAAGGAAGAATACGTTCACTCATATTTTGCATAAGGAGTTTATGCCTTGTTCAGCCTTCTCATACTTGAAAGAAGAAACAGGTAGATGAAGAGTAACAGGTGTGCTTAGACCACCTTCAGAGAGCCACCTGGCTCCCCACAGTTGCCACCTATGGTAACAAGTCACACACAGAGGACAACCCCACGCACAGCCAGCGCTTCCTTCCAGAATGCACAAGATTCCCCGTACCTGCGCATTTCCAATCAGTCAGTGTCACCGCACTGCTCACTATGTTACAATTCACAGCGCTCTGGTTTGCTTCTGCACATTACAGAGAAGGATGGCCTCAAAGGTACTTCTAAGGCTTGGAAGAAAAAAAATCGGTTTACATTTAGAAATACCAAAAAACCTACCTCCCATGCAATGAAAACTCCAAAACCACCACGACTCTTTCCCCTTCCTTTCCTTTATTCTCTTAAGACACCCAAACCCAGCTATAAATTTCTGCCAGACTGTTTTCAGGGGCAGCAGTGATGTGCCAGATATTACAAGAGTTAAACACGTGTATTACAGCTTGCATTATATGACATAGACTATCATCAAGGACAAGTTACCTCAAAAAGTTCTAGGGTGAAAAAAAAAAAATCATGATATAATGCAAAGACTATAACCCAATCATACTCCTCCCTATTCTCCTCAAATCCCAGCAGCTTCAGGGCAAAATTTGCTTTCTTCCTCTACGAACAGCCAAGCCCCAAACTGCATCTCAGGGGGAGCTCAGGCATCCATTCTTCCTTCAAGGGCACCAAGGAGCTCCCCTACCACAGAAAGCCTGAAGGACACAGCAGCAATGCAGTGGGATACTCAGCAAGTCCTATTTTTCCCCAGTAAGACTTAAGGGGAAACTGAGGTAGCAGAGGTGTATTTCAGTTGAAACAGCAGAGCAGTGCACATCTTTGAAGGGTTGCTCAGCAACTCGTCCTGACAGGAAGAAGAAAATTTCCTTTCGCTCAAACTAAATCCCTTGCTCTTCAGAGGTTCTAAAGAGTAAAGCTTTTCCTCTCTGGTCACATTGACACGCAAAGCGACTCAAGACCACCCGTTCTGATCCCCATTCTTAAGTGCTCTGCTCAACTAGAGGTGCACTTTGCCCATCTGACAGCATAAACTCCCGCTCCCCTGAAATCTTTTCAGCTTGTTTAGAAGCATCCAGCACAGGCACTGGCCTAGATTAGGAGTGCAGTTATGCACACACGAGTGGTCTTGACCCACTTCTTGTCACATTGTCTTGACTACTCAGAGATGTGAACTCTGTTTTATTATTAGCACCAGAACAAAAGCCTGTGTATGTACATGAGGTCTAATGAATGCCCATTCATTGTACAGGCAAGGAATAAAAAGAATTGCTGTTATCTCCCACCATCGTCCTCCTCTCGCCATCCCACTGAAAGACCCACTGAATGCCATTGCTATTGAACCCCCTCGGACTGGCAGCGTTTGTCTCCCATTCGGAGCAGACTCCACCAGACCCAGCGAGTCAGCTAGCACCAGTGGGCACGAGCATGGTGAACTGAACAGCCCTCCGAGACGGACAAGAGGACTGTCAATATTCAAGCAAGCAAAAGCAGCTTAATGTGGGTTTCCCCCTACACAGTAACACTTTCAGTTTCCCCTCCCTGATATACTCTACTGCAAAGTGGAGGGACTGCTTGAACCAATGTCAAACTTGAGGGCAGTTTCTCCCTCAGAAGCATTTGTGGGTTTTAGTTCTCCAGCTTACAGGAAAGGTGAATAATCCCTGGGTACAACATAAAAAACAAGACCCATCCCACCACAACAAGCAGCAAGGCTGCTATCCAGGACACTAGAGCACCTCTCACAGCAAAAGCACATTTCATGCTTCATCATCATAAAGATACCTCTCTACAGGACTCTAATGCAGCTTATAGCCTCTTGCATCCACTGAGTCTGTGATTTGCTAAAGGACAGAACAGAGATTTCACAGTTTGTCCTGCAGGCATATACACTGCTTGAAATTGCAGTATTAATCTAAAAATAAAGAAATAGTTCTCATTTGAAAGAAAGGCATTTGTCCCACTGTTCCTAAACGACTGCACTACTCTTCTCTCCAAAGAACAGCATATATTTGCACAAAAGGTAACCTTCTGGCTTCATGTTGCCAGAGAAATTCTAAAAATGTAAGCAAAAATCAGGAGTTTTGCTTGTAAGATAAATAAAGCTAAATAAGGCAAAGGTTATTGCATTTGTGCTCCTTGATCTCATCACGAAACTAGGATCCTTGTCCCATCTAAGCAAGCTGATTACCTGCTGAAGACTACTATCTCCAAGCCAGACTAGATCTATACTAGAAAGCAAACTGCACCAAGCCACCACAAACCCTGCCCTTTCGGCTATAGACCCAGCTAAAAAAATTAGAGTAACTGCTGATCCAAATGTTATTTTAAAATATGATACAGACCAGTGGATAGAGCACTGCACACAACTGCTCCAAAACCTTTGTGGCTTATTCTTTTACAGACACAACTTGGAAACGCTGCTCTCCCACCTGTGAGTTTCCTACCCTTCATTGCACAAAACTTACAGCATTGGCCTAAACACAAGAAGTAGGCTGCCAGCTCTAAACACGTTTTGAAACTAAAGTTAAAACTATGACAGACTTTGCAATTACAACAGTCAACCACCAAACACAGTGCTGTAAGGAAAAGTGTTACTTCAAACTTCAGTTTTAACAGTGTGATGAAACACAGAGGTAGCAGGTACCCTCCGGTGTTCTCTAGTTGTGTAAAAGGGGAAAAAAAGACCACATCCTTCCTTTTTTTTGCAGATGCCAGTGCTCCCTGCTCATATAAACCCTGTAAGATTTTTGCCACAGCAGCAGCGTGTTTGCGCACAGCAGAAGCAAGAGCAGCCACTCCTTTAGACAGCACCTTTAAAAGGAAGTACGAGCCTGGTCTCTCAGGGTGTGGATCTGCACTCACATCACCTCACCCAGCTGCTGGGGTCACAGAAAGGCAGTCCCGGTCTCGCCACGACCTCTCTGGCTCTGCAAAGCCTTCTCTTCCCTTCTGCTGGCACCTGCTTGCGGGCAACTGTACCACAGGCCAGATGAAGGACCTCCCCAAAGATCCAGCCAGAGACCCATCTGTAAAAACAGCACCCACTACTTAAAGGCAGGTGTAGAAAGGAGAAGAAAAATGTCTCTCACTGTTTTTTTCTCTCTCCTGTGTATGCTGAATGTCTTTGTTTAAGCACTTACTACAAAACCTTCCTGGTTTTCACAGCCTTAAAGACCAACACGCATGCTGTTGGTGGAAGAGCAGTCAACCACTAATTGCACCACAGTCAGGTACAAACTGATTTTCACATTGTGCCTTTTGGACCGTGCATCTTCTCCTTCTCCTTTGTGCAGGGGGAAGTTCTTTCATCTCAACACTAGCCAATAGTTCAGGAGACATGAGTTCAAGTACTTGCACCACTACACAGTTCCTGTGTAGTTGTGGACAACCCATTTACTTTCTTGTGCTTTTATTCCCCATCTGCAAAGGGAAGGTGTCTTCCCCACGGTGGGAAGACACAACACCTTTCCAATTCAGCAGGGTTTTGAGAGGATTAATATAAATGAAGCACGCACAGAGATAAACCTAGCAAGAACATGCAAGATGTGGCAGGAGGAAGTACCACTGAGAAACATAGCAAGGTAATTTACCTTTCTCCTAAAAAAAACCCCTGTTTTTCCTATCAAATGTGCAGTTTTATGTTCAGGTTAGCAACCGACCAGTTCCCATTCCACAGCTGAATCCTTCCATTGTCTCCTGTTAAAATTAAACATCAAAACCCCAACTTACAAGCTCTTTAAGTAAATGCAGAAGAGTTACAGGCTCTTTGCAACATGTTAAGCCGCAAACCATACTTCCACTAGCAATCAAGAACACACCACTTCTGGTCAAACCTGAATAAACTTTAGACTAATCACTGAATTGATGAAGCATTAAGCACATTTTTTTCCCCCTCCAAAGTTAGACAGTGCATGTATCTTGGTCTTTCATACTTGGTTTTCCCAAAAGTGTCAGAACAGTATCAGCTGAGTTGTGACCGACATGATCTTTCTGTGTACTTATGAGATGCAAATAGATCCAGAGCTGTAGAGCGCAAATACGTCAGGTACAAGAGACCTCAGTGGAGACTCTGCAAAGCTAAGCATTGAGACTTGCTCAGTATAAAACTACCACAGTGCCAGAACAGCCTTAGAGCTGGCCACATGCATTTAATACCATTAACTGCGTACAAAGATAACAGTTTTATTCAATAAAATATTTTTTTTTTGAAACTTAGACGAAGCCAAAGTTCTGTTAAAGCAAACCACTGGTTAAACAGTTCCACTCTTCTTCCCACAGCTAGTAAACAAGAATATTTCCCCTCTATCTTTCCCCGTTTTTCCTCCTCCTCCAATTTTTAGATGATTTTCCTCTCCTTACTGATGTTATGAAGGGCTGTTCTCAGAAACAGTTGTTTCTCAACATCCCGAGTGCGGCACTTCTGTAAAAACTCACATAAGAGCGACTCCCCCACCCCCACCCTGCTCTATTCAGTCTCTCTCAAGCCTGGCTCTTCCACTGCATGACTGTCAAACAATCTGCCACTTCAGCAAAGGCACTGACCATAGCCACCACACAAATCAGCCCGTGAAGAAGAGGCGCGGGCATGTGCGAGAAGGATCTCCCAACTGCAGCTGTCACGCTGCTCCTTGCTTACCTAGTCACGCAGGGGTGCCGTAAGGTCCAATACAGTTAGTCTCAACACCTTTAAATGCTCAAGGGTGTGCTGGAGTTCAGAGAAACTTCTTTGAAGAGAGAAAAAAAGATTGCTAAGACTGAAAAAGAAGGAAGAGAGTAAATTAAGGGGCATAAGATCTGAAGCAGAAAGGAGAATGCAAGTGGGAAAGTATTTAGAGGACCTGATGAGATGACTCTCTCACCTCTACCTCTTTTGGGAAGCATCAGCATACCATTTTAATTAACAATACTTAAGTGCTGGAGGCAAAATAGCAACATTAATCCTGAGCATTTTGGCCTCTCAAACACAGAAGTGACACTTCACCTGCCAAAAATCATCCCTGGCACAACTCCACCGACATCAGTGGAACTACACCAAGCATGAAATTGGCCCACAGTTGCTTTAAGACAATAAAAGCTTTGTTTTAGAAGATATGGGGCATTTGTGGCTCTTTTTGATAAAGCCCAGCAAACAATTGTTTATTGTCCCTAAGCAAATATCGCTGACAATAAGCAAGCAGCTATCACATTCATAGTACATGGTGCCTGTCCATATATTGCTGGGAAAACAACCATCGATAAAGCAAAAGATTCTCAGTGTCCTGTTCATATCACAAGGCGATTAAAGACAGTTTAAATGCCTCTCAAATTGCCTACAAGATCCACAAGCATTTACTCCCATTTTTAACGACGTTCTCCCGCGCTCCTACTTCTCTGCCAAGTCAATGAAAGTTAAATATCTTCGTTGGTGCTACAGGATTTAGTGCACACATACATGTACCACAATGCAGAACAGCACCACTGCCAGAGAGTTATTTAACAATACTCCCACCACAAACTATGCACAGCAACCACATTATGCTCAAACAGAAGCATCTTCTCCTCGTTTTGCTGCATTTTTGTTGGACTATGCGAATTCTCAATGAAACCCAAAAAGTTCACATATTCCTGCCTCTCTCTCGAGTTTGCTACAAGCATTGCCTTGAACTTACAGGACCAGACTCTGCTCCGACACCAGCCACAGCCGCATGTTACACAGTATAGATACATGCCAGAAATCATTAAGCTCCGAAAAAAATCCAGTGGATGAAGCAAACAAGTAGCTAAATTACACAGAGCTCCTGCTAGGCACCCCTTCCCCTTGTGCACCCCCAAAATACATCTATCCCTGTAGTTACCCTGGCCAGTTGCATTGACTTTCAACCCAACGCACAGGAAAAAACTGGACGTTTGGGGTCTCGGGGCCCTTGAGGGAAACTCTGACGGAACCGACCTGGAAGGGATGGAAGCCCAGCGAGGCGGCACAAGTCCTCGGGGCTGGCTGCGCTCCCGGCTTTTACTTTTTATAAAGATTTGTAAGGAAACATCCACTGTCCACATGAGAAGTTCAGCTGCTCTGAATTCTCATTTTACAGGACAGGACATACAGCAAATAAAATATGTGTATTTTTCATTCGCTTTTCTACCTCTTCTCCTACCCAACACCACATGCCTCCGGCCACACCAGGCTGCAGCCCACAGACCCCCGCCGGGCCGTGTGGCTGCCCCTATCACAGCAAAAAGAAGTCACCGGAGCACAGCAGTTGCCCCACGGGCAAGCCGAAACGCCCCGCCGGCCCCACAGCCCTGCCGGGCCGCGGGGAACCCGCGACGCCGCTCACGCTTCGGCCGCGGGGGTCGGCGGGCACCCGGCCGGCGGGACCGGCAGCATCCCCGCTGCTCCGCACAGCCCCCCCGGGCACCCTTCTACTTCACTCCCCCCCTTTTCTGTTTTTTTGCAGAGCCGCAACTAACTCCCCGGGTTTCCCTTCGCGAAGGAAGGAGCAGAGAGGGGGGTCCGCTCCCGCGGGAGCCGAGGGGGGGTCCGCCTCCTCCCGCCCCGCACAGCCCTCCCGCTAGCAGCACCTCGACGGCTTGGGGAGGGGGTGCGGTGACGGGACACCACCACCACCACCCCTCACGCCGCGGACCCTCACGGAGAGCCGCCTTCCCTCAATCACCCCCCAGGCTGTCCCGTCCCACCCCCGCCAGCACCGCGCCTTTGTGTGAGGAGACACAAAACCTACCTCGCCGGGGCGGCTCTTCCCGCCCGGCAGCGTGGGGGACGAGGGCAGGGAGACCCCGAAGCGCCCGGCGGGAGAAAGGAAGGAGGAGGAGGAGGAGGAGGAGGAGGCCGGCAGCCGCCCGCCCGCTCCGTGACTGAGTGGCGGACTGAGTGCCCGCCGGCGCGGCCCCGCCACACGCGCGGAGCCGGCCCGGCCTCGCCTGAGGGGAGCGGCGGGGCGGGCCGGGGGCGGGCCCGGCGCTGAGTCACCGCCGAGGCCGCCCGGCCGCCTCCTTTGTTGTCAGGCGTGGAAAAATCCGGGGAGCGGGGGCTGGCTGGGTGGAAATCCCGAGAGAAACGGGGGAAGAAAGGGGGTGTGTGGCGGCGGAGGGGAGCGCCGTGGAGCCCTGCCTCCTCGGGGCGCGGGGAGGGCGGCGGGGGGCTGCGGGCGGGGGTGCCCCCGGCCGGTGTTAAGACGCCTGCCGAGGCCGGTGGTCCTCTTGAGCGGCCCCGCTCACCTGCGAGAGCCACCCCGCTCTTCACGGAAAAGGAATCTCCCAGCTGTGCCTTCGTTGAACTTTCCCCACGTGGTTTTTTTCTCCCTTTCCGTGGCCCGAAGCCCCGTTCCTTGTGGATATTTCCACCGGTCAGGCTGTAGGAATTAAAGTTCCCGCTCTGCAAGCAGAGACATCTGAATAAGAGGCCAAGAAATCACGGCCGAACAGCCAAAACATGCCCCAGTGTGCCCCAAAATCTGTTTCGTAGTGAGTACTACACGATGGAGACGTGCCACAGAGCCTGGGACACAACATAGCGTGTGCAGACTTTGGGAATGAACCCAAAAAAAAGAAGATGAAATGTGTATTTATATATTGATGTACATACTTGGATGGAATTAATTTCTTTTGCATATTTATCACTAGGATTATTTTGCATTTCTTGAGAGCAGATGACTTGAATCACAGCAGAGTGACAGAAGCAACTTGAGTCATCCCGGGAATGGAGGCTTCAGGCTGATTTGAGGAGCTCTGTAACTTGAGGAGCTGAGGATTCATGGTTGCTTGGGCTGTGGAGACAGACCCTTCCCCCCAAAAAAAACACAACCCCAAGTCCCCTCAGGAAGGATATTGGGTGTTCAGCAGATGGTGCTGTTTCCACCAAATCTGTCCTAAATATAACCCACTGCCCCAGCAGGGTAAGCAGAGAGAGCGGATAGGGAGAAATGCATATTCTATGGGGCAGGGCTGAAATCCTGGGTGCTGTTCAGGTCTTTATGTGCAGCTCTTCTTTCACTAGGAAAAAAAAAAAAGGTTGGGTGAAACCTAACAAATCGATGAAATCCAGAGCATGGATGGCCTCTGTCAGTTCTAGCTCAATTCAAGTCTGTTGCTGAGCGCCACCATACACATTCAGAGCTATGCTGTGAACAAATGAAATGTTATAAAATACTACATGCTCCTCAAAAAGTCACTTGTGGCGTGACAAGTTGGACACCCATTTGTGTTGTCCATGTTCACAGTGTCAGCCCTGGTTATGAGCAGCCTCATTCACCAGGGCCCTTTCCTTCACAGCAGTATTGTGAGATACAGTTGTTCTGTATGTGCAGCCCATGGATACTGTACGGAGAAAAACCTCATAAAAATTGATTTTTTTTTATTAAATGCAGTACAATGATGTGTTTAGATGAATGAGGGAGTATAAGTATTGAATAGTTCCCTGTTCTGTGAGCAACGCTCCGTCTGAAGCATGGGAGGGGGAAATGGTGTATGACCAGGGAATTGCAAACAGCAAAGAAATAACATGAACTGCAAGGCCAGCTGGAATGCTGGATTTCCCTATCTTTTGCATTCTTGACCTTACGGACCTCTCCAAACCATTTCTGTATGTAAGCATTAACTGTTTGTACGCTAAAGACACTTTGTATTCCTGATGCAGTTTTTATCTCCATTGCCTTCGACACTGCACAGGCAGTTGTCCCTGCTCTGAAATCTCACACTTTACATCAGTGTTTCCCAACTCTGTCTCAGCTCAGACAGCTATTTTGCTGTGATATGTACCGTCTCCCCAACAGATCCTGCACATCCACACCTTTAAATGGAATGCAACACTTTGCTGAAGCTACCAAAAATTTCTGGATATCTTGCCACAGCTTGTCAAAGGAACACAGGCCTTTTTCATGGCGATAGCTACTTTGTTCCAGTGTTACGTTCAGTTTAAGTGTGTGGTTCTGTGGTATTGTTGGCCACACCAGGTGCAGATTTAGCAAAGTTCCTCCCAACACATACTATCAGCTTTTGCTGCATGAAATGACTCGCAACCCCTAAGCTACCACGGCTGTACCAGGACTTGAAAACTATTGCTGGACGTGAGAAAGAGGAAGATTTGGGAGAGGCAGAAAGTTGAAAGGACTCACCAAGAACACATCTGAGGACCAGCGATGGCTGAGATCAACCTATTACCCTAGTGTCTTAATTCCTGACTCAGTGCCTCATACAAGACAGTGGTCAAACATCTCAGAAGTAATTTAAGGGACAGCTTGTGTCATCAGATTGCCTGGTTTTGGTGCAAGAGCTGCTAGGTACCCCAAACCCCTGGTTGGGGAGAGAGTGAGTCAGTCCAGCTCAGCTGCAGCCCATAAGTGAGGAACAGGGACACATGAGGAGTCAGTATTGTCTCCCACCTGTGAGCCACTCAGGTTCCTGACATTCCCCTTCCTTCTCTAAGGCACATTGTATGTGCCTCATGCCTCTTGACCACATGAAAATTACAGTGTGTGGTTCATGTGATAAAGAAATTTGTCCGCAACTGTTTTTTACTCATGACAAGCCTTCTTGCTCCAGCACTGTGGGTACTGAAACTCC
This sequence comes from Leptosomus discolor, assembly GCF_034619465.1. Lineage (NCBI taxonomy): Eukaryota > Metazoa > Chordata > Aves > Leptosomiformes > Leptosomidae > Leptosomus > Leptosomus discolor. The sequence continues at coordinate 210,931,918 of NC_141391.1, read as the reverse complement.
CGAAAGTGCTTGAGAAAGCCTCAGGGATCTTTCTAAATGAAAAGTACTATATAAATGTAAGATGTTACCATTTCATTTTAAATGAAAAGCAGTGTACTGGAATCCAAAAAATGAAAAAACTGGCTGCACTTTAGAACAACTCACAGACAGAATGATGCACTGGAAATACTTAACAAGATAAATCCCTTTTTTATTAACATTATAGCCAAAAGTATATAGTCATTCTGTTGTATAAGTGTCATGGGACGTATGCAGTTTATAGTTTGGCATTTTGGTATCTTATGAATCAAGTATTATGTATTTTAATTGTCTGCTGGTGTTTGTATTTCTTTTCAGTCAAACTGCAGAATTAAAGGCAAAATCATCCTTTAATTACTTGAGTTGTCCTCTCTGTGAGATAGGGAATTGCATTTTACTCCATGCTTGCACCATGCCTGGCCTTTGAGTGTTACCATAATATAACCTTAAATAATAATAATAACAATTTTACTGTGGCAGAAACAAAGTGGAGTACAGAGTCAGCTGCTGTGGGATTCCCCTTGCTTAATTTTAGCTGTCTGAAAGCAGATGTCTCGTCTAAGCAGGTCATGTAGGCTAGGGGAGAGGTGGGTTGAGGAAGATTTGTGCCTCCTACCTTAGGTGTCTGTGTTAGAATTAGATTAATTGCTACTGGAAGTGCTTCTGCTGGTTATACAAGGCAGCAGCCTGACAAGCTTCAGCTAGATGCTTTCCTCAGAAATTCTTTAGTCGTGTGTAATTCCTTTACCCAAAGTGGCAAAATGCCTCCCCATTACCTGCCTCCGTTTGTAAACCAGAGATGAGCGCTGCCCGTACAGCAGTATTTTTATTCTACAGAACATGGAGAAGCACTGACTTACATCATAGGAGAATGTGGTTTTCTTTATTCTAATGTAGCCACTTCAAATGGGGTGTTTTTTTCTAGATTTTTAATTTAATCAATGTAAATCAACTGGAATGCAGGTTGCTATGAAGTTTTTTCCATACCATAATTCTGCAGAAACATCAGTTGAGTATCTGAAGAAACATCTGCTATGCACATAGATGTATAAATATATATAGGAGCTGAACAATATGACTTTTGACTTTGCAGTGTTTTCTTTATACAAAGCCAGGGGCATAAAAGGGATTTCCTCCAAGTTTTCCTGTATATTAATGATGAAGATCAGGATGCCACCTTTGTTTCCTCCCCTTCTGAGCATACAGTGAAAGGAAATGGTTCTGGATCGAATCACAAAGAGCAGTGGAAAAAACCAGACTACACTCCACGCTGGTACTCAAAAGTTTAATTATCCAGCAGGCTGCATCTCTATGGAAGAAGGAGACAGATAAATCCCATATGTTAATAGTTGGCCCCCTGTGGCTGACCTTTGGCTCAAATATTCCATATTGTGATTAATGTTGCACAGTTGGATCCAAAACATGCTCATTCCCCAGGCTGCAGAAAAAAAGGGATTTAATTTACCTTCCACCAGCAGAATTTCGTTTGATCACTCTTTTGGAGACTGATTTTATCCCTGCCTGTGGGTTGGCCTCTGAAGAGCTGTTCTGTGCTCCCTCAGCTAGGACTCTTAAGACCTAGCTTCTCATATGGCCTCCACTACCGGCTCGCTGGGCAAGCTGAAATAAGTCATTTTGCTTCAGTTTCTGATCTAGTAGACCAGTGAAAATAGCTGTGACTTCCTTGCTGACACAGTCTGAAATTTGTAGGTAGAAGACACTAAACAAGGTTCATCTTCAGACAAAATTAGATATTGATCTCTGGAATCTAGAGGTCTCACAGCTTTAGGTCAGAAAATCATAGCTGCTCTTGGATCATGGTTTTCTGGTCATGTTATTCTCTCCCCTAATCTTGCGTTCTTATATGCCATAGATTGTGTTTGCCTTCTCATGACACTATAGTAATCTTACATCTACAACATACCGCAGCCTGTACCAATGGCCCCAGCATAAAGAAGCAGGCATCAAGGTTTCTGAGCCTACGTGTCAGTTTGATCCTGAAGGACACAGGATCTGTGGACACGATACACGTCCCGTATGTTACAGTTACACAGGGCATAGCACTCCATGGCACTTTTCTGGGGAAATCAGATCCTCAAACATATGGTAATAGGTGGGCTCAGAATTGTAATGCAGAACATTTCAACAGACTCAAACATGTCACTGGCGTCCGCTATAAGGTTAAAGCCTCAAGGTGCTGCGATTAGTAATACCAGAATTCCTCCCCATTTGACTTCTCTAGAGTGAGGTGTGACACAGAAAGCCTCATCCATAGCTAATTAAAGCCATTGCTAGAATTGCCACGGCCCTCAAGTGAGTTTAGACTGAGCCCTCATTCCTGCCTTCCTCCTAGACGAGATGAAGCAGCAAAGCCTGATGAAGGTTTGGAAACTGCTACTGCTCCTGTGGAGATCACAAGGAATTTTGCTTGGAGTGGGCCTATAAAGACATGCCCAGCTGTCTTCTCAGGGATGACACAGGAAAGTCTATAAAAATACAGCTGTAATAGCTGGAGACACAGAAAAACGTGAGGCAAGGCCTCTGAGGAGGTCTGTCCCTACCTCCAGCCAGGACACATCTGGCCTATTGCGCAGGCTGGGCAAATTTTTCCACTTCCAAGCTGTTTTATTTACCAAAGATGACAGGCTGTTAGCAGACTGTACTCAGGATAGCCTTAGGGCAATTGGAGCAGACAATCTCGTATGGTTTCCCACTAAAGCAAATAATCAAGTACTCTTTCCCCCATGAAAGGAAAGACAGACATTCTCTGTGCTCTGAACCGTGAAGTACATGCAAATTGCAAGTGGCAAGTAGCCTTTTTCTGTCTTTCATGTAGTAAGATTACACACCAAAGACTTTCCGTGGGCCACGTACACACTTGCAGAGGAACACGCACGTGGTTTGAGACTCTACAACATCTTCCATCACAGGATCTCAGAGTGCTGGTTAAACCTAACAACTGTAAGAGATCAATAACCATGCCATTTCCAGCATGTCTGTCACCAGAATATATTAATGTGTCTAATTTAGAGATGAAAGCCTACAGATTTTCATTTTCCGACGACTGCCAACCCCAGTTGAAGTTAATGAGGGCCTTAGAGACCACAACAATTGAAAATAAAGTGGAAAAAGAAAAGAAAAAAACCCCCACATCATACCTGCTGACATCTGGCATCCAAAAGCAGAAAAATTTAACCTCTAGGTGTTGAGTTCCCTGTATTTCTACATGGGATTTCCTATGCAGAAATCAATGAACATGGGTCATGCTGTGCAAAGCAGCGAGTCTTGTGCAAGCTCAAAATCTCAGACCTTCTATGTAAGCTCTGCAAAATCAGTGGGTACATGCACAGCATGCCCAAATAGTTTTGAGTGTGTCCGAGTGCCCTTGCATGAGCAGGTTAGCCCTGCTTATCATGCTACAACAGTTGCTGAGCACCTAGAAATCCTTAATATTAGCCAAGCTGCTCTGGTTTTCCATAAATTCCTAGAAAAACAGGATGGCAGATGACTTAGAGAAGTGATAGAATTGACAGACATCCAAGTCAATGCACTGGCTAGTAGCAATTCTGGGAGCAGGAGTCAAAGCTCCTGGTTCTCACTATCCCAGTAACAGGTAGGTTGCACACTGGAGTGCATCTCCACCCCAGAACTGCTTCAGGTCTGTGATTTGCGTGTGACATCTTTGGCTGGCTCAGGCATGTCTTAGGCAGTCACACTGTGAAATTCTGCCTGCGTTATCTCTGGCCCTGCATGCTACTAGGACTTCTGGGGTCATTCTTCCTGGGGAAGTTGTGCTAAAATAAGTTCAAAGTCTCTCTGATTCTTTCTCAGTGAGTCATTCATCACAGGAGTGCCTGTCTTGTCTTCTGGACACATGGGGAAAACTGTGGGAAGAAACTAAAGAGATAAAGTAAATGAGTTAGCATCCCAGGGGAAAGGAGAGCCATAGCCTGCACTTCCAACCATGGCTTCAAAGCTGGGTGACAGCGTGTTGTGTATGATCTGGAAAGAAAATATGGGGAACACTCTATCCGAGCCTTCAGCAGTGGGTAGTGAAGGCACAGTGTGAGCATAATAGATCCATTTCAGCTTAATCAGCTTATGATCTCAGCTGAGTCTCTAGTCACCAATTCTGATACAAATAATAACAAAGAAAGATGACAGCAACATGAGCAATTAACAGAAATAGGTTTTCAACATTTCTTCTGGTTTCCCACTTGAAATAAATCATTATTCTGTCCCTAGCTCTTAATTTTTATCATCTACCCCCTGTGGTTTAGTAACCAGCTGGCATTCCATATAAAGAAATCAGCAGGTTGATTGAGGCTGTGGCTACCCTGAAGTCCTCTGAGGCTTTCTTATTGACTGACCATATCTTAGATAAGGTTGCCAGTGAATTATAGTTCTGCTCAAGAGCATCTGCCTCAGGGCTGCTCTCCCCTCATTATAAAACCTGATCTAATCCTGCATGCCTCTTCAATTATTGGAGAGTACAATTCAAGAAGTGGCTTCCCCAGTGAATGTGAAATGAGATAAACTATTCCTAAGTAGGGTAAACATGAATACTCAAGAGTGAAGCTGAACATTTCCAGGCCAGTCTCCTTCTGATCTCCATGTGGTTTCCAACAGAATAACACATCACCAGTCCTTTTAATGTTGACTGTTATTTCGCCACAAAAATTAGTTAAAAATTGCATGTCCATACGCCTGTCAGTAGAACTACTTCTAAGTATTTCTGTCTGCAGAACGACGTGAGTGACAATTCAGGTGACAACCCTAGGAAAGCTGCTGGATAAATCACTTGCTTTAGACTGCTCAGTCTACCACAGAAAGCCTTGGGAGATGCTTCATCTCCACGCCAAGATGCAGGAAAGACATTTCATTTATGAGATCAATGTATGTCAGAAAGCAAATGGAAAAGGAACAAGCTTATCTTAACATTTTTCGGTTAGGGAGATAAATTATGTCCTGGATTGCAGCATGAGTTCAACACATCATGCTGATGGAGATGAGTTAGTTCAGCTTATAGATCCGTGAACAAAAATAGCTCACGTTGTGGAACGATCCTACCATACTGAATAAAAAGATGAATAAATGAGCCTGTTAGTGCTCCTTTTGGGTCAGTACCTGCTGCCAGTTCCAGTAGCTGAGACAACTGCCATCACTTTCTGTGGCCTTCCACACACCAATGTTCAGCTTTGCAGGTCCTGCCTGAGCTCTGGCCTTTCTTGAACCTCGGCTTTTGTGAGCCTCCTTTCACTGAGAACGTGTGAAGTTGCATGTTGTCTTTATACAAATACAAAAAGTACGTTTGAGCACTAGCAGATAGATGTCTTTTATTTACAGCTTTGTATTTTCATATGGATAAATAGGAAGAAACAAAAGGATTTGTTTCTTGCATTCGTTTCTTTCATTTCAGGGGCAAATGTGCATCTAGCCCACACCAAGGTTATATGGCAGTTTGGCTCAATGTAATATTAATGACTTATTCTAATTATGCATAAAACTCCAGCTTATGTTTATTTTACTCAGCCAGCTCCAAATACAGAGTGATTTTTACCATCTCTGGTAGGAAATGAACAAGCTTTCTCATTGCTGCTATCATCTATGTGTGCTGTTCATTAGATCATTAATTTGTGCCAAGGAGGGCAAGCTAGATTGTCAGACGACAGAAGGAGGAGCACTCATCAGAGCACATGGTGGGCCTGCACGCAGATCATCCTTCCTCAATCTCAACCTACGTTGCCAGCCCAAGGAAGCAGTCTGTCCTGTGGACAGGCCTCATAGGATCCCCTTGGAAACCTCTTTTCTTGCACTTCCTCCTAATCTGTCATAGTATAAAGACATAAAAAGACTGTAACAGTGGCTGCAGTGTTCAGATGACAAATCTGTCTAGACCCATCTCCAGCAGTGAACAAAAGCAGATGCCCAGGGAATACTACAAGAAAAGGGCAAACATACATGATACACCAATTGCAGCCTCCAGTGCCACCCGCAGATTCCTAAGCTGGGCGTAGATTTGTACTAATTTCTACAAATAGATGTAGCTTTCTATAAATGACTCTCAACAGATATTTTTCCCTTGAACCTGTCCAGCCTCCTCGTAAACTCAAGTAAGGTGTTGGCAGTACCTTTTGGCAAGAAATTGCAAAGCTCAATAGTCTTCTCATGGGAGAGGATACTGTGGTACCACTGGTTAGAAATATGTTTGTAAATGTTAGTCACTATCACTTAGTACAATTTTTCTTATAGGAAATGTGATCCTGCAATCAATGGAGGCAAACTTCCACAGGCTTCTCTGGTGTTGGATCTCAGCAATACGGTCTAACGCAAGCACCCTCAAAATCAGCAAGAGATTCTTAATTTTAATTAGGTCCACAATTTCTGGCTGCCAGAAAAATAGTATTTCAGATTACAACTTACTCAAAGTGAGGTTTAACCTCTCCTAAGTAGCCAGTATCCTTTAATGCAGTTCTGGCTTTGTGATACTGCTTTGGTTTCTAGCAGGATTCATCAAAACATTGATTTCACTTCAAAAAAAAAGATACAGAGTGTTTCTTAAGGAAAGATGAAAGGACGAATGGTGAGTGGGGCTGCCCCACTACAAGCCATTATGGAAACAAATAGGTCCAATAAAAAGCTCTGCTGTCATTAACACGGGTACAGTGCTCATCTAGCTAAATTGTGGCCCCTTTTATCAAAGGATTTAAATCTGGATGATCTCCCTGTACTGCCCTCACATTTATACCATTTGTATTCTGGTTTTGATCAGTTATTTTCTACTGTGCTATTAGCTAAGGCAGAGGTACGCTGTAAATACAGTACACTTCAGTGAAGAGGATTCCCTTATTTATGTAGTCATAGATAACTTCAATATTTCCCCGAACTAGACGTGGCACCGTGACCCATATAGTCAATATGCATTGCATTTGCATTCTTTTATAATGCAAGTCAGTTGTAGAGTTACGTACAAATAGACCTCCAGGGGCCCTGGCCTCCCAGCTGTATTAAATAAATCCCCTTAGCACAAAAGAGGAAGAAAAGGAAACAAAAAGCTTCCTGCTAGCTTTTCCTGGAAGCATAAAATTGAAATAATTCACTTTAGTGTCCTGTGGAAATAAAGGGTAGTTAGAAAACATCAGAAATGAACCTTTACAAAAATAAAGCTGTAGAAGTAAATAGTAAACATCTTGCCTGTAGAGAGGAATGGAGTTTTCCCAGTGCATTCGCTCACCATCACAGCCCTGCAGAAAGCACTTAATCTTTACTCAGACTAAATGTCCTTGTACTGTGAAAATCACAGGGGGAAAGTGCATCACTTCGATGGGCACTGTTACAGGGTGGGTTTTGGCAATAGTTTGTATTAACTCCTCTGCCCTGTTTTACTGAGCTGCAAATTTATGTCTTTATCGGTACACATACATTACTCAAGCTGACTCTGATCTCATAAAAGGAGCTATTTAGACATAATTTCTGGGTTTCTTGCAAAATATTTAAATTGAAAACAATTTTATTTCAGTTTAAAATCAAGCCTTTTTTCAGGGTTTGTTCATGTATTAACCAAAAACCATGCGCCATCCTAAAACTTTTGTCAAATATTTCCATTTAGTCTAAAAACCTCTTTCTGGAAAAATCTTCTTTTGGAGATACCAATTCTTCTAGAAAAACTGATGTTAGACTTATGGTGATCCTGGGCAGACCCTGTAATGTGGGTGATTCTGAGTTTGTTCTTCCTCTTGGGCATCTTATGGGGCCCTCCTGTGCATTAAGCCCTGGACAAATGGCATATCCATTGCCTTTAACATCGAGTCCTCCCCTGTGTGCATCTCATTGTCTGTATTCCCTGGATTTAGTGGCAGTGGAGGGATATTTCATTCATCTCCGATGATGAATGGTGTTTTTCCATATGTCCCTTCCCAGAAAGAGACAGAATGGAAAATCAATGGGTTTTTTTTTTGTTTGTGTATGTGTTACAGGATGGATTTTGGAGAGGGAAGCTCAGCAGTGTTTAGTCATGGCCCTTTGGTTTTGTCCACTGATTTCATTGTCCTGGTCTCACAGCATCCAGAGTTGAGACACACATTTTGTTAGTAATTAAGTGAATGGAAAAAGTCTGGCAAAAGTTTGGCCCATGGCACATTTCATTTCACAGATCATTGAGATCAAGGGATCAGAGAGAGCAAGCTGAAGCTTACCATGTGTCACCAGCTCTCCTAGAACCTGCCATGTCTGGCATACAAACATGATTTTACCAGTCTGAGCACTGACACTGAAGCCCTGTTTGCATATGACAGTGTATGCCAGATGAGTTTTGTTTTGCAAAATCCAAAGTGGGAATGACTGGGACGTAATCAAAAGTCCCTGAATGGGAAGCATTAGATAAATGGTTCTGGTTTCAATCCATCTCCTTTGTTAATCTTATTATTCAATGACTGCTTAGAGCCACCCCATGCTTATTTAAACTAAATACATAACCCAATTAAAACAATCCTGAGCTATTTAGATCTACAGAAGCAGACAAAATTTCAGTGCTCGGACATTTTAGATCATTCAGACCTCTAGAGCAAGAATATCTACATCATCAGTTTATCTTCTCTCATCTCAATGATTATTAATAAATTGTACTTACAGGTTAGGAGGTTGTCATATTGTCATATTTCGTATACGATACAATAGTTCCAGTGAATTTCCTTAATAAACCGGCACCTAAAGAAATTACTGGATACTGAAATCCCCTGACACAGCTCTATGTCCTACTCAGGATACAGGACTTAGGTCTGCAAATCCACTTGGGTCCCTGGGATCATGGGAATGTGCCGAAGTGATGGTAAGAAAGGACAGAGGAAAAGGGTGGAGTTGGAAGTATTCGGTCCATCAGCACAATGGATTTCATAGCAGAGCTGGAGCCTTACCAAAGGCCTGATAGCTTTCTTCTGCTGCAGGAAATAATCTGCTAACTAGAGAGTTCACAGTGGAAGGAAACAAGGAGAAGGGGGTAGTCAGACTGAAACAATGAAATGCTTTTCTCATCAACTGTACTTAAACCCAGCTGCAAGTTGATCTGTTTGCTAGGAACAGGCAAGCAAGATCTTTCCAGGGGATTCTCACAAGGTTGTGATTAAAAACAAGGAATGCTCACGATATTAAAGTGAGAACTTAACTAAAATAAAGGCAAGAAACTCATGTCAAACGTAGACCTCAGCAAATAACTCCAAGCATATAATTTCTTCCATGGATTTTGTACCATTTAAGTTCACAAACTGTGCTTGAACAGATTGCAAAATTAAAACAAGCAAACAAACGAGAAAATATTTCTTCATTATTGGGATAATAGATATACAATATGTTATGAGTTAGAGATAATTCTTTGTTTCCAAGTTGTATCAGCCAGGATTGTGCGTTTGTCATAACTTGCACAGTGTAACTTTGTCACACGAGTCAGATGGTTCTGCAGGACTTAAACCCAGTGCAATTCATCTCAGCAGTGAACAGAAAGCTTTCATGTGGAGCTAGAGAAGGTACAGAGAAAGGCAACTGAAGTCAAGGGGATGGCACAGCAGCCTTACAGGGGGATATGGGAAAGGCTGGGACTCTTCAGTTTGGATAAAAGACAGCTGAGAAGGGATATGACTGAGTCTGCCAGCTTACACAGGTGGTGGGTAAGGTCAAAAGACCAAGTTATCCGCTCAATGTTATAACCAGTACAGCACCCCAAGACCACCAGCTGCTTCTTGAGGGGATCCACTGAGCTGATGCACTGCTGCCAAGGGTGCTTGCCCAGGGATACAACAGCACCAGGGAAGGCAAGCAGGTCTCCCAGATAAAACAATGGTCATGGCCAGAAGGTGGTGGAGAAAGGCTTGCAACGCGACCACTGATCTGAGCATTGAGCCATTTCTTATGTCCTTAATCTGTTTGGTGTGGGCTGCCCTTCACACACGATAACTAACCTGTAAACAAAGTGAGTCCAAGTTGTATAAACTTGCACAGGTGTGGAAGAATGTGTGAATAATGCCACCATAGATTTGCCCGCCTTGATTTTGGTTTCAACAATTCACGTGAGATCCCACGTCCCTGCTCATGTTCTTGGACTAGTACATGGTTTCCTTGCTAATCATGCAGGAACTGGACTTCCCAATGAAAGAAATGCCATGAATTAAAAATAGTAGAATAAGTAGAATTCTACTACTTTCATTAGCAGAATGAAAGAAACTCAAAAAGACAGAAAATCTGATTTAATCACTGTACGCAGAAAGGCTCAGCTATAGAACATTCTTGTGCCCATCTCTTTGGTCAATAGCAGACATCAAGGGCAAGGAGTTCATTAATCAGCATGCAGCCCTGCACACTGTGTTTTATCTTCTCAGTTTGCTTTCCTGCTTTCCTGACTTGGCTTCAAATTCCTCATGGTGCTGATGAAACTACTTCTGTTTCTCACCCACGCTTTCACTCCCTGTGCCCTCTGAATGCACTCTGAATATGCATTTGAACCTGGCAGACGTGGGTCCCTGCTTTGCGACAGGGCCTTGACTTTTTTTCTCTTTTTGCACCTGCAGATGACTGTGGGTGTGATTTTGTGTCGTCGGTTATACAGGAGTATAATTTGTGCCTCTTGGAGGGCTTAGTAAAACTGCAGGCACTGCTTCATTTGTGCCCAGTTCTGCAAAAAAAACCATGGACCTGCAATTAGGTATCCATGGGTGCAAATTTAAAGGATAATGCTTAGACAAGATAGGGAATTTTCCAGTGAGGTGGCTTTTTGCTGGGAAACAAAGAAAACAAAACTGAGCTACCTGAGCTGAGTGTTTTTCATGGGAATGTTCACACCAGTTTCCACAACAATGGCATTTCTGGGAACAACCACACAAAACGATATTCAGCGTTTCCCACCTCAGAATAGCAAGAATTCAGAATTTAGAGCATTTACTTAAGATACGGGTGCCAATGACAAATCTCATTTTGTTTTATTCAGAAGAAGTAATTGGTTCTGAGGTCTTACATCTCCAGTGCATGCCCTGCCTGCGAGGTTACCAATGAATCCTTCCCAATGTGTTTGACTGAAGTTGTCTCATCTAAAATATTGAGTCAACTCTAGGAAGTCTGTCTGACTCGGCCTTAGTATTCACAGGACTTATTAAATTAAGACTGAGGGTCACAGCTGGGTCTTCATTTAGACAGGGCGAAGTCCCAGATGGTGCACACCCAAACCTTTCCAACAAGCCAGAAATTAGTTGAGGTTCCAGGTGCTTGCCTCTCTCCAAGCATTGGCTTAGGGCTTTGGAGCTCTTCACACTGCGCAAAGAAGCTCCCAATAGTTTTCACACCTTGTGCAGTTACCTAAAATCATTACCTTCAGGCAAAGCCCGGAGACCTCACTTAAGAAGAAACTCTTCAGACTGAAAATGGTATAAACTTTTCAAACCCTGAACACATTATGCATCAACCCATTCATCCCATCTTCTTGAGATGGAGCAAAAGAAAGCTTTTATGGTGTTTGTTTCTTAAAATGTCTGTTAATAACTGTAAATAAACTTGACATTCAGGTAGGGTTAGTCCAGATGGGTCTAGGTACTCCATGAGTATGCTGTGGGACATATTTGCCTCCTTTTTTCCAGTAAGAGGACACACACATACATTTTCTCCACGTGAGAAAACAGTGCACATATTTTATAACCCATTCCCCTCTTCTTAGAAGACTGTAATCACATGAGAAGAAACCAGCTGGTCTAGCCTCCAACAAATAGCCCTGGCCAGCTGTAGGTGAAGGAAACCTGGTAGCAAAGCCATATGAAGAGCTGTCTGTGTCTGTACACTGGGATCCTGCTTCTCTTTCCATGCTGCAACACAGCTGAGGTGCGGAGATGAGGCCAAGGCAGGGAGTGAAACATGTCTCTCACAAAGTTTTGATGATGCAGGTCCTTCATCATGGATGTCCTCTCTTAGATTCAAGAGTCCTACGCCACAGCCAGGACCAGATACCAGAGCACTTTCCACCACTGAAGCTGCAGAGTAGTCCTGACCTATTTTTAAATATGGTGGTGAAAAGATTTGGTGAAAAGAATGAGGAGTTTGGAAGGACTTTTTTTTTTTTTTTGTGATAAAAGCCTCTTACTTCTAAAGGACTAATCTGAACAGGATGAATCTTGACTCAGACACCACTGAGTCCTCTGAGCTTCATTGCTCAGTGACAGACAACATTTCTCCTCCAGCCTTGTTGAAAAAGAACAGCACTAAATTGAAGCTCTGTCTCATCCTGCTTCACTAGGACATAATGAGGCAAAATTACAGGGTTTGCTGGCACCACTCAGCAATTCAACACCATGATCCTCCTCAAAGCCAGAAAAGTAAGAGAGCTATCAGCCCCTGCTACGGCACCTGGCACTGGCTCAGGGTCAGTGCAGAAGATCCACTAAGGCTTTCCTAAGGGGTCTGCCATCATGATAGCATCTGGCATGCTAACAAACTCAGAAATAGCCCCAAAGGGACTGGGGGAAAACAGGGCAGATGTAGCAGCTGAAATACACTGGAGTGGAGCGGCTCCACCGTTGCCATTCCTAAGGGCTGCAAGAGGCATTAATGGGCCCCATGTGCTACAGGAATGCAAAGCTCTGCGTGGGCCGGGAGATTTATGCTCTTGACATTGGGGGAACTTCCTGACTAAGAGCTAATTGCTTTGGACTGTGAGTGTCTCTGCTACAAATTACTGTAACTTTATTGAACAGTAAACCTAAGGGAGCAGCAAAGCCAAAGACGGATGGTCATCCTGTGTAAGATGCCACTGGTTTAACCTCACATATCTGAGGATGTGGAGCATGAAGTATTATTGTTTAATGAAGTGTTTATTTAGTTGTCATTTAAGTGTCATAAAAAGATGAGACTGGTCTCATTATGGTTGTTTTCTAGTTTATGTTGTCAACAAGGGCCAACGGTGAAGGTATGTGGAAGAACATAGGAGCAGAGCAAAGCTATAGTGCTTTCCCAGTCCTCAACGAGCTATGGCATGTGCTGAGCCACAGATGGTGTCTTTGTATTTTAGTAATGTCAGTCATTTCAGTGATTTTTATGAATTTGTCCATTAATGAACTCACGTAAACTGCTGGCAGCCCAAACATCCTACAGTTCAACCAAACATTGTGTGAAGAACTATCTCCTTTTGTTTATTTTGTACTTACTGTTTGCCAATCACTACACTTCCTACATGGTATTTAGGTGTTGTGCAGGTCGTAGCGTAGTTTAATTGACAGAATGATGTACTTGATATTGACAGAATAAGATACTTGAGACCAGACTCAGAGATCCAACCATCCCAATTTTGTTAATCTCTGATTGCTGACCATCAAACCTGAAGCTGAGCTCCCTATGGGGAAAGAATCAATGTGTTTGAAGGATCTGCTTGAGGTGAGATCACCTGAAGACACGGATGTTCAGTCATAAGCTCAATGGTTCAAGAACATTGGTCTTATCTGTGTAACCCATTGAGGCACAAAACAAAGGTTTGGATGCTCAAACAGTGAGAGGAAACATGAAAGGTAGAGGAACATACTGCAAAAGGAGAGGAAAACAGCTCTGCAAGAGGGAAAATGAGTGGCTCTGAAAAGATCTGGAGAAGGCACATGCACAGAGGAACAGTAATAGATGGAGATGTCGATAGGATGGAGGGAGAAAGAAGCAGCATAATGTCCAGTGATTTAGGTTAGTCTGTGCTCAGTTTGCAATAGTTTTATTTGAATGTGTACACAGAATTAAGAAAATCCCAGACCATAAGAATGACAAAAACTGAGGAAAACAAGGTCCCTTTTGAAGGGACCCCCCTCTCGCGACCACATGGTGAACAGAACCTTTATTCCCCAGCCCCTTACTAACGCAGAATTGTCAGGCTCCACTGTGAACCTTGAATAGTTCTAATTCATTCCTGTGGTTCCCTGAGCATTCAAATGAGACAGAAATTTAGTCACTTAACTTATTTCAGAAGGCCTTCTTCTCTTTCCTGTACTGCTCACATTGCAGCATATTGCTGGCATTGTTAAAGTATTACTGACAAATAATATTGCTTTGTGCATTGTAAATAGAAATCAGGCAGCAAATGAAATTAAATGTGGACTGAAAGGCACAAATTCCTGAGCAGAACAGTCTGTGTGTCTGACAGGAAACAGAAAAACTTTGTTAAGTTTGCCCATGTCTAGCCTAATTTGATCTTGGATTATTTATTTTTTTTTAAATGTGGTATTACATGTGTACGAAATGTAGCAGCTTCTTGAAACCAAAAACAAAACCACCAATATAAGATCTCTCCAGGGCATCCCGGATTATTTAAAACTGAATTTGTTTGAATTCTGCTTTTCCAGTGTTCCTGTGCAACAGGTAACAGTAAACGGCGGGTTAAAAATATACAACATTCGGGTTATATGGGCAAAAAATAACAGCAGACACCTGTGAAGGACAGGTCAACAACAAATCCCTGCTTTGATTATAAATGCCTTTCATCCGTAAGGCAGATTGCAGTGATGGGACATTTTTTGATGACTCTAGCCTGTTAGGGAGGTACGGGATCCACCTGTCTAGAAGAGGCACGGAAATCTTTGGCAGCAGGCTGGCCAACTTGGTGAGGCAGGCTTTAAACTGAAGGTCTGGGGGAGTGGGGTCCAAAGTGACAACGGTCATGCCATTGCAACCAATTGGGGAATAAGCCAGGCCAACCAGAGCAGCAACAAATGTTCCTTAGCTGCTTCCCAAGATGAGAACCAGAAGACCAACCACCTCAAGTGTATGTATACCAATGCACTCAGCCTGGGGAGCAAACAGAAGGAAGTGGAGCCCAGTCAGAAAGTTGTGATATCATAGGAATAACTGAAACACGGTGTGACAACTCACATACCTGGAGGATCGCAATGGATGGCTATAGTCCATAAAGACAGGCAGGGAAGAAGAGGAGGAGTCGTCACACTCTGTGCTAAGGAGAACCTTGAACGTATAGAAGTCAACTATGGCAATTGTGAAAGTCCTATTGAATGCCTCTTGGTCAAGATCAGAGGAGCCATCTCCAAGGGGGCTCTTACAGTAGGCATTTGCTGCTGACCTCCAAACCAAGACAGTAAGACCAATGAAGCAATATTTGGGTCACTTAAGCAAGCTTTGGATCACCAGAACCTGGTTGTTATGGGTGACTTCAACTACCCAGACATTTGTTGGAAGAACAATACAATAGCTCACATGTTATCCATCTAGTTCCTGGAATGCGTAGAGGACTGCTTCCTCATACAAATGTTAGATGTGCCAAAGGAATGAGGAACTGCTGGACTTGCTACTCACAAACCAAGAAAACCTGCTTTGTAGTATCTCAGTTAGTGAGTGTCTTGGCTGTAGTGATCATGATATTGTGGAGTTTGGAATCCTGCTGAGCATGCTGAAGGTTAGTACTAAGACAAAGGTTTTAGACTTTAGAAGAGCAAACTTCAGCTCACTCAGAGCTTAGATGGGAGGGATTTCATGGGAAACTCCCATGGAGTATAAAGGAACTAGCGAGTGCTGTGTTTTTTTTCAAGAGTGCTGTCATGAAAGCACAAAAACAGTTCCTCCCCTTTAAAGGTAAGGGGAGGAGGAGGAGCAAGAGACCCCCTTGGCTTAACTGTGAGCCTCTGAGTCTGCTCAAAACCAAAAGACAAGCATACCAGAGATGGAAAAAGCGGATGAATACCCATTGAGAACTACAAGGGCATTCCAGAGCTTGCAGAGATGCAGTTAGAAAAGCAGAAGCTCAGCTTCAATGGAAATTGTCCAGAGATGTTAAAAACTACCAGAAAGGGTTCTTCAAGTATGTAAACAATGAGCAGAAACAGAAGGGAAATATTGGCCTGCTGTTAAACAGAAGAGGTGAATTAGCCATCAACAATGCTGAAAATGTAGAGATTCTCAACACTTTCTTCAGCTCTGTCTTTACCAGCACTATTGAGCCCCAGACCTTGGGAGCAAAAATCCAGGTCGATGCAAACACAGACCCACCATCAGTGAAATAAAAGTTGGTATGTGAACTATTGCAGGAGCTTGACGCCTACAAATTGATGGGCCCTGACAATATCCACCTGAGGGTGCTGAGAGAGCTTGCTGATGTCATTACGAGGCCGCTCTCCATAATCTTTGAGGAGTTGTGGGGATCGGGGGATGTCCCAGAAGACTGGAAGAAGGCTAATGTCACCCCCATCTACAAGAAGGGCTTAAAGGAGGATCCAGGAAGTTATAGGCTCATCAGTCTTATTCAGTCCCTGGGAAAGTTATGGAACAAATCCTCCTGGGAACTATCACAAATCAAATGAAGCACATGATTTGGAAAAGCCAGCATGGATTCACCAAGGGCAAATTGTGCTTGACAAACCCGATCACCTTCTACAACAAAGTAACCTGCTCGATTGATGTGGGGCAAGTGGTGGACATTGTCTGGATTTCTTCAAGGCTTTTGGTATGGTTCCCCAGAGCCTCCTCCTAGAAAAATGGATGTGTTATGGTCTAGACAAGTTGTCTGTGTGGTGGGTGGGGAACTGGCTGACAGCCCGCACCCAGAATGTGGTGGTAAAATAGCTCCTTTTCAAACTGGCAACCTGTCACAAGTGGGGTCCCCCAGGGATTGATATTGGGCCCAATGCTGTTTGATATCTTCATATGTGAACTGAATGGTGGGATCAAGTGTACCCTGATGAAGTTTGCCGATGATACCAAAGTGAGTGGGGAAGTGGATACTTTGGAAGGGAGAGCCATCCTGCAGGAACACCTGTATGGGCTGGAAGAGCGGGCTAAAAAGAACCTCATGAAGTTCCACAAAGACAAGTGTAAGGCCTTGCACCTGGGAAAACATAATCCAGGAGTGCAGCACAGGCTGGGATCTACCTGGCTGGGGAGCAGCTCTGTGGAAAGGGACCTGGGGGTCCTGGTGAACAACAAGCTCAATATGGATGAACAGCACTGCTGTGGCAAAGAAAGCCAACAGGATGCTGGGTTGCATCAACAAGGGCATCACCAGCAGAGATAAAGAAGTCATTGTCCCACTCTACTCAGCACTTGTCAGGCCACACCTGGAATACTGTGTTCAGTTTTGGTCCCCACTGCACAAAAAAGACATGGACAGGCTGGAGAGGGTCCAGAGAAGGGCCACAAAGATCATCAAAGGACTGGGAAGCCTGTCTTATGAGGAAAGGCTGAGAGAAGAGGTTTATTCAGCCTTGAGAAAAGAAGGCTTAGGGGACACCTTATCACCATGTTCCAGTATTTAAAGGGTAGCTACACAGAAGATAGAGACTATCTTTTTACAAGAGGTCACATGGAAAAGACAAGGGGTAATGGGTACAAGTTACACCTGGGGAGATGCCCATTGGACACAAGAGGAAAATTTTTCACAATCAGAACCATCAGCCATTGGAATAATTTCCCCAGGGAAGTGGTGGATTCCCCGACAGCGGACACCTTTAAGACTCAGCTGGACAGGGTGCTGGGCAATCTTGTCCAGACTGTGCATCTGCCAAGAAAGGTTGGACCAGATGGTCCTTGAGGTCCCTTCCAATCCGATGTTCTACGATTCTTTAACATTCCAATTCCTTAAACTACATAAAACAAACTACCCTGCAAATCAAGATGCCCTGCAGTGAGCTGGTGGGGAACTGTACCCGTCTTTCAGGATTTTCACTTGCTGTCAGGTTCTGTACTACTCGGTCACCTTCTACATAAAATATTAAGCAGATGTAAAAGTCCTCATTGAACTTCTCAGTCTTCAGCTTATTTTTGGACATGTTGATTAATTCTATGGCTTTTTTTTAGTTTTGCTTCCAGTTCTTTCACAAGAACATTGTGGACATTTTTGGTGGCAATTAGACTGAAGAATGTCGAGTTTCCAATAGTGTCTATCATTTTCTGCTGCTGTAGCGAGGCCTTTTGGAAGATTAAGATTAATCTTCCCTGCTTCCTGGCTCCTAAAGATAGCATTCAGGCGCTCCCCTAACTGCACTGCAAGTTCATTTCACAGCTAAAATTTCTCCATTATCAATGATCTGTTCGTACCCCTCCCACGCTTCTTCCTCAGCTTGCTTCCTCTTTGGCATTTTAGAGAAAGATTTAGCCACCCCAACAGTTTCTATATCAATACTCAACATGAGTTGCAAGAATCCTGTCTGGTAACTGCTAACTAGATGTTTTCTCTACAGGCATGTCTGGGGCTTTTTATAAACCCAAAGAATCCAAAAATGTTGGGTTAGAATCAGATCGATTTCAGTTTTGTATTGCAAACCTTGAAACATTTTCATTTTTTCCCTGAGATTTACATCAGAAGTTTTCTTGGTTTATTTCCTCTGAAAACACATTTTGTTTTTGGAGAAGCCCAGCTTTTCTCTCCAGTTCTGCTGGAAAAACAGGAGGAACCAATGTCAGCTTTGCTCTGCTGGAAAAAACCTGTTACAAACTCTGCTAGGGGATGAAGGGCTGCACGTATCCCCAAAGCACAAGAAGAGGTATGTAGAGATCTGAGCTCTTCTTTAACTCTACTGGACATGAACCTGCCCTGATCTGAAAGCCCAGTGGCTGAGCATTGCCAAACTCCTTGTCTTTCAAGGTGAGTGCTTCTATTTTCCCACTTTGTGTAGCAAAGGAAGAGGCATTAAGTGCAGACACCTACCATGGGTGCAGCACTGAGGCACAGAAATTACAAAACAAGGACTGAATCATGCTTAGGTCTGCGCTGAAGTCGAAAAGGATCCTGCACCAACCCAGAGACCTGGAGCTTATTTCATGATCGTGGCCCGGATCAGTATACATGGTCTTACATGCATGGCAAAACTCCCATTGGTCTTCACTATGTAGGATGAGGACACAAATGAGCTGGGACTGACGAAACACTTAACGCACAAGAAAGCTTTATAAGTATTTTAATTACAACCCCTTGCTTTAAAAATGTAACCATGATCTACAGTGGTGATTTATACTGCAGATTTGTAGTAAAACTATTGCACAGTCATTGTGATATTGCAAATGAGAGTTTAACAGTTGCTGATTACTTTAGAAATGTTGTCTTGTAAAAAAGACAGAGAAATAAGTGATAATCAAGGGTGAAGGGATTACTGCTGTTGATTTAAAAGCTTGCTGAGGCAGTTTCAAAATCCCAAAGCTAGAGCATTTGTTTTAGCAAATAAAAATGCAAAGAACAGACTGCTGGAGTCCTTGTTTGAACAACTGGCAGGCAAGTAGCAATAAATCATGAAAAAAACATTTCCTAAACTTTCCCTTTTAATAAATTAGGTGTTGTTTGTAAAATAGCTTGGGAGAACATGTTAATACAGAACTGCTAGCTAGGTAACGAGCCAAATCCGTCTCTGCATTTCAGCCGTGTTGCACCAGGGATGAATTTGGCTCTGTCCCTCTATAAACATGAATCAAGCTGTTTGCATTTTGTCATTACACTATCCCTGACCCAAGAGGATACATTTCCTTGGCAACAACAATTAAGAGCCTGACAAAAACGCTACACATTATCTGCATCATTTTTTTCTTCCTTAACAAAAGTTGTATTTTCCCACCCCTACCCCTCCCTAAGTAAGGAAGATTAAGGGGCCCATCCAGTTTCCTGTGAAATCAAAGATAAAATTTCCATTGGTTTCGATAGCTACAGCAGAGCTTTCTTCATTTGGTAATTATTTATTGGACTGATAGGCTGAGCCAGGCAGCAGTCCCAGCTCCCTTGGCTCTGGTGCTGGTATTTTGGCTTATAAAACTTCTCTTGTCCACAGCAAATGCAAAGAGAAGAGGAAGGTGGCTGCATCAGTGATGCAGTGGGAGCCTTCTGGGTTTCCAGGTGTTTGGGGGAGATGACAGCAACTAACAGGGATTTCTTTGGGAAATGCCCCAAAAGTAAGAGCTATACAGGTATTTTGGGATCGCGCATCTATATTTAACCAAGAGACTCACAGTATGCACCAAGGCTTTCCTGCCATCACAGTTTTGGCCAAATGGATCCTGTCTATGTATAGGTGACTCCTCTGGCTGTGCAAAACTGCTGGCCCAGGTTTTGGGTTCTGCTCCCATAGGTATTCCCTTAAATACAAGATAGTTGTGTATCTCATTGGCATTGCATGAAGGAAAGTTACATTTTGTGGATGTCTCTGACTGAATTTGCCATCAGGAAAATAGGGTGACTGCTCTTCTCTTTTACTAGACAGTGGGATCTTTAGGATCATCCCCCAGTTTGTACCTGTACTGCAGAGCTCGGATCCTGGGCAGCCCTTTAAGAGCAGCTGTAATCTTCACCATCATCCTTCTAACATAGCAAACACAGAAAGTCAGTATGTATTTCCTCACGGTTTTGTTGCTATAAAATTTTTTGATGAATGTAAACGCTCTCCCAAACCCTTATCAGACTTCTCTTCCCAATCCAGCACAAACCAAGACTATAAGAGTATAGCTAAAACTGCAGGTATTTCCATCGTGGCTTTTCCCAGTGCGATATTACACATTAGGCTGAGAGGAACAGTAATGTATCAGTTATAACGTATAAGATACTACTTACTGAGCATCAGCAAACCTCTGCTCAGAGCTGTGCAGCATGCAGTCCCCGTCTTTAAGGAATTTTGTATGCAAAAAAAGCTTAGTCCTGTCAAACTTCATTTTCAGAGGAAACCTCAATGAGCGTTTCTCAGGGCTTACGCACCCAGGCTTTAGGCAATCGCTGCATCTATAAGTGGTGTATTTATTTGCTTGTAGTGAGCTGAGCTGTTGACAATGCAAACTGACTGTAATGAATGCTTAGCTCTGTTGGAGATAAAGCCTGCTTCTGCTCACTTCAGATGGCTGAACCTAACTTGTAGCCTTTTAGCTGTCATTGCAAGGAGCCAGGAGGAAGGTAACAGTCATCACATCCAGCCACTGCAGTCAGTGGTACAAGAGAACAGTATTTCCATTGACTGCCTCTGAGAAACCCACCGAGGCACCCTGTGAAGTTTTTACCTGACTGATGGTAAGCCAGAAAAATAGCTAAAGAACAAACCCAAATCTGCTTTCATCCTCTCTTGATCGTTTGTGTGGCAACACGGTAACCCTACTATCGGGATCAGCAGCCCTTTTCCGTTAGCAAAACTAAGCAGTCATTACCAGCACACTGAAAATGAGCCTGAATCTGCTTCTTGCTGCTTTTGAGCGATAGGCTAGGAGGGATTTTCCACATCTGTTTCCTCCATTCACCCCTCGTTCTCTGCCGCGGGGCAGGAAACGCATTGCTCCGTGCACCAGCCGTTGACCCCTCTGGGAGTCAGCTTGTAAGCAGGGCTGGAAGTCCTTCACACTTCATCTCGTGCAGCTTTGAAAACATGGACTGCTATTAAACCCAGCCCAACTTGCTGCATCGGGGCAGGAGTCTGAACGGAGAGTGTGTTTACTTTGGGTATAGTAAAGAAAAAAACAAAACAAAACAAAAAGTAGTCAGTGAAGGGAAGGAAAAAAATGAAACCTGGCTCCCCAGGAATATTTCAATAGCTGTGCATGTCAGTGTGGAGTCAGCTCTTTCATGGGTATGCCCTGGCTGTCCTTTCACACTGCTCTACAGATCAGTGCTACCAAGAGTTCCCTTATTGCCCGCCTCTGCCTGCTTCATAAATCTCCTCCAGGATATCCTCTACGCAGGAGGATCTCTGTTTGAGTCATTCCTGCTACGGACAGGTCCCTAAAGGTCCGTCACCTGGACAAAATGACTCCAACACCTTCCCTGTTGCACCCCAAAAGAGCCCAGCCCCGAGGCAAGGTCGGCCCCTCTCCATCCTCTCCGTTTGACTCCCATGAAGTTCTCCTTCAACCTTTATGTGCTTTGGGGTGCCACCAGCCAGTGTTACCCGCAAACACGATCTGCCAGGAAACTCTCCCACGTCCTCCAGTGCTTCTTTGCTGCATGTGACTGTTGTGTCTTGCAAGTGTGTTTGCTGTAGCAAGGATGTCCCTCTTTTTCTAAGGCTTCAAAGCACAGAAAAACATGTTGTTCTTCCCCACCCATCCCCTCCTGACAAAGAATGCTTATGAGCAATGAAAGATAAACACTTGCCATTCAAAACCTTTTTTCCCAGTAACCTCTAGGCATCTGGCCCCTGTCTCTTACTGCAAAGCCAGATAAGTTCCCTTCCTGATTTCATCCAGCTCATTTTCACGCTTTCCAAAACTTGAAACTTGCATGCTGATGAACCCTTGAGACTGATTAAAAATAGTCTGTGTTAAGGAAAAACATCAGCCAGGTCTTAACTGTGCAACAACAGCCTGTCCCAGAATCTCACGCAGCACCTTGTTTAACACTAATTTGGTGAAGGCTGGGGTGTCATTTTGGAGGTCAGCTCTTCAGCTTGGGTCCCCCAGTGTAACTTACAGGGAGCCCTCCTGAAGGCTGACTCCCATCATCAGCAAGGGATAGGAGACAAAAGGGGGAATGAGATTGTAATTTTAAGAGATTTCTAGCTCCTACAGCAGAAAATGAGAAGGCAACACCGAATTGCATCCATGAATAACCCAATGGCTTCCTCTGCAAGGCAGACAGAGCATGCAGAGAGATCACTGAGGTCTTTCTGGCAGTGTTGTGCCCTTCTGCAGGCGACATAGTGTGCACAGATGCTTATATCTGTGTAGCAGAGGAGAGTGTGCAAGGTAAGCAAGAGAGCAAGACGTGCCAAGAGTCATAGCAGAGCAAGGAGACAAGGTGCTCTGAGATAACATCGTGACTCCCTTCAACATTTGTTGCTTCATAAGCAAAAATCAGAACAAGGCAGAGTTGTTTATCACACACTGCAAACGATGTGCTTTCATCTTCACTTCACCCTGACCTTTTAATTCCCAACTTCTCTTTAATGAGATGTGCTCTGAATGCTTAGCAAAGATGAGTGCAAATGAATCCCCAGCGTGCACAGAGCTGCAGTGCTTAGTGTGAGGTATTCACTGTAGCTCTAGGATTATATACAATTAGACTGTCTAGACCACATTCAGTGGGGATGTGGATGGGGTGAGGATTACCAGCTGGGAAATCAGATATTCAGTGAGAGGGTGGGGAGCTGGGTTGGGGTGGAAGAGGAAGCCAAATGGAATTGTAAGAAAGCACTAGATAAATTGCCACCGGACCAGATTTATTGTACGCCCTCAGCTCCCTTGTGTTAGCTGTGTCCTGTGCTCCTACTGCAACATCTGAGCCCTTTTCAGTCTTACATGGCTTTCTCCTTCCACATCCCTGCTAGCACGAAAAGTGGCATCACCTTCCATTAACACTGGGCCAGTGAGACACAAATTGGGTGGTAATGTTCAGGTATGCTGAGCTTCACCTCCCGTCTGCCTTCTGTATGTGTCCTGCTGCTTCAGAGACACCAAGCCTGGATGTCTCTTGGACACAAAAGCACATGGTCCTCTATGTGTGCCCATCTTGTCCTCTTGATTCATGCAGAGGGTCTGTGGCAGACCGAAACCTGAACCCAGGTCCCCAGGCTGTTCTTCTAATCCCTGGACCATGCTCCCACCCATGGCCCTTCCCTTCCAATGGCCTGGGATGCTCAACTTATTGCCAGTGTAGGAGCATTCCTAAAGAAATCAGTGCAGAGTCATGATCTATTTGACACGCCACAGTGAATATTTCTCACACTGAAAACAGAAAAATGTCCTATTTTGTTCCTCTTGATGTTCCCTGCAGGGAACTGGTCCCAAATCTATCCCTGCAGCAGTGCTGAGTATTGGAGAGATGCACAGGGGAGATGAATTTTCCCTCCTCAGCCTGAGGGTCATGGCACAAAGATCAGTTTTCCTGGGTCAAATCACAACAGCACTGAGTTTTTAGCATCCTGAGCTTTAATACCCCTGGGTTACCCATGATGACATGACTTTTCCTTCTCTTCTGCCTCACTGTGGTAATCTCCAGGGAAGCAGGTGTAGATGTGCTTCATGGACACTTTACATGGGCTCTGCTGGAACGTGGTGGCCACAGACCACGCTTGGTGGACCACTCCTGTTCTTGCTCCTTTGCATCGGACCCTGCTTTGCCTGGCACTAGTGTTTCAGAGCCAGATGGTCCCGCAACTTGTTGCTTCTTGCAGTTGGGCTCTGCCAGCCTGAGCAGACGGTTTGGAAAGGCCTCGGTGAGAGCAGGAAACCGTTTTTGCTGAAGCGTAGGAGCTATTTTAAACATACCACTGAAGTCTAGCGTGGAGAAGACCCTGCTGCCTCAGAAGCATATTTAGCCAATCTGATACTGAAACCTGACCATATTTTACAGAGCATATCATTTACCCTGCTCCAGGCAGGGCCCAGGGTCAGGAAGCTTTATGCAGTCTCCAGCCATTAGCAAGGAGAGCCCTTTCTCCAGCAGGCAGTTGAGGAAAACCACATTTTTCACTGCAGGAGTTGGAAAACCAAAAGCCTAAGTAAGTTCACTGCTTCTTTATTAATTCCTCCTTCAGTGCTTTTGGATGACCTGCGGGTACCTATTGTCACCTCTCTTGTCCTCTCCCA
The DNA here is from genome assembly GCF_034619465.1 of Leptosomus discolor. Taxonomy (NCBI): domain Eukaryota; kingdom Metazoa; phylum Chordata; class Aves; order Leptosomiformes; family Leptosomidae; genus Leptosomus; species Leptosomus discolor. Next base: position 210,907,411 of record NC_141391.1, on the reverse strand, counting down.
CTCTCCTCACTGAAATGGGACAGAAGGTTGGGGGAAGAATGAAAAATTTTTACAGACCTGTTTAACCTGTCCATGCTAACCACTGTGGGCAGCAGCCCTGTATGCAGATGTCCTGCCTGCTCGGATCCCAGAGCACAGGGAGCCTTCATCCCTGCCAGAGCTAAAAGTAACTGGTCCTATGCTCAGGGCGTGCCTTGGTGCTGGGGAGTGTGGGTGCTTTTATACTGTCTATAGCAGAAAAATATAAAAATTCACGTCTCTCTGTTCTCCTCAGTCCTTACATTGCTGATATTACATAGTCTCTGGCTCTTCGTAGTTTCTAGTGTTACTCTTTGGCTCTGTGTAACTTCTCAGTGGTTTTCCCTGTCTCCTCTCGGCCCTAAGAGGAGATGTGCTGCGGCTCTCCGACATCCCGCTTTGCAGGGTGGATGCAGGAAATACTCTGCTAATCTTTTTAGCACTAAGGAGGCTCTTTCCAGTCTGAACAAACCTGGAGAGACTTTGGGTTTTATTCTTGCTGCCTGACAAGCAGCAGGCGCCATAGGTGTGGGGTGCCTGGGATGTATCCCACTGCACTGCAGCTGGCAAAACAAATCTTTCCATGAAGTTTTCACCACCTGCCCAGCTTCCTCCCTGCAGGAAATCCAGCCTCCCCCGCTCCCAGAGATGATAGCTGGAGCTTTGTTTGCAGCTCCCCTTTCACAAATAAAACCAGTGCTGACTAGTAAACACAGTGCCACCAAATGTGCAAAGCAATACTCAAAGCTTGGAAGACAATGTTCTTTTCTACTGAGTTGGGTAGAAACATCTGCCAAATCCTTGAACTGCTTGCAAATAGCTCCTTGTTACTGCAGTTTGCTTTCCAGCAGCACCCTAAAGCCCCAGCTGGGACTGAAGATTTGCTGTGGGAGCAATGGCTTTGCCTTTGAAAGCTGACCAAAGAGACACAGCCAAGCTACAGAGCCAAGGGATGGTCCCCACAGACCCCTGGGCAGGTCCAGCTCCCTTCCCCCCATAACAGCGACTTTACCTAATGCTATATGGGTCATGCTCCACACCCGCTCTGCAGACCATACACACGCTCTGCTGCTTATGCACTTGGTTTAGAGGCTGGTATTGTAAGAATAGAGAGGCAGGGCCAGATCCAACACAGGTACAAACCTCACTCTTCAGGAAGAGTTTAGCTACACAGAGTGTGGTATGCAGATGGTAAAAAGGAACATGAGGATCACTGCACTTGATCTGATCTGAAGTCCAGTAAGCTCAGTATCCAGTCACCAAGTAAGGCTGAAACCAGTGGCTTCAAGAGCAGATAAGCATATCCCTTCAGCCATGAGGATTATATTTCTCTTCCAGAAGTGCTGATAACTTAAAAATCCTTAGATTTTATAGCTCTCCTGTCCTAACTGGCTGCAAGCCCTATATCTCCCAATGAAAAAATACAGACTCAGGACTGAAGAATTTGAGAAATTTTAACATTATATGAACCTTCATTTACCTCTTCAATATATAGTATTTATCACCTGGAGTTAAAAGAACAGAGACTGCAAGAGGAAGAATAAAAGACTGATACCAGATATTGGTAAGGCTGTAAGGGAACAAGGAAAGAGTGGTTGCTGGGACAAGGCCATCGCTGGGTGCAGCCTCCAGCAGACAGACACACCCGAGGAACATGCCTAAAGTCCCACTCTCCAGGAGGACAGGAGCAGGAACCTCCCTCCTTAGACAAGAAGACTCAGAGAAGGAAGGTTCATCTGGATCCTTGCAGCCAGACTTTCCTGAAGTACGTCATGGCATGCAATATTTTTAATATAAAAACTCGATTATTTATTTTCTAAAGTTATCTTGGAGCTGCTGGAGAATCCAAAGTGAGAAATAGATACCCAGGCCAAGTCTGTAGTGGCAAAGGGGCTGATCTCCGCACTGAGCACAGGGGAAGACCTACTTCTGGAGAGGAAAAATCTGTAGGGTACAAAAGGCTGAAGGAAAACTCCTTGGAGGAACTTCCAGAAGAGGATTTCTATCTAGCAGCTCTGCCAAAGGTTCAATGCTGCCTAAAACCTATGCCGACAACAGATTGCTCCCCTGGAATTTGCCTTGGGAAACAACTTTTATGATTAAAAGCAAAAGTTTTAAATGGTCAGAAGTTTTGCTGTCTCTGTTTCGTGGATATTGGTATTTTAACTGGGAGCATTAGATCCTCCAGTAAGACATTTTTGATGGCTAGGGATCTGCGGTGGTCCAAAAGGAGTTTTAAAAGAAGTGATTTACATGTTCTATAAAAAAAGCAGGAGGTGAGGAAAGCTTCACTGATCACAATGAAAGAGCTCTGGATTTATATGGAATAAAATAATAACCAGGCTGAACTGCCAAACCCCTTAATGACCATGTTCCCTTTCCAGAGATGGAAAAAAGAAGGACCAGCACCTTTTTTTTAACCTCACATTTCCAGGAATCGCTTTGCTTTGTTTTTCACACCAGGATTAGAAGAAGTAGGGTTAAGATATTGAGATAAAGGTCATCCTCAAGTATATTTAGCCTAGCTGGAAGCAGGAAATACCAGAAGTCCCTCCAGATCCCAGCTCCACTTGGCCGTTTCAGGAAAAACAGATACATCTCCCAACATCTGCTTGCTTATCAGCCACACCAAAGGGAAACTGCAAACCATCTGCTTTTTGAAAAGCAATACTCAATGCAGTTTGCTCCTGGGTTGGCAGGTGCTTCATGACCTGCACCTTCTTCATGCCAGCCAAGGGCAGGGGAAGGGACCTTGCCAAGGGACATCCCTGGTTCCTCAATCAGCGCTTGCATCTGGTGGAGCTGCCAAGGAAAGCCCTGCTTCTGCCTGGTCACCCTCAGGTGCACTGTGACAAAGGCTCCTGCTCTCAGGATGGCCAGGTCAGGGGATAGCTCACCTGCAAATAACATGGAGGGATCTGCTTTCTGAGCCCCTGATGTGTTACCTGGAGTTTGTATGTTGGATCAAGTCACGTGTGCCATGGGTTGTTCTTTTAAATTGCATTCAAGGTGTTTGATGTACATTTGCATACTGCATGGCAGGAAGGGAATTTTTTAAAGTTGTTATTTTTAGGTCAACATAAACAAATGGGCCAAGGTTTGGAAGGGTATCTGTGATGCCGCTGATGCTTTGAGGAAAAAAATACTTAGTTTTTGCTCCTGGAAGACATGCCATGTGGAGGGAGTTCCTTGTAATACAGCCCACTCACACCCTGTGCCCTTTATCCCCCTTCATTTGCAGCATTCCTTGTGATTTTTCAGCTTTCCATTTGTACGTGGCATTGCAGAAGGGAACACACACGACCTGAAGATGTGGGTGCTGTGTAACAGGGATGGAAACAGAATACAAATCTTGCTGCCCACAGCCTCACGCTTTTGCTGCGAGGTCACGGCTGCCTCTATCAGCGGTTGCACACACAAAGAAAACTGCACACGTGCTTGGGGGAAGCGTAAGGGAGGTGCATCTGAAATGTGGGGTATTTTCTGGTTTGCGAGACCCAAATCCATCTCTGGTTGAACTCTGCTTGGAGCCAGTGTGTTACTTCAGTAAAATACCTCTCTAGACACTGCTCCATTTGTCATTTAACCTACTGCCCCACTTCTGCTCAAGCAGCTTTTTTGCCAAGGATATAAGCATCTTGGCCAGTTTAGGCTTTTCTTACGTTAGCTGTCTTAGAAAAGGACAAAAAGTTCCGGATGACAAAATATTTCATTCTCCACTAGCTGAAGAAGGAAGTTGTGGCTTAATGGAGAAGTCCTGCGAGCAGCAGAAAGCTGTGAGCGGAGGACAGACCTGCTGAACCAGGAAAACTGTGTCCATTTTGCAGCTGAGCAACAATCCAGTTGCTTCAGTGCTGGTTAAAAATACCTGTGGGCTGATCCTGCTGCAATCGAAGGAAGTCTGGCCTGGGTTAAGAAAGGCATTTTAAAAAAATCATTTTGCAACGGTGCAGATGTTTGCTTTAGTGTCACCAGCAGCATAGGCTGGCCCGAAAGGCAGCAGAAATGAACACACGCCCATGTCTTACTGGGCAGCTCACCATCCAGCATGGGCATTTCCATCTTCTTTATCACTGTAAGTTGATTTAAGTTTCTTTGTTCTCCGACCCTGATGCAGAAGCAGATGAGAAGCACATCCAGTTGAAGTCCTTAATATCCTAAATTCCCTTAGCTACATCCACTTGCTGGTTACCTGCAAACTCTCTGATTTCTGCTCAGAAATGTGCTTTCTGCTTTGCTTGGCTCGTGGCCAGTTTGCTTGCGGTGCAGTGTGTAACCACATCATGGCAGCAAGAAGAGAGGAGCCACCCTGTGGATTTTCTTTAGCAAGAAGCCAGAAGGTTGTTTTTTTCTTCATTTCCCTCAGTTTCCTAGTTTGGCTTTGCTTTCAACGTTTGTGGAGGAGGGATGGGTGGTTTTTGGCTGGTCTGCGGAGTTTACCTTTCCCCAGATGCCGCGTCCCTGTGGCATTGACAGCTGGTGCTGGCATTGCTCCTGGCGTCTGTGCTGAAAGAAGTGCTGAACGATGGGGCTTGTGAAAATGCCGTTGCAGAGTGGTGTTGAGAAGGCTGCTGAAACGTGCTCTTTGCATTGCTCAGGGTTTACGCTAAAGCCATTAGCACGAATGCGTATGCCACAGATGTTTAAGCTCTGGCCCAGAGCTCAGAGGGACCTGTCATTGGTAAGCAAGAGGAGGAACAGTGTGACAGCCTGCTCTGGCCCAGCAAGCACAGATGGAGCAGGCCTCCTGCAGCAAGGTCAGAAGACACTAAGATGAGGAATTTGTGACAGAGTTTCCCCTCCCCTTTCGCTCTGCAGGCAGCGAAATGCCCTCTCCTTTTCCTCCTGACTCTGCCTGGGGGTGCAGTGGACTCCAGCTGCTCCTTCTTCCACTCCTCTCTTCCTTCTTTGCAGCTTTCTGGGACCTGTACATCCACCAGGAGGGTCCACAGCAACATATGGGTACTGCCTGGAGCCAGAGTTAACCTCTTTTTGCCAGTAACAGGTCATGGGCAATCACAGCAGTGGAAGATGCTAATCCAGTCCTTACCTAGAGGGAAGTGCCAAGGGGAAACCTCCCTCTGCCTCAGCATGGAGGACCCAGAAAACAGCTTCACAGCCACCCAGCACATCTCCTGCCAGCTTCACACCAGCATCACGGTCCATCTTGGAGAGGTCTGGGTAGGGAAAGGCTGTTCAGAGTCACCTGCAGACAGCTGTGGATGGCGGCTGGACATCAATGCGGTTTCCCCGGAGCTTTGGTCTCTCCCTCAGTTACTCTTGGCATCTTGCTGATCCTGAAATGAGTTTTGTTCAGGTATTTGTGAATAACAACCCTTTTGTTGTGTTTTTTTAAAGAGTATTTTCTTCACAAACTTGCATTTCTTTTGGTGCCGTCCTGTTTTTAAGCCAGGAAAATATGTGTTTTTTCATTTTTAAAAATGGCACATTCCTGTGAGCAGTGCTAAAAAACAGTAACAAAATAATGTCTGAACTTTTCAGACTTTATATGGAAAATATTTGCTATTCTTCCACTCAAAAAATTAGTCTTGCTCAGGTTATTTCTTCAGTGCAATTTAGATAAAGCACAATTCAGAGGGCAACTCCAGCTCAGGATTGATCTCCATTTGACTCTTCATTACATCAGTCCCACAGCTATGTGCTGCTCAGAGCATCTCTGCTCACTAATTTGTCTGTTGGATCACAAATGCAAGAGCCAGGATGTTCGCTTTCATTTCTCTGCCACAAAAACTAGAAGCAAACGTGCAACTGATTCTAACTGACGACGGATAAAAGCTACATCAGTAAAAACGTTTCGTTTCATTGCTGCTTCCTCAGAACGCTGCCTCTGGGACATGAGCCCCATGTCGATGCCGGGCAGATTCAGCGCTGACATGAGTGGGGAAGATGGGAGAGCTTATTTTTATGCTTTTTTTCCCCCTACACTTTTTTCCATGGCTGCATCAGCTCAAATGCCATCCCTGAGCAGCTTTGTCCTGCTGCACTGCCCCTATCAGCATGGGCAGCCCCATCACAGCAGCAGCTCGGTTGGTGCTGTGGCATTTTCCTCTCCAGTCCCAGCATCCTAAATCTCAGCATCTGCAGCTGGTAACAACCATTTATACAAGGGTTTGTATTATCATAAATAAACTAGGGGTTCAGGCTAGAGCTCACATATGTTCCAGCACTGCATATTACTGAGCAATTAATTCACTTGCTCAGAACATTTTAAATGCTCTAAATAGATGCCCAAGCAGCTTTTTGTCATAGAATCATAGAATTGGGCTGGAAGGGACAACCAAAGGCCATCTAGTCTGACCCCCCTGCAGTGAGCAGGGACATCTTTAGCTGGATCAGGTTGCTCAGAGTCCCGTCCAACCTGGCCTTGAATGTTTCCAGGGATGGGGCACCTACCGCCTCTCTGGGCAGCCTGTTCCTGTGTTTCATCACCTTCATTGTAAAAAATGTCTTCCTTATATCCAGTTTAAATCTACCCTCCTTTAGGTTAAAACCATTACTCCTTGTCCTATTGCAATCAGGCTCTGCTAAAAAGATTGCCCCCCTCTTTCTTATAGGACCCCTTTAAGTACTGAAAGGCCGCAATAAGGTCTCATCAGAGCCTTCTCTTCTTCCAGGGTCCTTTTCCAGCTCTGATCTCTCGCGTGCTGTCTGGGTGGGCCCATAGGAAGTGCTGGCCCCACTTCAATCTATAAGCGCAGGTTTGCTGAGAACATTTAATTTTATTGCTCTACTCATAGCAAACCAGGCAGGGAGGGGAGGGCGGAGGAAACCCTGCACAGCTGAAACCTGTGCTGGCCTCTTGTCGGTTTTGCCTTATCTAGAAAGCCGCAAGGGTAAGACATAATACCTCCAGGTCCAATCTCACATGCGGAGCTCCTGTGGCATCACCCGTGCTCAGCACTTGTAAAGATTATGGGAACCCGTGATAATAAGCGTCTGTGCAAGAAATATGTCTGTTCACAGCTGTACCCATCTGGGATCACACTTATCTAGGATCTCGTCCCTCTCGCTGCTGGCAGGTAGAGTCCATGTCTCAGAAGATGAGGGCATTTCTCTAAGACTTCCTTCCACCCAGCCAGCTGCTACATCAAGTGTGACTAACAGAATTCACATGGTTTTACCAAATCACCCCAAATTTAAATACAGTCTTGTCACAGGACCAGATTAACCACCTCTCTGAGTTTTGAATCTACAAAGCAGATGCAGCAGCTAGAACTGATAAGTGACCGTAATATTGATGATGGATGCTCTCTTAGCAGGCCTGAAGTCTTCTCTTTTTAGGGAATACCTGTTGTCCACTCTCCTCAATGCATGTCTGGGAGCACCAGGTGCACAAGACTCCCAAAAGCAAGTCTGGGCAGGCAAGGGTACGAGAAAGAGGAGCTTCCCACCAAAACAGGCTCGGAGTGGCAGGGAACAGACACTGCTGGATACCTTTCTAACAGGTGTTTTGAGAACTGCCGATAATTTTAACAGCCAGATCTATCAAACTGGAGTCAACCACCTTCAGCCTGGATGTGATTCATAACCAAAACTTGATAGAGAGATTTCATGGTGTCACGGGTTGAGGCTGGGCTGGTCACTAACAAATGACAGACGCTCTCTATTAACCCCTCTCCCCTCCCAAAAGGGAAAAGGAGAGAGAACAAGGGAGAGAGACTTTAGGGTTTGGAAAAGAAAACTAAAACATCTTTAATGAAACAGTAACAATAAAAGGAAATATAATAATAAGAATAAGGAAATAACGAAATATATACAAACATATACAACACCAATGCCAAACCCAACTCCCCCCACCCTGGTGACGATACATCACCACCACGCTGCAGGGCTGGCACTGGGGCAGTCCCAGGCTGGACTCGGCAGCAGACAGGAACAGGATGCGCAGGAGTGCACTCAGGGATTCAGGGATGCAGGGGTCGGGATTGAAGATAAAAGAACAGAGTCCTCCTTAGATGTCAGCCATCAAAGAAGAGAGATTGACCCTCGTGATCCCTCAGCTTTATACTGAACATGATGTCTATGGGATGGAACACTCTTGGTCAGTTTTGGGTCACCTGTTTGGTTCGCTCCTCCCTGCAGGTGCGACCTTGTACGTGCTTGTGACCCTTTTCACTCCTGACACCCCAACACGGAGCACAAGATCTAGCAGTGACCTTGATCACTACAAGAACAAGTATAAGCAAGGGCCTCTCTGCATCCCATTCCTTGGTACGAACTGTAAACATCAGGCCTTATCGCTGCTAGAAGCAGTCACTGTCTGGAAAAACATGTTGCTGTTTCAGAAAGTGCCGTTAGTTAGAGGAGACTTAATTGAAAAGTTAAAGCACTAAAACAGAACCAGTTCTGGTTTAGCCCAAACCAGGACACACGGACCATCATTTCTTGTTAGTGAAATAAGAATGAAGTTCTTTAAAGGGGGAGATGGACAGATTCCTCTTCACTCACATGCAGGAACATGTCTCTGCAGTTTATGGATTGAAGGAGAAATCAAATACTGCACATATCTGTAGTCACTATGTTTTCCAAGGGATGAGGTCAAAGCCATTTTTAATTGCATTAGATGCAAATGCCTGTCCCATAGAACCACTGTGTTAACAAATCGAAACAAATCCCAAGACGACAGACAGGCTATAATAGACACGCAACAAGCCCCAGCTCTCTTATCACAGACATCTCCCTCTTCCATTTGTCATGATCTGAATGTCATCACATTATCATCCCAGCTCAGGCCAATTTAGAAAAGACAGGTTTTAATTTGCAGCACAGAGTGGAAGCAAGCGCCGCATGTCACTTATACCTGGTAAGGGTTCATTCTCCAAGACTGGCAAATCCAGCTCCTTCTGTGATTCCTCTTCTTCTTCTTCATCTTCTTCCTTTTATGTTGCATTTCCCAAGAGAAAGCAGAAAAAAAAAAAAAAAAAGAGAAAATGAAAACCATTAAACTGTTTGTCAAAAAGAGACAGAAAATTTTGAATGGTACTAATACCAACCAGAAATAAGAATTACATCAAAAACATCTTTCATCAGTCTTGTAATTCATGCCTAGCATGAAAGCAAGCCTCCTAACAGCCCTGTGTCAGAAATCACTTTCCCATAAGGCTGTTAATACAGATGGAGAATGTGAAGCTCAGAAATCATGTGAAACCTCACAAAACATCCAGCATATGAATGGTGGAGCTGGCTGGAGATGAAAAACAAGATTTAATCATAAAAATCTGAGAAAACTGGGTTTGTTCAGCCTTGAGAAGAGAAGGCTTACGGGAGACCTTATTACCATGCACCAGTACATAAAGGGTAGCCACCCTTTTTACGAGGAGTCACATGGAAAAGACAAGGGGCAACGGATACAAGTTACTCCTGGGCAGATTCCAATTGGATTCCAGAAGAAACTTTTTCACCATGAGGACACAAGAGGAAAATTTTTTCACAATGAGAACCATCAGCCATTGGAATAGTTTCCCCAGGGAAGTGGTGGATTCCCTGACAGTGGACACCTTTAACACTCAGCTGGACAGGGTGCTGGGCCTTATCATTCAAACTGTATTTTTACCTTGCAAAGTTGGACTAGATGATCCTTGAGGTCCCTTCCAACCTGGTATTCTATGATTCAATGATTCGATGATTCTATGATAATCTTGACACTAAAACCCAGTGCTGCCTGCCTCATGCTTCAGCTGAAGACATTAAACTTCTCTGTCCATCTCAGAAGAGAAATAAAGTTTTACTAGAATTATTCAACTTCCCCCTATTAAAATACTAACTCCATTCATTTGAAAATCCCACTTATGCCAAATGCAGAACAAAGAAAAAGGCAGGTTTTTTATTCTGAGAATTTGCCCCTTGGGAAGTGCATGTCTTCAGCATTCAGAGGAAAAACCAGCTAAACTTCTGACTGACCATCTCTCAAAAATTAGTTAAGAGAAGCAACCCAGTATTTTCCATGAATGGGTTTGTATAAGTAACGGTGTAACTGACAGCCTCTGATGCTATCTGTACATCTGCAGTACACATACAGCTGCATTTGACGGGATGGAAATAGCTTTGTTATTGCATTTTGTAGAACAAGGGTAAGGTGGGACTGGGAACGGAGGATCACTGTAGGACTGTGGAACTGGCAATACAAGTCCCTGGCTCCACATCAGCTTTCTTATATGCCTTGGGCAAGTTGGCCCAAGAGGGATCCCTTTCTCCTCAGTTTTATCTGCCTAAAGTCTGCTCTGAGTTTGCCCTGTAGACTCTAGAGACAGGCACTTCCAGATGGTGACTTTTCCCATCTGAGACAGTCACTCAAGATAAGTGAAGTGAGTCTGGAGACAGTTTAGGATGAACACCAGAGACTATCCTGGGACAGGCACACAGCTGTCAGCTGTCAGATGTCTTGAGCAAGATCAGATGGGCTCTGCCATCTACTGTACCAGAAACAGTGTGGCCAGCAGGAGTAGGGAGGTGATCGTGCCCCTATACTCAGCACTACTGAGGCCACATCTCGAATGCTGGGTGCAGTTTTGGGCCCCTCACTACAAGAAGGACATTGAGGTGCTGGAGCGTGTCCAGAGAAGGGCAACGAAGCTGGTGAAGAGTCTGGAGAACAGGTCTGGTGAGGAGCGGCTGAGGGAACTGGGGCTGTTCAGCCTGGAGAAGAGAAGGCTGAGGGGAGACCTTATCACTCTCTACAGCTACCTGAATGGAGGTTGTGGTGAGGTGGGGGTTACTTCTCCCAAGTAAAAAGCAACAGGACAAGAGTAAACAGCCTCAAGTTGCACCAGGGGAGGTTTAGATTGGACATTAGGAAAAATTTCTTCACCAAAAGGGTTGCCAAGCACTGGAACAGGCTGCCCAGGGAAGTGGTTGAGTCACCATCCCTGGAGTTGTTTAAAAGATGTGTAGATGTTGCACTTAAGGACATGGTTTAGTGGTGGAGCTGGCAGTGTTAGGTTTACAGTTGGACTTGATGATCTTAAAGGTCTTTTCCAATGCAAGTGATTCCATGATTCTGTGATTCTATACTGTGACATAAATCAGTGCTGGGCACTGAACAGGTGCTACCTGGATGGAGCTTTGCAACTCTTCGAGACTGCGGCCAGATACAGTGAAAACTGGTCTGCAATTACCAGAGTGAGGTGTAATTGAAGATAAACAGAAATTAAGATTATTCTTTCAGCACCTTCAAGTCTCCTGGGGTAGTGCCCTGTCAGAACTGTCCATGTAATTTAAAAGAGGAAAAGGAGGGACATGTTCAAGAGATCTGGATGGAGGTTTGAGTGCGTGACGGAAGCAGGTTTCATGGTGCCAGGCTGGAAGATGAATGATGTTCTGGGGAACTCAGAGCAGCTTTGGCAACGCAGCCCATAACGTTTCCTTGCTGTAAATAGTTTTCTTGTATTTACAATACCAAGTGCCTTTTTTGCTTTATTTTGCCAACGGCACAGACAGCTTGACCTCATGCAGCAAATAGAGCCAAGTAGCTATTAATCAAGAAACCCAAAAAATGGTGTGATTTCATCTGACCTATCAAGATGGACAAAAATACCGTCAGCAAAGCTTTCTCAGCAGCAATGGCAAAAGGTTATAGCGTGGATCACACATCACATCACCGTGTTTTGCTCACCACGGCACGGCCCAGCAGTCAGCCTGCGGACCGGGTTTCATCCCCTCTGCTCATGCGTTTCCATCTCTCCATGCCTCAGTTTTCCACCCCCAAGCAAAAAACCAACAGCCCTCCTGCAGGCTCTACACTGTGCATACACCTCTGCTGGGATATTCAGTGGTGAGCTGGCCATGGACGTGAGTGTGAGCGATGCAGCCCAGACTCAGTGCTGGCAATGGCAAGACACCACGCAGCTGCTGGCAAGGGCAGGAGGAGCTGCTGGTGCATAAACCAGGCAGGAGATCATATTCGTCTTTCAGAGTAGTATTTCCAGATTAAATATAAGAGGGAAGCTCAGAGAGGTCAGAGGCTGAGATTGACTTTCAGAACGATGCCTTTGACGTCCAAAGAGGGAGGACAGGCTTATTAAAAATGCAGTGTGGATTGCAAATCTGTCACACACCCAAGCCGCCACGTGGAGTGGGAGGACGGATGAAGCGGTTATGGAGAACCTGCTGACAACAACAGCCTCTCGAGTGACAGGTCAGTGAATAGTTTGCTGCTATTCAGCATTGTTTTGACAGAAACTACACAAAGGAACTGTGCAGGGGGCAAGGAGTGAATGTTCACATCCGCTTGGAGGTTTGTTTATAATCTTGCAGTGGGGAAATACGACCATGAATGAGAATTAAGCCCTGCATGGGCTTAGGAAAACCAGTTTAGTGAAGCAGAACAGGAAGGGGAGAGAAGCAATGGGGGAGGGAATCATGGGGGTGGAGGGAAGGAGATGGCAAAGGCAATGACAGGGAGGAAGACCAAGCAACGCTGCTAGGACATGCTGGGTGAAGGCTTCACCAGCTTCTGCTATCTCCCTGGCTTTCCACTGCTGTGTCTGTTCTGGAGCACACTGGTTTTCACCTGCTGTACCGTCTCTTTGCCACAGTGACTTTAATAGGCTGAAGCTGATGGTGTCCAGCAGCAGGTTGACAGGCAGGGAGTGACACTTATCTGCATGCAAAGGTCTTGCATGCCCCCCATCATTTCACTCCTCCTCAGCTTTCATCCCCAAGCAGCTGCCTGATAGCTGCCTCGCTACCTTGTTGACAACACCATTAACTTGCTGCAATATGAACCTTCCCCATAGAAAGATCCTCAATGGAAAATTCATCATGTTTGGTGAAAACAAAAAAACGACAGTATTCATCAGACATTGGAGGCAAAGGTTCTGGAAATGTTGCCAAGGTGCCTCATGGCAGTTTAGTTTGGGTTTGAGCTTACAGATGAGTGGGTTATGCTATAAGTGCTCTGTTCTCGTCTTATAAGCAACACTTCATCTCTAAAACCATCTCGCTTTTTCAGGAAGTGGAAATTTCAGGCAGTGAAACACCTGGGGACATAGAGGGTATCCTGGAAGATACAGATGCAGTGGGGACCTGACATAAGGGAATCATATTCCATGAGTCTTTACTGCAGTATACCAAAATTCTTGGTAAGGCAGGCATTTATTGTAGTTGCAAGATGTAACATCAACGTTGCAAGTAGATGAGACATGCAACAAACGTGGCTTACTACTAAATAGGGCCACCAACTTCTCCTGGCAAAGTTTAATCAGACTTTAAGTATCTCAGACTGATAGAGTGTTTCCTTTTTGTGAGGGAACTGAAGAATATTTCCATTTTATAGACTTTTAAGAGGATTGGAAAAGGTTCAGAGAAGGGCAATAGGAAGAATACAAAGGATGGGTGGCTTCATGCAGGGCAGTTGCACAACCACACAGGAGAGAAGCTGGACAGGGGTTCCTGAGCACGCAGAAACCACCTCCAGCTCAGACTGTCCCTGAGCTGACTGCAGCGTGTGGGGACACACCATATGCACCTGCCTGCTCTCATTGTGAGTAAGTAAAAATTTCAACTTATACTCCACCAAAGAAATAATATCTGCTTAGAGACAGATGCAGTGTCCAGCAATGAAGTGTTTAAAGCAGGGCAGTAACCAGGGAAGTCAATATTATTTACAGTCTCTCTTATTTAGCTATTAAAATTAGGATTTTGTACCTGCCATGCACTAGCACTGATGCTGCACCAGACACCAGCCTCTGGAAATTCTCCAGCGGGATGCATCAGGCCATCCCAGGGAAAGAAAATCCTCTCTCTAGGTTGTGTCTAGGATCATTAAGAATATGACATCATGGTAGCTCTCACCAAAAAATTAATTGCAAGAAATGCCTTTGTGCTTCCCACTCTTGCTGATATATAACTATATCTCTCTATAAATAAAGGTATTTGGAGGTGCAGCTTTAACAACAACTAAAAGAATGAGTTGTACCTGGTAAAGCTGCTCACATATGAGTGCACATGCACGCATTTGAAACCAAAAAGGTGTTGTGAAATCCTTTTAGGACTCAGCAGCCTGGTCTTGCATGACTTTCTCCATGCACCACCTGGAATCATAGGGCAAAGTGACCCAGTCCCAGTGTGTTGTTCAGCTGTGAAAACTTTTTCCCCTCCTTATCTTCTGTGGCTGCTTCTACGGTCAGTGGTATCACGGTGCTGGTGGGAGTTTAGAGCAATGTAGGACTTACTAGTCAGGAGTTGCTGGGTGGATCCAAGGAGAGAATGCCACTTTTCCAATTTTTGCAGAATAAATGTATTTTTGTATCTAACAGAAAAGCAGCTGCTTCAAGCAGTAAAGGGAAGCTATGAGAGAAGGTACACAGAGTAACATACTCCCTGTCCAGTTAGTGCTGTGAATGTCTTCTCAATGCCAGCTACCAAGGCCCCTTCTGAGAGAAAGGAGTATGCCTCACATCCCCGGTGCTTACACCAAGGAAACATTTAGATAAACTTTTCCACTGGAGCAAAGGCTCTGGAGGCTGCAAGCACTAAGCCTTGTGTCTCATGTCGCAGAGAGGGTCACACGCTCAACCCAAAACAGGGGTCATGCTCCCAACCCAAATGGATCGGAAAAAAAAAGGGGGACAAGCAGTACACAAATAAGGGCTAATAAGGAAGGGACAGCATGGTTAATGAGACGCCAGGATGAAATAATGTCTTGAATGAAAGCATGGCGATAGGCAAGAGCCATATTTATGGGTGTACAGGGCAAGTAACATTTCATACATATTTCAGCACTTCCAAGATAAAAAGCAAAGGTTTTCTTACGGGCCTTCTGGGATAGATAAGAGGATTTATAATAGCTACATTTCTGGCCCATAATCCTTAGAAATGCGTATATTTGCTTTGCATGCCAACTATGACATAGAGACAAACTACATGATCAGCTTATTCCATTGTGTAATTTGGGCTGTAATAATTACAGCTGATCTTTCCGTGTTTCTCCTCATCGCAGCAGAGCATGCAGCTGTACCACCCTGTGAAGAACTCAACATATGGCTGAGAGCAGACCATGGATCTGGCAGTGGGGTGCACGTATCTCACACCGGGACTTGGCTGTTTAGCTCTCCCCTCTCCTCTGCTGACCCACCTCCTCTAGTAAGTCACCTCTGGTTTCCCACCACCACGACTGGTTTAAATTCAGCGTCACCTTTCTCATATGAGAGTTATTTGGGGTTCTATCCAAGAGGCACTCATCATCTCCATCCCCCTCCTGCAGCACAGCTGCAACTCATTGACAATTTGGGCAGAGGTTTGACACAAGCTGAGAGCCCCGAGGGGAGCAGAGCCCTCTGCTCCCCACGAGCTGGCCCCACAGAGAGACAGAGGCTGGAAGTGCTCTGCTCGGGGAAGAAGCATCTTCAGCTGCCTCTTATGACTGTGGGTTAAATCCAAAGCTGAGGTTGAGGAAGACCTTCTAGCAAGAGATCCAGGATCACACCTGAACAGAAGGCTTCCTTTGCTTTGTCTAACAACAACTTATTTGAGCCTGAGGCATTAAATGGATGATCCCTCCCCTGAGCATCAGCATGAGAACATTGTATTGGTATGCAGCACAGAGCTGTAAGAGGCTGTAGGGTAAATAATCCTTCCCTCAGCTTTCCTGCTTCAGACCTGCTGGAGCCCATGTACCTGTGCACACAGCAGGACAGCTGCAAGGTTGTGCACTGAAATGTGTAGATGAATGTGTTCTGGTTTCTCAGAAGCAAAACAAAATCTCGCCTTAGCACCTCTGGGAAAAGCAACCTGGCAAAAATGTCTTGCCTGACAAGACTGGAGCCTCTGAAACAGCAGCTGAGGGTCAGCTCTGTGGCATTGGCAAAGCCCGCCTTGTAGTCTTCAGCCAAAATGGGCATCTCATCCTGAGCTGCACACACCGTGCAGGGGCTGGTGGGGCCTGTAGATTTGCAGGACCAGGCAACAGAGAAAGGAAAGTGATGCTGCCCCTGTCCACTGTATTTCTAAGATGACCCTTAGGGGTCATCCTGTCTTAGGTCTTTCTGTTCCTACCTGTCAAGAAGGATGTGAAAAAGAGGGTTAAAAATGTGTTCTGGAAACAATTCTTGGGGTATAAAACTTACGCTGTTCAGTTCAGCCCACTTTAAAGATGGAGAGGAGACTGGTCAGAGACAAATGCCTGGGAAAAATACGGCTTGCACAGGGTTTAAAGGGTGGGGAGCATGAGAGTGCTTTATTTCCCTTCCCAAGACATTCCCTTGCTCCACTGGGTTTGTTCCTTGGCCCCGTGGGATGTGGTAACAACATTCACTCTTCCCCCTCGTGGGATGAGGGCTGTGCCGCTCTCCCCAGATCCAATTTGGGGGTGTTCCATTCTCATGGACAAAGACCTGGTAAGACTCAGAGGTCGGCAGCTGGGGCTGGATAAATTCAGTCTTGCAGCCACAGCTCCTGTGTGGCCCCTGGACATCTCCCTAGGACACGGGACTCCATTTTGTACGCCAGGATGTGCATGTCCAGTGAGTTCCTGAGATGTCGTCCAACCCTGGAAGGGACACCCAGGTCACACACGTTTAAAAGGGAGCTCGAGTGTGAGAAGTGGTAAATGAGTCATCATCCATGAAGCTTGAACAAAGGATCACTAAATTTTTGTAATTCACCTCTCCAAGTCCATATCAAGGGGAAGCAGACAGATGATATGAGGACTAAGGCTCTGTCCAGACTTCGATCATCACCTCTTTCTGAGATGCTACTGATGCTCACAAACAGGCCACAGCATTTTCCCTTTGGCCTTCATGTCTCTCTGACACAGACTGTGTCTCTTTGGTCCCTGATACAGAGCAAAACCCACCAAGTCTCCAGGGATAAAAGTAAAGCTTGGAGAAACCTGTGGGATCCTGCAAAAGCCGTGGATAACGGGATGCACAGAAAGGCTGGAGGATGGGTGCTCGCATACATGCTGTCTGCCGTGTCTTTTAACTGTCCACCAGGACAGCAGTAAGCACTTGATCTGACAGATGGTTTTCTTCAGCCCGGGGGGACTGTGATGGGGGACATCACACCCACCCACACTTCCCAGCTTCCGCTCCCAGGCTCTCTTTAATCCCAGCGAAGAACTCCATTGCCCTTTCACACAAATGCCTGGAGATTAGTAGCTGCCCTCAAAATGTCCACATCCTCCTCTGAGAACTGCCAGAATTACTCCTCCTGAGGCAAAAGGAGTTTCTGGCTTGATCTGACCAAAGCCCTGACACCTGACAGAGACACAAGCTCCAAGTGTCCCCTTTGTGGACACTCTCCTCAAAGTGGCAGGAAGGTGCCACTTTGGATCCCATGTTTACAGCATGATCATCACCACACTGAGCTCCAAATAATTTAGAATAGTCTACAAATTGCTCCTGCAAACTTGAAGTTCCCCACAAGGGTCACACAAACCAGGCTCCCAAATCCAGCACCCAGTCGGTGAGGCACAGCATCACCCATTTACATTGCCTCCACACTGTCTGAATAGTTCTCCACAAAGACTAGGAGGAAGAATGAAAAGATAGGTAGGAAATCTACCTAACCAGATCTGTCTGTTTGTCTGGATTTTCTGCATCATTCAGGTAAAGTCTGGAGAGCACTACAGTGAAGTGCTCAGTAGTGTTTCTGGAGCGGGGTTTTGTGACAGCCAGCTGAAGTGCTGAAGTCACTAGATCACAGAAATGCAGATGCCTCATTGGAATTCACTGTTGGTGTCACTGTAGCTGAGCTTCAGGCCCATAAGGGCCAGTACCAAAAAGAGCTTAACCTATCAATTTAATAGGAAATGCGTATAAACCTTGGGAATGTGCTGCTCAGGGTGCCATGGACTAACAAAAGGTGCAGGAACAGTCTTGTTTCGGGTGTCAGATCTAGTCTCTGCCTTCGAAGTGGTGGAAAATGGAGAATCTGATCCATCTAGACTGGCACTGTTTGTATGATAGACCTTGATATACTCGTATCGAAGAATTTTCTTTGATCAGGGCTACAACTGGCTTTATTGGGATCCCCAAAAATGTTTATTTTTACATATATATAAAACCTGATACAAACTAAAAAAAAAATCCCATCGTATTCCCTCAACAAATACTTATTGAAAATTTTCAGGAAATACTCTCCAATTTGACCTCATATCAGGAAAACTGATGAGCCTAACACGTGCAGAAATCAGGGGGGCAAACAGGTGTTAAAAACAGGAGAGACACTATGACTGTTGCTTTCCTCATTAGCCTATAAGAAGTTAACAGCACCAGTACATTCAGATGTTGCAGCATTTTGTACCCCTTCGTAGTAACTAAGGACTAGGCTGAAGACTAACCAAAAGTGATGGTCTTCACAATGCAGGGGCAGGCTCCTAAACGAACCTGGCTTTAGGAGTGCTGAGCATTGACTTTGTCTCGAAGCCATGTCAGCTGGCTCCTTACCTTCGCTTGCAAAGCGCTTAAGGACTACATCCAGGCTTGTCACGATACCCACCGGAGACCACCAACACCAACAGCTATCTCAAACAAGAATGAGCACTGGTCACCCACCTCCTCCTCTCTGAGGTGTCCAGTCCATTTTGCTTGACCTTGCCTTTTCTGTAGGAGCAGCTGGTGCCAGCAATGACACTTCCTTACACATCTGTTTTTAAGGGACACTTTGTCCCATCATCTGGGACCAATGTGGCTATCTTCATCCTTACATTCAGCCTTTGTACGCGGCTGACCTCGCACTCTCACAGTGGGACAAATTGCTCTGAAGGCACTACCTACACGGTCTGCCACCAACACTGACTCCCATGTGTTGTCCTCTCCAAAGGCTCCAGCCTCACCCCAAGGTCCGAAAACAGCTACTGGGCCACAAGCCACCCGTCCCTCACCCAGGTCAGAGGTCCTTGAGAAGCAGAGATTCCCCTCATCTTTAATTTAGGGTGCAGGTCTAAGGCAGACGCATTTTTCTTTAAACAATGGAAGTCACGCAGCCCAAAAGCATGTGGGAGCCAGAGGCTGTTCTTGGCTCTGGGTTTTCAGCTCTAGAAGAAGCTTCCAGATGTGTTATGGGTTTCATGTATGCTGCCCATTGAGCTCTTTCTGTATAAAATCAATAGCAAGTCACTGGGGAATTTCCTGCACTCTCGTTGGCTTCTCTGTCCTTTTTTTAATGTACAAATATGTGTATAGAAATAAATAGTATTTATCAAAATTATATTTGAGAAAGCTTTTTGATTTTGAAAGGATTCAGTCCTCATCTCATTTATTTTTTGGCTGGTAAGAGTTACGAGGGTAGTGGCAAAGCCAGCATTGCAAAGTGTCATCTTTATGGTAGAAAGGCTTTTTACAAAGAGGGGGGGCATTTTAGGGGGGTTTAAAGCCAGTCAAACTGGTCTCGCCTGATCTCTTCCTGTAGTTCGCTTCCTCTCACTGGTTTTCCTCAAGCAAGAATGCTTTGTCACTAGCTCTCTCCAGCCTTGCCCTGGGCTTTGTGATCAAATGCTGAAGCCCATATAAACAGCTTTTGTACTTTCTGCCTGGAAAACCTCTTTGTCTCCTTACAGAAACATTTTCTCACAATTTCTTTGGGCAGAAACCACTTTCTAGTTGAAATAAAAGCCTCACTTTGGCTGTCTCTAAGCCTCTTGATTGTATTAAAATGCACTGGATGCATCAACAAATTTTAATTCCACCTCAAGATAAAAAAGGCCTCTCAAACACTCAACTTTAATGTCTCAGCTTGGGACCTTGTTCCAGTCTCCATCCTTTTTGTCAAAAATAGAAAGTCATCACCACGTTTTTAATAATGATAGAGTGGCTAAAGCCATGAAGAGAGTAAAAGGAGTTGGAAAGATTAAAGCTATGTGTCATTACTTTCAGAAGTTAAGAAGACAGGAGGCTACAATGGAAAGTATTGCTTAATATTCGTGCAAAAGAGAAATCCCTTTATATCCCTTTTCTAAGACATTTCTAGCATTGTGATGAATTTTCCCCGAATCAGAAAGGGAGGATAAAGCTTACAAAAATTGATAGTGTGTCAGTCCAGTGCCAAACAGGAGATGGTAACCCACTGTGTTACACATGACAAACAGCTTAAGCAAAATGGGGCCATGAGATATGTCCAGGTATTTGTCACCGAGAAGCCTGGTAGAAGCTTCCTCCACGTAAAGGAGTGGGCCAGAGGCAGAGCAGAGGAGATCCGTCCAAAACCTGGCAGCAAAATGTCAATGAGGCAGTTACATAGGAGTTTCTGGGCAGCGGGAAGAGGAATTTAAGATGGGAGCTGGACACAGGCAGAGGGATGAGCTACGTGTCCCTACCTGCACCTAGCAGGCACACACATACTTTTCTATATAAAGGACACAAAAATAGATCACGTTTATCACAATAACACTATTTGCACAAATTCCGCACAAAGAACAAGCCATGCAGGCCTCCCTCCACATCCCCAGGCACTGATTCCCACTTCATGTGAAATAAGTCTGCAGATAGCCATTACAAGTTGATTTATCTTCTTCGAAGCATGTTTTCTACCCCCAAATGGTTACGCTTCTCTGCGTAAGAAGATAAATTAGTCTTTTTAGAGAACACACTGGGGGTCATTGGGAAGCACTTGAGCATAAATCACCAATTTGAACATATTATCTCTTCCCACGTGTGCTAAAGCAGCACGCCAGGGTTGATCGACTCTTGTCCTTCTGCTGAATAGACCTTTATTGGGCTTGGTGAGGCTCCACAGCCTACATCAGCCACTTACACAAATTAGGGACGAAAGGTGTCACCTACCAAGGGAAGTGATCCTCATCAAGACATTTTAGAAGCAGTAAACTTTTCAGCGGTAACAACCTGATCTGGTTTAGCCACAGCTTGACTGTGGGGTACCAAAGCTGTCGCAGCTGTTTGCCACGTGTGCATTCATGGAGCTCTGCCCCAGGAAGCAGACCACTAGAGAAGGTTGTGCTCTCTCTTTCTCTAAGGCTGAACTATTGCACAAGCTGTAGTTGAAGCTAAGCTTCCCACCAACAGCTGTGTGAAGATCTTTGGTCTCTGAAGAATGACAATGTTCATCCCTAATGGGCTGGCTACCTGCTAGTGCTTCTTTGACTCTCAGAATGCAAAATTTAAATTATTACGGGTTTTTTTTCTTTAGGTAGATGTGTCTCATGCCATATTTGCATTGCATTGTTCTTTACTTTCACTGAAATTTGCTTAAAGTCTTATCTTTGGGACACTTAGTTTCTGGGGACAGTTTCTTTCAACTTCCATTGCATCCCACGTCACTTCTGGTGATCCTGCCAGTGCATGGCTATATTTGAGAGACTGGATGTTTAATAAGCACAGCCTAGAACATAATTTCCTTGAATAAATATATTCCCCCATCTCCTCACCCTTGCTGCGTGTTAGTGGCCTCGGCTTTGGTGTTCAGGGAAGATGCTGCTGGGTGCTACCACCCAGCCCTGCTTGGCACAGCTGTCCCACCAGCTGAGACCACCCTATGCTGCCTCCCCATGTTTATATCCTTCATATATTTGCCATTGAGGTAACCTCAACTGGAAGGGCCAAGGCACAAGAAATTGTTCTTGTGCTGGCATCCTGCACATGTCAAGATTTGCATCACCCGTGGAACTGGATTTGCTGGATGTACTTGGACACTGACCATGTCAGGAGAGCTCACAGACTTCAGGGGTGAAGCAGCTTACAGACAGCCTTTAATTAGGCACCAACATAAAATAAAATTCAGCCTCATTCACAGCAAACAATCATACTAGCCCAAGGAGGACAGGTTGGCATCGTATCTGCTGCAGTTAAAGGACACAACTACGTCCCATAGCTAGCAAAGACAGGCAAGAAAGTTTACCTAAAGCAAGCAACAGAGTTGAAAGCAAATGGGGAAGAGGAAGAGGGAAAGAAAGGAAACCCTCATCAAATCCTCATTTATATATTTGCACTTCATGCAGCAATACTGACAGATGACTGAGATGTAAGGCCAGGTTGGGCAATACTGCAAAGGGCTTTGCAATAAAAATTGAGAACACAGAAGCTGCTAGTTTCTGTGGTTAAAAACATCTGCCCAACAGCCAGGACTGGAAAAGGTCCCACATCAGGGCCGTACCTGCCTAATCTCAGGCCTCTGACATCCCCAGCATATATTGCAGGTGATTCTCCAAACTCACAGGAGAGACCTACAGCGAGGAGCCTTTGGGGAGCCTCCCACTTCCCTGGGAGTGGGTTGTGCTCTGGGACACCCCCAGACCTGCTCACACCTCTCGTTCCCCTCCCTTCTCTAAAAGCCCCCTTTGCCCACTGTGCTGCCCCTGGGCCTCTGCTGGGGTCAGAGACCCCATATCAGATGCAAACTGGAGATCCCAGCACGTTGACTGTACCAGAGAAGCAGAGGAACAGGAAAGATGAGGAAACAGAGGGACACATGCTCTGTGTCACTCCACGATGCTCCTGTGCCTGATGCGAGAAGCACTGGGGATGTGCAGAACAGCTTCCAGGGAAGGATAACACCACAATGCACTAAGTGACTGCTGACGGGGAGCAAACTGCCTTCACCCCAGTTGTGCAAGTGGATTTACTGGATTAGCAGAGCTTGGGTATTTGGGTATGAGGAGTCCCTTCCAGCAGAGCTGGTGGGGCAGGGGAAGCTGGGGGTGGCAAAGCTGCAGTCCTCTCTCTTGTTTCTTAATTGGAGTTTATTTTGGAAGCAAAAAAATGTTTGCTCATATGTTTTCCCTTCTTCTTCCAGCCCTTCACGTCGCTATTAAAAGGGAGGAAGGGGGGCTGGGAGTGTGTGAACGATGTTTCACTTCTCAGTTTGATGAACTCTGAGGCTTCAGAGAATTACAGGTGACTGCAGGGGAAACACTTTCAAAAAACGGGGTGGTTTTTTTGTTGTTATAGAAGTCAAACCAGTCATTTTCCCATTGCCAGGAACTAAGATCTTAGAGGATCCCCTGACCTACAGGTCACACACGGACAAGTGTCCACCTGAGGCCAGATGTGGGTGGGTGGCTGACACAGCACAAGTACTGTGCTTGTGTTGCCTTTCCTAGAGAAATCCTGCAGATAAACAGATTATAAAAGCAAAGCTTGAAGCCTGCGGCACTGTCCTTTCCCCGAACTGCCTCATTATGGCTTTTAAAGTGCTGGGGAATGTTCATCCTTCATCAGTCCTCTTCCAGAAGGTAGGAGCTAAACCCGCTCACAGCTGTTCCTGTGCTCCCATGCAGCGGAGAAACAGCTGAGAGACTTTTCTTCTCATTTTTCCCTTTGTAACACTCAGCTGATCTCCCTCTTTGGCCCTTGGGGACACGTTGGGTTTCTTTTGCATGTTCTTCAGTGTGTTTCTCTACCCCCATACCCTAGCATCAAGTGTACTCCTCCACCATGCAGACCCCTGGAGAGCTTCTGCCATCCATCTGTCCCAGCCCTATGCATCCAGCGTTGTGCTATTCTTAGAATAACTAAAAATTAAACACAGCAAGCGATGTAGCCTCCAGAATCAACCTTAAAAAGTCTCGTTACTTTTTTTCTCAGAATCCAGTAATTTGTATTCTATCAAATCTCACAAAACTATCTGTGAGCTAAAAATATGTGACCTCTACAAGGGGAGATACATAAATCTGTCTGGCCTCCACAAGTCATCAAACTTTCAGGGTAAAGAGCATTCTGCAGCCTCTGGTTTATTTTTCAACTTCACTTCTGCAATCATAAATGTCTATTAGTGCTGAAAAACTGGAACTGAAGTTCGCTTCAAAAAAAGTGCGGTGTGCCATAAACTAGACTCAGATTAAGGTACAATTTGGTCTGCTCAAAAGTGCAATTTAGTTGTGCAACTTTAAAATGTTCAGACAAACGTCTCAGAAAGGCAAATATCTTTCTTTCATGACTGGTACTTGGCTATTAATAAATTAATTAGTGTAATAACTGAGTTTCTTGGCTATTAATTAGTCACTCAGATAGGGGTCACTGTACCCTTGTCCCAAAAGCGACTTGGCTTAAATCTGTTATGATCTTGTGGATAATGACTTCTCCGATTCGCTCTGCTCTTATTGTGAAAGTTTGACCAAACTGAAACCACTTTAGTAAGTGACCCATTGCCCACAGAGCACACTCTCCACAGAGCTCTGGCTGCTGACCAAGCACAGAAGATACACTAAGGTCCATGGGTACCCAAACCTGCAGAGCCTCACAGAGCCCAGCTCAGCCTCGGTCATGGAAAGTGCAGTGAGATGTCAGCCTTGCAGAAAACCCAGTTATTTCCCACAACTTGGAAGGAACAGGCTGGTGACCTTGTATACCCAGATGTTGGCTGGAGAGAGACCTGCCAGACCGTGTCCCTGCACAAGGCAGTGGCCCATGGGTACGTCAGGCTGGAAAGACCCTCCTGAGTCGTGAAGTAATCACCCCCACCTCCCTCCTGTAACCCTATACTAAGGGATGGTCCAGGCAGCAGCGAAACAGCAGCAGTCTCTGTGCTCTGATTTCTGCTGAAGCTTGGTGGACCTTTTGCGGGGAGGAGGGATGAGATCTTAATCAGCAAAGTAGCTTTAACAATTCTAACAGTAATGTGCTGTCTAGCAGAATAGTCCTATGGGAAGCGTGCGGGAGAGCCTTTTGAACAGGATTGGACCAGGAGTCCAATCTGAATGAGTTTTGGGTTGGATTCAGAACAATAATAAAAAGTGCAAGGAAGGGGCCTGAACCTGCTCACTGGGAACTTGGACTGCCATCATTGTACCGCAGAGAAGTGGAGTCTTCTAAGCAGTGTCCAATATAAAAGCATTGAAATCGGCTGCCGTGGTGTGTCTTACTGTTTAGACTATTGTTCATCCTCTCCCTGTGAGCAACCAAAGCTGCACAGTAAATGTGGTCAGGCCACTCAGCAGGAGAGCTGTGGACAGCCAAAAGCAATGCCTGTGCCCACGATGCAGCATAGCATGAGACAAGGACAACATCTGGGTCCTGCGTGGTCTCGTGATCCACAAAACAGCAATCCTTACAACCCGGGGGAAGAGGGAGAGCTCCAGAGAGAACGGCTTAAGTGCAGGATGGATGCTCTCTTTCCCCCTAGATCAGCACCAGCACTGAGAGCCACGAGGTGAGCTTTAGAGGAGCAAACTGGGTTGGGGTGAAGCTCTTCTCCGCCACAGTCAGAGTGTCAGCATTGCAACCCTCTAACAGTTCCCCATCCCTGGTCACTGTGTAAATGCACCAGTCTTCATGCCAGCACAAGGATGGAAACATGGGGAAGGAAGGGGGAGAGGATGGACTGCCCTTTTTGGTGTCATGTTGGTCTGTAACAATATTTGATCTTGAATTTATGCTGTGGGAGCACCGAAGGATGGTTTCTTGGCGTCAGCCACTCTGCCTGTTCTCTTGCCTTGTTGTAGCCCCGTCGCTACATCTCTGGCCAGCCCAGGATTAGGGCTCCCATATTTCTAGCTGGGATTTGCCAAATGGAAAACTCCTTGTTACAGTCTGGGAACAACCTGATGGCACATGTACAGTGCAAGGAGGATGGGCAGCTGCAGCAGTGGTGGCTTGGACTCCCTGGACACCCAGCGCCCAGATCAGAGAGGCTGCACTTCTCTGCTGGCATTAGACAGGAAAATGAGGCAGAGAGCCTTGAAAAACTCCGTCATCTTTAATCATCAGTGGTGTTGGTAGAAATACGATCTAAAAATGTTCTGCTTTCACAAGATGCAAACAACATGTACAGCCCTACGATGTTACTGTAGGGGTTTGTCACGTCTCCCTTAATGGGCACGTTCCTTCTCAGTGATTTATCCCCAACTTTACTCCAGCCCCCTTCTGTGCAGGTGGTATGTGGGGGGGCTGAGCTATACGTCAGCCTCAGAGCTGGAGGCCGAGTACAGCATGCGTCGCAGTATGAAGCATGCAAAAATGCAAACCACAGAAACGATATCTGGAGAAAGACATCCCCACGCTGAGGTCCTATTAAAACCTGCAAGCCAGGAACAGCCCATATAATGTGCATGCTGGGGGAGAGCACAGCTGCAGCAGGAACAGAATTGTTAACATCACATGACGCATTAAATGCATGCTACACTGGGTAGTAGCAATGGGGAGAGGGTCACCCCCTCCTTTATTGCCCCAGGAAATCCCACTTTTCACCCATTTGCAGGAATACAGGGAATTCATGAGAAGAAAAGGTTTGGAAACTCCCCATGTCCCTTCCTGCAAATGCTACCTGTCCATGAAAGGGAGACACGACCACCACCACCTCTCACATGGGCTATCACATGCATTTACAACTTTACAGCAGCATGAGTGCAAAGGGTTAGGATTTCATAACCAGCTCCTGACCATGACAAGCCTTGGCAGTGTAGAGCTGGTGATGTGTTCCCACACTCGGATGCTGGCCGGGCTTCTGGGTTTGGGTCCCATCACACTCAGCCCACATTCTCCATGGTCTGGTTGCAGTCAACACCAGCCTTTCTCTTGACCTGGGTCAAGAGATTTTCTGGTCTTTGCTTACAAAACCCTCTGAGGGAAGTGGGACCACATTGTCCTGGACCAGGACCAACACTGGTATGTCCCTTCAGCTACATCCATGGTTCACAGTCTGTTTAAGCCAATCTAAGATCATGTTGTCACCCAAAGGTGTGGTCCTGCCTACTCCCTGCCCTGGCCACGTGTTCCCGCTCGCTCTCTTGTGTCAGCACAGCTCTTCATGCAGCTATCAGCAAGTTGGATCAGTTCGGTGGGTCATTTTTCAACCCGCTTGACAGGCTGACCTGCCTCACGATGTGGTTTCATGACTGCTAGCCTGGCACAGCGGTGGTGGCAGGGCTGCACGGCTGGGGATGGGGTGCGGTGGGACGGGATGGGGAAACAGGACTGTCCCTTTTGGCAGCCAGGCAGAGCTGGATTGGCTTGAACTTCTTACAAAAACCTGCTTTTAATTTTCCCTTTGGTAAATATGAATAATTCCCTTTCAACGGGGAAGTGGCGAGGCTCCATTGTGTTTCAGAGGTACTCTAACCACAGCGTCTTTCTGCAGATCATAACCAAGTTAAGTGTGTTGAGCAAATAATATTTCAGCTGCTAACAGTTGAGTCAACAGCAGGCTGATCACGATTTAATCTTCTGTTTCACAGGGGGAGACCACGCTGCTATTTTACAAAGCCTTTCTCATCACAATAGGATTCCCTGAATCAAAGGCTCACAGGTGTGATTTTTGGCTGGGAACAAAAACAGTTGCATTCCTATCAAACATATTCTGCTTTCCAAGCACAAATAGTCTCCAACTCCTCGCTGTTCAAGAGAAACGCTTTCCAGAAAAGGAAGGTGTTGCCTTCCCGTGAGTTCAAAGGCCCACCAGGAATGTGGTGGTTAGGATGCTGCTAACAAAGCATCCTTCATTACCAAGGAAAAATTCCTAGTAGTTAACCAAGCAAAAATGCCTACAAGAGGCTAAAACCAGCAGAATTTGGAGAAGGAAGAAAAGTAAATTCAGCCATCAGCATTGAGAAGGCTGCCTCTCCTTTTCTTGTTTTGTAGTAGCTGAATCAAAACCCCACGCTTCTTAGCTCTAAGCAATGTCCCTTTCAAAACTGATGGAGTAAAACGGACATCTCTTTCAAAGACAAGCTGAAATGCTACTGAATTTTCTTGTTGATCTTTGCAGGGATATTACTATATAATAGTCAGTGGCTGCGCTCTTTGGGAGGTTAGATTAGATGTGCATAAAGATTCCTTCTGTCCTTTCAGGCTATTCATTTGTCATATGGATTTCTGTTAGCATGACTTCTTTATATCACATCAAAATTCTGAAGAGAGGCAGCATTTTCTAATTCTCTAGAGGACTTTACATGGCTGCATGGGCAGATATGAGCAATTTTATCCTGCAGGGATGCAGGAGTGCCATAAATGAGAGGCTCCCAATATGCAAGATGTAAAGGAAGGCAGTTCCTTTCCCAGGAATGTGAAATGGGCAAACCTTTAACAGTCAACTAAGGTCCAATTTTAAATATCTCATGAGAGATCAAAGGAATTTGCCACAAATTCAGGTCTTGGGTGTTTTAGTATTGACACACTTCCTGGCAGAATTTATGCAAGCAGTGGATTGAGGCCAAGAGATCATCTGAGCTTGCAGACCACCTGCCAGGGCACATCCTGAATTAAGGCAGGAAGGTGGAAATAAAAGGATGGAGCAGTTCTCCCGTGTGAGTGGGCTTTGTTCTTATCTCACTGGTGATGCAATGTTGCTCTGTAGGGAAGTCATTCACCCCAACTCTTTCAGGATAGCTTCTTATCCTTAGGATATGCTTCGGATACCCTTAGGAGATACAAGGTTAGAGAGCAGGGGTCAGTGGAGCAAGAAGCCTGTATCTCGTCAGCTACTGCTGACCACAGTGAACCTCGGTGTTTGCACAAGGTGGAGCAGAGCCCTGTTGCAGCGCCGTGGTGCTAGCTGTGCGGTTATCACAGTGAGACTGCTCCCTGCCTCACCAAAATCTCCTCCAAACCTCCTCGGTCACAGGAAATCTGGGATACAGGGAGCAGACTGGACAAATGGAGAGGGCAGGAGTGCAGATAGGGGCAAGGCTGAGCCATGGGTCAACCTACAGGCCAAAGCCAGGAGGAGAAACCGGTCCTCCCTCTGATGCAGAGGGCTCCAGAGGGGAAGAAGGCTCTGCTGGGGAGGAGGGGAGGAGAGGAGCCACTACACAAATCCGAAGCATGTGCTGTTTGCATATGCTGTTCTGCAAAATCTGGGTTAAAAAAGGAGCCTGCCCAAAACTGGAAAAAAGTAGCTTCTTGTCAAAAATGTGCAATCCAGATCTAATATCCCAGAAGGAACAGTTACCTTCATCTTAGGCCGTACCTGGCAAGCTTGGGGTACTGAAGTTGCAGGGCCTTCTCTGTAGAAGACTTTTTTTGCAAATACAAAGCAGGAAAATTTGTTTGTAAGAATCCCCCTGAAGTAAGAAGAAGGAGAGTCTGCTCAGGAGGTGCTCAATAAGCTGGAAACATACCATGCTCTGCACTACATGATTTTTGCTTAGAGAGCAGAAGAAACTGAAGAGAAACCACTAGCAGAGATATAGCAATTTGGAGGTGCAGCTAGCAGAGCTGCTATCTAAAGTGCCTTGATATAGTGGGAAGGGGAACAAAAGAGGGGAAGGGGAAAGGGAAATGAGCTGCTGAGAGGGGAAGCTGCCACGATTTGCTTCTCTCAGCAAGACAGGGCTTAATGCCTTCTGCAGGCAAGGAAACAGCCTTCCACTGCTGCCCTTTCCCAGCCCACGCTCACAGCAGACAGCAGGGTAATAAATCTGTCAGTTCCTCAGCAGAGAGACGCCTCCCCTCCACATTCCTGTGTGAACCTGCAAAGGATTATTAGCTAAATATCTCCCTTTGAAATCAAAGCTAAACTTCCAGAGCTCCTAATCTGATCCTGGCAGTGTATCAGGCCGTAGAGCTGCACAAGTCTCCCTATAATAACCGATATGATATGATATGATATGATTTGCAGTAAAGAAAGATCTGCTTCCCAATTACCTGGGATATTTCTCCCCAAACATCCCCACCCTTGTTTTCAAGCCAGCTGAAGGACAAAGATAAAAAAGAGGTTGAAAACTAAAATGAAGAAGCTCACCTCTAGTTTATTCCTGAAAAAGAAGTTTACCATGCCATACTAGATTGCCCGTGCTCCCTGAAAGATCCAGAACATTAATCCCACATGTTCACCACACTCCCCTTAGGTAAGAAGAAAGCCGATGCGATGCCAAATTCCTGTATCAGTTCAGTAACTCTGCTAAGCTGCTCCTTATTATTCCACTTACAGACCTGATGTGCAATGCAACTGGTTTCTGGTTTGGGTTCTTGCCCTCTAGCTCCACCTGCACTGGCTGGCAGGATGAGTCAAGCACAGCATTGGAAAATATAAACCCATTATCTTATTGCACTTTTCCATCACCAGAAATCCATAATGGCTGAGGTCCAAAATATATTAAAAGCCTTTGAACTGATCATTTACAGAAAATCCTCGGCATCATTGTAATTGGGTATTTCTAGAGCTTAGCAGGTGTCACGCTGTGTGATGTATTTTATGACACAACCAGGAAAGACAGAAGAGCAGAGCTGAAATATCCACACTGGTATCAAACATCAATACTTTAAGAAGCCGTATTATGAAACTAGAGTTTTCTGATGTACAGCCATGGTGAATATTAGTAAACTTATTAGAGCTGATCCAAGTTTTCCATCTCGGCTTTTTGCTTTGTTTTGTTTGCCGAACAACAACAGCCACAAAAGCTTCTTTAGCAGAAACAGAAATAATTACAGGCATGATGTATGCTTGGGGGAATGAATAAAAAACTGAAATTACAAAATACATATTCAGGTCTCTGTGCTGCTCTCAAACCACACTGACTTTGGGAGGAACAGGAGAGGAAGCAGGATCGGGACAGGTTTCAGTCACCTCCCAAAACTTGCCTCACTTCCAGTTTTTCAGCATTAAGGGAGTTTCTCTTTCCCTCCCACCTCTGCCTTCCCACTGAGTGTGCGCTCGGGCTGTGATTTCTTGGGTGACAGGCTGGGTTAGGGACTCGCATCCCTCTGCATTTACCTCCAGCCCTTCCCTTCCTACAAGAGTCCACCACCCCTGCAGTTGAGCATGAGCCAACCACACTGAGCCTAAAGCTGTGAGCAAAAAAGCTCACGGAGCTCATCAGCCCCAAACCCTGTATTATTTGGTTTTTTTTGGAGGGGGTGGGAAGGAAGCGAGGGAGCAGCACCCTCCAGATCGCATGTGTAGTAGTTCTTGTTATACATTACACAGGTTTGCTAAGACATTTCAAAGGCCAGATTAGGGTTTACAACAGCAAATGAACTTTAGGGAGAAACATTAAGAAATACAAGATGAAAGGTAGGCTCAGAGGAGAGGAAGACAAGGCATGTAGGGAAGGACTGAGGGGCCAGACACACGTACTATGACATCTATCAGAGCAGAGGTTAAAATCACAGGGACACTATAGTTTAGAAATCTACCACGAAAACCGCATCATATTAGATTATATAGACTTCTTTCCTCTAATGCCTTGATTCATCCCAGAGAGCAGCACAGTGTCTTTAAATACCCTACATGATTTACACGGTCCTGCAGGTTAGGTAGAGCATCCAGGACATGCAAAAACTCAGCCGGGGTTCAAATACACCCCCTCCTCTGTGCTGCAGTGTGGCTGTGCATGCACCAAGCACAGGTACAACTGGTGGCTGCTCTTGCTGCGCCCACCTCCAGCGCTGGGAGACAATGGGGGAGCCCAGCAGGAGCCCCCCAACATTTTCCCCTGTAAAATGGAGGAGTGGCAGCACATCTCCTCTGGTTACATGCCCATATGGGCTGAGTAAGACACCCCCTCATCATGGCAATGTAAACTGTTAAAATGATCATAGCTTTGTCTAGCACCCAAAGTAAGTCTCCTAGGAACAGCGTTAAAGCAAGCTGGGCTCCAGATGCTCCTTTATATCTGAATATATGCATTCCTCCCTCTTGGGGTTTAAGACCTAACTAAGCTTTGCACTCACTCACTTCACGAGAGCTACCCCTTCTCGCTGCCCTTGCAACAACTGAACGTCTGAAATGAAATAGCAACAGCGTTTGCACATTGGAGGGCAATATAATAACCAACAGGCTCAATCCATAGTTTCTTATTTATCTGCCTGTTCTCCAGGGCTGAGCAAAGTGTGAGTTCATACCCTGCCAGGTCGGAGCAGCTAATCCTACGATATTCCACTTGCAATGGTGTTTATCTTATTGCTTTAGATGGCAATCAGGGCTGCTAATGAACCGAGAAGTGGGTGAGAAGAAAGGCAGAGCTGCTGGCTGGGGAGCAGAGGAGGGCTCCCCCCACCTCCCTGCATCCCTGCTCTCCCTTCCTTCAGACTTGTGCCACTGCGATGCCACTGATTTCCAAGTCTCCCACTTCAGTCCCCTTCAGAGAGAACTTTTTTTTTGTGTTTTTTTTTTTTTTCATTTTATGGATAAACAACGCCTCTAAAGAGGCAAATCTTAGTGAAATATTATGCCTGTTCTCTGCATGTGCAGTGATTTTGCTGA
Source organism: Leptosomus discolor (assembly GCF_034619465.1). Taxonomy (NCBI): domain Eukaryota; kingdom Metazoa; phylum Chordata; class Aves; order Leptosomiformes; family Leptosomidae; genus Leptosomus; species Leptosomus discolor. The sequence goes on along the minus strand of NC_141391.1, from coordinate 210,875,341 downwards.
TTTTGTTGGAAAATTAAGCTCTTCCTGTTGCTGGTAACATTTGTTCTTAGTCTGAGAAATGATGGCTGAAGGGAACTGAAACAATAGGATTCAACGAGCATTTGCTTCCAGGGGGGGTTTCTCTCCAATGCAATTCCACAAGCAAAACTAATGATGATGAAAAATGATGTAAGTGTTAATATTATATCTGAGAAGACGTTAAATTACACTAGCCTGGGGAGCTAAAAGAATGGTTTAATTAAAATCTGCTTGTGTCAGCCTTCTTCCCTAAGCATGCAAGCAAAGCCTGCCGGGAAAACCCTCCTATGGAAAAGACAAATCCCTTTGAAAAGTGGAGAATCCCCCAAAAATTAAAGCCAGAAAAATAAAAGCAAGCAGTTGCTTAAGGCCACCAGCTTCAGCCAGAGCCCCGATAACTGGGTCCAGTCCCTGCTGCGCCTGGAGCTGCGCGGGGGCAGGGGCAGCAGGCGCCTTCACAGTCCTTTTTGGGGTTTCCCCTTTCCCCTTCCTGGGGGGCTCAGGATGGCAAGATACAGCTCCTTCCCTTCCTGGGAACACTGCTCTATGAGGGTGCATGTGTGTGTGCATGTGTGCACGGCTCCAGGGATGCTCAACTCAAAAGCCAGGCATGCTCAGAATAATGATATTTGCTTTGATACTAAAGCACTGTTAATTTTATTTGCTTTCTGCGCCTCTAGGGTGTTCTTGCTTTTCTCAGCGTCCATGAGGAGTCAGAACATGCTCTGGTTTTTAAAAGACAGCAGGGACTACCATCTAACACTGGGTGAACGTCAGACATAACCACCAGCTGCAAAACATCTCGGATGAGATGGGGAGGGAAGAGACAGGGCACATGCCCAGAAAAAAACCTTCAGAGATGGGGGTGAAGGGAGGCAGAGCAGACCTGCCACGTCTTGCACTGAGAAGTGACAGCTTTTATGGAATGAGCTGAGGTACATGGAGGGAGAGCAGATGAGCTCTGAGGTTCACAAGCCCTTTCCTGTGCCTATCCATTGCAGTTTTCAGCCTGCTGAGGACAGGCTGGAGAAAAGCACCAGCAAGTCATGGCCAGGAAGCAAAGAGGGACTCCTGATACCCAGTAATTTCCATCTATGATTATTGCATCACAGCCAAGAAATGCTAAAATCATAGAAGGAAAAAGACAATCCCAACGTAAAGGTGAGGAGCAGAAGAGGATATGGGAGCAACTAGTTGCTCTCAGTGGGTCTCCAAGAAGCCACTAGCAAGAAGGACCCAGCTCACCTCAGCCTCTGCCTGGGCCAGAAGGAGCACAGATCCAAAGGATATGAAAGCCCCAAGCAGCAAAGATAAACATGAAAGGCTGTGGCATCCATGAGGTGATTGCTTGAACCTCTGTAGGCTTCTGAGCAGGAACAGTTTCCTTTGACCAGGGAGATCAGAAACGCCACAGTTGTATGTGAAAAGAGTCTGAGAAATGTCCCAGCATGTCATGGTAGTGGATGACTTCAGCTGTTGAGTTTGAGACAGCTAAACTTTGTCAAAGTGAGAACCAAGGGAAGGAGAAGACTTCGGAGATGACATTGCTTTGTTTTGTACCCCTTTGCTAAGCTAGAGCAAGATGCCTGGAAATGTCCATCTCCAGCAAACAGGAGTCATGTCAAGAGGCATATTGGCCGTTACTATGACTGTCAGAGAGGATCCTGTAGACAGAGAAATTCTCTTCTTCTCCCACTCTCCTACCTCACCTATACATCTACCTTTATGCATCATCTCATGGCCATTTTTGGACTTGAAATACTTCTCTTTTTCACTATTCTGAGTTACATGCAAAAAGATCCCATCCTACTAGTGCGATAGCGTATTGGGTTGGAAGAGATCTCTAAAGGTCACCTAGTCCAACCCCCCTACAATAAGCAGGGACACCTCTAACTAGGTCAGGTTGCTCAGAGCCCCATCAAGCCCGACCTTGAATGTCTCCAGGGATGGGGCTTCCACTACCTCTCTGGGCAACCTGGATGATGACTCAGTGTAAATAATTTTCATTTACTGCTTCAGTTTATTGTTTGAACTTCCTGAGAGATGGGACTGCCACTTTTTCCTTTCAGAAGCTGTGGATGATTTCAGACCAGAGGATCTCAAGATCTGGGACTTGATTTCACACAATTTTCTGTTAAACAAAGTTATAATACCAGATGGTATGCCAAATTCTTGTGCAATGAAAACAAACTTGTCTTGAAATTATGAGATTGCAACATTTGAAATGATTTACATGATTATATTTGGCTGAAACAAGAAAAATCTATTCTGGTGGGGTTTTTTAATTATTCATTTACAAATGCCACAATTAAGAAAAGCTGCAAAGGGTGGAGGCTGTGTATAATGGGAATTGTAACAGCATAATGAATATTAGATGCTTCTGTCAAAGGATCATATCTGATTGAATAATAGCAGAGAAATTGGAAAAAAAAATTCTTATGTACGTCCTCCAGAGAGTGGAGAAAAATGCAACATGAAGGACTGACGTTCACTCAGTTTTGAAGCAGAATTGAAACTGAATTTTGCATTATAAGACATATTTGCTTTTAACCTCTAGAAGGCCACATATCTTCTCAACAGGGAGACAGAAGACAAGAAGTTTTGGCATGTAAAAGGAGTGGTATGTCAAGGGCTGGCAGGTCCACAGAAGAAGCTGGCAGCAGACAGAAGAGCTTTTAGACAGGTTTGTGGAAGCAGAGGAAGAGCTGGGCTTAGGATCAGAAAACGACCTGCCCACAGAGACATCCAGAGAAGTTGAACACATATCACTGTGGTCCTCATAGGGAAGAGGGCAAATTTTTGCTCACACAAATAAATTTAAGTCTGAAAAATACCTCACTCTGGTGGAAGATGGGCCTCATCCCTTGTAGGTATAAATGCTTGTTTGGATCACTCGAGTGCTCGCTTTTCCTAGTGAAGACACCAGTCAGTCAGCAAGAAATTGTATCAGCCATTTGAAATCTCATTGAGCTGAAACCTGGACAGCAGAGTCACGCTGCATTGAATTACTTTTTCGTTGTTCCCCAGAAGGGTCTAGATCACAGAGCTGGGCTGTGGAAGGTTTAGGTCTACCACTGAAACAAGGTCCTCTGCTATTACTACTTTTCGATGCCCAATTTTGGTTAGCTGGAGTTGTTTCCTACAGATGCTGGGTGAAGGGCTCACGTTCCTCAGCAGCAAGAAATATCTGTCCAGATTTCACGTTTGGCACCCAGCTACTGATTTTCATAGTATGCCAAAGCACAGGCACGAAAAATGTTACCAAAGAGATCAGTTCCATCCGCACCATTACGATCTGAAATTGCAGAGCAAGGAACACATATTTTATGGCATGTGGGTCTAAATATTATTCAACAACTTTTACTCGCTGAATTATTTGTTGGCTCTGTTATACGTCTTTGCTTAGCTTCTCTTCTTGGAGCCGGTACAACAGCAGGACTGGAGGCAGCTATGTATGTCTATAGGTGAAAAGACTATCCTGTCGCCAGAGAAGGCATCATCTTGTTAGCCACAGCATATGTCTGCTTTGTGTCAGGGCAGGAAAGCTAAGGGTCCCTTCTGCTATTGCTGTGGCATTCTCCCACTTAATTAAAGAGCTACAAAACAGCACTAATTTAAACAGAGCAGCTGGAGCGCCGAGACTGCTGGTATATGGAAAAGAGGGTGACAAAACAGAGCTACATTCAAAATGTATAGCTGGTCCCAAACTACAGGAACCTGACATTGTTCTTGGAGGGGTTTTAGTCTCCGTGTAGAGTCCTTACCCAAAATAAAGCTCTGTGTGCCTGTTCTGAAGCCTGCAAAGCTCAAACAACAGCATTTTGCATCTGATGCTCAGCACTGAAATCAATGACAATCTCTCTTGGGATGGACCCGGCACATCAAACACTTAGGTCTGGCTGTGCCCAGTTGTTTCATCAGGGAAGCTAATGACCCAGATGATTTGGTTTTTTGCTGCAGTTGGCACACTTGTTTGTTGTCTAAATGCTTCCATTAAAAATAATAAAGAAATAAGACCTTTCTTCTTACGGTTTAGATATGAATTTTCGAAAAGTCAGTATTTAGGCATGTTGGTTGGGAAGAGGCTTAACACTCTTATCATTGAATAGCTGGACTAGTGGCAAGCCATTGCCTTTCAGATATACATTTTGTGTTACCAGCTAGCCCCAGTGTCTTAGATATTATAATATCTCTAGATACAAGAGTCCTCAACATATGGCTATGGGACAAGTAAGAAAAGCAGAAGCAAAGATAAACGTTGTCATGCCAGAAGCATGTGATGCCACACGGAATGGACTCTGAAGGTCCCAAAATAGCTATGCTACAATCTGTTATATCTGAATATAAATATATATCTGTAATGATATACATAGTATGTATATACCCATGTGTGTATATATATATATAAAAATAAGATCTATAAAGTTTTGGATTTCTTCAGCTCTATGTCTCTGGGCCAATATAGAGTCATGTTCATGTGAGACTTAGTCTTGATTCACAGGCAGAGTCCTACAGGCTGGAAAGTGACTTCCTGGGGGGCTGATGAGCAGTTTGATGTTGGATCAGACTTCTTAGGTACAGAACTGTTCTTTGGCTACTAAAACTAACCCCAAACCAATACAGCCCAGAGGATACTCAGTGAAAATATTGGTCTCAAGAGGCAATCAAAACTGAGCCAGGATTTTTATAATCTTCTCATTCTCATATGTTGTAAAAACCTGGAGCAGAGGGCTGCCACAACTGATAAGGGAAAAAAAGCCTCATGGTTGGAGCTAGACTCTCCAGGTTGTGCAAGCTGAGCATGTCACTAGTCTCTCTGGCTGGGTTTGTCCTGCCTGAGCTCTCTGGTTAGGAGAGCAGTCAAGACTTGCATGGTCCCTGGGAAGCCACGTGTCCTTTTGGGTACCTTGAGCTCAGTACTTCTTTATTAAGGAGAGCTGTCACAGAATCACAGAATGGTTTGGGTTGGAAAGGACCTTTGAAGATCATCTAGTCCAACCTATAGGCAGGGACAGCTTTCACTAGATCAGGTTGCTCAAAGCTCTGTCTAACCTGACCTTGAACACTTCCAATGATGGGGCAGCCCCAGCTTCTCTGGACAATGTGTTCCAGTGTTCCACCAAAAATTCATTCCTTATATCCAATCTACTCTCTTTGAGTTTAAAACCATTGTCCCTTGTCCTGTCATTAAAGGCACTGGTGAAAAGAAAGCCCCCTTTAAGTACTGAAAGGTCACAATAAGCTCTCCCTGGACCTTCTCTTCTCCAGGTTGAACAACTCCAGCTCTGTCAGCCTTTCTTCATAGGAAAGGTGTTCCAGCCCTCTGATCATTTTCATGGCCCTCCTGTGGACTCACTCCAACAGGTCCATGTCTTTCTTGTACTGGGGACCTCAGAGCTGGATGCAGTACACAGGTGGTGTTTCACGAAAGGGGAGTAGAGGGACAGAATCATCTCTCTTGACCTGCTGGCCACACTTCTTGTGATGCAGCCCAGGAAATGATTGGCTTTTTGTGTGGCAAGTGTACTTTGTTGGCTAATGTCCAATTTTTCATCTACCGGTACCCCCAAGCCCTCCTCTGCAGGGCAGCTCTTAATCCATTCATCCCCTAGTCTGCATTGATACCAGGGATTGGCCCAATCCAGATGCAGGACCTTGCGCTTGGCCTTGTTGAGCTCCATGAGGTTCATATGGGCCCACTCCTCAAGCCTGTTAAGGCTCTTCTGGATGACATCCCTTCCCTCTAGCGAATCAACGGCAACACTCAGCTTGGTGTCATCTGCAAACTGAGGGTACACTCAATTCTACTATGTCATTAATGAAGATATTAAATAGTATTGGTCCCAGTACGGACCCATGAAGCACACCACTCATTGCTGGTTTCCACTTGGACATTGAGACATTGACTGTAACACCTTGGATGTGGCCAAGCAGACAATCAGTTATACATCTAATAGTCCATATATCAATTCTGTATCTCTGCAATTTAGAGGCAAGAAAGTTGTGGGGGACTATATCAAAGGCCTTCCAGAAGCCCAGGTAGATGAAATCAGTAGCTCTTCTCTTGTCCACTGATGCAGTCACTCCATCATTGCTGAAGCCATATCAACCTTTCTCTTCTGCTTTTGCTGCTGGAGAGGGGGTAGCCATGGCTGTATCAGATGGGAATACTACTCAGCAGCCAGGCCTGGATTGGTAAGAATGCACAATATTGACAGAGTTTGCTTTATCTATGACATGAACGCTGACGAGCCACAAAACAGCAGAGCTGCAATGTGTCAAGTCATAAATAACTCATCATGAGGAAAGTGTGCACAGTCTGGGCATGGAGCCATAGCATTCATCCTTAGATACGCATTCAAATCAGCTCCATTAGTATCATATTCTTCTGTAATTACTCCATTGATTCAAACTGCATCTTATCTCCCCCTGAGAGCTGTGAACACCCTTTAATTTACTGAAAGGCAGAAGGAAGAAGAGAATGTAACATAACATCCACGCTGCATTCAGAGCAAGGCTGTGGAGAACACGCGAATGGGGCATGAAAGCCTACAAAGGCGCAACAATACCAGTTCTGCAGGTGCTAAAGTCAGCAAAAGCAAGAAACTGAATGCTAATGGGATGTCAATGTTTACTTATGTAGTAGCACCCCAGGACCCTCATGTTCACCCTAACGGTAGAAGCGGTATGAACTCTTCAGTGACCCTACCCTGTTCTGTGTTGGTGATGAAACCCAAAACCTGTCAAGTTTCATGTGGTCTCCAATTTCCCAGCGGAGGTTTCAAAGTGCTCTTGTTACAATACCTTGTTTTCAGAAGTACCTTGCATGAAACTTCACAAATTCTCTTCCTTAATCCCCTTTAAATGAGGGTCTCCTGACTTCTAAGAACTCCCTGAAAGCTTTTCTATTTCTGTTATTATTGTTGGCACACAGTAGGTTCATTACTACCAAAAGCTGTTGGAATAGGTTTCAGGTTGAGAGAGAGCATGAAGGAAGCTCTTAGGCTGTCCCTCATCACTCTGCTATGCAGGAGCTGAGGCAGAACAGCAGCTGGAAGGTGCATGAGCACACTGCGAAGACTAAGCCAGCTGATGCGAGCTAAGAAATGAAGGGGTAGGAGCTAGATTTAGAAAAAGAAAACAGAAGACCTTCTTGTCAAATAGAGAAAACTGCACAATTTTGATCGGGGTCACATCTGGAGCAGTTGCATATCAACTAGAGCAATGTTATGTGAAAGATGAAAGGGAGCGTTGCTGGATGGGGAGTCTTGCAGGCGGGGGGGTGGGGGTGGTGCTCGTCGGTCTGCACAGAGATGTGCCAGCCTAGCGCTAGCAATGCTGCTGTGCACCAGCCTGGGATGGGGCACAGGGTCTCTTTGATCAGAGCTTGCTACTTCTACTGCTAGGACGGATTTCATTTTGCATACGAGCAGGCCACGGAAGTGAATGAGTTGTGCGTTGGCCAGGATGAAAGGGTCTGCACCGCACAGTGCCATTACCTCTGTGTTTATGTGGGAGTGGAAAGCAAAGAAAAAAGGTAATGAGAAAGTCTGGTTTCACTTAGGTGCTGTTTATATTGAGAGTCAAGAACTCCCAGCCCACACACACTCTCCCCAGACAGCTGCCAGCTAAAGCGTCGAGATTAAGAGGAAGAGATGAAGGGAAAACATTACAGTAGCATACACTACTAAGAGAGGTTTTGGTGGTAAAGCACAAGGAAGCAGAGTAAAAAACCAAAAGATTAATCCTGTCCAAGGACTCTCTCAAGCTTCTTGGAGGGCTCTGGCCAAGTCACCAAGGCCATAATCTCCCATCTGAATTTGCCAAAGTGTTAAAAAGTATATGTCATTTAAATAAATGACAACATTTTATTTGAGGTGCTAATGCTGGAGGAGCCAAGGGTGTTAATGTTTCTCTGGCAACCACAGCATATATTTGAGTGCCCAGCTTGAGCACTTTGAAGGGGTGGGGTTTACTCTCTGGATCTGATTTGTTTAAATTAAAGCAAATTTGCACCAGAGTAAGTTTGGAGGAAAAAAAGGTAGATTTTTTCTTCTTGTGCTGTAGAGAAGACTGTCCCTGTGCAATTTCCACAGTTGCACTGAAAAAATGACAGCAATCCTCTTTTGCTGAGGGGTGGAGTGAAACCTTTGCAACCATAAGCACAGGAAACACTTCAGTATCAACTAGTTGCTGTTGACCAAGTAATGCTGTTCCTTTCCTGCTAATTTTTAGCTGCTAACTAGTCATCAAAATACTTAACAACTCCCAAAGTGTACTTGAAATGCTTCCTTCAGCAGTCAGACACTCAGGCCCAGGGGGTCATCCAGCACCTGGCTCAGAGTTGAACACAACCACTCCTACCTGTTTTCCCAGGAGCGCACAAGCAGTGCCACGAATCCTCCCGAGGACTGTGTCCCTAGGAGCTGGTACTACAAAACCACGAGTATGTGTGAGTTTGACTGTGAGAAGTCCCATTATTTTCAATGGACTGTTTATATTCTCCATGTATTTATGGAGTTTACCTATGGGGCATTAACTCCAGTGTAGGGCTTCACCTAGACAGCTAGTGGTATGTTTCCTCTGTTTCAACTGTCCTCATCTCTTGCAATCCAGTTTCTCCATTCAATGAGCATTTTCCTCTCCTGTAAATGTGTGACAAGTCATGATCAGGCTCTGTTTTAGAGCTGGTCTGCATGGGTATAAACAATTGTGCAAAGTGTCAAGCAGGGGGGAATCAAGCTCTCAAGTCCTTGATGCAACGCATTACTCGAACCCCTTAGGCATAAACCATGCCTACAAACTGGCCAGAGAAAGATCCAAAGAACAAAATGAAGATGATAATAAAAGTTTATCTTCTGTGTGGGGAGGGGTATTCATGAGGTTTCTTTTCAGTTTTCTAGACAGCAGCAATTACACCTTTGAGTTTGGGAGTCTATCGTCATTATCTTGCCACTCAGATCAGTTCTGATCCAAAGCCTGGTAAAGTCATTGCGAGTCAATATGGTACCAACAGCCTGTCTGTGGATGCCCAGAGACTTGAAAATCAGCTTCACTGGGTCAAATCCACTCTCTAGCTTCTCTAGCGAAACAACTAACCTAGGTGTCAAAAGGGTGAACGTGAAAAAGAGGTTTGAAAGTAGCTATGAGGTCCTCTAAAGAGGTCTATGTACCCTGAAGGTATGACTGACACTTTATATAGGAAATCACAGGTGAGACTGATTTCAGTGAGGGCCCCCAGGTGCAATGGGAAGCACAGCTTACTTCATCAGACTTATCATTCCTGATAAGTGATTCTCTAGTGTCTCAAACAGCTCAAGAGGGAAGAAATCATTCCATGATGCATTGGATGATGTTTGAGTTTCTTTTGCTTTGGAAAAAAAAACAGGCTGAACTCTGAAGGTCAACAGAGTTCAAGTTAGGTGAATGATACCACTAGTAGAAAGGGTCGCTAATATGCTTTTTTCAACATGAAACATTTATTGGAGCCATAGCACAGTAGTTGGTTCAGAACAATAAGGCTTCCTCCTAAGTTTCCATCCCAGAGTTTATCAGTGGCTAAAACTGGACTTGGAAGTAAAAGATGGGAAAATTTTTGATGTTGTAGCTGAGGTTGAAAGACTAAGCAAGCAAGTTTCAGTGTGTAGTTCTGGCAGCTTTGATTTATGGCCTTGTAAAGTCTGATAAAGAGCCTCCAGGCAGTATACAAAACACAAAAGAATTAATTCTTTGCATGTTAGCATCAGGACAAAGATGCTAGACGTGGAGAACTTCATTGACATTTAATCATGCTTTATTACTGAGGCAATCTCTAAATATTAAAATGACAGTCAGTTATTTACAAGCACATTGCTGCCACAATAATTTGTGACCAAACAAGCCTAACTCAATCTCTTTGGTAATTATATTCAAATCTAATTTTTGATGGGATCATGTTTATATTGGATTTAAGGTTGGCTCCATCTGGAGCAGATGCAGTCTTCTCATAAAAGGAATAATTGATCAAGTTCTGGATTTGGTTACATGCATGCAACTCTATTGTAATCCAAAATATGTGACTACATGTCCCAGTGGGGAGGGTCAGATGGAAGATCTTGTTAATTAGTATATTGTGTGCTCAAATAAGAATTTTATGCTGCTATTAGTGAAAAACGGACTGATCCTCTGCTTTAAAGGGATTACACTGACAGGTAGACAGTAGGCCTCTTGGTGCTGGAAGTTCTCAGCATATTTGTAGTTAGCCCGTGCTGATGTCATTTCGAAAATGAAAGAGACAAAAAGAGTATGACATTTCCTGACATTACTTCAGCTTTTATTGAAGAATTTGATGCAAGAACGTGAATTAAAAGTATCCTGAATAGGACTGTGGAATTCCTGTGTTGACATAGCATGTTTGCCTTTTGCCACTTAGCAGGTATATGTTACTTTAATTTACAGAGTTCAGCATGATTGCATAGAAAAGAGGACAAATTTTGTCTGTTTTACAGCCAGAGAAACTGGGATACACAGGGAAGTTCAGATACGCCAAGGAGGATGGGAATTTGTGTCTTCTCCATTGGGCCTGACTGGCTCCTTTAGTGATGTCTGGATATTATTATTTTAGGATAGGTGTCAGCTCTGCTTTGGGGTCTGAAATGCCTCCAGCCCCTCTTCTCAGGCAGCCCTGTGCTTTCACCTCACCTTTCCTCTCTGCCCTCCCACCAAGGCCACCCACAGCCTGGTCACAGAGACCCTGTTCTCTTTCTCTCCTTGTGGCCCATATTTTCCCTCAGCCCTGCGTTCCAGTCCCTTCCCTTAGATTTTTACAGATTTCCTGTGTGCCTCCCACCACCTTTTGTCTCCATCTTCTTCCTCCCATTCACGCCAGGATCTCTGTGTGTGGTCCCCAGCCCATCACATGCCATGACCATAACCTCCCTCTCTCTTCATTACAGGGCTCTTTCCCACTCTCTGCTGCAGTCTCATTGCTGGGACCCTCTTCTTCCTCTTCATGTTTATCATGTTTCTTCCCCTACTGTGGCAGATAGTCCAAATCCCCCAGTATCTCCATATGCCACGATTTTGTTCTCATCCCATCAGAGCTGGGACACATTCTGCATGCCTTCTTCCACCCACTGCATTTCTACTTCCAACCAGTGCACCACAGAACCTCTTGAATAGCCCCATCTTCTTATTTTGCTTCAATTATTTATTTTCTTTTTGCCTGGGAAGGCAATCATTGAGGGTTCTAACACTTTGAAATCAGTTGTGCTGATGGGCAGAGCTGAGGAGGAGGACACTGTTATGCTGTAAGGCACCAAGAATTGCTGCTAAGCAAGTCTCTGATGCACAGATCCTTACAGAAAGGCTGGATGCGGATACTCAGACACCGAGACCTCTGTGGGTCTCCTGTTTCTCTCTGACATGCCACCAAAATCGGCTCAGTTCAGCCCATTGGTAGCAGAGTGCACTGACAGCCTGGGACTGATAGGATGCAACATCTGGGCTGTGTGTGTCATGGAGAGAGAAGTGCTTCTCATGTGTGTGGGACTTCATAAGTGTCACCAAAACGTGACAGACCTTGGCAGGAAGGTCTCAATGCTGAGGGGCAGCAGAAAGCCCAATTCCTAGCTGTGACAAGGATTTTCCTCCCAGGTCTCCCCAGTGACAGGAAAACATCAAGGCACCTAGAAGATATTCAGCAGAGACTTCAGAGCAGGACCATACATCAACTTGATGGATGTTTTTGTAGCTTATTCTCAGAAAAACCAACAGTGATGGACAATTTGATGTGGTGACTTGGATGACTGAATAATTTGAATCACCCAGATTGTCCAGAGTGGTGGGGCCTATTCTTCCTGACTGCTTCTATGATTTGAGGTGGCTATAAATTTGTACAGCTAAATGTGACATGTGTACTCCTAGAGAAATCCCTGGTGCAGGTCAGTCACTGCTCCACTACCACAAAGGCAGGGGAGCATCTTCGGATGAGTACAGTGTTGGCCCTTCAGCATTGCCTGCTCCAACACCACTGATCTGTGGAGGTTAAAGGTGTCTGGGCCAAACGTAGGGAAGCTCTTCTGCTACAGCGGTCACTTGTGGGATGAGGTAGGTACTGCCAGTGGCTTTGACAGCACAGAGAGCAGCAGATGAGCAAAGGCTGGGTGAAGTGGTTGGAAGGGAGCAGGTAGGAGCAGAAGGAGAGAAGAATTTGTCACAAAAGTGTTGTAAAGCCAAGAGCACCACTGTCTGCATTGCTGTTGGTGACAGGAAAGAGATGCCTCAGTCTGATCCTGTTTCCTCATGCTGATAAGGAGCATATATGCATCAAAATTCATACGTCACGCAACCACAGAAACATTGACTAGAAGGAGCCTCTTAAGGTCTCTTGTTCAACCTTCTGCTCCAAGCAGGACTGCTGCCAACACTACATCAGGTCAGACATGGCTTTGTCCAGCCAAGTCTTAAAATCCTGCAAGCACAGCACCCCCATCAATTCTGGGTGACCTCCTCCCATGCTGCACTACTCTCCAGGTGAGAAAGCCTTTCCCAACATCCAACCTGAACCTTCCAAGCAAAAAAAAAAAAAAAAAAAGCAAGCAGGTCAAACCACAGAAACGTGTTGGTGAGGGAGTCCTTGATAGCATCTGTTCTGGCTCCTTGAATGACAGCTGGACTAAATATTCTTACTCCATCCCCAGATAACAGTCAGCTAGCTTATCTTCAAAATCTCTCATGAAAGAGAGATTCCGGCACCTCCACAGCCAGTCCTCCCTTTCACTCCAAAGCAAATTATCGCTCTCAGGCAGCTCCAGTTGTTCCTTATATTCTATATAAGGGCTGCGGTTGATGGCAACAGGACTGCAACAGTGGTCTACAGAGCCCCCCAGGTCTGGTAATAGCAGCGTAGCCCACCTGGAAACCCTGCTTCTGATAATTTCTTAATTTCAGCAGCTATATCTCATATTAAACCTTTTTCTAACACTTTTACAAGGACAGAAATCTTTGCCAAACACAATATTACCTGACTCTGAAGGGGAAGCAAGGCGAGGCACTCTGAATATATGTGATTTGGCAGGGAAATTGGTAGAGGAATGGACTATTAAAATAAAAGCTGTGGTATAAAAAGTTGAGTTACACATGTGGCTTCTATTCCTCAGTGTTTATCAGGGGGAAAAAAAATCACGTGATCTCCAGTTACCTAACTAAGAGAAAATGAGATCAGTGCTATTTGCCCATTACTTTTCATTATTTTAGTAGTACCAACAGCAAAATACCCAACTTCCTGATCTTCTTATTCAGGCAAGAACAAACAGAATTCATCAAAACTATACTCAAAACCTTACTGTTGCCTCCAAGCACAAACAAGCTAAAAATAAGATGGAAAAAGGATTCTGCAGTCACTGGTGCCACAGCCTCAAGGCACCTGGCTGAAGTGGCAAAAATGCAGCGTTCACTCAAGTCAGTGGAAAAAAATGCCTGTTCATTCCAATGGATTTTGGATCAGGTCCAAAATAAGTGAGGATCACCAAAAGATAGGAAGACAACTGAACAAAACGTACTGTAAAAGTGCCCGGTGTTATTACAAACATCCCCTAAGGCTTCTGATAATAGTGCAGGAAAGTTATAGCTGTCATATTGTATTATTTTGGTAAGAACAGACATTAGTCCTTTCTTAACTGCATGCCAATCAATACAAGATAAATGCCTCTATGGATTTTTTTCCTCCCTTTTTATACTTTGTTAAAGTGAGCCAATTCTCTTACCTTGTTGCACAGCGACTTCTAGAGCACTTACCTTTGGCACATGGATGATGGATGGTCTAGGGATGTGAGTGCAGAGTGCAATAACATCATGGCTTAGCTCATTAGCAGCAAACACTGATGACTCCGTGGTAGCAGACATTGACTGGGCAGCAATATGATTGCTAGAATTGCTGCTTGCACGACTGTGTTTTTCAGAGCATCTGCTGGCTTTGAACATCTTGCTGTCCCTCTCTCCTCCGTACTTGATGCTGATGGCTGCTATTGCAGATGGCTGCAGGCACACCGCTGAGGTTGCCTCGGTCTTCTCCTCCTCCATGGCTAGAGGGCTTGCGTTGGGCTGGTCAAATGGAGCGTTTTCGTGTGTGTTTCCAAAGCAGGTGAGCAGGGCTGAGCAAGGGAAAGGATGCATCTTGGATGACAGGTTATTGGATCCGCTTAGCCTGCTTTCCACATCTGCATAATCAACAGGCTGCACTCACATCCAGAAGAGCACCCAAAATGACAGCCCAGGTATAATGTCATTCCAGCCTTCCTAAGAGAGAGCACCCCCTTTCCTGCTGTCAGGAGCATTCAGAAGTGAGGTACTACACCTCCTGCTCTCTCTTCCACCAAAGTCAGCCCACTTTCTCCTCACCAACACCCACTCCTATTGTCTGCAAGGGAAAGAAGTGCAGTCACAACAAAACCGTTTGCAACCCTTGCATGCTCTTCCTCGGAGCTGTCAGCAGCTAAACAAAGCCCTCACAATAGCCCCATAACCCCGGCGGGCTATGGTTACAGGAGCGGACGCTACAGCACCAGGCAGTCCTCAATCAATAGTGCCGTGGCCTCAAGTTACCTGGCGAAAGATGCAAAAAGATAATGTAGCCCGAGCTCTCCAGCCATAACAGCATCAACACGTGTATCGGTGTCATCATAACAACAGCATAACTGGCTCCAGTTACGCTGCTCAGATATTTATTAGCGATAAACCCCCAAATCGTTCACCTATCACTGACTTAGGTCAAAAACGTACTTTCAGGCGCTGGCTGGGCTTTTCATTGTTAAGAAGGGAAAATGAGTGGCTGCTTCGGTCAGTGAGGAGAAGATGGGGTGCTCTGTGGGCACCCCACATCCTGTCCGGCACACACTCCTGTGGCACAGGCAGGATCCATCCCCACAGCTCCTCCTCCAGCCACGCAGCTCATTCCCCGCCATGCAGCATCGTCTCTCCCAGCTCCTCTCAAAGGGACCCGCAGCTCCTCCTGGCTCCCTCTGTTCCCTGGGGAAACCCGGGGAAGCATCTACTAAAACTCATCTGCCATCAGGCGGGTGTAAGGGGAGACGTTTCCTTTTTCAGTGTGCAGTGGCTCAACGCTGGCTGTTAAAACAAGAGTATGTGGGAAGTGAGGGAAGGAGGGAGAGTTTGTGGGTAGAGCATCTGCCTCCAGAAAATCCCAGTTCCTTCTTTTTTGTGCTGCCACAGGCTTCCTGTGTGATAGCAGAGATGTTATTTGATCTCTGTCTCCATCTGTAAAAAGGAGGAGAGTAATCATTTCTTTTTTTTCCACCCACTATACATATCCTGTCTCTTTATAAACGGTTATAAACTCTTGATAGCACTGGTTTGCTCGTATCTGCTTTCAACCTGCTGGTACAAAAGATCCCCAAATATTAACGTAGCATCAAACCCATACTCTTCCATTTACTTTTCCAGCCTGGTTTGTTGTTAGACGCTTGTCATACCCTCCCTGTAATTGTGCCTTTCATCTTACTGTAAGGCTTGACATTGAGTAAAATGTTATATATTAAGAGAAACTCATGTTTCCAGTAGCTCATCAGGAGCCAAAGTGCAGAAGGTTGAGGGTTAAATTCCCATTGTGTCCATTGCCAGTGCCTTAAGCAAAACAATCTCAGCTCCCTCATCCCCCATTAACATCAGAGTTCTCTTTGTACCCCTTCCTAACTGATGTGTCTTGTACATCAGCTTGTCTCAACAGCTAGTGTTGGGTTTTAGAAAGGTCCAAAGTGGCTTTCAGCTTGCGTGGCAATGCATTTTGAGCTACAGAGGCTTTTGCTGTCCTGTATCGCTCCCTGATTTGTAAATGCTACCAGAGTGGGGTGAAGACCATACAGCTCCTGGAGTGAGAAAGATGTGCCCGGTGACTCAAAAAAGCTTGGAAAACATTAGAAGAGGATCTGACAGTGGGGAAAGCAAACTCAGAAGGGGCAAATGTGCTGAAAAACAGGAAAATATTTGAGTGAAGTGTATCATCTGTATTTTAGTCATGGGAGAGGATGATTTTGGTTCGGGGTCCATCTTGCTTCACTTGTGAA
Organism: Leptosomus discolor; assembly: GCF_034619465.1. Classification (NCBI taxonomy): domain Eukaryota; kingdom Metazoa; phylum Chordata; class Aves; order Leptosomiformes; family Leptosomidae; genus Leptosomus; species Leptosomus discolor. The sequence goes on along the minus strand of NC_141391.1, from coordinate 210,859,262 downwards.
GCTCATGTGAAAGCCTCAGCACCAATCTTGGTATTCCCTTCAGCAAGTGCCAGGAGACAAAAGACTGGCTGTGCTGATACGCAGCAACTTCCTCTTGCTTTGCATCCATTGGGGTAGACCCCTCTGGAAGTGGATCCATGCAGATGGATCTGTTTTGCACCCTCCTGAATGCTCTGTTCTTCTGCACAGCACTGTGGGTGCCTGAAAGTTTTGGGCTCTGCTTTGGGCAGCAGGTAGATAAAAGTTCAAGTAGTTTTCTGCCTCTTAACTTTTAAATCACTTCAGTTATTTATTGGATCTGACCTTCTTTCCCTCGATTTCTAATTTCTAACTCTAATTCACTTTCTCATGGATGTTAAACATTGTGAGTTGTTTCAGTATCGCTGCACTGGAAGCCTGACAGAATCAATCTCTCAGATCAGGGAACCTCAGAAGCAGAGGAAGTACCCACAAGCCTGGGTATCTATTTGAGTTTTATAGACCCATTGAGGACGTGAGGCTGGCCTTATGTCACAGAAAAAGCTTTCCCATGGGATTCAGTCCTGGGCCCCAGCAGGACAACAGGCACAGGCAAAACTTTTTCAAGAAACTACTGAAATATTCAGATCCTCAGAAGATCAGTTGGAGCCTAGACATAAACACAAGTTTAGAGAGTCTCTTATTTCTTGTAAAGCAAGTCCCCTCTAAGCACATTTCCCTTTACTAATCCTTAGGCTTCATAAAAATGCCTGAGAGAAACTAGCAAAATTCTCTAGGAGGTTTTTCTGTATTACCCTCTGAACTTAGCTCTACATTTTTGAGTCTTTATGTATTATCCCATGATTGGGCTAGATATGGTACTGCTTGGGTACTTGTTATTGATAAAGTCACTTCACCATGACTGTATTAAACAAGGGAGCTCAGATGTTCTCAGCACGTCTAGAAAATCCTGCATATTGGTTGCAAAAAGTCTTTGTAGGCCACAGCGGCTTAGACTTTGGTTGTAGATAGACACCAGGCTAGGTACAGACCCATGCATAAGGACTAGTATAGATGGCACCGGGCACACACCCGACAGGTTTCATGGCTGTGAAAGGTCAGACCGAGAGCCAGGACTAGCCAACCAAAGAAAAAATTGCTTTTATGTGGTGTTTAGATGGGAATGGCAATTTCAAAGTGATGCACAAGTAAGACTTCAGGTGATCTGACACATCTTTAATTGCACAGTAAGTTATCCTTGGAATTAAAATAATTATTTCAGCAAGTCAGTCAGCCAACAATCTACATACAATTCTTTCCAGGACTTCGGTTGGCCATGCCAGCCTTTCTTCCTCTCTTTCTGAGATCCTTGTGAGTTTACAGGGACACTAGTCTACACAAAGACTAGCTGCATGAGCAAGTCACGATCACTTAATGTCACCATGCAGCACAGATGCGTGCTTGTGTGAAGAGGGGTTGTTCTAAAAATCAGGTGTCTGCTTATATTACCTCTGAGAAGGGAGGACATTCAGCGCCTGCTTGCTGTGAGAGCCACAGAGATACTTTTTCAATCAACAAAAAGCACTAAATGCTCCATTGTAACTGTAAGAGAAGTGATCAGGACAAGGGTAATTAACCCGTAAGTCTTGTCCTGTGCTTAAAGACAACATAAGAAATCTTCACAAGCTAAGAACATCCAAAATGAACTGGTGGTGACACCTAAGAGGTGACACCCATGACCCCCAGCAGTCAGACCTGGGCCAAATCTCCTCACAGCTTGGGGCTATCTGATTTTGCCTTAAGCCCCTCACTCCAGCTAATGCTGAAGACACAAATCAAGGTTCATTTCATTCAAGCAGATCTCCTTGCGGCAAACTACCAAGCATGCTAACCACATTTTTATAAGATGAGATTATTATTAGGACAAGGAACGAGACTCACTTTATTCTTCCTGAATTTGCTCATAAATTAATGATGAGATGAAATGTACTGGCTTAACGCCTCAGCAAGCTGGACATGTCGAGTAAATGGAGAAGGCGAATTTCAGCTGACCCTTGACCTGTCTTCAGTATTATTCCTTCAAGAGAAATTTTTCCTTCACGTGGTTGATATTATACTCTCTTCTCAGCAGGAGACATCGGGTCAGATTTAGCTCAGGTGCCCCATGCTCACAGCAGGGACAAAGCCTAGCTGGTTATCTCTGTGCAGCATTGTCATCCTGCTTTTGTGCTTCTGTGTTGTCCCTTCTTTCCTCATCACTGTGCCCCTACAGTAGCGCTGATTCTCTGAACATCTCCCAAACCCATGTCTGTCTGGTGGGAGCTGGCTCAGCGTTCCCCAGCACCTCCTCTTCCTCATCCTGCCATAAGCCCCAGCCTGTGTCTGCTGCCTCTGTTCTGCCTGCAGAAGGATTACGTTCATTGCACCAAAGCAAGTTTTAGGTTAAATCTGAGCTGGTGGTGATTCACTGGTGAGTAGCTGGTGATGATGAGCTCCACTGACTTCAAATTATGGGGGTCTGAAAAGGTGGCCAGAGGAATTAAATCCAGTCTCCTGCTATCTCCTCTACCTCCTTTCAGACTGCCCAAACTTCAGCTGAAAACCTTCTGGCTTCCCCTTCTTCATGTACACTTTCTATATACACACAATATATATGTTTAATAGAAAAAGATGAGTAAGGTGTGAAGAAGAAAATGTACCTAAACCATGACATACAGCTAGAAGCAACTTGGCACTGCTTAGATGGAGCTTAATAGAAGACAATTCAGAGAAGTGCAATGCGGATGGCAGAGGGACCAGCTCACAAGGGAAGGTTTAAAGAGCTCAGCTGGAGGTGCAACAAGAAACCAATAAGATAAGCAGTAAGATAAGATGCTCTGTGAGAAGCATAGGGATTGAGGTTAAAAAATAAGCTGATTATGGTAGTCAGAAAACTCCCTAATAACTTCAGAGTTTCTTTCATCTTCTGCTGTACCTGCTATTAGGCATCACTGAGGGTAGGTGACTGGGTTAGAGGAACCATTAGTCTCATCCAGTTATGGCAGAGCCTGTGTTTCTTGACAGAAAAATTGAGACTGATTAGCAAAATAATTTACTTAATAGTAAAACAGTTTTTAAAAATGCACAGGAAACTTTTTGAGGGTTTTTAAAAACTCATTTTCTGAAATTTCTAAATGTTTTGACACTTTTAAAACTTAATCACAATGTCTGATGCTTGAAGAATTCCAGCTAACTCTACAGCTCAAGCTTTCAACAAAAAAATGCCCCTTTTTGTCCAAGGACCTGTTCAGTGAGCTCCAAAATCTTGCTCTTGGGCGGCTGCAAAAACCTCCTGACTTGGAACACTTAAAACCCAACAGGACTAAATGATCAGCTGGAAGTAGACACTGAGTATGCCCCTCTCTGTCTTCCCAGGAGGGGTTATCATTTTGGGCGGCTGTGGAAATGCTTATTCCCTTAAAGGATTGATGCTGGCCACCAAGTAGCTGGGAAAAAACGCAGGTTGGTGAGATTACAGAAGCCTGGAAATGAAGGGCTAAACGAAAACCCTTTTCAACAAATTGTGCTGTCCTACTGTAGAATTAAAAAACAGGATGATCCCTAGAGTTGGATGGATGCACGCACACACTCTTAACTTTAAAGATGCCTTAACATGTCTTAATGTTGTTCAGGTTTTCTATTTTTGGCCATGCAAATAATATGCATACCAAACCAAAGTCTTGGGCCTGGGAGCCAGAAGCTTTTGTAAACCAAGTCTCAATTCTGCTGCTGAAATTGGTGCAATGGAGATGATAACATTTAGCTGTCTTCCAGCTGGGCAGGTTGCTTCCACCAGTGAAAGCTGGGAAAATCTGAAGGCTGCTTAATAAATTAGTTCTTTTATAACAAGGGCTACTAGTTTCCGAGGTGGATTTAAAGCTTTGTTCTTATAGCTGGCTTAACAGCGATTGAAATAAAACTTCTGTCTGAGCACAAGTTGTCCTTGAGACAGGAGTAGAATCTCTTCTATTGGTAGTTTAAAGGATTCAAGATTAAAAACCATATTATTGTTCTAAAATGTCCTTTCATGCACTAATGACACTTGAAGCTTCTGAGCCACAAGAACATTTTAATATAATTGACATTTTGTAACTGATCAGCTTCATTTACTTTCTACTCTTCTCAATTACACAACCAACCTTCACAACTTTACACATTTATGGCTATTTTCCATTTTTCACTCTCACCCACTGATACTAACATGGTGTGACTGTGAGCATTATGTAAGACAAAAGAGCAATGACAAAATACTTCCTTAGCTTCAATGATTTTACTTCATAGAAAAATTTCTTTTGAATTTACAAATAAGCACTCTAACTTCCGTGCAGCCCTTTTAAAATAACATAGACCTGCCTGATGGCTGATTTTTAGCAATGACCCGAAAAGGCAGGTTACCTTCAAGGAAGAAAAGAAAGGGGATTATCTTGGTTGTAACTCAGAGTCATAGAATGGTTTGGATTGGAAGGGACCTTTAAAAGGCATCTAGTCCAACCCCCCCTGCAGTGAGCAGGGACATTTTCAACTAGATCAGGTTGCTCAGAGCTCCGTCCAACCTGACCTTGAATGTTTCCAGGGATGGGGTATCTTCCACCTCTCTGGACAACCTGTTCCACCCTCATCATAAAGAACTTTTTCCTGATACCTAGTCTGAATCTACTCTCTTTTAGTTTAAAACCATTACTGCTTGTCCTATCGCAACAGGCCCTACTAAAAAAGTCTGTACCCACCTGGGACAAGCTGCCCAGGGAAGTGGTTGAGTCACCATCCCTGGAAGTATTTAGAAGATGTGTAGATGTGGTATTTAGGGACACGGTTTAGTGATGGGCTTGGCAGTGTTAGGTTAATGGCTGAACTCTATGATCTTAAAGGTCTTTTCCAACCTAAACAATTCTATGATTACATGATCTTTCTCATAAGCCCCCTTTAAGTACTGGAAGACCGCTAGAAGGTCTCCCCAGAGCCTTCTCTTCTTCAAGCTGAACAACCCCAACTCTCTCAGCCTGTCCTCACAGGAGAGGTGCTCCAACCCTCTGACCATTTTTGTGGCCCTCCTCTGGACCCGCTCCAACAGGTCCATGTCTGTCTCATACTGAGATCCCCCAAGCGGGATGCAATACTCCAGTTGAGTTCTCATAGCAGCAGAGTAGAGGGGAAGAATCCCCTCCCTCAACCTGCTGGCCACTCTTCTTCAGACTGGAAGCATATCTTAGACGCAGCAGGCACATCTCTCGACCCTCACGGCCTAATCCAGTGCCCCAGAGCCATCCTCCATCCTCCTGGCTGTTTGCGGGACGAGTGCTCTGTTTGCATAGGTTGGCATACGGATGCAGCAGATTGCCAGATGCTCTTTTGGAAATGGATGAGCTGAAGGCCACGTCCCCAGTGGGGATTTTCTCAAACAACTCCGATTTTTCCAGCTTCTGCATAACTGGCATGGGAAAGGGGGGTCTCAGCCTTCCCTTCGCTGGTCTGCAGCTGTGTTACTGCTCCCCGCAGCAACGGGCAGGCTCCACTCTGGTGTAAACAGAAATGCTGACTGAGTCTAGACTGGGGGAATCGTTCTCTGGCTGCCCCTTTCCTGCTCTGCTGGCTGAGCCAAGCCCCCTTCCAGTTGCACACCGCAGATGGCTAATTAGGATCATGGAGAGAGGAAATCTGCTCTGTGGCCTTCTGTGCTGGGAATGGGCTCTTCGTTATGCAGATGAGATCCGTTGCTGCGTAATTTTGCCTTTAGAGCATGCAAATACAGGCAAACAGAGGGAGCCTGCATGGCACAGTTCTGCCCTCAGGGACCGGTGACCAGGAATCTGATTTTGGGCATGGATAAAACGGATAAATGGGGCATGCATAAGAAGAGAGCAGTGTCTGGGAGCAGGAAAGGTGGACTTAGAGGTTCTTTTCATTCCCACTGATTTCTTCCTTGAACCCTCCCCATATCCACCTAAAAATATCATTAGTGCTATTCAAGGCACTGTCATTACCTCTAACCCTTAAAATTGCCTTTTGCTTTTTGACTATGCTAAATACAACGTGACAATTACATCTCAGTATAAATTCACCCAATTCCTTTGACTCTGTGAGTCCCTAACTGAACAAGTCTCCATGTAGAAACACTTCAAAAATGCTAACATTTCATCTACATGAAGAAAACCTCCTTTTTTTTTTCTGTATAAAGAAGTCCTCTTTCTTGCTAAGAACATTTTTATGGGGAAAAAAAAGAACCTACCAAAGCAGTTATCACCTCACAAAAAGACTGTTTTGCTAAATGATTTTTCTTTTATGGAAGCTTAATTTTTAGATCTCTAAATAAAACCTGCACTTGCAATGGCCTTGACCAGAGCCACGTGATTAATCCAAACAGGGTCCTCAATCATTTTGCAATTTTCAATTTAATTTTGGCTATGTCTGCACACCACTTGGCTTTGTTTGCTTTGCAACATCCTTGCTTGATGCTTGGGAAAATGGATAGTTGTGCCTGTGGCCAAGATCCTGAATTTAATCAAGAAACAAGATCACAGAATCGCAGAAAGGTTGAGGTTGGAAGGGACCTCTGGTGCTCATCTGGTCCAACCCTCTGCTCAAACAGGTCCACCTAGACTCAATTGCCCAGGCCCATGTCCAGACAGCTTTTGAGTATCTCCAAGGATGGAGACTCCACAACCTCCCTGGGCAACCTGCGCCAGTGCTCGGTCACCCTCACAGTGACAAAGTGTTTCCTGATGTTCAGGGGGAACCTCCAGTGTTTCAGTTTGTGTCCATTGCCTCTGGTCCTGTCACCGGGCACCACTGAAAAGAGCCTGGCTTCATCTTCTTTGCATCCTCCCTTTAGGTATTTTACAGATTGATAAGATCCCCCCGAGTCTTCTCTTCTCCAGGCTGAACAGTCCTAGCTCTCTCTTCATGGTTTTTCACTGGACTCTCTCCAGTATGTTCATGTCTCTTTTGTACTGAAGAGCCCAGAACTGGACAAAGTACTCCAGGTGAGGTCTCACGAGAGTGGAGTAGACAGGAAGAATCCCCTCCCTCAACCTGCTGGCAATATTTATCTAATGCAGCTCAGGATACTATTTGCCTTCTTTGCTGCAAGGACACGGTGCCAGCTCATGTTCAACTTGGTGTCCACCAAGGTCCTTTCCTGCCAAGCTACTTTCCAGCTGGGTGGCCCCTAGCATGTTCTGGTGCTTGGGGTTGATACTCAATATGTGCAGGACTTTGTATTTCTCCATGTTGAACTTGTTAGCCCATTTCTCCAGCCTGTTGAGGTTTGGATGGCAGTATGATCAGCCACTACTCCCAGTTTGGTGTTATCCCGTTTATGACTGCATAAAATCCGTCTCAAGTAGAAGTGGGTGACTTAAAAACTTTGTTCATCGAGTCCAGGAACTTCAGCAATCAACTGTCAGACTGACAGGCTCAGGTCCGACAGCAAAAGTTGGTGTCAACTGCCTGACCCGAATCAGTGTGGGCAGCTGGTGGGGCTGCCCTTCAACATCGTGCTGCCCGCCTGCCCGCATAGGCAATGCGGGCAGCTTCTGACCGACGGGCTGAAATACCTGTGTGTATTGATGCAATGCACTTCTTTCACGCTTGCGTACAGTGCCTGAGCTGAACACAGATGGCAGGGCTTGCTACTGCCTCTGCACCGGGGCTCTGGAGGCATTTCACTGCCTCAGCTCCTTGCTGAACCCTCACAGGTAACGATCCAAAGGCACCACTGTAATATCCTTAAAGCTAATTACCCAGAACTTCAGGCAGTGAGAACAGTAACCCAGCTACAGAAGTTTTAAGAGGGTTGTCGTTTCTACAGACACTCGGAAATTTTCCTAAGCGCAGATGGCTCCTCACCACGATGCGCTGAGTCCTCTCTCAGCTGAGCCTGCAAGATGGTCTGTGACGGAGCTATTGCCATTTAACCTCCGTACAGCTTCCACACTTCAGATTTCATTTGTTTGATCAAATCTTTAAACTTTATTTTTTCTTCCCAACCCCACAACAGGCACATACACAGCTCGCAGGTGCAGCTTTCCGCCACTTGACTTGTCGGGGTCAGTTTTACCGGCTGCAGCTGGCTGCCTGATTAAACAGGCAGGAATTCCCATCTCAGTGCCCACAATGCATCTAACAGCTGTCCTGCTCTCGTAGACTGCTCTGATTCCTATGAAAATGGTTTTGAATTGCTGCTTCCCCCTCACACCCACCCTTCAACTTCATGGTGATATAATCAGGTCACGATAAACCACAGCATGGGTGTGTTTGACTCTACCTTCAGGAACAAATATTTGGCAAGAACAAAAGTCATGGGGTCATTCAAGGTCCTTCAGGCTCAGAAAACCTGGCCATTTAATTCACATGCCTCAAATGTGAAATTAACAGCCAAATTTAAGGAGCAACTTTGAAAATCTTATTGCAGCAAAATGTCTTCTGAAGAGGGGAGGCAACAGCAATCCAGAGTGTGATTTAGGTGTGAAAGAGCTGAGTCAAGCAGTTGTAGGGTTGCTTAAGGCTGGATGAAGGAGTTGGTACTGCTGTGATTAAAGCTCCTGGTTCCCAGAGGCATGTGAAAATGCCAGAATTGCAGATTCCACTTGAAAAATATGTCTCTGAGCTCTTGGGCTTATAAAAGAGAGTCTGAAGACTTACCCTGGGAGTAATTAGCAATGCACTGACATGTGCCTATGGTCCTGCGCAGCTTCTAGAGTGAGGAGAGAGCGAGTGCCCTTTCGCAGGGAGGGAATAGATCCTTCTTCACCGCACAGCACCATGCTATCAGGCCAGCACCCCTCTTCTGCTCTGCACCCCCCATAGGAGATGCAGAGGATCTCCCCATCGGTGTCCCACCAGATCTAGCTACATCGAGCACAGGTGACTCCAGGGGAGAGGAGCAGCGGAGGCTGCTGGGCTCCAGAGGGGACCGATGCATCATGTCTCCTATGCCCAAAGGCACCTCATCCTGCTGCTCCGACACTCTGGAGCCAATTTTGCACAGAGAGAGAGGGCAGGCACAGGCAGGGACTATTGAGAAGGAAGATTTTAGCAAATAAAAGAGATGCCAAATTTGGCCACCCTGAAAGCTGCTTAGTGCCACCCTCCTGCTCTTGCCCCCCTCCTCCGGGATATTATTTAACTTGGGATAGCTACCAATTTCATAGCTGCATTTTGAGATCCATGGCAATTGCCCAAGTGGCAGAAATCCCTCAGTGGAAAGACTGAGGGGAAGCATTGTCCGTGTTTCCGATACAGACCCGGATCTCTGCCCCAGCACTAACAATCTGTTAACTTCCAAGGAGTTCTTGGCTTGGCTCAGCACGCGGCCCGCCTCCAGCGCTCCCTGCAAGTGACGGCTTCACCTATATACACTATGAGCACAGAAAGGGAGGTCAGATCCCAGCCTGTGTCCTTTTGGCAGAACCCTCCTTTATGGCTCACTTGCCAGCAACAGTAACTACTGTTTCACAACTTCCTTCTCTGCCACTGGCTCTATTGTAGGCGGACAAAAGGCTTTCTCTTGGCATGTGATGTTGGGAGACAGAAGGCACCTCTTTTGCCAGAGTCTATGAAATGGTGGTCTCAGCAGTAGGGAGAAAATAGCTTTTCGGGCTGCTGAGCTTGCTGGCATCAGCAAATGTCAACTTACAGAACAAGACAGCTCCAGAACGCTGTAGGCTGATGGCTGCTATTTCTGCATCAGTTAATCGTGTGCAGGAGTCCCACCTGGTACACAAAACATTTCCACTCCCATGTTTTGTCCAGAGTGAATATTTTCCTTCCTAATTTTAAAACTGCTACTTAAGCCTGTATGTGACTGGAGTGCCTTTCCTTCTAAATAATTTTGCTTAGGAACCCCCACCAAGCCATGGGACGATGGAAATTGTTTGGGCTCTGCCAAGTTCATTTGACCCATGGCAACTGCAAGTCTATCCTTATGTGCACACCTGGCCCCATGGTCACTCCACAGGCAAGTAATTCATAGCTGAGAAGGCAAGAGGTCTCAAACCAGGATCTAAGTATCTCTGTATATTTAGAGGGAGAGAGACAGACTATATCATTTCAAGGGTCTGGATTTTCTCATGGCCTAGGATAATGTAACTCCTGGTGTCCATGAACTTTCTCTCCCACCTGCAAGACCAGAGCATTGTCCCTAAGAAGGCAACACTTCTTTCCCTTGTACAAGAACTGCACTGGTGAGCAGATGGATTCAAGCCCTCCAGTTAGCTAAGGTTAAGCCAACTGGTTTGTAGTAAAAATACAGTGCATTAATGTAAAATCTATTGACAGTCTTTACCTGCTCGTCAGAGCATTTCAACCACATTTGACAGATTAATTTTCATGTAGTTCTCTACTTCCTTTTTTAAAGCAGATGTACCCAAACAACTTACAAATATATATATATATATATGTATAGTTATCCATCCACCTATCTGTCTGCCTATGTTTGTGACAGGAAATATTGCAAATGCACTCCAAACCCAGGCCTGATTCAGTGACAGGCTTGATTCAGGGACCTCAACAAATGTATCTAGAGCCATTTCAAACTCTCTTGGCTGAGGCACTGAGTGTGGGCAGACATGACGCAGGGCCTCCAGGAGAAGCACATCCTTCCAGCCCAGCTAGAAGTCACACAGGGCATCCTAGGGCATCCCAAGTGGCACTAGAGATCTATGCTCAGTCAAGTGATTCAAGTCCAGGTTTTCCAGACAATAAAAGGCTGCCAAGGTTCAGATGTGAACTTTCAGGCATTTATTAAGTTGCAACATATTAGAAGTTTGCTTTTTACCATTTTCACCATTGCATTTAAACAACTATGATCTGATTCTTTTTTCTACCGGTGTTTGATGCGGCACTGAGCTACCGAAAGAACAGCGTATTTCAAGGGCTTCCAATGCATGAACTAGCTTATTTCCCAAGTACTGCATCTTGTTTTATTTTGCTCCTCCAGCTAGTAGAAAGTAGGTCTCACTTTTTCCAAGACGGGTCAAGTTACCAGAGGAAGGATTCTTCCTGCCATCAAGGGATCTGCTGCCAGTCCCAGGCTTTGGAACCAGCTCAGATCCTGCAAGTCAAGGCCGAAGCTGTTCACTCAGTCCTGCTGCCACCCACACCTTTCACAGTCTGAAGGTGCCTGGCCAGCACAACCCAGGACGGGAGATGGCACGTTCCTTTCTGGTGGGGTTGGAAGTGATTCTGCTCACTCCCACAGGGGGACAGAGGGTTTCTGAGGTAGAAACACAATAAACAAGCCCTCTGCTTTCCTTTTGTGAGTTGTGCCATGGTCTCTGGCAATCTTCCGGCACCTTCATTTTCTGTACTTCAAATCAAGCCCACAGGCTCTACTGTATATATGTCAAATAATTTCTTTAAATGAGGAGAATGTCCTGGAGTACTGGGATTTTCTGGTTGTGTTGCCATCCATTGTATAAATCCATGATTGCAAGGGATCTGAAGAACAGCAAAACCAGAATAAGAGAGTTGAGAGCTCAAATTCTGAAAACTTCAGTTTAGCAGAGTAAAATGAGGTGACGAAGCCCTTGGATATCTGTAGATTTTGGCAAAGTACAATACACCAAGGTGGGAGAGATGTATTTAGAGGAGGTCTGAAGAGCTTAAGCTTTTATTTATAAGAACTTCAAGTTCACTAGACTGCGTATTTGTGGCAAACTGCTACAAAGACAACAAGCAAAGGAAAACACAGGCTTGTCCAAGAATTATGCCCAAACAGCAAAGATCTATGGATTATGATCCCCACAAGGGCACATGTATGTACATTTATGCCATACTGACTCTCCCATCCATTATAAGATTACAGATGCAAGGTGAAACACTTTAATTTTGTCCTTTATGCCCTACATTCAGATTTTTGAAAAACACTCTCTCAGACTGTTTTTTCCAGGATTCTGCCTTATTCAGTAACGTGTGATGGACAGGGTTATCCGCAGGGACCCTGCCTCCTTCCTTCACTGCTAAGATGAAAGGCAAGAGCCTTCCAGGAAAGCCAACATGGATTCGTGGCCAAGGAGCTGCCTGTAGAAATTGCAGTGGGTGCCAAATACCTCTGTATGAGATTATATGGCGATGTGATTTCTGGCTGCTGCTGATCAGTGTGAGCAGCTAGTGCTTAGACTGCGACTTCTGCTGGTCAGTGCTCTCCTTGCCCTGCCTGGACCAAGATGATGGCACTCCCACGCTGCTGATGGCACTGCAGGCAGAGCCCCTTCCTAAACCTGATAGCATAATGACATGCTTTAAATAAACTCACCTGAAAACACCCCCCAAAAAAGCAAAAATAATTACTTTTGCTAAACCTCAATTTTCTGACAGAACTGCATTGGGAAGCAGCCACACGTTGTGTTTGGACAGGAAACCCCACATACCAGCAACCCCAGCAGGCTGGGAATGCACCATTGGAAACTGCCCTCCAACTCCCAGCCTCAATCTTGGCAGAGCTCAGATGCAGCTCATGCAACATGGCCAGGGAGATTTAAAGCTGCCTCACATCAATATATCTTGTGCTTATAAATTACAAACTCTACCATGTCAGGCACACTTAAAATCAATGGGGAACCTAATCTCTGCTCTGTTTGGGTATTGATTTAACTACATTGACTTAAATTCCGATATAGTAAATCAATACAGCTCCCTAGCATTGACATAAAAACACAGGTTAAAGGTACTTCTATCAATGTAGCTTGTCCTGAGAAAAATAATTTTAGCAGGATGATTTTTTTTTGCCATGGTTTCCCTCTGGATATGGTTGTTGGACAGTCACAAGCAGGCAGGTTAGTTCCTTAAGACATATAAAACGCAACAGCATCGCTGAAAGGAAGAAACCTACAGGAGCGGCTGGAAAAACAGAAGGCGGTACATGCCGCTCTGTCCTGCAAAGCTCTGCTGTCCCTGTTTGCATATGCCCATCTGCATAAATGTGCATGTGAATTCTGCCAGTTTTCTGCCAGACTACAACAAAGTAACTGAAGCCACTTGCACCAGCAGTCTGATGTCAAATTAAACCATCGTGGGACCTGGAGAGGACTGGATTCTGTGCCAGCTTGTAGTGGAAATTTCTTACTGGGTCTGAGGCAAAGAATATTAATAAGAAAATCAGAAGAGCAGTTGCATACAAATGGTAGCAATGCATAGTAAGAGGCAGATTGTTTCCTAGCAACACAGGCTTTAGGCTGGATAGTTTTGGTTAGCATTTTCTGACTAATAGCTGCAATTTTTATGTGTACCGCTGCTCACTTGCCTAACTGTGCTGAGAGAGAAAAAGCAATGCAGAACGTAGGATAGGCCTTCACAATTAGAGAGGAAGTGGTCAGTGACCTACTACACCACTTAGATGCACACAAGTCTGTGGGGCTGGATGGGCTACATCCAAGAGTGCTGAAAGAGCTGATGGATGTGCTCACCAAGCCTCTTTCCATCATCTACCAGAACTCCTGGCTAACTGGGGAGGTCCCAGTGGACTGAAGAATAGCAAATGTGACACCCATCTTCAAGAAAGGCTGAAAGGAGGATCCAGGAAACTACAGACCTGTCAGTCTGACCTCGGTGCCAGGGAAGGTCACAGAGCAGATCATCCTGAGTGCTGTCATGAGTCATTTACAGAACAAACAGGTGGTCAGGCCCAGTCAGCACGGGTTTATGAAAGGCAGGTTCTGCTTGACTAACCTGATCTCCTTCTATGACAAGATGACATGCCTGATGGATGAGGGAAAGGCTGTAGATACTGTTTACCTCGACCTTTGTAAAGCCTTTGACACTGTTTCCCACAGAATTCTAGTGAAGAAACTGGCTGCTCATGGCTTGGATGAGCATACGCTCTGCTGGGTAAAACGCTGGCCGGACGGCCGGGCCCAGAGAGTGGTGATCAATGGAGTTAAATCCAGCTGGCGGCCGGTCACAAGTGGTGTTCCGCAGGGGTCAGTACAAGGGCCACTTCTGTTTAACATATCTATCAATGATCTCAACAAAGGGATAGAATGCACCCTTAGTAGGCTTGCAGACAACACCAAGTTAGGTGGGAGTGTTGATCTGCTGGAGGGCAGGGAAGCTCTACAGAGGGACCTGGACAGGCTGGATCAATAGGCCGAGGCCAACTGTGTGAGCTTCAACAAGGCCAAGTGCTGGGTCCTACACTTGGACACAACAGCCCCATGCAGTGCTACAGGCTGGGGGATGAGTGGCTGGAAAGGTGCCAGGCAGAAAAGGACCTGGGGGTATTGATTGACAAGCAGCTGAATATGAACCAGCAGTGTGCCCAGGTGGCCAAAAAAGCCAATAGCATCCTGGCTTGTACTAGGAATAGCATGGCCAGATGGAGTAGGGAGGTGATTGTCCCCCTGCATTCAGCATTGGTGAGGCCGCACCTCAAGTACTGTGTTGAGCTTTGGCACCTCAACACAGGAACGACTTTGAGGTACTGGAGAGAGTGCAGAGAAGGGCAACAAAGCTGGTGAAAGGCCTAGAGAATAAGTCTTGTGAGGAGCGGCTGAGGGAACTGGGGCTATTTAGTCTTAAGAAGAAGAGGCTGAGGGGAGACCTTACTGCTCTCTACAACTACCTGAGAGGACGCTGTAGAGAGGGAGGTGCTGGTCTCTTCTCACAGGTAATTAATGATAGAACAAGAGGGAACGGACTCAAGCTGCACCAGGGTAGGTTTAGGCTTGACATTAGGAAAAATTTTTTCACTGGCAGGGTTGTCAGGCATTGGACTCGGCTGCCCAGGGAGATGGTTGAGTCCTCATGCCTTGATGTGTTTAAAGGCTGTTTAGATGTGGTGCTTGGAGATATGGTTTAGGGTGTACTTGGTAGAGTAGGGTTGATGGTTGGACTTGATCTCAAAGGTCTTTTCCAACCTGAATGATTCTATGATCCTATGATAGTATCCTTCTGTGATAGAATCCATCTGTGCTAGACTATGTGTCTGAAGGTGAGATCTCTGTGTGTGAGGGACTTGCCAGTGCTCTGAAAACCAATGGGCTAAAGGCACCTCTTGAGATGCCCATTTCTGTCACGTGAACTAGCTCAGACCTGGACTGGACCTTGTGCTTCAGGCAGCTAAACCAGGGCACATAAGTTTTCACCTCCACTGTGTTTTGGCGCTTCCCTCCTTCCCTATCTCCATTCCATAGTGCCATGTGCTCCAGGAATACCCCATGGCTAATTGTGTTCTCAGTATCATCAGCGAGAGACCCTTGACTTCACTGGTAATAGGCCAGAGCCCTTTTCTTTATTTATGGATTTTGTCTGTGGCTTTATTTACAGAGTGTCCTCAGAGAATAACATAGGAAACCAGCTTCTGTGTGTGTGTGTGTGTGCGTGCGTGCGCACACATGTGTTGTGTGTCCCCATCTCTGTGTGCGCATGTATAGGTCTTGGCATACTGAGACCCCTGCTCACCTATTGCACAGTAAATAGTTAATGACTGTGTGTCTGTTAGTAACCTCCTTTTCTGAAGGTGTTTGAAAAATGCCTTGCACTGCTAGGGCGCTACAAAAGCAATTCCTAATAACAACCCCAACCATCCTTTTAGTCAGTATCTGTAAGCATTGTGGGCTTGACACCGGTGTCAGCTGAAGGTCTGATTCCACACGTGCACTTCAGGACCAGCTCCTTAGTCAGGCTCACAAGCTCTGCTTTCTCCATACAGACCCTGCTCACTTCTCCCCAGCCTGTCAGTACTTCCAGAGCTCAGCCTCTCTCATCCTCCTGGAGAGCTCCATGTATTTCAAGTCCAGTTTCCTTTCTGCAAGAGGAAAGAATGTGAGAGATGCCTTAGAGACCATGTAAGTTTTGACGTTGTCCTTAACTCCTCTGTGCTGCTGGAGAGGAAAAAATCACCCAGTTCATGCAAATACTGCAGAATGATTGCTGTAACTCAGGGGGTGGCGGAATCAGGGGGAGCAGCTGCGGTGCCCCAAATGGCATGGGCTTGCAGTCCCATGCCCTCCAGTGATCTGTCTGCAGCTCCAAGTATCGAAAGTCAAGGAGCAGGGCCTTGCCAGCCCATGGTGTCTCTAGAGGTGATGGCACCAGCTCCTCTGTCTCACTTCCTCCCCCATAGTTCTCCAAGGGAAAGGCTGTAGAACAAATCTTACTAGACACCAGAGAAATCACACAGGAGAACAAACCACAAAAAGTGCCCAGCCATGAGAAAAGTTTATGTCAACCCTTGCACTTTACAAGGACAAAAGCAGCAGATCCGCAAGACATGAAGCCACTGGAAATGAGGCTTCATTCAGTCCATGGGACTGGCTTATTATGTCCCACATTCAGTTTTTATCTGCCATGAAAAACTGTCTGGGTAAAAGAGGAAAGCAAGCAGGCTTTTGACATACAAAGAAAGCAAGGCCTGATTAACTAAAGAGGGAGAAGAGATTTCATTTATTCCGGTTATTTAAAACTCTACAGTCTTTGTTAACAGCTGCTCAACTTGAACAAGCAACCTCTCTCTGAAGGAGTCAGCACTGCTGCTCCTTCACTGCAGAGCTGGGAAAGTGCCCGTCCGCATCCATGAGTCATCCGGACAGTCCTCCAACAAAGACTGCTCTGGCTAGGAGGAAAGCATAAGCCCCAAACTCTTTACTTTTCCTGGCCTTAACTGTAAGTAGATGAGAAGAGGGAGGGAGTACAGAACTATTTATTTCCCTTTCTGCTTAGGTTTAGAAAGGCTAAAGGACAGGAAGATCTACAGGCAGGGACCCAGAGGGATAAACGAATGCAACTAGACAATGAGACCCCAAAGCCTAGCAATTTGCTTTAAAACCTCAACCCACCTTATCTGAGCTGACCAGGATGACTATCTGCCGTCTTAAACTTTCCACAGATCTTTGGCAGGGGCACTTAAGCCCCCACCATGCAACTGACTTCAGCAACGATTTTTGTGGGTGTGTTACTGATGGCTCCACAGTAACAGAACTGAAAAACACAGGACAGGGAGTTAATGCCAAGACAAAAGAGAGGGGATGCTGCCAAGCGGGGAATGCTTTCACACTCCAAGAAGCCTGTGGGAGTAGAAGGCACTTAAAAGTCAGGGGTGTTGACTGTCACAAGCCACTTGCTAAGATCATGGGATTCCCTCTTCCATAGAGTAAAACACATGGCAAAGCAGAGGGCACAGTCGTGCCAAACGTGCTCATAAAGGATGTTGATAATGTGCAAATAATGGATTTTCAAGGTGATATTGAATGATGTTACTACTATTTGGCAACGTTTTGTTTAATTTTGTACCTATAATAAATCCTGAAGGTAAGCCCTGGATTGTGTTGGTCTGTCACCTAAGTAAACATAATGAATGCACAATTAAATGAATTAATGAATGAGGTGATACCCCAATGAAGCACTCCTCTTCATGGTAGAATGCATCCCATTGAAAGCAGTGGGGTTCTCCTACTAGCTTTTACAGCATAGAGAAGGCAAACAGACCACCTGTGGTTCTAAATCAAGGATGAGAGCCTTCTACCCATCTAATCTATCCCACCAGGAGCCACGGTGGTTAAGCGCTCTTCAGCACGGGGGGAGGAGGCTGATCTACTGAAACCTGTGCATATCTCCTGGCCAGACTGATTCACTGTTTCTCTGCACCCCAGGGAATTCCAGTTGGTTTGGCTCATTTCTTCACTTTTCACTTTTATTATGACTGTAAGGTCTTTGAGCAGATCTTGTCTTTTGGCTCTGTGGTTGAAGAGCACTCAGAGGAATAACCTCTGGGCATAAGAACAGGCCAGGAAAATCCCCAAATGATAACCTGGGAAAATCCAAAGCTGAAAATCCAGCGCATGCCTGTCTTCAAAGGGTAGGACCATGGAAGAGATTGGTGCTGCAGATGCGTTTGCTGAAGCTGCCCTATAACTGCTTCTCGGTGGAGTGGGACTTGTCCCCTGTGAGCTACCAGAAAGCACTCTGTCTTCTGCAGCAACTCTTCTGCAAAGACCTCGGGGATTCCCCTCCGCTTCCAAAGAAGAGAGGAGTCCCTGCAGCACGACTGATTAACATCAGAGCGTGGAGAGATTGTACAACACAAACCGCCGGATTGCACAACGCCGCTGTGGTAGGATCAGTCGATATCCTGTGTCCCAACTGCCTGGACCCCAGGTCTGCCTTGAATGAGAAGTCTTTCACTCTCCATACACACATGCCGTGTTCCAGAGAAGTGACAGCTGTTCTTTTAGAAGCAGCTATCTAGACCCAGGTCATTAAAACCTGAACATCACACAGTAAAAAATTTGGGGTGCCTGAAATGCCTCTGAAACCCTGAAGCTGTCACTAAGACAGAACAGTGTGGCTGGCTGTTCAGCAGCAGCGCGGCCCCCCTCCTCTGCAACCCTGGCCTTTCCCAGTTTCGATCTGGAAAGGTGGAAGAGGATTTCAGTGCATCTATTCAGTCATCAGCTGATGAGCTGCCAACAACTATGTTAATTTTCCCTGGTTGTAATAGGCCGTTTAGGGCCCCAGCCAATGACCAGGGAAGCTGCTGGAAAGAGTCCCACTGATTTCAATGGCTGTCCAAGTATATGCAGCCATATACGCTGAAAATTAAACACAGATCCTCCGAATTTGCTTCACACAGGCCACAGGACTGTCCTCTGTTACCCGTAATTATCAATATTATTGTCATTACTGGATTTGAATTAATGCCCGTGAGTGCAGATGGACAGAGATTTTTATCAAACACAAATTCTGTCATTTAACTAGCGCTTCCTCAGAACTTAAAACAAAGGCGAATGGTTCCAGATGCTGTTCTTTCCCTTTTGCATCCCCACAGCTGCTGATCAGCTATGGTGTCCACAGCAAAATTTCTTTTAAGCGAATTGTAAAATCTGTCCAAAAATTCTTTACTTACTGCAACAATAAAATAAAAACCTTAACCTGAAAGGCAGAAACTGGTAAGGCTGCCAAAGGAATGTTAACAAGTTAGCTAAAGACAGGGATCATTAACATTTAAAAAAAAAAAATATGACTGCTCTGCAGTTTAAAAAAAGAACGCTAATTTCATCTTTTAGCTTTATAGATAAGGGTGGGTTTGTGGGAAAGGAAATCATTCTGTCAGCTCTGTGTGTATCCCATTAACACTTTTTTAATAAAAGGAGCTCAGAATCTATCACCACTTTGATCTCAGTTCAATAAAGCTAATCTTAGCATTGGTTTTAACATGGACATTTAATTGTGTTTAATCACCTTCCGCAAAAATCAATTTAGTTGACATGATACTGCCCAGGACTGGTCAGCAGAGATAAGGAAGAGCTATGTTCTAGCTACTCTATCCTGTTACACTCACCTCTAAGCAGACAACTAATTAATATGGTTATTCTCATAACACCCTTGGGAGGAAGGGAACATGCTACTCTTGGGGGTTTTTTTTTCATATTAAGAACTCCAGAAACAGTAAAATTAAATTACTTCCTCAAGGTCACATAGTAAATCTCTGACAGTGCACAGAATGAACTTCTTGTTTCAAGCTGGCACCCTTACACCTAAATCAGTTCTTTCCCTAAAATTAAGGCCTCTGTAACTAACCTGATGCCAATCATGACCTATTTTGGTAGTCAGCTCTTCTTAAACTACTAGTTTAAACAGCACTCAGTTTTGTACTGAACTTGCCCTGCAGAGTGTAAACTTCATGCCAGTGTTCAATGAACACAAGGTTTTCCACCCAGAGCACAAGAGTGAATTTCAGGCCTATTTTACCACAGAGCTTGCTTGGAAAGCTCTGGGATCGCCTCACGGCACTCTTTGTAATTCATGTCATAACTTAGATCTGCATTATTAACCATAACATTTTACATCTACAGAGCTTCCTCCAGCCAAGGATCTCAGTACGCTTCCTATCTATTATTAAAACCTTTCAACATTCCTGCAAAGTGAATTTGACATCATTTAGGAGATGGAAAAACAGGGACATGGAGAGGAAAAAGGCCAAAAATTTAAAAGGAAGTTATTTGAAGATTTTTCTGTTATTTTCCTTGGGGGAAAAAAAAAAATATCATTTGTAGGTACGTTTAAAAGTTCTCAGACTTGGCAAGAGTAATAAAGTTGTTCAGCCAACAATGACCATCATAGATGTGCCTAGAGATGATAGTGCCTGGTACAGTCTGCAGCGATTCTCAAAGCAGCAATGAGAATATTACATATTTCTTGTTTAATTAACACAGATTGTACATGCAAGTATCAGTGGCATGTGATCATTATTACTCATACGTGTATGATTTTCCTAAGAGCCAACAAAGCCTTGTCAAAGGTGACTTGTGCTAGTTCTCTGTTCTAGCTACGAAGGGCATTTGCTGTGTTTAATTCCTCTTCAGTGCATCCTTACTCCTGTCAATAATAATCCACAACTGGCTGATTGGCAACAGAGAATAACTGTACCAGAGTAACCTGGAAGAGGCTCATATCCCCAGGACAATGTTGCTTTCAGACAAACTGCGTCAGCTGGAGTCATTGGCCAGTTCCCTTGGGATACTGCCGCATGGGTCAGCAGCTCACCCAGTGAACACTGATCAGTGGCCCAGGTGCAGATTGGAGGTTTGGTTGTTTTGGGTTGTAAGAAAACCAGATTTTTCCTGCTTTGTGACTCAACTTTGTGATGTGGAGTGCATAAAGGATGGTTTATTTTGCAGGTGCTCAAAGGTTTATGAAGAAAAGAGGAAAAGAAAACTAAGATTCTTGACTTACAAGCAAAACCAAACAGACATTTAATCTGCTTTATGTCATCTAAAATACAAAAAAAATCTTGGGATATTCTCTAATAAGCACTCTGGTGTAAATAAAATAAACCTGGCTTCAACTTTACTGCAAACCCACTGAGCTGCCAAACAGACTAAACGTTGCAGATGAGTTGTAGCAATGCGATTACATGCTGCATTTATGCCACCTACAGGCATTAATAGCAGCTTCTCAACCAGTTTGCCCGCCAAGCTTTCTATGTACTACTTTTTTGGACTGCTGTGAGAAGACTCCATAGCAGTCAGCCCTCGCCTTCAACCCACAAAAACATTCTGTTCAGGTTATTAAAAATTAACAGAAGTATTTAATTAAGCTCAGCCATTAACTGAACTTGCCTTTTCCCTATGACTTGGGTACTGTGACTATGAAGCAATGGTGATACTGAAATTCAAGTACAAAAATCAAGTGCCTTTTGCAATGGGTGGCAAGCGTTACAGCAAATCCAGAAATAATCGACAGCCTCCACCAAAACCCAACAACTTTGGGGTGATATACAGGCAGACATCCCAACAGCACGTATTCCTGTGCCCCAAATAGGCAGCGCAATGAACAATGATGGTGTAATTACTTCTAGGGATTTAGGCGATGGGTTTGATGAGCCTCTTTTTATGCCAAAAAAAAAAATCTCATGGATGCTTTTATGAAGGCAAGCAATGGGGACGGAAGTTTTCCAACAGAGATGTCAGCAACTCCAGCAGGACTGTACGGTCTCACTTGGGGAAGTCTTGGGGAAGAGGCTGTTTTCAAAGCGGTGAGGAAGTGCCACCTGGAGAATGCCTGTCTGGGTCCCCTCACAGCCAGGCTCTCCCACAGCTCTCCTGAGAATCGACTCCACTGCCTCTATTCACATCCCCAGGCCGGAGACGACCACAGGCCGCGATCTTGCAGCTGCCATCTCTAGCCTCCTTGGAGCTTAAATTTCCTGAGAATGAAGTCAGAACACACACAAGATAATTAGAAGAAGTTCTCTCATCCTTCTTTCCTCACCCCAAGGGACACTTCAGAGTGTACTATTTACTGGCCGCAAACCAGTCTGTTATTCAACAGAGAAGCTTGCTTCCACTTTAAATAACTCAGCAGATGTTACCACATTTTGGTTGTAATCTCTGTGATTTTCCTACAGTCAGACAGCTACGGAAAGTGCCAGGGGGATCCACTGGTGCATTCGAGCCTCTCAGGCTGCCTGCGAGCTCTCGATACAGAAGGAGCTTGGGCAACCTCACGTCGTACTGTGCTAACAGCTGGTCTGGTTTTCGGATGGCTGCGAGGTGTGCAACAGACTGGGAGAGGAAGGGCAGCTCTGATGCTGTGAAGGTTTGTGCTACTAGTTTGTCAGCCGGGAAATAATACCCAGGTGTCAGCAGAGTACCTGGCTAAATCAGAGGTGACTGTGCTGCAGGGGGAGCATGGTGGGCTTGTTTGTTTGATGTAGGTAGCTGGAGATGTGCAGGACTCCAGTCAGACTAAAGCTGGATTTCTCTCCTCATTTTGACTCAGAGGGATAGCTCTCCCAGAAGTATGAAAGATTACATTCTCTTGCATCCTGAATCCAGGTTGCTGCATGGCTCAAGTGTTCCCCTCCTCAACCCCACCTTTAATGAACAAGCATATTAAAGTTGTCACTTACTTACAGAACCACCATAGCAAGCAGGGCAGCCTCTTTCACTTTATTTTATTATTTTATTTATTTATTTTATTTATTATTTTATTATTTTATTTCACTTTTATTTTATTTCATCCCATCTCTCAGCTCACTCAAGCTCAGTGCAACCTCAGAGCTTCCCATTACCTGAGGATGCCACTCGAGAAGACAGGAAGGACACAGGCAGACAGGCCTTTTCACTCCTCAACAAACACAACTGGCCACCACAAACCCCTGCCAAGGCCTTTCTTCCCTTCTTCCACACAGATTTGCTTATGCCTGGAAGGAACATTAACTGCTTTAGTTAAGCAGAAATTCTGTGTGTCCGTCCTGACATGCCCATGGCATAACAACAACCGGAAAATAACCATGGATGTGCTTAGCTGCGTTGGAGACGTTAGCAGTGTGGCCACAAGCACTTTGTGAGACACATACTGGTCTATTGCCATAAGTGGTGCAACCCATATTAAGAATTGGGGGAGAGCACAGGAGAATTACCCCTAGATCGTTTTTGTACTAGGGACTTCCGTTGTCCTTTACCCTTCTACCTTCAGTGTCTCTTCCCAGGCTCCCTCCATCTTTACCTTTGACAAAAGCATCACTTCTATCATCACTTTCTTCTACAATACCTTTCTCCAGTCCCCATAGGTCTCTCCTGCCCACCTCTACCCTTCTTCTCTTTTCATTCCTCTGTTTACAAGAGGAGGCAGAAAGGAGCTACAACTCGGACACACTTCAAAGTTTGTACAAGTTTCGCCTTTACCAACACTGTGATCATCTCCTGAGCATAGACTGCCGGCAACCTGAGCTCCAGCCTTTGGGCAGACTTCAGCAAGCTCAGTTACTCAAAAGAAGATCATCCCATGACTTTTAGGAAGCCCAGGATCAGTTTGGGGACACAAAATCCCTTGGCAACTCTGGAGAGCCCCTTCAACCTTTGTGTGATCTCGATCCATTCCTTTAACCCTTCAACATATCCTTATAAAGCAAAGGTGAGGACCATCTTCACTTCGGAATGATTCAGTGAGATGGTACTGCAGGGCATTTAGACTCCCTGGGGGAATGGGAGGCAAACAAGCACCCAAACCTACAGCAGCGCTGCCATCTTTATAGCGGGACGACCCAAAGCTGCATATATAAGGTGACCTGCTCCCCACTGAGGTACACAGAGAATTTGCTGCACCCGCGACAGGGCCTTATGAAACCTAGGGAGCCTTCTGCCCAGTGATGGCTCTGGCCAGGAAGAATGAATTTTGTGTGTCAGATGTTAAACTCCCCCAGGATTGCTTAGAAATTTTTTTATTTTTTTTTTTTCCCCCTGTGGTAATGCCAAGATGGGTTTCTCCAATAGAAGTGCAACATAACAAGACACTGAGCTTTGCTTTCAAACATTGATCATGCCTGGTTAATTATGCAAAATAAGCACTTCAGCTTGACCCCTTCGCTAGTAACTACAGCACTTGGATAAAAAAATATTGACACTGCCTCCACGTGTTTCACTGCCTGCAACCACGAGAGGTACCACCGACATGAAACACACGCACCCCAGCGCGCGCACAAGGCAGCTCTGTGCGCCTTTCCCCGTTCCAAGCTGCTTCCTCAGCAGCTGCGTTGTCCCACAGGCAGGGTCCGGTACCCGGTGCGCAAAACACCAACGTACACACACGGGATTTCATTTCATTGATGCGTATCAGTGGGCGCCTGTCCTGAGACAGCACACCTGGCCTCAGAGTTTTTACAATTACACACTTAACTAAGACATATTCATCATTATTCCCTTCAATGATCGGTTCTTCTTCCTCGCTTCTAATGCAAATTAGTGCGCAGTCTGGGTCTTCTTCCATTTTAGAGTAGGTGGTACCACTTGGGTAGGCCGTCAGTGAGCCGGCGTTCGCAACCTCCCCTTGCCGGAATTACCTTTCGCCTCCTCCTCCCCGAGTCGTGGCAGCCCCAGGCAGCTCCTCACGGTTTGCCGGGCAAACCACCATCCGTCGCCCTTTCTGACAGGGCCGCCCTGTCTGGCGGTCACCTCTGAAATCAGGTCTAGGGCCTGTTTCGTCACAACCCGGTCAGGACCGCACTGAGGGCTCCCAGCAGCCTCCCACCTGCTCCAATCACGTTTTACATCTCATTAACGGCAAGGACAGCGGTTGGGTCTCCTGGGGTGACGCAACCCAGGGCCCGCGCAGGCGCAGGCTCCACCTGGCGAACGCCCCCAGCGGCCCCTCACCGCTGCGCGCGGCCCGCCCCGCTGTCAGGCGCGGTGACGTGCTTCTCCTGGTCTTTCTCATTGGCTGCTCCGCCGATGACGGCCCTTTTAAGCGCGCCTCTCCGCGGATGGACCGGGAGAGCGCGCGGCGCGGGCTTTGATTGGCGGCCGCGGGGAAGCGGCGAGCGGGATTGGCTGGGAGCCGGGGCGCGCGGCGCATTGTGGGGCGGCGGGGGCGCGTGGTGCGAGGAGGGCTCATGGCGGCCATCGGCGTCCACCTGGGCGCTACCTGTGCCTGCGCCGCCGTCTATAAGGTGAGGGGCTGGGGGGGGGGGGCGCTGCCCCGCCGTGCCCGGGGGCGCCGGGGCCCCCGCCGGGAGAAGGCGGCGGGCGGAGCCGGGGAGGGGGCGCGGGGTGCCCGAGGGGCGGCTGACGGGCGGTGCCTCTGTCCGCAGGATGGCCGCGCCGACGTGGTCGCCAACGACGCCGGGGACAGGGTGACGCCCGCGGTCGTTGCGTTCTCGGAGAGCGAGGAGGTGAGGCTTCCCCTGCGAGGTGGGGGCGTGGGGAGGAGGGGGCTCGGGCCGTGGCTCACGTCTCGGTGTGTGCCGTGCAGGTCGTTGGCCTGGCTGCGAAGCAAAGCAGGGTCAGAAATGTCTCGAACACTGTCGTGAAGGTGAAGCAGATCCTGGGGCGAAGGTAAGAGAGGGGCTGGGGAGGGGAAGGCGGGAGGTTCAGGGCTCGCCGTTAGAGCTGGTCAGCGAACCGCAGGGTCAGCGCTGGTGTCGGAGGCGTTTTCATCGAGCGTGGTAGTGGTTAACCTGGCGTTGGCAGGAGGGGGTGTTGTGTGTCTTAAACATTCGTTATCTTATGAACTTCTTACCCTTCCTTTCATTCCAGGAGTAGAGATGTGTAGTATTTTATGTCAGAATGTGTCTCCAGTAAATCAGACTTAGTAACAAGTGGCGTATGCTTTTGACAGAGACTTGAATTTCTTAACTAAAACGTCTATTGGTACCTGGGTGTTTTACCGGGGAGAAAATCCAGGGTGGTTTTCTCTGCCTGGAACTCTGTATTGGTGTTATTACAACTGCAGAACGCCTTGAAGTAATGCCTGTTGGCGTTCTGCAGTTAGTGGCGCTGCGGTGGTTTGCACTGGCGGTGATGGTGGTACTAGAGCTAAACTGGTGGGTTTGGGTCTAACACCAGAGATGTGACAAAACTTGTCCGCGATAACCTGGCTGTGTGTTACAGCTCTGCCTTTGAGAGGAGCTGACAAGGTGATGTCAGTTCTGATGTGTTTCCTGGTGCTTTTCAGAGGCCCAGCTTTGTGCCATTAGTGGAAGGTTAAGGACAGTCAGCCTGTTGCTGTCGGGTTATTTCAATCAAGGCAACAAAAGTGCTGCTGGAATCTTTTATAATCATTGTTGGGGACAGCAGGTTAAAACAGTGTGTGGGGTTTGGTTTCCCTTTTCACTACCTAGTAGGTCTTTTTTCAGTCGTTTGCTTGGGGAAAGGAGACGGAAAGATTCCAGCAGTCAGAACTGTTGGTTTTTCTTCTCCTGTATAAATGTATCTCTCAAGGGGAAACCGGAATTTTGGTTGAAGCGTGGCTTCACATGCTGTAGGCATTGCAAGGAATAACAGCAAGATGAATTTGTGCAATTCCACTTGAGCATGTAATTTATTTTGTTATTTTGAATTTGTCTGGACAGCTCTAGTGACCCACTGGCAGAGAAGTATATTGCAGAAAGCAGATGTTCAGTGAGTATGATATGGGGTTTTTTTGCTTTTCCCAGAATATCATTTCACACTTTTCTTCTTGACATTTTGTGCCACACCATGTTTGTGGTCTGTAGTCATCAGCGCTCGCTATACAAGGTCTGTTTGCTGCTGTATAGAATGTTTCTCTTGTTATGAAGTAGAGAACTTAGCAGTGTTCTGAGATCTGATGTCATAATGTGGTACAACAGAACGATGCTACGTATCCCTTGGCCATTCTCAAAAGGGCTGATTCTTAATATACTTGGGTAACAGTGTGGTGGTGTTTGCTAGCGCTGGTAGAAAATGCTCAGGTTACAGCATCTTGTGATAAAAATGCTGAACCACTTGACTGAATCACAGTATTTAATTTGGATAAATCTGTTTATGTTACTAGAAGCCTGTTCTGCAAAACAAGGGAAAAAAATTATCCTGGAAAATACATTCCTAAAGAAGGAATGAGTTTTTCTCTGGTTTTTGGCTGTTGGTATTGACATGCTTATATAAATAGTTGTCACTTCTTGTAATGGAATAGAAGCAGGCAAGTACTTCTGTTCTAAACCTTGCTTTTTTATGAAGGAAAACTTCTTAACAGAAAAGTGCTGTCAGCCCAATGCTTCTTACTTTGAAGAGAAGCTAAATTAAACGTTACTTTCTGTCAATAACTGAATGGTGTATCTAACAGATGTGTGTTGGTTTTGCTTACAGATAATTGAGAAGAATGGAAAACTTCAGTATGAAATAGATAATAAACTTATTAACCCAGAAGATGTGGCAAAGCTAATTTTCAGTAAAATGAAAGGTATATAATAAGTCAAATCATGTTTTAGTTCTTTGCACTGTCCTCATAAGATGTGATATATTGGGGGTTTTTTGGTTTTAATCAATGTGTTCTGCCTGTCTTTATAAACAGAAACTGCTCAGTCTGCATTGGGCTCAGACGTAAACGATGTGGTTATCACTGTGCCGTTTGACTTCGGAGAGAATCAGAAGAATGCCCTCGGGTAAGAGGATTGAGATTTTCCTGTTACTTAACACGCCTGAAGCAGACGGGCTGGCAGATCAGCGGTGGGAATTCTCCTGCTGGACTCTGGCTTGCAACTGTCAGTCAGGACATCGGGGTGATATTTGAATTGGGGGAAAAAAGTCAAAGTGGGAGGTTAAATCCTGACTTGAGAAACTTTCCATGGCATTCCCTGTTGTAACCAAGATGAGGTTCTGAATCAGTTAAAGTGAGAGGGGGTTTTGGGATCACCAAGGGTAGAATGTCATTTCAGCTGTGGATCTTCAGTGTCCCCTTTGAAATGCAAATAGTTTCTCAGCCCTCCTCTGTAATGTACCATCCGTTCACGCAACCGTACTCCCCAAACCAAGTGCTGGTATGTGACTTTGCTAAGGACCGTTTTGCCAGGGAGCAGATACAGAATGCGCACCCATATTCTACTTGGAAGTTCTGTTTGGAAAAAGTTCTGCTGTAAAAGTTCCTCCGTATGAAAACAGAAGTTGACTTAAAGCTGTGCATAATTGGCAGCATCTGTTTCGGTTTTCTGATCTGTAGAAGCCCATATGTTTAAATGTCATGAAATACTGAAAGCCCATAAAACACTAGCGAGGTGGGTGTTTGTAGTCTGTGTAACGAAACATTCTATTGCTTTGGTGGGCGAGTTTCAAAATACCTTCAAAGTGGAGGAAACAACTTGCAGGGCAGTCCCAGGGTTACTGAAGTTTCAAGAAAACATGTAAGAAATGTTAGAAGTGAGGTAACTGGATTTTGAGGTAAAAACAATTTTCCTAGCGTGTTACCTGGTGAGATAACGTACCAAGGACTTTTAATGCCAGACTTGGAGGTAAGTTACCGAGTTGGGTTGAAGGTGGGGTTTTCATCTCGTAGTTGAGGGGGGTTTTGCTGGTTTTTATGGGGTGCGTAGACTGATACACATCAGTGTGTTCCTTGACGGTGAGCCCGCAGCAGATGCAGCTACCTGAAGAACACAGCAGCAACTGAACTTCTTGATACTTTTCTTTTCCAGTCCCTTCTCTCTGTTAATACCGTGCTGTAACCAAGTTCTGAGTTGGTGGCACATGTAGTTGAGATGAAATCTTAGTGGCGTGCGTGCCTACAGTGAAATCATTGAAGTAACATGAAATGCTGTTGCGCCTTATCACAGGGAAGCAGCTGCAGCTGCTGGATTTAATGTTATGAGATTAATTCATGAACCGTCTGCAGCTCTCCTGGCTTATGGAATTGGCCAAGATTCACCCACTGGGAAAAGGTAAAATCCTAATATTTTACTTAAATGTAAGCTGCTGTGCTTAAATCTTGAGAAATCTTAAATGAGGGGATGCTGTGTTGCCTTGGCAGTCAATACAAAATTAATGATTTGAGGCTTGTTTTCCTTTGTTCTCTCAGTAAAGCCAATAACAATTTAGGAGTTGTAAATCGGTACTGTTTTAAATCCCTCTGTTCTTGTTTTTATTTTTTTAGAATTGTCTTTAAGGATTTGTCTGCAGATTGTTTGCTCTTTAATGAGTTGATTGGCTTTAAGGAAAATGCTTGCTGCCTTAAACAGATTTTGGCATAGTTAATTGTGGGAGATAGGGTCATTTTGCATATAGAAGAACAGCTAAAGCAGAGTTCCTGGGTTCAGTGGGTGTATTGGGTTTCCCTGGTGAATATTCAGATCATTCACAAGGTTTTCAAAATAGCAAAGACTGCTGTCAGTGCAGATTTTTTTTCCTTCTTGGTTGGTATTTTTTACCCTTCTTATGTAATTCTTTCCTATAATCTTGAATGTTATGTTCAGTTCTCAGATGTGTTGTAGGAAAAATGTTGGCTACTCTTACTGTAGGGAATAAGACTATTTTTGCTCTTTAGGGAACGTTGCCAAGTAGTCAGTAGTACTAAGATGCATTAAATACAAACACCCTAAACCAAATTCTCATGACAAAGCTGATTAGAACCTACAATATATTATATAGTGGTCATCTTTTTAGAAAGGGTGTTGAAGTAAACATAATTTTAGATGACTTGTGTTTAATACTACTTTCTCTTTTTACCACGGCAGCAATGTGTTGGTTTATAAACTTGGTGGAACATCGCTTTCTATCACAGTCATAGAAGTAAACAGTGGAATATATCGCGTGCTTGCTACAAACACAGATGATAGCATTGGTGGAGTTTGCTTCACAGAAGCTCTAGCACAACACTTAGCTTCTGAATTTCAGAGGTAGGATTTGAATTCCAAGCATGTTACTGTTGGGACAGGACCTTTGTTATCTGGTGCTTTCAAAAAAACCCTAGAAAAACCAACATACTAGTTGGTCAGATCTAGCAGACTGTCTGCAGGGGAAAGGGCTTAAGCAGAGTTATTGAAGGAACAGTCAGCTGTTGGGGGCCAGGGGGGAAGAGACTGGGAAATATTTGGGTTTGGGTAGGTGTTGCCTGATGTTGGTGTTGAGCTATAAGGACTCAGCTATGAACTGCTCTGTGTTTTGAGTGATGTACGTGACTCAAGGGAGACTTTTTGGATGAAATGTACTATTTTGTTGGCTTGTCTCACGTTCAGTGTTCTACTTCTTAATCCATGGTTAAAACTGGTTAACTTGCAGACTTTTTCTTGCTGTTCCTTGCAGTCGCTTACAAGATTTGTTCAGCTGAGAAACTGTTCAGGAAGACTTAGATCTGTAAGATAGACACTGATGTCTGAGTTCAGTGTTCTTCAGTTGAAATTGAAATAGACATTTTTATTCTTTGCAAGCTCTCAGTGGTAGCATTGTAGATAATACTAAAATATCTGCAGAAAAAAATAATTTAATAGCTTTAACCTGTTTTTCCGCTCAGAAAGTTAGCGTCACTCAAACGCCTGCCTTTCTAAACTGATACCTCTTCTTTTCTATAATGTAGGTCTTGTAAACATGATCTTAGAGGAAATCCGAGAGCCATGATGAAGCTAATGAACAGCGCTGATATTGCAAAGCACTCCTTATCAACCCTGGGAAGTGCAAACTGTTTTGTCGATTCATTATATGATGGATTGGATTTTGATTGTAATGTGTCCAGGTAAAGCAAATCTTGAAGCTACTGCTTTTGTATGAAACTGTGCTTGAAATCTTTCTAGGTGGTGTTTAGGTTGTTCAGTGAGCTTCGGGGTTTTTTTGTTGGTGTTAATTTTAGAAATGAAAGTAAGATGGAGGACCAGCTTGGTTTGTTGCATATTGGTGGTTCTGTTATAATGCAGTTTGTAGTGGTTGGGGTAGTGACACTGACAATGGTGCCCTAATGGTTAGAAAATGAAGTGCAAAAAGGCACAAGGAGACCCCATCTTCGGAGTCTGGTTGATGAAAGGGGAATAGATACTGTAATTACTCAAAGTGTTTTCCCACCCACCTGTGCTTTTGTTACTGGATTTTCCTTAAAGGAAAGACTTTTGGAATCCTTCATCTAAATGAGCTCCAGAATTGTAGGAGTTGTGGAAGTCTTGATGTTGCCTCTTCTTGACAGCTGGAGTAGAAAGCTGTTTTCTGTCTCTTTACTCATACTGCTGTGTCCCACTCCAAGTCGTTTCACTCTAGGGATGATCTCTTACCGAGATGTGTAGCTGATTTTGATTGTTCTTCCAGTCAGCAGCAGCCTTAGCAAAATGAAACAGACTTTTCAATTCCAGAACTGTGCATCCGCTGCTGCAGCGGTTGGAGCTGGTAAAACACGGCACAGTGTGTTTGCAAGGGTGAGAAGCAGTACTGTGTGACTTGCTTTGGCGCCGTTTTGGGTGAGGATGTTAGTCCTGTGGGCTGGTGTTGCGGAACTTGACTTGCTGTATTCGTATGGAGTAAAACTTCCTCTTCAGGCTTGAAAGAGCCCAAAGCCCGGCACAAGTTTGGTTTTCAATTTGCTTAACCTGCCCTCTGTGCAAATCGGGACGCAGCTTGATTTGCCTCTGAAAATTCAAGAGGCACGTTTGCACCTTTGTCTCCATTTTAAAGGTGATGATGCACTTTGAGGATTTTTGCTCCTTTTTTCACATATGTGTCAAGACAACAGTACTGGTTTTTGTCAAGGTAACAATACTATTTTTTTCTCTCGGTATATTGAAGAAGAATGAATGTGCACTCCATGTAGGTGTTAATGACAGAATCAATAGCATAGGTATTGTCACAACAATAACAACAAAAAAATCTCTTCAAGATTAATAATTGGGAAACAAGATTTTTTTAAAAAACTAAACAAACCCTTAGTACCAGGTGTAGCCAGAGAACCAAAGTATACTCTGAAAATGATTGTTCTTCCATTTCAGGTATTTGTCTCTATGGGATGAGATGACACTTCTTGATTTTTTTTTTTTTTTCTTCTTCTAGGGCCAGGTTTGAACTTATCTGTTCTTCACTTTTTAGTAAGTGTGTAGAAGCAATTAAGAAGCTCTTGCAGCAAGTTGGATTTACAGCAGATGATATTAATAAGGTAATAATAGAAATAGCTTGTCTGTAGTATGCTTTATAACGCCACAAGATGAATATTTATGGGGCCTGTTTTCCTTGCAGACTGAGATTATTTCATGGTGTATTTAAGCCTTTTTGGCTCAGATCCAACAAAGTACGTAGACTCAACATCTTTAGAGTTCCTGCCTTTGCTTTCATTTTTGGTTACTTGAAATGAAGTATAAGGTAGTCAGAGTTGACAATGTGGTTTTACTGCTGCATATCAAGTAAATGGTAGAGGATTTGTGTCCGTTTGGTGTGTTTGTGTAGCTCTTGGTAGAACCAAGGAGAACTTTCTTTCAGTTCAGTATATAAACCCTCTTCTGCCTTCACTGAGCTTTGGATGGGGTTTGACACTTCTGAAGAAAGCCCAGGTTTTGACTTTTGTCTTAGGAGTTGAGCAAATCGCTTGGTGTCTCCTTGGTGCACATGCTTCCTCCTTGTTAGCTTAAACTTAAGGACATGTTAGATGCCAAACCATAGAGCCCTTTAATACCAAAGCTTGTAAGTAAAGTAGCAAACATGACTAGTTTTGTTCAAATGTCTTTTTTTGCTTTGGTGTAAGAGTAACTCTGTCTCAACCCCTGTGCACCTGCATGTGTGGCAAATAGTGCTGCATTTATTGCTGGTGGGATTGGTACAGAAGTTCAGATACAGATGATAAAATATCCCAGAGCAGTTTGCATTTCTGTATTGCAGGTTGTGACCTGCCTGTTTTATGTCGGAAGACTGACTTGAAACCATTAAGGCATGTTTTTCAGGTAGTTCTGTGTGGTGGGTCTGCTCGAATCCCGAAGCTGCAGCAGCTGATCAAAGACATTTTCCCAACTGTGGAATTACTGAATTCAATTCCTCCAGATGAAGTTATTCCCATTGGTGCTGCCATAGAGGCAGGAATTCTGCTAGGGAGAGAGAATCCTTTGTTAGAAGAAGCAGCACTTATAGAGTGTTCTTCCAAAGATATTCTTCTTAAGGTAAGGCTAAAATTATTTAACTTAGAAAATTTTACTGCTGCAATGAATATACAGCATTACTTACACGTGACTGACGTTAGAGGAACAGTATTGTTTTATTAGTAGTTCTACATGTTGGCTATATAGTAAGTGCTAACTTAAGTTTATTGACAAACTGCTTGATTTTAAGAGGATATAGATTGTGTCTTTGCTGTGTTATAATAGCTGGACTTTTTCATTTATTTATAGAAACATGGATTTTTTTCTTTACTTGCTGTCATGGTAAACATGGCAGAGAATCTTGGATTTCTGTTCTCATGGAATGCTGTTGTAACTATTCCAGCTGAGTAAAGTACTTAGAGAAAGGCATGAACTTCTTTTTTCTTTTTAAAGGGAGTAGATGAGTCAGGGGCTGACAAATTCACAGTGCTGTTTCCATCAGGGACACCATTACCAGCTCGAAGGCAGCACACCCTGCATGCTCCTGGAAACACTTCTTCTGTTTGTCTTGAACTATATGAGTCACTGGGGAAAAGTCCCATGACTGAAGAAGGCAAATTTGCCCAGGTGAGTACATACACATTCATATGCACTTGTAATGTCAACCACTTGGAAATCAAGTGGATCTAAAAAAATAAATTAATTAAAACTGAAACCAATCCCACTACTACCAAAACTTCTTGTTACAAAATTAGAATGACATGCATCTCTTCAGAAACGGTCTTCTATAAACATGTTATGAAGTATTGAAGCACTTCTTGAAGAAACTGAGGTTTCCCTTTTGACTTGCTAAATGGCTGGTGGGGTTTGACATCTGGCACTACTGTAGTAAGCTCACCTGGGATGAGAGGCCATAACCAGTTGTTCCAGTAGCGCACATCTCCAACATTTTAGAAGTAAAACTGCTGGGGGTAATGATGTAGCTAGTGTATGTACTGTTGATTACGTTTTGCTCTTCCTAGATTGGAAAGGGTCTTGGTATTAAATACCACATTTGATTTTTCTCAGTGGTAAGATGATACGATTAAATCGTCACCTGATACAAAGATATTACTGAGGAGTCAACCTATTGAGAGAAGGCAGCTTGTTTGGAACTGTTTACCTTGGCTTCAGTGCACTTAAAGCATCAGGGAGGGAGCAGAGGTGGCTGAAATGGATGGAATAGTTGAGAAAATTGTTATTCCACCTTGGTTCTGCCCAAAGATCCTTCAGGGGATAGGGGAAGGCTGTTACCTAATAATTACAGATCTCATCCTAAGTAAAGGAACAGACTTGGCTCTTACTGCAGTCTGGGGGAGTGGTAGGTGCTCCAGCTGTCTTGGTGATAGACCCTGAAACAAACCACAGAAACAGTGGTGCGAATAGCTAAAAATATGTAATTTGCACTACAGAGTAGTGAATCCCACTGGGGCATGCTTTGGTGTTGAATTGTTAGAATGAGATGCTAAACAGAATGAATCGTGCACCTTGGCTATTGTGTCACTTCCGTTAATCTGCTGTGCAAGGATTTAAGGCACTTTGTTACTCAACACCTCTGGTTTGTTGTTGTTTTTTAATAGATTGTACTGCAGGATTTGGACAAAAAGGAGGATGGCCTACATGATATACTAACTGTTCTCACTATGAAAAGGTACCCAAAATATTTATTGTTCTGCTGTTTAACTTGCTGTGTCACACCTCTGACAGGCAGTCTTTTCTCCTGTTAGAGAATATTTCATTTTCTGGTGAGAAACTCCAGCATTTCATTGTTTACAGGGCTGTGTCCTAGTGGGGGTAAATTCTGTAGGAATGTTGTTTTTATGCAGTACTTTCTGTGCCTTCATTGTTTGATTACTTCAGAAATAACACTTACATAGGCCAACAGATGATTTTTAGCAACTTCTGAGCTGTTGATCAGTTTAACCATGTTTGAAAGCAGTTGTGATCTTGAATTTCCTGTGGAAGGGTAGTTCTGCTGAATGACCACACTTCTAGGAAAAACTGAAGTAGAATCTCTGTTTATTGGTTGCTAAGGAATCCATGAAGGACTTTGCATATGCAGCATTTGTGATGAAAACCTGCAGCTCTGTGCTTTCAGATAGAGTTGTTAAGCATGAGAAACAATGCTGCAGGAAATCAGGCTTTATAAATCTACTTTTTACGGAATTACCTGTTTATTATGGGAAAATATGAAGTATCTTATGGCAGAGTGGGGAATGGGGATGGCATGATACTGAAGAAATTTTTCTAACTTTCTTAGGCCTTAATAGGAGTGCTTGGGCTCATTTGAAGTAGTCAAAATAGTTTATAAAGATATGAGAAGGTGGAATTTGAAGTAGTCAAAGTATGTTTATCTTTTGAGGACTGTCCTGAAGTTCATATTGCTTTTCCAAATAATCTGAAAGTCATCTAGATATGTTGATGAAAAAACTAAATCCCTACTTGTTTGCTATTTGAGTTCAAAAGACTTCATTTTCTTGTGTTAACTGTCAGGTGTATTAATGCTTTATTAATAGACTTCACCTAAAATACCTTGTTAGTCCTATAGAGATTGGCACTTGGCATTGGTAAGAAAAACATCTTAGGGGTTTTATACGCAACTGTGTAGTGTAGAAAACCTGCATTATTTTAAAGGTCGTTTTGGTAATATTTAGGTGAAAAAGATAAGGAAAGTTCACTAGAACACATCTGTTTCTGTCTAAATATTACCTGTGACTGATACTGAATCCTACTTCAACTAGACATACATCTCTAATTCTTGGATTTGGAAAACTAAGGTTTTCCTCATTGAGGATGATCTGTGGCATTTAAAGACTGCTGCTGCTTTCAAATGTCAAGTTCTTGTGCTTTGAGAAGACGTGCTTATCTGTTGATTGCTGTTACTCAGAGTTCTCAAGATGAATATTTTTGAATTACATTACTGCATATTCTGTTTACATACCTTTACTAAAACTTAGTTACAATATTTAAACATGTTCCTGGATCTATTCCAACATATGTAGAGAAGATGCATGCTTCAATGGAGGGCAAGAAGTGCACATCTAAATACTCAATGAACTAAACTTAATTTCATAAGTCAACTTCATCTGTGGTGAAGCATGTTCTCTGTATATTTTGATGCTAATTTTTCATCCTTTTTGTCTGCATGAAGACCATTGTTCATCCTTTCCGGAACATGCAGTAACACAGTGAGTGTTGTGTTGAGATAGTCCTAAACGTACTTTTCTCTTTTATCTAGGGATGGGTCCTTGCATGTTACCTGCACAGATCAAGATACTGGAAAGTGCGAAATCATCACTGTTGAAGTGGCATCATAGTCCCTTTTGAAAGGCAACATTTTCCTAAGTTTATTTTTGTCTCCTGTTGGCTTTTCTGCTGAAGCGGTGGCACTCTGAGGTGTCTTTAATGATTCCTAGAGGACTGTGATAAACTGAAGTAAAACATTGATTTGCCACCAAGTCTGTTCGGAGGGGGAAGTGTGGTGCAAAATCTTAATGAAGACACGCAGACAGCAGAGCATTGAATTATCAACACCTGATTTAAAAAATGCAGATGGAAAATCCTCGTGCCTGTGGTTCAGCAACAAGCTTATTACATAGTCTGAAGACTTTTTTTTTCCTGGGACTAGTCAGGTTGTGTACCCATTCAAGCAGTATATCTGTGGCTTCAGCAGCATAGTGTTGAACCAGGGAGAGCTAGTCTGGGGAAATCCACTCTCTAATAATTGTACTGAAATCCCAGGTGGTCTTGATGTTGCCTGAAACTGTGGAGGTAGTGCCCATTTGTTTTGGCTTCTTGAGAGTTTTGGGGTTTTTCTGGAGTTACTGTAAGATGGTTTTGTGGTGTTACCTGAAAAATGTGTGTAAGGGTTATATGTCCTTATTTATTTGTTATTAATAAAATATCTTTTTTAATGCACATCCTCCATTCTGTGTGGCACTGTTCTAATCTGTATATCATCATATATTTGTTTGGATATAAGCTGGCAGCTTTTTTCATTTTGGAGACAGAGCAGGCACGTGTAGTTACAGGATTCAAGGGTCTTAGCCTAATATGTGGCTAAGGGGCAACAGTTCAGCACTGAGGGCCACGTGTTATCTTGTAAAATAGTGAGAATCAGGCAAACTAGAGCAAGAGATGCGTATTTGGATTTGGAGAGACCTGTGTTCAATTAACCTGTCTTATTCCAGGCTTCCTAAATTGTCATGTGTATGAAGTGTGTTTCAGTATTCTTCCTACCTCACAAAAGCAATAGATAGTGGATAGCATAGATATAAATCTGACTGCATTCCCAATGGATGGCTGTAGTGTGTGGCTCACCAGGCTAGAGCTAGGGTTTGAATTTGTGAGGCTTCCTTGAGCAGGTGTAGGGCTGGAGAAGTCCTGCCTCCCTTATCTCTGGGTCCTTGATCTCTGGAAAATAACTAAATAGGTTACCAATTCCTGTGTGAAAACTTCTACAAGGTAAAACCTGGGTCCTGTTGGGGCAGTGGAGTCCCACAGCCCTTATAAAGACAAGTGAAGAGACACTTGTTTAAGGGATGTTTTGTTGGGTGTAATAGTGCCAGTTTGTGGGGCTTGGGGCCATCTTGAAAGCGGTATTAATAGGAAACACCCCTTCTGAGACGTGTGCTGTGAGGAGAGCAAAACTTTTCTAAAACAGGTGTTGCAGAGCCTTTATTTGAGGTTCCTTCAGCTGTGTAGCTGAAGGGCCCGGTGCAAGTCCGCCCGGTACCCTGCGCTTCCCCCGCCGCAGGCACTGCCCCCTTCGCAGCGCCGTCCAAGAGCAAAGAGAAATCGCCCCAGGTTTTGCCTCGCTTCCTTCCGATCTGCCTCAGGGCCGTTGCCGTCCCGGCGCCGCTCCGTTAGGGACCCCCCCCCTCACGGAGGAGCCCAGCCCGCTTCCCGCCCAGGCGGCCCCTCGCTGAGGCGGCCCCGTTGCCGCCAAAGCCCTTCGCGTGCCGCGGTGGGCGGGGCCGCGCGGGCGCGCGCGCCGGCGCCGCGCTCTCTCCCTCCGCCCCCTTCCGGAAGGAGGCGGAGCCACGCGGGGCCTCCACTCGCGGCTTGGCGTCTTCGGCCGGGCGACCGCCCCAAGATGGAGGGCTGGCGAGGAGGTGAGGTGCCGGCGGTGACTCGGGCTGGGGGACGGGGCTGCCGGGAGCGCCTCGCTCGGCCTTTCCCTCCCTTCTCCTTGCGCAGAGCGGCCCGAGAAGGAGGGCGCGGGGAGGCCGCCCGCCCGCTTTCGGCGGTGGGGAGCTGCTGCCGTTCCCCCCCACTCGCCCAACTCCGCTGGGATGGTTGCCGCCCCCCCGCCCTCCCCTCGCCCCCCCCCCCCCCCTCCCCTCGCCCCCCCCCCCCCCCCCCCCCGCGTCCTCCCCTCGCCCTCAGCCACGCGGCCGCAGCGGGGCCCGGCGGCGGGACGGGGAGGGTTGGAGACTCCAACCGCTTCCTTGGGGGTGCTGTGCCTGCTGCCCGGGGAGGCTGGGAGAGGAGGGCGGGGGGCGCCTGAGGTAAATATGGAGGGGGCGTGTGGGGAGAGGCGCTGGGGGGGGGGTCCGGGGCGGCCGCGGGAAAGGCGGCCGCCGCCCCCTCCCCGCCTTCCCAAACTTGTGGCGGTGCGCCCCGGAGGTGAGCTCCTCCGGAGGCGGCCCTTCCCTGGCGGGGGCTGGGAGCGGGGCGGGGCGGGGGAGGACGCTGCGGGCTGCCGGCGGGTGCCGAGGCAGGGGACCCCCGCGGAGCCCCGGCCGGCGGCGAGGGGAGGGAGGCGCGGCCCTCGCCGCCTCGCAACGCGCGGTTGCGGCTCTAAACTTCGCCCCACGCCCCCCTTTTTCCCCGCCCCACCGGCGTTTCCCGGGCTCTGGCAAGGAGCCGGCACTCCTGCCGTGCCGCCCTGCGGAGTATCGCGTCCCTTTAAACCCGCCTAGCTGACGAGGC
Source organism: Leptosomus discolor (assembly GCF_034619465.1). Taxonomy (NCBI): domain Eukaryota; kingdom Metazoa; phylum Chordata; class Aves; order Leptosomiformes; family Leptosomidae; genus Leptosomus; species Leptosomus discolor. The sequence continues at coordinate 210,820,594 of NC_141391.1, read as the reverse complement.
ACCCGCGATCCTTCTGGAAGAGCGCTGTGGATCTTTCTTTCCTCGTCCAGTCACCATGGTTGCATCGCAAGTGCTCGATTGCACTTGACTAACTGCAGATATTTGGCGGCCTTATTAAAGAATGCAGGTTTCCTTGTCGCCGTAGTTAAGTTATGGGATGCTGTAATTGTAGCAAAATGATTCGGTTCTTAGTGCAGTTTTCACCTGTGGAAGTGTCTGCCCTCCAAAATACTTGTTGTTCTTTATAAATGCACGTACGGTACAGAAAAAAGGTGCAGGGAGGGAATCATTGACATGTTTCACTTCACCAGTGAAGGAAGGGTTGAGTTTGACTCTGTGAGACGCCGTAGTTGTACAAGACTCCTGGACTGCTATCACAAATGCTAATATGGGGACTCTGGGATAAGGCGTAATGATTTCAATTTAGCCGAGACATTAAATAGGATTCTTTACCAATTTTCTTATTGTAGCTTGGTATGTGCCATGTCTAGCTTCACTTGAGACCCTCCAAGAATTATGTAGGAAGGAAAATCTCAGATGTAAATCCATTGGAATCACCAACGGGAATCTAAAGAGTTATGAGGTGGAATATTTGTGTGACTACAAGGTAGAAGAGGTAAGAGAAACGCAGATGAATTTGATCACTCTTTCAACTGAAATTTGGAAGTGAGCCAAAGGTAGTTTTGTTCATAATATAAAGTAGCAGGCTGTGAGGACAAAGCTCTTGTTGACGCCGAATGAAATATCTTTTTAAACTTTGAACTGTAAACAGAAAGTGGTATAACCACTGCTTTTGGTACGTTGAAGGAAGGTCTCTTCCTGAAATGACGGAGACGATAGACTATGAAATGTATCTAGAAGTTAAGCACAATTCTGATGCGTTTAGGTCGTGGCTTGGTATGTATCACGATGCTTCTCCTTTATTTGCAGGTAACAGTCTATATTTCTCTCTTGACTGTTGTAGTCTCTTTGATGAAGAGTGGGGGCCATGTGCTGCAACTGGATTCCTACGGCTTGATCGTGCCAGTGAAATTCAGTCTCAGGATTTGGCCTTGTTATAACTATTTGGCCTTTTAAAAATAAGTACAAAATGTATGCTTCTTGGTTAGAAATAGAGTATTACATGTTTTGAATGGATTGCACTTTTGGGAGGATGGTTGATATGACAAATAGTGTATTTTAAAGGGGGTTTTCTGCTAAGTTTAGAAATTTTTTTTTGGCATTCTGTATGTGATGCGACTGCATTCTGCTTGTGCATACAAGTCATACAACTAGTTAGCATACTTGCCTAACTGTCTTAACAAACTAGCCTCCTCCAGGTATACTGTTAGCCATCAGAGTTCATCCCAACTGTTTATTTCTTTGCCCCTAGAAATGATACGTAAAGTATCCGAAGTTGTGCTCTAAGTTAATTTGCAAACAGAAAACTTGCTTTTTCTCTTTCTCCTCAGTTCTAATTGTTATGGGGGCATCAAGACCTTCTGCACTGTATGCCATTTCTTAACTCTAGAGCTTTTGTGTTTGTCTGCGTGCTCTGTGATGCTGGATTTCAGCAAAGTGGAATGTGGCTAAATCTGTATCTGTTTCTGTATTTCAAGGGCACAGAATACTATCTTGTGAAATGGAAAGGCTGGCCGGAATCTTCAAATACTTGGGAACCTCAGAAAAATCTGAATTGCCCATTGCTTCTTCAAAACTTTCTTAGTGACAAGAACGAATATTTGTCTCGGGTGAGAGAAGGCAAAGCCCTGAAAGTGAGAAACCATGTCAAAGCTTTGAAACCTGCGGTTGCAGATTACATTGTAAAGAAGGCTAAGCAAAGAATAGCTCTGCGGAGATGGAAAGAAGAACTCAACAGGAAAAAGAATCATAAGGCAATGATTCTGGTAGAAAACACTGTGGATCTTGAAGGCCCTCCTTTAGACTTCTACTACATTAATGAGTATAAACCTGCTCCGGGAATAAATGTACTAAATGGAATAACGACTGGCTGTGAATGTGCTGACTGCCCCGCTGAGAAGTGCTGTCCGAAGGAAGCTGGATTTATTTTGGCTTACAATAAACGGAAGAAGTTGAAAATCCAGCCCGGCTTGCCCATCTATGAATGCAATTCGTTTTGTAGGTGTGGGCCTGACTGCCCTAACAGAATAGTACAGAAAGGTACACCGTATTCTCTTTGCATCTTCAGAACTAACAATGGCCGTGGCTGGGGAGTAAAAACCCTCCAGAAAATTAAAACCAACAGTTTTGTGATGGAGTATGTTGGAGAGGTACGTATTTATCTCATATAGATGAACTATTTACCATAAAGGAAATGTTGGGAGAAAATCTTGATGAGCTTTCTCTCGATTCTAATACTTCTTGACTTCTACTGTGTAATAGATAGGTCTGGTTTTGGGTAGAGAAATACAGTAAATAGACATTCAAGGTGACAGTAAAATTATATTGCCCAGAACATTCCACCATTCCAGAGCAATTGTAAAAGGTTGAATGTAAAGAGGATACTTATCCCCTATATCACTAAATAATTATTTTAGATATGTGCCCGAATAGTATTTCTAAAGGCAAGTCCTTATTTTATGGCAGTCATAGTCTTCATGCTTCCCTTTGTTATCTTTATTAAAGGGTTTTTTTCTGTTCCCCAGGCACAGTTGTTGCCAAACTCCCCGCCCAGTCTGTCCGTGCCTTTTCTGTTTTGTCTGAACTTTTAAGGTAGCATTTCCAAACCTATTTATTGCTTTTGATTCACAGCAAGAATAAGGCTTGTAGTATGGACATCGTCTGTTTACTCACTCTCATATTATTTCAAACAGATCTTTCATGTTACAAAATGCAGACCTCGAGTTACTCCTGAGATTTTGTGTTGCCCTGTGTTTATCTGGTTCAGCCTCTGCTCTGCTTCGGGGCTCTTCACATCGGTAGCTCCTGGCAGCGCCTCTCGTCCAGTCTGTTGTATTTCTGTCACAAATCTGCCTTGCTGCTAAGTTGACTCAAAATAATTCCTTTTGTCCCTTCGTACAAATGTTTATGGTCTTAATTGTATTTCCTCCGTGCTTCCTGCCCCAAATCTCCTCACTTCTCGTGTTCGTACCTTTCTTGTAAACATACAAGAGGTCAGTCACTCCAAACATCTCTGTTGAGGGGTTAACGCAGAAAGGCGATTATGTAATTTTGGTGCTTGAAGGAAAGTGTGTTTACCCTTTCACCTGAATCTACTTATTGCCTACTGCTGAGTAAGTTCTCAAATCTGATCTGTCAGATTTCAGAGGGGTTTTTTGTCCAGTTGCACCACACTTCGTATCTGTCTTGCTGCCAGACTGTGATTGCTGAGTCTGCACAACAGAGTACGTTTCACGTAGCAGGCTGCAGTTGAAGTTGTTTAAGCTGTTGCTTCTGTCAAAAGCGACTGTAGTTCTTCTCTTCCTTTAGGGAGTTTCTGGATTTCTGTCTGGTGTTAGTCCATGGTAGCCTAATTGCATAGATTCAGCTTTGTGAGGTAATGTATCTGTCTAAGTTGTCATGAATAGGATCTTTCATTGCAGTCAAAAATGGCAGGAAGAGCTGCTTCTAGGGAGGGAGGAGATGAATGCTGGACTGTAAATGGGACCGGATTGTCAAGACTGATACCTGTTGATCTTCGTCTGTGCAAAGGGAGAAAGTTGAAACTTTGTTTTACAGGAAGTGAACAAGGCTTTCTGGGTCTCATGAAAAACTGGTGTGTATAAAAACTTCAAGTAGAAACAGTCGATTGTCATCGGCAAGGTGCTGATGTTTGGGGTTTTTTTTTTCCCCCAAGACAAGGTAGTGCTGTGCATCAGCTGTAGACAAATTGCATCCAGAGGAGCCTCAGTCACTGACTAATTAGTGTAGCTGTATGTATGTGTTCTTTGTTCGTTAGAGGTGGAATGCTATTTCAACATCAAAAAGCAAATGTGGTATTTTTTACTAAGTAATGTTTTCTGCTAAGTTGATGGTGATTTTTGTTTTAATTTAGTAATAGTTAATACTATGATGCAGGTTTCTTTTTTTCTCTTTTTTTTTTTTTTTTTTTTTAGGTGATTACAAGTGAGGAAGCAGAGAGACGAGGCCAGCTCTATGACAACCAGGGCAATACATACTTGTTTGATTTGGACTATGACTCAGATGAATTTACAGTAGATGCAGCTCGATATGGAAATGTGTCCCACTTTGTGAATCACAGCGTAAGACCTTGTTTTGTAGACTAAGAATTCGGAGAATTATCCTAATTGTGCCAGAAATATCTGTAAACATTTTCTTAAAATACTCACAGTTTTTCTGGAGTAGTTTGTTCCATGCCAGCACAGACCAGTCAGATGACATAATAAATAGAACAGAGTACTTAGCCGTACTTGGAGTAGGACTACCTACAAAAATCTGGGAATGACATGCTGCCTGAAGTGGGCATCTGGGAGAACTGGGGTTGTCACTGAATCTGCTGGTTCTAGACAACCAGAATAGGGCTGTTTTGGGTGTGTTTTTTTCCAAGTTACTAAAAGACCTAACACGTGAGAAGTACTTAATAAAATTAGTGAAGAGTCAAAGACGGTAGGAATTGATGCATTATTTCGTAGCAGGGCAGGATGGGGAGTTATGCCAAATTTCATCCTTCAAACATTGGTAGAGGAAAAAATGACAATTCCTACATTTTCTTTGCTATTTCTCCCCTGTAGATACCTCTTCCCTCCTAATCCTAAACTTGCCAGTTTAAAATGTACATTTTAAACAGGAAATTTTTGTAGGGTTTTATTTCCTGTTCAACTGAAGTACCGAAAGTACCTACAATGCCTGAACTGTATTTGTAAAGATTCCTGAACTAAAAGTTATTGTTTCTTACTGATGTAGTGTTTGTGAGTGCTGTGCAGGCAGTGTTCTGCAGATACAGTAAATCCGTGTCTTCAGATACGTGAGCTGATGACATTTGTATTTCACGTGGGCTTGGCAGGGAGAAGGATGAGGAAGAGGTTTGGATACGGCCCGTTGCTCTTTGCTTTGGGAAACGGGAGTGAAGTATTCTTACTCTTCAGTGTAAACTTGAATGTCTGACTTCACTTCTGATTCTTCAGTGTGGGATATGTTTTGCTGTTAAAGAGCAAAAAAGCATGCAGAGTTTAACAAACTGGCTCGGTGATACTGACTTCTGACACTTAATCCAGAAAAAATGATGAAGTGGTCTCTAGTTTCTGCTTGGTGTCCTTGGCCCTCCTCCTGCCATCCAGCCCACAGCAGATAGTTCAGCAGCCAGACGGGTTAGCAATTGAAAACAGAAGTTCATGCGTAGTATGGAAATACCGTTTCTGGCCTGGAAGCAATGCTTAAACCTAAATACAGAATAGTGAGTGGCTTGAAACACAAGGTTGTTTTTTATTTTCTTTCAACTTTAATTCTTTTTGTGGGTTTTGTAGGTAAATAGTAACCTCTGAATGCAGCTTTAATTGCTTTGTTTGCCATCTTTTTTTTGTTGTCATCTTTAGAAGGTACCATACGGCTTTTTTATTAGGCTGTTGCGTATTAGTGTAGTCTGCGTACTGTGTAACGGTTGCCTTCTGGAAAGGAGTCAACTCTTAAGCTATGAGTGTTCTCCTTTAACATTATTTCAAGAATGTAACGTGTTGATTTCAGAAGATAACTTAATTTCAGACTTCTGTCACTGAGAGAAGAACCAGTTCTTTCTTTCTGGTGACCTTGGTTTACTTAAACACTTCAGTGAAACTTTGTGTGCATTTTTCTTAACAGAAACCGCATTAATTTTTGCCTTACAGTGTGATCCAAATCTTCAAGTCTTCAACGTGTTTATTGATAACCTCGACTTGCGTCTTCCTCGAATAGCGCTGTTTTCAACACGGACCATCAAGGCTGGAGAAGAGCTAACCTTTGACTATCAGATGAAAGGTCTGCTGGTTTTACCACTGCGCTTGCGGGCGTTTTGGGGCACTGGTGGGTTTTGTTGCTGCTGACAGCATTTTAGGTCAGGCAGGGCATCTCCCTAGGCCAGCCCTGTGGATTCTAGAGCAGTCATTGCTCACTGATGTGTCGTGCAGACACGATCACACCCAGAAGCTTTTGCGTGCGCCTCCAGTGCGTTACCTCCTGCAGCGCTCCTAGCTCACAGCGCGGGGTTGGGGTTGGAGTGTCTGACGAGGCAGGTTATTTTGAAGATTTGTCGCAGGAATGCTCAAAGGAATGGTCAGGCTACCGTAAAAAAAAAAAAAAAAAGCTTTCCTTTATTCAAATTGGTATGTCAGGTAAACTGCTTTTGAAGTAACCTGCTAGCCATAGTTATAAAGACAGTTGTACTGGCGGAGTGGTCTGAGGCACCCCAGGTTTGTCTCTGCATTCTCGTGTCTGTAGGCCTCGGTTGTGGATGTAGGTCCTATGGTAGAGATGTCCAGGATGGAAGAGGGACAGTCCAAAGTTTGCTGTTGTTGTGCTGGGTTGGATACATTGATCATTATGCAGAGACTTTGTGAAACAAAATTCTTGGTGAAATACTGTCGGCTTTTGGATAATTAAGAAAGATATTTTTTATGGTGAGAACCATCGCTTGCTGCAGCAGCCTCTCCAGGGACGTGGTGGAGTCCCCGTCAATGGAGGTTTTCAAGATGCAGTTGGACAGGGTGCTAGGTGATCTCGTCTAGGCTCCCTTTTCTGTGAAACGTTGGACTAGGTGATCCTTCGAGGTCCCTTCCAACTTGGGCTGTTCAATGATTCTTTGATAATTGATCTTCCATTCACTGTTCAAGGTTGGACAGGGCTTTAAGCCACCTGACCTAGTGCAAGATGTCCCTGCGAGGTTGGACTTAATGAACTTTAAAGTCTCTTCCAACCAGACTATTACTTCTTTTTTTTCCCAGTACAATTAAAAATCCTTCAGCTTTGCTGGCAGGTGTGTCGTGTGTGTCAAACTTTGCATGCAAACCATTTACCCACAACAGTGACGTATTGTTTGCCCTGTGATTTCGTTTTCAGAGAGGTGTCTCTACACTCCAGAGCTGTACCTCATTTCTGTAGAAGTTCTCTTTAAGTACTGACAAATTGATCTTACTTGAATCCTTAAACTCCTCTTTTTTGTAGCGTGGGTGACAGTGACGTTCAGGGCAGGCTGCACTCTCAGCCCATCGGTATGGATACAGACCTGAGGGTATAAGGCTCGAGTTTGTTGAGCTTTGGATTCTGATATGCATGCTACTGTTGTGGAAGTGGTTGTAACGTGGGTGTCGGTAGAATTTGAGCATATCTTCACACACACAGTTCTTTTTAAGAACTAGGGTGGTAGGCGGCTTTTTTAAGCCGTTGGAATACCTATCAGGTTTCAGTCTGTCCTTTAAAACTTCCTTATTTGTGTTTATCTGTGTCACAGGTTCACTAGATCTGACTTCGGACCCTGCTGATGGTCTTAGCCCATCCAGAAAGAGGATCAGAACTGTCTGTAAATGCGGAGCTGTGTGTTGCAGAGGTTATCTCAACTGAGTTCGGGTATCCAAAGTCACAAAAACTTTGTTCTCTTTTAAATGTGTTTTAAGAAGACTCTTCTTTCACACATGTATTCAAGTATTCTTACATCTAATGTAAATAAGTACAGTGAAATTTGTAATTGAAATGGCATTGGCCAAAGAAAGAGATGTAGTGCTTCAGGCAAATACAGAACTGATAATGGGGATTAAAAGTTGATTTTTCTGGAACTGTTATTTAGGAAGCAGAAAAATGTACGCTAAGAAAACTCTTTAAAGTGTACCTTGATTCGAGTATTTGAGTGTGAGCTTACAGCTGTAGGCCTTTTAGGAGCTGATTTCAGTGGGATGAGGCGATGTTACTTATTTTCTGTACCTTGAAAAGTCTGGAGGCATTTGATTTGATTCCTAAATCATAGCTGACAGCTCTTCTGCTTTTCTATTGTATAAAGAAAAGCTTCAAGAGATTAGCAATAACATTTATGGCACCAGGTTGAAGGATTAAGGACAGCCCTCAGACTGTGCCTGAAGGAAGGCCTGCAGGAACGCAAACTGTACAATGCCCGTTGAACCCCACAGAAGTGAAGCAGTTGGTTTCAGCAGGTTCCAGATGTAAGATCAAGGACTCGAACGTTTTTAGCTGATGTTATGTTATGCAGAAGTTCTGTATAAGTTTTTTTCAGTTGTATTGTTCTGATTTTTGGGCAGGATGCTATAGGAGGTCTGCAGTTCTACAGAGAATTTGTAAATACTGGATTATCGGTAGTAACATACGCTGTTTGTTTTCATTGCAGAAATTTGGAAGCCGTTGCTGAAACAAATTATTGGCTACAGTTTGGAAATAGTGACAAAAGAATAGGGAGAGCAGCCCATTGTCTGACAAAGCTGATGCATTACAGAGATATGCTCAGTTACCTGTTAGGTGCAAAAATACCCTGGGAATTGATTGTATTCACAACTGTTTCTGATTAAGTTCTGTGACTTTATTTATCTAGCGACAGACAGACTTTTAAGATACTTGGCCTGTTTTTTCTTGTTGCAAAAATGTTAACTTCAGTGAAGTTAGACTAGGGGGGAGTTCACCCATTTGCTGTAGACATTTGTAAGATTTTCTTTAATATAAAGGCTGAGAAATGTGCTGTTCTTCAGCTGCTTGAGTCTTTTTTTTCTTTTTTTTTTTTTTTTTCCTGATCATCTTAAAGTTGTCTCGATCTACTCATGATACATGCTAAGTTTTGCTTGGCTTCAGAAACACTGAAGAGCAGTCGAGGTAGGTTGTGAGAGGAGTTACAGTCAAGGTCTGTGCTCCAGGGATGATCCGAGTGCTTTATTCTCATGGATTAAAAGCTTGTAAAACTTGCATATTGCTTACAGGTCATGTAAATGTTGATAGGGTCAGGCAGAATAATGTTGCTCCCTAAACGGATGCTTCATAAATGGATGCTAGCTATGTATCATAGGTCAGCTAGTTACCTTTATAAGGTGCACAGCTGTTGGCTCAGGTGAGTGGAGTACCCAGCATATAACCGTTTACTTACTTTGTTAGAAAATGCCTTAAATTTCATATTAATTACTGGCACTCCAAGAAGAGTGTTTCAGAGGGTAATACAGCTTGTTTGTTCATTAAGAAGCACAGTTGCATTTACACTGAAGATCTGGCTCTTTGGCAGAAAGTGAAATTTTCTATGCTGCTAGCCAAAATCGGTTTCGCGGTTGGGGTGAAGAGTGTGGGCCACTGAAAGTGCTGTGTAAGTTTTGTGATCTGCAATACAAAGAGATACACGTTGAAATAGATACTTTATATGTGTAAAGAATAGGAGAAAGTTTGCTTAGATTTTAAAGTATTTGACATTACTCATTACACTTGACATAGGCTCACTGATACCCACACACTTGGATAAATGTTAAATCTAGTCAATTTTTATCATGCCACATCTCTAATGAATTATTTAATATATAAATTTGAAGTGAAATGTGGAGCTTTAATGTCAGCAAACTCTGGATGATCGCACCTCATTTGCAGTCGGTAGTGCTTGCCCTTGCGCGTGGCCGGCTCCAGCGCGGCGGTCCCCGCGGGTGGAAGCTGCAGTCTCCAGCCTCTGAACCCGCTGCAGCCGTCCCTCTCGGGACAGGAGGGCGAGAGCAGCTACATTACCCAGTCGGTTTCTCTGGCCCCTCCTGTGCAAGGTGACAGAGGGCTGGCTCGACACTCTGTCTATGCCCAGTCTGATTGAATACTGCATGTAAACGTCTTTTAAAAGAGAAAAGTCTGAGTAGTTGTACTTGAGTGCAGCGTCGGCCTCTTTCCCAAGGCAGTGCATGTTACCACCAGCACTGGAGTAACACGGCTGTTTAAGAACGTGTGTTACCTCTCGTGCGGTAAGTGAAGGACTGTTAGTTTGTGTTCTGGGAGGAAACAGTATTTTGTATTTATTTGAAGTAAACCCATGTCCCTGGTTTCCAATTTAGAGCCTTGAACAGTATTTTATATTTACATATTCACAATGCATTTGGATTGCAGTCAGTGAATTAGCTTAATGGGACACTGTGTCACTTTTAAAACTCCTTTTGCCTTTTTTATGAGTTTGAGGAAAAATTGCCAAATTGGAAAAGGAAAAAAAAAGCTATTTTCAATTTCTTAAAGAGCCTAAACCAGCCTAGCTTCTGCCTTTGTTTTGGTTATGGTCTGAGCATCACCATGGCCACCGGTTCAGTGCTGTATATGCACTTCTTACAGACCGGTGAGCTATCCTGTAGCTGTTCTTTTGTTTGTTTGTTTGTTTTTCTGTAGCAAAACTAAAGCTGTAAGATCACCTGTAAAGAAATGCTATTGTCTATTTATTTAATCTTAAAGTTAAGTCAATCTTTTGGTTATTTCTAACGTATGTTTTAGGACTGTGTACATTAGAATATGCAGTTTGTAAGCTCAGGAATATTTTCTTTTCATAATGTGTGATCTCTAGTATTGCTATCTTCCTATAGTTTTTGATAAAATAAATTAAATTTAGTTTTTCTCTTGTTGTTGTCATTCTTAAAAAAAAAAATAATCTTGGCCTGTCACAATTAGCGGGAGCTAGAGCAGTAGAATTTGTTTTGACTGCAACCTCTTAATTCCTGTACTGTAGCCCAATTTTCTAGCACTGTAAGGACTGTAGGGGAGTGCTCATGAGGAAGTCGTGTGTTTCCTATCCAGTTTATGGCTGCTCAGAACTGGTATAAATTTACACTGTCAGCTTGTCTAAAGCAGAATGGGTTCCTGTATATTTAAGCACACTGTAAACATAGCCCTGAATTTACACGTGTAGTACAGTTAAGGAAACAAGCCAACAGAAGAAATTCTGCTCCATATGACTTCATTCACAGAGGTAGTTACAACAGCAGTTTCTCTTGCTTTCAAGCTTGCTGGGAAAAAAAAACAAACTTGATAGACCACCCTTGGAAATTATGTCAAATCCCAGGATCAGAGTGTGCAAGGTGACAGTGGCGAAATACATGGGCTTGAATATCCTTAACACCATGTACAGAAGATAGCAATTCTTGTTCTCCCCCCGCCCCGTTCCCAGCAGTGGAATGCTGGTTGGTTTAATGCTCACGTATCGCTGAAGATGGCAGAAGGACTGAAGACACGTGCAGAGGGGAGAGCTGTCATACTAAAAGTCTGTTTAATTCTTTGGGACTTATTGTAATAAAGAATGGCTAACTAGCTTTTGGAAAACTGGCTTTTAGAAAAGAACTGCTGACCAGCCTTTAGCAATAGAAAGGAAGGCCGATTTGTACTACCCCTTATGCTTATATGCATTGCAGACTAACTAACACTTTAAAGACAAGAATGAAGCAGAATCCACCAAGCGAAGGACACCAGGTGGAATCCTCCAGTCAGACTGTGGGGCTCAAGGAACACGAAGGACTGAGCAGGAGAGATAGGGAGGGCAGCTAGCAAGAGCTGGTTCTGTGGACTGGAAAAGACCCAGGATGGTACAGGGCATGCGCCACAGGACAAGTTCAAAAGTTCAACCATGAGGAAGACTCGGACCTTCATCCCCAACGACCACCAAGGACCCCCGACGGGGGCGTAACTTCGGTGGACGGAGGCGGGACTACGGGAGGAACTTTTGTTAATGAATTCCTGGAAATAATTAGAATAACCCAACCTTTTCTTAGAAATGTAATGAGTAAACATGAAAGCTGTAAATCTAAGGCAAGAACCCTAACGCTTGGGTGCGCATGTATGGAAGGAGCTATCCCCCGTGCTGCCCGGCGCCGCAATAAGGAATACCTGCTTAATAGCACTGAGTTGTTACTGAGTTTTCTCTGTTTCATTATGACCACATGGATTCTTAGATGACTTCTGGTGTTTAGGCATTTTTGTAGGCACTGCAGCTTAACAAAGGAGGTGACATTTGGTAATACGAGAGGCCTGACCAACAGAACAGCCTGTCCAGGATAACAGGTTAGGTCTGTTGCTGTGAGTTAGCCTCCGAGCAGGCTACTGCTGGTGGTGGCTTTGGAACCACATAGAACAGTTTGGGTTGGAAGGGACCCCCAAAGGCCATCCAGTCCAACCCCCCCTGCAGTGAGCAGGGACATCTTTAGCTGGATCAGGTTGCTCAGAGCCCCATCTAACCTGGCCTTGAATGTTTCCAGGGATGGGGCATCTACCACCTCTCTGGGCAGCCTGTGCCAGCGTTTCGCCGTGCCACAGGATTTTAAGTCTTTCTGAAGAAAATTCAGAACAAACCAAAACACGGAGGAACTGATGACAAGTTGGTTGCAAGGAGTTAGATTTAAACCATGGACAGTGGCGTATAGTACCTCATTCAGGAGTTAAAATCAGCACTTGCTCCATGTAAAAAGACTCCTTGTAAAGAACGATTTTATTAAAAAAAAAAAACAAACCACTTCTCAGTAGTTTTCTAATCTGTTCTTCAGCTGTTTTTAAAAATAGCTGCAGTGAAAACTCAGGATTGAAGTGAAAGTGCAACTATTGCATTGTTTGCACGGTTGTGCCTGAAAGATGTCGTGTTCCTCCCCACAGTTAAAAATGTGGTATTTTATTAAAACCTGAGATCACATATATATTAAAGGCAAACTCTTAGACCTCACGATAAAGAGAAACACTAAATTTCATTCAGTGTTCTACCCTTAGTTTTGTCTGGTCCTTTTTTTGGTCTCCTTACAGTCCTGGAGAACTGAACCTCAGGAGCTAGAAGGCTTTTACAGTCCCTCCTAGGAATATTTCCTTTTCAGTATTTCATGGAAGGAACGATAAAGTTACACAGGCTGCAACTTTCTAGTTCTGACAGCAAGATATTTCTTTAAAAATTGCATGAATTGGCATAGCTGCAGATAGCAGTCAGCACTAAAGGGAAAAATAATACAGCGTTTAACAAACAAATGTCAGTATTTGTTATCGTGGTGTAATCAGTTACACCCAACTTCAGGAGACTTTTTTCTCATTGAGTATGTTTTCACCGGCTGCTAACTTCTTATATAAACAGAGCAGTTTATCTGGCTGAGGCACTTCAGCACCAGGAGTCAAGGGAATTTCAAAGTCCGAGGAGCTCTGGGAGTCCCTCCTCAGTTCTAGATCAGGGGTCCTGGAGCTGTCGGTCACTTCCACCAGCACGTCATGAACGTGAGCAGTGCCAGCTTCTGCGTCTCTCTCGCAGTCTTTGCTTTTCAAGTCACAGGCAACGTTGTAGGCACGAGATCGAGTCTGACCCGCTGGCTTCCACCTGCTGTCGTCAGGCTGACTGTCTTTGGTGGTCTCCTGCAGCACAGAAACAACTGTTCTGCTCCCACCTTTGCTGAAGCAGCTGAAGTCCAAGGCGTTTCTCTCTTGGGAGGTAATGAGTACTGTGTCCATTTGGCTATCCCAGCCCTGGCTCCCCTGCTCCGATATGTGTGTTGACTGAGAAGAATTTTGGGAGGAGATGTGTGTCGAGTCGCTTACTCCATCCGAATCACTGAAGAGTGACTGGGACCCACCAGCATCTGCTGAAGATGGGAAGTTGTCCTCATTTTCAGAGCTTTCTTCTAGCTTGTTACACTTAAAAAACGCATCCCAGCGAGGGACATCGGCATCAGACTCCTGTTGGTCACTAGTTATTCCATTGAGATTTGTCGTGGAAGGGACACCTGCCTTATGGGAAAGAACTTGAACTGTGTTTTGTTCAGACTCTTCTTCCTCTTCCTCCTCCTCATCATCATTTGATTCCTCACAGTCCATGAAGTCTACCTTGAGGGAGGTGTAAGTTGTGGTCGCTTTGTAACTTTCTGTGCTCTCATTAACGTTTCCTCCAGCGTTTTCAGCTTGTCCTGTGCTGGAGGGCCTGCTCTCTGCTCTCTGCCGTTTTGAAATCTTTGGCCTTGCAGAAGTTAATTCTGAATCAAAGAGGTCATCTTCATCTGTCAAGAAAAGAACGGGGGGAAAAAAAAACAAAAAACACAAAGAAAAGTTCACATCTCTGCTAAAACTTTGTTGAGAGTAAAGTTTTAATAGAAATTCATTTGGTATAAAGAGAAGAAAAAGTTCTTCAGCCCCGACTAAGGCCTAGCAGGACGTTACCGGCAGCGTTTGCCTTGCCTAGTCTAGCACAGCGCCTTGCAGGGAGAGCTGCCGGTTGCCCCTCCACATAAGCTACAGCAGAGCAGATGTAGCCCCGGCAGACGCATTTATTCAGGCCTCTGACATGTTTTGCCAGGACTACGTCACCCTTGCGTGCTTGGCACTTCAGAAATAGCCACAGAGAATGCAGCAGGCCCAGACTTGTCTTCTAGTTCCCAAGGGGCTCTCCAGAGGCTACGTACAGCATTCACTTACCACCATAAGTTAAAAAAGCTACTAGGTGCTAAAAAGTCAGCAGGGGGAGACAACAGAGGAGCAATTCCACTGCTGTACCACTCCGTCCTCTGCCACGCAGGAGGTGATACAGGTAAAGTCAGCAAAACCTTTCTTAGGGATGGTCTAGGACTTGGGGGTGGAACTCTGCCAGAAACTTAAAGGGCTGTGGAGCATTAAGTACATTTTCAGACTGCAAACAAGGGCGCTTTTACACAATCGGTGCCCTCTCACCCTCCTAAAACCTACGTTCATTTAATGTACATTTCTCCTTTCTCACTGTTGCTTTGCACACAGACAATGGTGAACACCATGGCATCTGGCACCTCTGCTTGGTCTTGGACTTTCATTTAAGGCACAGTAGCACCAGCAGAACCTTTACCTGTATCAGAGAAGTCTCTCTCGTGGACTCTCTTTAGCGTTCCTAAGGGCTTGTACCTGGGTTCCACGTTCCTCCTGTATGACCTGCATAATGGCTTTAATCTGAGGTGAATGACAAAAGTGATTAATATTTAGAACTCAGCAGATACTTTCAGAAGCAAAAATAAATCTTTTAACTTGATCTAAGTACTCGCTTCATGCCTTTCACAGGCATTGCAGCAAGAGTGTTAAAGGCAGCAATAGCTAGGAAAGGTTCTTAATCATTGGTGAGCTTAGGCAGCTTAAAGGTAGAAATCTGTCATTTCTCTGTATTTACCTTAAAACATGTACACCATTTGGAAACTCTTTTAGTCCCTCGGTTAGAGAAGGCAGGATGTCAGGGTTCGCAATCTGGCTGCAGTTTTATTCAGTAATTGTAAAGTATCTCCTTTCTTATTAAGGAGGAAAAGCAAAAGGATCAAAGAAATGAGTCCTCATTTTGCTCAGACTGAGTAACACCACTGCTCTCCTGCTCCCTAAGAGTGATTACTAAGCTGCCAACATCTGCAGGAGCACAAGCCAGCAGGCCTCTGTGACGCTGTACAGAGGATAGGAGTTCAAGTCCCCACAGAAACCCTCTTTAAAAGAAACTTCTAAGTAGCAATGACAAATAGGTGACAGAGTAAGGTGGGATGAATGTGTATGCAGATCCCACCCGAACAAAGTTCAACAGGAGAAAAGCCTCTATATATGGATATAAGTGTGTGGAATACCAGCTGAGCCAGAGCACAGCGTACAAGTGTTCTTCAGAAAGCTGAACTTTGCAGGACTGAATATAGGGGGGAAAAAAAAAAAAAAGAATTATCAGACAAGTAAAGCAAAAGGCAGTGGCCTGGTGGAGAGGCTGGGATCCAAGCGGGGAGTTGTGCTTACAAGAACAGAGATTAGATCACCTCCATCCAGCAGCCACTTGTCACTTACATTTCTGTAACTTTGTCTTCTGTCCCACCCACTGGCACTACATTGGGATACACGTTCACAGGCTGGATGTGGCTCAAGAAATCTTTAATCTAAATTGAAGAAAAGCAGCAGCAGTTTAAGGAGTCACATCAATGGTTAATACTGTCAGGACTAAGGAATGGCAGGACTAAGGAATGGCAGGCCTACAGGGATTACTACCACTTGTCTCATGTGAAGACCAATACCAAAGTGATAGCTGCCTAACAAGAAATCGGGTCTGAAAGGACGCTGGGAACTCAGCCTCACCTAACCACCTCACCTCAATCAGCTACTAGGCAGACCATCACTCTCCCCGAAAGAAAACACCACAGACTTATTCCTAGGGAATGCGATCCAGCGCTTCACTGTCCTGACTGCTGTAGATCTTCCCAGACCTGCGCTTTTCTCACTGCGCTTCAGCTCCTTAGTTGTGCAGATCACACATTCCCTTCCTCACAGACGCCTCCTCAAGTCTCCCTTCGGTCCACTAAAAAGCCCATTATAACTAAACCCATAATTTTTTTTCCACTTACTCTGTGGTCTTCTAGATGCTCTCCAGGCACTAAATTTCTTGAAGAATTGTGTCCGGTTTGGGGCACTCGCCTCCAGGTGAGGCTTCATCAGGGCTGAGCACTGAAAACCCTTGCAAGTTTTCGGATTACACTCCTACCTATACAGACCAGCAGGACCCATCTGTTTCCGCACAGGGAGGTATGGGTCTGTCGCAATGCGCACGCCCCATATTCTGCCAGCAAAGCTGCCATCTTGTATGTGCTACGCTGGTACCTCCATCTAAAATTCTGCATGGCAGAGCAACTTAAAACTTAACCAGGATCTTAAAAACAGGACTGTCTTCCTAGGACTCTGAATAATCTCCATTTGGTATGTGCAAGGCTTTATGACAGGTTAATTGTTAGCACTGATCCAGTTTCAGCTCCACTTCTTAGGAAAGAGAAGTATTTTAAGAACTGGATTGAGTCATATTAAATGAAAGTGTGTGAATCTGGAGAGGATGCTGCCATGACCAATTTCCTTCTAGTCTTTTAACACAGAAAGAGGAGTAACAGTGGCAGCTACAATGTGAGAAGATTCTGTTTAAATGTGTGGGCAGGGAAAAGAAGGCAAACCCACCCAAAACCGAGTCACAGCAGATAACCAATGTCTTGAAAACCAAAATTCCAAGCTTTAAACATTGCATAGTTACACAATAATCTAAAATAGAAGGGCAGTCAAAACAATTGTAGCAGTGACCTATACTTCAAGAACAGAGAACAAAAAAAAATAGGCTCGTAATCCTGCCCCACGTTAACATGCTCTTCTGCAGCTATATTAAAACAAACTTATCTGTCTTCAGCATCCAGAACCACCTATCCCATTACGTCTTATTACTGAAAAGACTTTTTTTTACTGTGGCAAGTCGTGTCATTCATTCCAAAATAATCAAAACTCCTTTAATTTTTTTTTTAATCAATGTATCCTCAGTACTACAAGTATACAAACCTCGCTGTATGAAGAGTGGAAAGAGAAACAAGCTCTGTATGTACTCTCCCCAGTCCTAAAAAAAAAAGAGGAGGCACAAAAATTAGGTAACTGCTCATTAACCTCTGTCGACTGGCAAGCATAATCTACCTTTAAAAAGTCCATTTTGAGATTCAGTTATACAAGCGTCAGGCAAGACACGCACCTGAAACAACAGGTCTCTGCATGGCCCAAATGCTCACCTCACTATTACGTTGGTTTTCTTGATCCTTTCTCCAAACCACATAGTGGAGGGTTTGATGCTGATAACGTGCAAGGGAGTTCCATTTTGGCAAGTCATCCCACAGGGCAGTCTGTTCCCTCGAAAGCAGTCATCATCCTGTCAAGTGCAAAATAAAATTAAGTGTAATCTTGACCTTTTCCCCCCCAGAAAGCGGGCAACACAGTATCTAGCCAGACCAAGTTTTCATCTCGCTTCCAACTCCTTTGAAACACTCGTTGTCCTTGCATCTTGCTTCCATAGTGCAGCCCACAAAGCAAATCAATCACAGAGACCCATGACCCAAGGTGCCATCTCCAGCTCTACCTGCGCTCCTCCCAGTTGGAGCCTTCGACTTGAGAGACATCCCGGAAAGGGAAGGCCATACACTACAAGCACACAGTGTGTGGCTGCAGAAGGCACCATCTGAGCTGCTTTTGATATATTTAAATGGATAATACCTGACTGGTCTCATCTGCTGCTCATCTTACTTCATTTAAAAATAAAATTTTCAAGCTTCAAATACAATTAAACTATTTCACCATCAGCTAATATAGTTTTTCCTTTTTTGCTTTTTTTTTTTTCTTTTTAAACTAAATTTCTCTCTCTTCTTTACATTAAGATACCATTTTGCCCAAGTCTTCATTAGCACAATAGGACCAAAACATTAGCACCAGTCTTTCACAGCAAAGTCAGCAGAGGCTTTGCAAAACGATACACACCCGAGGATGTCGACAGGCATGAATCTGAGTGTGTCGATCTGTAGTAACGTGGTAGAGGATTTCTGGCATGTTTCTGAACATATCAAGTTTGTTCACGTGCACCTAGAGAAAGGCAGAGTTTACTCTTAATTAGCTCCATGTGTTTGCCAGAGTGCAGCTGAAGCAACTATACAGATGTGGTTCTCCTCTCAACAAACGCTGGCAGGCACTGAAACAATTACTACCCTCTAATAACGTCCAAGTGGAGAAGTGTTAGCCAAAAGTAACTTGGACCTCTTGAACAAGCAGAACATACCTCCTATGCTGAAGAGGGATGAATATTCATCAAAGAAAGTCAGAATATATCTGCTATTACTGCCGTATGTAAATGAAAAGGCTTTTATCATTCACAACATAAAAGGGAGAGAGGTAAACATGGAGCTTGAAGACTGGCCACAATCATTCCTGAGGATCTGTTCTAAAGTGACAATCACAGAAACGTTACCTTGATTCCAAGCTCCTCACTGAGGTTTATGAATAAATATTCATATCCGTAAGCAGCTTTGCAATTCAGCCACACAACATGGTAGCGAGTCAGTGAAGTCCAGCTTCGCACTAACTCCAAGATCCCATTCAAACATTCCTCCTGAAAAGTTCAGAGAATGTTGTGAATCGTCCTTGACGATACTTCCGAAGTGCTGTGATCTGGTAATGCAAAACGGCATTGCCTTGCAAGACTTACCTAACAAAGGGGGGCATAATTAATTAATTAGCAGCTTTAAGGACCTTCCCTCTCACAGCTTACTTAGACTTACCCTGCTTGGTATATGATAAAATTTGGGATCACAAAAAGTGGTGTCCAAATACACACTCTGGATGTCTTTTACTCTGCAACAGAGAAAAGTGGTACTGAGTGAGCACTGCATCACGGTACTGAGAGATACCCCTTCCTCTCTCTTCAAAAGGAGGCAATCCTTCCTCTTTGTTACAAACAGCAAGTCAAAAGGGGCTTGTAACTGCAGTATTGCCTGACTGCAAGTACCTTTAATCCAGAATATTATTCCTGAATTGTCCATGCCTGCGTGATCTTTTATTCTCTCTAAATCCCATGAATAGCTGAAGTCTCACCTGGTCCCTGAATGTAAAAGCTCCATTCTGGCTGCTTCTCCTTTTGCAAGCCTGAAATCCCCTGTATACAGCACAGTGCCATTGCCGCCTTCAAACAAAAACCTACGAACAGAAACACTTTGGTTTAAACTCAACAATATAAAGCCTTAAATGCCAGGTGTCGATAACCGTTACCTTGCTTAGGGCAGGGCAGCCCGTGACTAATGTACGATATGCTACAAGTACTGGGCTCAATGTGGTCCGAGAGTAAATTCAGACAAACCCAATAATTCAGACTCAGTATGTCTGGGGAATGACCTGTGCCCAGGCTGGTCAGAGTTGAAGACAAAAGCCTCACAGATTCTGTGAGGACAGCCCAGCTGGCTGTTGCAGCCAAAGGAATCTATTGGGTACCTGTACGAGGAAGCTGGGCACCTTCTTTTTAATGCCATACTTCAGAAATGGAGGATTTATTTTTAATCACAGTTTTGTATATAATTTTTAAGTACACTGAAATAAAGTTGTTATTCACAGGGGGGAAAAGTAATCTGCCCCACCAAGGTAACAACTTGTGTCTGGGCAGATCCCAAATAGTACGGTGGTTTTACAACCCCGACCAAGGCTGGTGGGCCCTGCCGCAACAGTAGTATCTCCGAGGAAGAATTTTAAATTCACTACCTATTCCTGGTTAGAAAAAATCCAGTATTTAGTGAGAACTCTACAGGAACAAAGTTCTCACCAGAGACATTTAGAGTATTGAAAGGACGTACATGACTGATCCTGGACAGTGACCAGCTGGGAGAAGCGTCACCTCTATGTCTTCTTTCTGGAAGAGATGGGTTAGCACTATTTTCACACTGTAGTAAGTACTACCAGTCCTTTCACTGACACAGTGGAAGTAACACATTACTCCCCGCAGCCTCCTGTGGCATTTAGCATTGCTTTCGAATGAAGAGAGTCTCTTCACATTCCAACAAGCCCAGAAGAGCAACAACCATCCAGTCATGCCAGAAGAGATGCATATTGTGTGGTGCTCATAAAAGCAAGTCAGCCAGAAGCAGTCCTACCTTCCTCGGTTCCTGGTGAGCAAGCATAGAATCATAGAATAATTTGGGTTGGAAGGGACCTTTAAAGGTCATCTAGTCCAACCCCCCTGCAGTTAGCAGGGACATCTTTAGCTGGATCAGGTTGCTCAGAGCCCCATCCAACCTGACCTTGAATGTTTCCAGGGATGGGGCATCTACCACCTCTCTGGGCAGCCTGTGCCAGTGTTTCACCACCCTCCTTGTAAAAAATTTCTTCCTTTTATCTGGTTTAAATCTACCCTCTTAGTTTAAAAACCGTTACCCCTCGTCCTATCACCACACTCCCTGATCAAGAGTCCCTCCCCACCTTTCCTGTAGGCCCCCCTCAGGTACTGGAAGGCCGCTATAAGGTCTCCCCAGAGCCTTCTCTTCTCCGGGCTGAGCAACCCCAACTCTCTCACCCTGTCCTCATAGAGGAGCTGCTCCAGCCCCCTGATCAATTTTGTGGCCTCCTCTGGACCTGCTCCAACAGGTCCGTGTTTTTCTTGTGTCGGGGGCCCCAGAGCTGGACGCAGCACTGCAGGTGGGGTCTCACCAGAGCGGAGCAGAGGGGCAGAACCACCTCCCTCAACCTGCTGGCCACACTTCTTGTGATGCAGCCCCGGGATACAGTTGGCTTTCTGGGCTGCGAACACACATTGCTGGCTCATGTCCAGCTTTTCATGCACAAAGCATCCACCAGCATCATGGAAGTATCTTGGGATACACTTTGCCTGGAGATGCTCTACCAGACCTTTAAGTCCTGCACTTAAAGCTTGTTAAAATAAGCCAGGAAACACAAAGTGAAAAAATCACAAGAGGAATAGCTAAGTTGGAGATCACCAATACCCTGGAAAGACATTACCAAAAAAATGCTGTGATAGTAAGAACAAAGCAGGGAAGAATTCATGTGGCTGCACGTCTTGGAGAGAAGGGGAACATACATTTTCAAAACAGCTTGTCCACTTGGGATGTTACAAGTAAGATCCATTTCCTATGCTCATTTAAACAGTATTACTGCCCATTATAAATACATGAATCTTTTTTTTCAGTAACTTACCTCACCAGATGTTTCATCTACTAAAGAAATCTGAGTTGGAGTTTCAACTTCCAACGCAACCTGTAACAAAATGAATAAATGCATTACAGGGTTTACTGAACATTTTCTTTCATGCTTATGTCTAAGTATTCATTATGTAGACATCTTTAGCACCCACTATGGCTAATGCTAAACCTGTAAATTAGGCTCATATTCCCACAGAGAGTCATGAATTTCCATTTCCAGTGGGAAAAAAAAAAGTTTCCTGAAAGTTGTTTAAAAATGAAATGGAGATACCTCAATCAAGGTGTGCATGGCTAAAAAAGTTAAAACACGTTGGACTTCTAACAGCAACAGCTCTACTTTCTCTGGCTGGATCATATGCCTTAACTTTGGATGACTCTGTGTAGAGATGATTAATCTATAGACTGCAATTAATCTCCTGTTTTGCCATACCCTCTACGAACAGAGTCCTACAGCACACATGCTCTGCGGCCGTCTGCAAGGTTAGTGCTGCTATGCAGGCTCCGCTCCCGTCCTCCTGGTGTTTTCTGTTGTTTCAGACCATATTTGTATATAATTCTCCTACACAAAAAAGCCAAAGTGAAAGCAAAGTCTCCTGTTATTTCCCTCCTCAGGTATAACCTCCAGCTTCTCAGCTGTGCAGTCTCCTCAGCACCTTGGGTTTCAATGCACTAGATGGATCCACGAGACGCTGCGTCACAAATTTCTGGGCAGCTCCACGAGATCCATTCAGCTGGTACTCACACAGAGGTGGTAACATCTGGCTTCTCCACCAGAGACCACAACAACGATCAAACTCAGAGCTTGCTCCAAAACACAGATGTGTGTCAAAAAGTATTTTGTACTATGAATTCAAGCCACTACTGAGTGCTGATTTTTTTAAACATCAATACTAATTTTATCATCTACAGTTTCTGAAGCTGTTTCAGAATAAACTGAAGAGGCTGATCTAAATTCTACATGTTTAAAATTTCTCAGTAAGTCTCAAATTTCATACTGCAGTGAAACAACTGTCAAGTTTTAGATCTAAACTGCCTGAAGAATTCTTCACTGACAGCCACCGTTCAGCTTCATAAGCATAAATGACAGGATCTCCAGCAGAGTTCTCACCTCATCTTTGACAGTTTAAACGTTAAAGCCAGCAGCAGATTCAAAGAGCCTCTTATGCCGTACGTACAAAGAAAGATCAGACTGGAAATCATAAAAACATTTGTCTGGAAGGTGGTATCGTGATTGCTTCTTTCAGTCTAGTGAATATCAAACCAGCTGTTAATTCATTTCCTAGTCATGCTACAAGTAGAAAGCTTATTTGTTGTAAGACAAAGCTTGTGAACAAGACATCCAACAGCTACTGTCCGGTTTAGGGCCTGTCCAGCTCGTGCCATTACCAGCAGTCACTCCTGGGAGCAGCAGCTGCAAACTTCTACGTATTTTTTTAATCGTGTTGATTTGTGTTGGTTGTGTTTCATCTCAGACTGCACCATGGGTACCTCTGGCATCTCTTCCCAGATTAAGATTGTCTCCAACAGGGATGTCAGGATCAGCACTGACTACTTTCCTTTTACTGCTCACACGAACTCCTAATAGCTTACAGATATCCCCCCTCAAGGGAGCTCTTCTTCTAGGGTAAACTCACAGGATAACGGAAGGAAACGGGCACAAGCTTAAGAACAAAAGTAAAAAAAACCCCAAACACCACCAACAAAAAAGCCACCACAAACCTACCCTGCTTTATTTTTGCTAGCCCAAGAAGATTACAGGCTTAGAAAAATTGTCACCTATGCGCTCCTTCACACACCAAACATGCCTGAGGGATGCTCAGAGTCCTTTTTACAGAGCCCTGAATACGTTCACTCCCCAATTGGTTAAATATTTCTGTTTCTCAAGGCTTCATATAAAGCTGGTGATCTTCTCCCTCAGCTTCACAACTAAACTATGACTTTGAACAGAAAAGTCCCCTACTTCTCTTTTTTCTCTTACCCAGCCTTACCCCCTAGGTCCCACTCGTACGCGTTTCTTGGCATACAGAGCTTAAGAGCCACACTTACAACCTATTTAAGGAAACTCCGAGCCATCACTCCCCCAAGAAAACAAGTTTCAGCTTGTCTGAAAGTCCTTCTTGACCTACCACTTGACTTGAAAACTCTCCTTGCTTGGGGGATACTGCAAAATCCTTACACTATGTGATGATGTATGTACGCAGAGTAAGAGGTGAAAAGAAACATGTTCCATTTCCAAGCCTGCAACTGCAAAGGGAAGGAAGTAACTAGAAGTCAGACCCCTACATGACCCAAAGTCTGGCTTAAAACAGTGGAAATCAAGTAAACTAATCAAGCTCTTTGGTGATTTTATATCACTAAAACCTTTTCATGTTAGTGATAGTCCATTTTCTAAAAAGCAAAAGGAAAATAATATAACTAAAAGATTATATATATACTCCAAGCAATTTAAGACTTTAAGTGAAGCAAAAGAGAAATTAACTAAGGACAGGAGCAAAGAGATATGGGCAAGGTAAGGCAATGAAGCAGCGATATGTATGATGAATGCCCAGATGCAGGACGTTTAAAGCTGAAGTTGAGAGAAAAGGATAAATTTTGTGGAAGGAAATAAGACTGAACAGTAAATGACAACATACCAATCCCACACAGCAAGCAAAGGCAAATTGATGCAAATACTTAAGCCCTTATCAACACCAACATTTAGACATTTCTGAGGAGGGGAAGCCCCCTCTTTCCTAGAATCACTGCTTGGACAGTGCTAATTTACAAACAGACACTCACAATGTGATTCTCCCAAAACTTGTACTTCCAGCTAGTCAACAGCAATTCCTTAGTTACCGGTGAGCAGTATAACTTAACTTTCAAGCTGTGAGGAGACAAAAAACACAGATGAGTGGTTTTAAAAGTAGAGGCAGGGAACATCAGCACCTGGCACCAAACCATGCGCTCAGGCCCCTCTCTCATCTGAAGAGACCTGCAGAGCAGTAGGCCCTCAGGAGCCGTTTTGCCCCAACCAGAAGCGGGATGAAGGTGAGTTACTCCACCTTGTGGAGCAGGCTTTTCTTCAACACAGCAAACCCCAACACTTACTTGTGTGTGCCCATGGCTGTGTGGTTTTGTGCAGACATAAAGTGTGTGGTACATGGTCACACGTACACGTATCTGTGCTCGTTTCTATACCCACCAAGGTCTGTTTCAGACACGCACACCTTCCCTGGAACAGGTATTTGGGACAGTTAGCGTGCAGCCGAACACAGAGCACTTCCTGTAAAGCTCTAGCTTGTGCACAGAGAGACCTGATGAGCAAAGAGAGATTCTCTGCTTGCATTTGAGGAGATGCAGTATCTACTCTAATAAATTAAACTGTGCCTAGGAACTGGCCCACAACCTCTCTGGGCCCAGTCCCACGTATGACCCTCCTCACGATGAAAAAGAAAAGGTGTCCCTTGCCCTTTCATTATGCACCTCCAAGAAGAGCCTGGCTCTATCTTCTCTACCCCTGCCTGCAAACAGTGATACACGCTTGCCTCCTATTCTAAAGGCTGAAGACACCCAGCTCTCAGCCTCTCCTCACACATCAGGTGCTCCAGCCCCGGACCAGCTTGGCAGTCCTGCTCCAAAACACCGATGTCACTCATTTTATGTCGAGGGGAGACCAGGACTGGACTCAGTACCCCAAGGTCTCGCAAGTGCTGACCAGAGAGGAATAACCATTGCCCTCAAACTGCTGGCTACCTGCTTGCTCATACACCTCAGAGCGCAGCTGGCCTCCTTCACAGCACAGGCACAGCACTGTCTCCACGCACTGACAGACTCCCAGGGAAAAACGGCAGGGAATCCCATGTTGTCCCCCCCCGTCTTGCTTTGTTCTTCCCATTTCTCCCAACAGCTCTTCCCCTACCACCTTTCAAAGAAGTCACAGATGGCAGCAGTAAACAGTGAGGCTTGCAATTTCATTCCTTTATGTTTTCCTTTACGTCTTTCCCTTTTCTCTACCTCATCTCTATTATTATATACTTTATAAGCAATTTCAGTTAATTGAGAAGCAGACATTCCCCCAACTCCATCTACCTTTTGTAACGTTCTTCTTGTATCAGGAGACGATTGCCCTATAAACAGCATATTAAACATTTTCCTGTTCACCTCACCCGGATCTAAGTCAGTCTATCGCTGTGCTGTTTCACACAAGCGTTTATAAAATGCTGATGAACTTTCATCAATTCCCTAATTTCTTAAAGCTTATCCATATTTTTAGGCTTTGGTACTCCGTGCTGGACTCCACACAAAACAAACTGTTGGTATTCTCTAAGCAGTGCTTTTCCTGCGCTAACATCTGGATCCCATTCAGAATCAGTTCTAGGCAAAAACTGTGAGATATCATCATCCACATGTCTCCTCTCCCCTTCTTCCCTACCCTTTTCAAGCACCAATCGCCTCTCCTCAGCTGTAAAGGAAACTACTTAGCATAGCTTGTATGCCTCCCCAATTAGGGTTGTGTGTTAATAGTTTCTAGTAACTGATGCATTTTCCCTGCATTCTCCCAGTAAGGTCCCACAGAATGTTTCCAGCTCAGCAGATCAGAAGCAGCAAAAGCTACATGCACAAATACCGGTAAATCTTCCACCCCTATTGCTTGTCTTAAGGCAGCAATATAATAGGACGTTGTCCCTTCGTTCTTCCAGAGATCGGACTAAAACTGGTCTTTCCGCTGCTCCCTGTAGGAGATTCCTCATCACGACCATCATCGATTTCGCTTTTCCTCAGCTGAACTAGCCTTGGTACATCCTCAAGCTCATGCGCCACCTTAACGCATCTTTTCCCTTCATTACAAGCAGTGCAATATCTAGTTTTCACTTCCTCGCGTGTACTTTCAGCCAGTACAAAAATCCCATTTGCATCGTTCCCAGACAATTTATACTTCTCATGAGTCTCACAATCATCTCTTAGAGCAAAGAAAAGGTCAACATACAGAACTTCTTCCCACTTACCCTTTTGACAACAAAATAATATTAATTGCAAGATTTTAACTCAAAGTTCTATATTCTGGCCATTTTTTCCCTTCATCTAATCCACACATTGGCCACCACTGCCAGCAATACCTTTGCAATTTTTCTTTAGTTCGGGGATCCCCACCAAATTGATTGCAATTTTTCAGGATGCATCCTAAAGGAGCATACGGAAACACACCAGTAGAACTACCTGAACCTATTTTGTGATTAAATTTTTATACTGAATAAGAACAGTGTGCGCACAAATTCAGATATAAATCACAGAAAAAACTGTTTTGACCCCGGGCTTCACACACTCAGCTATTGGAAAGAGAGCCGCTTGCTCCTCGTTCCTTAGGCACCCGTGAGTATAAAACTACTGCTGCCAACCTTTAGCGGTGCGTCTCATGCAGGACAAACCAGGGAGCAGATACTAAATTCAAGCAACACAAAAATCAGCTGCCAACCTGTATGTCTCCGGTCCTGCAAGCCTCACAGAAGTATCTCGCTGTGGCGTTGCACCGTTGGGTCGCTTACCGCCCGGCCGCGGGAGAGAAGCTGCTGGAGTCCCCGACTAACGGGTCGGCGCGCGCTGGAGGCCCCCTCGGTTCTTTTCTCCCCGTCGGGTGCGGCAAGACAATCCGGGCAAGGCTGTCAGTGCGGTCCCACCTGGGTCGCCAAGACTGTCGTCCCACAGGCTGGGTCTGGTACCCGGTGTGCACCAGGCCAATCGTTCACACAGAGCTGAGATATTTATTTATCTCGATTCTGTGCAGAGAAGGGTGCCAGGTGGATATTGCAAAGCTACACACCTCCTTGTTTTGCTTTAGTTTATATACACGTCACAGCCACATAACTTAATCACTACGCACGCTCAGAAGGTGTTTATTGTTACGCTCTCTAAAACGAAAAATATAAACTACCTTAACTAGTTTACAGATTTTCAAGGATGTTTTTCCTCAAAAAGTGTTTCTCACTGATTAATTGTCCTTGCCTAAATACATATATCAGTACAAACAAGCAAGACTATCTGGTGGTACTTTCCAGGGTAGGACGTTTCTCTTTTATCAGTGTTTCGGTGTTCTTCTTTCTCAAGGGCATAGTCGTGAGGTCTGTATTGCTGAGAGACCACCTGGTTCATTGGACAAAATAATGGGTCCTGAGTCTTGTGAAAAACAGGACCAGAGTCTGGGAAAAGAATTCAAGCAGGACCGAGCTTGGGAAAAGAATTCTTGCTGATAGACCTCCTGGTCCATCAGAGAAAATAATAGGCCCCAAGTCTTGTGAAAAAACAGACTGGAATCTTGTGAGAAACAGCACTGAACTTGGCAATGAAAGGGAGGAAAAAGAAGAAAAATTTCATTGCTAAAAGGAGAAAAAGAAGGAAAAGAAATTCCCTTGCTTGCTGTACATCACTCATGAGGTTCATGAGCCTCGTGAAGTTGAATAATCCAAAGTGCACCCGAGTCGGGGCAATCCCCAGTATCAATGGAGGATGAAGGGATTGAGAGCAGCTCTGCAGAGAAGGGCTTGGGGGTGCTGGTCGCAAAAAGCTGGACATGAGCTGGCAATGTGCGCTTGTGGCCCAGAAGGCAAATTGTGTCCTGGGCTGCCTAAAAAGATGCCAGCAAGTCGAGGGAGGTGATTCTGCCCCTCCACTCTGCTCTGGTGAGACCCCACCTGCAGTGCTGCGTCCAGCTCTGGGGGCCCCAGCACAGGAAAGACACAGACTTGTTGGAGCGAGTCCTGAGGAAGCCACGGAGATGATCAGGGGCTGGAGCAGCTCCCCTGTGAGGACAGGCTGAGAGAGTTGGGGTTGTTCAGCCTGGAGAAGAGAAGGCTCTGGGGAGACCTTATAGCGGCCTTTCGGTACTTGAAGGGGGCTACAGGGAAGGTGGGGAGGGACTCTTGATCAGGGAGTGTGGTGATAGGATGAGGGGTAACGGTTTTAAACCGAAAGAGGGGAGAGTTAGATTAGGTATTAGGAAGAAGTTCTTTGCTGTGAGGGCGGTGAGGCCCTGGCACAGGCTGCCCAGAGAAGCTGTGGCTGCCCCCTCCCTGGCAGTGCTCAAGGCCAGGCTGGATGGGGCTTGGAGCCACCTGGTCTGGTGGAAGGTGTCCCTGCCCATGGCAGGCGGGTGGGAACTAGATGGTCTTTGAGGTCCCTTCCCACCCAAACCATTCCGATTCCGTCACTCTATGTCCCATCACCGTTTCCTTACCCTATTTTGCTCGCGCTTTGCCTCGTCCCAGCCCCCTCCCCTCCCCCGGGCTCCGGGCCGGGCAGCCCCTCTCCCGCCTCGCCCCCTCCCCCGCCGCAGCCCGTACCTGCCCTCCAGCCTCCTCTTCAGGGCGGGCGCCCGCAGCCCCTTCATGTGATCTGGGGAGACACGGCACGGCCGTCACCGGGGGGCGGCGGGGGGGGGGGGGGGGGGGGGTGCGGTTGCCATGGGGACGGGCGGGGGGCGGCGCTCACCCTTGTGGCAGTGCGAGAGGAAGTAGGCGCGCGCGCGCAGGTTGTCGCGGTCGAAGCGGTCGATGGAGACGGCGGGGTACTCGCGCACGCGACCCCCGAACCGGCTCATGGTCGCAGAATGGCGCGCCGCTTCCGCCACGCTTCCCTCGCGGCCCCGCCTCCCCCCCGCCCCTCAGCCAATCGTAAGGCGGTTCCGCCTCCTCCCAGCCTATCAAACGCGCGGTGGGAGAGGCGGGAACGGCTTCTTAAAGAGGCAATGACGGGCAGTTGCCGAGCAACGCCGGCCGGCGGCGGCCGTTGGTACCGTGAGCAGCGCCGCCATCGCCCTTCGGTGGCCGCGCTGCGCCGCCCGGCCTGGGAGGAGTGTCCCGGCTTTGCGGCCCTCGCACCCAGGTGGGTCTGCTTAAGGGTCGGCTGTGGCGGTGGGAGCAGGGTGGGGTCACGGTGGGGTCACGGTCCCAGCGGTGGGTCAGGCCAGGGCTTAGACCTGAATTGGGTGTGAGTGTCGATCTGCCGGAGGGCAGGAAGGCTCTGCGGAGCGTCCTGGACAGGCTGGATCGATGGGCTGAGGCTAATGGTGTGACGTTTAACAAGGCCAAGTGCTGGGTCCTGCATTTGGGTCACAACAGCCCCGTACAGCGCTACAGGCTGGGGGAGGAGTGGCTGGAAAGCTGCCCGGCAGAAAGGGACCTGGGGGTGTTGGTTGACAGCCGGCTGAACATGAGCCAGCAGTGTGCCCAGGTGGCCAATAAGGCCAACAGCATCCTGGCCTGTATCAGCAATGGTGTGGCCAGCAGGAGTAGGGAGGTGATTGTGCCCCTGTACTGGGCACTGGTGAGGTCGCCCCTTGAATGTTGGGTGCAGTTTTGGGCCCCTCACTACAAGAAGGACACTGAGGTGCTGGAGCGTGTCCAGAGAAGGGCAGCGAAGCTGGTGAAGGGTCTGGAGAACAGGTCTGGTGAGGAGCGGCTGAGGGAACTGGGGCTGTTCAGCCTGGAGAAGAGGAGGCTGAGGGGAGACCTTATTGATCTCTGCAACTGCCTGAGAGGAGGTTGTAGTGAGGTGGGGGTCAGTCTCTTCTCCCGAGTAACAGGTAATAGGACAAGAAGA
Organism: Leptosomus discolor; assembly: GCF_034619465.1. Taxonomy (NCBI): domain Eukaryota; kingdom Metazoa; phylum Chordata; class Aves; order Leptosomiformes; family Leptosomidae; genus Leptosomus; species Leptosomus discolor. The sequence goes on along the minus strand of NC_141391.1, from coordinate 210,790,679 downwards.
AATGGCCTCAAGTTGTACCAGGGGAGATTTAGATTGGACATTAGGAAAGATTTGTTTACAGAAAGAGTGGCCAAACATTGGAACAGGCTGCCCAGGGAAGCAGTAGGGTCACCATCCCTGGAGGTGTAGGTATGGCACTTCAGGACATGGTTTAGTGGGCATGGTGGTATTAGATCAATGGTGGGACTTGATGATCTCAGAGGTCTAATTCAACCTAATGATTCTATTTTGTGATTCTCTGATCTGCCAGAAGACCTTGGCCCATATGAGTTCTCATTAAGGTCTGTGAAAGTCTCTTGCTGACTCTTCTAGGACCCCAGATATGTCCTGTGTATGCTGGCTCATGTTAAGTGATCGAAGGAGCGTGGCTGTCTCCTCCAGCCGCTCTGGCCCAGGGTCTCTCCTGCCTGGGGACATGGGGCCTCTGCCTGGGCTCGGGGGTTCAGTTTCTGCCTTCCTGTTTGCAGGCTCAACCAGTGACACAGCTGAGCATGTATTACAGGCATGGCTGGCCATGCGGGCTGCCCCAGGTCAGGTGTTGCCTTCAACAGCACCTACGTACAGGACTTGTGTAAAACATAAACACGGACAAGTCACTCTTGTCCTCTTTAGCTGGTAGCAGTAAAAGTTCGCTAGTGCGGGCACACACCTCCCGTTCTCTAGGTTCACAAGCACACGCACATTTGTGGATCCCTTGAGCACCAGCATGGCTCCTCTCTGCCCAGCACCCCTGCACAGATCCCAGGCCCCCTCTACTTGGCATCTATGTGGATTCTCTACTTGCCTGCTAGTCCAGCTTGATGCTCCTTAGCAAACGTGCACTCACACACTCATTCACAAGTCCCCTTGGGTGTACTAGCATGGCCCCCCTGTCTGCTTGATACCCTGACCCGGACCCGCCGTCCCCCTACTCATGGGTTAGTACAGCTTGAAGTTTGCTATGAGCATGGATATGTACCCCTCGTATACCTGGACTGGGGAAGATACAGACACCCCTCTTCCCTAGCAGCCAGCAACAGCTACACAGGCTATGACCCGTGGTCCTGCTCCAACCATGGGCATGGAGCCCCTCACTCATGCCAGCCTTCCTCCAGTAGCTGGTTTTTCAGGACACGCACTGTTCCTGCTCCAGGCTGGAAGTTAAAGACCCCGACTCGCTCCAGCAGCTGAAGTCACAGGCCAGAGGCCCACATGCCCAGGGTCTGACTCCAGGAGCTGGCACCAGTTTTCACTCACACACACAGGTCTCACCAGCAGCTGGCACTTAGTTCTTGCAGCACACACACACATAGGATAGTGAGCAAGATTACACAGAGAGATAGTCAAGCAAAGATTTAATAAGAAGATCTGAGGAGATAGGACAGACTGATGATTAGGTGCTGGGCCCAGCCAGGCAAGCATACTGACTGACCCTGTTTTACACACAACCGGCTTCTTTTATTCTCCTTTCTGTCTATTCCCATCTTTATGCTTCCCTGCTCCTCTTCCCCTGCACATCCCTCATGAGTTTGTACAGCTCTATCAATTCTCACACCCCTCCGAGTCTGGGGTCCTGCTGGTTTACAGTCTTATCAGTTGCACAGTCCAGGCTGGTCTTCCTGGAAGCGATGCCTGTGGTTTCTCCATAGCCCATCAATTAGTGTGAGCGGTGAGGTTTGTTTCTTGTCGTGGTCTCTGTGTTGGTTTTGTCGGGTCTGTGTCTCTGTATGTTTTGTTTATGGCTTCCCCTTTTTCCCTGTGTTTCCCAGTTGACAAGGTCCCTGATCAGATAACCTTGCTGGAATAAACATTCTCCACTCCTCGACATCCCCCATCCAATTAGTGTGACTGACCAGGCTTGGTTCTCATCACCGCCTCCCTCATAATTTACTGGTCAGGTTTGTGTTTCCCATATGGTCTGGTTTTATGGCTTCCTCCCTTTCTTGTTATCTCTTGTTGCACTGAAAAAGGTCCTTGACCAGGTGCCGTTAAAGGAGCAGACTCTCTCCTCCCACATACCCTTACAACTTGTATAAGCGTTAAGGAAACTACCATCTGCGAGCTTAGGCTAGTTAGTATTCCACAGAAATTGTGCGATGACTGACATGAAAAAACTGCTTTCCCAAAGCCAAAACAAAGCTATATGAGATCTCACTATTTCCCCTAAATTAAGAGTAGGCAAACATTGTCATCTTTGAGCAAAGTCCGCTTCACTGTTCAACAATTCCCTTTAGATGGAAAGTATTAGTATTATGCTGAATATTTTCTTACCATTCTCTTGCATTCTTTCATTTGCCTGTATCTGTCTGCTGCCTTTGTCCCTATCCTGAGCTGCAGGCGGTCTGGAGTACGGCTCATCTCGTGCTCTTGTACAATGAAACCAGCTCTATGCCTCGAACTCAGGTGCACTACAACAGACAAAGAGTACACCTTTTAAAGGGCTTAAATAGCAGCCTAAAAATATCAGGATGGTGCTTTTATTATTTGAAGTCACCAAGCTGGCTTTAAAGTTTTAAATATGTGACCTTTATAGACATTTTTTGAGCAGGAGCACCTGTGAACAGGCCATCTGAATTAATGGTGACTCAGGAAGTGCCACGCGTATCTAGATGTCTTGAAGAAGCACGTTCACTAGATGAATTTGTTAGATCGCATAAAGAAGTACTTAACACTAGTAACATGGAAGTTACTGTAAGACAGTTAAATTCATTGTAGTTTAACATTTATTCAGATCTAATGTTATTGCTAATATTACTGACTGTCTGAAGTCCCAGACTGACATCAGTTCTTGATGAGCATATACAGGGCATGAAAAATTCTGTAGTGGCTACAAAAGAGCCCTTTGCAGCAAGGGAGAAAAAAAAAAGAAGTAGTGTTGAGATAAGTATCTCAAAGGCTACACTAAAGATTTAGGATAAGGATATATGCTTATCATGTTGATTTGTATGTGACACCTCATAACTGGGTGGGAGATTTACTCTCTTTTTTGTTTGTTTGGTTGGTTTTGGTTGGTTGGTTGGGTTTGTTTTTCTGATTTCTTTGTTTTTTAGTAAGTGGTTGCCTTCAATTACAAAATGCTGCAGAGCCTGGTAAAAGAATGTTTGGAGTGCTGAACTGCAAGAAATAGTTTAGTGTTGTCAAAAAGGAGCCCTTGTGCATATTTTTATTGATCTTTAATAAAGTGTGTGCAGCAAGAGATGAAAGGCCCTTTCTTTGTGTGCTAATGGCTCTCATACAGTTCGGCAACAGAGATGCAGACTTCTGCTATTTCCTCATCATGATTGCGATAATGCTTGGTATAATTTTTCCTAAAGATTTGTATGCTGTGGTGTGATTTTTTTTTTCCTCTCCTTTTATGCCTTTCTAACAGACTTAAGGGCATTTGTGCATTTGATAAGATACCAGCATTCAACTGTTCAAGCTCCCAGTTGGTATAGCTACTTGCTAAGTAAGAAAGTTTTACTCTGTGCGCAGGATTTGGGGGCAGCATACTGCCCACAGGGAGTGAGGCTGTGTTCATCCTCTCGCTACAGATCCAGAAGCTTCTTCTCCTTCTTTGAAGATACCTTCCTAATTACGAAGCTGAAGCTTGGTGACATTACAAAAACTAGGAAAGGGCTAATTTCTGATCGTATCTGCTAGGCATGATAGCACTCTGTGTGTTTTGCTTGCAGAAGCCACATAAAGTTCTGTTTTAGTAGCAGAATAAGATACACTCAAGAAAGCAAATGCAGTGAAATTCAGATATAAGGTAGAAGTCAGATGATTCATATTTGTTTGAAATAGATCAAATCCATCCCTGGTGAGTTTCCACTGACTTTGCAATTTTTTTCTTTTGTTTTTGATTGCCCCGCCCCTAGTTTGAGTTTCATCTTGTCCCGGTTCTGCTCTGTTCAGGTTTAGCAATTGATGAACCTGTTTACTATTTCTCAGCAGCTTGAACAAACAGGTTTTGTGCGAGGAGGAAGGCAGTGGCAATCAGTGAAGATTTTCATTGGGCAAGGGTAGAATGGGATGAATTTTGGTAGGTTGTGTGCCTTTCCTCCTTATTCAATTTATTTCTTAAGACCTCTTTGTTGCGAAAATGGGGAAGTGAATCCGGTCTTGTGCGGCCGGCACCAAATATGCAACAGACGCAAATCAGGAGACAAATAGTAATCGTTTATTTACAGCAACATTTACAGGTTCTTTTGGATTGCCGGGGATAAATTAAAAGCTACAGATATAACACAAGGTTTATCACCAATATAACAACAGCAACAACACACGCTGTACGCACACGTACACACCACCACCACCAACAACAACTTGCCGGCTGTAGGCCCGGCCGCTTGGCAAATAGACAAGCCCGTCAAACAGGGGTACAGTGGAACAAGAGACAGTAAAGTCGTGACAAACAAGAACCAAGGATACACTCAGGGAAGCATAGAAATGCACCTGAGGAGAAAATGTGAAATACACCCGGGGAGGAAAAGTCTATCTCTCAGCGTTCGGTGAGGTAAATAATACTACCCACACGGCGTGCTGAGTGGGGGGGATGGAGAAGGAGCGAATTCGTCCATCTGTCCAGTCATCAGTATGGTTCCGAGTTGATCCTGTCCCGATTTTTGGGCCAAAATTGGGGTGATATTTATACACAATTTTTACATTACATCACCAGGGTATACATGCGGGTGGGGATGACTATAGACAATCTTAATCGCTTCTGTTAATGCCACAAAGTCCGTTCATGGGGGGAGGTAGCGGCTCCTTTTTGTTTAGGGCAAAGAGAATGGGGGACTGGGACTACGAGGCCCCCGCCCAGTCTCACACTCCTCCGGCATCCACATAACACCAGATCTCGATCTAGTGATGGTTGCCCCCTGCCCAGTGCCTGCCACTTCACCCAGTGCTGAATTTCGTGCTTGAAGGCATGCAGCTACATGGTGTACGTGACTTGGACTTTGTCATTAACTTTGTGCTCTCTCTACACTCTTCTTTGTCATCTCCTCTGTGGCCATGTGACTGGCCATGCATTTCTCCATTTCTCCTTCCCCCCGCCGCCCCCGCCAGCTCCCATCCTGAGTGTTTGCTGTTCTTCAGTTACAGCCCCGCTCTTCATGTGGTGGTTCCCAGTTTGGTCTCCCTTCAGGAGGAAGACAGAAAAACCTCAAAACTGTCTGCCCCAAAGGGCAAGCAACTGCAAAGATGTGAAATTAAAAAGAAAATACTGTATTTTATATATTTTTAATGCATCAACATGCACAAATAAATTTTAGGTTAAGTCAAGGTGTAAAGGTGTACATAGAAGTATAGATGGGCTGTGTTTGTTTGAGATCAAGTAGCGCATTTAATTTGGTTCCAACTGCTTATAATTTTTTTTCCTTTTTTAACCTCAGGCTTTGAGGTTAAGATAATATTGTACTGCCTGTATTCCTTAATTTCTAAATTTTGTTCTACTCGTTTCTGTATGCCCCTAATAATTGCCTGCTTCCACCTTCTCTATTTAATTTTTAAAAATCTAATTTCAGGAAAGAGTTTGAAGTTTCTGGAGCCATGGCTGAAGCTGACATCAAACCAAAATCTATGCATCATGCCAAAAAATGGTCAGATGATGTAGAGAACTTATACAGATTTCAGCAAGCTGGATACAGAGATGAGGTTGAATATAAACAAGTAAAACAAGTTGATATGGTAAGATTTAGCACTCTGCAAGGGTTATTTAAACTTCTGTCTCATGTTAAACAGTTAAATAGAAGTGGAGGTGCTGCTTATTTCCTTTCGTTTAGGCAAGTTTCTGATACAGGTTTTTTCTCCCTGCTCTGACTTGAATTCTTGAGCTATTATTATCTGTGGAGAATAACTTAATTCGCAGAAGTGAAACAGAAACACTACCCAGCCTGTGTTTTGTTCCCCCTGTCCTATGCGTTTAGAAGCATTATAGATTTCTTTGAATAGACGTAGCTGCTATCTAGAAGAATAATTCAGTCTTGAGGAAAGGAATACATCAAAGTGAGTTCTCTGTGAAGTTTCCCCATTACTCTACCAGTTGACCTGACAGGAAACTCGTTCGTTGTCCGGGGAGTCGGTCCCGTGTCATTGCTACCGCCTTCAGCTGAGCTGTGTGGTAGCAGAATGAGACTTCGTGCACACTCAAAACTTGGCTTCTGTGGAAACTGTCCTCAATAGAAGTATCTGATGCCAGCTGTGATAAAGGGAGTTGTGACACAGGCTTTTGTCAGCTGAGAACATCAAGGACTTGGTCCTCTACTCGCTGCAGTTGGTGGCAATGCTCATCAAATGAGCTAATGAATAATGGCCAGATATTCAGTGGCTACTTGAGATCCAAAATAGCAACCAAGAGGCCAACACAGCAAACAACGTATTTTCTTTATCACAGCTCTGTAATTTATCTTCCAAAGCAGCATATATAGTATAAAAATCCACTTAGAAAAGATCTTAACCTCCTGTGCACGTAAGAAAGAGCAGAATTTTCCTGGAAAGTCACTCCTCGCCCAGTGAAGTCAAAGCATAGCAAAACCTTGATGTGCATAATAAGATGGAGTTTATTATTTTGTCATGGGCTCGGATACCGCTGTAAAGGCTGTGGTGTGACTTCAACTGTGCGAAAGGAAATCCTGTCATTAGTGTGGCAGGATCAGTCTGTTTAAAGTTTATGGCAGGGCATAACCATAGATAATTAAAGCCCGAGGGAAGTTAAAGAGCGGCACTTACTCAATGTAAAATGAGCGTGCGTTCTGTTCGGACTTGCCAGGGTCTGGCAGTGATTCTCTTTCAACGTACACATTTTGAAATGTCTTGTTCACTCCATATTATGTTTCCATAATGCAGTTGTTATTAATGATGCAATTATAATGTAGGTGGAATGAATATTAAGGCTGTTATGTTTAGGCAGAGAATGCAAATAACTCAGCTGTATGCCTGAAGTAATGAGGTAAGTGATGAAACTACCACTTCTGGGACTCTCCAATTAGAGAACGCTCTTGTTTGACGTCCTATTGTCAACCCTGCCTGGAAGAGAAACAAGATCCTTATTACCTGATTTTTAAGGTTCCATTTGATAGGAAGTAGTCACAGGTGTTCAAGCTGCAGGTAGCTACTACACCCATAAAGCTGTTGAACGTACAAGTGCTCAAGCCTTTAGTTTAGAGCTTCACATTGTGGAACACTGAAGAGCACCAGGATGGTACTGGTTTCCTGCAGGACTGATCCTGCTGTCTTTGAGACTATGATACATACAGCTCACTTTATTTTTATGTAATTGCTAATGAAAAGCATATTTTCACGGTCAGAAGGATCCTGAAGAAATCTTTTAAGTGTGTGTCAGTCTTGCAGAAGCGGAATCTTTCAGCCTCTCAGATTACTGAATAATTGAATAACAGTAATGTTTTATTCCTAAATGAGGAACTCTAAAAGCTTTGACTAGTCCACTTTTTAAATTATCCAGTCTATCAAATATTCTTGGATCCTTATTTCTAGACTTTTCTGATCACATAATTCTTTATATGAGACCAGAAAACTGGTTTCTGACATCTTGTCCTTAAGAATGTTTTAAAGGTTAAGTAAATTAATAGCAAAGTAGGGTTTAAGATTCAAATGAGGTTTTCACATGGAAGTATGCTCTATATTCTTTGCAATATAATGCACAAACATCATTTACTGTGAGCATGTTCAGGTTAATGTATATCCTTTTTATTCGTAGGTAGAGTGTTGGCCAGAAACTGGATTTGTTAAGAAGCTTCAGAGGAGGGACAATACGTTCTATTATTATGATAAGCAAAGAGAATGCAAAGACAAAGAAGTCCATAAAGTGAAAGTTTATGTGTATTAGTTCTGTTATTGTTCTAATTTGTCTGTATTTTTTGATAACTCTGTTGTCAGAATCTGTAAGTAAATGAGATTGTGTAATCTGATTTACCTTAAGTATCGATGTCATTCTTGGATAGAAGAGGGAATACTGGAAATGTAGAGAACTCTGGAATTCATAGACGTAGGAGTTTCATTTTTTTCCTGTTATAACCAAAAGTCTTTTTATCCCTCAGTTTCCTACTTACAAATCTTTTGACATAAAGATAGAAAGCTGGTAAATGGACATCATATATTTGGGTTAACTGTGTGTAAAGTCCATTATAAGTACAGGCATCAATCTTTATTCAAAACAATATAATCTGGCTGACACTGGCTACTGTCAGACGCAGTCTTTTGGCACAGCTAAGGGTTCTGAGACTACAAAGGGGCCAAAGTCGGGGCCAAAATCAGGCCCAAAGGCCGTCACGTTAAGACTAAGGGTGTGGCGTTCGCCTGTTGGAGTCCTCTCAGGGACGTTCACTGAAGCAGTTTTGCAAATACGGAGAATTTATGAGAGCGACAGACACAACGGGTGCGGAATTGCCGTCGGTGAATGCACGGACTGCAATAGCGCTGATGCACCGTAGGAATGCTGGCCGAGTTTTCCCAGGTGTGCTTCACCAGGGGCGAAGGCGCAGTTCTTGGCAAGAAGGCCTCCCTATCGCGGGTGGAGGATGAGGAGCACAGCCCGTCGACTGTCTCTTCTAGATCTTCAGTCCCGTTCTCCCAATTTTTACCCCTTATTCTCCTCTTTTTATTCTCTAATTCTCTGTTTCCCCTCCCATGGGTTATGTATAGCATGATTTAGGCGGAGAGTTGAGTGACATAGTCATATATGTATAGAATTAGGCAGGGGTGTTAACTGTAATATTAATTTCCTAGATAATTAAGCAAAAGTTTCACTCCAGGGCAGCGTAGCCTTCGGAGTTTTGTGCTGAAACAATTTTTCTGCACTCTCTAGACAAAATAGAGCCGTCTTGCCTCCGCAAGGCTCCCTCCTTTGGCTGTTATCTCCCCTTGCAAGGTTTTTAGAAGGGAGAAGCAGATACCAGCACTCTTATCCTTTTGCTGTTTCCTGCTGAATGAACAAGTTGCTCAGCTCTGTCCTTGTTCTGTCCAGGGCACAATGACCTTACAACCTGGCGTTTCTCCACAAAGGCTAACTAAAGTTCCCTTGGAGAACAGCAAGAATAACAAGCAAAGACTTTAGTGAAGGACACCAAACAATCAAGTAGCAAGGACCAGTGCTGAGCTGCAGATTTACAAACTGGTTATTGTGACAGAAACAGTCACAACAAAAATGTCTTTCTGAGCAGTAGGTGAGGTATCTCCTCGTCAGGTGCAAGGAGGGGAGGAAGTATTGACTTGGTAGCGTATGCCTTTTTATGGAGCGGGGAAAAAAAAGATTGTGGATTTATATATGGAGGGATCAGGGCGTGTAAAACTGTAGGGAGAACATGAAACCCATACTGTGTAATATTTAAGGTTAGGTAACTTACACAGATGATATGTGGGATTTCTGGGCAGAATTCAGCTCATCTAGCTTCAAATATCGCGTTGTCAACATCTACACCTGATCTTGTCATCTGGACACCCGTTGTTCTGAATGGAGAGAAGCTGGCTCTTCTGGGCACAATTCATTTCTTCTAAATGTAGATATGTCACTTTGCTTTGAACATATTGCTGTGACATCAGCTCTGCAGAAGCTGTCCATATACGTGATAATCTGAGACACCCAGTAGATGTGAGGTACCGTTCTTACCTTCGCTCATGAGGGAAATGTAGTGGGTTTGACCCTGGGTGGATGCCAGGTGCCCACCAAAGCTGCTCTATCACTGCATCTCCTCAACTGGACAGGGGAGAGAAAAAATATAACAACAGGCTTGTGGGTCGAGATAAGGACAAGATCACTCAGCATTTGCCATCACGGGCAAAACAGTCTCAACTTGGGAAAAATGTAGTTTATTACCTATCAACTCAGAGAGGAGTAATGAGAAATAAAACCAAATCTTAAAACACCTTCCCCTCACCCCTCCCTTCTTTCCTGGCCTTAATGTTGCTCCCAATTTCTCTCCCTCCTCCCCCTGAGCAGCGCAGGGGACAGGGAATGGGGATTGGAGTCAGCTCATCACACTGTTGTTCCTGCTGCTCCTTCCTCCTCACGGGGAGGACTCCTCACACTCTTCCCCTGCTCCAATGTGGGGTCCCTCTCACAGGAGACAGTCCTCCATGACTTCTCCAGCGTGAGTCCTTCTCAGGAACTGCTCCAGCGTGGGTCTCCTCCATGGGGTGCAGTCCTTCAGGAACCGACTGCTCCAGCGTGAGCCCCCCCATGGGGTCACTAGCAGCAAACCTGCTCCAGTGTGGGCTTCTCTCTCTCCAGGGGCCACAGGTCCTGCCAGGAGCCTGCTCCGGTGCAGGCTTCCCACGGGGTCACAGCTTCCTTCAGGCATCCACCAACTCCGGCGCTGGGTCCTCCACGGGGTGTAGGCAGTCATCTGCTCCACCGCCCATGGGCTGCAGGGGGACAGCCTGCCTCACCATGGTCTTCACCACAGGCCGCGGGGGAATCGCTGCTCCGGCGCCTGGAGCATCTCCTGCCCCTCCTTCTGCACTGACCTTGGTGTCTGCAGAAATGTTTCTCTCACACATTCTCACTCCTCTCCCTCGCTGCAATTACTGCTGCCCAATAACTTTTTCCCTTTCTTAAACACTTTTATCCCAGAGGCAAAACCACCATCGCTGCTTGGCTCGGCCTTGGCCAGTGGCGGGTCCGTCTTAAAGCCGGCTGTTACTGGCTGTATCGGACATAGGGGAAACTTCTAGCACCTTCATACAGAAGCCACCCCTGTAACTCCCCTGCTACCAAAACCTTGTCGTGCAAACCCATTACAGGAATTCAAGTAAAATGCTTTAATCTGCCAAAACTCTAGATAAATGACCACTAGAACAGGTTATTGTTATGTAAACCAGCAGGTGTGTTCATGGTAGTTACAGATAAAATGTTATTCATGTCTTCTGTCTTAAGACTGTAAACCAAGGGATATCTAAACTAAGTTTTAGGCATTGATTAGCAGTGTACGTCCGACTATCTGTCTTATGGATGTTCTTCCTTCATTTGAACTGAAGAAGGTGGTCAACTCAAAATGTGAAATAGAGGACTTACGGCTCCAAGTCAAAATAAGTAGTATGGGTGCAATATTCAAAAGATCTCATTGACAAGAGGTGACGAGGATCTAGTCACCTTTTTTTTAGGTGAAATTTGTATGAGCTGTGTTAGGGAACTGACGGTACTCAGAAGCAACTATGAAGCTTTTTTATTCCAGGAAGGTTTTAATGGCATATAAATAGTTACTGCAATGACAGAATAAATTTCACTTCGGGTTTTCATTATGATTTCTTTTTTATTTAGATTGATCTGGATGTACTTTTTAAGAGAAGACTTTTTGCCCACTTTGCAATCGAATAGTGGGAAGAGAGCAATTATCAGGACAACCCTTCTGTTTTGTCAATTTAAGACAGTTAATCTCACTTTGTCAGCCTCACAGATCCCTAAAAAAGAAATCTTCCAGTGAATGTGAAAAGAGCCTTAAAAAAATTCACAAGAATAGATGTATGGTATAGCCAACTCAAATTTATTGACAGAAATTATTGCTAGCAGCACACACAGAATAAGTGAGAATGTTTGGTACAGCCATTTTCTCAGCCTATTAAAAAGGCATGGTTGGGCATTCAAGAACAGGAATTAAAACTGCAGGTCACTTTTTAGACCTTAACTTTTTTTAAAAGAAAGACACTTAAAAATTGAAACAAATGTAAAAGATTATTCTGCACTTCCCTCACTTTACCTGACTGTACCTCAATGTTTTTTGCAATACTGCTGGATGCTTTCTCTCTTGTATTATGTTTTAAAACAATGAGTATGCATTTCATATAGCCCACGGAGATTTCTTTTCATTTCAAACAAGTAGCACGGGAATTCTTGTTCCACTTCTGAAATGCTGATTTTGTACGAGCTGGCAGATTCTTCTCACTTTGAGAGAGTGAATTACCAAGAGTTTATTACTTACATTTTTCAGCATGATAAGTGTGCTAGAAGGTTGAGACTCACTGCAATATTTAAAAGATTAGTGGGATGAAAAGGAAATATAAGCCTTGTAATTAGTGCTGGAGACTAGTTTACAGACACAGCCTTTGTCAGCCCTAATGCTGTGTTTGGGAGTTTGCTCTCTTCATTAGCAAAACAGCCGATTTTCTATTGGCGGTGACAGTTTCAGTTAGAATTGTCCTTTGACATCCTGTTTGTATCCATATATCACTCCAGTTCATGCTAAACTTGAGGTTACTTAAAACCACACTCTTTTTTTCAAAGACCATGGTTGCGTAATGGCCTTAACTATGGAGCCGAAGGGATTCCTCCTTTTAAAATGAAACAGGTACAGGGGTTCTTGCTGGAGTTCAAGTTTGTCTGTGATCACAAGATAACATTAATCTACTATAAGGGAATTTTCTTGCCTTAATTCTTAGAATCACAGAATGGTTTGGGTTGGAAGGGACCTTAAAGACCATCTAGTCCAACCCCCCTGCCATGGGCAGGGACACCTCCCACCAGACCAGGTTGCTCCAAGCCCCATCCAGCCTGGCCTTGAGCACTGCCAGGGAGGGGGCAGCCACAGCTTCTCTGGGCAACCTGTGCCAGTGTCTCACCACCCTCAGCATAATTTCTTCCCTCTGTCCAACCTAAACCTACCCTGTTTCAGTTTAAAACTGTTGCCCCTTGTCTTGCCACTACAGGCCCTGGTAAAAAGTCTCTCTCTGTTATTCTTATAAACCCCCTTTAAGTATTGAAAGGCTGCGGTAAGGTCTCCATGGAGCCTTTTCTTCTCCAGACTGAGGAGAGAACAACTCTCTCAGCCTGTCCTCATAGGAGAGGTGTTCCATCCCCCTGACTATTTTTGTGGCCCTCCTCTGGACCCTCTCCAACAGGTCCATGTCTTTCCTGTGCTGAGGGCTCCAGATCTGGATGCAGCACTGCAGGTGGGGTCTCACCAGTGCAGAGCAGAGCAGAAGGAGAGAATCACCTCCCTCGACCTGCTGGCCACGCTTCTTGTGATGCAGCCCAGGATACGGCTGGCCTTCTGGCCTGCAAATGTATAATTGCCAGATTATGTCCAGCTTTTCATCCACCAGCACTGCCAAGTCCTTCTCCGCAGGGCTGCCCTCAATCCCTTCATCCCCAGCCTGTATTGATACTGGCAGTTGCCCCGACCCAGGTGCAGGACTTTGCACTTGGCCTTGTTGACGTTCATGAGGCTCACATAGACCCCTTCCTCCGGCCTGCCAAAGTTCTTCCTGAAGTGGCGCTGGTATTCAGCTCTGCTTGTGGAGCATGAAGCCGGCACTTGAGTACTCACAAGTCTTCCTCTGCTACCATTATGCTGGATGTATCTTTTTCAGTCAAAAACGCTGTCAAAAGAATTTAACGTGTCAGTATTTTCTCTTATTTGGTAAGTCTGTAACTGAAATGTCTTTCTGTCACCTCAGTTTTAAGCACGTTGAGAACTGTTAGCTTACTTGTGTCTTAATTTAAGGTCGCTAAGCTGTGAAAAGGTATCGGAAGGAAGCAATCTGTGGAAGCTGTGCTTCATTTTGGGGGTGACACAACAGTTCCTAACAAGATAAGTAACCTTTCTGAATGCCATTACAAACCCCATTTTTTAGCTGAACTTTACTGACTTTAAAGAGCGATAAAATCACATCTCTCCATTTTATTGCAGAGAAATGAAAATATGTGCTATTTTGCTGATTTGAGTCTTAATAGAAAGTAATTCTGTGAAAATACTTTCCCAGGTACGTTTCTTATCTGTCAGTATTCCTTTTATCAGGGAATACTGTAACGCTTTCAATGACCATTTGCAGCAGCTCAACAAATGGATGATGGCAAGGCTCCCTGTCAGCAAGTGCTGACCAGCTGCCCAAGTCTGATGTACTTGGTCTAATTCTAATTCACTTCATGGCTTTGTACAAGACAAGAATAAATCCTTTCTGTGCCTGTTGAAGCTCCTAAAAAGAGGTAAAGCAAACTTTTCCAAGACCTACTTTTCAGGCTTTGTGTTTGACAGCCACAAGTGAAATGGCAGGGGTGCAACCTCTCTGAATTCATACAGTTACACTGGGGAAATAAAGGCTGCATTTGTGTGTTCTAAGCTGGTTTTCTGTGTTTTCAGACTTTACTTGAATTCATTATGGAACAGAATTGTCTGAAAGTGATACTCTGATTATTTGGTTGCTTTTCAGTCACAGCAGCTCGAAGCATCACAGAGGGATGGTACAAGCATTTTGATTTTCACTTTGGTACCCAAGTGGAGAGTTGTCTTTCCAGCTCTGAAGGCAGTTGAACCTCAACCTTTTGGTTCAAACATGGTTCCCTTGTTTCAAGGTGCTGAAAATTATTAGGTAGCTTCAAACTCATTAAAGACAACTTTCTAACTCAATTGGCTGTTGATGCCACTGTTCCTCACATTGTCTGATACAAGGGAAGTCTGTCTGAAAGCAGCTTGAATGGAGCTGCCTTATGGTCTTTGCAGGTTCTCTCCTATTACCCCAGTTCTGCTGGATTTATGTTTATTTGTAGGAGCTGATTTCTATGTAGCCTGCCTGTGCTAAGCACCTCGTGGCAAGCTGTAATTACATAATTAACCACATTTTCTTTCTTGTTGCAGTTGAGACTTTACATTTACTTCAAGTCTGAAGCCCAGCACACTTGCAAACAGCATTTGGGAGGGTAACTGATGAGCATCTACTGTCCGGAGAGTTCGAGGCTGGCACCAAAAAAACCCCCTGCAATGTAACTTTGAATAAGCATCACCATTTTTATGGATGCTCTGTTCAGCCATTGTATTTACACGTCTCAGTGTTGGGACAGAGTATCTTTCCTTGTTGGTGCTTCTGTGGCTCCTTTTTTCCTCAATACCCTCCATAGTCTCTGTCTTCACAGGCACCCCATGCTTGTGGATCCCTTGAAAATCTTTTCCAATGTCCTGTAACCGGGCTCAGACCTTGAGTCTTTTCTTCTGCTCGCCAGCTAGTGCAGCTTGATGTTTGCTAGCAAATTACATGCACTTGGGACTAAATTCCCTAAGGAAATACTAACACGGCCAGGTTGCTTCGGTTGTTGGCACTTACACCCCTCAGATAAGCCTGTACATCCCGGTTCCTCTGGTGCTGACATCCAGAGCTGTGGTCCCTGTCACCCATGGCCTCTTCTCTAGGGGCTGGCACACAGGATGGAGGGTGAGATGACATAGAAAAGATAATTAAGAATTGGATTTAACATGGAGACAGGCCAGACTGCAGGGATCAGGGGCAGGGCCCAGCCAGGTGAACGTCCTGCCCAACAGCCTGCTCACACGTGCCTGACCCCTCCAACCTCCCTCCTTGCCATCTTCCCATACTTGTTCCACCCTGATCCTCCCCTTCCTGTGTCTTTGATCCTTCCCCTAAATATCCAATAGTAAGTTTCGTGCAGTCCCCCAGGCTCCCTCAAATATCCCTTAATGTTCACACGTTTCCTCCTTCTTATTGATTACAAAATTGAGGCCAGCCCTCTCCAAGGCTGGAGTAGTAGTTTTAATGACCCATGAGTCAGTGCCTGACGAGCTCTGGCCCCTGTTATTATCTTTCTCATCACCTGCTCACTAATGTCTGTGTGTTTAATTTATCATTTTCCTAATTATTTGTTATTTCTATGGTACGGAACAGTCCCTAACCAAATAACTTACTGAACCAGATGCTCTCAGATTTCACATGTCCTCACGCCAGCCTCCCTAAGGCAGGTGGCTTGGCTGCAGTGTGAAGGATGATGCTGTGTAGAAGCACCTACGCAGCAGGACCTCTGCGGTGATGCTGCTGCAGATGTCCAGGCAGGTGGCAGCTCTAAGGACGTGGAGACAAAGCGAAGGGAATGCCTAAAAACAGGAGGAGGATGGAGGAGGTAGGGAAAAAGGGCACCAGTTCAGGAAAGGGCGAGCGTGCATAAGGAGTCAACCACGCAGATGCATCAGCATTTTGCCAGCGATCTTGTACCCGCAGAAACCTCCTCCCTTGCTGGCAGCAGCTCAGCTCTTGCTGGCTGGGGAAGCAGCTCCTCACTGCAGATGTTTGTCCTGCCTTGGCAGGAGTGCCCAAACGCCTCAGCCAAGGGGAAGGTGTCCTGCTGGGGCGGATAAGCTGCTGGCAGCTGCTTGGGTTTGCAAGGGGGATGGAGCAAAAAGCAGGCGGGCTGGATGCGTAGCAGAGTCTTCATTTTTACCCAGGGTGCCTAGAGGATGTCAGCTGCGCTGTGCTGCCCTGGGGAGGAGCATCCTTGCGCCTCAATGTTTTTGAGGAACAGCCAGCGCTGGGATGTGAGTGGGGAAGAGCCAGCAGGTGGGCTGTGGGTGCTGGGAGATGGGTGCTAGGATGCCGTGCAGGGAGAGATGGGCTGGAGCCAGGCACGCTCCATACAAGGGACGTGTTGGGCAGTGTTTCTGGAGGAAAGAGCACAGTGGCCCTGCAGATCTGCCTCTTCCCATGGCTCTGGTCTCCTGCAGTTACAGACAGCGGAGCTGTTGCTCTGTAGCCCTGTTCTGTAGCTGTGGTGGGGAGGGCCTGCCGACTCCTAACCTCCCCAAGGGATCCATGTTCATCTTATTCAGAAGGAGCTTGAGCCACAGCCCGGAGGGACCCTGCTTCTCTCCATCAGCTCTTCAAAAAGTGGGAGGTCTATGTACAAAGGGCTGAAAGATCACTGTTTTAATGGGCGTCTGCTCATTATAAACATGAAATATTTCTTTGATAGCCTGTCACTTACAACGTTGGTCTCAACAAATGAGAAAGAGCACTATATTTGCTACTACAAAGACAGAGGTTTATTTAAAATGTCATTGGATTAATATTTTGTCAGGCCAGAGCAATGTTTCAACAGAGAAGAAAGATTTATGCATCTGAAGGATGAGTTCAGAAGAGGTATTTGGAAGAGATATTTATTGGTAGTATGTGTATTGCAAGCAGATTATTAAGAATGCAAGGCAAAAGAAACAGGAGAAATATAAAAGCTTAAGTATGCTACAGTGCTGCGAAAACAGGGAAATCAATCTAGTCTTGTGGGGCCGGCACCAAATATGCGCCAGATGCAAATCAGGAGACAAATAGTAATCGTTTATTTACAGTGACATTTGCAGGTTCTTTTGGATTGCCGGGGATAAATTAAAAGCTGCAGGTATAACACAAGGTTTATCACTAATACAACAACACCACCACCACACTGTACACACACGTACACACCACCACCACCAACAACAACTTGCTGGCTGTAGGCCTGGCCGCTTGGCAAATAGACAAGCCTGTCAAACAGGGATACAGTGGAACAAGAGACAGTAAAGTCACGACAAACAAGAACCAAGGATACACTCAGGGAAGCACAGAAATGCACCTGAGGAGAAAATGTGAAATACACCCCGGGAGGAAAAGTCTATCTCTCAGCATTCGCTGAGGTAAATAATACTACCCACACGGCGTGCTGAGTGGGGGGGATGGAGAAGGAGAGAATTTGTCCATCCATCCAGTTGTCAGTATGGTTCCAAGTTGATCCTGTCCCGATTTTGGGGCCAAAATTGGGGTGATATTTATACACAATTTTTACATTACATCACCAGGGTATACATGCAGGTGGGGATGACTATAGACAATCTTAATCGCTTCTGTTAATGCCACAAAGTCTGTTCATGGGGGGAGGTAGCGGCTCCTTTTTGTTTAGGACAAAGAGCTTGGCTTATGTTAATGTCACAAATATGCATGTGTTAATTTACACATGCATGGGGGGAGGTAGTGGCTCCTTTTTTTTAGGGCAAAGAGAATGCGGGGCTGGGACCAAGAGGCCTCCGCCCAGTCTCACACTCCTCCGGGCAACCACAGAACACCAGATCTCGATCTAGTGATGGTTGCCCCCTACCCAGTGCCTGCCACTTCGCCTGGTGCTGAATTTTGTGCTTCCAGGCATGCAGCTACATGGTGTACGTGACTTGGACTTTGTCATTAACTTTGCACTCTCTCTACATACAGGCAGTAGGAAGACATTAAAATGTCATTTTAATTGGGAGTCATTGGGAATGTTGGTTTAGGAGTAGCTTCTCTGTTATTTACAGTTTTACTATTTGTATCTATCAGCTGGGAGAAAAACCCAAATCTAATGTTCATAACTCCTGCTTTACCATATCGGAGCGAAGTAGCACGTTCCATCTACACCAGATGAAGTAATTTACCATCTGTAACGGAGGAGGAAGTGAAGCATCACCTGCTACATAGAAACACTTCCAGTTGAGAAGTCTGGGGTCATGTACACTCCCAGTCTTAAGACCAGTAGCTCACGACTCTCTAATTCACTAACTTTAGATCTTAACAAATGTTGGAAAACTGGAGAGGTGCCAGAGGGCTGATGGAGGGTCAACATGATCCAGGACTTAAAAGGGAATGATACTAGACTGTTAAAGGGACTCTAATCAGGGATAAATTAATGAAGTGTTTACGCTGGGATTCTGTCAATACAGAAAAGGGATTTAGAAAGTATTTTCCTCTGTGCCCAGCTGATCAGATGCATCTTGGCTATTTGAAGTATCAGCGACGAGCTACAGCAAAGATGAAGAAATAGGTGCTCCAGAGGTTTTGTTTCTGGAACATCTTATTTTACGGCCTGAGGACTACCACATTTTCTAACTGCTATCATCAGTCTCAGCCCAGAGTTACCTAAATACAAGCAGCGGCTGGTGCTGCGCAAGGCTCCGAGACGAGAGGTTCACACCTCTCACGTGGGGTCGAGCCGTCTGCCCTCAGGCTCCATAACCCATGAACTTTTGGTTAGATAACAGCTCCCCTGTGCAAATAGGGTTTGAATGACTTGCTTTTCAATTCAGAGGCTGTAGCTGCCGCAGGTTTTGATTTGCACAGCCCGTGAGGAGAGGAAGAAGCCCACGGTTGCTGGCAGCTGGAATGCCAGCTGGAAACATTTCAGCACAAGAGGCAGCAGTCTGGATTTCAGGCAGGTGTTTTAGTCACCCCGTGGCTAACCACCATTTAATGGAGCGTGTGCCCTCGGGGACACTGAGTTTTGGGAAGGAAACCTCCTTCTCCTGGATGCGCTTGGCTGCCAGGTAGCCTTGAGGTGACTTGGGAGGATGCAGGAGTCACACAGACCCTCGCTGCTGGTGGGATGACCTCTCCTGGCACGGCGAGGCATGCTTGCTGTGGGCAAGGAAGGTCTTTCATCTCACCTCTTCGCAGAGAGCATCACAAACCCCTGTATTTCAAGGATGTGGTGGTGCCAAGGGGACCATATGCACATAATGAGGAAGGACAAGAAGGGGAAATATTTATTTTCTGTTCATCCTGCCGTGGAAAGCTTAAACAACAAGATAGAAAACCTGCAAAATCAGGAGGTGGTACTGTTGTTCTATGTCCTTTTGTGATTTATTAAAAGTAGCATTTTTTTCCTCTTGAAATACAGCAACAATCCAGATTTCCCTGTGATGTTACTGCCGCCCTCCTTGGGCTGACAAGTGATGCTGCCAAAGGAAAACACAGTAGGTGTGAGGGCTGGTTTTGCTGTTACCTTCACCAATGTCCCCAGTTCAGCTGGTGCACAAACACGGAAATGACGGGTCTCAGTTCAAGCATCTTTCCCCTGCTCTTCAAAGGGATGTTGTGAAGCAGGCTCACAGGTGCTGCCCCACTTAAAAGTCTGCCACCAACCTGAAAGAAGAGCTGGATGTCGCGAAATTGTTTATGCACATATCAGAGGCTGAGAAGGGAAACTTTCATTTTATATATATATATATATATATATAAAAAATTAAATACATGTATTTTAATGAGAGATTTCTCTTTTTGAAGATATTTTTTCTCCAAAAAAAAACCTTGAAGATATTTTTTTCCTCTAAATCTTATGTCAAAAGTTGTGACTCTTTCAGCTGAGGTTTTGGGGCATGAAGGAGCAGATGGGAAAGCTTCTTTAAATAAGATAATGTAAAAGATGGAGAATCCACAGTCCTTATAAAACAGAAATTGTTGGAAAACCCAAAGGAGAGGGAAGATTACAATGTATAATTTGGACAACACATCCCTGACTCTAAATGTTTCAGCTTCTTCGTTTGTTCAATCTCTCATCCGATCTCCAAGAGCTAAACATAAATGTGGAAAAAAGTAAAATGAAATAGTTTTGCAGTACTGTCTAAAGCCTGCTGCCTGTGTTTCCCAGCTCCAGGGGATGCCATGGGCCGAGACTGACACTGAAACTGTGAGCTCATGCCTCCCTCTGCTGACTGCCTCCCCCAAACCTCTCCTTGATGCAAAAGATAAAAGGCCATGATTTTTTTGCCCCTCCTTTTGGGCTAATGTTCCTCTCCATGTCTCTAGCAATGACCATAATGTCCAGGGAGCCAGTGGATACGGGCTGCTCAGGTCAGCCCCAGCCCCGCGGTGCCGGTGATGGTCACTCCAGCAGTGCTGCATTCCCCCACGTGGCATCTGCCCTTTGGGTCGCACTGCCACGGCAGTTCTCCATTAACCCTGAAATAATGCATGAATCCTTGTTTAAGGGAAAATCTCTGAAAGCTCTAAGGTAGAGACTCAAAAAAAGTTGCTATTAGCTGAGAGAAGCAAGCGAAGACTTTGGACCAGATCACTAGATCACAGCTAGAGTATGCTAGAAATATTTTTGCTGAATTTTGAAAAAAATTTTTGTTCAGTTTGAGTATCTCTGTAACACCACTTGTTACCAGTTTAAAAATCTCTTGGTCCTTCCAGGCAGCTACTAAGTAAAAACAACTGTGGGAACTGCAAAACATAAAGCTTTTGGTTTCTCTTCTCTTTTCACACACAACCTTCAGAAACCCCGTGCCCTGACAGCAGAGCACATGTCCCCGGCCCATGCAAAGGCAAGAAATGTACAATCTCAGCATTGCAGGATTAATTGGAAAAAAATCATGCCCCTTGCTCTGGGGTGGCAGAGCAATGCTGGAAGTCCTCAAGCTGTTTTTCCCACCGATGCTCTGCCAGGGTTAGGTGACTCTTTCCATAGAGGGAGACAAACACAACTCTTATGGGATGACAGAGAAGGATCTCAGTGTCGTAAATGTACATTTTTTCCTCTTCCAGAGCATTTCCTTGGGTTGAGGGCTGACAGAGATGAGTTTAAAGTCCATTGTAACAAAGCAAGCTTATTAATCAGGTTCCCTTTGGACTAAAAAACACAGGCGAAAACAACTCCTCGGTCCTCCAGGAATTTTGGGTTGTGGAAGCTTTGTTAGAAAGATCCAAAGAAAATTGTATCGTTTCAAATTAAACCGTGCCAAATAGAATAGCTAAAGGGCCATCTCGCTGGCAGCTGAAGGCTGATTTAATGATGCAGAAAACAATTACCAGGCTGTAAGCACTAACGGCTGTGCTGGGAAGCTGAGATCGCTACGGAGAAGGAGACAGGACAGCAGTCTGCTGTTGCTGGAGCTGCGACTAAGATAAATCGCGGCAGAAAGCCAGTGCTAACAAAGAGTTATGGGGTAAATTGATGCATTAGAAAACCCAGCACATTAGATCACTTGAAAGGACACGCAGAGCATCAGAGAGCCGGGTCGGTGGAGAGCTAAAGACAGCCTTGCCTGCACAGATGAGTTACCGACCTCCACCTTGGGACTCGAACAGCCAGCTGATGAGTTACAGACGCAGCAGCATCAACGGCAATGATATATAATTAGCCTTGGGATATATTAAAATTTTCATCTTTGTGCTGAATTAAATCTTCACCCGGAGTACAGGAAAAAAACCACATGATGGCCTTTAGAATAAATAAAATATTAGACAGGAGAGGGCATCTATTTTTTTATGAGTCTACGGTGCTGATGTTCTGAAGAGACCTCAAAGCTCTCTGCAATTTATGGGCCAAATCTCTTTCTTGGAAGCAATGCCAGGACTATTTTTGAGAAAGGAGAGCCAAAGCTCAGCATGTAAATCTTGGAACTGCTCTAACATGCAGTCAGCTGTGATAAATGTAAAGCACACTAAACAAGAACAAGGGAAGGCAAATCGTGTCCAACCCGAGCAGAACAAACCTTTGCAATGTTAAACCATCTGAGATATCCTTTTATATTATTTCCTCCATTAAAAAGCAGGTTGTTTTTTATTTCAAACCTGAAAAGCGTACATACTTTTCACTGAAGATTGATATGCTTCCTTTAAATTGTAGGAAGAAGTGAGTCGGTGCTATGGGGCATCAAAATTGTGGCAGTCATGGCCACAATTATTGGCTTGTCTTTGTTCTCAGACAGTACAGCTTGATTCAGTTTTTGCAAAAAAAAACCCAGTCTGAATGAGAAAGAGAACAAATCCCCAAGCAAATGGGGTAAATAATTTTATCATTTGTTCAATTCCACTGGGTAGTAAAGAGGGAACAGAGGATCCTCTAAGCTTCGAAACGTGGCAGAAAACCAACAGCTCTGTTGTGCAATCTGTCCCGTGATGAGCATCAGCAGATAGAGTGTGGACACGCTGCACACCCATGTTGCATCACTGCCCGACCAAGTGAGATGCAGAATATCCACAAAGAAGCTGGGTAGCATTTTCACTGAGGATGAGACATGTATTTTGAGTGCTAACGTAAGTGTTAAGGTAGAGAGGTCTTTAACCACACGTGCTAGGACTAGAGGCGTGGTCTCATTTTCCAAGGGAGATTTCAGAAGTTTTATGAGGTCTGAAATAGGAGCTCAGTGGATCCTGCATCCTGAGTCATGTGTATCATGACCTCTTGATGGCAGCAGGGTGTGCTCCTGGAGCTCTGGCTGCAGGAGAGGGACCACAACAAATGCATCCTATTCCATGGATGGAGTGGGATCTTCTGCCAAATTATTTTTTTTCCTGAGTTTGTGCTTGTATAAAGAGGACTTCAGGTTGAAAAGGATGTCTAGTTTCCAAGCCAATCCCCTTTCCCTACTTTGTACTATTTTCAGTCAGTGAAACTCCATCTTCAAAGCAACGTGATTTTCTGCTCCCCACAACTCTGCCTGAAAGGTTGTCCGAGAGCAGTTCTCCTTTGATTGACTGAAATCCCCCAGTCTGAACGTGATACTACAGGCACATCCGTTTGCTCTTGTGCCAACACAACCCCTTAGCTTACACATTTTACCTCACTCTCTAGCATTTACTTCTCCCCGTGCTGTACGTAAACCCCACAGTATTCCTTCTTGGCCTCCCGTTCGCAGGGCTAACCAAGCCAAGCTTTCCTGTCTTCCCTTCGAAGACAGGCCCTTGTGCCAAACATCCCACCATTGAGCTCCTCCCAATGCCTGAGCCTCTCCTGAGCTTGAGTGGCTGCAATGACAAACAGACTCCAGATGGGATCTCACTGGTACCTGGTACCATGGCAGAAATCACTCCTTCTTCCTGTAGAAATTCCTCGCCTGGCATCACATCAGCCTCCACCGCTGCTACACCACATTGGTTCATGGATATCATATGACCAACGGCTTTCTCCTTTTCCATTTCTGGCGGAGGAAATCCCAGCTTAGGGCAGAAATTCCTGTTTGTCCCTAAGCGACCCATGAGTCTTAATACATCTATATCCCTCTCGCTGCTGTTATTCCTCTATAGCCTCCAATAAATGATCTCTCAGAGAAACTTTTCAATCTTAGCTTGTTTTTTCCCCTTCCCTGAGCACTACTGCTACAAAGAGTTATTCATTCCCAGCCTCTGAAGGAATTCAGCTGCATCGCACGCTGACAGAGAGCATGAAACTTGTGGACGAGACCATGCGCGCAAGCAGCAACCTTGCTGAGATCCTTGCTGCTGGGGAGCATCACCTCTCAGACGAAGCAGACCAGCTCCCGTGGGACATTTCTTACCTAATGATCCAAGTGTGTCTCCTATTGAGAAAGGGGACCCAGCTCCATGAGACACACCATGTGCTGAACAAGTGGTGTCACCCACTGGAAGGGACATAATTTGTCAAACCATTTGCATCATGAAAATGGACACTTGGACAAGTCAGCTGCTATCTGTTGGGTCTGTTACGTTAGTGGCTCAATCAGATTCTCACTCATCAAATTAGAGTTGCTGCCTGGTAACTGAATGTGTCACCAGATGAGCATTCTGCTGCACAAGCAAGTGGTCCAGGGAGGTTCAGATTGGCTAAGTGGAGAAGACAGGTAGCCTTTAAAAAAATGAGACACTACAGCAAAGCACAGGCTGAGTAACTCCCCTGTTCTGATCTCAGCATGGCCACCTGAGCACTTTGTCCCCTTCAAGGTGTGTTTGGCTTGTCCCAGGGCCATGGGACAGCCTGCAGGAGCCACGGCTGTCCCACACCACCACCAAGCCCAGCTGTGATTTCGGTGCTAACAGGGGCCTAGCTCACTGGGGCTGTGACCCATCTCTGAAGACCATGGGCTGCTGCATCCTGGAGGTCAAAATAACGGCTGTTATCTAGTGACATTCAATAACAGAAAACATTGTTCTAGATATCTAGGGATGAAGTCTGATCTTCTTACTCCTGACCAGCCTAAGAGACACCTTTCATACCAAAATCTTTGAGCTTCAAGTGTTAGAGGTGCTGATGAGTAAGGAATAAAGCAATAGAAAGGGAGTTTTTGTCAATTATGTGCTAAAGAGTTTCAGACAATGACAACCTACCTGCCTTGGCCAGAAACATGAAAGGAGTCTTGACATGAGTTACACAAGTGAAACCCCTGGTGAAACAACAGGTAAGTGGTTTTATGTGTCTTATGAAACCCGTCTACTGCAGACTGTATTCCTGAGTGCCACTGGTTGACATCTTCACCTCATCTATTAACTATTCATTGATGCTATTCATGTTAAAGCAACAGTTTGTGTTTTTCATCAGGTTTTGCCCGTGTTTTACGTTTGTTCTTAATTATCGGTAATTAGGCAATAGATGTTGGAAGAAGGTTATGTCCATTTGTCCCATTGAGCTGTCACTCCAAGCATAAACACAGTATACAACATAGGGGATTCCCGCAGTCCTCCAGCAACCCAGTGCTTCCCAGGCCCCAACCAGACCCTACGCAACCCTCAGTATTTAATCTGGGCAGAGACTGCTCGGGAGTGTAATATGGAAGTGCTGGAAAATGAGCGTAAAACCAACCGTAAGGTTTCTGTAGGTCAAGAGCACTTGTGTGTCAGGAAGCCACATCCTTCACCCTGTGGGAATTTTTTTCCAAGTGGCTCAAGATGACATGAAGAGTCTCTCCACTGAGTCCTGGAGACACTTTTTCACCGAACTGCGAGTGTGGGAACAAATTCTGAGAGTTACAGGAGGTCTTTACGACTTTCCACCCAGTACTTCAGCTCAGGACAAAGTTAAGCTTGTTAAAAGCTTGATAATTTTCCGGCCTGGCTTGAATTTAATACCTTTCATCTTTGAAGCTGCGATACTTTGGTCTTCAAGCATGTTGACCACAGGAGGCTGAGTGGAGGTCAAGTGCTTCTGGAGCCCTGTATACACAGCCTGTGCCCCAAGGTCGAGCAGCCCCAGCATCACTTTTCACTTGAAACAGCATCGCTTTCCACCTAAAACAACTGAAATGTTTCGCAAGAAAAGTGACTGGTTTCACTGGACTGTTGTTCAAGAGTTGGGGAGCGCCTACAAGCCCTGAGCAGTGACCAAAGGTGATCTTGGATGACTGGGGGTGAGAAGGAATTGACCCCCAACCAAACACCTGCACAGTTAATACTTGCTGTTGTTTTTCTTCTTTCTGGTCTCTCTACCTGCAGATCTGGCCTCTAAATATTTTCTATCCAGCAAGAAGGAAATGTCCATGTTATTTCCACTTAATTTCCCTGATATTTAGTGGAATTTGTCTTCCAGGGCAAGAAACCTCCTGGGAAGATGTGGAGAGGTGTGTGGCAGGGGAGAACAGGGTTGGGAGGAAACAACAGAGCCAGTTTGAATGAGCAAGTAAAATCTGTCCTGGGAGGTGAGACATTTAGTGCATCTTAATGGGTTTATTTTCATCCTAAAATGCACTTCGAGAAATGTTGTAGCCATGATGGTCTGGGGATATTCAGAGGAAAGATATTTTGTGAGACCAAGTGATGTAGTTAGACAAAACACAATTAATTTAAAAAATAAAATAAATAAAAATAAAGTAATTAAAAATAAACTATATAAAATTTAAAATAAATAACAATTACAATAAATAAAAAATAAAATTACCCTCCCTGGCATTCTTGCATGCAAATCTGTCCTCAGCTCTGAAAAAGTAGCAGCGAGCTTCCTGCGAAGCAGAGGTGGCGCACGGGATGTCACTTGGCGACTCTGAGCAAAAACTTTGGCTAATGTGTAGAGCAAAAATATTTCACTGCCACCAACCCCAGCCCTGGGGATAATCACTCCCTTTATCTAGTTTATGTAGGTGACTGGGAAGACTGTGTAAGCTTACTTTTTCAGCTGTGCTAGCACCAGAAGAAAGGAAAAGGGAAAAATAGAAGGAAAAAGGGGGGAAAAGGGGGGAAAAGGGGGAAAAAGGGGGAAAAAAAAGGGGGGGAAAGGGGGAAAAAAGGGGAAAAAAGGGGAAAAAGGGAAAAAAAGGGGAAAAAAGGGGAAAAATGGGAAAAAATGGGAAAAAAGGGAAAAAAGGGAAAAAAAAAGGAAAAAAGGGAAAAGGGAAAAAAGGGGGGGGAAAGGGGGAAAAAAGGGGAAAAAAGGGGAAAAAGGGAAAAAAAGGGGAAAAAAAGCGAAAAATGGGAAAAAATGGGAAAAAAGGGAAAAAAGGGAAAAAAAAAGGAAAAAAGGGGAAAAAAAAAGGAAAAAAGGGAAAAGGGAAAAAAAGGGAAAAGGGAAAAAAGGGAAAAAGGAAAAAGAACAAAAAGGAAAAGAACAAAAAGAAAGAAAAAGGGAAAAGAAAAAGGGAAAAGAAAAAGGGAAAAGGAAAAAAAGGAAAAGAAAAAAGGAAAATAAGACAAAAGAAGGAAAAGGGAGGAAAGAGACGAGAACTTGACGTCTGCAGACGCCAGTCCCCTCGTCAGTCACGGGCCCTGCGGAGCCCACGCGCCGCCGCTGCTGACGGACGGACGGACGGACGGACGGACGGACGGACGGAGAAGCCCCCGCGCCGCAGACCGGCCCCCTCAGCCCCTCCCCGCCCCAGGCCCGGGGCTGGCGGCCCCGCCCCCGCGCCAGGCTCCGCGTACCCGTCCGCACGTGCGCCCGCGGGCCCCGCCCCGCCCCGCCCCGCCCCGCCCCGCCCCGGCAGGTGAAACGCCGCGAGCCGGCCCCGCCGCAGCCCCCCCCCCCCCCAAAGGCTCCCCCGCGGGGGGCGGGGCCTGGCGCGGGGGGGCGTGGCGGCGCGCGGCGCGGCGCGGCGGGGCGCGGAGCGGCGCGGCGGGACGCGGAGCGGGGGCGCAGGATGAGGGCGCGCCCCCCGCCGGCCGCCCCAGCGCCCCCGCGCCATGGAGGGCTTCGCCGCCCGCAGCTACGGCACCGGCGGGCCCGACAACCGGCCGCTCTTCGGGGAGACCTCGGCCAGGGTAAGGGCGGCGCAGGGCGGGCGGGCGGGCGGCCCCGCTGCGCCGGGGGAAGGGGAGGACGCTGCCCGGGACACGAAGGGGCACCCCAAAGCACCAGCCCCCCCCCCCCCCCCCCCCCCCCCCCAGCCAGTCCCCTCAGCAACATAAAGCCCAGCAAAGAAAATGCAGCAGCCAGCGCCTCCCCGCCCCCCCCCCCCCCCGAACGTCAGTGCGCCCCGATAATGGAGAACCTCCCTCCGCAGCCCCCTCCGGGCTCAGCGACCGCGGGCAGCCGGACACGCCAGCCCCCAAAACAGCGAGGAACCTGCCCTAAAAAAAAAAAAAAAAACCCATAAAATAAGAAAGAATGTCCTCACCCCCCCCCCCCTCCCTAGCCCAGCATCAAAACCCGGGAAAGCGACAACAAAGCTGCGCCCCGGGGGGAAAATATAAAAGGAGCCCCCCCGGGTTCCAAAAGAAAGAAACCCTTCACATTGGCAGAATGATTAAAAAAAAAAAAAAAATCAAAACATAAACAAACCCTTTCCTCATCAGTGCCCCAAACCAAAAATAACCCATCAAAACCGCCCCAAACAAACAAAATCACCCCCAAATTTAAAAAAAAACCAACCCATCCCCAGAACAATTCCCCAAAGCAAGACCCCCTCCCCAATTAAAAAAAAATCCCCAAAATTAAGTTTATTAAAATAAACTTCCAAATAATCCCCCCCCCAAGCCCCGAGCAGGGACTCAGTGTGCGGACAGCCCCGGGATCGGGGAGGGGGGGGGGAACCTCCAAGAGGGGCTGTGAAGGGGCTTGGATGCAGCCAGGGGGGCGTCACCCCAGCCAGGGAGCCTCATCGGGGTGCGCCTGGCCTTTCAGCCCCCCCGAAGCGGGGTCCGAGGGCTGTAGCACCCTGAGCTGCATCTCACCCGATTTTGAGGGGGTAGGGTGCGGTGTCTTTGCTGGGGATGGGGGCAGGGGGCTGCTTTTGGTGCCCCCCTGGTAATTAATTTCCCCCCTCGGCGGGCGTGCGGCGGTGCTGACTCTTCAGGTGTCAGCCCCCCAAAGCCGCTCAGCTGGGCAGCTTTCGGCGCTGCTGCGGGCCAGTGCCCGCTTCGGGGGGCTGCGCTGGGGAAGGGGCTCCCCGGGGCACTGCCCGACGTCGAGATCCCTCGGGAATCGCGATGCCCAGCGGTGCGTACCCGTTTGCAACGGGGCGACGGCGGTTCGTGGCTTGGGGTTTGTCCCCTGGTTACGAGAGGTTGCCCATCACCACCCGTGAGGGTTTGGAGGGGTGTAGGCTGAAATTGCACGAAGTTGTTCTCAAAAGTGTATAAAATGCATCATCCCTCCCCCCAAATGCTTGGGAATGCTGCTAAAATGGTAACGTTTAATAAAAATGTAAATAAAGTGGTACCAGCCAAAGCTGGGGGGGGGGGGAACGACACCAGAATGATGTGGGATAGAAGGAGGACAGGCTGGATCGCCAAGAGGATGAATTGAGGGGGAACGGGTCTCCCCTGCCACTGGGTGCTGGCCCTGATGGGGGGCGCTGGAGGCGCTGGAACTTCCGCCAGAGCGGTGCCCTGCGCTGGGGTTGTGTTGGCCGGTCCTTGGTCAGGGATTTGGGGAAGTTTCCAGGGATGGGGATTTCTGGGGACCGGGATGTGCTGTTGGAGCCAGGCAGCAGTCCCGGCAGGCAACCCCCAAATATCCCAGCTCAGGTCAAGCCTTCGATCCCTGACCCCCCGTCTCTTTCTGGCTGTGGCTCTGCTCGCAAAGGAGAGTGGTCAATAATAAACATAGGATGCTAATTCCAGTTCCTGGGCTCGAATGGGGATCCAGTGTCCTGCACATCACCCCCTCCTATCTCCTGGGGCTGTTTTTGGAACCTGTCGTATGGGAGCAGCGGCGGCCGGTGGTCTCTGTGGCCGTACTGGTGTCTGACAGAGAAGGGGTCGCTGTGCTGGCCTGGGGTGGTTTCCTCCGTGATTCACTGGGGTTGCTTAGAGACGGATGCTGGTCAGGTCCAGAGCTGGAAATGTTCCGTCTCAGAAATGGCGAAGCTAAACTTCGCCTAAAAATGGGAGCAGGTCTGCCGGGAGAAGCACGTGTGTCCATGCCCTGGCTCTGCTTTTGGGTCTCTGCAAGCGATGGCTGGTGCTGGCGAACCAGGACCCTCAGCTCAGGCTGGGCACGAGGCCACGGGGAGGGGCAGTGCCCCAGGAAGCCCGGCGCCCGAATCAGGGGTCTTGCACCCTTGCTGGCAGTTGGAGATGGATGTAGAGCTGGGGATGCCCTTTTCTTGCCTTCTGATGCTCTCCTGGTCTCCAAGATGGTGGCTTTGGGGCAAAAGCCACCCTGTGGGGATGGGAGAGCTGGGCAGCAGCATCAGGCTCCTTCCCCTGCCATGGTCCAGCTGCTCCTGCCAAGCTCGCCCTCCCGTGCCGGCTGCTGAGCAGAGGCTGGTGACAAGCTGGTACCAAAGAGGTGTTTGGTGGGAAGAGGGGTGTGTAGGAAGATGACGTTGATGAATGCCAAGCGCTGTGGATTCAGCTGTGGTTTCTAGGGATGCAGCACTGGCAGCGAGCGGGTATGAGACAATGCTAAGCAGAGAGGCACGAGCGGTAAGGTGGCAAAGAGGAGACCGAGCATCACAGATGCGGGACTTCTTGAGAAAGAAGTCGAAAGTAGAAGCTGCTTGGGTTCCTCCGTGACGGGAGCATTTAAATATAAGCAGGTGGGTGTTAATTGCTGTGGGTTGGAAGCAGAAGGCAGCAGGAAGAGACTGAGCAGCTCAAGATGGGAAGGAGGAGCCATGGAGGGCAAAACAGTGTTTCCCCATGTCTGGAAGCGGGAGGGTGGCCAGCGTGGTGGTGAGCGCAGCTCTTCTGGTGTATAGCATATACTGTCTGCTGTTCCACGCAGATCAACCTGGCGCTAGATTAAGGTATCCCCTATGGCTGCCGTGGGCTGGCGTCTCGCTGTGGTTGCTGCTGACCATCTGGACTGGCTGATGTAAGGCATAAAAATGGCTTTTCCGTCATGCCTGCAGAGAAGCCACCAGGTACACACCCTCCAGGGGACCAGCCTGTTCCCCCGTCCCGGCCAAGCCTCTGATGGGAGCTTGTTCCCTGTGGGCTCAGCCTGCAAGCCGCTGCCTTGAAGGATGCAAGGTGCCGAGCTGGAACAGGGTGAAGAGCAAAGCTGTCGCTCTGTCAGAGACCATGCTGTGGGTGCAGTGGTGCGGGTACGCCCTCAGTCCTGCCTCAGTTTCCCTCTTGCTCACAGTAACCCTGACATAGATCCTGAAGGATCCTGGATTGTGTCCTCCTGCTTTGCGAGGGCTTGATGCTTCCTGACCTCGTCTCCCTTTCCCAGAGGCAGCTGGAGGGAGAGCCCCGCACTGCAGCAGCTCCCTGGGGCCAGCTCGGTGCCTACAGCCCCTGCAACACCTTCCCTGAAGTACGAGGAGAGGGCAGAAACCCTCCTGTTTCAAAATGCAGCTTGTGCAACGCTAAAACACAGAATTCATCCCCCGCCTGGTGAACAACTGGCTACGTCTTGGCTGCTGGCTGGCTGAGCGGGGGTCCCCATCAGCGCATCGCACGCTGCCGGGCTGTATCACAAGTTAAGCGTCCATGTGTGAGCACCCTGTGCCGGTGCAGGTGACCTCCATCCAGCAGCCTGCGTGCTCACTGTGTTGGTGTGCACCTCGCTTTTTTTTGTATTCGACTTTTTATTCTAGCAGTTATCATAATACATGGTGATGCCAGAGAACAATCCTCCCTGAATCAGCTATGCTGGTTGGAAGAGCTGGCTGTGCCAGCTGGGTGACGTGGCTTGTAGGACACATGGCTTGTCCCAGCCCGTTTCTGTGTGCCCGGTATCCACAAGTGTCTGCCCGGGCTGGGCTGCGCGCTCGGACACGGTGCGGAGGTGAAAGGCTCCGTCATCCCCAATCCCTTTAGCCGTCTTGGCCTCTGCTTGTGTATTTTTAACCTTTTTGCTGTGCTAAGCTGCCTGGGGCTGAAGTGTCAGCGGGCACCGGGGAATACAGCCTCTCGCTGCCTTGTCAAGCCCGGGATTTCAGGATCAGTGGCTCTAATCCCCGGATCCTGAAATACCACCTTCTGCTGGCGGCGCATTTGGAAAATTTTAGAGATGGCAGGTTTAGCCGCAGGGAAGGGGATGCCCTGACCCGCAGGGGCTGGCTGCCACGCGGCAAAGCTGCTCCACTGCCAGCATCCGCACCCGATCCGGCAGTCGCTGCGATGTCCATCACTCGGTGGTGTGAGATGAGAGGTCCCTGTGCCAGGGGGACGCTCTCTCCTGCACCCCGTAAAACAGGCAGAGAGAAATGCTCCGTGGTCACCGCCAAGTCCGACCTCCTCGTTTTCTCCCGGCAGACCAGTCTTTGTCCTGGCAAAATGGGCAAATTTTCCCCATCTTAAAATCGCCACCTTCCAAGTCGTTAGTTGATTAGGAGAAACCTAATCATGGCTGAATTTCTGGATGGTGCACCCTGTCCACAGGTCTGTGGCCGTGTGTCCCTCCCTGCCTGGCTGCCAGCAGAGAGCAGGCTGTGACTGCGCTCCCTGCGTTAGCTCTATGGGGATGGCTCTGCAGCCGTCTCCTCAGCTTTCCCTCCCTTTCCTCTGCTGTTTGGAACACTTCTCCCCACCGCACGAAGGGAGAAGGGATCCAGCTGCTCGCCTCCTGCCACCCCTTTCGTCCCTGGGGAGCTGAGCCTGAGTGCAAACTCCGGTCTCCCTTCATCCAATTGCCTTGGTGGGCTCAGCCAGGTCTGCAGGGCAAGGGCAGAGCAAAACCACTGTTCTCTCCCAATATCGGAGTTGCTTTTGGGGGTACGGACCCCTCCGCATACCATCTAGATTACAGTTAGCATTGAGTTCTTTACTGAATTTATTTTAGCCTAGGTGGAGGAGCACAGCTAGGCTGTCGTGATACGCTCTCGTGGAGGTAGCACGCTTGCGTTTCACCCCGCTGCTTCTGTTACTTGCCTGGAGTCATTTCTCGTAGCTCATTTTTTGGGGTTGGTGGTGGGTGCCTCGTAGATGGCTCCCAGAGGCTGCTGTTGTATCGCCGACATCACGTACAGAAACGCTGGTGAGAACAGGTTTGTGCCTGGCCGGCGAGCACCTTGCGCAGGAGGCGTTGGGGATGGTGATCTCCTGGGGGGGGTGGGCCGCTTCCTGCTGCCGCAGCCACCGCCGTGCCCCCACAGCTTGGGGCCCCTGAGCTGTAGAGGCGTAAGCGGTCTGGTTTTATGTAGAGGAGCTGGGGACTGGTAGGGGAGGTTTTATAGAGTCTGCTTGCTGCGGTCCTTTCCTTTGGGGGTGAACATCTGCTTGTTACTGAACCCCAAGCTCGGGCACCCGAGCTGCACTGAGCCTCAGGTCAGGGCTGGTGGCGTCCTGCAAGAGCATGCTTTGCTCTCTGCTTTCTCCTCCTGCCCTGCTGCTGCCACGCGTTGCTTCGTGACCTGGGGCTTTTCCCTCTACAAATCATCTTCCAAAATGTAACGCTACGCGGGAAGAAGGGTGCAAGACCAGGTGGAGGGAAACCTGGGTTGCCCTGCCCGCTGGCTGGAATGCCTTGGGCAAGATGCTTTCACTGCTCAAGCTCTTTTCTCACTTTCCTTTAACTGTGCCTATTTAATGAGACTCAGTATAATTAATTGAAGTTCTGGTTATTTTCTCTG
The DNA here is from genome assembly GCF_034619465.1 of Leptosomus discolor. NCBI lineage: Eukaryota > Metazoa > Chordata > Aves > Leptosomiformes > Leptosomidae > Leptosomus > Leptosomus discolor. The sequence continues at coordinate 210,757,578 of NC_141391.1, read as the reverse complement.
TGCATATTTTTTCTGCTGTAGCTGTTCTAGCAGTTTATTTGGGGAGCCAGCTGGCTGGGGTGTTACACTTGACTGCGGGCAACCCCATCTGACTTTGACATGGATGTTTATACTCAAGAGCAGCACCATAAGGAAAGGGAGGAGGCAGGTATCCCCGCAGAGATGGGAATATTCTCCTTTTGCATCAATTTCTTACTCCAGCGAATGCGTTGCTGCGGGGTCCTGCCCTGGGTGCCCCTCTGGGCCCGTGGTCACACAGCGCCGTGCCACTGCCGGTCCCTGCCCCCATGCCATCTGGGCCGGGATTGCGATGCTGACACCGAGGGATACCCCTTCCCAGGTGCCAAGGGGTTGTCTCCTCCCAGCCAAGTGTTTGACACTGATGCGGAGCAGCAGAAAGAGGTGGGGAGGGGTATCTGTCCGTCTGAGCAGGGCCGCCCTGAGGCGTGTTCAGGTCTGCTGGCGTTAGGGGGGGAACATTTGGGGTGTGGGGAATGCTTCACCTCCTTGCTGGCAGCCCACAAATTCCCACCTAAGACGCTATCAAGCTATTTATTCTCAGGCACTGAGGCTAAAATAAGCTTTTTCTGACAACCTCTGTCTGTGCACTCCCACTTTTCCAAAAATTTTTGAAAGGATTTGCACAACTGTATCGATTCAGGTGTGGCAAAGAAGCCAACTGCAAGCGAGCAAGCCTGCTGTACAAGGACTTGGCCGGTGCAACCTCCCTGAGATCCATGGAGTCGAAGGAAGGGAAACCTTCCTGCATGGCAGAGCTGACCAGGGAGCCTCGATTGTTGCTGCTGGGCGTGCTGGGGGTAACATGGGCCCTGGCTGATGTGGTGCTCTCGGTGTTGTTGGTTACTATGTGGGTTTTTTAATTTTTTTAATTTTTTTTTTTTTTTTTTTTTGGCAAGGCATGCATGTAACTGTCCTCTCTTTTCTTCAGGACAGAGTCATCAATCTAGTTGTTGGCGGCTTAACGTCCTTGCTGCTTGTAGTAAGTATTGCCCGTGCCGGCCTGTGTTCTGTGCCTCCCTTGGGTGATGGGCTGAAAACCAGAGTTCCTCCTCAAAACGGGCAGCAAAACTTCGCTGCCTGGACAGGCTGTAGTTTGGGGCCCAGGTAGCCACTTTGGGGTGCAACTGTCTTTTGAAACTCTTTGACAACAGGAGGAAGAGACAACCTTTCATCAAGCCATGTCTTAAGATTTGGCTGTGCAATAAAAAGCCCCCAGGTCCTTGGGCAGGTTGCCTGTCTCAGCTGAACTGAGGCTGGGTGAGACGACAAAGTGCTTATGACCCGGGAGAATGTGTCTGCTTCCCTGTACTTCCTTCTGTTTGTGATTGATTTCCTTCTATTTATGGCTTATAGGAGTTTTTCCAAAGTTTGTCACTTTGTCTCGAGCTATGCTTTCCCCAAGCTTTAAAGACAAACCCCACGCCATCGCAACTGGAGAGCATCAGTTCTGCAGTCCATGGCAGCAGCATCGAGAGCTGAGGTGCCAGCTGGTAGAAAGCTTGGCTGAAGGGATGCTCCTACACGGGCAGCGCGCGCCCCCGTGCCTGCTGGCTGTATGGGTACTTGGAGGATGGTTTCCAGCAGCAAGCCAGAGTAGCAAAGCTTTTGTCAGGTTTTTTTTTTTTCCACCCCTCTAAGTCTGCAGTTGTGTCAAAGCGATTTTCCTCCAGAATTTACGTTTCCCTCCAGCTCTTCACGGAGTGGGAGTTAAAGAGCAGGGGGGGGCACGCGGAGCTGGATGCGAGCGCCGCGGTACGCCAGCCGTCGGGGCGAGCCTCTTCTCTTCGCAGCTCTGACGGCAGGCGAGAGCAAAGTCTTCATCTTTGTTTTCCTCCATACAGGTCACTCTAATCAGCGCTTTTGTCTTCCCACAACTACCTCCAAAACCTGTGAATGTTTTTTTTGCTTTCTGCATCTCCTTGTGTTGCATTTCTGCCGGCATACTTGTAAGTACCACCACGTTTGCTGTGCGAGCTTTCGAGTCTATGACTGAGGATGAAATCTGAATAAAATCTGCTTTACGTGGTGCCGCCTTCTTTTTTACACTTTCCTAGAAAAGCTTTCCTGCCTCCATAAAACAAGTTGGCAGTGAAAGAGTGACAACCAGTTTCCCATTTACTGCAGGAGAAGTGTAAGCGTGTGAACTAAGCCAGCTTCTGCAGACCAGGTGTGACAATGCCACCTGTAGCTGCCAGTGGAGACGTCAGGTAGGAAGAGGGACACCAGAGCAGTGAGCTGGGAACGCAGACGGATTGTGCTGCAGAAGACCAGGGGTGGAGCGAAACACTTCAACTCAAGTGGTGGGGCCAGCCAGGCGCTTGCAACGTCAGTGAGGTTTCAGGCACAGGGGAGGAGTGCTACAGCAGGTGGCATTTCATCGGGGTGGGTGCAGAGGTTCCCCTACAAAACATTTGGGGCATCCCAAGAGTTAGTCCCAAGCGTTGTCAGAGGGAAGTGGCAGGTCAGAGTTCACGGAATGGTTTGGGTTGGAAAGGACCTTCGAAGCTCACCTAGTCCAACCCCCTGCCATGGGCAGGAACATCAGTGGCTCCTCCTTCTGCTGTAGCTTTTCGTACTTGGAGCGTTCTCCTTCCTCCAGCCGTGACCTGGAGCAGCCCCTGCCCCTCACTGCAGGGTAAGCTGGGAAGATGCTCTGCATTACCTGGTCAGGACCAGTTGCTGGTTCTACAGCTGGTAGCCATGACTCTGCCCAAGATAAGACTGTGTAGTGCAAAGCCTGACAGGGTGTAGCCAGTTCGGAGCGTTAAAAAACCCCCAACCAACCCACCCACCCACCCTCTTCAACAAAGCTGACAAGACAACCCCTGTCTTCATAGCTAACCTGGCCCCCTGGTTTCGCAAACAAGCAGCCTTGTTTTGCGGAGAAACACCTTGCCAAATTCTTGTTTGTGTATTCCCCAAGCATGCTAAGAAAACAGGAGCTATTTTTTAATTGTTAAGAAAATCAGCTGGACTCCACACCCAGTCTTTCTAGGCAGATGAAGCTGGCTTGTTTCAGAGGGGAAAAAAAACCCCAAAGGTCTAGAAGTTGCCAGTTCAGTTACCACAGAAAGTTTCCTCAGAAGTACCTGGTGTTTTAAAGTAATACAAACTCCTTCTCTCTTCTAGATCTACTGGTATCGCCAAGGAGACCTGGAACCTAAATTTAGGAACCTGATTTACTATATATTATTTTCTATTGTCATGTTATGTATATGTGCCAACCTGTACTTCCATGAAGTGGGTAAATGATGGGCACGGGGGATACCTAGCGATGATGCTACATCAGACTGCTTTCAGCTCAGCTCTACCCGAGACATTTCAGTGAGGACAATCAGCCTGAGAGGAAAGAAGTGGGTTGTGCAAGGATAAATCAGTACATGATTTTCATGTAAATGTATATGTAATGTCCCTCTTGTTGGGGAGAAATATTGCCATAAGACGTGACATTCTGCTTTTTTTTGAAGAGCTACTGTTGTACTTAACGAACATTCCAGTTGTACTGATGTTTCAGAATTGGCACAAGCTTTTTCATTTTGGAAAATGCATTTTTTTATTACTGTACAAATAAACTGCAGCATTGCAAGGATCTGTAGCAGTATAAATAAAGGGCATCTTACAGTTATGTAAGACAAATACTCTTTATTTCGTTTAAACTGAATATACAATTATTTCTGTTCCCTAGGCAACCATTTGAAACTACAACTTATTTTTCACATTAACAAAACCACAGACTGAAAAAGACCAACTCTTGGTAATGAAGAGCTAATTACAGAAATAAATAAAATAATTTATACATCAGTCTTTAGTTTCTATAGCTTTTTCTCTCGATCCCTAGCTAACAGGCTGCTGCTCAGCCTAGTGTCCGTTTCAAACCCTTGAATGTAGGAAGTGGCTTCCTTTGCCTTGGGGCCCTATGCCCAAATTCTCACAGAGCTATTTCTCCAAGACTTTGTCACCTCCACACCACCCCCCCATCTACTAACGTGCCGCATCAATCACCTCTGGAGAGGTGGCTGGTAGCGTCATGTAAACAGCGAGAAAGACAAATGTTCCAGCCTACTCACACCACTCTTCAAAGAAGGTACAAGCTTGTCGGGGGAGGCTGGTGGGTCCCAGTAGCTTCCCTTTCTTATAGCCCTTCCCTTTTTATTCAGCTTGCTGTAGTGATGGAGGAAAAGGAAAAAAAAAAAAAGGGTTTTCCACAAGTGATCTTTCTGAGCTCTGCCCGCTGCCAGCAACGGACTCCTCAGGAACAAGCACACCAGGCAAGTGCCGTAAGCCTCCGAGTGTTCTTCCTATGCCGCAGATGTACTAGCAAGCCCGATGAGATGGGAATACAGACCACTTCTTCATGGTGCTGCCCGTGCTCCCTGAAGTCTTTGATGGAATACATTTCCTCCTGAAATGTAACAGTCTCTTACTCCATGTATTACAAGAGTCAGTAAGTGCAGAAATCCCCACCCATTCTTCATGAAACATGTGCAAACTAATTCCTGCTGTGGCACCAAGAGGCTACAGTCCACGATCCTCGTCTTCTGTCCAGTTTTCCAGACAGGCAGTTCAGCACACCAGTAACAAGTCAGATCAGAACTGACCACGTGGATCCTAGCAGTGAGCACTGCAACGGAGGTTCTTTAAACCACTGAAACACCCTGGCTGAGGCGCAGCACATCAGGCTTCAGCTGGCTGCTCTGTAACCCTGCACAAATGAGGTAAATAGCCTGAGCAGAGAAAGTGCACTGTAGTCATTTCGAACTGGAAGTTTCTGTGTAAAGATACGGACTGACTGCTTGCTTTGGAAATGTGGCACAGCGTTGTAACTAATTTCACAATGCAAACATGGTCAATAGAAAATGGACACGATTACTGCTTCTCAGTGACAGCTCACTAAATCCTCAACATCTTTTGAATCTTCAGAGTCAGGACTGCCCAACGATGAGCCAATAATGTGTGACCCATCTCCGTGATGCTGTAGGATAGGATCTGTCAAGAGACATAGTACGTTAGAACTATTATTTACTGTGCCAGTGTAACACACTTATGAGTCAGAAAATGCAGAGTGGAATTTTAACCATTTTAAAGCATTGTCACTTGAAACTATTTAGTTGTCAATTTCTAGTTTCAAGGTAAGCTAGGACTAATATGGATGCAACCAGTGTGACTCACAATTGGATTCATCAGGTACTACTGTATCAGGCCCAGGGCTGACCCCAGATGGCTCTGCAAGGAGATCCCTTCCTCTGGAAAGGAGCATTTGTTCGGGGCAGCATTGGGAGAATATATGTGTGCTGCTCCCACGTCTGAGATGACTCTTGGCATTGGGAGGCACAGCACAAGCTAGCAAGCCCTTCCAGGTGAGTGCTGTGCAAACCTGAAATAGCCCAGCCCCTCGCCATGAGAGGCATCAAGTGCATTTCTGATGCCTCTGGTCTTCTCTCAAATACACAAATTTCATTCAAGCACCAGGCATGAAGAAATGCGCCCTAAAGAAAGAGTTACTTATTAGCCTATGTGTACTCATTCAAGGCTCAGGGGTGATGGGAACAGCTCAGCAAGTGATGAAGCAGCTGCTGTTCCAATGCTTTTCGCACAAGGTCAAGGGGGACTTTGTTCCACTGAGACAAGTGGGGTAACCAACTCACTTCAAGTTTCATAGCAATGACGTGGAGAACTATTTAAGGGAAAGCAAGGAGCTGTAAAGTGTTGTTTACAGGAATTGAAAAGTGCCACACTGCTTTTATGAATCCTAGCTCCAGTATCAATCATACAAAGGGACTGTTGTACCTGTTAGTGTTGTCAGGGGCAGGACTGATTCGCTGTCCATATCATCCGTTGCCTGGATAAAACCATGGGAAGAAGGAACAATAAGCACAGTCTCATCATCTATTGCAGGCTGATCAACTTGTTCTTCTATCGTTGGGGAGCCCAGGTCCTGCACAACACAGAACAGGACATGAGAGTGCACTCTTGGTAGCATAAACAGAAAAACCTGCTTTGCTCAGCCCTACCTACAGTAAGCAACGACTCCCTGGATGAATTTATCTCATTAAACTGAAATGTCAGCATCTGAGTTTACTTCAGCATTTATAGGGCATGTTTCATCCTAGTGCAGGCATCTAAAAACAAGATGAGAAGAATTCTACACTATGAGCAGTATGAGGGTGGGAGAAGGGGAAAGGAGACTGCAAGGTGGTGATGAAATGTTCCCTTGTTTTGTCTGTGAAGAGGAATAATTAAGCTTTTCCACTACTTGCTGTCCAGATGTTCTGAGATATTGAAACAATACCTTTATAGTAGTTGCCAGCTCCACAAACACAACAGCTTTCCCTGAACTTAATAGTTAGTTTCACAACTTCTACTTCTGTGTACAGTTTTAAGTACTGAACACAGAGCTCGAAAGACCCATTTTAATTGCTGTGCCTTGCTTGCTCTGTCACTTGCCGCTTGTAGGCTGGCTCCAAACGTTTTCAGCTGAACCTTATTATATCAAAACCTTGGCAACACGCGGATTCCTTCCAGGTACAAGCTGTCGACACCCTTGCTCTCTTCCAGTCCTTTAATATCTGCTGCTGCCGCCTCCTCCCTGGCTCTTGCAGTACTGGAATGGCAGCAACACATCTGGCTCGCTTAGTGTCACAGCACACTCCGGTGGACTCCTGGTTCTGCAAACGCAGTGAAAAGACATCCTAGACGGTTCTGCCAGAACAGGCAGAGATATTTGGATTCCAGTTTTCATGTGTAACATGTGTAAGGATTGTTCAAGCTTCAGGAGTCACTGATGCAGAATGTTAGCAAATGTGGCTGGCAGAATGGAAGGTACCTGATTTATCACTGTTTTCACAGGGAGCAGGAAATGTTTGGGAGAGGTTACAGCCCCCTCTCTTCAGGAAAATCCTGAAGTTCCTCCACCTGGTGTTTTAGGAAAACTTGTTTCCCTACCTAGCTTCACAATGTTTTTGCAAAAAGGCAACTCCCTGGAAACTCCTTCCCTGGTGCTGCTGAAGAGGAGCCGACTACCTGTGCTGCAGCTCAGTGAAACAGACTTGGTCCAAATGTGGATGCAATTCGTGCGAGGCACAGTGTGCCTGACCCGCCAGAGCAGCTCCCTGCGGAGCGCACAGCTGAACCTGCCCACGACAAGCCGTACGTCGTACGGCTTGGATCGGGGAAGAGGAGGCGTGAAAAACTAAAGAAGCCATCGTGGCAAACAGACACCTTTCCCAGCCAGAAATAATAAAACCCTGCAGCATGACTGCCTGCTTCCCACTACCCACACCCACAGTGACAATACAATACTGGCAAGTACATAAAAATAACACTGACTTCAAGAAAGCAACGTTTAGGCACGTCTTTCTAGAGTAACTGTTCACTTAGAAACACTCAGACAGTTCACTATTTCCCAGAATTTAAACACACATGTCAAACTTGGATCTGCCTAGAAGCGTCAGGCAAATTAGAATCACAAATTCAGTTCGTTTTTCTGTATAGAAAAAAAGTTTAGTACCTCTTTATATCCTGCTAGCCATAAGTGATTTCCACAAAGTTTAATTAGGAACTAGGTTTAAAGCAAAAGTTTACTAAGTCTACCTTGAGAAGCTAAAATTTTAAACTGAGAGTAGAAAGCTGATGGGCTGCTTCAGCTGGTTAGAATCTTATCACAACCAAGACACAAGAAAGAGGAAAATGGAAGAATAATCCCCAGCTTCAGGTGTTTTCAGGATTCTGTAGTAGCAGACTGTTGAGAGATGCAAATATCCTCCTCTTTGTAAGAGCATAATGGATATGCAGTGTCTATCATAAACTTTTTCAAAGACAAAGCATAATGAAGTCAGAGCATATCAACAATGGATTTTCAAGACTGATAAAGTAGAATTACAGCAACTGTAAAGCACAGTGTTTTGGGGAACAGGATGGGGTATTTGAATCTAACTCATCTCCTCCCACAGTCTAACCTAATCAAGCTTCTAAGGAAAGAGGTATTTTCTACCCACTAAAGAGCGTTATCATCTTTCTAGCATCTCTATTTTTCTTGACTCACCCTTCATTATAGTTCCAGCAACTGAAAGATGGAGGAATTTAGTATAAACAATCCAAACGCGTGAAATAATTTGGATAAACTCTTTCCTGCATCTCACGTGTTGGAGCTGAATAAAACTGAGGCCAGGAAAAGAAACAGCTTAAATGCTTCGAATTTCAATTTAACAGATACTTAACTGGAGTACTATGTTTAATAGAAGTCCTCAAAAAGGGAAACTGTGGTGCACCTCGAAATACGTTATTAGACGCATGAAGCAAAAACTCTCTACCTCACGTCCCTTGCTCACCAGTCCATCTACCTGTAAAGTACGTGTGTTGGACAATTAACAGCCTAGTTTAAAGCAACAGCATCAAATAGTAATCAGATGAAGGCAACTGTTTAGTGCCGCTAATATTCCTCCTTTCCACAGTCATCACGCAAGACTACCCCGAGTAGTGAATCCACAGCTAGCGAGGCATTTAATGCTCCAGACGCAGTCAAATATAAGCCTTAGTAGCAAATTAAATGCTATCGCTTTCACACCTGTAACATATTAATGAAGCTCGAGGACAGAGAATCTCAACAAAATACTCAGAGAACTACAATATACACGAAATCACCAACATACTTAATACAAATAGCTTAACATGAAGGTCAAAGATGCAATGAAATGATTCTCCATGCAAAAACGGGGAAAATATGGAGTATCACACACTCCCTTACCTCAGTAACGTAAGTGCTGGGTAAATCAGAGTGAGAATCCTCTTCCTGTTTCAGGCTGGCATCTGAGATCTCCTCCTCTGTTCTTACCATAACTCCATCCATCAGTTCACTACTATTCCTGCTGCTGAATTTGGAGGCATCATCTTCGTTGTAGGCTGACTGTTCTTCGTCACTTATCTTGGACTGATGGATATCATCTGGGAAAGTATTTGTTTCTAGGGTGTCGGGAGGATCTGTCAGGTCAGCTGACTGAATATCTGCATCAACAGTAAGTTCGGCCTGAGTGACAGAGGAGGAGATGTCTTCAGCAGCAACGGTGCGGATTATGACACTTGGCGTGTGGCACTGCACTGTGACATTGTCACTTGTATTTAACAAATGCTCTGGCTGTAAGCAGTATTTGCAAAAAGAGACACAAACAAAACCCAAAAAAACATCAGAGACTTTCCTCCAAGCATCTTCAAATCATTCAGCAAATAAAAGCAGAAGGATTCAAAGAACTCACTAACTGCAATTCAGAATATGTCAGACCAGATCATCTGTTGACCTTTCCTAGACTGAATTTGGTGTCAACTGTTTTTTAAATCACAAAGTCAACAGGTAGTATGAAAGAGGCAACTGTTCAGGTGAGGATCACTGTAGATTCAAAGACCAGTTCTTTCCCTGAATTTTGCATCACTTTTGTTATTCCATCTCCAGTTTCCCTCCCTCTAATGAAAAGTAATACTGTCACTACTCTACAAGCTTTGTGAACACCAATATTCATTTGTGAGAGTAACTGGAAATATCAGGAAACCGTAGTATTTGTTTGGCTGGGGGGCACGCCACTAGATGGAGACACCGTGTTCAGCCACGGTAAGAACTTAACTTGCTCGCACAGCTACGTTTTGAAGCAACTTGAAGTTGCTTTTTAAAAACAATACAAAAAAAGAAATTCTCATTCTTCAGTATTTTAAGCAAAGTAACAGTGTTATGACTGAAGTCCTGCTTTGCAAATTTAACATGCACATATAGGGGCATGCATTATTATGCTCCCCTCCCTCCACTGCCCAAACTCTGGTCTTTCCACTGCCCCAAATACATACCGATAAGGCATGAACTATGATCTGTTCTGGGGAGGCTGGAGCAGCAGCAGCAGCCGTTAGGGTCATGGTAGGACTAGTCGTCAGTGTTAAAGGAAGGCCTTGGCTTGAGCTTGTCTGTAGTAAGTACGTACCTGGTGTTCCAGTTGGCTGGAGATGGAAAGACTACAAAAGACAACAGGAGTTTAAAACCCAGACACACTGGCCTTCCTGGGCCACACCGAGCACTCAGAGCATACTTAGCTACACGAACTAGTCTAACTGTAACTCCCTGGGAAACAAACAAACAAACAAATCCAATCCCCACTGCACTGATTGCTGTACTGCACTCATGAAGCAGAAAGCAACTCCTCTATATTTTAAGGCTAAGACTCAAGCAGGACTGTATTACGCTGTACAACAGCAGGCAAGAAAGGAACAAATTCAACTTACTCTTAATATCGGGATGAAAGAGAAACTCTGCTATAAATTACAGTACAATGGAACTGAGAGAATCTTTACTTGCTGGGAGCTTCCTCTGGCTCCGTGATGTCAGATTTCAACAACAACAACAGAACAAGCACAACGGAAAACTTCATAGCACTGAGGCGTTAAGGCAGATTTAAAGCATTTAGCTGTAATTCACATTTTACTCCACAGCCCTAATGAACTGCACTTTTAGAAGTACATTTTGCATTGAACTTTTAAGTTTTAGATCTCTTAACTTCCTCTTTCCACTTCAGAACTGTTTTTATGGGAAATGCACAGTTCCATAGTCGAAGAAGTAGCTGTGCTTAAAAGAAAAAAAAAAAGACGGTAATAAATACCAGTTCTGTTACTTACTGGAAGAATCTCAAAGGTCTGTAGTGTTCCGCTGTTCAGTGTTATTGTCTCAGAGTCAACAGTAGCAGCAGGGGAATCGGTTGAGGCTGCAAAAGGAAGAAAAAGGAGGAAAAGAAAAGTATGTAAACCAAAATGTTTCAGCCCTGCAGAGCACATAACATGCTATAATTACTACATAGCAGGGTACTGTTAATTCCAGTAATAAGAAAAAGAAAACTGGCTGCAATCCTAATAACAAGGTTCTCTAATTGGTACCCAAGACACAATACTATTTAAAGAGGGCATTCTACAATTCAAAAGAGCTAAAGAAAGAAAGGAAGTATGGTTTTAGTGCACAGGGATAAAAGCAGACAAATAAAGTTATCTGACGTGATCTCATCACTTTTTGTAATGAGATTTGTAAGAGATTCTGGTATAATGATATCCTTTGGATCATGTATTACTTGTTTTAAACTGGTGTCAGGTTTAATACTACTGTGCTTCCCACAGACCTCTTTTTTTTTTTTTTTTTTTTTTTTGTATTTTTAACCTTTTCTGCCCTCCACACTATGTCCACCACTGATGAAACATCAGATGCTCCCCAAGACATTGGCCTACCCTGTCTGTTATGATTGCAGCGTATAAAAGCTCTAAGTAATCTTACTACAAGCGTGTTATTATTTATGGAATAATCTCCATTAATTCTAAAAGTAACGAAGAGAAACACTGAAAACTACATATCAAACATTTCAAGATCACCAGGTCCAACAGCTCGTACTCAAAGCTTTGTAAGATACCAAAAAAACTTATTCAGAATCATAATTATGATTTTTAGTTACTCTTAAAAATCTCACAAGTTCTAGGAGGCTGGAGGCAAGTTAATACTTTGCCTGGGATTATCCAGTAATTCCATAAATACCGCAAGGGCAAAAGACCTACACGACAACAGCAGTGCTCCAAGCACTGGAAACTTGGCCATCTCAGACTCAGTAGAATAATTTTGGTCTCTTAAGAAGATACAAGCTCTGATTTTGAAGCTTTTATTGTCGTAGTGGCATGTTCAAGGTTTCCTGCTGCGTATTTCCTGGCCCCTAGTAGCAGACAGCTGTGAAGTGTGGCCTGTCTGTTACCTACGCAGGTATGTTCATAAAGCTTACAGGAATTATCCCTTTGACACCTCGAGCCTTCTATCAAATGCAGCTGACCGTGGCTAATAGGTTCAGCTCTCACGGGATTGGAAAAGACACAATACAAAATTCATTTTGATTACACAAACAGAAATTCTTCAGGAAAGCAGACTAAATGGGGAAAAAGGCTTGTTAGGCAGACAGAGGCAAGTGACATCACAAAATAACCATTACAGGATTCAAGTCAGAAAGGACTAAAGGTTACAGAATATCAGCACATCTTGCCTGCTCATCAAAACCCATCAGCTTTGACCAAGCTTGGCTGAAAGTCTGAGACCACTGAGGTATTACGACAGACAAAAAGTTCTTGGCTTGGTGTTGCGTGTCATTCTAATTAAAAAATAAACCAGAGAAAATGAAGATGGCACTTAACAGGTAGATTAAGATAGGCTAATCTAATGAAATTATAAACAGAAAATTGTTTACGAAGTGCTATCTAGTCACAGTCTGAAGAATCAGTTCTTAGCCTGATGAACTGGTTTTGTAATCAGCAAGCCTGAAGCACTGAATTTTCCTAGTGAAATTCACAAATGGCAAACAGTGCAAACTAGTATACAATGGAGATGACAGGCTGTGTATGGGGTGACTGGACTGGGGTGACTGGAGTTACTCAGTAACATTAGTTAAAAACCAGGCAATAAGCACTACAATCAAAGTAGACCTTGTAACAAATGTTCAATAACGAGCAAAGTTCATCCTTAAGAGAATGGGAAGTACCAACTTAAAAAAACCCACAGATCATCAGCTGAACGTCGTGACTCAGCAGCTTCCAGTGTTTATGCCTAGAAATAACTACATAATAAAGAGCAGGACTAGAAGAAACATTATATACCTTCCCTTTAGTGTCCTTCATCAGAACTTAGGGACAGCAGTGCATGTATTTTACAAAAGGAGACCTTATACAGGTCATTCATCGTTCAGGACAAGAGCTACCAGAATAAATTTAAGGAATAAACATATATACTGCATCTTCATTAAGAGGCTTGTGTACTGAAGCCTCTTCAAAGAACAGGTTATATGGCAAACTCTGGTGCGCACGCACACAGACAGACACCTACAACCCCTACGTCCAGGCACTCCAATTGCAGCTTCTTGGTACCACTGCCACAGTCATGCCTACACCTGCCTAACGAAGTCAGAAACAGGCAAACGGAATCCAGAAATCCTTAATCTGAAGTTATGGCAAGACCAAAGCAGAATGAATACAATTCTTTGAGATGTGCCCACTCCTCCTTCATCATCTCAACACACGAAAGCTTTAGGTTTCGTTAGAGGACAGAGAATCATTCGTTTCAGCTACTTACAGACATGGGTAATCTGGACTGGAATCTGCAAAGCTGCCATAGGGCTTGGTGCGTTGCCGGCGTTCTCCTCCAGGCGAGCCACTCGAATCTGCACGTGCTGAACCCCCGAACTGGAATTAGTGTTTGGTAATCCACTTCCAGATTTGTTCTCCAAAAGCTGGTGCCCTGGATTGTTTTTTTGGTTCTCATGGAGTTGTTTAAGACCCTTTATCAGCACTGAGAGAAAGAATACTCATGCTAAAGCATGCTGAAGCAGAACATTCGAAATGCTGGATGTAAGATTCATCCAAGATGAAAAAAGTAACCAAAACCCTTCTGAATTTGGAACCTAAACAATTTACAGAGATATATCAACTAGAAATTTAGCATATCCATAAACCACATTTATAGTCAACTACTGGAGTGAACTTGATTTTCTCAAAGAACCTAGACATTTCAGGATGCTTGGGGAAAAAAAAAAAAAAGAAAGAAAAGCTCATAAAATGTTGGACCTCTCTAAAAACATGCATGCTATATCCCCAAGCTACAATCAAGTGCCAGTATCACTAGGTTTCTAATGCTGCTCTCAGAAATAAACCTTACAAAACATGGAAGGCAGCTTGTTCAAGAGTTGGCAGATGTGTCACTGGAAATACGCAGCAAGAGAGAATTAATCTCACAGTTGCTCTGCTACAACTCTTTGTGATGAAGTGGCCCACTGCTCCAATAAAACTGCCCACCTTCCTTCCCTATGATCACCTTGGTCTCCTCGAGGGAGCGGTTCACATACATAAGGTTACAAAAGTTGAGGCCTCTGCTTTTCTAGCATTCAATTCAGCAAACTGCTTAAACAACTCCCACTCTTGAGAGCGTGACATTTTGTCTGGGGAAAGAGAGTGGAACCTGTTGATTCAGTCCTATATTTATATTATAAATTACCTGATGCAACAACTTCCTATTAACATATGGTAAGCATAACCAGGGCCATCCTCTCAATTGCAGCCTTCAGGCATGACTAATATATATAATCACACTGACGACCACAGCAGAAGTGTCCATTAAATTACACCCTTCATTACGACATGACTAATCTCCCTGATTTTTTTTTTTTCCTCTCCCAAGTCAGAGAAAAGGAGGACTGAAGGTCACAGAAACTGAAAGGCCCTTTGACTCAGGCACTAGTTTCTCCAACCAAGAATGAGAAAATGCTACGAGAGACGTATTTGGGGAGCTCTCTATTACTGATTTCTCCCCTCCTCTTCATTGTGCAGCTAGTAGTAGATCTGCCTTCTGCCTACAGCTAAGGTTCAGCACCTCACCCAGATTACATATCTAACCTGAGGTGATAGTGAGGCTGCAGATACATATCCTCTTCCACCTGAAGAGGTCACTGCCCTCTCCATACCAAAGATAGTCATCATCCGAGATCTGCCAGCTGAGCTGCTTATACACGTGCTCTCCCTTTAGCCAAAGTGAGGGGAGCTGGCAAAATCTACTGTTCAGCTGTATACATCAGCTTGGCTTGTTTCGACTGAAACACTTCACAACTTGCAGGAGCAATTCAGCCAGCAGATCCAAGGGGCCAGTAACTTCCAGCAAAGGGGCAATGCGCTCTTTGGCCAGCCATGCTGAAGCAGACAACACAATGCAGCCTTATTCCTTTGACGTCTGTGAAAGGAGCTTTCAGAAGAGAAGCGTGCAAGTAGTACATTACCAGGGAATGAAACATCTTTGTGGTTTGCAATCTGTCTTTTAATGGTCCACCATTTACTTCGAAGCCACTGTGGTGAGCGGACACTACTCCATCCTTCAGCTAGTAAATCCCAATTGATGTCATTTTCATCAGAAACTTCAAGTTCCGCTATCCTGGCAGGATACAGAAAATATTTACCTGTTAGAAACTACCTTCCAGACTGGAAGGGGTGTTGCACATCTCCGGTCTTGTCACACGTAACAGCGGCAAAATGGCATGCTAGTGAATAGTCCACCAGAGCTCATGAATCGACACAGGCTTCCAAGGCGCCACGCTGCCAGAGGTCAAGCAGAATCATAAACAACAGAAGATGGACTAGACCTGTTAGATGATCCAGTCCATCTCCTGGCCATGCAGGATTATTCTCCTTATTTACATACACATTAGAACTTTGATCAGATTACTGTGAAGCATTCCAAACGACAGTACTTTTTTGGAAAACCATTCCCCAAACACAACTCCAAGGCAGGAAATAACGTCCTAAGACTCACTCTGAACTTTTACTTAATTAATTTCATGTCATGATATTTACATCTGTTTTCTCCTAAATAACACTCATCCGTCCTTAACATAGATTTTTGCCTCCTCTCAGATGCTTCTTAGCCAAAGTAGATGAAGTTAACTACAGTGTTAAATAGTTCCTCATATATCAGTCCCACCAGCCTCTCCAGGTAAGGGACAGTCTTCACATAATTTTGGCAGATGTTATGTACATGCTGGATTCTACCAGAATCTGTTTGAATACTATAAATATCTCTGAACTGCCTCCAGGTCATCTGTACATGGAGCATATAAAAGAGAGGTAAACAGTGAGAGGGGAAAAGATTTCTGTGGAAGTTAAGAAAAGTTCTCTTCACAAACCAAGCAAGAGCACTGAACGCTCCTGCCAGCTAAAGAAAAAAAAAAAAAAAGAAAAGGAAAGAAGAAAAAAGCCACCAAAACCAACCCTGCAGGATGAGTTATGGATATCTGGACAGACCAAACAGACATCATTTGCACAGAAATAGTAAGAATTATAATGAACACATTCTGAAATGTGGAATCAGGTTCCTCATTTCGAGTTCATGTCAAACAGCTTCCATAAATTAGTGAACATTGCTTTGTAAATAATGCTTAGATACCCTGGATATCTTGGCTTTTTATTCCCACCCAAAACTATCAATCCATAAAAACCCACTGGCTAAAAAGCCCGAGTTAAAGGCATTCAAAATGGGAGCAGGACTGGAGAGAGCAATAGATTTCCAAAGTTATTAGCAGGTTGGCAGTTCAAATGGAGTCAAAGACGCTGATACCCAATCAGTGATTGGTGGCCTACATGAAATTAATTTGCAGTCTTGGTTTAGTCCTTTGTAGACAAGACGTCCACATCACGGAAACCACCACCACACTTGACCCTTGTTGGTCATCTCAGCCGAGAGGCCAAGGACTGAACGGGCAGGGAGACTGAACTACCCTCCAGTTAAGGGCTAAAGCGCGTTGGTGGGGCAACGTGTGGGAAGCTTGCACAGTCGCTGCCTGTGCTGTACCTTTTCTGTGGAATAAAGAAGACTTCAGTCTCCAGGGTTTTCAATCTGACACCTTTCACGAACACTAACATTCACTAAAACAACAAAGAACAAAAAAATACGTTCAATAATACATCTCTGGGAACTGTAAACACGGCAGTGATTTCTGGAGGGTTCTAGAGTTTTTAGTGTCCAAGAAACCAGCAAAGCGGACCCCAAAGGAATCCTGCTAGCACCATATTATGAACCTTTAAAAGTAACTAAAATAACGAACCTCAAGATCAGATTTATTTCATCTTCCTTGGTCCACTCAGTGCCCCCACTTTGTTTCCAGTTGAGATAGTTGAGCCATTTAGAGCGGCATTGCTTTTCAGAGCGCGTCCCGACCCGTTCTGCCACGGCAGCCCACGATACACCTTGTGTGACAATGTCACCTGGTTCTGTGCTAGTTAGCTCATGCACCACTTCTGCTAGTCTTTTTTCTTCTTTCTCTGTCCACTTTCCTGAAAGAGAGAAAAGCCCTCCAACTTAACTAACAGCCAGTGCCCTGTTCTCATCCGTCACATGTCAAGACATTCATCTCCAGTGCCTCACACCTTATTCCAGATGCACATATTGACTCGTGAAGAAGATACAACTGTTCTTACTTACTAACAATTTATATTACATCCATTCTTGATGAAAAATTGCATAATTCCCTTCTTTTGCTGCCAAGTTTCTTTCTCTTCTCTTCCTTTTGCAGATGAATGAAGCCACACAGAACTTAGCAAAATACCACAGAACTTAGCAAAATACTGACTAAAGCAAACTGTCCAATATCTGAATTGTATCAGATGAAGTAAATTAACCATGCAGCAATTTAGTACACAGTAATTACACGAGGTCTGACTACATTTTCCTCCCATTTTATATATATACACTTCAAAATAAACAATACTTTACTTCTAAAGTGCGCCTGTCTCTTAATCGACACGAAATATACAGTGTATGCTTATAAACATTAAACACAAGGGAAAGTACTTTTTAATCCACCTCTACAAAATATGCTTCAGTGGCATAAACATATGATGGATAATGGAATGCAAAAATAAACTGAGTGTTCTATCTTTAAGAAGTGAAACTGGAGAAACCTATACCAAATATGTTCTAAAAATGTCCCCAGGTATCCCATTGTAAGTTCCTCAGTTCAGTTACACGTCTCTGAAAACACCATTGACGAAGGCAAAGGTGACAGTTTTAACTAGAATATCCGTTACTGACACCAGCATTTACCTCACCTGTGTTGCAGGTATCCTTCATCAGTCTGCATCGATCTTTTACAGATGAAGCACTTCTCCCCAGTGCAGCTCCTATTGTGGCCCAATCGTTACCATGCTTTACTCTCAGCCTAAACAGAAAGACGCTCATTAGCACTTACTGTTACGAGATTACCAAAATATCAAATACACGCTAATAAAAACAGGATAAACGTGCAGTTTACAGGCTTAAAGACAGAATGGGGAGTCACTTTGACACTACAGTATTAACGTTTTCTATCATCACTGCTAATTTTTCTATGGGTTTCTACAAGCCTTTTGGGACAGCTAAGCCACAGGATATTCACTTACAAAATGCTTAATATCTAACAGTCTTGCAGGAAGATTGTGAGGATTAATTACTGTGTTAAATACAATATGTATGTCTAGACAAAGAGCCAACATCCATTCTACACAAGTTTCTCAAGGATTTTCAGGTGGTATAGAGATCACTTGAGAAATTTAAATAATGCCTAATGAAAACCCAGGCATCCTACAATTTAAACCCCTGCACAATCATGTTCATAATTTTAAGCATTATTTTCCTCCCGCACATGACAATAGGTTAACATGTTGAGCCATGACTATGTTTGACACATCTGGAACCAAAGGCATTTTGTGAATGACACAAACCAGCTAAATTGATCCAAACATATCCATCAATGCAACGAAATACACTCCTTTCTTCATTCAGTCCAACCTGGTTTCTTTAAATTGCTCTACCCTGGAAAACTGCAAGAGGATAGGAAGCGTGCAGCTCCTCCTCCTTTATCTATCAGGTTCATACTCAAAAGCAAAGAGCCTTACTGACAATGTAGTATCTCTCTAATACTTCAGAGAGATCACACCCTTGAGCTGCCACCTTCTTTAGAAATAACCTTTGTGCAGCTTTCCTAAAGAAAGGGAATTTCTGTTTTTCACAAACGTAACTGCAAATGTTGACTGTGCTTGTAAAAATCTAGTTTCAACAGAAGGCTTGCTTTAGAACTTTGTTCCATATTGCTTATGTCCTGAACACACATTAGAAAATATAAAAAAAAAAAATACAAACACAGTTTCATTTCTCTTCAGATTAATTGACTACTATGTTCTGATAGAGCAGTTTGGAGCAGCCAAATTTACTTGTAACTTTTCAGTGATTTCATAACAAAACCTGTAAAAACTACTCAAGCTACTAAATATAAACAAGGTAGCACTACCTTGTTAATAAAAAGACTTACTCTTTGAGCTTTTCAATTTCCTCAGGAGTATACCTAAGCAACAGGTAAATAAAAAGAAATTATTTTAAACAGGAAGCACACAGTATAAATATTTTTGTTTTCCTATCATATTTAGTTACAACAAGAGATTAAGGAAATCAGCTTAAGAAACAATCTGACTGAATGCTTTGAAAGAACACGAAGAACACATGCCATTTTCCACATTAGTGCATTTCTAAGGTTGTCTGGTCTAATATTCCTCTCATTTGCCAGGAAAATTCCTCATTCTTGATGATCTTACTACTACGAACACAATTAGAATTTTGTGTATTAGTGTCTCAAACAGCTATTTTTTCCTTCCTGTCTCAGCTCAAAAGCACCATAAGGCTGACTTTCCATTAAAAAAGAAATCAACATTGAAATAGTACTTTTATCTTTCAACTACATTTAAAAACTAAAGTCTAACATCTTTTTCAGCACGTCTGGATGGCACCAACCCCTCTGCTTCACAGATGGGCAAACCAGGGCACAGGGATGAAGATCAATTAGCTCAAGGTCATAGCCTTAGAAAGAAACTACATAAAATCACAGAATGGTTTGGGTTGGAAGGGACCTTAAAGATCACCCAGTTCCAACCCCCCCTGCCATGGGCAGGGACACCTTCCACCAGACCAGGTTGCTCCCAGCCCCATCCAGCCTGATATGAACACTGCCAGGGAGGGGGCAGCCACAGCTTCTCTGGGCAACCTGTGCCAGTGTCTCACCCCCCTCACAGCAAAGAACTTCTTCCTAATACCTAATCTAACTCTCCCCTCTTTCAGTTTACCCCTCATCCTATCACCACACTCCCTGATCGAGTCCCTCCCCACCTTCCCTGTAGGCCCCCTTTAAGCACTGGAAGGCCGCTATAAGGTCTCCCCAAAGCCTTCTCTTCTCCGGGCTGAGCAACCCCAACTTTCTCAGCCTGTCCTCATACGAGAGGTGCTCCAGCCCCTGATCATCTTCACGGCCCTCCTCTGGACCCGTTCAAGCAGGTCCATGTCTTTCTTGTGCCTGAGGCCGCAGAGCTGGACGCAGCACTGCAGGTGGGGTCTGACCAGAGCAGAGTAGAGGGGGAGAATCTCCTCCCTTGACCTGCTGGTTGACGTGGCAGCAGATCCACGTGTGTGTCAGAATCCTCTCTGCACCTTTGTTTTCTTTTTTTTTTTTTTAAGCTGTGGATACCATCAATTTAACACAATTATTGCCATAATTTAACACAATTACTGTCATAATTCAGCAGAGGTGACATATGATTAGGAAGAGCTAGGTCTGTTTGGCTAGAATCTTGTCTCACGTATTACATGTCGAACATGAAGTGCGTGACCCTACTCATACCAATAAAACCATGCAGCATTAGAGGTTTGCATACTTTCCAACATGGTTTCTGTCATCATACATGCGAAGAACTCTTCTATAGACAGCAAAGAGGGGCCTATTCAGACCCCAAGCGATAGTCCTATAGAAATCTTTTCTTTCATCCTTTGACATTTCAAATATAATTTCAGTGGCATCTTTTATTCCACGGGCCTAGAAGACAGCATTTAAAAAACAAGCATTTAAGAAAAGCATTAAAAAACCCCCACAACAAATCACAAACAAAACACCTTCGATAAAGTCTCCCAGAACTCAAGCAGAACACTGAAGAACTGAAGCCTAGCAGACTATTATGCAACCTTCTATGTATCTCAAATGCTACAGTCCAAAAGTTAAACTGAATATCTATTAATTGGCTACCTCAAATACAAACCCTTGAACAACAGGTTTCAGCATTTGGGTTTTTTTTTTTTACACTGTAGTTCAGGTAGACACAGAAGCTCTAACTTTCATCCACATTTAAAAAAATTCTGTCCAATGTATATTTTAAGATCAAAAACTGAAGCGTCATTTAGAACACAGTGGAGAATATACTGTTGAGGAATTAGCCTGAGGTCATCCAAGGGAGGGTTGTCAAACAGTGCTATATCAATTTATTACAGAATTTTAGATATTCCTTATCTGAAACTAATTTTTTTTTAATTAAACTACTCTTCTTGTTCTGATGGAAAGTCAAAGTAAATTCAATACAAAACCACCGGAGTTAAATATAAAAGGAAACCTTTAGTTTAACTTCAGCTTAAACTAAAAATCACTATTTCAATTATTCGAATCAGCACAAAAAAACAGATAAATGGGAAAATAATGAATCAAATGAGTTATCAGTAACTCAAAAAAGTTATTTAGCTATCTTAAAAAAGCTTCTCTAGATTTAAAAAATAATCTTACCTATGAATGACTTTGTGGCAGAAATTCTAAAATGTGTGTGGGCAGGCACCCTTTCTACAACTAATACTGAGGATTTTTATACCAATGAAGTCTAAATTCAGAGATTTTTTTGATCCACAAATGAAGGATGGTGAACCTGTAATATCTGGGGTATATATTCTCAGCTGTAAAGGCTCAGCTCAAATATTCTCAGCTGTAAGCCTACCACAAATATGACTTAAGGTCAATTATCACTGGCAGCTTGTTAACTGCATGCCTATTTTTACACTGAACTCTGACACCAATATATTAAGGGGAAGAAAGCAGATACAGGCATCCTGTTAGCGTAGTAAACAAATATAGCTATGGCATCAAAGAAGTCTGGAAGTAGTATTCAATGCTTTGTAAGGAAAATTATCTCTACTCCTAGTGCATCTTCATCAAAGGTTTCATGAGTGATGTATATTCAGAGAAAGAGATTAAGCCACGGGAGCATCCTGACACGAAATTTTAAAATGTATTCTATTCAGTACACAAATTAAAAGCAATGTTATATTCAGTCGTCTCAAATCCTGTGTATGGATACAATTTTTCTTACGTATTTCAAAAGGGTAATGACCACTTCTACGATGAACTGATCAGAATCACTTAAAGAATATTCTGGGAAGCACTAAAGAAAGTTGGTTTCTAGCAGGAGCTGCCATCACAACGCCAACTAGCAGATAACGTACTGTAACACATACCTTTAAATAACGCTCAATGTTACTCATCAAAATGTCAATTTCTTCCTTTGACCACATCCCTTGCTTCCACTTATGGCCTGAAAGTAGAAATGACAAACTAATTACTGAAGTGAAAGTCAGCAAAACAACAAGAACAGAACTATCAGAGAACACAACCCTCATTACTGCGATTAACAAAGAAATGAGTCATTTTAGCTACTTAAACTAACTAGAACTAATTTTAAACAGATGTTATTTCAGAACTGACAAACAATCCCTACTAACCATCAACTAATAGTTAAATAATGTGAGTCATCAGACCCCTCTTCAAAAACACCCATCTTTTAAAAACAGAACATGAATTCTTCCACATGCTGTCAAAGTCACATTTTCAGGCTTCTTGTTCAACCACAACTAGAAAATTTCTGTCTTTAAACTGACAGCTGAAATTTCCGTGCCCTCAAGTGATTCCAGAAGCTGGAATTTAAAACGTTACTCATTTTAAAGACTCGTAATACTACTGGAGGTATTGGTAACAACATGAGGTTTTCTTTTAATGCCTTATCACCTCCCAACATGTCAGTAGTGCTACCTGCTGTGAGTGCTTTTCATAGAGATAAATGCTTTACCTAGTCTATTTTGACAAGCTGGTCCCTATCCCTCTCTTCTTTTTTTTGCATTGGGAATAATGCCCAGTGGTCACAGTCAAGATAAAGACTCATGGCAAGTGTTTTATTTCCCAAATAAAGTGGGAAACCAATAGAAACAAATATTATGTTTCGTCTCTGTCTATGCTGCTGGTAACTACAATGCCAGCGAAGCTTTAAAAGCAAAACCGATCAACTGTACTCAGAAAATTTCAAACCCATCAATACGACATTAAAACATTCCTACCCTAAATTTATGTCTAGATACCCCTTTCTTCCCCTCATGCTCATACCATACTTAACATTAACTATCACTTACAACTAAGATTATGCTGGTGACCCAGTTTACATACTGCTGTGTGCTGGCTACCTGCCCATCTCTGCTCAGAAAAAACAGGGTACTTCCTTCTCAGCCTGCTAATTACCAGAGCTGAGAGGTAGAACACACCAAAAAGACTGTTAACTCAAATCCAATTATAATGAAAAGTACAGGCATTATTACTAATTCCATTGGAACTGACGAGAGAAAACTCTTCCCTTGTGCCCGATGGCTTCCATCTCTTCTTCCAAAGCTAGAGACAGAACAATAATCTGCTGCTGTAGCTGTGATCCACACCTCTATCCAGGCATCTGAACTGACTGAAAGGGACACTGCTGCTCTTTACATGGAATAACCTTTAATATCCAACTATTTTAGGAAAGGAAGTATATTTAGTACTTCACTTGCTTGCATATTCGGTGCCAATACTACTATAACCTGCCCACAGGTCTTCAAAGAAAGCATTATCAGGGGGAGACCGCTATAAAAATGATAAGCTCAGGCAACACACGTCAAACTCCTAATTACTGTAAAAGGAGATACATACCGGGATTCCTCCACAGCTGATGTCCGTGACAAAACATGGAGGCCCCAAGAAAAGGTCAGCTAGTATGGATTCTCAAATACTTTTTCTCAGAATATTTTACTGGAAATGTCTTACTCAAATTATTAATCTGTTAATTAGAATCACCAGATTTAGTGCCCTCATTCATTCACAACTGTAAATGCCACTTGTGATATATGGTCACTCGATATGCCCGTGAGACAGCTACAAATGCAGGAAGTTTCTAATATGTTTAACAAGAAACACATCAAACATGAGGCCAAGTCACATGAAAACAGTCACTTCTCTGCCAAATCACCAGTATGTTCTCCTCTCGTCACAGCTGAGCATGTGCTACTCCCACCCAAGGTCCTTTATCACTGGCTACTGAGAAGATCATAATCTCTGTGCTACTTCTCACCCTAGAGGACAGGAACTGTAGCAACATGATTTCTCACAACTACCCAGCTGCCTCAGTGCTGTGATGCAAAGGGATCTCTGCTGTCCCATCTCTGCCCCAGTCCTTGGACTGAACACTGAATAGCTTCGAAGCCCTATAAATCTAATAAATAAGAAGGACAGAAACAGGGAGAATTATTTATTGTCACTGGAGAATTATTAGAAGCAACTGTCAGTGCACACTTAGGATCAGTGAGCGAAATGGTTGTTGACAGAGTTGCTCAGCTCCCTTTCTCTGAATCTTCCACATCCAACACCCAGGTTCTGCGTGCCTCACCCACATTTTTTCACTGACTCAGCAGTACACTCAGCTCTCTGGAGCAGAACTCACTGGGTAAGAGATCACTTGCTTCTGTGAGAGAAAACCATTACGTTTTTTCCTAAAGTTTTCTAATAAAAAAGGCAGTTGCTTTGGACTGACTAAAAGATTTAATTTTTTTTTTTCCCTAGAAGGAGATAAAGTCAGGGTGAGGAAAACAGTAGAGAGACTAAGGAAACTGGAGAGACAACATGTCTTCATTTGACAACAAGTTGTTTCTCTAGCCTTGGAAAGGGACTTCCTCATGGGAAAAAAAAAAGGCTCTAAAGTTCAGCAGCTACTACATGATTGTGCAGATACATTTTGAAAGGGAGGAATGCCAATGGGGTGGCAGTTTTAGGAGCAGTGGTGATTATTTCAGTAGATCCTGGTCCGCACGATCCCTCTACTTCTGAAGCAACTCCATTCCAGAAACTCTTCAATATTAATCACAACACAGTGGCCAGACTAATATGCCCTACTCAGGGGAAGATATATTAACCTCAGCACAGATGGTTTTTTTCCTGGTATAGCTCCCTCTGACTGCAGCTGCCCATCTCTTAACCAGGCAGAAGTGCAAATGGAGCAAACACTGCTGTCTGCCCCATCTGTGCCACCACACACGAGCTGCAGCAGTTCTCTACCACAGCCACTAGAATCACTATCACCACGGCAAGCACGGCCCCTCCTCCTTTCCAAGGGTATCTGGAGTTCCAACCTTCTTCTTGCAAACAAAGTGTAACAGGGATGGTGAAGACTTAGTGCGTTAGATCTCACAGCATTTTTAGAATCAGTCTTCCCAAATATCTTCACTAAAAAAGCCAGACCAGAGATCACTTTATACAATCTGCAAAATGTTCTGAGTCGAACCTGCTTTGGCGGGGGAGTTGGACCAGATGATCTCCAGAGGTCCCTTCCAACTCCCACCATTCTGTGATTCTGTGATTTGGAACAGCTTATCTTTTTACAGGGTGGGAGAACTGTATTTGAAATATCTTACCTTTATTTGTTAGAGAATCCTTATCCTCTTTGGTTGTGAACCAGGCTTGACTGACAGCTGACACTTCTTCATTGCCCATTGGGGAGATTTCATCCAGCTGTTCATTCTGAAGAATCTTGAAAAGACCAATTATGAAATCATCCAGTAAGACTTTCAGTTCTTTCTATCACCTTGCATTTAACATGGAGGCATAACTTAAAAGAAAATGAAACCAGCACAGTTAGTTACCTTGCTGACTGCTCAGAATGTGCCACTTTTTAGATACGGCATTAAAAGTACATTCACCTTTCTTAAAACACCTGAGTAAGATTTACCACCTTGACATACAGATGTTGTGAGAATCAGATACCATTCTTCACCCTGTTTAACATACAGTGAATAGGAAGTCTCACTGGCTTTGGTGAAAGAGGATTATGTCCAGCATCTCCAGTCTAGAACTTTTAAATACGGTACACCCACAATGAGAACTGTATGTAACTGTTAGGACTGGTGACAAGACAAAGTGTATTTAGACCTGTTATAAAGCTTAATTTATAATCAAAGAATGACAAACAAACAGATTTGTTTTCTATGCAGACAACCACAGAGCAAGTAATTATCAGTGGATGGTGACAGTTATTACTGTTTACTGTATTGCTCTTTGGGCACTAAGTTACACAACAAATAACCTTTCATATATAAAATGATTCAATTGCACTTTTATAGAACAACATTTTACAAACAAGATCCGTGCTCAAATACATTCATTTCATACTAAAAATAATCCTATTAATTTAATAAGCCCTTTCTGCTATTTGTTTACCTTTTCATTTTAATTTAAATTAAAATGTACATCAAACAGATCCATGTTGAAGCTTTACTGTACCTGAATCTGAGTAACGGTTCCTTCGTTAATCTCATCTTCAGCTACCTCAGTAGTAGCAGTCATGGTCACCTCAAAGCTCTGATCATTCTCTGAAACTTCAGAATGGCTAAGTTAATAGTATGCCTTACTCCCATCACATTTTTATGCACGCTGCAGGTTTTATAAATTGCTACCTCTGCACTGAAGATTTTAAAGATGCCTTATTCAGTATTTATTTGTTGACAGAGTAAAATCAACAACATTATTCTCAGCTGTTCATAAAATAATAGAACCATTAAGGTTGGAAAAGACCTCTAAGATCATCAAGCCCAACCATCAACCCAACACCACCATGCCCCCTGAAGTGCCACATCTACCTGTTTTCTGAACACCTCCAGGGATGGTGACTCCACCACTTCCCTGGGCAGCCTGTTCCAATGTATATGAGTTTTGAAACCTTCAGTTTTACGCTTGACTATAGCTAAGACCTGATGTGAAACATACAAATAAAAGGTGTTATTTGGTGCAAACATTTGGTACTGTATTAATGCTTCCTCTCCCGCTCTTGTCTTCAGAGTTTCCAATTACTAAAGAACAATGTTCAAATCTTTTGGCTATGTTCTTTTTCCCCAGTTTTTCTTCAACTTCAACATAATGCCTTTACTACTAAGGAGTTTCTACGAAGTTCTGCTAAATAAACAGCCACTCTAGGTATTGTGAATTGGTATTTTAACTTGCTAGATCTGTTTTGCCTCCCTTTGGGAAATTATATTGAACTATCTAATATTCCATCAACTTCCTTAACATCAATTCAGTACTCAGCCTACCTTTTGTACAACAATCTCTACCTTAAAAAGACCACACGTCTCAGTATTACAAAACACGGAAATACCAACTATATTGTTTGATCATTCAAAAAACCTAATTGCTCTCTGCAGGAGGAGAGCATCTAGTCTGCTGTCATATTCACTTATCCTTCAACTTATTCCATGAACCTGTGCCTGCAGTCCTCTCTCTGTAAGGCAGGTTTATTTTGCCAGTACTGCATAGATAACAATAGCTGCAAAACCATCCAAGGCTCCGAGACGTAAAGATGATACCTAAGTATATTAATAAAATTTGAAAATCAAACATGAGAAATATTCTAATATGATCCAAAGACCCCACTTTTAACCTTTACCAACAGACACAAGAGTCCATGAACTTAAAACAACTCACTTGGAACTGCAACAACGGAAATGCACGGAGTAGAATCATCAAGGCTTTGATCATCCTCGGATAAGCAAAGCCTCTTGTGTGGAGGTTCAGTGCTGTCTTCGGAGTCTACTTCATCAGTTTCTAACAACAAAAACATATACAGGTTACCTTCTGTTAACAAAGCAGAGCTTTGGACCAAGTTCCGTTAACAAAGTGGACCAAACCAAAAGGTAGAAGCAAATGTGATAGTTTGGTTCAGTGCTTTACTACTGCCCAGGAACTCGGTCTAAGTTATGGGCAGTAACAGTTCACATGCTTTCTTCAACATATATTTCCTTGAGATTTTCTTTGTAAAATCCATCAACAGTCCATCACACAAAACCAAACCCATTAAGTCTACAGAAAGTTGGGTACATGCTGGTTCTAAGAACCCATTTCCACTGAAATACATCAGAACAGCTATATCCTTGTTGAGCACATACATGAAAAATTTTGTGATTTACACCCAGTTTGACACTTAATGCTTCTTTAAACTGAAACACAACAAATTGCAGCACAGTGAGCTGAATCCAAGTAGCTCATAGAATTCAGGGGAAGGGAAGTATGATGGTTGCATTAAAAAGGAAAAAATACTATGCAAGACAATTCTATACCATTTTGAGGGCAATGAAGTATAAGGTTCCCTTCAGTGTCCTGAGTCAAAGTCACAGAGTTCACGGTTTCTACTGTCACTGTGTCAGACTCTTCTTCAACTGTGCTCATACTCAAACCTGAAAGAGCAACACACACGTTACTTTTCTTCAGTCAGACTGCCACTTTCACCACACTGCTCCTGCCTTTATTTCAAACCACCAGCATAAATCCCACAGAAAATGACAAATGTCCATCTGTTCTTTCACATGAAAAATTCCACCGTTTAAGACATTCACCTGCCTTTACTTTTGATCATTTGCAATCCACTTTTTTTTTTTACCTAGGTGATTACTTTTCCACATCTGGTATTTTGTTGTCTCACCAGTATTTGTTTCACTGCTCATTTTATATTTTTACTATTATATACCTTATAGCAAGTAAGGACTGAGAAGTATTTTTACCGTGTCATACTGCTCATAGGTGCACTATTTATAAATTGCTAAGTTGCTAATTTTTATTCTCTTTCCATGCATGTAACTAAATGTGAAGCTAGTGTTTTTTCTTTAGCATTGAGACAATATGAGCAATGGAAAAATAGGGTGCGAGCAATCACCAGTATAAAAAATTACTCAGAAAACAAGTTATCCAGTATAAGCAGTATACAGTGAAGTCAGTGAACTAGTGCAAAACAAAGTGCTTCTGATGATCTCATTTCCACTATGAAAGCAGTACGGAGAAACCCAAAGCTGGTCAGAATTTCAATGTAAAACTACCACTAATCCTGAAATAGAACAAAACTCCACCAAAAAAGTTTTAATCCATCAAATACAAAGAAATGTAACCTTTTCTGCTGCACAAGCTAAATGGATCTAAAATATCCAAGAGCTCTGCAATGATCTCATTGTTTTTGAGCACCTGGGTTTGGCGACCGTCTTTGGCAGAGCTTTGCAAAAAGAAAATATCACCTATTTCTCCTCGAAGCACTCAGTCCTTTTCATGTTTTCTTGTATGTCAACAACAGAAAAAAATACTTCTACTTTAAAGCCAAAATATGTTTATCAACAATTTTAACTTACATTGTTTAAAAAATCACTGACTATAGCTTTAAAAAAAAAAAACAAAATCACAATTACATTACAAAGCTTCCATGTACCAGGCAGGGATACCCATGTACCCATACCTAAGTGGAATTTACAACCCAGACTTTAAATCCCCTGTATTATGTCGATAACATTGCTTCAGCAGGAAATGATTTAATTTTTTAATCAAAAAACATGTTCTTTGGTATTGAAGATTCCTGAAAGGAGTGTGGTCTTGGAAGGATATAACTACTGCCAGTCTTTCAGTAAAATTACTTATCACCTCTCAAGCTTGATGAAGGTTTGGCACATCTTTAAGCACATGTACCAAGTGATTCCTAGAATGAAGTGATATTACCCTTCTGAACACGTCAAAAATTTCAGATACCACTGACATTTTAAATCAGAAGGTTCTCAAATTTACTTGCCTATCTACCATAAGCAACAGCTCCCTGCCACATGCAAGTCAGTGTAGGAGGCAGCAACTTCCTTGGGCTTCATCTGCTTCTGAGTTTTACAGCCTCTGCCCTATTCTTTGCTAGAAACAATGTTTGCCGCACAGCTACAGTACTGATTTTGAACAGCCAAGAGAGGCATCCTTAACTCTAAAACACAAAGAAAGAAAACCAAAGCTTTATAACTAAATTAGCAGACTGCAACTTCTTCAACTCAGTTTTGAGTTATTCATTTAATTTTTGGGGAGTGAACAAATTAGGCAATTCTGGAGAGCCATAAGAAATAGATACAATTATCTTTTTCATGTTCATATGTACTTTCTCAATAACTTTTAATACCGGGAATGCTGTAGCAAAAATTCCCAAAGCTACCTGAAATGCCACAGAGGAGTCTTCTTTAATTATACCTGAACAGATGGTGCTAACGTTTATTTTTCTACTATCAGATGAAAGCACCTATTCTTCTCACCACTATAAAGTTTTGAAATACATGAATTTGTTTTTATAAAACACATGTCAATCACGTACTTCACCTAAAGCTGATCTAGCAGCAGTGGAAACTACAGCACTACCCACACCAGAAGACCCCTCTCTCTTCTCATTGAAAGAATACTGAAAACTCAATACAGAGATAGCAGAGCTGGGCCATTCTTCATCAGTCACTCAGGATTTTCTGAGAATCAAAAAATGCATTTATAGGATTAGGGTCCCCAATCAAAACCACAGAGTAATTAGGTTTGTCCATTTGCATTCTCCCCCTCGCTGGTTTGCCATGGTAGAAAAGGACAGCGCATGGAAGGGGTCCATGCATCCATACCCAGCATCTCCATCACAGGCGGGGAGGAAGATACACCATGATCAGTAGCTGCTGCCCTGTCACTTCCATACAGAGC
This sequence comes from Leptosomus discolor, assembly GCF_034619465.1. Classification (NCBI taxonomy): domain Eukaryota; kingdom Metazoa; phylum Chordata; class Aves; order Leptosomiformes; family Leptosomidae; genus Leptosomus; species Leptosomus discolor. The sequence continues at coordinate 210,727,336 of NC_141391.1, read as the reverse complement.
TGTGACAGGCCTCTAAACAGACGACAGCTGAAGCACCACATCTAACAGCAGCACTGAGTCTTCTGATCAAGTGAGATGTCTACACTTGCCTGCTTGAGCTCCCAGGCACTCCTCACAAAGCACCGAAACCTGCCCAGCGCGTCACTCGGGGAACTGCCATTTCCTAAGCAGCACTCCTCAATGCCATTCCTGGACTGAGCACGGCTTTGTAACTTTTTGCCAGTCTCCCAGGAATGGTTTATCCCAACAGTGAGTGCAGGCTCTCAAGAAAAAACAGTACTGTTCTGTGTCAATTACTTGAGATTTAGCATATCTCAAGATTTCTGAGTAAAGGTAATCATAACCAAACCTTGAAAAAAGCTCAGGAAGAGCCAAATGCTTGATTTGACTGGAAAAAAATGGGTATGGCCTTGGACCTCAACTGAAACTGACTGCAAAGAACACGAGGAGTCAAGTCAAAGTCAAATGCGTATTTCGGACCTTATTTTTTATTCATTAGACTACACAAATACAAGACAACTGAAGGAGACAAACAAACTTGTTCTTTCAAGATACATTTACACCAGGACAGGAGCGTTATCCCATGAAGACATGAATTAAGTGACTAAAAGATGGGGGAAAAAAAAAAAATCTTGAGTAACTGCAGCGCTGCTTCTGTGTGAGTAGGAAACAATCTCCACATCCTATAAAAATCACCGCTTTACACTGAAATAATGACGGAACTACCAGGTACGCTGAAGTTACATCAAATATGACATATTATGGGACCACTTGGAGTTTACGGCGAGCTCAGCGGAGAAAGCACAGTGCTGCTGCAGGAGACAACGCCCTCTGACGCAGGCTTCTTTGATACCGGCTGCAGGGACACTGTACTCGCCCGGTGTCCTTGATTTATCACGGGATGACAGCTGAAGCCACGCTAAACAATGCCGTACCACCGCAGAGGTCTTTTAGGATGTGCCATACGAATTCTGTTTAATACAGACACCTGCGCATCCACTACACGTCTGCTCTTGAAAAAGTTAAATACAACGTTAATGACAGCCAATGTTTCTTAATTACTGAGAATTATGACATAAGTAGTCTCGTCACCTCCAAAGTATTATCCTCTTTTTGTAACTTCACTAAGTGTGCTTTTGAAAATGCACTGCTTTCTGTTTAAAACAAAAAGCTTGCTTTAATTTTAAATACATGACCCAAGACTTTTCTTTAATCTTTGATTCTTTATAGAGATACCAATCTACCACTAATATTTTATGTTCTGAAGGAGGGTGTTAGCTTGCGGAGGAAGGGAACACTGTTGGATGAGCAGACACCAACAGCATGGATGCGTATTTTGAAACGCATATTCTAAGATAGCAGCTTAAAAATCAGTGTACATTTAATAAGCAGTCTTTGGCTTGCTAGATTTTGGGGTGCATTTACCAAATCAAACATTTTTAAGAGTTGCATTACAATTTTAAATGGGTTTCAACATGCAGCCAAGCAGATCGGAAAATAGTTTGCCTACAACAATCACTTAATATAGAATTCCAATATAAATTTTCTACTAAAGCCACGTAATACATCATTTCTTATTTATTTGGAAAACATGCGGCAGATTTAGGCAGAAAAAAAACAAACACAAAGCTGATTCTATACCAAGTTACAGAAAAAAATGAACATTTTAATACCAAATTTCTGTAATTCTAGATCATCTTCATCAGGCAGATGGGCTCAACTATACTGTGGGCTGTAAAAACTAAGCACTTCTAAGAAATAGTATTTTTACCCTTGCAGACATAATTCTGTTATTACAACAAGTTATTAACTGAATGTTATGTCTAGTCTTCTGTGGACTACTGACAATCTTTTAAAATTTCTACATGACATTGTACTAAAGGCTGTGTTCTCTGCACTGTGAAAAAAGTAAAAGTGTATTTCACTAAATCCTCTAGGAAGCAAAAGCTGAAGTTTACCAAGGCAGGCTTCCGGCTACTGAAGCATTTATCTGGAACACTCACATGGGATGCACTGGGATTTCAAGGCGTTTGTTCAAGAATAACACAAAAGAAAGTCATTACAGGACCCCACATATTTCAGATTTACGGCAGCCCGAATGTTTAGTGTATTCCATACCGTGGCTCTTATGCAGTCAATACTTACAATACATAATCAGGAGTTTTCACTATTCAACTAATGCCAATTCTCTTATGCTATTATTCAACAAAAAAAACTTTTCTCCAGACCAAAAGGGTTCTGCTCAAACCTAAAAATCCACCACATGGAAATTGTCTTTAACAGCTGCAACAACGGACATAAGAGGGGCCAAACTGCACAGATATCAAACAGAAGGACCCAAAGACCTGAGTTCAAGACACACAAAGATTTATTAAACTGTATCAGCATGAGACAGAGTCCTCTAGGAACAGTCACATTCCACACATCAGTGGTGTTTAGAGAACTGGGCCATCACACAAATGGAATATATGGGAGACACCACAATGGGACAAACTGTTCTCATTTGCATCGATCCAAATTTGGCAGAACTCCCCGAGTTCTAGCCTATCCATTGATATTTTAATAAAAAGCACTGAGCATGCATTAAATGTCACACACACACACAGAGTGGGTGGAGAAGCGAAGTCCTAGCTTTTTCAAAAGAAAAACAAAAACCAGAAAGTTTTAAGTTTTCTTTTTCACTAACAGAAAATGGCTCTCAGGCACAAGTTATGACTATGGATAAAAATCTGGGTAAGACTGGTATGTACTAATATCTTCTTTTTCTTTCATGTAAATCCAGTTTCAGTCTAAACACTCCAGTAGCTTCTTCATCTTTATAAACAACAGGCAGAAATATAGCATGCAATAAAACATAAAAAGTTGGTTGTCATCCTAATTGTACAAAGCATAAAACTGATAAACAAAGCCACAGCTCTGTTGCTTCTTGATGGACAGACAAGCAGTGAGAATTAATGCTCATAAACAAGGGACTACTGGAGAATGTACAATCCAGTAGAGACACATGGAACTCTGTCTCCTATACATCCACCTTTAATGAATTTGAGTGGTTAAGCCATAAATCAGTATTTTTAGGCATTCTATTTAAGGAGTTTTAATGTCCAATCTTTTCAGTAAATCATAAAACACCATGTAGAAAGTTTCAGTAAGTGTCTGGAAAACAAGCATGAAGTTCTTGCCATTATTATATTCATGTGAACTGATGGAAATCATCATTTGAATGAGATGTGTCCATCTCATTGCAAAGTCTGCATCTCCCGGTTTTGCAAAGGGGTTTTAACTATGCTGTCAAGAAGCCAACTTCGATCTGTGGCCGGAGCAGCGCTGGCAAACACAAAGCATTTTCTAGATTACTTCAACACTTAAGTCACAATGGCCAGGTGGGGCTGAACAATGGTAACTCTTCGTTTAATAAATAGATAGAAGTACTATCTGTCAGCTAAAGAGGTACCTAGTAGAACTGTAACACGCTTCACTGTGCTTAAGAGCACAACCAAGAATAACGGGGGGGCGAGGGGGAGGGAAAAAAAGGGCTTGTCCGACTGGAATCCTTTATTTTGGCAAAAACAGAGAACGTAACTTTAGTGCAGAAAAGCCTAGTACCGCTTTTAGATGAAACCTCTGATCTTGGCAGAGTTACACATTTCAGACTCCACTTAAAAATAAAGCCCCAAGCAACCTCAAATCACAACTCTCGCTGGAAAAAGATTATGAAACAAAACAGTTAAAAGCCACAAGCTTAGGATACCCCAACCGCAGACCCAGCGAAGGGAAATCAAGAGGTTTAAAGGCGTTCGTGCAGATGGCCGTTTATTACAGGTATCAAGGTAAAGGGAAGGGACTTTAAAAGAGAAATCGCAAACAAACAAACCAACCCAACCCGCACGCCCCTTCCCCTTCCCCTTCCCCTGCCCCTGCCCTCGCAGGGGAGCCGAGGTTTGGTCATTTCCAAGTTTTGCCCTGCTCTGCCGCGCCCCCCGCCAGATTTCTCTCTGCGCAGCGCTCCCGGCAGCGCCCCGGGAAGGCGCGGAACAACGGACCGCGGCCCAGGTGAGCAAGCCGGCGGGAAGCAGCGGCCCTGCCAGCCCTGCCCCAGCCCCCGGCACTGCCCCCGGGGCGGCGGCTCCGCGCCTCAGGGCCCGCCTCAGCTCCCCGCTGCCCCCCGGCCGCTAGCGCCGCCATTTGGTCCTGGGCCGCCGACCGCCATTTTCCCGTCCTCTCGGCGGGCGGGCGGCGCTGGCCGAGACTGTTGCCAGCTCCGCTGCCAGCCCAACCCGGCCCGGCCCAGCCCAGTCCGACGGCGGCTGAGGCGTGGGGCCGGACATGGCCGCCTCCCCCTCCCGATCGCCGCGCTCCGCCGCCGCCGCGGCCGGGCCGCTCGGGGCCCCGTCGGCCCGCAGGCCCCCGCGCACTTACTTCCTGTTTTGGGTCCGGGCACTTGAGAAACCAGGATGGAGACTCCCAAGTACCAGGATGGAGGCGCCGAGCGGCAGCGAGCGGCGAGGGGGGGAGGCGGAGGCAGCGGCGGGGCAAGGCGCAGGCAGCCCGCGAGCCCGCCGGAAGGGCCCGCCGCCCGCCCGCCCGCCGCTTCCGCCTCGCCGCGGCGCCACAAAGCGCACGGCGCGGGGTCCGCCGCGGCGGCGGCGGTGCCACAGGGCGCACCGGGCGCACGGCGCTGTTCCCTTCCTCGCTGCGGGGGAGGCGGGAAGGGCCGCCCGTGACCGGCCCTGAGGAAAAGCCGCTCTCTCCATCCGCGCTTCCTTCATGGCTCGCTCTTCATTTCCCTCCTGCCGAACGAGTAATGGCGTACGGTCAAACAGGAGCCTTAAAACCGAGTAATGGTCAAACAGGAGCCTTAAAACCGAGAATAAAGAAGCGCCCGGCGGTGCGCGGCTTGTGCTCACTGCCTCGTGGACTGTAGGCGCCCTGACCCTTGGCAAAAAAAAAAAGTCATCCGCTGAGCCCCCTCGCAGGCCAGCCAGGTAGATCAGGGCGAGTGGCATCCCCTGCCTGCAATTTTGTGTGTAAAAAACCTCCTGACGCTTTGACCACAAAGCCCCTTTTTTGGCTGTTTCCCTTAGGTGATGGACCTCCAGCCCTGTCCTCACCCAAAGTGTGGGAGCTTCAAAATGTGCCCTGGTCCCACGTGAACAGCTTTTGTGCAAACCTTCCTCACAGGCCGTGGGGATCCCGTAACCTTGCAGAATCAGTTCGTCAGGCAGGATTCAGTTGTCCTAAACGTCTGGTGCCGTTTAATACCTTAAAATCCCCAAAGTGTCAAGGATGCACTGGTCAGTATGACTGGGGGAACTTGTGAAGCAGCAACTGGAGGGAGGCAAGGCAGGACAGATGCCCCGTCTAGTCTAGGATATCTCAGATGGGGCTAGATGACTAGGGTTAGGCAGCTGCATCTTACCCATAGGGTTTCGGGTCGCCCTGTTTGCCCTGAGAACGCTACAGCTTTGAGGTACTGGTGCGAACAGGATCCTCCCTGCGTGTCTCTTCCCAGGGAGTTTCTGTGGAAGTGGGTGCAGCAAAGTGGATTTTGCTGTCTCTTATTCTGGATTAAAACATAGTAATGAAGAAAAGGTGGGGATTTGTACCTGTAAAACAAAGCCTGGTAGCTGGGACATGGAGACAGAGGGGCTAAGACTCAAAATTGTAATGGGGAGACAGGGCAAGGTAGGGAGGAGACATTGCACGTAAAATTACAGTGGTGAAAGAATGAAGTCAAAATGCATAGCTAGGGAGAAGGAGCAGGCAGCTGGGATAAGAGCCAAAAGCAGGATTTATAGCATCTCTTTTATTCGAAGAACACTTAAATTAACTCTGGTATCTGTGTACTTGGTCTTTCTGAACATCAGACCTCAGGGATCTCAAATTCCACATCCAGTAGTTAGTTGACTTCCAGGGAAAAGTTTAAGTGCCCTGTGCCCTTAGGCACTCCGTGGCCCAAGCAGAGGTAAGATTTGCTTTTCCAGGGTTGCATACAGCTGTTGGACTCACCAGCCTATGATCTCTTGCAGCTCCCTCATTTTTTTTCCCCCAACTTTTGCAGCAAATGAAGTGGGAACCTTACATTTACCTTTTTTTTTGAAGTACATCTGTGCTTTGGGTTTGTTTTGTTTTGTTTTCGAGGTGGCTGTGGGCTTGCTTTAAAAATAACAGCATCTCACTTAGTTGAGCTGTACCAAAATGCATAATCAGGAGGCTGAGTTCAGACCGTACCGGAAGCAGTAATTTTGACATTTCATGTATGTCTTCATCTCATGAAAATTTCTAGAGAGACCTCATGTAGTAAGCAGCAAACATGAAGAGGAATCCTTCCATACCATGCTTATTTTCTCCATATGTTATCCCCTCAGTTACGAGCTTTTTTTGTGCTGGATATAAAGTCTTTCTTCTGACTCTGTTTTGGTCTTATTTATCTGGATGTACATCGTGGAAAACTATATTTTAACTGCAAAATTGTTACTTGCTTTGATGTAGCGGTGGTGATCTGGGTTGTGTCGTCGTGAGATACGAAGATGTTACGCCACTGCTGTCAGATCATGCAGCAGCACTTTGTGGACTGGGGCACCGAGAATTGTACACCCCCGTCCTGTGTCTTCGTCACAGGGATTAAGATCTCGGTTTGTGCCCCATTCCCCATTTGTGCAATGGGAATAATACCACTTTCCTGATGGATATGTGATATAATCACACTTGGGAATATTTACTTTGTATCAAGTTCAAGATATATGTAGAAAAAGCGATGGCTGGAGTTCTCTGGTGCTCCGTGAACAGGATAAAATCTTACTCTGTAACAGATTCTTGTTCTGTGGAGCATATGAGGTTCGTGTATCCTGAGTTGTCTCGTGTTAAGGGAACAATTACACACGTATATACCTTCTTAAGCTGATGAAAGAGTCAAACACAGAGTTTGCTGTGGACCTGACAATCCCTTTCCTTAAGTAGCAGTTAGTGTTTTACCCATCCACACAGTTTTCTTCCAGAGGACCTACGTTCCTGGTAGCCACCAGGTGTCTCTACTGCAATGTGCTCTGGACCCACCAGCTGCGTCTCAGAGATGGAACTTTTCTCCATTTACTGTGATGAAGTTAAAGCTAAATTAGCATTGCTCTGTAGGTGCAGTACTCTCACTCCTCATCAGACCTTAGGGGAAGAATGAGACTGTGGCACTGCTTGATAAGGAGAAGACATGAGATAGAGGATCATCAACGTGCTGATGACTCACCATGGTGCTCAGTAAATCTTGAAGGCAAAGCATAAACTCTTAATAATCCTAAATCTGATTATGTGGACAGTGGCAAGAAGTATAGATGTCTGAAAGCTTGGTATAGATCCTTTAACTTAGTAAGAAAAAAAAATTTAATCTGCCAGATTCAAGAGAAGAAAAAGCAAAAAGTTAGAGACGGCCTTGAGTTACATGTGTTAAATACTGGGAGGTGGGCAGTGTGGGTGATGTACAAGATGGCAAGCAGGGTGCCTGGCTTTAGCAGCTTGCTCTTGAACTGACCCGTGTGAGTGTGTGTGGTGTGAATACGAAGTAGGTGACGGAGAGGAGCAGTAATCCATACAGGAAGCCCTGGAGCAGATTTTGATGTAGCTGGAAGAGAAAATCATAGGTCTTGGTTCTATTATCAAATCCCTGGGCTGGGGTATGGATGCATCACTCACTGCCTTCTGTTTTGGCTTAGGGAGACCGGCATCCCAGGTGACATGCAGCTAAGGGCCCGGAGGCAGTAAAGGCTGGCGGAGCAGTTGCAGGGGTGGGCAGGCAGCATGGATGAATTGACACAGGGGTCTTCCTGATGTCGAGTCAGAGCAATCAGCAGAGGTGCAGCAGATATTTTGCCCAACTCCTTTTATTTCTTTCATGTTAACTGACTGGGATCAGTGTACATAAAACCTGAGTAAATTGCTTTAAACATTGAAGTCCTGCAGGTCCCGGGGGGCAGTCCAGACTGCTTGTGCTTCAGATCAACCTAACGTCTTAGGGCACCCCAATCTGGGAAGTCCTTTAGGCTTCTAACTTCAGTTTCCCAGGGATACATGAAGTATTTTTGTTCTGAAATGAACTTTCAAACATTTTGGGATGAAACTGCACCTTTCCTTTGGTGTAGAGAGCACCAACATCCCAATAGGTAAGCCTCCTCCTGCAGTAGACAGCTACAGGACTATCTTCTGGAGCTTCAGAGGACCTAGTTGTTGCAGGAAAAAAAAAAAAATAGTCTCGAATTTCGAGGAGTTTTTACTTTATTTAATTTGTTACCGATTAGCGTGAACATCAGATCACCAATTTGGGTATCAAAAAAGAACATAAACAATCAAACCAACACTTAAGTAAACACATTTTCTCCCCCTTCTGCAGGATCAATTTTGCTTAGGTGCTTGGTGGGTTTACTGGATGGCTTGGGCCATCCCAGTGCATTTGGCAAGGTGACAATGCAGCAGGCTCTTACTGGGTGTGTAACAGTTTCTTTCTGCTGCTCTTTGCTTCTGTCCTGTATCTAGCCTGGGTTGCTGATGGCCTGCAGTCCCTCAAGGGTGTCCCTGCACCGGTGTGGGTTGCCCACAGTCTGTCGGGAGTGCACCCCTTAGGCATGGAGCATCTCCTTCCAAGAGCACATCTCCAGCCACACAACTCAGCTATCTCTCCCTTCACCTGTCTCTTTACCTGTATCTCCTACGTTTTCAGCTGCCTCTCTTTCTTAAATCTGCCTGAGCAGGGGCTCCACACGCTCTCCTGACCAGCTGGTGTTTTGGCACGCAATGGCTCGCTTACAGTAGTTTCGGAGCTGGCTGGTGCAACGGCAAGTGGCCCAGGGCAGGCCATAGCCTCCTCCCATGCAGGGCACCTGCAGACCCCGGCAGCTCAAACCCTGCCCCATTGTGCCTCCTGCTTCAGAGGCAAGATGGCTTCCCACTCCCTGTGCTGGAGAAAGGATGGGGATCTCAATAATTTTGACTTCTGGAAGTTTGTGTTATGCATTAAATGATTAAATGTAGAAGGAACTACTAATTTCAGTGGACTGGATCTCACCAGGGTGGTCTTTGATTGTGTATCTCTGCACTGACATCAGAAGGAGCTTTGGTGCTCACAGGGGAACGGTCCTTCTGCTCTGCCTTGGTAAGATGTGCCTTGCTTAATGCAGTCTGGTGCACTGGTTCCAGTTCAGACCCTGGACTGGTTTACTATTCTTGTCCGTGTTTTCATGGAAAGATGCTGTCACAAATCGTGCCTTTTTCCCCAACTTGTTGCGATCCGCAGTTCCAGAGGTTCTCCTCATTTGGCCTTGTTTATTTATCTGTTGTGCCCACTTAGCATGAGATGCTCCTTCTGTCACTTCGGGCTGGTAGAGCTGAACCGCTGATTTGACCCACCAAAAGTCCTCTGCTGTAACTCCATCCGTTCCAAATCACACTGACAGGTGTTGGGGTGCTGAGCAGTGGTTCAGGATTCACATTCCAAAAATACATCTTCGTGTCTGTTGTAAGAATTTTGCTCCAAGCAAAAGGCAAGTCTACAGAGAAGAGCTGAACTATCTCTTGCGGATTATCCCCTGACTAAGCCTTTGTACATGGGTTTTACCATCCTTTCTGGAGGAACTATATCTTGCTGTTGCAGATGTGGAGATGTTACTCTATAGAGCAGGGATTTTCTGAGTGGAAGTAGTAGTCGGCACAAGCTGGAGGGAACAAACCCAGAGGAAAAGACACCTCTTCTTGCTGCGCTATCCTGCCAACAGTCTGATTCCTGTTTGTTTATGAGATTATTCATATTTATATAGATTTCTAGCTGTATATATATGTATATAATTACATATGAGTATAGCAAATGTATTCTTTACCTATTTATAGAAAAAATATTTTTATGTATAAATAATCTAGTATTTTTGTAACGCTTGTTCATTTATGTACTCACGGTTTGGTAGGTGCTGGCTATGGAGGATTGCTCAGGCTCTGAAGAGCTGCCTTGAAAGAGATGCCAGAGAAAGAGTAACAGAACATGGTGCGAGCTTGTGTGGCTTCTCCACTGCAGAGTGAATCACCTGTAAGAAAAATTATTACCTTGGGGCATGTCCTAGGAGGAATCTTACAGAAAGCGGTCGCTCATTTTGAGACCTTGTCTTTGGTGACAATCTCATACATTTCCTCACTTGCACCTGAGTGAGGCTGTAATGGACTGACTCACCTTCAAAGCCTTTGGTGATATGTTTTGAATGCCTGCTGTGTCATTTACACTCTGTCAGAGTCCTGGAAAATATTAGAGAATATCAGCATATTCAGGAGCCTCGATACACAGTCTGTGGAACTGGGAAGGAGAGCATTTTCCTTTTTTTGCTGAAACCTCTACTGAGACACCTAAATTATGATCACAGTCAGCCTAGGCTGCATGGGCAAGCAGTTACCTCCTGGGTTGCCATTTAGAGGTGCCCAGCTCTCCCCACAGACTGGGGCCGTAGCAGTAGCCATACCACTGAACCTAACCTGTGACTAGCAATGTTTGTGTTGATGTAGCTAAACAGGAAGAAGAAAAAGCAACAGAGTCCTGGAGAAGTGAGAAGAGGGCAAGCTGCCATCAAGGTCTACATGGGTCTGAGCTGCCAGCAGCATCGGGATGATGCATTCTTCCTGCTATTGAGTATAGCAGGAAGGGAGCTGTGCAGTTCACAGTATCCATAAAGGATTGAGTGGCTGGAGGGGATATCCAGGAGAACAGGAAGGAGGAACCGGTTTCTGTAAGATGGGTGTATGGACAGTAGAAAAGGAGAAGGAACGAGGCTTCACAGAGGCAGAAGAGAAGGGAGAGAAAAGGACTGAGCAGGTGGGAGGAGCAGATGGATCCCAGTTGGGAAGCGACTTACTGTGTGCCACTAAAATCAAAAGTGCTGATGGCCGGGGGAGCACTTGCACCCACCCTGTTGAAGACAGACCGTTGAGCCACAAGATTTGCTAACTTTGGTGAAAATGCAAAAACATCTGCTGACACTGCTTGTTCTGGTGAACATCTGCTAGCTCACTTAATGCCAACATCTGCTGGTTTTGGTCACACCAGGGTTACACAACTGTCTATTGTTAAACCCGCACCTCGGTTGAAAGCTAAGATCCTCAGCCAATGAAGACCAGCATGACCATATTTTTGACCGCAGACCAGATTCAACTACCAAGACAGACTATAAACATAACAGGTGTGATGGGGGTAGCAGAAAAATTGTCCCATAGCTCAAACACAACTTTGGCTATCTGGGGAAAAGAGAATGACGGCTGTGGAAGTGGCTTTGAGCCCTTATAAGAGAAATAGATTAGGATTTGATGTGCTGGCAGGCAAACGACGGCATCTACCCAGTGTCAGGGTGTGGAGTTTTGGAGGCAGAGGGGTGGAGGCCACCCATGTGAAAACTTTGCAGGTTGCTTTTGCACTACCACAATCTAGAGTAACCTGTGTTTCTCACTATCTTCTGCCAGCTGCTGCCAAATGAAGTAATTAACGACCTCAAGAAAAGACAAATCATGTCACACACATTCCCCTTATAACTCTCCGGTTTGGTCAGTCTGTAAACCAGATGGGTGGTGGCGTTTAACAATTGATTATAGGAGATCAAACAGTAATACTCCACCACTAACAGCTGCCATCCCGAGTATAACCTCAATAGTAACGGCAATACAGACAGCCACCCACCCATGGATTATGTCGGGCCCTTGAGGCCATCCAATGGGAAGAAATATATTTTGATAGGAGTAGAGGTGGTATCGGGGCCATCTATGGCCACAGCCGTTAGCACAGCCACCGAAGATCAGACAATCCAAGTTTTTTGAGACTGGTTTAGTATTCTACACATTCCTGAATTCAGAGTAATAACAGGTCGGATTTTATGGCCCTGGTGCAAAACTGGGCACGAGGGGAAGGCGTCAAATGGATGTTCCACAGACCATATTATCCTCAGGCTAACAGCATAGTCAAACGAACCAGCTGTTTGATTAAGAGACATGCTGGTGTCTCACAGCACAACTGGGATATAGTTACCAAAAGCGGACTTTATTATTAATAACCACTGGAGAAGTTATGGAAACCCAAAGATTCAAGCATTCTGTCCTACGGGGTCATGGTCTGGTGACATCCCCATACCTAACAATCAAAAGGGCCTGTTCCCATTGAGATCATATGCGGGCCAACCCGTCATGGTAAAGCTGTCTTCCATTGGCATTGTGCCCATGACCCTAACAAAACCTGGGAGGCCCTAGACGGAAGCAGAAGAACCCATCTATTAGTGCCTGATGGATAATCCCTGACTTGTAACCCTGTGCCTGGTTTCTAATCTGAGGCTCAGTTTTGTGGTTTTTTTTACAAGACAGCGGAAAAGCGGACCACCTTGGTGCTCCTACTAGCAATGGTGATAGTGGCCAACATGGACAACCAGGACCTGGACTACAATGTGGTGGCAAATGAGCTTAACCTATGTAAATTTGGTATCTCCTAGAAGAATGTGTTGAGAATGTGTGGGAATATTGGAGCATTGTCATAGGACTGATTTCCATTGTCTATTTTCTGTTTGCTGCACTACCTCAGATTTACATTGGTGGTCAGAATGGAAGAGTGGAGCTGACGCAGTAAAGGCCAACTCAGTATGGGACATGAGATGTAATCACGTTTTTCTACCTCCCAATAATGTCACGGGGTGGGGTCGGAATGGTTCTGTGGGGAGCTACTGAAAATGGTGCTCGGTGGAACGCTGATGACCACTCTTTAGGGGGAACACTGGTGACTACTGTTTACGGTCTGTATTGGATTTGATGTTATTAAAGGAGAAAGATGTATGTGGAGTCTTAAACCTGTCGATAGACAAATGCTGTGTCCACATCCCAAATGTGTCAATGCCACTTCAGGATCAGATCAACAAAATGAAGAAAGAGGCAGGAGGCTCAGAGGCAATTGTTGCTGCACTGGGGACTAACTGGTTGGGGGAGGTTTTTGATATGTTTGGATTTTCCTTGTGAGGATGGCTGACCAGCCTTCTTCAATCTTTAATAATGATTGTAGTTATAGTTATTGTAATTTGTATTATAATAAACTGCTAGGCACATGGTAGTAAAATCTGTGTTAACAGTAGAGTATACCTCTTAAAACTTGTTTGCATAATAATTGAGGAATGATGATCCCCAATGAGCAGTAAAGCTCACTGAGACTATGCTCCCTTTTAACTTTGGAGGCAAGAGATGACTGTACCACGACTCCAGGGAAACCAGTTGAATCATGACTGTGGTCACAGAGTGGGTTGTGTGGCAGGTTGTCTTGGTTTGAAAGACAGGTGTCTGCGGAGGAAGGCAGGAGCCTCCCTTGAAATGGAAAGTGCAACCCCCTTCCCTCCAAATTACTGTAATTTTGAAATTAAGGGGCCTTCAGGCAAAGATATGGGGAATAGGAATAACAGTTCTTTACTTTATATATATATATATATATAAGACAAGGCAGGAAAAAAACCCAACCCACTGGTTTACACTGACAGAGTCAGGAATACAACCTGACACCCTGTTAGGGTGGCAGTAGCAGTCCGATAAGATGATGGCTGCAGTCCTCCTGAAGCGATGGATGTAGTTCTGTGGAAGCAGCGATCTTGTAAAAGGGTCTGGTCTTCCTCCGAAGGTCCAGTGGTAGGTAGGTAGCTCTTGTCCTCTGGAACTCCGGGGGGGGGGGAACTCCTCTGGGAATCCAGTGGAAGAAGGCTGCTAGGGTGTTCGAGATCTCAGTGTATATTTAGCATGGACTGCTTGGCTCCTTCCCCCCGGGCGGAGCATCTCACAAGGGGATGGGGAGTCGTGAGGCAGTTCCTTGATGGGCCATTAACAGGAGATCGTCCAGGAGCCAGTTATCGATGGGTCAGGCGATAAGGCATTTTTGTGCCCATTAACAGGAGATAGTCCAGAGGGGGGAGGCAGGGAGCACCGCCCCGCCTGGTCTCAACAGCTCCTGAAGATGGTAATAGAATACTTTTTTTTTGGGGCACATTTTACACTGTAACCTAGGACACAGGTACCCCTGCCCTGACGGACTGTGACTTTCCGGCCATTTCTTTTCATGCCCTTACTTTTGCACCCTGATGGTGACTGTTTTCATGTTCACAGTCACTGGAAAATGGAACCCTCAGCCAGTAAGAGCTGACATGACTATATATGACCACAGATGAGATTCAGCTAGGATATAAATGGGGCCCTGCTGCAGGGCAAATGGAGTTGGTTTTCCTCAGAGCATCGGGTCTGTAATTGAGGACTCTCCCCTTGGGTCGAGACACCACCCAAGGTAACTGCTGGAGGATGAGAGCTCTTGTCTTACTAGGTGAGTGATTGTGCGTTTCGGATCATCGTTATAAAGCTTAGCAATTCTTCAGTATTAGTTTCGCTTGACAGATATCTGAACCCGTAGTTTATTAATGTTTGTCAGAGTGCTAAATTTTGATTAGAATAAATCTCTCTTGAGTACCTGCCTTGTCTATTTTGAGAGTCTCCACGACAGTGGCAAAATTTAGTTCTTGCTGTAAGAGGGACAGACAAAAGTGGACAGATGCTTTCTGCGTGGCATTGCACACAGGTTGTGTGCAGGGGCTATGGGTGGACAGGGGAGCGGCATATGTGTAGGGGAGGGACAAGAGCTGGTTGCTTGGCCTATGTCACCCATAAAATTCCAGTGACTGGAGCTGTATGGTTATGGTCTTGAACTCTCTGAGGAGCTGTGGGAGGAGAGCGATGTATTTCATACTGGAAAAACGTGTCCTGTTTTGGAGCTGGAGGTTGATTTTGCTTTCATGTAGGTTCAGCTTTTTGGCAGTGTTTACCAAATGCTGGTTACCATGAAAGCAGTGACAAAGCTCCCATGCATTTGAAAGGGACAAAGCGTTTTCTTACAGCAAAATGTACTATTTATCACGTAATTCTACTCTCTGCTGGCAGATGGTGCTGCGATATATCCAGGAGCTGGGACCAGATTCTTCCACTCAGAGGGGATGTGAGCAAGCAGCATCTACTTTGTATTTTCATTCTGGTTTGTTCCTAAATTTGTTTTACTATGAAATGGAATTCTTCTCCTCTTTGTTGTTCTTCTTCCAACTTCGACTATCTAAGCAGGTCAGCCAGTTTTATTTTTGTCTCTTTGGATTAGCACAGAGCTGGCAGGCAGAACTCGACTCCAAACCCAAATCTTTCCGTAGGAAGAAAAGCTATTCCTGGCGTTATTTCCTTCAACATAGGATTTTCTTGTGTTTACAAAACCTGCCTTTTGGGCCCATGCTGGTCTTGCAGCCTCATTTTAATAGTAGTCTGGAGTTTCTGTCAGTAGGTACACCAGAGACTTAATCTAAACAACCTGTGAGGATCACTTCTGCTCCAGTTTTTAATGTTTCTTTTTATCTCACTTGATACTGTGGCCCATTGCTGATTGTTTTTCCTGCAACATACAGTGTGATTAAAGGTTTTGCTCAGTGGTTTCTTTCTGGGAAACAAATAAACCCCAACCCAATCCAAACCCTTTTCTATTAAAAAAAAAAAAAAAAAAAAAGGAATATTTGGAGGAATTAGTAAAGGGTGGGATCAACCTATTTAATCTCTAAATACAGAGGTCTAAAAAGCTGCTGAAAATTCAGTGCTGGGCCTCATCTGCTTTCTAGAGCTGCTGTCCAAGAGGTGCTTAAACTTTTCACATGTCTCCTTGCTTTGCTTGAGAGGTCCCTGGAACCCTGCACCCATATTCTTGGAGAGCGGCTGAAAACTCTATAGTTGAAGACCAGAAGCACCAAGAAAAAGAAAGACCCTATTCCAGCAGCCAGCACATTTAGAGCCAAACAAGGATTTCTGTCACTAGCCTCAGATTTCTCCAGTGAGGGTGTAATGTAAAAGCCCTGCACACTCCAGCAGCTGGGTGTGAGACCCCTGTTTTGTCCTGCCCAGCTGAGCATCAGGCTTCCTACCTTGGGCTCATCATCAGGCTCTGTGTGCAAAGAGAGGGAGCAGACACCCCCACCCTCCCCCCCCGCCTTCGCCATCACTGTCAGAATACAACATGACTGAAATGATTTGGGTTAAGAAAAACATCCAAAATAGGTGCTTTTTTGTTTTCCTGCTTTGCCCTGGATCTTTTCAGTGACCCAGTTTTCAGCACAAAACCACAAAGCTGTTACAAAGCCACAGAAGAGGGCTACACGGCATGTGAGCAGAAGTGGTTAGGGGGGAGTATGTTAGAAACCTCTTTAGGTGGCTTCACCACTGAGAAGGACATGCCCATGGACCCATGCCCCACGCTGAGGAGGAGCCCGGAGAGAGGCTTGCCAACTCCTGGGAAGGGATTGTGCCAAAAGCCCTCAGGGAAAAAGAAGTGAGCACCAGTGCTCCTCTCATGTTCTTCCCTTTTAATGAGAAAACAGTCCATTAGGGACCTGTTCTGAGGTGATGGCCAGGTGGGTGGGTCCTCTTAGAATGCAAGTGTCTAACATCTCCTTTGGATACCTCACACTCAAGAAGAGACAGAGTCTAACACATAGGCAGACAAGATCATCCCCCAGAAATCTCCTCCAACGTCTCGAGAAACATCTGCATTTATGTCAGAAGGACCAGGGAGAGGCCTCTGATGTTTAAGCATATCTAGGCCTCAGGTAGTAGTTTTCAAACTCAACACTTCATAAATAACATGAATAACATCAATCCAGTCCTGCATGACCGAGTTCTTCAGATACATTTATCTTGCTGATTACAGTTCCACCTGAAGTCACAAAGAATCGAGGCATCTCAGTGCAAGATTGTACCCAGTGCCAGTGCCCAGTTCCAGTGGTGATTTGAAGTGCCCACATCCCTCATTTTGGGCTCTCTCACATGTTCAGAGCAAGGCTCAGACATGCCAGGTGCTCTATAGAGTGGACTTCTGTGCCCATACGCTGATGCACTGATGTTGGGGAGGTTGAGTACAAGTGCAAGAAGTTTGTGTCTTGGAAAATCCATTTCAGGGTAGGACTTGAAACCTGAGCTACAACTGATCTGTTTTTTCCTATCACAGATGTGGAAAAAAGTGGTGAGAATAATCTTCGGAAGCAGTCAAAGCAGTAAATCAAATTTGGCAATTTACAGGGCAGTGGCCAGGATAACACTATCCATTTCCAAAAGCGACAGAGTGATGTTTCTGGACCTTAAACAGGCCTGTATTTCCATGCGATTTAGCAGAAATATGTTTCACATTCTAATCTGATTACCTAGACTAGAGCAGAAGTGACTAAATGAGCTGATAATGCTACCTGGCAGCTGTCACACGATTTTTTGCTGTCTAGAGAGAAAATGGAAGGACATATGTTCTGAACTCCTGCTACTGAAGTTAGAGGATGAAAGAAATAGAAGGGTTTTAAGTTGGAAATGAGATCATGCATTGTGCCCTTTGGACAGCATGTAATCTGGCTAATGGCATCAAGGAGCTATATAAATAACTTCATTAAAATGAACTTGTTTCAAATGATTTAAATAAATCAGACTCATTTGTCAAAGAGCTGGGATGAAATAATCAGGTTAATTTAAAGCTGCTCACTGGGGTGACAATTCCTGAATTTGTTCCACTGGTGAGACTGCCATCAGTAGCTTCAGTCACCAGTGGGAGCTCTGAGCCCAACATGAAAATGCAGACTGGGCTTCCACAAGTGCATTTTCAGGAGCCCCTCTCTTGTGTCTGTAGCACAGTCTCCGGAGTCCCACGGCTGAAGGTATGTGTTCCAGGGCATTTAAAGGATGGTTCAAGACCCACCAGATCTAAATCCTTTGCTGGTGGTTGTGAGTTTACAGCCCCTTAGTCTGCACTCTGCTGTCTGCCCTCTGCCTCTGAATGAAAGGTGACATGAATTTTCAGAAAAACTAATTGATTTTGGTGCCTATCACTGCCTTGGTGGAAGGGACTGCGTGATGCAACAGGTCTTTTCCCCACACTTACTTCAGTGCTTTGTGTCTATGTTTTCCCTTTTTTTTATTAAGCCCCTTGCTTTAGCAGTTTCTGCAGAAGTCAGATGGATAAATCCAGTTCTTCAGGCTACAGATGGACTTGCTCCTCCATGGTCCAAAAAACCCTTACCTATCTAGAGATGAATAATTACTTGCTGTAAACCTATTCCAGTGCAGCAGAGTCAGTCGAGCTGTGCAGATTTAGATGAACTAAGGATGTGACTCTGTAGAGAGTGAGTGAGTAGGAAGATTGTCCCATCCAGGTACAGGCTATCTTCTGTTGGTCTGTGCTGGTTAACTTCAAAACTCAGTTCTGATTTGCTTGGATTGTGCTCCAGTGGAGCAGGAACTGCCCATATACTGTCATCATGCATTGTACACCTTACCTTTCCCATATCACTAGTTTTCCTCTCTGTTGCATTTTGGGTACTTTTCTTCTACATGGTGGAGCGAAAGGATGAGGACATGGGTCTTATGGAAAATGAGTTTACAATCAGGATTTACAGACAGCCATGTTGCAAACAAAGGAGAGAGAAATTGATTCTTCACGTTTATATCTGCCAAGATCAGAGTTGGGGGTACGGCACGTGGTGTCCTTATGCAACAAATCTGCCCTGAAGTGTCTGTAGCTGACAGCTATGGATTTATCAAATGAAAAAGTGGACAGTGAACTCAACTTTCAGCAATAAAAAGCTTTTCAGCTCTTTAATATGTCTCAGTCCTGCCCTTTGATTGTGCTCCAGCAGTGATCCCGCAGCTCAGGTAACGGGTTGTGCAAATGACTTCAGGCTGCAAGAGAAATTCCTTGTTCCCGGAGCACTGATTTATCCAGCTTGGTTGCTGATAGCAACCTCTGGGCTGCTCTAGCCCCGTGAGATGAAAACAGCTTTAGGGATCTGTTCACCAAAGACACGGTAGGTACTGCAACCTCACTCCCTCCTTCTGCCTCAATCAGACAGCTGACGTACTGCCCGAGGACTGTCCGAATCACAGCTTGTCCTCTAGTTCCCAGTCTGGTCTGTACCTGTAGAGGGGTACATAGCTGTGCTTCCCTGTGGAGGACTCTGGCCCCGTAGGGTTTGGGTTGCTGTTTTTTAAGCTCAATGATATGTGTTTTTATCAATTTGGGAATTCGTGGTTATGGTGAAAGGTGTCAGTCACCACCCACCTCTCAGTGGGGTCAGCTCAGGAACAAGTGCTGGGCAGAAGCTCAAATGCCTTCCCAGAGTCTGGGGTACAGGGGAGCGTGAGAAAGAGATCCCCAGCTAAGAGCTACAGGACTCTGCTCACAACCGGCTCAAAACCAGATCGAACTAATAAATCCTAAACTTTTATCAGGATTTTTCCTTTGGCTGAGATTCTCTCTGCACCCCCCACCCTCCTGCCCCCTCCCGCATCCAAGTTACAGGGCAGCTTTCTCTTCTGGTAGGCATTACCAAACCTGTCAGCTCACCTAGGGCTGACCCAGCTGCAGTGTTCATGCAAGTCACACCGATATCTAATAGTACCCATATGTGTGAGGCCAGAGGTTATCCGCTGCAATATGTTTGATGTGGTGCAGAATGATGTGCTAATCTGTCAGTAAATGTCAGCATGCTGTCTGCAGTGGAAATCAAATCACATCCAAGCAGAAAACTTTGCTTCAAGTATGAAAATGTTTTGTGTTATTGTGAGTTTCTT
Source organism: Leptosomus discolor (assembly GCF_034619465.1). Lineage (NCBI taxonomy): Eukaryota > Metazoa > Chordata > Aves > Leptosomiformes > Leptosomidae > Leptosomus > Leptosomus discolor. The sequence goes on along the minus strand of NC_141391.1, from coordinate 210,707,692 downwards.
CATTATGATAATTTTGATAGTGGTGGTTTCTCTCTGTAGGACTGAAACACATTCTCTCACTTTTATGAGTAGAAAGGAGTGATCCTCTTAGTGATTTGAATGCATCATGAAGTTCTTTTCATTATGTGCTTTTTTTTTTTTTTCCCCATGCCAGGTGGGTCATATCCTGGGTTTATACTGCTGTAAAGCTGGGTTTATCTCACCTGGCTGTCTCCTGTCACAATCTGTCCAGTCAGTATCTTTCAACAGATTTTCATTTTAAACTGATGGAGCTAGCCAGTAGGCTCACTCTTACTAGTGAAACGAGCAGAATGTACATTTCAGATATCAGACTCATTCCTTCAACTCGTTTGTAAAAGCTTTCTAACCATCTTGAGCCAACCAGAATTAAAGTAAAGCACAAAATATTACACTTGCGAACATATGGCTGGTTTCCTGTATTGTTGCAGTGACTACTATACTGCATCCTGGTTCCCATTATAGTTTCTTTTTTCATCTGCTCACTTGATTTTTGAGATGAATTTGTTCTCAGATTAAATCAGCACAAACCTTAACTATGGTGCGGTGTTGCTGGCCGGGCACCTTTCAGTGCGACTCATCATCTAGGAGTGGGACACAGGAAAGGGAGGTGCTGGTGATGGCAGAGGTCACTCGGTGACACTGAGAAATTTGGAAGGGACATTTCATTTAGTAGCAGAATCTGTATTTCCTTCTCCTTCTCTCACTAAATCCAAAATGTTTCTGAGACACTGCCTTTTAAACATTGTTAACAAGGCAAAGCTACCGGAAGAAAATGAGGCATTATATCATTAAAAAAAAAATTTCGCCGTCAGTCTAACCAACAGTGAAAGGACACCTGGCCTGCCTCTCACAGGTGATTCTGAGCTATCTGTGTAGGAAATTCTTTTTTATCTCTGCAGCTGATGAGGCATGACACTGGGGATCAGAAAAATCTGTCTTTGGGAAAAAAAGTCATCTCAGCTTACAGGACTGACAAGAAGAAAAAGGAACTACAAAATAACTTTTTTTTTTTTTTTTCCTCAAATGAACAATATGCCAATTAAAATACTCTGTCATCAATCAGCTAGTTTGGAGAGAAAATCGAAAGTCATCAGTGTTAAGATTGTAGTCTTGAGATCCACTTCTTGCATGTTCTTCCCTTTAAGGCAACGTGAGCATCCTTCCCCTGAGCATCCTGCAGTCCCAAGCACAAACACAGGCTGGGCGGTGAGTGGACTGAGAGCAGCCCTGGGGAGAAGGACTTGGGGGTGCTGGTGGGTGAAAGGCTGGACAGGAGCTGGCAATTGCACTGGCAGCCCAGAAGGCCGATTGCATCCTGGGCTGGATCAAAAGCAGTGTGGACAGCAGCAGGTCGAGGGCGGTGATTCTGCCCCTCTGCTCTGCTCTGGTGAGACCCCACCTGCAGTGCTGCGTCCAGCTCTGGGGCCCCCAGCACAGGAAAGACACGGACCTGCTCGAGTGGGTTCAGAGGAGGCCGTGAAAATGATCAGAGGTGTGGAACACCTCTCTTATGAAAAAAGGCTGAGAGAGTTCGGGAGACCTTATTGTGGTCTTTCAATGATGAGAAAGGGCTTGTAAGAAAGATGGGGAGAGACTTTTTGGTACGCCCTGTTACAACAGGACAAGGGGTAATGGTTTTAAACTAAAAGATGGTAGATTCACACTAGATATAAGGAAGAAATTTTTATGAGGGTGGTGAAACACCGGCACAGGTTGCCTAGAGAGGTGGTGGATGCTTCATCCCTGGAAGTGTTCAAGGCCAGGCTGGATGGGCCTCTCAGCAACTGGTCTAGTGGAAGGTGTCCCTGCCCATGGCAGAGGGGTTGGAACTAGCTGATCTTTAAGGTCCTTTCCAACCCAAACCATTCTATGCTTCTATGATTCTATGAGCAGGAGGAAACATGCATTCAGAATCTGCAGGATCTTTACCTTTTTCAGAACAGTCCTGATAAGAAAAATATCAGCTTTCAGGATTCCAAATGTGTAAATACTTAAGTATGTCTTAACTTCAATCATGACTGGTTCTATGAATTTACGCCAGGAATATACATGTCGGAAGCCAATGCTTTACAATTTTTTAACCAATGTTTGGGTATTTAGACCCTTTTTGGAATAGCTGAAATTCAGGGAGTCATAGAATTTAAAGAGCCTCCATTTGAGGTCGTTGAACAAGTATTACAAATCCCTATAGGCTTTTCATTGCAAATTCCTGCTGAGAAAAATTGTCTGTTGTGTCTCAGACAGTTACGGCAAACAACACTACAAGTAGAAAGCCTAGCATCTCCTAATTCTTTCAGAAAAAAATTCGGTTCTGGTTATATATATGTAAACATCTAGAAAAATGCCCAGACTGAGTGCACAGTTGAAAGAATGTCAGTTGTAACATTGTCCCTTTCAGTTTTTCATAGCGCTTCAGCCCTCTTGAAAAGACAGCTTTTAATAATTCACGTATCCCTGTAGTGTGTGTTATATGTCTCACACAGTTGTGAAGAGTAACTGGAAAAATATGGAGACAAAGCCAAGAGAAGTACATTTCAATTGAGAGTAAGTATTGAAGTTTTTCATTCAATAAAAGAACAAATAAATACTGTTGATAAGTATGCAGTGATGGGGCTGAAATCAGTGATTTAATTGTTGTTTGGGTTTGGGGTTTTTTTTGCTTTTCTGTACTGTGCCTTTAATCTCAGAGCTGTTTGCTGCCTGCTGTGGGAGCAGCAGTGAGTCAGGCCAGTGAGTCTTTCAGGTCTGATGCAAGATGCTGCACACCAAGTCCTGGCTTTTTCAACTGTCTTTCCCTTTCTAATGATGATTTGACCATAGAAGCCCTTCTAATTGATGTTAGAGAGGATCTAATCTTTTATACCTTGCTCTTTCAGGCTGATGAAATTGGCTTAGCTCTAAGACACTGTTCATTGGTAGCAACAAAGTCAGACTGTAGCATTAAAAAGTAGGTTTCGGGTGCAGATTTCCCGTGTGCTTCAAACTTGCCTCTGAATATTTCCTAAATTTGAAGCTGCTCACATCTGAAGGCAAGGCTGAGAGGCAGCAAAGGCCATTTCTAGAGGTTATATGTACATCCAGCCTTCTCCTGGTTTTGGTAGCATTCAGATGAAGGGATTTGGATGTGGACCCCTGTCAGAATTCAGTAGGTTAAGATGTTTGCCCTGAGTACTGTGTGAAATTGTGTGAAGTCCCTCTCGCTCTGTGACCTTCATGGAGTCTGCCAGTCAAGTTCAGTTTTTTCTGTGCAGCTATTTTTTAACCTTGCAGTGTGTAATAGCTTCATGATGTGCGCGAAGAGCTGAGAGAGATGTGAATGTAGCACTGAAGAAGTGACAAAAGCACGATGTATTTTCCCAGAAATTATTTCTATGCAACTTCATTACATTGGTTAGTCTCAAAAAATTGCAAAGAGAATTAACTTCTTAGCAAATTTTTTAAAAAAATATCTGTTTTGTGTTTTGGCAATAGGAAAAGAGGTGAGTCTAATTTATTATAAGGAGGAAAAAAAATTTCACCAACAGCCCAGCAGAATACATGAGAGACAGATAGTTTTCTTTAAAAATGTGTCTGTTTTCTGTTTGCTCATTGCAGGTAATCATTACCTTTTTATTTGAACAGCTCTGTGCAAATTCATTTTGTCCTGCACCTGACTACTGTAAATATATGGAGAGAAGCACAGTATAATGGTAGTGTCACACACACACAGCAGGGAGCCAGGAGTTGCATCTCCTCACTTAGCTTCTGCATTGCTGCTTAACCTTGCTTGAAGTACTTATGCCTTTTCCTAGTCAAAAATTATAACTACTCAATTTTCAATTCACCCTTTTTCTAAAAATGAGGCTTTTCTTTAAAAAAGGTTGTTGATAAAACCATTATTGGTAACGATATTTGGATTTGATCACCAAAAAGAAAAAAGTTTTAAGCTCTATTTTCAGTAAGAAAACTCTAAACAAAAATATGCTTTTTAAAAAATGTGTTATTATTTTCCTTTCTCTAAGAAGGAAAAGTCTGAGCTGTCCGTTTAAAATACATTAGCCTCTGGGGCATCATCTGTAACACAGCTGTTCTCATCGTGTGACGTATCCCAGTTTGGGCTCCTGCACAGGTTTTCACAGTTTTGTAACATGGTATAGTGCAGTTTAGTTCCACTCAAAGGTGTAAGACCAATTTTAAATGCCAGTCCAAGCACTGTCACATCCTGGTCTGTTTTAGCACCTCTCCCTCTTGACATTGTGAACCCGGAAGGTTTTCCATTTTTGAGATAAGAGGAACATTATAACTGTCTCAGAATGCCATGAAGTTTGATAACATTGATGCAATTTCCCCAAACTACGTAATTAACAAACATTTATATTAATTTATTTCTTGAATTTGAAATTGCCTCTTTAATTTTGCATTCTAACGTGGCCACTTACATAGCCATTGGCAGTTTGAGATCATTTTCAGCGCTGAATGACAGGTGGGTTACTGTGCAGAGGTTGTGTGTCTGTTCAACCATTTGCCCATCACAATTTTGGGAACCGCAATCCTCATTAGAGCATGGAAAGCTGGATAAAAGCTTCTTTGCCTTTGGCTATCTTTGCTTCTCAGTTTCAAAAGTAAAATTTCCCTGTGGCAGAGACAGGACAAAACCAATAGTTGAAGGAGTAGGTGTGTGACAACACCAGGCTTGAATCCTGACCCAGGGTAGTGACCTGGACCTCAGCCTACCTCCTGAATACGCCAGGCACCACAGCTGTTGGCTCCCTGGCATGATTCTTAGTTTATCCTGTGAGATCTTTTACACTTTGTCTAATCAATTAAATAATCCTTGGGTCCGTCAGAGATTTCTCTGTGGTGGAAGCAGCCAGTTTCAAGATGGTTTGGACTCAGAGGTACATTCCCCCAGCCCGTGTGAATACATTTAATACAAAGTTCTTGGCTATTCCAATGTTTTTTTTGCCTCTACCTGTTCTCAAATGAGCTTGCTCCGTGGTGCAGAAAGCAAGGTGACAGTAGACGCCAAATGTTACATGATGGAAGAAATATTTCCTGGCCATCTGTGTTCAGGTTACTGCACTGGCAAATGAAGAAATAGATAATGGGATAAATTGTTTGTAGAGCTATTAGGACAATTACGAGATTTTTCTTGTGATAAGCATGAAATCTGATTATTATTACTTACAGCTATCTGAGGGCTAATGCTTCTCATAGGCGTTGAGAGTCCGGATTGATATCGACATCCGTATGGCTCAGCGTCCTGCCCCTGGCGTGTCTGCACAGCTGCCTCCGAAATCTCACACAAGCAGATGGGAAAGAAACCAACTCCAGCAATGACCTCACCGAGGCTGACCTTCCCTGGGTTTTGACCTGCTATGGATGAATATCCTCGGTATCTGTGTAACTGCTGAATCTCTTCCCTAAACATCAATGCTTGGATACCAGGGTGAGTTCTTCTGTTTATTTCCAGGGGCTCTGCACACGTTAGTGATTAAAGATGAAATATTGTCTAGTACCGTTGCAACCGCTTCCATAGATCCAAAGTGTCAAAGCCAAGACCAGAACCCCCGTTGTGTGACCCACCACACAAAGAAAGAATAGAAAGATGTTTTTGCTCCAAACAGTGTTCAATCTGTTTATCAGAGAAGGGGTGGCAGGCAGATGTGAGTCAACAGATTGAGGAATGCTGCAAAACAGGGAGTTTGGTCATCAGGATCGGGAGTGATTTCAGTCTCCCAGATGCTTTTTCATTGACAGTTTGTTTGGAGGCACCACTCCTGTTCATGCTAGGAACTGAGGGACTTCTGGCCTGGGGAAGACTTGTCTGCATTATTCACAGAATCAGATTGGGTTTTTTTGTGGACCAAGCTTTCGTTTTATTTGTCATTTTGGAGCAAACCATGTTGTTAAAAATCAAGATTTGACCTTTGCTGTCACTTTATTAGGATCTATAGTTCCAGCCTGTTGTTTATGACCACTGCCTGAAATTCATATTTGTTGAGCCAGCTGCTGTTTGCTTTGGCTCTTGTTTGATCTTTTTCTGTTATAGTTGCAGTGGAGGTTTTATCAACTTCCCCTTTCCACAGTGCTTGGAAAGAGCGGCAGAGAGAAAGAATTTCTGAACTTATAATGTGGATGTACTCAAACAGTCACCACAACATGTAGTATCCAGTGTGCTGAAAACAACCTTTGCTGGCAGGTTCAAGCCTTTTGCACCTGGAAGGGTGAATGCTGTGCTGAGTATCATCTTCTGATCAGTGAAAGTTTATGAATTAGTTTTTGAGTCCTCATGTGCTTGTTGTTAGCGGTGTCCTTTTGCATTCACACCTACTTTCAGCAGGTTTTAACTGCAAGGGTCCATTGTTGCCTCTAATTCACCTCTTGCATAGCACAAACCTCTGAATCCCACTATCGTAATTTCTGCATGGACTGGGAAATTTTGTTTCAGATGTAGCAGACCTTTCAGAATACTCTCTGGCCATGATTTAAAGATTTCTGGTAATATACAGCCCACGCAATCCTACACATGTTGTTCCATGACTCACCTTTCCTGTCACCTTTCTATGCCTTATCTTATTTTTAATGTGAAATTATTTAGCATCAGCTTCCAGCTGGAGTTGATTCTCATTGTGTCCTTTTTTGGGGGGAAGGAACCACCTAGAATCCAAAATATGTTTTTTGTACAGGCTGTGAACAAGGCACCTGTGCACAAAGCACCTTTTAACCTTCTTTGAACAAACAGAGGAAAAGGGGTATCTTTTCCCTCTTGCTGCGAGCCATGCTTTCCAGACTTATTTGGATTAATTACATATGTAATCTTTTTCAATTGCAGATAGGATTGGGGGTCTTAGGTGCCTGCATTTGGTTGCACTGTTTCACAACCTCAGAAAATACTTGTCTACAGCTGAGCTGACAGTTTCACCCTATAAATATTCTGTGGAAAGGTATAAACCATTACACATCTTTTATAGCCATGAAGAATTGCGGACACCCAGCACTGCAGTTCCCATGTGTTGAACAAAATGGTTCTCATCTTGATTAAGGAGGTAATCTCTGTGCTGAATCAGAATTAACTTGAAGAGCGGTGATTTCAGGAGCTGCAGAAAGCGACTCCTCTTTATTAGAGTTCTGTTAATTGCCTATGGAGAAATCAATCTCATTAGGAATATCTTTGGTGGACAGCAAGTGGACCATGAGCCAGCAATGTGCCCTTGTGGCCAAGAAGGCCCATGGTATCCTGGGGTGCATTAAGAAGAGTGTGGCCAGCAGGTCGAGGGAGGTTCTCCTCCCCCTCGACTCTACCCTGGTGAAGCTGCACCTGGAGTCCTGAGTCCAGTTCTGGGCACCCCAGTTCAAGAGGGATAGGGAGCTACTGGAGAGAGTCCAGTGGATGTTTACTAAGATGATGAGGGGTCTGGAGCATCTCTCTTAGGAGGAAAGGCTGAGAGACCTGGGGCTCTTCAGCCTGGAGAAGAGAAGACTGAGAGGGGACCTTATCAATGCTTATAAATGTCTAAAGGGTGGATGTCAAGAGGATGGGGCCAGGCTCTTTTCAGTGGTGCCCAGTGACAGGACAAGGGGCAATGGGAACAAACTGGGGCACAGGAATTTCCATCTGAACATGAGGAAAAACTTCTTTACATTGAGGATGACAGAGCACTGAACAGGCTGCCCAGGGAGGTTGTGAAATCTCCTTCTCTGGAGATATTCAAAACCTGCCTGGACATGATCATGTGCAACCTGCTGTAGGTGAACCTGCTTTAGCAGGGGACTAGATGGTCTCCAGAGGTCCCTTCCAACCCCTACCATTCTGTGATTCGGTGATTCTGTGATCCTTGCTAGAACGTAATTGCACATTTCCATTTTCTTTGACAGATCTAAAGTGATCTGCAGAATTTCTTTTTGCTCCAAGCAGTCCATGGTTTGACTTAAGACATGTTAAGTCAATACAATTGTCAAGTGAACAAATAGTTAACAGCTAAATAGTTCAATGTGCTGCTCCACTCCCCTCCCTTCCCCTCCCCTTCTCATCCATACTTGTTTTGGTAGATCCTATTCTGCTTGACACTGCAGACCATCCAGGTACAGACAGCAGTGCTCTACTCTCACTACTACAGAAACAGCTAATTTCCCTGGAGTGAGTAGACCTTGGCTGAATGTTAGGTGCTCACCAAGCCACTCTATCACTCCCCTCCTCAGCAGGATGGGGAAGGGGAGAAAATAAGATGGAAAAAACCCCTCGTGGGTCAAGATAAAGGCAGTTTTTAATAAAGCAAAAGCAAAGGCTGCTTGCAGAAGCAAAGGAAAATAAAAGATTTTATTCTCTGCTTCCCACCAGCTGGTGATGTCCAGCCACTTCCTAGGAAGTAGGGCTTCAGTACACATAGCAGTTACTCTGAAAGACAAAGGTCGTAATAACGAATGTTGTCCCTCCTCCTCCTTTCTCTTAGGTTTTATTGCTGAGCAGACGTCATACGCTGTGGAATATCCCTTTGGTCAGTTTGGGTCGGCTGTCCTGGCTATGTCCCCTCCCAAGATCTGCCCACCTCTGGCCTACTGGTGAAGGGGAATGTGGCAGAGACAGCCTTGATGCTGCGGAGCACTGCTCAGCATCAGCCAAAACCACCGGTGTGTTATCAACACCTTTCTGGCTACCTACAAAGCACAGCACTATGAGGGCTGCTGTGGGGAAAATTAACTCCATCTCAGCCAGACCCAATACATTGTCTTTTACGGAGGTAATTGCCTATTTACTCCATCTTCAGCCGCTGGAACTGGTACTTACATAAACCAACTCCACAAAGACAATAAGAGGCATTGTAAGAGCATGGAGTTTGGGGAAGCTGTCCTGCTGAATCAACGCGCCGTGGCCTGGGCTTCATTCCTCTGAGCCGCACTGTGGCTGGCTCGGCCGGGCAGGGCTGCGAGAGCAGCAGAGCTGGGTTCAGAGGGAGGAAGATGGGATCAGTCCACGGCAGCCATACAAATTTGTGTAGAAATGGCTGGATTTGCACTCTATTGCTAGGAGACAAAATAGCTTAGTTCCTTGGCAAACCCTGAAGTGAATGCTCACTTACAGTCCAGGCATTCATATCCTATTTAGAGTATTAGTGATTTGGAAGGAAATAAAGGGATAAAGAAGGGGGAGGGAAAGAAGGGGAAAGAAAAAGGCAGGTTTGTGTTTGAATCTGATCTTTGAATATGAGCCATCTGTGAAAGCTCTGACATGAGCTGGAATGGACAATACTGGATAAAAGGAAAAAAACTCACTCACTACTTCTGTTTAAGCTTCATGGGTGTTTCAGTGCCATTGAGATGTTTTACAGTGTCAAAATATTAATAAAATCTCAGTATCCAGTCTTCAGAAAATCGCTGGCATGAAAAGCCCTGTGATACTTCAGCTCTGTAAAAGGAGATCTGATATTTAAAAATCAGCCTCAAATAAAAGCACGTGTGCTTGTTTTACCATCGCATTATTTTGGTTTTTAAGGAGGAGTTTTCCGAGATAATAAATGTATTACTCTTAAGTAAGGCTACACAAGCACACGATGGGAACAGGTGAGGTTTTTCAGGACGATTGCACCAGAGGGTCATTTTCAGTATTGTGCATCTCCACTAACTTCAGTAGGATTGCAGCAGAGCTGGCCTCGAGGAAGCTGTAGGTTATCTATAGAGCCAGCACCCCTCTGGAGACCTCATCTGCAAAGGACTGAATCACCCAACTCACATCATCAATACTCCAATGAGTAGAGATGGGAAGAATCGCTTTTTGAACAGATGCTCCCTCTACACAAATTAGCTTTCATACCAAAGAGAAATTTCATGCCTGGTGTGCAGCTATTTCAAGCCTGGTGTTCAGCTTTGTGCTTTATTCCCAGAGGAGAAAACGGCCCAGGCTTTATTTTGCCAAAAGGGGGAAAGCTTGCACAGCTGGGAGCACCAGAATGACACACGAAAAAGCCAGAGATGACAATTCAGCTCTGCCTGCTTCCAAACTTCACTTGCACTGATTTTTGTGGGCATCCAAAAGGAATGATAAAAAGAAATGAAGAACTGAAGAGGGAGTTCCCCTCTAACCTTTTCTCTCTCCCCTATCAAAGCTTTCACCTGCGTCTTTATTGGCAATATGCTCTGCATACTTTGAGTTTCACTACTTGGCAGTACTCTTCTGAACTCCTATAGGCAGTTTCAACAAGTGCCTTAAAGTTGTGTGATCATCAAAATTAGATAGAAACTGGTTATTTCTGTGCAAACTTCACCAGAAATTTAGCATCCTACAAATTATAATTGCAAACCATCGCCATGAATATTCATCTATTAAAAAAAAAGAAGGTGATGTGAATGATTTATTGAATTCTAGGCAGATTCAGAAGCAATTCTGCTGCTGGTGCAAATGAAGAGTGAGTTTGTCTTCATGAGGCTACAGTCATTTACAGGCTGAAATAACATTTCCTGTTTGTTCCCTGAGGCTTTTATAGGAAGGCATTCAGTGTATTGGGAAACCCAAAGGTATATTTCACAGGAATTAAAGATGACATTCTTAAAAATCTACTCATGATTACATCTGATCAGCTTATTTGTCTTGGCAAGGGAACAGTTTTTTTTCAATCCAGGTGCCTCGGTTCACTGCTACGTACACCTCGTGTAATTTTTCCTTTACAAACTAGCTGCAAAGTGGGCAATACTGAGACAGTGCCAAATGTACAAATTAAATGGGAAAGACAGAAATAATTGGAATAAATGTAGTCTGGTCTGATCTGCTATGTTTTGATATCTGAGTATTAAATGCTGTAGCAGCTGGGTGGTTTAGAGAGGGTTTTTTGGGCTTTTCCAAGCTCATGAGCATCACATTAATGACTATGACTGAAAATGCCTGTGTTTGGGGTGGAAAATGGTACTGGAGGTAAGATTTGAAGGTAGGAGCTGGACATCACATTTCCACTGTAATCTAAAGAAGTGTCCATTTCATCCTCATCATGAACATCATGTATAGGCGAAAGGGCAGGTTTGCTAATATCTTTGGAGATTTAAAATGTACTCGTATCCACATGCTTTTAAAATAACATAACCTGAATAATCGAAAAGTCATCTGATTTCAATTATCACTTAATATAGGTTAACAAATCCTAGGGAAAACCATATGGCATTTGCTTTTCACTGTAACTCATCTAGAAAATTAATTTAATTTAGCTTTTCCTTAACTGGGTAAGGGAATAAATTGTATTAAGTGCTCTTTTCTTTTAAAATGTTTATTTGCCCCAGAGTTGGGTAAGACACAAATGTTTGATTTTAACTCCTTATTTTCCAGACAAATACAGAAAAATATATGAAATCTGAATATTAACATTTTGGGAACCTGGGATTTTAGTAATTTAGGATATGTTTTCTGAAGTTTTTTTGAATTTCAAATAATAGACTGATATAGCCAGAGTTTACCTAGAAGAATTTCGTGAAGAAAAACATCTGTTTTCAACAGAAACAGAGAGGAATTAATTGTTTTACTGAAAGGGAAAAGGATGTTGCCAGCTTCTACGTTACAGTACAGTTTTGGATATGTTTTTATGTATACAAGGAAACACATAAACACATACAAAGCTTGCATTTTTTAGTGTACATATATATCTTGCCAGAATATTTGAGATAAACAAGGTTACAAGGAATCTGTGTCATGACTTGGTCTGGAATACTTTCTGGTATTTTGCAATTTTGTTAACTTTTTGGTGTACAAATAATGGATTTTGTCACTGTTCTACTCTTATTTCCTTTTAAATCCTAGGGAACAGCAAACATTTCTGCTATAGTGCAGACTCTAAGTCAAATCCATCCATACTATCAGGAAAAAGCTAGAGAAACCAACAGTACCAAACGCAGTGACTCCTCCGGGATCTCTCACACTCTCAGAGTTTCTGATGTTCTCTCCTGGATCTCTCACCATCCCTGCCCCGGTAAGAACAGGCATTGACCACTCTCATCTCCCCAGGCCCATGTTTCACCAGCTTTCAAAAGCTTGCTGTGACCTTTGTGACCACCAGAGATGATAATGAAGATGACCATGGAATATTTAAATACAAGAAAATCTGTGGTTTTCCTATGAAAGGGCTATTCTTCCCCACCAAACAAGTCAAGGAAATCTTGTTTCAAAACCCCACTCCACTGTGGTGAGACCTCACCTGCAGTGGTGCATCCAGCTCTGGGCCACAAGAAAGACATGGACCTGCTCGAGTGGGTCCAGAGGAGGGCCATGATCCAGGTACTGGAGCACCTCCCCTATGAGGACAGGCTGAGAGAGTTGGGGTTGTTCAGCCTGGAGAAGAGAAGGCTCTGGGGAGACCTTACAGCGGCCTTCCAGTGCTGAAAGGGGGCTACAGGGAAGGTGGGGAGGGACTCTTGATCAGGGAATGTAGTGATAGGGTGAAGGGTAACTGTTTTAAACTGAAAGAGGGGAGAGTTAGGTTAGATATTAGGAAGAAATTCTTTACTGTGAAGGTGGTGAGACACTGGAACAGCTTGCCCAGAGCAGTTGTGGATGCCCTCTCCCTGGAAGTGTTCAAGGCCAGGTTGGATGGAACTTTGAGCAACCTGGTCTAGTGGAAGGTGTCTCTGCCTATGGCAGGAGTGTTCCATCTTTGAGGTCCCTTCCAAACCATTCTATGGCTCTATGATTCTAGATGTCCGCGCACATTGTATAGAGACTTCCCATCTTGAAGATCTGTAGAACCGTGGACACCTCCAATAAGAGCACAATCCCTTTATAAAAGGGCAAAGTTGGGCCACAACACCAGCCCAAGGGCAACATCATGTTCTGATGATGCTCGAGAAGGAGGGCTTCTCCCAAAACAAGGTCTTTTACTAAGGATGATGTCTTCTTAAGGTGGTTCCTCTTCCCTGCCTTTGCCACCAACCAGTGTCAGCCCTGCCAGTGTGATCTTGCCTTCTCTCCTTGTTGCAACTCTCTCAGCCTGTTTGTCTGAAGCTGCTTCACTCCTAATTCAGTTCCTTCGTGGTGGACTGCCTCACCTTCCTGCCTCTGATTGAGTCCTGTTTCAACTTTCTGAGTTAGTCCTGAGCATGTCTAGTGTCTTCACCCAGACTAAAGCAATACCAGATTTTGTTCTCCATTTCCCTGGCCATGTCCTACCACAGGTGAAGAAATCCCTGTAAGGTCACAGTGGTGCCTCTGCAGTCAGGCATAGTAATTTCTTTTGGAATGTATGAAATTGTATGTGAGGTTCCTAATCTCTTTTTGGGGGTTAGAGAAGCATCTTTCTGCCATTTTAACTTTCTATTCAGTCTTCATTTTATGGGGTATTCATTTTGCAGTCTTACTGTGTTGGGGTATTAAATCCCCATTTACAGTCTATAGGAAGAATCTCTTAAATGCTCCTTATGTAGATGATTCAGAGTAAGAGCCATTTCATTGGGTCTGACCCCAATCTGACATTTATAACTGCATACAATCTGATTACACATCAGGGTTTTCTTCTGTGCTTGTAACAAACTAATAAAATTTGTGGGGAAGTCTTTTTTTTATTGTTCTCAGAGAATGAAATATTGTTTTTTTTCTTTCTGGTCGCCATGGGAAGGAGCTGAGAAGCAATTTTGGAGCTGACAACTTTTTGTGAGGCTGATCTGGAATACTAATTCAAAACTCTTAAAGTAACATTAAACATCTGATCAAAGTGTTTTGGGTTCCATTATCATGGATTTCTTAAATAGAAGCAGATGGTATTTTACTGTGTGAAAGCACTGAGATTTCTTTCCTTTCAGTTTTATCTAGTGGGAATACTACTCATAAGAATTTTTATGCAATTCCTAAAAAAGGCCCAAAAAGAAATAAAAAACTAGCTTGATTCACAAAGCTCTTCCTAATGAGGTAACTTCTTCGTATCTGTACCACTGCATTGCACCTTCCAAAACGGAAGCCCCTGATTCCCCATGGTCTAAACACTAGCACGTAAACAGGTTTCATGTGGTTTATATGTTTTGGTTCATCAATATTACCCTTTCAATAAAATTTGAGCAGGAAATCATGACTGTCCTTAAGCGTCACTACAGACAAGGCTTAGCTAGGAAGCAAATCCCAGTTAGCAGGTCACAGTGAAGACCTTTCTCTTACAATTTTAATAGTAACTTAGAATTATGTATAAACCGAATTGATCCATGAAATTCACGGTGGGGCTCCACCCAAAATTAGAGCTTTGCCCATGTAAGCAGTTAGCTGTAAAGGGGCCTAAGATCAATGCTTCTATACTTTTCTCCTGAAAACCACTGTATTGTATCAAACAAACACAGGAGCAACATTGCCCCCTCCCCATTAGCTTTGCTTCTGCTTTATTTATTCTTTGTCCCAGAATTACAACTCAGTAACTTTGTAAGTCTGCGGGTTTGCCTCTACTTTAATTTATGAAGAAATGTTGTTACTATGCTGCAGAGATACAATGAAGATTAAGAGAGCGGTTTATGCTATTTTCTGTCCAAAGCTGCTCTCTGAGGCAATCCAGGGCAGTTCTGAATTACAGCAGTTCTGAGAGGTAATTCTCCTAAGGACATGATTAAAGGCAGAATTTCTTTGGGTGACAAAAGTGGATTCTCAGGGGATAATTTTATGAATTAAGCAGGCAGAACTGGTTCTATAAGCCAGGATTTGTCCTGTCTGATCTAAATCAAAATGAAAACTGAATATAGGTATTTTTCTTTGCTGTATGGAATAATAAGGAATTCGGGAGTGTCAGACTATTACTGTGACTGATGTAAAGTGAATCCTGGCTCTTAACGCTCTCCATTTCCATAAATTTTGCATAGAGGTTAAGGAAGATAACGATCTTCATAAAAGCAGCTCCCAGAATCGCTGCGCGAGGCCGGGAGTTTCAGTGCCTGGAATGTGGATGAGGTATCCACTGCCCTGGAGGTTGCTTCCAGACCTGTGTTTCTAGGATTAGGAGGGGCTCTGCTTTCGAATATCCTGCATAATGGTATCATGTCAGTGGGGCATGTTAGATTAATATAAATTGTACACATTTCTGGCCAAAAATTGTTGAAATGTGTAAAGCATTTAAAATCCAGTTTTATTGTGGGGAAAGCTGCAGGTTTTCACTGTTTTGGAGAATGAGAAATTCCACCCAGATTTGGACCTGGGGCAGTTCAGCTTCTCCAACATTACCCTGCTGTGACTTGTGGACCCTGGCTTGGATAAATAACCTTGTGTTTGAACACAGTCTTGGTGAAAACAGTCTTGATATGGGCTCAATCATTTAAATACCTTGTAGGAGCTTTGTAGGGTCACATTTAATCCTCATTTTAACAACTGGAAAAATTCTTAGCAATGTCAGTGATTTTTAATTATCCTCTGAAACTAGCACTAGTTTGGGATGTCCCTGAGCAAATGCGTACCTACAGCACAGACACCTGCATTTCAATGAGCTGCCTAAACCGTTCTAGCAAGTGGAGATGTCATTCATCCTATTTCAGTGCAGATGTATGAGATAAGCCATGTGAATCCAAATATCAGCAGATGGCTCTGAAATGTTTGATACTCTGGCTGCTCCACCTTAAAAATCAGAGAGCACTTTCGTCTATTTTTAGCAAATCAGTGTAATGGGACGAAATCCTTCGATAACTCAACACGTAACAGTCATCCTGCAATCTTTTTCAGTCAGAACGGTTGGCACAAAACGTTTATAGTCTTAGCTCACTTACTAAATGTGTGTTATAAACTCAATGCTACAATTGCGTGGAGACCCCACAATCTCTCCCCTCACAGCCTTGTTGAATATTACAGAGGCTTTGGTTAACGCTTGCTGGTGAGAGTCCCTTCTCCACAAACTCAGTTGCTCACTTTGAAGCAGCTCTGCAGTTGCCAGCTTTGGGGACTCCTGACACTGCTTCGGGATGTTTGGCACGGCAAGCTGGCTTTGTTTTAATATTGCTCTTCCTTGGGTGACACTCTGCCAAGAGTTTTTCAGATCTCTGAAATTATTAAGGAAGCTTTAAGGTAAGAGTAAAATGAACATCGCTTAATAAAGTTCAAAGTAAGAAATCAGTTATTAGATTTAGCGTGATGTATCGGAAGATAAATGGCAATATACCTTATAGTTTCCTCTGCGCTGGCAATGGGATGTCTGAAAACTAGGTGGTGAATGTATTACAGATGGAGAAGGTGCTGGCCAGATCCAGGCTTACAGTCCGTTAGCACAGAAACCCAAGCATGTTGGGTGGCAAAAAGTAGAATCAGACTTCATAGCGGCTGTGCTACTATTAAACCTTCAGGTTTTGGAAGATTTTTGACCCCGTTCTACTTCCACTGCCTCCAGATGACTCGCTTTTGGTTGATACTTTATTCATGAGATCCCATTCACCTGTATTTCGTGGAGATACACAAAGGGGTACCCACAGAGAGTAGCCTTTTGGGAAGCTGTGGTATAGGTGCCCATATAGAGAGGACAACTGCAACTGGAGCAGGATGAAACACCCAATTCATCTTACACAAGTGCCAACAAAATGTCTGTATTTTGCCTCACTATCAGGGACACAAGCATGCGGTTGGTTCTCCTTGTTTTCTTCCAAAGGGAGGTTGAATGTTTTCCTGTGATTTCCTGGGGAGAGGAAAAGGAAAGTATAAGCAGTATCCTGGCAGCTGCATCGACTAGACAGGGAAGTGTTTGGTAAGAAATTATAGTTCATTCACTTTATATTTTTGACATAGGAGTTCTTTGTGGTTTGGCTTCATGAGTTTATGTCTTCTGTGTTTGTATTGTGCTCAGAAAATTAAAGACCCATTGTCATCGGCCTCGGGCATTAATGGATTACCTATACAACAGCAGCCTGCACATTCAGCCGGCCAGCTCATTGCCTGTGCCTGCGGAGGTGATGTCTGTCTCTGTTCAGCTGCTGGTGACACAGCAGGAAGAGGGCTGAGTCACCTCTGCTGTCCCTGCTGCTTAAAGCATCTTTGCCTGCCAGGTCATCTGGAGCGTTTGGGGTCCAGCTGGGTTACCTCTGTTTGACCACTTCAGTCGCCAGAAATATATATAGGTATATGTTATATGTTACATGTATGTGTTAACTAAATACAAATATAAAATAAACATATCTATATTTAATTAACATGGAAGTTTCGCAGAAATATGCTGGGAAATAAGAATAAACAGTCTGCAGGATTTGGCTCTGCATGTGGGAAAGTGATAGAGGAGCGAGTTGTCCAGCTACGGGAAAAACACCTAGTTATTATGATGGGTGAGATGAGTACAACTCTCATCAGCTTTTGAAAAGGCTTGTAGTATTTTCATTACCTTGATAAATATCAAGGGTCACTTTGAGTCTTAAAACAGAGATTGCTTCAACAAAGCTTTTAACTTCAGGCTGACATTTTACCTTACCTCAATGGTAAAGCATGATTTTGGAGATTAATTCAAACACACTATTCACTTTGCAAGGTTAATTTCAAATTCACTCAGTCTGATCTCTTGCAGATCTGTGGATTTCTAATGGTGTTAATGTTCGTATTTTTTAAAACCAGAGGTACTAAAGATTCACCTTGCCCTCACCTTCACTATTTCTCAGTAATATCTAGGGATGATTTAATAGATGGCCTCACAAGGGGTTTAAAAAAATCTTTCCAGCCCTCAGCAGGTAATGAAATGCAGATAAAACAGAGGCACAGCTCTGCCATCTTTTTCATCTGAGATGGTGATGTATTGGCTGTTTTGGTCCAATCCTGAGATACCTGGTCCTCCTCATGGCCCTGGAGGCCTGGCTGACCCCTGTGGAGCTTGTGCCAGGACCAGCCTCCTCATGGATCATCCTGCATCTCTCCTTGGGCAGGTCCAGGCTGGAATGAGCATCCATGTACCAAAGGCAAGCAGACAAGTGCTCCAGCATGAGCATCTGTCATCCTGGAAGCTTGGATCAAGGAGACTCGCACTCCAACTTCACTTGCTAGATGCTGTATGTTTTTGGCCATAATCAGCTGGCGAACAAACCCCTCCTGTCCTGCTGTAAGCCCTTCTCATCCAAGCATCTCAAAGGCTGAGTGAATACTAATTTACAGAGAAAGAAATTGAAATAAATATAGACTGGCTTCCCTGAGAGAGCAGAAGTTACAGTTCAGTCTGGGGAGGAAAACCCATAAAAGCGTCCTTCATCTTGTCGACTCTGTTGAAGTCCTACCTCGAGCCTTTAACTAAGGTGTAAGTTTTGGGTTGATGTTCTGCAAAAAAAAAAAATTGTACTCAGAATGAGTTAGTGGCAGTGATGTGAGTGGAAAACACATCCCTGGAGTGCTCGTTTTACCCACTAGACATAGCTCTTTTGCAGGGACTTGTCCTCGCTGCACTGCTCTACACCTTCATTACCAGTGGGGCTGGCACATGAGCTGAATCTCTGTTCAGAAAGCAGGGTTTAAAATGAATGACTCACAGATTTTTAATTCAAAATATTTTCTTTCAAATGAGTTTTTAAGGAAAGGGAGCATTGGGAAAGACTGTGGGGAAAATGTGTCTTTGGGTAAGGTAATGAGTTAAGCATCAGTTTAAAAAGGGGGAAAAATCAGACATGAAGAGAAGTGGTAAAGAAGAAAGCAAATCCATGTGGGAACAATTAATAAAGCATCAAAATTACATTTACAAGTATACTACTTAGCTTAGTGCTACTTGAGCACTAGTATGTTAATGCAGTAGGCTATTTATAGTGCAATAAATCACTTCACCCCTTAAACTGCAAATTTACATTTATGTATTTTGAAGGCTGTGGTGTGTTACCAAATTGAAAGGTGCTGACAGAGCAATTAGTATTTTGTGGAGCAAATCAAACTGAGACTTTGTGTCAAAACAACATCATACTGAGGGAACTGGAGAAGTAAATGTGCAGCCAAAGGTATATTCCCCATTCAAGTACTGCCGTATTCCCTGTGAGTGAAACAGCTTATACTCCTAAAGACGGCATAATACTCTTTAATCTATAGGACTTAGAGCATCTGCTTAGAAGACAATTAACCCCAAAACCACGTGTGGAGCAACCAAGGCTGACTCTGAGGCATCTCATGAAGGTGAGGACAGGGCTACTGTGGTACATACATGTCTGCTTCTTCCTCCTGTGGCAAACTATGCGAAGCCCAGCCATCCTCTAGATCTGTGCATCCTTTCCCCCAGATGAGTGGTCTTCCCCCTTGGAAAGAGCTGAAAGCCCCCAAGCTTGTGGGCTGCTCCTCTGCGGGGTTTGGCCCCAAACCTTCCTCCTTCCCTGAAGATCAATAAAGAGAGATGGGTTTAATGAATGAAAAATTGTGGAAGTTTCAGGAGAAGAAGGCTGGAAACTCAGCAAGACAGGCAAAGACTTGATGCAATCTTTATTTTTGAGCATGCAAGCATCTGCCTGTGGCACCTGAACAGCTGCAGAAATTGTTTTCAGAAATTAAACATAACTGAGCCCAATGCACTGGGTAAATACGCTGTGACTCATACAGATCTGAACTACAGAAAACCTGAACGGTGACTGTCGCAGTGTTAGGACAAAATAACTTCTCAAACAGATGATGCATGTGACAGTTAGATGTGCTCATCTAATTGCAATAACCGACAGAGAGAAGAAGAGGTCGTTACGAAGGTGTTGCATTAGCGCACACATTTGATGGTATTTATTGCTTCCGGGACTGGTGATGATGGAGGCGAAAGCCTCCCACATGCTGAGAGCTGCTAACAGCACTCTGCATTTTAAGCTTCCCTGGTCGTAGCTGCAAAACCACCTAACACCTCATGCTCTGCTTTGACTTACGTAGATCCTTACCCACAGGAGCACACTTTTGCAGCATTAGGAGTCAGGTGCAATGTGCATGCCGATAGCCTCCTTACAGCTGAAGCCCCCCAGATAGAGATGGGACTTTAGTATTGTCTTGCAGGTCAGCCTGTCAGGGTAGATCAGGCTGCTTGATCACAGCGTCACGTTGGAGTCACCTTGGAAAGACCTATTTCAGCCACGTGCTCTTGTAGGGTCAGCTCAATTTCACACCCACATACGTGAGATCAGAGCCAGTCTTCTCACGTGAGAAATTGCATCTCTGCCTTCTACAGAAATGACTTTGTTACATTCTCTGACATTTGGTTGGGTGCTTTTTATTTAGAAAAACTGGGTTTTGGAAGTTTACAAAGGCAGTCCCAGGAGCAGAAGATCGATACTGTTGTTAATACTGAGTTACAGTCATTTGCCGCCATTGCGTGTGTCAACATTATCGGCAGTGTCAGCTCAATTAATTTTGCTGCCAACCATAGCAACAATATGGTAATAAAATGCGTCATATTTACAAAAGTTCCTGTTTATCAAACAGGTGAGACTTTCAAAGCGTTTTAATGTTGGCTCAATATGGCTCCTACTGATTTTCCTGGGAGATCCCAGCATTACTTTCATTGAAGATTTGAAGAGTGAGGAGATGTTGTCATTGATTCAGGGGAAGCAGAAGGACCTTTGAGAAGACCCTTGAAAATACAGCTTTTTAATCATAAAAGCCTTCATCAAAATCAAGCTGGTCAAAAGAGAATATGAGGCCCTTTTCCTTCCAGGTGCGGGTGACACTATCATAGAATCACAGAATGATTTGGGTTGGAAGGGACCTTTAAAGGTCATCTAGTCCAACTATGTGAAAGCCTTGTGACATTTTGATTTTTTGATTTTTTTATTTTTTTCTAGAGAAGCAAGATGCTTCTGGTGGGGTGGATGGGAGAGGGAGTTCACTACTCTGTGGGATAGTTGCCTCTGACACTTTGGTGATGATGTGAAGGACACATGGTGGCTGGAGAAGTTGGGTAATGTAGTGACCCTTTGGGCAGGGACAGCACTGTGTGGAGGCCACTCTGCCTTCTGCTCTTTCTCAGAGCCAAGGATGTGCATCTGCAGAGCCCTTTCTAAGCTACAGGGAAGATGATCTGCCTCAATATGCCTGGCATCACTGTAGAAATGAATACAGGATCAGCCCAAATAACCTTTCTTTACTGCAGAAAGCTGTGTATTCAGTGTCATTCATCCTACCTTAGTTCACACACCAAATCAACAGTCAGATCATATAGATTTTAGCTTTCTAATAGTCTGCACTTAGTGCTCTATAAATAGAGATAAGCTACATTTCAGATGGCTCACCTAAACCCCCAGACACTAGGTCCTCTTTGGACGTAACCATGTCATGATGGGTCCCTGAGAGGCATCTAACGAGGCTTGGTTTTGCACGCCAAGTCAAGAGAATCATCATTACTCAATGCACTCTTGCTACCCGATAGCAGAATAAATAGGTCTGCTGGGAAAAGGCGTCTGTGGATGCATGGCTAAGAAACTCTAATAGCAACCGTAAAAGGCTTTGGATGCTGATCCTGCTGTCTGTCACCAGTTATCTTGGAAATATTTACCGCTGCTGTTCCTTCTTGCTCAAAACAAACATGCTAACTGATTTTAATGCAGTGATCGCTGCTTTTTATTCTATATGCACTTGGGGGAAAAATCAGCTGGTCTATACATTTTAAAACTGAAAATGAATATTTTCCCCTTCATCTAGAAAGCAAAGAAGGAGCTGTCAAATCATGTGGCTATCTCAAAAGCAGAGAAATTCTTCTCTTATGGCTGAATTTCTTGTGATTCAGACTCAAGCAAGGCAGCTTCTCTTTCCCAGGTCTGCAGATTAAAAAGGTGCAGGAGTGCTTTGGGTCTTTTATGTCTAACCTTTGCACAGCTAATATTAAATTGTACGTATTCAAGGAGCTCTTCTAGTGCCAAGCCATGAGCAAGATTTACAGGAAAATTCAACTAAAGTCACAATGAGAGAAAGAATGAACAGAGAGATCACAACTCAAAGGCTCCCAGAGGTTTAAATGGGGATCCAAAAGATGAAGTTTGCTAGAAAAGCAAAATACACGCACTCTAAACATCTCCAGAGAGAAGAGGTGAAAATACAGCATTCAGGAACAAGGATATTAAGAAAGGAGGGAAAAGGATAAATGCTGAATGTTACATATAGGAGTGACAATTCATGAAAAGGCAGTACAAGTTGATCCTGGCTTTTCTCTCACCAGAAAGCCTTTTTTTCCAGTGTTTTGCAGATGTGGGTTTACATAAGGAGGCTACAGCTACATGGTGAAGCCTGCAACCACATCACGTAGCCAACCAACCGCTGTTCCAGGTCCATTTCGCTGTGCTGTACTCCGGTTTGAATGCAAATTGGGCTGTAGGGTGTAGTGTGTGGGCCAGTCAGACGTGTACCACTTAATACACACCTAGATCTGGAAGACACAGATGGTCTAAAGAGGATGCTAGGCAGCAGAAAATTATCCGGGCTGGGCTTCGTTTGACCATGTGTAGGTGTCCATATCTGAGCTACCTGTGCAGCTAATGGAGAGAAAAGACATTTGGCTCCTCCTAAAATAGGTGATTAAAACATGTCTGATGAGTGCTGCCACCACTTTCTGCTGTGGACACTTTCGGGTACCCTTTAAAAAAGGTGTCTGATGTGTTTATAACTTCTTTTCTTAGGAGAGGGTGGATGGTACTCCCAAAGTACCACAGGCTGTGGGTGACAAACTTAAGTGAGATGAATCTCAGCATCGGGCTCTTCCATGGGCTACAGGAGAACCTTAGAGAGATCCCACTGCAAATGTTGCCCGTCTTTCAGAGTGACTGCTTAGCCTCCGTCCTGACATGTCAGCTTTCTCAGCATGGTTGTCCAGGCTATGCTAGGATGGACTCATGGTGGTCCTTGAATGACTTGAAAGTAGAAGTGATGTCTAAGTAGGTCAGAGCTGAACCAGAGGTGCAGATATCGAAAATTCTTTTACTATGGCTGTGTACCTCGAATTTCCAAAGAGCTTGAAGAGTTTGGGAATCCAAAAGTAAGAACGTGTGCGTGAGCAACAGCGTATTAAAGCTGTCTTGAACTGCACTTAGCAAAGCACTAGGATGATATGACCTCTTGAAAGAGTGTTAAATAATAAATATTATCTCCATCTCATGTATGGAGAGTGCGCAGATGACTGGGTGATATGGGAAAATAAAAGGAGGTGTCTGAGCAAAACACATTGTGGTAGAGCCCACAGATGGATGTGTGAGCAAATTAAAACCACTTGTTACCTACTGTGCAAAAACCAGTTACCCTTGTAGAGGGATCACGTAATTTAACCACACGGAGAGTCACCAACATTGGGAAATGAGTTCCAATGAAGAAACCCCATGAAATTACTTTATATTGATTACCTTTTCCAAAAGCTGCAGTGAAATGTGAGTGCAGACAAGGTCTTCATCAGAAGCAGGCAGAGCGAAAAAGGGTTAATAGTTTCATTTACCCTGTGATGTATTCCCACGCAAGCCAATGTCAGCCTCCAGGCCTGACTAATCCCTAGTGTAGTTACTAATTGCTGTCATCCAAACAGTAGCTGGCAGCCATTTAATTTTCCCTTTCGCTTGGTGTCGTTTACATTAGCGACATATGGCTGCTTCCCTGCCATGGCTACATGGCTACTGGAGAAACCTATGGTTTGAGCTCTGCAAACAGAAAAGGCAATGATTAACTTTAAGCATCTCACTAATGTCAGGAAGAACCGTTTACAGGCATGGGTTCTAAAAGCTGTTGGGTTTTTTAGGGCTGTTGGGTTTTCTTATGGCAACAGTACAAAGGTACGCTTTTTAAGAGCATCTTTAACTTAGACCAGACTAATAGAGAGGCACAATAAAACACAGGCAATTTTGGAGATGTAGCCTGAAACACATCTCACAGTTGTTGCGGTATAAATTTCTTACTGCTTAGCTTTCTTCCTTTCTTTTCCTTTTGTACTTTAACGTAGTAGAGCAGGGCAACTGTTTTTAATTCAGAGTGCGTGGTTCTTCTGAATTACTGTTGTGTCCTCTCACTTGACTCTAAATATTACGTCAAGATTTCAGATACAGGTCTCAAAACTCTCAGCTTCACTGCCTGCTATGTGCTTTTACTGGATTTAAAAATCATTTGACTCTGCTGCCTTATATACAGGTATTACTTTTTTTTGGTGTTAAAGTTACATGATGCTTCTCAAATCCAGCACTGCTTTCCTCTACCTCATTTGTTCATGTCTATCTAAGCTGATTAATTTTTTAAATAGTATACTTCTTCTTCCTGCTGGCCTCATGCTTACTATGCACTGCAGAATTTTTGCCATGCTGCCTTCAGGTAAGATTTGCAGGATTTAATATCACAGGCGTTTCAGATCCTGTTCAAATAGCACAGCAACTGAAGTGACAACATTGCTTTTAAAGCTCAAGAAATTTCTGGACCTTCTGTCATTTGGAAACTTAAAGCAAAAAAAAAAAAAATCTCAGATGTTAGTCATTTTTCTTACTAGGAAGACAGCAAGTCCCACAGAGGATGTAAGTAATTTTTGGTAGCATACAGCAAGCACTGAAGATGAATATCTAGCGTTTTATTTGTAAATTGAGTTCTTCTCATTGTGAGTTTTAAAATTAAATAGTTTAGTGAAACGAAAGGGTGACAGAGCAGCTGACAAAGCACATTCTGGTGCTCCCTTTCCTGGCTCATCCCTGTGCCATACGGGAGGTCTGCTCACTTGAACTGACTCCTGCTGTTGCTGTATTAGTGGCCTCCTTGAGAGTCCCTGGGAAGTACTTTGGGGGCAGTGACTCTCATACTGCAGAAAGCAATTCTGCAAGCAGCCCCCACCAGGTCCGCTTCCCACCCTGAATTTTTATTCGAGGCCAACAGTTGCAGCAAGTGCAGTCTCCTGGAAGTTGACCTTGGACCCATTTTCCTTGTACGAAAGACATGATGAATCCAACCAGTATTTCTTTTTCCATATATTTTCAGGGTGAGTCCCTTGCTGGATGTCTAGGAGTGCCTGCGGCTTTGTGTGTTTTATTTTAGCAAATGTAAAGAGAACTGCTGCTCCAGCTGAAATCAGTGTTCCTCAAACATTGGATTTTATCCCACAGTTAAGGTGAGCAACAAATCCTTGGGACTGACTTTGTGATCTACCTGATCCAGGAGCACAAAACATAAAGCATCATCACGGTTTCTGTCCTGTTCTCCACTCTTTCTGGAAAGATAATTTCACTTTTTCATGTAGCAGTTTACAAAAGCTGCTTCATTTGGCACCCTGGTGGGGGATGGGGGCTGTCGGTGGAAGAACTGATAACCCATTTTCCTTCCTCCAGCTGGAGCTAAAAGCAGAGCAAGGCTTGGTATGAGAACAAAGGGAAATTTCAGACTTGTCTCCGTTAGCAGAGTGTCACAGAGCTCCCGCCAGACTGCTCCAGCAAGGTCCTCAAATGACATAAAATGAAACGAAATTAAAGCATTTTTGTGTTAGCGTGGAGTCGCAGCGATGACACCAGCCAGGGGTGGCGAGAGGGGTTACATGACACAGGCGGAGATCTGACTCTACCCTCGGACTCCTAATCTCTTTTCAAGAGATGAGTAAAGGCTGAGTCAAACCTGGATCACGGTGAGCAGGAATGGCAGTAAAATTGCAATGACAACAACAGCAACGAAGTCACTCAACAAATTAGAAGTAAAAAAAAAAAAAAAAGGGTTATGTATTGGAGTTCAGAAAACTAGATCAATAGGGACAGGAACATACTGTGCTAGCAATGAGGAGCGCTGTGTCTGTGCTGGGTTTTGCTGGTTAGATAAAAGGAGGCAGAAAGGAGGGAAGAGACAGGAGGGAGCACGAAAGGGAGCAGGTTTGGCAGAGGTGCCGGGGAGGCAGAGGACGGTCAGTGCCTGAGGCAGTAAAAGACTTCATTAGGAATGAGTAGCTGGGCATAGCTGGGGCCGGGGTGACAAGATCCGGACTGAAAGGCAACCACTGAGGGAGAAGCCTGCATAACTCCGGGGTTAATAATAATAATTTGGGTCAGGCCACGAATAAGCTGCCTCCCATCCCACGGAGAAGGGTCGCCGTCGTGCTCTGGCGAGGAGGCGAGCGGTGCACCGCACATCCCACCTGGTGGGATCCCACCTTGAGGGGGGGGGACGACACATGGACACCCTCAGCACCGGAGGAGCAGGCAGATGGGTGCAAGCACCCCGCCGCGCCGGGCGCTGCCGTGCACAAAGCTGGGGAGCGGCGGTGCCAGCAGCCAAGCGGGGGCCCGGGGCGGTGGGGGGCTGCAGGTCCGCGTCCCGCAGCGGGGCCAGGGCAGGGGCATTGCACCCCCGGGTGCCTTTTGGGGCCGGGGAGGTCCAACCGGGGGGTGCCGCCGTGCTGTCCCCCCAGCAGGGCCGGGGCTGCCTGCGGGATTTCCCCCCAAAGTGCGGCTCCTACTCTAGAGCCTTTTTGGGGCTGGGGAGATGCCACCGGGAGGCTGCTGCCGCGCTCCCGCTTGCCACGCCGGGGCTGGACGAGCCTCGGCAGCATGCGCCTGCGCTGCCTGCCTGCCTGCCTGCCTGCCTTCCTCCTCCTCCTCCTCCTCCTCCTCCTCCTCCTCCTCCTCCTCCTCCTCCTCCTCCTCCTCCCGGCCCCTCCTCCCGGCTTTGGCGGTGCCGGCTGCCGGGAGCGGGCGGCCGGCGGGGCCGCTGCGGTCCGTGCCAGCCCCCGGGGTTATGCCCAGCCGCAGGCGGGGCGTAGGGCCAGGGCCAGCCCGACCCGCCGGCCGCGGCCGGGGCAGGGAGGTCTCCGGCAGGAGCAGGGGGCGGTGAGTCCGCCCCCCCCCCCTCCCCCCCCCCCCCCCCCCCCCGTTCGCCCCCGGGTGCGGTGCGGGGAAGGGGTGCGCGGGCGCTCCGCGGCGGGGGCGGAGGATGAGGATGAGGAGGATGAGGATGCGGCGGGCCAGAGCGGAGCGGGGGTACCCGGGCAGAGCCTGGGTGTGCTGCTGGCTGCTGGGCTGGCAGGCGGCCGCCCTGCAGCTGCCGCCCTGCGAAGAGGTGAGATTTTCCTCCTCCTCGGGGGTTTTCCCCATCCGTAGCAGGGAGGGGGGGGGGGGGGGGGGGGGGCGGGGAAGGATGCATCGGTTCGGGTGGAGGGTGGCATCCCGGGAGGGGGGTGTTGCTGGTTGTTGCTACTCCCCTCAGAGCTGTCCGAGGGACGACTGAGGGGTCGCACCCACGGAGAAGGACCCTCCGCCGCGGTGCTGCCGAAGGCTCTGCGGGTCGGCCGAGCCCCCCCCCCCCCCCGCATCACGCGTGGAGCGGCACCCTTAGCCATCGGTCGCGAAGCCCCCCCCCCCCCCCCCATCCCCCCCCGGGTTGTTGCTGCTCCCTCCGGTGCGTGGAAATAGCAGAGCCCCCTGTTCCTAACGAGGGGGACTCGGCTGGCCTCGCTGCTTTTCTAAATACCGTGTTAAATCGGGGCAAAAGGAGAAGAGTAAGGAGGGGTGGTGGTGAAGCTGTCCTGACCCCCCTGTGTCAGCTTGGGGTGTCCTAGGCTGAGCCGAGCGTGTGGCATGGGGAGAGAAACTTTCTGCCTCTCTCCTACTGTAAAAACCCAAAACAGGGGGGACTCGGTGTCCTCGGAGCAGGGACCGCTCTGCGGGGCTGCGCAGGGTGCGGGAGCTGAGGCTGCCGGCCAGGGATGCTCAGCCCTGGGTGGCCCAGAAGGAGCCCGATGGAGGGGACCAAGGCTGAGCCTCTGCTCCAGGGTTTCCATCCTCCTCCTGCATGCAGGGAGAACCTCTCTGCTACTTTTAAAGAGCAAGTGTGTTTTAAATCTAGTTGTAGGGGTGAGGAGGCTAGGTACCACCTTCCCAAAGAGGTCTCTGTGGCTGGGGCACTGCTCTAGCAAGCAGAAACCTGTAAGTGGGTTGACAGCAGTCAGTCCCCTTGCTCCTACCCCTCCAAGGATGCTCCGGGTGCAGAGCTTCCTCACCTCTCCTGCTGCAGTTGCACTGTTTAGCAAGAAATAATTTGTGTATCCTCAGACTGGGCTGGGGGTGGGTGACTGCAGCCAGATTGGAGCACTCAGCTGGTGAAGGGTCCAGATCCATGCTTGGAGGACCTCCTTGGCTGGGGGTGCAGAAGCCCATATCTCCTTCCTGCGGTAAAAGAGGGCATCTCTGACGTGGGGAATATTCCCTCTTCGCCTGTTGAATCTACTTTTTGTCTTCCAAGTGGCAGAGCCTTAGTGAGAGAGCTCAGTGCTCGCCTAGCGTGGGAAATCTTGCAGTTGGGGGACATGTAGGGTGCCCAAATCGGTGGCTGTTTTGGGCATGTTTCTCCTAAACGGTCATCCTAGGAGAGGGGGGTTTATGTAGCCACCTGCTTTGAATTACCTATCTCCCTTTCCAGCTGGTGAAGTGAAACAGGCCCTTCTAGAGCTGATCTCATCCTGAAGTCTGCTTAAAAAAATGAACCTCTGCATATGATTAAAGGTGACGGCTGAATCTCAGCAGAGGTACCAAAGGCGTAGAGCTGGTATTTTGAGCATTACATGTCAGGCTTTAGGTGTGGGAATTCTCTTCTGAGCCCCACTTCTGTGCCCCTTTGGATCTGGACCTGAGTGCTTTTGGTTTTGTTTTGTTTTTTTTTCTGAAGGATGGGCAATGTTGTTTTACTTTAGTTTCATTTGAATACTCTTCAGGACAGAGACATCCCTCACTTACATGGTTAAAACGCTGTGTGTTACTTGTGCTGGTGTGTGTGTGCAGCCATGCAACCATATGTCCCAGGGACTACAATTGCAAACATGTCTGGATGGAGAGGGGGAAAAAAAAAAAAAGCTTGCAAAGAACCAGGGTAGAAGATCAGCTGATTTCAAAAGGGAAGAAAGTTAATAGTTCATGTAAAACATGGCTAATATCTGGCTATTATGTGTCGGTCTCAAAACTTTGCCATTTGCCCTAATTCAGCCTAATTCGAGTGATCTGGGTGTCTCGCCATTAAAATCACAGCAGCTCCCGTTGCGATTGACTCTGGTTTGGGCAGACTCAGACAGGGATGAAGTCGCGCAATGAGAAAGCACAGCCTGTTAGAGGGTATTGCAGTCCTTTGAAGAATTCGTAAAGGTCTGATTGTTTTATACCCAAAAGGCTTGTGCAGCACAAAGCTTAATGCACTGGCAGGTAGTTCATTTTGAATCTATAGGGGATCTTTCCTTCTCCCTGCCCCCCCTGCTTCCTTGACAGCTTGTTTTTCTGTTTCCTCACTGTTATGAGAAACACGGATATCTGCCAGTTTGTGAGATTTCTGCGCTGGTACAGCATTTGGAGCAGTGGGATCTCTGGCTAAGCCTGAGGCTCCGTGGTGCTCTGATTACATAGACAGTAAAAATAATAACATATAGCAATGTCACTTTCCAGAAACCTTTTTGTCATTGGTTTCTTTCAACAGGGACTGTAGTAGTTCAGCACACTGGATTTAGGAAAGGTGTGTTTGTGCTGCAAGCCAAAAGTACAAGCAGCTCGAATGAATGTTCCCATGAGTTTTTGGAGTCAATTGATATAGGCTTCTGGTGTAACAACGTTCAGTCAGGGCTGTGATGCTCATTCATATCACGAGCTTACCCTGCGCTCTCAGATGGCAGCAGCTAGTTTGAAGGTGAGTTAGATGCACCTCCAAGAAATGGAGGCAGGCTCGGCTTGGATGGCTGGGCTACCTCTGGGGTGCAGAAGCTGGGGAGACCCACTGCTGTATCCTGTGCTTCTGGTGACTTGGTAACCCGAATTAGGACAGTGGTAGAAGAGTAACTGCTTGGTGAGCTCTTTCTGCTTGTGGCAAGGATAAGCAGGATACTCATGTGAATGTTTCATGTGTTGCATAAATTATGACTTCGAGTGGAGCTGACACCCATTTTTTTCACTGTTATTAAATGCGCATTCAGTTATGATGATGGAAATGATGAGATATTCATGCCCATCCCCCTGCCACTGCAGAGAGCATCTTTGCTACATCTTTTCGAGTGTTTGGTGCTTTTTCTAAACTTTCCAACTGAATGAGTCTTCTTCGTCTTCCCCTTAGAGATTCACCATCTGAACAGATTTTGCTTTTAGGACATTTTAACTGATACTCAACTTAAATGGATCTTTTCTTCATTTCATTATTCCTTTCTCTCTGTTGTTTTTGCAGCCATAAAAAAATCACTGAGTGACTCTTCTCTTACTTCCCATTCAGCAAAATTGTTTGCAAAGAGAGATAGGGAGTAACCGAGCTGCTGGCAAAACTGTTTTCTTTCATATACCCAGTTTGACTCTCAGTTACTATGCAGATTGAGAGCAAACACGTATGTTTTTGATACAGATAATAAATGTGGTTCTGTGATGCTGGATGGTTTACCTGCCATTTCAGTAGGTAGGTAAACCAAATATAGAATTATAAAGTGACTAAGTGAATGGAAAGGGTAATGCTAAATGCCTTCTATAAGGGAAGGTATTTTTGTACGCATCTGCTGGAATACTTCTGGAGAACATAAAAGTCATAGAGAAATTTACTTGGACAATGAAAAATTTTTTATAAAATCACTTGCAAGACAAAGCCAAGGAAGTCTTAAGGAGGGAGGGGAAGCATGAGATTGAAACTGGGTCAAGTACAGTGGATTAAGTATGTTGAAATAATGTCAATTTTCGTGATGAAAAAAGGTTAAAAAAATGGGGTACATGTAAGTTAAGTGTGAAGTGTTTCAAGTACATTAATATATTAAATCAAGATACTAGGTGCTAAGCTAAGCAGCCTGGGAAGCAAGGCGAAGTTCTGTCTTTCCACGTAAAGGATGGAGAGGAGATATGTGTCAGTCTTGGAAGGACGTTATGTAACAAAGCTAGATAAAAGTCAGCATTCCTGTCACCAAATATACATGGCAGGAATAACAGAGGTGTCTGCCAGACCTTGTACACTCTTGTGTTGTAAGTGAACTGTACCTGCTTGGGAAAAGGGTTGGGGTCATTGTGCCTGGCTCTGTAGAGGTAGCCCATGTGCTCATCGTGACATAAGTTGGACAGATGATAAAAAGAAAAGACTGAAAGATGTAAGAGTGGTTTTGTGCCTTATTGTTAGTACTCAGGAACTGTCAATGTTATGTTTGTTCTTTAACTGGTTCATAAGCATGGAGTGGTCACAGCAGAGGGTGATGCTGTCAAAGTAAGAAGGGATAACTTGACGAGGAAGAGAAAGAACATGCATTAATGCACGGGGTAGAGAACATTAACGAGATGCAAATCTTTAGGACAAGGTAGAGAGAAACAGCTTTCTGTGCACTTGAAAGGCTAAATGTTATTACTCTTAAAAGGTAATGGGTTTTTTTTCTTGTACCTGTAAACAACCACTGGGACTTCTTGATCTCTGGGATTCATTTAGTCTCTGTTGGCCTTAAAATCTCTGAATGGATTAGCTCATTGCTAAACATTTAGGAAGGAATTCTTCTAAGTTGGTTCCCTCGCTGTCCCTTATCTGTACCCTTGTCACTTTCTCTGAAGCATCTGCACTGGCTATTTTGGCCACAAAGCAGGAGCTATCCATACCAGCCGCTGGGGTGATCCAGTGTCATACTGCTTGGTGTCTAAATACCCTGAAAGATCTTAGACTCTTAATTTATGCACAGTTCATAGGCAGCAGAAGAGGCTGTGGAAAGATTCCTAGACAGATCGTATTATTTTTATCACCTCTTGCTATGCAGGCTTGTCTCTTTGAGGTGAAAAGAGAGATATACAGCTTCCATTTGCCACGGTGATGGACAGTCATAAAGATGAGGAAAGAAGAGCAAAAACCCATGCTATAAAGCTGGTGACAATAAAGTTGATGGAGTGGAAACAGGTGCACAAAAGGTGAGAAGACGAATGCTGAGACACAGGTACCGCAGCAGAAAGCATTGCCACCACAGCACGTAGGCAGACCAAGGCGGGAGGTGAGGGGGAAGCACAGGAGAAACTGGTGAGGTGTCCGAATTTGAAATCTGAGAAGGAGGACAGATGCTGGTATAAAAACCAGAAAATGAGCCATGGTCGTAATGATTCAAGAATAAGAAAATTAGGCACGGTAGAAACTGCTGTAACAGACCATAAACTCAAAAGAGTAGCAGGCATTAAACCAACACAAGATTGCATTTCTTCCACCATCAAACACCACTTGATCATTCAGGATGTGTATTTATCACCTATAAAAAGCCCATGCTTTTATTTTCTTCTTTTTCCCCTTCTTTGTTCCTCATAGCTTGTGTCGATTTAGAGAGGGTGAGCGAGGACAGAAGCTCTGCTGGGATTCCTGACACATCCATGCATGGTGCCGGTGGGGACCATCAGTGAGCCGGGTGCCGGGATGGGTGTACGCAGTGATATGGGTTGTCAGCTGCCTCCTCCGGGCCATGTTTTCCACCGGGTGTTGGTTGGGAAAGCTTTAGCAGTACTGTGCCTTGCTTTATGCTGGCTGATGGGTCAGAAATGCTAGAATCACTTGAAGGGAAGCCCTTGCCTGCAAGTCGGACCCTGTGCGAAGTGAAGATGTCGGCCGGCTCCCACCGACTGCAGCGACGGCGGGGCAGAGCCAGGGGCCATCGGGACTTGCAAGTCTCACTCCGTGGGCAATGAGGAGATGCCGTCAGAGCAGGCTTTCCCCATGTCTTATGTGCGAGTTGCTATTGATGCCTGCTGAAGGAAGCGGCAGGCACCAGTTAGGTAGAAAAAAATAATAAAAAAGTGGAAAACAGATAAGGGTGGTAACCAGAAAGGCAGCCTTGAACCCCTCTCATGCTTGAGACAGGAAAGAAACAGTGCTGGTCTGGGAACAAGTCCCACGTGTCTCCCAGACATTGCCCAGGTCTTTCTAGGGGCTGCTACTGCAAAGGTCCTGTGCTGGTGTCCAGCACGTCTGCGTCTTTGCTAACTTTTACACCTACTTGGAAAAGAGTGTCCCTCCCACTCCGCCTTGGTCATATTTTAGCTGTTATGCTTGACCTGAAAATCTGTTTAGGTTTTGGTGGCTGGTAGTGGAAACATTTTGGTTTTCAGTCTTTTGAAAGAGAAAATCTCTTGTTTTGAAGAATAGTTAACCCCCCCTTTTTTTTGATAAGCTCCTTTTTTTTTTAAAAAAAAAGCAAACAAACATTACAAAACATTAGCCAAACCTAATAATGACCTTGATTCACAAGCATTGTGATACTCAGTTTTATAAGCAGTCCCAGACAGTAATTGCTGTGCATTTGGGACACAGGCTCACAGCTGGTTTAAGGTGATCTGGGATGACACATGCAGCCGAGCTGCTGGCTCCCCTGTGTTGGTGCTGATGATCCTGTCACTGTGTGCTGAGTCAGAGCAAACGCTGATTCGGCTGAAAACTAACCTGCCAAAAAAAAAAAAAAAAGAAAAAAGAAAAGGATGAGTGTTTAGCTGGGTGAGTGGCAGAGATGACTCAGTGTTTAGTCTCTAGGGGGCTAGAAGTAGTGCGTGAAGCTTTGGGACCCACCGGGCACAAGGCTGGTCCCTTCTTATTTTATTTCTAGAGCATAGCATTTTGGTCAGATAGAGCTGGACTGGATTTACACTGACATAATGGCAAGGGGATTGTATTTTCTGATGTAGGAAGAAGAAAATAAGACATGCATGTGTTAAAGATGTGAAAGAACTGGATTGTTGCTCTCTGTTGAGGAGGTCTTTGCTCTGGCTTCGCATGTCTGAGTGCTGTCTCTGCAAGGAAAGGTATTTGCTGGCTGTAGGATATGTTTTCAAGGAAAAAAAAAAAAATCGGATGACAGGCTATTCCCAGCTAGAAAATTTCTTTGATAGAGAATTTTTACTGCTACAAAGAGAGGCAAATCACTCATCCCATTTTCCCTTGCTGATATGGCACTAACCTCTTATCTGTTAGTGTTTTATGGTCAAGAAATACAAAACGTAACAGAGGAGGTTTATGGTGATACTTGAAGATTATTGGAAAGTACCTGCAAAAATGATAGGAAATGTATTATTTGGTGGTGAAAATGCTGGGAAGCTCAATTTTCATTTGTTTACATTTTGTTCCAACTTAGAGATGCAAATATTTTCCAGGGATAATCCACAGGAAAGTGGCTCAGGGTGTTTGGGATGGGTTGAAAGGATATGCCCATCCTGCTAAGTACAGGAGCATCAGGAGGAGAGATTCATGTAAACAAGGTGAGCTGGTCCATGACAGTGGACAGATCCCTGGCCCTCTTCTAGTTACCAGGGTAGATACAACCAAAAGAGCTATTTTCTATACAATAATTACCAATGTGCATTACTAATGCTAATCTTATAATCCAATTTGATGAAGAAAACCTGCTTTGGGAAAAGGGTAAACTTTCCCTCTGAGGCTGGAACTGACCTGAACATGCTTAGAGGTATTTTTAATGTAATGAATATGGTCAGGGAGTTGAAATACCTCGGATAACCAAGCAGAGGAAGAAGTGATGGGGAGTGCAAAACCTGAAGATGTCTTTAACATAATGGCTGCTGGTTGATAAAGTACCGTATACATTTACTAGTAGAGAAATCAGTGTCTAAACAGATTGCACTCTCCCAGGAAACTAAGATGCACTGAGGTGGCGACTTTTAGCAGCAAACTCAAGAGTAAGGGTGATTTAGACCTCAACTGTTGACTCTTAAAGTGTTAATTTCCCATAGCGTTACTTGTGGTGTGTGAAATCCTTATGGTTTTGTACTTACTCTCTGAAGTTTCTCAAAGGAAGATCTTCACACAGGCCGCCTGTGTGTTATACACACATAGGGCTGGTGCTGTGTCTTTTGAGAGGCATGCGTCAGAAATGGATGACTTCTGATTTTTCCCAGGCTTTTACATCCATGGCTCCCTCCTGCTGGCAGGTCAACAGTGCTGATCAAATGCTGCTTGTTTCTGGTTAGCTGCTTTTTATCTCCAGCTCTGTGGTTCCTTAAAGCAAATGAAGAAAAAGAAAGATTTCCCAAGACAGTTCTTTTCTTGTCTCTTTTGTCTGGTCTTATTTCATCCAATTTTTAAAAGAATCAGGCTTCTCTTGAAAGGAAAGAAACAAGGACCCTACCCAGACTCCTTTACAGCAGGATTTATGCTTGCATGGAGGGAGTATGCGCTGATGTGCACCTCAGGAGTGCTGGAGGGAGGCTACTCAGTAGAACTGGAGTGGAGAAAAGATTCAGCTCTTCACGATGCACCTTTCTTGGCAAGCACCTTCCCTGCGGACCTGCTGATGAGCCGCTTGTCTTGCCTTGTGATGAATGGCGGGTCTGGTTAGAAAGGTAATGGCTGTCTCGCCTAGAGCTGCTCAAGTAACAGCTGAACCGAGGCCAACTGTCTCCTCTTCCAGAAGACCACACAGGGTGACTCTATTGATTAATGCCTCTTTTTGATGCTGAATATAGTATTCACCAAGACTCTGATTTCTCCTTTTTTTTTTTTTTGACTGGAAGCCCACTGTGCTCTGTGTTATCCTCTGCACAGCGAGAGGCAGGGGATCCAGAGGTGTTGCTCAATCCTGCAGCAAAGCAAGATGTCCTGTTAAGGGTCAAGGCATCCTTTTAGGGATCCAGGTATCACAAATAGTTCATCACTGAGCCCTGCACTCCTACTGAAATAGCTGTGATCGATGATCAGATTCCTATTCACCGTAGCTAAGAGGAGCCATAATGTAAAAAAGAATCAATTCCCCTATCTTTTTGTTTTGCATTATTTTTAACTGCACTTAAAGCCAACCCTGCTTAAGTGTTTGCTGGCTTCTCTGAAGAGTCATTGCTTTTTAGTTCCAGCTTTTAAATTAAAAAAAAAAAAGAAGCTGATTTGCAGCATTACCCATTTCGATACTGACCTGCTAATCTCTTGAACTGCTTTGCTAAACAAGGGAAAAGATTTCCTTAAAGCCTCATTATGTGGTTATGCAAGAATTTGAGCTTTCATTGAAAAATGGGGGAAAAGAAAAGGTAAGTCGGCTCCTCAGTAGTGCAGGGAAGAAAAGGTAAATGTGAACCTTGAAAAGGAAAAATCTGGGAAGTTAAATGAACTGGAGCCAAGTTGCCTAGTGTTTTAAGGTTCTGTGGCACTTAAGTAAGTCATATGAATTTGATGAGGTAGAAGCAATGATGCCTGACTCGAGGTTTTGGGAGGCTTTATGTGACTTACTGAAAGTACAATTTGACTAACAAACGTTGCCATTGTTCAGTTTTAGCATTTACACTCTAGATAGTCTGATGGGGAGACCCGGTGGCACCTCATGGGGCACGACACTTGCTGGAAATAAAAGTAAATTATTGGGGTGATACCCTGCTTTCATAGGCAATCTCTAGCCAGCTAAACGTGACAGGCCCAAAGAGCTCTGATCCTCAAACTGTCCAGATCACCCCAAGGTTTGTTAGCATGCTCGCTGGCATGGATCTGCCTATGAAAGCTGTCGTGGGATGGGACGTTGCAGGAGAAGCTGTGGATGAACTCCCGCGGTAGACGGTAGTCCTCCAGTTAGACAATGAAGAGTGGAGGCAGTTTTGTTGTGGGGTGACTATAATGGGGTACAGTTATTTAAATGCCTACCATGTTAGGAGGGCATGTAGCACCTTCCTAGTTCTTCAGGACAGCAGAAAATCAGTGTGAACAGAAAACTTGCTCCAGTGATCCGTACATAGTCCAAGCATGAGATCCTGGTGTTGTGGAAGTAGCTGAGCACGGGGCAGAACCAGCATTTCATACATGAAGAGGATTTAACACGCTTTTAAGTTTACAAGTTAGGCATCTAGTCTGACCTAAATGTCAGGTTGCCAAGACAGAGACAATCATCCTTTGAGACTAATTTTTCCTATCCTGAAAGGGTGGTGTGATTTTCTGCTGAATGTGCCCTTCTTTTTCCACTGACTACAGAGGGACTCTGGCTTATGTCAGGTAGATATTCAACTTTTATTTATCTAAAGTAAAATAAAATGAATCTGGACCCATCAGTGGAATTAATCTCCACTGTAACTGCGTTACATTAGCTGTTACACAAGCAACGAGGTTGCTCTGCAGTGCTCTGTAAGCCGCAGGGGTGAAGGTGTGTTGATAAGGCTGGGACATGGTGATGGTGGAGCTAGGTCTCTGCAATGACCTAATTACACTGGAGAAGGGACCTAAATCTTTGCCTCTGAACTGCTGAATTGAAATGGAAACGCAGCAGGAGCGCAGCCATGGCCCTTAGTTCTGGAGAGCTATTTGTGAGCAAAGATTTTTGTTGTTTTGCCTTCTAGCAGCTTCCTGCCAAAGTTGTATTATCACTCAGCAGAGTTCCTTCCTATCCAGGTAGTAATTAACACCAAGCTCATGCCAGTGCAGATTTTTGTCTATGATATATGCAAGATTAAACCTAACATGTAAGCTTGCATGTAATGATCAGCTTGTAATTTATTGCGACTGTTTGTCGATTGGGCTAGACTTTGTATTTGGATTTAATTTCCCATGCAAAAAAGGTGGGTGTTTACATGCTTACATTGTGGATGGTGACAAGCTGACTGCATTACACAGACAGGGAAATCAGCTATGAATGCACTTCTCTCTTCAGGTTGTAGACTGGATCGTATCTCATGGGCGCAATCGATAGCATGGGACAGCTCAGGAGCTGTGCCTGTGCAAAACTCTGGTCTCCTCCTTGTCCTGCCTTTCCCCCGTTTGTGGGCTTATGAGTTGCTGCTGATTGGTTTGACTGATACAGCCATTGCAATAGTTCATTACCCTGCCCCATGAACAGGATTTTACGGTGCTACAGCCGAAGCTCTGCCTACTGCTGTCACCCTCCCGGCTCATACCTCAGCCCGCCCTTGGTTCTACAAGAGAGGGAAGCTTGTAGCTCCAGGCATCATCTGGCTGCTAGAAACTCTAACAGATTTGGATTTGTAGCTGCCTAAAAAGCTGCCTAAGCCCTATGGGTAAAGGTGGACTTCAGAAGTCTGCACTGAGCAGGGCTTGGCTAGACCCTGCTACTGGAGATCATTTTGGCTGGGGTTAGCGGCGTGAACACAGAGAAGAGTGCTGAATGCAGCTGATGGCTGAGTTAAATCTAAGGTGGTTTTCTCCATCATTTGCTTATGGCAGGCTGCATTGGGCTGCTAGCTTTTCCTTGGTTTTATTTATTAGTTATTCTTGCAGTGGAAACGGACTCTGGGCTTCGAGGCAACCCACGTGGGCAATATCAGATGAGGCTTCCTCATAAGAATATACGGTTACGTATTTTTCTTGTCAGGCTATGATTTAAGATTTTGCTTCATTCCGTGAACAGGGTTATTTCAGATACATAACACGGTTAAGCACTCACAAAAGGCACGGTCCTATCCTGAGACAAGTGGTTGCAAGTCAAGCAGAAGTTCCTGAGCTAAACCTCCCAAATGTGACCTCCCTCTGATGTTACAGGTGTCATCAGTCTCTTTTTTGCCTTTTGTTTTTTTTTCCAAAAATGGAATATTCATAAAAACATGTAGTGTTCACAAAGTTGAATATAGATGAATATTCAGTCACAAATTGTAAAAAAATGTTTTATTTGCTATGGATTACTTTTTTTTTTCCTGTTTGAAAATATTCAGCCATCTGGTCAGCAAACATAAAATGCTACATGATATTGGCAGCAAAGCATACACTGAAAAGCAACTAATGGGAGAAGGAGACAGTTCACAGTCTTTCTGTAGTCTGGTGGGTTCTAGTTGTGCAATTTTTTTCCCCACACAGAAGACTCCTGACTTAAATTTGTATTTGCAAAAAGCAGAATCTGGTCATGATCTTTATATGAGTAAACGCAGCTTTGGCAAAGCCTAAAGTCAATAAAAATTTTTCAATTTTTACTTCCCCTCAAGGATTAATTAGGCTTCGTGAGAGAAACACACCTTTTCTTCGTGATCAGAATCCTTACTTTGTAATATTATACATAAGTGTGGCAATTAAAGACCTGTCTATAGACACATTTTCTGTCAATGTGAACACTTTGGTTAAAATCCTGTCTCAAGGAGTTCGTATGGGTTCAAGTTCCAGTGCAAATCACTTGTATTGACACAGAAGTGACTAATACCTGTAGCTCTTATCCCTCTTCTTTTGGGGACTATATATATTGGTAGAGGAGCCTTTGTATTGGGGTAATATTAGAGTAGTCCCTTCCATATTGAAGGTTTATTTCACTGCATCTCTCCCCAGATGTACCTAAAACTCAACCTCTGAGGATGTCAAAGTCTGAATGGGAAAAGCTGAGCTCAGGAGTGAGCCAGACTCATCCATCCCCATGGCTTGAGTGAGGAGCACACCAGGGGCACGCAGACCTGGGTCAACAGTGAGGAGGAAATAATGGATGGGCTTTTCACAGCTGTACCCTGCTTCTGCCCTGTGCAAGCCAAATAGCTAGCAGATATTTTTTCGTATAGTAACATCTCTCAAGAGAGAAAAGGAAACGTGGAGCAAATGCATTTGGTAGGAAATTGTAGAGGAGGTGACAGGGCAGAAAAATTATACAAGATCAGATGAGCGAGCATCACCCAGACTTCCCTCTAATAACAACTTTGTTCCTTTTCTAATATTTTTCTGCTGCCCTAGTGCCGTATGAAAAACTTGCACACCTAATGGAAGCTGATAACTGACAGCAGAGGGGCAGGAGCGGAAGCTTTGCAAAATGCTTGTGTGTGTGCCTGGTTTTAAGCACATGAATAATTTCCACAGTTTGAAAGCCAATTCCTTATTTAAGATGAAGTTCATGCTTAAATACCGTGCTGGATTAAGGTCAGGGAATTCTGTGAATTACAGAGAGCCAATACTCTGACATAACTGAGATATATTATTGAATTTAAATCTTTTACTTCCAGTAAACCAAAGATTTTCATTTAGGTGCAGTGTTGAAAAAAAAAAAGCATTGACTCGTGTTCTTTAAAAATATTTAAATGTTAAATCAGTTTGGTGTTCATTTCGTGCTGTCTTTTACAGGTTTTCATAAAAATACATTTGTTCTCTATACATTCAGTGGACTTCTTAAGACTAACTGTTGATGTCTTGTTATATGCTTTTTAAAATTTAATTAGTGTAGCAGATGGGACGGGTTGCTGCTGTGGGACTCTGCTGCTGGAGAGGAAATGCAATGAAACGGGCCACATTGATTCCTCAGATGATTAAATCTGGCCATAGTTAGGTCCTCACTGCATTAAAGTGGACAACTTGTAAAACTATATTACCATTACAGTGCTCCACATGAACCTGCTGGGATCCCTGCGAGGATGAGACGAGGAGTTTGGTGATAGTTTGTGACCTGAATCCTTGAAGAAGTATTTTCCCTGTGGATACTGTAACTGCAGAAGTTAAACTTGGTTCAGAGTGGTGGCTCAGTGAAGTACTGTCCGTATGGAAGGAGATGCACAGGCTCTAGGATGTGCTTACACATGCCCAAAAATGTTTATGTTGTGCTAAATGGTTCACACATATAGGAGGAGCCTCGTAGATAAGTATGCTATAATGTTTGCCTTAACATTTGCTCCATATCTATCATTTTTTCTCAGGTTCATAGGTATATTTTTCCCACTGAAATTATCAGCTGAGGTCCTCATCTGAGGTAAATTATTTTACCCTATTCAGCTGTTTTATGTCTAATGTAGTTCTAGTGTTTTTACTTTACACATTTCAGGAGCACCCAAAATGAGGTTTTTGCTGTGTCCTTTATTTTGAGAATATAAAAAAGGACCCAAATTTATCATTTTGTCTTGCATCTGATAAAGAAAGGATGTGACAAAGCATGACAAGAAGTGGGTTCACTTGGCTGGTGCTTAAGGAACTGCTGAAATTCGTCACAGCATTGGTGTAGGGGTTCGGAAGGAGGGCAAGGGGCAAAAATAAAAAGGAGAAAGTTGTGGGGGATGGAAAGCTAAGTTCCCAAGGGAATCCTGGGGGAAACTTGTACATCTGTTGAGCAGAGGCTGCCAGAGGCCAAGATCTCTTACTTGCCTTGAAGCTGTTGACTCATCTGATTGCTGGTCTGGAACCTTCTGGTGGCCTTGACTCTTTCACAAACAAAGTTCAGCAATTTTCCCTGTGGCTTTAATGCATCTGTTGGGATGCTTAGGTACCTTAGGTAATTGCCTTCTTAGGATTTGCTTGTGGGCTATTAAATAGTTATACGCTGAACTCTGTCTGTGAAGATTGCCTTCTGAATAGGTAACAGTCAGCAAGATCTATACTCAAAAACCCAGAAGATTCCCTTTTCATTTATGAGTCTTAAACCTTGAATAGCTGGGAATAAAACATCAAGGTTGAAAAGGAGGAGGAATGAATAAAATCCAGCATATTAAAAGTTATAATTAGAACTGTGATCAACTTTGATACTGTCAGGCCTTCTCAACTGTAATAACTGCGTAGCTCTGAATAAAAAGCCTAACCATATTTGCAGTGAAATATTAATCTTGTTCTTGGAGAACGTTTTGGCTTATTACAGTGTGTGTGAATTAGAGTATGCTGTACTGAGATCCTGTGGGTGGCTTTATCTCGTGTCCATATGCACACAATGTTTGCATAAGACATACCGTATAGTTGATGTTTGTGAATAATAGGCACTAAAATTTACTTTCCTGAAAACAAAAGCAGGTTTGTGTGCATGGAAGTGACCTTGTGCAGACAGTTCTCTGCCGATGTGTCTGGATGCTGCTCTGTTAGCGTGGTGGAGAGCAGGCGAGGGGCACCTGGCCAGCTGGGGATGGTCCATCCTGGTGGCACCATGGCACACAGGCTGTGCCTGAGCACCTGGTGTCTCGCAGCACTTTGGGGAACATCTTCCACTGCTACCCAAAGCTTTCCTTGCCGTAGGGAAGACAGACGAGTGTCATTACGTGGGTGGTCTTGGAAAACCCTTCAGTAGTCAGCATGGACATCACCTGCAGCTCTTGGTTAAATTGGGATGTGGAAACTCCTCGCAAATGCGGCACGTGGAGTCAATGTGTCATTGTTTCCTCTGCAAGGCTGCTTATTTGCTTTGTGCTCTATCTGCTGAATAACAAACAACTAAATGTGCTGATATAGTGAGTTTTCTCCTTTATAGCTTTGTAGGTAGAAATTTATGATAGTGGGGGAGCGAGAATACTGTCAAATTGAAAATGTGAGGCACTACACCCCTTTTTACCTTTTTTTTATTAATATAAAAGAGTGAATAAGGGATAGATTGCTGGTAGGTAACAAAGCAAGTACTTAAGCTATGGACAGGATGTTTAAATATTGATAGTTAAAAAGCTGTAGCCAATTAATTGTACTTTTGATTGGCCTGCATGGGATCGTGAATATTGACATTACACCTGACATTTTTTCTGTAAGCCTAAAATTTCTGTTAATGCTTGATCTTTCAAGCTAGTTGGCTTCAATATTGCAGGTTTAACCCCTGAGAGCCTACTTCAAGGCATTTAAGGGGTTGATCTTTTTGGGTTAAGGTGAAGATATGTCCAGTACCACTGTGACTCTGTTCTCTGCCACAGACTTGCACATACAGTGACCTGAAAACCTGTTGTTGCAAACAAGAACAAGAGGAAAACATGTTATTTTAAAAATACTTTTATTTGAGTATTGAAATAGGGTTTCCTGCTCTGGAAGAGATAACCTCACGAAAAGGCATTATCATTGAAAAGGCTGGAAGAAGTGGGATCTCATAACTCTTAGAAAAGCTGATTTTTGCTGTGTGGAAATAAAGCAATATGAGGTAGTGGGGTGAATATTTGTACGGTAGTGTAAAATAATAGCAGATGTGCTGCCACATGTAGTAAAAGTATCACTGAAGAAGTTTAACCACATAGCAAGTTGTGTGTTTATTTATTAAACTGAAAATATTATTACATGTGCATTTAAATGCTTGTAGTGAGTGAGACTCTTAGAAAAAAGAAAAAACTCACAAAAAACAAGCCTTCACGGATAACCCTTAAACTGTAAGATTTTCTTGTCGTGAATAGTAACTATTCATGACATATTCATGCCTATATAGAGACAACTCTTCAGTTGTCATGTATAGACTGGCAGTAATAAAAGTAATTCTCAGTTTGACAAACTATTTATTTGGCTGTAAATATAAGAGGAAAATGATAAAAACTCATAAAAAGCTCATTGCAGTTAATGAAAAAATATTCAGTTTATGGAACTGGATTAAATCCATCCAAATATTACTTCTGGGTGACTAAAAGACTCCATGACTCAGTAACATTAGGACAACAGAGATAAATGCATTTATAAACATCCTTTACCACCATGTTCTTCATTTCAATTTTCTCTTTAATCTGACTGTTTTTTTCAGAATTGAGAGCTCACTGAAAAAAATACGATTTCCTGATCACCCTTGTTTAAAATCTTTTTGAGAAACAGTAGAGATTTGCAGGTGAATTTGTTAGGTTTTGAGACTGAAGAGTTAAAAAATCCATAACCCAAACCCTGAATTTTTGGGTTCACCAGAAATGTCTTCCTGGTTGCAGGGAGAGCCTGGCAGTCTGAAGGGAGGTTCACCTGGGTCAAAGAGATGTTCTTTGCCTTTCTGCTAACACTAAATCTTAATTTCTGTATTAGACCTTTAAGTCTATGCTACATGCTGTGTGGGAAACTTGGGTGTCGTAGGAGGGAAACACTGAGGAGCGGGGAAGTCCTGAGTCCTTCTTCCAAACTGTGGAGCCCAACTGGGTGGATATGTGTCACCACAGCCCTTTCTTCTGTAGGCTGGATGCCGGTGTGAACATGGATGCAATGTCATGTTCGAGCTTGCCCACTTTTTGGGCTCTGTTGTAACTTGCTGGTGGGAGCTGTGAAGCTTTATATAGTGACTCTTCAGGACAGTCTTGTGTTTCATTACCTCATTCAGCAGTTTTGCATTCCTCCTGCTCTTGTAAGAAAAGGATGTGACGGTTGTGGTGAAGAAAGGGGAGTTGTGTGATAACAGGAATCATTAGGATTTTTGCTTTAATTGTGGAGTTAACTTCAGCCTGCATAAATGACACCAAAGATCTCCCTGAGAAGAAAGACTGATCAGTTGAGATGAAACCACAATGTTACGGGGTAATGAAGGTGTGGAGCAAGCTTTCAAAGCAATGTTTGAGTGGGTCAACTACTTCTGCCTGTTCAGAATGTAATAGTCAGTTTTTCTGTTAAAGAAAACCCCAATCTGAATTAACATGTGCAAACAGTATTTTTTTTTAGCATCTGAGTTGTTTGACTTCTTCCATGGTGTGAAATGGAGTGGGATTCATCTCTCTCAGTGGTGTTTCCCCAGTGGGCAACACTGCCATCTCCAACCTGTGTCACACCCTATACCATACTAAGTCCACCCTCCGCGTGTTCTTGCTGACCACACAAGACGTCCCACTATGTGGATGGCTGAAATTGGATGAGATGGCTCCATCCCTCTTCTGCTGATGTTTGTCCAGCAGCAATGGTGGACAGTGGCCGAGTTGGAGATCTGGAGAAGTTGTGTCTTGGAGGTATACAAAGGGTGTGATGTGTGGACACTGTGTGAATGCATTTGAGAGGATGATTTGACTCCTGGAGAGCTGAAACTGAAACTTGGTGCAGTGTGAATGGACATGAGGCTGGCCCTCTGTTTCTGTCCTCTCACTAGGTGGTGGAGTTGCTGTCCCATCCTGAAGGATTTAATACTTGCTTTCCAAGAGCCCTGGTGCTGGAGACTTTCGCTGACACACTCCTCGGAAGAAAATAGAGAAGCGAGAGGGACTTGGCTACAGTGAATTC
Organism: Leptosomus discolor; assembly: GCF_034619465.1. Lineage (NCBI taxonomy): Eukaryota > Metazoa > Chordata > Aves > Leptosomiformes > Leptosomidae > Leptosomus > Leptosomus discolor. The sequence continues at coordinate 210,663,129 of NC_141391.1, read as the reverse complement.
ATTTTCATAGAGGTTAATTTTCAAGAAGGAAGGCTCTGAACTCTCCTTTTAATATTTGTAGAGCTTTATGAGGATGAAAGGCTGTGTAAGTGCTCGGTGTTACAGTTCACAGAGACAGCAGATGACATGCCACTACCCTACAGTAAGCCAATGTGCCGCTGACAAGTCTGTTACAAGTAAGGTCTGGCTGTGGCTTATTGCGTTCAGCATCTTTTCACAAAGGGTGAAGTGATTTAAAGAATTTTGTGGGAGAGCTGTGACAAAATGATTGCACCAATTTCTTTCTCCACACCAAAAGAAGTGCTAGTGTCAAAGTACCTGACCTCCTCCAAAGCAGTTGTTATTTAAGGCCAGAAATGGTAAAATCTGGCCTTACAATTAAATCCAATGTGGTATTTAGACTGCAAAACCCTTTGAGAAGGGTCCTTTGGATCAGGAAGAGCAAGACCCTGAGTGGTTTAAGTAATATAACAGGATGAGTGTGTGTCAGAAATACATGTAGTTGGTGCTGGGAATCCTGAAAGGCAAATTGACACATCTCAGGTTAGCAAAGGTTAGCAAAATATTAGATGTATTCTAGGGATTGGAAAGAAAAATAATTAAATGTGCGGTGAAACACTGACAGGTAAGAACTGTGTACATCACGTCCTGGCAGGAGCAGGGTCTGTAGAGAGGGAGGATGTGGGGATGGGTAATGAAGCCCATTGCAGCATTGGAAGCCCACTGCTCCCTCATCCTGGAGACTGGTTAGCTAGGGTGGGTTTTTGCATCAAAATTATATGAATTTATGTTATAAACTGAATTATATTACATATTCTCCTAACTAGGCAGCTCCTTATGTTTTTCTGCTCGTAAAGTTTCTCTGTATTAATCCAATGCATGCTGCTGGATTTCAAGGCACTAGTTATCATAGAAAGGGTTGTGACAAGCTTGAGGCTTGCTAGCTGCAGCTGTACTGTCTGGAAAGGGCATCTCCAGCTCTCTGCCAAAACCTCTCCTGGCTGAGTTTAAAAATGTGTGTGTGAGAGCTGTGTTGGCTCACTTTCAGTGATGCAGGTGAAGGAGGGATTACATAAACTGGTCATCCTGTGGGTGGGAGAGGTGAGGAAGGGGAGTGAGCTAGGGCAGCTAGCAGGTGTGGAGTGTATAACCCTGTTCATTTACCAAGGTGTGTGATCACACTCTGTTTAGGAGCAGAAAGTCTTTGTCATTTATGCAAAAGCAGGATCCATATTATTGCTGCGGACCAATATTCATTGAGTTGCAAGCAAAATTAATTAAAAAAAAAAAAAGAATGAATTTTGGTGCTATCGGAGAAAAACCTTAAATGACTGTAGACTATGTGGGAAACCAGTTCTTGACTATCTGTTGTACATACATGGGGACCCCATCCTGCAATACTCTGATGCCTCACAGTAAGCTAAACATATTCTCTTGCAGTGGCTCTGTAGGAGAGCCAGTATCTTCGAGCTTTATTTTACAGATGAAGAATAATGGCAGATGTGACTGGTTTGTTTGTATCCAGAGTATTATTCCCATTTGGTTCTGAAAAATGGCCATTTGATCCCTTTGCATAATGATATTCCCATGCTGCTGGGCTGAGTTGGTGATATGTGTTACTATAGGGTTCCTGCTTGCAGATGAGATCCCTGCCCATGCGATGGAGAGTGCTACCAGCCTGGGCCCCTCTCCTACTCCAACCTGCAAAGCTGCATCTTCCCAGTATGTTGTTAGGACAAGGTTATGGGTTTTCTCAGGACCTTTTATTTGCCTTGATTATGGTGGATTTCTTAATGATAAGAAAAAAATGATGTCTTGAGTCGTAGGGGGAGTGAAAGAAGAAAGAGTTTTACAAAGGATCTGATGTTGGTCTGGTTTAGTTTCCATTGAAATGGGTGGAATTCCTGCTACTGGTTGAAATGAGAGTGGTCTCTGCAAGTCCTATCCTTGTTTTTTCATCTCTTCTTATGGTGTGCCCTTGATGTTTTCAAAATTGTGAAAGTCTGCACCCAAGCGAGAGCCTGGTTTGGAGCCGTGAAACAGCGCTTTAGAGATGGGATTCTCAGGTAGCGATGTGACTGAGCACTGCATTCTCCAGTGTATTGGAGCCACCTGCAGTCAATACACAGCTGTAAGACAAGAGGTACAGGCAAAGATGGTAAATTTTTGGCTTGTAGGTCTAAACCAAGCATCTTAGGGCAAGTTTGCAATTTCACAAGAAGCTTGACTCCTGGTAAAATATTACTATGTTAGTTTTCTTTTGGACAAAACCCTGAACGACTTCTATCCTGATCCTGACTGTTTTTAGGAAAAATTCTGAATTCTTTCAGAGTTTATCTATTTTTAATTCAAATAGATTTTCATTTTCACCTTCAGAATGAGGAAAATAAACCTGACTGGAGTTTCTAGGGAAATCCTGAATGACCGAAGCTTTTTGAAAGCTTTGATTTTGGTTACATTTCCCTGCATAGTTGATTTTTAACTTCAGCCACGCAAATGTCCCCATGATTAACATTCACCTCCATGCTGTGCCCTGATGGATGGCATCTCCTCACTGCTTGTCCAAAGATGCATTGTTCCCCAGGCACCATCATCACCTCTGAGCCATGGAAGAGCAGTTTTACACCAGTGCCCCTTAGTGCCTGAGGTCTGGGCAGCCCCATCACCTCATGGGAGTGGTTAAGCCAAACATGTGAGGATTTGTGTGCTTGGGGGCTACCGAAACACCTCGCTTGGATGGGAAGATGTTTGCAATATCCACCATAAAATAATCCTAGTTTTCCCTGAGCCCTCTGGCTAAGGGGATAGGTTGTAACTTTGTATCTCACACCTCATTAGAGGGTTAATTAACTATGCTTTTAAAGACATGTTGCAGTCTTGAGGTCTTTGCCTCTGACAATTGTGACCTCACTGTTTTATCTCAAATGTTTCACCTCTAGAATTGGGCAGCATTTTCCTGCCTTTGGGCAATTTCAATGTCAAAGCTGTTCTTTTCACTCAATGTTATGGCCTGATATAATTTCTTCCTCTAATTCTACAGAAGAGGAAAACTGACATCTCAGTTTCTCAGCCTCCTACACAGGGTAGCACAGTATTTGCCTTTTATTCCCAGAGTAGCAGAGTTAGTTAGCAGTGGTAAAATCTGGTCCTGTTCTCTGTTACTGGAGAAGTAATAAAAATAAAATGATAGAGGAAATCGTTTGCTCGTTTGTTGTTATTTTGCCTTTAGGATTAAGTGATGTGCTACTGAAACTGGAGACTTAATGACGGCTCATTCTCTCTCTGTTACTGGATGTTGCCTTTTGAATCAATCTCTAAGTCTTTGAGCTAATTATTTTGAGGAGATAGGATAGTATAAGTGTTCCCTCCCTTCCCCCATGCTGGCATGACCTATGAGGGGGGAAAGGACTTACACAAAGTGCAATATAAATGCTGACCCTGTCTGAGTAAGTTACGAAGAATTACTGATAGGAGTGCTGGACTCCATAATCCAAACAAGAATGAACGTTCAGATAAGAAGTGCTTTGGATACTAGGTGAATCCATAGCGAAATTTTAATTATGACATTTTTTGACTAAGCTTAAATTGCTGCCTTAACAACTTTCCAATCAGTAATGCTAGATGAAGCGGTGTTAAAAAATGTTAGCATTTTATCGCTAGCATTTCTTGGAAGCAAAGCTACTCTGTGTTAATTTTTACACGAGGACAACACTGTGTCATTTTCCGCTTTGCTCCAGTTTCCTCTGATGCCTGTTGGGAAGGTGCTTGCCCACCGGAGCGGGAGCTGACTCTGTGCCGTGGGTGGGCGGCTGCAGCCACGGTGGGCACATGAGCTGCTGTGGTGCCTTGCTTCTGAGTTTTCCACATGTCCGACAGTGAGGCATAACGCAGTATCCTGCAGCCCTTAACCATTGGCCTATTAGGGCACTAACGAATCTGTGTGTGCATATGTACTTGTATCTTGTAATACCTCTGTCTTGTGAAAAAGGGCTTTAAAAGAGTATGCTTTTAAGGTATTAGAGATGCAGAGATTTAAGTGGGAGGCCCAGTCGTTCTCTCAAAGCTGCACAACAGCTCAAGCTGGTGGCAGAAAGAGGATCAGGAGCTGTAAGCCCTATTCCCAGTGCTTGCTCTAAACATTAGTAAACATGTCTTTTCCTAATGCAAAGCCAAAGCCTAAAATCTGTGCTGTGAAATATCCATGAGAGTGAAACTCGGGATGTTTATAAGCCAGTTAACTTCAGTCCTACCAGACATTCAATACAGTCGCAGTCCTGACTCACTCTTACGAGTAATCGAGCTGGTGAAATGATTGAAATATCTTTGATTACTTATAACAGTATATTGTGTTCAGGGAAAATTATACAACTAGTGCACAACTTAAGGTGACTAGCAAAAGTACCTACAGCCCAAAGAGCAACAGCATTCATTCTTAGATATACTTTTTCATTGTACTTACTCATCACAGGACTCCTCAGGAAGAAAAAGAAAGCCATACATTTGATTAGATGGGATATTGGAGAAAGGTGGGTGGAAAATGAGTCAGTGACTCTAGTTGTTATGGTACCCAGATGTGCATGATGTGGACAGGTCTAGTAGTTTCATTTGGATACATACACATGAGTAATTCCTTATTCCCTTCTGTCATGCAGAAAAGAGCAGCTGCACTCTCATTTATTATTTATCTATAAGCAACGTTTTTCATTTAATTAGAAATGTCAAGGCAAAATGATCTTTTCTGGGAATAGAAATGGCTCTTGTATGAAAAGGGTAATGGGTGCTTGGAAAATGTTGATACATTGTAATTAGTGAGTATCATGTTAAACCTAGCGTACTGCAACAAACTTTGTAGAAATAATATTTTGGAAGAGATGATAAAATTTGATAAAAATCCTTGTTATTTTTGGTTGACCTAGACAGTTATTTATTGGTAATGAAAGCACATTCTTTTTGTGTGGTATAATATGATCCTTGTATGTTATAAAGCTCTTGGATTGTGGATGCACATGAAGTGTAATGTGTAGGAAGAGACACCCTGCTGTATCATGTCTATGCTTTGCACTTACCCCTGTTTCACATTTGGTCACTTCTCAGTTTGCTGCGTTGATTGCTATCCACAATCAAATTCCTAGAAGAAAACTCAATTTCTGAATGAGTGTGGTGTTGGAGATGTTCCTCCTGTGTCTTCTTGGATGGTATTACAGAGAAAAGCAAGGCAGCATGCAAAAAAAGTCAAGTGTCTCTAGTATGAGTTGTGGAGGGAAGCACGGAGCGGGTAAGGATTAGTGCTGCCAGTCCTACAGACCTTGAGAAAAACACTCCAGAATTCATGGAAAAAGCATCTGTCTTTTTGGGATATGGTCTCCTTTCCCTCTCTTCAGGCAGCATGGCTCTAGGAGGGTTGATGCTGCGGATGCCAAATCTTTGGTTCCATGACAGAAGTACTGCAGCAGGGCACTAACAAAAGAGATGCTATTTTTAGTGTTAAATGTCATCTGGGGGCCATATCACTTAAGGAAGGATCTACCCTTTCATATTAATCTAGGAATGCTCAGACCCACTTGTGCTATAGACAGACCTTACCATGTGGCTTCCTATTCTTTTACATGGCCAAAGGGGAGTCCACAGCCTTTAGGTTGTCAGTCTTTGCCAGATAACCCCGTTTCACTGTCAGTAAATCTAACAATTTTTAAAAAGGAGTAGCTGTAGTAAGATTAGTATGTTTGAAAGCATCAATTGATGAGAAATGGTGGTTTTTGGAAACTGTCTCACATGGGTAATATCTCTGAAGTCAGTGGGATGACTTGCTTGACTAGAGGCCTTTAGTCATTGTGTCTGGCTCTTTACATCCTAATAAAGTGCATGTTACTAAAGGAAGGTTGCTGCTTCTAAGAGGAAGGCACAGATTCAGACATACGGAATGTTGTGGGCAATCATCACTGCTCAGTAGTTTCATCATTTTAGGAAACATGACTCAAGAAATCGTTTCTGTCAAAAATTCCCATTATATTTTTATTTGGATTAGGTTAGATGCTGTTGGGTCGTCAGGAAGAGTCTCCATTAGTCTAGAAGCAATGTATGTTTTTGCCATGAATAATAAACTCTGCTATATTCATTTGTAAGTGAGTGACTAGGTCTTTGATGGTTTTCATATCCTAACTCCACTGATTTCAGGAGTCGTAATTTCTTCAGCAGGTTAAAATAACGCAGATAGATTGGGATATAGTGAAACTCTTACCTACAGCTCTGTAAAAGGAATACCAGGGCTAAGAAAGCCATCCAGTTCAAGTAATATTAATGTTTCCAAATTTTCCCAGAGAGGTGCACATGAATTTTCTTCAAGTTGCAGTGCATTTTCCATAGTGAGGTACAGGGTTGGAATGGCTGGAACAGAGTCTGCAGCCTGAGTTGTGCTGCTTTTATAATTTAGTGTTTTTTCTCTGGTGATCTAATTCAATGGACTTTTTGATATGGGGTGTTGCAACATGCAGTTGCTAGCAGCAAAAGGATGTTTTCCTACAAGCTCTGTATGCAGCAAGACTTGGAAATTCTTCTTAAAAAAAAAAAAAAAAAAAAAGATTCACCAGATAAGAACTGGACTGCAGAACCTGATCCAATGATGATCCTGGTCATGATTTTGGTCGTACCCGAACATGGCCAGAGTCCTCTGCTGGGCTGGTAACAGTGCTCTGTGGGCAGCAGTGCTCATGGCAGAGCATTGGGGGTTTCTCTACAGCATGCCTGTGCTCTTATTGAGACGGGGACTACTGGGGAGTAGCTGAAAAAATCCAGTGGTAGTAAAGGACATAAGGTTTTTCTTAGATATTATGGACCAGCTAACCAGAGCTCTTCAGCAAAAGAAATAAAAGCAATGATGTTATCAAAACAGCGGGGATAAAAATATCTCCACTGAGAAAGGTAAACAACCAGATGAAGATATAAAGAGGCATCTCTGACTAACACGGGAAAAAAAGCAAACAAAAATGAGGAATTATATATATTATATAAAACGCGTGATGTTGGCTGGTGATGTTGGCCAAAACATATCAAGGAAATGGAGAGAACTTTTAGACTCCTAGAGAAGAGAGAATAATGTTTACTTTAGACTAACTCCATTACTGATAATGTCTTAAGTATTTTATGATAAAGAGATATTCACCTGCGAAATACCTTTATGGAAAATAATTAGAAAGTGGCGAAGAGGTTGTACAATAATTGGAAAGCTCATTTGAATCTAGAAAAGAAATATTCAGTTAATGTATATGAAGAGTTTGGTACGATAATGAATAACGGAAAATTCTGAGAAATGGAAAAAAATAATGCTGTACTGTTTTTAAAATAAAAGGCAGTCTTGACGATCACTGACCCATAAACCTGACTAATACAGTGTAACAAATAACAGAAGAGAGAAAATCATTATCTAGCAAATAGCAAAATCATGGATTTCAGTGGAACAAATGATGTCAGACAAATTTCATTGCTTTTTCTGATAGGGATAAATCAGTAGATGAGGGTGAGTACAGCTCATGTTATTTATGTCTGTCCTGTGATAAAGCACTTGCTATCGTATTGCATTGAAATCCGCTCATAAAACAAATTCAGCCTGTGCTTTGAATCGTATCGCATGGATTGATAAGTGAACGAGGAGCTATAAACAAAGCAATGACACGTCCAGACAGAGATTCATAGCAGGGTAACTAGTTCACAGAGCAAAAAGCATTTCTATTTAACATTTCCTTTGATAAGGGTAAGTTTCAGCTACCCTTGGAAACTGTGTAGATGGTAATTAACTAGGAAAGGAAAAGAAAAAGGAATAATTCATGGTATGGAGATATTTGATTGCTAAATGTGTAACTTAGTGACAGAACATCCAACAAATTATTTTTACATCCCCAGCTTTTGCTTTATTTTTTGTTTAGGATTTTATGTGTACACGAAGAAAAAAATTACTCTTCCTTGTTTCTATGCAAGAGAAAGAGTTGGCCATATGCAGTGAATCGACTCGATGTGTCTCAACAGCAGAATTGCATTGCTTTACTCAGAAGGAGACTGAGCCAATGTTGGCCAAATTTGCAATGGAAATCCAATTCTTTCTTACATGCCTTTCCAAGGCTGTTCCTGGATCTTTTCGTCCACAGGCATGTTTGATAGTTTTAATTGTAAAAGTTCCATCTCTCCTGTAAAGGATCTGATACAACACATACCAGGGCATGCAACTGGTAAGACAGTATACAGATCCTAGCCCCCAATCCATCAGCCCCCTATAGATACACACTTCGTTCTGAGACTGGGCTGGGTGCGAGAAGAATACGCTATGTTTTGGGTTTAAAAGGGGATATGGAAATGTCGACACATGCGGGAGTCCTCTACCATGTAACTGCAAGTGAGAATACTCTCCCAAATCGGTTCCTGCATGCTAGCTGATATCTACCAATCATTAAAAAATGACTTTCTAGTGACTTCTTAGAGAAGGGAGGATTATATTACCTGAAAAAATTACTTCCAGTGAATAATTGAAGTATCTGTTGTAAAAATAATCTAAAAGACATGTTCAGTGGAAAGCAGAAACCTGGAAGCAAGGAATGTCTAAAGAGATCCAGGGATACAGGGTGACAACATAACAGACAAATTTGTCAAGTAGAATAGTGAAAAAGATCAATTTGGTGACAGAAAGTGCCAGTCTGTCTCCTGCTGGCTTTTCCTGAAGAAATAATAAAAGATACCAGTGATGAAGGGTGTAAATAAATAGCTTAGGGAAAAATTCAATTCAAATTCAAATTTGATTCAAACTCAATTCAAATTAAATTCAAAAATTCAATTCAAATTCAAATAGGTTGTAAATGGTTGTAATGGAGAGTGAAGATGTGACATCAGATTTATTCTGCTGTTTATAGCCCCCTGAGCACTGAGTTGAAGCTGAACTGCCTGAAATACCGACAGCATGCGATGAGGACATCTCACTTCTAACAGGGTGACCAATCTGAGATGACCAGGGTGACCAGGACTGGTTCCTGGACTCCTCGGTTGATCTCTGCATCCTGTGGTGGCAACGAATGAGGCTTTCCAAGGCTCTTCTTTTCCCCTGGGGAGTAAAGGTGTGGCATAAAAATATTTTCCTGGGAAGCTGGGGAGGATTTAGATTTTCTAAGTCAAATACAAGTGTCCTGAGGGACAGTGCTGATGGAACTGCTGTCTTTTAAAAACCTTTGCAAAGGCAGGTAAGGCAATTACCGAAACAATCTTGACTCAGCTTTTAGCTCTTTTTCACGTTGCCTTATCAAAGCACTTATATGTGCAGTGGTGGATCCAGGGAGCTGGCAGCTTGTTGTGGCAGGCATGAAGTGTGCATCCATTTAGGTCCAGCTCTGATGGCACCCTGTGTTGCTAAGGCTGCTTGAGGGCTAAAAGCTTTGTCCCCTCTGACATACGGCTCCTGCCAGTGTCTGAAGCTAGAAAGACTTTAATGAGTCTGCCTCTCACAATAGTGGATATGAAGGCCCAATTATAGGCAGTGTTTAGGTTTCAGGATCATTAAATGCATCACGAAAATGCATCCTAGTTCCTGTGAGGATATTGTGTTTTGCAGCCAAAGAGACTGTTCTACCTGCTGCGTTTGTCCACTGCCCAGAAATGACAAGAAAAGCTGAAAAAAGAAAAAAAATCTGTTGGAGGAAAACCAGCTCAATGTAAAATTCAATACTGTAAGATGAGGCCAACCATGAACGTGTGTTCTGTTGACTTCATATAACCATGCTGCAATATTATCTGCCCGTGCCTGCTTTACTCTGTGAATGTATAACATGAGAGCTAATATATTTCTTTCTAACGTATTCCTTGCAGTTAAAACAACCCTCTACCTCCTCTTTGGCAGTGATGACCTTGCCTTCTGCCTCCATCTTAGTTCTTATTTCTTCCTTCTCCTGATAATCCTTTCATTTATCTCCTTTCTCTACTTGCCTTGCTCTTCCTCCCTTGCTATAGCACAGTCAGGTTTAGAAATGATTTTATGAACAGAACTTTACAGAGATAAAGAGCCAGCTTCTGCAAGTCATCTGTACATAAAAGACCAATTAACCTTGAGCATCAATCCTGAAGGAAGCCAGGGAAGATTTCTGCTATTCTTAAGCCTGTGGTTTTTTTTTCCCCTCCTCTTTTCTTTGAAATGTGCCATTGGATCAAGCTGTAAGGAAACTCCATTGACTTCAGTGGTGCAAATGAAATTGCCTTCTGAGTTTGACTCAGTAGTTTCCTTTGAAGAATGCATGTTCTAGGAAAAAAGCACCGTGACAAGTTGTAGTTCAGTAAAGACATAACAGGGTGACTTTGGACCAAAGAAATTTCTTTTAGGCAAGAGAGTTGTAGAAATCTTTTGTGATTTAACATTTTTCACTGCTTGCTCTTTGGAGCAGAAATTTAGTTTTGTGACGTTGGATGTAAATGCACCAGGGGTCATTTTATAGACGATTACTGTAGATAGGAGCTATCAAAATAGAACATGTCATTTGTTTAAAGACCAAGAACACAGGCAACAAAGATAAAGACGAATATTGGCAACCAGATTCTGTTCTGTTGAAGGTTAACTTGGTGATAATACCAAAGGCTTAAATGGAAAGTGATTTCTAGATGTGGGGGTGAAACCTTTACATTTATAGTCAAGCCATGAAATACATTGGAAGGTCTCTTTGCTTTCTTAGAGCATTACATTTACAGAGCATTTACATTTTTTTAATGTACAAATGTGCTATATATGGATACCCTTGATTTCAGTACACAATTGACTCTTGCTTTAGAGAACACTTTCACCAGTCTAAGTAAGATCTCAAGTCTGACATGCTACAAGTTGGGAATTGTATTTATAATTATAATTTTCTCTCTGTGCAAGACTTTATTAAAGTAAAGCTAAAGGAACTGAATTATCATTTGCTTATTGAATCATACTTTGGAGTTAAAAAAAAAATCACATTAGGGAAATCCAAGGAAGGAAACTCTTACTACTAACAGGAAACTGATAAGAAACCGCAAGTGAAGCCAAATTGGACTAGGAGCTTGGAAATTCATAGATATTTGCAAATTGCAGTATGGCAATCCTGAAAAGCATTGAAGTTGTCCTTGAAGTCAATATGAAATGAGAAAGCTTCTCTCCTCAGCTGAACTCCAGGACAATTTTGAGCTCTGAAGCAAATGTTTTTAGGTTTTTGTTTTAAAAAAGGCTGAGTGCAAATTACCCTCAACTTAGGCTGAAGGAGGATGGATTCAAAGTGTGCTGAGGGCAGGGGAAGTTTTTCCACTGAATTCAGGGGTTTCTTGAATTGCTCCATGTCCTCACCTCCGTCCGTCTCTCGCTTACAGCCCGTGCTCTCATTTCTGTAGCTGTGTCATAGCTCCTTCACGATGAAAACAGAGCTGCTCTTTTTATAGCTGGCTTTGCAACAGTGTCATAAGATATTGTAAGACTGAAATACATTAAAATTATGAGGATGTATGAGCAGTTCCAGGCTATAATAAACCTCATCTTCAGTCTGTCCTTCTACGTATAGTCATGCTGTGTATTCCCAGACAGACGAAGGTGTAAGGGTGGGTGATGGACCTGAACACTTAGAATTTGGATAGCATAAAAATACCATGAAATCAATGAAGATCATGTTCCTATTAAACCTTTTCACCAGGGCATTTCAGGAACAGTGAATAGGGACGGAGCTTTCTCTCCCCTCTTCACCCCTCTTGCCCCAGTTATGTGGTTCCCCTTGGAGCTGGTTCCTGCCCCAGAGGGATTTCTTCTTGTGGGGTGAGGTGGGGAGAAACGGGTCCCACTGGTCCCTTTTCTCTTGCCCTCCAGCAGTGTGGACACCCCTGTTGCAGACACTGTAATGATAATCTCTTTGGGCTCATATTCCTCTTGTCCCTTGCTAATGCCACATACACAAAGTCTTTAGCCTGTTTTGATGGGAAGGAGGTTGCTGTAGACTGTGGGAAGGAAAGGAGGCTGTGGCATGGCAGGACTTCTGCTTTCTTGGTGGATACAGAGCACGCTCAGCATCGCACAGAGTTACAGGTGATCCAGCCTTTTGCACCTGAAGATGGTTCCCTGTGGATGCTAGTGCTGGGGGGTTGCTATAAATATTTGGCCAACCTTCCCCATACTTGTCATTTTACAGCTGATGATTGTGGCAGCTACATCTTGGTCCCCATATGTTCCCATAAACTCCTGTTGACATTAATAGCAATATATGCCAACCAAGGGGCTCGTAAGGAATGATATCCTTGTGGTGTATGAGTGGGCAGGGTAAGTATGAGCCCCTCCGATGGTGCGGTGCTGTAACCTTCGTCTCTGCTCTAGGTTGCTGGGATACAGAGCACCAAAGTGACAGATGCAGGAGGCTATTAATTACCAATTTTCCCATCAGCAGACGACAACTACAACTTTTCAGGGCAATCCCCTCTGCTTTTCTTTGTGGCTCCAGTTCTGTTGAAAGCCCAGCTGAAATCTGGGCTGGGTTATTTGTCCTCTTCAGATCTACATTTAAAATATTTTTTCTGTGTGGAGAACCTTCCTTTTAAAAGAGATTTTTTCCATTCCTTTTCTTTCCATACTAGATTTATAGGTTCACAGAGCGGGGATACTGCTGTCAGCTTTACTTTGCTCACTTTGGCTTACTTAGGACTCCAGAAATGTGGCAAATGTAGTCAAACAGAAAATAGCAAAGCATGAGCTGCTTCTCCAGCAAAGCAGAGGACTCTTCCAGCCACTTGAGAAACAAATAACACACATTTTATCAAACACTGTTTTTCTGTTGAGAGATCATATTATATTTTTTTTCTTACTAATTGGTGAGAGTGCCAAATCCCCACTAGCAGGAGGACCTGTGGATCAAATCCAGGAGCCCTTTCAGAGCTTTATCCTTTAAAGGGCACAGCTTTCTTACACCATGGATGTGAAGAGAGTTTGGTGTACTGTATAGTTTGGTCCTGAGTGAGACTTTTTTTTTTGGTTGGCCTGCTTGAAATTGGTTGAAAGATAGTTACTGACTTAGTGGATTTGGATGGTGGCCCTTTTCTGAGTCAGTTAAAAGCTGAACTTCTCTGGAACCAGCTGTTTCCCTCCTCAGCAAAAGCATTGGTAGCTCAGAAGAAGCGCACTCCTGTTCGTTATGGAAGTCAAGCTTTATTTTTTAACTAAAAAGTGAAGAAGGAATCTGGAAAAGAGTTTGTCTACTTAGAGGTTAAAGTATTCTGCACCATTTGAGTGAAAAAGTGGATAATCTATGTATAAAATGACTAATGAGGACATGTGGACAACACAGATTTTCTAAAATGGTTCAGTTTGAAAAGTTTACAAAAATGTGTTCACTTCCCACAAAATATCTCAGGGAACTGATGCTTTTCCAAACAGCAGTTTTTCAACCAGAGACTCCCAACCAGTTCCTTTCCGTACATAGTGACCTTTCTGAGCCAGAGCTTCTGCCGTGGTGTAAGGCCAGATGAGGTCCTCCTGGATATGAAACTTGCCCTGCTGTGGTCTGGAGCATCTCGGCAGCAGCAGGAGCCGTGGGGGCTTCTGGGGCCCTGGGAGAGCATCTTCCCAAGCCCTGCCATCACTGTATTCCCTGTTTTGGTAGGACGGCAGGAGAGGGTCTGTGTATCCTGGATGTGTTTATGGAATAAGAAGATGTTCTTTGAAGGGTGATCATTGTCTCTGTAAACACTAAGCACCTCCTCTCCTAAGTTTAAAAATGGTTACTTTTCCTGTAGTTCTCCCCTTGCTCCTATTCCCAGAACAATTTATCTTCTGCCTTTTCATGGGTAGCCTCTTAGCATTAAGCTTAAAAATGTGCTGTGTTTGTGCTGAATATAAACTATTTAATAGAAAATGATTGCCTGAGGCTACAGATCTTAACCAAGCATTAGGCAGACCTGATTCAGCCATAGTGCCTATTGGCCTGCAAAGGCCAGGGTTGGTTTTTTTTTTTTCATTTCCTCTCTCCTGGCTGCATAAATCTTCAGAGGATCCTCAGTCATGTGTTAAAGCTTGTTTGGCCTGAGGAATTAATCCTTACTAAGACAAGTCTTTTCTCTCTCACATGCATGGGTATTCATGAAAGCACAGTCTAAATTCAGGAGAGTTTTCTTTAGAAGCTCATGGCTGCCTGCTAAGGAAAGTACATTATTCACCTAAAGAATAGACCACCAAAGCTGCTGTCTTTAACATTTTCCTCATATATCACAACCTTAATTTAGACCCATCTCTGTCTACACTTTGGAAAATTAAATTGTTTAATTGCTGGAGATCTCATTCTCTCTCTAAAACAGGGAGCACAGACTCTCCTGCCTAATCTTCCTGCATCTACCCCCCAACCTGAGCTCCAGTGGTTAAGAACTATTATCCATTCCCTGACTTTTAATAGGGCTTGATATGCCAATAAATCTGTGCCTCCCTCTCTTTCCTGCCTAAATTTCTGCTCATGAAAAATAATTCTTTAGCTGTTTGGGCTCACGTTCATTTCCATGAATTCACTCTGGTTCATCGGGACTTCAGGGGGAGGCTATGACTGAACATGCTTATAAAACAGCTCTTTTTTTTTCCTTTGGATGAAAGGATTATGGTTATGTGAACTGCGATATTGAATAATGAGGCCATTTGTAACAGGAAGAATTATGTGAAATCTTTCTAGTTAAAAGGACAAACTTTACTTGCATGCAAGTACTAGAAAACCTTTGCACTTTTATTGTTACCCAATTAGATCAGGAATTTTCCTCTTCAAGCCACTCAGGGTTCTGTTAAATCCATGAGCTCCAGACACAAGTAATTACATGGTGAACACCTCAACTGTGTGAGCAAATGTGCAAGCACGCTTCTCCTAGAGAGCCTGTATAGCCCTACAGTCCTCTTCATGATCCCAGATACAGCTCTGTGAGCAACTTCTTCCCTTTCAGCTCTGCCTAGAGCCTCACAGTTCACCTTAGCCAGCCCCATGTGTGTCTGCCTCCAAGCCTTCAAACCATTCTACTCCCTGCACTGAGGCACTGTCCACAATATCATTTATATCTGGTTTTCCCAAGCACGCTGTTCTCTGCTTGCCAAATGGCCACAGAGATTTAGGTGTTCATCTGCTAATTCGCATTCTGCACTACACAGAGTGTCTTCAGATGGTTTAACCCTGTGGGAGCTCCGTTACTGCCCAGTGGAAATATCCTAAATCAACTGGGTGGTCAGCTGTGCCTTGCAGGCTTCTCATTTCTCACCACTAATCTGAAGGTGGGACCTTGCTTAGTGGTGAGTTTCCCGTGGGCAAAGAAAGGCACCAAAAAGCTGCTTTCTGCTTCTGTCTACCATCATCTAACATGATATAGCTTATGATTTGGGTAGCATGTGGCTGGAGTAGAAAAAAATAATTATAACTTGATTATGTGCCTGGTAGCGTCATTCACATCATTCTTCCTTCCTTAAAACCATGCTGAGTGTATAAGTGCAATGCCCTGTACAAACAGCTGTTAGTCAGGTATATTATTACTGTTTCAAAATATGGAGGTTTGTTCTTTGTGCAGGATGCGGGAATGGCATTTAACGGTCCAGTTACACCCACTTCTGTCTACAAAATTTAGGTCCTGACTCTTCAGAGTGTTTCTCTGTTGGGATCGCTTACAGTGGGAGCCGGAGTGTGGGTGTGTGTCTCTTGGCAGCCAAGGGGCTGTGGGCAGGACCGAGCCACGGGCACTTATACTTATCTTGTGGGTGGAGGATTGTGAAGATGGGAATTGGCTGTCTGTCTGTGGCGTGCTGGGTCTCACTGCGAGTGGGGCGAAGACATCTCCCACTCCATTGCAATTGTAAGGTTTGGTGAGGCACCTCCCAAACCTGTGAGAGCGATGGTTTTCGTTGCACCTCCATGATGTGCACTGTCAGGACATGGCTCTCCACTAGGTACCTTCTGCAAAATGCTTCCCTGCTTTAAACCCGAAGATAATCCTGGGATTACACCTTCTTCCTCCACTCTACAGGGCATCCATTACCTGCCATTGCTATCACATGGCCCTGTGGTCTCCAGAAGGACATGGCCTTTGCCATGGACAGGACCGGGCTGTTCCTAGGGGATGCTCATGCTTTACCATGCCTGAACCCATCTGCATCCCCAGCAACTCTGCTTCCTGGCCATGGCTTTCATACCAAGCAAACAGCCACGTTGCTCTAGCCAGCACGGGGAAACCATCTTAGCTCCTCCTCTGCTCTCAGCTGGCCTGATTTCTGTATGTGCCGCTGCTTGCTGACGGCCCTGCCGTTCCTCGTAAGCTTTTTTATCTGTAAGGGTCAATTAAATCACTAATGCCATCATCTGTCTGCCCGGGATGACTCCCAAGCACCTAACATTTTGCTGCATAATAACACAGAGGCACTTATTTCTTTGCGGCTGTCTCTGTGAATCATTGTAATGTATTTGCACAGCGAAAGAGATTTGGAATTAATGTGGCTCAAATCACGGCTATTGATTTAGGTCTCCTTTCTGTTTGACACTGTTTATGTTTTTAACGAGCACGTGTCGGCCGCGCAGTTCGTATTGCACTGAATCATCATTCATAAATCACCAGGTCAGGTTGGTTTTTTATTTTAATCTCCCTGTCTGGCAGAGTGGGGATAGTGGTGATCTGGGGGCAGCTCGGCCCCAAAGTGATTGGTCACTCCTGGGTTTAATTTTGTTGTGATTTACTGCAGCATCACACAGTAAAAAAAAAAAAGCAAAGCAAACCCCCAAGCTCAGGCAGATGGCCTGTGCTAGTAATCCTTCATCGTAATGGCTTCTGACAGAGCAGCTGTGGTTCGCTGCTAGTCAGGGTTTTCCATCAGAGACAACAGTTTTCCTGGGATATGAAACTTGGCCTTAGCAGTTTGCTTCTTGAGCATCTCTCATAGAAAAGAACAGCACAGAAGAGGGAATTAGTCGTTTGGAAAAGGAAGCAACCTCATTCCCATCAAGATAATGTGACTTTTGCTCTCCGCCTGTGCTTATGTATTTCTAAAAAAGTGTCTCAGCCTTTAAATTGTGGTGTTGGAAAACTTTTGGAGAGGCTGGAGGTGAAAGCTTACAAAAGCAAAACAGCTTCAAATGGTCACAGATCTTCACAAGAGACCAATAAGGAGGCAACGGTGAATTAGAGTGTCTGGGATTGCTAATGGAGGATTTGATTTAACACTTTATTCCTTCTCTTTGTGAATGCCATGGATGTAAAGCTATTTTTCCTGCAGGCAACCCCCAGGAGCTTTGTTGACTTTGTCATCCCTTATGTTGGATTTTCCAGTCCTGCCCTAGGTGTCAGGCAGGTAGAAAGGCTGTAATTGAGATTTACTGCGTTTGGTTCTGTGCCTGCACGTATGTGTGTGAAATACTCAGCCAGTGGTGGAGGATTCATAATTATTTCTCCTTCTCTGTGCCTGGCGGTGCATAGTTGTATATTGATTTGCTGTAGTCAAGATGAGCAGGCTAATTACGACATTTCATTACCAACACTGAATTATGGCATTAGGCAGACAGTTGCTTGGTGTGTGACAAGTTGTGAATAAGTAGGACAGGACGTTGCACAAAGGCATGTGGAAGGTAGCAGGCTGGAAAGGCATGAGGTGGCTTTGGCTGACTTGGCAGGGCTGCTCTGTCCCTGGGTTCTCCCTAAGTGTTGCAGAAGACCCTGAAGTGATGTTGATTTGGGTTATCTCTGCATTGGGTCTTATGATGAATTAGTACTGATGGTGTTTCCATCTGACACAATAAAGCTTTTCCTGGGTTCTCTACAGCTCACATGGAAATGGAACTGCTGTATGGGTTTTGCTGTGGTCATATTCCGAGTCCTGACAAAATTTTAAGTCTGCGATATTTTAAATGAGTGAAATGAGAGAAAAAAAAATCCACTGGGTTGGTTTTGTGGTTTGGTTGGGGTTTTTTTGTGTTGTGGTTTTTTTTTTTTTTTCCCTAGAAGAAAATGTTTTGGTGGATGGGGCTTGAAGTCTTGCACATTAAAAGGAATGTTTTCTAACGCATTTTGAAAAGCATGCTTTTAGCTGGAAAGTAAGCCATTTTCTGTTGAATTCATATTTCAAAATGAAATATCCTTTGCTTTTCAACTGAGAAAATCCCACAACTCGGACAATCCTCTTTCATTCCCTCCCTCCTTCCAGTCTTCAGAGTAAGTGACTTTGACATCTTGAATGGTTTCATCTTGAAGACCCTCAGGTGGCAGAGACTGCTCTGCAATGACATGTACCATCCTCTGGAGGCCCTACCTCACTCCCTGGACAGTGAAAAGAGACATTTAGACTCATTTAAATGAGGACAGCAAACTTCCAGACTGCCAACTTGGGATAGATTTGATACTGATGAAATAGGTACAGTTTGTGGAGAAAAATGGACACATAATCATATTATGCCTGTGCTTAATTCTGATTTTCAGAGCCAGTTAAGAATGCATTCAGTTGCCCACTGCAAGGTACAGACATGTGATGCCCATATGACATCCCTTCATTTCCACTTGTCCCTCCTTAAATGTTGAGTCTTGCTTAAAACCTCAATGCTTGCAAAGAACACTGTGGTCAGTGATGGGAAGATGCTGTGGAAACCCATGACAAAATCAGCCTGAGAAATGCAGAGTGAACAGTATTTGGAAATCAGCTGCTTTATATACATGTTGCCTTTCTGTGTATTATTTTTATTATTTTTTAGGCTACATTGTGCTACCTTGCTCTGGCTCCATCACACTGGCTGACGTTAAGATGGATGAGGTCAGTGGCCTGACATAGCGGCCTGCGTGCCAAGTGCCTTTGAACAGCACCCGCTGCCTTCAAAGAGGGAAGCCTATTTTCTCACTAAAAGCACGTTTAGCAGTGCTATCTGCCTAATTGGCTGGAGAAACCCGTGACCCTGATTTTATGTGATGAGGTTTCCTTGGCAAGAAAACAGATGGATTATCAGGAAAGATTTGCAGAATGACAGAAATGGGCCCAAGTGTTCCTATTTTACTGCTTTTTAGAGATCTGCTGAGGTGCTGGTTGGGATTGTCACGGTGGGGGTTGCTCCAAGGAGATTTCCTCCTGCGGTGAAAGCACAATGCTTCCACCAGTCCCTCAGGCAGGATCGATGCTATAGATTTAGGATACTTTTAAGGAGGAGATTTATTCAGTCTTTAGACCCTCCGGAGACCTGCATTCAATCTTCTTGTGTGCCACCTTGTCACAGCGCTTGGGGCATAACTCTAAGCTAGTCAGGAGCCCAGCTGCTGTAGCAATAGATGCCTGGACAGGGGCAAGGCTCTTAAATATGGACCTAAATATCCTGGACCTGAGCTCCTATGGAGAATTAAATTTGGGATAACAACACTCATCTTCCATAGAAAGGTGCTATGAGGATAAAGACACCAGATTTCCCAAGGTGTGCTTTGATATTCTGTGACGTAAGGAAGCACAAGTAAGCTAAACACTGAATTGTAAGATTTTTCATAGTCTCTCATGTCATATCTCAAATCTAGAAGCTGGGAAGAGCAATCCCAATCAGGTATTCATGTCAGAGTGTTCCCACCCATTTCAAGTATTTGGGCAAGGTGCAACTACTGCCTCAGAATTTTACATTTTCCAATTAGATTTGGAACACGAACCCCTGCAGACAGATCCTGCTTTGGACAGGAATTTGCAGCAAGCTGGGTGAATGTCAATGTGTGTGTTGTAAGCTGGTCAAGCGCTCAGATGCCAAACTTCCATCATGCTCAGAAAACTTTTGCTTAATGGAGACTGACTTAGGCATATACTGTGGTCTTTCCTTGTCGCTGTACCTCAGGTGTTACTCCAGTTTTGGCAAGAAGTCTAGGATTGCTTTTTTCTTTTAATTTCAGACTTGATTTGAATTTTGCCTTTGGTGCTTTTTTGGGTTGATACCTGTATGTTTTAGTGTTGGGGTATTAGCTGCAACTCCTTCCCGATCTGCCTGGCAAAGACATGGAGCCTGACTATCTGTCAGTGGTGGAGCAGCGCAGCGATCCTAGGACCTCAGCTCTATGAATTCCTGTTTAATGAGGAGTTTCTTCTGCTTTTGGCTCAGAATTAGTAGTGCTTATTTACTTCCTTATGCAGGGAAAATGCCTGATAAACTCAGAAGGAGTCATATGAAAATTCTGCAGCCCCAGGAACAAGTATCACGCCTCTGTTAGCTCTGCATGCAGTCAGGCCCATGCAACTCTTCCTGTGCTCTGTTCTGTGCAGTCCTGTTTCTGTTTTGAGCCTCAACTGATTGAACTTTTGTTTGCTGGGTTTTGGCTCTGTTGCTTCATGCTACCTGAAGAGGAACTGAGGGACCAAACAGCTTTCCTGAGCTATTGTTACTGCTTGGGGCAGGTCCAAGCAGCTTGGCTGCCCTATGCAGGCGTGAGCTGCGATCCTGAGGGGTGGCCAAGGGGACAGGGACAAGATCGGGAATCTGGCATCTGCTTTTTGCTGGAGGGATGAGGCTGGTCTGGCTTGGCAAGGACACAAGGCTAGGAAAATTCTCATCGGTACTCCAATGTCAAGAGGGAGGGAAGAGGGTTGTCACCACCCCAGGAAAAGGGCTGTAAATAGTTTTTTCTGCTCCGCTTGCTGAAGACTATCTCTGTCCAAATCTTTTGCAACCTTTTCCCGTGGGAGATTTCCATAGAAATAGGAAATAGAAATAATGAAAGGGGGAAAAGCGATGATGCGGAGTTCGCGGGGAAGTATTAATGCAGCTGTTTTAGCTGAAGCTTTAGGTCACGTTCCTATAAGGAAAAGGAAGAGCCTTTGGTTGTTCCTGGTTTACTGTGCAGGTCTGAATGCCTTTCTGCTTTGTCCCGAGTTATATTTCTGCCCTCCTGTATTTCTGGGGCACCTGTATCCCTTTCAGCCTTCCAAAGACCTACACTTGTCTCAGGCTGGGTTTAGGCGGTCTGCTGGCGACTGTCTGAATTCAGAGCAGCGTGTGCTTCACTTGAAGCATGATTTTTATCTTACTGGAGTCACAGGTTTGTCTCCATGTAGCTGAGGTGAAGCACACACTGAAACCCTCAGAGTGCTATTCACAGGCAGTTGCATTGCCCCTGTGGTGTGTTTCCCTCTCAGTGTCCATCAGGATATTTTCTATCCAGCTCTACAGACCTTAGGAGCTCAGATACTTGTTTCCTTGCTATTGGCAATCCCTCGTCAGGCTGATCTGAATCCCTGTGTAGAGGTGATTGGAGTCAAATTTGTGTATGTGCGTATTTGTTGGGGTGCCACAGAGACAGAGGCTGCAGGAGAAAGCACGAGGCTGGAGTAGTGCAGGGTGAGGAGAATAGATTTGTAATTGACAGAAAGGAACAGATAACTTTGGTTGTAATGCCAGTATTTATATTTAACGCTAATATTCCTCCCAGAGCATCAGCACTTCAGTGATACGTAACACAACATAAAAGCATCTGGGGAGAGAGGGGATGAGGGAAATGGGTTTGTCAGATCCTGGGAGGAAATCCGGCCACAGACTTTGCCACGGGGTTTCAGTGGGTGTTAGCAAGCAGGGAAGGCAGAAGTTAGCTACAACCTTACTTTGGAGCACCGAGGGCATTGACCGAGGGCATTGATATGCCCATGCCATAAACCCTGAGGAACAGGATGGGACCCTGGAAGGGAGCAGTGTTTGTGCGCAGTGCCCTGACTGCAGTGAGATGTTTCATTGTGAAAGGAGCACTTGCTCAGAGCATTTTTTTTATTCCAAGGTAGGGAAAGATATCAAGCTCCTTCCCTGTCATCCTTGCCATCCATGTCTTGGTGAGGTCAATCCTATCCTATCTAGCTCCTTGTAGATTCTCTTCATGCTGGTCCATGGTGGGATTTACTGGTGTGCTTGGAATTGCTTTCTGATTCATTCTGTGAGTGCTATTAGTCACCACTGGCACACAGGTGGAAGATGAAAGTTAATTCTGCAGCACCTAATTAGCTGTCATTGCTGGAAGGGTTTGAAAGCAAAGACAAAACGGTGCAGTTCTTGCTGCGTGATCAGGGGGCTCATGGAGCAGCAGTGAGATACACCGAATGTCACCTGAGACCTCTGTGTTACCTTTAACGACTTTTGTCTTTCTTTTAAAAGATAAACAAGAAGCTGGAGTCTCTGTGGGTGTAAATCAGTGTAATGCTTCTGCAGACAGTGGAGCTGTACCAAATTTTATCAGCCAAGGAGGATGGAGCCCGTGGGGTAAATGATGACAGAATTATCCTCACCTGAGTTCTCTGTGTGCGTATGAAAATGCACATGCACGTGTGTACGTGCCCACACACTAGTTAAAGGTGATTGCTTTTTTTATTTGTTTGTATTT
This sequence comes from Leptosomus discolor, assembly GCF_034619465.1. Taxonomy (NCBI): domain Eukaryota; kingdom Metazoa; phylum Chordata; class Aves; order Leptosomiformes; family Leptosomidae; genus Leptosomus; species Leptosomus discolor. The sequence goes on along the minus strand of NC_141391.1, from coordinate 210,640,800 downwards.
AATGCACCTTGGAGGCTCTACCTAGACAATAGTCATAAATGACATGTCATCGGCTCATTAACACGTCCCCAACTTGTAAACAAAATAATCACATGATTTGTAGTTAAAAAAGCCAATTGAAAGACTCGCTGAGTAATATGCCTTCCAGTCCCCTGGCATGTGCATATATTAGAATTCTGTCTGATACAAAGCACAGGGCAAAAATGATCAATAGCAGTTTACAGTGCTCTTTATTACAATGAATTAATTGATCACGTCTAGCAGATTTTCCTCCCAGCGGAAGCTCTTGGTATTGAACATGTCTGTCTCATTTCTCTTCTATCCTTGCTGTTGGAAACACGCCAGACAGTTTCATACCATCATTTAAATTTATTGTGACCTGAGAAAGTTGTGTCCCCCTTGAGACAGTTAACTTTCAGCTAAAAAGTTTAGTGACTTTGTAGGAGATACAGAGATGAATATTATAAAAAGTTTTCTAATGAGAAGGTGGAACACCTCAATCCAGTCCTGCATCAGCAGGTCCCACCTGAGAGCTGTGTCAAAATGTTTTTCCTGATGCTTGAACCACTCTTGTTTGACTGGCATCCTGTTCAAAAACCACCGTACTCCAAAGGTATTAACCAGCACTCTTTTTCATAGTCCTGGGTAGTGAAACCCAAAAGCAAATGGTTGCAGGGAGTATCCCTTCAGCCTAGAGAGGGGACTTCTTGTATCAGCTGATGACAGCGATGTGTTGGTGGAGAAACAGAGTAGGAAACTTCTGCTGCTTTCTGTGCCATACTGTTTGACAGCTTGTGTCCTCTTTCTGGTAGGTGTTTGGCAGCTCTTACATGTGGAATGACCTGTCAGAGACACAGCAACAGGTTATTAACCTGCAGTTCTTACAAGCTTTGTCCTGACATAAATATCCTCTTTGAGGCTCCTGTAACAGTCTTAAATGTAAAGAAAATAAGTGCTCCAAGCCTTTCTTTCTTCTGAAGCTATGCAGACAGTGGGTGAAATGCTGTGGAATTGCATTAATTTAGACCTGTTTTGTGGTTTTTACCTTTGCCATAGAGTTTGTTTAAGGACTCAGCTTCTGGATTCCACTCCTGACTTGTCTCATAATTTGGTGTTAGGTAAGACCCTCAAAAATGGTCTGGCTCCCAAAATAATCTGCAGAGCAGTGTATCATCCCCAGCAGTGCAAAATGCGGTTAAATTTGTAGGGCAGATGAGTGAAGAATTCTTTGAGACTCCACAGCAAGCCAGCAGTTGACCAAGGAGGAGGATTTATGCCTCTGGTCCATACTAACCTGGTTATGCGTTATAAAAGAGCCCATATCCTCCTGTTTGCTAAAGGATTTGAGATTTCCTGCCATTTTTACAAAGTACCATTTACTACTTCCATCTCATCTACTTTATCTGAGATGTGTCTGCAGCCCTCACTCCCACATCTCCAAATTATCCAAGTCAAGCTATGGGGAGGTGATGGAGCAGAGTGGGAGGGTTTAACTCCTACTTTCTGCTTTAGGGAAAAAGTATTTTAGGGCTTAAGATGCCATGCAAAGATGTATCATCATGTCTGAATTTCTTGCTGATGGCTTTCTGTGAGTTACTTTATGTAAAGCGGGGGGTGGAAGTATTAAAACAGGAGTCAGTGTTTCACCAAAGGTGCAGTTAAAACACAAAGTTTATTCTTTAACTCTCTATTTTTTATGGCCTGATTGGCATTACAAAGTCTCTCTTTGATGAAGATTTGTAAGGCTTTGTTGCTATGAACCAGAACATGCACTTGGAAATTCTGTTGAGTGGCTGTGGAGATGTGTATCCCTAGAGACTGTTTTAATTTCCATATTCATTAAACTGTTCTCTGGTGCCTGAGAGAGACCCAAACCCTTGAATAGCACAGCTGTGAAAGCTGTGAGAAGAGATGTCAGGATCAAGGTGCAGTTTCGCCACCAGTTTAACCCCGTCTAAGACTGCATGGCCATTAGGTCATGTAGCCTCTTCTGCATGCTTAGGCCAGTCCTGTTCCCCGCTTTTCTTCCTCTCTGTCTTTCCACCTCAGCCACCTGTTGCCACTTTCTCCTCTATGTCCACAGCAGTGCTCACGCGTGTGCAATGAACTGGATCAGGGAGTTGTTCTGGCTAAAAACTAGTGAAAAAAACCGACTTTATTATGGATCAGGTTCTTCTAAGCTGTAGTGCTGACACAAGGGAAGAGGGAAAACGTGAGTTGGGGCAGTCAAACTGCTCAATATCTCACATTAATTTATTAAGCTATCACTGGAGATGTCTCTACACATATAGTTTGTCTGACTGAAAATAATCTTTTTGAGGGCCATTTTGCACCATCCTGTGGAATTCTGTATTTGGTACCTCCACCCATGAGATTCAATGGGATGACCTTAAAAGGTAGAAAACTCTTTGCTTTCTCTGCAGTTTTACGTGCAAGGATGGCAATGCCCTTCACCTGTTACTTAATACTTAGGGTGGTGAGTACATGAGCTGGTTGACTGTGGCTCATCCTGTTGTCCTTTGAAGTCAATGGATATCTTTTATTGATTTAGCTGAGCAACAGATGAGGTCCTGGATGAAAGAGCCACTGTCTACTTGTCTCTGTAGCTTGCACAAATAAATAATCCCAGACATTTTCAGAGATGGTTGGGGTAAGCTGCACGTAGCTTGTTTGTGAAGTTTTGTTTAAAAGAAAAATGAATTTCTCACAGCCAAAGGGCTGCTGGCTGACCTGATCTTTTCAGGCTGAAAATGGTCACTGGAAGGATGAGTAAGATAATGATAATAAAAACTCTCCTAGTCATTACTGGACTGCTGCTGAAAGGGGTTTGGCAAAGGCTGAAGAAATGTCAGATTGAAAAAGCTCACCGTCTCTGCTGAAAGGTGATTGAGTCTGACCCGTCTGGTGCCCAGTGAGGCTGGTGAAATCTCCACTGATTTCAGCCAGAGTGAGGGTGGCTGAAGGCCAAGAGAAGACGTTACTCAGAGCACAGCCCTGAAGTTTCATGCCAGCAATGTGTTACATGGGGATCCTTAACAAACCGTATAGTAAATGTGTAGTATAGTAAATGCAATTTCTTGTAAGGACCCAGCCAACCTTTGGTGCCAGCCATGCTCTCTGAATCTTTATATGTTGAAATGGTACCTTTTGGACTGTGCTTTTCAACAAATAAACCCTTCACCCCCAAGTATTTCTTCTACCTCTTGTGCTCAGCTTCCCTTATGATGATAACTGCCTCATTAGCTGCCCGATGAATGATCTGTGCACATTATCATCATTTTATCTATCCGATAACTATGAGCTTTACCCTGCAGAGCCGTGTAACATCCATCTCTGGAGGTTTCCTAAGAGGTTAGGGAAACTTCTGTCAGGAATAGTTTAGGTATGGGAGGCAAGAAGATGGACTAAATGACTTCTGTGAAGTGCCCTTCTAGCCCTGCTATCACTTACGTTAAATTTCTGCCATACTAAAACCACATTATTTCTATGACAAGCATCTCTGGGAGGCTCAGTTAAGAGGTGGGTGCCTCTTGGACTAGGAGCTGTTCAGAGGCTGCACCAATGCGTTCAAAATTGAAATGGCAGCCCAGCATGTCACAGCTGGGTGAAGATGTACAAAGGGAAGGACTTGTCTCCCTGACCTCAGATGCTTGTGTGGAAATGTCTGCGTACAAGCTAGGCTAGCTAACTCCTCCAGCTCTGGAGGGAGAAATAAATGCAGTTCACATACCCTGCTCTGAACATCTGAGATGTGCTGGAAGCACCTCCTGTCTCTGCTGACCATCGTCCCATGCTGCAGTATGTTGACCAAGGGCAAAGAAAGTCCTTTGACCTGGTTGGTATGAGAGCTCAGTACCTTTCTCATTTCCACTGGGACACAATATTCATCCAAACACTTTTCTATCAGCCGTTTGTTTCTAAACATTGATAGGGGTTGTCTTTGCCCTTCTTCTGCTGACGGAGCTGCTCATGGCTGTCTGGACGTACCCCATCATTCTGCAGAGATCTGTCCACTACAGGTCACTCCGCTCACTAGCCTAGGACTAGACATTTATTTTAACATATTTGTATTAGAATCCTGGGAATTATGTTTAAACAGGTTATATAAAAACTCACCTAAATGTCATTTATTCTGATTTCTCACAAATATTGATGATATATTTTTGCAGAATTTTGGCTTTCATTCAGTAAACCTCTTCAGTTCACTTTAATTTGCAGATGGCTTTGGCAGTGTTTCAACCTCAGCTTCTGGTGGTTGAAACCTGGTGCTTGAATTAGGCTCAAGATGCAAATAGCCTGATTTTCAGAAAGTCTGAATATATGCAGCTGCCTTGTGGAGTTCTAAGAAATGCAATTAGGACTGGGTGTCTCACTGCCAAAAGAGCTGCAAATGAGTAAGGAGTCCGGAAAGAGAAATGCGACAGAATACACATAAACATCTTCAGGAATTTGGGGATTTAGGAATATGGATGGAAATAATTGAAAGTCTGGCTAAAGTTTTCGGCTGAAAGGCACTAATATAAGTAATTTCAAAGGAGATTGTTCATGTTCAGGAGAAGCGTAGAACTGGGCATTAGGTCTGAATGAGTGATGTGACAGAGCCCTGCTGATGGACAGGTCTGCTGCTCACTCATGGACTAGGGAATGGTAGGAGCACAGAGGGGATGCAGGGGTATTTACTGGTGCCAAAGGATATAATTACAAATAATGAGTCCAGTAAAAGAGGACGATGGGGTAGAAGCCTGAAACTAGTAAGAAATGTGAACTTGCATCTCCTCTTTCAAAGCCTGAATTATAAGAAGTGACTGATGGGCAGCCCTTGAAAGCACTGGAGCAGTCTCAAAGTGTTGAAAGCATAGTCTCTGAGACTGCTAATGCTACAGAGGCCAGACACGGGGAAGCAGCCACACAGAGAGACTGCTGTGTCTCTACATCTGCTGTTTTTTGGGATATCATGTCTTGGTGTACCAGGGAAGTGAAAATATTTTCTCCCTTTCAATGTGATTAGTGTGAGGGGATCACAAGCGTGCTCAGTGGGGTTGGACTCCGTCCTTATCTCCTCCTGTATTCATTCTTTCCTTAAGGAGGCTTTTATTTGTGTGTGGGTCTTTTTTTTTTTTTTTTTTTTTAATAAATACACAGCTAATCCCTGTTGCACATGTAAATATAGATAGCACATGGGTCTGTAAAGATTATGGATGCCTCTTTTGGCAAGCAATATCTTTTAATAGCATTGTGTGCAGTTAATCGGGTTAAGCAAAAGTATCAGAGGAACAAGCAGAGCAAGTTCAGGGAAGGAATAAGTGGCAGACCTCTTGAGAGTTGTTGTTTAGTAATATTGTGGCAGGTAGGGTAGAAGCTGTTTTGCTTTTCTTTCTGCCTCAGTAATGTCTGTGGTTGGAAAACAACATGAGCAGAACAAGCTGTTAAATTGCAAGAGACTCTTGCTGTTATATTTTGTAACAGATATGGTAATTAAAAAAAAAAAAATTAAAAGAAGTTTATTGCTCCTGGGCTTCATCCATTGTTTCTTGCCCAGACCAAGTGTTCAGTGCATCAGGAACTGGTTGCAAGGGCTTGTGCTCTCTCTGCCCTTCAGTTCTGTTTAAGTAGGAAGGATACAGGGCATCTCCCATTTAGGTGAAACGACAGAATGAAAAGATTGGTGCAGAAAAATAAGAAAGGCATTGAAGTGCGTGTTGCTCTTTGTCACGGAGAAAGCTCAGTTCTAAAGGGGGTGGTCTGGGTGAAAGCTCTCCAGTTATTGTAGAGGAAACTGATACTTTTAGAGTTTCAGAAATGCCCTGAAATAACTTTAAGATGAGAGGAGCTGTGCCCTGGAAATGCCTGTGTCTGTCAACTGTTGTAAAGGACCGTGAACTCGGATGTAGAGGTGTGCACTGGAAACAGCTAACATTACACGCACTGGGTCTGGGGGCCTGTGCAAGGAGGAGCACCTGGTGCCACCTGAAGTCAAGCCAAGGATTGTATGAGAAGAGGGCCAGTGGAGTTGAAGGACACACTGCTGGGGATATGCCTCACTGAAGTGTCGCTCAGCCAGCTCCTGGTGGGCTGGGAGCTGGAGAAGGGCTGCAGGGCAGCAGGTGCAGGTGCCCTCAGGGAGCCAGGAGATGTCTGCTGGAGTTTTGCACAGGATGTGTGTGAGGGTGGCAGGCCCACATCGTCGATCCAGTATCAATGCTTTTTGAACATAGGACGCTGGACAAATTCATTTTATTCTCCCCCTGGCAGAGCCGTGACCAGTGCACCATCTCTTTGACGTCATGTACATGCACGAGGGCATCTTTTTTGTGCATGGTATACTTCAAAGAGAGTGCACATACGTCAGAGAGTTTCTTATAACAGCTTTGCATGGTAGTGCAGATGTGATTTCACTAATTCTCCAAGAACAATAAAGCAAAATTCAGCACAGGGTAAAACAAACACAGTTGCCTATTTTTGGCAGCATTTTTCAGGTTACTAACATCCTTTAATTTGAAGTTTAATGCTGAGGGCTACACATCGATTTTGAACAGCTTCTTGGAACAGCATCAATTTTCCATTTAGAAAATTGCTTTTTAAAATTTTTTTATTTTTTTTTTAAGCTTAAGCCTAAATGGGGGAGTGTTCATATTTTCCTGAGAGATGCTTTCCTATGGAAACCTACTCTTTGGGTCTGAAATTCAAAACAGTTTTGACAAAGCTTAGGAATTATGAGCAATAACATAGGAAATGTTGTAGGAAATAAGAGCTGAACTGAGGGAGAGACAAGTTTAGAACATAAAGGCCAAGCCCAGAAAAGTAATAAAACAGAGTCAGAATTAGAGTTAAAATTAAAACAGGCCCATGGCCAAATTTAAAGATACTATATGTCTGGATGATAGTGGGGAAAAAACATTGAAAGCAAAACCAGAGTAATAGCTGGCAACGGGTAATGTCTGGCAATGAATTTGCCATAAAATTAATTTCAGAGAACAGGTGGGTGAAGAAATTTCTCTGTCAAGGAGGACAAGAATCCTAACATAATGCAGTGGCATTTTTCAGTGAGAGGCAAAAGTGTGGAAGTGTCCCATGGTGCTGAGAAGGCTTCTCTGTCAGCCTTCTATATTTGGAAGTTCAAATTGCTGAGGCAGATTAGAAGCACTGAGCCCAGTAAACTGGCGTTAACGAGCAATTTCCAGTGCCTGCATACCTCCCATGTGCTCTGAAGGTGTCAGCGCTGCAGTCAAGGCGTGCTTCCAGCTCGTAGGGGTGGACCTGAGCTACACCGGCTGCTGAGGACAGTGTCACCATGTCTGCTAAACCAGCTCGAGATGCTGGATCATTGAGCTGAACCAGAGCTCCGTGCAGTTATATTCGCCCACTATAAGCAGCCAAGCTGGTTAACTTAAAGCTGGCCAGTGGTGCAGCCGAAGATCTGAGCTGTTCTCATGTCTGTGGTGCATATATAAAAGAGGGATACAGCTGGGCCCTCAGTGGTTGTTTCTAGGTAAAACTATTATATAGGGCAGAACTATAGTAGAGGAGTAGAGTAGAGTAGAGTAGAGTAGAGTAGAGTAGAGTAGAGTAGAATAGAGGAAAGCCAAGGCACAGCTGGAGCTGGACTTGGCTAGTCGTGTGAAAAATAACAAGGGTTTCTTCAGGTACACAGGACAACAAAGAAAGATGAAAGAAACTGTACCCCTCTGATAAGCAAAATGGGAGACATGGCTACAACTGACATGGAGAAGGCTGAAGTACTAAGTGACTTTTTTTGCCTCGATCTTCACTGACAAGTGCTCCAGCCACACCACCCGATTCACAGAATACAAAGGTGGGAGAATGCCCATTGTAGGAGAAGATCAGTTTTAAGACCATCTAAGGAACCTGAAAGTGCACAAGTCCATGGGACCTTATGAGATGCATCCAAGAGTCCTGAGGGAACTGGCAGATGAAGTTGCTGAACTACTATCCATCCTATTTGAAAAGTCATGACAAACTGGTGAAGTTCCCAGTGATGGAAAAAGGGGAAACATAACCCGCATTTTTAAAAAGGGAAAAAAGGAAGACCCAGGGAACTACAGGCCAGTCAGTCTCACCTCTGTGCCTGGTCAGATCATGGAGCAGATCCTCCTGGAATATACGCTAAGACAAATGGAAAACAGAGAGGTGATTTGTGACAGCCAACATGGCTTCACTAAGGGCAAATCAAACCTGACAAATTTGGTGGCCTTATATGACGGAGTTACAGCGTTGGTGGATAAGGGAAGAGCAAATTATATCACCTACCTGGACTTGTGCAAAGCATTTGACACTGTCCCACACAACAACCTTGTCACTAAATTGGACAGACATGAATTTGATGGGTAGACCGCTCAGTGGATAAGGAATTGTCTGGATGGTTGCACTAAAAAGTTGTGGTCAGCGGCTCAATGTCTGGGTAGAGACCAGTGATGAGTGGTGTCCCTCGGGGATCAGTATTGGGACCACTGCTGTTTAACATCTTAAACCTCATTGACTGTTAGAGCTGGAGTGATTTCCATGGAGGGATGGGAGAGGCAAAGACTTGGCTCCTTTGCCTGAACTTGGAAGGAGAACAGAAATCCTTTTTTCTCCATAAATTTAGTTACTGTCCTGAGTTTTGAATCTCTGGTGATAGTTGACCATCAGACAACCATTAGAGGGCGTGTTTCTGCCCTACATGGTGTGTCCTTCACAGCTGCACCACCTCTGAGGCCCTCTCTGGCTGCAGAGGGATTGCGTGCTGGCTAGACACCCCTGAAGTGTCATTTGAGAGGGTGGCTACGAGAGCAACCTGGATTGTTGACACCAAATCGCTCTATTTTTTATTTTTTTTTACTTGATATGAAATAGAAAAGAGATCTGAACACGAGTCAGATTCAGAACATTTTAATATCCTTTTCTTTGCTTCACACCAGTCTCGTATATTTAATTTAATTGATTGGTTTTTTTCTTATGTGATATGAACTGTGAGATGGATCTATTACAGATACGTTATTTATGTATTGTGGTTGCCTTATGGGCAGATTTCATACCAAGATGATTAAGGAGTGTTTTTTTCTGTTCCTTGAAGACTGCATAATGAGATGTGAAGGGGGAAAATGTGTATTTTAATTGAGTGTATTTGTAGAGTTGAGAGTGTGGTACATCATATTTCACGTGTGGCTCTGGGTTTGATAGTGTCTTCTTATGCCTTGATTTATTTTTGAGACAATTAATTTTTCTTTCTGCTGTGCTGTTAGTTAGGTATCTAAACCATACTTGAGTCACAAAGACATCTATTGAACCATGAAAATACTAATTCCAGAGAAAGCAGAATATTATTTGTACTTGGATGTAAAGTAGCAAAGTCTTTAATGATGTTTAGGTAGAACTTTATTAACATCTGAATATCTCTGGAGAGCTATGGTAACAGTAGAAGTATTAAACTCAATATTGTTTGTTTTTCTTTAAGTAAATAAGGAGGATTGCAAGTCTTCTCTTTGTGAGTCGGCTGAATATTTGCAGGGATTAACTAATCTATACCAGAGCCAGCATGGACTGACCCTTATCAACCTGATTCCCCTTCTTCTGCTCCATCATGTGGGATGTTGGCACTGCAAGGGGTCATAGAATGCGCAGGAAAAAATTGCTGCCAAAATTATCCTTGTGTGCACAGAGTACCTCCTCTTAGGGTGGCATAGTTTAGGGACTGATGTCTGCAGTCACGGTTGCACAGATCTTTAGGAAAGCAGATTTATGCTGCCTCATGGTTGGGTTTCGCCATAGTAAGAGTGAGCTATGCCAGCTAAGGAGCTCTTCTTCTTGTGCCTTAGGCTGCAGACATGACCACTGCCTTCCCCCTCCTTCATTCGTGGCCAGTTGTGCCAGGAGAAGCCAGCTAAATCGAAAGAAACCTATCAGACTTTATGGATCCACCACACCGGTTTGCCCAAAAGCTGCATAAACCTCGAGCCTGTGGCTAAAGCTCTGATTCCGTTTTCCTAAGTCTTATGATTTTGTGTCATTTTTATGGGCCACGTAGGGCTGTGCAGTGTTGAAGGTGGGCTTCCCCTAAGGAAATGGAGAAGTCTCCACCCAAACCAGGCAGCTGATCTCCCTCTGTAGACAGTGGAGAGAAAGAAATGTTTCTCGGACACGTGTTATTCCATGTCCTCTCTGTAGCAGAGTCTAAAAGAGGCATGTGGTCAATGTTTTCCCTTTATTGACTGCAAAGGGAGCTGGAGGTGGCCTTGCCCATGTGGAGACATCTCATGGACCTTGCCAGTGTGTGTCATTTTAATATAGGGATGTTCCCTCTGAAAAAATTTATGCACCAGTGCTGCCAACCTCACCCAAACTCTCTCTTCATGCCAAGCTGTTTCAAGAGTGAGATGCTACTGAGGTTTACTTTAATAGTACAATCCTGGGCTATGAATTTGAAAACAAAGCTACAAAGACAAAACTAAAAATATAACTAGATGTGAGTCTAGATTGTATGTGGGATCTGAATCAATATTATTAATGAGATAAATAGCTAGTATTCTTTCTTAGCTAATGCTAGGAAGTTTCTTACTGCTTTTCACTTAGGCTGCTCAGGGCTTATCTCGGTCACGGAGACCATGGGGCTGATCTCCCCTCACATCATGAATTCTGCCTTGAGGTACTCCTCAGAGCTGACCCTGGATGACATTTTCAGAGGTATCCGAATACTGAGTTTACCTCCCCTAATTTTTCTGGGCTTCCTTTGAAATCGGTGAAGAGGGAAAGGCACTCAACAGAAGGCGATTTATCCATCTTAGACATCCAACCTAACATAGGACAGCCTGTGCTCTGGGTATGGCTTGCTCCATTAACCAAAGAGAAAGCCTGGTTGGCTGCTGTAGATCAAATACCATCATGGCCAGAAGTTTGGGATCAATCCTGCTCCCTGGGAAAAAAATTCTAGTGGAGTCTCAAATGCTTTTCCAAATCCCACCCTCTGCCTTAGCTTTTGTACTGCACAGCATCCGATGTGCTTTGTGCTTGCTCTGTGATGATACACGGTGATCATCAAAGAAGTGAGAATGCTGCACAGTATGTTCCATGCCAGCTACTTCCTTTCTGATGTAATTATAACTGAGTTTGCTAATCCCAGTCATGATTAATGAGCTTAATATGCAAATGTTATGATGAAACTGAAACTCTTTGTAATTGCTTGCAGACAGATTACCACTTCGAGTACACAGAGTGCGACAGCAGTGGCTCCAGATGGAGGGTGGCTGTCCCGAATCCGTCAGTGGAGTGCTCTGGACTACCCGACCCGGTGAAAGGGAAGGAATGCAGTATGTCAGCACTTTTCATTTTACAGTCCTTTACTAGCTGTTTGTGCTGTTTACCCTTGTATGGCTTCTTAGCTCTGTCACTGATGTCCTGAGTGTCCCTGAGTTAATCCTTCCCCTCCAATCCTTCTTCTTGTCTCTTGGAGCTGTGGAGCAGGGATTGTCTTTGCAGCGTGGTTGTGTAGCTCAGTATCTGCTACAGGTACCCTTGTTTGCTAATTCACAGACAAGGCACGTCTATAACAACACCCCTTGAAGAGGCGTGGTTGCTTGTCTTGAGCTGCCATACTCTATAAAGTTCTGCAGCTGTATTGCCCAAAAGGGTACCAGGGGTGGCCAAATTATATTTGCATAGTAGTGTCCACATTCTCTTTACCTGAATTATTTAGCTAATTAATAAGCTGAATGTATAAATAATAGTAAATATCTTATTTGCCTGAGTTATTTTCATGATGAAGCTTTTGCATTTTATTTATGTATTTTTTTTAACGACTTGGAGTGTTCTCATATCACTTGGTCCTGCATTTTTTTAAAATGTTAAAACACTTCTTTGCATCTGGGGACATGAATGAGCTGCTGCTCTGCAAACACATTTGAACTGTTCCCTCACTGTTTTGTAGCTTCCCACGCTGTTTCCCATCACACCTCCTTGCTTTAGCAATTCTCTTCACAAAAGATTCTAGCAGTGCTTTACTTTCTCAGTAATTTGTACCAGGGAGTATAAATTATTGTACCTAACAAACAGGATGAACAATGGCAACATCCCTTCAGTTCTGCTGTAGGAGAGATGAGGTTTACTCACTTCTGACTCTCCTGTAAAGGTTTATTGTTCATTTCTTTATGACATATGTTCCAGCGTGAGGCACATAAATGTTTTCTTCAGCAGTGTTGACCACTGGAAGATTTCTGACTGCTTACAAGCATCGTTTGAGAAGTTACCTGTGTCATTCCTGGTATTTGGGTTTAGTTTCCTAGGTTTTAAATGTGGAATCTCTGTGTATCCTTAGGATGTGTTTTTCGATTATGGAAATATAGAGCTGGGAAGCACCTCAGCTGATCCCATAATTCCTCCCTCAGCCCAAATAGGTGTAGTAGCAATGACTGTCATTCACGGCTGGTGTTTTGGCTGGACTGTTTTCAGGGACATCCAGTGATGAAGGGCCCACAAAGTCTCCAGATATTTGCTCATCTATTTTATTCTTTTAATTTTCCCTCCTGTTACAGCTTTTTCTGCTGCTGAATATCACTTGTTCTACTTCAAGCCTGTAACTTTTTGCTGTCTGCATTAGAAAGGAGCAGATAACGTTATCCCTTCTGCTGCACAATCACTTTTAGTGTACTCTGGAGTACATAGGTATAACTCGTTTTTTTCTGATATACACTATTTCTTCTTAAATCTTGTGATAAATGGTTTAAGGTCCAGCAACGTTACAGTCTCCTCGACTTTCTGCTACAGATTTTGACAAATGGTGCACTTCCCTCTTCATCTCTTATTTCTGTGTCTTTCTGATCTTAAATCAGTTCCAATGAAATTCAACTGTTTTATATCAATAGATGAATCTTTGGCTTCTCCATATCTGTCCCCATGCTAGACAAGGAGAAAACTTTGCCCAATAGATTGGTTATGATATTATACACCAAAGTACAGGATTCTGTGAAATACACTGGAAGACTCATCTCAGTAGATACCTCTCCTCCTTGTAGTGTTGCTGTTAAGTCCCATGGCAATTCAGCTGGTTTGAGAAGCAATTGGATATTGGACTTCTTTTTAGTGAACCCTTCAGATCTCATCTCTCTGGGCTCTTGGGATTGCAGCTGTATCAATGTAGTTCTGTCTTTTTTGTGTGTCTGTAGTAGATTATCTGTCTTCAGGAGATGCCTGGCTATATTCTCATGGCAAAAGTAATTTTAGGTTTCTCATCTGTTAGTCTTTCACCTTTTGCTTTAAGAACAACCAACCTTTAAGGATGAAAACATGAATCTGTCAACAGCAGTCGATCAGTGCAGGAATGTATAGGGAACGTCCCTCCCATTTGGCTTGGCTAACATGGTGGTTTTTACTGCAAAATACTTGAATCAGCGTAGAGTTTGTCTGACAGTCCTTTCTTCAATGGGTGGGATATACTGGGAGAGGCAGCTTTTGAAAATTATGTGCCCTCTAGCTCTTTAGACTTTGCACATGGGTGTCTATTGTTGATAATGAGTTGCATTGAAAATGCTGGCAGATGGACACCTCCTCACTGACTTGTCATATTCTCTGAGCTGGTGGCTTCTGCCTCATCTGACAACACAGCAGCTGGACCAAGGGTGTCTTATACTAAAAGCACAAATTTCTGTAGCCTAATGGAAAATGAAAGGTTCTACATTTGGAGCTGCAACAACTTATGTTCCTGGTGGATTGTGTAAAGAGTGAGATTTGTGCTACAGGCTTGGCCAGGGTTTGCACACACATCTCACCAAGTAATTAATGGCTCTTTGAGATGCCTTCCTTTTCTCATAGGCCTAGTGTTATTTTATCCTGAGACCTGTCAAGAAATACTGTAACTATTCCATATCCTTTGAGATGAGTCTTTCTAGACATTCTACAAATTTATATAGATTTTTCTACATCTTGTAGATCCTACCCTATGCCAGAGCATATCGACACTGGGGCTCATCTTTTGGTTGAGTCCTGGGCTCCCTTAGATATCTCTTTCAGTCCTTCAGCCTGTACTGTGGAACTGAGGGCCACAGTACAATTACACCAGGTAGGATGATTTCCAGCTTTGGAGGTCTGTTACCTTCAGAAGTTTTGATTGGTATCTACTAGTTCTGAGATATATCTGAGCCAACTATGTCCCTGCTCTTTAAAAAAAGGGTTGCAGCTGTATAGCAGCATGAGCTCCTAGGCTTTTTTTGTCTCCTTGAGGTTGGCAAAGCCCTCAATGGTCCTTCATGGCACCTAGGACACAACTGATATGGAGGAATCTAGGTGAGAAAGGGGGTTTTTTTTGGGAACATATCTGCCACCACTGCTGACTTCACAATATACTGTTTGCAGTTGTTTTCATCTATTCAGAAATGTCTGCCGCTTGAGAACACCTGCTATTGATCTTTACTGCTCCCTGAAAACAGAAGTGACTTGAAAACAGAAGTGACTTGCAGGCTGTCATTAATTTTGGATCCTGAGAATACTGCGCCAACCTCTCCCGCTTCCAAATGCTCAGCAGTCATTCTCTTTAAATTGTGACTGAACTAGGAATTCAAAAGATGGTAGAACAATATGTTAAATGTCTCCGATCATCTCTGTAAATATGTCTAGACTGTGGTCTCCAGTGGAGTGGAAAGACACTTGAGATATTGCTAAAAATGTGTTAGTTCAGGTGCTTCACGTTATCTGGAGCAATCTAACTGTAGCACCAGAGCTCAGTTGGTGTCTTGAGATGTGCTCATTTTCAGGATGTTATGTTTTACTACTTTTCGTTCGAACGAACCCATTTAAAATTAGGTTGGGTATCTCTGCGCTCTGCTGCATTTTTAAGTGCACGCAGACCTGCAAAACACAGCTGACTGTGATCCACTGAGAGTTAACTGTCAGCATTCCCCGAAATGTCTGTAATCTCTGAAACGTGTCAGGATTCAGCCCTTTTTTTGAGTCTTCAAAAACTTAATCGGCAAAGTCTACCTGCAGAGAAGACGGAGTCCTCTGAGAAATAATCGTGGGGTTCAGAGTAGAAAGGACTGTGATATTTTGACTGCTTTATGACCTGGTTAATGAAAGAAGGCGCTTTCTTTAACTTTATCTTGCAATGAGCACAGAGCAGCGTGATAACCTACCTTCCCCTCCTGCTACCCTCCCCTCCACATCTCTCCCATCCAGGTGGGAGATGGGAAGAAAGAAGGAATCTCACATGACAGATGTTTGTGATGCTGTAGGAGGTCCTGCCATGCAGTGACCCCAGATACAGGAGATGCTCTGCAGCACAGTAGTTCACTTGCAATGCACTGGGACAATATGCCACTTTCTATATTTCACTCCCCTCTTTTTTTCTGATCTCCTTGCCCTGTGGGGCTGCAGCTGTCACCCCCCACTTTCAGACCCCACATCAGGGTGTCAGCCTGCATTTTGCAGTTCAGTGTGGTGTGGTACCTCAGTGCTCGCCCCATGAGGCCAGGCTGCCTCTGAACAGGCCGTGGCATGGCCATACCAGGCTGCTCGACCACCTCTCTCAGGCTTGTGTTTGTTCAGAGATGAGTCATGTTTTTGATGTGCCAGGGATCCTGCAGAGACACGTTAAAAGTGCAGCAAAGATCTTGGCTACGAAAAAGGCAATATTTGTTGCACCTAAAGATAATCTGTGTGGCTCGACTCTGCTTCCCATTTAAGATGTCCCCTCCAAGCATCTTCCTGGCACCATTTTAGAGGTAGGGCATATACGTGGAGGCAAGGAGCATTTGGCTGGGGGGTAGTAGCAGACAGAGAGCCTCCCTCAGCAAAATGCCGACCTCTGAATCACTCCATTACTTCTTGACAGTTGGGAATGTGCTTAAATAATTTGGTCTCTCGTTCATTTTTAATTACCACAGATCTCACTCTGATCTCCTCATGAGTCTGATAGCAGGACGGGAATTTAGCTGATAAGGATCACTGCCATCAGGGCAGCTGCTTGGCTTTTTAAACAGAAAATATTTATGGCAGTCAATGGGAGAGGTTTGCTTTCCTGCACCCCTTTATGGCTGGTATCTCTGAAAACCCTTTGCTTTGGTGTGGGGGCTGTACGCAGTGACTAATGGGGACCTTTCAGGGCCTGGCAGTGGGAACAGGACTTGGCATTGGGCTCCAGCTGACACTGTGCTGCAGTCTGTTTCAGTGGCCACAGTCAGGCTTTTCTGCCAGCCTGACCATATGCTGCATGCTTTACACTCAAATTAAAAGTCTGAATTTGGAGCCTTCCTTCCTTCCATGTCTCCTTTCCTTCCTCTCTTCATCTCCCTTCACTAAAGTACAACCCAGATATGTGGTTCAGAGGGTGCCCTTGCTGTGCCCAGGTGCACTCTCAGCAGAGTTTGTGAACAAAAAGGGCTTAAAGGATTCACATTTTGACCTCAAATTCTTTTTTAATATTAACTCTCTTATTCCACAGAATATGAGTTATTTTTTACTGTCCTAAAGAAGAATAGCTTGTACCTTATCTCATAAATATCTATTAATTTTAGTGGCACTATGTGCATAATAGAGAAACTATAGTCAGAATAATAGAGCAATTTCAAAAGGAGTTGAATTTGCCATGTTTGAGGGGAAAAAGTGCTGGTAGGATCGCTATTATAGTCAGTATCCAAATGCCAGTTATAATTACCATCAGTAAGATTTCTTAAGAAAGGAGATACAAAACGTATTGATAATACAGAAGAACTTGATCAAGTATGGTGCTGTGGAGTAATTAATGGCTCTGCTTAGCAAACTCCAGCTTTACCTGGTGCCACTAAAGCAGGAACAACTTTTTTGAAATCAGAAATGTGCTTCAGTTTTGAGGCGAGGCGTGTGAGCATGTGCCAAATGGTAAGCGTGTGAAAAGCTCCACTGACTTCAGAAAATAGGCTGTCCTTAATTGCAATGGACTTTACTGAGGCCTGAGAGCAAAATTTGCCCTGATTTATTGCTACTAAGCTGTGTTTGTTGAGTTTATTCTAATTTGTGTAATCTGCTCCTAGGTTACCACAGGAGGAGATATGGATGGATCTTCCTGCTAATTGCAGTGCCCTTTAGACACAATCAGGGTAAATGACCTTTTTAAGGCTTGTAGGTTTTGTAACACTTTAAGGCAATTTAAGTGATCTGCAGAAGGCAATTTAAGTGATCTGTAGGAGTTTTAACATTCTGCTTTTGTAGCAGAAAACTTCAATAGAAGCTTTTGAGTTTGATGTTCTCTTGGTCTTTGGTAAGATTTGGTATCCCAAGCAGATAAGAAGTGGGTCTGCTCCTAACTCCCTTGAAAACAGTGGGCACCTCCAAATTTTATAACATATATGGTGTGTGCACATACATGGATAATATAAAATTAATGTTATACGTCTGGCAGAACCTGTGTGCTTGTGTTACAACCTGCTGACATAAAGTTTACAACTGTTCATTGTCAACTAGATTTGTATTCAGGGAAATTCTGTGTAGTCTTTGTGCTAAAGAGTTGATTCTTCTGGAGTTTTACTTGAAGTTTGGCTAGTGAAGACTTGAAAATAGCAATAGGTTTTAGCAGTTTCTTTAATGTTTACATTATTGCACATGTGGATGTGAATGTACATACAAATACTCAACTGGGAATGGTGCTGTTTATTACACAGTCACATTTATTTATGTTACCTTAAAATAGTTTGTTATGTAATAAAAAAAAAATTTATTATCACCACAGTGTCATTGTCTTCATATACGAATGGATGTAAGAAGTACTTTTCATAGGGCTTAAATAAGTCCAGAGTTACAGCCTCTTGAAGCAAACGTGAATCCTAACAGACCATCAGAGAAGTTTTTTTACTTTTTTATTTGGCTGAGGTTTATTTTCTAGTCCCATTAATGGGCTTCGAAAATACTGGAATTTCTTTGTTTCAACTGAAGAGAGGAAATATGGTGACATCCTCCTAGTTCTGTGGACTAGACATGTATCCATTCTCACTTTTTCTCATGGCTTGAAAGCACCGGATCTTGTCTTCATCAACCTTGATGTATTAATATTTTTTTCATTTTTAGTGTCATTCTGACATTACTTCTTTGGGTATTCACCTTGGAAGAAACAATGAGGTGAAACTATTAATGGCTGCTGGTGTTTAACCATGTCATTTAGATCTAACATGTGCACATAGATGTACTTACATAAGGTGGCAGATGCTGTTGGGCATCCCGAGCTGTAGGAAAGTACTATTTTGAGATAATGTTCAAAAAATGTATTCAGAAGATCTCCCCTTTCATGCCTTCATCCTTGAGAATGCTCACTGGAATGCTATATGCTGATCTCCTCCCTCATTTTGACTAACACTTTCCCTTCTCCCCTCTCTTTTGAACAGTTGTATGGCTGCTGTGAAGCTGCCCGTCAACATATAAGAGTCACATACGGCAGGTTGCCCTTTCAAATCTGAGTACCAAAAAAATGGATTCTTAGTGGGCATGAAATCCAGGGAATCTGAGAATTTCTTGATATGCTATAGATTTGACCCTTGGCCTGTCATGTATTGCTTAGCAATTAAGGATGTCTGAAAAGCATAATATAGCTCTTTCTCTGGAGCCAGCGCTGACATGAATAGCAAGATGTGCAAGAAGTAGATTTCAAAGTCATGATCTTTATAGGGGAGCTTTTGTGTGTATGGCCTGTGGGACTGGGCAACTCAATCTTACCTGAGTCTCTTTTGTATCCCTAGGAAATTTTTTATGCCTTTTCTGAAAGGAAAAGGAAAGGCTTTCCCACTAGGGAACACCGGGGAGGGGACTAGCACACAGCAGCAAAGGCTGCTCTGAGGAACACCGTGGAGCCGAGGAATCAATGCAAGGCTGTCGTAGCAAAGATGTTTAGCCAGCAGTGGTGTGCGTGGCACAGTTCAAGAGTTCCTACTAAAAGACTGTGATTTAGCAAAGCACTTAAGCAGATTTTATTGCTATTCCTCTTAAAGCACCCCTGCTAATGCATGTTCCTAACTCAAGTCAGGTAGGTGAGTCCTATTGATGGCACTGGGTTTCTCACCTGGACTGAGGCTTGAGGCTACATTTTGCTGTGGCATTTCCATCTGGATGTTTTCCTAAAGTCTGTTGTTACCCTGAGAGATACCCCAGTTTTACAAGTAATTTTTCCAGATTTTTTCCTCTGTGCAAGAGCAATACATTGCCTTTGCAGAAAAAGTCCTATTGTTGGCTTTTTGAAGCACAGATTATTTTAGGTAAATAGTTTAAAAAGCAGGAGAGTTTGCACTGAACCCACAGAGTTTAATTCCTGGAGAAGAGTTACTGGAACTGTGTGTTGATGTGTGCATTGAGACTTCCAAGAGAAAGGTTGGCCTTAGTGTCTTTTGATGACCTCTTCACCCTATTTCTGTACGCAATGTAATTAAATAAGTTAAACGCAGCTTCCTCTGAGTCATTGATTTCTCTTTCAACAGGAAAGCAGCTGGCAAGACCTTTTGCTATGGCTTGGTATAGGGATGAGAGGCAAGCATTCTGTGTGTGCGTGCTCGTGCATGTGCGTGCAGAGGACATCTCAGATGACACTAGGAGCCATTTGCACCAACCACATTGGCTGGTGAGCAATCAAAATAAGCCTGATGGAGTCAGTGGGGTCTGGAAAGCTACTCACTCACCTCGAGGTATGTTTCCTGCCATCTTCAGTGCTGAGCCACTAAGATGGTTGTTGTAACACTGGCAGCAAAAGTGCTTGCTAACCTCTTGGTGATGACTGCCTTCCTCCACTCTGTGCCACTCTTTCATGCATTTATTGAGTAGCCCCATTCCAAAACCACACATTTCAGTGTCCAAATGATGAAATAAAAGTGATAATAAAACTGTCCTATGTGGCAGGCCAGCTGGAAGAAATGGTACTCTTCCTGTCAAAAAGGCGAACTGGAAAAAGCGTTGCTCTAATTTGTAATTTCTTGCATAAAAGGAAAAATTATTTACTCTTAAGAAAAGGAAGGATCTCTTCCAAAGAAAGTGCTCTTCCTCAAGTTATATCAGCTTTCAAGGTGATCATATTTCAAGCCTAAACAGCGTTGACAGACTCTTTTTCTTAAATTAAGATTCAGTCTTGTTCCTGGTAACACATTGGGATATAATGACTGAAGAAAACGAACATCAATTATTCACAGTCTATTGGAGAAGTTTCATATAAATTATTCACGGAAGACATTCTGAAGCTGTCTGAGATTATAGGAAACATTAATAATGAAGCAATGATTTCCTCTCGTCCTTTGGCTTTCTTTTTTTTTTCTCCTTATGCCATATTTTGGTTGGTCCTTGGTTTCCTGTTTTGTGGACCCCAAAGTCCCAGGGTATCACTGGACAGATGCCTCTATGTACTTGTCCTTGGCTGCATCTTCCCCTCCAGGTTTGTGCCAGGTGTCTGCTGAACCCAACAGCTGTTCAGAGGGACAAATGTGTGATGCTGCCAACCTCATATTTCCTTTCTGAGCTACAGTTTTCACCGCTGCCCATGGGAGGCTGAAATAATTCAGCCCAGGCTCTGCCTTTGGGAGATGGCAGCATCTCACCTGAGTCCCAGGCAGTGGGGCTTTGGATGAAAAACATAGGAATGGAGGGGAAAGAGATGGAAAGCCAGTGTTTGAGACTTTTTCCTGGGTATTGTCACTGGTTTGGGTAGAATTGCTCCATTGCTACCCATTCTAATGTTACAATTTGGCAAAATCCAGTCCTGTGTCTTTTTTTAAATTGTAGTATATGGAGAGTAAGGGGGACATAGAAGGATACACATGAATGTGTGTACACTCAGTAGCAACAGAATATACATAAATGCTGAAATAGTTTTAGGTATCATGAGTAAGAACGTCTGGAGAAAAATGTCTGCTGAGAAGAATGGTAGAGGTAGAAGTAGTGGGTCTAAGTGGTGTGGGATGGGAAGCTAGCTGAGGGAAAGTGTAAGACTGAGTGGCTGGGGCTGCATAAAGGAGGAAAGCAATTGAATATATTATAGGTTTGATGTTGGAAGATGCAGGGCATTGAGGCAGCTTTGATTAATCTTCTGGTGAAATCACAAATATTCTGATCCTTCTCATAGCATGGCAATATCTGGGAGATACTTGACACGAGAAAACACTCCAGAGGAAGGTTTCAGACCTCAGAAGAAGTCATATACATGTGAAGATCTACTCTGTTAGTCCAGCTGTGTTCATGATAAGGCTGTCCTGACCCCTTTCATCAGAAATTCAAGCAATGTGTGATTGCTAGGGCCAGTTACTAGAAGAGAAATGTGCCAACTGAAATTGCCCCTAGTCCACCAAAATCAGCCGAACTAAAAGGCAGAACGTGACCCTGGAGCCTTGCAGTCGAAGGGCAAATGAGGCAAGCTTGTTTATGGTCTGTTTTGCCCTCTGGGGAGCCGTTTCCATGTCTACAAAGTGATTGTAAAGTGCTATCAGATCGGTAAAGTCATCTATTGCAAGCACTTCTTGCAAGTGGTTACACAGTGGGCAGGGCTCCTGCTTCAGGATGCCCCACGTCTGTCTGTCCATGCTGTATCCCAGGAGGGAGGTAAGATACCATCGCTCTCCTCTCATAGAGTTTAGGAGGAGGGGGATTAATTAGATTTTGACCTTGCAGGCCATTAAAATGCATCCAGTCAGGCTGATGCTGAGGCTGATAATTTGGCGTGAGCTTTTCTTCCATATGGTGTCCAGTTATGGTGCGAAGCACTTGAGAGACAAAGGGTTCATCATATGCCATGACAGATTGTTCCAGCAATCATTCATTCTTCCTATTAAAAATATGTGCGTTATTTCCAATTTGAATTTGTTTGGGTTCAGCTTCCAGAAGGTAGTTCTTATGCAGTCAGTGGCATCCTGTGTTTTCTCCCCTGGAGATGCTTATATATTAATCAAGTTGACTCTCAATCTTCTTTTGATAAACTAAATAGACTAAGCACTTCAGATCTCTCACTGCAAGACATTACTTCTAATTCCAAAAGCATTTAAAGTCCTTTGGTTTTGCATTGACCTCTTAAAAATGCCGAATCACAACTATATTCAGTATTAGAATGATCTTCTTGCCATACTGGCTTTCTGTGGTACTACCTCCTTCATCAGAATGACATGCAAAACTAAGTTAACTGTATTAGAAACCCTAAGTCTATTACATCCACTCAGTCACCTTTATCAAGCGACTTGTAATCCTTTTAAAGAATGAAATGAGGTCTGTTTGACAAGACTTATACAATGGTTTTGGTGGGTATTAGCAGTGTAGCTCTTGTTAATTTTTTATGAAGTGAATCCGGTGTCAGCTTTATTGCATGCATGTATGAACGCGTGCAGCTGCCTGTGGCGGTGTCTAACAGTACTTTACAGCATCTTTTGTGAACGAGACTGGTCACCTATACAAACCACAACATTTTTTTTTTTTTTTTAATTCTGTATTTATTTTAAGAAAGCTACAGCTTCAAATCACCAATAATTGCATCAGCTTCACCGGATCTGCTGAAGGCATCAGTGTATTCAGCACCACAGTATGTCTTGCTGTTTCTAACAGCCCCTGAAAATGTTCTTCCAGTTTTAAAAATCTCCATGATGGTGCAGATCATGAAACCTTTTAATGTGTTTCACAGGAAAAAAGAAGATCAAATTCAGTCTTCACAGTATGCGTTGCTCTGTGTAAGTTGGTGTGTAGCACCCAAACTGACATTTGAAAGGCATATTAGGAAAATTTTCAGTCAAGAGGGGGAGGAATAGTGATGTCCAAACAGGATCAACAGTGTTGATTCTGGGACAGATTTTCAGAATTGCCTCTGTGATTTAGCAACCTTAGTTCTGTTTTCTGAAACAGGGTAGACATGTAAGGAGTTATTCAATAGAGATATTTTCTCCAAAAATTAAGTATAAAATGCTTAAACAAATGGGCTCCGGGGTCGGGGGCAAGGCTATGTCTAAGCCAGGAGACTAATTTTTCCTCTGGAGTCTGAAGAAAGGGGGAAGGTTTAGTGGAGGATGGATCAGAGCACACACCTAATATATATGATTTAGATCCTGAAACTTCATATTGCACCTTAACCTCCCATGTGGTGATGCTGCCCTTCCTGTTGACAGCATGTTGTGTGTGTGACCCTCACAAACACAGCAGTGCTGCGATAATATCAACTGTTTCTGCCGACAAATGGTCGCTGGTCAGCACTAGATCTGTGCCCAGCTATATCTTAGTGAGATGGAGCAACCACGAGCAAAGCAAAGCACCAGGGCCTTGGGACTGATCATCTGTCTGTGCCCTGTGCCACTTCAGGCAAAGCCTCCTGGCCCATCGCAGGGCACATCTGCTCTGCAGGGTCCCTCTGGGCATGGCCACAACCTTCCCATCTCCAGCTGGGGTGGACTCCTGAATTGATGCTGCTTAGATTAAAGAGAGTTTGGCCTGGTTTTCGGTCTTCCCCCTTGCTGGAAGGGCAAGTTATGCGACACTAGGACAGGAGACCATCTCTGTGCTCATCAAGTGCTGTGTTTCCTCCCCATCCCCCTCCAGCCATTCCTAGCCTCCTGGAACGAGACCAAACGATGCATCTGTTCCAATGTTGAAAGCAGTTCATGTTGCCATTAGCCACGTTCAGCCCCAAATTGAACCTGGCAAGCAGCTGGCATGCTCAGAGCTAGTTTGCTTGCAGACATATATGTTTTGATGGGAAATGCTGCTGCCTTTGAAATACGGTTCTTAGAAAAGGTAATTCCCCCCCTAAATAACAAACAGGCTCATGTCTCTCCTGGAAGGTGAGCCATGGATGGCAGTGTCCTGTGTGGCAGCCTATCTGATCTGTTATACCCTTTTTTTCTCTAAAACGGTCAGGTTGCAAAGAGTTAAAAGCCACTTGTTCAGTTAAAGCAGTAATCTCCGCTCAACCTCACTGCAAAGGAAAAGGAGGCTCTGTTGCCTTTTGTGTCTTCATTATGGCAGCGAATCGCTTGCAGTTACTGACTCCTTATTTGAAATTCACAGATCTGGAATGTGTGGTTAAGCAGTGCTCTCCATTTCTTGCTATTTAACTTTCTTTTAAAAAAAAAAGTTAATACTGTTAAGTATCCGAATATGTCATGAGAGAGCTCGCTTTTTTGCTTCCTTTCCTGATAGCTTCTCTCCGCACCCTTCAAAAGATAAAAAAAATAAAGCAGGAATAATTAATAGTGCTAAAGACGCAAGTCAGGACATCTTTATGCATTTAAAGTGAAAAGCTGTACAACGTGCAGTCCCAGTTCAGCTACCCAGGGAACAGCTCGCTACTTTTCTCCAGGTCTCTGAAAAAAGCTGTAATTCTCACCCCAGCCACAAGAACGTCCTGTGGCTTGAGTGGAGTCTCCTTCTCTGGAGACATTCAAAACCCACCTGGATTCAGTCCTGTGCAACCTGCTCTAGGTGAACCTGCTTTAGCGGGCGGGTTGGACTAGATGATCTCCAGAGGTCATTACCAACCCCTACCATTCTGTGATTCTGTGACTCTGTGAGCTGAAGTCACAGAGTTAGCCAGATGGGATGTTAGCCATACCACTCTATCATGTGGCCACTGCCTACAGAAAACCACTTGCCCCCATTGAAGGTGGATTTTTTGCCTGTCTGTTGGTATTTCACAGAAATCCATTGCATCAGGATTTCCTTATATATACACACCCCAGCACCCATCCCTGATAGGCTCCTGCCCACGTTCCTTCTTGGTCCATCACCAGTGAGTGACGGGGTTAGAAAAACAGATTGATTGTCCTGAAGCCCACTGGTTCAAACTCAGAGTATGTTGATATTACCAAGAGGGAAAAATGAACCTTTGACAGATCTTTCCATCAAAATGGACCTTTTATCTGCATTCCAGCGCCAGCTGTGAAGGACAATTAAGCAAAAAAATGCTGTGGGATCTGTCACAGAAATAGGAGCCTGAACTGCAGTTGGATTCGGATGGAAATTGGTGTTTACAAGTCACAGATCCATTGGTGATCTTTTCCAAGACCACCTGGTCTGTCAGGCAAGATGCTCAAGGCTTTGTAGGCAGCTCATGTGAAGAGCAATGTGGAGAGCGCCTTGATTAGGTTTGCAGTTCTCAGCTGAGGTTTGTAGTGTTGTGTTACCATCAGCGTGCTGCTGTGCACTCTTCTCAGCTACCATACGGGTGGGTGATGTAAGTCTGCTCTGGCTCTCAGGTGCTGGTGGTTTTAATTGAGTTCAAGGTGTAATAAGTGGGTAAGCAAGGGTGAGGAGAACTGTGTTACAAGCCCTCATTTCCGCAAATTGTTTGTGGACGCAGTCTGTGGGGAGAGATTTAGTTTCTAACTCTTGTTTTGCCAGTGGAGACTAGCTTCAAATTGGGAGCCATCATCTGATATTTGATTTCAGTGCTGCCACATCGGTGAAAAAAAAGGCACTGGTGAACATATCAATTTTGCAGCCAGTATTGGTAGTTCTGCTGTTATGTCCCTGGCACCGGGGCATTCCTGTTTAGTTCCCTTTAGTGGCAGTTCTCTCTTAATTAAGCAGCAAAAAAAATAATGGGAATTAATTTGGATTATTTTCTCCAGTCATATGTCGGAAACCATTGTCTTCTCAGCTTTCTCCTGTGCCTCTGGCGAGTACCTGGAGATGAAGAACCAAGTGTGCAGCAAATGTGCAGAAGGGACCTACTCGCTGGGCAGCGGGATCAAGTTTGACGAGTGGGATGAGCTGCCAGCAGGTTTCTCCAACGTGGCGACTTTCATGGACACAGCGGTTGGCTCGACTGAGAATAAAGCTGACAACTGCAACAAGTAAGATGTTCTGTTTGCACCTGGGTTATGCAGCCATGGGTAAACCTGAGACAGCTCAGCAGCACAAAGCCAGCTTAATGACTTACCTAAGGTCTCCAGAGGGTAGTCAGCCCTACTAATGTCAAACAAGAGTGACTGGGAAGTGAAATTTGTAGCCTTCTCTGTGCTGTCATCATGGTCTACTCGGGCTCATCAGCAGCCAGTGAGTCTAAGATCAGCCTGGAGCTGCTCTTATTTCTAGCTGGAAAGCTCCAGGGTCGTGGTATAGTAAATGTGGCTAAAAGGTTCTTTCACAAAAGCCTATTTGGAGACCCATGGTGGTTGGAGAAGGCTGTTTCTGAGTATAATTGAAAGCAATTGAACCTATGGATAATAAACCTTTTCTATGTGGTCTGGGCCCTAAATTTCTAGTACCATACTGTTTCTCATGCACAATTTTAATGAAAAGTGTTATATTTACATTAAAAATAAATAGGAATCCAGTAATAAAGTTGTGATTCACTGCAGTTATCTATTGTGGGATTCTGGGTTCTTTATTAAGTAACATGTTTTTGTATAGTAGTGCAAGAAAAATCTCCTCAGTGTGATCTCAGCTGAGGTTTGTTTTGTTTATGTTCATCAGCTCTTCCTGGACACCTCGAGGGAATTACATAGAGTCGAACAGGGATGATTGTACAGTTTCTCTTATCTACGCTGTGCACCTGAAGAAATCCGGCTCTGTCTTCTTCGAATACCAGTATATTGACAACAACATCTTCTTTGAATTTTTTGTAAGGCCTTTTGTATGGTGAATCCAACCTTATATTGTAAGAAATCAGTCCAGATAAAGACCAGTAGAAACAGCTTTTTTCTCTGTTTACATTCTCCATATGTCCATAGCTTGTTATTGCTGAACAAGGTTAAAAAAAAAATCTCTTTCTGTCACTTATGCTGCCTTTTGGCATTTATTTCAGCTTCAAAACTTAGGCTAAACTGATCCTGTCTACCACATGATGGGATTTTTCCATTAGGGGTCATGACTGCCCCTGTTAGTCCAGCCTTTTACGAGGCAACTGTTCATGGTAGATGCTTCAGTTTGGGGTTGTTTGACTTGAGATGTCTTTGAAGAGACTTGATGTTTAAAAAGACTTCTTGCAAGGTAGGCATACAGAAGCTGAGGTGCTCCAAGGCATTAGTATGTGGAAACCTAGCTTTAGTTTTAAGTCAATTTGCATCATAGCAATTAAGATGAAAAGAAAAGCAGGAGAAGAGACAAAAGGGTAATCCTTAAAAAAAAAAAAAAATCATCCAGAAACAACAACTCTCCAAAGAGATTTAGGAGTAAAAATTCAGATGACTTTCAGTAGGAATTAGGCTCTGAGGACAAGTCCACACTGCGAAGTGGAGGGACTGGGGATCATTAGCTCTGAAATGTGAGCAGCCTGGCTAGTCTTGCACCACACTCTACCCAAATTACTAAACCAACCTGATCAGTAGTGACCAGAATGGGAAAGGCAACCCTGCTCTCCCCACGTGGATGGAGTGGTTGGGGTCCAGGGAGGCAGAAGGTTCTCAATACCAGGCTCCACAGTGTAGTGCAGATGCTGCATGTCACTGAGATGCTTTGGGAGGTTCCACCAACATCTGCATTGCTTTCCTTGGCATGTTGTACCTGCCATTTGGGACAGAAAAAATGTAATAGGAGGGCAATGCAGAGCAGGAGATGACTGGAAATTTTCAGTCTCCTCTGTTGCTGCCTCTGTATCTGTCTGGTGAGCTCTGATTTTCATCCAAAAAATACAGCTCATGGTATCTCACAGGATTGAGAAGCCTTAGCTGGCGTTGGTTAATATTTCTTGAAGCTTGGAGAAAAGCACAAAGTATCCTTATCCTTAGTAGAGACAGGAAAGGAAGACAAAATTACTTGTTGGAGGCACCCTCTTGCTGCTACATCAGTGCAATAGATTGCTATTTCACTTTGATAACAGACAGTGCAGGCAATATTATTTACCCATTTCAGTTTTATATTAGACTATCCTGTCGTCTTCATGGGGAGAAAAAAGCAAATATGCTTTCTGCTGTCAGATGAATGTACCAGGATTATGAACCCTAGTTCCAGTTGCTTGACTGACTGGCTGATCTGCTCCTGCAGTGGAGCAAATATATTGTTTCTGTGAGAACTGGCTTTGAAAATGGCTTTTTGATTATTAATTTTATCCATATCCCACTCATTCACCTCCTTAAACTTGTCATTCCCTGTTCAAGAAACAGTGAGTGGTGCAGTCCTTTATAGAAATGCCCATGAAAATATTTCCTAGTCAGCCTCAGTATTTCAGGGAAACCATATTTAACACTCCTCTAAAAGTCCATTTTTTTCCTTCCAGCATGTCTTTATGCTTAAATATATTTAACAATGACACTTTAGCTCTGGACAGTGGCCTTTCAGTGGCAGAGGCTTGCAGGTTGCTGGGAAATGGTGAAGTTTTTGGATTCTCTAGGCACAGGTGGCTGAACTCCTGGTCTGAGAGTAAGTGAGGAGGTGTCCTCAAATGTGGGAGGCAAGCGTGGATGCATCTTGTTAGACACCCAATGCTTCTGTAGCCTGCCCTTCCCAGGCTCTTTTTACATATTGAAGCCTTTCACACCTTGTGAGAAGAGACTGTACATTCTTAACTCCTTTTTGCAGATGGGAACCAAGGCACAAAGAAGCTGTAGCTCAGACTGCACAAGATACTTAGGGATCTCCCTTCTACCTAGGTGCTTCTTCTCACTTCTTTTCCTCAGTGATGTTGATCTAGGTGGGAATTAAGCCCACAGATGCTTTGGAGGATGTGGGGTTATGTCATTTATTTCAGACTTGATGTGGAGCAATTTTGAGGATGCTTGACCCCAGCATGAACTGGCCTTTCTCCTTGGTGGAATAAAAGCTGAATAATTTAACTTGTGGCTTAAAGGGACATGATAATTTTTCTTCAGAGAAGACAGTTATGAGAGGAAAGAAGTGGACCTCTGTGAGGCCATGCACCTAACCCTGCTGCAAGGAAAGGCTGCTGAGATGCACTAGATCTGGGCAAGGGACAGTCAACCTCACACCTCTGCCAGCAGACTCTGCATGGCATGTTGCCTCTCCCTTGATAACGTTACTCTCAGCCCTAGTGAGGTCGGGTGGCAGGGAGCCAAAGATATAGCAGATACTGGCTGCAGAGAAAGCAGTTTGTCTTCTAGCTTTGACCCATCCACTCTTGCCTCCCCTCTGACTTAGAAGCCCATGGCCACTGGATTTTAAAGAACTGTGTCTTGGTGGGCTCAGGAGAAGGAGGAGGCAGCCAAGACAAGATGCTCAGCATCTGAGTCTTACCAGATAGTAAGACAAGGCTGAGGTCTCCTGCTGTTTTTTTCCATCAGCGTCAGAGGTGGTCATTGGAGGTGCTGTTAAGCTGGTAGCAGGTTTCGAAAGTGGGTTTTTTTTTTTTGCCACTAGTAAGGCAGCTGCTGCCCTAAATATGTAGAAAAGATGAACAAAGCTGAATCTTATAATTTCCAGACAGCAGTAACGCTGACAGAGAGGTACATCTGATTGTAGTCACTGATCATATGTTTTTATTACCAGATACAAAATGACCAGTGCAAAGAGATGGAGTCCACGGCAGACAAGTGGGTGAAACTAACAGACAATGGAGAATGGGGCTCTCATTCTGTAAGTATGCAAAAAATTCCTTCATGAAGCTTTTTTTCAATTTATAAACGTCTGTGTTTTCCTCTCAGCAGACAGCAGACAAGGGCCAGACCCTGTGAATGCATCTGAAGAAGCACAGCTTTCCTATTACTGAGGGCAAAGCCACCGAGATCTCTAAGGGGCTGATCCCAAAGCAAATGATATAGATGCAAGACTTTGTATTGATTTCTCTGGGCTTTGAATCAAGTGCTTTATGAGGTTAAACAGATTTATGCAAATCCACACACCACAGTCACTCTGCATGATTGTAATTGAAATCTTCTACCACAGTTGTTTGCTCATGAGAACACAAGATTATTCCCTGTTGCTCAGCAGAGTGGCGGGAGCGATGTGTGTATGTGGAGGCAGGCAGGATGGGCATTTTATTCTCAAGTTTGTGCAGAAGAGCTGGACTGCACCCAGCTTGTGCTCCGTGGTGACTTACCTAGTTGAAAAGCAAGCACCAGAGTGGCTCCTGCAGCACTGATACGAGCATGTCCATGTTTGGAGCAGCAGCCCTTTGGCTGGCCTGTGACCCAGCTGGCTGAGTTTGCTTGGTGCACAGACCACGTGTAGACCATCTCATTAGCTCATGGTGATTCCTGGCTTCCACTATACCATCATATCCTAATTCCCAGAACCATACCAGCAAAAGCCCAGCATAGGTGACATTATGCCATAACACAAAAGCTTTTTATGGGCATGGGCAGCAGCCTGGTCTCTTGTTTTCCATGGTCTGCTTATCCTTCTGGAGGAGAAACTATTCCCGAGCCAGCTCTGGTTGGCAGTGACTGTTAGCTCAGATGAAAGCACCATGTGAATCACATCTGGACACAGGAGAGCTGGGTGAAGGGTGAGTGGCACAGGCTGAGAGGTTAATCCAAGGCCAGGGCATCGACTTGGGTGAGCTGAGAGATGTAGACGGTGTCTGCATGGGAGATGGTTGCATCTGAGCACATCATCTGGGACGTGCAAGTGTTTCCACTGACCACACACATTGCTTGGATGCCTGGCTGAAATGTAGACACAGGAGCTGGGTGAGATGACTGTTCTGGCTCTCCTCAAGGCTTTTGTCTGCACTGTGAATCCTGTCATGGTGGCTTCTCTGATCCAGTTTTCCTGTTGCTGCAGCTTCTGCTTTCAGCATGCTAGCCCTGCTGCACCAGAGCTGTTGTTGGGTATCTCTACACCACACAATGTGATGTTTGGTTCAATATGGACCCAGGTCTCCTCTGCCCCTCTGAATAGCAGTTGTTTGAAGACTGGGAGATATATTATGCTGTATTTCCACTTCCCTGAATTTTTGGATTCTTTGTCCCGGGTGAACAAAAACTGCGGTCCTGCCAGGCCTGTACAGCACTGCTGTAAATCTTGTTATCCCGGACCTTTATGTTGGTAGAGTTTATCGCTCCTTTTGTGTGAAAACATAGCACCTTCAGGCCAGTATCACTGTGTTGGCAATAGGCATCTTGTACTGGGCTGGTAGATATAGTACAGTTTTGCAGGCCAGGCAGGGTCATGGTAAATCTGCGACTTTTAGTGAATAGAGTGATGCTGTATTTACACAGGTTAGTTGGAGGCAGCAGACACTAACACTGCTGCTGCAAGAGCGGTCCTGCCTTCCTCCTTCCCCTTGTCCCAGCCATGGTGTCACCAACCCACCACCCTCCCTGTGCCAGCACAGGGGTTGTGCAACTGCTTGCTGAACCATGCTGTGAAGACTAATAGGTCAAGGCAGTGGGAAGCTGGTTGTTTTCTGCGTCTCATCTGCTGTTCAGGGTCAGAAATGAGCAGGACGGATGGGACTGCTGCTGGGGACATTCATGGTTTGTGCTTGGCTTACTGATCATGATGCTGTTAGATGCAGGCAGAGCTTGACTTTTAAAGTCTATAAACAAAACTCACTTGTGAGCCTGATTTTTGAACTCTGGGTCGTGTTTGCTTTCTTTATAAAAGTGTATCTCAAGGCTTTAAAAACAAACTAATTCACTGTATCTGAACGTAAAGCTAGAGATAAAAGCTCCTGAGTGCCAGGGATAGTTGAATGAAGGCAAGAACAGTTTTTTCCCAGTTCTGCTTACAAGGTCAAGAACAGCTCTTGGTGTTTTTCCATAAAACTGGGGTGTTGAGAAGCTTTTTTATAAAGCACACTTTGACACTCCTCAGAGATGTCTCTACAGCATCTGCCTAGCTGTCGCCCCATTACTTCTTGATGCACTAAGCAGCTTAGGAAAAGCCAGGATTGCTGCTAAGATGCAAGAAATCTGAGTAATGAAAGTAAGAAATGAAACCATTTCTTGGTGAGGGGATGTCTGCTAACTGTCATGCATGCTGTTGCAGGTAACTCTGAAATCGGGTAGCAATATATTATATTGGAGAACAACAGGGATTCTCATGGGGTCCAAAGTAGTAAAACCAGTTCTGGTGAAAAACATCACAATTGAAGGTAAGTGATATTTGCCTTTTAGGTCTTATCTCTCTCTTTCACCACAGCGTTTGCCAAGTGCCATTTCTACTGGTGTGCCTGCAGCGCCAAAGTCGCTTTTTTTAGCCCCCTAGTCCCCTGTCTCCTCCTCTAACGTGTACAAACAGAACAGCAAAACTTCACACTGTCAGGGAAAGGCTGGAAAATTAATTTAGCTGGTAAATGATGCCGTCTACTGGAGAAGACTGGCTTAGCAAATAAAGACAGAGAAAAAGGAATAAACATTCAATGTAGTAAAGAAAGACCATGCTTATTGGGGAGGCTTTTAACAGTAATAAATGGATATATATATCTTTCATAACAGTGACAGTTAAATGACTATTTAAATAATTTAATTAATCTGGGATTGCTCTTTTGGTCCTGTTCTAAGTGTAATCAAACTTGGGGTGTCATATATGGTTCTTACATGGGTCAGACTTGCATTGCAGAGCCAAAATTAAAGAACTTAGTCATGAGTCAGCAAAGCCAATGTGTCTACAGTGAGTGGTGAAAGCCTGTGATTTTTAAGCTGTGTTACGCAGCTGGCTTGCTCTGCACAGCAAGCAGATAAGCAGTAGTTATGAAGCATACCTCTCTGTATTTCAGTGCTTTACCTGTAATTTATCTTGCAGGAGTTGCATATACTTCTGAATGCTTTGCATGCAAGCCTGGTACCTTCAGTGACAAACCAGGTTCATCTGGCTGCCAGGTGTGTCCAAGAAATACTTATTCTGAGAAAGGAGCTAAAGAGTGCACCAAGTGTAAAGAAGAAATGTATTATGCAGGTACATAAATCAAATGGGTTAAGGAAAACCAGGAGAGTCTGAGCACATAAGGTCATAAGCTGTTTCTTGTGCAGATGTGAGAATGGTTTTATTCAACAATGAAGGTTAGTCTCCAGTTGATATGCAAAGCAGAAATGAAGATGGGACTTTCCAAAAGCTGCAGAGGGCACATACATACATAATGGGCCACATAATTTTGGCTAAGTTCATCTATTCTAACATAGAAGGATGGGGATCTTTATAACCTTGAAAGGAACAGGTCTTCTGAAGGATAATAACGGTCGTGCTGTGCCCTCTCGTGGTAATTTGTGTTATCGGTTGGTGAAGATCTGAGTTGGCTTCATCAGTGCCTTCAGACTTGCCATGTTTTCAAGGAATCTCCTTTCCAAATTCTCTCCTGGCCTGTCCCTGCCTCTTGTGTGGTTGGAAGATGTGGTGATCTGGTTGCAAACCCTAGTTGCCAAAGTTCTCTGCATTTCCAGCTGTGATTAGCTGGTGATCATCAAGTAACACGGACAAAATCCGTTCTTCATGGTCAAATGTCTTCAGTTTTCTTCCTTGTAGCTGTTTTATAAGAAAGTTTTTGAAGAACCAGTTACCTACCATAGCACCTGCTATTGCAGATTATGGCAAATGCTTGGGGACAGGTGCCTGTGCTCATGGTGGGAAGGGAAATTTTGCAAAAGTATCTGGTGAGAGGAAAAATTGAGCCAGTGTTGTAAGGAACTTTTTAATGGGTTAGAGGGCATTTGTGGCTTATCAAGTGAGAAGTATTCTGATACTTGGCAAACTACACAAATTACTGCTTGAAGGTGAAGGGGTGGTGTGAGGGTTTGGATGACTCCCTGGTTACTCTGAGTCAATAAATTTCAGTGTGACAGTACAAGCATAGTTGGTATTTTCCATGTTCTCCCGCTTCAGTTCAGGGGAAGGTTCATGTAGACTCCATTAAGAATTTGATTTTTCATTCTCGATTTGTATTTTTCTGCCGACTCATTTTAATCTCCAGATTTTAAGGTTGTTATGGTTGTTTCTAGGGGCCATTTGATAATTTAACATCCTGTTCCTCACCCTTTCTTTTTAGATGAGGGATCCAGTGTGTGTATAGAGCGTCCTCCATGTACAAACAAAGACTTTTTCCAGATCCATACCCCGTGTGATAAGGAAGGAAAAGTGAGTAGAAGGCATGGTACTATTTTTAAGCATATTGATCTTACTGTGATCTCCCGATTTGAAAACAAGGTAGGGCTTCTAGGAGTCTGTTTCCTGGTTGCTTTCCCAATTTTGCTTCCAGCATTGAATCTCTCTGAGGCTTTGCCATGTCCTTTAGCTGCCTTCTCTCCAGCATTTATCCGTCTGTAAGAATCTGCCTGTCATGGGTCTGCTTAAGGGATCTGTCTTTGTGAAATGCTAAGCTCCTTGCACTCGTGATTAGTCTGACCGGGTCACTGGTGCTATGTCCATGCTCATAACAAAAGAGGGTTGGAGCACAGGGTGAAGTACTGTCCCAGAATAAACCCTATTGTTTAGTTCTTAGCCAGCTTTTCTTTTGCTTGTGACAACTTGCCCTGTCCCAGCAGTGGCCAGGCATGATTCAGGTGCTGCCATGGCACAGGAGCATTGAACATGACTGGTCATACCTGCTTCAGGTGGAAGAGTGTTTGGCTGCATAAGTATGATGTGTATCATGTCCCTTAGTTTTAGCAAAAAAGAAAAGCCCATAATCTCTTGAAATAACTGTATGTACATAGCCTAGGAGCACTCATGAGCAGCAGCAGAGCTTAGCTGCTAATAATGTGCTTGCCTTGAAACACCTGGACTCTCGGTAGATTGTTTCGCCCAGAGATCTTAGATCCGTTGGGTCTCTCATAGGGGGACCTGCTGGTGGAGCAACCTGGCTTTGGAGCCCTCCTGCCCTTTGTCCCAGCAGTCAAGTGGGGATTTTGGTGGGATTTGGAGAAGAAACTCCTATTTACTGTGACATGGAGCCTACAGAGGTGTGGACATGTGGTCAGGCCTGTGGTGTTTCTTTTCTTCTCTTTCCCATCTCTCTTAGATCTGGATGGGATGCAAATAGTCAAAATCCATAGCACCTGTAGTTGCTGGCCTGATATTTGCTGGCAGGATGGAGTATGTTAGAGTGTCCTGGTGTCTTGGTTTGAAAGAGAGGTGTCTGCTGAGGAAGGCAGGAGCCTCCCTTGAAATGGAAAATGCAACCCCCTTCCTTCCAAGTTATTATAATTTTGAAATTAAGGGGCCTTCAGGCAAAGATATGGGGAATAGGAATAACAGTTCTTTACTAATATATATATATACATATATATATATATATCACAAGGCAGAAAAAAACAACCCACTGGTTTACAGTGACAGAGTCAGAAATACAACCTGACACCCTGTTAGGGTGGCAGTAGCAGTCCGATAAGATGATGGCTGCAGTCCTCCTGAAGTGATGGGTGTAGTTCTGTTGAAGCAGCGATCTTGTAAAAGGGTCTGCTCTTCCTCCGAAGGTCCAGTGGTAGGTAAGGTAGGTAGCTCTTGTCCTCTGGAACTCTGGGGGTGGGGGGGTGGGGGGGGTGGGGGGTGGGGAACTCCTCTGGGAATCCAGTGGAAGAAGGCTGCTAGGGTGTTCGAGATCTCAGTGTATATTTAGCATGGAGCGCTTGGCTCCTTCCCCCCGGGCGGAGCATCTCACAATGGGATGGGGAGTCGTGAGGCAGTTCCTTGATGGGCCATTAACAGGAGATAGCCCAGGAGCCAGTTATCGATGGGTCAGGCGATAAGGCATTGTTGTGCCCATTAACAGGAGATAGTCCAGAGGGAGGAGGCAGGGAGCACCGCCCCACCTGGTCTCAACAGCTCCTGAAGATGGTAATAGAATACTTTTTGGGCACATCTTACACTGTAACCTAGGACACCTGGTCAGCCAGTTCCAAAATGCAGCTAAGATTTCATGTGTTTTATTAAGGAAGCACCAGTGAGTTTAGCCCCAGAGCTGTCAGGTTCTGCAACCTGGTCTTGACTCACTGATTCTTGCTCTGTTAACTGCCTGTAATCACAGAATTTTAGCAGTTGGAACAGACTTTGAAAGATCACCTAGTTCAACCCTCTGTAATGATTTGAGGAATTAGCAGCAG
Source organism: Leptosomus discolor (assembly GCF_034619465.1). NCBI lineage: Eukaryota > Metazoa > Chordata > Aves > Leptosomiformes > Leptosomidae > Leptosomus > Leptosomus discolor. The sequence goes on along the minus strand of NC_141391.1, from coordinate 210,604,975 downwards.
TGTTCACTGCTCCACCCTTGGGTAACTGCTTTAATTGCAGCCTCCTGCAGATTACCCTATCACTGCTCTGTGCGATTCTGGCACTGAATAGGCTCCTACTGTTGACACTCGTCCTGCCTCCTCAGTGACCTTTCCCTTCACTTATGAACTTCATCAGAACACAAAGTGGGTCTTTCTGCAGACACCCTTCTTCTTCCAGTTGCAACAACATGTGTCATAGACGCACAGGTACTGGCTGGGTTTTCAGGACTGCTTTCACCGTTTAGTGCGCTGCATCCCTGGGAATTGATCCGGGTTTGCTGTTCTTCCCAGACATCTGTCCACCTGACACAACTCAATGAGAGGCCCTGAGTCTGTAGCCCATCTTCAGGTGAACAGTGGCTGTGAAATATCAGCATAAAGGCCTATTAATCAATGGATTACTAAAACCAGCCAGGTTTTTCACTGGACATTAGATTGGTGTCTCCCTCCTGCTATCTCCACTCCATGTGTAGAAGGGGCCTCAGGAGATTTAGGCACTTGACTCCTATTGACTTTTCATCTACTTACTGCTTTAAAAATCCCAGGCGGATTGCTTCAGCCCTAGTCTTAGAAACTCTCATCTGCGTGGCTGTGGGCACTCTCTGACCCTTTTCTCTCTGCTCAGATGCAGTAGGATTGCTTTAGTGTGTACAGTGTGTCTGGGCTCTTGGCAATCACACAGGTACTTTGCCAGTTCCTGAGCCTTTTTATTTTAAATGCTGTGCACCCTGATGCTGCTGAAGCGTTTTTGGAGCAATACCCCAGAAAATCCTCTGGGTGTTCAGAAGCAGCTAGGGCAGGCGGATCTGTAAGGGACAGATGCCACTCTGACAGCAAGAGCAGTCCCACTGAGCAAAGTGAGCAAAGCAGACCCAGCATCAGCGGCCAGATTCAGCCAAGGTTGCCAGACAAGTTCATAGTGATAAGGCATGGCCAATGTCAAGCTGGGACATCAAGTCCATGGGTCAGTCAGGATGGGGGTCAGCCAGGGTACATGACGTGGCGCAGGCACGGCTGCAACACAGCACAGGCAGGGACAAAGGGCAAGAGCCTCAGCTTGATTGCAGCTCCCAGGAGCTGGGGCCTGAGCCTGCACTGAGGCTTCTTCTAGCTTTTTGTCAAAGAGTTTCAAAGTTGCCCAATACTTCTTGAAGAGCTCTTGTGTTATCAGAGGGCTAACGTTGAGCGCAAGCAGATCAACACCCAGGATGGCAGAGGCATATGCTCAGAGCTCTGGATAAAATTCATAAGGTGAAATCTCCCCTGCCAAGCTCTGTACCTGTGCCTCTGGCCTCAAGGATCCGTGGTTACACTGCTGGGACCAAAGGGTGGAAGTACCCAGAGGAGGAGCTGTGGCCAGGTTAAAGTCTTGCCAGTTGGGTTTCTCAGCTCTGGAACTCAGCTAATTTTCTTCTTGAGATATTAAACCCTTTCAGGGATAGACACAATGTCAGTTGAAATTTGAAACTCAACTTCATGGGTGTTGCATCTCACCTAAGACTTTTTCTGAAGACAGAAAACTTGGCTCTTCAAAGAGAGGTGATGACAGAAAGACAATACAGTACAGGACTGACTCATGTTAGTGGTCATAAACTGCTCTTTATGTGATGTAGAGGGACTGGAAAGGGAGAGCTCCTGTGTGTGGTTTTGACATTTGCTCAGTTTTCAAAGAACAGGCCAGTATGGAGAAAAAATGGAAAACTTGTGGTGTTCTCTGCTAACCTATGCCTTCCCAATAAAGGGCTTTTATAATGCAGAAGTTATATTTTGGGTTACTATGGTTAAAATGCAGAGATTGCTTATGCAGTTGTCAGAATTATTTATCTGATGTTCCTCAGAAACATTTTGATGGGAAATTTCTATCCATTCATAGATAAATAGGAATGAACAGCGGTAATTGTTTTAAGATTCATGTTTTTGCTTTGCTTTTAAAGTCTGATATCTTGGAATTGCCTGTGAACCCAGTCATTTCTGTTTCTCTTCTCCACTATTCCCTTTATTCTCCTGGATGTGCAAGGTCTATTTTTTGCCTGAAACATTGGGAATACCCTAATCTCATTTACAGGGGGGACCTCGATTAGTGCATTTAGTCCTAAAGCTTAATAACACACCATGTGAGCTCAGTGTCTTCTCTTTCCAGACTCAGATCATGTACAAATGGATTGAACCCAAGATCTGCAGAGAGGATCTTCCTGATGCATTGACCCTACCTCCTTCTGGAGAGAGGAAGGATTGTCCACCCTGCAATCCTGGCTTTTACAACAACGCCTCGTCTTCCTGTACTCCTTGCCCACCAGGCACCTTTTCAGATGGGACACAGGGTACGAGTCCACAAAAAAACTGCTTGTGTCCCCTAAAGCAGTGGTCTGCTTGCACATGACTTAGTTTTATGACACATCATCGTAAGATAGAGTTCATTTTGCATAAAATTCTTATTAAATACCATTGGAGAGAGAGAGTTGGATATCTGGTTTCTCTCTGAAGTCCTTTCTTATCAGGGATTTCTGCTCTAAGTTGACCTGCTGTGTTCTGGGTGCATTTCTTGGCTGATAGAAACATCCTGAGGGTTACTTTAAGGGATTCTGAGAAGGGAATCAGAACTTTTACAGTCCGTAATTCCTCCTCACCCATTCTTCTGTCCATGCCAAGTTCTTGCCTGTGAAAATCTCATTTTAAGCGCTGTCAGATGAGTACCCTGCCAACATTGTCTAGCCTAAACTCTGGCTTGTTGATTCTGAGGTGTATTGGCCAAGTGGTCACCTACAGCATTTTGTGGAAACTCATGTTTACCAATATGATCAAACCTCCTGCTGAAGCCATTAAAAAGGAAGTGCAGCTTGGGGGATCAGTTGCAGATTGCCTACCATGAGGTTATGATCTGCAATTTATAAAATGCAGGTCTTGTTTCTACTCTTCTGGTCCTGATAAGTCTTTGACTGTTTGATTCTTACCTTATCAACACTTATAAATATCTAAAGGGCATGTGTCAAGAAGATGGGGCCAGGCTTTTCTCAGTGGTGCCCAGCGACAGGACAAGGGGCAACGGGTACAAACTGGAGCACAGGAAGTTCTGCCTGAACATGAGGAGGAACTTCTTTACTCTGAGGGTGACAGAGCCCTGGAAAAGGCTGCCCAGGGAGGTTGTGGAGTCTCCTTCTCTGGACACATTTCTGTGTGACCTGCTCTAGGCTAACCTGCTTTAGCGGGGCAGTTGGACTAGATGATCTCCAGAGGTCGCTTCTAACTCCTACCATTCTGTGATTCTGTGATTGTAAAGAAATAAATTATTTTCTTTGCTTATTACTTTCCCCAGAAAGTAAAAAAGAAATATCTATATTCTTTAAAACATTGTTTGAGATGTGCTTTGCTTGTGTGATTTCCTTTTTCTGCCCTCTCACTCTGCAGAGTGCAAAGCCTGCCCTGCTGGTACTGAACCAGCTCTTGGGTTTGAGTACAAGTGGTGGAATATCCTGCCAGGCAACATGAAGACGTCTTGCTTTAATGTTGGCAACTCAAAGTGTGATGGGATGAACGGTGAGCCAAACTCCCTGTGTTGTTATGTGCCTGCCTTTCTCCTGTGCTGATTACTGTTGTAATGCAGCACCCATCAAAATGAGTATGCTCTTTGCCGCATGAGTCACTACACAGTTTCCCCCCTTTTCTTTAATTGCACTAGGCTTGAAATTTACTATAGGAAGCGATGTCACAATATAACTAAGAAGAAATAAAAAATCTCCTATATACCAGAAGAGGGCAGGAGCTGCAGCCTGTGTGAAGTCCACTCAGATCAGGACCTATCCCACCTTAGACTGTGATGCATTTGAACATCCCCATTGAAAAAAATACAACTATATGACTTCTCTCTAGTTTATCTCCTTTTGTTTTTTGTGATAACTATTCCCATCGAGGTCACCCATAATTCTTTTAGATAACTTAATTAAAGCCTGTGGTTTTGTTCATTTAACACTCAGTTTTCTCTCTGCACATGTGCTAAGATGCAGCAGAGAGCAGTCACAGATCATCAGTGAAAATGTTCCATTCAGAACTTCTCCCACCTCTAGCCTTCTCTGAAAGATTTTCCTCAGTCTGATCCGCCCTGTCAGGCTGATGTAACTCAAGCTTTAAATTATGCGTGTTGAGCACAGGGGCACTGAAGCATATGCTTAACGTTTAACACATAGATTCATTGATTCATCTGTTTTAAGGCTAGAAGAGATCAGATGGATCATCCCCCTTGAGCTTCAATCGTGTAGGTCAGGGAATTTCTATTGCTTTGCTGATTTCAAGGTGACATTTGCCTATAAAATCAGCAGTTCATACAATTGCTAAAATTTTTCATTCAAAAGCATTATTATACTGCTCTATAGTTTATATCAGACATCTTTAAAATTTACTAAAGTACTAAATTTCTTAAAAAATGTAAAGTAACATAGTAATTTTTTTCCATATGACCTGGAAACTATCAATTTCTTCATGCTTTTTCTTTTTTTATTGTTCGGCAAAGGTTGGGAGGTGGCTGGTGATCACATCCAGAGCGGGGCAGGAGGCTCTGACAATGACTATCTTATCTTGAACCTGCACATCCCGGGATTTAAGTAAGGAACGGGAGTTTTTTCATCTATTTCCCATTTATTGCTGTCTCTTACACCTATTTCACATTACCCCTGGAATGAACAGAGTTCTTCATTCTGAAGTGCAATGATTTCACGAATGAAAGACAAGAGGAAACTTGGATTTTTTTCCTCTGTCCCCAGGCAGCCCAATGTAGCAGACGATTCCGTAAGACCTTGTTTTTTTGCAGTGTTTCCTTCAGTCTGAGATGCCAACAGGTTGGCTGTCTGGGAACTGAGAAAAGATATTCCAGTTCCTCTGTTTCTAAATTAGTCCAAAGTAACCAGCTAAACTTGCCATGGGGTGTATACTGGTGCCTGCCCTGAAGGAATTTTACAGAAACCCCAGTTACTTCGTGCTGTAGCTCTGGGAAGCCTGCACAGTCAGTGCTTCCCCTGAAGCCAGTGGAGCGATGCAGGCACCGTAGGAGAACAGGACAACCCACCTCTCCTGGACCCTCAGTCAGGATGAAATAGCTGCCTGAGGTGCTTGTGTCTCTTTGCAAAAAGAGTGGTCTTAGACTCCTAGCTCAGACCAGGTGCCATATTAAGATGGATAAGGTATGGCAAAACGAATCTCACCCTCCCTTTGCTGTCTCCCAGCTGAGGGGGCTTGTGACTTCTTACACCTAATGAGCAAACCCTGATTTTTATTTTACAGCATGGGCAAACAGCAACTAAAATAAAAGAGAAGTAAGAAACATATCTGTGGAAAAACTCGGCGTGTCCCAGTTTAATGTTATTTAGTACTTTGCAGGGGAGCACCCTGAATACTCCTGGTTTGCATGAAACTCCTGAAAGCTTCTCCCACCAGTGGAGGGTAGATGCAATTAAATCAGTGTAAATAGTTTAAATATATAATGCATTTAAGCAAAAAGATTCCCTACCAGTATGGTCTAATTTGGGTGTTAATTCTAAGGAGGGAACTGTACCATAAAGAAGTCAGACACTTAAAAAATAACCCTGCTGCACGCCACTGCAGAGCCGCTGTGCAAGCCTGGCCTCCACGGTTCTGCAAGGGCAGATTTTATGTGACAGGACTTTGATGGTTTCCTCGCTGCACGAAAAGTAATTTGAAGGATTGACTGCTGCCTGTCTGGAGAGCACCTTGTAAATGTTTTGTTCCTTCTCTGTTAAACAGACCTCCGACATCGGTGACAGGAGCAACTGGGTCAGAACTAGGACGGATTACTTTTATTTTTGAGACCATCTGTTCAGCAGATTGTGTGCTGTACTTTATGGCGGTAAGTGAGACCTCTCTCTCCATGACTGAGGGCTGAGCCTGGTATTCCACACATCACTTTAATACCTCTACATAGGCGTGATTAGTTGCACTTGGTTTATTATGACTAAGATTAAGTATGACATTAGTTTAATACCTGTGGTGCCCTTGCATGAAGGCTTTAATGAATGAAGCAAAATTCCTCTGCTACGTGAGTTGTGAACCATTCCTGGTTATCTGTGTATTTTATAAGAATTCATTGGACACCAAAAAGCCAAATTTTTCCCTGTTAAACTGACTGATAAAATTCTCAGTGTCCCTCTTATAGTTGAGTTAGCCTCTAGAAGTTTAAAAGAGTCGCAAGTCAAGATGTGGGACAGAGGGACAGGAGGCATAACATCTGGAAATTTAGACTTGATCCGGTCAGTGACATGGGGGATCAGTAGGGCAGCAGACAGATGTTTGTTTGTGAAAGCAAAGTGCCATGCTTTTTACTTTCCTCATCTGCTTATTGAAAGTCTGTCAGCTGAGGAAGGTAACTAGATCTGCGACAGCTCCCTCATCCCTTCCATTGAGAAGGGAAGCTGGTCCTGTTCTGTATTTAGCGGTACTTTAAAGGAACCTGCTCTTGATTTAAAGAGAATTAAGTGGAAAATGGGCGGTAATTTAAAGGAATCTGCCTTTAGTGAAAATTTAAGGGAATCTGTTTTAAAGGAAAAGCGTCTTTCACTGGAACATTTACAGCTGATGGAGAATAAGAAACACGAACATAGACTGGACGGGTTTTTCTCGTGTAAACTTTGACGCTATCTTATTGACCTCAGTTCTGTTTCACTAGAGACACCAACAAAGTAGGTATTCAAAGATGGCAGAAACTACAATTTTTCTTTGAATTTTGGTTTTCCTCTTTCTGTGCTCAGGTACACACATGTTTTACATAAACAGAAGATCAAATCTGAAAGGACCACTGTGCTGGATCTGTCCTCATAACATTTATGACCTGCTATAGGACTTTGAACTTAACTGTTGTGTGAACTAGAGTATCTTTTGGAATAGACACCCATTCTCGATTAAAAAAACGCCAGCGCTACAAAAAAGAATAAATATGTTTGCTCTCCATTATTGAATGTTAAATGTAATTGTAAAGTCCTTTATATATATTAATCTCTATATTATAAACCACTGGTGTTTAGTGTAGTATGAACACGCCTCATTTTTTTTAAAAAAAATTATGTCAATTTTATAGGATGTTAATCGAAAAAATACCAATGTGGTGGAATCGTGGGAAAGAAGTAAAGAGAAACAATCCTACACCCACATCATCTCCAAAAACGCTTCCTTCACGTTCACCTGGGCCTTTCAGAGAATAAACGAGGGCCAAGATGTAAGTACTTTGTTATGTACAGGGCTTTACAGCATAGCTTTCCTTGGAAACTCGCTGCCAGAGCTCTTGCCCTCCATTGAAGCTCACCAGCTTCTTGTAAGGGGTGAGTGGGTGTCACCATGTAGTAGCCCTTTGGAGGTAGGTGTGGATAAACCATCCATGTTGAAAGACAGACACATGCGTAAGTCGATCCCTGGACTGGTGCACTGGTGCACAGAGATGTGGTTAGTGTTCAAATGCAATGGCATGATGACACCAGGGTGGTTTCCTTGGCTCTCATTCCAGAGCAGACAGTTCATCAATGACATGGCAAAGATCTACTCCATCACGGTGACCAACGCAGTGGATGGAGTCGCCTCTTCTTGTCGGGCCTGTGCGCTGGGCTCCGAGCAATCTGGCTCATCCTGCGTGCCCTGCCCGGCAGGACACTACATTGAGAAGGAGACCAGCCAGTGCAAGGAGTGTCCAGCCAATACCTTCCTGTCCATTCACCAGGTCTATGGCAGGGAGGCCTGCATCCCGTGTGGGCCTGGCAGCAAGAGCACCAAGGTACAGAAACTGAGTGTCTCTGAGCGATGGGCAGACAGGGTTTGTTGCAATATAACTGCTCAAATGGCCGGTTTAATGCTTTCCTGCAGTTATATTCCTTGCAAGCAGTCCAGAATAATGATAACCAATGATCCCACTCTTCCAAATAGGTCCCTATTCTAATTTTGTGTTTGTAAATATGCAATAAGAAGTTAAAATTGACAACATCGACTCAAAAAAAAGGTTCATTTCAAGAAGCTGTACTGGGGACTGCCTAAGAACAGGGCAAACATACACATTACTTCCACCTAAAACTGTCCCAGACTCCTGATGTTTTAAACTCGGGGACTTCCTCAGCTGGATGATGTTTCTGTGCCTTTAGAAACCTATGACAGGTTCCTCTTATATGAAATTGCCCTTAAGCCTAGATAAACATTTATCATGTGCATCATCCTTTGGCAAGGAGCTGCACAGGAACTTGAAGGACTGCTCCAATTTGTTCATATTCTGCCTGTCTTCAGCTGGGTTCACATTCCGTCCCTGTTTCTTGAGCTGTTTCTTGTGTTCCCTTTGCAAGATGCAAGCGTAGCTGAGGCCATGTTCTGGTCTATCTACAGGGCTTTAAGCTGGGACATTGTATTCTAAAAGCCCCCGCAACAATACAAAGCAAGAAACTGCATTTTCTTGGCTAATGCAGCGGACAGCACAAAGGCGAGGCTTAGGGAGCATTAAGTCCTGATATGTGATTGCAAGGGACTGAAACAGGAATGGGAATTCTCCCAAGGGAAAGGTGAATTACAGGAACAGGACAAAGTTCCCCTCCATCCTTAACAAGGAAAGCAGTTCTGTCTGCACCTGCATGCTTTAACTCCCAGGTGAATGGTTTGCTGCTGGTCCATAACTGATCTCTAATGGATGCCTCTTTCTCTGAAGGACCACTCTGCCTGCTTCAGTGACTGCCTGTTGTCATATGTCAAGGATAACCAGAGCCTGAATTATGATTTTGGCAACCTCAGCCAGGTAGGCTCGTTGATGAGCGGACCCAGCTTCACCTCCCGAGGGACCAAGTTCTTCCACTTCTTTAACATCAGCCTGTGTGGGAATGAGGTGAGCTCAGCTGTGTTGAGATTTGGGGGGATGAACCAATTTGCTGCCTGAGCTGATGCTCTGTGGGATCACACTGAGACAGGACAAGGGCTCGCCTTCAGCTGAGCTGTCACTGATACCATGAAAACACTTCCCTCTGGATCTTTGTTGGCAGTGCAAGAGGACTTTTGAGTGGCCAAGTGATTTTCCAGAGCAGAGGTGACAGTGTTTTAGGTATAAGTAAAGCTCAGAAATAAAATCCTGTCACATGCCTAGCTTTTCTGAGTTCTTGTGCCTTCAAGTCACTTGGGTCACAACCTTGACCTTTTGTGCTGCCACCAAGGAACTCGAGAGAAGAGTCTGAGTCTTTTGGTTGCCAGCTTCTTTCGCTAAGTTTCCTTCATGACTTGGCTGGAGATGTTGCTGTCAGCAGAGCCCCTGGTCACCCTGCTGTCTGCCAGTGGCCAAGATGCCCGTTGCTGACTTTGATTGCAGCCTTTTAAAGTGTGGAAAAATGTGTTTAGTCCATGAGTGCAAACAGTCTCTGCCCCAGAGTCAAGATTTTTCTGTCTGCAGCTTGGCCTGTACCAGAGCACGTTGTCACATACATGAATTGAAGTTTCAGAGCAGTACCAGTGATGTGTATTGTCCCATGAAAGTCAATGCCTGTAGTTTATGTTAATGTTCAGCCCTGTAAAGTTCTGAAGTCTCTTTCCCATGTACCAAAGGATTTGCATGAGTTGAGGCAAATGAGTAGTGAGATTTCTCTACAGTGTTTTGCATACTTTTAGGCTCAAAAGTATGTGTGTTTAAGTACCACTCGGATTAGAGCTGCTAACAACTAGATCTGCAAAGGTACAGCTACTCCCCCGTGGCTCTGGTCTTCATTTTCCCAAACTACTACAATGGTTCTATAGCACTACCAACTGTATGATTAGGTTGTGAGTGCTTGCCATTTTGTCAGGACAACCGAGTCTGGTGATTTGTCTTTCACTGCTGTTGCTCTGAGATTCTAGCACTGGTCTTGACATGTGACATTAATGCAGCCTTAGTGAAGGCTATATATCTGCTTAGGGATTTCATGTATTTGTTCTTTGAAAATATTTTATCTGGATTGAATCCCGAATAAAGAGGTATTCTGCAGTATATTATTTAAAGGCAAGGGAAATATGGTTTTTCTTTGCAAGCCACTTTATGGTGCTCCGCAAGTAAACACTGTGCTGTCAAGGTAAACAAAGAAGAGTCCTTCATAGCACAGGTTCTGATAAGACACATACCTGAGGTGACACCGTGTTTCTGGGTCTGTACAAGGCTTTAATCAGAGCTTTCACAATGGCACAGTTTGTTGTTGCAATTTGTCTTTCTCATGATAGAAACATCAAGTTGATTCTAAGGTTCAGTAATGAAACTCATCCAGTTTGCAATCAGGAAGTTAGCAATCTTTCCTTTCCCAAACTTTTCCGTGTCTTATCAACAACCAACAACTTCCCCATTCTTTCCTGGTTGTTCACAGGGGAAGAAGATGGCTATTTGTACTGACAATATCACAGATGTTACTCTGAAGGACATGGTTGCAGAATCAGAAGATTTTTCCAATTTTGTGGGAGCTTTTGTCTGTCAGTCCACCATCATCCCATCGGACAGCAAGGGTTTCCGAACAGCCCTGGCTCTGCAGTCCAACAGCCTTGCTGACAGGTTCTTAGGTACATGATTTGTCTTCTGCTTATTGTTATCATGGGTGTACTCTCATGTATTTAGGGCTGCAGAGTAAACGCTTCTTGGCTCAGCAATGCTGCATTACCTTGGGAGAAGAGTGAGGGGGCAGCCCAAGGTTCAGTCCCACTTTGTTCCTGAGCTGTCAAGTAGGTCTGGACAGATGCCGTTGCTTTGTGCTGCTGTTTCAGTTCAGCTGATGGCTTGAAGAGAAGAAGGGCTGCCCCCATTTGTTGTTTTCCATTCCCATATTGCTCACTGTTCCCTGTGTTTGGTCTGGTGGGTCCCATGGTGCATAGAGATTCAGCACAAAAATCTGGAGAATGTAATTAAAAAGCACTGGTTTTCTTTCATGTTTCCTACCTGCCTCATGCAGGGCAAGACCAATCACTGTAGTAGTCACATTAGTCCAAGTATTTCTGCCCATGCCGAGTCCCCATTTGGGCAATTTCAGAAGAAGCTGGTGCTGAGACATAATTAGGCAAGGAAAGAGGAGGCTTAGGGCAGCATGGGGCCATGCACATCATTAAGTCTTGCATTGCTCCGGCTCACAAGTTCCCAGAGTCTGATGCCAGATTAGACAATGAAGTCATTTGGTCTGCTCACCTATCCATTACAGGCACTGAGTGTTTGTACTTTCTCCCTGGCACTAAGCCCAGAAACTCATGTTTGACAAAAGCACGTCTTTGGAAGAGCATTCAACCTGAACTTTTAAGACTGCCAGAAATAAAAGCTTTGCCACAGTCATCGGTACTTTTTTCCACTGGTAAAATACTGTCTCTGTATTTTGTTTTAAAGCAGACTTGTTCCCTGTTTGAATGTGTCTGGCTTCAGTTTTCAGCTCTTGCTTCTTGTTATTCTTTCTCCCTTTCACACCCACATTTTTCTCCTTGGAGAAATATTTTGTGTACTGGAATCTTCACACCCTTCCCAGTCTGCTTTTCTGATAAACCAAGTAGACCAATTTCTTCTACTTGCTATCGTGTATTTCTCTCAAGCACCTGAAGAATTTCTGAGGCTCTTTCTGCCTTGTTATTCTATTTTCTTAAATCATGGGCATCAGAATGGAATAGTATTCCAGTATTAAATTCACTATAATGGCAATAAGAATCACTTCTGTATTTGTATTTACACGCAAGGATGAAATCCCTGAGTCCTTCTTTTTCCAGACTCCTGGGATTTCATGATGGTTTCCTGGATCTGATGTCCACTCTAGATCTTTTTCAGAGGTATACTTTCCAAGGGAAAATCTCTCTTTCTTAGGACTGGCCTTCATCCCTTGCTTCACTTGTCTACGCTAAATATGTTTAGTTTGATTGGGACCTGCTTACCAAGTGGACTGAGTTGCTCTGTATTTTATTCCTGTTCCTCTTCATCTTTGTCTCATCTACAACTTTACCCACAGTGATTATATAGTTACTTGCAGATCCCTGATGATAATCTTGCACTTTGGGACTTCAATATCAATGACTAGAAAAGCCTGGAGATATACCACATTTGATGACAATTTCCCATAGCCAGATAATTTCATAATTAGTTAGTTAAATAATTTTTAATCCAGAGTGTGCACTTAATTGATATTACACTACTAACTTTTTAATTAGAATCTCGTGTGGTAATTAGTGAAATACTTGATAAATTTACATAATTTTCTTTAGCAACCAAATTTATCAGCACTCAAGGAATGAAATCAGATTTGTTCAACAAGAGTTGTTCTCCATGAGTTCATGTTGACTGTCACTCATTATGTATGTATCCATTAATAAGCAAAAATAAAGCCCATCTTCCACATACCGTTCCTGTTATTTTGCCTCATCATGTTAGCCAACTTGTAATTCGTCTCACCATATCCCCTCTCCGTCAGTCTTTTGACATTTTGCTATCATTAAGCTCTATTAAAGGTCACTTTTTAGGTATGGGTTTGCTAGTTTACAAGCGTGCATGCCAAGTAGATGCCAATATCCTCTGCTGCCACTGAAGGAATGAGGTGTTCAGTCATTGTCTTGGAAAGTAAGGAGATACTCCTGATTTTTTCCTAATACAGACAAAAGATATGAAGCTCTTCTGCTGCCTTTTCTTTATCACAATTGTTACATTTTAAGATGGTTGAAGTTTGCCTTTCCTATTCATAAGATGTCCTCTTATTTCTAGTATTTCTAAAAAAGCTCCAAACTTAGAATTTTTCTAGTGCTGCCAAACACAGGCTTTTCTCTGAAGTCTTTAGCATCCGTTATCATTTTTCTGTAACTCATAACTTTTTATTTTATTCTCTATTCCCCCTCCATTAAGCTTGTGCCAATGTTTTTATTTGAATTGGTCTTTTAGCGCTGTTCTGATCCAAGGTGGACTCTTAGTCAAAGCTATTGCCACTCTTGAGAGAGCCATTGTGGCTTTTTAGCCATATAATTAATATCCTCTGAAGAATAACATTTATTTTTTTTTCACATGATTTTGCTGTTAGTGTTCTTATTTTTGAGAAACTGCACCTTGAGATGCCGTCTCTACAGTACTACATGTTGGATGGTAATATTCTCTCATTGCCTTTGTTGAATATAGTAAGTTCCCTAGGAGCTATCATCTTCCAGTCTAGTGAGTAGCTAACCTCTGTCCACTGTGTTGCAATCCAGATTTAAGTTACCCTGCGTTTGATGCAATGTCTTTGATGAGAGGAAATGATCATCCTTGCTGAGGTCAGTGTACGTTCTTGGAAGGGAGGCCCCTCCACAATAACCTGATATCTTTCTGCATGTGCTCTTGATGGTTGCTGCAGCACAGCTCATTTTGTTCTGTCTGGTGATGTGATGCTGTCTAGCTGCCCCTCACCTGCAAGACCTCCTGAGCAATGTTACTGAGCACATTGATCCGTGTGCTTTCATAGTCCCAGGCTCTGACTTGTCCTACACCAGGTAGTAGTGTCTAGTTCAAACTGTCACCTTTGTTGTCTACTGTGTTTACCTAAGAGGGTTATAACCAAACATGGATCTTCCAGCTGTGTGAATCATCCTCCCAAATGTAATGCCAGTCAAATCAAAGCCCTGAGAATTCAGCTAGACTGCCTGAACTGTTGCAAGAACAAGTGGAAAACTTCTTTTCTTCAGTCTTTCCCATCTTCCCACTAGCTAGTGGCTGCTACCACTTTTTTTGTTGTTCTAGCAGCTTTTCACCTCACTAGAAGGATGCAGCCTGTCCTATTTGTACATCTCCCTATTCTGAAATGTTACAGTGAAGCACCAATATTTTCTGTCTTCTTTGGTTCATGGGGTTGGAAGGATCTCTTAAGAACTTCGGCTACTTGAATTTTCCTCTTTTTCAGCTTTTCTCAAAATCCATGCAGACCTGTGTAACCTGTGTTGTTCCACACCAGCCAGTCATTTGTTCCAAAATGTGCCATCAAGGCTTGTCTATGACTCCATAATCCTTCTGCATCTTGTCATTGCATCTTTCCCTTTTTCTCCCACAACACTGCAGATTGCTCAGGGTGTTACATGGTTATGATGTGTTACTGTTGTACATTCAAGGCATATGCTTTGAGCAGTTGATTGGATCAGATATCTTCAGCAGTCCTTTCCCAACTTAAATAATTTTATAATTCTGTAACATCCTGTGATTTCTTTAAATTAATAAAAAAGAGTAAAGCTTATTTACACTGGTGTTGTTTTGTTAATTTTTTGTTTTGTTATGTCTATATGAGGAAACTAGGCTGTATGAGGAACATACAAATATGCAAAATTTAACTCGAATAGAAGGAAGTGTGTAATGTATAGTAATGTCATTAAATGCTATTAAGTGAGACCTATACCTTTCAGACTGAGAAAATGTTATAGGTGAACCCCTCAGAAATTCGTTCTTAGCTTGTTCCTTTTTTTTTTTTTTTTTCCCTTGTCTCAAATTTTAGGAGCTACTGTTGAAACAATGCTGGAAAATGTCAGCATCAAGACAGATATGTTTCCTCCCTCTCCAAGCAAAATACCTGATGTGCATTTCTTTTACAAGTAGGTAAAAAATACTGTTTACTGGTATGTCAAATTTCTTCATTTGTTTAAAGGAAACTACAACTGTGAGGGGAGATCTTTAATCCACCTTTAATCTTTATCACTTTAATCAGTATCTGGCTGATATTGACTGGCATGTTGAATAACATATTATGAAACCAACAAGCACTGTTTACTCAAATCTAAACTACACTCGATCTGTAGAGAATGGTACCAGAGCTTTGGTTCACCCAGGTGCCGCTTCCAGTGTCATGTTCATTTCCATAATTTCTCATATATGGCTTTGATATGTCCACTTGCTGTTGCATGTTTTCTTTCACATGCGTTTGTACTTACTTTGATTTTACAAAACCAAACTAATGGAGGTTAAAAATAGTTGTTCCAACCTGCACAGTTACTAGATGCTTTTCTTATTCTTCACTTTCCTCCATAAATAGAATACCTCAGCTTGGGTAAGAAGTAGCTCAAAAGTCACCTCAATTAAAATGCTACATGCCGGTGTCTTCAGGTGAACTGGGTTTCCAAGCCTGGGCTTAGCCCTTGGGGCTATTCAGCTTATTTTAAGGTGCATACCTATGTTTGTTCTACTGACTGGCTCTCTAGGTTGTGTTGGCTTTAGTGATAGATCTTAATTGGCTATAACACTTTGGAGACAACTCTTTATGCATACGTGAATACTTAAATTCTATGTCTGATTCTGCAAACTGAACCCCACACCAGTGACCCTACTTTGGGTATATTATGAACTTGGCTCACAATGTCTATCATGTTGGAATAAGGTCCATTTTTTTAATCCCCTTTGCCTTGTGCTATTTCAGGACAGCGTGGTTCTTCGATTACCAGGTGAGGAGAGAGCTATCATAAACTCTCTGGCAGAGTAACACACCAACCACAGCACCTGCAATTCTCTTTTTTAATTGTTCTATTCTGTTTTGTGGGCAGGTTTATTCCTTGACACAGCAGAATTCAAACTAGCTAGAAAAACAAAGCAGTTCCCTGAGTAGCATCTCAGAGCATTTTGAGATTTAAATGACGTGGTGAAACCTACCCTGCTTCTGTTGCTCCTTTTTTCCCTGCCAGCTGACAAAGGCAAAAGTGCTATGGTAACGGGTAAATCTTTAGTATTGCAGTTGCATGAAGGTACAGAGACCTATGAAAGAGCAACATTTATTTACTGTAGAGGAAACTATTACATTTCTCCTCTTGTTTGACATTAGATCTTCAACAGTGACAACCTCCTGTGAAAATGGCCGTGCAACTGTTGTGACAATGAGATGCAACCCTAACAAACCAGACCAAGGAGAACTTTCTGTGCCCAGGTATTTAATTATTTGTATCCTAGTAGTGCCAAAAAGCCTCTTCTCCTCAGGTAATCTTTACAAAACTCGCTTGTAATTTTATACTTAACAGTAATGAGGAGTGCTGCCTCACTCATCAGCCACCCAGGAGGTCTCACTTTTTTCTCCTAGGTGAAGGACATGTGTGTCCATCATCTCCCAGCAGACCAACTGCTCTGTATTCAGGCTGTGTGGTGAGAGATGTTAGAGCTCGGGCAGGTTGTTCCAAGCTTAAAGCCAAAAGAAAATGTAGTGATGTTTTCTTGTCTCCACTTCTGCTCTATTTCAGTTCCTTGTTTGGATCTTCGGCATTCTGATTAGAACTGCCTAGTCGGGGCTTTGAGAGGTAGTTTTTCTTGCTTGATCCACAGCAGTGGCTGTGGACAATGTGATTTTTTGGAAAAAGAGTAACCTGTCCTAGGAACTATGAAATCTGCTGTTGTAATGCTTATGTAATCCCTGACTCTGTCTAGTTCAAATTTTATGTGTGTTTATTTATTTGTATTTATTTATGTGTCTCATCACTCTGGTTTGTATCCTGGACCCCTTGTACCAGTTGTGTTTAATTTGCCTGACCTTTTTTTTCCCTTCACTCTGATTCAAGCGAATCCAAAAACCCTTCTTTATACCTGCACCTGAAAGTTGCAGAGGAAACAATTAATTCTCTCACCCTTTAGCAACACCCTGTGATTCTTCAGAAATGCCCCTAAACTCTGATAACACTCCTCTTTGGCTGTTGAGGCCCGACTTAGTCTGTCTGGACGTTACTATAAATCTGTTGATAGTCCTCTCACTCATCCTCCTTCCGAAAAGTGAAGTCCTCTTCCCAAAACTTAACAGTGTGAGAAGGGTGTGATCCTCTTTGATCCCTGTCTCTCTTGGGATGGGTGAACCATGCTCATCTGAATGAAGGCAAAGAGGAATCTACTTCACAGGTTATGGAGGACTGATTGATGTCTGAATACCTTTGGAGATGCTTATCCTAATTTTCTTAGAGACCTTACACATTACAAATTATGCTGGGCAACAAGCCACTATCTATCAGCTGCTGTGTGGAATTCCTCCAGTTGTCCTTCTAGTGTTACAGGTTAAACACGATGAGAGCTGTGGTAACTCACCAGTAGCAAGGGAGGACTAACCTACCTTGCTTTTAGCAGTGTGAGCATGGGCAGAAATGGCACACAGCTGACATGACATACTTTATTTCAGTTCTTATTGCCTTCTCCCTTCCTAGCCCACTTTGATTAGCTCAGCAGTTAGACAGCTATTTTCAAACAGCAAGGTATCTGTTATATGACAAATAATACTGCATGTAACTCCTTGATCCTCCAGACATGGTGTTTAGTATCACATGAAGTTACACTATAAGATGAAAGAGGTTGAGGAGAAAGGTCTGTCAATGCTCTTGCCATGTACGTTGAAAAAATGTTTTGTAATCCAGAAAGGACAGTTGTCAGTTATTCAAATCAGTATAAGCTAGAATGGGCTTTTAGGGCTGTGGATTTTTCAGTCCTTCAGATCAGGATAACAGATTTCCAGATGATACAGAAAAAACCCTTTAAATCCATTTTTATGTATGGATAGATTTCATACATACATGACCTAGCTTCTTGCATGGACTTTTGGCCACTGCTACTGTTAGACCTGATGTAATTGTTGGTAAAAAAAGCTGCATGAATGTCCTGCCATTGCCAGTACAACTTTCTTCTGCAGGCTGAATATAAAATAGAGTCATTAGTCTTTCTTAGACTAAGAGAAGCTGTTATCTCTTCATTAACTGGTGAACATCCTTCTAGTAATTAACCGTGACAGGACAAGTCCATTCCATATGGACGAAATCACCCAGACATCATTAGAACAACAGCAGGAACCAGATAGCATCATTCATGTGGAACAGTCACCCAGTGCAGGAGAACAGCAATAGAGGTGCATGCTGGGCTAGCCGTGCTGATGAAACCCAGGTGTAGTTCTGCTGAAGGCTTGCAAGAAGGCTTGGTTCTTTCTATTCTCTTCTTTTCATTGCAGGTGCATGAGTAGCCCTCACTGCCAGGAACTGAACTGTTATTTTGGAACTTCGACAGCTCAACATCTGTTTTCACTTGAGAAAGCATTTTACAAACTGGGAAAAATTCTTCCCCCAGATTTTTCCATCTGCTGACTTGATGGATGTTTACTCATTTGTTGTACTTAGCATTACCAGTCTTCAACGGCAGAATGTGGAGCGAGGATGCAATCCCCAGAGGGTTTCATAAGTAATAACTAAGCTTTGCTCTCGTTCTAGCTCATGTCCCGCGGGCACCTGCGATGGATGCACTTTCTACTTTGTATGGGAAAGTGCAGAAGCTTGCCCTCTCTGCACGGAGCAAGACTACCACGAGATTGAGGGAGCCTGCAAAAAAGGATTTCAGGTACAGGACCCATGTCTTCAAGACAGATGGGTTCATTTGGGTATAACTTGGGCTCTGTTGAAATTTGGTGTGCAAATCAATATGTAAGTGCAGGTAGAGTTGCGAAATCTCAGTCTATGCTCTGAGCTGGCTGGGTGTAAGTCTTGTTGGTGAGGTGCTGTGTTGAGACTCAGGGATATTTGTGGCAATGGAAGCATGGTTCCTGAAGGAGAGCTAGCTTGTGCTGTGTGGGTAGGGATGTGAACTCTGCATGCATTCATGCATGCAGGCAAGTTATTTGTGAAGGATGGGGTGCCCAAAGGACTTCAGTCCTTTAACAGCCATAGACCTCAGGGGCAGGATAGGAAAGGATTCAGAATTTCAGTTCAGAAATTCATCCTTCATTTCTTGCAATTTTTTTTTGCTACTGCCTTCACTAGTCAAATATTAGGAAGTCCTTTTACAGGTTCAGAACTGGCCTGTTGATCAACAGCTTCAATGCAGGCACAATGCATTCACAATTGCTGTCCAACCCATATTGTGCCAGGTGAAGAGCAATATGGAAGAGGAAATCCTTTTGCCATGCCTGAACCTGCAGGCACGATCAAGGGTACAACTGAGTGACAACATGACTCCACTTAGAGTCTGAAAACCTGAAGTACATGTTTTCGTTTGCTTTCATTGAAAAGATGTCTACTCTTTCTACCTCAAAACAGTGTGTTTTCTTCAACTGTAAATAGTTCTCTCTTTTCGTACAAGCGACTCACTTTTTGGTGTTTTCTTTTTCCTGTTTGAAAGGAAACCTTGTATGTATGGAATGAGCCAAAGCATTGTATTAAAGGGGTTCCCTTGCCAGAAAAAAGGACCAGCACATGTGAAACAGTGGATTTTTGGCTAAAAGTTGGAGCTGGTGTTGGTGCTTTCACAGCCGTTCTGCTCATAGCCTTGACCTGTTATTTTTGGAAAAAGAACCAGAAGTAAGTACTGCAAATTGTGTTCCCTATAAAAGTGATGCAGTGAACAGAAAGACATTTCATGGATCTGACCTTATGACAATGTTGTTGAGAAATACCATGTTGGATCTGTCCGTTGATCCACCAAGTTGAGGTTTCTTCTGCCAACAGTGGCTATCAAAAATGCTAGTGAGGAAAATATAGAAAATCCACAGTAATTTTTTATGGCATAATTTCCTAAGAGGAACTGTCTTTTTAACCCCTGAGAGTCTGAAATTGACCTTAGGTCCTGAAGTAACATGACTTTCTCAAAGTCTGAAAACTGAAAGGATATATCTTCAGTCTAATTAGTACCTTTCAGCTGGGTTAATATAAGGTTTGTGACCGTATATTGCTTAGGTCTGTTTTGTCAGGACATATATGGTACATACCCAAAAGATTTCTGCTTCTCAGTGAACATACTGACTGTTCCCCATCCCCATTGTCCTCTGCTTTACAAATCTCATGCCATAAACTTTCAAAATGTGATTCCACCTCAATGGGATTTCATCGCCCCGTAGCACGTCCAGCTTCACCAAATCCAGACTCCAGTATCATCATTACTGCCTCCTACTACACACTGTTATACAACTCTCTTCTCCCCCATAGCCTCCTTGGAGTGTGATGCAGATTCTGATACAGGCTGAAGTCAGACCTGCTGTTGCCCCAACTAGCACACAGGTTGCACTTCTTCATGCAGGAAATCGTCTTGACCTACTTGTGGTCTTTTGGGAAAACATGGCTCTTTTATAAGGGTAGAGGACTAATCTGGAGAGCAGGAACTTGATGTATTGTTAATGCTATTTTGGGTACGTGTTTTTAATGATTTAAGAGTGTCTAATTTCCAGTAAATACCTCAGTAATAACTATGTGGAAGGATTGCAGATAATCTAAATTACAAAATCTTGAATATGGGACATTCGTAAAAAAATCTCTGCTGGTCTGGCTTTGTATCTTCAGGCTGGAGTATAAATATTCCAAATTAGTGATGACAGCGAACTCAAAAGAGTGTGAGCTGCCAGCTGCTGACAGCTGTGCTATAATGGAAGGAGAAGACAATGAAGAAGAAATAGTATATTCAAATAAGCAGTCACTGCTAGGGAAGCTCAAGTCCTTGGCAACAAAGGTGAGTAGTAATTACTACTATTAATACTGAAAATAATTATTACCTTTATTTATTACTGGATGTGATGAGGCTGTGATGCTAATTTGCACAGAGCTTTGTGCAGCCTCCCACATGCCCTTCACCCAGCCTATAGCTGATCTGCTGAAATCTGCAGTATGGATGATGGTAAGAAATATTGCAGGGTAGTGAGTAAATGGTCCCTCTTCTGCAGAGTGATTTCAGTAGCATTCTTTATTGTGTGAGTGATACCTAAAAAGAGCAGTTAATGGTGAGGAGAACCTCTGCCTGGACATCTCCATTGCTGAGGCAAATGCAGCTATTATAGATACAGAAAATCAGCACTGGGAACATAGCCACCAGCCAGCTGCTTGCAGCTCACCTGGGCTGGCTTCATGGCTGACTCGAGAACCATAATTTTGAGTACTGTAGGAGTCAGTTGAAGAGGAGGCCTCAGCCACTCCCTGTTACCCAATACAGCAACCTCCTCCATTTCAATGGGAAGCAACAACAAAAAGCACTTTTTTCTGCAGCATATGTGATGTGAGTTGTTGCATGTCTGAATTCATAGCACAAAGGACTTTGGTGTCCTTTGAAAATTTCTGAGAGGAGCGACAGAGGACCATCACAGTAGATCCTGCAAGCATGTTGGTCTTTATTCCAAATACCTTGAAGTCTGTGTGAAAGGTAGTGTTGTCTGTAAGGGAGTCCAGCTGGGGCATGTATTATGATTAGGATAAAGGTAGATGACATTTTCCCTTCGAAATGGTTTTGCTGAAATGGGTTGTTTCAAAACAGGAAGGTTTCTTAAAAGATCATGATAAAAAATTATTTTAAAAAGTCAGTCTCTTGTTTCTTGTCCGAATAATATTTCAGTCTTGAATTTTGAGATTTTTTAACTTGTATTCCTTTTTTTCCATTCTGTGATTCAATGCAATGTAATTAAAACCTGTGTACCTCCTTTATTTTCCCTTATTTTTCTCTTCTCTTTGTTATTTTACTTTTTTATTAGACTGTTCTCCTCTTTCCACACTACCTTCTCCCCAGATCTCCCTCCTAGGAGAAGTTATCATTACACAGCTAATATGCGGAACTTCCCCTTGACCCCAGCCTGACTATTTGTCTTGCAAAATCAATATTGTTCCTCATGGAAAGGGGCAGAAATTCAATAATAATTCCTAATTCAATATTGAGAATATTGAAGATGCAAATAAAATCAAATCATATCAATTTTTTTGGTGGTGTTGCAAAAATGGAAGTTGATTCTGTTTTGAATCCTCTAGGGACTGACTTTGAAATACAGATGATGTTTTTTTGTCCATGAAATAGCTTGGCTGGATGTGCTGAGTGTAATGACCAGTACTGCTGCTGAGGGATGCGTTTTGCTCTCTGCCTGATAAGTGTAAAAGCTTTGCTGATTCTGTTTGCAGCATCAACCACTGGCTCCTTCCTGATTAGAAGTATGGAGACAAGAGCATGGGAGAAGTGTTTTTTTTTTTTTTTTCTTTAAAGTAAGCCTTAGTACTTTACTATTCAGACTACCTGAATGCCTATTTGGACTCAAAAAGAGTTTTTTAAGGTTCCTGTATTCGTTGTAGCAGGCTCCTGTATCCATTGTAGCAGGCTCCCTGTGTATTCTCTCCTTTTTAAACAAGGCTGTATTTCTAAGCTGGTTCCTTTTCTCCTGCTAGATAATCATAGCTGGCAAACTCAGCTTCCAGTACCTCATTAGCTTACTGAAATCCGTGTCCTGTATTCCTGCAGATAACTGGAATTTGATATATATTTCTCCAAAACAAATGTTATAGATATCGGTTTTCATTTATGCAAAGGATGAGGAAATTCATCTTCTGCTGTGTATGCATGTAAAATGTGGAAAAAATGTATGGAGGAAAATGGTAGAAAAAGAGGAGAAATGTAAACTGGGAGATAAAGAAAAATCTGAAGTATCCTAACTATATGTTCAAGCTTCAGGCAACGGCATTTCTATGAAGCAAAACATTTCATGAAGCTATTAGTTTTGAGTACCCAAGGAATTCAGGTCTAGGCCTGTAGTATAGAAAGAAATTACTGTTATTTTTAATGAGAATATAGAAGTTAAAGAATTATGAAACTGCTTCAGACTGGAGGCAGTTCTAGTTCCCTGTTGTCTCCAGTATAACAATACCAAGTCCTTCAGAACAAACAATATATACTCTGCAGTAGGCTGGCGTAGGACAACTTTTTCCCCTACTCTTTCTCATGTCTGCACTCGGCTGTCCTGTTCTGAGTGAGATGGCTTTAAAGATCAGATCATGAGGTTAGTTTGACATAGTTTCCAAACTGTTTGTGTACATCAATAAGTATAAAAGGTAAGTACACGAAGCAAGAACCAGCAACTTATAGTGAGTAGTTTTATTAGGGCTCCTTCATTCATTGCTTCTGCATGGACCGTTGGGTTGTTCACATGCACAGTAATGCTTACTTCCACACTTTGCACCCTGATACCTGCTGGCAAGGTGGCTTAGGCTGTCACCTAGCAAACAAAAACAGAAAGAAAACTCAAGCCTCCAACCCTGATTTTTAAGATGGCAGAGGATTTGTAGACTCTTTTTGTCCTGTAGGTCTCCCAGAGGAGGATTTGGGATTGGAAGCCAGGAGTGAGACAGTCGCATTCATAGACTTTGCTGCAAACATTTTATTTATTGTAGGAAACACATTAATAACAACCATAGATATGATTACTTTGCAATTCCTCAGCTCTGACTATCTGTCCTATACTATGAATATGAAATGCAAACTTTCCCTGTACCCTCTAAAGTAAGTACCATGAACAATATATATGACATAATTTTATTCAATTTACAAATTTTTACAGAATTAGTAGTGTTATTAAATAATAAAGGGACAAACTGTGCACTTAATGACTGTGACAGAAACAAAGTGAAATCTTTGGCAAAGGCTGCTCTGGAGACATTAAGAGAAAAAGTGACTGTAGTAACTGTTGGAGTGAATTTGAGGAGTCCCAGTTGATGGGAAACTGTCTTTTCCATTACAGGAAAAGGAAGATCATTTTGAATCTGTTCAGCTGAAATCTTCAAGATCCCAGAATATATGAAGAATTAATGCTGCCTTCAAAGAAACAAACCTAATTTCTATTTTTACAGGACCGTGTTTTAAACATATTCTGGCACACATTATAGTGGTGATCTTTGTGAGAAATGCTTGGCCATTTAGGAGGAAAGAAGACAGGAAGCAAACCAGAAAATTGGATTGCCTTACCATGTGATTGAGTACCTTGCCAAAAAAGAAAGCAGAGACTTGGATTCCACACTGGGAATGAAATTCAACTCAGGAAGAGATATACATACTGCAAATGACATGAATTTTTTGCATTCACCTGGGCATCGTTTAGGCATGCCATATGATTTATAGGTACCTTTAATTTCCTATCACTCCCTTCTACATATATTCATAAGAAATGATTTTCAGAGAGGCCTGAAACCTCCTGCAAAGGTTGTGTGTTGTTCTTCAGTAGCATAATATGAGTCTCTCTTAAAATCAAAATTGTGGATGGTACTCGCAATGAGCCTCAGGTGAGTTTTGAACTTTGGAAAATACTTTTGATTTTAATGCCTTGAAGGGCTGGATGGTCTGTGTTGGTCTCTAATAAAAGAGGCACCTGCAAGTTGAACCCATTCTGATGCCTAAGTCACAGTCATCGGGGTTGGGCTAAAACCTGGTGCTGTTAAAATTAGATGTGTTAACTACTGTTGTATGAGTTGTAGGTCTGGGCCCATGAGTTTATAGGCAGTAGCAGGCTCAAACTCTATAAAGAGAAGGAAAGTGATACCTACAGTGCAAGTTGCACTTGTCCCTCTCTGTGAAAACTTGTCCTTTCAGGAGAGGTCATTGGCAGTTTCAGTACCTTGCCTTGGGCTGCCAGTATGGCACCTTTCCCTGGGCTGCAAACCCACAAAGCCTGAACCCTGGAGGTAAAGCAAAAATCTCTACTTCTGGAAATCAGGGATCAGCTTTGTCAGTCTTATTGGAAATACTCAGTCACCTTTATTCCTGGACCCACACAAGGAACAAGGACAGAGTCCCAGCAGAGCTGAGCACAGGTTATGTACTTGTACAGCTCAGCATCTAAATGCTTTCTGCTGTCAATGCAAATACCTGCTTTGGAAGAAGGACACAAAGTGGTGCCTTGAAAGCTGGAGGCTAGGAAAACTTTTTCATAAAATCAGCCATATTATAAGCATGTGATCTTCATAATATCCACTGTAATAATTTCCTGAAATTCCCGTTGAGGTCAAACTCAAAGGAATCTGAAACTTAGGCAAAAAATATTTGAGTAAAATTATGCAAGACTTGTATAGAGCCAGGAGAAAGTGAGGAACGATTCTTGTATTGATAGCAAAATTATGTGAATTGTGGAATGCATCAAAACCAGAAAAGACACATGGGCAGAAATGATCTTTTTACTATAAGGAATATAGATTTTGGATTTTATATGACTGAGCTAGATCTATCAATAAAAGCGGGCCTACTTTTAAGTAAAACTTCAACTGAATTTTCTGCACTCTAAATATTTTATTATACTATAGATGTGGACAAAAACTTTATGAAGTTTAGTTTTTTTTTCTTTAGGGAAAATTCAGCTCAGTTATTATATATCTCCAGTCAAAGAACACAGGCTTTACTCTTCTGATGGGAGATACTTCAGGCATCTTAACTGAAGTGGTGTACATTTTTTGTTGTTCTTGAAAAGACACTTCACTTTCCCAACAAAGATTTTTATGGGGTATTGTTGAATGTATATTAAATACACATTCCTTTTTGTATATTTTGTACCATTGCACACTTATTATTGTACATTGTATTTGTTGTCATGATGTCATTTATATATGGTTGTCAAAGATGATATGCTTATGGAGTAAATGGTTATGGCTTTGGGATTTCACTTCTTGAATCTTTTATGAAGAGGGTTTTTATGTTGTTGATTTTTATTCAACTAGTGTGCTGTAGCATCAAAGATATATATCTGATGGGCATTCATAAAATAAAGTGAAAATATATTTGAAATTTTGGGCTTGAGATGTTTGGTGGAACTGCAGCCTTTCCTGAACCTTGCAGGTCTGCAGTGGTGGTTAGAGCTTTTCGCTGCCATCAAATTGCATCTGTCTACACCTCCTTTAATATTTTCCCTTCTCTCTCCATATGTTTTTCAAGCCATAATTACTGTTCATTCTCCAGAACATCTTTTCTTCTTTCATCACTAGACCCATATCTCTGTAATGTCAAAATGCCTTAATTTTTATGAACTATATTTAATTTGGCTTAATACCACACAGGGTTTGTTTGGTTTTCTTCTCTTTCCCTTTATTTTCCAAATAAAGTAAAGAGTGGAAATTTTTTGTCAGCTCTGACAGACTTTGCTGTACGAACCTTTTCAGCTCTGCTTCCAAATGGCTTGTCATGATATTGTTGAAAATTATTCCAGGCAATCTAATAGCATATCTGGTGCAGTGCTAAGATAGTGGGATACAAACCACTACTGTAGACTTTATTTACCTTAAAATAAGAAAATTGTATTTTCCAACAATTAAGCAAGTTAAAACTGGCATATTTTAGCTGACTTCTGCTATTCTTTTCTTTCTGTTAAAGACATAGTAGAGAGGGGAAGTTTCCATTCTCCCGTAAGAGGCAAATGTTGGAAGCCTTTAACACTTCATTAAGAAATCGGATGTCTGTAACCTCTTCTAGTACTCCGCCAAAATATACTTACAGCAACCTCTCCCTTTTCTCCCACATGGAATCACATCAGAAACTGTTATTTAATGCCATAAACCAATGTGAATCAGACTGTTATGTGTTCACTTGATTAAATGGAATGCATTTTATTGCTGCATTTGCATGCTTTTCTTTGAAATCTGGAGTCAAGCAACTCAATCTCTTTGAGGATTAAGCAAATTTTAGTGGTGTCTCTATATAAATTATTGGCAAATTAGCAGAATGTTATTGTCTCAGCTTTGACAGTGCTTGCTTGGGGGGAAATTTGTGAAGCAAGTATTCTATGTTGGCTCTGATTATGTTGGTTGATGTTTGTAATATATAATACGATTGATTAAGAGTTGAGGTTTGGGGAAAATTAAGTGTCTTAGAGCCACAATGGGAAGTCACTGAGTAGCTTCAAGGAGCTGTCATCTTTGTTCAAAGAAAGGATTTGACTATTTGCTCTTGAAAAAGAGTTGCTCTTTGTTAGTAAAGGGGAAAGTCTGCAGTTTTTGGCTTGTCTGTCCTGCCAGAGCCAGTAGCACCCACAAAATTGAGATACCTAATCAGAAAAGATAGCAGCAGATGTTGCCATTTAGGAGCCAGTGGTTGTTGACTCATCTCCAGCAGCAGCCAACACAAATGCTTCAACGTAAGAGTAAAAGCAGCTACAACTGGTGCTGACATACCAATAGGGATGACATTTCTTCCTAAGCAAGGAATGCTGCTGGTTGGTCCGTATCGTGAAGCATGGACGCCTTAAATAGATATTCTATGTAATGTAACACAAAATGATAACCTCAAGAGAAATCTTGGGAAGTTCTGCTTAACTGGTGATGCTCTCTCTTAGCCTTTCCCCTTGTATACTACTTTCACTGAATCCCATTGGTTTTATATCTTCAGCTTTTGAATGCTTGTGAACTGTGCTTCTTTGGCAAGCGTGTAAGGAGATAGGAACAGAAATAAAAGGAGGTCAGGCTCATCCTAAAATATGCAGTGTGTGTCACGACATGTGGTGACAACCCCAGGCACCTGGTTGGTCATGATCACATTGAATACATGCAGCAGCAACAAGGGAGACACGAGAAGTGAGTTGATCTTAAGCTCCCACCATGTTTTGGTTATTTCTCTGGATGTATAGAATTACACTTCATTTGGCAAAGACTCTAAGGTCCCATGTACCATGAGGCTGGTGCTCTAACAACACCTAAAAGCCAAAGCAAGGTTGTGTGGATGTGTGTTTGCTTCAATAAAAGACATGCAAGAGTGACCGCTGAGAGCTTTGGTGTTATATATAGCCTGTTCCTGTCCTTGCCTCCTTCCATATTTAAAATGGCAACATACTAGGAAGTCACACTCTTTAAGGGGTAACATGATCTGTTTTCCATCTGCCTGTAGACGGTAGTGAAGTTATCTGGCTTGCTGTTGTTGCCCCTGAAAGAGGGGTTGGTGTACATGGGGAAGTGGCACTGCTGGGGAGAGACAAGTCCCTTCCTGACCCTGCCATTTCCTTAGAAGCACGAGGAGCAAGAAGATTGACATTCCAGATCTCCCCTAGCCTTTGCTTCTTACCCATCTGCTTGCTATTGCAAGAACAGCCCAGCCCACCCTCAGCTGCTTTTCTTCTTGCAGTGGCAAAATTCAGCTTTGCCTGTGTTGCTGAGAAGCTTTGAGGTAGCTCTGGGTAAACGCCTTCTGCCTTTTGTCTTGCAGACATTAATGAGTAGCCAGTGTCATCACGGAAATCAGAGTATGTCTGGTGATGAGTTAAGGGTTTGTTTTGGTCTCACTTACTCTAAGTGGACTAATTGCATGAAGGATTGCAGCAGAAACCTCTTTAACCAGAGCTGAACCTTCCAGGTGGAGACAGGACATTTTGGACAATTTGAGGTGATTTTTTTGGGGGTATTTTTTTTGTTCAGGTAGAACGTGATATTTTTAAATAGGTTTTGATCATTTTGAAACAGATGCTGGAGTTTTTCAATTTGAAAAGACAATTCCTTTTGAAATTTCTTTGGCTATGACTAAAACCAGTTGTGTTAAATTAATGAGGAAAAACAATCACTTGAAGACAAAATGTTTTGGTTTACCATGGTGGAATTCAGTTTTGCTTTCAAACTTTACTCAAGGCTTAAGAAAGAAACACATCTCTTACGAAAAAAAAAAAAAAATTCAAAACCAAACCTAATACCAAGAACGAAGACCAAAAAAACCCCAAACCTTGTTTACTTCTGATTGACCTGTGATGATTTTTTTGTGTCTTATTTTTTTGCTCAGCCAATAATAAAAAGTGATTGGTTTTTCACAACCTTTCTGTGCTCTTGATTTGTATCAGAGAGCTAAGGTATTCTGAAGTTATGGCTTCTGAATGAAAAGCTAATCTTTTCTGCAGCCTCCAGTAAGGCACTATAGATGCTGGGTTAAGCCTTTCTCTTGTCCCCAGCATTTCCCCTGGTTGGCTTTGTGCAGTGTGACTACTCTTCAGGCTCACAGCCAAGGTACTTGAGGCTCCCAATGACCATGCAAGGAACCATAACTAGACATGCTGTGCTTTGAGGTGAATTAGTCAAATCTTTACATGTGATTGGAACAATAAAGAGACCAGAAGACTTTTATACTCCAAAGCCAAGTTTTACACAAATGCCAACAAAAATTATGAACTGTTTAAAATGGGAAAACTAAAATGACTTAAAAAAAAAAAAAAAGATATTTTCATGCCAGTGTGATGTGCAGAGCCTCTGCCGGACTTTGGCATTTTCCTTTTTGTTTTGCTGTTTTGAAACTGGATTACTTGAATCAGCAGGCAACACCAGACAATCTGCATCCTTAGATATCTAACAGAAAGTAGTGAAAAGCTTTCAAGACAAAACCAAGTAAAGTACAAAAATGTCAGGAACATTTGGTGGGGATGGCACTCCAGAGCTTTATGTGCTTTTTTTTTGTATGAAAAACCCACATGCAAGTGGCTTTCAAAACACCTAACACACGACCTGTCAGCCTCACCTCTGTGCCTGGGAAGATCATGGAACAGATCCTCCTAGAATCTCTGCTAGGACACATGGGGGACAGAGAGGTGATCCAAGACAGTCAGCATGGCTTTACTAGGGGCAAGTCCTGCCTGACCAACCTAGTGGCTTTCTACAATGGAGTGACTGCATCAGTGGACAAGGGAAGAGCTATGGATCTCATCTATCAGGACTTCTGCAAGGCCTTTGACATGGTCCCCCACCATCCTTCTCTCTAAGTTGGAGAGATACAGGTTTGATGGGTGGACTGTTCAGTGGATAAGGAATTGGCTGGATGGTCGCATCCAGAGAGTAGTGGTCAACAGCTCGATGTCCAGACAGAAAATGGTGACAAGTGATGTCCCTCAGGGGTCTGTACTGGGACCAGTGTTGTTTAATATCTTCATCAATGATATTGACAGTGGCACTGAGTGTACCCTCAGCAAGTTTGCTGATGACACCAAGCTGGGTGGTGCAGTCAATATGCCAGAGGGATGTGATGCCATCCAGAGGGACATGGTCAGGCTGGAGAGGTGGGCCCAGGTGAACCTCATGAGGTTCAACAAGGCCAAGTTCAGGGTCCTGCAACTGGGCTGGGGCAACTGCCAGTATCAATACAGGCTGGGAGAAGACATGCTAGAGAGCAGCCCTGTGGAATAAGACTTGGGGGTACTGGTGGATGAAAAGCTGGCCATGAGCCACTAATGTGCAACTGCAGCCCAGAAAGCCGATCGCATCCTGGGCTGCATCAAAAGAGTGTGGCCAACAGGTCGAAAGAGGGGATTCTGCCCCTCTACACTGCCCTGGTGAGACCTTACCTGGAGTACTGCGTCCAGCTCTGGAGCCCCCAACACAAGAAGGAAGTGGACCTGTTGGAGCATGTCCAGAGGAGGGCCACAAAAACGATCAGAGGGAGGGAGCACCTCTCCTATGAGGAGTTGTTCAGCCTGGAGAAGAGAAGGCTCTAGGGGGACCTTATGGCAACCTTCCAATACCTGAAAGGGGCCTATAAAAGGCAGGGGAAGAGCTGTTCACAAGGGTTTGTAGAGATAGGATGAGGGGTAATGGTTTTAAGCTAGAAAAGGGTAGATTTAGGTTGGACATTAATATGAGAGCAGTGGATCAGTGGGACAGGTTGCCCAGAGAGGTAGTGGAAGCCTCATCCCTGGAGACTTTCAAGGTCAGGCTTGATGGGGCTCTGAGCAACCTGACCTAGTTTGAGATGTCCCTGCTTATTGTAGGGGATTTGGTCTAGATGACCTTCAGAGGTTCCTTCCAACCCAATACACTCCGTGATTCTATGTTCATAACCTATGTTCAGATGCAGACGTTGGGTCTTTTTCTCAATAGTGCTGTCTAAATGAACGAAAAGTGGGGGACAGTAAGATCCTCACTGCTATAAATTAGCATCAGTGGGTGGAATTTATCTGACACAACGCCTTAGTTTTCAGTGCAAACTTTGTGATCCGAGCAACCCGTGCTAGCCTTTGTTTGGAGAGACTCATCTCAGCCTAACATAGCAGTCTGAGATAAGCCAGGGAAATTGTGTCTACTCCCCTTCACTGAGTACAAAGGGAGAAGAGATTAACAAGCTTATATGTAGCTATTTATGCTGTAGACAATGAATGTCAGGTGAGGTGGTTTGATCCTTATTGTTGTTTTCCATAAAAATTGAGAAGAAATTCTCTTTGGCTTAGGCACTTTTAAAAGCTCCATAAAGATAACTTAGATGCAGAGACATCAGCATTATGGTCAGTTATTCTGACCTTTTGACATACTGTGAGCAGCCTCTTAATCCACAAAAGGGCACAGAAAAGTCTAATGTAGCTGCCCAACTTGAGATGCTTCAAGGGATCCTGCTTTATAAAGCAAGGCTCCCAACCTGTCAAAGCTTGACCTCCTTGGGAACCAAGCCCAAAACATTAGGCGCTCCAGAGCTTGTGGAAAGGAAGAAGCTGAATGCAGGGCTCTGCATGTAATGTGGGCTGAGCAATGCCTATTTTGGGGAAACTCACAGGAATTTTTATACTAGACAACTCCATGATGCACAGACTTAAAAAGCTGCCTGTGTAGCCAGTTGCAGAAGTGTAGATGTCAAGAAGTCTTTGCTAGTGGACATGTGGATGTACAAAAAATAGGCATCTATCTGTGAGTAGGAATTCTAGGAACCTGCATCTTTAATGTTTGTGTTTAAAATAACAGCTGCTTCCTTTGCCAGTTCAGTCCTAAGGACTTGCATCTTTCCAGAAATACGTAAAAACAGCTGCAAGTGCAGGAAAACAGAGGTCCAGAGAATTTTCACATCCAACAGTATGTATCTGCAGTGTCTGCCTTTCAAGCCTCAGTGGTGCTGCCTTTGAAGTCAATGAGAATTTTGCTATTGACCTCAGCTGGAATGAGATCAACAGGAACAAGCCCTTAGGTAAATATGCCCAGACATACTAATCAAAGGTGTGTTTGTTTCCTTAATGACTTTTTGGGCCCGATGGAAGGGAGGATTTCAGATTGTTTCAATAGAGTGAGGGCAGCTTTAAGAGTCCAGTTGCAAAGTCAAGACTTTAAAGGTATTTTGCGATTGTCTAAGTAGGCGGTATGTGTGTTTTGGATCGTTTGGTTTGAATGCAAATGTCACCCCAGAGACTTGTGTAAATGTCTTCTGGACTTCTCTTTTTTGACATTTTTTGGTCTCTGTTTCTGCGGTGCTCCAATTACCTTTCATGGCACTGTTGATGCACGCAAACTGAAATAGCTTTATTTTGGCTGGAGGTATAAAACAGTCTTGGCTAATTTTCTGACAGATTATCTTCCATCTCTTTGCCAGCCTAATTAAAATCTCTTTGTTTTTTATATGCTACCAATCTATTGTGTACATGACAGCATTAAGTGATGCCAAATGAGTGAAACAGTGATTAAATATTTCTTGCAAATATCTCATTGAGATGTAATTAGAAATTTTCACTTTTGAAAACTACCCTACATTTTAATAACAAAAAGAGCACTTGAGAAGCTTTAGTAATGCGCAATTTTTTATAGGAGAGGGACTTTATACTTGACCCTGACAAAGCATTCACTGCAAGCACATATTATGTGATATGGATTTTGTAACACAGACACAGACACATGTGTGTACCCACTAGTACTGCAGACTTTTTATCCTTTTTACCTATCCTGGTATCTAATGAATTGTGAATTGTAATGACATTGAGGGAGGAAGAAACAAAAATGAAAGCATGCTGAAAAACTTTTATCTTTTTATTATTGGTGCCTTTACATTAATACTGCTGTTTTGTGCTGAGAAAACCAATCTGTTACACGTAAGGTAACTGTAATATACAACATAGAAATGCAGTCTAAGTTAATTACAACAAGGAGCTACAAAAAAATTTCGTAGGAAAGAAGTTACCTAACATTGCAACTGTGCTTGCAACAAATCACTCCCTTACTGTAGGACTATGCACATTGTGAACCATGGTTATTTACATGTCCCTTACAACCGTTAACAACAGAAGGGCTAAAATCAGTCTAAAAAGTTCCAGAACATCACTATATACTGTACAATCCTCAAAAATAATTTATTACACTGTTTCTAAAAAAAGGTACTAGTTTTGTTTTGATTTCTTTTGTTTTCTGGTGTTTTCCGGGGTGCACAACATGTGCAAAATTTTGCCTAACAGTCTAAAAACTCAGGAACTGAACTGCAAGTCACAATCACAGAGATGAAGTGGTGGAGTCCAGAACTTCCCTTCCATTGCAGACGGTCGGTACATACATACTAGCAGATGCTGAAAGAGAAAGAGGAGAAAATCAACTGACTTCAGGGTGGCAAAAAATGACAACACACAGGATTAGAATTTATGTTGATTCGGACCATCTCACCCAATTTAACCAAGATGCCCAATGAAAAGTTGCTGTCATGACTGTGTCAGCAGTGGAGCTGATGGAGGTATTGCTTGCACCTCAACAAGGCAATTCAGATCTAAGGCTGAAGCATCCTCTGGGGGAACCTTATTTATCTTTGACGACCATTGAAGCGCTTAGAGGGACTAAGCTTCTTCAAGAAGTGTCTGAATAAAATATATAACATTTTTTTTGATTCTGCTCCACTGGGTCTCACTTTATAGCGCTTTGCATGGTTGTGTGAATTAATATAGCCAGAGTGGTGATAAGATATCCCTGCAGAACAAAAAGTGAACCTGTGGAATGTTTGTGTTTCATTGGCAAGAAATACTAAGGTGTGATCGTTTGAGTTTTCACATAACTGGAATGGACATTCCTGAAATAAAATATACGCATTTTTAAATCCAGGGGAGAATCCACCTCTGCATGTTAGGACTATGTTTTGATCTACTTTTTGACTATAAAAAGTAAGAATTCTCAGTACATGCTGGATGGAGTGAAGAAATTTATGAGCAACTGAATTTGAAAGCAAGATTATTTCCAACTTAATCCCAGTATATGTTCTGGCCATTTCTAGGAGTCCTGGATCAGGATTCAATATGCATCTAGAGGTGAGGGGCAGATTCTTATACCCTTGTCTACATTGACTAATATTTTATATAACAGATTTTCATTGCTTCAGCAATGTAAGATGACAAATGAATCTGAGTATCAAAATCTATTTCTAAATGTATTTGTACTTTGACTGTACCGTATATTATCATCCTGCTAAAGCCTTGTGGATTTTAATTTAAAAGCAAGTTGTTTTGTCCATCTTTGTTAAAATTATCCATTGGGCATCAAGAATGTGTTTTCAGACAGTCCGTGACATCTCTGCTCGTGGCACCTTAAAGCTGTTTTTTTCAAAGATACATTAGGTTAATGACAACAGTGACCCAGAGAAATGTGGTGCCTTCATCAAAGAAAACACACAACAAGTAATGATTTAGTAAACTCGATCATCCAGTGTAAAAAGCAATTTATGCAGCTGACAAGGGCATGTTCAATCTTCCAAAACTGGTGCTAGCTACAGTCTTAGTTGCAGACTAGATCTTTAAAGATGCTCAGCATAATTTTTAGAATCAATCTTTCTTTCTTTGTATCAGCCACTTTCTAATTCCTTTATTGACTGAATAAATATACATGGAAACCAGAACTGCTTTAACAAGAGAAATTTAGAGGCACCTACTAGACTAATCTACTATTCAGAGGGCAGGACATATTCCTGATAAACAGGAGAGCCAAGAATGAGCCCCTGCTCTGAATTAGGTAGACGGAGTTTGATCTCTCATAAACCAGATCTGTGTTGTGAGTCACATATATGGAAACAGTCATCTGTGGGTAAAAGGGCACAGGGCATCATGTCTATGTTTTTTTGAAAATGAACTATCAGGTTTTGTACTCATTTTTAAACTGAGTATAGTATGGCAACACATTGACCTGAAATTTTTATTATTGTTGTTATTTTTATTTCTATTTATTGTTGGCAAATAGAAAAATCGGTACTGCTTAGGAGACCTGATACAAACCCCTGTTCTACTGCAATATGACTGCAGGAAAAAGCATTTCATTTTTGTGAACGTCAGTCACCGTCCCAGAACTTCTTTAACTTCAGGGTTTTTCTGAAGTCCAACACATTGAAGAGCATGAATAGTTCACAAATACAATGGTAACCAAGTCAGGAGGATGTCAAAGTTGGACAAAGAAATATGGTGGTAGGCGAGAAATGAATGGCCTTGCCTTTTGAGTTCCCAGGCTTCCTCCACAACACGTACCTCTCTTGTAGTGCTGAGAGGCAGTTATTAACTCTGCCGGGTGGAGTAAAGTGTTCATGCTGAGTATCCAGCTCTCTCTCAGACTGAACAAAAGACCTTGTTTTTCCTTACAGATCTCAGCAATGTTAATCACTGGCCTTGCAAGGTTCTGAGTTTCACATTGTGTCTTATAGCAGCAGCCACGGCATTTCCTGAAATATTGCTGGATCTGCTAGACACACTTCACCTCCATTTTGCCTTGTGTTATGGCCAAGAAAAAATGTGTGACATGACCAGAAGTCTTGATTTGGCTGCAATTAGTGCTTTTGATCTCCTCTTTCCTGGCAGTCCCTCATTTTTCTGTGATAATTCAAGGCAAAGAACCAGAGGTAAAATGCAAGAGCCCAGCACTGCCATGGGCACCTTGCAGCGTGCCTACATAGTCAGGAACAGGCAGATTCAAACTCGCTTTCTATCTGCAACTTCCTCTAATCATGCTCACAGCCTGACAAGTGGGACTTAATCATGTATAAAAGCCATATATCAGGGCTAGTTTGGAGCAAGGGCTAGGAAAATAATTTGGGAGAGAAAATTTACCAGCCTTGCTATAAACAGTAGCTTAAATTCTTAATCTGTCCCTGTGGAGGACACCAGGAGAGCTCAAGTCTGTGTGCAGCTCTCCATGTGGACACAACTTGGATGAACGACATCTTCTGGGTGTGAAAATTCAGCCTGAATTGTGTAGGTGCTTAAAACAGTCCTGAGCTCTCTGGGAACTTTTATGAGGGCTGACCTCCTAGCTTACGGGAATACCTCTGCCAAGCCCATAAAGCAGGCCACAGGAAAATTGGGGAACAGCCTGATGGGGGAAACACTGCAGGGGAAACAGAACTTATGCAGCACTCTGCCAGACGTGAATTTTCAGATTCGAATAGATGCATACCTACATATAAGTTTCAAAACATGTCATATACCTAGATACACATATATCCTGCCTCTCCTTGGCTTAAATATTCTTTTGTATTCCAGCCTATAGCTGTCAAAATGATCAAAGATCAGTGCCTTTAAAACAAGTTTCCTCGCTTAGCAGTCAAGTACTCACCTCTACTCACTTTCTGCAGAGCACGTAGCAAAGAAGAGGAGCTGCATTCATATGACTACACGAGGTGCTCAGTTTAGCTGTCATGACCACTACCACACTGCAGCTTATGCAGCTGACCATAGACTCAGACCCTCCCTCCACTGCTCTGTTTAGGGATGTAATTGCGATACACATTTAGAGCTAACCCTTTACACTACCCGAGAGCGCCATAAGTGCCACTTACCTTTTCTTACAGTGTTTGACCAGTTTTCATGTTTCAAAGAATTGTGTTAAGAACTGTCTGTGAGTCACTGGCTGTTCATGACCCACTATGCTCATGGCATTAACGACTGATGGAGTAAAGAAGTGGTGGCAGCCCTGAGATGCAATGGAGGTGGGAATCTGTGGAGACAGGAAACACACTGCCCATTCGAGCAACTTGGGTACTCCTGCCCTCTAAAACTCTGATAATGAACAAGAACTTGCTTTTTGGATGTTGTTGTTACTAGAATGAATGTTGTTGTTACTAGAATGGATGTTGTTACTAGAATGCCGTGGAGATAATTTTGATATGTCTCATATTAAGTGGTTTCTGACTGATGAAAACACCATCAAGACCAAACTAAAACCAAGCTGACAGCCCCGGGACTGATGAGAGGAATATTTTAGACATGGATTAGAATCAATTTGGATGACAATCTTTTTGGAGGTTTATAAATGATTACACAGTTAAGAAAAAAAAAAAAAGAAAAAACATTGAAAATAATTTACAAATAAATAAAAGGGAGTAAGGGAAAGTTTTCTTTTTTAACAATATTTGCATTGTGATAGACAGTGAATTCTCAGTGTTATTTTCCCAAATAATTGTCCTAGATGAAAACTATAGAGCTTTTTCCATTGTATGTGATGGACCTGTTAGTCCTACCTCCAGGTCTATGTCTTGCTGTGGTCCAAAAAGACCAACAAAGACAAATGGCCCTTATTCAGCTAGATGTAAACAGTGAAAGTAAATGACTGCAGCCACCTCTCTAAACAATGAAGTAGCAAGAGATCATAAGTCTGGATTTTTATGCTTTCCTTAATGTCTCAAAGCTATTCACAAGCCTGAAAAAGGAGACTTTTAATGTAAAGATATGCACTGAGGGTGTCTTTCAGTTGCATGCATACTTGCATACACACATGTATTATTCAGCTGTTACAATAAAAATATCAACTTCCAAAATGCAATTTTGTACAAAAGTATCCTTGAATCAAAATGTTTTCTGACTAAGCTTATTCCATATTATGAGAGAATTAAAAAATTTGGATAGACCACTTAAATAGAATTCATAGGGGATAAAAATAATCTCATAGGATTTACAATATCAAGGGACCAAACTTTTAAAGGTTATTGGGAATCCACTGGTCTTGCAAATCCAACCCTTTTGGGAGTGCTCAGTACTTTGGGCACTTAAGGCTGTGTTTTCCAAAACAGAAAGGAGATTTTGGTTTCCGGTGTCAGGTCTGGATGCAGTCCAGATGGGGGACAAGTAGAGCCGCATGTCTTCTCTCATGTTAAGGAACCCTGGGCATTCACACACTATGGTTTGGGGTGGGAGAGCCAGAGAGAGCTGGACCCCTTTACCTCCTAATCCTTGGCAATATGATACACGGCAGGGTCCCAGGTTCCTTCCATGTTTAGTTTGAAATCTGAAGTGCCAAAGGTTTCTAGCCAATTTTGAAGTCTAGGTGATACTCAAAAACCTGAAGCTAGGTTAGTGTGAACTTGCTGGCAAGCCTTGCTCTGCATCCCACCTTTCCTCTGCTTCTTATTCCTTGCCTTTTTACAGTTCTAGTGTGCTTTTTCAATTAGCTTTCCAGGCTAGACATGTTGTCTGCAGAGCTCTGTGAACAAGGCGCTGTGTGCTCCCGTCCTTGACTAGTTAAGCTTGACAAGGAAAAAAAACCCAACAAACGTAGAGGTGACCTATACATATGTTTTTTTTTTTAATCCAGAAAAATCTCTGAGCAGTTCACCCAGAAGAGGAGCAACAGCTTCAAAACAAGATCACAAATGTGAATCTGCTTGGGATGTAGAGACTGAAGATGAAGGAAAGGAGGGAGGCAGAGCAGGTGAGCTGTCCTTGCAACAGAGCACTGATTGCTTCTCCTGGCTGTGGCACTATAAAGGTTTTGCTCGCACTCTGCATACACAGCTTATGGCACCTCTTGTAAGCATTTGCTGCAGACTTGGAGCCTTTCCTTATAATGCAGGCAATAAGAGCCATTGAGAGTATGCTGCTTTGTGGCCCAGGGCCTGTCAGCATGTCATTTTGACAGGAATACTCCAGGGCAATATGTTCATGTCGCTGCCCCAAGAGTGACAGTGAGTGACACTTGCTTGGTATAGCAGGCTGGAGTCAGAGCCTGCCGAAAGCTTTCTGCTGACTTCAGTGAGCTTCAGAGTGGGCTCTGAGCTGATTCCCACGGGAGAGGGGTGACTTTTTCTCTCCTGACACAAGTGAAGTGATGCTTCCATAGGGTACATAACCTAGCCTGTAAAGACCTTTTTGTGCTGGCAAAAAACCCATCTTGTCTTTACCCAAACTCACTGTAACCCCTGTTCCTTATAAAAACATGGCAGTTTTTTTACTTACACTGGGAGTAAGTGGTCCCGGTTCCACTGACACTGAACCTGTTGAGATGGAGTCTGTGAGTGACGACGTTCTTCTGGGGCTGGAAGAGGATGATGTGCACCTTGGGTGCGAACAAGCAACCCAGCACAACAAAGCCGCTCAGACTCACAGAGATGCACATGGTGGTGGTTTGCACCTAGGAGAGAGTGGGCGCAAAACGCTGTATTTCAGTATCAAAAGCTCTGAAATGCAGAATGTTAGAAGCATTATCATACAATACCAGGAACAACAGTCCTGGGGTTTTGCACTGGTTCGGGCTGGCTTGATCATCCATCGCATGCTTGTCTTCCACAATCCTGGGGTCATATGGGTGAGGTGCATGGTGCTGATGGTGCCCTGTGTCTCTGCATATCAAGAGGAGATTGACTGAGTGCATTCCCCCTCGGTTTAGTACAGAAAGGATAGTTCTGCTCTCTTTCTCTCATCTCTCATGCCCTTGATTTCTAAATCAATTAGGAAATCCTCTGTAATGCCTGTCATGCAATATCTAAGCAAAGCTGGCTGCAGTGGAACCCAGCTTACCCATACTGTACTTTATGTGTGTTTACATTAGATGCTTCATGCAAAGCACCCATTTGAAAACCTGTTCAGGCTCAATCCTAGTTGGAGAATTTGGGCAATCCCTTGCAGGAATGTGAGTGTTATTTGGAGTAAATATAAGAGCTGGTGACATTTGTCAGACCGGGCCTGAAACGTGCCCTGACTTTGAGACATAAGTTTTTGGGCTTGGAAACTAATTTCTTGTAAGGCTGAAGCATTTTAAAGTAGTTGCCTTGGGGCATTTGTTAGTGCAACTTTGCTGGCACTGTCTAGCTTTCTTCCATTTTGTTCAATGATATAACTAAGTGCCAGTTTACTGCCTCATTTTCAGTTTATATTCTTTTCTTCCAAGCAGATTCTTTAATTAAGATGTTGAATTAAACTGCTTTAAACTCTACCACTTAATTTGAATGATTATACATCCATGGCTCGTTTTTACTTAGTTACAATCTTTCAGTCCTTGGAGATTAGCCTTCTTCCATGGGAATGCTTCTCATATCTCCGTGTCAGAAATAATTGGTGCAAAATGAAAAATAGAGTAGGGAATGGACTTGTTGCTTTATACATATACCCAGCACCAAATGCTTTGTCAACAGTGAGTGTACTTAATGTGATCGTATAATAATCACTCTTTACCCAAGGTGTATGTGGCAAGCACTGTGAAAAGGTGCTCAGCTTTCACAGAGTGAGTGAACATGGAAGTCTCTACAGAGTCAACATGAGAAAGGGGCACCTTAATGTTTCCAGCTGCACTTTGTC
This sequence comes from Leptosomus discolor, assembly GCF_034619465.1. NCBI lineage: Eukaryota > Metazoa > Chordata > Aves > Leptosomiformes > Leptosomidae > Leptosomus > Leptosomus discolor. Next base: position 210,565,073 of record NC_141391.1, on the reverse strand, counting down.
CTTCACTTCTCTGCATTTTGTCCACAGGGCTCTGCAGTCGGTTCAGAATGGATACTGAACCAGGCACTGTACAGGTAAAACAGAACTGGGAGTTTTCTTATAAAACAAGAATAAATGAAGGTAGTAGTTTCAAGGTAAGTTCTCTTCACTAACAAAGCCCTACTCCCCACCCTGCTCTGCTAAGGTTTGTGCCTCCCAGAGCACCTTAGCTGTGCTGACATAATTATGTGCTCAATCAATGAATTGATTTGGCTTAAAAATAGCCCTATCCCACAGGGTTCCTTTTAACTCAGCTCACTTCAGTGGTTCAGTGTGTAACCCAGGCTCATGGACATTGGTGTGCTGGTGGAAGGGAGGCAATTGTGCTAGACCAGGCAGGAAAGACTGGCAGGTGGGGCGAGCTCCCTGAGACAGGGTTACCCCTAAAGAAAATGCAGGGAGAAACTGTCTAAACAGTAGGAACTATTGACACTTGATTTTGTTATAACCTGTTAACATCCAGATTTTTCCCTTTCTGTGTTATTGCTACATTTCTTAAGCTTTTGTCAAAGGTGATCAGGTTGAAAATGCCCTTGAATGTGCTAGATATTGAGGGTGCTGTGAATTTATGTTGTGTGCGCTTGTTTAATCGTATCAGGTTTCACGGTATCTTTGATTCTGAAATCAATGTGGATCTCTGCATGAAAATCAATGGCATCAGAGAAATCTGTCTTTTCCAGCAGCTCTCCTTTAAATTTTTGGCAGTGCATCTAACAGAGTCAGCCACCAAATGCAGCAGTTTGCAGAGCATTTTCTGGACTCTGCTTTGGGACATTCTAGACCTTCTGGGAACAGCTTCTGGGATCATTACAGCACTCTTGGGAACACTTCAAGGAATGTCAGGTTGACTTGCTGCTGCTGGGAGAGGATTGCTGCAGGAGGCTGTGACTTCTAGCAATGTCCATCAGCTCCTAAGGAGCTCTGTCAGCTGTCCTTGACCAGCTTGGAACTTTTGTCTGAGCTGACTCTTGGTTAGGTAAGGTTGGGCATTCTTGTTGCAGGTGCTGGCAATAGCACTTTGAAGGTGCTGGGCATCTAACAGGTCCAGGAGCATGCAGAAATCTGGCAGGAGGGTTGGATTAGCTGATCTCCAGAGGTCCCTTCCAACCCCTGTCATTCTGTGATTCTGTGATTCTCTGAAATGTGCACAGAAGAGGACTAGAAACTTTGCCGAAGGCTGTATTTGTGTGCAGAGCAAGGAGGATGCCACAGGGCATGGTCACCAGTGCCTGCAGAGGCAACTATCCCTGGCTTGTCAGGATTGACCCAGACTGAATGCCTGAGGAAGGATGCAGCTCTTCAGCTTTGGGGCTGAAGGGATGCGTGGGACATTTCATGGGGACTGGGGGAGCTCTCCTTTGCTGCAGGAGATATGGAGGATTTCTGTTGCCAAGTTAAGGAGCTATGAGAGGAGGTCAACAGACTTTGCATCACCAGACACGATGAGTAAAAGGTGGACTGGATCTTCTCTAACGCTCTGCAGGTACAGGAGCCTGGTCCGTACTGGAGAAGAACCAGGCAGCCTATATTTGTTGAGCTGGGAAATGAAGACCCCCCATGATAATGAAAGCCTGAAGTCTGTGACTTGTGACAGCAGGCAAATGGCTCCTGCTCCTGCTCTACTTACAGATCTGACAGCACAGGTCAGTACCCTGGTAGCAGGGCAAGGCAAGGGAGTTGTGCTCTGTGTGAGAGAGCAGCAGAAGTGAATGGAGCTCTTCCTGGCAATGAGTCTTGAGCAAGCTGACAGATTATGGGTCAGGATTAGCAGGCAGACCGAAGTGGACAACATTGTGGTGAGTGTCTGCTATAGACCACATAATCAGGAAGAATTAGAAGAGGCATTTTTCAGGCAACTGGAAGAAGTATCATGTTTTCAGGCCCTGGTCTTCCTGGGGCAGTTCAGCCACCCTGATACCCACTAGAGGGACTACACAGCAGGGCAGAGGCAATGCAGGAGGCTTTTGAGCACACTGAGGTCCGCTTCCTGAAACAGGTGATTGAGGAACTGATGAAGGAAGATGCTCTGTATGATCTTGTACTTACAAACAAGCGAGAACTTGTCAGGAATGTGACAGGTAGGGAAAGCTTTGGCTGCTGCAACCAGCAAATGGTGGAATTCAGGATCCTGAGAGGAGGAAGCAAGACAAGAAGTAGGATCATCACCCTGCAGAGCAGGTTGACCTCTTCAGGCATCTCCTTGGAAGAATACCACGGGATATAGCCCTGGAGAGAAGAAAGGACCAGAAAGCCTGGCTGTTTCTCAAGAATCACCTTGTCCAAGCTTAAGATTGTCCTGTCCCAATGGCAGAAAATCAAGTAAATGTGACAGGAGGCTTGCATGGATGAGCAATGACTGCCAGTAGTGAGTAAGGATTTACACAGGTGAAATTATGCTTAATCAACATGATGGACTAATGACTGGCTTGGTGAATGATGAGAAAGTAGTTGATATTATTTATTTTGTCTTTAGTAAGGCTTTTAACACTGTCTCCTATAACATCCTCATTGACAAGCTGATGAAGTACAGGCTAGATAAGTGGACACTGAGGCAGACTGAAAACTGCTGAACTACTGGGCTCAAAGGACTGAGATCAGTGACACAAAGCCCAGCCAGAGGCCAGTCACTAATTGTTTCAGGGGTTGATATTAGGACCAATGCAGTTCAACACCTTAATTAACAACATGGATGCTGGGACAGAGTGAACCCTCAATAAGTTTAAAGGTAATACAGAATCGGAAGGAGCTGTTGATACACTGGATAGCTGTGCCGCCATCCAGAAGTACCTTGACAAGCTGGAGAAATGGGATGACAGGAACATCATGAAGTTTAACAAAGGGAAAAGCAGAATCCTGCACCTAGGGAGGAACAACCCCAGGCACCATTACATGCTGAGGGCCACCCAGCTGGAAAGCAGCTTTGCAGAAAAGATCCTGATGGTCCTGGTGGGACAACAAGTAGATCATGAGCCAGTAATGTGCCCTTGCAGCAAAGATGGTCAATGACCTTCTGGGCTACCTTATGCAAAATGTTGCCAGCAGGTCAAGGGCAGTGATCCTTCCCCTCTGCTCAGCACTGGTGAGACAAATGTGGGGTGCTGTGCCCAGCTCTGAGCTCACCAGTACAAGAGAGACATGAACATAGTGGAGGAAGTGCAGCAAAGGACCATGGAGATGATTAAGGGACTGGAACAACTGTCATATGAGGAGAGAACTGGGAGTGTTCAGCCTGGAGAAGAGAAGGCTCAGGAGGATCTTCTCGGTGCATGTAAGTACCTCATAGGGGGGGAAGAGTCAGTTGGACTTGATGATCTCAGAGGTCTATTCCAACCTAATGAATCTATGATTCTATAAGAAAACAAAAAGGAGCCAGACACTTCCTAGTGCTGCCCGGTGACAGGACAAGAGGCCGTGGGTACAAGCCAAAATACAGGAAATACTGTCAAAACATAAGAAAACTATGAAGATCGTCAAACACTGGTATAAATTGCCCAAAGAGGTTGTGGAGTCTCCATCCTTGGAGATATTCAAAACCTGACTTGATACAACCCTGAGTGACCTGCTGTAGGTGACCATACTTTGAGCAGGGGAAGCTGGACAAGATGATCCCCAGAGGTTCCTTCCAACCTTGGTGATTATGTGAAGATGTAGTGTTTATGGAAAAATTCCACAGCTGACATCATGATTGGATCACCAAGAGCTCTACTGTAAACCCTTCCCCCAGAATTCCTTTTGCTGCTAAAATTTGTTCAATTCAGGGAGAAGAGAATAGTAGTGCCAAAATAAGCAAGCTTAGTCTAACAGAAAAAAGGCATGTATGTACTGGAGGTGTAGCTATACCATAAACCCTTCTCACAGCAGAGAAGGCCTTAACCAAATAGCAGGGTTATTGGGTGGGTGAATCTGTAAAACATATAGTAATATGCCATCCCAGCATATCTAACATGCTGTCTGGCACCTGTCATATAGGGTTCACGCAGGGGCATTTCTGCTTCAGTATTGGTAGGGATGTATATTATGTTAAACTACTTTTGTTTGTTCTTGAGCTACTACAGTGAGGTCAACACCAAATCTCTGGATACATTTCCAGGAACACTCTTTTTTTTTTTTTTTTCTCAGAAGGGTGGTTCCTAAGTGATGTTTGTGTTTAATGATAAAATCTCAAGCCAGTCAACATTCATTTTTTTTCATTGTTACCATTATGTTTCTAAGGTTGTTTATTGGTGATGCCACCAATATTGATATACATTAGGATGGCACAGGTTGAATCAGAGTCAACATGTAACACTGCATGGAAACTAAATATGGGCTTTCCAAAGGGACCCCAGAAATGTGGACATCTAAGACAGGATTTTCAAAAAGCTCCTTGACACGTCATGAAAGTACTGAAAAAGGTGTTAAAAACATTTTCTGTCAGTTTGGTGGGACTTGAGTTGGCTTGTTTAGAATGTTGCGTTTAAATTAAATGCCTACAGGTGGTTTTGAAAAGCCCAGGACATAAGGCTGAAAAATGCTGCTAGAGCAATCAAGTCGTGTTCCTGTTGTCGATCAGTGTCTGTGCTGCCCACTCATGTGACTGTCTGCACTGATATTACCCTCCTTCTGTGTCTATCTTCCTGATTACTTTGGGAGTCCGGAGCTGTTCCCCAGTGCTTTCCTTAAACTTTTTCTTCAATAGCTTCAATGCATTACTTGCCATTCTAACTTCTCCTGAGACTGAAAAATCCCTTTCTCTCTTTCTGTTGCCTTGAAATTATTTATAGTCTGTGATTACGTCTCCATGGGTTTACTCTTGTCTAGACTAAAAATATTTAGCTTTTTTTACTGTCACTTTGTGTGTCTTACTGCATCGTTTGTTATCTACCCTTGTTTTCTTGAGGTTTTCAGTACCTTTCCTAAACTGAGAAAAATAGTACTAAATATACTGTTCCAGGGTGGTCACGCCAAAAGTATATTAAGTGACATTATTAGCTCCACATTTTTACATGTTATTTCATGTACATAAAACTGACAATATCACCCTAAGCCAATCTACCTTTCTTCTGGGTAGAAAGTTGTATTAATTCACCACAAATTCTGTAAGGGCCAACTCAGTGGTCACTTCTCACATCATAATAACTGAGATTCCCAGTGGAGCAGATCTGAATATTTTTCTGAGACAATTTCCTTCTGTCCAAAAATACGATTTTATTGAACTTGAAGCTCTGCAATGCTATGTGACAATTGAAATAATTTAATGGTTTTTAAGTTTGTTGGTGAAGGCTGACCAATATTTTCTGCTCAGTGATGTATGTATTCTATCCCCTGGAGAAAGAATAAGTAGTTCTATGTTCAAGCATAACATTTGTTGGATATTTTTAAAAATAACCCTCTTTCATAGGAACATTTGAAATTATTTCCCTATCTTTTTTTTTATTTGGAAGAAAATACCATGTTTGAATGGCAGATTCTTTTGCAGAAGGAGACTAGTTAGTTCCGTTTTTAATGTAAGGCCCACCTGCACCAAATAACTCATTATGACTCATTCCAGCTCATGATCTACTAGGCTTTTCTGTTAGGACTATGACTTTACACACTGATGTACTGATATGAATACTTAATCCATACACTATGTCTCTATCACAATCAGAATGATAGTACTAATCCCTTCCACCTCTAACTGTACAGCTCAGTTTGAAATGAGACCATCTTTCTTAGAAATAAGGTAAAATTTTGTAGTATGCTTAGGTGGACATTAACATTGAAACAGGGCTTGTTTATAAGGGATCCAGGGGACAAAAGAAGTGGAAGAAGCTTTTAGTGAATGCAAACATGGTCCTCTAAAGTGATGCACATGATTTATGGAAACAGATATCCAAAGACTTACTCTGTAGTCACTGGATGTCACATAAAATATGGGGAGAAAGGCCAGCCAAATGATGCACGTTGTGTACATTGTGAAACCGATAAACTTGGCTTCGTTGAAGTTCTCTGGACATTTCCTTGTTTTGAAGGCATACACAGTGCATAAAACTACGAGGATTACATCATATGTTAAGGAGATTAACATACTGGAATCTTTGACATTGCATTTCAGTATCACAGTCTCCCTCTTTTCAGGAAGAGTGTACCGCCTGGTGCCAGGGGCCTCCAAGATAAGCCACACGGACACCACCACAATCTGTACCAAAATGAGACTCAGGCAGATGAAGACCTGAGAGCTGGGGCTGATGAACTTAGGCCTTTGAGCACCGTTCTTTACACCATCAAATATCCTGGCTATGCAGTTTGTTTTTGTTAGAAGGGCAGAGTAGCAGACAGCAAAGGAACTTCCTAGCCCCAAACGACGTAGGGTGCAGATAGCTGGGGAAGGCTTGGCTATGAAGAAGAAAGTCATGCTGTAAGACAGGAAGACCCCAAAAAGCAATATGTAGCACAGTTCACGGCCAGAGGCTTTGACCAGGGGGGTGTTGTTGTGCTTGATGAACACTGCAATGACCATAAAAGTACAAATAAAGCCCAGGCATGCGATGGTAACAGGACCTATTGCCCAAGCATCTTCCCACTTGATGTAGTCTTCTGGTAGGTCATAACAGCCAGTCAGGTCAGCTGTGGGCCATTTCCCAGGCCCGCAGTCTGCACAAGTGAATTCATCAGCCAGGTACTCGTAGGTTTCACAGGGAATACAAATCCAACAGCAGACATCTCCTGGTTGCATATTCTTCATCTCGTTAGGAGCACAGGGGTCACTGCACTGGGAGACAGGGACAGAGCTCCTGGACCAGTGGATAGAGTCTACCTCAAGCGACAAGGTTTCTGCCCAGTGACCAACCTTCACATAGGAGTATCTGCCCCCAGTGTACTGGAAATTGAACACGTTGTATCGTCCTATCCCATCTCCATAGGCATCAAATTTGACCATACTGTCCGCAGCATTGGGGGGGTTGAATGGAGCTATGAAAAAAAAAGAAATAGATAATATTATTATCAAAGCTGAAGACGATCTTTTCCATGCCTTTGGCAGCACAGACACTTGACAGTTTATAGAATCCAATTCAAGTGGATTAATTTACCAACTAAGTCGAGAGGTCCGTATCTGTCTCATTTTTGAACTTGGAAGAAGAAAAGAACTCAGATAATAGAACTCTGTTTCACTTTACTGCATGAGATATATTTGCAAATGTTAGATTACCAATGTCCTTACTTTTTTTTGCCCCAGACACAACCGAATTCTCCAATTATTTCCCTCAGTATGCACAACTGCTAACTTTCACATTTTCTCTTGAAAGAAAGAGGTCTGCTTCTAACTGAGACTCAGCATTATTTGGTGTAATTCAGCTGTCATGACACAAGGAAATCTAAATGGTTAGATCAATAAATATCAGCTTTGAGACCAACAGTCTGGAATGTAATTGAACAGAGAATTCATTTTGAGGATGATGGAGAAATACCTATGAAGTTCTCAACAAGGTCTTACTATGCCTTTTTCACTTTTGTCTGTGTTGCGGGAAGTTTTGCATTCCTGCTATTTTGCTTCAATTTTGCCAGTTTCTGATATTTCTTGTCTGGTCTGAGGTTCCCAGCATGTGCTGCTTTGGTCCTATACATTGTTCAGGGAATAGATGAAAAAATCCACAGACTGGATCGGTGACCTCCTGTGAAATCAATATTGTAACACTTCCAGCTGGTAAGCTCTGGATAGTTTTTGTTTTCCCTCCAGCTGAGGCTCACGCGGAATGAAGAAATATTAAAAATATAGGAGGAAATTGCATTTACCATGTGATTTATTGGTTGTTTGCTGTAGCGTCAAAGGTGAACAGCTTTATAGGCAGGAAGTAAAGCGGGTATTTTTGCCGTTGATGAGCAATAAAGGTGATTTCATTCCCCAGTGTCTTTGGCTACAGAAGTGGTTCCACTGTCATTGCTGGAATAAATCTCTTTCCCTGCATCTGTGCCCATGCTGTGCTTGAGCATGAGCAATATCATATAAGGATGTAATATCTTCCTCCACTCCAGCCTCCAGGTACTTTGCATTTCTTGCAGTAGATTTATTTAGCTTCTATAAAGCACTGAGGCCAAATTCTTTCACCTTTATTCTTGCAGAGTGTTATCTTATTTCTTGCTAAGGCTGGTAAAAGGGACAGTGTTTTTTGGCACAGAAGCCCCAGTTGGAGGATTGATGCATAACATGCACCTCCCTAGGTGCTGGGTTTGGAATGCATTTCTTTCCCAGCTTTCTTCTTATCTTAGGGCGAGGTTGGAAGACAATTTACACCCACCTATAGTCTCTTCTGGGTTTGAGCCACAACTCTGCCCGTTCTTATCCCTGCCCTTTCCTGCACTTTACCACCTCACCTCTGTCAACCGCAGTGGTGGACAGCCTTGGTTTGCAGGATTACAAACTAGGTCTGGACAACCCAGGAATGTGCAAGAGGATTATTTTCTCTTTTTCTTCACTGTTAGTATCTAGGTGTATCGCTGTGTAGCCCAACAAGACCTCTGAGTGCAGAAAAGTTAAGGGCATCGTAATACTCCCTGAAATGGCCAGTCCTCTTGGAATTAACATGCACTAAATTAAACAAGTAGCTAAATTAAAAATATAGGTCAACAAGATGAATATTAAGCAGTTTCCCTTCTCTCCCTCCTCCTCTTCATGCATAGGCATGCAAACTCTCTCATCCAGGAGCAGCATTAAAATGAAATCATAATGCAGCACTTAACAGCTCTTCAATAATGTGTTGTCATTGCCAGTGTCTTACTTCATTATTCATAACACTTATATAGACTGTAGAAGCTGTTAACACAGCAGCCCAGTTTTAACAGCAAATTTATTCACTTCAGTGTTATACAGGCCAGCTCCCGAGGTGTGCTGAGAGCCTGTGACTTCTGCTGGCACCAGTGGAGCTGCTGGTAAGCAAGAAACACTGCAAACTGGTTACATGGCCTATCTTCTGTCAAGTGCACAACTTCAAGTGCATGAGAACCCCAGTGCAAGTTATGTGAGGGTTAGAAATATCAACAGTTTTCAAGAAAGAGTTCCCCCTGTGTAAGGTATTTAACAACTTAGTTCTGATAGAATATGTATCATTAAATAGAGCAAAGTATTTGTCTTGAACTTTGCAGGTAGGTCCAGAAGACAAAGCAGGTAATCTCACTTGTAGTTATGTTGAAGCTCATGGGGCTGTTCACATGTTACAAATATGAAGAAAATATTTTTGTAGGACAATATGTTTTAAGTCAATATGTTTTAAGTCAACCACAGCATGTAGCTTGAAACATTAATTTTTAGTGGCTGCTGACAGAGGAAAATAAATCACACTCCTTCTGATGGAGAGGATGAAATCATTTAACCAAACAACAATGTATTAAATTATAGTATGGTTAGACAAGGCCTACAAATGAGCCAACTGGGTGGCAGCAATTATTATAGCCACTGATTACCTATAAAATCGCTAAGGCATTTTAACTGATAGTTATCAACATATTCTACATCCTGTAAAACCAAATCCAAAAAGTCATGTTTTCAGAAAATGTGGTGTATTAATAATCACAAAAAGAAGATGCTTATAGGCAAGAATGTAATATCATAAGAAAGCAGGACTTAATGTTTCAGAGTAAAAGAATAATTTTTGTGTATTGGTAGATAATTTTCCCAGAGATTATGTCAGGTCATGTCATAGGTCACTTTGAGAATTTTTTTGCAAGTTTTGAAAGTAAACGTACAATCTTTATAACAGGTATTTCTGGCAGGTCTTTTTTACAGTTGTAACTAAGCTGTTTTGGATTTGTCCCCCAAGAGATGAAAGGCAAGACTCTCTGGGTCTACCCATGCTGTTAGCTAAGACACTATCTGAATGACAGTACAAACTGGCTCCTTTGAGCAGTATCTGTGAATCTTCTCCTCCCCTTGCACTTCATGATTTATCCTTATACAGAGCAGTTATCCAAGAGAAATTCTATAAAAGAAGTTATCAAGGAAAAGAAAAGATAATTAAAAGTGACTTAAAGATAAACCAGTGATGCTTTGTGCTCTGGCTTGCAGCACAATGTTCAACAATGAAGATGCAACAGCAGTGACATTTATGAGAACAGGAGAAACACTCAGGTATACAGGGTGCAGAAGACAGAAACCTGTGGAGCCATGGTGCATGCGGCCCACCTCTGTCAGCTCACTAAAGAAATCTTGTTGGAGGAAAGGATGCCATTGTGCAAGTGGAGGACAACCTCCTTCAGCTTCAGTTGAGAGAGGAATGACTGTAATTTTACGACTGTTTTAGTAGCAGATATGGATAAGAACATAAAATAACATCATAGTGAATTATGTAATTTTGTTTCCATCTTCCTACAGCGGGATCATTTTTTCCAACAATCACAAAACTCGCAAGTATGTGCTTACGTGCTGTTGGAAGCAGGTGAGTTGACTTCATTTGGAAATCTTTATTATTTTTGGTGTCAGTGGTATATGAGTCTTAGTGACATGAAAGAATTCAGAAAGAAAGTTCTGAAGTGGGGGTTTATTTTCTTCCTGGGCAAAAATATTATTTTAAGACATGATATGGGAAATCTTTTCTGAAATGCTTCTGATTCCGCACATGGGCTCAACTGGGTGAAAAATACTTGAGGATTTTTTAATTAGGCATGAGCAGATGAGGAAAACAAAGCAGTTTTAATCTTAATTAGGCACTGGAAAACTTTTAAGAAACAGAGCAGCCTAGGAAAAGAAGAGTGTCATCTTAACCAGCTTGGAATCAGACCAAATTTTTTTTTGCCAAGAACGTCTTTGGTCCAGGAAGGATATTTTGCATACAGAGTCTCGTATGTGTCTGGCACAGAGCTAAGTGTATAGATGTTGTCTTATAGAAAATATCATCAATAACACTTCTTGGTAGGAATGATGACAGATATGCCTACATCTGAGAACATCCTTCACTTCCGATAAAATATGCATCTGTTCTTTGCTTCCAGAGTGTATTCTTTCAGAACAAGGTACAGATCAGAGGCACAGCTGACTAGCTAGGAGGCAATTCATTAATAACAAGTCTTGGTGAAAGCTCTGCAGTTTTTCAGCTTGACAGTTTGCAAAGCTGTGGGATTTCATGTGGTACGGAAAGAAAAGTAAAAAGGACTATTGCATGCACTGAAGGCACCTTCTTCAACAGCTTGTTGGCCGCCAAGACTTTTAACCACTAGACTATAAGGAAATCATGATTAAAAAGAAATAAGAATAAAGAGGGAACAAGTTGGAGCTTCTGAAAAGTTGAGTACCTCCTCCTTAGTCTCACTAGATGGTGCTGCAAAAACTCTGAACTTCTGATTTAAGATTGAAAAACAAGATAATTGTTCATATAAGGGAAAAATATAGGTTTTTTAATGCCTCTTACTCCTTACTCTTACATATCCTGGGCAATCCCTTTCTAAAGAACTGTAAGGAAGATCCTTGATAATAATACAACAGGATACGATGTGTTTGTCCAACAGGCTCATCTGCGCGTATGATGCGTTATCTTGAAAAGTATCACAAAGGACCTTGAGAATGCATATATCTTCTAATTTTCTTTTATTTTTAGCTAGATATGGTTTGTTGAGGTCAGAGTGACTTATTTCTGCTTGGCTGAACATTCAGACTGAGTAATGGAGACCTCATCCACACACTCTTGTTTGTTTCTATCTCAGCATAACGCAGCTGGTTTCACACCTGATTGGCAGAAGGGACATTGAAATTTGGCAATTTTAAAGTTAGTATAGGGAAAGCTCTGAGTGATGTGGCACTAGATGGTACGTCTCCACAGTTAATAAATAATGAATGGGCTTAAAATATCAGTTTTCACAGTGAAAAGTAATCACTTTTAACCTCTGCACCATTGCTTCCGGATGTGTTTGGGTCATATGCAGTGTTGCTTCTTCTCATTCAAGAAATGTGTGAGACTGATTAGTCTTCTACAAATGTAATGTTCCTATCTATGTCTATAGATTTTCCATTCAGCTCTATGGTTTCTCTCTCAAGTGAGAAACTTGCTCTCTGTAGGGAATTTTAACACATCATAGACCCCCCACAGCGTTTGCAGTAGTCAGAGACAGAAATGTTTCCCCAGGCCTAGTTGCAAAGATCCATCACACAGGTATCTGCATATGAGTTAGTTATCCCAACCAAGCTTCTGTCCTACAACAAAGAATGGGTATTTCTGCGGTTCACCTTAAAGTAGGTATCTAGGATAGCTTAGCTGAACTGTACCTGCTTTTTTAATACTGACCATAATGAGAGAGACTAGCTAAAACACATCTACAGTATATGTATCCGAAGTTAGGTGAGATGAATATCAGCAATATTTGGAACAGAAAGGCTCACAGCTGGAGCGCCAAATGATAGCAACTTGTACAAGCTCTCTGCAATGTACCTGTGAAAGGGTGTCTCTTGCAAGCTGTCTGCACAGGCTGCTGTGACTGCTGCGGAGGCTATAGGAGAGAACAGTCCAGGAGGAAAGTAATGTGGATGCTGGCAAAATAAACTAAGAATGGTCCAAAAGATTAGAGAGATTCATTCAGCTTGTCATTATCCTCAGCCTGGCTGAACACAGAACTCCCTAGCTACCTTTATTGTGAAATGCTTGCCTCAAGCATAATGTTTTACATTTTCAGATGTGTGCTGTCCTCTTGCTTGTGTGGCCCTTGGGCATATGTGTGGTCTTTAGGACTTAGGGAGAATGAACTCAATGCTGAGTTACAAACCTTCACCAATTAAATGATGAAGTCACTCTTTTTTTTTTTTTTTTTAAGGAAATTTAAGGAATTAAAAAGGGAATTTCTGATTTCTTAAAAGATTTGGATTTTGAGACACAGAAGGCAGAAAGCATGTAAATGTCTTGCCGTCATTATATTTCTCCTTAAAAATACAAAGCATATCCCCTGACATTCAGAAAATTTCTTGAAGATTTTTGGTTAAAGTTGCATTAGTCCAAGTTCAAAATAAATCGAACATTCACGGAAAAGCATCCAAGGTGTTTGTCTTTTTTTTAATAAGTCTGCTAGGTTGATAATTGATATGAATGATTTGTGAGATTCCTACATAGCAATGCCTTTCAATTGATAACATTCTTTTAATTTAAGATTATTCACTTTAGGAAATGGCTGGCACAAGATGCAAAATGCATACAAGGTAATTTGTATTAGCAATCAACTTGTGATTACAAAGGAAATTAAACCATGACTTTAAACTGCCTAACTCCTCCCTCAGGTCAGCTAGTTGTTTTGTAAACAGAAGCAAGGGGAATCCATTCCCATTATGAAGAATTATGGCCACTGTTAAGGTGACAACACAGGGAGCTGGAGCTGTAAGTTCTGGGTTGGCCTTTGGTATCTCTTGAAATGTTTTGTTCTGAGGAAAAAAATGAGTTGGCTGGTGAGTTATCTGCCAGTGGCTTAACATTAACACTGCTTTCAGAGCCTGAGATTTTGGTTGAGACTTTCTGCCAGTTCCAGGGTTATCCTTGTGTCCAATTTGGATTTCTGGGTGAGGGACATTCTCATTTAAACTCAGCGCTGGGAACGGGTGCTGTGCCTTACCCCTCTCTTCTCAATACATTAGGAGTGCATCTGAAAAAGGTTGAAAATTCACTTTTGGACTAAGTGAGGGACTTGGCTATGTCACAAGGGTGTGAATCTCTCTTTTTGGAGACACCACACCATGATGTGGTAATTCCACCCCCAGATTGCATATAGTAGCTGATGGCTAAGGAAGCATTGAATACCTAATAATATTTTTTTGTACTTCTTTGTCAGCCTGAAGGAAATATGAATAGATTCAGTTATTAAGATATTAAAGGAATTTGGTTAAAACATTCTCCTCTCTGTGGGGACTTGAGGATTAGAGAGGTGTTTTCAGAGAGTGCTCTGAATAATTTAGTTAGAAAGTTTGCCCTTAGAGATCAGAACCAAATGAACCATGAAACAGACCCTCTGGCTGTTATTTCGTAATTGGCTTGATATGAAGACACTCCCAAAACAGGTAGGCTGACATAGATTTAATTACTTACAATGCAATACTTTTATTTAGTAGCAGTAATACAGTAGCTGTGATGCCCTAAGATTCAAGAAATTTCAAGCCCATAAGAAAGGCAATATTTTTTATTAGACTAGTCTATAGATGGAAGAAGTATACAAGCTTTCAGGCACAAGGTCACTTCATTAGGTCATCAGAAAAATTGCTCAATAAATTTGACCTTCAATTATTTTGAAGGAACAGCTCTGCTTGGAGTTCAGTATATCAGGTTTTTATTTCCTCCTGGAAACACAATTTCACTTTGCAAACAGCCTCATTACTATCCATTTGCAGAGTAATTGCTGAGAACTTTTTGTTCACTTCTTTAAAAGTATATAGTTTAGAAACACAAGGTCTGATCAAGATGCAAGACAAGATACGGCAAAGAGATGTTAAGCCAAAAGCCTCTCTGTTTTTTCCAGATATGTGGGCAGCCTAATAAAGGTATTGTGTCTTCCTACAAATCTTATGACTCTATACTATTATTTTTGTTAAGAAGCTACTGAAAACTCTCAGCAATCACCCTACAAATTGCTAATAATGAGGTAATTTGCAAAATGAAATTGTATTTCCAGTAGGAAAATAAAACCGTAGATAGTGAATTCAAAGGTGAACATCTTTTCAAAATAACTGAAGCTCAAATGTATCAAACATTTTGTGGCAATAAAGGAGTTATAGGATGCTTCGGAGCTGGAATAAAGAAACCATGTTAGGGTGAAACACACAGAGGAACCTTTACGGTCAAACATATAGAGGGGGAGAATCACCTCCCTTGACCCACTGGCCACACTTCTTTTGATGCAGCCCAGGATGCAGTTGGCTTTTTGGACTCATGTTCATCCTATAATGCACCAGCATGCCCAAATCCTTCTCCTCAGGGCTGCTCTCAATCCACTCATTGCCCAGCCTGTATCTAGCTTTTATTTCTTTAGTTTAAACTTAATTAGAGTGTCCATATTGGGAATGTAGTTTTCTTACAGAGCTCCTATAGTCAGTGGAGAGATACAGACAACTCCGAAGGCGGGGTGGGGCTAAACTGAGTTATCATCAGGAAGATGGGTATCTTTCTCCATCAATAGATTCTCCAGTTATTGGACTACAACGTGAGATGTGTCAAAGAAGCTGTGAAAGCTGACTGGCTTGAATCTTGGCCACTGACAGAAAAATCATCAAGCTAATGCTTTGAGTAAGGCCCACCACACACGTTAAATGTGACCCATCTTCGTCTGTAAAGTTTTGAGTCTGGATTTTCTTTTTACTCATTTCCATATAATAATGCAATGGCTAGAAATGCACATCTACTAAAATGACAGATTAAGTCAGTATTCAACACAGTGGAACTCATGTATGACCAAATGCTGAGTCACAGTCGAGAGGTGAAAGTGGGCTATTTGCAACAATTAATTTCATTAAAAAGATAGTGAGATAAAGGATAAGAACTACTGGCTTTCAACGTTATTCATGCATATCACACATCAGCTGCAAACGTAGCGTATCACCTCTACCAACATCATCAGTGTTCATCGGCATGCGTTATCCTACAACATGCAAGCTGGATGTCCTATTAATACTTGCAAATTCTTCTGCTCTCAGGAGAAAAAGATAAAGCTGAGAGCACAGAACCATTTTTGCTAATGTTTTGCTCCACTGAATCAGTTCAGCAACAGCAACAGCAATCACTGGACCTCAGGGGAAAATGCAAAAAGAAAACGTTGATTTATTTGCCTGTTTAATGCTGGAAACAGACACACATTTATAGGCTTAGACTGACCAAGTGTTTTAGAGATCTAGAAAGGAAATTAACAGCACTCCCTCAAACCTTCATCTGACTTGAGATAGTTTCTTCTGTAAAGAGCCTTTAAAGATGGGCTTTTTGTTCTTTCAGTTACTGGATCACTAACTAGCTGTTAGCTATTTATTCAAATAGACATGCAAATATAATAGAGGAAGTTTAACAAACTTTTTCATTACGTTTTTGTCAGTTTCAAATAGCAGCTTCATCCAGTGCCTTATTTGCCACTGTCTGGTGGAGATCTATCTTGGCACAGTAGGCCAATCTCTGCTACCAAGCTGGCATCAAGATCTTGGAGGAGTGATCAGCCGCTCCATCCACCAGGGCTGTAGATAAATACCATGGAAAACCTCTAATTTCAGAGACATTATAAATACAAATTATGTATAGGAGCACACGATGTATAGTTATTTATGTCAAAGGAATAGGCTTGAAAATGACCTCAGTAGCACAACCTTCTGCTGTTATGGGCAACTATGTCATTGTTGCTTAGACTAGAAGAGTCCTGCAAACCCATCACATATACTTCTACATATGATCAAGCATTTTATAGTGTTTTGTAGCAAATTTAAGACCTGTAAATGATAAAGTGCCATAGAGAAAGTGTTCCCACAGAAGGAGAGTGAGCAAGTTCTGTAGCAGAAACACAGGAAGCTGCTTGAGTGTCCAGAGCTACACACAGTCAGCTACTGATCACTAAAGAAATTTAACCCTGGCAACAAGGGGAGATCATTTTTAGGGCGTAATCAATAGCAAGAAGAACATGTGTACAGATATGCAGAACATCCTATGTACAGTGAAAAGACAAAAGAGACAACAAGGTGGTAACGGCCTCTGCATGAAAAGGAACAAAGGGAAAACTGAGAGAAGAATCTCTCTGGGATTGTCCCCTGGTTATGGATGCTGCAACTCCCTGGTGCTGCTACCTAAACACCAGGAGGTTCTCTCTCCTCTTTGGTAGAAAAAGACTGCTGCTTTTTGATTTGCTGTTCACTTTTTGCCAATGCAAACTCAACAATCAAGCATCAAGTACTATCTTTTACTGTAGAATTGGGTCAAGTAAAATTAAATTGTAAAGAACAGTGAGTGAGCGCTCTTGTGAGCGTGTGTGTGTGCATGCCTGCGTGTACATGCCTCTGTGTGTGTGTTTTCTGGTCCAAACTTCCTTTGGAACGGTGTGGTTGATATGGAGTCATGCAGTCAAACTGATGTGAGATGCGGCCATTAGGAATCACAGTCCACCCTGAAAGTCCATGTGCTCTCAGCTGCATAGTTACATAGAATTTCTATGGCACATACATTTTGTGTGAGGACTTCGTTCAAGGCTGTGCTTCGCTCAGCTTTCTCACACTAATAGTTTCCCTGTTTCAGATGTGCATGGTGCAATTCCTTCCCTGGCCAAAACTATGGCGTTTTCTTAGCTAAGCCTCATATTTCAGCTGCAGAAGTGGTATGTATTTCATACGTACAAAGAAATTGCTGCATTAGTTTATTTTGTCATCCATCAAATCGTCTGAAATCTGTGTATAGCAGGAAAGAATGTACTACATGAAACCCATATTGAATTGAGGAGCAATTGCACATACACACTTAGAAAGTGAATGTCTCTCGGCCTTCAGAAGTACTTTTGAATTTCTTCTGTAGGAAAAGTGCTAGATATGTATGTGCCATTAGTCTAGAAGAGATGAGATGATTAATGTATTGGCAAGTTAAAAAGATGGGCTTGTAATAAGAAAAGCAAAACTGTAGGAGATGAAAAGTGAATGCAAGACTGAGGGGGCCGGGGCCTTCAGAGTGTGAGGTACATTAACCTCTGCTTTCTATTTACTGGGTGTTTGCAACCACTGTTCACATCACTGCTGCTTTTGGCTCTGTGCTGTTCTTCCTATGCACTAAGGAGATAGTGGGTTACAGTGTGGAGACCCTACAAGCCAACTTAATGATCCTGGTAATTATTTTAAGCCTTAAGTTTAAGGACTTCTATTTGGAGATATGTAATTTCTGGCTTAGTGCTGAACCCTTTTGCATCCCAACAGTGAGCAGGTGAGTTGATGTTGATTTACTGCTCCATGGCTGGAGCAAGAGGTGAGAAAGCAAATCAAAGGATTGCTCCTGTGCCTTAGTCATGCTACATCTAGGATTTTGTGGACATTTTTGTCAGAAGTTTTTCTGCTTCTGACACCCCTGTGCATGAATATGTGTGTTGTTCCCCCTGCCTTGAAGAATTTTAGTATTCTTTGTGTGCATTTGTTATATCCTGAGACAAAATACTTTCATGGCAGGAAGAAGGAAACAAAAGGAAATGACTCACCCAGATAATAGCAATGAAATATCTTTTTACATTGTAATCTGTACTGGATAACAAAATAGCCATAAATACTGCAGTGATGCCAAAAGAGACATTCTCTGAGATGCTTTCGGACGTGTTTAGAAACATGTCTCTAACAGATGAGGAAATGAAAGTTACCCTTTAATACATTTGTCTGGCAAGTCCATCCAGTTTGCAGTTGACAGGAACTGTGTAGAAGATTCGTTTGTGAAGAGGACTCATTTGTAAAAGAAGTTTCTGCTCTGTGAAAGTGCACAGCTAATTGTTTTTCGAATTCTCTTTTGGAAGGTAGATGTGATCCATTGGCCTGAGTAATTTTTTTTTTTAATAAAAATACTCACTAAAACTTACATCAATAAGAAAGGTAAATTTGTAGTAGGAAATCCTTTCAGTTATTTCTCTGAAAATTCTGCCCTAAGATTTTCTTTTTGGTTCATGAGACCATTTACACAGAGGGAAATGCTGAGGATATTTTGGGAAAATGTATGCTAGCGCAAAAATTTACACAAGGGATGTTTTGATGTTGGGTTGAAATCTTTTCTCCCTTTGGAAGAGAAACATAATTTTATCACTGAGATGTTTTTTTCTGCTGTGGGACCTGGAAATGGGCAAGACAACCTGTAAGGTAATAGTTCAGGCTTCGCAGGAAGCTGAAATAGATTCACATGCTCATCTGGGCTGCAGTTTAACAAGTACAGGAGTCAGCTTGTGGCAGGTTTGCTTGGAAGTACGCTACGTGAAAGTGATTCGGGATTCAGAACAAGATCCATGTCTAGGTTGCAGCACCAGGCTGGGCTGAAGGTTAGTGTCACATTAATGCAGCTATATTGGTTTGGTACCAGATCCCATTCAGTCAGTGTTAGCCTGGAAGTATCTTTGCCCTGTGCTCTACTGGGCTAAGCAAATGTGTCTTCCAGGAATGTAGTGATATTAAGGTTATTTCAGAAAAGATACTTTCCTACAGATTATGTTTTCATTTCTGCCTTTCTAATTATAATGAATTTGCTTGGCAACGTTTTGGTAGCAGGGGGGTGTTACAGGGGTGGCTTCTGTGAGAAGCTGCTAGAAGTTTCCCCTATGTCTGATACAGCCAGTAACAGCCGGCTTTAAGATGGACCCACCGCTGGCCAAGGCCGAGCCCATCAGCGACGGTGGTTGTGCCTCTGGGATAACGTATTGAAGAGAGGAAAAGGAGTTATTGCACAGCAGTAATTGCAGTGAGAGAGAGGAGTGAGAATATGTGAGAGAAACATTTCTGCAGACACCAAGGTCAGTGCAGAAGGAGGGGGAGGAGATGCTCCAGGCGCCGGAGCAGTGATTCCCCTGCGGCCTGTGGTGAAGACCACGGTGAGGCAGGCTGTCCCCCTGCAGCCCATGGGCGGGGGAGCAGATGACTGCCTACACCCCGTGGAGGACCCCCACGCCGGAGTAGGTGGATACCTGAAGGAAGTTGTGAACCTGTGGGAAGCCTGCACCGGAGCAGGCTCCTGGCAGGACCTGTGGCCCGTGGAGAGAGAGAAGCACACGCTGGAGCAGGTTTGCTGCTAGTGACCCCGTGACGGGGCTCACGCTGGAGCAGTCGGTTCCTGAAGGACTGCACCCCATGGAGGAGACCCATGTTGGAGCAGTTCGTGAAGAACTGTAGCCCGGGGGAAGGACTCACTCTGGAGAAGTCACGGAGGACTGTCTGCCGTGCGAGGGACCCCACACTGGAGCAGGGAAGTGAGTGAGGAGTCCTCCCTGTGAGGAGGAAGGAGCGGCAGGAGCAACAGTGTGATGAGCTGACCCCAACCCCCATTGCCTGTCCCTCTGCGCTGCTCGGGGGGGAGGAGGGAGAGAAATTGGGAAAAACGTTAAGCCCAGGAAAGAAGGAAGGGGTGGGGGGAAGGTGTTTTAAGATTTGGTTTTATTTCTCATTACTCCTCTTTCAGTTAATTGGTAATAAACTACATTTTTCCCAATTCGAGTCTGTTTTGCCTGTGACGGTAAAAGCTGAGTCATCTCCCTGTCCTTATCTCGACCCACAAGCCTGTTGTTATATTTTTTCTCCCCTCTGTCCAGTTGAGGAGATGCAGTGATAGAGCAGCTTTGGTGGGCACCTGGCGTCCACCCAGGGTCAAACCACCACACTAATATCATTATTAGCTGCCAACAAAAATAGAGGCTTGGTAAAAAATAACGTAACTCTTAGTTATCTTTGGGATTGGACACCTGGATTTGTGACTTTCTGTAGTTTTCTTCATCACCTTTTGAAAAGATCAATTTTCTTAGGGGGTCACTGGAAGTCCAGCACACACCTGGACTACTCAAAAGAGTAATTTATTTTCTCAGTGTGTCACACTGTTGCAATGTGTCCCTATGGAATCTTCTCATGTCCTTGTCCTCATCCTCATTAACACTGTGGTGGTTATGTTCTGAGTACAGCCTCTGTCTTTTTCTGCCCCTAAAATAGCACCTCAGCATGCAAATGAGACTGAGATTAGTTATGGAAGTGCTAAAGGAGGTAATAGGGAAGAAGATGGTCTTCCCATTGGCTTTTCAGAGCCAAATTAGACGCTAAAATGTAAAGGTTAGGAATCCTGAACCAAACTCTTTTCTCACCTATCTTGTTCTTCCGGCTCACAAGGAGAAGTAAGCAGACCTGACGTCTTTTCAGTTATGTGTGGATGTCTGGCACAGGTAAATCTGTATGAATAACAATACAATGCCATGGTATGTCCTGAGTTGTCCCCTTGTTGTAGAGACCAGTGGGACTGGAAAAGTGAGCATGCAAGATTGGGGGATGAAAATGCTTTATGAGTCTTCCTGCTCCTCTGAGCGCTTTGACTGTGCAGACCCTCAGTGTTTGGGATTCACAGGACATTTGCCAGCAAAACAAAACATGAAATAGTATCTATTATAAAACAAGCAGCAAGCAAACACAGAAGTCTGTGATTTAGAGAAATTAGGTTACTGAGCCTTCTGTCTCTCAAATATGTGATCTGAAAGAAAATCATTGCTCAGTTTTTCAGTCATGTGTTTCTCCATAAACACAGGGTGTCTAATCTCATCCTCGTTTACACACCCACATGGGCACGACGCAAAATGAGATTTGTAAGATGGCTAAAGGCTACATTATTAATATGACAAAAGCAGCTGACTATAAGTTTCATACAAAGCACAGACTACATAACTTTATGTTTAGTTTTTCATAGCTCAGCTGAAGTGGTGTGTTGTATAAGTATTCAGGTAGAGGAAACTGAGATGGGGAGCTGTTTGCTGTTTTAAGGGTGTCAAGAGGATGGGGCCAGACTCTTTTCAGTGGTGCCCAGTGGCAGGACAAGAGGCAACAGGCACAAACTGGAGCCCAGGAAGTTTCCCCTGAACATGAGGAGGAACTCCTTTAGTCTGAGGGTGGCAGAACACTGGAACAGGCTGCCCAGGGAGGTTGTGGAGTCTCCTTCCCTGGAGGCATTCAAAACCCACCTGGATGAAGTTCTATGCGACCTGCTCTAGGCAAACCAGGTTTAGCAGGGGGTTGGACTAGATGATCTCCAGAGGTCCCTTCCAACCCCGACCATTCTGTGATTCTGTGACATCAAGCCACCTTCACCTAAATATGCTGCTATAACAAGTTTGGGGTCATTGCTGGCCTGTGGTTTCTGCAGACTTTCCAGGAATGGTACCCATCTGGATAAAGGCCAAAGCCAACATACTTCCAGAGCCCTCCTGAGGACTATGAGGAAATGTTATTGCTGCTCTGTGTCTTGCTAATGCTGCATTTACCATCTTTTTGTCTATGGGAGCTCAGTGCTCAGGTCAGACAGAAAAGTGGTGGCAGCAGGCAGTAGTGGCAGTGGTGGCAGCAGGCAGAAGTACCTATCTCTCAAATTAAATGGGAAGCAATAGTCCAGCGCACCTTGGCCTTTGCTGCTGGAGCTTATCTCAAAAGGCAAGAAGACAAGTTAATCTCTGCTCCTGCTAATTCAGGCCAATTACTGTTAATTAGTATCAAATGAAAGCATGAAAAGGCAGCATTTCATGATGGTCTCTGGCTAGATAACAGACAACATTAACAGGTAGGTCACTGACTTGCCATCATGGCAAGGGAAGTTTTAATGACAATTTTATTCAGAAGTTGTGCCCTAGACATGACAATATCTGTGTCCTGCTTCCAGCCCACATATAGAATCCCTGACTGGTTTAGGTTGGAAGGGGCCATAAAGACCATCTAGTTCCAACCCCTCTGCCCTGGGCAGGGACACCTTCCACTAGACCAGGTTGCTCAAAGCCCCATCCAGCCTGGCCTTGAAAGTGTTCAGCTTACATGGTGCAGTGTGTGACACACAATGCATCCAGGGTACAGATCAGATTGTTTGCCATTGTGGTACCTCAAACCTAAACTAGAGGATGAAGAGGTTCCATAGTATTTTAATTTCAGCCAGTTAACATCTATAAAGCCCTGTACAACTTGGTCTGATTTCACAGCTGACCTTGCTTTCAGCAGGAGGTTGGACTAGAGACCTCCCGTGGGCTCTTCCAACCTGATTTATTCTTTATGGTTCTGTATCTTATGAATCAATATTATACACATTTAAATATGGAAGTATGAAGTTATGCATGTATATAAAGTACATAATTATATGAATATACACTATATTAAACACTTCAGAGAGGGCTAAGCAGAGATTTCTGCCCAGGATCCTCTTTGCTCAAAGAAAGGGAACTGCAGATCCCCATCATCAGCCAGGTCTGCAACGAGGCAGCTGGAGGAAGGAGAAAGTAGAGGGGGTCATCAGGAAAACCAGGCTATCAAAATCTCGCTACAGCTCTGTGTGTGTATATATGCCAATGTACCTCTAATATAGAGAGAAATAGGACAAATACTGTGCAGGTTCAACTGTTCCTCTGCCCTGAAATAGAAAGTCTCAAGTGTGCTTTCGGAGACTGTGCCTTAGCTGCTTGCAAGGTTTTAAATGCTATGACACATTTGTGGTCCCAGGAAAAAGGCAGTAATTTTTCCTATATATCCTAGAAATCTTTATTATGTATGTTTTTAATTAATATCTTGGGGAATTCACTCTGTATTTCCCTTGGTTTTACTAGACACAAATCCATCATGAATTACACTTTTAAAAGTTTTATGATTAACAAGGTATTAGATACCTTCTGCTCGTGAAGGTTTTACCTTCAGCTGAAAGCGATGTTCTGGTTTATTTTACAAATAAGCATCACAAGAATGGCCAACAGGACCTTACAGCTGACTTTCTGAGTGCTGGAGGTGAAAGGGATCTGACCTGATGAGCAGGAGGTCATTGGGTGAGATGATGCAGTAGCAGGGCCATCTGCAGAGCCTGGGATATGAGCTCTAGCTTCAGGCTGCACATCTACTGACAGGTACTGCATGCTGTAAATTTATACCTGGCCTTTGAAGTTTCTGCATCTGTAATTTGCTTGTGATAGCAGGTGCATCATTTGTTGGTGTATGTTCCACGCAAGCCTGTCAGGACACTGAGCTTTGAAGCAGACTTTTGATAGGAAATAGTTACGGATAAATCCCAGAGCAGGGATGTGCAATGCTGTTGTGCTCAGAAGCAAGGTGACATCTGCCTGTTGCAGACCGTGACTTTTAAGCTCTTTCCTACTTGGGTGGAACAGCTGTGATGGAAATGGTCTGTGAAAGTATGTTCCCAATACAGAAGTCACCAGTGTTCAAGAGTAAATGAGAAGACAGGTTTGTGTGCTCTGGCAGGGGTGTTGGACTAGATGATCTTTCAAGGTCCCTTCCAACCCCTAACATTCTGTGATTCTGCGTTTCTTCTTCATATTATTTCAGTGTT
Organism: Leptosomus discolor; assembly: GCF_034619465.1. Taxonomy (NCBI): domain Eukaryota; kingdom Metazoa; phylum Chordata; class Aves; order Leptosomiformes; family Leptosomidae; genus Leptosomus; species Leptosomus discolor. Next base: position 210,541,080 of record NC_141391.1, on the reverse strand, counting down.
GACTGGGGCAGAGTAGGGAACAAGAAAAGAAGATAAACCATACAGAAACTTAAGACCAGGTAGGAATAAAAGTTTTGTCATAAAGTTCAGTGGATGAAATGTGACAAATTAGACCTAACTAGCAACGCTTTTCTCATTTTGACTAGTCATTCTGGTTAGCTACAGGAGAGGATTTTGCCCAGTATAAGCTAGGTTTGATGATACGAGCTTTGCTGTAAAAGAGCTGGATTTCTGAACATAATACAGGGAGGGACATGACAATGACTCTTGTAGCTGTGGAGGGGGAAAGGGGTAGGAAAAGACAGCGAGTACTATAAACATGTGTGTTGCCTAAAATTTTTAATGGTCTATTTTCCAGGGTTACTACTTTAGCCAAATTCCTCCCACCATTTGCTGTGAAGATTCAGGAGGCTGCAGCAGACAGGTGGACATACATACACCCCTAAATCCAACCTCCCTCTGCCCATATGCTCCCACGCCAGACTCACAGCATAGTCAGTCCTGCAATACCATCAGCCTTGCTAACTGCACAGTGATAAAATCTGGAGGCCAGTCCCATGTCCTTGGGTGGCAAGACTGTCATCCTACACAGCCAGCTCAGCAACCCTGGGCCAGATGGAGCTAATACTGGTCCTTGAATATCATTGTTGCCCATTCTCACTCCTGGCCAACCTGGAGCCCAACACCCCGGAGGAGCAGTTACATCAGGTAGCAACATGCGGGGCACAGCCATACAGCACCCTGCCACTTTATCCCAAATGACAGACACCCCTTTCACACTGCCTGTACTGATGTTCACTGTCCTGGCATGTGTCAAATGAGGCTTGCAATAGTGCTGTGGTCAACAATAACACTGCTTTTCTGTGTCATCCTGGTGGTCTGAGGGAGCTAAAACAGTTAGCAGAGCTGGTTGTTGCACTGGCCCCTCCATCCCTCTGAGGGAGATATGTGGAGCTCTGCCTTACGTTTGGGTTCATCCCTGGATTTATAGCCCTCCTGAGAGTTACCTCCACACGCTGCCCTCCACCAAGAAATGGCTGGGTGATGGCAAGGAGTTGAGTTGACTCTGTGCTCTCTCACATGGAACCTTTACTTTTATTCAGTATTTCTTTGTCATCCTCATAATACAAGCTAACAACCTCTTGAACCAGGATCTCTTCATCAGCAGAAAAGCATCACAATTCAGAACACCAAGTGCTGCACTTGTGCCCTCAGGAGGAAATGCAGAAGATGGGAAGATCAAGAAGATGAATCAGCCCATATCTCTTTGAAAGGCCAAACAAGCACTGAGGTGCAGTGAGTGCATTTATCAAGTGGCTGGGCTTTACATTCTCAGATCCTGCAGTTGGAAGTGGGAATCAGGCACAGGCATCTCCTTTCTCCCTTACTGAAAAGATTCAGGATATCACGACATTTGTCATGTATGTCTTGCTGACTTGCAAGATACTAATGTGCTCTATGTATCTCACAGACAATAAGGGATGAAATCCCACCCTGCCTTCTTGCCACACTGCAGATCTATGGAGTTATTTCAACTTAATGAAACCAGAGAAATAAGTAGGATCCCAAAGTTATTAATGAAATACCTGCCACACAGCATGTCATCAGCAGTGGCAGCATGAGAATGCACAAATCCTGGCCAGTCCTCTACTTCAACCCTACTGTTAGATGGTCCCTGAGTATTTCCCTCTGTAGGGAAATACTCTCTGTGCCTGAGAGTCTCACTTCAGGCTTTCAGCTAAATGGCAAGTGAGAATCTTAGTTGGTCTATGCACCATCTGTAGTCAATAGCAAGAGATGTAGGGGCAAATCATCTCTCAAGTGGGCTACCTCACGTGGGCTGAACCACGCTCTGTAAGTGCTGATCCTCTCCACTAGCTGTAATCAGAGACTAACCAAAACTAAGTCAAGTGTGTAGGGCAAATGTTTAAAATTACACAGTCCCACACCCGTCACATAAATGCACTCTATCATTTACTCAGACCAGTGTGTTTGGAACGCGCAGTCCCCTATTCCTGGAAACTGGGAGAATACATTCAGGGCCATTTTTCAGATTTCTCTCACGGCAAGCTGCAGGTTTATGCATGCAGGGCTTCTCATCAAGCAGAGGAGGCATTGCTTAATATGGTTATCACTGTTCTGTTTCTTGCCTGATTCTTTTTGGTGGGTGTGGATCACTATCTAGGCTAATGAAGACAGAAAGTTCACAACCTGACTTGGTTGCAGTGTACCTGATGGGCTGGTAGCTTCCATGCCATCCTCTCTCTGCACTGGGGATACATTCTCAGATTTGGATCTGTAAATATGAGAGTATCATTGATCAAATGTACCATGCAGCAGGGTCTGGCAGTGTATTAAAAACACACCCAGAGACTTTCTTCAACCAGAAACGACAAAGTCGTATTCTTGATCCTATTCAAATTGATGGCAAGACTTGTATGTGTTAAAATTTCCCACCTTTCTGAAAGGAAGAAGGCATGGGAGATTTGCTGACTCTCTGACTACTAAAAATCACTCATCTGCTTAAAAAATCACTGACATTAAAACATGGATTCACATTATAATAGAAGAACTGATAACAAAGGAATAGGAGATTAGCACATCATACTGTAAGCTAGGAATAATATATAGGGAAGAAAATAATTGGAAAAGAACTCGACAAATTTTTTAATGTTTTAAATTGGAAATGAAAATTGACTGAAACTAAAGCTCTTCAGATTTTCAAAGATTTCCATGTTGATTTTAAAACAAATTAATTTAGTTCAAAAAAGAGCCTTTTGTTTTAAAAAATGCAGAATGACAGCCTTTGGACCTTTTTTTTTTTTTTTTTTTCAGCTTGAAGGGCTTCAACTTCTAATTCGTAAAAAATATAAAAGATATTTCAGTCAAAATGATAATGAAATTTTCCAGGTATATCTAAATTAAAATTTTCCTGAACTTTTGGTCAAACAAAATTGTGGTTATTTTGACTTTATGTCTTCTAAATGCTGAGTATGAAAATGCCTGGTTGCTTAAAAAATCTCTGCACGATAGAAAAATTATTAGAAATCACGTACTGGCCAAGATTGTTTAGCGACATACTAAAGCTGGACTCTATTAAGACTGTACGCATTTAAGCCCATAAAAAAACCTGTAGTGTCAGAAAAAGTTTCAAAATAATTGAAGTTTAAGTTACTGAAGTGCTTACTCAGTTGGGTAGGTTGTTACTGTCCTGAAGTGTCTCATGTTAAGGGCAGAAGCATATTGCACACCACTGCCATCCCTTGCGATCAGTATGCCAGGACCCAGCTTCTGTGAAGTGCTGTGTTCCTGAAACTGTTTAATTTCAACAATTTGAAGACATTCAGGTATCTCTGAGGATAAGTGTAGGCAAAGGAGATAATAGTTTTTATGTATTAAGTGCTGTGTGGAGGGAGAGGAGAAATAATGTTTCTTATTTTTCGTAGGTCTGAAGTCTAAAAGGTTGTTTCATTCTGTCTTGGGCTGCTTGTGAAATTAATAAATAAATCAACTGCAATTACAGCATGATGTATGACATATACATATTACCTATGCATCTGTTTATGCCGTGGTATGTCACTATCCTTACTGATGCAGCAGTCTTTGGGAGGAGACCAAACGGCAGGACGCACATGAATATCGTGTTGCTCAGGCCAGGCATGTGGCTTCAGCTGCATTCAGCAACACTCAGAGGAGGGTTTTGAAGCATTTCAACTTCCAGCTGCTCTCATGTTATTTGTTCTTTGTGACTGAACCTGTATTATTGGAGCAAGATCCAAGATCCTGGGTCCTCCTGAATACACTCCTGACAGATGAGTTAAGATGTAGGAAGTGACCAGTCCCATCTGCCCCTTCTTGATTTACATGGCAAAGAAATCCAGGCATGTGGGCTGCAGAAACCCTTGATGTTCTCTAAACAAGTTAGCTAGTCAGCTAGCAGGATGCTGGGTGACCAGGGATCCTAAGGAGCTCTGCGACATGCACTGGGAGGTATGTCTACTAGTACCCAAGAAAATGGAGTACTTGGCTACACCAGCCATACCACACTGAGCTTGAGAGAAGCACTAGGGATGTGGTCAGTAGTATCTAGAGATGGTCTGAATCAAGTGCTGAGAAGACCTCTAAAGGAGGGCAAAAGTTCAAGATCCAATCTGACAGTTTCACATAGTTTCCCGTGTTACTAATGTGGTACCATTATTGCGGGTCTCTTGAGATTGAGCATGTTGTATCATACACATATTTATCTTTCAATTCCCCTTGGAGCTAGTTCTCATACAAAGCACAGTATCATGTTTCCTTACTATTAACTTGGTCAGCTGAGAATATCAGTTTAACAATACATAGACATGCAAGCTCAATCAGATGCTTCAGAAGAAAGTTAGCAACAAAAAGACACGATGCTCTACACTTTACTTGTGTCTTCTGTAGATCTATTTAGCCTTGTGATGGTGTAATATTAATAATAAACCTAAGCTTAGCCATATGGATGGCAAAAACACAGAGATGTAAATGTTCTGCGCAGCCAGTACCCATGAGGTATGCTCATATCATTGCCAGATCATCCACTCTTTCTTCACAAGTCTCCTGCACATGTTTAATCTAGCTTTTTATATTTTGTCACGAAGCCTAAAGTTCTGTAACATAGGTAATGGCACTATCCCACATATTTAAAAAATTTATACTGATCTGATTCCATATCAGGAATTTTTGCTTTACTATTGCAAAGACGTTGCCCATTGACCATGGTCCAGCTATTAACATAAATTCATAACAAAACGAGGAAGAGAAGGCCAAGTCTTGGCACAGGCACAACAGGCAGTTGCCTAATATAGCAGGTGGCGAAATGATCATTGGCCTCCAAACATGCCCAGATGAAGCCAAACTGGCTGTCAATGATATGGAAGGTGGTGTGTGGAAGCTTGGAGTATGAAGGGTAGCATTTCCAAAACCAGCTGTTGCCACCTCCACCTCTTCCTTCTGCTGGAAACAGAAGGAGCATCAAGTTGTTTTTTTAGGTTTCCCACCCTGTCTTTCTTTCTCCCTTCTTGTGACAGGAGTGGCCTTGCCTGGGTACAACCCTGGTCTGAACTGTGATAATAGGTGTCACTGGGAATTCATCTGGCTCTTATATGACTGATGAACATTTCATTAATTACAGTGACATTCTCTATGTACCATAAGAGAAATTATTACCTGTAAAGTTTACTTTCAGGAGATAATCTTTGTACAGCTTCCTGCCATCCAGATGCTTCATGGCATCACAAAGTTTGGTGGTGTTTGGACACAGAGTCCTCTGCATTTTATGCAAGGCATGGGCCATCGCATACACAGCGTTCACAACAAACATGATCTTGGATTCTTGCTCATAGTTGGAACTGTTGATGGTGAAGTGTTTTTCACAAGCCTTTTTATGTGGTTTTCGGTTCTGGAGATTACACTGGAATTTTTGTTCCCAGAAGTCCTTGAACCAGGGGTTGCGCCTGTTATTGTAAGGGCTGAGGCTTTGGAAATACTTGTCAAACTCTTTGACTGGATGGGAAGCAAGTTCCAATGTTATTGCCCCAGCAGCTATGTGCTCATTTCCCTTGACAATACTCTCTTGTGCTCCCCAACCATCGCTGGCAATCCAGGTGAAGGAAACATTGAAACGATTGGCAGCTGCAATGAGCTCTCGAGAGTCATCGCCTCGCATGAAGAGCACCACCACTCTGGCATTGGGTTTCTGGAGCAGCTCTCTGATCACACCATCATAGGACTTCCTGATGTTGGACCGTCCCACTTTCTCAGAGGTGGCAATGCAGATATTGCGGAGGCGAGCTTCCTGCTCAAAGGCTTCAATCCCTGTCTCCCCGTAGTCTCCTTCTGAAGCAACTGTCGACACATAAGTCCAGTTGAAGTACCGTAAGATTTCAGCCATGGCTTTCGCTTGGTAGAAGTCTGGGGGCACTGTCCGTGCAAAATAATCGTAACGGGATTTGTCACTCAGCTTGGCACTGGTGGAAGCATAGCTTATCTGGGGGATCTGGAAGAGTCTAAGCAAATTTGCCACCTAGAGAGAAGGGCGAGAACACAGATCATTTAAAGGGGTGGTATTTATAAAACTGAACAGAAAAATCTAGGGAAAGGCATAAACAGTGTCATTTAGAGTAAGAGGTGTTCTGACAATCACTGATTAAGGGTGTTGATAGAGAATGTTGACAACATACTCTGGTGACAGCAGTGCACTGTGCATATGCAGAACAGCTGTTCTGCTGCCCAGTTAATTCCCAGGATCCTACTGGAACTGTAATGGACCTTTTATTTCTGCCATACTGAATCTGTTTAAACCAACAAAGAATTTGACACAAATGGACAATGTCCTTCAGTCTCAGCCTGTGCTCTTTACTGAGGTCTGGGGATTTGCATGCCTTTCCCATTCATAGTGTGATTCCTCTTCTCCAAGAACCATTATATTTGATAATCAAATGTACTAATAAGACATCAATTTCTCTTTTATGCAAATATCACAGATGAACATGCACAGGCCTTTCACAGAATTCTCTGACCTCACTTATTCAAGCTCTGAGTCCCCACCTCTCCTACTTTCTAATCTTTAGAACTTTTTTCTGAGCTATTCTGACTGCAGTCCTCCTGAGATGGCATATTTGCTGCATGTTAGTGCTCCTCAAGTGCTGCACAGTGTCATGTCGACCTACAGCTTTTCATAATTAATAAAAACTTTTAATAATCTCTAATTGCCCTTCTTGTGTGATTTATGTTGTCCAAAGTCCTGATTTTTGTGGTTTTTTTTTTTTTTCATATGTTGCCATGTCCCTTGCTTAAACATTTTCAAATCTACTGTTACTCTCCTAGAATTATAGCTCCTGATAATGTAAGGAAAGGAATGAAGAAAGGTTGTGACCTGGATGAAGGGACAGAGTGTACCCTCAGCAAGTTTGCTGAGGATACAAAACTAGGAGGACTGGCTGATACACCAGAAGGCTGTGCTGCCATTCAGAGAGACCTGAACAGGCTGGAGAGCTGAGTGGGGAGGAATAACCCCATGCACCAGTACAGGCTGGGGGTTGACCTGCTGGAGAGCAGCTCTGCGGAGGAGGACCTGGGAGTTGTGGTGGGCAGCAAGTTGACCATGAGCCAGCAATGTGCCCTTGTGGCCAAGAAGGCCCATGGTATCCTGAGGTGCATTAAGAAGAGTGTGGCCAGCAGGTCGAGGGAGGTTCTCCTCCCCCTCAACTCTACCCTGGTGAGGCCGCATCTGGAGTGCTGTGTTCAGTTCTGAGCCCCCCAGTTCAAGAGGGACAGGGCGTTACTGGGGAGAGTCCAGTGGAGGGCTACAAAGATGATGAGGGGTCTGGAGCATCTCTCTTAGAGGAAAGGCTGAGAGGCCTGGGGCTCTTTAGCCTGGAGAAGAGAAGGCTGAGAGGGGACCTTATCAATGCTCACAAATATCTAAAGGGTGGGGGTCAAGAGGATGAGGCCAGGCTCTTTTCAGCAGTGCCCAGTGACAGGACAAGGGGCAAGAGCACAAACTGGAGCACAGCAAGTTCCACCTGAACACGAGGAAAAACTTCTTTACTCTGTGGGTGACAGAGCACTGGAACTGGTTGCCCAGGGAGGTTGTAGCACCTCCTTCCCTGGAGACAGTCAAACCCCACCTGGATGCAGTCCTGTGTGACTTGCTTTAAGTGAATCTTCTTTAGCAGTGGGGTTGGACTAGATGATCTCCAGAGGTCCCTTCCAGCTCCCACCATGCTGTGATTCTGTGATTTTTTTTTCCTGTGATTGTTTCTTAAACATCAAAGGGAAGACTTTGGAGTTCTGCTTTTGTTGAGTGGAAGTTGTGTCCAGTAAACTAAATTTAAAGCTGATCTTGGAATATAGCCTGACAAAACCATCTGAAAAACGATAGTGTACTTGAGATTCCCAAGGGAAACTCATTAAAAATTGCTCAATCATCTAATTTTTCACGTTTTCCCCAAATGTTTCTCTGACCACAGGTATGTCTGTGAGAATTCAAAGGCAAAGGACTTTGAAAAAAGTGTCGTAGAGCAAGGCAAATTTTAGAGGCTTAGATGTTGATAGCAAAATAGACAGTTTGGTAAAAACAGTCAGAATATTTTTATTGCTTTTTGGCAACCCTTATCTCTTGGGAATTTTTAGATTTATATTCGGTCTTGTCTTTCAAGCAGACACTGGGCCATCTTATCTGTGGCTCGTCTCCCACTGTAAACTGGTGTATCTCTTGTCTGGGCCAGACTGCTGCCTAACCATAAGTGCACAGTGCCTTTCACAACCACCTGGGCCATCTGAAACAGAGGACTTAGGGAGACCTGTGTCCTACTGTCCTTTTGGGGCACTAGGAAAGAGCAGGTGGGGTGCCTTGGCACCTCAGGTTTCTAGATGCCTGTATCTGGGGAGTTAAAGTATGTCTTCATAAAATAAAGCCTCTTCTACACTGCTGGGGAGGAGTATCCTGACAGGGAGCTTTGGCTAGTGCCCCATGGTTTTGCCTACGGGTGTAGGCATGTGGCTGGGAAGTGCTGTAGCTGAACAAGCTACTGTCCCTCAGGAAAAAGCTGATGTGTCCTTAACCACCCTGCTAGGTAGTAACATTCATTAAACTGCCTTATACTTGAAATGTGGGATTTAATTTCCATTGTGGTGATTTAAATGAACAGCTTTAAAGCAATGGAGTGGGCTGAGAAGCTTGTTTTTGTCACTAAGGTGCAATGGATGCTTGAGCATTGTTAAGCCTCTGTGGCTTTGTAACTTTTGATTACATGCCCACATATCCACATGGTTTGGTTCACATGACCTCACTCAAAAAGAGCACTTTGATTTGGTAATAAGAATGTCCTCTGTGTAACTATTCTGGAACATTTCTTGCAGAACTGTGTGGGCTTCAATTGCTATTCTTGTCTGAGTTTATTCTAGCAGAAATTATTTTATTTGAGCTAAACCATAAGGATATGTACCCATATCATTCTGCATCCCCCCCGCCCAATGGCTAAAGAAGTCCATTTTCTAGCTAAAGCAGTGTTATTCAGTGTGTGGTCAAGCCTTCAGCTCACAGAAAGTTACTCCTAACAAACATTACAGCTTTTCTTTTTTTAAATTTTTTTAATTTCTTTTAGTCTAAACAGCAAAAGTATCCACATGTAGGCACCCAGTACCACACCCCCATTTTACAAAAGGGCCCTGAGCCTTGGATGTCACTATACTTCCAGCGTCCCAGCAAACTGCCTGCAATTCTGCTTCTGGTGCTACATGGAAAAGAAAACTTTCCTGTGGAAATGCTGTTTGCTGTAATGCTCTTCACTGCAAAGCTGTCCAGATGCTAGGTTTTTTATAGACCAAAAATTAAAAAATACAAGAAAGTCTGATTAATCATAGACGATAGTGACCGAATCATCCCTGAGAACTTCAACTGATCATGGAGCTCAGTGAAGTTGTATCTGTTATTAATTTAGATCAGGTCACTTCTGGAAATTCTGAAGTTGGGGATTTTCTGAAATACTGTAACATCTTGATTTTTAGGACTAGTTTTTCAAAAAAGCTGATGCAGCCAGTTTCAGAATGGTCCCTTTTTCCAGCCATTTCCATGCTGGTCTGAACATCTGATTCTGAAAAGCAGATCCTGATTAAACGAGCAACAAGATAAGGCCACTGGTAACAGGTTCTGGAAAGGAGCAGATATCTAAAGGTATGTTTATTCTACACTGTCTCAGTGTAGTAGAGGACAGTGCAACGTGAACCAGTTATATGCACCAAGATTGAACCACCTGAGGCATGCCCACACCGTAGCTCCATGCTGCCTTGGGATGTGTGCTACAGCTTCAAAATTGCTTCAAAAAGATCCAGCTTTTGCTAAATGAAATAATCTATTTTGGCAAAGTTCCAGGCAGCAATTTAATCAAGCCACGGTGCATGCAATTAGAGCCTGAAATCCATATGTTGGCACTTAAGTAGCAGTGGTAGCCTGGGATTTTTTTACTGTCAAAACCAGGGGGTTTTGCAGATACTTCACACCTTTGAAAATAAGGCTGGGTGTTCTGTATCCGCAATCTAAAACAACTGCTTTACACAGCTTGCTGTGAAAAATCATGTCGATATAGTCAGCTTCCAGTGTGATGGAAAACCTTGATTTGCCCTCATGCTGCCGGATTTATTAGTGTAGCCACTGTCTTGTGCTAAAGCATCCACTTCCCAAGCGAACCTGGCCCTCACCCAGCTGCTAGGACAGCGAGTGATTTGTCAGGGGCTGCCCAACGTGAGCATGGCAGAAAGTCCGGTGTGAGCCATGTCCCTCCATAGGGACAGGCTGCACCAGCAGATCCTGCAAATGCAGTGTCCAGGGCAGTGCCAGAGGAGACTGATGTCCCCCTCATGATGCTGGAGCCACACCTATCACTTCTACTTCTCTACGTATTGGGGACAGAACAAATACTTGGGGGAAATTGCCAATCTAGTTTATAACACTGAAAATGGCTTCCTAATACCTTGATGCAAGAAGTGAATTAGGTACAGCTATCGAAGATGTGAATCTGGTTTCCAAGAGTATTTCTGTCCATTCAAAGTCCTGATGATAGATGGGGTCAGGTAGGTAACACCTATATGTCTCAGAAACTCATATATGGATTTATTGAATCCCATCAAGCATTTTGCCTCTCCTCCATAAGACTTTCCTGGCAGCAGGATTTATTCTGATGCTTTTTGTTGAAATCTCTCATCTTAACAGCCCAGAGGTTGTTACGTGGGCTGTTTGAATATGTACAGGGCTGAGGAGCACAGGAAACACTTTGGAAGAAAAAAAAATCTCAGAAGTGTTAGAACACATAGGGTTTCTTCAAATAATACACAAGTGTATATCACACACTTGTCAGACAGAGGAGGCCCCTTGTTAGATGACAGTGCTCTCTGCACTTCTAAAATTTTACCACGTGAGAATCTCATGGCCCTTAACACGGCTTAATGAATCTAATTTCATAGAGCTCCTTTGAGACAGGCAAGAGCTCCTGTGGCTGTTTTGAACAGAGAGTAAATTAGGCTGCTGAGCAAAATGGGATTGAGTTAAAGGAGGTTTGTCTCTATTGAGAAACCGGAGAAATCCCTGTCTCTGAACTGCAATTTGTCCTAACAAAAATTCAGTTGCTGCCTCTGGTCAGAGAAAAAAGTATTTCTATTCGTGAGGACAAGTTGCTTGCCTAGATTCCTACAGCGAGACCGTGGCAAAACCATATCCCAAGGATTTTCTAATGTCTAGATCACTGCTATAGCACAGGAGCTGAGCTTTTGCTTTGAAGAAATGTGTGCTGCTGACAGTGTATGCTGTATCTAGTTCTTAAATGATGGTAATTTACAGTGTGGGCTTTTTTTTCTTATTTGGGCAGCTGCAGGTCAAATGGCAGCTAACACATCTCCTCCAATAGTATTTTTTTTTTCTTATTTGACTTTTTTCTTAAATCTAAAAATATTTTAACCAAATTTTAGCAGAAAATGTTATTTTAGAATAGCAGGAAAGAAACATTGTTTCTGAATGGGCTGGAGTGTGGGTATAAAGTGATGACAAGTAGTGGACATAAAGCTAATGTAAAGAATAAATCAGGTACCTGTCCCTAGTCAACTGTGTACACTGGCCTGTACACCTCCCCATGTTCCCAGCTGCTGGTTTGTGCATTTTACATCAAGTTAGAACCTCTCTTCATTCAATTTATAACCATTTTCTTCCATCCTCTTGTCATGCATGTCAGTGATGACATTTGCTTTGTCTTCTTGAGAACCAACCTGTACATACTGAAAAGCTGATACTAGTGTTCCCACCGAACCTACTCTTCTTCAGGACAAACATATCCAGTTCCCTCCATCTCTTTTTGTAGGGTATGTTCTCCCGACTCTCCTCCCTGCAATCATCTCTGTATTTCATAGAATTTATTAAATCATCCTTTTATTTGGGGACCCAAAGCTGGACATAGTATTTTAGATGCGGTCCAATGAGAACAGAATAAATAGAAATATTTTCCAGCTGTCTACTGGCTATGTTTCTGTAGGTACTGGCCAGCATGCTGTGAGCCTACAGCGCTGCCAGATTGTATCATTGGCAATAAATATGAGCAATACTGAAGAGCTAGGCTCCACCATAACTTGCCCTGATCTCTTGGAACTCAGTAGGCTCAAAGGCACAGTTCTCACCTTGGGGACAGTGTGACCCAGTGTGATTCAGCTTGGGCACTTCTGACATAGTCACGGTTTGGGAGTACGTGGGAGGTGAAGATGTCAGTAATGCAAATGCAGCTGTTCAGCTTGGACCCAAGAAAATGCTTCATTCCAAACTGTTTTTTTTTCGAAGGGAAATTAGGAGCTTAAGTTCCTTACTGGTTCCAGAATTGAAATACCTCTATCAGTCTGGAACGTCCTCTTTCCTGGAGAGAGGCAATGGATCAGAAGGTGTTTGTCTGGGATATCATAACAAGCACTATGGAAGACAGTCTTTACATGGGGGTATGTCACCACCTGCAACAGAAAATGTCCATTTGGCTTCAGCTGGGCTTCAAGCTCTGGCTCCAGGAATGCATCAGCAATGCTGACATCCCAGACCTTTTAATCATTAAAGTTGCATCAGTTGCAAAGAACTAAGCCAGAAGCAGTGAAGTTATTTAGGAGTCCCACTCTGGCTTGTACTCCTCCGAAATCTTCTGGCACATTGCAGGACTGAAGCAGTGGTTTCTATCACCTGTCTCTCTTTTTGGTATTAAGAGGGCTGTTTACTAGTTAGTGAGTATTAACAAAATTCCTTCCAAAAGGTAGCTCAGGAAGAAACAATTTGTTACTAAACAAACAAAAATGTCTGGCATTTTTTGTTAGCAGGGAAGGGGAGCAGACAACATTGTTTTTAGCCTTGCTCGTCTCCTGAAAATGTTGGTAATGAAGCTGGAAAAATATAGCTAAATATTTGCAACGGTCTCAATAGCTGTCACATCCAGAAAGGCAGTATTTGAACAGTGAAATAATTGCATCTGCAAAATGAACATTAGAAATACTGAATACTGTCACAATAAAGTCTAAGATTTCTGCAGAGGACCCAGGATTTCCTTTTTATAAGCGCGTCCTGTGTAATTGAAAGTAAACCAACAAGGATGTGCAGAGAAATGTTGTACTTGGAAAGAAGAATTTTTTGAAAATATTTTTTACTTTTTTCCTGCAGGGGATAGCACAGTGAGCTGTCACATATGCACTCTGCCTCCCGACAGCATTAACTATAGACGCCAAGAAAGCTAAGTGCTAAACTGGCACACTGAGAAGAGATCCATGCAGAAGACCTTGCTTTGCACAGGGAGTGCAACTCTTCTCTAGAGATGTGGTAAACCTGACTGTGAGTGGCTCATGTCACATTTACACATGATGAGAAAAGGGACTAACACTGAGGTTGATGGTTTTAAAAGCATAAAATAGTTTCTGGAGTTAAAAGAGCTATCATTGATAAATATGGTTATTTGAGACACATTATGTGATGCATAAGTCCTAGTCAGAACGGACAGAATGAGTGTGGGTGATGTCAAGATGTCCCTAACTAGTTCCTATTTTTGTCCACTTTCTCTTGTAATTACACCTGTTCCCACTTATAACATGATTGGGCTCCTTCCTTCTTACCTCTCATCTTACGGGTTACTTACCCATCTGTGTAAAATTGTATCATTTGCCTTGGCAAAAGGAGAAAATACTCACACCAAAGGAAATAAAAAATCCCAAACCCAAATAAAAAAAGGCTGCAAAGGAATCAGCTACCTTGGGATTTTCAAAGAAGCCAGCCAGAGGGAGGTACTCACATTCCTTTGAAATCTCTAGGAAAGACAAGTCCAGTGCTGTTTGGACACTTTGAAAGTCTCAACCTAGTGGCTGTTCAGTTTCTGAATGTGGAACACAAACAAAGAGAGGAAAAACAACAAAGATCTGGCTGAGAGGTAGCGGAGAGAGAGAAAAAACACAGACATAAGAGGGAAAGAGTTTAAAGGAGGCACCAGTAAGTCAGCAAGTGCCTGTGTAGCTTAAGTGCTAGTGGTAGGTGGCCCATCTCACAGAACAGGTCTTTTAATAAGGATCTGGTTTAGTTTTACAAGCACAAAATCACCAGCGGCTGTTGCGCAGCTGAATGCAAAGCTCCTCTATAGGCACGGCACGAATCGCATACGTGGGCTGCGTCCCTGGTGAAACTCTGCAGCTCCCTGCACATTTCTCCTCCCCATATCCCTGTTGGGTCCATGCATAAGGGGACGGAGCTCCATGTGTTATGGATTTCTTTTGCATCTAGTTCTAAGGATTTTCCACTATTTTCAGTGGTTATGGAAGTCACAAGCTGTAGTTAAGGCTTTGGTTGAAAGATGGTTTATGCTTGGGGGAAGGAAATGGAGGTGATTAGCTTTCAGGCTCCCTGAGCCCTTGGCAGACTTGTGTGGCTAAGGAGAAATGACAGCCAGGAAAAGACTGCCAGTAAATGAGTACATATTCTGAATTTCATGCCACATGGTCACTCATTTTAAGGAGAGAGACTTTAGCTTCTGTGATAGCAGTAATGCACCTTTAAACCTTCTCCAGTGGTTTTGCTACAGTTTACTTGAGACACAGCAAGGAATTCAAGAGAAGACAGCTGGGGACTGGTTTCTATTCTGCCATTTTTTCTGGATGACGCCGTGACTTGGGAATAACTTTCATGACTGTGATTTGGAGGTCTTGTGGGTTGGTAGCATAAAGGAAATGTTACACAGGGCTAAAGCCCTACATCAACATGAATATAGTGGATAGGGAAATGCTAAGCCCAGTTCACCTAAGGGAATGTCATAATGTGTTTAAGAGTTGACTGCAGGGAGTGGATCCCAATCTTTGTTTTCAGAAGATAGGTCCAGTTTTCAAAAACAGAGAAGAACAAATCCAGCACTTGAATAGTCATATTCCTGTTTAGCATGCATATTCCTGACAGAGCTGACCTAAGTATTTTAAACATGACATTTGGATTAGCTATGTAGGTGCTCGTCTGTGCAATTGAACAGTGATTTTTTCTTATCTTTTTTATACTGTCGTTGAACGTCTCCAACTAAAATATGTTTGAAATTTCTGTTGTAAATGAGGAAAGAGTGGCTCAAATGAAATAATAATCTGGCTCAAATGAAAAGCCATAAACCCAAAATAAAGTCCTCCAAACTTTGATAATTCACCTTCTGATACTAGATTCAGCTCGGGTCAGAATTTTATTTCATGAAAATAGCTCTTTTTTTACATGAACCGTTCCATTGATTGAGAATCCTGGCTTGAGTTTTGAGGGATCAAATGCTGTGCAGATTGGGCTCACTGCTAATTTAAACACAACATCTAAAAACTAATTATCCAGATCATCATTAACGATAATAGCCTAGTCTGACCAGAAAATAATTAAGCATTCTGCATTCTCTTGTTGTTTTCAGTCTCTGCAAAAAGTGCCTATTGCGCATACTGACTCAGTGGGGAAGGTGTTCATTGCTGATTTACCAGCAAATTCTTTTTTCCTTGGTGGAAGGATAATGAAAGAAGCAGAAACCTGACAGCAGGAGCATCACAAAGTGATTTGGCAGACAGATGTCCAGACAAAAATCTGGAGAGGGAGGGTGAAAGGAGGGGAAGAAAAAGTATTGAAATACCACAGCAAATTCACAGGAGAAAAGAAAAAAAAAAGGCAGAAACAATTTGTTGTCTGAAGAGCTTAGCATGTTTTATTGTATGGCTAAGAAAATGCACCGTGGGCTTCATGATGTTTACAGCTCTCAGGTAAAAGAGAAATGTTTGACAGGGCTACATCCAGAAGGACCCAGCACCCTGAGTGCTGTTTGAAAGCACAGGGAGTGGGGATGCTCAGCCTTTCACATGTGTCTGCTGAAGCGGTTTGACATTGAGCGGTGGTGCGATTCCAGTGGCTAGCGAAGGTGCTCTGTACAGGCGACTGTCTCTGAAATTTGGTAAGCTTTTCTTGGTGAGGCACCAAAATGTGTGACTACAATGCACTGAAGTCCTTACATCTTCAGACTTGATTCTGCAATGTCTATTATTCTTGACAAGGATTTTCTTTTGAAACAGACCTCATGGTTGGCTGTCTCAATGGAATAAACAGAAGGAGTGAATGCCTTAACTATATATTTTCTAGATAGTGTGAAATCTAGAAGCTAGAAAAGAAAGACTGAAGGAAGGCAAACCCAATCTATGTCAAAGTAATCAACTGAATATTTCTTTTCCAGCTGGGAAATGCTCAGTGGCACACTGAATGATTTGTGAACCTATTTCTTTATTTTTCTGAAGAACTGCGTAAGAAAGACAACTATTGGCAACTATAGGGAAGGTCTATAGATAATAGAGCAATATTAAGTATGACTATTGTTTCATCATCCCTCACAAATTTTGAAAACTGTGTGACATACAGATATGCATACAGCTATATTGGTGTTTTTTATATGTACTGAATGAGAAAGTCTCTTATCAGGACTTCCTATTTCCATCTGACAGCTGATCCAAACCCAAGCTTCTGGAATATGAAGCATCTATATGTACTATGTACATTCAATGTGCACTGCATCCAATCTGCTGCCTCAGATATGGATTTAGTCTTATGTCAGTGATCATCAGAGACTGGCTTCAAAGGGACAGATTGACAGATGTTGTGCAAGAGGCTTCAGGCCATTTTAGAAGCATGGCATGACTGCCTCAGGGTTTCTGGGAGGGAAGGAAATATCTGTATCGTTCCTTAGCTATAACTCCTTTTATGGATGTGCCTTTTAGGCTAGGACACGTCTTCATATCCTTTGGAGACACTTGAATTTAGGGTGGACTGAGAAACAAACTCAACCACAAATGACTAGACTAAAAGTGAGGCAAAACCACTGTCATGTCTCTAGCAGTGGGATAGGGCAAGCATATGATGTTTCCAAATATTTTACAAGCCTTGAGATACTTGCACCTCTGGGAATTGCTGAGACAGGGATAATATCTATCAAGAATTTCCTGATTTTTTTCTAGTCATTTCTTGAACTCATTTAGTTTTTAGCATCCATAACAACCTGCCATTTGCTGCTTTCATTTGATGTACCCTTGGTCTGATTGGAAGAGACAATGAATAATGATTTCCTTAACAGTTTATGTTGGCCAAGGTTTTGTAGCTATCATTTATCCTCTTCAGCTGTCTCTTCTTTAGAGCCCTGGAACTTACTTGTTCTTTGTGATCCAAGTGATGAGATGCACATAAGTGGTGAAGGATACATCCCTGCCGTGCTGGATGGTACACAGTGGGACAAAAACACTCCCAGTATCAGAGATGGCTGCAGTTATGCTCTGCAGAAACTATTCTCGTATGGTATGGGTAACCATTTCCTATGTATCACCTACTATGAATACACAGACAAGCCACACACTGAAAAGGGCATAAAATGCAGTTTGTTGAAATGTTTTTTTCTGTGCCCATGCACATCTTATGGAAACTGGCCATGCTCCCAAGTTGATGGGATTTAATGTCTTGACAAGAGCAGTAGCCAGTTCCCTAATATAATTCTGACTGAAACGAGCATTGGATGAACTCTTGGCCTGTTTATGACACAGGTAAGTGAAGCTCTGTGGGCTTTCTGTCACCATTGAGATGGTCTGTGGCACAGAAGAACATTTTTCTCCTTTGACACTGATGCAGTAATTAGAGCCTGTACTCAGTCTGGAAAAAACATATTGCTTATAGTGGTGCAGCACCGTCAAGGCTTGATGCCTTGGGAAAACTACAGCTGACTGTTAGGAAATACTAGATGCAGGGTCTTAGCTTACCTGAATCTGGGTGTAAGACACCATTCACTTGTGGTTATGAGTGATATGGACTGGTTTATGTAATTTAATCCAAAATTATGAGATACGGGTATATTTGGCAGCTTCAGTGAAGCTAGGGGGCATTTTTGCATGTGTATAGTGCACACTGACAGTGGCAGGGAACTTTTTATAACATCTCAGACTGCACTAACATAAGAGTACCTGGTCTGGACAGGACAAATACAGATTTTTTTTGCTAGAAAAGAGGGCATATATGTTCTTCGTGTTCATTTAACGGAAAAAAATGCCAAGGACTTAAAGTTTTATCATGAATTTATAAAAAAATGGGAAGTCAAAACCAAAAGGAATCAACATTATGTTTAGCCCCTTGCAACTGAAACCAGGCATGCGATAAAACCTTAGTTGGAAAGATATATGGAGCATTTAACCCACCTGCAACTTTGCAAGCCATTAAGTACTCTCCAACACCCTACTGAGACCCTGTTTGGGACCAATATTGTAAAACCAAAAGCTGCAGTTACAGTGTGCCAGAAGGAGAGAGAAAGATATGCTGAGGGCATCTGTGGTCTGTGCTGGACTTCTGACAGTGCTTACGCTGCACTCTGCCAGGCAACATTTCATGGCAAAACCTGTCTTAGTATGAACTATATGTGGAAACAAAAGGAAAGACAGTAAATTTAGAATTTATTCAGAAACTGTACTGCGTGCATGGGATATTTGAGACCTTGCTCACTGAGATCAGCAGAATACTTTTCATTTGCTTCGGTGTGCTTAATCAGACACTAAAAACTTGCAAGCCTTTGAGTCAGGCATAATTCAAGTTTCTGGCTAGTATGCCATTTTTTACTTTATTTCAGCCTGGAAGTAAGATAAAAATTTCTTCTTTCATTTTAAATCTCTGTTGTTTAAATGACAAATGTTATATACAGGCAGCATGGCAGACACATATATTCTGAAATATAGGTCCTATAATTTATTATTGATGTGAAAGCAGAGAGCTGAACTTAGAGTTGTAAAAGTCTCATGAAATGCAAAGTTCAAAATAAATTCTAAGACTTTTGGAAACCTCACATGACCCCAGGATACATGGTAACTAGAGGAAGTGGACAGCTGCCAGAGGTTTAATCCACAGCAAGTGTTTTAAGAGTGAATCAAACTAATACAAATTCAGTAAAAATTATGTGCTAGATTGACCCCTAGGGTAAAGTGATCGAGCTAAGACTTGCTTTATTGACAGTCTTATGTAAGTAGTTGTTCTTTCACAGGAATTGCAGAAAAATGATTCTCACCTGGTGCAGCTCCTGTGACTTACCTGTATGGAGACGCTGCTATAGGAACCGCCTATGACTCCTGCAATGAGCAATGGTAAATTCTCTTGAATGGCATATGAGCCATCAGGGCACATATACTCCGTTTCATCCACTTTAGTCAAAGATGCCCTGACAAACTCCAAAGACTGTTCTAAGGCATATGTATCCCTGGAACACGTGTCCAAGATGTGAACTCCAAGCTTAATTCCTGGCAGCAAGTAGTTGTCTCTGTTGATTTCATCAATGGCAAACAACATGGCCTCCAAGCGCTGGATGCCTCGATCTTCATTGATTCTCCCACATTCTTCTATCCCGGTGCCTTTTTCATTGATTGGGAATAAGCCACCTAAGACCAGGTCTCCTTCTATCTTAATTTCCTTCCTTACAAAGCTGTGGTCACTTAGGGAAAGGAACACTCCTTTGGAAAACAAAGCTAGCGCAAGGACTTGAAGTCTGGTGAACATCTTCATTGGTCCTGTTTTAGCAGCTCTAAGAAACATTGGTGGGAGTAAAAGTACTTCAGTCCTTCTAATCCATTGCCAAGTTTGAAGTGCTGTCCCACAAGCCAGTGAAGAACAAGCCAAGTCTTTCCACTGAACCTCTAAAGAAGAGACAGAAGGAATTGGAAAAGTCAAAAGGAGATGTGAGCTGTTACAAAATTTTCATCAATAAAACACTCAAGATCGGTGTTAAGGGATTGCTGGATAGCATAGAAAGTAAGAAATACATTTATCTTGCGTTTTCATAGATTTGGGAACTATAGGCTAAGCATCTACTACAATCTAATGATTACATGCTAAGCATCTACTACGACAGCTGTGTACAAAGACCACAGCCATATGGGGTGAAATATTTGATGCTGACCACTGCTCAACAATGTTTTACGTTTTGCAAGGACACAATCCATTTCTGACATTTTTCTTATACCATCCTCTCTTATTGCATCCTCTGTCTCTGGACCTGGAGTCTTAGGGACTCATAAGACACATATGAGTCTCATTCACTGTGTCTCCAGCTGTTTCCAGCCTTCCCTTAATAATCTTTTTGTTGTTGATGATTGCACTCACTATTCCTACAGCTATAGCACTGTCACAGTGTTATCTCCTTGCTGTTAATTTTTCCTGAGCTCAGCATTTGGCCTTTAGAAGTCCAACTGCCTTGACTTCCTTTACCGGCCCGCTCATCTGGTGCAAGCAATGAGAGGATGGGAGAAACCACTTGGTGCTTTACCTCTATTTTTTGGGCTGTGACAGCCATTTGAAACACAGGAGAAGCTCTGTTTTACAAGGTGGGAACTGAAGATTGTGTCTGTAATAGAAAAGCAACCAAGTCTATGTCATACCATTTCACTGTTAAGATGCTCCCTGGGATGGTTTTGACTCAGGTCAATAGTGCTTTTCTATACGGTGTCTGGGCATGGTCCATGGACAAGCAGAGACCAGAGACCATTCCTGACAAACAGTTTTGATATGCTCACAGTGTTTCAGCCATTTCATCTTCGCTGGTGTCACCAACAGAGAGCGGTCCATGGTTCATTTAGTTTTCAGCACTGCAGTTCTGCAAGGCACTTTACTAAGTGACCTACCAAGGGTAGTTTTTATGTGGAAGGTCTGGAAATTGAACCTGGCTCTCCATCAAATGCCTTAATCACAAAATCATCACTCCATAAGGCACAAAAGCTTCTCTTGCAAACAAATTAAATAATAATAAAAAAAAAAAAGATGGAAGAGAAAAAGAAGAGACCTGACAAGGAGGAGTCTCATACTTGATGCTTGCTTAGGGCATGAAAACGCTTATGGCTGGACTTGTTCCCTTTAATGTTAATGACAGTTCAGTGCTCAGATCAAGGGGAGAACAGAGCAGTGATGTATGTACTTAGGGTATGAGTTTACCCTCACTAAGTTCAAGACAGTTTGCCAATGACCTTAAAAGGAGAAAGATCAAGCCTTGGAGAGAAGATCATGCTGTAACAATTTTATTACTAAATACGCATATGCAAAGTCTATTTGTACAGCACAGATGCATGATTTGTCCATAGACTCCTTGTCAATATCTCTTCAAATATGACAAAGTGGCTGCCTTGATCTCCAAATCCTCAGATAAATCAAATGTAGTAAAATTTAAATAGATTAATAATTTATTTCTGTACTTACCTTTTCCTTAACGAAATACATAATGTTATTAAAGTTACAGGGTTATTTATAATTTAGAAACACTTAACACAAAGAAACTAGAATAAGCAACAATTAAGATTTAACACTGAATAATGGATGAACATGTTTATTGCAAGGCAGTTGTTTATCCTGGTACAATTTCAATGTTGCTGTACCAAATTGCGTGAAAGGATAGCTTTTTATTCATATTTAGTCCGAGATTGTTCTCTCATAAATCAATAATACGTCAGACACACTGTCAAAGGTCTCTCTCTGCAATCCTAGTAATGTGTGTAGTCTAAGCCACAGGCTGTCTCAGCAGAACTTCCCATTCAGAAATAAGTGATATGCCAATGGAAACCAAGCTTCATCATCCTTCAGTGATCTGCAAGCAAGCTAGTTTGCTGATCACGTGTGATTTATGAAGGAGATCAAGAAAATACATTTTCTGGTCATGTTAGGAGAAATAATGAAGTACTCAGCAGTACTTTCTGTGTCAGACTTAGTATTATAATTTACCAAATATTATTAAAGCATGTACAGGGATATAAAATGGTGATACTATCCCATCGCAAATAATTATCAGACAAAAAGGTGGCATTTGTCACATAAATGATTGTGTGGTTAATAATTCAGTCAGACCAACTTCCATTGTTCTCATCACTAAACCATCGTTTGGATAAAACCAGGATTTTGGATTTTTTTTAATGCAATATCCATTTTATTTACTTCTGTAGCTTATGTCACCACTGTATCTCAGCAAATATTTATACATTTATCCTTACAACATTAGTAAAATACTCATTTTCTCTCATTTACACTTTGGGAAAAAGAGGCAAAGAAAAATAAAATGAGATTCTCAGGAGTCTAAGTTCAGATTTTGATTTGCTTGGCACTCACAATCACTATCAAACTTCAAAAAGGTCTCTGCTTCCCTTTAGGAATTGAAGAGCATACTTTCAACAGTGCCCTGCAGCCCCCTGGTTGCCACTGAGGCACTGACTCTGAAGAACTCCCTAAGCAAGCTGGTCTCTTTTCCAAGCCTATGCCTGAATGATTTACTCAAGGTCATCAGCACAGTCGAGAACCAAACTTTGATCTTTCCCAGTGTTCCTCTGATACCTTAACAATAAACCTCCCTTGTTTCCCATTGCTCCTTCTGGCTTTTATGTGAATCTTTTATAAGGTCATATTAAAACCAGACTGTTTTCAACAGCTCTTCAACACTATCAAGATCAACTAACTTTGCCAAAGAAAAGGCTTGTAAATGGGGTCCTCTATAAGGTTTTCTAAAACCTACCTGGGACACGCCTAGAGCTACAGTGGATTTACTCTGAACAGCATGGAGGCTATTCTCATCCCCCTGACTCCTTCATTGGTTCTGGTTTCTGCAAACGGCATCACTATCCACCTTGCATCTCATCTGTGTCTCAGGGATCTGCCTGTCTCTGATATGTTAGCAATAAAGGCTAGAAAGGTATGGAAAATTATTTCAACATTGCACATATATGTAAAATGAACGATGCTATAGAGAGAACTGATTTCCCCTGCAAAGAATGCCAACGATTTCTATACTTTATCACTTAACAAGCTTAAGTGATAAGTGTCCTGCTGAGGGAA
Source organism: Leptosomus discolor (assembly GCF_034619465.1). Taxonomy (NCBI): domain Eukaryota; kingdom Metazoa; phylum Chordata; class Aves; order Leptosomiformes; family Leptosomidae; genus Leptosomus; species Leptosomus discolor. The sequence continues at coordinate 210,518,177 of NC_141391.1, read as the reverse complement.
ATTGAAATCAGTCATGGCACATCAGAGGATTAGTCCCAGCAGAAGTCAAGGAGTGATTGGAGAAGGTGAGGATTGGGAATAAGCGTGACCATTTCTGTTTCTTTGCCACTTCATGTTGATAGACCCAGTATGATGGTGTCCAGGGACATCAAGGGAGGAGATGGTGGGAACCTGACCTGGGTTGGAGAACATAGATGACAGCCCCATGATCCCACTCTATCTGGGGACATGTTGCTTTGTAAGGGGTGCCCATGGGAGGGGGCCACCCACCTACACCAATTCCCTTAGCCTCCTCACTTGGCAATTCCTGTAAAGCTCCGAGATTTTCACAGAGGCTTTGAGAGTGTAGGGAGATGGCACGCATGCAGAGTCCTGCTTTCCAGGAAAACATGGTCTCCCTTTTTCATGTATTCAGATCCTTTGTTTGTAAATGGGAAATAGTTACCAGAAACACAGTTTTTGGTATCAAATGTGCTTCTCTCTTTCTGCTGACTTAGCAGCCTATTCCCTGCTGCCCATGTCGCGGCATCGTGGTGTCCTGCCAAGGAACGAGGGTGATGTGCACAGGTCAGTAAGTGGAGGCACTAATGCGAAGGCTGGTTTGTCAGGGGAGGTTCCTCTTTGGGCTGTGAGGAAGAGATGCTTTCAGGAGCAGTGGCTTCTCAGTGGTGGGATTCCTGTAGCAAGCTGTGAGGCAGATTTGGGTGGCTGGTGAACAGCGTCACTATGGTGACTCTGAACAAACATCTTGATGTGAAGAAAGGAGATTATTTCAAAACAACTCGCAAAGATGGGCTAGCAACTCAGTTTCTCCCGTTCTCTCTGGCGTGCACCTCCTATGTGCTTTCTCTGCAGCTTGCGTAACTCATGACTGTATGTACAAACACTTTGTACCTCTTTCAGGCCGATATAGCGCATATTCTTCCCCTTAACCGTTGTGAGAGTAGCACCCCAGAGTCGAGATTTGCCATGTCCTACCAGAAGTGATTTCACTACACTGACCACATCAATTTGGCTTTGCAGTACCTTTTCTACTAAAATCATGTTTCCGGGACATTTCGAAAAGAAGTACCTGTTAATCAAGCTGCAATTCTTTTAATTTTTCATTTGTGTTTAATGTTTTAACTCCAGCTACAGGCAAGGTTCTATTGTTCCAGGTGTTATGTTAATACTAAAAATATGTACACTCCAGCCCTAAAGGCTTTGGATCGCTGGTGGAAGTAGATGTAGAGTCTAGGTGTAGAAGTGATCCAAATATCTAAATGAAAAATAAACAGAAACTGGTAGAAGGAAAAAGTTTTCCATGTCTGCATCAGAAGGTTTCTGCATTCCTATGTGAACTTTAGTCAGCAGCACTTGGCTTGTGAAACACCTTCACTCGGCACTCTGGAGCCCCTTCTCTTTCCACCAGCATAGGTCCATGGGGGAGAGCTACATTTGCTACTGAGGGACACTGCCATCACTTCCCTCGCAACTCACATATTAAATGGCAGCTGTGCTGCTCTTGTTGAAAATACTCTTGCCTCTTGGTCCGAATAATCAGTTTTGGAGGAATATTTCCGTGCCTGTAAAAAGTTGATTGCACAAACCCATTATTTCTTGGTGCAAGTTTATTTATTTACTAAGGATGTGCACACCCTTGTTTCTGTGAAAGCAACTAGAATGAGAAAGATGTCTGGGTTTTCTATGTTCAGTACCCCACCAATATAATCTCCAAAACTAAATCTGTCTTTCGTGGCTTTCTTCCAGGGCTATATTCACATGACAGCTCTGTTCTTCTGCAGGCTTTCTGTTTGCAGCTCACAGAGTAGCTCCACCTGTGCTATCAGTTCAGGGGTGAATTCTTATCACGCTAAGTGTCTTCAGTCTATTTTTCCAGGTGTCAAACTCCAAAAAGAAGTGGAGTTGAATCTTTCATTTAGCCAGATGACTTGTAAATTGAGTATGGTTGTTCTTACGATTTTGCTGATCCCTTCTACCGTATCAGCACCCATGTTTGGCACTGGCAGTCTATCCATCTGAGCTGAGGCACCTCAGATCTCCTAGCTATTTTTCAACACCGTTGACTAGCAAATGGGACAATCTACATGACTGGGCTAAAACTCTGCATGGTTTTGCCCTCATCCCTACCATGTCCTAAATCCTAAATTCCCCCACATTTGTTCCCCTTTTCAGTATTTTGCAGGGCTCATCTGTTTACCCAGCTTCCTGAGAAAGGATGCAACATGAGCTGACGTGGGTGCTGCAGAAGATTATGTTTAGCTTTATTGTGGGTGGCTCTCTTTTGGCAGTCACGGATTTTTACTGCATTATTCAGGACTATAATTTGATATGGTGGTGCCTGGAGCCATATGTCAACTTGGTATCACCTATCACACTTAGTAAACTTTCTTTGGAGGAGGAATGTTCTCAGTGGAAGGTCACAGGGCAGGTTCCCCACACCTGTGCTCTTACGGCATATTGCAACATTGAAGTTAATAGCTCCATCAATATATCTGTCTCCAAGGACACCCCATGAGAGAGATATCTTTCCCCGAGCCCTTGGTGTGCCCTACAAATTTTATCCTAGGGAAACAGATTCCTAAAACCATTCCAGTTTTGGCTCAAACTTCTGACGCCTCTTTCAAGACTAACACAACAAGATAAATGCCATGATTTCTTTCTCTCAGAGATCATGAGTAGCTTGCACAGCAGCATTGTTCATGCAACACATTTGGCACATTTATGTCTGCTCTGCCAGAACTTGACCTTACTGCCTGATGAGAATTCAGATGCACTGAAAGATGTCTTAATTCATTGGAACAAAAATGATGGACAAGCTTGAGTCTTATTACCAGTTATAATCAGAGATGCCATCACCTCTGGAAGAGAAATATTTGCAAAGAAATCTAAGCCTTATGGTGACAGATATGTGCCAGGTACACAAATTGCTCACATCCTGATTCTGGCTGGCTGAAATCTGATCTTTTAAATCAGGAGGTAAAAAAAAAAAAAAAAAAAAAAGGACGAAAAAATTGTAGAAAACGTCTTGAGGTAGTGAAAACAAGTAAATTTCTTCCATGGAAATGAAGAAACTTCCTTCATGAAATGTTAATCAGGTGCTGACACATAAATTCGCTGGAAATGAATCAAACTGCTTTAAATTTCAACTGCTGGCTGCTCTAACTCAGAAATATTTTTTTTTTTTCTTTCCTTGTGAAAAATGAGAAAAATGGCTTTACAGCTAGGTGATTTTGTGCCTTTCATTTCAACTCGGAGATCCATACATGAAAAACATCAATCAATAAAATTACCACTGCCAGCAGCTAGAGAATACAAGACATACATGTCCACCCCATGCCTAGCATGTTGTAGAAGAGTTTGAAAAGCCCTAAAGTTTAAGGAGCAATTTCAGTATAAAGAATGACATAGAAAGCAAGAGATAATATGTCAGTGCAGAAGGAGACGGTTCCTCTTAAAATAAAAACTTCTGTTCTGTTTGTTACTTCTGTTCTTTAGAATGAGAAGGAAAAAAAAATCAGAACACTGCATTACTGTTTGTACTGTGTTTGCATCAACAGATGATGCTTTATGTTTTCTACAATGTCAACATACAACAGATGCCCAGCCCTTTCCTCAGAGATCTATGATATATTCATCCTGTTTCAAAAAAGAGAATTTAAAATATTAATCACAACACAGGAAAACAGATGTCTCTGACGTGATACTCTTAAACTTTCTAGATATTAAAGGATTCTATAGATTAGAACAAGACCTATTAATTCAACCTGGTGAGGAACAAGGAGCTTCTGGAGATTAGCCAACATTAATGTGCTGTGGAAACATGGGGGTTTGCTACTTGTTAAATTAAATAAGTGCATTTGGCACTGGCTGAGTCCTTCAGAAGTGAGTTTGGTCTCAGGAGAGGGAGGTGCAATGAGCAGACCACCAGAGCTAGAGAGCTGGGTCAGGCTGTGCAGTCTCCTAGAGACTCTTGTTAGAGTTTCTTCTGTACTTTGACAATAAGTATATTCAAGTGTATTGAGAAGTCCAGCCATGAGCCTGAGGCTTTGTACCATCTGGACAATTTGTGGTGTAATGATCTTGATGTAATGCAGGGTTAGACCTTTGAAAGTCCTACCATCTTCCCGTCTGTCTTTTTTGGATTGAGCCGAATCCTACTGCTTTTTATCCATCTGCTTATTTCTCCCAGGCATTGGCGACAGCTGAAAGCACACCAGCAGAGACAGCAACGAACAGAGAAAGGCTGCCTGCCTATTGATTGCGTGTTAGTCGACTTTAGTCTCAGTCTCCCTGTGTGGTCTCAGAAAGACATGGAAGAGGAAAAGTGGGAGCATAAAGACTTCAGGGACAAAGGAGCAACTGGCTTCTGTGACCTGTAGAGGTCACAGCAATTATTCCTGCTAGGTGCTGCAGGGATGCCATCACCATGCTAAGGTCAGCAATGTCAAAGGCAGGATAAGAAAGGTAATGACATAAATACGGAGTAGTCCTGCACAAAGTGAACCGTGATGTTTTCAGCATCATGTCTTGGGATGAAACTTATAGCTAAGGAAAGCTTTAACACTTTTACTGAATACAAGTGAAGCTTAACTAAGTGAATTTAACACCAACCTAAGTATAGCCCCTCAAGGAGTATTTGTGCATTTAGTCTTTGGACAAGTATTTAGCCTTTGCCTCTTACTTGATTCTTAAGCATTTTTTCCTGCCCTCACAGAGCTAATTTCTGTCTCATTATCACTTTTCAGCTCTCTGCAACATCTGCAAGCTTTTTCTTGGGCCCAGATCTCTCCTCGAGTTTCCGTCTGTGCTCCAGCTGAGGTGCTCTGCCTGTGCATTCTTGGCTCTCTCCGAATGGCATCTGTGTGAGCTGCCAGATTTCACTCACATCACTCCTCTGCCAAGACATTTGCCTCACATTGCGGCAACACGGCCAAAATATGGCTGAGCTTCTGCGTATGTGGAGGGCAGCGAGTCCTTTCCCACTGTTGCTTCCGTTGAGATGCAATCTGTCCGTCAGCACAGCCAGCCTTAGAGTCATACAGGCCTTGCAAAGCAGCTAAGTGTGCACCCTTCCTCTTCTCCATCTGTACATGGGATGACTTCTGCCACCACCGGGTCTGTTCTAATGGGACCCAACCCTGGCCCGAACTCCCAAGTAGTGGCATTCAAACCTGGCCTGGTGCCATCCATGTCACTGGTCAGGACAGGAGAAACTGGAATAGCAAAGTCGATGGCCAGCAGTGGGCAAAGCCACCTCCATGGATCCTTCTTACCCTGCTGTGACTTAAGTCTTAAGTCAAACAAAAGCCTTCCTCGGTTGGTGCTCCCATCCCTGTCTGCTCTGAGCTGTATCTTCCAGTTTGCCACAGCAGTACCAAACACTTAGCTGGGAATTTTCCTAGCTAAGACGGTTTTTCTCATTTGTCAAACAAGGCAATATTTCTCCCTCTGACATATGCACTGGAAGTGCTTCGGAGCAGGAGCTGTTGCCTTGCCCATGGCTGTTCAGAGCTGAAGTCTTGTCTCATCACCACTGACCATTTACTGATGAGATTCAATCTGCCTAACTTGCACAGTTAACATACGGCAACATTTTAGGCACCTTCGACCTCCTCCAGGAAAATCTCCTGCCTATTCTGACTTAAGACAGACACAAGGTGTCTCTGGAGACCTCCAAAGGCACAAAAATCTTTCTAATGAAAACTTAAGCAGTTGCTTTAGGTGGACTAGATCACCTAGCATCTACAATATGAGATCAAGGTAGGTGACCGATTATACAAACAGGTTTTCACCGACCCATCATATGTTTTGTTGCGTTCATGATAACAACACAAAGCAATCTATGGAAAGGGATCAAAACAGGGAAAGACTGTTCGTGTTTTTAAAGAAAGGCGAGAATTGTTTAGCAGTGGACTGTAGCTTTTTGCTGCTGAGTTGTGGGGCTTTTTCTGACATAAAAGGATTAAAAATTTAACAACAGTAGCGTCTCTCGAAGTGATCCTTTCCCCCCGCCCAGAGCCCAGACTGGTAACTCTTCCATCACATGAATGTTACCTCCAGGCTACAGCATTCAGTGGAGTGTGAAATCACAATTAACGGAGCAACTGTTTTGTAAGTTAGCAGAGACGGCTGCAAATTACATCCTTCTATTAGCTGATTTTAGAACAACGCTGTTGAACAGCTTCATGATTACTGGGCTGTGGCGTGTATTAAAAAAACATTAATAAAACATAATTGATTGTGAATTGTTCTTACTGCCTTTATAGTTTTAATCACAAATGTCACAGAAGTTTACTGGAAACAAAAGCTGCCCTCAGCTATCTACAGGAACTGGATTGTTCTAAATATTTTACTGAACTTGTTTTGCAGCTGTTGTAAATCAGTCAACTGCTGAAACCTGTGGGTTTTGCTGACTTAGAGAACCTCTTTGCATTTTTCTTTTCCAGTTGGCAAAGAAAGGTGCAAGACTGCCTTGCCTCTGCCAGAAAATACCACTGGAAGCTTGAGGGAAACAATATCCTCAGTCTCTCAGACCTGCCAGTCACTCGCTTTGCCCTTAGAAGCAGATAATATCACTGATAAGGAACAGGAGTGAGTGGCTTCTGTTTGCTAAGAAACAAGCAACGATACAGAACTACACTTAGAAAATACATTTATTTCTCTCTTTTGGACTCAAAATTATTTTCAAACCTTAAATCATGTATTCTTACAGGAACCCAGTAATGTTTAATTCTGATCCATGACCCTATCTGGGCTCACAGATGGACAAGGTATGCCAGGGTATGTTTACAACTATATTTTTCACTTGGATACCTGGCTATGAATTTATGGCCTTTTAAAAAGACCATTCACAATCAGTTTAATTTGGGACTTTGACAGAATTCAGGTCCCAGCCAGTGATGCAAACTGCCTGTTCTTCTGCATCAGTCAGTGCTACAGGGACCTAGAACTCACTCTCAGGCTGAGAATTCCCAAAGCACTTAACTTCAGGCACTGCCTGCATTTGCTGATCAAGGTGACACCTAACTCCACTTATTAGCCAAATTTAGTCAGAGGAAGACTAAACTCTGCTGAAGTCCCCAGGGAAATATGCTCAGGTATGTGGGCAGGTAGCTGTAGGTATTTACGATCATACAGTTTTCTCACCCCACAGAGAGGTGGCATAAAGTGAAGAATAAACCCCAGGAATTCTGACTCTATCTTGCTATGGCCACCAGAAATGCTAGTTCTAGGAGCACAGAAAAATCTTAGAAGAGAACCTAAAATGAGGTAATACAATACACACTTTTTTATTGACTTTTTGGAAACCTGTGCCCTGGCAAACAAACTAGTATAAACACTGGGAGCAGATTGCTGAAAAGCATTTCCTACTAAAGAGCTAGCAGTAAGGTTTTTTAAATAACAAAAACAAACCTGCAAAAGCCAATTTTTCCTGATTCTGCAAAAATGTATCCCACAAAAGCAGTAACAAACATGCCTCATCCTGACCAAGGGAGTGACTTCTAGTGGTATAAAACTAAAAGTCAGTCAGTCACCACTCAGGCTCATTTGTATTTTGGACCCAGCTCCTTGTAGGTTAAGGTGGATCCTGGAACAAACACCTCTGACCTGCAGCAAGCTGCTCCTTTCTCCATATCCTCTGTCCATCACTCAGATCTGGTGTAAGCTGTTTGCTTGACTCCTTTCATGCAGCTCCACACAGTGTATGCACATGCATATATATTTTTACGTGAAGAGCCAGAACCTCACATCCCCAACACCCTTGCTGCCTTCTCTCGCTCTAAATGGCCATTGCTATGGCAACAACTGCTTAACTCAAAATTTAGAGAGGCACTGAGCACAAATTATGAAAGAAGAGATGCAATAGCATTCTGAGTAAAGCCATGGTTTGATGGCCTGCCGTGGCCACAGTCATTGATTTCCCCAGGATACCCTGGGGACCTTGACACTTGTGGTCTGGCACCTTCCGCTGAGCATGGCACAGGAAACAGCTTTCTCTGATGCTGGCTTTGCCTTTATTCTTCTCTGTGCTGACAGTAAATGGCATTTCAACAATCTGATCAGCCACAGAACTGAATTCGCAGTCCGCCCAGTCTGGTCCTCAATACCTCTGCTAAAATACTCCATGGGCTGATCGCATCAGGGGGGAATTCCTTGCTAATGAAGGCAAGGAAAGACTCAGGTCCTATTTAGAGTCTCTTGAACCGTAGTAGTGCTCTGTATCAGCATACCTAGCAGCAGATGACAGGCCGAGCTGAGTCATAGCACAAAGCACACCGCATGTCTGTGGCACTTCTCCTTGCGAGGAGTTGCTCTGTGGTGCCAAATCTGAGCCATGATGATAGAGGAAGGACCAACATCAACAATCATCTGAAGAATTCCTAGTGAATTTAGGAGATTCATGTCTTTCTAAACCTGTGCTAACTTTGTCCTCTGTTTTACATATGGCCACTTCTTATGTAAGGCAAGATGAAGGTTCCTTTTGGATGAAGTTCCTTATTCGTTCTTTTTGGATGAAGTACACTAATTGGTAAAAACTATTCATAGAGAGAAGTTTTAGCCACCAAGCTCCTTCTTCATAAAAAGTCCTTGGGAAATCCTTTCCTGAACTCCCGTCAGGCAACTAGTTCACAAGGATGCCAAAACCACTGGGACCTGAAAGAGGCTGGAAGAACGGACACTTATAGACAGAAAAAAAAAGGCTCTGTTTGCAGCTGAGCATCCCAGGAGTGGATTCGCACTTAGGAAGGTGAAGTTTACATACGTTTTGGACCCTGCTAATGATTTGAGAAGATGCAATCCGCTTCTAAGAGGAAATCAGAAAGGTGGTTCCCTAGTCTAGGGTAAACACTAGAATGACAAGGCGGCAGGTATATAGACGTGAACCATTCATTGCTGGCTGGCAAGAACTGTTCTGTTCTCTTGATAGTCTTATTTTCATGGTGGACAGAGGCAGGATGTGGGTGGTGACCTTTCACTGCCTTCTCTGCTATGAGAGAGACAGAGCACATGCCTAGGCAGTAGGTTGCACGCTCAGAACTGATGAAGGCAGGGGATTCTCCTGCCAAGATACTGCTAAGCTGCTCAACAGCTGCTTAATGCTTGCTGCTGGCCTGTGGGGATGCTAAGTGTCTGCATAGGCTCAGGGTTACTAGAAAAGTTTGTAGGGGAGAAATCTGCCTTGGACTACTAAGTGTGAAAACCACATATCTTCCCAAGGAATTCCCTGCCTAGCAAAGGCAGGCTGCGAATTTACTCTTGGCACAGGCTGCACTGCAGGTTTACTCTAGCCTTATGGACTACTGCAAGACGTGGGACAGCAATTTAAACTCTCCATACCTCACAGTCACTGTTTACAAAGCAGAGGGCTGTGAGTCTTCACTGACTTAAGACTCGCTTCGCAGTTTGTGGAAACTGGTGTCTCTTGATTGGCTTCATTGGGAAGGCATGAGAGCACTAGTGAGAGAATCTGGACCTTAATTTGTAAAGGGATTGTGATTAGCTGCACTGCATGAGACCAGCAGTCCACCTTCTCTAGGTCCTTCTCTGGCAGTGGTTAAAGCTGGTACCTATGAAAATGAACAAACGCAGTGTGCTGCTTCCCATGAACATGCTCCCAGTCTCCGACAACTTAGGGCTCAGAGGCTTCCTATGCTGGATATGATTTCTTTGACTTTATTAATCTGCAGCATACTTATCTTCAACAAGCTTGCACATGAAACTCTTAGCATCAACAAAATGACCTTCAGAGCTTTGAAATGGTGTTCTGCAGCTTAGCTAGGAAAACCACCTTTTCTTCATGGTAAAAACACACCTTCTGGTTTGATCCTGCCTCCTTCCAGCTTTGTTTGATGGATTCTCATTCTTATATTGGAAAGGTAATACACCTGAACGAAAATTAGGAGAGATAAGGCAACTTCCAAAGTTGTTCACTAAAATAAATGTTCATGCCTGAGTTTAGACATCTAAAGTGAAGTTTCTTAGTTTGGTTTCCTTTACAATGGATGGATGGAGATAAGAACTTCCAAACGGCAATTCCTGTCCTAGGTGGGATGAAATACTCTCTGCAGGTGCTGCCCTTACTGTGGAAAGCAGGAGCTTGGTGTGATAACAACCTTAATTTACTGCCTCTATCAGAAGCCTAAAGCTAAGCAGGTTGAATTTAACTCCTAACTGTGTTCCTTTTATCCCTCACTGGAGCCAAACAGAGTTTTGGTCAAGGAAGAGTTAAAACTGTTTTGCATGACTGTTTGTATAGAGGTTTATTATTTCTTGGAAGGTATGGTTCACATTAGGGACGTACTCCTCTCTCACTCCAGGAGGATTTATTTTGGGAGGGCCAGGGATGAATGTTCTTTCTGTGTGGCCTGTGTGCCCTGTAATAACAAGCTTTCTTGTTGTTACAATTCTCATCACAATTTAAGATTAATATTTGTATCCTAAATTTCACTTAGGCCAGCATGAATGAATAATAATCCCATTAAAGAATTCAGGAACAGGCCAAGAGTCACTACTTGTATTTGTTAACAAAACTGAACCAGAGGTGAGATTTCATTGCTTTTTTTGCACTTTCTGGCTTTGAACAGGGACAAGCTCCATGTCTGCCAACATTTCTACTGACCACAGGAACGCCAGCAGAACTGTCCACACAGCAGCGGCTGTGCAATGAATGCTATTCTGTGATAACTGCCCAAAATTCTTCTAAAAGAACAGTGATTGAAAAATGTGAGCCGAGAAACCACAAGACCAGGTGCATACAAACAAAGTAGGTTAGGAATCCTTGCCAGATTGTGGTGCAGGCTGCATTCCCCTCACGGCATATTCTTCTACATCCACAGGTTGCTTCACAGGGCAGGAGGATCACAGAGAAGAGCAACCTCTGCAGATCATCAGTTCTTCCCATTGTGCAGATGTGTGAGGAGCAAATGTGTGGGAGGAGGCTCAGCCTGTGGTGCTACCCCTGTGCCAGCCCCATGACTCTAAGAGAAGGACCCTACATTGCAAGTGATGAACTGCAGAGGTGTCTTCGAGTGAGGAGAGAAATCAGGAAGCAAACAGCAGACCTGGAAGTGCCTCTGTTCCAGCCTTAGCTCAGTGGCAGTTCAGACCATTGCTGAGCCTGGGGACAAATTCTGGTGGTTTCACTGGCAGCACCTGGGCAGAGGGGAATTGTGGAAGGAGAAGAAGCCCATACATATGAAGGAATTGAGGGGAAATTTTAAAATTTGTTTTCTAGAGCAGAATGGTAGCTTTGACAAAATTCTGGACCTTTAAGATACAAGATGGTTTACAGGGGAAAAGAACTGCAGTCCAGAGAGTTTTAAATTAAATGACCTTATGTGCTTTTAGGACCATCACACTCAATTTGGCAACAAGCGGTGAAATACCTTCCTTTCTGAGCTCAGTCACGTCTGCCTGGCCACAGAGGGTGCTGGCACACTTTTTATCAATAGGGCATAGAATCATAGAATCATAGAACCATTAAGGTTGGAAAAGACCTCTAAGATCAGCAAGTCCAACCATCAACCCAGTACCACCATGTCACAAAGTGCCACATCTATGTGTTTTTTGAACACCTGCAGGGATGGTGACTCCACCACTTCCCTGGGCAGACTGTTCCAATGCTTGACCACTCTTCAGTAAAGAAATTTCTCCTAATATCCAATCTAAACCTCCCCTGGTGCAACTTGAGGCCATTACCTCTTGTCCTATCACTTGTTATTTGGGAGAAGAGACCAGCACCCACCTCACTACAACCTCCTTTCAGGAAGCTGTAGAGAGCAATAAGGTCTCCCCTCAGCCTCCTTTTCTCCAGACTAAACAGCCCCAGTTCCCTCAGCCGCTCCTCACCAGACCTGTTCTCCAGACCCTTCACCAGCTTCATTGCCCTTCTCTGGATACACTCTGGCAACTCAAAATCAGTGTGGCCAAAATCCTTTGCCTTTTCCTATTACACACAGGAAAGAAAAACTTACATGCAAAATGGTGGAGTCCTGTGAAACCAGATGACAATATTTAAAATGATAAATTCTGTGGCACCTCTCCAATATAAAATGAAGACAATACTTGAGTAACATTCGCTTTATCACAGGCTGCATGTTTTCAGTACCTCCTAGTGGATAGCAGAACTGTTACTTTCATCTGCAGTACGAAGGCATCTCATACAGAAGTAACAGGTGTCAGAGGCGGTCAGTCATCCTGACAAGGATTTCTTGCTGGCTTGGATAAGATACTGAATGTTTTCAGTGTGCCCTACCTACAGCTTTCCTTTCTAAAACAAGGCTGCAAGGTGTGAAATTGGGGTTTACTGAATTTAGAGCTGAACTTCCACTGAATTCACACAAACCCAGGCTATCCCCAAATGATACTTGAGTCTCAGCTTATGTGTTCTCCTTCTGATGTTGTATAAAGCCAGGGAATTTTAGTTTTTCCAAAGCAGATACATGGTCTGGTGATTTCCAGCTGATGCAAGATAGGTTACGATAGTGATATAGCCTATCCAGACAAGTGAGCTTATTGAAACTCTATTTTCCTCTGGCTTTCTCCAGGGAGGACTCTCCAGCATCTGCTATCGTGCCTGAGCTCACTCTTTAGCCTTTCCTTTCCAGTAGGATTTTAATCTTGTTCTCCATTCCTTTAATCAGCTACTTTTCTTTTCTCAAAAGAAAACCTGTAACAAATTAATGTCTTTGAGGTCTGTATTTTGTACAATTTTGTGGAAACTGGCTAGCATTCAAATTTCATTGGAACTGACAGTAAATGTAATTGCATAAGCCCCGTTTCCTTAGGAAACCAGCCTTCCAGAGACCACAGCATGCTATGAGCACTTCTCTGTCCTTGTGATGTCCCAAGCTCTAATGTTTAAACCTCTCTTATTGTTATGTAAGCCAACAGCACAGTTTTACTCCTAGAATTAGTCAATTATAGGATGTGATTCATCTAATATACTTTAAACATTAGGATAGGATGAAATAAATTGCACCCAACCATATCTATTTTCCTTCACTGATGGTGAAGAGGGCCTGCGGAGTCGGACAATAGAGTTTTCTGCATCGAGTGAACTCTTCGGACTCCCATTTAGTCAATGAGGTCAGCACAGCCAAAAGAAGTAAGCATGCAATTAATTTCACCAAACAGAAGCATCTATTTCAAGCTGAATCATTCCCTACACTCTATTGACTGTATTGATGAAACTCACATTAAGTCAGCTAGTTCACATGCAGACACCTACAACAAAGATGTCTAGATGAGATGGATTCCCCTTCATGCACTCTTAGTTTTTTGATACAGCTAAAGGCTGGTACCTCTGTCACATTGCTATTAGTCTCCTACGTGCGGTAGTTCCAAAAAGTCCCCCTCTGCAAGTAGAAGCAATACCATATGAAACAGGAAGAACTCACATTTTGCAAATCCATTCTCTCTATGGGTAACATTTCAGTTTCATTCTGGAATCATTGATTTGCTGGCTTCGAGCTGTTTTCTTTGACAACCCCAGAAGATAAGCTTTTTTTTTTTTTTTTTCTGCACTGCATCTTTCTCTTCTATGGCTAATGCTAGCTTATTCTCCTTCAAATCTTATGTAAAGCTTTTACAGGAAAATATATCTGTGATATGCTCTTCAGCTTGTTTTTTTGGAAAAATATGAATAAATCAGAATAAACGGAAAGATTGTCAGTGTCTTTTGCAGATTATCTGTGTTCCAACTCTACTCACAGGAAAATGCAAAGTCGATTAAAACCCACCAAGTGTAATAAATATGGTTTTTGATTCTGTCAGCATGGCTAAAGATGAAAGCTAATGGCAAATCCATAATACAGTCATACAGATAAAATGATCTATCAATCTATAAGCTTGCATTCGTGACAGATAAATGCCCTTATTATCTTTACAGCATGCCCTGTTAGTCCAGCACAAACTTGCTGAGTTAACTTGGTGCTCTGTAGTTAGGATGCTTGCATTTAGGAAATTTCCTTTTTACAATAGGATTGCAAATGTCAAAAGTTCCATTTCTTCAGTCTGTGAATTGTTTCCTTCATCGATTACTGCTCAGCTCAGTCTCTCAGCAGTTCTCAGACGTATCCCGCTCCTTGTTCCCAGTTGAAATCTCCTTGTGTTCCTCTTCCAAGCCTTCCCCCTCATCACGCTAGCAGCCTCTTTCTCCCAAGTTATATGCACACTGCAAGACACTTTGGATGCCCTTAGCATTACAGTGTCATGTTTTTCTTTCGTTCTACCTGATCATGCTGACAACAGAGAAGAAACTCTCCTGGTGGTCAGCTCTACCATGGCCAAGAACAACAATTGCGGTAAAATCCTGACTTTTCCTCCGGGCTTTTGTCATTCTTTGCACAGACAAGCTGGTCGCAAGCAGATACAGTGAAGCAATGCGGCCTCCTTCTCTATTGTGTGGGATTATCCTGGATGGCACTAGAAGCGCTGAGAGGCTCAAGTGTTTTCAGTGAGGACAGTCTCTTTAAAGGCTTCAGCTACCGGTCTCTTAAGAAGGTTTTCCTGAGTATGTGTAAGTGGTGATTATGTTGAAGGGCTGGTAACAGCCCAGCTTCAGGATATTCTTAGAGGTTTAGCAAAAGTCTCGTCCAAATGACTCTTGTGCTCACTCTCAGCTTGCATCAAAGCATAAGCAACTGCAATTGCTTTTTGAAGGAAAGCTTGTTAGATTTTTTTTTTTTTTCAAATGGCAAAGCAGCAGTCCTTCCATCTCCGTTTGCACCTCTTACACAATTCCTGGCTGAAACATTCTCACCCTCAACACACTCTGAGTTCGCCTTAAACTGAGCCTCAAGCAGACCATACCCTATATTGCCATTCAACCAGAGCTTGATGATTGTAAATGTTTGACAAATTTAGCAACAGGCACCACTGAAAGGATATCTTAAACTGAAAGAAAACACGTACATTTTTTCAAGGTGATTTCAAGCATTTGTATCAGTTGCTGAATCAACATCCGTTAGAGTCAACATGAGACCTTTGACTGATTCCAGTAGTTCATTGAGTCAGGAGCATTATAGATTTGAACTATGAGCTCTCGTGTACCAACAGACTGTTTTGAGCTAGGACTGTAATCATGGGGAATAAAACACTGTGCAATGCAATGGCCAACTTAAATACCAGTGAAAGAGACTTTATATGTGTCATCATAGTTATCTTGTTGATGGATCTGGACCGTTGTAAAAATTAAAACCTTTTTGTTTCCTTGTTCCAGCTATTCAAAATTATTCATTCATCCTGAATGAATATTTTCTACTTAGACTGAATCTTAGGGCCTTATTTAGAACCACTTAAGATGTTAAATTAAATATGAATGTAACGTAGGAAGGCATAGAAATGTAATACAAAGGTAGAGTATTTTTCAAGTGGAAAAACTAAATTCCTCCCTCTTTCCCTCTCTTTTTTGATGGATCTAGTTCAAAATATATTGAATTGAATAGGTGTAGTAAGAAAGTCAGAGAGCTTTAATAGATATCTGCATGTGATGTAGAGCTGGATCCTGTCCTCAGGTATATGGACACACCCGCATTCACTGTCCGGGACAGTAGTTTACCAGACACATATGCAAGTGAACTAATGAATTTTGCCAGAAGCATGCTAGTGCCCCTGAGTGACTGCTGCAGGTATGGGTGGGTCCTCAATGTAAACGTGTTGAGTAAAGGAACAAACATCTGCAAAATGAGCACATGGACCATTTTAACACAACTATTAGAAGTCCATATAAGTACATCAACTGACTATTTTCATTTCTGATAGAAGGTGCAAACTTTCACCATTGATGCTTAAAGGTCAACAGGACTAACTTATGAATCTGTTATTGTCTCAGGAGCTGCAGAGAAGAAATTGAAAACTCATCAGCTGGCCAGCATGGAGGCTCGGAGCTTTGATGCTTTCAGCTGTTAATCCTGCTGTTTCAGAAAACCCATTTTCAGCTCCTAGATCTGCTGCTCAAATCAATGTGCTGATATTTGGTTGGAAGCAATACAGTTCCAGACAGGGTAAGTAATTTATAAAATTTCCATCAGCCTAAGAGAAGCAATGAGCATATATATATATGCCTGCATGTGGGTTTTCTGGATGCTTTCAACACTCAGGAAACAATTACAGGAGAGCATTAGCTGTGCTTCAGTGCATACCGTGAGTTTAAAGCAATGGCATGATCTTCACTCAGGGACTGTTGGTATCCCAGATGGCTCAACAAGGCAACAGGAAAGTAAACCTGCAACACACCTCATTTTCCTTTGGTTACTTCTCTGTTTTGAACACCTAACCCTTACACTCAGAAATATGTTTTCATAGAGTTGTGAATGGTTTTCTCCTTTTCACTAGCTGAACTAATAAACAAAAGTATTTTGCACTTCTCCACCACATAGAAATCCCTTTATTACTGAGGATAAGTACCATCCCTGTATTTAGCCGATGAGAAGCTGTGGAGAAAACGAAGTGTGGCATGAATCAATGGCAGAAGCAAAGATCATTTCTTTTCCAGTGCCAGGATCTAACTCCCAGAGATCATCACTGTCTAAGAGCAATGAGCAGAATACGAAGCTAGAGGCAGCGGGATATTACTTTCAGTACAGCCCAGTCCATACACAAGAAGTGGTTCATGTCATGAGAATGATATGGCTGCAAAAAGTAGACATTTACAGCACCAAAATTCCTTTTCAGGTCTTCATTATCCAAAGCTTATTTGTTTCTCCTCAAAAACATTAATTGAATTTCCATTTCTCTTTATGAATGTTGCCTCACCTAAACTAAACTGATAAGGCCACAGCACTAACCATTTATTTGTCCAGAAAGGTGATGAATTTCAATGGGGAAGTGACTACATAATCAGTAGGAGAACCAAGGGAAAAGAGTTCTACAGCATTAAATCAGAACCCCTCAAAGTACCCTGAATATTCATTTTTTTTTGTTTATGAGAAGGAGAAAATCCTTAGGAGAAATTTCCTTAGGAAAATCCCGTGGCATTTTCTATGAAGGTGCTCTTCAGCACTTTTTGACTTTATGACAATATCTAATTTAAAGATTGACTTCCCCAAATTTCTTAGGAAAACCCATGCACAACCCCATATTTCCTGCAGTCAACTCATTAAACCCATGAAAAAATTTTGTCGGCTTTGGGCTCACAAGATAATACACAAAATCCCCTTCTATTTGTTGGAAGGGCTCCAGTCTAGTAAGTAAAATAGTGAACTGAAACCTAGTTCCAGTCTCATCTCTGTCTTCAGCTCACCATTTTGTGCCTATATAAAATAGGGATAATATTACTTTCTGACCTCGTGGTTGTGTCCTAAGAATTAATACTTCTAATGTGCTATAAACTCCTCCAGTGAATGGTAGTCTGGTCAGTGAGTATACTCTGTTCTCCTTTGCATGGAGGTAAATTAGGTATGCCTCTTGTGGCAGCAGAAATTTGGCCCTCTTGAATAGCAACATTAATCCTATGTCCTCCAGACTTCAGCCAGATTTCCTTCAGATCGTGACATGCCTCGTGACGTGCCTCAGACCAAACTTCAATGTTGTGACATATCTCACAAGGTAAGATTTTTTTTTTTTCCTAGGTTGTGAAAGGGTATGCTGGTAGGTTAAGCAAGAACTAGGAGCATACACTCTGGTAAAACCGGAGCTGCTTTCCGGAGAATGAATCACCTGCACCTTCTTAATGGATTGATGGAAGAACAATTAAATAAGGCATGTGGGGTCATCTCTGCTGCCAGTATGTAAAGAAAAAAGTCATAAGGTAGCCTTCTTCCCAGGGCTCCCTCTTGTTTCTGGGCACATGAAAGTTCCTTAGGAAAATCCCATGGGATTTTCAGAGCATCTGGGTCTGGCTATTGTCCAAAGTGCTTTCTGGAGAGCCTTTCTAATGACTGTGGGGGAGTGCCACATGGCCAGCTGAAATATGAGTGTGTCAATAACCTCTGTTGAGTTGAGTCTAAATTACCCTGGGACAGAGCCACTGGCATAGATGGACCGCATGTAGGCAATGGTGCTTGGCAGGCTGGCACTGCTCTCTGAAGCCAGCTTTCATCTTGCAGCCATAAGCAGGATGCTGCTGGGAAGTCCTCCTCGATGAACTGAAAATAGCCAGCCTATAGCTCAGGGTGCAGCCCACAACGTGGTAGGGAATCTGCACACTGAGGAAGCCCTCTCCCCAAACAACCCCTACTCTGTGACCCTGACCATGACAAGCATCAACTAAAACATCAGCACCACCATTCAGGCAAGCACGAGTTATTATTGATAGTAATTATTCATGTATTTCAATTTTATTTAATAATTGACTTACATCTATGTTCACATTACTCTCTCCTTACTCCAACACTTATGCACACTCAAAAGGCATACTATAAATAAATTTAATACTTCCACAAATGCAAATGTTTTTGTTTGTTTTTCGATGTTTACTTGCTTGACTGGAGCATTCCACTTGAGCCTCATACCCTAGTTAGTTACAACAGATTGCGAAGTGGGATTCATGCCTGGGTAAAGATCATTTGCTTGCTTTACAACACCAAGATAAATGCCGGTCTGAAGCACCGCCATGAGGTCAATCAGGTCTAAGATTTTAAACACCAAAAGACTTACAATTCCGTTTTGACAGCCCCTCCACTCCTCCTCCCCTTTCCCCCAGCCATAAGACTCATTTAAAGCTTTAAAATATGGGAAGCAGAAAAGAAATCATTAATTTTGCTTACACAACAGCATTTGCACTTGTAAGGTTTTGACAGCTTCACTAAACCCAAAGGAATTCAGATAGCTAGAGCAAATGAATGCATACCAATACTCGTATCGAAAGGAGGTGGTTTTCAGGACTGAAAACATATTTTCTTCCTGCAGGAAGCTGACAGTGATGGGAGTATGAAGGATGTTTTACTATCACATTCACGTGATGCTACTTAAGGGTTTTTTTTCCTTCTGTTCAGCATACTCTCTTTGTGTTTCTGAAATCAATAGAACTGCAGCAAGTCAACAGATTATTTCACTATTTCTTAGGATGCACTTCCTTTACCACCATACTTAGTACCTATTGGTTTTGGTAAGGCAAACAGACTCCTTGAATGTTATATTCGCTACTTAGGAAGTTCAGTTGTTGACCGTGTCTTTTTGGGGATGAGAAATCCAATTGCAGAAAGCTAAGCGTATATGCATGGAGCTAAATGCCTTTGGAAACAAATACTGTGAGATTTTATTTTTTTATTACTGTCATGATTTTGGATGGAAAATGGAAAACTTGCAACGAATTCATAATAGTCATTTCCATCTGAGACAGAAGGAATGTGCTTACTTCTTCAGAAGGGAAGACAGATGAAGGCAGGCAAGCTGCAGAATAAAACAAGAATTAAGTGGTAGCCACATGCTGATCATTGTTCTGCTATCTGTCCATTATCTGTCTGAGCGTAGGTAGTGAATACCACATGAATTTAAATAAAACCCATTACTCACACTCACTTACAGACGTGATGATAGGAGTTGCTTGACAGATCTTGCACAGGAAACTCGGACGTAATTGAGCCCGTTGCTGTGTTGACTCTCCTCCAGCAAAATCCTCTACCTGTGCAGGAATATTTTAAGACCTCACTAGATTAGAAATGGTGACAGAGTGTTAGGGTTTTTCATTTATTTGTTTTTTGTATCATTATTTGGTCTCTACAATAACAGATGGTGAAGTCTCTCCTGAGTAAGCCAAATGCCAGTGCTTTTTCTTACAAGATGTCATGCAAAACTACTAACAGCTCTGCTGCTATTAGTGCTAGAAACTGATGGGCCTGCTCCAGTGCCTTTTAAAGTTCCTGAGTGTCTTTGGATCTGCTCCTTAACACATTTGAATGAGGCAGGCAATCTGCTTTAAACACTTCCTTATTATTCCCAGAGTTTCTGTGGGACGTGCTCTTAAACAGGCTAGTAACATCTCTTTAAACAACACTTTCTTTTTATAATACACAGGCTCCCTTATACACGAGTGTGAGGTCAGGGCAGTTTGCAATAGGTTTAAAACACCCATTTACTTTTCCTTCTTGAATGAGGGACTGCTTGTGCCTGAGATGGCCAATGGTGGTGGTTTGTGTTTGCTGGCAGCAAACACCTGCAGTGTTACAGTTGACAGAGCTTAGATGGGTGACAATCATCTTGACCAGGCTTGTCTTTCCTTGGTCCTTTCCCTATGTCTCTTGCTGAGCCCTGTTGAAGGAACATGACTTAATGGCTATAAAGGGATATTTAGAGCTATTTCATGCTCCTTGGGCTGTCCTAATTGACCCTTTTCTCTCATCATGATTATGAGCTGATGATCCGGAAATTTCAACTGAATTCTGTGTCAAGTATGACTGTAGGTACATTTCTCCACCCCTATGAATCCCATATTCCCCACTGGTGATATGAGACAAGTTGGAGTCATTTTGTGTAAGTTTGGGTATGTCTATAAAGTCCATCAATTCAGACTTTCTTCTATTTATATCTATGTGCATTTCATGTTAAAATTCTTATTTTCAAGCATATATATTTATTTATCATCACTTGTTTCATTAGATTACTTTTTGATTAATGGATCAAAAGGTTTTAGAGGTACATTGCTTAGAACACAACCGTGAAGTTAATTAATTGAGGAGTATACAAATGTTGTAAAAATTAGCAGTATTTGGCTCCTAATGGGGGGAGGGGGGGGCGGGGGGAGGGGAGGAAATGAATGGATAAACATGTTTGAGAAGCACCTGTAACAAGAGTCCCAAGCCACTGGCTCTTGGTTCACAGTGCTCACTGCATCACTGCACTTGCACAGAGCAAAGTCAGGAGCCCTAGAAGAGAAGCTAGACTGCTGGGGGTGCCTGCAGCTAGTGGGGAGGCACAAGATGATGGCTGGGTTAGTCCCAGGATGCATTCCTCAGAGCTGTAGGGAAATGGATGGAGGTGCTTCTGCATCCTTGTACTCCATGGCATTGATTCCTCTCTGCATGTATTCTCTACTCTCCAAAAATCTTGTATGTACTTCGCCTGCTTCCTCTCATACACTATCAGAGGAAGAAGAACTGATGGTGGTCCCCAGACAACGAGGGTTTTACATTGTTAGACCTCTGGTCTGAACATATCCCAAACTGGGGACTAGGTTTGAGCCTTTCCTTTGCACTTAAAGTAAAAGCCAGTTAAGTGCTTCTCATCCCCTCCCTGGTTCCTCAGATGAGATACCTGAATTTGTGACAAATATTGTAGTTTAAGCATTGTGTAAGTGTAACTAGGAGTCCTAACAAAGCAAAACAGTGCAGTAGGCTTTATACACATGCCAAGAGGGAGCCCTTCCCTCTTTATTTCTGAGATTGTCTGTGTCGGCTAACAGTCAATACCTGGCAATAGACATTGAGTGACACAGCAGCAACAGGGACTAGATACATGCAAACCTGATACAACTCTAGTAATGTACAGATGTTCATAGGTTTGGGCTTTTGTTACTCTAGGCTGCTTTACCCTGCAGAAGGGTAAGCACTGAATTAATCCACTTTGGCACTTTCCTTGAGAGAGAAGACAGATAGCAGAGGGACAGAGGAAAGAAGGTGATTCATATGAAATGTCTTAAAGGAGGGTAAATTTCTTTTGACTGCTGCCAGTGGAGTTTTCATATTTATTGGCAAGGAAATCATGCTCAGCAATTGTCATTGCCTCCCAGAGAAATGCTGCATCCGTTTGAAGGTACATGCTGTGTCAAATCTCACTGTCTCTCAGACATTACATGTGACAGCTGAAATCATTTGGGATGCTCCAGTTAAAGAATTGAGTACCAAATTCCCAGGGGCTGTGGACATTTTCCGTACATAAAACTCTCCTTGAGTATAAAGGGGATTTTTCAAAAGCATTCAAAATCTGGTTTACCTGCTCTCATAGAGTCAATTCTGCACTCTCTTGACCACCCAAATAACCCTTTACTACATCTGATCCAGTTTGGCTTCAATTATATTAGCAAATAGGATGGGTCATGGACCGCTTTCTGATCTGGACATGATCTGGCATAGCTGTGCTGTGCGCTTACAGCTAAAAGCTCTGTCACGCCAGAACTGGATGGTCATATCCCAGCAGTCTGTTGTGAACGCTGCTGGGGCTGAGACAGTTTTCAGTTGCTTCCCTGGAGTTGGCTTAGGAGAGTTATCTTGACTAAACTCAAGGGCCAGGGACCGTGTTAGCAATTAAGTGGTATGGATGATCATGTATTCTGTTGTCTGTCACTGTTTAAGAGCTGTAGTTGCAACCTTCAAGTTTCTCTGACATGAATATTGATGATCTAAACTGTGTACAGTCCTTCAGATGAGGACCTGTACACTAGAGTCAAGAGCTATGTCTACTCTCATAAATTAAATTTACATGGTACTGTTCTCAGGCAATAAGATTATTAGGCCCACAGTGGTGCGCACCCATACAGCTACCCTCTCTCAGCCTCTAAAACAGGGTGCTCACACTGAAAATGTATACCATGAAAGGTTCCCACTATATGCGAAGTACAAAGCTGTGTCTAGGAATTATTTGGGACAGTGTCATGTCCCAAAAGAACTCCGTGACTCGGATCAGAACCATGCCAGGGACCATTCCAGCGATTTCTCAGTATGGGCAATCAGATTATATTGTCTAGGACTTTTCACTGGCACTGTTCAGCTTATTAATAACATGCAAAGACAGTCCTCACTTCTGCTAGAGAAATCTTGCCTGATGCATCCTAGCACTGAATTTGCTTTGCGAATACCTCCATCAAGATTGTTCCTGGGCGTCCTCTCCTGGGTGAGAAAACTTGTGTGTCTCTTCCTAAGAGGACTCCAGCATAAGCTTCCAGGTGTTACAGAAATTCCTCATAGTTTCCTAAAGCTGAAAGCTCCTTTGCCAAAAACAACACAGGAGACTGCTCGGGTACGTGCAGCATCGAATCAGTAAATACAACTTTCAGGGTATAGGCAGAAAGTGTATTTTCTGTAGGTGCAAGGCGGTGTTGGTGCCATTGCACAGGAAACCATTTAAAATTTGTGTATAATCCATGTGTTATTGTGGAAAAAATAACTGAAATAGGAATAGATGTAGAAATGGACTACTACAATAACCAGGGGACTGGTGAGCCTGTTTTAAGGGAGGAAAGCAATGTGGCTTCATTTATTTAGCTGAGTAAAAAGAAAGCTGAAGTTTTTGACAGCTGTCCATAGACACCTGAGGGAGCTGAGTAGTCAGGAGGGAGGAAACTAGAAGACATTTCTGGCCAAAGAACAAATAACTATAACCTGGTAATGAATACAGCCATAAACAGAAATTATAAAGAAGTTTCTAAACAGCAGCAGAATGAAGTTTTGGAAAAGCCTTCCAATAGCAGGAATAACAGCCAACCAATCAAAATTGAAGAGGGAGCTTAAGAAATCCATAGAAGGGATTATATGACCTGATGGCTCACGACAGCAGGAACTGAACTCAGTGACCAAAGAGGTCCCTTCAAATCCTATCTCTGATGATCTGAAAAGTATCTAAGTAGACCATGTCCCATTGATCTGCAATGACAGAGAAGGTGGAGACTGAGTCTCAGTCTCTCCAGAGCTATATGCAGGATGATGTCCTTGAGCAACGGTCCTGCCATTCCGTATAATAGCAAAAAAGTCCAGGAATAGTTTCTGTGGAGACACATTCAGTAACTTGGTGTAACACAGTTGGAGAAGAACGGACTGAAAGAGTTATTTATGCTAATCTGTGTTTGCAGTATCTTCCATCCTGGGTATGCTATAAGCACGAGAAATAAATAGGCAGATATCTAAATACAAATTTTAAATCCATCAAATCTTAAATTCAAGAGCTTTTGTATCTAAATGGCTGCTTCATGCCCTAAATTCTCTGAGTTTTGCTTAATTCTTGCAGCACATAAGGCATGTAAAAACCACCCACCCACTACTTCAGAGCCATTTTTCTTCATCTAAATGAAATTTCTTTAGTTCCATTCATCTCTACAGCTCATTCAACAGGTCCCTCTGCAGCAGTGAAGGGAAGCATGTTTCAATGTGCTAATCCAGCCCGGAGATGGATTAATTGACTCACAGGCCCCTCTGATCACTAGCCAGATGTCTCTCCCCAGCTGGCAAACCTTACTAATTTTCTTCTTGTTGTTGTTGTTAATTCTGGGTTTCCAGCCAGCGGGGGCCCTTCTCTACTCAATCAAGGGCAACATGCCCTCTGCCAACATTTTGTACTCTTTGGCCTGCTTTCCCTTGGGCAAAGATATTCAGCTATAAACCTCCTCTCCTGTCTCTTTGTCATCTGGCCTGTGGCCCCTGGAGAGAAGTCTCCTGGTGCAGTTGCACTTGCATGTCTGGCATGTTGGGCCACCATGGGGCAGAGCTGTGCATGCTTAGGGTGGGTGCTGGGGGCATATGGGACCTTCAGTACCAATTTCAAGAAGTGGACCAAAAATTCAGGTCAGGTCTGTGCACTGAATTTTTGGGAGAAAAAGATACTCGTGTCAAGACCTAGAAGCATTCCTTCGCCAGGCTGGGCACTACAAAATAACACGACAGCAAACTCTCAAAAGTGCTTAGAAGGACTGAGTACGAATAGACCAGTTAGGACACTAAACTGGGAAGCAATGTAACATACGGGATGGTTTGAAGATGGGATGTGTGAGTGCTGCAGGCTCCACTCCTGATTCGGTAACTGGCCCTGATGTCTTCAGTAAGATGCTTCACTTCTCTGGTACTTCTATTTTCTCACGTCTAACAGAGGTTTAATGATAAACTCTTTTTAAAGGCATGTTCTAATGAGCAAGATACTGTGTGAATTAAATATCACTTGCATCACCGTACGTATAGCCACCTATGTTCAGTGTGAAGGCTTCTGCAGTGACTTGCAGTGATTGTGATTCTGTGCGTTGTTTCTGAATGGAAAGGTGTTGATTTTGGCCAAACTGTAGAACGTTGTTTGCTCTTTCCCAATGTCTTGGGTCATTTCTGTGGTTACATTGAGTAGAAACTTAATCTACAAGAATTCATCTGGATGGTGCAACATTTGTTCACCTCAGCAGTGACTTCCTCACACAACTTATGGGGGGGGCAAGTGGTCACTGAGGGAGGACAGCTGAGAGTACTGGCAGTAGTAGGAATATTTGAAAACTTACACTGTTTAAAACTAAAACAATGTAGTCCAGCTATACATATAACTGAACCATCCTTATGGTTTCTGAATTATGAAGATGGAACCCTGGTTTTCTAGTTTCTCACTAATGGGGATCATTTATCCCAAATTGTAAAAAAAGGAATTCCTGGATTATATGAATACTCTTCCGTTTCCGTTTCCGTTTCCGTTTCCGTTTCCGTTTCCTTTTCCTTTTCCTTTTCCTTTCCCTTTCCTTTTCCTTTCCCTTTCCTTTTCCCTTTCCCTTTCCCTTTCCCTTTCCCTTTCCCTTTCCCTTTCCCTTTCCCTTTCCCTTTCCCTTTCCCTTTCCCTTTCCCTTTCCCTTTCCCTTTCCCTTTCCCTTTCCCTTTCCCTTTCCCTTTCCCCTATAATGAACTGACATAAACCAGTTCCCTAGAATAGAAAAAAAACAAAACCAAACAAACACTTCTTAACAGCAGAGTTGTGGGTTTTTTTCATTAGAAAAGAAGTCGCAAAATGTATTTTAATGAGAAGATCAAGAGCACAGCTTGAGGAAAAAGAAGTAAGAAGTTCATCTAAGGTGTGAATATAAGAGTTCAGCTGCATTTGCTATGGACCAAACACTTCCTACTCCAACTAAAAATGGGGAGGAGGTCACATCTTCAGCATCAGAGCAGTTGCTTACAATTCATAGAGATGTAAATAAGAAGAAAATCTCACTCTTGTAACTTAGCATCTTTGGTCTTTTTTAGCTTAGGTACGTGCCTTGTATAAATCTCACGACTAATTTCTTCCCACACTAGGCATAGCCCTGGGGAAGTTGTTTTACAGGCAACTTAAGGCTTCGACCTTTGATCACTGTAACCTGGCTTCTCACAACCCTGAAAACAAGTGTCTAAAAAAATGAAATGTGAACAACATGCACCATCAATATCAATTACTGCATTGTTATGTGGTAAATTTTCCCCACAGGGGGTGAGCAATTCACTTGATGTATTTGGCAAAGGGTTTGATTCTCCTCCCCACTTGCAGCAATGTGATGCTGATGTCTCTCTCCGCACTCGGGTGGGGTGCAGAGCGGAGTAAGGGAGTGCAGAGTCAGACCCAAAGCCTCTGTGCAGGCAGAGAAAAGCGGTCTCTGTCAGAAGAGGGTTTATGCAGTCTGAACAGAGCACTGCAATCTTTGAAGAGAAGACTTCAAAGAAAAAAGGAGAAAAGAAACAATGTCTAATCTTCATACAAATGTGCTCAGGGGTCTCTGAAATTCAGAAGCTTCCACAATTTAAGAATTAATTATCACTTGCCAGAAGCAAGCTTTATTCACAGGTAACAGTTACAGCAATCCAAGTCCTTTAGGTGTAAAATTCATGGAATTATATCGAACTGATTAAAGCTCAGTAAATCACCGTATTTCCCTTTGGTATACTTGCACACTTCCAAATGTTTGATGCTAACCTTCACGTTGTTTATGCGGGGTATGTGACAGCAGCTCCTAAAATTTCATCTTTCAAAGGAGATACACTTGGAAATATTTTGGTACAACAACTGTGACTTGTAGATTTGCATTGAAACACGCAACAAAGTGGTTCACTTCTCAGTTTCCGTAAAGCAATGCAGCCCTGTTGGCTTCTATTTACTGCAGCAAAAGACAAGACTCTAAATCATTTGTCAGCTCCACAGCTGTATAAATAGCGAGGAGCACTGTGAATGACTAAAAGCAAAGCACTGCTGTTCCGGTTCCTCTTAGTAGAATGGTGTGTATAAAATGTCCCTCAGGCCAGCTAAAGTATTCAGGATACCTCAACACCTCATAGGCTTTATTGTATTTCTCCTTACAATGCCCTTTTGAGTAAGCACTCTTGTTATATCCATTTTACACTTGAAGGTTGAAACCTAAGGAGGTGATACAACCCATGGTTGCAGAGCAAGTTACTAGTGAACTCAAGAATTAAACATTTAAGTATCTGGAGGACTCACTTTTGTGAAAGAGTTATTATGCTCAAGAAAGTAAACAATTTATTGTGAATATCTGACCAGAGACACACTCAGGCCACGGTAACATGTAATTTAAATCCTGCATTTACTGCAAGCTGAAGGTGTGAACCCAGCTGGCTGGTGAGGCTCAGCTGCTGCACAGAAACACATTAAACTGCAATAACTTGATTGTGCATCCCAGCCCTCTCTTATATAGAGCATTATCTGTCTTTCATCTTTAAGACTCCTGCGCAAACACATGCTGCAGAAGCTCATGAGAGCGCTGCACCACTGCAAGGAACCAGTTCCCTGACATGAGCAAGGGTCTTCAGACACAGAACAGCTATATCTGATACACAATTTTAAAAAACTGCCTCTTTTAAAATGTCAGTGAGCCAGGGCACCTTGGTACAGAAGAGAAAGGGAATGGAAGACAGAGACCAGGTCAAATGCAGCCACTTTGAAAGAACGAATCTCGCTGCTGGATTGCAATTGCTTTATTTTGTGTTTATAGCTGTATGGCTACTGAGGTTAGATGGAATTTGTCTTGGTATTTGCCCATCAGCAGTCAGGAGGCATCTGCGACTGTTGTCTCCCCATACATATGAATACTTAGCACCCTAATAATAATCAGACCCAACCACTGTACACCACCAGCATTGCCAAAGAGCTGGCAAACATAGACCTGCTGCTGGCTGGGAGTCACCGGACGTCACAGAGTATCTAAATAACACAGGGGCATTGCATTATGAAAGGACATAGTTTGACCCTGGTGTTGCATTACAGGCAGGGCTGTGGGTGTTTGTTTTGAAAGGAAATTTTCCTTTGTGAACATTCAGAAAAATCCCAGGCAGCCTCCTCTCACTGACTCTTGCAGCTCCCAAGACAACAGAACCAAAGGTAATTGGTGCTGCCTCTCCCTCCAAATGGGAAATGTTGATATTTCAAGTATTTGTTTAACTGCGGATAGTTGACACAGTTGTGAGACACTGTTCTGGCAGGAAAGGAAACCTCCCAAATTCCTCTGCTTCCTTTGCCCCTGGCTTCTCTTGGTTCCCGCTGGGTTCTCTGAATCACCCCACCAGGAATGTCCCTGCTCCAGAGCGGGGTCCTCCACCCCTTCCTTGGGGTTAACTTTTTCCTGCAGCCATCTCCTCCTGCCAGACCCGGGGATGGAGGGGTGCGCAGTCAGCAGATCCACGGCGGCACCAAAGGGGTTCAGCTCTCCTGGCTGCAGTGGGGCCAAGCTGCCACACCTCAGCCCAGATGGGGTAAATCTGGCAGACTCTGGCCTCGAGTGACTTTGTAGCAAAACAGGCAATCTGGTACTGAGCTATTTTTGCCCAGTGGGGGATATTTTGCTGTGTTTGTTGTAAGATTTTGGTGTCACTTATCACATGCCTGTTATAATGCATTGCCAGAGGCATAATTAAATTCAAAGGCATGTCTGTGTTGAAAGTGAGGGTTACAATTCATTGGTGTTAGGATTTTTCATTAAAAAACAAGCAGTTTTTCTGACTGGCAGGAATAACGGTTACAGAACAAAAATGCTATTAAAAAAAGAGAAGGCAAAAGCTTTTTTTTTTTTTTTTTTTTAAAACAACTACCTGCCTGATGTTCCCACACTGACTTGGAATAAAGCCCAGCATTTAAAAATAGTGGGATTGTAACAAAAAGACAAGAAAAACAGAAGAGCCTTGATGTTAAGAAAGGTCTGGCAGGTAATAGGTATAGCTTATATACAAATATCTATGTATCTCTATATACACAAATATCTATATCTATATGTGAGTGTACATTTCATCTCGAGATAAGAAATTTGCCTTTTCCGCTGAAGTTTCCCTGAAAGCTTAGTTAATTAGTCCTCATAATACCCCTGGATGCAGACATTAGTATCATCCTTATCTGCAGACGAGGAGATAGGAAAGAGCACAGAGAGAAGGAAGCATAGAGAGATTAAGGGATTTCTACTACGGTAAATTCGCTGTAGAGCTGGGAATTCAGTCCAGCAGGCAAAATCCTAACCCTGTTAAAAGCAATGGGAGACTAACTTAACAGATGCCTGGATTTGGCAATTTTGCCTGCTTTGTTCAAACCTGTCATTTGATCTGTTCACAGTTACATGTGTCCTGATGATGCTTTCAGAAGAAAATTGCATCCCTGACTGTCTGCAGCTCCTGGTCAAATCTCAGCTGAGTCCCTCAGTCCCAGAGCTTCAAAACAAGGGCTGAATCTTTCTTTGAGGGATTCTGTACCATGCATTTACATATATATCAAAAAATAGTCTGGAGTGATAAGTGAAAGCTAAGATATTCCTAAATTGAGTACTATATTTTCCCAGGCCACTAGGGTCACAGGAACTGAAATTTTACATCCCAAGTTACTATATGCCACAGCACACTACTATCAAGAAATGGCTGGAGGGTTTCAGCTAAACAGATGAGCTACACTTAAAATAGATTGGGCAAAGCCAGCTCATTAAAGACCAATAAAAAAAAAGTCCTCATTTTATAATGGCTTTCTTGCCTTCTTGTTTATGTACTTGTTCGAGGGCAATGTTTTCATGTTATTAAGGTGTTTTCAGCTCTTATTTTTAAGCTCACTTCATTAATGTTAGTGGAACACTTTGAAGTAGAAAATATAAGTGCTAAGTGGTATCACTGACACACTTTCAAGGCAATGCTTTTGCCTTCCCAGAGGTCATGTGAAGCAAACGTGTCACACCTGCAAACATGCATAAATTGCTGCTGGCAGCAGAGGGCCAGATTTCCCTTGAAACTATTGCAGCAGCTGGATGCTGCCTGTAAGTGTCTGGAAGAGGAGTCCTCTTTTCAGCAGGGAGCTGGTCTGTGGAGCAGGGGTCTGCCAGCTAGAGACCGAGTCCTCAGCCTCGCTGTGAAGAGCCTGGCAGTGAAGCAGCTGCGGGGCAGAGCTCCGCTGACGGACACTTTCTATCTGCTGGATAAAAATCCTCTAAACTACTCTGAAAGTCACCCAATGACTCCTCCAGTGTTTGGCACCAAATGTCCGAAGTTTCTTATCTCTCAAGAGAGTAATGATGTGAGGAGTGCTGGGAAGAGCGCAACGCATACTGGGTTATGTGGGAGAGCAAAGACTGCTGGGGTGGGCAGCAGATGCACCTGCTGTATCATCTTTGAACATGGGGACTGTTTCATGGGGCTTGTCTGCTGCTGCAGTGCAGTGCTGTTGAACACCGAGGCTTTACAGCTCGCTTGTCTCCAGCCTGGAGGATCACAGGGTGGGAGACAGGTTACCAACACCTGGATAAGGGCTTATCTGTGGAGGGTGGTTATCTATAGAGTCCTATGGCCTGTTTGAGAAGTCTGCAGCATCCAGGTTAATTTTGCACATCTGTTACTGCAACTGTGGCCCAGCTGCCTGTATCCCTTCCCCATCACCCCCTGGGGCGTGGGCACACAGGAGGAATCCTATTGACTTCATGGTACGATTTCGACATACACACTGCTGCTCGCAGTGAGCCAAGTGGGAAGCTGTCATGGCACTGTGTGGCAGCCCTCCTGCTGAACTACAGTAACACAGCCATCCCGCTCACCCGCAGCAGTGATTTATTACCTTGTCACACTTCAAAAGCTAAAGCAGGTTGAGCTTGGTCAGTGCTTAGACGGAGAAGTCTCTAAGCAAAACACAATAGCTAGAGGAAATGAGTTAGAGCTGGGGCAATAATCCAGCATGGTGTAAAGATGTCGCTTTTGGACTGATTGTAAAATCGATTTATTGGCCACTGTAGGTCTGTGGGGAGGGAATGTAATACCTAACGTGACTGGACAATAGCTATCAGGTATTTCTTTTCCTACAAGGGTCAGCTCTACAACAGGTGTAAATTGGATGAGCTGAAGATGATGAATCTGGCTGATTGCTTTCTCTGCTGTGTCTTGTAATATGGATTTAGAGGCTTGGTCGTTTTTCTTTGTCCTCTTCCTTTGCATGTTACCTAAGTCCTTAAATGGCATGGAAGCACACAAAACACAAAAACATGGAAACATTTAGTGATTTTTTTTTCTAATAAAGTTCCCAGCTTCTGGAAATCCACAGCTTAAAGATCCCCTTGAATTTTTTTCTGCTTAAGACTATTGGTTATGTGGACTTGATTTTTTCCCTCGTCATTCCTACAGAACTATCTGAAATCTCAGGCTGCTCACCACTGTTTGCAAGGTTGGATCCATTATGTACCAGCTTCTTATATAGGGCAGCAGTTCTGTGCCTGACCCTCAAAGACAACTGACCACATCTGTTCCCATTAGCTCTTCAGATGTTGTGGTTCAGATCCTGGGTTCTGCTTGCCGGAGCCCTGAGACAGTGCGCTTTTCCACAATGAATAGTGTATGCTGATTATTCGTTAGGTAGTTTCTTTGAAACAGTAGCAGTCAAGGAACTGGATATTTCCTCCCTGCAAACAAGCTATGTGTGTGTAATGAAAGACAGGATCCATTTTGTGATTGCAAAAAGTATATTAAAAGAACACTGATGTGAATTTAAAGAGATAATGTAAATGAACAATTTCATCCATGCACCAGTCTGGCCTCTCCGGCTTCTAAACAAATACCTTTTCTTCATCTAACCTCCATTTGTAGCACAAAAAGAAATATTTTTCCATGGGATGATGGAATTCAGATTCAAAAGCTCTGTTTGCATCTCCTGTTTCTGTGTTTCTGGTTTAACAAACGGCAAATTTGAAGTAGGAAAGGTGATAAATGATCCCATACTAAAATTTGCAAAGCAATTTGAGCATCTCCACCCATTCTGTTATTTTAGGTGGTCATTTCAAAAATGAAACAACTGGACACTTTTGAGGACAGCAGGGTGTTTAAGAACCACCACTGCAAACACTCTGTGACTATAGCAATTAACTGTGGCTCTCCGCTGGGAAAGCAAAGCCTTGATAAGCACAGTACAAAACCATTGTGGGGAGTACAAGTGCTTTGAAGAGAGCATTGAAAGGAATTTTGCTTCGGAATATAAGAAAGTACGTAATGTGAGATTTCTCAAAGGAGAAGATTATGCTTTATTTGGGATTTTCTATACAGGCTGAGAAGCAGAATGTGAGAATACTTCACAACTTATTTAGGAACACAGACATTTGCAGGCTGGGCTGCACCCAAGTCCAATCTAGTTCAGCATCTTGTGTCAGAGAGTGGCTAGCACCAGATACTGCAGGGAAAGGTACAAGAGAATTTATAGAGGTTATGTTTTTACAAGTGGGGGAAACATTTTCCTAATTTCCAGTTATCGTTGTTGCTGCTCTTATGTATAGATTTAATTTCTATTTACACGACAAGTTGTTTGCCATCTCTGTACTGCCTCTACAGAGCAGAGATACTGACACTTGCCTTCTTTGCAGAGCAGTGTGATTGATAGCTGTGGCTAAAAAATAACTGGAGAACATAACATAAGAGATTGTTTTTTAGGATTATCAGCTCCACCACTGAAATTGCTAGAAACCACCCACAAATCTCTTCCTTAGAGAAGAACACATTCACCTCCATGCAAATTTTCTCCTTATGTTCCTCCTGCAGAATTCAGCTGAGCCTTTGACATTTATTTCTTGGCATTGGCTTTTTTGTTATTATTATTATTTTAAAAAACACAACTTAACTGTGGTCAGATCCTTCATTGAGCTGCAGTGGAGGAAGGGCACTGGAAATTAATATGGCTGGCATGTCTGCCTTGGTTTTGAGGATAGTGTTTTCATGTTCTTTTCCTTTCTTCCCCAGCTTTCTTCTCTTTTGTGTCTGTCTGCCTCTTTCCCGTTTCTTTCACAGTCGCTATTTTTGCTCCAAGCAAAGAACTCAGTCATGTTCTCACCCTCTCATGGGCTCTGTGTACACTTGAGGTCAGGCTAGCAAACCTGACTCTCTCTGGAGCCAAACTTTGCATCCTTCCATTGCCCTTTTCATACCCTCTGCCTCACCACAGTCTTGTGTCTCCTATTTTCTGAGTTTTCCCCTGTCTTGCCGTGCTCCTGGAGGGCAGCAGTGCCTTGCTGCTGGAGCATCTGGCTGGGGCTAGCTTGGGTGATGTCAGTGGCTCTGATGCAGGGCTCCTGTTGAACACTGGTCCAGTCACTCATTTCCCTTCTGATGTATTTTATCCGTTTCAACCACAGGATTTTCAGGGAAAGGGACAGTCTGTTACTTTTTGTCATTACCCACTGTAGCACAACACAGATCCCCTGTGGTTCAAGGCACCATATGCTTCTTTAACATACACAGTCATTTTGATGTGCCCTTGCATTTCTCTGAACTCACTTTGCCCTTCTGTCCCTCCTCTCTCTACTGTTCTTTTAACACTGTCTTCCTTTTCAGCACTGTGGTCCTTCTTCCTTTTCCCCAAGCTTTCCTTGCCCTCCCTCAGGGCAGCGCTGCCTTGGGTGGCTGTCCTGGGGTGGAGATGGGGCCAGGACCAGGGACCAGCAAGGGTCTGCCAGGAAGGGTCAAGCCACTGTGACTCCTCTCCCTTCAGAAGGAGCTGGGATTTCTATGCCTCACCCTTAGTGGTCAGGGAAACAAAGAGAAAGGAGAGGCAGAGCTGTCTAATGTGCTCTGCAGAGGTGACAGGACTTGTAGAAAAGGCTGTGTGAACAACGGGGAGCAAACCTTGCTGGAAGGAGTACTTAACATCTGGCTTGCAAAGTCTCATTCCTTGGAGGTCTACAGTCATTTTATTACTTTCCCTGGCTTCCATTTTAATATGTTCCCTAATCTATGTATTTTCTTGTTTATTATTTTCTCCAGTTCCGTTCAACCCTTCTTCCTATCATTCCCGTCAGCGTGGCCTATGGGCTGCTTCACTCCAATCAATGTTCCTAAAAACCCTTGATTGGGGTGCTCCAATGAGGCAACAATTAATTTCTCTGTCTGTAATTTGTTTATCGTCTTCTATAGAGCCTTACAACGAGCCTCAGGAGAGGGATATAAATGATGAATGCAGGTTAATAACACAGGAGTCTGCGGAAAATTGCATTAAGATGGCACAACAATAATGGGTATAAAAACAACTGAAGCATGTGGTGAAGCCCTTACTACATCATAATATTTCCACTGGTAATATACATTGTAGTTCGTGCTAAAAAATCTGAAACTTAAAAGCGATAAAAAATTAATGCCTCCAAACTGCTACTGAGAAGAAAGAAGGTTAGGCAAATTATTCCCAGTTGTTGCAATAGGTGAAAAAAAATAAGCAAAATGGGTGAATTTAATCCTATTTAATTTTAATAATCCATACGACTGGAATCTAGCTATGTCTACCAACAGAGCTCCCTCTTTCATCAGTGCAGAGAGGCAGAGACCTCGAGGGAGACAGATTCATCCTAGGAAAAACGCTTAAAAAGCAGGGAGCTGAAGACTCTGGCTCTCCCTTAACTGGAAAGGACTAATTAATCTAGTCTCATGTAGACAGGATGTCTAACCCTTCCAACAGCTACACTTGGGAGCTTCCTCCTTCTCAAAGATATTTTGAAAAAATGGCCTAAGGTCACTATGGCATGACCAGGATTTGCAGAACTATTTGTGGTTTCTGATATTCTGAAAAAGCGGTAAGGCCATTTCTAGTTGTTTAATAACACAGAGGCGGCTCATGGATTTTGCTAGATGCACTGGAAAGTCTCTGTCAGAGGTGAGGTGTGGGAAGCAGAGCACACAGTTGTGCCAGATGCTCAGGATGCTCAACAACCTATGTATCACCTTTGTAAACATTTTGTGTACCTGTGTGAGCCCAATGGGAAGTTACCTGTGTGAGCTAATATCACAGACGGGTTTGAGAATAGCTACCACAAACCTTCAAGCAGGCAAACAGAACAGAGAAGCCTTGCACTCTCATGAACAGTTTATCATTCTGCTTTAACAAGCTGAAAAGAGCTGACAAGAACTGACGTGGGAAGTAGTCACACTGATATGAAAAGGGAAATCTGCTTCACTTTGTCCAGTAATGAACCAACAGAATGAGAGATGGACACCATCTTTGGAGCACCAACTGGACAAATACATAGGACGTCCCACCCAGCAATCACAAACCAGAATACCTTACATGTCAGGACACAGGCATTGTGGAGATGTAGCTATCGGAGTGATGGGAAAATGATGAGAGCTACCTACTGTACTAAGAACACAGATAGGGTTTGTCATCATGATGAGACATGTTTCTACTAATAAATTTCAGCATAAATAGTAACGATGGGGTTTTTTTGAATGGTAGGATAAAGACGAATTGGGTAAATCCTCAGGTTAGAGGTGCATTCCTAGGGAGCCAAGAGTGCAAAATCCCACTTCAACGGGATAACATAGAAGAAAGTACTGTGGAAAAGCAATTAGATGAAGCAAAACTCGATCCATATAATTGTCTGCTCTTCCAAAGCCTTAGCCAGAAATCTGTTTGAAACACTGTTTTTCAGTGGTCTGGAAGCCCAGAGAATGCTTTTAAGGTACGGATTTTGATTTTTTAAAAAGCGCTATTTCCCAATAACAGTAAAATTGCAGTTTTCTACCTGCAGTCTGTGAATCTGCATGGGTCCAGGATTAATTTCCCAACATCCATGGTTTTCTACTTTTCTGAGAAACGCAACCCTGACGACAA
Organism: Leptosomus discolor; assembly: GCF_034619465.1. Classification (NCBI taxonomy): domain Eukaryota; kingdom Metazoa; phylum Chordata; class Aves; order Leptosomiformes; family Leptosomidae; genus Leptosomus; species Leptosomus discolor. The sequence goes on along the minus strand of NC_141391.1, from coordinate 210,482,483 downwards.
TACGCTTACAGCAGAATCTGCATCCACAGAGTGAAATATGAAGGGTTTAGCAATGAGAAAAAGAGTAAAAACCACTGTACAAAAGGACTGTGGCCTAAATCTCCAACTTGGTGCATGAGTCATGGCCCTTTGCTCTGAGAAATGGGAGACCTGAAATCTTATCATCACCCTTGATGACAGCGGAAAGAAGCCAGGAGGCTGGCAAGAGGCAGTTAGGGAGGGGAAAGTGCTGACTGCCATTTTAATTGCAAGAATATAAATGTAGCATGGGCCTCTGAAAGATGCTAGCCAGCTGTTTTTAGATGATCATGGCATCTATTTTAGCACAATGTAAATTTGGGGGGTATTTTATTATACAGTAGGATGACTGGTCTATAGAAGAAGTTCTGCTGGATATGCCACAGCAATCTGCCAGACACAACACCACCAGCCAAGTGTTAAAAATATGAGCACATTAAAGGTATTGAGAATTCTGACTGATCCAGCGCTTTATGCAGATGAGCCTGCAAAGTGCATTTTCTTTTACCTGACTTGAGGCTCAGCGGAATAACAGTCTGCGAGCTAAAAATAGCCCGTCAGTGGCAAACAACAGCCAGCTTTCTCCTCGGCATTGTCTGTATTCCTCACTTGCTGCATGTTGAGCTGCTGTTCGCTTCTGTGGACCGTCTGTGCAAGGAATTTATATTGAATATCCAATGGAGAATTAGCAGGTGGATTGGAGATCAAAGGTTGTCTGCTCTGCTTAATATCTGCGGCATTTCTCAACTCTCAGAACCAAACCAAACCAAACTGAAAAATTATCCAAGAAAAGGACTGATAAAACCCATGATCTGCAGGAATTAGGCAAAATACACATCTTTGAGTAAATCATGGAGGGGGGCATTGAAATCGCAGAGCTCAGATGTGTGATAGAAGCTACTGATAAAACTTCATGAAATTACAGTCTTTGATGTAATCTTAATAATCTTTAGCTTTTTGTTCTTCTGTATTTGTGGAAAACATGGCTTTAACTCTTTAAATTCACAATGCTCTTCTATGTTTAAAAAGATCAGTAACATGCTTAATATTTTCCTAGGGCCTTTTTGCTTGGATAGGACATATTTATTTGTCAAAGACAGATGTCCAGTATTATGAAATGTCTAGCCTAATATCACAGTTTTTTTTTAACATGACATGACATTAGAACTGCATAATTTTTAGACACGAGTTCTGTACCTCTAGTCATCTATTGACAGTTGGGATTTATTTTTAAAATATGTTAACTCTGAACTGGAGCAGTTTAAGAACAGTTTGGACCTAGTAATATGTAAGTCATAAGGAGAGTAGTTTCCTTGTTCTGTAAGTATTTTTTGATTGATTTGAGCAGCAAATACGCAGCCTGTTGAGACATAAACAAAGGTTTACCTATGAAAACGTCCCCTTTAGTTTATTTAGCTACATCTATGCCCACAAGAAAGTTAGTGCTGGAGAACTTGTGAGTTCAAATGCTACGAAAAGATAACTTGGTCTACTTCCCTGATGTTTATGATGCTGTAACTCAATAGTTATTCAGTGAAAATCAGTGGAGATCCTTCAGTTTCATGTTGGAGAGACATATTTCAGCTGTAAAGACATTAGCAAAAATAGACATTCCTAAACGCAACAGGAATATGGAATATTGTATCCAGTTCTGGGCCACTCAGTTCAGAAGGACAGGGAACTGCTGAAAAGAATCCAGCCCAGAGCCACAAAGATGATGAAGGGAGTGGAACATCTCCCTTATGATGAAAGGCTGAGGGAGCTGGGACTCTTTAGCTTGGAGAAGAGGAGACTGAGGGGTGACCTCATCAGTGTTTGTAAATATGTAAAGGACAAGTGTCAGGAAGATGGAGCTGGGCTCTTCTCGGTGATGTCCAATGACAGGACAAGGGGCAATGGGTGCAAGCTGGAGCACAGGAAGTTCTACATTAAGATAAGGAAAAACTTTTTTTACTGTGAGGGTGACAGAGCCCTGGAACAGGCTGCCCAGAGAGGTTGTGTAGTCTCCTTCTCTGGAGATATTCAAAACCTGCCTGGACACGTTCCTGTGTGATCTACTCTGGCAGGGGGGTTGGACTAGATGATCTTTTGAGGTCCCTTCCAACTCCTAACATTCTGTGATTCTGTCCTTCTGTGAATACTAAATTCTAATTTTTGTAATGCAGCCCTAGGGAAGGAAAATCATCAAAACTACTAGTGCAACAGCATCATCCTGGCAGGTCAGTACTGAGGACCCATACTAGAAGACAGTGCTAAGTGCAGTCCCTGTGTAGGTCCAGTGCCTGCCTGTATTGTAATTAGTCTTTTGTCACATTAACAGATATTGATGGAAGGGGTGTTTGGGGGGGAATTATAGACTCTTGATACAAGGATAGAACATAAAGTTGTGAAAAGTGGAAAAATTTTCCTGAATCCCTGAACCCCAATGCATAAATACAGTCCAGGCTATAATGACTGAGCAATGCTGGCGGTGCATCCTCTTGCAGTTCAGCAGGGGAATATGCCTGTAATTGTGGCTATTACTTGGTTATGCCACTCAAAGTCAGAAAGACCATTTTGAACTAATAAGTAGGACAATTTGAATATATAAAAGAATGAACCACATTAACCCAAATCATACAAGGGAAACGATTCTATTTCTTACTTGCCGCGAAGATCCATCTAACAGGTGATGGATGTTATAATGGCCTTGTCCTGATCCTGTTAATAGTCCTCTTTGGGGGCTCAAATGACTTAGAGAGGAGAAAATCAAGTCTGTGGGGAAATCTTTGCGAGATTACACTACGTGGGAATCTCCAGGAAGCTTTGACAGCCCCAGGAAACTCTTCCCCTAGCTCTAATTGAGCCAACCTCAAAATGAGAGGTACTGCAAAGTACAGCAGGGAAGGGGGAATAAAAGGTAGCTTTGAGGAGGAGAAAGGAGTACATGAGGGAAATCATGAGAATCCACTCCTGAGGGCTATAAGACTCAGATTCATGCTGTTTTATGCAGAAGGGGCAAAGTCTATCCTTTTATCAGAGAGCTTCAAATGCATGACAGATTTTAACAGAAGACGGCAAAGGCTAAAGAAAGAAAAGAAAGAACACAACCCACCAGTCACTGAATTTAAACTAAACTAAACTCTGGTGAACCCTGTCAGGGAATCTGTGCTGAAAAAGGAAACCAGGAGACCCAAGGTCTCAGGAACTCTTGACTTGAGGAGGAAGAGCAGGTATTTATGACACTGCAAACGCCTCTACACAAAAACCTTGAGTCTAGCAGAAGTCACTTTCTGACAGCACCACTTGGAAGGAAGTGTATTTGCTTTAATTTGTGCTGTGCAACCTCCTCCACACTCAAACCGCAGAAGCTGTGAGCCTAATTCGGCTTTATGAACAGGAAGCAGTGTTTCAGTTCAAGAATGTTAAATTTTTGGCTTGGGAAATTGTTGGTTCAGTCCTTATTATAACCAAGATGAAAGATATCACATATGCATGGTATGTAAACTGAGAAGAGTTTGCATATTTGAATACTTTCATATTGGACCAGAGTGTTGACACCATGAGGTGACTGGAAGAATAACTTAATATTTTCAGAAAGGTCTGAAATGCAAATCTTTCAAATCAACAAGATGAAGACGAACAGTGAGCCTACATTTGAATGCTTGCCAGGTTTTCTAATAGTATTTCTTTTCCTCACTTTATCATAGTTTTAATTTGGCATCCCTGAAGGCTATGAATAGCTAGTTCACAGATTTACTGACTTTAAAGGCACAGGGGCCATAATGACCTTCCAGCTTGATCTCTCATATAAAGCAAGCAAAAGGACTTCTCTATATTATTTCTCACTTCAAGTCTAACAGCTCAGCACTAAGAACTTAAGAAACTTTGGACTGGGTTAAAACAAAGGCCTCTGTAGCTCATGTCTGTCACTATTCTGTCTCTGACAGAGGTCATCAGTGTACACTTAGGGAAGCATAGATATAACAGTGCATATATGGAATGGTTCTTTTGGTAATGTCCTGTGATGACAAGTTTTTAAAAAAACTTTACATCTCTTAAAGATTTAGATGGAAAAAAACCCTGCCACCATAAGTAAAATGTTGCTTTTGCCTGTAAGAAAATTAAATCTCAGTGGAAAGGTAAATGCTGACTTCTGAGGGAGAACAATCCCTTTGCAAGATAAATTTATCTACAAATAGTGAAGATGGTATATTAGGGTCTCAGACACATTTTGTTGCAGAGAGATTTCCTTTTTGGAAGAGATGCTGAGAAGAATCTTGTGGAAATAAATGAGGGAGGACAAGCTGGCAAAGACCAGAGAAAACACAGCATCACCAAGTTTTCCTCTCTCGCTGACATGGCATTTTGTTCGAGGTCAGTCACAGAGCAGGCTCTGACTAAAGTTATGACTAAAGTTTCAATCATGTAAGAAACGTGGATAAAACTGAGCATTGTCTGCAGGAATCCTACCCTAGACATTTAGGTGAGATTCTTTTAACCAAACAGACAGATTATATGTTCCTACATATGATCTGGTTATTCAAAGGTCCCTTCATAATCAGTTTATAGAAAAAAGAAACAAAACATTTTTTGGACATGACTCCTCTCTTCCTGTAGTAGATGTCTAAAACAGGTCAGTTGAAGCACTCCATAGAAGTGTAATTCTTTTTATCATTAAATATGATTTTCCAAAGTTGTAGGCTTCCACACTGTGACTGCCTCTGTCTTCACGCTATGTCTGCTGACATACATCCCACCAGCAGATGCTTCTTTTCCTTGATTTAAACAAAGAATGAGGTTGTGGAGCGAAATGACGGAAACAAGTCCCCATTCCTGGGTAGTCACAGAAGTGGTGAAAAGTGTAACACATTACTACAGATAGTCCTTTCCCCTCGCTTCCCCATGAAGTCCACAAACTCCCTCTGACCTGATGAAAGGTAGATTATCTCATAGAAGAGGCAGTGGAGAGACTGCTTCTTCCAGACATCTGCGTGGGAGTCAAGGCAGTTTTGGTTTTTATGAGGGATATGAGGCAAATTAAATGTTGCCTTCACTGTTGGTATTAATCATAACCAGAAGGATTTAATATAAGTACATGTATTTGATTTGAAGTGGAAAGGACTACTTGCTTGCTTAGAAAAAGTTTTTATGTGGTGTAAATCTGAAGTGGCTGAGATGAAATGCAACTATGGAGTTAACTGCAAGGGGTTTGCAGGGAGACTAAATGATATGAAGTTCAGACCTAAAGGCAAACCAATTAGCATAGTTGTGCAATCAACTGAGCCTTTACAGTTGCTCTCCACACACTTGGTTGGGCTGGAGTCACACATGACCCCAAGGGCTTGGGGCACAAGGTTCCCAGCGCTACAGACAGCGGGAGGCTCGTGGGCAAGAGCGAGGAGACAACTGCTTACGTGCCAGGCACAGATCCAGATCACACTGTACTCTCTACAGGCCCAAAGGTCCTCTAGCACATTGTAGTTTTATTCCAGAAGAATGTGTCTGAACTGAGAAAATAAGCCTGTTTTGTAATTTCAGGTATTCTTCTCTGCTGTCAATCTGAAAAAGTCATCATGGGTGTTAGGAGCTAGAGAGGACCAGCTCCTGAAAACGCAGGAGGCAGAAAGGAACTTAGTAGACAATCTGTCCATAGTCTGGAGGCTCTTAGAAAATTTCAGTGAGGAAATCGGCTTGGAAGCATCTGAAGGACTTCATTAAGCTGTGTCCCTGGGTTCTGCAGTGAAATAGGAGGATCAGACAAACAGAGGAAGAGTTTCAGGCCCTAGAGCACTGCTGACAGTCAGCAATGAGGACAACAGGCATAGAAAAGTCTGCGCGCATCTCTGGCCACCAGTCAGTGCAAAGGTCTTCCCTTCCTCTCAGCAGAGAGGAAGCGAAGCAGCCCTGGCACCAAGTGGTGGCTGAGCATGGGCCAGGAAAATACTGTGGTGAATCTCATAGAATCATAGAACCATAGGTTTGGGTTAGAAGGGACCTTAAAGATCATCTGCTTCCACCCCCCCTGCCATGGGCAGGGACACCTTCCACTAGACCAGGTTGTTCAAAGACCCATCCAACTTTGACTCGAACACTGCCAGAGGGGTGGGCAGCCACAGCTTCTCTGAGCAACCTGTTCCAGTGCCTGAAGGGGAAGTGCTGGTCACCCTTCTTTTGATGCAGCCCAGGAAATGGTTGGCTTTCTGGGCTGCAAACATACTTTGCTGGATCATGTTGAGCTCATCAGCCAGCACCCCCATGTCCTTCTTAGGGCTGCTCGCAATCTCCTCAGTGAAGACATACGCAGTCTGAGGTTTAGACAGGGCCACCGCCTGCAGTTAGCTTTTCTAGAGAAGACCGAGCCCTAGTGAAGAACAATGAACAAGGAGGATGAAGTGTTATCACTTTTACTCAGGAAAGGTTTTGAACTGATTTGTTTTCTTTTCAATAATCAGCTTAGGAAGCGCAGTGACTCTTCAACCACCTGAATCAGTCTAAGAGGTTTCATTGATCATAGCAGAATAGTCCATCGATGGAGAAAAAATTATCAGAGAAAAAAAGACATTTCTGCCATTCTTAATAACTTTTTCATCAACCCCTTTTCATCAGCAATAGCTCTTTTGCTTCCACTTTATTTTCTTTTCAAATCAATATTATTTTCTTCACCAAACACTGAGTCCTTTCCTCTGATAGAATCCAAATATTTTCTTTAGTGAGCGTAAGAGATAACAATGAATCATGTTAATCGTTAGTTGGAACCGTCATGCAACAAGAACACAATGCCATTTAAAAAACACTTAATGCATGGGCTGAAGTCTGTCATCTCACTAAGGAGCATAAGATTATTTGGTGATACAACTTAGAAAGGAAGCATTATTCCACTGATGAGATATTGTGCCAAAAACCAGAAAGAAATGCTTTCCTTTGGAACACACCTCACTAATTGCACAAACAGTCTAAAACATGTCTTGGTTTCTATTTCTTATGCTAAAATCCGTAACAGAATGTCCCTGTAGTAGGTGACAATTTAAAAACCCCAGTCTTAGGACTCTGATTGTTCCACAAGCATTACTTTGAGTCTTTCCAGGGGCAATGAATATTTCATGGCTTGATGGCCAGTTCACCAGACTGGAAGCTCTCTTGGACTGAGAAATGGGCTAGTTTCAGACAACTAGAGGAATCATAGACACACTGGCCTGAGACTCACAGTTTTCCAGATCCCATCAGCAGTCTCAGGTTCATCACAGATGTGGCCAGACCAGACTATAAGCAAAGCTGCATCAAGTTCAGGAGGTGAGAAATTAAGTCATTAGCTAAAGCAGAGATGAACATAAACTGAAAATAAATGTTTAGGCTAGGTACTAGGAAAAGCATTCTCATCATAAAGGTGATGAATCATGGGGACATGTTGCCTGGGAAAGTTGTGGAGTCTCCACCACCGGAAGTTTTCAAGGAAAAAAATAATCTTTTTTTAGAAGTGACACAATAATCCTGACTCTGCTTTGGGGCAGGAGACAGACTGAATTGTCCCTTCCAGCCTTATTTATGTTGCACAGCCCCTGTATTTACAAGCTGTCTCTGTCTTTTGAGTTTGTAACAGTGCATTAACACTGATTTACACTAGTTGGGGTGTTGGGATAACATGTTCATGACTCATGTTGTCATGCCATCAACTCCTCAGCAGCTTTCCGCTGGTGACGACCAAGCTCAGAGTCAAAGTGCAGTATCCAGTCTCAGTGAGACAGGCTAGTGAGCAGGCCTCAAGGTAACACTTTATTGCAATGCAAGGATTTTGCTGCAAAGTCCTCTCTACTGCTTGAGTAAGGGTATGGGAAGCAAGCAGGCTGACATTTGAAAACGTGAAACTGCAGATCTTATTGATCTCTTGAAGCTATTAAATGATTGAAGTGCAGTACACCTGACAAATTGAACAGCATTGCCAGTGGGTGTAACATAGAGCAGCTCCGTTGACTTTGCTGCTAATTTATCACAGTCTGGGATTTGACCCACTGAATCCTGAATTAAATTTTTATATATTCGTGAATTATTTATAATGTATGAAAAATCAATACCTTTTTTATTGTTCACCTGATTTAGGATGGATAAAAGGAATATTTCAGTATTCTCCAGGGTCAATGCAGAGGGGCCTTGAATGATGAAAGATGCAGTAGTTTTTGAATGGAAGAAAAATTTCAGGGTAGAAAGGAAAGAGTGTAATTTAGGCTGAATATCTTTTCTATCAATGATATGAATAATACATTTTTTCTCAAACTCACAACAAAACATAATGTCCTTTTAGAAAATGACATATAATTCTTTATCTCTCTTTAAGAAAGAGTTATTAATTTTGAAAAATCTTTCTGAATTTCTTTGCATTTTGTATGAGCCATAAAACCTCCAAGGAGTTATTTGAATTTCAATACTGTCTCAAACTTTTATTAAAATATACTCTAACATTGCTTCAGTAATTAACATGAAGATAGGACCCTTATTTCCAACAACTGAAATCTCTCAGTTATTTCAGATTTTCCTTAAGTATCCTTTTGATTAAATAATTACTTGGTAACAGTATTAGCAATTTATCTATGGTAGGGAACATATCACAAATTTCCTACTCATGTTTCTGCAGTTTATGATTTTGCCAGTGTGTTTTATGAGTATTTATTAAAGATGACACCTTGAGTTAATAACATAAAATACCTACTAGTTTCATAATCATCACTGCAGTGCAGAAAGCATTAGAGTTACAGTAGTTCTGCATTGACGACATCAATAGATTTACTGCATTCATTTCGTTATGCAAATATTCCAAAAACATACATTACTTTGTAACCTTATATAGTGCATTGCCTACACATGAGGGTATCAAAGCCTATGAACATACAGAGTAGACTTTAAAGTTGACAGCGCAAGTCATACTATTCCCTCCTTTCTTATTTCTCTGTTGTCCTAATATTAGAGCTCATTTAATGTTGTTTTTTTTGCAGATACATACACTTCTGCACAGCCTCTACAGTAAGAGGTGGGACTGCTAATGGTCCTTACGTGACAGACTACATTGCTATCTATATTGAAGATGAGGAAACATGCTGGTCCTCCTAGAGTAGAGCAGGAACTGAATAGACACTCATGACGAATCTGGGTGTGAATTAAGCAGAGACTCGTCATATGTTCTCTCCCTGCATACACACATGATCTGCCTCTGCGTGGCAGAGCTTACATCTCTTTTGCACGACAACCTTGTTTGATCCTGAAATCTGTCCATTTTTTCCCCTCTTCCCCAAAGAGAAGCATTGTGCTCTGCTCTTACTGCCTCTGCTTCACCTCACAGAGGGAGCAGTAGAAGGTCTTCTTTGCTGGCAGATGTCTAGACTGCCTCCTGGGGAGGCAGATGTTTGCAATACAGAGTGCTGTGTTGTAAGAGGCTGGGGTAGGAACCCTGAATGATGTTGAGTCACTTAGAGAAGAGGGGGGTTGGAAGGGACCCTGAAAGATCTTGATCTTCCTTTGCTATTACCCAAATCAGGATCAACTTTACTGATGTCTTTTCTAACTCATGTCTTGGCTAGCTTGTTTTTAAACACCTTTGGTGACACGAACTTCGTAGATTCCCAGTAGTTTTATTCTAGTCTAGTCTAGCCTTCTGCATGACAATTTAAGCCCATCACTTATCTGTGATAAATCTATTTTTTCACACCTCTAATTCTTCTTGTTGATATTCTCTGGACTCTGTCTCAGTGATTTATATTTCTTCTTAAAACATAATGCTCAAAACTGGGCACCATACTCCAAATGTGTCCCTACTAGTGTTGAGTAGGCAGTGATGTTTACATTCCACATCTTGCAGACAATATTCCTATTTATTAATCCCGGTAGGAAATTTCGCTTTTTCACAACAATACGATGGCATGATGTTGAGTCAGGCTCTGCTGCTGACCTTGCATAGCCTTAGATCAATTTCTGTTGAACTGCTACTGGCCTGTTGCTCATCTTCCCATATTTGTGGTAATACCTATGTGAATAATTTTATGGTGAGTCTGCTTTCCTCCAAGGTTATTTTGGGAGCCAGAATCTGGCAATATTAAAGTGTTGCTGGACTGAAAAAAAACATTGTTTTCTGGAACTTGGAAGACATGATAATCAAGTTAGCTGTCAATAACTCTCTGTCCTCTACTTATCTGGCAAACAGATAGTCAATTACACATCAAAATAATGTAAAAATTAATACATAATAGTAGTCAGCAATCAATTTTAGAACAATTCCTTTGAGTCAGGTACAATCAGGACAATTTTCATAGGACATTACATAGAACTACGCGTAATTTTGCAGAACAATATGTTTTAATTAAACATGGAGAGTATCTGGAATCGATACAGATGGAGAATGCATTCGCATTAATCTTATTGAAAGAGTTTAAGTTTTATTTTAGGAAAAGAGCAGTATAGAGAGTTCCAGTCACATCTTGAAGTCCTTCTGCTACTGCTGTCATGGAAGTTTTGCTTGAGAAAGGACTATAGGATTCAAGACCTGCATTTCAAGTGAACTCCTTTAATAAATAAACATAGGTGAATTAATACATGCAAAACAATGTTGGCAGGGATAGTAATGGAAACAAATAGAAAAAATATTGAATGGATTAGCACACTTAATCAGTCTTAGGTTGCCTAATGAACAATTAGCCTAGTGTTTAATCCCCCTCGATCCATTCGTTTTTGCAGCTTTTACTCTCTAATGATAAACATGGATGATTCCAATGTGCTTTTGTTTTTGAAACCACTTAAATTAGTGTCACATTGTAATATTGGCATGGAAACCGTGTTATAAATTGGAATGGACAAAAATAGGATGTGCTAGGGCACCTATTACTTGGTGCTTTAAAAAAGTGTTGCAAAAAACTTGCGGTACACTAAAACAGGACTGAGACGACTCCTGTTGATTAAATATAGATGACTCTTTACACGGAAACTGTTTTTAAGGCCTTGGGAACACACTGTTGACCATCCAATAGGTGGCATTACAATGCTAGGCTCTGCTGACCCTGATCAGATAGGGTATCTTAAGTACTTAGTTAGCATGATCCAGGTTCAAGAGGCAACACATCAGAAGAGTATTTGGGACTGCTAAACACTAAATGCATGTATTACCAGTGGAGGGACAAAGCGTTTAGCTGCATCCCAGTGGTTGCCTGAATATGCTGCCCAGTCTTTCTATCCCAGACTGTAAAAAAGTTCTCTCTCAGATGGAGACCAACTTTCCCCTTCACTTAGTGTATCCAAGTAGTGTTTATTTAGCAGCCCCAGTGTAACCAAGTTAGACAAAAGGTGGAGGAAAGGGACTGCTCTCATGCATATGGTGGCTGGTACCCTGGTAGAGTCATGCCAGTTATATCTTCAAAGAAGCTGCTTACCTGTTCTGTGGGAATTCAAGGCTTGGAAGTTAATGGTCAGGAACTAGTGAGTTGGACTGGATGTGTTTTAATTCACTGAGATACTTAAAACAACATGTGATTAGTTTGAAGACTACAGGGGACCTTTTTTGTTGCAATGTTAAGGTGCTCCATGAATTGGTACAAATACTTAAGTCAATGCTTTTTATTTTTTTATTCCTTTCTAAGGCATTCTCTTTTTTTGGTAGTAACTACTTCTCTCATATGCACGAAGCTAACAGCTGCAAAGGGTTCTCTAAGGAGCCTTTGGGTCAAGTACCTGCGGCAGCTCCATTAAGACCCCTTTGACATTATTCTGTGTTTGGGATACGTTCTAGGCTGGCCAGGGAAAAGTTTGAGTCTTAATAAAAGAAGATAAATTAAACAAGAGAGGCAGAAAGTGTGTCTAGGGGGCATGAAGTTCTGGATTCTTGCCTAATGCCACATTCATCAGGCTTAATGTAGATGAACTCTGTGTGGGTTTGCCAGCAGCAAAGTCGAACTTCTCATTTGAGGCTTTCTGATGCATTGCTCTGCAATTATGATCCCAAAAGCATGAGCATCTTCTGCCTTTTCATGGCCCCATAGCTGGAATATCCAAATGAATACTGATCCCATATTTATGTCCATCACTTGGCTCTGCAACTTTCACTGGTGTATTTTGTGCTCGGAGTTGGTCTGGAGGCTTCCCATCTACAAATGCTCCCAGGGAACCTTTCTCTGACTTGTAGACAATCAGACTGCTACCTGCAGGTAATGGTTGTGATGGTCACTTCCCACTAAACATGTCAAAAGTGTCATGCTAAACATGGTACTTGCGTGCTAGACAAGGCAGCAGTTAAGAATCCCTCTGTTTAGTAATGCTTAAACCAACAGAAGCCATCACTCATACAGATCCCTCTGGCAAAGGCAAAGCAACAGATTGTTCAAACTACCTAAGAAATTTTCTTCTGAAATGTTAATGTGGATGTGAGGGCTGACAATAGTTTGGTTGGAGTTGTACGTGTTTGAAAACTAGAAATGACCAGAAGCAGTCAAGGAAAAATGTGGCACATTGGAAGGTGACAGGACAAGGACATCACTATGGTTCTGTGAGGCTCCTGACGTCTCTTTTGGCTGGAGCGAGGCTTGGAGAATAGAAGAAAGAAATACCACTAAGAATTTCTTTGAGGAATGTTGTATTCAAGACAAGTGAACTCAAGCCATTCATCAGCTGTACTCATTTTTTGGGTATGGGTCCAAACGGGCAACTGGAGAAAGTCCAAAGGAAAACAGAAAGAATAACAAGATTCTAAAATAAGCACATGGCTAAAAGAAAAGCAGTTATTTAATTGAGTCAAGAGGAGATGACTGAGGGGAACATTACATAAATGAACATTAAAAAGCCAAAATCTAATCCCTTTGCTATATAAAAGTCTGGAATGGAAAGGAAAGTACTAAATTGCTCCTAATTTTCATAGCAGAGAGGAAAGAGAGATAGGCTTGGTTGCAAAAAGTGGGATTTAGTTAAACTTTTGGAGCCCATAAGAACAGTGAAGCACAGGCATGTGCTGTTGCAGGAGGCTGTGAAATCTCTGCTGTTGCAGATTTTAAGGGAATCATTCAACAAGTACTAGTTAATAAAGACTTAGAAGTAGTTTATGCTGCCTTTGGTGGGGGAGATGGATCAGATGAAGTCCTTACTGGTGTCATTATCTGTGGAACTATAAATGCTGTGTTCAGGAAAACGGAACGTTGTGTACAATCTTTGAAAATGTACATAAAAAAGGCCTCTTTCTATCCATTTCTACCCTAATGGATACTGTACCCTTTCAGGATAAGTTCTAATTGGGACCTTGTGCCCTCGCCAGGAAATCACAGGGACTAAGAAACACTATTACTCTCTGCAGCCGCTCCCTGGACATTGATTTAAGGTATCTAGGTCTAAATGGAGGTATTTGTCTGCTTCCTTCCTTAAAACTGATGAATGTGGAATAGACAAGCAAATTGAAAGGAGTATGTGGAGACTTGACTCCTCCTTCTTACCTACTGGCCAAAATACCTAGATCGGTGGCATTTTAGGGAGCAGGAACATTTACCACAGAAAAGCAGACAACAGGGTGTTGTTGGGTCACACTGCTCCCTGCTGTTACAACTGGATGTTTCAATTTACATTTCACCCTTTGGCCAAGAAGCCTGGGCTTCAAGTCATTGCCCAGCTCCCAGGAGCTGGTGTTACTTCCTTCATGCTGAATAATGCCACTAGGAACATGTTTATCTAGGCTTGATAATCAAGGTATTAGCATTAATCGCTAAGATTTGTCCTGAATAACTGTTTCTGGGAAAAATCTTCATCAAATCAACTGATATAATTGAGAAATTCATAGTCCTTAGAAATCTCAAAAATGTCAACGAAACAATAAAAAGAGATCACTCTTTCTCTATTCATCAGAGGGCTTTGATGCTGTTGAAGCACTGGATATTTCTAATAGTCTTCAAATAGTCTGAAACTGTTGAAATAAAGATGTGTTAAAAGAAAGACACCTTTCCCAATCTTTCCTTCTCTGCCTTTCACGAATGATGGTTCTTTTAACCTCCTTCTCCCCTTTTTGTTTGCTTAGAGGATCAAAGCTTTTTTATTTATTTCTTTATCCTCTCAAACAGTTTCTGGAGTGTTAAAAAGCACCACCAGTATACTGAGTTTACATTACAAACAAGTTAAAATTCCCAGTCTGTCAGAGCTTTTCTCCTAGGATACCAAGGAAAGCAAAGTTCAGCTAAATTGCACAATTAATTGGAGATCACTTCTGAGTGAAGAAGAAAAGGTTGTTTTAAGCAGAGATATTCTCTTCTTGGAGATTTAAAGCCCACTTCAGAAAGCAAAATTATTATTCTCTGAAAGTTATCTCACTTTATTTGTATTCCAGGAGCTACCCCATTAGGTCATCTTCCCTTTTCACTCATAAAATCATCTTAATGAATCGACTGTGGGATTAGCCATATGTAAATACATCCTTACTGACAGCCACATTGACAACTGAATGGATGAAAAAGGGCATGGTCTGCATGTTGCTTTTGCTAGAATAGTCGTCGTTTTTGTTCTGCTTTCAAGACCCTGCGGCAGACAGCTTATTTTTTGGTTATGAAGGAAATGCTCTTTTTCAAGGTAAATATATCCTGTAATAATGGTAAGATAAAGGAGGATGCGCTGGACAGTTTAAGAGTATTTAGATGAAACAGACTTCAGTGTTGATCTACCATTCGCACACAGACAATTGCTACCGTTTCTTCAACTTCTGAGAGCAAAGGCAAGCCTGATAACTCAACCTAGTGCATCAGTCCCACGTAGGATGGGCTTGCATCTTTTTAAGAAAATGCACTGTCTGTTGATCTAATTGTCTTTTCTTGTTAGGGCTCATCTAAAGCCCTGATGCTTGCAAGGAAGAAAGTGAGCAAACAGAATTACGAGAGCCCAACGGAATACACTGAAAACAGTTGCAAGGTAGATTTAACAAGTGTACTTTAGTGTGTTCTTATAGTGTTTGGGAAAAAAATGCTAAGAAGATTCCTATGAACTTTGTAAATTTTCCACTAAAATGTCTTTCTGTGGCAGCATTTTCTGGACAAGTATTTAATAATGAGGAAAAGCAGACCCTTATTACTGTGTATGCAACTAATGTGCTGTACAGACCAGTGTTGTAAGGTATCCTTTTCACAAAATTTTGCTAAAGTTTAATCCAGTATTACTACACTGATGTCCCATGTGGGTGTTTTTTACCCCCTGCTTTTTACAAGGCACAGTTAAATACTGGTAAAATACATCTGTTATAGGTAAAATCAAGACCTTTCATCTGTTGTATACTGAAATATCTGGAATCATTTACAATGGAACCAAATCAGGTGTCAGTTGACATGCAGTGGAGGTATCTTTCCGACCCACTGAACGTTAGTAAAAATGCCATTAAAAATCCACGATAAAAAGCCAAAAAGTCTATGGCATATTCTCAACTGGTGACACTCAACACTCAAATAAACACATAATCTCACAAAAAATTATAATGATGTTTTTTGAAAACTCCCTTGTCATGGCAAAACCAATCATATTATTGCCTAAAATATAAATTTTTAAATGTACTTGCAGATAAAGATAATTTTTGACATTTCTTAGCCATGTGATCTGATCCAAGCAATCAGACTGTTTTAACACCTCAGAACCAAACTCTACATGTCTTACTGCACAGTATCTTTATCTTTCTTTTTGCCTCCATCCTTTTGTCTGTTTACCTGTTTTCTCTTCTCATGAAAATACAGAGAAGTGAGGAAAAAAAAAAAAATCTTTTTATGAGTTCTGGACACATCCCCAAAATTTACTTCTTGATTTTTATCAGATCTCTGGCTATGTGATTCCAACAGCAGGGCAGCCAATTTCTGCTAAGCATCACAAATGTGATGTAATATTTTCAACCACTAGCAGAACAATGTCTTCTCATGCTTTCCTAATAGTTTCTTCACTGAATGATGCAACCACTGCGAAGAAATTAATAACAACAATATATATAATAATTGTAAAATATATAGCAATTGTAAAATAATACAGAAATTGCTAGGCAGTAAGTACCAGATAAAAAACAGCTCAGAGAAAGACCTCCTATAAAACATACATGTAGAAGCGTTCAGTTGCAAGCCTGCCATCAGGAAGGCATGGCACGTACAGGCTGGAACCAGTATGGGGTCTAAGGAACCTTAATCACAGCTATGTTGTATAAAAAAGACAGCCATCTTGATGCTATGAGCTGTACATTAAAATGGTCAAGGTCTTCAGTGCACACCCTACATAAGACAACCAAGGTCAACCCGGTCACAAATATTCTAGGAGCCTCTCAGAGAACGTGCTATCTTTCTGTAGGGCTTCATTCCTCACCAGGGAGGACAAGTGTATCTAGCCCACAGGATCCCTTCATTCACATAGCAGAGGACTGGTGTTGCTACAGGTCTTTCACCATTTCAGCCCTGCTGTTACTTGTGCATGGAGCAAGGAGCCACACCACTGACGAAACAAGGATTTTTTAGGGATGAAAAGTTTTAGGGATAAATTTTAGGAATTTAGGAATGAAAAAATAATTTGTAAGTTTTTCAAACCCTATTTGAATGGTGTCCCATCCTATGCTTCATAGATTGGTGTAATGCTCATTGGTTTGACCACACAGTGTTCAATGTCACAAACCACTAATGTCCCTGACTGCTAGGTTTGGCATCTGACACACTAGTTTTGCTGGAGGAGGTTTACAGACTTGCACCATACAATCAGGTAGCCCCTTGTTGGCCACTTATCTCAGCCAGTCTCTTTGCACGGCTAATTCCAGAGAAGAGTCCCAGTACTGCAAATCTCAGACTTGGTAAATTGTCTGCAGCATCCTCCTTCGCAGACTGCAAGGTAATATCTCAGTCAGCCTAACAACACATGCTTTTGAGGATGAGACACCACAAACCAGAGAGGCCGAGGTTTTGCAGAGCCCCAGATTATGCACTTATGTTAACCTCTACAGATGCAGCATTTAGGTAACACAAAAATTGTCCCTGATTTGTGTGTGTGTGGACTCATTAGTGGAGCTTTCCATGGGAATAGAAGCTAATGTGTGAGTTTTATTGAGTTTCTCAGCTAAGGGTGCACTCAGTCACTACATCCTACACACATTCTTTCTGCTGTTTTCCACCAGCACGTCATCTTCTAGATAAAGGTTTTTCACAGTTTTCAGGTACCCTCCTGGCTAAGCCAGGCCCTGCTTCCTCTGTACCTCCCCGTACCACCCACCTCTTCTGCTCTTCTTTTCTTTCCTTTTTTTGGCAGTCCCTGCTTCCAGCTTTTGTCTATGTTTTTTTTCTGATTTCGTCTCAGTCCCCACCCTTTCATTTTTCTTCCCTATTTTATTTTTCCCTTTGTCCTCTCCTCAAGTACCTCTCATTTTCTCAAGGGAAGTCCTGTTTGTTCTCACCTGCATACTCTACCTCCCATTCTCAGCACTCCTCCTCTCAGACGCCCTGTTCCTTAAGGGGTATGCTAAGCTAACATATTCATCCTTCTTCCCACAAATACCTTCCTTTTGAGACACTAATTCTCCTAATACAGTTCTGACCTACGAATTTGCTGACTTTATGGTCACCCACTGAGCTTTTGACCTCATTCTTCCTTGTGTGCACTTGCTTGGTTTTCCTCTGGAATCTGACAATTGACTTCCTAAGAGTTGGCAATTACTTCAAATTACCATCAATCTGCTTCTGTCTCCTTTGTTTTTATTGCATTATCTCTGTATTTTACCTGAGGACCTTGCATGACTACAAGTTTCCCATCCCTCCTTTTCTCAAGGATATGTGTAATTTGTCGATGTATGCTTGCTGTATGCTGATACCTGGTAGGACTTCTTGGTCCCGCCTCTTCACCTAGCTTCTTTATCTTTCTTATTATTTCAAATTACCATGAAAAAAATTAGCTCTCTGACACTTTCTCTACTAGCTAACCCTTTCCTACGTCTCTGATGTTGTTCCCTTCCTTAATCAGTATGCCTGAATGCAATCCTCTGCCTGGCTAAATTTTGCAGTTACCACTTCTGTAACATGTGCAATATTTTTGCCCTAGTTGGGGATCACAGGATAATTTCTAATATCTTTAATGAGGGAGATTAGAAAGTAACCACCTTTACCTGCTTTACAATGTCTCCATCCTACAACTGACTTACCCTTTCATTTACTTTTCTTCCAGCTTGAACACTCATCTAAGTGTCTTTCCTGCTCTTTCTTTCCTTTCCTTTCCTATCAAGCTATCTCTTTTCTTTATTTTTCCCATATTTTGTCTCCTACAGATCAATTTCCTTCAGACTTTTTTTGTCTTCATGACTTTTTTTTCTTCTCTATTTACTTTTCTAATGGAGAATTTCAAGATCTCACAGCACACACCGAAAGCCTGCTCCAAGTTCCTATTTCATCCATGAAACGTTCATCAACCGTTGCCTCTGTACACACTCGCTTGATGCATATTTGATGTAGTTTATATACTCTGTCATCTTTGGGTGTACTGGGAAAGGGACTTTCAAGGTCAAGGTCATGAGTACTATCAAGCTCAAGCTACTCGCTACACTTTGAAGTGCTCTGAAGGAAGACTGCCTCAGTAACTGGGGTTAAGATCATGCCTTTGCATGCAGATAAGTTGGGTCTTAGAAGGTTTGTAAAAGCTGCTACACTGCTTCTTAGGTTTTTGAGACAACCTACTGATTTACATGAGGAGCCCATATGTTCCTATATAAGCAGTACAACGACCAACTACATAAACGGTCCTATAATCTCACCTTAGCTGTGAACAATAGTACGATAATAGTTCCAAGTACATAATTTTATATTTGAGAGGACCAATATGAGATAGAACCAATATAGTTCTACAGCCTTTTTTTTTAATGTAATTTGCTATAGCTCTAGTAAATTCTTTTCTTTTTGACTTTAATAGGATCATGAAAATTTGCTGCATTGCTTTGGAAAGACAGCTAGAAACAAGACAGTATATTCCTTGCAGTATTTTTGAAAAACTGAATATCCCTAAAATAAAATGTCCGAAAACCTCATAAGACAATAGATAAGCCAGCAAATTCATTTAAATCACACACTGGATTCTGGGCTTACCTGAAAAAAGAACCAATTGCACTGATCTGCAATAGTTGAAACACTTCTAACAATGAGCTGTGTTTTTGTCTCAGTGGAAATATCTGACAATTGCACTGAGGCTGTTCTCAGACATCAGTGTGCCTAGGAGGAATTCCTATTTTTTTGTCATTTTACTCCTACTAAAATAAACTAATGATTTTCAAGCCAATCTGTATTTTCATAAAATGAAATGTGTCCCAGATTTTTCTGCCAGTTTAGGGCTAGATTATCACAGTGAAAGTTTGCCTTATTAAGTTCAAGGCAAGGAACGGTCACAGGCAGAGATTTAGGAAGACTATGCTCCTTCCCTGCCACATTTGGAGCCCAGGTCCATCACTGCTATGCTCTGGACATTCAGTGCTGGTTGTAGGGGCAGGGTGGCTAGTCATCCTTCTGGTCACCCCTTCTCACTGGCTGTAGATACCCCCCATTGCAAATGCAACCCACCCACGGATTAAAGCACAACCTTATTCTCCAAACTAGTAGAGAGCAAGAAGACAATCTTCTCTTTAACTCTCTGACCTGGACTAAGTTCTTGATTAAGCTTTAAACCAGCTGTCAGTTTTATATCAACAAGCAGAGAAAAAGCCAGTCAATATTGCACTATCTTCTTCACAAGAGCTTATGTAGCTTACTATAGTCATACATATTCACACATAAACAGTAATGCTGTCTGATCCTGGAGTGTGTCAAGCATCTCTGTGTTGGTTTGTGGCTTCCTGAGAGTGATAGTATGCCTAGCATTTTATGAACCAGAAAAATTCATACTAGCTGATTAAGAACTATAGTACAACAAGTCGGAAGAAACAAGGTGCAGAAATCCTGATAAACATTTAATAGGGCTTTGGAAACAGTTCTCAAAAACTGAACATAGTGAAGTCCCTTCTACAGGATGCTGTTGGCAAGTTCAACAGCCTCATAGACAGGATCTCGTGCCCCATAAAGGCTGTAGGTTGGATTCTCAAATCACACTGCTAAACCAGACTCTTGGTGGGTACACACTTCATGTGACCTTAATGAATTCTTGTAGACCAACAGAGAATCTAGCCCACTAGGTTTAAAGGTAAAATTGCAATTTGACCTCAGCTTAAGTGACATTAGAACCAGGTCATTCAGGTCTTTCTTACAGTATTCTACATTGGACTGTGTGAGCTTCAGAATAATTTATGTTCTGTAGGACACTTCCATGGAAGAGTTGTGTTTGCACAAAACATCTGAATAGCTCTTTCTTTAAATGCCAGTACATCTCCTTTTACGCTGTCTTTATTTCCAAATTCAGCTCCACTTATGTAACGCAGACCACCAAGTGAATGATAACACTATTTGTAATGTATTTCTTTTCTTTTGGCTTTCCAGCCTATTTAGTACTTTGATTCATCACAATTTAATTAAATATAAAAACAGTAAGTGAATCCAGAAAGATACTTTATCCTGTAGATTGATTTAGATTCACTCTTTCAATGATAAAATTAGAATCTTATTCTTAGACAAGGTGTCAACATTTGCCTAAAAATCTTTATTTGTAGAAGCTTTTAAATAGGTCATCAGCACAAGTAACCCAGACAAACATCAACAGCAATTGGAAAAGCAACTCAGCTCTGGGACAAAAGTCTTATTTTAATGTACTTGATACCAATGCCATATTGCTTGTTTTTAAGTTGCAGAACAATGAAACAATTGTGGTTTTCCTGTTTTGAAATGTGTTTCTTGTTTTACGTATAATACAGGACTCCAGAAATATTGAGAGTAGCAGAGGATAGCATCATTCTTTAAAAAAACCCAACAAGCAAAAAAGCCAGAAATTAAAGTGTGAAATATTCTAGCAGAGGACAAATTAGCTTGCATTGCTCTTCAAGTAATCAGTTTATTAAGAATGATTCGCACAGATTGTTACTGATTTCACTCAAAGGTGAACATTACAAAAGTACAATTTTTCTATCACCCTAATTGTGAATAACAGTAGCTTAATGTGCATTTTTCTCCAATGTAACTGGGAAAGCTACGTTTTCTTGTAATACTTGCATTTATCAACAAAAACAACAGTGGAAGAAGTCATAATGATTCAGGTCTAGTCAAAGAAAATTAAAAAAGGCATCATCCTAAAATATGTATTTGATCAGGTGGGTTGTGTGCTTTTCAAATTGTTTTCATGCATATTTAATCAATGTGAGACATACACTTATGCAAGCTGAAATAGGTACCAGTCTGTGTCCCAGGCTGTCCTGTTTCACAGTCTTCCTATTGAGATTTTTTAAAGTTGAATTACTTGTTTAAAAAATGAACTAAAATCACCTTCAGCAGGTGGTATAAACTGAGAAAAAGCCAAAGAACTCACAAACTACCAGCAAATCCTTAGTTCAGTTCAATGCAGTATTGGTAAGAAGCCTAGTTTTTAAAGAATTGCTTGGTTTTTATCAAGATTGCTGAAATACAGGGATGTATGTGTAGAAGGATCCATGGGAACACTACAATAACCTGGGGGAAGAAAGTCCCCAAAATCCAACACACACTCCAAATCCTACCTACCCACTGGCATAGACACACTTTCTCACACCCACATGTGTATCTCAGCAGATATGTGTGCCCGACACAGGCACGGACAAAAGATACGTACCCACACACCTCTAGGTCTACACAGAGTTAGATAAACACTGTTGAGGAATAAAATCACATTCCTATGAATCTATACATATAATAGATCTATATGCATCCAAGCAAACACAAGCATAGATATACACATACACACCCAGGGACATGGGAACATAGGCAAGGCACATACATAGGCACAAAGAGCTCTAGGAGCACACATATACCTATACAGCTGGATGCATACTCACATGGACAGATAGCTATACAGGCATGTATGAGGGAGAGTTTACATTGGCTCTATCATCCCTGCTAATTTCTCCTTTCTTTTTGAAGCCTTCCAATTTTAGGATCCTGGAGTGAGCCAGGTCCCTGCAGGGAAAATACCTCAGGAGGAGCAAAATACTTCCAGTTTCTTTAACGTTCTCCACCTCTCTTCCCCTCTCTCCCTGCAGCAGATCCAGGGAGATGAGCTGGGTACCCAGCACGGCTCTCCCAGCTGCTGCCTTGGCACTTTCCACCCCAGTTTAAGAAAGGGTATAGGACAGCAAGCTTAAGATCTCCTCCCTTCACCCCCAAAGTCTGTCTCTGCGGGAGCAGGAACCTCTGGGCAACATCTGGGCACAGCTGCTTTGCCCCGGGCCAGCCAGCCCTTTTCCTGCCAGCCCACCACCCCCCCCCCCCCCCCCCCCCCCCCCCGCTGTGGACTACAGGGGTCCCCTTGCACCCTAACTGCCTTCTGAAGGGGTGAAAGCCCTTGCCCCCAGATCCCTGCTTCTTCTGGCCCCTGACTCCCGTCAGGAAACCTCTGCAAACCACCACATTCAACTTTTTCCCCGGCTGCACCACCCGCAATCCCCCGGGCAGTGGCTGCATTTCGTTGGGAGGGCAGGATGGGGGGTGCGAGGTGCAGGGACCCGGGATGCGGGGATCAAGGCTGCAGGGTGTGGGATGCATGGACTGGGATGAGAGGACTGAGATGCGGGATGCACGGATGTGAGGACGGGGATGCACGGACCCGAGACGCAGGATGCAGGGACCGGGATGTGGGAAGCAGGGACCAGGACGCGGGATACCACTGCCCAGCTCCTTACCGTGCAATGAAGGTAGGTCCCGGCGAGGGTCCGCAGCTGCTCCCGGACATCGCGGGCCTCCCGATGTGCTCGTTAAACATCCACCGGGGAGTCTCACCCCCCAAACTTGTGTGAGCTGCTTCCTCTGGGAGCAGTCACTCTTTCTCCCCCCCACCTTGGATAGGATCCCGATGGAAACTCATCAAAGCCTCCTAAACCGTCAGAGATAAGGCTGGGAGGGAGAAGAAGGAGAAGGGGGCAACGGGAGGGGGAGACTGTGATCACCAAGCAATGATCCCCTTCCTTTCCCCTCTCCTCTGGAGCACCCTCTTCGCGTTCCTCTGAGCAACTTTGGCTCTCCTTGGCCAGGCGGCGCCTGGTACCAGCGCTGTTAACTGGGGTCCCTTTTCGCAGCCTGGCATCTTTCTAGATTTCCTCTCCTTTCCGGGCAAAGGGGATTGGTGCAAAGCTCTAAATTAGGAGGCGACCTAGAGTTGCAAAGACAAGGAGTGAGAGCCGGCTGGCATTTGCAGACTGGCTCTCCCGGCACTCGGGGCGTGCGGTAGCTCTGCAGCCGGCGCTGCGCGGGGGCGGAGGGGGGGGTGTGGGGGGGTGCTGCCTGAGGTTTATTCCTACCATTTATTCGTTTACAGCCTTTCTAGTCCTAACTTTGAAGCCGGCTATTGCTCTTGGCGCGGCCGGGAGCGGGGCTGTGGCAGGGAGCCCCCGGACGGAGGCGAGCCGCTGTCCCCATGCTGCGGGGCTGCGCGGCGCGGCGCTCCCCGCGGCTGTTTAACGGCGCCGGCAGCGCGGGCAGGAGCGCAGCCCGGTCCCGGGGGGGAGGACACGGAGGAAAGGAGGGGGGGGGACGGACGGGACACGGGGACGCTGCTGTCGCCTGGCAACCCCGCATCCCTGCCCCGAGCATCCCTCCCCCAGCGCCCTGATTGGACGGGGACTGTGGGGGGAGTGGGGGGGGGGGGGGGGGGGGGGGAGTGCGGGGGACGCCCCTCCGAGGATGCTGCGTTCTGGCACTGCGACTTGTCGCATCCTCAAAAAGCCGGGAGCGGGCAGGGGGGACTGAGAGCAGACGGGAGAGCCGAGGCAGTTCAGGGTGTTTTATCACCGT
Organism: Leptosomus discolor; assembly: GCF_034619465.1. Taxonomy (NCBI): domain Eukaryota; kingdom Metazoa; phylum Chordata; class Aves; order Leptosomiformes; family Leptosomidae; genus Leptosomus; species Leptosomus discolor. The sequence continues at coordinate 210,458,604 of NC_141391.1, read as the reverse complement.
CCTCTTGCCTTCTCTCGCCCAGCCGGCTCGATAAATTTGCTTCTGCTCTGCGTGTCCTAGAAAAAGGATGTATTTTTTTAAATATGGAGAGAGACAGATACAAAATATACAAATATATGTGTTTATATGTAGATGTGTAGAAGTAAACATATATATTCTATACATGCTCTCTGTATTATCTGTATTCTTTATGTTATCTCTCTATATTCTAACTCTCCCATATAGGAGGACAGAAGAAAAAATAGTTACTGAGGAAAGATCACTCCAGAGTGCAGCAAAGCTGGATGCAAAAGGAAAAAGAAAGCTACATTTTGTGTTATTTATGCCTGAAACCAAAGATTTACATCACCTAGAATGTTAACAGGAGGTCGTGGTCCTAAAGAGAGAATTAAACACCATGAGGTGAGTGAGCTGTAACAGTCAGTGAAGGTGGTTACGTTGACTTCAGAAAGGGTGAGTTTAAGCTGCACTGCATGGGGCACCGCTAGTATTACATGTGGCTTCATTGCTCATTCTCTGCTATGGGGGACAGCGAGCAGCTGCTTCCTGCTGGTTGAGTGTAGCATGGAGAGGGTGCCCATAAAATCCCAATACCTCCCTTTCCATCACAGCTCCAGCTGGGACACTGTGAATTTCTTACCTCTGACTCTTCAGCAGGAAGAAAGCCACCATCCACTTCTCCCTGAATGCTTCCTCCCACCTTTGGACTTGCCCCTAGCCCAGCTCCCCACTTGCATACCATCAGTGCTCGGGTAAAGCAAGGAAAGAGGCACTGCAGTCAGGAGCTGCAATCCAGCAACTCACATGGGGCCACTATTGTTTCAGCAGCCGCCGTTCTGGTAAGGAATTAAGCCAAAGTAGAATGAAATAAAACAAACAAACAAAAAATCTGTTTCTACTTTTTAGTATTTTATGTTATTTAACATCTGCTTAATTTCGTGGTCTACCCATTAAGTTTGAGCTACTTGCCTAATTTTATAAGAGTTTTTTCTTGGAAGCCAAGGACATTTGCTAAGATGTGCATGTTAAACTGTTTCATTAAGGATTTCAAAGCTAAGCAGGGAGCAAAATGAAACAGTTCAGTTCCTCCTAGGTTTACCCTACTGTAAATGTACATGAGACAACGCAGTAACATCAGGATAAACTGGAATGAACAAAAAACCAGCCCCATGTCTTCCAGATCATAGCATAATTTGACAAACAGGTCTGGAATACTTTTTTCACAGTCTTGCAGGTTAATTGCCAGGAAAGCCTAGTGGAAGGAAGGAAGGATCTGGTTCTGCATTGCCTTGTATACAGCAGTCATGGCTCAAAGAAAGTATGAAAGTAACCCACTGTGTATGAAATTGGTCACCACAGGCACCAAGTGGAATTTGGCTGAGACGTATTGTGTGATTTGCAGCAGGCCACTTAGAGGCAAAGAGGTGACCTGGTCATTCATGCCTTTGCTTCGAGAAGCATCCTTGGCACTGATGGTTCACTCTTTTTTCCATGCCTGCTGCTGTGTAATGATGGTTCCTAACACTGCTACTACTTGTATTTACACCTGATTTATGGCTACTGAGAAGCACAGGAACAAACCCCACCAGCCAGCCAAGATGTAGGTGAAGGCACAAGAGCTTCAGTCCCACTTTCTGCCAGTGTGTTTCCTCAGCTGGTTTTAGCACAATGGGGTCTCATTCTAGCCACAAGAGAAGTTACCCCAGTCTTTCCAACGCATGATTCTGGAGACCTTATTTCAGTCTACAGCTCTGGCACAGCTATCTTTATTTTTGTAGAGAAAACAACTGTGCCTCAACTCCCTTTTGGGGTAGCACACGCTCAGTATGGGACTACATCTTCACAACATGTGTTTTCAGACAGTCATATGCTGAGACTTATGGGTGCAATGCAGGGCAGTCCAAAGATCTCAGTGAAGCTCTGTGCTAAGCTGTGTTTGGGTGTTACTAGGCAAATTATTCACTTGAGGCTAAATTGTGCACCTTACGCTGCACTTAATTGTAGATATACCCATGGTTAGACACAGCAATCAGGCAGTGTAAGTTCTGCCAGGGGACAGATTTGAGAAAACAATCAACAGCCCTTAATGTCTTTGACCTGGATCCAAAGAAGGAGTCTTGCTGTGAAATTTATTTATTTTTCTATCTATTTTCTGTCTCTGACACAACGATGTAAAAGCAACATTAGAAGTTTCTGAAATAGGAATATTTTGCCTTTGTGAATTCTCTGTTACTGAAAAAATAGTTACAGCTAGTTAAAAGATAGATTGCTTTCAAATTGAGTTCCCACATCGCTTCAAATGGAGCTCATAGAAAGCTTTGATGAGCAGAAGTATTTGTTTTTATAAAATTCATGAATGTGATTAATTAACAGGCTTACCACCACAAATAAACAGATGTGTATCTTTTTCTTACATGGAATTTTAGCATGAGTTTCAAGATTGTTCACGTGGGAACCTCCCAATTTTACATTTGATGTCAAGATACTGTTCCAGCAAAACACTTTGTAGCGTTCCTTAACTTGCTATAAGCAGCTGTTTTGAGACACGCTCACGTTATTCGCTGATTAAAGCCTAAAGCGATGCTTTGGAAAAATTGCAAGTGTGCATGTACAGCCAGTGAGTGATCTATGGATTGGGCCCAGCCTACCTGAATAATTCATGAGGCCTATGATCTCTCCTCCTTTCCTGGGGACCTTTCAGAAATGGACAGGGAATAGGGCCATGGATCAATGAGGTTTTTTCTAGCAAATTGCTCCCTGCCACCTGATTTCCAACAGCTCTGCAGCTGCTTCCGTTGTGCGTGACTGGGCATAATCCCATTCTGCAGCAGTTGTCCTGAGCTAACAGTTGTGGTCATCACCACAGGACCAACCAGATGTGTGGTTTGGGGCACACATCAGCAGCACCTAGAGATGGTGTTGTTGCTCTCGTGGGAGTCTGCCAGTCTCAGGGTACAGAACACCAGTTGGACAGAATAGGAAGGCTACTCTCCTATTTTTGGGTAGCCACAGGGGTCTATACATGTCTTCATGACACTATGGCCATGGCAGTCTCCCTTTTTGGAGACACGAAAGCAAAAAAGTTCATAGTGGTTTATGCAGAGCTCTACAAAGCCCCACACGGTCTGACTCATCCTTACCTGCCAATCGTAGATGACACTGACATACCCCAAAGGAACTGCCCAGTGGCACAGGGCTTTCAGAGAGACACGTGTCCCCATCTGGTAATTCCTAGGGGAGATCCACAGCTATGAAAGTGTAAGGGGTGTCACTGTCATACTCAAGGGCCTCATGGATCGCCCTGGAAGATTACACACTGTTGTGGTGGCTTTGACCCTGGCTAGATGCCAGGTATCCACCAAAGCCTATCTATCACTCCCCCTCCTCAGCTGGACAGGGGAGAGAAAATACAATGAAAACCTCATGGGTCAACATGAGGACAGGGAGATCACTCACCAATTAATGTCACTGGCAAAAAGGACTGGAGAAAAATTAATTTAATATATTACTAATAAAATCAGAGCATGACAATCGCAAATAAAACCAAATCTTAAAAAACCCTTACCCCCACTCTCCCTTCTTTGCGGACTTAACTTCACTCCTGATTTTCTCTAACTCTTGCCCCTCAGTGGCACAGGGCGACAGAGAACGGGGCTTGCGGTCAGCTCATCACACGTTGTTTCTGCCACTCCTTCCTCCTCAGGGGGAGGACTCCTTGCTGTCTTCCCCTGCTCCAGTGTGGGGTCCCTCCCATGGGAAACAGTCCTCCATGAACTTCTCCAATGTGAGTTCTTTCCGTTGGCTGCAGTTCTTCACAAACTACACCAGCGTGTGTGCCTTCCATGGGGTGCAGTCCTTCAGGAACAGACTGCTCCAGTGTGGGTCCTCCACGGGGTCACAAGTCCTGTCAGCGAATCTCCAGCATGGGCTCCTCTCTCCACGGGTCCACAGGTCCTGCCAGGAGCCTGCTCCAGCGTGGGCTTCCCACAGGGTCACAGACTCCTTTGGGCATCCACCTGGTCTGGTGTGGGGTCCTCCATGGGCTGCAGGTGGATATGTGCTCCACCATTATTCTCCATGGGCTGCACGGGGACAGCCTGCCTCACCATGGTCTTCACCATGGGCTGCAGGGTAATCTCTGCTCCAGCACCTGGAGCACCTCCTCCTCCTTCTTCACTGACCTTGGTGTCTGCAGGGCTGTTTCTCTCACGTATTCTCACTCCTCTCTCCCAGCTGCTGTTGCACAGCAGCTTTTAACCTTTCTTAAATATACTATCATAAATATGTTATATGCCTTTATTAAATATGTTCTCCCAGAGGCGCTACCACCATTGCTGGTGGGCTCAGGCTTGGCCAGCGGTGGGTCTGTCTTGGAGCCGGCTGGCATTGGCTGGTTTGGACACAGGGGAAGCTTCTAGCAGCCTCTCACAGAAGCCATCCTTGTGCCCCCGCCCCACAAAACCTGGCTATGCAAACCCAGTACAACTGTACCAAGAAGTGGTAAGCTAGTGAGTTTCTCCTGGGACAAGTATGTACTTCTTTCTCTCTTAACAAGACTGATGGTTGATAACCTTCATCATGAAGCTCATTGTCAAAATGGAACTTCTTCTTTTCTTATTTTTAAGTGGTTTTGAAGAGATTTGAGGTCAATACCCACAGTACAAAAAGTCCCCATGTACATTACTACTAAAAATACTTATCCTCTTATGGCCAATTCATGTGGCGCCCATTGGGACTTCAGTGACATTATTTTCTGTCAGATGTCCAGTGATGACTTTTTAGGCTGACTGAAGGGATATTGGCCTAGCATCAACATGGACAATATGCCGTGATGTGCTCAGGCATTTCTTGGGCAGTCTGAGCTTTTCTCAGCCACAAGGACAGTGGAAACTCTGACTACAAGGCTCAACACAACAAAACCCTGGGTTTCATGTGGTACAGTACGGCACATGGAAGGAAGACTGCATTCAACACTGTCTGTGCACATGCAGCAGCGTCCTTCCTTCTGCCTCCACCTCCCATGACCATCAATGTCTCTACCCATCCCTTCTCCTCAGTTCCCCTTTGTCCATCCAGCTTTACCATTTTCTTCAAACAGTTTCTCTCTGCCTTTCCCACATTCTTCTCTTTTACTCTTTAGACAGCTGGCTGCCTGCTCATGCCTGTAGGCCTTGTCTTCAGTCAACCCCAAGGTCTCCTTGCCCCTTCTCAGTGAAGAGACCTCTTTCCATGGAAAAAAACAGCAGATGTTGTTCCTCTTCATTAGCTACAACAGGGGAAAAGGTCTGGCTTCACTGTGGGAGCTAGCTGCCCTCTTTCCACCTCTGCTTCCTTCTCAGAAATCAGGTTTCCCGACATACTGCTGGGGACGCAGATGACACCCAGCTGTTGTCCAAGTGGAGCTCCTTTGTAAAAATACATGAGCAGGCAAGGCTTCCTCCAGGTCCCTGCCACATATAAGAGTATACACACTCCACTTGCATTCCAAAGCCTTTCCCTAGCCAAAATCCCACTGCAGTTTGTGCAGGTGCAGGGATAAGCGTAAGACAGGCTCTGCCTGATGTATGCCTGGTATGTGCAACACACCTCTGGTTTCCATCACTCATTACTCTGGAGCCAAGGTCCACCATCAGTCTGCATCTTCTCACTCCATCCTCCCCTGTGATATAGGAGGCAATATTTGTCTTCTGAGATGAGACTAGCCTTTCCCAGAAGGAGCAGGGTCTTTTCCTTATAAGGGGACAGAGTGTGACACAGCAGCACATTCCAGTCTCTGCCATATTCTTTAGATTAATACATGCAGATGACCCCATTCTACAAAATCCTGACTGTTATCTCTTTTTCCTACCATGTGAATAATTTGGTACCAGATGCCAGAATCACCTAACACATTTTGCTTTTAACTTAAGTCACCTTTATGCTTCTCTGCATTATTATCTTTATTAGTATTTCGGCTGCTAGCAATGTGGCTTCTTCAAACTACTCCTTCCTTCCCCCTGAAAATCCCCTAACAACATCTCTTTTCTGAAACACTTTCCCTTCCCCCATCTCTCTTCTTTGTAGGAATTACTGCATTTACATATTTTGTTTAAGGTGCTTAGGCATTATTGACAAGTTTGCTTTGCCCCTGGGGGGTTATGCGACACAGTCAAGCTGTGAGCCACTTAAAGCATTGACTGGCTGATAGAAGGGATTGCTTGTGACTCTGAATTAGGGCACGGGCCAAGAAATGTAGCACAGTGCTGTCAGGGGCTGTGGCACGTAGATCTATTTCCTTTATAATCCTATCATATCTATAACCTACCACATACAGAGCAAGGCAAAAGATCTACATTTTCCCATTAGCTCAAGATACGGGCTTCCTGTGAAATAAATTTACTCACAGCCCCTGTGCCACTGCTTTGCAAGCCTGAAAACCCTGCTTTTATTATGTCGGTGAGTGTATTTCAGACTTCCTTCACACTGAGAATCCATCTGGATATGCTACTGTCTAAACGTCCTGCTGAGATTCTGCTTTGCCACTAGTTAAAAATGAATGGCTAAATTTATAAACAGGAAGTTTATTGTGTTTGTCTGATGAAAGATATTCTGGATTTTATCTTGGCTGGGATTTTTGTTGATGGTGTTCTAGTTTTTATTGTTTGCTTGTTTTTTTTTTTTTTTTAGTTTTTCCCAGCCATTTAATTTTACTAGCACTCCTGAAAGGAGCAGTAAGTCCAGAGTCAGAAAGCTAAAATAAAAGGAATGATGTTCCTAGAAATGAGACTGGGGAAAAAAAAGGAAAAACTCTTCAAACCAGTCACAAGCTAAGGATCTCGACTTTCTCTTAACAAAGACAAATCTTTTTCCAACAGGGAAGACATACCTGTGCTTAGAAAACTGCTATGAGCACAAAATATAATTGAGCAGATAGTGAAGAAAATAGCACTTAGGCTATTTTAAAGTCTTTTATTGAATTTTTTTTTTTTTTTTTTTTCCCCTAGTCAGAACACTGTTGTCCTCTCCAATTTAAGAAAAGAGAGGACATACAGGCAAATTGAGACAGCTGTATATTTTTGTTCAGCTTGTTCTCTTTAAATTGCACACCAGTTAGTGTGGTTAGGAGAATAACTTAAGGTTACAAAGTAATCCAAATTTAGGAAATATGAGCATTAACACTGCCAGTGGAATCTTAATTCAGCTCCCTTGTGCGTGTGCATATTGATACACTCTTTAATTGGTTTAATACTGTCTTTTTTCTTTTTCAGGAAACCCCGACACATTCAGCACCCTGAAGAAATAGGACTTTGTCAATAGTGTGATTTCTCTGCACTGCTCAGTGATTCTGCCTTGTACACTGTACGCTATTTTTACCATGCATTACAGAGAGAATGGTCCATTTCTTCTCCAGAAAAACATTCAAGTGTTTTGCACACTTTTTTTTTTTTTTTTTTAAATTCAGCTTTACTACATTCCTGAGGTAAAGGCTGGTACTTTGGGTTTCCATTTCACAGATGGAACATAGGCATTAAAACCTGAAAGTGTTTGTGATTTCCGAGTGCCTGATTTTTCACATTTAGGAGGTATACACTTTCTGAATAGTTTACCTTACACCTTGAAATAATGGCTGTTGCTACCATATTTTAAGTCTGTGCTCCCAGTTGTTGGGTTTTATTGGGTTCTACAGTTTGGCTGAGAGAACAATACAGTTTTCTTAGACTCATTCTCATAACTGACCAAAACTTTTTGTATGAAATTATGCATAGAGACAGACAACCAACACGAAAAATACATGCTGACAACTAAATTTTGGCAAAGGTGTAAGCCATTATAATCAGAGCTTCATGATGGCAAAAGCTCAGTAGTTAGAGTACTACTTGGTATTAATCCTGGAGTTCTAACAAACTCTAATAACTTGGTATTAAATAATGAAGAGAATTTGGTTTAAAACACCAATTAACATCAGCAAGGTAATGATCATACATTATCCAAAGCTTATTGATACCTTCACTCTGCAAAGCCAATTTCATGAGTCCTGTGAGATGGCAGGGGAGCAGGTGGTTTGCTCTTTTATTGGTCTCTCTCTCTTACAGGCTCTTGGCCAAATATATGTTATTTTCTGACTTCATAAGGACATATCTCTGTGAGTTTTTCCTCCCTCCTTCCTAAATAAGGGAAGGCTGAGATCACCTGAAGATAATTGCTAGAGATGGTGGACTTTGCTCAGACTTCCTATTAGAGGAGGCTGACAGTGTTGGCTCTTATGTAGCCATAAGGCCCAAGCTGTGCGTCAGTACTAGATAGTATGACCGTGGGTACACGACAGTTATTGTGTTTACACGTCCCAATTTTCCATGCAAAGGTTTAATAAAGGAAGAAAACTTTATTTTCCAAGTAATAGGTGGTAATCAATATCCAACTCTCTCACTGTATTACAGCCTTATGTCACCTGGCTTAACTTTACAGCACGCCCTAAAAGGTCTGGACTCTGGACTATTTTAGAGGAAGGGTTTTGGGAGGGAAAAGCAAAGAAGAGTGAGAAGATCCCTAAAGTACAGATCCTAGATGGATTATGCTTTGGTAGTATTCTAATGGTGTGGAAGAAGCACCTCATGTGGTGACAGTTATCAGAGCCCGGCCTGGGAACAGAAATAGCTTTCTAAGAACAGTATTATGGGATCACACCAACTATCCATCCAGGACAGTATTTTCTCTTTAGTCATGGTCAGTAGCAGATGCTTAGAAAAACATGGGGACTGGACAAAGTATATCATTTTTCTCTTGATATACCACTTATGGCTTCCAGTAACCTGTCCTTTGCAAACTTCTTTTTATCCCATTGTTCCGATTGCCTTTACAAAACCCTGCTGCGGGGAATCCCCTCACTGAATCAGGCGGTATGTGAAAAGCACTTCCATTTTTTGCATTTTAAGCATGCCTCAGTGAGAACCCTGATTTAGTGCATTCTGAGAAACCACAAATACATTCTTCTTCCTCATTCCCTTCAGATTGTTCATGGTTTTAGATATTTGCCGTATCCCTCCTCTGCAAAACAGTTGAAAAATTCTAGGCTGCTTAGTTTTCCTTTCTCATTATTTGCTTCTGACCACATTTTTGCCCTTCTCTATTCTCTCTTTAGCTTCATAGTACTTTTTTCCAAGATCAGCAGACCACCATTTGGAGCCCTCAAGGTGTGGGAGAAATACCTATCATTACAGTGTCATAATGATGATATTGGTTTTCTTTATTTTTTTGCTGTTCCTTCCTAAAAATGTCTAACATTTTGTTTGTCATTTTGACAGCTGAGCTGGCATTTTCAGAGAACTATCCTAAGTAGTAGTAGCTAGAGTCCACTGTATCATACGCATAACTTGAGTTATTGTCTTATCTGCAATGTTTCACATTTATCGACAGTGACTTTCATCTGCAATTTTATCTTCCAGTCAGTCAATATTGTGAGATCCTTTTGTACCGTGGAGCTGTTATTTTTAATTTTACTGTTGTGAATATCTATCTAGATGGGTAACAGTCTCATACCTCATATCCAAAAAGCCAACCGTATCCTACAAGAAGGCCCTTTTTACAAGGGCCTGCAGTGATAGGACGAGGGGTAATGGTTGGAAGCTGGGAGAGGGCAGGTTTAGACTAGATACAAGGAAGAAGTTCTTCACCCTGAGGGTGGTGAGACACTGGGACATGTTGCCTAAGGAAGCTGTTGATGCTCCATTCCTGGAGGTGTTCAAGATCAGGTTGGATGTGGCTTTGAGCAACGTGGTCTAGTGGGAGGTGCCCCTGCCATGGCAGGGGGGTTGGAACTAGATGATCTTTGATGCCCCTTCCAACCCAAACCATTCTGTGATTCTATGATTCTATGTTTCTACGATATGATTGTCCAGATCTTTCCAGACTATGTTAAGCAATATAGGTCCCAGAACAGACATTTGGGGAACACATGAGAGCGTCTTCCTTCATCGTGGAAAATGAACATAAATCCCTGCCCTTTGCTTCCTCATTTTCAGGCACCTTCTACCTCCTGTTGTCTTTGCTAATTTCCTTGAAAGCTTTTTATGAGGAAATTTGTCAAAAATGTTGTAAAGATCCAAATATAGGTTGCCTGGGCTCCAAAGTGCTCTTGCAGCCATGTGCAGCACAGCCTTCTCCATACCAAAAACCTATTCCCAATAGATTTTTCTACACATTAGTTAACACTATTCCTTGCCATAGATTTATCAGCAATTTTCTGGTATGACAGACAGGTTTATTCATCTATATTTCTCCAGATCACCCCCAAAATGGTTTTAAACAACACCTGACATATTCTATTCCTCCAGTAACAGGGCTGATTTAAGAAATAGGTTACAGATCACAGGCAGTAGGTGAGCAGTTTCATACCTGAATCGCTTTATCGCTTGGGTCTGGCAAATTTTTATTGTTCATTTCATATTTTTTTTATATACCCCTGCTCTTGGCAACTAGATTTGAGACAATTCCTCAGACTTGTCAACCTGTAAAGAAAGGCTATGGTGAACACTGATGGAAAAAAATCATTTGTGTTTTCTGTTATAGCCTCAATATCTTTTGGTGCTTCTTCTATACCTGGACTATTTATTGACCCCTTACTCTAGCAGCTTTCTTCTAATGTAGTAAAGAAAAAAATTGCTATTTGCCTTTATGCTTTTTTTTTTTTTTCACGTTGCACATCAATATCTTTTTCTGTTTAATGTTGACACTGAAGATTTTACATATCATAAAGCAATTGCCTAAATCTTGTCTCTAAGACCAATAAGCAATCCACTGCAGAAGAAGGGAAAATGTAAATAAGCTATGCTGAAGATGAGCTTCCCAACTATTCGTGAAGGCAGGGATATTTGTGGCCATTTGGACGGCATCTGAAGCAACTCATGATGGAATCTCAAAGTACACTTCCAGACACGTCTTCCATCAGTCCAGTGGCACAGGTTTACTTCATCAATTCTTATCAGGCTTTCAAAGCTTACTGTAGAAAGCCTTGCAGAGAAATAAATGGGAAATACTTTGCTGACCCTGTTCAAAAAAACACTCATTCTTTGGACTGACTATTTCATTCTGACTCCCTCACCTTTCTGGTCATACTTCTAAATATTAGGAGTGTCAGAGATATTACCTTAGCATTAAAAAAGACCTTTTTTTCTTCCGTCTCTGTTTCATATTTCCTGAATTGCTTTTATGAGATCAGAAAAGCAGAATGGGAAGTGAAATGTCTAACTTTTACGCCAGACTGATCAATATATGTCTTTTTTGCACTGCAGTAGAAAGATGAAGTTGGTTTAGTTGGTTTCATAACTTGCAACTAACTTTCTTTGCTTCAGGGTAGGCAGGTCAGAAGGAAACCTGTGCATGTTAATGAATAAAAAGGTTTGAGGACATCTGCAGAGAAAAGGTGCTTCCTTGGACTTGGGCGTATCAGTGGAAAAACTGAATATGAGCCAGCAATGTGCGCTTGCAGCCCAGAAATCAAATCGCATCCTGGGCTGCGTCAAAAAAAGTGTGTCCAAGAGGAAGATGGAGATGATTCTCTCCCTCTATTCTGCTCTGGTGACACCCCACATGGAGTACTGCATCCAGCTCAGACATGGACCTGCTCGAGCTCGTCCAGAGGAGGGCCATGGAAATGATCAGGGGGCTGGAGCACCTCCCCTGTGAGGACAGGCTGAGGGAGTTGGGGTTGTTCAGCTTGGAGAAGAGAAGGCTCTGGGGAGACCTTATAGCGGCCTTCCAGGACTTAAAGGGGGCTACAGGGAAGGTGGGGAGGGACTCTTGATCAGGGAGTGTGGTGATAGGATGAGGGGTAACGGTTTCAAACTGAAAATGGGGAGATTTAGATTAGATATTAGGAAGAATTTATCTAATTTCTTAGAAATTTAGAGAGTGGTGAGACACTGGCACAGGTTGCCCAGAGAAGCTGTGGCTGCGCCCTCCCTGGCAGTGTTCAAGGCCAGGCTGGATGGGGCTTGGAGCAACCTGGTCTAGTGGAAAGTGTCTCTGCTCATGGCAGGGGGTTGGAACTAGATGAACTTTAAGGTCCCTTCCAACTCAAACCATTCTATGATTCAATGTTTCGCTCTGGTACCAACATAATACATCGCGTTGACTTAGTTCTACTAAAGAAAGAGCAAAACTGGCACCAAGTGCTTGCAAAAGACTTGGCAGATTTATTAGAAACACCAAGTTACAACTACCTATATATAGCATATAAACGTGTATTCTTAAGTACTTGAGACAACCTTATGCTCAGAGGTGACTGTCAGAATAACTTTAACTTTCCTAACTTGCTAGCCACAGGCAGAGTAATAAAAAGGTAGCCAAACATATAAACACATATGAACACAAGGAAACTGAGAAAAGGCATTTCTGAAGCACATGTTGATGCTCTCACAGGGGACCAGAATATTTCCAGGTGGAAATGTATGTCAAAGAGATAACATTGCCTTAGAAGAAAAGCACTTGGAAGGACAAATCTGGAGTCAGAGATGCAGCTGATATAATCCTAAGGCTATGCTTTATATAGCTTATGCTATTACAAGGGTTGCTATAACTAACATTATGCAAAATTAATAAATGTTATATATATGTTACGCATAATGCATAAACATGGTGCACAGAAGCCTTAGCCAATATGTGGTGCCACCAAAATAAATGTTTTATGTGTTACTGGGACTTGTCTTTTCTGCAGTTGTATTAAGTCAAAACACATAAATACAATTGCTTATACCACGTAGTCGTGCTTGTATTTCAACTTGGATAGCCCCAAAGAGGGACAGACTGCAAAACATGTGGGGGCAGCTCTGTAACTGGTATTACAACCTCTCAATATATGCCAATGCTTGATTGTACTCCTGCACTGAGTCATGCTGATCCTCCACATCCTTTCCAAGGTCCTCTCCTCTCCTCTCCTCTCCTCTCCTCTCCTCTCCTCTCCTCTCCTCTCCTCTCCTCTCCTCTCCTCTCCTCTCCTCTCCTCTCCTCTCCTCTCCTCTCCTCTCCTCTCCTCTCCTCTCCTCTCCTCTCCTCTCCTCTCCTCTCCTCTCCTCTCCTCTCCTCTCCTCTCCTCTCCTCTCCTTCATGAAAAATGCACTGGATAAATCACGAACCTTATGACACTGCTAAGAACCATAGCTCTTGGCTTCAGAGGTCATTATTGCACATACAAGCAAGTACAATGTGAAAATGCAGGTATCAAGTCACGTGTGGCATCTCCCATCTGAGTGGGGCTAAGGCAAAGTGAATGGCTGTGGTGCAGCTGCCTAAGGTTGGTGCTGCAGAGGCCATAGGTGCAGGAAGCAATAAATGCCTGCCACTGATGGGGCAGATAAGACAGGCAAAGGAAAGATTTGCTTGCCATAGATTACAATCCAAGCAACTGAGACAGAATGAAAAAGATCTGTCATATCAGTTGTGAATTGTAGCACTAAGAATTAGACCCCAAGAGTGTGAAACACCTATGGAACAAATGGGTATGGTGAACTAGCCACTTTCGGATCACTATACAGCCAATGGAGAGAAACAACTCTTTTTCTTTTTCCTTTTTCTTTTTCTTTTTCTTTTTCTTTTTCTTTTTCTTTTTCTTTTTCTTTTTCTTTTTCTTTTTCTTTTTCTTTTTCTTTTTCTTTTTCTTTTTCTTTTTCTTTTTCTTTTTCTTTTTCTTTTTCTTTTTCTTTTTCTTTTTCTTTTTCTTTTTTTTAATTTAAGGAGCATCTTACCCATTTTAGACTCATCTTTTTAGATGTAGGGCCTTAGATGATTCACATCTGTAAATTGCTTCTTTCTCTCTGCTAATTGTAAAATGAGTCTTGGGGGGCTAATTCAAATAGAGTTGCACCCTAGACATTTGACCAGATGAACACCATAATGCTATAGCTGATGCTGTGTCTGAACCCAAAAATAAGCCCTGACAGACATGGCAACATGGCAACATGGTCAGTGGGGCCTGCAGCCTCCCTCTGGCAATGCTCATCCTCCCTTCACGTCACGCAGCAGCAGCCCCGAGGTGCCCAGCCAGGCCACATGGCCACAGCACAGTGCTAAAAGCATTCCTTTCCTCTGCAGTGTTACTAATAGTGTCACTTACTGAAATTGAGAGGATTAGAAAAAAATAATGAAAATCCCTACTGCTTTTTTGCCTAGGGGCAGCAGAGGACCACAGTAAAGGACACGCCAGGATCACCTTGATTTATAGAGTGGCTTCCTAGTCAGTCTCATGTATTTAATACTTTTGTGCCAGCAGGAAGTTTAAAAGGCTGGACTGCAAAAAGTTTAATTACATACTTATGAGGCTAATTAAAAAAAGGAGTTGCCAAAAAACAACCCAAACCTTTTTAGGATTTGTAGCAGCTTACCTACTCTAAACCTAAAATTCATTTCCATGTGATTGAAGGCATTCATTTGGCAAAGATGAGGAAATAACATTGAAAGAGGAAATAAAAACTACAGATCACATGGTTTTTATTTTTCATTTATGTCCTATTTGCCTTAGAGAAACAGCAGCAAATACTTTTGTAACAGACAGGTATACTGTTTTGCGCTGAATGACACATTCGTGTTCAAATTTTAATGTTGCTAACAGCTATTCTTTCAGTAAAAACATATTTTTGTGAACAAACTCTGCTTATTTCTTATGGTGCTAAAACTTCTGCATATATAACTATGTCAAATACATATGTGTGATATGAATGGGATATCTTGCAAAGCCATTTGGTGACTGCATATAAAATGAACTTTTCAGTCTTTCACTTGCACTGTTTCCTAATCCATTTCTCTTAGACACTAGTACTGCAAAGCTCTGAGATGCTCCTAATAAAAACATAACAAACACAGCAAAATAAAACTCAACTCATCTCAAAAGTGACTTTCTTTTAAATGAGGATTCTTCACTTTTTTCTCTGTTTCCAGAATTACACTTGTCTCAAACCTAGGAAACGCAAGATCCAGAACGAGCCACATTCTACCCTATTTATGTTTGTTTACACATGCTCCTCTAACCAAATCGTTCTGTTTTCATACTTAATGTCTCTTTTTAATTTGGAAGGCAAGTTTATACCATAAAAAAGAGACTTACAGCTTTTTGATAAGATTTACTGCTTATTTTAATATAGCAGTTTTCTAAATAATGAAGATTTAAAGGCCTTGACTTATTCAAAGAAAATTCATTTTAGGTGTTTTGTGGATGAGATCTGCAAATGGAAACTAAGGGCTTGAAGATATACTAAGATGTTATCTAATGTAGATTCTCCTGGTATTTATAAAAACTCATCTCATTACACTTCGCCATCGGCACCAACGAAATAATTATCTGTTTACTAAACATTCCCTGCTTTAACTGTGAAGCACGCTCCAAACCTGCTTTGCTTGTGACCTTTCACAATTTTGTTTCTCCAGAGCCTATCTCACCAGATGTGTGTTACGGGGAGCTTGTGGCATGCTTGCTCTGCACCTGCAAATCCTGCAGCCATTGAGACAGCAGCTCCTGCACCTTCAACAGGTACAACGCCTGATTTCCCCTTGGGTCTCTCTTTTGCGAGCTTCTCTTTGAGGATACTGACAGAATAGGTGGGATTCATCTGATTAAAGACAGATATTGATTATGCAGCTACTCACCCTGAACTTGCTTTCTATACGTCTACCTTAGCGTGAGGTGAAGTGGCTTCTGAAGGTGTCTTTTCCTCTCCGCTGCCTCCAAAGGCAGCCTCAGGCAACCAGCTCAGGTGAAGATGACTATCCTTTAGAGTTAGGAGAGATGGATCACATTCCCAGTAACTTTAGTTTATTCCTCCAAATCCTTATGTACGGGACATGCTGCAGGGCTGCTAACATTTGCAGGGTTATTCATATGCATCAGTGCTTCCTGCGTGGGCGCACCCTGAAGAGGCAAGCAATCAGCTCTGCCCCTGTTTCTAGAAATGGGCTCATTTTTGCTGTGTTCAGGGATGTGGCATTTCCAATTTCTTCTGGAAAAGAGTACTTTCCCATTATAGGTGGTATATTAAATTGGGATAAGGTACACAAGAAAACCCCAAAAAAGCAGTCTGTAGTGATCATTTCAGGCCTGTAGTAAACACCCACAACAGTGTCACCTGTACATACATATATATATATATATATATATATATATATATATATATTTACATAGTGAGGCAGCTGAGTTTGCAGATGTCCCCCTTTGCACGCTAGCATATGTCTGGAAGATCAGCAGAAAGTCCCTACTGGAGTTTTGTTCTGGCATAAATGACCTTCAAAGGCATAGGGAATCACATCATATTGAACATTACAAGTCAGATTGGGGAATGTATCATCTGGGCAACAAAGCCTTGGAGACCACCCATCTTTCTGTCTCTTTCTTCTCTGAGATCATAAATCAAACACAGACTTCTACTCCTGTCTCTGAGTAATAGGTTAAGACATGTTTTAAAATATATCGAGCATTTGTATTCATAAGGGGATTGAAATTTGGTCAATGTAAATTATAAATTCTCTAAGAATGTTATTTCCTCTCTTAACTCATTGCTATATCTCTGAGCAGATTTCATGGCGCAGTTCCTTTCAAAGCTCTGTAATTTACATTCCATGAGCAGAATGCATCCTTCCATTCAGTGCATCTTCTAGGTTCAATGTACCTTGAAAAGTCCAAGTCCATCCTAACACAAAATTCACTTCTCACCATGATAAGGTATTTGTTTATTTAAGCGCAATTTACATTTCTGTATCATTCTGGAGCCACCAGGTTAGCTTTATCTGAAAAAAATTGTGAGTTTGCAATGAATTGTTAGTAGCTATCCCATAATTAATACCATTTTGTCAACACAGGAGTTGACAGGAATGATTTCCCTCCAATGTCACTCTTATTTCCTCTTTTTTTTTTTTTTTTTTTTAAATAAAAATCATTAATTCAGAACCTCGTATCTGAATAATCCCTGGTACATAGGATGCTAATTTGAAAATACAGTGAATTAAACTTTTTTTTTTCCCATTTATTGGTTGGCTTGTTGCATTAACAAGAAAACTGATAAGTTTAATTACTTTTATGAAAATGAAAGGAAACTATTATTATTTTGCTAAAGTGCTAATGGTAGCGCCACTTTAGACTAAATGAAAGCATACCACAGGCTAAGTGACATGCTTGGTAGTGAGCATATCAAGCAAAGGAAGAGAATTTTTATTTATTAGGACAACATTAGCATTTTATGGTACAGAGATTGATTACCCAACCCTGATTTGTTTGTTTCTCACCTGCTATACAGTGTTCTCCTTTACACTCTCGTGTAATTCCCTATTTCCCAACAGTAATAGTGATTATTTGATTCAATGATAGATTATGTAGCCTGTGTGTAATCAAGAGTTGGTAGCAATCACATACCAAATTTAAAGGCTCTTAAAAACATGTTTACATAGTAGATTTAAAATAATATAGATTAAGTGTCATGATTTTCCTCCCTGAGAATGAAGTGAGGGATTCTTGTTTGTGTTTTGATTTTATAAAGAACCCACTGTCATGTATACCATGCACATTTTATTGATGAATGATTAAGCCAGGTTCTCCCTTGTTAAAACCACAAAGTTCTTTTGCCCTCATTCCAGGGAGACCTTCTAGTGGCCTTCCAGTACCTGAAGGGTGCCTACAAGAAGGCTGGGGAGGGACTTTTTATAAGGGCCTGCAGCAATACGATGAGGGGTAATGGTTGGAAGCTGGGAGAGGGCAGGTTTAGACCAGATACAAGGAAGAAGTTCTTCACCCTGCGGGTGGTGAGACACTGGAACAGGTTGCCTAAGGAAGCTGTTGATGCTCCATTCCTGGAGGTGTTCAAGATCAGGTTGGATGTGGCTTTGAGCAACGTGGTGTAGTGGGAGGTGCCCCTGCCATGGCAGGGGGGTTGGAACAAGATGATCTTTGATGTCCCTTCCAACCCAAACCATTCTGTAATTCTATGATTCTATGAACACTGCATAGGTGTGAATTAGGAAGTAATTCTGCCTGGGGCATGCTCCCACATAAATGTAACTCATTACAATTATGTAGTTCCATTAATTGTCTTAGGAGTCACTTCTGACTTAAGAGGGGAATTCACCCCAGAGACTTCACTGAGTAGGTCATCTGTTGCCAAAAACTCAATTGTTCCTCCACAATAACTTTAATTTCCACAACAGATCAAGAGGGGGAAAAAAAATCAAAAGCATCACATTACAGCCTAAAACAGATTTGAATGCCATTTTGAATTTGGGTCATGAGCAGCAGTCGAGGCTTTAACTGTCTCTGAACATTTTTAATGGCGCAACTTTTCTTAAGGTTGTCGGAACTTTAAGTTGAAAACTACAGATGCAGTCTTTATCTTCTTATATTTTAAGTAAGTCGTCTGGTTAAGATTTGGGCATGTCCACACCAAGTCAACTGGCACGATTTCATTGAAGGCATAATAGTTTATACAGCTCAAGATGAAGCCAAGAGATAGGCCTGAGATAGAAGTAAATGGGCAAGATCTTTTCTCCTTTGGTTGCCTAGCATTTTTTGAACAACATATCAGAAACAAAGCAAAAGTGTCCACATTTTCCGTCACTAACAGAACCGCAAATGTTAATTTTTGTAATTATTTATATAATGGTGCTATCTTGTAGAGGGTTGGGGTAGGATTCCTCTTAACTAAGTTCAAGATGAAGGGTGTCTGCAGCATAGAGGTGTAAATCAGCTGTCTGAACACAGGTTTCTGTAGTACTCTGACTGGCCTCTAGCTGCTGCTCTGAGAAGATGTGGGCGTCTGATAGTTCCTGGGTCTTAGAGGCATGCAGGTAGCTCAGATGTTCCAGGGTATCTTAAATGACACTCCATGCCTGCATTTAGGTGCCTGACATACCCCAGGTGCCTACATTCAGGACAGTTGTCTAATCTATTCTAGTCAAAGAAGGTCAAATATAAATAGTCCATAAAGTCTAGGTAATGAGTCCTCCCATTGTTAAATTCTGCAAAAGGTCAGAAAAATGCCATTCAAGAGCTTATCTCCTCCCTATAAACAGACTGCACAGTCAGGTGTAGCCACCCATGCTCTAAGCAGTGTAAGCTCCTACCCTTCCTGCCTGGGATGTTGCTGACTGCAAGCATAGCAAATGTGACCTCTGGTAACACAGTTCATCTCAAGAGTGAAGGAGCTAATGTAGTCTCACACAGGTGAGTGCTTAGAGAAATAATTCTTCAGGCTTTGGAGTAAAACTCAGGAAATTAGAGTTTAGGTCCTGGCTCTGTGAGAGCCTTCATAGGAAATCTCTTCAACAGAACAGGGGATTATTCATACATGAAAATTTAGAGTCAAAAGTGTCAAGAAAAAATTTTACAGATAAAAACTGTGTGGTTTTTGCACACAGCCCTTTTTCTGCTGGGCAGCAGGGGGAACAGCTGTCACTAAGAGTTTAACTATAAATGAAGCAGAAGAAAGGACAAAGTAAAAATACATTGTAATTTGAAGTAGCCTGAGTCAAGGTAGTGTGGCCTCTCCATTCTAGCATTAGGATCAAAAAAAGGTCCTAAAATAGGGTGAAGGAGTGCAGTAACCTCCTTCTTATCTTTTTTTGTTGATTAGATGTAATTTTTAAGTTGTCTGGTTTGATTTAAGCACAGTAGATCCTGTCTGCAGGCAGAAATAGGGACCAATGAACTTCTGACCTCACTTTGGGCCTTTTTCTCTGCTGTGTCAGGATGGTTTCATGGTCATACTCCCACATTCCTTTCATACTAGAAAGATTTGGGTAATTTAGCGTCCTTAGGATGCCTTCTTGTCTGACTTACCTTCATATACAGTTGTGTCTAAGATGTTGAGTTGAACTTACATGTGAAAACTAAAAGTCAGGCTGCTTCTGTGCAACAGCATCTAATGACTGTTTACTTACAGAATACTTAGGTGCTTAAATGTTACATGTACCTTGAAAGTCTTCTGCCTAGCCTCTGGGCCAAATCTAAGAAAATGTTTACACGCTTACATTCCCTCTGAGAGAAACAGACATCAGGCATGTGTGTTGGGTTTGTGACTGGCAGGGTTCTGGTAGTGGGGGAGGGGGCTATGGAGGTGGCTCCTGGAAGAGGCTTCCAGAAGCTCCCTGGCTCAAATTTGGACCTGCCTCTGGCCAAGGCCAGGCCAATCAGTGCCTCTGCGAATAACCCTATTTAAAGGGGGAAAAAGCTGTTGGGCAAGTTTTTTGTGAGTCTTTGTGAGGGGAGGAGAGGAGGGGGATGAGAGAGAGACAGCCTTGGGGCCGGTCAGTGAGGCAGCAGAGGGGGAGCTGTGCCGGGGCGAAGGTTCCCCCGCGGCCCGCGGTGGGGTGGCGGCTGAGCCCCTGCAGCCCCTGGAGCCCAGCGGTGGCCCAGAGGTCGCCCTGCAGCCCGCGGAGGGCCCCGGGCCGGAGGAGCAGGGACCGGGCCCGGAGCAGCCGCGACTGCGGCCGCGCTGGAGCCGCCCGTGGGTGGGAGGGCGGCAGCCCCGGGAGGGCCCCGCGCTGGGGGGTTCTGGGGAGCTGCGGCCCCGCGGGAAGGACTCGCGTTGGGGCAGCGGGAGGAGGAATGTCTGCCGGGAGAGGGACCCCGCGGTGGGGCAGGGGAGGGGGCGAGGGCCCCTCTGCCTGAGGGGGAAGGAGCAGCGGAGACCCCTTGTGCCGGACGGGCTGTGACCCCCATTCCCTGCCCCCTCTGCTGTTGGGGAGGAGGCAGAGAAATCGGGAGCAGAGCTGAGCCCGGGAAGAAGTGAGGGGTGGGGGAGATGTTTTTAAGACCTGGTTGTATGTCTCGTTATCCTTGGTGGTGGTGGTTGTTTAAATTAAATGTATGTTGTTTTCAACCAAGTTGAGTCTGCTTTTTGCCTGTGACCATAACTGGTGGGTGAGCCCTCTCTGTCTTGACCCTCAAGCCTTTCTGGTTATATTTTCTCCTCCACATCTCTCAGGATAAGTGTAGGGGTGAGCGAGCAGCTGCGTGGTGCTCTGTTGCTGGCGAGGTGGGCTTAAACCACGACAGCATGCAAGTACTTTGATGTATCCATCTCTGTGCCTGACTCACTAGTTTTATATAAAGGAGCCATTTCTCTACTGTTCTTCCAACTTTCATCTCTCTTGCATAGAAGTCTGATAAATGTGTTCTCAGGCAATCTGCAGGGAACTGAACCACAAGCATCCAAGGCTTAAGCCAAACTTCTAGGTTGAGTTGGACCATCTTGGGACAGACAAGAAAGACAAACTCACCCTAGATAATTTGGTAAGGTAATTGTTACCTGCACTTGTTTTTCTCTGTGGTCATATTATAACACCTCACCCAACTAGAGCTGTCATTTTAATGACTTCTCTACACCATACCAAAATGCACATAATAAGAAATTACAGTTCTTCTCTCTGTCTGCTATGCTTTTTATCAATGGTCTGGCTGAATAACAGTGTGAACTTGCACAGCAGACAAAATATACTGTTTGTACTTTCTGGGGAAAACATATTTGTTTGGAAAGAAACCAGCTTGTAAATTTTATGTTTATGTATATGACTTTCTGTTGTTATTCAGTGGAGGAAAGAACAGAAGGGGGAACAGGAGGGTCCCCTCTTACTCCCCGAAACACTGAAGAAACAAGTTGTACAGAATTGTTAAAAACCATTAAGCAAAGCATTGGGTATCTGAGGATTCATTGATTACACGGGCTCATTAATCAAACAGAAATGAGGTGTCATCTCAAGAGTACTCCTATTTTTTAAGTATTTGTGGTGCTAATCTCACCATCTAAACAAAAGCATGGGATGGAAAAAAAACTGAGAAGAAAAAGCCACTATTTTTCCATAGTAACGTAAGAAGAATGATTTTTCCCAGCATCAAATCAAGCTTCTGAGATCCTTTACTAAGTCCTGTTCTTCTATGTGCTTTTATTTACATGTAAAGGTACCCCAGATGGACAGTGTTGATGCAGATACATGCTTAGACAGAATTAATTGCTATGGGATAGTCTCCGTGAAAATGAGGCAAAGGAATGTTGGGCAAGAAGAGAAGCATAAAGAGGTAAGGCTTGGGGGAGAAGAGAGAAGTTTAACAAAAGGTTATTATAACAATCTTTCCAGCCTCAGGCTTTCCAAAAACAGGTGGCAAAGCTCAAACATTTTATGAAGAAGAAATACTGGGTTCCTTTGCAGTTGTATTCTCATCTTGGAACTCCTAAATAGGACACCAAGGTCCAAGATACCTATTCAGGCACTGAAGTATAGTGGCATCTGAAAACTCAGCAGCTATTCCAACTGGGTGGCTAGGCTTTCTATGCAGTCACTCAGAGCAAGGAAGGTGACTCTGAAGAGTGATTCAGAGAATGATATGCTGAATGTATCCACTAACCAATTAAAAAAAAGGCCTGAGGGAAGAGGAAGTTGATGAGGCCTTCTACAGACAGCTGAAAGTAGCCTTCTGTTCACAGGTCCTTGTTGCTGGAAAGGCAACACAGCTAGGCGTGCATAGTCCAGAAGGTTCCTGCAGAACATTGTTGATAACTTTTTGACACAGGTGGTGGAGGAGCCAATGAGGAGAGGTGTGATGCTGGACCTTGTGCTAACAAATAAAGAAGGACTGGTTGGGGATGTGAAGGCTGAGGGCAGGCTTGGCATTCATAACCATGAAATGGTGGAGTTCAGGATCCTGTGTGGAAGAAGCAGGGCAATAAGGAGGATTACAACCCTGGACTTCAGGAGAGCTAACTTTGGCCTCTTCAAAGAACTACTTGGAGGGAACCTGTGGGATAGGACTCCAAAAGGTAGAGAGGCCCAAGAGAGGTGGTTACTATTTAAGCACCACTTCCTCCAAGCTCAAGATTGATGCATCAGTACAAGTAAGAAATCAAGCAAAGGAGGCAGAAGACCAGGATGAATAAGCAAGGAGCTTCTGGAAAAGCCCAACTGGAAGAAGGGTTTGGAGAATGCAGAAAAAAGGGCTGGTTACTTGGGAGGATTATAGGAATGTTGTCAGAGTATGCAGGGATACAATGAGGAAGGCTAAGGCCCACTTGGAACTAAATCTGGCAAGGGATGTCAAGGATAACAAGAAGGGCTTCTTCAAGTATATCAGTAGCAAAAGGAAGACTAGGGAAAATGCCTAGGGCCTGCTGCTGCATGAAGTGGGTACCCTCGTGACGGAGGATACAGAGAAGGCAGAATTCCTGAATGCCTTCCTTGCCTCAGTTTTTCCTGCTAAGGCCAGTCCTAAGGAATCCCAGACCTTGGAGGAAAGGGAGGAAATCTGGAAGTAGGAAGACTTTCCCTTGTTCGAGGAGGATTGTGTTAGAGATCATTTAGGCAAACTGGACACCCACAAATCCATTGGCCCTAATGGGATGCAGCCACGAGTGTTGAGGGACCTGGCAGATGTTATTGCTAAGCTGCTCTCCATCATCTTTGAAATGTCATGGTGAATAGGAGAGGTGCCTGAGGACTGGAGGAAAGCCATTGTCATTCCAGTCTTCGAAAAGAGCAAGAAGGAGGACCGAGGAAAGTACAGGCCAGTCAGCCTCACCTCCATCCCTGGAAAGGTGATGGAACAGCTCATTCTGGATGTGATCTCTAAGCATGTGGAAAAAAATGTTGTCAGTAGTCAACATGGTTTCACCAAGGGGAAATCATGCTTGACCAACCTGATAGCCTTCTATCATGGCATGACTGCTGGGTGGATGAGGAGAGAGCAATGGATGTTGTCTGCCTCAACTTCAGCAAGTCACATCCATCACTTCCTCATAGGGAAGCTTAGGAAGTGTAGGATAGATGAGTGGACAGTGAGGTGGATTGAGAACTGGCTGAAAGACAGAGCTCAGAAGGTTGTGATCAGTGGTGCTGTGTCTAGTTGGAAGTCTATGGCTAGCAGTGTTCCTCAGCGGTCAGTACTGGGTCTGGTCTTGTTCAACATAATCATCAATGACCTGGATGAAGGGACAGAGTGCACGTTCACCAAGTTCGCTGATGACACAAAACTGGGAGGAGTGGCTGACACACCAGAAAGCTGTGCTGCCATTCAGCGAGACCTGGACAGGCTGGAGAGCTGGGCAGAGAGGAACCTGATGTGAGGGTCAACAAAGGCAAGTGTAAGGTCCTGCACCTGGGGAGGAATAATGCCATGCACCAGTACAGGCTGGGGATTGACCTGCTGGAGAGCAGCTCTGCAGAGAAAGACCTGGGACTTGTGGTGGACATCAAATTGGCCACGAGCCAGCAATGTGCCCTTTTGGCCAAGAAGGCCAATGGTATCCTGGGGTGCATTAAGAAGAGTGTGGCCAGCAGGTCGAGGGAGGTTCTCCTCCCCCTTTACTCTGCCCTGGTGAGGCCGCATCTGGAGTACTGTGCCCAGTTCTGGGCCCCCCAATTCAAGAGAGACAGGGAACTACTGGGAAAAGTCCAGCAGAGGTTTACTAAGATGATTAGAGGACTGGAGCATCTCTCTTAGGAGGAAAGGCTGAGACACCTGGGTTGGTTTAGCCTGGAGAAAAGAAGGCTGAGAGGGGACGTTATCAATGTTTATAAATATCTAAAGGGCGGGTGTGAAGAGGATGGGACCAGAGTCTTTTTGGTGTGCCCAGCAACAGGACAAGGGGCAACGGGCACAAACTGGACCAGAGGAATTTCCACTTGAACACGAGGAAAAACTTCTTTTCTTTATGGGTGGCAAAGCACTGGAAGAGGCTGCCCAGGGAGGTTGTGGAGTCTCCTTCTCTGGAGATATTCAACACACACCTGGATGTGATCCTGTGCAATCCATTATAGGTGAACTTGCTTTTGCAGGGGGTTGGACTGGATGATCCCCAAGTTCCCTTCCAACCCCTACCATTCTGTGATTCTGTGATAAGCAAGAGAAGCAAAATACAGAAATTAAACTCAATTGGTTTCACCTCATCACAGCATGCTGCCAGAAAAGGTTGGGGTTTGGATGTGTTTTCTCTGCCCCTCAACTGGCAGATTATGAACAGGGACAAGGAAGCTGTTAGAAGGAAACCTACTGTCATGATTTGTCTGGGATAGAATGATAGGCCAGACATGCTAGGCAGGCTTATGTCAGCCAGGGCAGCTGTGCTGAGTTAGCTACAGGTGTAGCCATCCCATAATGTCATGGTCATTATAAAGGGGGAAGGTTTGCTGAGTAAGGGGAGCTCTTGTGGGATTTCTGCTGGGATTCTGGCTGGAGTTCCTCTGGCTTCTCCCTGCTCCCAAGGACTACTCTCCTGTCAGTTGTGACTACTGGATGTTCATTTGGTGGAGTATAGCTTTGTATAACTTTGTTGGTATTAGTGCTGTTTCATTAAATCTGTTTTTACTTCAACCCATGGCTCTTCTCTCCTTTTCCTGATTCCCTTTCCTGGCTGGTGAGGGATCATTGGGATGATAAAGCAACCGTTACAGTTTAGCCCTGGATGTGGACTAAATGTAGATGCCTACCAAATACATTTTTTTCTGATCCCCAGGCACTGAGAGCTAGGAAGGCTCATGCAGATGTTGCCAAATTCTGAGTAGCTTCTTTTAGGCTTTCTGCCCCAGGAAAGTGATCAGTAAGGATTTGAATTGTAACAAGAACTTTATTTTTTCCTTTTTCTTCATTTATTTTTTTCTTTTCACTTTCATAATCTCCTTTAACAAAATATTGTGCCTTATAGTCATTGCTTGGTAGTCCTGCGGGTAAGATGCTTGATGTGACACACAAGAGACGTCACAGAATGTTAGGGGTTGGAAGGGACCTCGATAGATCATCTAGTCCACCCCCCCTGCCAAAGCAGGACCACCTAGAGTAGGTCACACAGGAACGCGTCCAGGCAGGTTTTGAATGTCTCCAGAGAAGGAGATTCCACCACCTCTCTGGGCAGCCTGTTCCAGGGCTCTGTCACACTCACAGTGAAATGGTTTTTCCTTATGTTTATGCAGAAACATAGTCCTTGTTCTGTCACAAACTTGGTCTTGGACCTGATCTTCAAAGGTGTTCAGACTCCTAAAGGTAAATCTTGTTCCAGCAAGATTTTCAAGTCTATTAGCTTAAAGCACTTTTGTCTTGATTTCATTCATGCTTATGTACTTTAGGTGCCTATATATGCACATAACTGAAAATCTCACAAGGTGCCTGTCTTTATCGGCCTGTGTTCACCTTAATATCTCAGTATAACAGCTGTCTTTAGCTGATCTTAGTTTCTACCCTGCTAATTTTCTAAAGACTATCTTTCTCTTTTTATATACATATGCAGGCAGCACAGCATGAGCAAGCAACAGGGCTTCTGTTATAACAGTGAACAGTGTTTCTGCATTTAATTGGAAGACCATAAGATTTGGGAGCAAGAAGATTGTTTCGAGTCAACACAATTTCTAAACAAGTGTTTTCAACTGCACTTTCAGCCTTCATGAATTGGAAATGAACAGATCCCTCTCATTTGGAGACCTGTGTGACCTTAGTGAATACTGAAACCAGAACACACCAGACCCTTAACTTTTGCAAACATTTAGAGTAGGGCTTTATTTTCACTCTCTGGCCACATCTGATGGGCAAACTTGCATTTTTAACAATTTATGTTCTTTAATAGTATGGCCAGGGAGACAAATAACTGTCTTGGTATCTAAACGCTTCACTGGGAATGAACAGAGGAACAGATTTGAAAATCATTCATCATGATCATCTAACTTACTTTTCTGTATGAGAGGTCATAGTATTTCAACCAGTAAAAGATGCTGATTTTCAAGTTCAAAGTTTGTAGGTACCTCAGGTAACTTGCCCTATTTTTGAGAGATATGGAGTGCAGAGAGATTAAACTTCAGATTCTCCAAAATTCCTTTAGTTGCTCGATATATTAGAATAGATGGACCTGTGTGACTCAGGCAAAGTAACACACAAAGCCAGGAATAAAATCTGGATATTGGAGTCCTAGTATAGTGTTCTCTATGTCACGAGTCTTGACTTCTATTAAAACCAACATCTGGGTTTTCCTGCGAGCTTCTGACACCTACCACACCAGCAGAAGGGTGGTAAACTACTCCCTATACACTAAACCAAACTGATAGAGCATGCTGTCAAAACAGTACACTTATCAAAGAAACATTTGAACATTTTACAGTGTTTTAAGAGAGCAAACAAATCTGTTTTCCAACAGCTGACGTGATTACTTGCCCCACCACAAGTTTTAATGTCTATTTAAGTGACATTATCTGCTGCCTCAAAATACACAAAATAATGAAGAGTTGCTCTGGCTGATCAAATGCAGAAGCAAAGTTGAGGTATTAATCTCTCATAAAACCGGTTTATTGCATCTGGAATACAAAAGCAATAGGGGGTTATTGTTGATGCAGAACAAACCATAATAGAGATAAGAACAAAATAATTGTAGCTTCATCTTCCTTTCTGAAATCTGACTGTGCTACCTCTGTAAGACATTTGGATGATGTGCACATCAGCATGGTTCTTGGGAGGGATGATCTGTATTCGCTTCCTGGTGCTGCATCTGGATACAGTGCCTTTACCTGTCTGCATCATTTAGACTATTATTTAGTTACCTATTGCTTATGTTTCTGAACTACAAGTGAACTATGTCCGCTTTTCTTTTTGTATCTGTTAATTATTGTTGTTCTAGCCAAAGCTTGCAAACTTGGAAGGAGAAGAGTGTTCAAGGAAAATACTTGGAAAGAAAAGTTTACAAGCAGCAAAGGCCTATGAGCTTATCCCAACTGGACTCCAGACTTAAGCAAGTGTAATAAACCTGGCCTTATTCTGACCTTATCAACACCATTTTTGAGCTGGAAGTAACCCAAACTGATATGGTGGAATGAGATCTAGGGAGATATCTTTACCATTAGGGAACAGTAATATTTCACTAGACTTCAGATGTGACATTTGCTGAGAAGGGGATAGTAAAAAGGGAGCCTTCTCCTCCCTTGAATATTGCCTCTTCAAATCTTGAATGTCTAGTCTGGCACTTTTTTCTTTCAGGCTCCTTGCCTAGGAGTAGTCCCTCTTGGTCTAGGGCTGATAGCTGGTCCTTCTGTACTTTGGCTGCCTGGGTGAAGGAAGGAGAGGTTCATAAATCTGCCTGAACTCAGGGACTGCAATTCTCCCACACTCTTATCCAAAGGAAATAGTACTGTATATCCACATAAACCCAAAGTCTGACCCATCCTCAGCTGGGCCTTGATCCTGCTGCCCTTATTTTAAATGGACTGAAATCCCCCGTGGAAGAGGGTGCTGCCCAGGGAAGAGAGGTTATGACAAACGTACATTCTGAAATGAACACACTGGCTCATAATGCTTTGCAGACATTTCCTTGCTGAAATGCAGGAACAGAGATGGATTCTGATTCTTGCTGACCTACAGGGGATTCTCACATTATGGCCAGTTTTCGTCTGGCAGAGATATAAGAGTTTCTTCCCACCCTCACAATTTGATGGGAGGGGTGAAGGTAAGATGGACACAATCAGATCTTCACCATACTTTTAGCAAGTGATTTAGGAGTCTGTTGATGTTTCATAGTTCATGCTGGCTGAGACCAATTCATTCAGACAGAGGGCTGTAACTACCTTGTGGTGACTTTTCCCCTTTCCTGCACTGTGCAGAAACTGGGTACACAGAAGAATCTGTCTTCTGGGTACCCAACAAAGGCAGTGGAAGCAAAAGATGACTGCTTTTATTTGAGAACTTGAATTATAAACCTTTCTATACTGTATTGCTTTTAAGAAGATAGTTCACATATAAATCTTTAAAAAGTCATGGATGTCCAATAAATTATCTATGTACATGATGTGTTACATAGAGAAACAGATACTTTAAGACTAAAGTGAAAGTTTCATTTAGGAAAGCGCTATGTGAATATTTTATATCCTTATGCCTAAAGATTTAGTTGAAAACAACTGAAACTGTATAAGAAAGAGAACAAAACAACACCATGGCTTCTTAGAACAGTCATTGAATGTAAAAGGTCAAGGAAACACTGTCACACCACAAATTTTATCCAGGGATTCAAGCACATCAGGATATAATATTTACATAAAGATGAATAGAAGGGTCAGGTGAAACATACTGGTGGTTCAGCCAGAAGCAGGGCCATTGCCAGAGGATGTTCCCAGAACAGGTGTGGGACACATCACTTCCTAGAATGACTCAATCAAAAGCAAAGACCATGGAAAAATAGCTGGGCCAGAACCACAGGTGATACAAATTTGCAAAGCTCAGTGGAGATGGGTTGAGTTACAGAAATAGGGGATCTGGCTATTGGTACTTTAATTGTTTTTTAATATAGGAATGCAAATGGCAGACTTGTTAAATGCAGAGTGCCTGATTTTCTTCTCACTTATGTCAGTGTTAATCGGGAGTAACTTCACTGAATTTGCTTAACATGCTTCTTTCTGCCCTCTGGCTTCCTTGTAGTTAGTCCTAATTAGAATTGTGCAAATACTTGGCTGTGCAGGTCGTTGTCTAAAAAAATAAGCTAAAAAGACAAAAAAAACCCCAACCCCAAAAAATATCTTAGATTGAAGAAGGAAACTGAGATGCCATTTGTTGTGTCAAAGGGGCTTTCTGTGGGTTTGCAATAGAGAACATGTCTATCTAAGAAGCAAAGACTCAAATTTCTTTGAGGCTTGAGTGGTATAAGCTGAGATCCAGAGAGGTCCTGTCTGGAACCTCATGTCAGGTAAGAAGTGGCTTGGATGTGGGCTTTCTACATACTGCAGGATGTTCCATTATCTGAGATGTACTCAAAAACTGGGAAAATGGGATACAGTTTTGTTATTAGTACTTATTTTTCTAAATGTTGCCTCCTAGATAATAACATGCTATCATGGAAATGTCAAAACGAAGTATTTCAGTGTTCTGAAGAGTTTGTTTCTTTTTTCCAGACATGAATGTTGTAAAAGTGATGGTTTGGATCCCTGAAAACCTCTTTTGTGTAGCACAAATAAGTGATTTGCTAGGGTTGTCTTTTTTTTTTTTTTTTCTTTTTTTTTTTTTTCCTCTGGTTAATACCAATTTGCATCTGCGTAAACTAGAAAAAAGTCAGACGAATGGGATTATGCTGACAAGTGCGTGGTGCAAGCAAGAGGCAAATGGGAGCTGGCATGCCTGATGGAACCAAAATGTTTCTCTCAGCCCAAGTAAGTAAAGGTCCATTATTCCAAGGCTGCAGCATCAGCAAAGCAATTAAATTAAGGAATTCTACAGACTTCCCACGTAGTTAAAACGAATGAAACCAGCTTGCACTTAAAGCATTACACACCAGGAGAGCAGAATAAGGAGGGTGGGGTTGGAAAATGAAAATCCCAGAGTACAAAACAGAAAGAAGTAGAATGCTCAGCCATAGGAAATTATTATTATGATAGTAAAAAAGAAACATATTCCTGCTTGCAGGATTTTGGTTCTATTTTATGAACCCTGTTTTGTATTTACAACCTTTTGACCTCTCTGCTGAGATAACCTGCTCAATTCTCCATGTGCCATGAAGGGTTTTATTAGGCCCTTTGAGCTTATATGGATTGAATCTGATACTAGTTGCAAGAGTGAGGACACAGGAATATCTAGCTGTTCAATAAATAAGTCCTGTAAGTGCAGTCTGTGAGGACTGACCAGTATCAGCTTTTCTCTTAGAGCTGTGAAGCTGCAAGTGTATGCCTTGAGGTTGTATGGTTACTTCTGGGACTTCTCTGAATCCAAGTAATCTGCTTGAGCAATGGATTCACTTGATGGTTCACAGTATTGCTGCCAAGAAGAGATTTGTCATATCTTTAGACTAAGAGGAGAAATTCTGCAGTACTAACTAACTCCTCTCCACAGGGGAAATCAGCATATTCTTCTGGTTCTACTGCAGGCCTATGATCAATATATTTGTTCAAATTTAATGCTACATGTGAAAACCAGAATCCTCATTTTGACAAACAGCTGCAAGCAAATAGTGACCTATACATGAGATTTGTCTTCTTTCCAGCTTTATTCTTAACAGAACACATCTGGAGTTAATTGTAAATAGCTGGATTTAAAGGTGTCTTGATTTTTGTGGAGGAAAGTTGTCATTTACATTTTATTCTGCCTAGCTAGTCAATAACAATGTTCTTAGATTCTGAAACTTGGACAGATTTATAGCTTCCGCAAACTTTTGCACTGCCATTTTTAAATACACATCATATATTTCATAGAGTTCCTTAGCAAAATTTTTAGACATGCCAACACGATTTAGAAGTCTAGAAAATATTTAAATGTGGTTGAAACATTTAGGAAAACAAAGCCCAATTGGGCTTTCCGTAAGATTTAAACCATCCACAACTAAACTTCGAAAATGGCACACGTGCCTAGATGTAAAACGGTCAGATGCTCTGATACCTATGGCCAGGATATTAACCTTAAGATCCCGTGTTTTTAAACCTGTGGATAATTGAAGTAATTGATAGCTTGTCTTCCTACTGGAAGAGTCTGTCAAGCCCATATATTTGTGGTACTCAGCATACTAAAAACCAGTGAAAAGCTGACTGGTACTGGGAAGATCACTGAATCTCATGGCTAAGCACCACATGGAGTAATAAGCAAAGCACCTACCTCTAACCTAGCCCAGTGTGGCAGCACTCCTCACACACCCCCAATATACAGATAAGCAGCAAGAAAGGAGTGTTTCTGGTTTCAACTTGATAGTATTCAGATGAGGCATAGAAAGGCTGTTTAGGGTCAAATGCTTCCACTCTCTGAAAGAGAGGAACTTGCAGCTGTCATGTATAAGGAATATATGCTACCCCCAGGCTTCTACTTTTGGAGGCAGAGGAGAGAAAAGTATCAGGAAAGGGATCTCTGAACTGCTCCTTCTGAAGGTTCTTCACTGCACATGGGACCATCAAAGGATGACTGAGATGGAAATAAAAACTGGGGAGGAGTCTTTGACCCAGGCAGGTAAGGCCATTCTCAACTGAAGTGCTCTCCTTAATTGCCTCAGAAGCGGCGCTTAAATCTTACTTTGGGGATCGGGATCAGGATCCATTCACGAAGAAATGAGGTTTGTGTTGAAGTGTCTCTCGTATCTCCATATACTGTTTCTAGACTACTGGGTGAAAGATCATCTCCCTAGGGGTTTGATTCAGAACCTGAGTCCCATTAGGGAGTGCTGCAGCCAGTGTAATTCTGCTTCAGATGTTACTTTTTTCCTTCTTTCACTTTTTTTTTTTTTTCTTTCTTTTTATTTAGGACTTAGCCTGATGCAGGGTGGGACTAAGCCTACAGGCTGTCTGCCTTATGTTTTTGTCAGTTCCATAGCTGTAGTAAGAGCTGCAAAATGATCAAGAAGGTCAAATTTCATGCAGTCTTCCCAAAGGCTACTGAGGCTTACAGCTCTGAAGAAGGCTTTCAAAGACCTGAGGTGTTGACCCTGAAAATACTTGAATGGAGTTAGGTTTTTAGACTGAACTGCAGAAAGCCTCAGTTGCTGCAAACCTACTGAAACCTGAGTCACCTTTTTGGTGACTGCTTCAGACTCTCAGATCCTGGAAGCCTGTCTCATGACTTTAAGCCATAACTCAGTAGTATAGTCCACATGGATGTTTTAAAATGCTGGCTGCTCAGAATTCACAAACCCTAGGAAGGTTGGCATATCCAGCCTTATAAGTTTCTTACTGACAGAAGGATATTTTGGGCAAAACTTCTGCAGCTCAATGAATACTGAAAACCTATTCAAATGCTAGGCCCAAAGTTTTATGGTAAAACAGGACTGCAGGTTATTAAGTTGCAGTCGCATTTAGAAATGCTCCCTGATGTCTTTGAATATGTTTGCCCAGCACTTAGCCCAATGGAATTGAAAAGAGCAAAGTTTAAATATGTACAGTGTGGGATGAAACTATTATAAACACTAAGTTAACATATCCCCATTCAGTTACCTTTGTGATATATACTTAGTGCTAATTAGTTCTGAATCTCCCAACTTCCATTTTCTTAACTGTGGGATTTTTTTGAATTGTCCTTTCCTGTAGATGTTTGAACTGGATGAGTGCTTGAATTACACAGCATACAAGTCTCTGAATTGTTATGACTTAATAGGAAGGTATGGATGGAACTGTGCACCATTACGCTTTTGCTCAAAGTCCATTTGTACAGTTTTTAGCTTCCTGAGATCTTTACTGAGTTTAGGTTTTAGGATCACAGCTAATCCCAGAAACCATTTCCAGGCACAGTAAGAATAAGAAAATCATCAGGAGTAGTCTGCATGGCTTCACCAAGTGGAAGTCATGCTTGACCAACTTGACAGACTTCTGTGATGAAGTGACTGGCCTGGTAGATGAGGGGAGAGCCATCGGTATTGTCTGCCTGATCTTCAGTAAAGCCTTTGACAATGTCTTCCATAAGATCCTCATAGAGAAGGTGTTGATGTATGGTTTGGATGAGCAGACAGTGAGTGGGTTGAAAACTGGCTGAATGGCCAAGCCCAGAGGGTGGTGATCAGTGGCACAAATTCTATATGGAGACGAGTGACTAGCAGAGCTCCCCAGGGGTCAATACTAGGTCCATCCCTCTTTAGCATCCAGATGATGGGGCAGTGTGTACCCTCAGCAGGTTTGCTGACAATACCAAACTGGGAGGAGTGGCTGATATGCCAGAGAGTTGTGCTGCCATCCAGAGGGATCTCAACAGGCTGGAGAAATGGGCCAACAGGAACCTCATGCAGTTCAAAAAGGGGAAGAAAAAAGTCCTGCACCTGGTGAGGAACAATCCCATGCACCAGTGCATGCTGGGGCCCATCCAGCATGAAAAGGACCTGGGGGTCCTGGTGGACACCAGGTTGAACATAAGCCAGCAATGTGCGCTTGCTGCAAGGAAGGTAAATGACATTCTGTGCTGCATTTGCAAGGTATTGCCAGGAGGTCAAGGGAGGTGATCCTTGCGCTCTACTCATCACTGGTGAGGCCACGCCTGGAGTACTGTGTCCAGTTCTGTGCTCCCCAGTATGGGAGAGACATGGACATGCTGGAGAGAGTCCAATGAAGGGCTATGAAGATGATTAAGGGACTGGAGCACCTCTTGTAATAAAGAATGGCTAACTGGCTTTTAGAAAACTGGCTTTTAGAAAAGAACTGCTGACCAGCCTTTAGAGATAGGGAGGGAGGATAGAGATATAGGGATTTGTACTAACCGTTATGCGTATATACATTGCGGACTAACTAACACTTTAAAGATAAGAATGAAGCAGAATCCACCAAGCAAAGGACACCAGGTGGAATCCTCCAATCAGACTATGGGGTTCAAGGAACACAGAAGACTAAGCAGGAGAGACAGGGAGGGAAGCTAGCAAGTGGTGGTTCTGCAAATTGGAAAAGACCCAGAATGGTACAGGGCATGCGCCACAGGACAAGTTCAAAAGTTTAACCATGAGGAAGACTCGGACCTTCATCCCCAGTGACCACCAAGGACCCCCGAGGGAGGCGTAACTTGGGCGGACTGAGACGGGACTATGGGAGGAACTTTTGTTAAATGAATTCCTGCAAATAATTAGAATAACCCAACCTTTTCTTAGAAATGTAATGAGTAAACATGAAAGCTGTAAATATAAGTCAAGAATCCTAACGCTTGGGTGCGCACGTATGGAAGGAGCTATCCCCCGTGCTGCCCGGTGCCGCAATAAAGAATACCTGCTTGATAGCACTTAGTTGTTATTGAGTTTTCTTGGCTTCACTCTCCTACTAGGAAAGGCTGAAAGAGCTGAGAATGTTTAGCCTGGACAAGAGAAGGCTGAGGAGTAATCTTGATGTGTATAAATACCTGAAGGGAAGGTGCAAAGAGGATGGAGCCAGGCTCTTTTCAGTGGTGCCCAGAATGTATTCAGTTTATCTGGCAAGGTTTTGGTGGTCGAGGGATGGTGGTGGTAGTGGTGCTACAGGAATGGCTTCTGTGAGAAGATGCTGGAAGCTTCTCCTATGTCTGACAGAGCCAGTTCCGGATGGCTCCAAGACAGACCCACTGCTGGCCAAAGCTGAGCCACTCAGCAGGGGCAGTAGCACCTCTGTGATAACATATTTAAGAAAGGGTAAAAACTGCTGCGCAACAGCAACTGTGAGAGAGGAGTGAAAATAATGTGAGAGAAACAGCCCTGCAGACACCAAGGTCAGTGAAGAGAGAGAGGGAGGAGGCGCTCCAGGTCCTGGAGCAGAGATTCCCCTGCAGTCTGTAGCGAAGATCATGTTGACACAAGTTGTCACCCTGCAGCCCATGGAGGTTAACAGTGAAGCAAATATCCACCTGTAGCCTATGGCAGACCCAATGCTGGAGCAGGTGGATGTGCCAAGCCATAGGCCATGGAGAGTTTGTGCTGGAGCAGGCTCCTGGCAGGAACTGGGGCCCATGGAGAGGAGCATATGCAGAAGCAAGTTTTCTGGCAGGACCTGTGACACCCCAGGGGACATGTACTGGAGTAGTCTATTCTTGAAGGACTGAAGCCTGTGGGAAGGACCCTTGTTGGATAAGTGTGTGAAGGACTGCCTCCTGTGGGATGGACCCCACAGGGAAGCAGGGGAAGAGCATGAGGAGGAAGGAGCAGCAGAAATGTGTGATAAACTGATTACAACCCCCATTCTCTGTCCTGCTGTGCTGCTTGGTGGGAGGAGGTAGAAGAATCAGGAGTGAGGCTGAGCCTAGGATAAATGGAGGGGTTGGGGGAAGGTGTTTTTAGATTTGTTTTTGTTTGTCACTATCCTACTCTGATTAATTGTCAATAAATTTGATTTCTCCAAACTGAGTCTGTTTTGCCCCAATGGCAAACAGTAAGTGATATCTCTGTCCTTATCTCAATCTATGAGCTTTTTCATTGTATTTTCTCCCCCTGTCCTGTTGATGGAGGGGGAGTTGTAGAGCAGCTTGGTGGGTTACTTGGTGGACAGCCAAGGGTTAAACCAAGCTAGGATGAGATGAAATGGGCACAAACTGAAACACAGGAGGTTCCTTCTGAACATCAGGAAACACTTTATTAATGTGAGGGTGTCTGAGTATTGGAGTAGGTTGCCCAGGGAAACTGTGGAGTCTCCATCCTTGAAGATATTCAAAAGCTGTCTGGAAACGATCCTGGGCAAATGTGTCTTGGTGGCCATGCTTGAGCAGGGGGTTGGACCAATTGATCTCCAGAGCTCACCTCAAACCTCAACGATTTTGTGATTCTGTGCTTATGTAACTGTAATTATCTGTGTCAGTCAAACTGGCTGATGACTCTTCTGTGAAGCTTTAGGATAACAAAACAATAGTGCTTTAATCATCAATGCACTGGATTTTATTCAGAACAAGATACTGCAAAAGAAGTGGGATGCTTCATAGCCTGATTCTCTAATAACTCAGTTTAACTTACCTTGACTGGATTCTGGTCTCATAGTCTCATCATACACTGGAACAACATCTGCGTAGTTTTGACTTACACTGATCCAAAGGAGAAGAGAATTCATTCAACTGCAGGGAGAAATGTAACCACAGAAAATGCTAATTTTTATTTCAATAAATTCATTTCAGTCATAATTTCAATCTTTAAATGACATGTTACTTCAAACTTCATAAACTGGAGAGACTTAAATGCAATAGATTTTCTCAGAAATTCAAGTTCTAAATAGTTTAATATCATAAAGAACATCAGGTGAGTATCTTTTATTACCTAGTAGCTCTTGTAATTCCCAAATTAGTTTATACAAAAGCAGAGTTTCATTCGGCTGTTGGAAAAGATCGGATGTTAGTATAGGCTGGTGACATTAAGGCTGCATACAGGAATACTTGGGCAGCATTTTCTCTACCAAATACAGTCTCAGAGTGCTAATAAATTAAACTCTCAGCAGTAGTCAAAGTGAACATCTACACAGATACTATTTAGATATCTATTATATATCCCACAATTTTCCCAATGTAGGTGCAAACTTACATGACTGAGGGCCATCATTCAGTCTACAAACTTAGTTGATACTATACTTCCCCATGATTTTCATACCCAGTTTTTCTGAGTTTGCTATTAACTCCTCCTATGAATTACCAGAAGAAAAGGCGTATTCTTAGTAAGAAAATACTGATCTGAAAATACTTCCTAATATTTTGTGGGGCAGGATAATTTCACCTGGGAGTGTTCAAAGGAAACTTGTTCTTGGACCAGTTTCACTCTCCAGAGTGAAAAAACACAGTGCGAATCTGTCTCATCATCTAAAATCTGAAGACCATTTACATAAGGATAAGCGGGTAAGGGACCTAGCGATCGGGGTTGTAAATGTCTGAAAATAAAGATAAGACCAGATTTGCTGGTGTGATCTTTATGTGTGGTGCATCTCAGATGATGGAAAGCAGCTGTAAACTGGTATAAGCAGTGTTTGTGATTCTCTGCATCAGTGGAGCAATGCCAAAAAGCTCTGGTGTATCAACAAAGCCAGGGCAAGTGGCAGCTGCATCTTTCTAGACATATTAAGCTGCTTCTACTGAAAGTGGTTTGAAGAAAACACTTGCATATATACAGTATTGTATTTGTTTGTTTGTGTGCATGCATGTGTGTTTGTTTGCACGTACACATGTACAACTCTGTGAGTATGTGGTGGGCCTGGTATACCATCTGGTATTAAATTTACCCATCATCTCGGCTGACAAGAGCAGTTGCTTACAGTCTTGCTAAATACTGGTCAGAAAGCCTAAGTCTTCCATACTATCAATAACCATTTTTGGACTCAGGCAGAAAAAAAGGAGAAAAATTTTAGAAAACCCTGAGAGCCAGATGAACACATTGGGTCAAAAGATCTGATGGGACTGGGCATTGTGAAGGAAAGACTGGAATTGATTGATTGTAAGTGGATGCTGGGACTGGTAGGGTGTGTAAAATGGACAAAGAGCCATAAAGGGTTGAAGGTTCAGATAGTGACCCAGTTTGGAAAATGTTGCAAGCCCATTTTACTGGTGCACAACATGGGGTAGCATGAGAATCTGGAATCTGGCATATATTTGGGCAGGGTGAATGAGAGCTACAGATTAGAGGGATTAAGAGTTAGCATCAAAGTACACATAAGAAAGATAGGATAAGGGGCAACAATAACAGTTGTCCAGGAAAAAAGGCTGGCTCAAGAGACCAGGAAGAGGAAAGAAGTGCAGGGGTGGGTCAGTACTGGATGTGTCTATAGTCTGAGAACAGGCTTGAGTTGGGGCTTACAGATGTGAGAAGGTAAAAAAAGAAGAAAGTCTCAAAGAAGAATGAAGAAGAAAATGTCTGGCCAAAGAGATGGGAACTGTTTGAAACTTGTTTGCTGTGTGGGAAATGATGGATGGGACACCTAAGCACTGATGGGCCTTGCTGGGACTGAAGCATGCTCAGGGGAGAGAAAGTACTATTGATATTTTCAGTTGCTAGGCTCCAATATTCTCTCTTAAGCATCCATGAACGGAGACTTTTTTTTTCTCAAGGCTTGTAATTTGTTTATCTGCTTGTAGATTTTCTTGTACACACTGAGTAGAATGCCCCAAATTTCAAATACCTCCACAAGGCATCCTAGAACTATTTAATCTTTCTAAGAAAAAATGGTCCCCATATACTTCTTAATATTGAACAGTATTCTCAGGAAATTCTTAGCTATTTTGATTCAAACAAACTAGTTCTGAGTCTGCCTGGATAGCACCAGCATGGAAAAAGTCTTAATCAAAATGATTAGGAAAGTTATGAGCAACTAATAAAAGATCCTAAAACAGGGAGTATCAAGTGACACTAATTACAGGAAATACTGGAATATTTATAGACACATACATATTTGTAGAACAACCTCTAGGCTTTCAGCTTTCCTGGATTAATCTCAGTGCAGGGACCCTTTCAAGTGGTAACCTAAATATTTTCATTCAGTATATTTACAAGCAACCTATGAATTTCCTTGAAAAAGTGAATGGAGTCTGGCACATAGTTGGGGTTATCGCTGACTGTACATCTTATTCACTAGAGAGTATATTTTGCTATAAATGCTTGCTTTATTTGTTTGGAAGAAACTGCATTTTGACTTTACGATTTTTTGAAAGATAAGGCTGAAGCAATTGTTTACAGTCATGTTTTATTTTCTGCTAGCACTTCAGCTAGTGCATAATCCAATGATTGCTGAATTCATCTTTGGTTCAGAAACAATTTATTTTCTCCTATTACCAACAATGTGACTCTTTGGGGAGTTCTTTTGTAGCAGAACTCAAAGAAGCGCCACTGGAAGAAAATTGGGCTTGCTTTATGTTTTTGAGCATTAGAATCCTCAATACTGACCTAACAATTATCCAGGATAATGTATATTGATGAACAAATTCAAAACACATTCAAATGGGCAGCAATTTCACATTCAGCCATAAAAGTTGCATCTACAGTTTGGTGTGCGGTATGCAAACGCAAATCCCTAGATACAGAAAGCCAGCTATTTTGTAGTGATATTGGGTGGTTAATACAAAAGACTTTTACAAGCAGAGATTTTATTCACAGAAATTATCTGTATTTTTCTGATTATAATAGGGCTGGAAAACTGTTTTAAACATTAAAGCTTATTAGATATTCCTGACGCTGTGGGTTACGAGAAAAGAGCCTGCTTTTCTTCTACACTCCTGTTGGTATAAATGAAACAATAATCACCAACACTTAAATCTTGGTTGTGTTGCCCAGCCTGGAAACTCCTGCTTAAACACAGACAGAAGGAAAGATGCCATGTTGATTCATCTGGCTGCAGGTAAGGGCTATACACCCTGCTCCTGTGTTACCTTATAGGGCATCCCGTTTGTTACACATCAGTCTGTGCCCCAGGAACAAACACTGCTGTGTAGGCATATCTTCAGGCAAATACTCAAGAGTATGACATTTACTGAGGTGTTACCAGGAAATGACTGCTTAGGACATGAAACCTAGGGATAGGGAAAAATGTCCTATAGTAAAATGCCAGCTTCTTGAATGGTCTTAACCACTCCACAGAACTTTGTGAAAATGCTGCTTTACACCAGCTGAAATCTTGGACCGTGACCTTTTAGAATAGAGCTGAGTTTCTCTAAATTACTTGTCAAGAGGAAACTCAACACTATATTCACTGTTGCCTAGCTAGCAACTATGTATTTATCATGATACTCCAATTATGTCCTGCTGCTGTTAGGCATCATCTTAATGTCTCTTTTCACCTAAGAAAAATAAAATCGGTGCCATCTTTGAGATTCAGTTAGAACTGCAGTTTACAGATGGAAAAAATATGCCTTGCAAGCAAGCTTCTGAAAAAAAACCACCTCCCCCACAACTTTCCCAGTGTGGGAACCT
The DNA here is from genome assembly GCF_034619465.1 of Leptosomus discolor. Lineage (NCBI taxonomy): Eukaryota > Metazoa > Chordata > Aves > Leptosomiformes > Leptosomidae > Leptosomus > Leptosomus discolor. The sequence goes on along the minus strand of NC_141391.1, from coordinate 210,418,375 downwards.
CAGGAGAAATTGATTAGAAATGGTTACAAACAGTAGCAGTAAAAATATTAGATCTTGAAAATATTAGAGGTCCCTCACTAGTCTTTAAGTCAAAGAAATCTAGAAAAGAAGCATGCACTGGTGCTTCTTGTAGTGCTTGCATGAGCCATAAAGTAGAATATTTGGGAAATACCAATATTTAATGTCAAATGCTGCAATTTAGAGAGCAAATGATGTTTTATTTATCAGTAGTGAAATGACATAGCTCAAATCTTCCAGCTTCTGTATCAATCTGCCATTTTGTTCCCTGAAGATGGCTTTGGAGTAAATGGAAAAATAAAATATTTCCTTAAAAACACTCAAATTATTTGTTTCAGGGCTTATAAACATCTTTTATGAACAGCAGTTTGATAATATCTAATGTTAAGTAATACCGGTGGAGGTGTAACTATTCTAGACTATGGATACCAAAGAAATAATGTTTCCAGGGTTTTATTAGACTGATCTAATTGAAAAATTACATCTGCTTTGGGCATAGAAACCTTGTGAAGCTTGTCTGTTTTTTTCCAAACTGATGTGATGTTATTGTTACACCTATTGCTTTGGAAGGCATGCAAATGCTGAGGACAAGCAAAAAGTCCTTGGGCCTTTTGAGGCTTGATTCTTATTTTGCTTATGTATGCACTCGAAGGAGGGGCCACAGCAGGCTTGCCTTCCATTCCCAGGTACTCTGGATATTCTGGCCACCTTGACTTTGAAGAGTGAAGCTGCACACTGGATGAAGGAGCCTTCAGTGGGATACGTCCCAGGCAAAGCAAGTGGGATTTCTCCTTCACTTTGGTGTTCTCAGAGATCTGAGGGAGCAGGGTTGGTAGATCGAGTGCCTTCATGCTTGGAAGAGTGCTTAGATGTGTTTGGGGAGTGGTGTTTGAATATCTGCAATGCCATTTTATGATCCTTCTTAAATTTAGTTTCTATAATGATGCATGCAAAGGTTGACTGTCATTACATTGTTTATGTGCTGTGATAACATCCCATCATATTACTTAATAGGAACTTTTGCTAGTTTTCATTCTTCTATCCATCTACTCATTCCTGCCTTATATTTTATATCGTAAGCTTGTAAGTGTCTTTTCAGAACTTATCATGCTGAGATCATGGTCTATGTCTGTGTTTCCTACCTTAATAACTTAAGAAAGAGACCTAGCATTGGTATCAAAGTTACTATGGTGGTTTCAATGACTTACTGTGCTGGAAGGTCTGAAGCAGAGAAATAGTCATGCTACCCAAGTTAGGTAGACAGTTATACTGGGAATAAAATTCACCTCATTCTAAGACAGAGATCTAGAGTAGGAAAGATGAATCATTCTCAAAATGTGATTTTGTTTTCTTTTCTTTTTCTTTTCTGAATATGAACATTTTCTAGCTGTTTAAAATTAGGGGAGATGTACATTACCGAGGTGCTTCTGATATCTGCTGTATCTGGTCATAATTTATTATGTAAAGAGCCAGATTTTCAGCTCCAGAAAACAAGTATAAATAAAGAAATAAATACATACATATATCACTCTTCTCTGAAACATCCTGTAAAGTTTAAGTCAGGCATTTATATTAGTAGTTTGAATGCATAGTAACAGAAACTGTAAGTGATAGCAATAACACTCGAAAGCTTTTATCAAATTAAGTGAGGGGTTTGGATCAGCTCCCAGCAGCTATGGCTTCATTTCTCAGAAACCAGCAACTGGTTATCTGTAGCACCTTTGCTTGCTATTCCAGCAGAGTCCCCACGGCCTGAATGGCTGGTGGCAATTGCTTCCAAGCTATGATCAGTCCTGTAGGTTAAGGTAGTCTCACACAGCTGGGCATGGGTAGTGATTAGTCCTTTTGTTGAAATACTGTGATCTGAAACAGGAGTTGTTAATGTTGGCTGACAGTATCTTGGTAGACAGGAGGCAGGCAGATCCCTTCTCCTCCCTCAGTAGTTCTTATATCTGCTGTTTTATTAAAACAGCTCATCATATTTGTAAGCTTCAATGCACAATTCTTCTTAATATACTCCCACATAAGGATCCATTGAACAACTTGCATTGTCTCCGCTACTTTTGAGGATAAACATTTCTTCAGGAGTGCTCATGGAACCTACAATCACTAAAGTTTCTAAGATAATAAATGCCACCTTCTTCAGCCCATTAAAAGAGGTAATTTCTTTGCTACTTGCGAAGATAAAAGTTAGCAGGAATATCATTGCTCTTAAAAAGAACGAAAAAAAATAGGGTAGTATACTAGGACCTCTACTCAGGAGTATGGTGAAAACTGTGAGTTCATTCTTGGAAGGAAGAAGTTGGAGCTAAATCCATGTTAGATGAAAAAAATTAATCAGTTACTAGTCATACTAGTAATCTTTAAAATGAGGGAATCATCTTCCTTTGGGTTTCTTAGGGGTTATTTCGTTTAACACTTAAGCACAGGCAACCTTTCTCTAAATCAGAAAAGATGATTGAAGAGTTTTAGTGGATAATACAGCGAGAATTTACTAAATAAAGATTGTATACAGACCAATTTCCTGAAGGGGCTTGTTGCCTTAAGCTTATTCCTACTTTAAAACAGAATTCAGGAGTGACTTACACTTCTGGGATCATTGAATCTCTAATAACTTGTGGGACTAAGGCTCCTCTATCCCTTAAAGTGTATTGCATTCCAGTTGCCTTAGGTAGCTCTAATTTGCTTGGATACAAAAAGCATCATAGTAGGTTTGCATGGCAGTTTGCCCGGACTAATATAGCTACTTCTAGCTGTGTTAATTAGTCACAGTGGAGCTCCACAATAAAGCTTGTTTGTTCAGCTGTTCAGCACTTGCTCAGGTATCTTCATGCTGCACTGCTTTATGTCATATAGGTATAGTCTTGGGTGCTTCTAAAATTGTAATCTTTTGCCTAAGGGAAAATTAATGTAAAAATAGCCATGCAGATTCCATGTTTTGTAGCTGCTTGTGGATTTCCAGATCAGATGCTCTCAAGTCAGCTAAATCTCTCCTGCAATACCTCACTCCATCATCAGGGAAGTTTCAACAGGACTAGGTGTGAATTGAAGCAATTTCCAGCCCTTGCCATGATGTTAAAATGTGAGCCATAAACTCCATCTCTGTCCTACATGTCTCTGTTGACATGACAGAACTAACTCAAATGAAGAATAATTTAAATGTATTTAGAAGAAAGGTTGTCTTGAGTAAATGATTCCCAGTAGAAGCCATAGGAAGAGGATTCACCAGGTCCCTTACACCTATCTTATAATTTGAGGAATATCTGTAGGCTTCCTTCAGAGCTGTATTCACCATCCAATTTGGAAACAGAGCTGCATATACAGCAGGAATCTGTAGAGACCAGACTGCATTCGGTTTTATTCTAGTTCAGCTCTGCTTGGGATGGGCTATTAGGAGTTCAGCATCTCATCCACTGGAGTTATGGTCCGATATAAACCCAGAGAAGTGATAAATGATCCAAAAAGTTCACTCTTTTTTGCAGTTTTCTGCTCTTTCCCCCATTTATTACACTAGGAATGGTAACAGGGGAAAAAGAAGTCAATATGTTGAGAAAAAGAGGGCATTTTGTATTTGACCCCCTGTTGGATTGAATTATAATTCCATGTTTCTTTTTGCTGTGAGTGTAGCACTGGTGAAAGGTGCCAGACTGACATGCCTGGAGAACGAATACCTCTTTTTATGCAGAGTCTTAGCACATCGGAGGTTCTCTCCTAGTGAATCTCCCTAATCCCAACATGTATATTCCTAACAGATGCTGTTGTAAATGTCAATTATTTTCCCTGAGATAGAACTCAAAGTCAGACAGAAAGGAGAAAAAGAAACACAGAGTCATGCCTGATAATTCTGAATATATCACCAGGAAGGGCCTCTCTGCCAGGTTGATAAGGTAATGTCCTGCTCTCTCATCTTGTTTTGAATGTGCCTACCAATTTCATATCAAGTGTCAGAGCCCTCGGCCACGCTGCAGTTGACCCGTGCAATGCAATCACAAAGCTGCAGAACCACAGCCTTTAGCTTCTGGTGATGCCTTTTCTTGAAGACAAAACGATCGTGACAGTTTTTCTTAAAATGTGAATTTTCTACTCATGAAAAGCAGCACAACAGGTTTCTAAAAACAACTGGCATCTTTGCATGCCAGAGCTGAGAGGTGTAAAGGATTGTGCCAATTAATTGACCAGGGAACTTAAAAATGGAAACTTGTCAGATGGATGTGTCTGGACTGTAGATAGGGAGGAAAGGAAGATGGAGAGCAATGTGTATGCTGGCATTTCTACCCAATCATGTAGCTTGGAGTAGGCACTCTGAGCCAGGTGATACTAATGGGGAACGAGCTATTGCTCCCCATTCTCTCTTCGTTGCCAATCTTAACAACTGACTCATCGCTTTGGAAATTCTTGGCTAACATATTCATTCATTTCTCACAGAAACTAAGTGTTGCAGCTAGAAATAAAACAGAAGATGGTTAGTAGCTACATCTCTATGAAGAATTCATAACACACTACTTCACGTCTCAGAAACTTCAGAAAAGTTATAATTTATTCCTTTTCCAGCTCTGCAGTATGTCTAATGCCTCTCATATAGAAAGTGCATGACCCAACTGCTCATATTAACAGCAGTATTGAAAAGTGGCTATGAATCCTTCATTCCAACATGCACAATACCCAGGACACTGAGCTGCACACCTGATGGAGAAAGAATGGTCCATCCTGGTAACAGCAGGGCATATGAAGCCTGGTTTTCTTTGTATCTGTGCCCTTAACATTCCCCCTGTGCAGTTTGTAGGCCTTCTAGCTCTTTTCTGATTCCTCTACAGGTTTTCTGGGTCAATAGGATGCCGTGCACAGGATTTTCAAAATTATGAATGCTTGAACATTGGGGCAGCATCTGTGCTGAGTGGCTCTGGCTTCCCTCTTTCACAGTGGCTAAGCTGGTATTTAGGTGCCTTTTGCCATGGTGGTGGAACTACTTTGAGTCTCTTACCTCTCTCTATTATATTTCATCAAATATGAAATTCTGTTTTATTGAATACTTATGAACCATATCCTTGAACAACCTGTATTTCAGTAAAATTAACCTGCTTTTGCATATTAGGTTTAGAATTTATTCTGAGCAGGTGACAGAATGATTTTTTTCATGTTATACACTTGGACAGCCTAAGACTGCCTTTGGTGCTGACACGTTGTCTTTCTGGCCAGAAAATTTCCAGGAAAGCATTTTTTCCTTGGAAAACTGACTTTTTCACAGAAGCATTTTACAAACTATGTCTACTTTAGATGGATAATTTTGATACTATCTCCAAAACAAGCTCCCTGTCAAACCAAAGTGTTTTGAATGTGAAAATCCTTTATGGCAGTTATGGTGGATGGTGTCTGAATGCAATGTACACTTCTTCTGTAGGTCTTCTCTGCTTCCAACTGACTGCATTGCTGACTGTCAGCTCCCATAATGCACAATCCCCAAGAGAACAGGTTTATGATGCCTCCTGGGAGTCAGAGTTTGCTCTAAAGAGATTGTCTGCAAAAAAGAAATGGACTGTGAAGAATCAGGGAGTCACCTCCCATAAGGCACTGCAGAAATATTTCCAAGAAAATATTTTATTTTTGCATTTAAAAAAGGTATTTTGATTTTTAGGGGTAGACCCACTTCTGATATCCAACCAGCGTATTTTTGGAAGATTTTCTTATGAATTATTCAGTCTTCCTGTGCATTTTTCTTGCCAATAAAACTCTTAGGTTGGAGACAGATATCTGAATGCTCTTGCAAGGACAGTCTGCATTGAGAGCATGGAGATGATGATGGAATCAGCCAACTCAACCAGCTGCTGTAGTGCTGAGCTGTCCATAAACACCGGAGCATTCCAGAGATGGAGTTATGACTGTAAGAGTCTCACAGTCAGCATATTGATTTGGTTTTGAGGAGTAATGTATTTGGTGCCATATGTTGGAACTAATCTTGTTTATCAGTACTTCCCCATGCATTTTGTTAATAGTAGCAATTGTCACACAAATAGGTACTGCTGCGACCTTCTGCAGAGTAAGAGACAGGTGTGAGTGGTCTGAGCAGGAGAGTGACAGCTGGAGACTGAACAGAGACAAGAAAGCTCATCCGTTCTAAGTTACACCAAAACACCCAACATCGGATAGATAAATAGCTCAGCTCTGAGATTTCTAGTGGACCTAGAAAACTGTTTTCTTATTTCAGCTACAGATTTCTACATTATAGTCAAAACACTGTTACCAAAGGTTTGTCTGTAATGAATTTATTGACAAATCCCTATGTACTGATACACAGTGATTTCTTGACAATTCCTTAGCAACTACAGGTTTCCTGTTCATGCCTGTGTTTTTTCAAGGTTAACACACAATCCAGTGTTTATGCTACTTTACCTTACCAATAACCTGCCTTTGTGGTAGTCAATGTTATTCCACTGCCCACCTTGGGCATCTGTGTCTGCACAAATTTGATGTTCACCTCAGCCAACAGCAACAGGGGATTATTAGCCACTGACCACAGACATTGCCTGTGAAACGTTCATGCCCTGAACTATTGATTGGCAAAGTAAATGCTAGACTGAGTGTGGAAACAAGCCACATTTTCTCTTAGCCTTCCAAAACTTTGAACACACTCAAAAGGGCCAAATGCCTTTTTGATACAGTCCTGAGTTGGTGGTAGAGTTTCACCCTCTGCAATTTTGCTGGAACCTTTTTATTCTCATATATTTCAAGAGGGCTAAGATTGCTCCCAGTGTGATGATTGCCTCTGATTCCACTGAGAGCAGGCACTTAACCTTCTGCCATTCAGTAGCTACTGGAAGAACATGTCAGGATAACTGCTAGAAGAGGAATGCCAGCTACCATCTAGCTTGTGTCTGTTTTGTTCCAGCAGTAACTGGTGGATATGGCAGCCAATTCACTGCTTGAAGTCCTTGATTCTAATGGGTGAACTTGTGTAGCATCTTCCTTTTCACACCCCACCCTGAGTCATGTTAGGAGGACTACAGGGTGCCAGCTTTCTAATGTCTGTGAGAAGCAGAGCAGTGTTCACACTTCCCAGTGCATTAGTCATTCAAATCCACCCTCGGTCTTTCTTCTGTCATACACGTATTTGTGCATGAGCAGGTAAGCTCAGAATAAGTTAGAATATCTTCTTGGAAAGAAGGAGCTTGTAAGGCATTTCTGCACAAGTTTTGTATTAAAAAATCCTGCGACCCTACTGATGTGTGTTTTACTTCTATCTGTGGCCCCTGTAAATCTATCAAGGTTATAAGGTATCTGGAAGCAAAAGCTGTTTGCATGCTTGGGAGATGCTTTTGAGAAATTTCCTCCTCGTCCTTCTGCTACAAGAAAGCGGTTCTCCCAATATTAGCGATATATAAGAAAAAAGGATAAAGTTCAACCATCTAAACCCACCTTCTTCCTTCTGGCCTTCTTGACACCCACCTGCACTTCACTCTTGAAGCTTAGTTACACACTGTGTAATCATTGCACACAACACAACATGCAGGGCTGCGGGGTGTTGGAAGTTGCCTTTTCCCACTGTCAGACCACTCTGTTGCTGTTAGTCAAGGAAGGATGCCTGGTTGGCAACTGTATCTTTTGGCTCTCACCCATTTCTTTGTCCACTAAATGTCTCCTTGGTGCAGGTAGCGCATCACTCTCCAGTAGCAGGGCACGTGTTTGAGAAAACGAGAGCAAACTTTCATTCATTCAAATGCAGACATTGATGTCCTGAGGAAAACACTCAGTGTAAGAAAAGGCATAGCCAGCACGACAGAGCTCCTGGAGGTGGGAAGAAAGTTAAAGGCACAATATAATCTCTTTGTCTATGAGAAAGCATAGCTGCTTACTCTTTGGGATACCAATGCTGCAAAAAGGGGGAGGGAAGAAGAGTTGTCTGCTTGTTAGGCCTCTTCACAGTTAGAGAGGAATTTGGGAAGAAGAAGATATAACTGCTTCTTCACCTTTTCTTGCTTACTTCCAAATAATGGGAGTTGCTCTTCTGTTACTTATTTTACTGTTGTGTTTGAAGTATACTGTTTGCAAAATACCTCATGTTAGTGTGTGTGGGAAGAACAGATAATTTTGGAGAAAATAAGTTGTCTTCTTCTAGAACTTGTTTTCTTTCAAACACTAGACTGAGCAGTAAAGCACTTGCTCTTGCTGCAGGGTACTGATCCAAGTTCTTCAATTTTCTGTGCATTTCTGTGCTGACAGAGAAGGTTATTGCCTGTGCTGAACCTGGTGTTAGGATTGGGGGTTATGCAGATATTTTTCTTGTTGTTAAGAGTTTAATTCTAGACAATGTAGAATGAGATCTATTCTTTGATAACTTTGCACATTTCTTACAAGTGTTGACTGTCTTCAGGCTATATACATATACATATACATCTACATATACATATACATATACATAAAACACGTAGAAGGTGGAGACTGACTGAAAAGCAGACAGGTTTGACAACACTGTTTTTTTCTCAGAGGGCACTCACAGAGCTAAATTTGTTGCTGTGTTTTCAGTCTCTGGGATCTGACAGAAAAAATTCACAGCTTGTAGGAAGAGAAACAAAATGTCTCCCTCATTCAACTTTGTTTTTCTTGGCTTTTCATTCACCACCCTCACCCTCTCCTGACACAAGATAGCAACAGCTATTCTGGCTCCCTTTTCCTTCCTTGACTAACAGCAACAGAGTGGTCTGACAGTGAGAAAAGACAACTCTCAGCACCCCATAGCCCTGCGGTCTATGCTGATTGCCAGTCTTTTTCCTGCTCTTGATTGGTTGCACGTCCATCTCAAGCCTGCACATTAGCTGTCTCTCACCAGAAAGGAACAGTTTTTGTTTGCAGCTACTTGTCTCATTGTTCTGCAGATCTTGGACATGGCTTTGGGAGAGGTTCTGCTGACTCCATGGACTGGACCAACAATGAGACAACAAGCTTTCATGTTTTCTGGAAATGAACATGTGTCTACATCAATTTGAACCAGGAAGGTACTTTTTGAAGATGATCTCCTGCTTTTGCCTGCTTATCATGCTTCACTTCACATTGGTGGCCTCAGACCATGCAAATCAAGCCCATCTTACATGGAGCTAAACCAGAAAATGTGCCAGAGCAATACACTCAGTGTGCTTCATCCACTAATAGATGTTCAATCCACAGGAACAAATAGAAACTGATTCGAAACGTGGCCTCCATAAATGAGTCTACAGTACTGGAAGTTCTGCAGCACCAAATGTTTCATTTTTCAAATGTCTTCTATAGACTATACTATTTAGCAATGTAGACAGATGTTTGTTTGTTTCCTTCCCATCCTTCTGCCTCCCTGACTGCCTTCCTTAACAGGAAAATGACGCAAAATTTGGGTTATGGCAAAAATAGATCCCTCATAATCCCAGTGCTCAAAGAAAGCCAGCACCTAACTATTCTGCTATTCAGAGGGAGCCATCTCCAAAACCACTGTCTGTTTCACCAGGGGCATATCCTACTCACTCAGACAGGTGTTGTCACCAAAGTAATTCTGAGTTGCAAGGAGAAGCTGCTGGAGGTGTGAGATTAGGAAATGATGCTATTCTAGTAGGAACAATGTGGATTCAGCCTGTGACCAAGGATGAGAGAAACATATGACACCAGTTAATTTTATTTGTTTGTTCTGCAAATACAATGTGAAATTAACTGACAAGGCCAAAACAAAACCACAGAAATAAAATGCAACAAAATGTCACAACACTTCTTTTTTTCAAGTTGCACAAAAGAAATGTTGCTGAAAGCTTTGCCAAAAATTAGAAATACCACTGCACCACCACCCCTGGCCTAGATTTGGAGAAAGACTGTAAATCTCAACCAGAATAAGTTTTTCTCATTTTCTGTGATTAAACTTGGGTGCAGATGCTCATTGTAATTTAAGGAAAACTTCAGTTTATTTAGCTTTACAGATGCCAATTCTTTTATGACTAAAAGTATCCTCAGATAGTTTATTCTTAAAACTGTCTCCCACTGAGGACTAAAGACAGTGAAGTTACTTCATAGTTGTCAAAGATAGTTTTTGTGGGATGGGTGATGTATAACTCATCACCTAAGCTATATCTCCAAGCTCTCAATTACCTGTTGGCTAGTAAGGGTTTCGTCACAGAACTGAGCTAAAGAGTATTGTGTTGAAGAGAAAAAGCCTGAAATAGCAAGCTAAAAAGAGAGCTATGTAAATAGCCTATACTGATGCGTAGATCTAATCTTTGTGAGAGCTACAAATTTTTTTTCCAGAAACCATAAACAAAGGACAAAAATAGTTCTGGTTAAAATGTTTGTTAAAAGCTCACTCCTACAAGCCCCACTGAAAGACAATCTTCATCTCCACAGATAATGTAACTGTTTCTACGAGAGGAAAAACACAGAGAATAAATGTGGGATTCACCTAACCTAACTTTCTTCAAATTTAAGTGTCTAAATTAAAGCAGTCCTCTTGTCTCTATATATTGAGTACAGAGTGGGAGAAATATCTCTAGAGAGTAATTAATCTTCTGTCTTTTACTCATCTGTCTTATACAGGTACGAGTTGCCTTCACAAGTTATGTATGTCTCTCCATTGATTGTTCAGCAAATCCAGATAGGCTTAGTAGAAAAGTCTTGACCATGAAAGGTCAAGTATGCTCAGTCCCATGGGTCAGAGACTGGATTGGTTATATCAGGCAGAGTGAAAGGCAGTGGTTTGTTTTGACTTTGAGAATAGCCTAGGACAGAGCCCAACAAATCTAAAATGAAGGTATCAGGTACAAAATACCGAGAAATTTGTATTTTTTTTCTACTACTATACAGTATATGACATTTGTCTATTTAAAAGACAGTGGCATGTTCATGTAAAATAGTTGTCCTATGAACACATAAAGAGAAATTCTGAGGAATGCAAATACATGAACGCTGACGTTTCTGTTTCCCCTTAAGTCTCTCACTTCATTATTTACTGGAAGTGGTAAAGCTAAATTCACTGTAGAAACATTCAATCCTACGATGTGTTATGGATTTCCAGTGGTGAACTATTAGGAGTTTTGCAATTAACACAGCATGAAAGAACCATCACTTTTATGGATCTGCAAGTTCACACTTTGCTCTAATGAGACCCGAGACAAATTGTTCCAGTTTCGGTGTATTGGCTACCAAATTGACCCTGGTCCATAGCTCACTTCAGGCTTTTGTAAATCCAATAAACTTGTAGTATGTGCAGATCCACAAACTGCCAATGTGTAAAATTCACTCACGCTACTCCAGGAGCTAAAGCCTGAAGGAAAAACACATATATTCCACTCACATTTGTATTTTTCCCTTTCTTTTCCTGTGCAATATAACACTTGCATTCATCTTCACTGGCATTTTCCCCAGAGATGCAATAGGGCAGATCTTGACCTAGTGTCTTAACTATAGTGTTGGAATTACCCTTATTAACAGATGACACCATTTCTCCTTCTCAAAGTACAAAATGCAGAGTAAAGAGGGGTGAAGGTAGAGAGGCAACTCTGTTTATGTCCACACCGTGTTTAATAAACCTTGTCCATAGAAGAGTCTGACAGTGCACTTTCTATTCTGGGTCCATTTGTACTCACATAAGAGACAGCACATGAATGAGGCTGCTGATTGCTGCTGTCAGCATCCAAGGTGGATGTTACAAAAGAATGGATGAGAATATTTCTCTGCACATCAGCACTTCCCAAAACTCACCTCAGTGATTGCACGTTGTGAAATGTTAGTGCTCATGCTGGGTATGTAGCATAACGCGTGAAATTCCCGGATCAGAGATCTTCCTTAATAGGTATGGGATGGGGCTCTGAGAAGGTTGGAGGAGGTGGGTCATGAATTTCACAGATCCTATGGAGCAGATGGATATAGTTAGATCCTGAATTAGTGACTGCAGTTAAAAAAAAAAAGAGGTAATCCTACCTGAGTTTCTAGTTCTGATGAGGACATATGAACTGAGTGCTACCCAAATGTCAAGAGATGTGAGCAATGGTTGACATAGTTGTCTGCTGGTGCTCTCCAAACTGCCCTGAGAGCTCTTCAGTGGGCTATAACATGATCCATAACACTGGTAAAGTGCTGGAGAGCTGCTTGGACACGAGCACAATCCTGTCTGAGTGACACAACAGTGCTATACCAGTGGTTTTTAGTCACATGAGGGAAAATGTTGGCAAAATGATGGAGGAAGGGAATGGTGAGTCAGTCCATCACTGGTCTTTAATATCTGATGCTCGATATGTCTCTTTTTAGAGCCACATATAAGGGTGCTGAGAGCACCTTTGCCCTTCCAGGAGGTCAGGCCTGGCTGCTGGGGCTCAGAGTGTCCCCCATGCCCTGGGGCCATAGGGAAAGGCCACCAAAAGCCTGTGGGGAGGTACATCGGGACTCACCCCGGTCCAGGGCATCTCTCACCCTCAGCCCCCACCTGAGCTACAACCTTTGCCGCAACACAGTAAAATATTAGACTGTAACAGCAGGGCAAATTCAGCAAACAATTAGTGAAGACCTGGCAGAAGAGATTCAAAATATATAGGCAGTATTTTAAAATTACTTAGCTAGTAATATTTTGTTTAATAAAGTCAGATTCTTCATTATTCATGCAAGTCTGAAGTGTTTTTATAGGAGCTGTACCCAAAGCAGGATTGCCCCAGGGACTGAAATGTGAAGATCTTTAATCAACGATAAACAGATTGAGAAACCCCCCAAAGTTTATGCTGTATATTTTCTTGTCTTTGTCTTGATGTTTTAAGGTGATATTCTTTGGCTCTTGAGATGCACTTGTACTGTGTGCCTGGAGTGCACACATGGAACATAGGGGTTGGAGATAATGGCCTGATTTGGGATGTAGTGTCCCATCCTCCTCTTCAGCCTGTAGGGTTCACTTAAGGAAAAAAAGATCATTGTAGCAGTCATCCGATTCCTAGCCAATGCAGCAGAAATCATTTGCTTCTCTGTGAATTGCAATATACTGCAATATACTCCCACATATTCAAGGAGCACTGTCGGATGAAACAAGGTAGAATTCCTCTGCAGAAGGAACTTAATGGGCTAAGGAGAATACTGCCTCAATGAGCATCTTCCTGATGATTTACTATTAATGGTAATTTATTATAAGTGATATTTGACTTCTGTCAGGCTGTTGGTCTCTGCGGGAATTTGTAAAATCTCTGTTCATGCTAATGTTAATTTCTACTTAATGTTCTAACGTGACAAGCAGAGCTTGGCATTTGTGTTTCTAGGAGCTAGCCAATAGGTCATTGTCCTTTGCACAGCAGACCTCCAAGAGAAAGGAAGCCAAATCCAGCTGAACTGGAGTTTGAATATTGCTTCTTGGATCACAAAAAGGAAGATTTTTGCTCAACTATAAAGGTTAGATGGTTGCTTAATGAAAAACAAAAAAGATGTAAGTGTGATAGTTTTTCTCATTTATCTTTAAGAAAAGGTTTTATATATCATGGAATCTAGAATCATAGAATCATAGAATTATAGAATGGTTTGGGTTGGAAGGGACCTTAAAGATCATCTAGTTCCACCCCCCCTGCCATGGGCAGAGACGCCTTCTACTAGACCAGGTTGCTCCAAGCCCCATCCAGCCTGGCCTTGAGCACTGCCGGGGAGGGGGCAGCCACAGCTTCTCTGCGCAACAGTGTCACAGCCCGTGATTTCACTTATCACAAATCTTCAAAAAGTGAAGCTGCGAAGGATCTTAATTAGCCTCCTAATCCCATACCCTGCACTAAAAACCGCAAGTAATATGTAGTAAGGCCACCTCTAACAGATATTTTCCTTAAAATCTCCAAGAAGTTCTGCAACTCATATAGGTAACCTATTGTGGTGCTTCCTTGCACTTTTAGTTAGAAAGTTTTCCGTGTATCTAACCTAAATCTTTGTTGCTGCAAATTAAGCCAATTATTTCTTATTTGACCCCTACTGAACTCTCTGAACATTTGATCACTCTTCTTAACATCCTTTGTCGTTACTGTAGAAACAACAACTACTGGAAGATTGTTATCATGTCTTTGTTTAATCTTTTCTAGATTAAATAAATCAAATTATTTTAACCTTTTATTTTAGGATGTGCTTCCTGAACTTCTTATTGTCCTCCAATCTCTTTGGACTTTCTCTAGTTTGTCTCAATCTTTCTTATAGTCTTAAAGACAAAAAAACACGTTTGCCTTAAAAACAAGTGTTATAATAATAAATTTCATATTGCTATATACCTTTTTAAAAATAATATAAAATTTTGCTTCTCAATATGTTTGTGATTTGCTGTATTCCTTCAGATTTGATACTGCTTTGTGGTATCACAAATCAGTGCTGGATTTCCTTCTTTCAAATGTAGCATCTTTCATTCTTTATTATGTTTCATTTGCTGATTTCAAAACAAATCTCCAGTTTACTGAGATTGTTCTCTATTTTGACATCTGAAAGTACTATTTCACAGATTAAACGCCTTCACATACCTCTTTGAAGCACCACTGACCTGAGTAAGGCTTCATTTCAAGGACCTTTTTATTGACATTCTGGATCGGGCCCAGGTATGAAGTCATTACACGGTCAACTATATGCCAGTCTGTCACAACGGTGTTTCCAGCACATGTACTAACACGTTCTGTGTGTGGGGAACAGAATGAAGAAGAACTTAAAAATACCTAGTCTGACATTTCTGCTTTTCCATGATACTCTAGAAGAGTTTCTATATTTCCATTTTTTTCTATATATATAAATGGACTTGTGCACCCAACATTTATTTGCCCACACACTCTCTGTTTAGGTTTTTGCACATTTCTGACATACAACAATCGTTCTCCACTAATTGCTCAGTTTTTTTAGGCTGCTCCAGTGGTTTCTTACACATAACTAATATTTTTTTCATGTGGTCTTTTTTCCTCTCCCTGCAATTATCTATTTAGACTAATGAGTACTCAAAAGGGAATTATATTTGAAACCAATGGAGCTCAACAGGGGTGATTCAGTATTATGCTCATTTGGCTCTTGGGCCCTTTTATATGTTGTCCAGGTCCATTCAGGTTTAAGAGTGAAAACCAGAAGCTTTTTTGTTGCAGTGTTTACATGAGTTTTCATTTTTTATTGAAGTTGATATTTATGTTAAATAGAAGCTTAACTGGAGGTTATACCTCATGTTGGCTCCGTTATTCTTGACAGTTGTCCTAGAAGCAAATAAATGTCAGCATCCTGGTGAAGGGAGAAACTAAATAAAATAATGTGATGAATTGAATGTGATGAATTAAGAAAAAAAGGGAGAAAATATCTTTTACGCATCACATGGTTTTCTCAAGATTTGTGATAAAAGTTAAAAACACTTTGAAGACGGGAAATTGCAAATGCAGAAACTGTGCCTTCGTATCACCAATATGTGTCACCACATGCTTCAAATGAATGTGACTGATAGAGGTGTTACCAGAAAACTGCGGCCAAGAAACAAAAAGGGACTGCTGAATTTTTAAATGTGTGATTCCTTTTCATGTCATTAAGACAAGAAAAGTATTTTCTTTTTCCTCTTCTCTCTCTCTCTGGCTTTTGAAAACTCTCCATAGACATAGTCCTTTGGAGGCAAGCTTAACCTTTGGTGTGTTTTATCAATCTCAAACATCTAGGAGAGGGGGGTGATGCATCTTCTCTCTTTAAATGTCAAAAAGCCATGAGTTGTCATCTCCATGTATCATCTCAGTTTCTGAAGACGCAGGAGACTTTTTCTTCTGAATGTTTTTCTAGAAAATCTGTGAAAAAATGATTGATTTAAAAGTAATGAGATATACTTACTCTGATAATGGAAGTCAGACAGTTTTGAGAACTTTGACAGTTAGAAGTTTGGTGGATATTTTTGCCTTCTAAGAGATCCTGAATTTCAGAAAATTCTGTCTCAAAATAAATAAATCCACTTCCAGACATCTCAAATTAAACATGCAAAATTGAAACACTGAAAAGCTGAAGCTGCATTCAAAATTCTTCCATCAGATACCATATTTCAGTCATATCCCATCTGTTGCCAAGGTCTTAAGGCCCGTAGTACCTCTGATCAAATCCGCTGTTTGTGGGACAAGTTTCCTTTGATGTCATCACTGTTTTTTTAGCTGAACCATATTCCCAAGGCATTAATCAACAGGATGACATTCAGCATAAGCTTCTTGGCAGCTTGAAATGAGGGAACTAAGTGTCAGATGGGAACTGCACCCAAATTTGTATTGAATTTGATTTAGATTAATAAAATATCAATTATTTCAATCAAAATAATTTTGATTATTTTTGATATATATTTCTTATATTTTTATCAATATGATTTTTTTTTTTCATGTTAGTGACATATCCCAAGTTTGTGTCAAAGTGTGTATGAAATACTATGAAATCCTTATAGTGGAAACACAAATTATTGTTGATTAACTAATTTATTTGCTATAAAGTAAATTCATCTTTGCTGGACTAAATGAAGATAGTCTTTGTTATTGTGAGCAACCTGAGCAATCAGGGAATCAAACAGAAAAGCTATGAGTAGAAAGCTGCAGACACTTGTCAGCAATGCAAAGCGGAATGACACATGTAAATTAAAGTGCATACGGTATTTTTCAAGCTCTAAATCAAATTTGTCGGGGTAAAAATGGTGAGGAAAAAAAAATCAGACCTGCTGAAATCCATTTTCTGAATTGATTTGAGAATCACGAGGCTTGAATCTCATTTTAGGTCATTGAAACTTGAGCAACTGAAGGGCAAAATCCAAATCTCATCACCTGTGTATCCTAACACCTAGAAATCGAGAATCCAGGCTCACCTGTGATGTTTCATAAGGACTCGGATCAACTTTACTCCTCCCAAGGCCACTTTCATGTTAGTGCAGAAGGTCTATACCTTTGATGAGAGTGTGTGACAAGTGGAGACCTGATGAATATGAGCTGAAATACAGCTGATACAAGACAGCATGTCAGGTACTCCAACCAAATGGAATTCCTTGCACCATGTTTTAAGTGGACACCTGGAATGTGTATAGTAGTAACAGTCCTCTAGACCATCAATTAAAATAGTCTTGATTTGGTCCTACGTGGTCACAGTGTTTGTTGTATTCTCTTCAGTAACAAAGTTATCAAATTACTTTGACTTGTATTTTGTTGATTTCGGTGAAAGAATAATAATTAACTATGGTTAAACATCTTGGAATTGACTGTCAGGTGGGTTAGTCCTAGTTTCTAGTTTTAGTTTCCAGATGGTTAGTATTTGTTTTGTCTTGGTCACTAATGAGATCAAAAGTTTCTTAGCCGAAGAACTACTGTGATTTTTAAAAGACATTTTAAAGACAGTTGTAGACGTATCTATTTACCCTGAAGTCTCTTTGGTCTGGCCTTAGCATAGAGGGTATCAATGACATTTACTTTAAATCACCTTCATAATGTCAATGAGTTTTAAAATTATTATTAGTTCTGATTATTTCCCCTGTGCAAGAAAAACAGCAAATTTAATTTACTTTCTCAAATGTTGTTATGATGCCCATTTAGAACTATTTTGATATAACAGTCCTGGAGGCAGTCCTAATCATGATTGCATGCAGGGGACATTGTTGCCTTTTCTACTGGTTTCTAATGATTTTTTTTTTTTTTTCGTGTCACTGACCTAGGCAAGGCCTCTTATTTTACTACCCGTTGAATGAAGAGAAGATCTTCCCATTTCTAGATGGCGAAGCAACAGCTTTGGAACTGGCAGACTTGGAGTGCTCATGCTGCTTATATTTACAACGGATATTTGCTGAATTTCCATGATCATTAAATCCCTTCTTTGAACCTCCAGAATTTTGAACAAAATTTTACATTGAGCATGTGAATGGGTTTCTGTCTCTATTTTAAGAGCTTGGCAATTGAGGGAATGGCATAAAGTGAAGAAGCAAAGACAAGCAAGGAACAAATTATAGCAGGTGGAGAAGTGTGCAGAGGGAAAGTTTAAACCACAAAGTGGCAGCACTAATGCATCAAGAGGCGAAATGAACCTAAGACAAATACCTTGGATGGGTGGGAGGTGTCTGGAAGCTCTTGTGAATGATGGTAGACAGCATATTGTGTGTGGGTGTCTACTGTGATCTACTTCCCCCCAGCAACACACACTGTACCTAGTTCTCAAAGTTATATTTCCTCATAGTTCTAGTTCTGCATACTCTTTACTTTTATGTTCCATGCCCTCCTGAAATGCTGCATTTGAGATGGTTTATGGTCTGTTCTGAGCATTTTATTCATAGAAAGATATCAATAAACTAGGGGGACTTTCCAGAAGAGTGAGAGAAAATCTCTGGAGCTGATCTGAAGTAAAAGAAAATACGCACAAAAGGTAACAATGGCTAACTGTGATAGCTGCCCATTGGGTACTTGCCAAGATGTAGGAAGAGGACAGAGGAATGGCTTTAGGCTCTGATTGTTAGAGCTTAGAAAGTCTTAGAGGGGAGGGGACAAGCTGTTTGATTTAAACGCAAATGTTCAAGATTCCTCAAAAAAAAAATGTGGAAAAAAATATTTTAAGAAAAAATCCTCAATTTTGAACGAGGAAAAGGTGAATGAAAAATTGCAACCATATTAATGAGGAAGGTCAGCTGGACCATATAAATCCTGAACTCCAACTCTACAGCTGAAGAATTTTCAGGTTTTGCTCTCTCATTGTCATATATCCTTTAGGCCAATGAATCTGATCAACATTTACCCTGGTATCACTGAGATCACATTTTGAGGACAATAGTAGAATTGAAGAGGAGATTAGATCATGGTTCGGCTAACAGAATCTCTGTTATCGCTGATGTTGTGTCAGAGACAAAGGCCCGCTGTCAGAAACCAAAGTGACTCTGGGTGAGTGGCTGTAAGGGGAAACTTGTTTTCCATTTGCATGATGAGAAAATCAGAGCTGGAAGTGAGCAAAGAGTGATGAGTAGAAGACAGAAAATAACAAAACTCAATTTTTGTAGATTTATTATTTAGAGTGAGTACTAAAATCTAGCTTCTAATAGTTATAATTGTTCAAATTTTTATTGCTTAGACATCTAGGTCCATATACTTAGAAGTTGTTAATGAGAACTCATGTGCTTCAACTTCAGAGTATTCAAATAGAAACCCAGAAATCTTCGTAAAGTAAGGAGCACCTAATCTCATTAAATCACAGCAAGATATTTTTATTTGGGCATTCAAATCTTGAAATGAGCATAGAACTCTCAACAGATTTGATAATATGAGCTTTACTCCTACCCATCAGTAGGTTCACATATTTATCTTTGTGCTGTTTGTACTCACAGGGCTACGGTTATAGATGAATATGTATTATATTGTAAAACATCATTTACTAGCATAGATTTAGGGGGAAAAAATCATTAATTTTGATGGATTAATTATTAGTTCAGGTGATATAACTAATGTCAAAATATAGTAAGAAATTGGCTCCGTTCTTCTGAATTCATACCTGAAAGTGCCACTACTTTGCTGAAGGTACTTAAGTTGTACTTGCAACCACAGAAAGCAGCGGACAGTAGGTTTGCTCTATTGATTTTTCGAACACTGCTTTCACTACCAGTCGGTTTCTACGCCTTTCTTTTAGTATTTCTTCAAATCTTGAGTTTGAGTTCTGTCATTACCTATCAAACCAAGACTGATATTTCTGGACAAAACTTATTAAAGCAGTCATTTAGCACTGTCATCATATATTAGGGAAAGAATTTTAATTTGTCAGGTAGCAAAAATGCTTAGAAAGATAATAACACAACAGGTATGGAAAACAGTTTATGTCAAATGGTGTGCCTAAATTCATGACTATACATTGCATTAGCACTGGGTGCTTTGTGCCTTCCTAGAGTTTTGACTCACCAATAGATGCAGCCTGTGGCTTGGCAGGTTGCGCATATCAATGTGTAGGACACTTGGATGTCAAAAACAATTAGTTGTGACAATCAGCCAGTCAGCAATCTTGAACACCTTCCAGCTTTGCTCCATTTATGGTCATCAGTAAATAAAGCAGTGTTCTTAAAGCTATGCTTTCATTTATTTTTTCTGCCAGCTAGTGCCAGGCAACCTAATGGAGCCTCTCAACATTGCTCCCCTATGGAAATAATTTGAATCAACATTGTGTTTTTTTTTTCCTTCAGCATAAATTGTTCCTCCTCTGTTTCACACTGCTTTTGCTTCATGAGCAAACAGCTTCATAGTAAACAAGTAGAAGGTCTGTGTAATATTTACTATCATTTACTTATAATTATTTGTGCTTCTTTTTAAATAAATACTTTTATTAAAGAGTAAAGGAGGGAGAAAGTCTGGTTGTACAGTTGCTGGTCCTCACTTCATCCTCAGAAGAAAACTAATGGTGACCAGACAGATATTACAGCTGTTAAACTTTTGAACTGAAATGTGCTTCAGTCTGGTGCATACAACCTGAATTGGGAATGTAGCTCAGCCATTTTTCTAACGGCAAATGAATGCTTTTTTCTGTGCCACTTTTCTAGTTTTACAGCCAGGTTCAGAAAATGCAGACGATGACTTCCCTCCCCCTGTTTCTTTTCTTCCCAGTTCCTTCATGAAAAATGACATTTTCCACCCATAAGGGTAAATGTTTTAAAAGAATCTTGACAGCTGTAACAAAAAAAAAAAATAACAGCAACAACAAAAACAACAGAAAAACCCCAATGACCTTATGGAAAAAGTGCTGCATTGTGGGGGAAAAATCCTATAACTCAAGTCCTGCCTCCTGCCTTTCATATGTGCTTTCACATGTGACTTCAGGCAAATGACTTGATCTCTCCTGTTCTGCATCTGTATGTGTTCAGCAAATATCTTTTACTATATGGATACATGGCAACTAATATTCTTATCACTGCTGCTCTATTCTGTTACAGTTTATTCCAAGAAAACAAATGGAAGGAGAAAATATCTATGAATTTTTCAGCTTATCTGGACAAAGACTTGTATTAGCCGTTTCCTTGGTAACTTTTTTGCAAGAAACCTTTAAAGATAATTTTACATTTGGGAATAGAGAATCTCGAAATAAGACAAAGGCTATTGAGAAGTCTTAATACAAAGGCGCAATGTACCGCAAGAAAGCATTCATGATGTAGCTTTTGTGTCTGAATCTCTGAGGAAAACAATATCCTGCAAAGAAAGGCACAGCATGAAAGCAAGGATGGCCAGATGAATTAACACACACAGATAGCAACATCAAAGCAGATAGGTCCTATTTTGGTTTTGGTTTTGTTGTGGGTTTGTGTGTTTTTTGGGTTTGGTTGTTTTTTTTCTTTTTGTTGAGTGGTGTTTTGTTGTTGTGGGTTTTTTTGTTGTTTTTTTTGTTTGTTTGTTTCCCCTGAGACACTGCACTAAGCTCGATAGCAATTCTCCAGCTAGGAGGAGCTGGGGGAAGAGAGGACATTTTGACTTCCTTCACAGGAGCATTTCCTAATTAGATTAGATGCATCATGAGAGATGATAAAAGGTAATTTGTAGAAAGAGATGATGCAATTAACAACCATGTATAGAAAGCAGAAGCAGTCAATAAATATTTCTGTTCCATAATTGGAAACAGGCAAGAATAAGGTACTTGTACATCATCAAGATGATGAAGTGTCTTTCGTATACACATCATCTACTGAGGACAAACAATGAGGAATTTGTGTGGCCTTGATGACTTACACATCACAGTCCATGCTTTTGAGGACCATTTTGACAAATCCTGAAGAAAACCCAGAAGAACCTCAGAAGAGTGACAACAACCTATAAAACCTGTAAGTATTCAAAAGGGCTATTTGGTTAACAATATTTCTGTTTTTCCAGGTCAAAGGAAAAATAATGAAATTTGATTAACACAGATTAAAGACTGAATTTAAGTAATGCCAGTGTGCTTTATGGCTGTGGGGGGAAAAAAAAAAGGTAGTATTTTCAAGGAGATTTAAATTTTGGATGCCAAAAGTACCTGAATTATTCAAGTCATTATTAATTATTACATTGCTTAAACTTTCGTAAGGATTTAGAATCTTGTGACATTCTAATTAAAAATATAGCACTGTGCATTGCCAAGGAGGAGTTGATGAATGGTGTAACTGACAAATATTAAGGAGTTGTTAATAATGGAGAATTTTCATTATAGCTTTTTCTAGTGGGAAAATTCACCATGGAAAATGTACCTGCTACTGCTCAAGATTTTTATCCGTAATCTGGTGGTAAATATATCATCCCTGTCAATAAAATCTGTGGTTGGCACAAAGACTAGAGGAACGCAAAAAATGAAATAATCAGATACAATGACCAAGAATTCCTGGTGAACTGGATTGTTCAATCAAGATGCTTTTCCAGTTCAGATAAATGCAAAGTTTTGTCCATGTAAGTACAAGGAATACAGGTCATTTCCACAACAGAGGAGTAAGACTCGAGAAGATTATGTTGTTTAAGAGGTTTAGAGATCTTAGTAGAGCAAGAATCAGTGGATGCTCCAGAGGGTTTCTACATCAAAAACCAGTCATGTCAAGTCTTGTATGTGGCAGCAGTTGAAATAAAAATTTCTCCTATAGTACTGATGAGATGGATATTATCATACTACTTATAGTTCTAGAGTCTACAATTTCAAAGGCATATTACAAGATTGGAAAAGGCATCTATTGTAGCTATTCGAGATCTGGGGAACATGTATTGCAGTGAAGCATTCTGGGTTTTTTAGCCTTTCTTGGTCTAGCAGGAAAAGGTCCACTGAGAAGTCTGGACACTAAAGGTCATTCGGACAGGAAAGAGAGTGTTTTAATACAGTGATTAATCAATAATTAAATGTGAATACACTTGAGAAAATAATAAAATTGTGCTGGATTCTTATCTCCTGATTTCTTCATACCAGAGGTCTTCTAAGAGAATGCGTTTTGGTCACAAACAAGCTGTTAACTCCACAAAGGAATGATGTGATGAATCATCAACATCCAAGATATGAAAAACTTTGGGCAAGAGGATGATATAATGGTTCTGCTGTGGAAAGAGATGGTTATGGGAAGGGGAAGCCTGGCACTGCTGACAAAAAGTCACCTTCTTTGGATCAGACCTTGGCTGTGTCACCTTTCATCTCAGTTTGAATAGCTTTAGGCTTGTGGCAAGATTTAAGCGTGAGTAGCAGGGTAATAATTCCCAGTGGCCTATCACCAACATTAACAAGTGGTTTCCGTATCAGTATGTATAATAGCGTAGAGATAATAGAAGTTACAATTACAGAAAGTGTGTATTAAAAGTTCCTCTCTACTCATTTCATCAGGACGAGAGCTGCTGGTAGCAGAGCTTTGTAGCTATACAAACTGATGATTTTCTCTGTAGAGGTACTGGGTTAAATCCCAGCTATATCAGCCAGCAGAGCAGCTATCACAACAGCAGCTCCTACGTTGGTAAGCAGACAATTTGCTTTACAGCACTCCTGAGTAGATATTTTATGTACTACAGCTAAAAATATCAACTTAATTCCTTCTTTAGTAACCTCTTCCAGAGATCATGCATCAAATTACACATCGTATCTCATAAATAATTATCTTACAAGGAAATTTATCTTGGTGTAAAAATAAAATGTCAATCCAATTTTTCTTCTGCAGAAACGTCCTTATGCCAAGACAAAATGAATCCGTCACCATATGGCTGTAAATGAAACAGAAAATATGTGATCTAATGATGCTATGTTAGCAAACTATTCTAATTAATTTATTTTTCTTAGCAATTACACTGCTAGAACATATCTATGCTTAAACTCTCACCAGCTCTGCCTAACATCTCCTATTTTAAACACCAGGCAATGAATGTGAAGAATTTGTCATATTGTCATAGCTGATGCATTAGGGCTTTATATTCCTAATATTGCCTGAAAAATACTAAGTTTTAAAAAAATTATCTTAATTCTAAAATAAATGTAAATATTTGTTTGAGACAGGTTATTAATTCAAAAGACTGGGGTGATAAAGAACAAAGGCAAAGCATTTCCTTTTTTTTTTTTTTTTTAAATTTTCCTGAATTTCTGACCATATACTGATATGGAGATTTATTATTCTTGTTTCAAAACTGTTCAGATATTTTTTTGCTGACATGCCCCACCACAAGGGATTGAAAACCAGAATATACTGGCAAAAATAAAAACAAAAGAAAAGGAGAAAAAAGGAGAGAGCAATGAAGTCACTAAGCAGAAGTTTTTGCTTTCAAGTCACTGAGACAAAATTTATGAGATAGGTGGCCTCCAGCATTTGTACTACAGCTTGTCTTTTTCAAATGTTCCTTAGGAAAGCAGGGAGGAAAATCTGTACATTTTCATGTGATCATCCATTGTTGTAAAATCACTGAGATTGCTCTTTAAAATAACAAATGAAATATTAACAAGTTCCATCAGAGCAAGCACTAGTTTGGAATATAATAGATGGTGTGATTTTACGCTATCCCAGGTGTTAAGCTTAAAATAATTGGGAAGTCAGACATTTTTTTGCATCTGGTACTTCTGTGTTTGTGGAGACAGTGTGGCATGTCACTACCTCATCACCTCATCATAGTACTGCTGTTACCCTGGCAGGGTAGTTAGTCAGTAAGGTAAACACTTAGGCAGTGCCCCAGTTTCATCATAAAACAACTCTCAGGAAATGTGTTACAAATGTGGATTATGGCAAAAATTATCTCCTTGCTGAGTACAGCCATGATCCAATGCCTATTCAAGTTAGTAACAGTCTCCATGGACTTTGATCAAGCACTTAAACCCTTGTCAATTTTTGCTACAGCTGGATTATGTTACTCTTATTTCCTATTGTGAGCTTTGCTTATTTGAACGTTAGCAAACTCTTAATGGGCTCCTGCTGGAAAGGTTAAGTCATATATTCCTATGTCCCTTTTATTGATTAAGTTCTGTGTGGTTAAAACTGATGGAGAATCACCTGTTGGACAATGTTGTCTAATTCTAATGGTTGGAAAATCTACGGCCCCATTAAGAATGGATCTCTTTCCAATAAATTCCCTTTTTGATATCCAGACAACTGGCAATGTGACAACAGACTCCAACTTACCAGCCACGGTATATTATTCATTATTCGAAACAACTTGTTTTAGACACCTGGGAAAACTGTTGTTACTGTACACAGAGAAACAGCAGGAAAATTATATTTTGAAGAACACACTGAAGGTAACCATGAAAATGAATATAGCAAGAATCAAACAAGAAGAGCAGGGATTAGTAGTTAGCCAACTACTGGTTATGAATCTTCAATATTTAGCCTCATAGAAGCACTCAAATTAGGAAGGGCCCCTGGAGGACTAGTCCAATGTCTTGCTCAAAACAGGGCTAATTGCAAAGTTAAATCAGGTTGTTCAGAGTCTCACCCCGCTGAGTTGTCACTGGGCCCCACTATCAACTCCTGTATAAGACCTCTCACATCAAGTTGGTTAGCTAGACTTGGAATCATTGACCAGCATCTTTTGGGCCCAGCAATCCAGTTTGCCTTCCATACACTTTGTGGTCCACCTATCCAGTCTGCCTTTTCTCAGTTTGGTCACTTGCAGTTTATTGGGTACTGTGTTTAAAGCCTGGCTTAATTTGAGGTGAACAGTATCTCCTAACCTCCCCTCATTCACAGAGTCAGGCATTTTATTAGAGAAGGCTCTCAGATGGATCAAACCTGACTGATCTAAGTAAATCCATGGCAGCAGTTCATGATCATATTCTTGTCTTTCATGTACCTTGCATGAATCGTTTTTCTTCCAACGCACTAACACTGGGCCCTTGTTGATTCTCTTCTTTTTCCCTCCTAAATTTTTAGTCTAGTCCAAAATATGACAAAATCATAATGAGAATAACAACACATTCCACATTATTTCTTCAGACCCTGCAAACAAATTTCCTAGTGTTCCCTCTTTACATCTAAGTGTTTTAACATGTTCATGTAGGACAGAATATTTAAACATAATGACCTATTAGTCACTGCAACTCATTAATTTGGAGTTTGAATTGATTAAGTCATAAAGAAATACTTGATAATTGGGAATGTAGCTTTAAACGTGTTTTATGTATATTTAAAGCCTCTGTATTTTTTTTTCTCTTGAACATAAAGTATTTAAGTCATCCTTTCTTTTTCCATTTTTACCAAGACTTGCCAAGATATCATGAGCAATTCAGATTTTTAATCCACATTTCTTCAGACTAGGGTATAAAAAATTTAGCACCTTGATTGAATGTCAGTGTTCAGAAAGCAATCTGATTTTCAGGCGTGTGGTTGTTCACTTCCAAAAATGTTGTCTTTAATTTGTCTGTCTCTCAGTCAGTTGATTCCCCCGTGATTCAGTAGGAAGCAGACTGAAATTAACAGGGCTTTTCATGCAGCCTACTGAACAGCCAGCAGACAGTAGTTACATCTTTGCACCATGACAGACCTAGGCCGGACATTTTACGTGTAACTTAGCAGTGAAAGGCCCCATATTTCATTAGTAATCTCCAGCACCATTTGGTGTTCTCTGTGCCTTTAGCAAAATGCAAGAAATTACAAGGATGACACGCAGTGCAGGAGGGAGGAACACTATAAAAGGCAATATTTAAGAAGTGAGAAGTGGCAGTGCTTACTTGCTAAGTATTTGTATAAAAACTCTTGAAGACGAGAGAAATAGAAGCATTCATTACTTTTTTTCAAATGCATTGGTGTGTTTTACATTCTAATTGAAACTTGTGGAGCAGAAAGCTGATCTTGCAGTAACGTTTGTGGATACAATTATGGAAATCCTTTGAGCATGATTAAATTATACAGTGTCTGGATATGGAAGTCATTTTGATACTTATGTCTGCAGTAGAGTCAGTGGCAATGCATGAGGTGGCACCTTCCTGATTAATCTGTTTAGGAAGGACAGAATGTGTAGAAGTTTGCCAGTTAGCAAGTTTTTCCACTGGTAAATACTAGACATAAAAGAGTCACTTCTGCATGGTCTATTGGACAAATTTGAATACATATGATGTGAAGCCACTGTTGAAAGATTGCTCAGAAGCAATGGTCAATATAAAATGGGTCATGCAAGAGAAGAAATAGCATGTCTTCATATTAACTGGAATTTGAAGAGTTTTTAGTCAAGCATTCATTGCTAGTTCCAGGTATTTTAGTGCCTTTTGTTTATATAAAAGTTTTGAATCTTCATAGAGTTATTTGTTTGAGATACTGTAATTTACTCACCACAGCAAATATGTAGGTTGATTTAGTTCTTTTTGTTCATCTCAAAGAGGTTGCTGTTTTCTTTTGATAGGTAAAGAGTGTTTTAATTTATTATCTGTTGGAACACCAGATAATAAATTGGCAAGTGTCCAAAGTTTCAGAAATGGTTGTTAATAAACAAAATTTGAGAACAGAGGAAGAATGTTTTCTTCACAGAAAAAAATGAAAATTGTAACTAACAAAAAGATATGTTTTAAAACCAGTGTTTCCTGTGAAGAAATCTGGTCTATTCAGAGTGTTAAAATTTAAATGCTTAAAGGATTCTGGTTTTATGAAAAATCAGGTAACTCCAGCACAATGTAGGTTTTTCTACAATACTCAAGTTCCTAAAATTCAAAGAAAATTTTCAGTCTGAATTCTGGTCTCCCATAGCACAAATACAATCTAGCTGCTTCCTCACTAATAGATACATGAATTTTTTTAGGGCATTATCAATTTGACCATCTCCATAAGTCAGGGCTAGGTTTTAGCCAGAAAGTGCTATAATCACCTTGACAATTTTCAATTCATTGTGAACTCATTTTCTTCTCATTTCAAATGAGAATCACCCATGGTTTAAAGACTCTGGATGAAGGCATATATTCTGTATCTATAAGTAAACAGTTCAAATGGTTAAGTATGCTCCTGCTAAAAAATTGCATCTCATTTCGAGTTCGAAGTTTTGGCTCTCAGCCACTGGGTCTTGTTATTATAGATGAAAGAGCCCTCTGATATCAGGCACTGCTCCCTGCGTAGGTGGAATGTTCCCCATGTTGTCCATATTAATCTGATTCATTGCTGCTACTGCACTATCTTTCATCAGTTTTCCTAACTGTCAATTTTCAAAATACATGCTAGTTTCAATATACTGGCTGGTTTTGTAGCTGAGAAGCCATGAAGTAGCTGCAGAAGACTTGAAAGAGATCTTCATCTGGATGAATTATTACTGATGGAAAAAAAAATATATATACATCTTTGAAGGATGTCTTATACTTTGGACTATAATTTTCTGTCAACTTTCACCACAAAGGACTCATGTTTGCTCTAATAAATGACTGGAGTACCTAGAAATTTATTCCTCTGCGCCTGGCTCCTAAAACAGAAACTCAAGTTTTTCTGGCCTGATTTCCAACAACTTCCCCATGATTCCTTCTAGCTATCTGCCCTGACAGTGCAGAGCCAGCCAAGAGGAAACTCAAAGCAGAAGGATTAACATGGAACTTAGGAAATTTCCCAGTGCCTGGGAAGCGTTATCCACTTCAGAGTACTCCATGCACAACGGCAGATAGTCCCGAGAACTGACTGTTAAACTGCTTAATATAGCAGCATGTCTGAAATTCCTCCCCTTCTCTGCATCTTAGACATATGGCTCAGAGCTGACGGAAAATGGAAAGATGGGTTCAATATCCAGCATCCATAACCCTCTTCTGTGAAGAAGCCTACAGAAATTCTTTACAAGAACTCAGAAGAGATTGCAAAAGAGACACAATTTCCACTTTTCTCTGAAATGTCCCAGTGGTTTCATACATTTGCCTAGCAAGTGAGAAAAGAAGAGGCTATTCTCATCAAATTCACATGTACCACCTCCAGAAGGCTGTGTAAGAACCAGGAGGTAAGTACAGGGATGAGGTCCTTTCTGTCAAAGGTGTGCAACAGCATCCAAGAATATCCCTCGCAGATCTCTCAGATTCCAATTCATCCCTTTTTCCTATAAACCCAGCAAAGTTTTATGTACCAGGAGATTTCACAGTCACATTTACTTCCTTTTTCTTTCCCTTTTTTTTTTTTTTTTTTTTTTTTAATGTTCTCACTTCATTTTTCCATTGCATCTTCTGCTTTTTTTTCTATCAAGACCAAAGAGAGAACAGAAACAAAATATAAACAGGTTATCTCACCATACGTACTACAGGAAGGGAGCACTGTCAGAGAGAGGTAAGCAAGGAGGTCTGGGTTGTAGTCTAGTACAGTTATATACACATATCTGAGCCACGACAAGTATTTATTTTTTCAAAATGTAAGAAAGCTTTGTTGGCTTATTCAGAAGGAGAGTTTCCTAACAACTCAAAAATCAAAATAAAAGATAATATTGCTGTCATACTTATATTCAAACTGATCAAATACATGTTATCTCCTTATTCTTGTGATACACCTTTCTGTTTTGGGAAAAGCTTGTTTTAGAGAATAATGGAGAGAAGAGTGAAGAGTGGTGTGTCAGAAGTTGTTCTTCCAAGTGGTTTGGAAAGAGGAGAAAGATTTGGCTAGTTGTTTACCCTGAAATTTTTCATGAAGCCTTTTGCTTAGATGAAAGAGCAAACCAAAGCTCCGTTTGAATGTACTGCTGTTCGGTTGAACTTAGATTGTCTATTGAGAAATACAGAGGCCTCCCCAGAGGCTGGAGTGTGGTTTCATTCCTTATGTTGGAATATAGGAAAACTGTTATTTACACTTGAAAGATGATATTGAAGAATCAAATAGCGTCTCATTTGCTCCACCCACTACAATTTCTTCCCAGATTCTTTTCCTTACCCTTATTCCTGTCACTGACCATACTGAATATCCTTCTAACTGAGAAAGGATTAAGATGGGGAATGTGGTTCAGATAAAATATCTGTACCTCATCTAGAGCTGGTGGGTGACAAGGCTCTTCAGAAAAGACTAAGGTCTGGGTTTGCACCTTCATAGTGAGTTTGTGGAAATAGAAGGAAGAAAAAAAACCCAAATCCACAAGATTTGAATGCCCTCCAACATCTGATGATTTGATGAATTTATACACATCTCTGTTTAGAGGCTTTGACGCTGCTTACTGAGGCAGTGGGAAACAGAAAACTTTACAGCTAAATGACTGAAAAAGTTAAGTGTGAAAGAAGACACCTTCTTTCAATGGCAGGATGCTATGGCCCATAAAAACTGAAGCACAGTCCTCTGAGTAATCTTGAAAACACACAAGAATGACCGGAGAACTTAGTTCCTCTTTAGGAATCAAAATAAGCTGCAACATTATCAGGATAATACAGCATTCAGAGTCTGACCTCTGTCAGCATGGTGTGAACTGACAACCTTTCTGAGGATTTTTGAGAATTTGGCTCTAGATGCAGTTGCTTCACACTTACAAATTTGGCTCCAAACGCCAATAAGATGCATTTAGCAGAACCAAATATTGGCTCCAATTTTCTACATGAATATCCACAGGACCATCCTTCTTCCCAGACGAAGACATTTTACTAATAAAGGACACACTGAAGACGTCCTTGGACACCTTGGTTCAGAGTCTGCATCCATTATCCTCTTGTCACAAAGAAGGGAAGAAAAACATCAGAGCAAAATAAAAGAAAAATATCAAAACTTCTTGCTAAAATAAACAGATGGAAAAGGCAAATTATTAGTCAACACTTATTTTCCAGCAACGCAATCGGGGGAAATAGAAGGAATACAAGCAAGTAAATATGCACGGCATTCCTGAAGGAGAAGTGAATAGACATCCTATTATACTATTGCTTATGCACAGCTTGGAAATGTCACTATAAAAACTGCAGGGAATAGAAATACACTGCGTGCATGCAGAAGGTCCTTGGGCTGTTTATGACACTACATGCATGAAATACCCTGTGGTTCCTATAAAATATTAATTACCAGATCAAGCTGTTTGACTTAGTTGTGATTTCTGTAGTATTTCCTTTCATTGGAAGAAGTGCTATGTTGTTGATATAAGATGGAGTGCTACAGGAGCATATCACAATCTTTTTCAGATTGCTAATAGGTTTGCAGGCCACAGTTATGGATCCAGGTACCTGGAAATTTTGCCGTCTCAGAACTTTTCCTGTAGCAGCTTGGATTAGACAAGGGTCCATAACCACTAGTTTTGAAACATTTATGCAAATGATGGAAAACTATTCATATTCTGTTCAAACAAGAGAAAGTGCAGCCAAGAACTCCTTTATAAGCTCCCTGTCTTGGAGACATCTTCCCCTTTTTCCAACCAGTAATTCTGAGAAACATAAAAAATAAATTATATTTAAGTCAAATACCAAAATATATTCATGCAATGATACGATACTACAGAGTCATAGAATGGTTTGGGTTGGAAGGGACCTTACAGATCACTGAGTTCCAACCCCCCTGCCATGGGCAGGGACACCTTCCACTAGACCAGGTCACTCCAAGCCCCATCCAGCCTGGCCTTGAACACTTCCAGGGAGGGGGAAGCCACAGCTTCCTTAGGCAACCTGCTCCAGTGTCTCACCACCCTCACAGTGAAGAACTTCTTCCAAATATCTGACCTAAATCTCCCCTCTTTCAGTTTGAAACTTACCCCTCACCCTATCACGACACTTCCTGATAAGAGTCCCTGCCCACCTTTCCTGCAGTCCCCCTTTAAGTACTGGAAGGCTGCTATAAGTTGTCTCTGGAGCCTTCTCCAGGCAAAACAAGCCCAACTCTCTCAGCCTGTCCTCATATGGGAGCTGCTCCAGCCCCATGATCATCTTTGTGGCCTCCTCTGGACCTGCCCAAGCAGGTCCGTGTCTTTCTTACCATGGGGACCCCAGAGCTGGACTCTGTCCCGCAGGTGGGGTCTCACCAGAGCAGAGTAGAGGGGCAGAATCACCTCCCTCAACCTGCTGGCCACACTTCTTTTGATGCAGCCCAGGATGTGATTGGCTTTCTGGGCTGTGAGCGCACATTGCTGGCTCATATTCAGTTTTTCACCCACCAGCACTCCCAAGTCCTTTTCCACAGGGCTGCTCTCAATCCACTCATCATCATCTAGCCTGTACCTGGGCTGCTTGGGATTGCCCCAACCCAGGTGCAGGACCTTGCACTATGTTTCAGAGGCTATTATATGTCTATGATCCAACAAAGAGATTAATGTATTTTTTTGTGCCATCGTGAAACTGCACCCCAAATTGACACTCAAAGCAGGAAGCAGTCCAATCAACCTTTCTGAGAAGGCTGAGCTCGGTTACTTGTACAGGGAGCATGATGTATGCAGTCAGTAGACTTTCTTATGTGATCCCAAAAAATATTCTTTGTGTGTGAAGTAAATGACAATTTTTATTTTAAAAATGGTGTAACAGGATGTGTCTATGTCTTCCCTTAAGTACTTCTTTCTTGATTCCAGTTCAAATACAGAAAATAGAAGACTACCTGTGGGTGATGTAGCACCCCTATTTAAACCTCAAACATCAAAAAAACTGAAAGCTGATGTGTTATCCTTAGCCAATCCTTATTCTAAACTGCAGGTGATTCTGCCTGACATGTGGATCAATTCTTCAGGTAGAGCAGGGAATATATACCAAAATTTTAAGTTCATTTGCTACTCCATTTGGTGGCTGTGTATCTCATGTCACAGATTTAAAATGCATTAATTTACCTGGGCTCTGACATACGCACAGAAGTCCAGGGGGATCTCTGTTAATCGCAGAGCAGAATATAACATTGAGTAAACTCAGAATTTTACCAAGAAAAAAGCAAGGTTTTTCTTGTTTTTGTTTTAAAGGACTTTCAACCTTAACTACTTTCAACCTTACTACTTAAAAGGATCAAGTAGGAAAGGCAAAATAATGACAAAAGTTGAACTTTTTGACAGAAGACAAGGAAGGTTTTGATTAGGGAATAGACAATTTGAGAATAATTTTCTTTCCTAAGGCTACACCTACAATCAAAGGAGGATACTAACTATTGTAAAACCCGGAGTATAGAAAACAGAGGAGCTCTTGGTGAGTGGACAAGGAGAGAAAAAATTTGTCAGGGCACATCAGTAAAAGCTTCAAGGACATACAGTCTAGAGCAAGCAGGGTAGCTGGAGAAACTCAGTCCCGAAGATAAATCATACCAGTGCAGGAGCTGGAAGGCAGTGTTCAAGAGACCTACTGTAGTGTGTGCTTCTGCCTCTTCTGTTAAACCATGCTCTATTGTGCTGCTTTGACAAGTCATATTTTCTTTTGCAGGATTGAATTCTCTGCTACTGTTGTCATGACCCACTCAGAAAAGGGGGTGACTCAGATTCATAAATCCCCAGTGGTATGGACTAAGGTGAGACAACTCTCGAAGTCCGTACATAAACATTTATTAGCCTACAGTGATTAATATATATCTTAACTAGGCCCATGACAATTGGTTTGGCATATAACAACCTACAGCAAGCTGTAAGGTATGCCTTGCATTGCTTGACAACTGTAAGAGAAAAGAGAAAAGAGAGAGAGAGAATGGGAGATAAAGAGACATTGCTGGTCCTGGTTCCTGCATTGGACCAGCCAACGAGGCAAGGGGGGTCTCTGGTCTTAGGAGCACCCTTCTGTGTGCTTTATTTCCCCTCCGCCATTTTGTGGCACTTATCTCCTCCTTTTATGTTCACCGTATCAGTATGACCCACCCCACTATTTGTTTCAGGTTCACCCCTATCTCCCAGGTGACGTGTAGCATGATCTGGGTGGAGAGATGAGTGCTATAATAATCTCTAAAATCTTCATTAACATATACAGGGGTGTCAACTTTAATATGCATTTCACAGATAATGAGGCAAAGGTCATTCATCGAACATGATGGCCCCAAGAACAAACAAGTTGGGCCAGAGCAGAGCTGTCCTGTCTCCACAGGACTCCCTTCTCCAGCTGCATCCTGCGCTGTCCATGCCCACAAGAGATAAACAAGTGTTAGCCTTATCAGTTTGTTAAGCACAAGGTCTGCATCATTCACCAAGTGTTTGAGACATTCCTTGGGAAGGCTCAGAGGATCTTTACCCCCTCTCCCTTCTTCTCAGACTGCTTTTGTTTCGGGGAATTCCAAGTCATCTCTTACAACCATTACTCCCTGTGGGCCAGACTTTGGCACGCACAGAACCCACTGAACCTTCTGCAAGTCTCAGTGGCCATGAAGCAGCCTGAAGACTCAGTCGCAGGGCTGGGTTGAAGTGTCTCACCTTACCTTTAGGGATCTGTTCAAGGGATTCAAGAACTTAACTGTAGATGGGAGCAGAGCTCCTGGGGGATTTTACTCCAAAGAAAGTAAATGATCAGAGTTCTTCTCAGTTTTTCTTGGGATATTAAATATTCTCTCAGGGTAAACAATATATCTGATGAATTTCCACTGGCTCATACTTAGCTCTGGGAAAGAACAGGCTCATTTTGCCAAAAATGCTTCTGGATTAAGGTTTTGCATACCCCATTGCTAGGGACATGGCCTACTGCAGAAAACATTAAAATTTAATCATACTGGTGGTTGCACTATTATTCGTGAAATAAAATTGCCTTATTAGGATGTTTAGCCTTGGATTTTTAGAGAATCATTAAACAAAGTAATTCCCTATTACCTCAGTGAAAATGAATTAATGTAAAAGCAAAGTTATCTGAAAGGTCTAAAAGCAAATGATTATGAGTTAATAATGTTTCAGGAATTAAAATGTACAATCCTGCTAACAATCAGAAGAAATAGCTGTGCAGGATCAAACTATCATGCAGAGCCTCCCACAATGATTTATTCATTAAAGATGAGGAAAATTATTTTCCATTACTCCAAAGACTAACCTCACAGTGAAATATAAATTGGCATTTACAGTCAGTGCTTCATCTCTAGCAAGGAACAGGAAAGATATCTGTGACTGACAAACAAAAGATTTATTTTTATTAAAAATAGTAATAATAAAAAGAGTAGTTTAATTTACTTTCATGAATGCCCTTTTCTAATATTTTCATACAATTATCCAGCTGTGTGACAGAAAAATTGTAATCTAATCATTTAGGATCTTCCAAAATACTCTAATAGAAAACTTTGTAATTATTTCAGTGTTTTGAATAATCATTCTTATCATGCAAATTTTCCTTTCCTATTTGACTGAAAGGTACTAGTAGACAAATTTGGGTTTAAACTTTCATTTTTGGCAGTGCCTGGTAGTCTCAGATAACTGATATAGCTGAAGGTAAAGGTACATCCATTTTTCCTCCAGAAGCTCTTGGGATTTCTTGGAAGAATTTCTGCACAGTCTGATGTCTGTGTATGGGAAGCTTGTGAGGCTAATGCATGATATGGCTGTCAAGAATGGAATAATACAGAATTTTCTTCAACCAGTCTGATGAAAGATACCAAAAAAATTTCTTAGGGTGTCCTACATTGCTTGATTTATGTTGCCTATACATACTTTCAGTGTTCTTGGAGATATCTCAGATTATTCAGGCATCTATGAGAGACTAGCAAGTACAACACCAGAACTCTTCTGTGCTCTGGCTGGCTGGCAAGTAGGCATTTTGGGGCATTTAGTTTTGGGCAATGGAATCCCACCTCTAAATCTTTAGGCATGAGGCAGCTGTCTAAGCTCCTGTTCTAGATCAAGGAGCTCTAACCAGAATAATCCATGGAGCCTGCAGAGCCATTTGGCTGACCTGCTACTAGGTCTTTGTCTCCAGCTGCCACTTATGTAGGACATGGTTTTCTCACAGTTCCTGTGATGCATGTGCCAACTCAGTGTGAGCCAGGTTCAGATGGCATATCAAGAATTTTTTTTTCACTAATCAGGACAGTCAACAGGGTTGCTGACAGGTGGTGTAACCTCAATTCGTGGAGTCTTTCAAGATTAGATTTGATAAATAAGCCTGAACAGCTTGATTGGACCTCATGGATGACCCTATGACCTCACAGATGAACAGAAGGTTGGACTAGAGACCTCCTGAGGTCCCTTCACACCTGAATTCTCCCATGATCTCACAATCCTTGGATACTGTAGGACACCTCAAACAACACTAACACTAGATCCGGACATTCTGGCAGCTGTATTGAACTCTTGAATTCCTCTAAATATAAATGGAGCTTATACACCCAGACCACATGTAGACATTTACATGCTGACAGCTAAATTTGGGTCCTAACCAGGACATGATGAATCCTGCTTCTCACATGACAGTTATGTATTTGTTTTCCACCTGCTTCACAGTGTGTTTATGCACATGTGAGTGTGAGGAGTGTGCAGAGGTACTAGAAAATACTATGCCTGTTTTTCTCTGTCTTTCGAAAAGAATGGTGTTTAATTGTCTTCCGTGCAATCAGTTTTCTGCTGTTTTGAGTCTTCGAGTAGATTAGAACATGGTAGTTGTTTTATTTCAAAATCAGAGCGTGAGTAAAGTGCCTTGGTTAAAAAAACATCAAGGAGTGCTTTATAGTGAGGATTTAAGGCTCTCAAGTTCTGAATCTCATTGAAGAGAAGATGTAAAAATGCTGAATATTATTATTCTAATGTAATTTACTCTATTAAAGAAAGGAGGAAAAATCTCTCATTCTAAAGAGATTTCCTTCAGAAAAGCTGTGATTGTTTTTCATATCCAGTTTCTAATTCAGAAAATCAGGAAGAGAGGTGATTCTAGAAACTTTCATTTTTAATCAGTTCTCTATTACATACAGAAAAGAATCAGAGTGCATTTCAAACAGTTTGTCTGACTCATAAACCCAAGAGCTCTGAATGATGGTGCTGACACTGAGCTCTCAATACTACTGCCCTTCCAGAGCTCAACTGCAACTTAAGGCAAATTTGGAAGTTACATGGTCTGTGCAGCCAAATCTTTCTCTTCCCTTGGTTGATCAGCTCCATGACTGGGTTACTGAGTTGCAACTAATAAATAGCAAAAATTTCGGTGGGTAAAATTCTGCCAACTCTGAGGGATATAAAGGAAACATGAGAAGAGAAATACACTTTAGAAGTGTCTTCACAATGCTCCTGTAAGACAGCCAAAATTTTTCCCTGTGGTATGGATAAAAACCGAAAGTGCGTAGATTGTCTCTTCTATCAACATCTGAGTTAGTCATCTAGGGCTGTAGTTACCATTTGACGTGCCCTCATGTATCCTTTTTGTTTCTAGCTGCCAGTCCAGAAAAGGAAAATACTCCTGGAGTTTCTCTGTCATATGTCAGTCTACACAGATGCCTTGGATCCTCCAGTGTCCCTACCA
Source organism: Leptosomus discolor (assembly GCF_034619465.1). NCBI lineage: Eukaryota > Metazoa > Chordata > Aves > Leptosomiformes > Leptosomidae > Leptosomus > Leptosomus discolor. Next base: position 210,381,250 of record NC_141391.1, on the reverse strand, counting down.
TGCTGCTAGACACACCTGGGCAGGCAACTGAATAACTGAATATTTAATCTCCTCTTATAGTTGAAAGAAAGTAGTATATAACTCCAGCCTGCAGGTCTTGACTTGTGCAGACATCTAAACTGTTCTGATGCATTACAGACGTAATCTGACATGTCTTTGATAACGCTATAAAAGACTGATTAGTATTCCATTTATATTCTGCTACAGTTACTTTATATTAGATCAGATACTGAATTTAAAGATGGTATGTGGTCACCCAGTTGTTAAGGGATCCTTCCTGTAATGTATGTACTACAACTCAGCAGCTTTTGCCATGGGAATGTGAAGTTGCCTGGTGTGATCAGATGCTGGTAGTGAGACAAAACAGCAGCTTAGAGAAGAACTGAAACTTCTCAAAAAGTTTTAAAATATTGTCCAAAAAAGTTTTTTATATTGTAGCCCAGCCTCACAGAACTAATCCTGGGATACTTGGTGTCAGTCTCTTTTCCCAGGTAACAAATGGTAGGATGAGAGGAAACACCCTCATGTAGCACCAGGGGAGGTTTAGATTCGATATTAGGAGAAATTTCTTCACCAAAAGGGTTATCAAGTACTGGAACAGGCTGCCCAGGGAAGTGGTTGAATCACTGTCCCTGGAGGTATTTAAAAGCCGTGTATATGTGGTGCTAGGGACATGGTTTAGTGGTGGACTTGGCAGTGTTATGTTAATGGTTGGACTTGATGATCTTAAAGGTCTTTTTCAACCTAAATGATTCTATTCATTCTATGTATGTTCTTTTTGAGGTCCTCGAGGAACCCACAATTCTCTGCTTCGGTTGCTTGGGAAGAAAATTAATAGAAACGTCAATATTAAAATTCGGCTCCATTTATATCTACACCAAAAGAAAAGCTTCACTGTTTTCTGAAGGGTCTCATATTGCTGACCATAAGGAGAATACTGAGACCCTGACATTGAATGAACCTTCTATAAAGCACAGACATCTGACCATAATTCTGTACATCTGTGGTATCTGCAGGAATTAAATAATTTAAATTCTGTGCCTTTATTACATATTCACACAAATAATATTTGTTTTCAATTTTGACCTTATCATTACCAGCTCTTTCTAAACTAACTTGATGCTGCTTCGGAACGAAACATATGAGCGTTTTATTGATTATTTTCTTAATAGAGAATGTTTCAATGGTAGAATATCACATCAAATATTCCTAACACTGAGTAGGAAGTGAAAAAATGCTACTGCTGGAGAACATACTCTTTTTTATCAAGAGAGTGGAGTATCATCTTAAGTAGATTAATTTTAATCTTTGAATTCTCTGAACTGCAAGACAGCTAATTTAGAATTTGATACAGATGAAAATATGAGAGAAACACAAATAATTTTAATTTTAATGTTCACTGGTGAAAATAAAAATGATGCACACAGTAATTTAGTTTCATCAAAAACAAATGTTATTTTGATCCATGATGGAGTTACATTTATAGACTTTTAAAAAAAGGAGAATGAATGAATGTTTAAAAAATTCTTTTAAATTAAAAATACTGTTTTGAAAACATCAGAATTAGTTATTTAGGTTCTGCTTCTTTTTTTCTGACTCTTTTGAGTATAAACAATTCAGAAAAGTGAGAAGTTCAACATTTTAGTGTCATTAAATCAGCACTTGCCAAACACTGACACAGAAACCTTTTGACAGAAAGGATCACTGAGTTTAACTTCAATCACCTGTAGCTCTCAGAAACACCAACAGGCTGAGATCTCAGCTTCTCAAGCTTATTACTCACTTTTATAGTTGCTCACTTTCTAGAAGATCTTCATTTTAGTAGTGCAGATCATGTCTTTATGGGAAGGTGCATATAAGTGAAAAGTCTGATTACTTCTGAGACAGAGTTTTATATGGATCCCTTACATTCCTCTGGAATCTCTGGTTTAGAACAGAAGTGTCCTCATGCCAGTCGGATACAGGTTTTATGGTTTACTGCATGATGTTGTTTTTACAGCAAAGTTGTCGCTTCTACCTGCATAAAAGCTTCTCAAGCACATTAATAGTGTTTTCCTCTGAGGCTAACTGGCTTTAATAGGTGTGTAAGCTGTCATATAACTACACAGATTTATGCGCTGCAGATGAGAAATAACTCTTACTAATGCACATCACTCTCCTGTTTCACACTCTGGACAAGAGTGTGGCTGTACTGATCAGGAATCGCAGTGTTGCTTAACATACAACAATGCAAATGACTGGGGGATATTTCCCCTGGAAGTTCTACAGGAACATGTACTAGCTGCAGCTTCAGGACTGGCACTGCAATAACAAAGCAAAGTTTTAGCAATGTAGCTGATCTGTTCAGCACAGATGTTCAGATATGATTCACCATAATTAATTCTTCATGAGAGGCCTGCTCCAAGGCAGCATCATCCTGGGGTTCATTTGAGAGCTTTTGGGAGTTTATGCCTTGCACTCAGATTAAAAATGTTGTGGAAGATGGCTGCTTGGGAAGAAAATTAATAGAAACGTCAATATTAAAATTCAGCTCCATTTATATCTACACCAACAGGAGAGCACCAAATCACCGTGGTCTTAACATCAAAGCTAATCCAGAAGAAAAAAATATGGTGGGAAGGGTATGGTAGATGCAAAGCAGAATGCCTACAGTTGATAGGATAGACAGTTACAATGACTGAATACAGAGCAGTCAGTCCCTTACACAGTTTCATATGTTTTGAGAGTTATCACCCACCAGGATATTTAGATTGGGGAAATCTTTGGTTAAATCTTGATCATCTTCAATATCCACAAAATGTTGTTCCAAGAAGTGCATATTGAATATAAGACACATGCATTATTCATGAAAAAAAAAAACAAACCACCACAATTAACATCTGTGCTGTTAAATGCTGCATGTGAAAAGCAAAAAAATTTTCCTTTTTGACAAGCACAAAGGAGATAGCAGCCTTTGCAAGCTAGTGCCCAACCAACCAAGGAAGGAATTGGCAGCAAAAAGAAGAGTTCTGTATGTACCTTTAGAAGAACTGTGATGTTTCTAGAGTGTAATTTTTTATAGAGGTTGCTATGATTGTCATTATAGAAAAACATGTATTGCACACATGCATATCTTTTATTTTGCTAGTGTGCATAGTAAATACTATAATCAACAGTTATCTACCATAATAACAGTAATTACTATGCAGCTTTGATGCTGTGGAGGTGACCAAGAATATCTGTCAACATCAAGGCTGTCCTACTCTTCTCACTGTAAACATAGCCGTGTGTTCCTGTCCAAATGCTGCAGAGACAACCTTTGTCCAGCTGTACTCCCATGGGATTCAGTGATTTAGGTCCGAACCCAAAAAAACACGATGTATGAAAATGAAAGAATGCTTTACAGACTGGAGTTACAATGAGATATCAGTACAAAAGCTAGAGATGAAGCAGATAAATTTTATTATTTAGTTTATATTGAAACACGTTTTAGTGCAATATATATAATCCTATGGGAATACACACATACATTATACATATGTATCCACATGTGTGTGCACCCACACTCACAGACAAGCGAAAATACATGCGTATATAGACACAGATAAAACTTCTTGCATTACAGATATTTTAAATTTTTCATTTAAGAATATTAAGCCTGAATGAAAAATGTCAGAATAAATTCATGTTTCTGAGTGTACCACAATAACTGTGTCTTTTCATTGTAAGAGTCCACTCTCAAATTGTTTTGACACAGATAGGATTGCTGCAAAATTGATCAAGAAAGAAAACTAATTTTTTATTCCTACCCCAAGTGTTAGGATATTCATGTATGAAATGGTAGTGCTAATTCTGTAGGTAAATATGAGTTTGCTGGCTACACTCTAGCTTCAAAAGATCAGCATCCTGACGTAAGAGCCAGTAAAGCCTTGATGCTAATCTTTATTTCTATAGACAGTGGCTAAGTACAAACACACTCTGCCAGCTATGCAACTCTTAATCTAAAGCTGTTTATTGACACATGAAAATAAGAAGCAGACTAGAAAGAGTTTGAAAAAACCCCTAATCTTCACAGGTTATGTCAATGATTGGTGACATTTTGTTGGTCAGTTGTTATTTGCATGAATACATAGCATGTGATATTTTGGGGGAAAAAAAAAGTAAGAATCTTTAAAAATGCGTAAGGATAGTTGAAACAGGAGTATTCAGGCATCGCAGGATCACTCGTGGTAAAAGAGATGGGAAAACAGGTCATATTTTGTCAGCAAACAGAATGTCAAGACTATCAGTAGAGCAGTAGGAAGGGTCCAGTATAATTCTGCCTTCAAAGAGTAAATAATGCTACTGCATGGGCTGGCTCAGGTAGAAGTATCCCAGGATGACTTCTGTAAGACTGGGCTACAATTTAAAAAACTGTTTTGGAAAAGATTTCAAAACTTTTGGAGAAGTTTCAATACTTCACTAAGCTGCTGTTTTGTCTCACTGCCAGCATCTGGTCACACTCAGCAGCTTTATGCTCCCGGCGTGGCAGGCAAAAGCTGCAGTGCTGCAGTATGTACATTACAGGAAGGATCCCTTAACAACTGGGTGACCACACTTACATTGTACTGGCTTTAAATTCACTATCTGATCTAATATAAACACAAAGTAACTGTAGCTGAATATAAATGGAATATTAATCAATCTTTCATAGTTTTATTAAAGACATGTCAGGTTGTCTTAAGGTCTTTGGAAAAATTTTGAAGCTATTTGAAAGAAGAAAAAATATATTTCCTTTACTTCTCCTGTTGCATAGTTGTCCAGTTAGGCAGACTGAATCTTTTCCCACTCAGGCATGAGATCTGGATAGGCTGTGGAATGGGGCAATGACCAACTGTAAGAAGTTTAACAAGAGCATGTGTCAGATTCTGCACCTGGGACAGGGTAATCCTGGTTAGACATACAAATTGGGGGACAAGAGGCTGGACAGCAGCCCTGTGTAAAGAGAACTGGGGGTTTGGGTGGATGGCAAGTTGAATATGAGTCAACAGTGTGCCCTGGCAGCCAAAAGGGCCAACCATGTCCTGGGATGCATCAAGCACAGCATAGCTCACTGGTTAAGGGAGGTGATTGTCCCGCTTTACATGCCCCACTTCCAGTACTGTGTGCAGTTTTGGGTGCCTTAATATAAGAAGAACATCAGACTATTAGAGTGTGTCCAGAGGAGGGTGACCAAGGTGGTGAAAGGCCTTGAGGGCAAGACTTACAAGGAGCAGCTGAGGTCACTTGGTCTGTTCAGCTTGGAGAACAGAAGGCTTGGGGGTGACCGCATTGCAGTCTACATCTTCCTCAAGGGGGGCAGTGGAGGGAGAGGTGCTGATCTTCTCTTGCTGGTCACCAGCAACAGGATACAAGGAAATGGAATGGAGCTGTGCCAGGGGAAGTTCAGATGGGATGTCAAGAAAAGGTTCTTCACTTAGAGAGTGGTCAGTCACTGAAACAGGCTTTTCAGGGAAGTTATCACAGCACCAAGCCTGTCAGAGTTCAAGGAGCATCTGGACGATGCTCTTAGTCATATGGCTTACTTTTACGTAGTCCCGTAAGGAGCAGGGAGTTGGACTCAATGATCCTTATGGGTCCCTTCCAACCTGAGATATTCCATGATTCTGTGATTCTAAATCAGATACTACAATCACTACGTTCTTGTTGGGGGGTTTCACTACTACACTGCCGAGGTTTGCTCTTACTTATGCACCCAGCATGGTTGTGTTCAGCATCTGCTGGGGAGGAAGGCAAAGTTTCTTTCAACTTCAGTGGTAAAAAGGCCTTTGGGGGATTGAGGAAGATTCAACTTCAGAACTGATTTGGCTCTTTTGATACTTGGCTCCCTAAATATTCACAAGATAAATGCGTGTGTGCATGCTAAGTTCCCCATAGAACATGATCTTGGTCTCAGAGATCATGTTTCACATTTTCTTCCTTACTATTTATGTTCTGCTCTGGAAGTTAATGAATATCAAATTGAATCAGCAATTCAGGCTTGCTACATTTCATTGATCTATGACAGATCAGAGCTTGATGCTGAGCTAATGTGGCCCCAGGCATCAACCTTTACCACTAATATCATCTTAAAATTCTCTACTCAAGTCTATTTATTATGAACGTAATCTGTTTTAGGAAAACACCTAAATCTCTACTAATGATTAATTCAGATGCATGCAGTGTCCTCATTTAAAATGTCTGGGTCAACCCAGCTTTCTCTGATTATTTTAATAGTGCACATTGTTCTGTCTTGACTGGTTTGCTTCCAGTTTCACTCTGTTTCAGATATTTTTTGCCTGACTCCCACTGATGATAAGACTGGGCTGATTTATTTCCTTATGCAACGCTCTTTGTATTCTATAGTTATTTTTTGCCACGGTAACACTTTATCATCTTCCTCTCCCAGCAGCTACTCACTCTCTCAGCCACAAGTAAAAATCACAGAAGTTTTCTGAAATTTCTTATGATCCAGCCAGGCAAAATTTAATCTGGTATTCTAGATCGCAGGTGACACTCCTTTCCTAACTCAAAAAGAAAGCTCTGGTCCTCCAAAGATTGTCATCTATCTAATAGGGAAGAGAGTGGATTCAACCTCCTGATGTCAGCAGATAGAGTTCAAAAACATTCTCATTTGTCATCTAGCTTGTCACCTTTGCTAAATCCTTTTCCTCATTCCCTCTACTTTGCTTATTTGATGTGCTGCATCCGTTTACATTTCTCCTTACCTTTCTCACATGTGCTTATTCCTCCCAAGCACAAAGCAGGGGAATGGATGTTTCTGGCTATTATTTAAACTGAAAAATAAAACTCTGTGTTGAGCTGGAATAATAACATTTTGGTTTTTCATCTTGAAGGGCTAACAAAAAATGCCCCAAATCCTCAATATAGTTTTGGTCTTATCACTACATATCAATAAACTGCACATGGCATCTCTTGACTTGGGGTTATCTGGGTTATCCTTTTTTTTTTTTTTTTTTTTTTTTAATTAGTTTTTCCCTAAAAAGTAGGTATTTTTCCAAATCAAACCACAGAATTTTGGATCCTAAAAGAACATTTAATTTTAAAATTACTTTATAATATATGGCAATATTTTGTAATGGAACTCTTTGTTATATCATATTGGCCATACTTGGGCTAAAACTGCTTCTCAGTATAACTTGAATTCACGAAACTGATTTTTTCAGTGAATTTACTGTCCATAGAAAATTTGCAGGCGATTCTATATACAAAAAATGAGTGACTATATACTGTTATTCCTCTTATTGTGATATGCTCTGGCTTAGATTTCACACTTTCTTGTTAAAATAATTTCAGAATATGTTCTGATTTCTGTGAATGCCCATAGTGCTTCTGATGAATGGTACACTATATGCAATCAACTTTGAAATTTGAGGGCTTTGGGTCTAATAGAGACATCCAGATTAATTCGATGTTAGATTTACCTGTGTATCTTGTGAAAATATCTTCAGTCTCTTGAAATTTCTCATCCAAAGGTTATAAAATAAAGAAGTAAATAATCTTGCAAACTTTCTACCATCTCGAATAACAGAAATATTTTGTCTCCTTGCTTTCTTGAGGGTTTGTTTCATGACAGATTTCAGGCTCAGCTCAAATTTGTCCTTGAACATAAACTCTATTCACCTTTTGGATGTACAACTAGGTTTTATTTATCTGAGTTATGGTTCTAGTAGGGCAGTTCATTGTTTCAGGGGAGTTAAAAAAGCACCTGAAAAATCATGTGCATTGTAGTTGTGCATTTCTTCTGGTTGCCAAGGAAACCATCCTAGGATTCCTGGCAACAGACTTCATCCCAATTGGTAATGGAAACACCACAGGTATTAGCCAGTCAGTCACCTCCCACTGGGTGCTATTTTCAGAACTAGTCAATAGATCAGATTCTGCTCTTCACGCAGCTCTGAAGCTATGTGAGGGTTTGTCATGTGCCTTTGTCTTCATGGGGCTCGGCTGTCAAGGCTGCACACGCGGGCAGTTTCTTCAGGTGGTGAGACATATTATAGGTGAGGCTGGGAGGAGTGCTTGCTGCTAAACACTACTCTCAAGGTAAAGAAGCCTTCAAAACACTGTATTAAAGCTGTCTCTAACTTTCCTTAAGTCTGGAGGGAGGACTGAAAATTACCAGGAGGAAGAGGGTGACCTTTGTTTCAGACCGATCTTGTTTCTCTTCATGTATAAATGCTGTACAAATGTGTTTCCATTTACAGCCTTAAAGAAAATAATGATGATTTGCCTATTTGTAGTGGATACCTATATTTAGTCATTACATTTCCTGAAGATGTTGACTGAGATCTCCAGTCCTGGGAAGGGCAGAACACTGTGACTGCATTTCTGGGCTCTTCTGTGAGTGGTACATGCAGGCAACCAGACTGAGAGCTAGGAAGTGTCCCTGTTACCAGACTGTTTCCAAAATAAGTTGGTCCATCCAGAAGAGTAAAGTATTTTATTTTCATTAAGGGGAGAGTAAAACAATACGTGTGACTGGGGATGTTCATAGGAATGATAGAGATAAAGATGGAAGAATGTTACTTGAATGCTAAGGGCAGAAAATAGGACAAGATGATGGGAAAGATAGGATAAGAGGCAGGAAAACTGTGGTATGTAACTGAAATGGGTAGGTAAAACAGGGATTGGAAACCTGTGGGGTGAGGATGAAAGAAAGAAAAGAAATGTAACACTGGGGAGAAATGGTTGTGGAAGAATGATAACTCAAGAACAGAGAATATATGGTAAAGAATGGGTGGACCAGGACTGAAGTAAGGGGAAGAGGCTCAATGGAGGGGGAACTGGAATAAAAAGAGAAAGGGAAACATGTTTGGGACAGGAATATTAGAGCTGAGAGTCCAGTGGTGCGATACTAGGACTAACTGGACAAAGAAATTGCAAATGGAATGAAAAAATCTAAACAGTGGTGATCCACAAAAAGAAAAGTTTTGAATAATGATTCAGATAACATTGTGGAGATTGAAGCTGTATCCTTTGTGAAGAAAACCAAGACTTCATGTGAGGAAAACCAGGACTTCATGTAAGGAAGAAAGAGACAGAAAGAAGGTGAGTTAATGAGGGAAAATTGAGACAAGGTGTGAGAATCGAGGCATAATAGGATTGAAGGATGATGACTGGATAACATGACTAGAGAAAATATATAGAAATATCTGAGTCATCTGAGTATGGGATAAAATGAATGTTTTACTAGCTAACTTTAACATGTAGGTGTCTATATCTGAACTAGTAGCTTAGTCTCTCCTTATAACAATGCAGAGTTAGTCACTACAGTCATTCACTTGACCAGCACCAGATACTGATGTTAGGGTGAGATTATTGACCTCTTAACTCCAATGACTGTGCCAATTACCATTAACATTGTCTATTAATGAGACCTAGGAGACTTGTGATGTAGACACTCAGAGGTAGGCACAGGGGTCCTATCACAAGAACCTTTGATTCATAGTCCAGAACCAAATGTTTTCCTTCTGGGAGTGCGTCCTGGGTCTCCATTCATATGACTAAAGACAACTAGAAAGGATATTTTGAGGTCAGCAGATCTCCTCCAAGAAGAACTGAGAGCAAAACTAAGTTTCTGGAGACAATTTAAACATCTTTGTTTTTTTCCTCTCACTGTTGAGCAGTTTCTCTTGTAGATAATTATTCAGTGAAAATCTCTCATAGTCTGTGGAAGAGCATGTTAATGGTAGACTGAAAAAAAACCTATGGTATGAGTTTGAATTGTACACCTACTTATGCAGTATCTGGCATGATTAATTTAATCACAAGTCAAAACAATGAGATTCTGAAAAGCCAGTATAGCCTCATGCTGATTTCAGTGGGAATATATCTTGGTGCCTATGTGCGTTGACTTTGGACTTAGATGTTTACACAAGAACTAATCAATGTGGAGCCATGCAGAAAAGGGAAGAATGCAAATGATAGCATAAAGCTGGGACATCTGGTGAACTGCTGTAATCAAGTGACAAGAGCCTGAGGAAAGAAAATGGCAACTCTGACGTGGCTAACAGCAATGCTAAGGGAAAGCAGGTTAGCAACCAGGAAACTAGAAATAACTATGATATTGATATTGTGAGCTTTCTCCTGTGGGATGAAGTGTTGAAAATGCACTACTTCAGTATCAATTTGCAGTTTAAAATACTCATGTGCTATGCAAGGAAGGACTGACCTGTCTATGTATTAGGTTGCTTGAACATCTTAGTTCTCTAATTCACTCCCCAAAAGCCTTTCTCTAGGGAGAAGGAGTTCAAACAAAGGTCTGTTTAGGCACTAGTGCTGGTCAGCTCTCCTCCTCTCTGGAGACCATGTTAGAGAGGAGGAACCCAGTCTGAGAGTTGGGAGAATCACCTCTCAGCTTCTTCCAGTGCTGCCCTCCTGGGAAAGCCTGGGCAGGAGCCAAATTCTCCCAAGCCAGGGTACCTGGAAGATCTCAGGGAGGATACTGAAAGTCCCAGGGTTTCTATGTGGCTCCAAAGAAGAGAAACTGGGAATGAGAACTGAAAAAAATGCTGAATTCTACATGACTGGGATACAGATACTGTTCTTAGGGAAAAACAGTCAGCTGTCCTAATACAGGATAGTGAAGAAATGGTTGGGTTGCAAGTCTGTAGAAAAAGACTAAGAAGTTTTTGTTGTTCACAACTGGCCATGAAACTCAATGACAGATTGTGGTGGAAAAAAGCAAGTTCTAGCCAAATCAGTATAAGCAGGAGCGAGCCACATAACACAATCCATGTCTCCATTCAGAACTGGGGCGACTCAGATGGAGAGCTGGGTCCAGTTTTCTTAAGCAGCCAGGAATACACTGAACCAATGAAACTACAACAAGGAAAAGGTGGTTCCAGTTCAAACTTAAGGTATCACAAGCATATTGGACAAGGTGGAAAGGATGAAAGGGAAGAGGAAAAAAAACGAATTGTGCAAAGAGCAACACAGTACGGGACACAAGAACTGGAAATTCTTACTGTTGAAATTTGGTAGCATTATCACACAAAAACCTGGTGAACCTTTTGAGTGAAAAGTTAAAATTAGGTGGGAGTTTCTATTTAAGAAGGATAGAATTAGCATAAGAAGAGAGAAAGTTGCTTCTTTCTATTAAAATCAGTATTCCTTGGTTTGGAGTTCTTAGAAATTCAGTACTACGTGATCTTGAATGCTGGCAGATCTGTTTTCTAATTAACAAAACCCAGGAGGAGACATGTTTCAAAGACACTAAGGCAAATTTGTCTACAAGAAAGTGACTAGACTGCAGGAAACTTCAGTTTGGGAGACACACAGAGGATCCTTCATACATACCTCTGAAGAAAATTTATATTGAAGCCTTTTAATTTTCTATCACAAAACAGATAGTACTCACACAGAGCAGAAATCTGTTCTATTGAATATAGGTGAACTTGTTCAGTGATTGGCACTTGGTAGTTACACGTAAAGCAGCGAGCATGACATGGTTGTACATGTTACACTACTTTTAAAGTTTAACCTTTCTATTTCAAAAAGCTAGTTAAAAAGACCCTTAAAAATATTGAGTGAAGTAATAATTGATAGTGACAAGAAGGAAAAAAATACAGTTAATATGAAAACAGGAGAAGCTTAGAAAGCTTAGTAAAAGGTTGAAAGCAATTTTGTGTATTCAAGTCAGAGTCCTTTCTGGTCAAAAAAGGAAGAGAACAACAACTGAGCAACTGCTGTTATTGACGGTATCAGGGAAAAGCACTAGAAAATCATTAATAGATAAACCAGTCCTGCATTAATGCAACTGAAGACAAACTTTCCTGTAAATCACTGTCTATTCACCTGTAATTTTGAGAATTTCATGTGTATAATCTTCTTCTATAAACCAAAGAGACGAACTTACACTTTTTTTAACTTACCCCTCCATCAACTGGTTATTGGCATCTGAATAAACTCACAGTTTGTTTCTTTTCACCTGCATATCTGTGTTTTCAGACCCTCATTTTATAGCCCTCTCACTATTGTTCCCTCCATCCATATCTTTCTCCATGTCTCCTGAAGAAGAAAGTTATGTTTTTCCAAAACAGTGGGTTTCACACTAAGAGATGGAGATTTGTTCTTTTAAAAGCTAAATAGAATTTCATGCTTATCAACATGCTGTTTTTCTCAATGCAACTTCCCTATGTACTTATTCTAGACAGGGCTGCAGGCATCAGTTTTTGTTAAGCTTATTCAAAACTTTACATTTTAGGACCAGTTTGCTTATAGATTTGAGAAAGCTTTGATTATTTCAACCCAAATTTGTCATGTGCAGTTTGCAGCTGTCATTTTATTTTATTTTTTTAGACTTGAAACACTGTCAAATATTACACAGACAAGAAGAAATATGAGCAAAAGACTAGCAGATAGAGAAAACAGTTTCATGCATATGACCTTCATCTGTGTGGGCAAGAGGGAAAAAAACGTGGTTTGGATTTCTTGTAGGGTAAAGGGATGTTTTTTACTCACTTAAAAGAACAGGAAAATGGCTTGCCACTCTCACTGAAGGCAGGAAGGGGGTTCTTACTGTCTTGAGGCTTGATGTCCTTTGAGAAGCTGGAGGAGATCAGTCTTGGATTACTCTCACTCAAGGGGTGTTAGGGTTCCTGCGACACATCCAGGAGTCCCTCTCAGCTGTAGCGTGGGAGCCATTTGATAGACTCTGAAGAGTAACTTCACATGTGTTTCTCTGACACAGAGCTTCAAGACCCCAGGCAAAGCATTTAAATTGAGTTTTCCGTAATTCACTAATAAGACAATTGATGAGAGAAGGAAAGATCAGGGAACAAAAAGGCTATAGAGGGAGAAGACGACATATGTTGTATGTCGCATATTGTAAATCCTAAATGTATAATGTTCTAAAGATATTTGTGTCTTTAGCTACATCTGAACACTGATTAGTAGAGAAGCTGAAAACTCTTTAAATTCTTTGGTTGAAAAAGAAGAACAGGCTAGATGCAGTCAAAATGGTCACAAGGATAAAACAGAGCATGGCAGGAGTATATTCACCCAGGTTAACCTAAGTTAACTGCCGCAATAATGCAAAATGAGCTGGGTGGCATAAAGGCACGTAGGAACCTCCATATTAAGTTAGAAAAGTCTAAACTAATCAGATGTGCCCAGCATGGACAGTATCAGTGATATGAGGGGTTTTGTGTGTTATACAATCTGTCTGATAAAAGGACGAAGTTTTTAATATTCACAGAAATGCCTGATCTTGTTTGAATCATTTCGTAAGGCTTAGCTCCATTGTACCTTGTGACAATGCCTTGCACAGATTAATTACTTGACTAATAAACCACTTTCTTCTTCTCACTATAAAACTTGCTTTAAAACTGCATGACACATCTCCCATTCCCCGCTTCACTATCCATCATATCTTTTACTTGCCTTCTATTGAAATGTGAATAGCCAGAAATCACACTGCTTTGTACAGATCATTTTTCCATGACTCTAATAATCATAGCTGCCATTTTCTTTTTTTTTTTTTTGTTTGTTTGTTTTAATTTGTTTTATTCTTCCATTTCTGCCATATCCTAGAGGAACTTGTGTTTGCTTTTATAGAATGTAAAAGTGGAAACAAACAAGATCCTTGAAAACTCCAGTGAAACATAGTGAATCTATAAAGCTCTTCTTCAAACAGCAGGCAGACGAAAGTGTTGGCTATAGGTTTATTTTTGGTCTCTCCTGAGTACTTGAAGCTGACTTGCCTTTGCTTGCAGTTTGCACACCAATGTAACAGTAGCTTTATTTACAGATTTGACTTTTTAAAGTTTTTGGCGAAGATGTTGCTTTTTTATTTCCTCCTCTTCCAAAAGGCTGAATAATTAAGACCTGTGTCACATCTCAACAAGAATAGCTGAAGTTGATGGCCAAGCTCAGTTCTTAATTCTTGAACTAACTAACAGAGATAGTGATGGATATTTGTGTTTAATAGAAAAGTAGTGAACAAAAATAAATCTGCCCTCTCAATAAACGCTATAATACCCTTAGCTGGTGTGAAAATGGATTACAGCTGGTGAGTCCCAGTGCCAGCTGGATAGACTGTATAGTAAATAAGGACTTCAGAGAAATTACCTTGCATTTTCCCTAGTGAGAAATTAGCAAGCAAGTGCAGAAACCTCCATTAATAATTAGAAACTGGTTCTATGTCCAAAAGTCCAATCTTACCTCTCAATGTATCACAGGCCAGAACATTTTGTCATGTAATTTAGTGCGATGCAGTAGATCATTCAGGCTTATTTGAATAAACTATCTACATAATTTAATCCCAGCAATAGTATAGTATTTGACTGGACCAACATAAAAACATTGTTTAGTTTCTATTCTCATATGATCAAGGAATCATAGATCATAGAATGGTTTGGGTTGGAAGGGACCTTAAAGATCATCTAGTTCCAACCCCCCTGCCATGGCAGGGACACCTCCCACTAGACCAGGGTGCTCAAGGCTCCATCCAACCTGGTCTTGAACATTTCCAGGGATGGAACATCCACAACTTCCTTAGGCAACCTGTTCCAGTGTCTCACCACCTTCAGGGTGAAGAACTTCTTCCCTATATCTAGTCTAAACCTGCCCTCTCCCGGCTTCCAACCATTACCCCTCATCCTATCACTGCAGGCCCTTGTAAAAAGTCCCTCCCCAGCCTTCTTGTAGGCCCCCATCAGTTACCGGAAGGCCACTATAAGGTCTCCCGGGAGCCTCCTCCTTTCCAGGCTGAACAACCCCAACTCTCTCAGCCTGTCGTCATAAGAAAGTTGTTCCAACCCTCTGACCATCTTGGTAGTCCTCCTCGGGATTTGCTTCAACAGCTCCATGTCTTTCTTGTGTTGGGGGCTCCAGAGCTGGATGCAGTATTCCAGGTGGGGTCTCACCAGAGCAGAGCAGAGGGGCAGAATCACTTCTGTCGACCTGCTGGCCACACTTCTTTTGATGCAGCCCAGGATACAGTTGGCTTTTTGGGCTGCAAGTGCACACTGTTGGCTCATGTTCATCCTGTCATCCACCAGCATGCCCAAGTCCTTCTCCCCAGGGCTGCTCTCAATCCACTCATTGCCCAGCCTGTATCTGTGCTTGGGATTGCCCTGACCCAGGTGCAGGACCTTGCACTTGGCTTGTTGAACTTCATGAGGTTTGCACAGGCCCACCTCTAAAGCCTGTCCATGTCCCTCTGCACGGTATCCCTTCCCTCCGGCGTGTCAACCTCACCATGCAGCTTGGTGTCGTCAACAAACTTGCTGAGGGAAATAATGTGCTAAGTAGTAGGAAGAATTTCCTGGAAGGTCTGATTTCTAATACATATAAAAAATCCCTTCCAAATCCAGAGTATTAAGCATCACCACACAGAACTTTATTAGATATTAAGGCAAAAAAGTAAGAAACTTTGCTGAACAAAGCAATACCCCTCAAGTTTTCTAATTCTCCTTCATAGTTTACTGACATGAAGCTAAAGTCATTATTTTAATACCCCCTTTTCCAATTAGCCTTATTGTCCATGAAAAGTCTCATAAGACACAGCACTCCATTAGTTTCAAGATGCATTGCTATAGAGAGTATAAGGGGATGAGACCTGCCCCAAACTATTATAGTCTCCACATGAGTGAGATAGTCCTACAATTTCATTATGTTGTATATTAACGTCTTAACTAGTGAACTAGTTAAATATGCATCCTCTTTCTAACCTTCAGTGTTTTCTGGATTAATAAATTCATTAGTGTCACCCACTTTCCTTGCTGTCTCCTCAGTGATTAATTAATATTGAACAAAAATTTCAAGTTCTTTTCCCCTGCAATGCGAGTGGAAGACACCACAGACTGATGCAAACTCTCAAGTACTGTCTGCATTAAGTAAGTTCAATCAGGAGTGGCAGACATGCACCACAGCAAGGCTAGGTAGTAAATCAGATGTATAATAGCAGGGCACAACTTTATCTCTGTTTCTGATATGCCATATGAATGAGCAATAGTAGCCACATTTTATAGATAGATTAACAGAAGCCCAAAACCACAAAGTTGGATTTATCTCACTTAACTTTTGGTACTAAAGAGCTAAGTACCTGAGTATGAGTGAGTTATGCTTCAGAGTCAGTGGCAAGTAGTAGGCAGCTCAGATGAGCAACTAACTTGAATCATCTTAGATGCTTATTTTGAAGCAATATGAATTGTACTGAGCGTCTGGGTGTAGGTAAGAGTGTAGGTAAGTTTCTTAAAAGTACGCACTCAGTGGCAACTGCATTAATGTATTGGAAACATGCAAAGAGCTGGCAAATGCAGCAGAGGAGCTGTGGTAGGTATGTCTATATAGTACACATATAAATTTAGGTATCTTCATCTATGAGCTATATCTCATCCTTAAGTTAGAAGAAGCACACCTAAACCAACAATCTAATGTCATTTAGTAGCATAGTTGTTTTACCTACTTGCAAGTTAGGTACCTCGTTCAAGTCAGTGCAAGAAGAGAGGGGTTGATCTCCTTTCTGAAAATAAGTACCCAGGACAGGTGAGACGACTCACAGCTAAGTGGGTGATTCTCTCTCTCCATTGTTTATAGCTAGAACTCAAGACACGTAGTGTTTGCAAGTACTTACCTGCAAAAAAAAAAAAAAAAAAAAAAAAGAGAGGAATCTGGCTGAGACTGAAACAGCAGTAGCCTGGTAGAAGATGCCTGGTAGAAGTCTCACTTAACCTCACTTGCAACAGCCTTTGCATAAAACTGCCTCTGTTTAGACATCCAGCAGCAGGTTATCAGCTAATATAATCCCTCAAGGTTGTGTTATAACACTGCCTAGTTTTCTAATTGCAAATCTATGTTGTTTTATCTGCTCTGTACTCTAGAAAGGGATCTGAATTTTACAGACTATGAATATGCCACGTACTATTGAACATCAAAATCATTCCAACTGTAATAGCATCAGTAAAGCCTGTCAAATGATGGGGAGCCAATATTCAAGTCATGTAAATGTAAATGGTCAGACATGATTTTTTTTCCCATTTAGATAACAGCAAATGAGGTGCTTCCCTCAGAAACCTAGACAGGGTAGGATAATTCCAGCCTTAGTGGAGGTTTCTTCAGATCTTGAAGGGGCTGAATTACTCTGTAGGGGTGCTTAGCTTTTCACCTAGGCTACCACACAGAGGATCTAAAGTAGAATCCTAATTTAAATGACTTAAATTAGGTGGGATGAATCTGGGAGCATTTGTTGGGCTAGTCCATGATGGTTTAGTACCAAAATCAAGGAAAGCACAGCTATCAAGAATACAGGCAGCACTAGCAGGTTTCTCCTATTTACTAAGAAGAGTGTAGGGCATTTCACTAACATGTTCAAGTACTTCTCTGGATTAATTAAAAAGAAAAAATTAACTGTTCCAGCCACTGGCTACAGAAGCTTGACTATCTTAAGCTATAGCATTTCACATTTTCTATTTAATATAGACAGCCATAAACTTAACATTATTAAGATTTCTTCACAAGGGGAAGAAGGAAGTAGAGCTCACTACAGTGTCCCCTGTTTCTTTAATTTCACAGCTGAATTACCAGGGACTTACTTAAAGAGGGAAGGCTAGAAGAAAATTCAGAGCTACTGGAAACATGTATATGTACATATAAATAATCTTCAATGCTTTGGGTGTTATTAGAGTGGAAGTAACATGTAGTATACGCTAAAGTTCTGTGTAATGAAGAAAGGGGGTCATGCATTTTTTAATAGAAAATGACAGAGGGTATTTCATTGCTGCAGAACCATGTAGTTTTACCTAAGTTCGCTTTAAAATAGCTAATTTAGTTGATGGTAGCAGAGAGCTCAGAACAAGCTGAGAAAGATGTAAGCATTTACCTTTTTTCTTAAAGTGTGGTGGGAGGTGTTGCAGCCCACAGTGAACTCCCTGTGACTGACATCTGAGCCAGCTGAAGCTGCTAGATCTACTTATGATGGAAAAGGCAACGCAGACATATTGAGAATTTGCAGGCCAAGCAAAACTTAGCTGCTTGAAGGCTTAAAACATTTGATCCTTTGACCACTAGTCTGAAGCAGTGATTACTTGCATTTTTTTTGACAGACAGTGTCTTAACAGGTGGGGCTGGAAATCTTAAGTATGTGAAAGCAAGTAGTGGACAATATTTGGGTGCCAGACAGCTCATCCAATCCATTTGAAGACACAGAAATTATAAAGACAGCATTTAGCTTGTTCAAAGTTCTGGAAACTATAGACAGAATTGATTGTAATGAAAGAAATTTGCTTAAAGCATTAAAGAATAGATTGATTCCTATCTGTGCTGTTTTCAAATTCACCACT
Organism: Leptosomus discolor; assembly: GCF_034619465.1. Taxonomy (NCBI): domain Eukaryota; kingdom Metazoa; phylum Chordata; class Aves; order Leptosomiformes; family Leptosomidae; genus Leptosomus; species Leptosomus discolor. Next base: position 210,362,948 of record NC_141391.1, on the reverse strand, counting down.
AATCCAAGACGATTATCTTCTATCAGCTTCAAAGGATGTGTTTGCCATGGTTCCCATTTTTCTGAGATAATTTGTCCATAAATGCTGTGCAGACTGGTGATGAGAATCACCATTCAATTAGCATGCATGTGGGCTTATTTCAATATAACAGGCAGGATAACATCCATACCTATGACATGGTGACAAGATAGGCAACAGGGGATCTGTCAAGGACATAATACTGGTTATGGAAGCTAGGGAACATGCAGGGCCCTCCCAAAGACACTTGCCAGGCCCTCCTGGTATGTTTATCATTCCTGGGTTGTGGGTGGGCTTTTTTTGGTAAGCATATCAAGCACTGTAATCAAACAGCTATGGTAGCGTGAGAGGTTATACTAGACAAAAATCAGTAATTGTCTCTCAAGGTTGATTTCCAGCGTGCTGTATACCTCACTACAATATTTGTGATTGCACTGCAATGGGTTGTGATTCAAGAGTATAGTAGAGACAGCCAGACTCCACTGTGGTTCCTGCAGAAGAAAAGTGTATGTCTCCATGAGAGAATTTTATCAGGTCCTGAGTCACTCCCTTGATGCTCCTGGGCTGGCAAAGTGTCCAAAAGTTGCCTGACCACATCAATGTGTCTCTGAGCCCAAGACAGTTTTTCAAGCTTCCTTGAGATGCTCACTGCACCCATAGGGCTTCTGTTGGTCTGTCCATGCTGCTTTTCTGTCTGCCCATGGCACCGCTGTGTGACATACACTTGTTTTCCTGTTTAATTCATTCATATCTGATTAGGTCCTGGTTCTGCCCCTCCTGCTTGCTCTTCAAGTATCATTGCTCCTTAACTAAATCTAAATGACTAGAGTTGAAGAGTCTCATCCTGCCAATAATTATTTTATTTTACTCAGTGACTAGCTTTCTATCTGTATCTGGGTCAGTATTAAGTTTAGCTTCCAGTGTTAATTTCCATGCTAAATATTCTTAATTTGTTCCTCCTTTATAAGCAGCTCCTTGATCCAGTAAATCTTCTTGTCCCTCCTACAGTGTCTCTAGTTCTGAATTGTCATGATTCAGTGAATCTGCGGAGAAACTATTTTAATTATCCTCCCTTTACTTCTTTCCATCTTTCGTTACGATGTCCAAGCCTCCTACGGAGGGAACATTCCTATCCTCCTTCAGCTCCCCTGAGGCAATTAGAGATTTTTCATGTCAAGTTATCTTTTCGTCTACCGAATCACACTGGATCAGCACTTCTCATCACTGTGAGGTTGATTTCTGCGGGGAGACTCCAGCTGCAGGGAAAGGAAGACACAAGCTCAGGGGAGATTGCCAGAGAAAAGGGATGTGTAGCCTCATTTATGTAACACTTGGCAAAGCCAGAGAGTGGCCTGATCTGCTGCATTGCTCTCTGGACTTCAAGTGTCAAAGCTTCTAGCTTGATCTAATGCAAGAAGAAAAGTCATGTTTGCCAAATTCATAGTTGATAGCTGTTTGGGTTTTTTTTTTAATTTATTTTGAACCCACCACACTTTTGGGGTGAATGGTGGGTACAAGGAGGGGGATAAAGAATCTCCAAATCCCAGGCATACTGAATCCAGCCCAAGAAGCACGGCCTGTCTTTGAGCAAATTTCAGTAGTCCTGAAACCAGATTTCTAGGCATCCCAAGACCTGGGAAGAAAGCATCACAAACTTTGCAAACAATTAGGACTTTGCTTCATGCTCTTACTAACAAGCCAATTGCTTAGACAGCAGTGCAAGTATTAGTGCAGTTAGTTGAAAAAAAATGACAAAAGCCTGGATAAAGTGCTTCCCTCTCAGGCTCAGCGTTGTCAGTCATCCATTCAGGCTTCAGAAGTTCCCCAGTGCTTTTTGTTCAGCAAGAGGCTTACTGGAACCACCACATACTGTGTCAAACTACCAGGAAATCCTTTATCTGTACATCCTTTTGAAGCTGTCATTGAACTGTATGGACCTAAAGAGTGATAAGCATTAATAATACCATGTTCTTTTTATCCATGTGTCTCTCAGTTTAGTCTCAGTTGGCTTTATCTTGAACTTAGGATTTTCAATTTGAGCTAGTCTGCTGCAACTTGCCCCCCTCCTTGCCCTTTAAAAAGTGGTGCTTAACCCACCACATATGGATATGTATGGCAGAAAAATATTGAACTAGTTCTTATGTAAGTCAGAGGTCTATACTTTTTGTTCAAAACTTGCACTTCTTTTGGCAAGTGCATGAGCAGCCTGTATGCCACAGTCCACTTGCATAAGCTTCACAGGTGGCCTAGATAGTCGGAGTGCTCAGTTTTCTGTGTTTTGGTGTTGGTTTTTTGTCGTTTGTTGTTTTTTTTTGTTTTGTTTTGTTTTTTTTAGGGGAGGGTGTCATGTATTTCAGCTTTAAATTCACAAAACAGTGGTGGGAAGCAAGGATTTGATCTGTTTCTACATCCATAGGCCATTCTGATCTTACCATCATCCACCCTTAAGAACATGCAGATGGAAACACCCAGCCACCCAAACAGGACAGGATCCAGAATGATCAACTGAACATCTGGCTATGAAACCCACTGCTTGCTGTCCAGCACAATGTCACTTCCCAGTGGATTTATCTTCTCTTTTGGCAGGAAACCCAAGGAATCTTTTTTTTTTTTTTTTTTTCTCCAGGAAACCCTGCATCCAAATAAGTGCATGTGGAAACCATCTTGTAAAGAGAATTGAATCTGAAGACCAAAGGCTTCTCTTTTCATGGTGTAAAAAATTTGTGTGTGTTTCTGCTATACATTCTCTACCATCCATTGGGGATGGCTTTGGGGCAGCTGCCAAGTGATGACACAGGGAGATGAAGCTCCTGGTCCTGGAGCTAATAATAGATGATGTATGGGCTAATCTGAAATATGAGTGTAGACTTAGCCAGAATACATTATTCAAGTGAAATCACTCTGCCAAAGACTTTACAATTTTCAGCAAGGCAGCTTGGTTAAATCAGCAAAAGAACACAATGGTGTAAGTGTAACATTAGGCAACTAGATCCCAAATCTTCAGAACTTCTTCTTATCTGTTTTCTGTATACAGAAACAACTGAAATCTGTAGACCCTAACAATGCTCTGAAATTCTGTGGATACCTTGACAGTCTGGAGCAGCTAAACACCCAGTTTGCAATAAATCCTGCCAGGTCTTGGGCTACCTCTAACTGTCCTTCCACTTACCTTACCAAAAATCTTTCTCCAAATATACATGGTAGAGGCTTCTGCAGAAAATACAGGGCTGCAAAAAAAGTAAATAATGCTGTTGGCATGACCATAACAGTTTAGAACAGAAGAGAACAGAATAAAAGAGAACAGGTAGAATAGAATAGGATCAAATAGAATCGAATAGAATCGAATAGAATAGAATAGAATAGAATAGTTCCAGTTGAAAGGGCCTTACAACAATTATCTAGTCCAACTTCTTGACTACACCAGAGCTGACCAAAAGTTAAAGGAAATTTTTAAGGGCATTGTCCAAATGCCTCTTAAACACTGACAGGCATGGTACATTGACCACCTCTCTAGGAAGCCTGTTCCAGTGTTCGACCACCCTCTCTGTAAGGAAATGTTTCCAAATGTCAAGTCTGAACCTTCCCTGACACAACTTTGAGCCATTCCCATGCATCCTTTCACTAGATACTAGGGAGCAGAGACCAGTACCTCCCTCTCCACTTCTCCTCCTCAGGAAGCTGTAGAGAACAGTGAGGTTGTCCCTCAATCTCCTTTTCTCCAAACCAGTGATTTCAGCACTTCAGTGCTTCAAACACTTGTCTAGCACAACCCATGAGCACTCATCTCGACCTGCCCATGTCTGTCTCATGGGACTCAAAGTCATATTTTCAAAAAGATCAAGCTGACTCTGAGACCAGTCTGGATGGAAGATACTGCTCTCAATCCTTTGTACTAGAACAATGGCGTCGTTACAGTAATCATTTAGAGAGTGAGAAAAAGCAGGCAAACCAAGTCTACAGCGTATAGATTACAGCACTCGCAGGAGACCTGGTGTCCAGTTCCTTGTCCATACCACATGGATGACAGTAAAGAAATAAACAGTGGCTTGGAATGAGTGAAAAACTGATTTAAAAAAAACCCCTATTTTTTAAAGTTGTTGGCATAAGTAAGGACATTGGGAACTCTGCAGTGATTTCACTGCTTGATTTTTCTTTTAGGGATAGATTTTACAGGAGGTAGAAATTTAGAACAGAATGACCACCCCATGGGTCAGCTGGGGGCAAAATATCTGACAGCACAACCGCATAGTCTCCCCCCAGCACATGCTGACATACTTAGAGGCTGGCATGCCTAAAGGCTTCTTATAATTTATTCTGTCTTTCCTACAGTCCCTGAAGAACAAATAATCAGAAAGCTATGAGGCCTTGCTATGCTCCAGCTCTTTTTGCTCCCCCATACTATATTCCTTAAGGTAAGCATAGGAGCAAAACACAACTTCTATAGCTCACAGTAGCACTTATATAAATAAGGCTTGTTATTGGAGACCCTTGTCTGTCCCCTTTAAGGATCCTGGATACTAAGCAACAGAATATATTTCTGTGCAATAACGCTGGAATAGTTCATCAAGTTCAATGAACTAGTTGTACAGACTTTCTTTCCCTGACCAATTAAAAAAATATTTAAATAACAATTATATTTTTAGGCTGTAAAGGTTTGCAAAGATATTATCTATCTGGTGGGAGTTTATGTGTTTAATAAGAGCTGCTAATGAAATATTTCCTTTAGCCATGACCCAGTTTTGGTAAAAATGAGTTTTCAGTTTTAGCTGCAGTAAAGGTGCAGATCTAGAACAGCACAAATGTACATGGCAAATTTCAAACAGAGGCCGAGAATTAAGCAAATTGGAGGGCTTGCCTTTAACCTACAGGTATGATAATATTGAATATTTTGTCTGTCTATAAAAAGTGCTTTAAAAGAGGCCGCCAAGGTTTTAAAAGAGAGTCTTAATTCTGAAAAGCCCTAATTTTTTGGTCTTGATTTTGAAACGGAAATGTCATCTCTGTAATGTTTATGTCTGTGTGTAAAGATTTACTTACACTATCATTAAACAAAGAAACAAACAGTTACTCCACAGTTTGGTATACCATTGATTTGCCACAAGTCTATCACAAAAGGGACACCTTTGTCTCTTCTATTTGGAAAGAAGATTGTTAGCAGTCATGCATAATTTTCTCCGTCACTGCTCAGCAACAGAAGAAGATGAGTGGTACCAAGGAATGGACAGGTCTTCCTCGGTCATGAACTCTCTGCTTGTGTCGTCTGAGTGAATCTCTCACCAGCCACACTGCCTTGGCTGACACCACTGAGAGTCTCAACCCCTAACATTCTTTGATTCTGTGATTCTGTGATCTCTTCAGTTAGCTGCTGCTCCATTTCTCCTGATGGATTTCTTACCCGAGTCCCCCCTATCTATCTCCCTATCTCCACCTACTATCCTTACCCTGCCCATCTCTGTTCGTCCCACCTGATATTCTCCTCTCAGCTACTGCAGCTGAGATCTTTCACATTTCCCATTGGTATTCATTCCCAGTTTGTTGTCCTTCATCTAGGGTTCCACCTTCCAACTCCTTAATCCTGTTTTTGAAAGGATGGTCCCAGTTAATCAGATTACTTTCTCATTAACCACCTGCTCCTGTTTTCATGCTTACACAGATTGTCCAAGTCTTGCCACCTCATTGATTCCCAGTCCAGCTCATCCCTATTTCATTCTCCAATACACTTTCTCAATCAGCTTCAGACTACAACTCTGCTCCATCAACTCTTTATCACAGTTATTTTACCTCATACAGCTCCTGTTACTGCCCTTCTCCGCAGTCTCCTTGCTTGGCATTATCCTCTGTTTTCAGCTCTCCTCTGTCTTTGCATTCATATGACTGATCCCAAGACATGCAGTGAACCAAACTGGTGGGTTGAGAGAGACAGACTTTATGCTTTCAAAAATTGCATTCCTTCCAGCTCTTCCATTGAATAGACAGAATAGAGAGGAGCTGGACGTGAACCATCAACAAGGATTTTCTGACTAATATTATTCCTTAGCAGAGTGAACGTGAGGACAGTAAAAGGGCTGGTAGAATAGCCTACTTCCTTGCCAAGTCTCTAATTCCTGTTCCACAGTATAAAGATACTGGATCTTCTTAAAGGTTAGGGGAGTTTTAATATGGATAAGAACAACATTTTATTTTCCTAGTTTCATTCTTGGAAACAGCTGAATAAAGTTGATTATAATTACAAAAAGCAGCCAGAAGCAGATACCAGCATAGAAGATGTCATCTTGAACAGTCAAATTTAAAAACGTTTCTATTAGTAACCAAAACCATATGAAATATTCTTACAAGAGGAGGTGCCATCCAAACCTAATTATAGATTATGTTTCCATTCTTGATGTAATATGATTTAAATTCATTATCCATCTGTAGCAAAAGAAGAGATGTATTTTAATTCATACATCACAGCTAGCATTGCTGAGGTCAATAGCTGTGATAGATAGCAACGGATTACAGGAGGTCAGTGTCTCACCACGAGGAGGAGTTACTGATTATCAATTTGGTGAAAAAAAAGCTTCAAAATCTTCAGAAAATTCTCTTTTGTAGAAAATCTTCAAATAATGTCATTAATTCTTGATATGGACGATAATTGGTAAATACTCTTTTACTTCCTCAGCTTTTTGTAAATTGGTAGTGCTGTGTGTGATTGCAATATGACTATCTAAACAAATAATGTAAATAGATGATTAAATTCCTCCAGGTTTATGGTCAGATATATATTTTTAAGTGTAAGAATGGTGTTTGCCAACCTATGTGGTTTAGATAAATCAGTGCTCAGTGCAAACACCAAGCCTTTGCTGAGGTATATAAATAGTGTTACATTATTTCTTGCTCTCACACACATGTTCTTTTGCACTGAATAATTTAGTCCAGCTGCTGAAGCCTATTACACTTTCTATTACAAATTATTTTAGAGAGCATAGCATTTAGGTACTTTTAAAACTGCATGAATGCGCTAAAAGGGGCAATACATTTGCATAAGCAGAACTATTTTATTTTTTTAGCTACTTCAGCTAAGAAGCCTTTGTTCTTTTCTTTTCTCCCTAGCCATTTTCTTAGCTCTCCCTCCGTATCACTTTCATAAGCTGATTCAAACCATTAACATGAAAACATAATGGACTACATAGACATCCCTTGGAGATTTTGCAACTTTTGTAATGAATTTGACGATCAGATTGTGCTATATATAGTAGTGTGTCAAAAATGTCACTTTTTTAATCTTCACAAAGGTCTTTTTTATACAGGTGCACAATATTATGCAGTGAAAACACAGACATAAGCACAGACATACATAGTTTAATTGCTATTACACAACACCCTACTACTGCTCTTCATGAAAATCTGTAGGACAGACAGGACAGAAGAATTGACAAGAATTCTGATGCAGATACACTTACACCAGTAGTACAATGATGATTTGCACTAATTAGACGTCTCACTCAGTACTCTAAAGAAAACAGGAAAACCCATCTGGAAAAGCAACAATAACAACAACAAAACCCCAGTGGCTGGTAGCATCCTTCTTAACATCATGACAGCATCTTAAAACAGGTATTTACCTATTTCTGAAAAATAATGTCTTTGGATCTGAGCCTCCCTTACCTAGTGCAAATAATAAACTCAGAATTAGTAGCTGTCCAATAAAGATCTAGACAAAAAATAGTTTGACTCAGGTTTCCATCAGAAACAGTTGTCAGGCCTCAAATGTACCGGACAAGTACGGACTTGATAAAATAATGGGAGAATGCAGCCAAGCCCTTGTCAATTTAATCAAGTACAAGATGAGGTGAAAGACACAATATGAGCTAGTTGCTGCTCAATTACAGTTGAAGTTTTGCTAAATGAGTTGACTGCTATCTTATTTACATAAGAAAATCTCTACTCATGCTTCACTGAGCCTCAGCCAGGCCTTAATTGAGAATTTACGGTTGAGTTCTCAATGGGGGCGAAGAACTTGAACGTTAATTCCAAGTGCAGAGGTTGGCTTGAATTCAAATGTATTCATGACACTGATGGGCAGTGTCCATTCATGCAAAATTCCTGCAACAAGCAAAAACCTGAACTGAAATTAGACAAGGAGTTGCCTAAAGTTTGAAGTCAGGCTTGAATGCACCTGGATTTCCCTATATGTATGTATAAAATAAAATTATATTTTCCCCGGCTTTTCTCTGATGCATGGATGCTTGTAATGTACAGAAAAATTCTTCAAATTAAGTCAATCCTTCTTTATGGAAATGGTCAAGTCAGCCACACTTGTCAAGAAAGGGGAGGTTGTTCACTACCGTGTGAAGTGCCACACAGGTTGCTCGTCTCTGATTCTGTATTTCAATATATGTAAGGTTTTTTTTTTTCCAAGGAATGGTAGAAAGGGGACTATTTATCTCACAGTGGTCCATGATGTGCTCAGGAAGTCCTGTAACCATGTTGATAGCTGAAGCACAGTTCATTTGGGTTCAGTACTCTGTTGTGACAGCCCTTCCTGGGTGGTTTTTGGTAAAATATTTAAAACCCAGCACCCCACTTCCCTCCCTGAGGTAAATAACTTTGAGGACAAACACCACAAGAAACAAAACCTTTAGGTTTCAAATATGTTTAAAAATCTCTTCCCTAAGAAACTAATTGGAAGAATTCAGGTTGAAGATGTCAAAACCTAGTCCTTTATATGCAAGTATCTACCAGTGGGCCAAGTGGTTATGGGCTCAGCAGAAGTTATGGTTGAGGGTAACAAGACTGATTTTCAGCTCCCCTGAACTAGGTATCTAGCACTTAAACTGCACTCTCTGGGCTCTGCTGGTGAGGGGCTGGATTGAGTTGCCCAAACACAAGCTGAAAGATTGGCAACTTTTCTGGCTGTATGAGTTTTTCCATCACAAGTTTTTGGTGGCTAAGGGTCACAAAGCAGTGACCACATATATGATACCTGTGTCCCAGGCACAACACAGAACAGGGTCATGATGTAGAAGAAACGCTTGGAAGCTCTGGTTGACGCTCATCACTTTTTACTCTTCATGACAGGGTACCCGACACTCACGAAGAAGCCAAGGTGAAGAACACATCTGTAAATATGACACAGAGGCCTTTTTTGGAAATTACTGAGTTAACGAGATCAAATGGCAGAGCAGAAACTATAACAGAGAGGAGAACAGATTCTTTCTAGTTAGACTTAAGCTATTGGACTTCCTGAATTTTCCAATTTTTTCCCTCAGAGATACCATTTTCTTAGCAAACCTACCATATATAGTTATAGATTTTAGTGTTCCTTACCAGCTGAGACTAACACTGAATCTATAAACTTTTCCTAGTAAGCCTGGTGGGCTGTTCACTAGAATTTGATTTTTTGATCAGCAGCTTGTTACAGCCCTAAGAAAAACACGCCTTACTCCATACTCCATCTACTCCCCATATCATCTCACCCCATGCAGCAGTCCATGTTTCTGTGTCAATTACTGGGGCAATCTGTTCTGAGCATACTAGCATACTGGTAGAGATGTTATGGCCCCTCAGAGGCTTAGGTACCACAGAGAAGCTCCAGGCACCTGCAGAGCACAGGTGTTCTCTAAGATGACTATTTACTTGTAACAATCAAAGGGAGCAAAGGGAGGAAGAAACAGCGGATGAAAGCTGCCTTGTGTGATTTCAGAAGGTCAGGATTACCTTCCAAAACGAATGGCTGACACGTGTCTGGAATAATGTCACATGTAGAGAGACAATTAGATATTGGCTTTTTAGAACTGTTTAATTAAGATTTTCTATTTGCATGGGGCTGATTATGATGGCCAGGGAAGAAATACAGAAACAAACAAGTACTTTCCTTCCCCTAGCAAACTTCTACGAAGAATTACACAGGTTGGACTCTAATGATTTCCCCATCCCTGGGAATACATTACATTATCCCTGGGGATACCCCAGCCCTGGGATACCTTACTTGGATATCCACATCACTCACTGCAGCACTTTTCTTGAGTGGAAGCTGCCATCCCCAAAGGGCTGTACTCCACCTTGGCATTGCAAGTTCCAGATCAGAAAAGCTTCAATATTAATTGGAAAATTCTTTATGTAGTGGTAGTGCCTGGGGTTGTGCCTTAATTTTTTGCTCACATACCCTTACTGAGCCTTCCATGCCTAGCTATCAGTTATTTCCAGAGTCTAATTACTGCTAGAAAAATCCCTACACTTGTACAGCGAAAGACAGGCTTTCTGTATTAAATGTCTTGGTCCTGGCTATTGAGAGAGGCAACATCAGAGTTGAGGTTTTGGCACTTGGAGCACCTGGCACAGCATCCCACCTGGCACACAGATCATGCCACCCACATTGGAATCTCACAGCAGCACTGTATTAAGAGCACAGAACAGAAATCCAGGTACTGTCATAGCCTCTATGGTGAGCTTCACTGAATCACACTGTTATCTCAGCTTGCCTCAGAATCGGTACTTCTGGTTTTGTGGGGCATTGCATCCACATGATTAAGATTATTTGCTTGAGTTTTGTAATCAGTTTACCCATCTCTGCATCCATGGCATAGATTTTCCTTACAGCAGCTGAGTTTCACCCAGAGTTTTCAGAGCCAGTTGCTGTAGATCTAAATGCAGCTGGTCCCTTCAGCAGCAGAAAGTATAATGCCTGAACAGCGAGGGGGTACCCAACTCAAATCTCTCAGACAGCTACTGTGTGCCAGAGCATGAGGACCTCCTCTAGAGCTCTCTTTCTTCAGACCTTCATCAACATCTACTGACGGAAGCAGAAATTTCACATTTCAGCTACAAGGTTACAAGAGGCAAAATGCACCTGGGAATTGTTTCACAGGATGTGATATGTCAGGAGAAGGACACATACCAAAACATCCCTGCCCTGTTCCTTTCTTTTAATATTGGTACTCCAGTAAGACTTGCTCCTGCAATATCAACTCGGCACTCATGAATCTAACACCATACAACTAACAGCCCCCATCTTTGATCTTCAAAGCAGTGAAAAATGCTTTATATCACATTATTTAGGGGCTTCCTAGAGTTCAATATATTAACAAAGTTCATTCTATTCACCAGTGAATATATTTCCTCTTTAGGAAAGTTATATTCAGCTGTGCTGGAGAGAATGTGAGAAATAATCCCAGTTATGTCAGGCAATTAAAGCAGTATTATTCCTTGCAATTTTAGGTGTTAATTTAGTGTATGAATACCTACACTGTTAAGTCAAATATTTTTATGGAAAATATCAGTGAGGCACCACACAATAATGTCAAAACCTTCCACCTCCTACATCTTTTTTAGTATGAGAGCATTATGGTCTGGCGTGCAAACAATATACTTCAATTTTTAAGCTGCAATTTAAGAAATGAGATGTGTTCTTAAATTCATGGATTAATTAATCATTTAATGAGGGTTATTTTAATGACAGAATTTATAAAAGGTACAGTTAAAGTTAAAATGTAATGTTTGTTCTCAGTTTCCCTGCTTTCTATGCCTTTATTTCCAGTCAGTCATTTGTAACATTTTGAAAATTGAATTGTGAACTGGAATTTTCCAGTCTTGTTTACAGCTCAGCAGCAATTCTGGGGAGGAGTGAAAATCTGAGTAAAATTGGTTTAGATGCTTATGACTTCAGACCAAAACTGAACTATATTCTTCAGCCTGGCTACTGATCAGAAATCTTTCATGGGAATAATTTAAAAACATCTGAATACATGTTGTTCTAACTTGGCTTATGTTTTCTTGAGTAGGTTCCTTTAATGACTTGGTATTATACGCATGAAAACATTTTTTTCATAGATGCACACTATAATTTTCTACAAGGATTATTTTTAAAAATTGATTTTAAGCTCTGCTTGAACAATGTGCAGAAGTAAATGCAACTGCCATTTTCTCATTACATGGTCATACATCAAAAATACACATTTGACAAACCAAAGTTTTCAGTGAGAACATATCAATTATGACAAATCTTATTCTGTCAGAGAAGCTTCCTCTTATGGTGTTAGGAGTTTCCAGTTTAGGGGAGACAGAAGGGATGTAATTAGCCTCATTAAGCAGTATCTTTCCCCAGTGTCTATATCTGAATGTGTGAGCCTCAGCTTTCTCTAGCCAGTAAAGAGAAACGCTACTCTTAAGGCATGAGTCAGATAATTCAGAGATGTGTAAAACCACCAATGTATCATTATCAGTTAAAAAAGTGGGTCAAGTGCTACTAGCTGAGGAGATGTTTAAATGGTATGTGTCTATGCTGGGTCAGATACATCTTCCAAAGATATGGCCTGCCATTGCCTGAAAATTTATTTGAAAACAGAGCAGCAAGGTCTCAAGTCCCTGTTTCAATAAACATTTTATGTGCAAAGAGGAATAGACTGAATAACCCCCAAACAGCTGGCTATGAATAATGCTTACATGGGCTAGGGAAGGATGAGGTTCAAACAGAACATGCACGTGGAGCAGTCTTCAGTGCTTGAAGGGTGACGAACTCCTCTGCTTCCTTTGGCCACAAAGCCCATTGGTTTTGCAGAAGTGACAGAAATCCTCCCTCATCTGTGAAAGAGAGAAGAGGGAAGAGGTGAGATGATATGAACATGATCTCTGACTGCTACTGATGTATTGCAAGACACTGGAAAATGATGCAGAGATGGCTTTTCAAGTACTAGCTTCCCTTTGCGACGTTTATGAAGATGTTCTGCATAACAGTGCAGTTTCCTGCTGTGTTTAGCTATTTTGAAAATGTGGCTACTGCTCTAGCAGGCTATATAAACTGTGAATTTACTGAAAATGTGGTACCTACTCTCATACATAAAGAAGTAAGACCTACAAAATTGATATGCCTGTCATTTTAACTTTGATAACTCAGGAGATGCTCAATAATCTGTAGATAAGAAACTAGAGGAAAATATGATAGTTAAAAATATCCAGCATGCATCTATCAAAAGAAAATCATGTCAAACCTATCTAATTTCCTTCTCTGATGAATGATCTTGCCTAGCACATGGAGGAGAAGGAGAAAATGTGAAATATTCTGACTTTATTAAGCTTTTTTACATTCTATACCAGCAAAGTAAGTAGATACTGTGTGTGGATGTGTAACTGGCTGAAAAATGACACTTAGGGAGTGATTTTCAATCCTTTCTCTATCAAACAAGGAGCATATTTTGGGTAGGGTACTCCTGAGATCTGCCTTGGTCCCAGTTCTGGCCAATCTTTTTATTTGTGGCTCAGACAAAGGAATGAAACACACGTACAAAAGTTCTTGGGTGACAGTCTGAAAAGGGTTGTGTGTACTTTGGAGGAAAGGATCAGAATTCATAACCATCCTGCTAAACGAGAATGATAACTCTAGAGTAGCAAGTGTTTGAACCATGAGGACAAAATTCAATAATGACAAGTGCCATGAATAGTAATCTTTGTGGAGGAAACCTTAAGTGCACAAATACAAATGGGAGAATAACTGGAGGAGCAGCAGTACAGTAGGAGAGGTCCAAGGTCATCATGGCTCACAGACTGCATATGAGTGGACGAGATAATGCAAGTTGCACAAAAGGCAAATCTCATTCTGGGCTATATTAACAGCATGACAAGGGAAGTAATTATTTTACTGTACTAAGCAGTGGTGAGACCTCAGCTGGTGTACTGTCCCTAGTCTGAGAACAAGCATTAAGATAGATGTAAATAAACTGGACAATCTCTAAAGGAGAGAAAAAAGACAAGGCATAAAAAGCACAGTTTATGTCAAGGCTGGGAGAATTCTACTTACCCAGTGAAAAGAAGATCAAGTGGAAACATGATATATGAAATAGAATTAGGTCGTTTATGGAGGATGATGGCCATTTTTTCTCCACATCCTGTGTGTGTGTTATAGGAGATGCTGACTTAATTTAAAAAAAAAAAAAAAATTCAGGCAGAATTTTCACTACTAAATTGGCAGAGATTAGCAAAAGTGTCTAGTTATCAGATTAGTAAGGCTCTGGAACAGATGCCTGGGTAAACTACTGGATCTCCTGTGCTGAAAGTTTATAATAAATACTGGACAACATCTCTCAAATAGTATCTAGAGCTCTAGTTTTGTGCTTTATAGAGAAGAGACAAGTAAGTGATCACTCAACATTCTGTTGTCCTTATGTTTCTATGAAAATATTACTTAAAGCAAAATTATTACAATATGGTATTTAATAAGTCCGTATGCTTCAGTTTTCCGCCTGAAAGAATGGAGAATTTGTCATAGCACAAAGAAGGTTATTTGAAAATCTTGTAACATTTGTAATTTGGGATGTCAGAATAAGATTAATTATAGAAAATGTTGGTGAAAACAAGCAAACAAAACCTCCGAAGAATAAAATGTCTTTTTCAAGTAGAAATGTCACATTTCCCCCCCCCTAAATGAAATTAAATCTTTTCACAGAAGCCGAAGACTTCAATGGGGCTGAATGTATGTTTTTGAAAAGAGTTTCATTTTGAACAGTTTTATTTGTAGTTGGGCAGCCATTAGTTTGCAACCGTTATGCTGTGGGGTAATCATTTTGTCCTGTTTCCAAGCTTGCTGCCTTTGAATTAACAGGGGTTTTTTGTTCTTTTCACTGTTCTTTTCTCAAACTCTTTTTCTTAGATTGTTTTTACTTTTGCCACATACTACCCTAAATAATTATCCGTCTAAGTGGCAAAGGGAAATTAAAGAAGACAAGTTCAGACAAGCCGGTAACAAGAAATCAGGAAACAATTCCATAATGGTGCCTTTGTAAAAGCACTCAGAAATCTGTCCTTCACTTCACAAAACAATCCATCGTTTTTGGCAGAAATGATAGCATTGACGCAGGTAGCCTTGTGGCGTAATGTGTTGTTCAGAGGCTGTAACACTCGCGCACTACTACAGCTGCTATCGTTATTCCTGTGTTGACATTTCCATTATACTCCTCCTCATGCATGAGTTAGAAACTATTTTACATTGAACTTGAATCTTGTTTGCAATGCATATTCTTTCTGGGCTGAATCTAGCAGGGATGTTTCCAAACTGATTCTGGGTACGAAATGGACTCTCTTGTTCATTCAGATTCAGTCTGCTTGTCCAAAAGCCAGAGGTTATGGGGCACTTCACTAGCAACTTACACCACACCCAACAGCATCTGAAACCCTCTGAGTTCCTTTCCTCCACGTCCTCCTTCTCCTCCTCCTCCTTCTCCTCCCAATCATTCGTATCTCTTCCGCTGAGACTTTGACATTCTCTCAGGAGTTAGGTTAATACGTTAAGGATTAAAGTCACAGAAAATCAATGAAAGGGAGCTTAGGAAAAGTGGTTGCTAACCAAAGACACTCAACTCTTTCTATGTTCAAGAGTAACTTAGAAACAACAGAATGGCTGAGGGTGGCCAAAAAAAAAAAGTGCCAGGGAAAGTGTCAGAGATGTTGTGCCTTGAGTCATAGAGTAATGGAGCCAGAAGACAGGAGTTATAGTCTTACAGTGTTAGGATAATTAGCTAGCTTTTACATCTTTTACAATCTCAATACCGTCTTTATAATATCAAATGAATCTGTTCCCTCATCCACAGTACTCCCATAGTAAATTATTTGTGGTAGAGACAATTTTTCCAATATTTTATCACAGCTATAATGGCTCCAGGCTCATTCAGGGTTTTTTTGGTGCTCCTGTAATATGAATAAATATATTTGAATATATGAATATATTTTAATGTTCATGTAAATATATGAATAAAGCTTTGTCCCATCAGTTACACTGGCTTGAAGTGGAATGATGCATGAGTGACTCAATCAGAGACTTATTGCTAGCTCGTCTTAAGAGTCTCTAATTTGTGCCAGCCCTGTGAGAGGCAGCATTATTGTTCCCATTTTTCCTATGTCTCTCGTTACACTTGGAAAACCAAGGAGTAGATAGGCACTTAGGGAAATCTCTAAGTTCACCAAAGTTATTCAAGGCAGAAAAAGCACTGAGCTCTTAATGCTGTTAGTGTTTATCCTGAACCTTTTTCTCTGGTATTGAGTCTTCAATGGGAGGACAACAGCAGATGTGATCAGGAAAGTATTCCCCAAACAGGAAATAAGCAAAAATATGCCAGTTCAACTCTTCTTCTAGACTCATACTCTGACACTGTAGGGATTCAATTTCCTGTGTGTGATCAACCATTAGCACGTTATAAGTATTATTAAAAAATAAATAATAATACTATGATAGAAAAAGGCCTTGTGCAACCATCAGCAGCTTTCAACTCTATTTCAGCTATTGTTCAACTAGAAAAAAATAATGAAGTTAGCCCAGATGCTGGCAATATTTATCTGTGTAATTATATTCCTCTCTGACCAGTTCGCTGTATTGGGTCTGGCTGAGATGGAGTTAATTTTCCCCATAGTGGCCCTCATAGTGCCGTGCTTTGTAGCGGTAGCTAGGACAGTGTTGATAACATACCGGTATTTTGGCTACTGCTAAGCAGTGCTCCATAGCGTCTCTGCAACATTCACCCCTCACCAGTAGGCTGGGGGGTGGGCAAGAGGTTGGGAGGGCACATAGCCAGGACGGCTGACCCAAACTCGGCAAGGGGATATTCCACACTATGTGATGTCTGCTCAGCAATAAAAGCTAAGAGAAAGGAGGAAGAGGAGGAGGGTGGCATTTGTTATTATGGTATTTTTCTTCCAGAGCAGCCTCTATGCATACTGAAGCCCTGCTTCCCAGAGAGTGGCTGGCCATTGCCTGCTGGTGGCAAGTAGAGAATAAATCTTTTGTTTTCCTTTGCTTCTGTGTGTGGCCTTTGCTTTTGTTTTGTTAAACTGCCTTTATCTTGACTCACAAATTTCCTTCCATTCTATTTTCTTCCCCCCTGTCCTGCTGAGGAGGGCAGTGATAGAGGGGCTTGTGGTGGGCACCTGATGTCCAGACAAGGTCAACCCACCACAGTCCTTTTTGGTGCCCAATAGGGGACACAAGGAATTTGAGATAATGATAGTGATTGGGAGAGGTAATGGGCAAAATGTGGACTGAACAATGCTAGAGAAAGAATGATAGTGGGGAATTCCGGTTATTCTAATTGTGGTGAAGGGACAAGGGGTGGATTGTGTATAAATTGTCAACTTTTGTTTGGTGTTGTGTTACGTTATTTTGATTTTTGGCATGGGGAATTTTTATGGTTTTTTTAATGTGAGTGAAGTTTGTGAAGATTGTGAGATGAATGTGGATTTTAATGAAATTCTTAAATGTGTGCTTCATGGAGACAAGGGTGGAAAGATGGGTTTACCCCTGTGCGGACAATTGGTCTTCTTCCACTGCTGTGGCTACTCCCATAGGGCATTAGCCACGATACAGGAGTCAGTATAGAGACAGAGTACTGGCCACTTTTCTCGTTCAGCAGTCTCTAGGGCTAGTTGGATGGCTTTTACTTCTGCGAACTGATTTGACTCACTTTCTCCTTCAGTGGCTTCAATGACTTTTCGCGTGGGACTCCACACAGCACCTTTCCACCTCCAATGCTTTCCTACCACACGACAGGATCCATCAGTAAACACAGCATAACGCCTTTCATCTTCTCATAACCCATTATACGGTTGTGCCTCTTGAATACGAGCCATCTCCTCAGGCAATGCTCCAAAATCCCTGCCTCAAAAGGAGTACATCAGCATGGAGAGCCTACCTTAAAGGACAATCAAATATTTATGGCGAGCTCCTATTGTAGGTTGCGTGCAAATATGAAACCCATCCAAGAAAAGTACCCACTTAAGTCCATTATTATTCACGTAATCTTTTAAAACTTGTTCTTTGCTTTAAATAGTTGCTTAAGTCTCATTGATCTCAAAGGAATTTACACAGATACTCATGTAAAACATAGTGCAAGAGGTGCATTCTTGAATGAAGGAAGCTATTTTGTAAAATGGGCCTGGCTTAATAGCTATGCTGAGATTCTGAAGGCATATTTCAGGAACAGGTAAGTAGCTCTGATGTTTCAATCAAAAGTTCTTGTTCATGTTTAATTAGCAGACTGAGGTTCTACGAAAGCTGTTTCATGATTTTTTTTGTAATTTACCATTTCTTTTCATGGTAATGCTGTCCTGCCAATCTGCACATATTTCATGTCTGTAACATATTTGTATTTCCACATATCTGATATAGGTGAAAATATTAGTTCTGCTTGTTGAGTGATTAGGAATTTTAAAGCATAGGCCTTTTCCATGAAAAATCATTCCTGACCTCTATTCATTTTGAGAGACAATTCAGGTTTTGAGCCATGGCTGCTACTAGCTGAGAGCATAGACTCTTGTTATTGCTGATTTTAATACATTCATGAAAACTGCAGCTACTCAACAATATTGCAAAAAATTATTCAAAATTTAAACCTACTGAAAAACAAAGAGTTTTATCTAGCTGCAAAAGAGCCATCTGATGGCATTCATTCAGTTTAAATAGCAGTTATTAGGCTTTTAAGAGTTTTATGCTCTAAAGAATGATAAAAATCCTAATAAATTAGTTCTCTTGGACCAGTTTTAATATCAGCTAATCATGTATGATTAAGATGATAGATAGCATTTATCACCATAGTAGCTGGTGACAGTAGCTCTTACTGTATTCTGCATTTCCAATGTCTATCAAATACCTAGAAAATATGATGAGATAAATAATGTATCATTACACATATTAGAACCTTAGAAAGGTACTCAACAGTGTTATATTTCTCATGTCTCCAACACATGTGACTTAGTCTTATGACTCACATTTGATATTTTCTGAAAACCTGTTTTTAGAGACTTAAATTCTAAAGACACTGTCATTTTTTTTTTATGCCAGAAAGCAAACAAGCAGAAGGGTAAAGAAAACCTTAGAAACATGAACTTTGTCATAAAAAAGCAAAAATAACTAAAAACTTTTGAGTGAATACTAATAATATATCATTTTCCTCCAAATTAATGTTTTTGTGGCTTTAATAAAGACAATAATATCCTTGATTTTTGCAATAACATGCAGGAACCAACAGAAAACATGCTACTTGTTTATTCATGTCTAACATCCCACGTAGTTTCCAGGTAAACACAAGTTATCCAGTGTGTGTATGCTGTAAAGTGACTGAAGCCACATCGTTCCGCTACGTATGTATCTTTCATCTATTCAATTTTGGCCAGGTCTTGGGTAAATGCTGCATTGCAGTACAGTACTAAGGCTCAAAATCTATAGAATGAGAGGACTGCTCTTAGTATTTCAGTCTGTGCTGCTATCTGGGGGGGGGTGGGGGTGGGGGGGGTGGGTGAGGAGAGAGATGTTAAAATACTTTAGAGACAAAGAACAGTGTTTCAGGTGATTGATTTTTCTATTTATATTAAAAAACAAAAGCAACTGCATCAAAACTACTAACAGCCACTGTTAATTTTCTGTCTCAAATCCACTGGTCTTCTCCTCCAGAGTTTAATTGCAGTTATCCACTTGATTAAAGAAACTCCAGTACACGTCTCATGGCACTCAGCAGTATCCTCACATCTTTGTGACTGATGAGAAAGGTCTGGACAATTTATTGTCATTTATTTTTACAGAAAGCACAGAAATGAATTCTTCCAGAGTTGGGCTGGATTGGTACAAGCATGTTGCACAGTCGGTTCCTGAAGCAGACAGACTAGTATACATAACTCCATGCCAGTTTTAATCTAACTAGCTCTTTAGACAGTAAACACGAGAACCACAGCAGCACAGACATCAGTGCAGCCAGCAAAAATGCTGCCCAAGGAGTCCTGAATATGCTCACGGGGCTATTCTGTATGCACCTGCACACTGACACAGCTGGCTTGCCAAAGGCATGTGTTTGGGGGTATTTGCCATCTGTGCCTGCTGCAGTATGGATATATAAAACCTGAAGCAGACACTTGTGCCATGATAACAACCAGGTTACTCTACCATTACTGTCTGACTGGGGAGTCTAACAAGCATCCAAGATACATCATTATAGTTTAAGGATTAAAGCAACAACAATAAAAACCACCCCAGATCCTACCCAAGGATTCAGAGGAAGGTAATTAAGTTGACAGGTATTTCTTAGCAAAGCTATGGTCTAGTCTGACCAATTTTGTTGAGCCCGTTATTCAAGGGTGAGTAAAATTGCCGTCATCAGCTGATAAATCAACAAGCATTCTTCTCTGCAAATAGTATGGCTGTGTTAATGAATGAGGATAAAGAAGCTGCCATGGTCAGAATACTGCTGTATCCCTGTCCTCTTTGTTGCATACTGTAGAGGACGGTGTAGGGACACCCAAGCCAGAGAAGAGCATGCTAGATCCATGACCAGAAACAGAATAGTCAGGCAGTCACAAAACTATGACCATGCTAATGAGCTCCGATGAGTGTCAGAGGCTTGGATTCAAAATCACACTTGTGTGACATACTGCTTTCAAGCCTGACTTGGCTTCTGCTTATGTGGAGGCACTAGCCGAAGATGATGCTGGGTTTGGGAGCTCTGCAGTGGACTCTGCTGCTTGGATTCATGCTTTCTGAGCACACTCCATCAAGCTTTAAGCTTTGCTCCTTCTGCCTCTTTGGGAATGGGAATGGAATATCATGATTGTCCCTATGCTGAACTGTAATCAAGGTTTAGTTTCCAGTTTCAGTTAGATATGGATACATAGGGCTGCAGTTGTCTGGAAAAAAGCAATCAACAGCTTTCATTGACAAGCGCCTATAACAGAGTATTCACAGATATTTAAAACTCATAAGAACCACTGAAATTGTTCTTGATTAAGGAAACTGCAGATTCAGTTCACCAGTAAGCTCTGGATTCCATCTCAGTTTCCCTTTATCCGATTTCCATCAGCTCGAGAGGTTACCTCTGAGTTCCCTCCCCTGCATTTCCAAGAAACCAAATTCCTTTCTTTTTCCAAAAATATTTTATGAGAAGAAGAAGATACCTTTTCTTCCTGCACCCACGTATCAGGAGACTCAAAAAAGCACATCAAAGACTAAACTAAGTCTTGTGGTAGACAGCTCACTACTTGGAATGCCATACTCTTTTCTGGTATACACATTTTAACAAGCCTACACAGAAATATTTCAAAATACAATTCTCAGTACAAGCACACAGAGCAACAACTTTAACAAGTTGTTGCATATGTCAAAGAATATTAAAGTATTTTTATTGCTTTTGATTTTTATGATTCAGTCTAGAATTTAATCCGGTACAACAGGAGAGCAAACAGTGAAGCTTATTAAGGTGGAAGAAGTAGCCTGCTGTTTTAGGGTAAGTCACTGTGTCAAAGTACTGCTGCTCAGGGCAGGATAATGGCAGAGCCTGACTGTCTGCCAAGCAGTCGTTGCAGCATATGCTCATGGCGATTGTGCTAATGCTGTGACATATGAGGGTCCTGGGAAGTGTCATTAACATCCTACCCACACCCTTCCATGGATCAAGGACAAAAGATAGACGAATTTAATAGCTATTGTATCTACTGGCTAGTTTCAGCCTCCTTGAAAGACAGTTTCTCTTGCCATCCCCATTCACACATACAACATTGGCTGCGTCTCCCTTACAACTGATTTTTCTTAGTCTTAATATAAGTGGCAGTGAGCCTTTTCATTACATTAGTTATATGAATTTCATTGCTTCCTGTCCCATTATCCTTAGGGCCGTGATGACTTTTACCAGTTCGCCTTTATGACCATGGAAACAAAAGAGCTTCTGTTCTGTTTTTCACTATGTAGCACAAGTAAGTTTTTACAAGCACA
This sequence comes from Leptosomus discolor, assembly GCF_034619465.1. Classification (NCBI taxonomy): domain Eukaryota; kingdom Metazoa; phylum Chordata; class Aves; order Leptosomiformes; family Leptosomidae; genus Leptosomus; species Leptosomus discolor. Next base: position 210,341,218 of record NC_141391.1, on the reverse strand, counting down.
AATAAGTTGGTGAAACTAGGAACACTGACTAGTGTGTTACCTAGGCTTTCAAGAAAATCAGTATTTCATAACTTGTCCAGCTGTTACATAAGCATGTGCAAGTATCAGCTTTTTAAAAAGAGGTAGCCTTAGCTCTAATGAAGGTTACAGAAAATTTCCAGTGTTATCAGGATTCAGTACCACTTTTCCCATTGTGTTTTCAAAATTGGTATTTCATTCATTCAAATAAAAACAATATATAATTTGCCCATTATGATAGCCTCCTCTGTTGTCATAATCCTGTCACATCTTCAATTGTCCTTATGACATCAAAGATTGACTTCACAATTTCTCATGTGAAAAACATTCTAAAGGGAACAATAACACCTCTGTGGGGGTTCGGTGTCTGGCGGGGTTTTGGTGCGGTTTTGGCAGTGGGGGAGGGGGCTACGGAGGTGGCTTCTGTAAGGGGCTTCGAGAAGCTCCCCCGGCTTCATTTTCGGAACGCCCCTAGCCAACAGGGCGCCTCTGCGAATAACCATTTAAGAGTGAAAGACGCGGCTGGTTGCGTCCCTTTGTTCTGTTGGTGTTGGTGAGCGAAGGGGGATGGGAGAGAGGGAGCCCTGCGGACACCCCGGTCAGTGAGGCAGCAGAGGGGGAGCTGTGCCGGGGCGGAGGTTCCCCCGCGGCCCGCGGTGGGGTGGCGGCTGAGCCCCTGCAGCCCCTGGAGCCCAGCGGTGGCCCAGAGGTCGCCCTGCAGCCCGCGGAGGGCCCCGGGCCGGAGGAGCAGGGACCGGGCCCGGAGCAGCCGCGACTGCGGCCGCGCTGGAGCCGCCCGTGGGTGGGAGGGCGGCAGCCCCGGGAGGGCCCCGCGCTGGGGGGTTCTGGGGAGCTGCGGCCCCGCGGGAAGGACTCGCGTTGGGGCAGCGGGAGGAGGAATGTCTGCCGGGAGAGGGACCCCGCGGTGGGGCAGGGGAGGGTGCGAGGGCCCCTCTGCCTGAGGGGGAAGGAGCAGCGGAGACCCCTTGTGCCGGACGGGCTGTGACCCCCATTCCCTGCCCCTGTGCTGCTGGGGGGAAGAGGGAGCAGAGCTGAGCCCGGGAAGGGTGGAGGTGAGGGAGGGAGATGTGTTGTATTTAAGATCTGGTTGTACCTCTCATTATCCTTGATGGTGGTAATAAATGTGTGTTGTTATCCCCAAGTTGAGTCTGTCTTTTGCCCGTGACCATAACCGGTGAGTGAGCCCTCCCTGTCCTGTGTCTCGACCCTGAAGCCTTTCTTGGTTGCATTTTCTCCTCCCCATCTCTCATGGGACAGGATAGGGGTGAGGGAGCAGCTGTGTGGGGCTTTTGAAACCATCTGGGTAGGGTCAAACCATGACAAGCTCCCACACACGTACACCCAAGAAAATATTTCAAAAACTGACCGACGTTCGTTTCAAATAAGAGACTAGGCAAAAACCTGTTTTATTTCCCACTGGGCATTGCCTTTGAAATAACACGTCAGTGGGAAACTTCTTCCTTAAGGCCTGTCTTACAATTCACTCCAGCTTACTTGAATGCATCACCCACACACATGCACCTTGTAATGGATAAGATTTCACTACATTCAGAACTAGATTAGAAGTTGTCCTAAGTACCATAAAGATGACTCACAGAGCACAAATATACTGCAGTAACGGCTCTGAACACAGCTGACGGAATTACTGTACTCGAAACCAGTCGGCAGCAGGCAACTGAGAAGTGGCTGTAAAAAGCAGAATAAGGACTCCTATGGCTAAATTGTATCCTCCTGCCATGACAAATTGATCTTTTTCATTTAAAGCCAGATCAGACATGCTACACAAGCTGAAGTCAAAGAAACACAGAAACTCAAATCAGTGTTATTGCTGCTTATGTATTTTGTGGTGTCTCCGAGATCTGGCTTCACCAGGTCTTGTCTTCTGGACAAATGAGGTTCAGAACAAAACATCATAGACCAGCTGCACAAAGCATTGGTGGTGTCAACTAGCAATGAGTCACACGTCAAAGGACAGCATGCTTCCTTGGGAAAGGCAAAGCTCTGCAGGAATGTCAGATGAAAGTCAAGCATGCAGTCTTTCTGGTCTACCAGAGAAGCAAAATACTCACCTTGGTGCAGCACAGTAGATATCAAAGTCAGGTGGTGAAAGGGAAAGGAGGGGTGTGTGTGGATCTCCTCTTTCACTGAGCTGAACAGATTTTATAAACGGGTAGGAAAAGCTTCTGGAAAAATCTGTCTGGATTTGGCCTCTTTCTTCTCCTCTCCTCTTCCTCTGGCAGTCACGTACGATAGGCCGGTTGGGGTGGGAATAAAGGGAGGATATTGGACTGCAAAAGGTTTTTTTTGAGGGCGAGAGGAAATGGGCAGGCAGGACTAACTGCCTTGAGTGGAGGTTAAATGGGGGTTGGGGTAGGCATTCTGGAGAAGAAAAAAGTGAGTGGAGAGGCAGACTGCAGCACAAGTGGGGCTAGGACAGCTGATGCTACAGGCACCAACTATTAGAGAAAAGAAGGGTGACCAAATCTAAAAGTTTAAGATTATTTCAATATACAGTATATTTATATATTGCCTTTCTTTTTGCATTGCACAGTGGCAGCATGCACACTAAGCCAGGTTTTCTGAAAGAATAGGGCTTAGTTGATCACTCTTGCTTTGTTTGGGTGTTTGTCCACACTGACATTTTTTGAACGCTTTATTTGAAAGAAAGGAAGAAGTCTCTAAAATAACCATTATGAAGGTGTATGAGAGGTGATTTTCAGGAGAGATAGAAAACTTCATGGTGTACTGGAGACCTCCAAGCTGACTTCACGCGCTATTAGACTTCAGAGAAACCGCAGTCAACAAGCAAAGCTCGAACCAATGCCTGTAATCAGCCTCATCCAGCTTATTCAGTTCTGCTGCTCTTGGTATTATTTGTTGCCTAGTGGGATAGACTTCCCAACCTAATTTGTGTTATCAGGATTTGTTTTTCGTCCTATTACCTTCCCGTTCTTTCCCTCCACACAGTAGGTCCCTTTTGTTTGACAACAGTGACTCTAATTAATCATTTTGTGCTGCTTTTGAATTGTGCAGCTCTGATTAATTTGGGGGACTGAAATACTGGCTATAGGATTGAGTTGAAGTGATAGTGAACTGTGAACACAGACTCTATTGTCTGCAACAGCACAAAATGCTTGTGCATAGTGGTCTGAAAATGTAAGTATTTCTTTTGTCTGTGATATGCTATGCTTGCTTAAACCTTTCAAAACAATGTTCCTATTATGTGCAATGAGAGGTTACCCAAAAGTTAAGGAGATCACTCAGGCGTTGTAGCACATTTTAAGTCAGAGGCTATTCTATCACTTACTTCAGTCTTGTTGAAGATTGGCATCGTTATTGTTATTATTACTTATAAATAAAAGAAATCTAAGAATTGTATCATATTCAGAGACTGAGTTTGATTTTGTAGCTATGATGCTGAGTCCTCTGACTTCCTAGAAAGTTCCTCCTGTTCCAGCCCAGCAAAAATTGTTTTCCTGTTATGTAGACCCACCAGGGTAACACGATAATACATGAACTCATATGAGCCATCTGACTGATCTACTGGTAACAGCTGACCCCCAAAATAAGAGACGTGAGTACCAGTAGGAATAGAAGTTATCAATACGCAGAGTTTTTACACCTTGATTCAAGTTTACTTATCTAATTCTGTCTGTGTAGCTAGGTGTGCGTACACATTTATACAACTATGTAAATACACATGTAAAGAAATTTTCTCAATTTGTTTCTCAAAAGGGATCTGAGACTGAAAATGGAACTGTACAGCTGTGTGACTGCTACAGTGGAAGCTGGCAATGGATAAATCCTCTCTCCCGATGTCTCACTGCTCCCAGCTGTACAGGTGAGGATAAAAGGGAAGGTTTTCCCTGGTAATCTTCTATCCCTTCAGGCTCTGATTTCTGTGGGGAAGGAGCCTTCTTAACTTTTTGCTTAGAAATGTCTGTGTTTGTGCAGGTTATTCTGGTGCATAACTGGAACTTTAGGCATTAGTGGAGTACAAATACTAATGAATAATGAACCATGAAAAGCAAACAAGACAGATTCAGAGATTAAAGAAATCTCCCCAAGTTCCCCTAAAGGAGTCTTGCCCCTACTGCAATACATAAAATCTCCTTTACTTTTCAGAACACATGTAGAGTTTAGTCTTAGCTGCTGTCATGAACATTAACTTTATATGTTTTCAATTAAAACATAAAAATTATCAATTGACATATTTTTTCCAGGTAAAATGTTGTTCATTCAGGTGAGTAGCTGAGGTGAAGGTAAAGGTGTTAGGCTGACTAGGGAACTCAGGGAACTATGGCATGGCTATGTGTCTGATATCAACATAAAAACTTCTGGGATTTTGCTATCTTGTCAGTTTACAGTGCTTTCCTGACAGAAGGTCAGCAGGCTGGGAGTTTGTTTGGAGACCATGGGGCAGAACTGCTGAAAAGTAAAAGGCATCTCTGTTTCTGAAGTCTCACTTTCTTATATCTTTTTTGAAATTGTAATTCGGTCTGTAAAGAAGCAACTTAAAAAACTCCAGATAGACAGGTAGATAGCAAGGGACCAGAAATACAAAACCTTGCTGCTTCTTAAAAGCCTTTAAGCACATAATCACAGAATGAGAGGCATTTTCTGAATATCTAAAACATCATTTATTGCTATAAATAATCTGCTGAACACTGTTAGGGTAAGCAGAATTGGCTACATTAGTATATATCGAGAGATTTTGTTGGTGTCAAGTTTATTACGTGGCTTTACTGCTGGATCAAGAACAGGGTGCTGAGGAATTTGCAGAATTGCTGTTGCTCAATGTTAATATAATAATATTAATTCAATAAATATATAAACAAGCAAAGCAAGAGTAACAGCAAAAAGCAATGGTGTACAGGGAATAATAGGATAATGTAGGTTGGAAGGAACCTCTAGAGGTCATCTGGTTCAACCCTTAGCTCAAAACAAGATTAATTTTGAACTCATCAGAATTGAAACATAGGTAAAAGATGTTTAGAGTGGCAAAGCACGTCTGTAGTGATGGTACAGGTTGAGAAGATGATGCCATTTCTGTGTGTGGCACCAAGCTCCCTTAATGTGCATGGTCTTGAAGCCATCCTGTGTGATTGGCACATAAGGTTCTAGACAAATTGGACCCTTGTCAGATGTAAGAACCATAATTGACTGTGTATTTTTCAATGAAACATTTTGCTCTTCAAAATTCCATTTTTCTAAGTTGTTTCAGGACCAGGATAGAATTACTACTGGAAATCTCATTGAATCATCTAGTCCACTTCAACAGTACTAGGAGATAAGAGGAACTAAGAACAATTATCAGTCCTCGTGTCACTTAAGCAATTGAAATGAGTAGACACAGCAGATGTTCAAGGAAAAAGATATGTTGAGTAATAATATTCTGACCTCTTGTAAGTCAATGGAAATTTTGCCATTGAATTCTCTAGGACTTTGCTTCTCCCTCCATTTTATTTGAATAAATACTAATTTTATCCCTAATAAGACTTTAAATTAAATAGTGAATTTGGCAAGAATGCATAAGGTGCAAAATATAGATTCCTCTGGTCTGTATTGATGTTGTTTTCTTGCCCAAGCAGCAGAGCTATTTTAAAACTACAGTTTTCCATCTGCAAAGAGATTATTAAGGATCTCTAAAAATACGCAAGGACTGTTCATATTTGCTGGTTCAGTGGTGTTAGTTCAGTCCTATTTTCACTGAATATTTGGCCAGGATTCACCTATAGGTAAATTTATTGGTGTCTTACATTTAATGTGCATATAAGATGACAATTTCCAGGCTATTTAAGAAATTTTAATGCCTCAGTCTTGCTAAAATATACGTGAAGCGTGCCTTTAAACTCATTTGCGTGGTTTTGACTATTTTTTTTTACAAAGGTTCTTTAATTATGACTAGGGTGGAATGAAGTAATATGGCTTATAGTGTCAGTCTCTATTAGCTGACAGAGCAGTCTGGGAGCCTGTTCAGTCACTTCCTGGGTAGCCCTATGCAAGCCCCCTCTCTGCGCAATGTTCTCTACAAAGTTGGTGGTACTGTTCTATGTGATGTCCCTGGGCTTCTTTTTTGCAGACAGAGAGATACAGACCTTTCAATTCAAAGCGCTAGAACTCTGAATTACTCTTTGGAAATGTGCTTCTCTCCTCTCCTTAGATTATAGCAGTAATTTAGCATGATTATGCTCCTAATTCAAGAACTTCACTTAGCTTTCCAAAGGAAAGTGAACCTTTGAGACTACCCAGTGAATGGCTTCAGAAGGTTATAGTGATTTTTTTTTTTTTTTCTTTTACAGGGGTGACAAAATGGTAAAGACAGTTGTCCTGAAGTGGAATTGTATAATCTCTGCAATTAATGAAAATACGCGTTTTTTTTTGAAAGGGCAAGGAACTGAGGTGCTGTGTTAAAGAGTCATTATGCTGCTTGCTATAACACTATGAGAATAACAGACTTTGACAGGGAAAGCAGCATGCAGATTTTTGATAAACTTTGTCAAACAACTTAAGTCTAAATAGTACAAACTAAAAAGGATAAAGAAAACCTCGGAAAGGTCAGCTCATATGGAATAAACCATTTAATTATTGCTTGCTGCTCCTCAGTTCGACTTCCCAAACAAGCATAAACTTCTTTCCATGTCGAAAATAAAACCAACCAAGCAAAAATGAGATCTATTGTGAGGTAGGAACTAGGTACCTTTAAATAATGGACACTCCTTGTCAGAATGAGATAATGCAGTCAGAAGGGAAGGGAGAAAGGTGAAAGCAATAGGTACATTATTGACCAGTTTATTCCGTTTATGATAAGCTGTAGAGAATAACTTGTATGAGATTTAAAGGTAGGAATACAGGCTTAGCCAATGAGCTCAGAGAGAGTAGATGAAGATCAGATGAGACATATGGGCCAGTAAGAAAGGAGAAGGATATATGATCTCAATATAAGAAATGGACAATTATGATTTCATCATTCTATGCCCAGATCTGAGACTTTATATAATTTTTGGGCTATTTCAATCTGTTCCATGAAGAAGGAAAATGATTTTAGAAATGGGGTGTTTTCCTGATGCATATTTAGATATTCAGAGTGATTTTCCCGTTCACTGAGTTCTCTGAGGTTTCTGTCTTGCCTCTGACACACAAATGCTCCAAAACATCTGATCCAGAGCTCAGCCCTGGCATTTACAATCAATCCTCAGGGAAAATCCCTTTGTCTCATATGGTTTAGGTGCTGCTGAAACACTGGCAAGCTGACTTGCATTTTAGGCAGTAGCTTCTCAACTTTCGTTACAAAAGGGGACATTTGATTGTTCCTTCTTTGCTGCATCAGTTGCCTGCAATTGATGTCTGCCTTTAACATTGTCTAAAATAACAGTAACTAAATGGTTTCCAGTCTGTGGTAGCAAATACCTACATTAATTAAAGGTAATAAGATAAATTGCAAATGACCAAACCATATGCCAGTTTGACATAAGGGTGTTCTAAATTTCACATTCAGTGCAACTGATTTCTATCACTGTTGATGGAGGCAGTTGCGTCTTTTTCCCTGGATCTCAGCCATGCATTTTGTCATCCACTTTCCTAATATCAGCATATGTGTTTGGTCAGTCAGGCCAGGAAGCTGGAAGTGCGGCTTAATACAAATCCACTTTTCTAAGTGAGGTTTTTAATCGGATGTCTTTATGGGAAGCTTTGGAAATGTGTAGCTAAGAAGGTGAGGAAAGGCAGAGCCCATGCTCAGCTGTGTTAAACTAGTCTTGAAACTGCATCCTAAAAGTGAAAAATCTGTTATAAAGATTAGCTAGCGAGCTCCCGAGAACTTTATATTTAAAAAAGTCAAATTCTTAAACTCTAATGAACTCCCATGGATTTTGATGAGAATTTAATCAAACTATGCATCTTGAATGTCTTATTCAAATTTATTATACCATTTATCTTTCCTACAAGGCCCGTTCAGACATATACATTTTATTAAGGAAAATTGGCTTTAATATATCAGTAAGACAAATTTTAAAATGCAGTAATTAAGTTATTTACAGCTCATACAAATAAATCTAAAGCAAAGACTAGGACATTTCTAGCCCGTGGGTCATGGGGCACACACTTACTGTTGATGTAACAATATTATTTCTGCTTGTAGATCTTCAGGCAACTACTAAAAAAATATCATGTAGTCAAAGGTAACCTTAAATTTATCAGACTGCCCTTTGCAATAGTTGCAAATAACAGATCAGGCAAACAGAAATAAGCCAGTATTTCTGTGTTGGTACCTTTGCTTTGGACTAGCACTTTCCAGCACCTTTAGCACAGAAATAACACAAAATCTAATGATGTTACACTTATACCTTCATTCCTGAATGCAGGAATACCATTCGGAAATAAAGACATAACTTAATGTGTTCTTTTTTCGCCTTACACACTAAAAAGCCATTGAAAGTAAAGCTGATAGCATTGACGTACAATTGCAAGTATTCTGTTTTGGCTTAATTAGAGATTCAGGACACATATGCGACATAATTTGAAAATAAATGGAACTGAACAAATACCCCAAGTAGCTCATGGATGTGTGAATTAGATGTGAGTGGAGAGCTGTTATTAGTTATATTCCTCCAAGTTTTGTCTTGGAAACAGACCTGCTGAGTATACTCAACAGAGCACATTCTTACATCTTGGTATGAGAATTAAATATGAAATCTACACATGATTATAATTTGGAAGCTATTGGCAATGGATCAGATCATCATACAAGGAAAGATTTTTTGACCAGAAAAGTAATAAGTAAGTACAGTGCAATGTCCTCGATTTAGAGATTCATCAAATACCTTGTTCCGTAGTGACTGAGTGGCCACAAAAGAAATTAGATACTCTTAGGATCCCTGTTGCTCTTGAGACAACTATGAATTATTAAGATAGCAAGGCCATGAGAAGGGATACTAAAACTACTGGATGTATCAAATTAGGTGTTCTTTTCCCTACAAGTAAGATTTTAAGACCACTGCATAAACCTTAAGAAGGCCTGATGTAGAACCGTGTGGGCAGATCAGATATCAAACAGAGACAAAGAAGGTCTCTGTGAATGATTAAGGAGATAGTAAACACACCTTAAGAGATTACTCAGCAGAATTTTGCTTGTTTAATCTGGTGAGAGGGAACAGAATTAGTTCATATAAGTACATTCTGATGAGGAGAAAACATTTAACAGTAGCAATAGAGTAGAAATATTTATGTTAGAAGATAATTCTGGCAGAAAACCATATAGGCAAACTCATCGTGGATACATTTACACAGAAAATTAACTGACATTGCAAGCGGTGAAATGGCTTCCCAAATAAGACAGGTAAGGTAAGGATATTACATTGTTCCATCAAGAAGCTCAGTAAGTTTATGGGGAAAAATGGCAGGAGAGGGATGAACCCAGAATGAAAAATGTAAGTCTATGAAAGGAAGTTACGGATTTTTAATCTGCTGATATTCCCCCAAATGGAGATACGAGGATATGAAAGGATGCATGACTGCTATCTATTGTGATATATTTATACATGATAAATACAAATTACTGTTGCTTGCCTTCCAGGGCTAGGAATATCTTTTCTGTCTTCTAAATGACTTGACTGCCATTGTTTTTTCCATTCCTCCTTTAGAAATAACACAAGTGGCATAGTTGAAGAGAAGGCATTGAGTGAAGAGTCTTACTGCTTCTAGTGCTGATGACAAGTGTCTCATGACTGTGGTCAGTGAGATTTGCCTACAGTAACCCAGTCACTCAGTGAATTTTCCCACAATCAGACTGTCTTGAAGTTTTTTGCATTTATTTCAGCGTGGCTCTAGGTTCACCCTACAAACCACCTGCTGCGGCAGGAGTCTAAAATGTTGGAGGCAATAACATAAGAGGTAAATCAAAAGCCTCTCGATAATTTTCCTCTTATAGCATCAATGGATGCTTTGTGAACAAGGCATGAAATTGTTCCCTAGCTATTTTTAAGAGTTTTTTGAGGAAGGATTTTTATTCTATAATGGCTCTAAATGGTTACATCCTCCATGCCCTTAAATCAGGAATGTCCTAGATTTCTCAGGCTGTTTTCCAGTTTTGGAATACAGTTTCTTGTACCATTTGATCTTCTGTATGAAGGACTGGTGGCTTCGAAGGTAAGAGGGGTGAGAAGGACGGACTTGGAGTAGATGTTTAAAAGGCCCATTGGGCTAAAGATTGCAAGCATGATGGTTAGTGCTGATGATCTATGAGTCATACTAACCTTTTATTCCTGCATCATTTAAGTCAGTCATCTGACTTAATCTCTGCTTAATATGGGTTAGTAGAAGTCAGTAATTAACTTAAAGAAGATCAGTTAAAGAAAAATAATGACACAGATTACCTCCATATACCTGTGGCTCAGGTGTAAAACTTTCACTGTATTTTTTTTTTTTCTATCTGGCCAAAGAAATGCTGTATACAAGAGGTTCGATTATGAAGTCATTAAGTCAGTAGCTGATGCAGTACATAATAAGAAGTGATGAAGTGTGATGGCAGCATATCTTGTACATTATCATAGTAATTTCTAGACACACTGGCTAGAGCATTGTGTTGAGTTACAAGGCTGCCATCTCTGAGAAGAAGAAAAGAGCTGTAAGTGTTTAAGGGTGATTAGGGCATTTGGAAATCAGTGCTTTTGCATTGGCTGCACAATGTGCTCTTCAACAGCATCATAATGGATCTACACCAGTATAAGCAAACTAGCAACTGTCATAACTATTCATTTCCTTCTTTCTTTCTTACTGAACAGAAATAAATGTGAGTGAATATGTACTTAACGATTAGTCTTTGCTTAAGATGTTGCACTGCAGTTTACATGGTAAAAAGTTAGAACATATCAAAGTAAAAAAGATTTGATTATCTTAAAACCACAGTTCTTTATTTCACCTGCCTAGCACATTTTTCCCCCACGAACCTCAAGGTGCTGAGGAAAGGTAGGTAGGAATGTAATGCTATCCAACAATTCACTATAAAAATGTTTCACTTTATTATTGCATGTTGAATATCTGTGACTGAAACAAGTCTAATGGAGGTGAAACCTTGCCCACTTGTCATTTCAAACACAGGCCAGATATGGAAGAGCCAGAGAAACACATTATTGAGCTCTGACCTTTGCTTACAGTTGCTTTTTTTCCTTCTCATTTAGTCTTACATTTTGAAAGATGGCAAATGTAGTGTCTTCATTGTGAATGTGAACTGGGCAGTGTTGCCCCAAGTTCTTTTTTCTATTATGGCTCTGCCATGTGATACGATAAAGCCTTACCAAGAATAAATTCAACTAGTAAAGGTTTAACAAACAGGTTCTGATCTCATTTGTACTCAGGGAGGTCCATGGTGCCCATCAGTTCTTAATTCATTTGAAGTCAGCTCCAGGAGGAGCAGCATATGGCTTTTACACCATCGATGTCAGTGAAGTTAGTCTGTGTTTACACACACGCAATAAGATCAGAATTTATTCTTAGTATTTCAGAAGTGAAAATCCCCAGACATCCTAAATATAATTTCTATACAAGCCCCAAGTACCTCAGAATACTTCACCTCAATGAAACAGGTTGAATTTCAAGAAATGCTGGGCTATCACGTATTATAAGTCTCTAAACAACCAGTTTAGGCCACAGCAGTGCTTGTCTCCTCAGTGGGAGTTTCTTTACTAAACTCAAGTGAGTAAGTTACTGTAAGTTCTGTTAACTGATTTAGGAACAGTATAGAGAACAGTTAATAAATCATGGAGTGCTAATTGTCTCTCTGATCTCTCCCTTTAGAAGGCTGCTTGTGCTGCTGAATGATACCATAAGAAATTAGTAGAGACCTTTTAACTGGTTCATATGAGTCAAAGAGTTGTCATTAAATATATTCACCCAGAAAAAGACCATCAGCTGGAATATGTGCGTGAATGAGGCAGAGGTTTACAGGCAGACAGAGCAGAAGTTCATAGAGAGGACATTTTGTCTATGCCAGTGCTACAAGGTTACTGTATAATACAGGTCATATTTTAGATTACCTCACTGAACTTGATTTAAAGTCGAGCATTTTGCCTAAACTAGTTATCTGGGGTTCTCTATAGCCAGCAGAGAAATGCAGTATCTCTAGTAATAAATTATCTTACTTAGAAGAGGCACCCAAGATAGAATGTGTGAGAGGTGGCTCATGTAAGAGGTGGCTTTGTCCACTGTGTACTGTCATAAGGTTACTAAGCTAGCTTAGCCTGAACTCCTAGCTTTAAGATGGATGAAGTAAAGGAAGTGTATCTCAACCTTAATTACATCTTTTTACAACTTTCCGCATGTTTCTCACTTCACTTGTTCAGCTGCAGACTAGAGAGAGTTTTTATTCTTTTGTGGAAGAGATGAGCATTTACAGCTCACAGCAGCTGGTGCAATATCTGAAGCTGATGAGAACTGTGCTTTGACCATTTAAACTTGCATGTATAGCTAGTTCTGTGGGAAAAAAAGAAGTATTTCTAGGTCCTTGCCATATTTAATTTAGATTGCCACCACATTAGGAGACATTTTTTACTTTAATATCACCAGTTCTGCTTCTGTTAATGGATAATATAGCTTTCTGTATTGAAGGCTGAGCTGAACCTAACAGGAGACAAGTGGCAGAAGCATTCTATTGTGACAGGCTGGGTGCATCCACGTATCCTTGGCATAGGCTCCCTCAGAAGAGGATGCTTCCAGGACTCAAAGGGTACTGATGGGCCTTTGGTGTAGCCACCATGGATGCAGAGAAGATTAAACAGTAGTCTAACTTGCTTAGCCTCTTGGAGGCTCCTTCTGTTGTGGGGTTGCTGCATGTCGAAGCACAGCAATTGCTAATTGCTACCATGATGGTGCACCAGTGGTATGGCACCAACCCAGACTTCCTGGTCAGATCATTCGTTATCTGACTCCTGTAATAGCAGGCCAGAAGTCTCCTAGATCTCCCTCTGAGCTTAATGTCACACTCTAACCTCCCGAGATGTTCTGTACATGTGTAAATTTATGTTTTTAAAGATTCTGGTATGATAGTGATGAATAGTTATTTTATTATAGGAAGTGGGGTAGGGAGGGAAGAAGGAAGGAAGGAAGGAGGGAGGGAAGGGAGGGAGAGAGAGAGAGTGGGAGATAGGCAAGGAGGATGAGAGTGAATGAGGAACAGAGAAAACTGACTTTATTTGAATAATACAACTGAAATTTCACTCCAGAAAAACCAGGAGGCTCCATAGATCTGACGCTTCAGCAGTTATGCCTGAGCATTGAGTTACTATAAATACTTTGTCTAAATGCCTTAATCGTAATACTGTTCAGAGACCTTATTCTGGGCTTGAAATGCTCTTCTTTCCAAAGCAGGTGAACAGACTGTTTCTGACCAATTCACATTTGGCAAAAAAAAGAAAAAAAAGAAAAGAAAAGAAAAAGAAATGTCAGGTTCCCTGGCTCAGCTCTTTACATCTCTGTTTCTTCATGTTTAGTGTGTATTTGCTTCATGTCCTTCCCATGTGCAAGGTGACACCACCTCAAGGAGGTATTTACATGTTGCTGTCAAATGCAACCACGGAACATGTCTTCATGAATGTATGTGCCCTGTGTCTGCACGGCATACAGTAGCTTATTACCTCTAGTTATATATGACAGGCTGAGACACAGAAAGGCTAAATGTTTCCTTCAGAGTAATTATGAACACTGGAGAAAGAAACTCATGTCTTTCATGAGTTCATCATGCACTTCAGTGCATCATTTCCCTTTTCTCATTGCATCCCATCTTTTCATAAGCTGGTTACAGCCCTTACTGGGCAAGTTTAGGGACTCATCCCTGCCTCAGTTTTGACTTAAATTTACAGGCAGAAGTGCCAGAAGGTGATAGAAGTTGGATGTCTCATAGTATGGGCTGACAAACTAGGAGCTCTGACCACAAGTACTTTAAAAGACATATTTGAGACACACAAAGATTCTAGGTTCAGACTGAAAATCTACCAGTATTCTTAAATGCTGGTTTTGGGAAAATAAGGTACAAGCTGTCATACTACCCACACAAAACTGCCAGCCTTTTTGCTTCTTAAGATGTCTCTCAGCCATATGTTTCTATGAATCTGCAGGCAGGTCTGCGCTGCTGTGTTGGATCTGTTCTGGAGTTCCTCTGCCCATGCTCTGAGATGATTGAAATTTAGCTCACTTCTGCCTGTGAACCATTTAACTGCATTATTACATCTATTTCATATGGAAAACTTAGTCTCTGCTTGTGGCAGTAAGAATGAAATGACTGTGCCTGCAAAGGAAACCAAGGATGCAAACCACTCTTACACAGGGAATTGCGTCTCTGCATTTCCTCCATTTGTCTGTTTACATTCTCAGTGAATATTCTCTGGTTTTTGCTTTATGGTTCTTTTTTTTTTTTTCTTTTATTCCTAGTAGTCTGAACTAAAGTTAGTCTGTTCTGAAGATATGGTGAGTTTCCGCTTGTTTTTTTTTTTTTTGTTAACGTATGTTGCCTGTGGCATCACTCATTGCAGGCACAGATGAAGGCTAATACATCATTATCAGCATATTGAATGAAGAGGCCATCTTGTGGAATTGTCTAAGTGATATGCCTGCTTATTTGCATCTTAATAAGGCCTGATGACAAAAAACCCCTTCAGGTCACTTTGTCTGAGTCTTTGCAGAATGTTAATATGGCTGGAATGAATTGCAACTTGTACATGGTACAAATGGACTTGGATGCAAACCACTCAATTACTTCAGCAACCAGTGGAAGCCAAACCCCACCTGTGTCCTTTCAAAGGCTTTCACTGGCTTCACTGAGCTTTGAATCAGACAGATATATACAATTGGATAACTCAGTGCTGGAATTTTAAGACTATGTTCATTCAAAAAATTGGAATTAATACCAGTAACATTCCTGATGCTGAAAATAACATGACATTGAGAAACGCAGCATTGGGATCAATTTATCTTAATTTTAGGTATATAGGTTGTCTGAGAGTTGTTTGGACTCCTTTTTTTTGTCAACTAAAGGAGCATCACCCTTTTCATCTTCTCTTGACAGCTAAAATAGGTCCAACAAATTGCACTTTAGAAGTGTCTGGTTTTGTCCACTGATTGTAAAGGAGTCCAGAACACCGTCTCCGAATTAGACACATACATTGAAAACATTTGGAGCGAGGTAGGATGAATCCCACTTCAACAGTTTTTGAAAGCCACAATGAGACTGGCACCTAAATTTTGCACTTCTGCTCTATACTACCCAGACCATTCACTCTCTGCAATGGATGGGACTCATTTCACCTAACTTTAGACAAGCCTGGTGTAGACATCTATGTACAAACGGATCAACCTAGGCTCCAATTATCATCTGTGGAAACAACTAGACACTTGCACTACAGACATTTGTATGCATCCGATGAATCGCACCCAAGGAGTCTTTACTTGCCTGTTGTGTCTGTTGAAGTTAGGCATCCTGGAGAACAGAAAGCTAATGAACATATAATTGGAGTTTTCCACAACTTAAACAAGAGAAGACAGAGCCATGCACTGAGGTGCGTGATGAAAGGATCAAGAGGCAGTTGTCAAAAGTGTCAGCAAATGGAATCCTGGTTATAAACAAGGAAAAAAAAAAATCCTCACTTGGGACATTTATTCTTCGAGGTTCTCAGAAAATACTTTGTCACTGGTGGTCAGGTGCTGAAACAAGTTGGCCAGAGACCCTGAGAAACCTGTCAAAGCCCTGCTTGGACTATGGAGTCGGACTACCAACCTGACTTGTTCTATGACTCTGAGGTATAAACCACAATGAAAAGGGAGCGAAGGGGGAAGATGCTTCGGTGCCTGAGTCATCTGCCCATTGATTACTCCACTGGTACCTTCCAGCTCTTGATGACAGCTTCCACTGAGCTGTGGTGGGTTCTGTCTGATTAACTGGGGCAAAAAAGTTAAAAAGCCTCTCTTTGCAGTCCATGAATACAGTAATTATTTCTCAGCAAGGACTCTCTTTTCCTAGAGCAGACATCAAAAACCGGTTAGATGAATCCACCTTGGATGCACTCTCTCCATCTTCCTAAGTTTGTTAAAGCTGATCATGGAGTCTGAGTTCTCCCTGGAAAAATGCAGAGGCTTCAGGAGAGGCGATTGTGTTGTGCCTCAGTGAGTTACTGTGGTATCAGTTATGCTCTGTACTGCTGCTGCTTTAA
The DNA here is from genome assembly GCF_034619465.1 of Leptosomus discolor. Taxonomy (NCBI): domain Eukaryota; kingdom Metazoa; phylum Chordata; class Aves; order Leptosomiformes; family Leptosomidae; genus Leptosomus; species Leptosomus discolor. The sequence continues at coordinate 210,324,983 of NC_141391.1, read as the reverse complement.
TTGGCCTATGGTTGATAGTATGAAAATGAGATGCTCTGAAGCATGTTTATTTCCAGTCCATCCAATACTTACTAGATTTATTTTCTGTTTGCACTCTGCAGCTGAAACTGGAGCTCTTTGCTGCTGGCTGCTGCCCTGGGCAGCCCCTCTGAGTACGGAAGGTCACAGAAAATGTGAGCTGGGGCATAAGGTTGCCCTTTGCTTTAAGGGTCACATAAACCTCCAGCCACTGAGGTTCAAAGCAGCATGAACTACTTACAGCATTGAGAGCTGCTAGCAAGGCAAGGGGAGAGTTGTGTGCAGCACAAGGCTTTATTTTTATGACTTCCAGGGTCTGCTATTCATCAGTGGCCTAGCAGACAGGAAGCTCTTCTTTATCTTCTATTCCTGGGTGTTGCAGACGAAGCAAAAATGGGGATTGGATTTACCTGATGCAGAAAATCTGATTTGTTATCAGGAGATTTCAAAAATGGGGACTGCAATCTATGTGCTTCATCTGAACATGCTGGTGTGCAAAGGAGTTAACTAACAAATTATCAGACTACATTTGCAATCCCCTTTTGCTAAATATGTCTGAGCTTTTAAATTCTTCTTAATGGTTGCATCTTAAAAACAAGCCAACGGGGAAGAAGACAGGCCTGGCCAAACAGAAAGCTTTGGCAGGAATTCAGGAGAAAAAAAAAAAAGAATTTATAAATTTTGGAAGAAGGGGAAGGCAACTCAGGAGGACTACAAGGATGCCATGAGGTTATGCAGGGAGAAAATTAGAAGGGTCAAAGGCCACCTAGAACTTAATCTGTCTACTGCCATAAAAGGTAATAAAAAATGTTTCTATAAATACATCATCAAGAAAAGGAGGGCTAAGGAGAATCTCCATTCTTCATTGTGTGTGTGTGGGAAACAGTGTCAAAGGATGAGGAAATGGCTGAGATACTTAATGCCTTCTTTGCTTCAGTCTCTAATAGTAAGACCAGTAGTTCTCAGGGTACCCAGCCCCCTGAGCTGGAAGACAGTGACAGGGAGCAGAATGAAGGCCCCATAATCCAAGGGGAAATGGTTAGTGATCTGCTGCACCACTTAAACACCCACAAGTCTATGGGGCCGGATGGGATCCGTGCAAGGGTATGGAGGGAGCTGGCAGAAGTACTCACCAAACTGCTTTCAATCATTTCCCAGCAGTCCTGGTTAACCAGGGAGGTTCCAGTTGACTGGAAGTTAGCAAATGTGATGCCCATCTAGCAGAAAAGCTGGAAGGAGGATCTGGGGAACTACAGGCCTGTCAGCCTGACCTTGGTGCCAGCGAAGGTTATGGAGCAGATCATCGAGTGCCATCACATGGCATGTACAGGACAAGCAGGTGATCAGGCCCAGTCAGCATAGGTTTATGAAAGGCAGCTCCTGCTTGATTAATCTGATCTCCTTCTATGACAAGGTGACACATTTAGTGGATGAGGGAAAGACTGTAGATGTTGTTTGCCTAGACCTTAGTAAAGTCTTTGACACCATTTCCCATGGCATTCTCCTGGAGAAAGTGGCTGCTGGTGGCTTGGATGGGTGTACTCTTTGCTGGGTAAAAAACTGTCTGAGTGGCTGGGCCCAAAGAGCGGTGGTGAATGGAGTCCAATCCAGTTGGTGGCCGGTCACAAGTGGTGTTCCCCAGGGCTCAGTGTTGGGGCCGGTCTTGTTTATCATCTTTATTGATGATCTGGATGAGGGGATTAAGTGCTCCCTCAGGAATTTTGCAGACAGTGCCAAGCTGGGTAGGAGTGTTGATCTGCTGGAGGGTAGGAAGGCTCTGCAGAGGGATCTGGACAGGTTGGATCGATGAGCTGAGTCAAACTGTATGAGGTTCAACAAGGCCAGGTGTCGTGTCCTGCACTTGGGTCACAACAGCCCCATGCAGCGCTACAGGCTGTGGGAGGAGTGGCTGGAAATCTACCGGGTGGAAAAGGACCTGGGGTTGTTGGTTGACAGCCGGCTGAACATGAGCCTGCAGTGTGCCCAGGTGGCCAAGAAGGCCAACAGCGTCCTGGCCTGTATCAGAAATAGTGTGGCCAGCAGGAGTAGGGAAGTGATCGTGCCCCTGTACTGGGCACTGGTGAGGCTGCCCCTCGAATCCTGCGTGCAGTTTTGGGCCCCTCACTACAAGAAAGACATTGAGGTCCTGGAGCGTGTTCAGAGAAGGACAACGAAGCTGGTGAAGGGTCTGGAGAACAGGTCTGGTGAGGAGCGGCTGAGGGAAATGTGGTTGTTTAGTCTAGAGAAGAGGAGGCTGAGGGGAGACCTTATCGCTCTCTACAACTACCTGAAAGGAGGCTGTAGTGAGGTGGGGGTCGCTTTCTTCTCCCAGGGAACAAGGGATAGGACAAGAAGAAAAGGCCTCAAGTTATGCTAGGGGGCATTTAGATTGGACATAAAGGAAGAATTTCTTCACTGAAAGGGTTATTAAGCATTGGAACAGGCTGCCCAGGGAAGTCGTTGATTCACCGTCCCTGGAGTTATTTAAAAGACATGTGGATGTGGTGCTCAGTGACATGGTTTAGTGATGGACTTGGCAGTTCTAGGTTATGGTTGGACTTGATTATCTTAAAGATCTTTTCCAACCTAAACAATTCTATGATTCTATGGTCTATAACCAGCTGACAGATTATGATATCCCTGAATCACAAGGGATTGGACCTGTTCTTGAAGCAAACACTGTTGAGTGGGGCTACGTAGGAGAGGCTGATATGCAGACACTTGTTAAAAATCTTGCACTTCTTTTAAATTTCAAAATAGCATTTTATTCATGGAGGGTTGATGACATTTTCATGAAGAGTTGTCACTCTGCAGCCTGTTAGCCTCCCTGGCAGCATTTCCCTGTCCATCTCTGACCCACCAGGAGGGAGAAGTCAGGGCTCATGTTTCCCTGAATGATTTGTCTGAAACTCTAGAGCCTGAGGGAGGACATCTTTTGCCCTGCTCAGCACTACATGAAATCCTTGTAGGAAACAGTGAGCAACCTATTGTTCTTCACATATGCCTCACTCTTACATAAACTATCAGCAGCTCAATAATTAACCAGCAGCATCTTCAAAGCAGTAATGTGTGAGATAAATAAGAAGGAGCAGGAATGACAGTGATAATACCCATGTGTTTTGATGCAGAAATTACATGGTAGTAGTCTCAGAACAGTTCATTATGCTTTATGATCTTGCTGGCATTTATGCCAGTCTTCAAGCTTCACAGAAGATACCTTCTCACACATGCATCTTGTCCACTGCATCTTGCTGTTCCCACCACCGCATTCTCTTCTCCCTCTGCCAGAATTCAGCTGAGGATATAAAGAGAGGAGAAGACCCTATTTTCATTTTTCTGGTGCCCCAATGAGAGACAAACAAAATTCTCTTATTGCCTAGCTTGTCTTCCAGCTTCCTCACAGAGATTAAGAATGTACCCAAGGAAACTGGTACTCAGAACACATTTTTACTCCAAATCTTTTTGCAAGTACAATTTTTTAAAGTTTTATGGAACAAAAGAAGGTAATATCCAGGTATTTGTGCTCAATGCACAAAACCCCACTGCTTCTGAAGCTCTATTTTACATCAGATAACTTTGTAAAAATGTTCATTTAGACATGGATCATTTATAGCTTCTTTCAGTGGTACAGGGGAAAAAAAGGCATTAATTTGGTAAAATAATGCTGCTTAAAATTAATGTTTTCTGTGTCTGTTGCTTTTTACTTTTATTTCTCTGAAAAGACCATACAGACATACCTAGGACCATAGACAGCATATTTATGAATGGTATACATACTCAACAAGTTGCTTTGAGTAGTTTTTGATTGCTTCTATTTCAGAAAATGCAGAGAGCATGGGGCTTACTGAATTTTTAAGGGAATACTATCTCATTTTAATATGTAACAATGTTCATAGATTTTATCTTCCAAATTTAGCACACTTTCCTGGACTCCCTTGTCACTGAAAAACATTGAATATTTATAATCACAGATCATTGAAATATCTTTCTATATCTTACATATTGGTTATATTTCTCCTCTCCAGCTCTGAGCCAGAGAGTTGGAAGTAAAATCCATTTTGTACCCATTTAGGGGAGAGGCCAATCAGATCAATAATCTGTGGTAGCTTCTTGGCAGAAAAAATCAGATACATTCACAAAATTATTGACTGTATTAACCTGTATTCCACTACAAACTGACAATAGGTCAGCTCAGTCACATTTCTCCTTTATTTTACTGAAAATAAATTTAGAATATATTGCAAGGAGTAGGGACACTTATCTCAAGGCACCTCAAAAACTTAAAATCAAGATTTGTGTTCCCCCAAGTCACAAGACTGCCTTAAAAAGATTGTGGTATTTAAAATTTAGATAAATGGCATTCTCTCTGTGTGTGTCTGCCCTCTGTTTTGAAACCTTCAGGGTTTGCATATGTCACCTTGAGAAGTTTTTCACTGAAACTAATAGAAAAGACTAATGGCAGGCCTAAAACCACACATCAAATCTACACAGGAGTTTGTATATTACTCTTTCTTCTCTCCAGGAAGGTCTGAATCGTCACTCTCTTCTCTGGCTCTTGGAAAATGTTTTCTTCCAGATATATGTGTTTCTGCTTTGTCCTTCTGCTTACGCCCTCCCACTTTCAAAGATAAGGCAAAAAAATGTTCTCGTAAAGAAATGCAGTGTGTTGCCTTTTGCCATCGCCACTTGCCAGCTTTCATTAATGCTGTGCCTATTCTTTGCTTGCAGCAATATTATTTTAATGTTCTGTTACAAAAACCCTTGACGTCCTCTAGGAAAATAGAGTCTGAAAGACAACAAAGTCCATGTGTGCGTGAGCATGTGGAGCTTTCTTGGCAGCTTCTCTGCCTATTGCTTTATCTCTGATCATATCAACATTATTTTCCCTTCAAGCAAGCAAAATGCTTTGAAGTGATGTCTCCCTTGACGCCATGAGCCATTGAAAAGTTGTCAAGAGCAGACAATAGAGAAAATGGGATGCATGTCGTGTTTGAGGGAGCTGGGACAGCGATGTGCCACAAGTTTGGTTATCAACTGAAACTCACAGGGATCATCACATGTATGTGTGTGAAAGACGTGTATAATATTAGTGGGAATCATTGAACTGCTATTGACTGTATAAAAAGATACTCAGTTTATACATGGAGAAGGTGAATGGGCAGCAATCGAATCCTCATGCTACCATGGTATATGACTCATGATTTCTCTTTGGTGTATGCAAAGATGTAGATGACATACAGAGAAAGCAGGGATGGAGACAAGAACAGGCTGCTGCAGCCACAGAACAGGGAAGTGGGAACAGAGAGGAGACAAGAAGCCTGGATAGCCTGGCTTGTTGCTCTTGGTCAAAGTGATTTGAACTGTAATGCATATTGATGGAAATGGTCATAAGAAGTAACCAAGCCACTGACCTTCACCTTTGTTTTGGACAAGTCTAGCTATCCAGCAGTTTAGATAGCTACTGGGGCCATGGCTACTTTACCACCCTCATTAATGTGCTTTCCTTGGTAACTCTCTACTTTCCTCATGCTTAGAGCCAGCCTGGGCTCAAAGGTGAAGTGGAAAGGATCATCTAAATCTCACAATAACATCCTGTAGTAGAAAATAAGAACAAAATTTATCACTGCCAACAAAAGTTCTGTAAATTTCTTCCAGGGAGGCTGTCAGAAGGAGCCCCACTCATGCTGGTGGTACTGGCTTTTCCCTGGAAACAGGAACTGGTGTGAGGACATCAGCCTCTGGATCCTGGCAGATGACCACTGGACAAGTTAACTACAGTGGTTAAAAAGATTATAGTTTTCTCTGCTGAAGATTACTTCCCCTGTGCTGCAGTACTCAGTCTGTCATAGCAGCTTAAACAACTGGCAAAGATGTGTCTGTGCTAACTTGGCTGTGTTGAGATGTGGACACATCCCAGTCTGTAGCTTCTGCTTTAGGGGCAGTAATCACCAGTAAAAGGATAGGCAGGTAATGAGTGGTAGTAAGGTCCTGAACCCCTGCAGATGTTTGCTTCAGGGTAGATGAGTCAGAGCTCTTACTATACAGCATTTACTGAGCAGTCATTACGTGACCAGTTTTTGCAGTGTGTTGTAGCCTGACCCAAAGTGGTTTTCTTTCTTTATGGAGGGTCGGCTATATGCAGTTCTTATTCCCCCAGTTTTCTTTTGTAACATTGCAATGAATAAACTGTTCCAGAAGTATTAATGTTAAAATATATCCATGCTAGATTTATCTGAGTAAAATGCAGATTGTAGTCCCTTGTGTTATGCAGTCTTCTTAGTAAATAGTTTTTAATCATAGAATCATAAAATACCAGGTTGGAAGGAACCTCAAGGAACACCTGGTCCAACCTTTCTTGTCAAAGGCACAGTCTAGTCAAGATGTTCCAGCACCCTGTCTAGCTGAATCATAAAAGTGTCCAATGTTGGGGAATCCACCACTTCCCTGGGGAGATTGTTCCAATTGCTGATTGTTCTCATTCTGAAAAATTGGAATCTCCCCACGAGTAACTTGTACCCGTTACCCCTTGTCTTTTCCATGTGACCCTTTGTAAAGACAGTCTCTATCTTCTGTGTAGCTACCCTTTAAGTACTGGAACATGGTGATAAGGTGTCCCCTAAGCCTTCTTTTCTCAAGGCTGAATAAACCTCTTCTCTCAGCCTTTCCTCATAAGACAGGCTTCCCAGTCCTTTGATGATCTTTGTGGCCCTTCTCTGGACCCTCTCCAGCCTGTCCATGTCTTTTTTGTGCAGTGGGGACCAAAACTGAACACAGTATTCCAGGTGTGGCCTGACAAGTGCTGAGTAGAGTGGGACAATGACTTCTTTATCTCTGCTGGTGATGCCCTTGTTGATGCAGCCCAGCATCCTGTTGGCTTTCTTTGCCACAGCAGTGCTGTTCATCCATATTGAGCTTGTTGTTCACCAGGACCCCCAGGTCCCTTTCCACAGAGCTGCTCCCCAGCCAGGTAGATCCCAGCCTGTGCTGCACTCCTGGATTATGTTTTCCCAGGTCCAAAACCTTACACTTGTCCTTGTTGAATTTCATAAGGTTCTTGTTAGCCCACTCTTCCAGCCTATCCAGGGCTTCCTGCAGGGTAACTCTCCCTTCCAAAGTGTCTACTTCCGCACTCAGTTTGGGAGCAGTTTGTTTCGAGAAACATTAGTGGAATTAAAGAAATGAAACTTCCTAACTATGTTGCAAATATCTTTGATTCTGATGGTAAGAGATTATATGTTGTATATTATAATCTGCAGCGTGTATGGAGGTGTACCTCAAAATATGTGTAAAGAATAGGAATGAAGCTTCATGGAACTCATGATTCTGGGTAGGAGTGATGAGTGTTTGGCTACTCCACTTTTAATCTCTGTTCCAGACTGCTGGGAGAATATGTGCCATGAACTAATAGTAAAACCATTGTTTTCCAAGAAACAGCCAAGACTGTCAGACAGAACATGCTGAACAACAGAAAACCACTATTTTTTTCATCCTTTGTCTGGAGCTCAGATACAAGAACTTGCCAACACCCAGGTTGGTGAGGCAGGAGAGGGGGAGCTGTGCCGGGGCGAAGGTTCCCCCGCGGCCCGCGGTGGGGTGGCGGCTGAGCCCCTGCAGCCCCTGGAGCCCAGCGGTGGCCCAGAGGTCGCCCTGCAGCCCGCGGAGGGCCCCGGGCCGGAGGAGCAGGGACCGGGCCCGGAGCAGCCGCGACTGCGGCCGCGCTGGAGCCGCCCGTGGGTGGGAGGGCGGCAGCCCCGGGAGGGCCCCGCGCTGGGGGGTTCTGGGGAGCTGCGGCCCCGCGGGAAGGACTCGCGTTGGGGCAGCGGGAGGAGGAAGGTCTGCCGTGAGAGGGACCCCGCGGTGGGGCAGGGGAGGGTGCGAGGGCCCCTCTCCCTGAGGGGGAAGGAGCAGCGGAGACCCCTTGTGCCGGACGGGCTGTGACCCCCATTCCCTGCCCCTGCGCTGCTGGGGGGAAGAGGGAGCAGAGCTGAGCGAGGGAAGGCCGGAGGGGTGGGGGGAAGTGTTGTATTTAACCTGGTTGTGTCTCTCATTATCCTTGATGGTGGTGGTTGTTTGTATTGAATTGATATTGTTATCCCCAAGTCGGGTCTGTCTTTTGTCCATGCCCATAACCAGTGAGTGAGCCCTCCCTGTCCTCTGTCTCTACCCTCAAGCCTTGTGGTTGTATTTTCTCCTGCCCATCCCTCATGGGACAGGGTAGGGGTGAGCGGGCGGCTGCGTGGGGCTTTTAGAGCCAGCTGGGTGGGCTCAAACTGTGACAGTAAGGAATTGAGAACAAAAGTTTGACATATGGGGTAAGCCAGACAGCAGACAGATGATAAAGAGAGAGGCAGATAGGTAGAAATAATAGAGACAAAATTTTCTCTTAAAACTTATATGGTGGAGGAGCTGGTGGTTCTTACCTATCTCATAGACATGTCATGTTCGGAATGCTTCTGAGGAAAGTGGGAAACCTGGATTTTGGGACAAGGACGACATTGAAGGAAATTACAAACAAGTAGCATTTATCTCTTTATAATTTATTTTGAATAGAAATTACTGCATTTTCACTGTCTCATCTGAAATGTTAGTCACCTGTCTTTACCGGTGATATCTGCTCCTCTCAGTAAAGGAGGTTTGAAACCACCTGGCCATGCCATAGAAAACAGCCCCCCATGGCAAGTAATGGGCCAGTGGGGTACTGTCTGCCTCCATTTCTCCTATAGCAGCTGAGTTATTGCTCAGGTTACTGCACAAAAATTAATGACTCCCCCGGCAAAAAGGAGAGCAAGGAGGAAAGAGCCTTGCTCTGCAATCCCATGTGTTTTATGACTGTAAGAAAAAAAAAAAAAAAAAAGATACAACATCAGATTTCATCTCTGAATATCCCCTAGCACCACCACTGGCTCTTTCCCTAGGCTCAGGGAGGTAAATGGGCAGAGGAGAGACTGATCCTGCTGGCCCCCATGCACTAAGCAGCTTAGAAGTGTCAGAGCTTTGAGGATTATTGCATACCCAGCAGCAGAAATGTAGACACCTGAGACATTTCCACATAGTCACAGAGGTCTCTCTGGGATTGGCAACGGTGATTTTGAGGTTCTAAATTTTGTACTTTCACAGCCAAAGTGACAGGTAGTCACGGAAGCCTCCTCTGAGGCATTTGCGTCTGTGTACTCTAGTTACTTGTCAGCAGCCCTTTCTTCACCTGTTTACAGGAGATGATAGGATCTTTGTGCCAGGGAAGGTCCAGATGATGTACGTGTCTAACTCTTCACACAAAGAACATGTAAGTTCAGTCACTGCAATAAAAATAGCAGAATTAATTATTTAGGTAAATTTCAGTTGCTTATGTATAGAAAGTTGATTTCCTCTTAGTGAGATAAATCAAATTAAAAAAATCCTGTCGCCTCTCTTTTTTTCCAAGAGACATCCATAAATGGGTCTTTGCAGTTATCAGATGTGTGAAGCAACATTACTGTATATTTTCACACCTAGTTGATTTCTTAACCATCTGTTCTCTTTGACAACACAGGATATAAGATGGGAGAAAGGGAGAGGAAGAGAAATAAATGGAAACATTGCTGTGGTTGTTTTCTAATACATCTCTTAATTTTTCACTTGAACCATAAATCCCAGGGCAATTTTTATTACAGTGGTATGTATGCTGAAACAAGGCCTATATATAAAACAAACCTCTTACAACTCTTCTTTTTTTTTCCCTTCTTGGAATAGTGGAAATGTATCACAACATTCTTCATATACTCTCTGAATGACTATAAAATGTAGGTGGAGGGAGGAGAATTTTGTAGGCAGAACATTATGTGCATTAGATAAAAATTAATTACTTAGTAGCTCATATTTTAAAATATTCACACTTAATTTAACTCTCTTCATTCTCTGGGAGGATTGTGGGTGTGTTAATCTTTTGGGTTGATAAAGTCATTCATCTAGATGGGCAGGTTGGAAATTGACTTCAAATTTTTGATTACCTTTGTTTTAACATATCTTCTTTGGTTTAAATTTGTTTTTCAGAAATCATTTAAAAATAGAGGCCCAGATAGATTTATTTAAAAAATATAAGGTACAATTGCACATTTTAATTTATAGATTTTGCAATTACTAAAAAACCAAAACCAATACCCTTGCAATATTTTTGCCTTGATATTTTCATTTAAACACAAAACCAGAGCTCCTTAATTTTGATAGCTATGCCAAGAACAAATACTTAACCATCCTCTACTATTTTATTTATCCATTATAATTATTGACCCAGGTGGCATATAGAAAATTAGGAAAAAATAATCAATTGGCATATAGAATTTTCAAATAAATTAAAAAAATCAAGATAAGAAATCTAGCAAATGCACAAAGGACTCTGTAAACATAGAATCTCACTGACCACACTCAATACACAAGGTGACACAGCTTCTTTTGAAATAGGCATTGCGTTGGCCACTGCCAACTTCATAAATAGCCATTAGTGAGCCCTGAAACAAAAGCAGAAGTTTGTCTGTCTTGTTTGGCCAGCTGAGGTAACAAATCTGCAAGTGGGAATTAGTGAAGAAAATGGAAGTAATACGTTAGTCAGTTAGAGGCATTTTAGGAAACCCTCCCTTATAGGAATAAAACTTGTCCCACATTAAAAGTGTGGCAAAAAGCTGAGGTTAAGGCAATCCTAACTTAACCCTTTTGTGGACTACAGCAGTCCTTGGCTAGCTGATCAGATGCCTTACTCCTGCAATTTTGGGACCGTAAATCACCATCAGTCAAAGACGGGGAATAGCAAGTGTAGGTAAAGGCATCTGGTGTTGTCTCTGACTTGAGGGACTGAGCAAGTCATAAAAGAAAGAAGTGCCCTGTGAGCTGCAGGTGGCTTTGGGATGTTAAACGCTCTGTGGCTGTTCAGAAACAGCAATGGTTAATGTGACAGAAAGTACTTACTTTTGTACTTTTTTGTTCACAGTTTTTTTCTGTCCATGTAAGAAGATCACTTGGGTGAGAGGTTTCTCTTTATTTTGTGGGTACTGAGCAAATAAGGGGAGAAAATCCAGGGAGACTCTGGGTGTGACTACCGAGAAAGGATGGATAGGAATCACAGTGGGGAGCTGAGAATCACAGGAGATTCCTGAGAACAAGAAACGACCATGGAGGGTTACTTACAACCCAGGAAGTCATTGCATTAACTGAAAACAATCATGAAGTCAAAGATATGTCTTGAGGGACACAGGTGGGCGGGAGAGAGTTGCATATAAACCCTGTTAATTTCTTATCTTTCCACTTTAGGCACTTTGAGGTTTCTCTGCTTAAAAAGCGAAGTAGTCTTGTTCATATTCAGTAAAATTTGGTGTTTCAGGTTTCTCTGAAAGCTTACTTTAGGAGAAGGTCTAGGCAGAACCACCTCAAAGTTTTGATAAACTTGTGATCTTTCTACAGACCTTTGGTGGGATGGACAAACAAGGCTGACTGTTCATGGGTCTGAGTAGAAGAATAAGTACTAGGGGAGGGGAGCAGCTGTGGCAGCAACACAATTGGTTCTGTGGACTAGGGCTTTGTGTCAAGGAATGTATTATGAGGCTCTCTGCTCACTGATCCACAGAAAGGATGAGGAGTATACTGGAAATAAATACACTTTTCTCCAGCTCAAGTTATTGATCTATGTTTTCTACGTCTTTGGAACTGAAAACCCAATTTTAATTACAATTTTGTGTTTTAGGAGAGGAGTTTGATTAGTGAGCTTACCTATCACCCATGTGTGAAAATGCCTGAGTTTGCCTTGAATTTCTTCAGGTATAGTGTCATCTTTAAAAATAATGCTTCCAAGAGTAATGGCTGTGTTACGCTTTCCAGAAAAGCCCTGCCACAAGTCTGTGGTTTAAAGCTAGAAGTTAGGTTTGCAGTCCATCATGTTTCAGATTGGTACAGTACACAGAGCTGACACAGATCCTGCACAAAGACAGATCACACTTTCAAGGGAATTTCATGCCATTTAAAAATGGAATTAACCAAGATGGAAATGCTAAAACTACGTGGAAGATAAAGTTTAAGTCACTAATGGAAAACCCTGTGTGTCATTCTGCTTATTAAAAGACAACAAACTGCCACAAAATAAATGCTGCCTTCTAATGAGCTAACATTTAATCAGCACAGTGCTTGATTGTGGAGAAAAAAAAAAAGCAAGCAGCTTCTGTTGACTGTTTTTTGTTGGTGCTTCTTTAAAAAGGTAGATTGAAAAATATCATAGAAACACAGAATCATAGAATGGTTTGGGTTGGAAATGACCTCAAAGATCATCTAATCCAACCACCCTGCCATGACAGGGACACCTTCCACTAGATCACCTCTCCAGCCTGTCCAGTTCCCTCTGGATGGCCTCCCTTCCCACTATCATGTCAAATACACCACACAGCTTGGTGTCATCTGCAAACTTGCTGAGGGTGCATTGAATCCCACTGTCCATGTCCCTGACAAAGATGTTAAACAGCACCAGTCCCAATACTGACCCCTGAGGAATGCCACTCATCACTGTTCTCCACTTGGACATCAAGCCATTGACCGAGACTCTTTGATTGTGACCATCCATCCAATTCCTGATCCACCCAGTGGTCCGTCCATCAAATCCATATCTCTCCAGTTTAGAGACAAGGATGTTGTGTGGAACAGTGTCGAACGCCTTACACAAATCCAGGTAGATGATGTCAGTTGCTTTTCCCTTATCTACCATCTCTGTAATCCCATTGTAGAAGGCCACCAGATTTGTCAGGCACGATTTGCCCTTGGTGAAGCCATGTTGGCTGTCACCAGTCACCTCCTTATTTTCCATGTGCCCTAGCATATTTTCCAGGAGGATCTGATCCATGATCTTGCTGGGCACTGAGGTGAGACTGACTGGCCTGTAATTCCCCGTGTCTTCCTTCTTTCCCTTTTTAAATATGAGGGTTATGTTTCCTCTTTTCCAGTTGGCAGGAACTTCACCAGACTGCCATGACTTCTCAAATATGATGGATAGTTACTTAATAATTTCATCTGCCGGTTCCCTCAGGTCCTACCAATGCACCTCATCAGGTCCCAAGGACTTGTGCACCTTCAGGTTCCTTAGATGGTCTTGAACCTGATCCTCTCCTACAGCGAGCGGTTCTTCATTCTGCCAGCCCCTGCCTTTGCCCTTTTCAACTTGGGCGGTGTGGCTGGAGCACTTGCCAGTGAAGACTGAGGCAAAAAAAGTTGTTGAGTACCTCAGCCTTCTCCATATCCTAGGTAGGCAGGTCTCCTGTTTCCTTCCAGAGAGGGTCCAGAGTCTTCCTTTTGTTACTGCCATACCTATAGAAGCTTTTCTTGTTACCCTCGATGTCCCTGGCTAGGTTTAATACTATCAGAGCCTTGACTTTCCTGACCTGATCCCTGGCTGCTGAGACAATTTCTCTGTATTCCTCCGAGACTACCTGTCCTTCCTTCCACCCTCTGTAGACTTCCTTTTTTTTGTTTGAGTTTGTCCAGGAGCTCCTTATTCATCCATGTAGGTCTGCTGGAATTTTTGCCTGACTTCCTCTTTGTTGGGACGCGTCGCTCCTGAGCTTGGGGGAGGTTATCCTTGAATATTGACCAGCTGTCTTGGCCCCTTCTTCCCTCCAGGGCTGAATTCTACGGTACTCTGCCAAGCAGTTCCCTGAAGAGGCCAAAATCTGCTCTCCTGAAGTCCAGGGTAGCGAACTTGCTGTGCACCTTCCTCGCTGCCCTAAGGATCTTGAATTCCGCCATCTCATGGTCACTGCAGCCAAAGCTGCCCTTGAGCTTCACATTCCTCACCAGCCCCTCTTTGTTGGTGAGAACAAGGTCCAGCATAGTACTTCTCCTCGTTGGCCGCTCTGCCGCTTGGAGAAGGAAGCTATGATCAATGCTTTCCAGGAACTTCTTCGATTGCTTGTGCCCTGCTGTGTTGTTCCTCAACAGATACTGGGATGGTTGAAGTCCCCCATGAAAACCAGGGCTTATGAAAATGAGGATGCTCCTATCTGTCTATAGAGGGTCTCATTCACTCAGTCCTCCTGATCGGGTGGCCTGTAGTGGACCTCCACTATAATGTCATCTGCCCCTGTGCTCCATTTAATTCTGAGCCATAAGCTCACTGTCAGTTCCTCATCCATCCCCAGGCAGTGCTCCATGCGCCCCAGCTGGTCTTTGACATAGAGGGGAACACCCCCTCCTCCATTCCCCTGCCTGTCCTTCATAAAGAGGACAAGTGCCCCACGCATTGTGAATGCCTCTGTTAAGAAAAAAAAGAGGGTAATTGTTGTAGGTGATTGCCTTCTGAGGGGAACGGAGGGCCCAATACCAGGCTGACCAGACCTATCCCACAGGGAAGTCTGCTGCCTCCCTGGGGCCCGGGTTAGAGTTGTTACTAGGAAACTACCTAATCTGGTACAGCCCTCTGATTACTGCCCACTATTGGTTATGCAGGTTGGTAATAATGAGGTTGTGGAGAGAAGTCCAAAGGTGATCAAAATGGACTTCAGGACACTGGGCCAATTGCTCAAAGGATCAGGAGCACAGGTAGTGTTTTCCCCAGTCCCTTCAGTGGCAGGGGAGAATACTGAAAGGAACAGGAAAACAGATCTGATTAACACATGGCTCAGAGGCTGATGTTCTCGGTGGAATTTTGGTTTCTAAGATCATGGGGAGGTTTACATGGCACCAAGCCTGCTGGCTTTCTAGAATGGGAAAAAGTATTCTAGCCCAATTGGCTGGGCTCATAGAGAAGGCTTTAAACCAGGTTCGAAGGAGGAAGGGGACAAAACAAGGCCCACCAGTGATGAACCTAGGGGTGGCATGCTGATGTTGGGGGTGAAATCGATAGCCCAGCTCAAGTGGATCTACACCAATGCACGCAGCATGGGCACCAAGCAGGAGAAGCTGGAAGACATTGTGCAGCAGGACAGCTATGACTTGGTCGCCATCACAGAAACTTGGTGGGACGACTCTTATGACTGGAATACTGCAATGGATGGCTATAAGCTCTTCAGAAGGGACAGGCAAGGAAAGAGAGGTGGTGGGGTGGTTTTGTATGTTAGGGAGTGTTTCGATTGTGTAGAGATTAATGGTTGTGAGGACAAGACCTAGTGCTTATGGGTAAGGATGAGGGGGAAGGCCAACAAGGCAGATACCCTGCTGGGAGTCTGTTATAGATCACTCAACCAGGAGGAAGGGGCAGATGAGGCATTCTACAAGTGGCTGGCAAAAGTCTTGCAATAGTTATCCCTTGTCCTTTTGAAGGACTTCAACTTACCAGATGTCTGCTGGAAATACAACACAGCAGAAGGGAAACAGTCCAGGACGTTCCTGGAGTGCGTGGAAGAGAACTTCCTGACACAGCTGGCAAGTGAGCCTACGAGGGGAGGTGCCTCATTTGTCCTGCTGTTTACGAACAGAGAAGGACTGGTGGGAGATGTGGTGGTCAGAGGCTGTCTTGGGCTTAGTGACCATGAAATTATAAAATTCTCTATTCTTCTTCAAGTTAGGAGGAAAGTCAGCCAAACCACTACCATGGACTTCTGGAGGGCTGACTTTGGGCTGTTCAGGGCACTGTTTGAGAGAGTCCCTTGGGAGAGTGTCTGGAAGGGCAAAGGGGTCCAGGAAGGCTGAACATTCTTCAAGCAGGAAGTCTTAAAGGAGCAGGAGCAGGCTGTCCCTGCGTGCCGGAAGATGAACCAGCAGGGAAGCGACCGGCCTGGTTGAACAGGGAGCTATTGCTAGAACTTAGGGGAAAAAAAGAGGGTTTACCACTCTTGGAAGAAAGGGCAGGTAACTCAAGAAGAGTATAGGGAGCTTGTTAGGTCATGCAGTGGGAAAATTAGAGAGGCAAAAGCCTAACTAGAACTCAGGCTGGCCACTGTTGTGAGAGACAACAAAAAATGTTTCTACAAATACATTAACAACAAAAAGAGAGCCAAAGAGAATCTCCATCTCTGTTGGATGCGGAGGGGAACATTGTCAGCAAGGATAAGGGAAAGGCTGAGGTACTTAATGCCTTCTTTGCCTCAGTCTTTAATAGGCAGACAAGTAATCCACAAGGCAATCAGCCCCCTGAGATAGAAGGCAGGGACCAAGGGCAGAACAAACCCCCCATAATGCAGGAGGAAGCAGTTAATGACCTGCACTGCCACCTGGACATCCACAAGTCTACTTGTGGGGCTGGGTGAGAACCACCTAAGCGTCCTGAGGGAGCTGGGAGAGCAGCTGGTAAAACCACCATCCATCATTTATCAGAAGTCCGGATCAACAGGGCAGGTCCCAGACAACTGGAGGCTTGCCAATATGACGCCCATCTGCAAGAAGGAACAGAAGGAGGATCTGGGGAACCACAGGCCCGTGAGCCCGACCTCGTTACTGGGAAAGATTATAGAGCAGTTCATCTTGAATGCGCTCATGTGGCATGTGTGGGACAGGCAGGGACTCAGGCCCAGCCAGCATGGGTTCATGAAGGGCAGGTCCTGCTTAACCAACCTGATCTCCTTCTATGACCAGGTGACCCGCCTAGTCGGTGAGGGGAAGGCTGTGGATGTCATCGACCTGGACTTCAGTAAAGCCTTTGACACAGTCTCGCACAGCATTCTCCTAAGAAAGCTGGGGCTCATGGCCTAAACAGGTGCCCTCTACTGGGTTAAAAACTGGCTGGGTGGCTGAGCACAGAGAGTGGTGGTGAATGGAGTCTAATCCAACTGGTCACAAGCGGTGTTCCCCAGAGCTCGGTATTGGGCACAGTCTTGTTTAACATCTGTATCAATGATCTGGATGAGGGGATAGAGTGCTCCCTCAGGAAGTTTGCAGATGACACTAAATTGGGTGAGAGTGTTGATCTCCTTGGGGGTAGGAAGGCTCTGCAGAGGGGTCTGGACAGGCTGGATCGATGGGCTAAGGCCAATGCTATGAGGTTCAACAAGGCCAGGTGCCGTGTCCTGCACTTGGGTCACAACAACCCCATGCAGCGCTACAGGCTGGGGGATGAGTGACTGGAAAGCTGCCTGGCAGAAAAGGACCTGGGGGTGTTGGTCAACAGCCGTCTGAACATGAGCCTGCAGTGTGCCCAGGTGGCCAAGAAGGCCAACAGCATCCTGGCCTGTATCAGAAATGGTGTGGCCAGCACGAGTAGGGAGGTGATGGTGCCCCAGTACTGGGCACTGGTGAGGCTGCCCCTCGAATGCTGTGTGCAGTTTTGGGCCCCTCACTACAAGAAAGATGTTGAGGTGCTGGAGCTTGTCCAGAGAAGGGCAACGAAGCTGATGGTGGGTCTTGAGCACAAGTGTTATGAGGAGCGGCTGAGGGAACTGTGGTTGTTTAGTGTGGAGGAGGCTGAGGGGAGACCTTATTGCTCTCTACAACTACCTTAAAGGAGGTTGTAGAGAAGTGGGTGTTGGGCTCTTCTCCCAAGGAACAAGTGACAGGTCAAGAGGACAAGAGGAAAAGGCTTCAAGTTGTGCTAGGGGACGTTTAGATTGGACATTAGGAAAAGTTTCTTTACCAAAAGGGTAGTCAAACATTGGAACAGGCTGCCCAGGGAAGTGGGGGAGTCACCACCCCTGGAAGTGTTCAAAAAATGTGTTGATGTGGCACTTGTAGATGTGGTTTAGTGGGCATGGTAGTGCTGGGTTAACAGTTGGACTTGATTATCTTAGAGGTCTATTCCAACCTAATGATTCTATGATTCCATGAAAAAGCGTATAAAATCAAATGCTCTTTTTCTATACAGTGAAGCAGGAGTGTACTGTAGTGTTTGTTATAATTGTCTTTATGACCCTAAGCCTCAATCTCAAAGAAAAGGAGAGAAAGTGAAGGTCACACTGGTTCTTATACATGTTGTCATGCAGATATGTGCTTTTCATACAGAAGTGGACTTTCAAATAGGGTGTTTAGTTCTAAACATACTTTTTTTTAATAATGATTTCCACTGTTTTTTTTGTACTCCACAAAAGGGACTGCTGCTGCTTGTCTGGTTGTGTTAGTGCCAGTTAGAACCGTCTGCTGAATCCCGTGAGATGTTAGCTGGAGCTAGGCACAGTTACTTATTTTGCACCTTAGCACCCAGACTCCACCAAGATAGACTTCTGCAGGAGGGAGTTCGGCAACAGAAGAAGGACAGCAAAACACACATTGATGAGAAGGAACAAGAAGATTCTGACAAAGAACTGGAAAAATCCTAATAAGAACTGGGGTGGTAGTAGGCTGAATTTTGATAAATCACCTTTCTTTTCTGCACCTAGACTTTTCGCACCTGCTCAGGTTTAAAATCAATATACCTTACCAGTTAACTTCTCAATAGCCAGAAAAGGTCTAATTTCATATTTCTAGCTGTGACTGGTGTATGAAATCATATTTCAAACTGTGTAAAAAAATTACCACCTGGGTAAAATTTACCTGACACCCTCCCTCTGCAGTAGATCTTTTTTTCCAGCAGGTCAAAAAGTTAGTGCTGTTTTCCTAACTGTTGATGGATTTTGCATCTCCCATAGTATTTCATCCAGGGTGTACGGTCTCTTTTTTGTTATTTAACTTTTTAATAACATGCTAGAGACTAAATTAAAAATATTATTTCCCCACTGACTTCTAAAGCACTGCTGTAATTTACTGCGTAGTGTTAGAGATACAGTGGTCTGCACAAAAAAAGTTATAGACCCTCTGCATGTATTCTTGCCTCAATAGCTTCAACATCCTGGATGCTGCCTTTGGGCTGAAATACAGCCTCAGTGACAGTATGGGATGCTTGCTTCCTGATGCTTTTGTATGTCCTCCTTCCTCCTGGGCAAGCTTCCCTTCCTCTGACCATAGGAAGTCTTTTGAGTTTACATTTCTTTAAACTAGAACCTGGCTCATTTTTTGGACTGGTGTTTTTCCACTCTTCTGTGAACTACTGTGGCATTTCCCAGCCCTAGCCATCTTCATTTGAAAAACACTTATTTGATCCAGAGGACAGTTGTTAAGTTTAATTATTTCCCATTGTATGCAGTGATGGAGAGAGATCACATTTTGCCTTGTCAGAAAATGCTAAACTCAACACACTCAGAAAGGAGTCTGGTGATACAGCAGTTTTCATAGCAGTGTCTTCTCATTAGCATTTAGATTTGTTTGGTTTCACCTAGAAAAATTCCTGAAACTCTTATACTAGTCAGAGATAAAAAGAGGTTATCTGTGAAAAAGGCACAGTGCAACATATTTGGTAGGTGGTGGGAAGTTGGGTTTGCATCTGTTCCCTTCTCTAGCGGAATGTCTGCACTCTTTAATAAAACTGACAGTCACTAGGTCTAACCATGTTGAGGTGATAGTGAGTAACTAGTGAGGCTCAAAGGTGTGGTGGAGACTGTTCCCTTCAGTCATTGTTTTGGTGTTTGCAACTAGAGATCGGAGTTCCTTTAAAGAGCAACTGGGCCAAGTGGAACCTCCTGAACAGGGCAGAGCAGTCCTGTTTTGGGGGAGATACTGAGATTGTTTATGACAATCTGTTACATCTGCTGGCTCTAACTGAATGTCTTACGTACTTCCACGTGCCTAAAATAGCAATAGATGGATACTTCTGCTTGCATAACTGAAGCCTGTCTTATATGTCTTCTTTCATGATCTGAAATGGTCCCTAGGCCCCAATTAGATTGCATTAACTAGATCGCCATCAGCTATAATGGAGCTTAGATACGTAGCTCCTATACTGACAGCTACATATAGACACTTAAATTTATATGTCTAACCTTGCACCAAATTCAACCCCAAATTAGTAATCACTAGGAGTGAAAGCAAGAAGTCAGATACGGTCAGGGGAGGGTGGTGCAAAAACTCTTTCCATGTTTTCTGTTTGATCTGTTGCACATTTTTTTCAATTTGGTAAATTAATTATCTTAACTTTTAATCTAACAGAGCCTGGCTTTTTTAAAATTTAAAAACCTTTCAATTTTTTTTTTTTTTTTTATGAGCTTCCTATAGAAGACTATGATAGAAGATCATTGACTTCAAAAGCTCAGGACAGTCCTGTCACAGACACAAGATCCAAAGCACTGTATAAGTGCAATGGATTTATGATTCTTGTGTTCTCAGCTTCCCAGGAGTTCCACTTCCATGAGAACATCAGGGTGGGTGCCATTTCAAAGTGAACCTGCTGGGATTGAGGTACTTAATGCACACAGACCATATCTTTGGAGCAGTGAGGTCTTTGGCCGTTCTACCAGACATTGCCTTTGGCTTTTGGATCCTCTTTGTCTTATCCCACTAACCATAGTTACAGCTATTTAGTCTGATCCCAGTTCTTCCTACAACTGCTGGTCCCTGCAGTAGTGTGACTGAGTAAGAGTAGATTTTTCTGGAAACTAGTCTTCACATTGGTCACTTGATATTATCTAGATAAAAATTTTTCCAGCCTTTAGACTTTCATAGAGACCTAGATGTTATATCTCTTTTCTTCCCTTCTCTTCTGTCTACTGACTGAGATTTGCTGTGTAATCCTGATGGTAATTTTTCTAGTTTATTTGTCAAGCCTGCTTTTTTTTTCTTTAAAGCTGTAAGATGTTGCCTGATTGCAAGCTCTCTACCCCTTTGACAGATGATTATAATCATCAATATGTCACAGTGATTCATAAACGGTGTTACCTCTTAAATTAATAAGTCTGTTCAGCAAGACTTCTTGCTAAGCAGGGTACCACTTAGTACAAGTAGCAGGGTTAGAATTGGACTCCTCAAATGTAATTACTACAAAGATAAAAAATTGGGTGTCAGTTAAGATTAAAGGCCTCCTGGAACAAAATCAGCTAATCTACCTAAATGAAATGTACCCACTTCAGCTCCTAAAAAGGCATACTTAAATTTTCCCTACTCAGATGCTGTTATTGTCTGTGCCTGTATTACTCTATGTTGTGATGAGGACAAGCAAAGAAAGCAGACACGGGTTGTCCTAGTCAACACATCTAGAGACAGACTGAAGAGTAGGAACCTACTGAAGTTCACCATATACAAGTAAGGAAAAGTAAGACCATGCAGATAGGATTCTTCCCAGCTTGCAGTGCCCCGTAATGGTACTCACAGCCACACAGGCATGCTCAAGTCAGACTTCAAAGGATTAATCTCAGCTCTTATGTTGGTCTCAAAGATCAATAACTCTTGGATATTTGTGATCTCTTGAGTGAAGAGCTCTGTGGCTCAGCCTGTATTGTTCTGCTTTCTGTTCTCTTGTCCCTGTGAACTTCAAGTTAGAAGCACAGATAGAGGTGTTCAGGAGAGGTGACGTAGCTTGGGAGCTCAGGATATTCACTGATTCTGAGCACTAGAGTCTTGTTTTTTCCTTTAAGATTTGCTTATTGCATTAGGTCCATGGGGAACTGATCTACATTACTGGTAAGCTAGAAAAATGTGTGGGCACATGCACAAAAAATGTTACATGTGTATGCACATTCTGCAGCCAAATAAATTCCCTGATGCAGACGAAGAGATGACAGGCATTCCCCAGGACCAATAGTAATTTTTATGGTAGAAGGAAAAAGAAACTTCATCTGGTTGCAGAAATTCTTTATTCAGGGACAGAGATCCAGAGATGACTTTTTATAAGTACAGTATACACTCAAAGAGGCTGTTACCTGCTTGCTAACTGGCTAAAAATTGTACTTTGTTCTTGACACACACGTATGCTAGCCAATATCTGTACTGTTTATACGGGATTCTTGCTATTCTGAATTACAAATTACTTTCTGAACTAGACATTCTAGAGTTTCTGTCCTTAAATTCAGGTTTGGGCAGCTGACCTGGAAGCCCCTTGTTCTTAATTTGATGGTGGTTTTGTTATACAGCTTTATTTAGTGTTACTCATTTAACAGCAAATCTCCTTAAGTAACTGATTACTCACCTGTTAGTTATTACATACAGTTTTTATGTTTGCATTGTTTGTAGCTGTGCCCTGTATGCTGAAGAAAGAAGGCAAGCAATAGTTGCTGAATATGAAATGTGCCCTAAAACCATCTCGAAAAAAATGCCTAGATACTATTCAAACATATTTGATGTGACAGAAGAAGTTGCTGACAGGCTGCAGCAATCCTATTCAGCCAGTTACATAGGATTTGTACTTTGCAGAAGCTGCATGATAAGCTCTTGGCTCTGCAAAGTGCTGTACATGAACAGCTCCCTAGGCTCAAGGAAACTCTGTTATCACGATTAGATGATTTTCAGCTACTTTAATTAATCTATCTGGAAAGGATTGCTTAAAAAAAACATGTTGATGAACAGAATGGCTATTTGCAACGTACTTACCAAATAAAACGTGCAGAGTTCTTTTGAATGCCAGTGTAAAGTAGACTTCTGTAACTGCATATCACTTCTGTGAGCTAAGATTATTTATTCATTTATCCAAAAGCAAAGGCAAAATCCAGGCTGGGTAAAACAGGCAGAACTGACTTTCCGTTGATTACAGTGGAACATGCTTTTCATCTCAGGTGAGTGTCCAGCTACAAGGTTTAGATAAAGGAGCTGTTGAGGTATTATTGCAGTACCCGCTGGATGACAAGTTGGTTGCTCTGGTAACTGGTTATTTAGTGTTTGAATGGTGATATAAATAGGAACACAGCACATGTTAGTTGTCATGCATTAGCATGATAAG